>NW_023604861.1:134838691-137247497 GCF_014898055.3 Talpa occidentalis
ATTGTATATACTGTCTGAAACATTAATTAAATTCTTAATAATTGGTAGTTATCATTCAGCATCTTTCTTTGATGAGTATAAAAATGTAGCTATTTTGTCATATTTATTTTAATAGTCTTGTTGAGATATTTCTACAAAAAATTATATACATTTAAGACGTGTGGTTTGATATTTTGCAATATGTATGCTTTGTGAAAAGATCACCACAATCAAAGTAAAGAAAACTTACCCAGCATCTCTACCTTGCTATTATGTGTATATGTGCCTTTGTGAGTGTATCAGGGGTCTATCCTTAATGCTGAAGTGAGTCTCTTAAATGCAGAATATGGTTGGACTTGTTTTATTTTTTTTGTCCATTTATTCACTCTCTATCTTTCTATTGAAGAATTTAGTCTATTTACATTTAAGGTGATTAATGGTGGGTAAGTATTTACCCCATTTTGTTGTTGTCTGGCTGTTTTGTTATTCCTCCTTGTTCCTTTGAGTCTTTCTTGAGAGGTCATGACTTTCTTTAGTGTTATATTTCCATTGTTTTTCATTTTCTTTTGTATTTTTACTGTGTGTTTTGCTTTGTAGTTGCCAGGAGGTTCAGATATTACATATTATGTGTATAGCATTCATTTTGAGTTATTTAAATTAGGACACATTCCAAAGCTACGTTTTTGCTCCCTCTTCATGTTAATGTTCTCTGAGTCTCGTGTTTAACTTGTTTGTATTGTATGTATCCCTTGAGTAATTATTGTAGATTGCAGTTAATTTTATTACTTTGTTCTTTAAATTTTCATCTTTTTAAGTGATAGATAAGTTACATGTGCTGTACATTTAGCTTTTCCAGTGATATTTTCTTGCTCATTTATTTTCTTTTGTTTGTGCCATTTCTTTTCAATTTAGACAAGATTCTTTAACAGTTCTTGCAATAGTGATAAGGTCCTTTAGTCTTTTCTTGTCTGGAAAGCTTTTAATCTCTTATCTTTTTCTAAATAATACGCTTAATGTGTATAGAATTCCTGGTTTGATATTTGTCCTCTCAGCACTTTGAGTATGCCATGCCACTCTCTTCTGGACTGCAGTGTTTCTGTTGAAAAGTCTGCTGACAGCAGTATGGGGCCTTCCTTGTATATCACGAGCTGTTTTTTCTTCTTGCTACTTCTAAGATATTCTCTTTGTAACTTTGCCACTAGATGTGGATTTCTTTGGGTTCCTCTGGTTGGACTTCCTATATCTGGATGTCCATTTCTCCCCCAGATTAGGGGATGTCTTGGCCTTATTTATTCAAATAGCTTTCTGGAGTTTTCTTCCTGAAACTCTTATAATATAAATAATGTAAATATTATTCTTCCTAATGTTGTTCATGATACCCCCTGGGGTGTCTTTGTTTCTTGTAATTCATTTTTTGTTGTTGCTTTGTTGGCTAAGTTCTGTTCTTTTGTCATGCAGCTCACTTATCTACTCTTCTGCTTCATTGAATTTGCTGTTCAACCACTATCGTATTTTTTAGTTCTATCACTGTGTTCTTTTCCCAAAAATTTTGTTTATTTATTTATGTAAAATATTGGGGTCACAGTTTACTCCTCCATATGTGTGCATGTTCCACTTACCGTCCACTGTACTACCTACATATCATTGCATTCTTCAGCTGTAACTTTTGATTGGAACTTTCTTAAATATTCTAGTTTGTATACTCTTCTTCTGAGTCTAGAAGCCATCTTTATAACCATTTCATTTGAACTCTTAATCAGATAGCTTGCTTTTAAGAATTCACATTGAATTAAATTTGCTAATAGACTGAGTTTAACCTAGGGAGTTCATTCTGTTTGATACGTATATATCTCAAGGCTCCTTAAAAGTGGAAGTGGAGACAGAAGAAGCATTGAGAGATAATATATAAGATTAACTTATTCTTCTGTTACTGGATTTAAACATGGAGGAAGAGAGTTTTGAGTCAAGAAAAGTAGATGGTCCCTAGAAGCTGGGAAGAGTAAAGAAACTATTCTCCCTTAGAACTCTACAGAGAATGCTGTTCCACCAACACCTGTGTCAGACTTCTAACCTACAGAACTGTGAGATAATAAATGCATGCTGTTTTAAGCCAGCAAACATGTGGTACTTTATTATATTTGTATAGCAGCACCAGGAAGCTAAGGCAGCACCCTTCAAGAGGAAGTGACAATATAGCTAAGGAAATGACCACACATTCTGTGACTTGTACACTCCATGATTATATATATTAAAGTACACTCCTGTGATTCTGATGCAGAATCACCATTGCTCTGAACCTTTAGAAAAACCTCCAAAATACTTGGTAACAATCTTTCTAGGTCTACTGTTAAAGTGAAAGCTATATATTGAAAATAATTTCCAGAGCATATGTCCAATCTTGTATTCTTGCTGTTCTTTTATTCTTATTTCTCTTCAGCTATTTTTACTACTGAAACATCTGTGAGGAGAAAAGCCAGATGTGAGATAGCATAGACAACAGTTTCTGTGTCTCTGGAAAAAAAAAAAGCCTATACAAATTGCTTCTCTATAGGAAGAAGTGAAGGTAGACTTTAAAAAGTGCACAAACTGCATTATAAAATCATTCCTTAAAGTGCATTTTCTTTTGAGGCAGCTTCTTTTTTGCTCATTATATTAAAAACATTGCTATAATGTTGAAAGGGTGTTAGATTAAAAATTAACCTATTTTGTTCTAAGTTTGATATTTTTAGGCTGCATATTCCCTTGGTTTCTGTATTTGAAAGGCTACAAAATTCAGTGAACTAACATGTAGCACCTCGTGACTTTAAAGTATAAAGTGATGCTTAAATATGAGGGAAAACTATTCTAATTAATGAAAAAAAAATGCATGAAGAATTCTGTGTTGCATAATTAATTGAATAGAACTAGATATCATTTATAGGAGAAAAAGCACAAGTTTTAGAAATACAACGAATGTGGCTTGCATCCTTACTCTGCCATTGCCAGGCTAGACCTAGTAAAAGTATGTTTATTCTTTCTGGTTATCCCTTTCCTCAATTGTCATAAGATTAATGGTTCCAATTTTTAGAGTTGTTTTAGTAATTTACTCTAGTAATACCTGCTTCCTAGTGCAGCCTCTTATGTTTAATAAATAAATGATCTAATTGAAATGGATCCTAGCAATTTTTTCTGTACCTTACAGTCTTCTGCAAGACTTAGTTCTCAGTCTTCTGTGAAAATCCACTCTCAATTCTTCTGTGAGAATTAAACAAGACAGCACATTTCAATTACCATATGAAACACAGAGTATTTCAATTAGCATATTATAGACATATTAGGTGTTTCAGTAAGTACATACTGAAGAATGCAGAGTCCAAAGTCCATAGGTTCTTTGTCTGGCCTGGGCTGCCCCAGAGGAAGAAACATGGTAACATCTCGTCCTCATGCGACTCTCTTCCACAGTGTTTTTGTCTGATTCAGTAGCAGTCTCAGTGTCAATTTGAACTTCAGGACTGAGAAGATCGGGACATCACACCCAGGGAAGGCCGAAGGTGGGATACATAGTGTAGGTGCTTTTAGCATTTGAATCTGCTCCTACCATAGTGTGATAATAACAAGAGAAATGAAGATTCTGATGCAGGCTGTAAGATAATATCTTAAAGCTATTATTTATTATCATGCTGTATTATTTTTTAGGAGAAAACTGATAAAATATTGTTTTACAACAGCCTATTTTTGTTTAACATAGTTAGCTTCTGTGTGTGTGTGTGTGTGTGTGTGTGTGTGTGTAATTTTTATTGAGATAATGTCAGTTTACATCCTTGTTTGTATTTTGGGATTACATTTTAAGTTTAGCTTTATCTGTTCCTTCGTCTAGTTTCTATTTGGTTGATAACATTTGTTCTTTTTAGATCTTATTTAAGAAATATTTTGTTATTCAAGAGCATAAGTATATTCTTTCACGTTAATTTTTTTTTTTTGAATTCTTTTTTTTTTTAATAGTTTTTTTATATAGAGGCATGTTTTTATTTATTTATTTATTTATTTATTTATTATATTTGTTTGTTTGTTTTGTTTATACAAGCACTGGGTACAGTCAGAAGCGCGGGAGGGTGAGAGAATTCACCAGAGCCAGAGCGGGGAGCAGAGCAGGCAGAAGGACCGAAGGACACTGCTGAGGGGAGCAGCGGGCGGCAGGAGAGGTCTGCGCGCCATGTGGGACCCTCCTCCGGTGGCCGGGGAGCAGCCGGGGATCGAACCAGCGCCGCAGAGGCTGCAGGCAGCTTCGCAACCCAGCGCTCAACCGCTGCGCCACCGGGGAGGCCCTTTCACGTTAATTTTTAATTTTTCTTTCCACTTAAGTTTTTAAATGTTCTGAAATTTATGTTTGCAAATAGAATGAGGTGAGAATTAACTTTAATTTCATGTATATATGTGTTCAATTGTTTTATTCTTATATAGTACCAGTGATATTTTTATAAGAGCTATCAGAAATAAAGCCTAAATTTGTTCATACGCCTTCCATTCTCTACCATCTTTAATTATAAAATATTGCAATAAAATCACAGTATCATCATTGCTATATTTTATCATAAATTTTGATTACCTGGTATAGAAGCTTTATTATTTTCCTTTATAAGAGTACTAGTAAATTTTGACTCTTTGCTATGCTGAGAGAAAAATGTCTGTTAATATCCAGTTATAGAAAAAAATTATTCTGAGTTTATTGGCATTGTAATTACTCTATATGATTATTTATTGGGGTTAACATTTTTATGACATCAGATGCTGCTCCTCACAACCTTGGTATATCTCTCTACTTATTTAGGTTAACTTTAATGGCTATAAAATAAAATTTTATAACTTCTTCTGTAAGGATCTTGCATATCATTATTATTTTTATTTAAGGGCATCTTGTTTTCATTACTAATGAAAACAGCATCCTTTTTAAATTACATTTTTATAACTATTGCTGATGCATAGAAATGTAGTTTACTTTTTCTTGGAAATGGTTATATATATGACAAGACTATTCAAGCCTCTCATTAATCTTATAATTTTCTATAATTCCCATTGTGTGTTATTTGGAAAAAGTATTTTCTCAGAATAATAATAATATTATCTTCTACTTCTGATCCTCACAACATTTTTTTTCTATTTTTCTTTTGTTTTTTATTAAGATAATAAACTACCCTATCTGTTCTCAATACTCTGGTATATTATCGTCTTTGAACTTCAGTTTTCTTGGTATTGCAGCCTGTATTCTACACAGCTATCTTGTTATTAAGAGCAGGTAAACATGAGACATTGACTATATCAGCTCAAGAAATACAATATATGCTTGAAAATGATCTTTGTCCTTCACTTCACATATGCACAGAGATTGGTAAATATTAAAGTTTCAGCTTCAAAAGTTTCCCCAGCTTACTCTAGGTAAATAAAATATCTTAGTTGTAAATTATATACCTGGTAGATATTGTCATAGAGAGAAGGTAGAACACAAACACACACACACACACACACACACACACACACACACGTTGGGAAAAGAGATCATCTTTTTTTTTTTTTTCTATAACAAATGAAAAAGATTATAAAGATGGTATAATAGAAAAGTGACCTTGAATTATCTCATCTTGGAAGTACTCATAATTGTCCCAAATCTTTGCCAAACATTTGCATCTGGGGGCAGAGCATAAAATTTGTATACTGCAAGTTACAGAATGTCAAGGACTGTCACAGGGAAGTGAAAAACACAGAAACCAGATCTCATTTATGGTGACATATTGATTATAAACAAGGCCTTTGAGAAAAATCACTCTCATATATTTTTTTTCTGAGTGAACTATAAGTAAAAATAGAATAAATGTTATTAGATTATGAATTGAATTCTGTCAGGTAAATTTCTGTGATTTTCTTTGAAGTCAGCTCTAATTATACTCTTCTAGGGGTCTTCTGTGAATGTTCAATTTTACTACAGCTTTGACTTTCATTAATTTGAACACTGAAGAATAGAATTTTCAGATATATTCTGAACAAAATGCTTTTACAACCCCAGCAGAGCTATTGATTCTAATAATTAAAATCTGAATCTATAATGTGAAACATATTTGGAAAGTAAAAATATGTAGGTATTCCAAATCACAGCAGTTTGTTAGAAGCCAATGTTTTTCTTGTAGAGCAAAGTCCAAGTACTGGAACAATTTCTATCAAGCTAGGACTATTATGGGGTTTTGTATGTAAAATGTTGTATTCACATAGCCCTACTCAAAGGCTACCCTTTTTCTGTAGATCAGTGAATTTTGGATTAGAATGTGGTTAGAACGGGTTACAGTGAAGTTTGGGTTAGACTTTACAAATGTGACACAATGATATAGAAGGGAGCTGATCCCAAGGACCTCAGAGAACATCAAGGGTACTATGCAGAGTGAGGGAGCCAGAGTGCTCTTGCTGTTTGGTGGGTGACTGGTTGAATATTCTGATAAATATCACTTTGTTTCTCTTGGCTTGTGTTTTTCCATCTGTGAAATGAGGAAATTATTGAATTAGGGTCATCTGTGGCAAAGTGTCCACTGATGGATGAATGGATAAAGAAGATGTGGTGCAATATATACAATGGGATACTACTCAGCCATGAAATAGAATAAAATCTTACCATTTGTAACAATGTAGGTGGGCCTGGAGGGAATTATTCTAAGCAAATAAGCCAGACAGAGAAAGATGATAATTTCACTTGTATGTGGAATCTAAAACCCCTAAACAAAACAAAAACAAACAAATCAAAACAAACTCTAAGTACAGAGGGCAGAATGGTGGACACCACAGGGAAAGGGCTTAAGGATTGGATCAACAGGTGCATGCTTCAGTGCATGCAAAATAATGGAGATCTAAAGTACAGTATGGAGACTATGGCTAATAAAATTATAGAACATACTTGAAAGTTCCCAAGAAAGTTAATCCTAAGTGTTAACTTTGTATGGTAACAGATGGTAACTAGATTTATGATAGTGATCATTTTGCCATGTATACAAATACCAAATATTTATATTGCTCACATGAAGTCAATCTAATGTTATATGTCAATTATATTTTGATAAATGCTTTAAAAAAATTTACAGGTCAGTATAATTGGCACACAAGCACAGTAGGCCAATCAGTGAGACTCAACCATAACAAATTCAGTCCTCAGATATGTAAGTATGCAAAGCCCTGGCTGCTAAATGATGGGAAAAACAAGGAAGATCAGCTGTTTTTGTCACTCATGTCTCTTTACCTCCATGAGATTTTTTGTGTCTTTGGCTTTCTGGTCTACCTCATTCCTGAAAACCATCTTAGAGTGATCACTTAACTCTTCAAAATACCCTTGGTTACAGACAGCCTAGTACACTACACAGAGATAAGACGCTTCAAGACCTTACTAGCTGGCAGACAGGCTGGAAGTGGACCCCTTTGAGGGATGACATTGAGTCATCTATTAAGCTTCTCTTTTGAAGTGGGAACAATTACAGTGAAGGTGGTTTAGATCATCTTCTTCTGACTCTTTATTATTACCTAAAGTCATCAAGAAAAAAACAAACTTAATCATGTAGGGAAATTATTCCTGTATTTGGTCTTTTGCTAGAATAGCAATCACAAATCTGAGAAACCTGCCTTGAACCTTGTCTTTCTCCAAACTATCCTCTACCTGGCTCATAGTATGTTTTTCTTAAAAGATAAATTATCATGTTACTTCCTGATTAAAACTACATAATGACTGCCTTCTACAACTAAGATAAATCCAAATCTCCTTAATAGAATATGGAATGAACTTCATGTTCTGGCTTATATTTATGTCTCCACCCTCACACATCACCACAACCTAATGCCTTCATGCTTTTATGTATTTATTTTAATTTTAGTTATTTTTGCATAGAAGAACTGGAGTGTAGGAGGCCAGAGGTATGGGGGAGGGTGGTGAGAGGATTCAACCAGAGACAGAGTGGGTAGCAGAACAGGCAGATCTACTGAAATCCAGTACTGAGAGTAGCAGCGGGCAAGACACGAGAGGTCTGCTGTGCCATGTGGGTCAGCTCCCTGGCTGGGGATTAAACTCAGGTCATAGCGGTGATAGCACTGAGACTTAACCCCTAGGCCACAAGAGAGGCCCTCCATACCACCTTGTATGTAAGAATTAAATAGATTTGTATATTGAGAATTCTTTTGTATGCTTCAAAGCATACAAGTAAGTTATGTTTTCTTTTAAGGAAAGAGAGTAAGTTGTTTTTTTTTTTTTTTCTTTCTCTTAAGGAAAGAAAGATAACTTGAGTAAGTTACCTTTTCTCTTAAGGAAAGAGACAATTTCTCTTAACCTTATGTGGGGGCAGCTTGTTATGCTTAGGAAATGACATGTGGAAAACCATGGTGAAAATCCCACTTCTGTGACATTCTTATCAATATTTAGAGTTTTGGTTTAGTATTTAAGTGCCAGATATTATTAAGTATCTATTAAAATCTTCCTCAATTCCTTTAGCTGCGAGTAAACCTTCTATCCCTAACTCCCAAATATCCCTCAGTCATGTGTGCCTAATCCTTGTACTTCATTGAGGATCAGGTCATTGCACTTAGCACATGAAATGCTTTCCACATTATTGCAACTGTTTTCCAGGGGAAGAGGGTGAGACTGTTGCTTCCATGTTTAAGCTCTGGATCACCGATGATTGACACAGTGATTGACAATGCAATAAATTTGCATTGAAAGAATAATCCTATGAATGATGGAATGAAAAATGGGTGAATGAAAAGTTCTTAAATAGAAAATATAAAATCTCAAATACAGCTGGCATAAACTCAAATCTCACCTATCAGAAATAAAAATGTGTACCCCTAGTTTGCCAAACAACTTCAGTGCTAAAGGTATTTTTCTGGAAACATAAATCATCTACCAACTTTCATTTATATTAAGCAGAGAAAATATACTTAACAACTGATTTCACATCCTCCCAAATTCTTCACACTTCAGCACAAATGCCCAACCATTTTGAACCATCATCTGTTGTGTTAGTTCTTGACTAGAGGATGCATTAGAACATGCAGTTCTTTGCTTAGCAGAAAATCACGCCATTCCAGACTTAGGAAAGGTCTGAAGAATGACATTTGAATCTTTAGTGGGATGGGCTAAGTCCTTTCTGAATCAAGAAATCCTGTGTTTGTTTAGCCAGTAACCATGCTTTTCTTTATAGTTCCACTCTTTGCTTCATTAGTATCTGTAACAATCAAAATGCGAGCTAGATTTCATTTCACTCATCTGTGTTTTTCCACATAATATTTAAATTCATAAATTCATTTAGGACAAGTTTGTGGCTTGACTTTCATTCAATCTCCAAAAAAAAAAAAAAAAGAGAGAGAAAAGAAAAGAAAACAACGGAATGAGTCTTATCTTGTTGCTGGTGAATAAAGATTTGTTTATAAATTTACAGCATGCACCAAATTCATTTTTCATTATTTAAAAATGACTTTGACTCTGAATGTGAGGCATTATTACTGAGTAGTCTATTACATATATGATTTTGATTTTCACATTGACCCAAAGATAAGAAAGTTACTCATTGCAACTTCAAATATTTGCAGACTTCAGGTACAAGATTTCATTCTTTACTATCATATTATGTTTTTAATACTATATGAACTGAGCCTGTGAGTTAAAAATTGATATTTTTTTTTTTTACTTTCTCTGGCTCTTTTGTTTGTTCAGTTTCTCTTTTCTTTGTAGGCTCATTTCTCATCTGGAAGGGGGTGATTCTGTCCTTTTACCCCCATCACTGGCAAGGGGGGACATATTACTGAGGCTAACAAAAGGCCTATCATGACTTCTAAGAATAGGTAAACCCAATTTTCTCTTGAAAATCTTGGAAAGATTCTTACTCCACTAAAGTTAATAAACTGGCAGAACAGGAGATGGATGAAGTCAGCCACCCTGCTCATCCAGCAGAGACCTTATCAAAAATAAGGTGCCAACATTGAATCTCTCATTCTGAAACTGGATCTCAGTAGCATCCCACCCTACAGTCACTGAGTGCATGTTCCAGCACTGCTGCAGCCCCTCCCAAATTGACAAGCCCAGCTCTTCTGAGGGATGTCCGGTGTGGTAGGTTTCCAGCCTCCCTGAGGCCAACTCTGGCCTTGGCTCCTTAGAGCCATAAGGCCACAAGCCTGCCCTGACCTGAGTGTAGGCTGGTCTAGGCAGGGTTGAGGCTTTTTCCATTTATATCAGACTCCGAGATCATGGTTTAGACCAATCATATTTGAGCTCTCCAGCTGTTATACAGACCTTGAGCTAATTATGTGGATTGAAAAATGGAGTGAGGTTGATTGGTACTTAACTGGCACCAAACAAAATCATTAATAAACCAATCAGCTTTGGGCTGGATGGGCCAGTCATGTTTGAACTCTCCAGTTATAACCCAACTCAATTCAAACATGCCACACACACTGGAAATTAAATCCTTGTGTTGTTTTAATTCCAGTTGTGCCTAAAGCTCATGACTGTATAACTCTCCCTTTGTGGTATAGCTGATGTGAAATAGGCTGCTGTCAATGGCAACTGAAAGAATCAAGATAAAGTCTCTCTTGGGCTTTGGTGTTTCTATTTAAAAGATTTTTTTTATTTGTTTTCAGTATTGATATCTAGAATCTTTGGGAAGTTTTTAATATTGTGATGTATATAGTTCAGTTGTCAACATTTTCTTCTTAATAGTTCACAAAACAATGGCATGTCTTTCAATTAATGGCATCTTAGATTTGAGGAAATATGGTAGAATAGAGTGAATATTAAGGCCACACACTCTAGGAAACAAGCGCATGCTACAAAGCCTTGCTGCTCCTGCTGTGGGCACTTGGTTTTTCAGCACAAATGTGGCTAGTTTGAATTGAGTTGGGTTATAAGTATAAAATACACCTAGGATTTCAAAGATTTTCTATAAACCATGGCATGTAAAATATCTATTAATTTATACTCTTGGTGGGGGATGTGGTGTGGGAACATACGCAGTGTAATCCTACGCCTCTGAGTCATACGCACTGCTGTAAACTAATAATGCCTCAAAAAATAATCAAAAGCATATTGAAGCCTAATATTTAAGAAATAGTTGGTTAAGTTAAATATAATATTAAAAATAATTTGTCATTTTTACTTTATTTAAATGTGGCAACTAGAAAATGTGATTTTTTTCTTTTACATTGGCACAGCATTTCTAATTGAAAGTGAATCGATAGGGAATGAAGTTTTCCATGAATTTGCTAAACGTAAGTGTATTAATGCTTTACCGAGATTCTCAGCGTTACATTCATTCTTTTTTTGAATTTTAAACAATGTGTTTATTATTTTTTCCTCATATTTTTCACCCCTATTTTTTTATTTAGTAGCCTTTAGTGCATATACTATGTCCTGTGTATGTATATATATATCTTTACTTTCAATTTTTTTTTACTACATTCTTTTGATTTGTAATTTATAATGTACTGGATCCTTCTTTCATATATTGCCAAATTAATCTTTAACAGTATTTTGTTCAGTTTTAAATATATGTTTTATATGTATCCCTAGCCTCATATTAATAAACAATATAGCTTATTTCTGAAAGACTAGAGCATGGAAAAGCTCAAAGAACAAAAATAAAATTCTTCATAAGTCCACCACCATAATAACCATTACCAATTAATAGCTAGTGTCTATTTACATCTTAAAATAATATTCCTTTGCTTTTTCTCTTACTCTGGTTCATTTTCCCTCTCACTTCAAATTAATTTTCATGATTTTATGTTAATCATGAATTAATATGAATCATTAAGTAATCATAATTATAATAATACCAATGATTATGTCTCTTACTCTGAATTTCCATAACATATTTTTTCCTGGCCTTCACAGAGCTCCATTATATGGGTGGTCTGGACTATTTAACTAAATACTATGTTGAACACTTAACTTGTAATCAAATTTTAGCTGCTCTAAAATGCTTTAATATTAATTGTCTGATTTGTAGATTTATCAGATTACATCATATAAGATTTTAAGCTGAGAATTTTGTAGTATTAAGACACAAAATTTTCAAATTACTTTAACATTTGCATATCTAAGTGCAAAGTAAGCCCCGAAGAATGTCATGTTAACGCCTGGTGATATAAGCTCTGGCATCTAGGAAACTTAGACAGCGCACCCACCTGGGGATGCCCCAACATGCTGTTGCACCCCGCCCTTCTCCAGGGTGCCTTAGACATGATGCCTTCACCCAAGAGATCCCCCCAGCGAGAGGAGAAGGAAGGCCCCCCGGAGTAGAGAGAGAGCCTGCTTCTCTACCTCGCCATTTCTAATCAGTCAGCAAGTCTTGTAGGAACAACCTTCATTACACATCAGCCTCCTCTTCACCCCAGGATGGGGACCCCAGAGATCATAGTCACTGTCCTCATCTAGATGCGTCTGTGGAGCCTCAGGGGTCTCCTTCTTCAACGCTTTATAAAGAAAACAACCAGAGTGAGTTTTCAGAGACAGAAATGCTAACAATCCCCTGAATAAAACAATCCTCCAATATTTTTCATTTATTTTTATTGAGTTGATATTGGTTTCCAGCATTGTGTCCATCCTCCAAAATATTTCATCACACATAGACTCAGAAGCAACTGACTTGCTGTGGCCTAAAAGGCTCTTCCTGGCCCTGGACAGTCCATTGCTCTAGCTCCATCTGCTCTTATTCTCATTGCCCTCATCACTGCTCTCATCACAATGGCGTTCCTTATCTAACTAATCCATATCTTTAGGTCACTCCCTTGTCCCCCGCCCCCGTGCCCTTCAGGTCTCTGCTTAAATGTCATTTGCTCAGAGAAGCTATTTGGACCATCCTAAATGGAAAAAAACACACCTCATGCTTTAGTTCTTTCCTCAGTTTTTATGTGACTCTGGAACACTTTTTACAATTTGCTATTATAGTTGCTGCTCATTTATTTGTTATGCCCGTTTAATTTGTCTTCTTCCATTAAAATGTAAGTTTCTTGCATCTAAAAAAAAAAAATCCTTCCATATTATTAACCACCATAGCCCTAGGACAAAGAAATGTGTTCACTTAGCAAGTTTAATAAACATGCCTTTAATTAATTAATTCTCCAGAAGTTGAATTTTTGACTGGTAATTTAAACACATAATCATCTTTACTACATTTGGGAAAATTATCTTCAAAGCAATTATACCAATTACTTTCCAAACAACAGAATGGGTGATTTTCCTCATCTGTGTGACCACTTCTATCACAGGCTTTTCATTCCTGCAAAGCACATGGGTATAAGATCAAATCACCTGTGCTTTGCATTTGCTTTTCCCTGTTTGCTAGGGGTTGGGAGCATTTCATCTGTTTCCTGAACATCCGGGCCTCCTATTTCATGACTTCATTGATCTCAGATGCTTTAGAAATAATTAAAGCTTTATATTTTCTCATTTACTTTAGGAGCTTCCTGACATAGTCTCCATTTTCATGTGCCAAGAGAGACACATGTGTCCCTGTCTTAGGCCAGGATGCAAGAAGTCCTCTTAATGTAAAATGATTTCTTATTTTTTCTTCTTTTTGTACAGTGTACAGGTGAATCATTTATATGCCCCCTTTTAAAGTTTTAAAAGTTGTCTTTTTCTATTTAGGACTTTGATCATCCTTGGAATATATTTTAGCATAGGACCGCAAGTTGAAATCTAGTTTTGTATTATTTTATAAGCAGATCCCACTTTCATCATCATTTATGCACTGTTGGTTTGTGATCCCTGTCTGATGTTTCTGAGCTGTCATATGTGGATAACTCTGGATCGTGGGTCTATTTCCAGCTTTTTCCCTATGCTGGTTTAGACTCTATTTCCAGTCTCTTCTACACTGTCCTTAATTACGATTGACTTGTATGAATTCCTTATCAAAGAAAAACTTCTGCCTCCTTATTTTCCTTCCAACAATTTTTGAATTGTCTTGTATCTTAGGATCTACAGACACATCCTATGAAAACTTTATTGGGATTTTGATAGCAATTTTATTTAAATAATTGTCTAATTTCACAAGAACTGACCTCATAAAGCCAGGCACCTATTGATTTTTCAAAAAATAGTAACACTGGTCTTTGATGGGAAAAATCTATAAATAAACTTGGGGTATAATAGGGAAATACTTTTTATGGCAAGAATTTTTTATAGGCAGCATTGTGTCTTAATTCCCCTATTCTTGAACATATTTCTCTTCATTTAGAGCAGAGCTAAAAGAAAGGACATTTATATGTGTCCTTCAGCAGCTGCAGAATGATATTTATGGAGAGAGACCAGAGAGAAGGGTTCTGTATCTTTCTAATTATCTCAAGCCCTGAATATATGTTGGTGTAAGTAAGCAGTTAATTACTGAGGGAGCCAGAAAAGCAGGCCAAATTTTTCCTTTCTACCATCTATTAACAGTTCAGTCTTGATAACGTGGGGAGGTTTACTGAAGTTATCTATTTAAAGCTTCAGGCTTAATTTTTGTATGGAGAGTGATGCCCATAAATTCCTGAGATGAGCCTCACTCCCTCATCCCCTGACCTTCTCATGGTGCTAAAAACATGAGAAGATGCATATTCAGCTCTTCCCAAGGAGGATAGTGACCTGCTGAAAAGGAGGGAGAGAAAGATCATCTTGTCAAGTTGAAGATGTTAACAAAGTCATATCCACAAAGCACAGGACAGGACTCGGGGGATGTGGAAAGTATCCAATTCTGTGGTATTGAATTTTCACTGCACCTATTGTGAAGAGATATTTTTTTTTATTGTCCTTGTAGCAGACACATGGAAATGATCTTAAAAGAACTCTAGAACTTTTTATGGAGGGAGGAGAAATCTTACTTTTCATTCTTTGTAATCAATTGGTTCCTTTATTTTCTTTTTTGCCAGCAATGACAGATTGTTACAAATTTGATCACACAAACACCGGGTTGATTTTAAATTATAACAGTGCAAGAAAATAAGAATTCTCTCCTCTCCTCCCCCAAGGCAATTTTATAAGACATGTCATTAAAAGTTCACTGATTTTGTAGAGAAATGTCATTTTTCAATAAAATTATACCAATCAGTGTTTTTAAATCTTTAATAAGCATGTAAAGCTGTGTCTCATTTATTGCATTATAAAATAACGGACAAACAGAACAAGGATCTGCATGAAATAGCATTTTCTCTAAGAGCAAGAAAGCAGTGAGTGAATAAAATTGGTAATAAAATTGAAAAACATGCGACCCAAAGGAATAATATTTATTATCCTGCCTCAGGCCACTGGTATTCATGGCTCTCGATTCACATTCTTGACATGAGTATAGAGTACTTGTAATGGAAAATTCTGAAGATTGTAGAAAATATTTGTCGGTTATGAATTTGCAAGATTTCTAGTTTCCCTCAGTTTCTTAAAGCTTCACTTTTTTTTTTTTTTAAATGGAGAGATTTCACTCTCAGTGAGGAGCTCAACGGCTTTCTGCAAAGACAGATCCTCAAATCATTTAGAGGATACAAAGTGAGGACAAATAGAAAGAACCTTAGCTTTCCTGGCCTTGTGTCTCTCAAATTCTGAACTGACCCTGTGAGATGGGAGATTCTAGAAGTGGTGGCTGATTAAAGATGAGTGTCCTGCAACTTTTGATCATCAGCAGTGTCCTCTGCCTCTCATAACTTAAAATTCCTTGCTCTTAACTAGCTCTTCAGCTCAGATTCTCCCAAATTAAATACAGCCTTACACTTTCTTACATCGCATTTCCTCCTAAAACTATGGGAATAGCTTTATAGATCCCAAACTTTTTGAAAAAAGTCACTGATAGCTGACCAGTTGTTCAATCACTTGATATCTTTTTCAAGTCTCTGTGTTGCATTGGTCTCTACTGACCTTGTCTTCTTCTTTGAAACTCACTGTATTGCCCATGTGCATATACACTTTCCTCTTACTTCCTTGACCTTTGTGAATATTCCTTCCTCTCAGCCTCTCACCAACCAGTCTATACCCTTAGTACATTGCTCAGCCCCTAACTTGAAGTACTTACCAACACACCGCATCCCCTGCCATGTTCTAGGATGACTTCAAATGGTCATCTCTGGCTCTGTTTTCTCCCCTGGTCTCCCCTGTGTTTTGAGTCATAGATCCAACTAAGGTGGAATATTCACCTATTTCACATGGGCCCAAGTTTGGCTAGGTCCATTATCATATTTGCAATGAGATTAGACTGGACTTTGTTTCCCAAAAGCACCTCCCCTTAGTCAAAGAAAATCCATCACAGGTCACCTCCATTAATCCCTCCACCCCAAGAAGCAGCATTTAATGACTTTTTCTTTCAAATGTGTGTTTCTCCATTTTATTATATGTATTTTTAAAAAGATAGAGGTGTGTGTCTTATAAGAGGGTGTATTTACTTTGAATGGGAGAAAAAGTATTAGAGGAACCTCATCCTAGCAAGGAGATAAAGGGAAAGGATTAGGGGAAAGTGAGTCCTGGCCTCTTGAGTGAAGGAGTCCCCTAGCAGTTGGTCTTCAACTCTTAATCTCTCGGATTCTGGAACTCTAGACTGGTCATTTTCCTGTGTGATCACTAACATTATGTGTCACTTGACCGGGCTCAGGGATCCTCTGGGGTCAAGTTCTGCCAAACTCCTTACTTTCACCCCCTGCCTTCCTTCTCTGCTCTTCTACCTATTCTATTTTGCTCCTGCTCCTCCCCCATTTTTGTCTCTTATTGTCTGAACAAATGTTTTTCTGTGTCTATATCAGGCAGCTCTTAGGGGATTGGTAAACAAGGAAGAAAAAGACCTAATCCTTATCCAGGAAAACTTTATTTAGTGCCACAGATGGACTTTACACAGATACGTGGGTGAAAAAGGCCCTTCTTTTCTCATGCTTCTGTAACTCCTTCTATGTATCTTATAGCAATGACTATCAGTTTTTGACTTACGTTATCTATTTATATGTCTGTCTTCTCCACTTAACCTTTAGTTCTCAAGTCAGAGATCAAGACCCATTCATATTTTTGTAGCCTTTAAAATAAAAAAGATAATGATACCTGGCACTGTAGAAGTATGGTTATGGATAATTTATTTGGTTTCCTAAATATTCAGTGCTACTGTACAATGTATGACATTTACAGAAGAATATTATAAACTGATACATTGACATATTTATACCTAAAATTTTTATTTTTCCTCCATAAATAATACTTCACTAGGTATATTTTCTTTATTCATTTGAAAGTTTATAATGACTCAGCCAAGCTGTACCCTGTAAGGATTACAGGTTGAACTCATCCATTACATAATCCACCTCCTGCCACATCTGCCAAGCCTGTGTTTCTTAGTAAGGCTACACTGTTCTAATTTGACACGTGGTGCTTTGGGCTTTCTTCATCACTTCCATAGTAGAAGTGGAATGGGGGAGGTCAATTTCAAGAATTCGATATCCGAGATGTTTTATTTTCCAGCCACAGAGGGCAAGAGAAAGGAACGGAGATTGGTGGTGGTGCCAAGTGTAGCCAGGGAGGGTGGACGTGACTATTATATACTCTGTGAGCAAATTTGCAAATCTAGCCCAATATTTTGAGTGAAATGGTTAAAAAAATGGAATCATTGTTTTGCAAAAGATTGAAGACCTATCTTCTGATCTCCCATTTTCTTACATCTGGAGCCATTCTAAATAAATATGAAATCACTGTTTGCAAGCTGTCGAGAGGCAGACTTAACACAGTCCTCTTCCTATCAACATGTTACTGACACTATAAAAATTCTGTAGGGACTGAAACCTCAAGAGTTTTGAGCTATAAAAACATCCCCAACATTATCAAAGTGACGATTGTTTGTGTTTCACCTTTTGTGGGTGACTGATTTGGCACAGGAAACTAGATAAACTCATTTGGGTGGTACGCTGGGTGCCCTAAGGTATGAGGAGTTCATAGGTTCTGGCTAACTAAACACCTCTATGGTGACAGGATTATAATACTGAGTGATTTATCTGTCTCTTCATCATCATCCAATGCTCTTGTTTCTGTTTATAATAATCGAACATCTTATACCGATCACAGACACTCTTTCCTCAGCCCAGCCCTGCTGGGGGGAGAGACTGTGTTTCTAGGAGACTATTACACTTGTTAATCCTTTCAATTTTGTTCACAGAGGAAGATTCTAATCTGCCCCTCCCATGTTGGTTTATCCTCTGGACTTTTATTCCTCAGGATTTAGTTTGCTAATCTTAATTTGCTAACATATCACAAAGTTATCAACCAGACTAAAGCAGCAGTGGGTCTCTCAGAATCATCTTTTTTTGTGTGTGAAGCTTAAAAATGTGACCTTTAGCTTTTATTTAGAGATCCACATACTGTAGACCCATATAGGCATTACATTATTCTTACATTTAATATGTCGATGTGTGAATTCAGTTTCTGCATTTATTGTGATTGTCTGTGAGAGAACATGGTTGTTCATATGTTTTATTGCCCTTGAAGTAAAACGCCATGAGAGGGAAACAATCTTTAAAATTTTAGTGTAAAGATAATTTTAAAATAATGATAATTTCAACAATAATTTCAACAATAATTATCAATAATGATAATTTCTATCCATAAAAAGCATCTCCACATCATCCTACTACTCAGATCTATTTATAGAGGCAAAGATCCTTTATTGCTAGTATCAGCCAGCATCTCCCTAATCATAATTAAGACCTTGCTACTCATGTTACCAAATATGTTTCCTATTTCCAATGCTGTTTTTCCTGCTTGTTACATTCATTTAATTATGCACTGTTTTTTGTATACGTAATGTCTTATTTGAAAATCAGTGGGATAGCATAAATGTTAATAAATTTGCTTATCTTGCCCGTTTTATTATATTTTATGTAATCATATCAGAATGTGATTAAAAAAGAGGATTTGGAGTCAGTCAGAAGATCCACCTTTAACTCTCACTTATGAATATGAAAGCAAATATTCAACAATAAATACTAAAACATCTGCTCAACTTGATAGATCATATGGGAATTGATATTATAGGAAATGAGATTTTTTTCCCCAGGAATGTAAAATCCTTAACTATCAAAATATGTGTTACTATATGTGATATTATACAACACAGTTGATACAATAGGAAATATAACACACTATCAATTTGCATTGAAATATTTTCTTGATTTAGTCACATGGCCATGCTCACTTCTACTTTCTAATCAAACCAACTTTCTGAATTTCAACTGGACTAACTCAAACATGTGCAGTGTATGGATTTCTTTCTCCTTCAAAAATATTCCTGGAATTTGATTCCTGTGTCAAGCCCTGTTCCAGACATGGAAAAAAAATTAAATGCTAAATTAGTGATCCCTTCTCTGCACAGTGTTCGTTACGCAAGTGTCTATACGGGTTAACAAGACAGCAATTCTGTGCAGCTGGCCCAGTACCTGAGCTGAGTTAGTGCCCTTTGATTCATTTGGGGGGAAAAAGTGAAACACACTCCTGGATCCCACCAGAATTACTGAATCAAAATTTTCACTGTGGAGTGGAGACATATGTTTTCTTTTTTTAAGCTCTTTAAGTTACTTGGATGAAGAGTTCAGGGCTCTTGACTAGCCCTACCTTCCATCTCATGCCCCAGTTGGTTCATTGATGCCCAAGGGGGATGATGAATAGACAGAGGTGGGAGAGGACTGAACCAAGACCCTGTGGCACAAAGGGTTGAGCTCGCTACAATCCTGAGCTCACAGTTTCTCCCTGAGAATCACTTCATTATGTGTTCTTCCAAAATATCTCCCCCCACAGTCAGGAAATAGTAGGTCTGAAAGGTATTCTGAATAAGTCTATCAGTGCCTTAAGCTGAAAACACCCAAAACCCCTGAGATCCCATAGGAAGAGGCATAAACCAAAGGATGGTGTTTGTGTCCACACTGTTCTAGTTCCACCAGGGGCTAAGCATCCTACTTTGGTGAGACATAATAAAGTCATGGTTTGATCAGAAATGCAATCAGAATTATATTGTTGCATGAGGAGTGGTAAGGATAGTAAAAGAAGATTTGCATTTCATAAAAGTGAAAAAATAAATGCCTGAGTTTGGAGTCAAATCTTTGTTATCCCATTGCCAACATGTAGGCACCAAGCTGTTGCCCACGACATCCCTTCAGGCAAGTACCTGGGACTATCTCAGGCTCTGGTGACTGCCTCCCCAAGGTCACGTCTCCTCCTGGGGCTTGCTCCCTGACCAAAGACGAGCTGACGTGGGTATGTGTATGTCTAGCACTTTGTCTTCTCTTGTGACAGTTCTGAAGGCTAATGTTGGCTCCAGATCTCTCTCCAGGAATGGCTGAAGTCTCAGTGAATGCTTGTGTGTCTGCTTTCCCATTGGCTCATCCTGCTTCCTCCTTTCTCACTGTGTCACCTCGGAGGGCTCCCAAAGACTGACACGTGCTGTCCGTCTCAGCAGTTCATCCCCAGGAGCCTAAGACACTCCGTGTATACAAGTTTCGCAAGTCAGTCTCTCCCCGTCTTAGCTTGTTACTTTAAGATGGAGAATAAAATAGGTATTTGGAGGATTAAATGACAGAACTCATAAAAAAAAAAAAAACACAAACAAACAGTACATGGCTAGGGGTTACTCAGTGGCTATATGCTTATTTAATCTTTTGAAATGTTTTATTATATACAAAAATACAGAAGTAAATTGGATGGCTCCTTGGTCTAGAGCTGTGCATTTTATAGAGAACTGCTAAATCCAGGATCTCAATAACAGCTCTCGAGTTCTGTGGAGAAAAGAGCGATCGTTCCTAATTATAAACTTCCAGGAGCTTCCTGTCTGTCCTCTCCAGCTGGAGATGAATTTTGTTATTTCATGACACCATTTCTGTGGTTAATTGTGTTATTTACCTTTGCTATTTCTTTCAAAGTTTGCATGTGCTATGTAAATGCTGGCCTATTTTGAATGGAGGAAAAATAATTGGAAACCTATTTCCCCATGAGCTACTTTTCCTTCTTTTAAGAGATAAGAAATTAAATTCCACCTACAGGTTAGCCAAGGGGAGTAGCTTTATACTTGTATTAACATGAAGGATGGGTAAGCATCAGAACCAAGTGCGAAAGAGAATTTGACAGTAAAAGCTACAAATAGGAAAATCAGACTAGAAGAAATAGAAGAAAACTGGACCAGTCAGGCTCATTAAGTAGACATAAATCATGAGCTTATTGTTTTAACAGATATTTTGCAAAGGGTTCAAAGGCAAAGATAGGATTAATTGACAATGTGGAGAGCATAGTTTAAGAATGAATTGCTCATTGACAACAAATTATAGAGGATATTATAGAAAACAGGTCCTGAAACTTCTTTGCAATCCCATTTGTGGTCTAAAGCCTTCTGTTTAAAAGGAATTAGCTTGTCCAAGACCTTGTGGATAATAAAAGGCAGTCAGAAATGATAAACAGTTTCCTCTATTCCAAAATCCTGCTTGGTATCCCACAAATTCACTGTCTTCTTATGTTAAGTGTTCTTCCCTGTACCATACTAGTGGTGACAATCTTTTTATAGAGTGTATAAATAAATCAATGAATGGAAAGTGCCTTGCACAGTCCCCGGGACACAGGCATAGCAATGCAGTTGGATATTTGTTTAATATAAATGCATGGTGTCTGACTTTCTCATTCCCGATCGTGCCGCTAATCCTCGCTGTTTATGCTTTCTTAGGTAATTAAGAAGATTAAGTGACCAGTGATTCATTGATATTTGCTATGCAAATTAGAATTGCAGTTTTAATTGTAATATAGATCACTCTGCAATGTGGCTTTGTGACAGCCTTGCCAGCCTACATCTTCAAGTTCCTAAAAATCAAGGGCTGTGTATGTCTGGGGTTCACAGGCTGCCTAGGTCCTGTCGCTGCAGGCAGTTTGTGAACAGGGAATCAGAGGTGCTGGGCTTGAGTTCTGGTGCTAAAGCTCATCAGTCCAATGACCATAGGCAGGTTACTTCACACTCTGTCATTTCAAATCTGCATAGATAAAAAGGACGTCATATCAGCTCCCATTATGATTGTAAGGCATAGCATAAAGAAATAATAAAATACAATTAACGATCACCTATCAGTGAACATAGTTTTTCTCTTCTCCCATCTGATCTTGTATATGTGTGTCTGTATGTATATAAACATATACATCTATAATAGATCCATTCATCTCTGTGTATATATACATATATATTTCACCCTAATAAATATTACTTTCTACTTCTTGTGATTGTATAAATGGGAATGATGTATTGAATATACATTAAAGCATGCATATTCAATAAATGTACCCAACCTCTGATCTTCAGGGCAATAGGTTACCATTTACTAAAACGTCAATTTCATCATCTTTATTGCAAGAAATATTAGTTCTTCCACTGAAAAGGAATCATTTCACCTAACTCAATGGTAAGAATATAGCAATTTTCTTTCCTGATTGTCCTAAAGCTCCAAGTGGGCTAATTTCTTCTCAGAGAGACATGTGCCCTCACCTTTAATTGAAGGCAAATCTGTGGCTCTTGATGGACAATTTATCCTCAAGAATTGATACCTCATTTTACCAAATGTATTCTCCCATGGCAGCTTTTCCTCTCTCCCAGTGGCTGAATGAAAAAAGAAAGCACTTTTGGATGAAAATGTGAGTGAATTATTTACTTTCATGAAAGCTACCAGAAGTGGAATTGTGAGGGCATCATGAATTATTTCTGACTTTCTCCCAGAATTCTTTATTTTTTTCTTTTGTTCAAAGAAACTCTATACCCCTTTTTTAGGCCCCAGTGAAAGAGAGCCTAGACCCAGTTTTTCGAACACAGGCATTTGTATGTCAGGATTCCTTAGTGCACAGAGTGCCCCCCAAGCTCACCTGCTTCCTGCGTGCCCTGCACGTGTCTGCCATCATCGTTGCTTGTAGAGTTCTAGAAAAGCCCTGCCCTGGGCATAGAATGGGGATTGCATGGCTCAAAACGAGGGCACCATGTCTGCTGAAGAGCTGCTGGCCTTCCCCAGCTCACGCAGCCCCTCCCCCAGCCAACTGATAGAGGGAGTCCGGGCAGGCAATCTGCTCCATCTCTGGAAAATGTTTTCTAGGTCATGTCTTCTCCTTTATTTCTCCTTTAGGTAAAACATAGTGTCTGGAAGTTTCTTTGAAAAAACTATGTGCATGTAATATTGTGAATGTCTATCTAAAAATGTGCTTATTCTTCTCTCACATTTAATCAATAAGGATGTGGAATATTTGATCGGGATTTTTTTGTTTTTCAGGAAGGGAGGCATTATTATTTCTTGGCTGTTGCCAAAGAGAAGCACACACTTCTAATACTTTCATTTTGTTGAGGTCATTGCCCCCACCACCGTGAGTTGGTGACATGACTGTAAACCACGCAAACATGAAGTCAGCTGAGAGGGAATAGTATTCTAGGCAGCCCTCGGTCTCAGGTGCAAAGCTCAGAGGTAATCTAGAGGCACAAATGCTTGAATGAGTCCCAGAAGTGTGGCGGTGGGTGTGGCTCGATGTTCCTCCATGTACAAACCAGAGCAAATAGAGCAATAATACTGTAACATGCAGATCTAATATAGAAACCATTTATTTTTTATTTAAATTGTGGCCACATCATCTTATAAGCACATAATTAAAAGTGAAAAGAATAACAACAGAATAGTTCTCTGGGGGTGCAGTGAACAGGCCAGCCCTGCAGCTGCTGCAGAAAGCAAGTCTCCATCCCCAGCGGCAGCTACTTCCCACTTGTGCTGATCCTTTTGCAGTGTTTGTCCAGCATCGATCAATAGTATTCCATAACTACTGCTGGTTTTCAGTCCTAGGTATTATCTGTGTACCAGACATGATGACAGGAACTCATTCTCCCCTGCAGCCTAGTACAGAATTTTCCAGTTATATGTGCATTTCCTGTTCCAATCTAGTTTTTCTTATGCAATCGCATGATCCAGAGACAGGTTGCTATGACCAGCTGTTCACAGCTGGGACTCGGGAACACTGCCATTCTTATCATGTCCTAGGAAATATCTAGCAACATTTTGAATGTTATTTCAGAGATAAGTGCCCTATTTATTTACCTTATTTATTTGTTCTTTAATCCTTTCATTGTTTTATCCAGATTAGACAAACTATATATGCATTATACTATATACCATTGTGGTGTACATTTTTGCTTGTGTGAACATTTTTATTGAGGTGATGTGGCTTTGCAACATTGTGTATGGTGCACAGCTATAGGATCACCCCCTTCAGGGTTCTGCTGGGTGAAAATGGGCATAGGGAGTGCACTTGATTCAGAGGGTCCTGCACGCCCCATGGCCCGGGACATGTGAGCCCAGGGTTATGTGGCTTTTTTGCACATAATACAAGTTGAAGGAACAGCAGGATATGATGCTTGCAAAGACATTTTTCAGAGAACTCTAATTAGAACTGAAGGGGAAAAAATACCTTTCCTGGAGAAACAGTGTAAGTTTCTTTGTAGTTTTAAAGTTAGACCTATTTTCTTGTTAAGTACAAACTGGGTTAAGCTTTATTCATTTTGGTAAATTGAATGAACTTCATTTTTTCAAAATGTTCACCAACTATGTGGTGAATTTATGTGTCAACATGACTGGGCTCTGGGGTCACCAGACAGGTATTCACATGCATTCTTGGTGCTTCTGCAGGGGTGCTTTGGGTGAGATTAAAACAGGAGTACACACACACACACACACACACACACGCACCCCTAAGAATTTGAGTCCGGGGGGAAAGAAAGGAAGGATTAGGGTCAAAATAAGGGGAGTGGGAATTGTGTGGGGAATATGACCAAAATGAAAATGCATACATTGTGCAAAAATGAAAAATGATGTAAGAATTATATAAAATAAAATATATATTTTTTAAATTTAATGAATACAGTTTAATGGTTACTTAAGAAAAATGGCTATTTTCAAGGGTGCAGAAGAGTTATATTTTATTGTTATTAAACTCCCAAGATAAAATTTTGAGGGATTTTCCAAAGGAAAATCAACCAAATTACAAACCTGGCTCTGTAACATACAGGACAGTAAAAGCAACAAGGTCAGAGAGAGGACCCAAATGTACAGAGGCAAGATGGTTTTACCTTGCAAAGAAAGGCAGAAAGTCACAATAAACCTATTCAATAAACAGAGGACAGAACTTCAGCCACATGGAATTTATGTCATGCAATCACAATTCCACATCTCATAATACATGAATTTACTGCTCAATTAATATATCTACAAAGTGGCTGCTAGATAGTAAATAAATATGAATTCAATTTCCATTCTTGGTGGTGCTTTATAATTGTTCTTAAGCTATTTCACAGGTCTGTAGTCTCTCTCACTAGGCTATGTTTTCTTTCCGTTTTCTTGAGTTTGACAACACTAGTAAACTTTTTTTCAACTCGAGATCCTTCTGCAATAAATTAATGTAACTGACAAAATTCTTTTTTAAATATAACCAAAAAACGCTTTACCATTTTATAGTGATAGGGCACTAGCACTCCAGAAATACAAATTGAATAACCAGGTTGGCAGGACTGTTGGGGGTAGAATGGCTATGTTTTTTTGTTTTTGTTTTTGTTTGTTTGTTGTTTGTTTTTTTGTCAACTGGGGTAGGGATGGGGAATCTATGTCAATTAAGTGGTAAAAATAAAAAAAAAAAAAATTGAGTCCAGCAGATATCCACCCAAATGCTTTCTCCAATTTCCTCCCACTTGCATCATCAGAGGCAAATGACTTCACTTCATATGTCTCTATTCTCTATAATGAAGCAATAAGAGAACTTAGCCACTGGGTAAAGTGAAAGGAGCCATAGGAAACCCTTGTCATGGGAAATCTACAAATATCACTGCTCTCCCCTAGTTCTATTATGTGCAAGCACAGGTCAGTCTCTCTCTGTTCTTCAATTTTCTTCTATGTTCCTCTCCCCCACAAAGAAATGCCAAATAATTGGAAGAAAATCTTTGTTGTGAACCTTCGGGTTTCAGTTTTTCCTTGGCTTACAGTCATTGGGAAGATAAGAATAAACTTCCATTATCTGTGGCCAGGTGTTAAATATACTATGTAGTGTCATCCAACAAATAGGTAACTGCGCCGCTCACATACCCGCTTCCTTTTTAATATGTATGAATTCGTTCAGATAATGAAATCTCAGGAAGAGAAAGTTAAAGGATCATGCAAATCTGTTCCTGCAGAGCTGGGACTGTGGTGGAAAGCTTGTGCACACGTGTGCACACACACCCACACACACATTCATAAACATTTAACAACCACCCACAAATATATTTCATGAGCTTTCATGAAAAGCCTTCCGGGGCTCTTGCAAAGTCACCTGGTTAATCTCTAAATTAATCTTTGTGCAAACAAAGCTCCTGTAAGCTGTTTAGCCGGTGACCTCTGAAATAAGGCAGTGTGTAAGCCCTGACAGCCTATTGTGGGATTGATATCTTAAAGAGCTCGCTTCCTTGCCACCATCAGTCCACGACAGGCTTCAAATTACATTGCTTGAATCCTGAGGCGGGGTGGGGGAGGGTTGCACATGTGTGCAGAGGTACATTTCATCTTTTCTTTAAATAAATACAATCTCTCCACACTCTAAAAATACCCTCAATCTCCTAGATTCCTGCACATAGTCTAGTAGAATAATGGAAAGGAAGTTAGAAACCACCTGGACTGAGCGCCTTGTTTTAGAGCTGTGTGAAATGATGGAGGCAAAATAATTGGTTTTCTAATGTCCTTGTTACGGGCTGAATTACAGCCTCTCCAGGTTATCAGTTTTACGTTGAAGTCCTAACCACCAATACCTGCAAGTGTGACCTCATTTGGAATCGTGTCTTTGCATATGTAATTAAATTAAGATGGGATCATACTGGCGTAAGGTGAGCCCATGACCCAATAGGATTGGTAAACTTCTAAGAAGAAAATTCCCCCGTGAGGACAGATGCACAGAGGGAGGAGGACCCAAGAGGAGGACAGGGACACAGACACAAAAACAAGCCATGTGACTGCAGAGGGGAAATTAGTTCCACAGCTGCAAGACGAGAAATGCTGAGGATTACTGGAAAAACCAGAAAGTAGGTGAGAGGGCATGGCCCTGCTGACACCTTGATTTCAGACTTGTAACCTCCAAAACGATGAGAAAATAACTTTCTGTTGTTGTTAGCTAGCCAATTTGTGCAGGCGCTCTGCTAAGGAAGCCCTGGGAAATAAATGCAGTCCCAGAATGGAAAACAGTGGAGCATAGCTTGAATTCATGTCCTATAGCCTATCTCTTGTTCTCTGCACTTTACTGATATTCTAGGTGTATTATACAGCAGCAGGATTTATTTATAGGAGAGATTTAATAGCTATTACCAATGGAATGGAAGATTGAATATGTCTATACAAAGTAGGAGAAAATGGGGCCTCCCCCCGTGGCGCAGGTGGTTGAGCGCCGCACTGTGAAGCTGTCCGCAGCCTCTGCAGCGCCGGTTCGATCCCGGCCGGCCGGCGAGGGTCCTGCATGACGTGGCAGACCTCTCCTGTCTCGCCCGCTGCTCCTCTCAGCAGTGTATTTCGTCAGTCTGCCTGTTCTGTTCCCCGCTCTGTCTCTGTTGAATGCTCTCACCCTCCCACACATCTGGCCTGTACCCCAACTCTTATACAAAATAAATTAAAATAAAATCTTAAAAAAAAAGGAGGAGAAAATGTCAATTGTCTTATGAAAAATTGGAGGGGGGCAGCTAGAGCCCCGGTCACTTGTGCCGGCTGCCCTGATTGTCAGCTGCCCCTCGACACTCCCCACTGCCCCCTCCCACTCTATGCTCTGTGCTTAGTTTTCATGTATGGGACCAAGAAAGTGACTTCACTGCTCGTTTCAAGGAGCATCGAATGTGTTATGATGCTCCTTGGAAAAGCTGAAGATCTCAGGTGAAAGTTGACCATTTACTTCACATATACTACTTGAAACCAGGACAGCTTGTGGCTGTGTATGGGGCTAGAATCAAACCAAGGGGCTCACTGTGGACTTTGGAGCAGTTGCTTAACTCTTCCAAACCTCACTTTCCTCCTCCACCGCACATGCATAATAATAGCTTCCATGTAATTTGATGGTGATGCGTGGTATGCTGATGCACCCAGGTGATTAGCTCAATTCCTGATTCACGGTGCTCCATACCTGTAAGGTGCTCAGGGGAGGCAAAGCAGGAGCAGATGGGAGTGGAGGAAGGAGGCAGATGAATAGGTGAAGAAAAAAATAGGAGGCCCATGAATAGCTTTGTTTGAATGCTGTACAGGAACATTTTAAATATGTTCCTAATCCTATTCCTATCCCCTTCCCTTTTAAAAGAGCACATATATTATTCCTTTTTAGCAGTAGATTAAACTCATGGTTTTCAAAAGTCAGCAGTCAAGTCCTTTACTTTTTATAAAATCAGTAAAAATTATCAATAGAACATTAATTAAGCTTTAACAAGCCATTGTGCACGTGGTAACCTATTTGATTATTAGCTTGCAAGGGGTCAGCAAGAAAATGAATATTAGACATCACAGAGGAGAACAAGTATGCTCAGGAGGTTAAGGGAGCTGCCTGAGTTCTAGTCTGGGGTGTGCACAGTATGGGGTCCCTCACCCGGAGCCTTGGCACACTCCCAGGGAGGTGTCTTCCCCTTCACTTTGACCTGTTTAAAGTATGCACAAAGATATCTAATTAATACATGTCACTGACATACATTTCATATGTGACATAGAATTAACATAGTGTGTACAATTAATATATAGTTACAGTCCATGTAATTAATATATTTGCATGTGTGTGTGTGTTGACATGAATTAGCTGGCAGTAGTGGAGGACAAATTGGGAGCTGGGAAGACAAAATGGAAGGGAAGGTCCAAGCAAAGTCCAAAAAAGTAAAATGGTAACATGATAATGCTAGCACCGCCCTCACGCCTGTGTGCAGTTACACACATGTGAGTATATGCACAATTAAATCAGAAACCAATGTGGGTGCATACAGATAACTAGATTAGTGAATCCTAATCAGTTTCAAATTTTGAGACACAAGCAGAGAAAAATCAGTGAAGTCTCATGTTCTTTCGTTGCCAAACTGCTGATAGAAAGTAACTTCCTATGTAAAATTCCTACAGGGAGCCAGAAGGAACCAGACTCAAGAGGGCAAGTTTGACAAGGTCACCTCTTAGTTAATAATGCTGACATTTCCTCTTAGAATATCCCAGTCACATTACACCAGGTAGAAGGTTTTTTGTGTAAAATAGTCCAAATTCAGCTTTACCACGGCCCTAAGATTCAAGTTATTCATACAGGGTCCTGGGGCTGTGTTTCTCCCACTATCAGGCCTCATCTCATCATTTGTCGAAGAATTGAGCCCTCAAATTTCTTTGCATATGTCATAGTTCATCCTATGCGGTGCTGACAGGGCAAGAGAGCTGACTACTCGGCAGTGAAACCTGTTTTTCATATCACAAACGTGCCCCTCCGGATGCACACAAATCTCCCAAATCTTATAACAAGCAATAAAACCCTTGCTTTGACTGGGGAAGTTTTCAGGCACCCTGATCCAGTAAGGTTACATACCTTACTGTTGTTTTGAGGGGTTGTAAAGCTTCTTGGCAGTGAAACCTCTGTCCCTGGATCCTGAGACCCAGGACCTGAGTCCAGTCCCTCGCTGAGTTGGCGCTGCTGGCTAAGCAGGCACCTGCTGTAATCCAGCCCGGAGCTCTCGCCAGCATGCGAGTCCCTGATGTACTTTCTAATCTCTACTTGCAAACCTTTCTTTAATCACTCTATCTTTTCTCTATGATCATGGCTTGGATATGTCTAAGGAGTATTTTGAGTGAATTGAATTCAAAAAATTAATATAGGGGACCTACTCCATTTTCTGGTATGTTTAAACAAAGGGAAAGAACATAATTGAAATATGCTCACATGGTAGGGTCACTCACTCTAGCCTCCCTGTATGCCAACTGGCATAGACCCACACTCCATACTGTATTCTGTTACAAATACGAATTTCCTCCTTGTTCCAGACATCATGAGGTACTTGAAGAAGTGTATTTGAATATCATATTTGAGCTTAAAAACCATTTAATGATAGATAAGTGGAAGAGACTTAACTCTAGCAGAAGAGTCAGTATGTCCAAAGGTACAGACTTGTACAAAGACAAAAGGGAAGCAGTTTCATATAGAATTCAATAAAATTGTATGGAGGTTGAAAATTTGTTTTATAAATTCCGAAGCATTGCCCACATTTTGACTAGTATTTATAATCATTGTCCCTTATATTATATTATTTATAATCAGTTATATTCACATCAACAATGAATTGTTTTATTTATTCTCATTCCCCCCAAATTTCAAAATTTCAAATATGTTGGAAAGATATCAGAACATTCAAATGAACTCTGATCAATTTTTCAGAAAATCGCCTCATAGCATCATTTGCAGAATGTGAAACTCACTTTGCCTGAAGAGAAAGAAATTCCCAGAGGAAGCCATGCCACTTTGGGTTTTAGGACAATGAAACCCAGATCTAGTTTTGTTACAGAAAGTAATGGGGTGGGGTCCCTCAATATAGCACACATCCCTACAACCCCACATCCCACTGGCCAACCACTGGTGGCCTCTCCATTAACTGGACCAACAGAGAAAAAAAAAGAAAACGTTGCTCCCCAAGTTGCCCCTGTATGCACTATACATAACCGGTCACGATAGGTGAGGCCTCCCCCTCTGTGTTCTAGGTGTTCTACTAGAGAAACTGTATTGTTCTTTCTCACCCAACAGCACACCCCAGAATCCCAATGATATTCCACCTGGGTCTGCTGGACACCTCGACTAGCGTGGTTTGTGTGTGTAGATTGCTCTGCAAGAATACAAACAGTGCATAGTCTTCCAGGCACATCATCAAGTTCAATAAGTAGATGTAGGATGTATGAATAAATACACTGTTCACTTCTATTTCTCTCACCATCTACTACACTTGACTTATTTTTTTTTTTTTTGATGTTGGTGCACATGGAAAATAAGGCAGGAACTCCAGTTACATGAGAAATGACCTAAAATTGCTTTACTCAGGAGGAATATATAGAAGTATCTTGATGGCCATGCTCCTGTCCAGAAGTGCTGGGAGGAGAGAGGAACTGAGGGTTTTCATCTAAGCACAGCCAGGAAGCGCTGCTCCCCCAGAAGGGCAGACTCAGCAGGCATTCCCCGGAGCGGTTTCACAGGTCACATTGGCAGCTTGTAGAGCAGGGATACTTTTGATGATGATTTTTTAACTTAGGGAAAATTTTGAGTAACAGCATATATGGAGAATAAATTTTTCTACATAGAGCTACAAAGATATCATTTAAGAAATAGATATTCCTGTGCATCTTCTCCCTGAATGTCAAAGAGAGTTCACAATACTTTCTATGTGTCATCTTATTTAAACCTCATGGCAAACCTTGATGTAGATGATTTATAGAAAAAGCTTTTTCCAGCTAAGATGTCTAAAAGATGAACCTTCTGTGAACTTTCTTTCTAAGCCAAAAGTTTACGAGAATTTGTTCTTATCTTTATTTTTTTATAGGAAAGATATACACCTAGACATGCATTTCCTGACAATACCAAGTAGGCGAGCTAACTCTAGAAGACCAGAAGGCCCCCCTAAAGTCACTCTATGCCATGGGTCACCCACAAAGTGAGTCTCTGTGGGAACAGGGCTGCCTTCCCAGTTGATTTCTGTGGGCAGTTGATGCAGTTGATTTTATCGGCTGAATAGATGGCCTTCATTTCTGCTGAGTAGATGTTACTGTATCTTCATTTTTGCTTGTTGTTTTTCTGTGATGGTCTCCAGCCCCTACCATCTTGGATTCTTCTACACTTAGGAACTAGTATTAGCAATTCCATTTTACGTGGGCAAACAAAAGACAAAGCAGAGGTGAAGTAGCCTAGTCAAGCTTCTATAATTAAGTGCTAGAGCTCAGATAGGTAACAACAGCTGTGGATTCACTGAGGAAACTAACAGGAAATGTAATTTTTGTGACCACAGCAGAATTCAAACTATTATTTACCAAAGAAAATCTGACCAAGTCTTTTCAGCACTTTACCTCCCAGGAAGAATTGTGTATGGCTGTAAGGATTCTATCAAATCTGTACCATTTAATATGTCAGCATGTGGAGTGCAACTTTAGTTGTTAAAGAAAACTAGTATTACTGTGGTCAGTTGAATATTCTCTCCCAGAAATCATGTCTTTCCTGGAACCTCAGAACATGATCTTGTTTAGAAATAGGTATTTTGAGTATAATTTGTTAAGATGACGTCGTGCTGGAGTGTGGGATGCTCTTGAGCCAATGTGATTTGTGTCTCAGTAAGAAGAGACACACATTGAGCACCCTGCCTCCAGACAGAGACTGAGCGTAGAGTGATGTGTCTACAAATGAAGGGATGCGAAGGCTTGGCCACCACCACCTGATGCTAGGAAGGAACATAAGGAAGATTCTTCCTCACAGCTCCCAGTAAGAGCTACACCCACCAACACCCTAATTTCAGACTTCTTCATTTCCAGAATTGGGAAAGAATAAATTTCCAATTTTTTTTTAAAAAAACTACTCAATTGTGTGCCCCATTTCGGCCGTCCTAATGTCACTAATGTGAAAACTTATCCACATGAAAACCTGCACACATTAAGAAGAATTGAGCTATCAAGCTATGGAAAGATATGGATGAATCTCAATTGCAAACTGTGAAGTCAAAGAAGTCTGTCTATATGAAAGAAGCTATCTACTGTAAGTTTCAGTGACATGACATACTGAAAAAGTTAAAATGCTGGAGATGAATGTGTGTTTGGCTTAACAGAGATGCAGATGGTTATACATGAAAATATTTACAGGTGTATGAAAGGCACAGGTCGGTGTGTGCACACATGTGTGCTTGCTGGGAGGGGCTACCTGCAATGCCAAGTTAGTAGCAATGAGCCCAGATCTCGGTTTCTATTATCATTTTTCCTGTACCAGGAACCAGAGCTCTTTGGAGAAATGACTGCTTCTAGAACTGGGACAGGAAAAATCTAAAATGATCTGGTAACAATTTGTAAAATCAGAAAGCGAGACAATGTCCAACAGAGTTCCCCAAGGAGGGGAGCAGGTCAAGGAGACAATGGTCCCAACTAAAAGAGCTTCCAAAGGCCACAGGGAAGAATTTGAATAACAAAATAAATAACTAGTGTTGGATTATAGCCAAAGGTATAAACTAAATAACTGTGAGTCCATTTTAATATAATAAACATTTAAATAAATAACTAGATAAATATAACAAATACATTTTTTCACAAGAAAAATATAATTACTCCCTGTTTCTACATAAATGTACGAAAATATGGTTAGATTGCTATTTTAGATATAATCCTTCTTCACACAGTGACTTGTTAGATAATGTTGCTTGTTAAGGGTCATTAGTGTTGTTTGTAAACTTCCTGCCAGGTCTCTCCATGCTCTTAATGAATATTTGGTGAAGGAATGACTGATTGAATCAGTCAATGAAGTCCTAAATTGTAATAAGTTATGAAAATAAATTTATAATTGAATTGAATTATACTTTATAAATGTCTGCTCAGTGCTATTCCTTGCGGCAGGGCAAAGTAGCCAAGTCACCTTTTGAAGATGAAGAAATTAAATTAACAGAGACTATATTGAGCGTGTCTGATGTCACACAGTAATAGAATCAAGTGTGCCTTGCGGTACATGCTGCCTCTAACATAGCGAAAGAAGCTTGGCCAGCTGGCTTGAGACTGCCAATCAACCTTGTATGCTAGAATTGTGATAAGGTGATATGAAGGGATTAAATGTTTGGGGAAGAACTTCCTAGGCCTAAAGGCATTCCCTGCCTGCTTCTCACTTAATCAGTTCCTTGAGGTACTCTGTGCAGAGGAGATGTGAGGAATCTGAGAATAAGACATCCTTTTAGGAATATGCTCCTCAGAGCATACACTGCTGGCAGGAAACATCGTGTTCTTAGCTCCGCCCCGTGCTGACTTATACCACATGGACAGAGCGGGTGCTGCCGTGTGGCTCTGCTAAACCACACTCATGGATCACAAATTTCTCTCCCGATGTTCCATGTGCCTTGCCCTGCTTCTCTACACAGAAGTGATCCCATCCAAGCCAGTGGCTGTTTTCATGACCTTTCAGTATCTTGCTGTGTTAACTAGTGTGTACATGTTTTAGTCAATGTCTTGCATAATTGTACGGTAAGTACCTCTTCCTTCTTCCCACTGTGGCATAATGGACAGCATATTCCTGTTTCTCTTTGGCAGATGACACTTTGCCTTACTAGATTTTGCCTTCTAGGTCTCACAAAATGGAATATATGAAAGTTATAATGAATGATTTAAAATAGATAAGAATGAGGACATACGCAGTGAGTTCCATAACTGTAGACACATATACAGATGGGCAAAATAGAAGACAGAAGTAAACACCTGTAGTTGCATACAGTGCTCTAGGAAATACTATGAAAAGTCTTCAAAGAAGATAAACAAAAGGTGAATAGAACAACCCAACCAAATAGCCACACCCCATAGCCTCTTTGAAGTGCCTAAGGCAGAGTGGACTTAGGAGAATGAGTTTTCAGCCAGAAAGTGTTGTGAGGAGGCACTCTAGTTGGAACACCATGTAGGGCAGACAAAGAGGCACTCAAAAACATGAGCTCTAAAAAACAAAAAAAAGAAATATATATCTGAAGTGCCTCAGACACATGCACACAAGTCTACTTGAGAGAAGCATAAAATGTTACTGCAGATTTCTTCACACCGTCTTGGAAATAGCTATAGCTTGATCCTATCTGACTGTTTCTACCATCAAATTGAGGCTAATGGGAGGAGGAATTAGCCAGAATTATTCAGGTGGCACACAGAGAACTAATGACTACACCCACCGCAAATGTGAGCTCAGAAGTGACCTCTTGCTCAATGAAGTCCTCTACCTAATTCCAGGGGTATGGATGCAACATGACTGAGTCAACAAACAGAAGTTAGGACCAGGAGGCAGTGACTGGAGACTTGATGGTTGAGTGATTTGAGTAACAACCTGATGATCTATTCTAGGTTAGCAAGGAGGATAGCTGCAGATAAGGGAAGGACATCTTGGGCATCTAACCCACTAAGAAAGACACAGGAAACCATGACAACAGCAATGGAACCTTACATAAGTGACCTCGAACCTAATAGTGATGGTTGGAATCCATGATGGGATAGACATTTTAAGAAATCTATCCTCCTTGGCCACGCTCTGTCATAGGAAAATTATATATGTGATGCAGTATTTTTTGATGGATAGATCTGTCGATCATCTAGAATTTCTTCTCCAATCTACTGATGATCTAAAGCTATAGAACATGGCTACTAAGATCTTACTCTCTAGATTTCTCTGTTGGTAATCTGCAGCTGATATTCTTTTTTTTTTTTTTTTTTTTTGTGGGACCCTCGCTGGCAGCTGGGGAATGAACCAGCGCTGCAGAGGCTGTGGGCAACCTCGCAGTCCAGCACTCAACAGCTGCACCACCAGGGGAGGCCCTGCATCTGATTCTTTAGCTCTGAGCAGTTATATTATAATGTACTTCCTATTTTACTATTGATAAATTCCTCTGCTTTGTCTCTGCATGAAAAATTTTAAACTCAGATGGAAATCTTTAAAAAAAATCCTAAGAAAAATTTTTTACTCCTCAAAGGAGCTATTACTATTTTTTAATTCATAATTATAATTACAGCAGTACTCATTGGGATAATTTCCCAATACCCCAAACAACATTTTCTATAAGCACATTTTATTGTTAATGTACCATAGATTCCTAGGAAGAACGAAGCTATTTATTTAGTACATTTGGGTTTGTTGCCAGCTGGAAGAATTAGTTTCTGATACATTTAGACTATATTATAAGAGCTCACTGATGCTTAGCTGAATTTTAAACTGGATTATTTTTTAAATTATAAGACACAGAGCAGATTGGGGAAAAAATGAATTCCCACACATTATTTCTGGCTTCATTTAAATATTATCATTTAAAATCTGGATATATTCAGAATGAGAAATAAGATTAGGGTGCAAGGGATTGTGAATTCTATTTTGGTTACATGAGCTATGAAGAAAATGTAGAAGATAGTCTATATCTCATATGTATACTTTGAAACTGTGGGCAAATCCTCAGCTTATATCCATGTAAAACAGAAAAGGAATACCTTCATTTCATTTCCCTTCATTTTCCTTCCCTTCCTATACTTCCTTCCTTCTATAACAATTATGTTACACGTAACTAATAAATTGCAACATAACACAGTTTTATCCATCTCTTAATTTTATTTATTTATTTTTAAAGATTTGTTTGTTTATTTATTTAAACAAGCACTGGGTACAGTCAGAAGCACGGGAGGGTGAGAGGATTCACCAGAGCCAGAGCGGGGAGCAGAACAGGCAAACTGACGAAGTACACTGCTGAGGGGAGCAGCGAGCAGCAGGAGAGGTCTGTACGCCATGTGGGACCCTCGCCTGCGGCCAGGGATTGAACCGGTGCTGCAGAGGCTGTGGGCAGCTTCGCAACCCAACGCTCAACCGCTGCACCACCGGGGAGGCCCTCTTAATTTTATTTTAACTTGAATTACATGGGAATGAACTTCTGCCATTCCAGGCTGAAGGGGTCCCCAAACCAGCTTTTGACCATGAAATACTCTGTCACTCTGGAAGATTCCCTGGTTTTGAATTGATAACAAATAATGTCCTAATGTAGTTAATGAGAACTAATCAAGCTTATTATGTCAGTGGCTGCAGATGTTTTTAATGGCAGGGGAGTGCCTGAAGAGTGCCCTTGACAGAGGGTCAGAGGTTCCCCAGGCTCTACATCCCCTTCTTTGCCAGACCCTGGTCTCTCTCCTGCTGGCTGCTCTGTCCTGGCTCCTTCCTGCGGCACAATCGGGGCCTCATCCTGACCGCCTACCAGAAGGGAGCCAGATTTCTCCAATTCTCTCAAATGATCGCAGTTGCTAATAGTACTTTTTCTGTGAAGATTAAAAGTATTTTCTCTCAGAAAAAAAATCTATTCTCATTTAGATGAATTTTGGTTTAATAATGGTGGTTAATCAGCTTTAAACCATGGCCCTTGAAATTAAAAAGAAAATAGGAAGCCCATTCATTTCAATAAAATGTAACTTAGAAAATGAAGATAAAAATCATGTTTTTCCAACTACTTAAATCAGCTTTATCAGGCTCACTCCAGGAGGGTTTAATTTGAAAAGATAAGATGGATTGACTGCTAGTGGGTCTTTGGGTATTTGACAGAGAAGCCAGGCCACTCAGAAGAAGCTTATCTTTCACTGAGGTTAATTCTCTAGTAGAGAGATTTGTAGACTGAAGCTCAGTCTTTGTGTCATTTTAGTGGGTCGGGCTGTATTTCCCTTTCAAAATATGCTGATCATTTTAAATATTGTAAACATACTCTTTAAAAATCATAGACTATAGGTATAACTTCCTGATAAGCTCGTTGGATTGTTAGCGAATACTAGTGTAGTGACAACCTACAGCAAAAAATAACCTTTATTTATTTTTTCACTTTCCCCTAAATAAATTTATTGTTAAAGCCAGTTGTCCTGGGAACAAATAAATGTTGCTTTTGTGAAAGGAAAATGTAAATATGTTCTTTAAGTGGTGGCACTTGTGAGCATATGTGTTTGTGTGGTTGTGTATGTGTGTGTTCGCACATATGCATATGGGACAAGAGGGTTCAGTAATATCCCCTCCTACCAGCAAAGAGCCAAGAGAAGGTGGTATCCCAAGCAACCTTTCCCCTGAGAAATAATAAAGATAAGAACCATGATAATAATCTTCATATATAAAACAGTTCCAGAATGAATTAAATCACTTATGTAGGTCTCATTTTGCCTAGTTAAAAATTGACATTATTGATCTAAATACACTCTACTCCCACTACCTGCTGACTATGCTTACGTGGGACATTATACTCAGCAATGATCTATACACTAAAAATACAGCCCAGAAGTATTGTTATTCTAATATGTGTGTTTGTTTCCTATTTATGTTGGTGTGGGATATCCAGTAGGATGCAGAAAATATCAATAGACACAGTAAAATTTGCCATGTTCTTTAAACCTGCAGTCAGCTGTCTGCTCCTAACACATAGAAAGATCACACAACAAATAACAAATATTCATGAACATAAGACCTGTGAGACACCTGTTCAATCTTACTTCTACTGTTCATTTAATTAAGATCTATCCTTATGGATTAGCACTTCTATTGAGTATTGTGAAAAAATTCAATGATTTTAAGAACTTTCACATTAATATATTTCTTAATGTGGTGCTCTGTCTTACTCTTGTTATGTGTAGTTAAACTAATTACATTAACATGGTATCAGGAGAAAATATTGAACTGTCTGTGGCAAGTTTTGAAAATCTCTGGGCTAGAAGATTTTATTTTTTATTTATTTTTTTATAAATTTTTATTTATTTGTGCATACAAGAGCTGGGGTACAGGCCAGAGAAGCGGGTAGTGAGAGGATTCACTAGACACAGAGTGGGGAGCAGAACAGGCAGATTGACTGAAATACACTGCTGAGGGGAGCAGCGGGTGAGTCAGGAGAGGTCTGCTGCGCAATGTGGGTAGCTCCCTGGCCAGCCAGGGATCGAACTTGTGCTGCAGAGGTTTCAGATTGCTTCACAGTGCGGTGCTTAACCCCTTGTGCCACCAGGGAGGCCCAGGGCTGGATGACTTTAAAACCCCTATGTAGCTGTCCTGCCCACACGTTCTAGAATTCTAGGTCTACCTTCAATCATGTCTCACAGGAGACTGATGCTGGCATAGCACCTGGGAAATGTGTACTGTCATCTGTGAAAAGCCATGCTGCCACTTCTTTCCCTTTTATGCCTTTTTCTTGCTACTTTCTCCAGCAATGACTTCTAATGTTGTGTTGAACCATGTTGGTGACAGTGGACATCCTTGTCTTCTTTCTGATCTTAGCAAAAATACTTTCAGTTTCTCACCATTGAATGTGATGTTGGCTATGAGGTTTGTCACATATGGCTTTTATTAGGTTTAGACAAGTTGCATGTATATCCATTTTATTGAGTTTTTCTCATAAATGGATGCCGAATCTTTCAGATGCTTCCAGCAATATTTCTGCTAGGTATTGACCCAAAGAATATGAAAACTATAATGCAAAAAGACTTGCATGCTCCTATGTCCTAGCAGGGCTGTCCATCATTGCCACATCACCATCACAGGCGGATGGATGAAGAAATTGTGGAATACATACTCAATGGAATACTACTCAGCTATTAAAAAAGATAAAAGTAGTGCCTTTTGGGACAAAATGGATGGACCTTGAGGTATAATGCTTTCACTTTCTGACTTCAGATAGTGAAAGAGAAATCAGATGGTTTCACAGATTTGTGGAATATAAATAACCAAAAAATATAAACTAGCAAAACACAGCATGAACAAGTCTCATACTTCGTGAAAAGTGTGCTGGTGACCCGGGGGAGCAGGGCTGAGTTGGAAGGGATGAGGGACAGGGGTGCAGGGCGCTGGCACGGGAGGCTTAATGGCAGTGAGTGAAGAGCGAACATACAACCCCAGAGTTATACACACATGGAAACCACAACAGACTTAATAAAAAAAATGTATAAAGAGGGAGAAAAATAAGCAATGTCTGTTTAATATTAAGAATTGGAGAGCAGGCTAACAGGTCATGTCATCTGTATCATCACTTGTTGGACCGAAATGTTTGTGAAAAGTTATATATGTGAATGTTGGGTGCAGACATGGAGCTGAGAGTTCTCTGCCCTGGGGTTGGTGATTTCCCGGGAGGGGAATGCCTAGGAGTTCGGAGAGACTAGGTTTGCCCTCTGCCAGCAAGGCCCTGGGGGCAGGCTACCCTGAATGCCCCATCTCCAAGTTCTCCTCTCTAAAGAGGCGGTGATCACACTGATTTTATAAAATTGCTGAGGATCAAATGTGAGAGCTTGGGGAAAGTCTCCTGCTCAAATTGGTGCTCGAGATATAATCATCTTCTAGTCTTCTTGCTCTTGTGGTCCAGCGTCCAACCCTGTTTGCCATGTTTGAATGTAGCCTATGTTTCACCTTTTTATAACACTATTTTTGTGTAGAAGATCAGGGCTACAGGCCAGAGGTGCAGGGGGTGAGAGGACTCACCAGAGACAGAGCGGGGAGCAGAACAGATCCTCCTATTTCAGGAGGATCCACTGAAATACACTGCTGAGGGGACCAGCTGGGAGACAGGGGAGGTCTGCTGCCCCATGTGGGTGGCTCCCTGGCCTACCAGGGATCCAACTCAGGCCATTGTAGTGACAGCGTTGAGATTTAACCCCTAGGCCACCAGGGAGGCCCCTCTTTTCCCTTTTGCCTATGTCTTGTCTCACTTAATGAGACTCTCTCTGTGATCACTGAATTTTAACAGGCCACTTGCAAAATGATGCCATATGAGAATAAATCTCATCCAGGAAACCCAGCACTTTCTCCTCATGAGCTGAGTTGTTGGTCCTTTCTTCCTCCTACAAAGTGGGCCCGGAACTCTCTCCTCTGGTTTATGGGAAAAACATCCCATGTAAGCATCAGCCAATTTAATTCTGGCTTAATTCTCAAAGCTTCTTTTTGCAAACAATAATCCCGCAGGATACCTCATTACTCACTGGGATAATTGTTTCAAATATGAAAAGCCGCATAATAAAATAAGAAAGGCCTTATTTTTAGAAAGCACACAATGGCTGCACTGGCAGGGTGGGTATGTATGTGTGTGTGTGTGTGGGGGGGGGGCTGGTCCAGCCCCCACAAGCAGGTGGCTGGGATGCACGAGAGGCAGCAAAGTTCAGAATGAGATGGAGATGCCCCAGGAATCTGAAGAGCATCTTCTCAGGCCTGTGGGAATGGAATTGGTTATGGAGGTGGCCAACCCCGTGACCTCCTGCAGACTGCAGTGAAAACCTGAGCTTCTGGATGTGGTGCGGTGGACAACAGCAGGAGGAAGGCTCGTCAACCCAGGCAGCCAACACGGCAGCGGGGTTTCTGTGAGTCCTCAACTGACAGCCAGGCAGACTCCTCTGGGGAGCTGGTCTCTCCCTTGTGAGTCCCCCGAACCCTGCGGACTCAAGCCTCAGCCTCCTCAGCACAAACACAAGCGGGAGCTCTGTGACTCAAGGAAATGTGGGTCTGGCTGCCAAAGCAGCGGTCATGATTGATTGAGCACCTACTGTATACTGCAGGCTTACGTTCCCTGAAGATGCATTTGCAAGCTGGAATCAGTTCCATTTGCTGGATAAGGAAATTGAGGCTTCAGATGCAGGACTTACTCGGGATTATGTAATCAGTAAATATTGACCTGGAATGTTTAGCAAGCAGGTGCGCCACGATGGTTGATAAATAAAAGAACTGGTATTTCTCCAGCTTCTCGAATGTCTTTCCTCTATCAGGGAAACGAAGCATCACCACAAATGAGGAAGAGAAATCTTAAGATGGTGAGAGGTGCAGAGGGAAGCCTGTTCTCACAGTGGCTACACCCTTTTCCCTGCACACCTGCCATGGATGGTGCAGTCACCACTCTCTTGCCCGACATTTATTATCTGTTTCTGTCTTATTCATTAGCACCGTTCTAGGGAGTGGCAGCTCATTGGGTTTTGATTTTCATGTTTGGTAACACTGAGCTTTTTGTATGCTTTTTGGGCATTTTGTCTTCTTGGGAAAAATGCCTATTGAAATAATTTTCTGGGCCTCCCAGGTGGTGCAGAGGTTAAGTCTCAGCGCTATCAAGCTATCACCAGCCATTGCAGCGAAAGACCACATTTTTTGTGATGTCGTTTATGCAAAGAGTCCAGAATGGGCAAATCTATAGAGAGAGGAAGTAGATTTGAGGTTGCCTGAAAATTGAGAATGGGGATGTTGTGGCTGCAAGTGGCTGTGAGCTTTCTCTAGGGATGATGCCAGTGTTCTAGAATCAGTAGTGGGGATGATCAGCTACTTCTGTTACTATACGAAAAACCACTGAGTGGTGCATTTTCAATGGGCCTGTAAATTATTCAGTGGGCCTGTTGATGTTAGGGCCTGTAAATTATTTCAGAACAAAGGTGTTAAAGAAGAAAGTCTGTCCTGGAAGTCAGGCACAGGACTGCCCGCTACGGTGTGTGAGTAATGGCTGCAGAAGATGCTTAGCTGAGGTGGTGAGCGAGGGATGAAATACGGCTGTCCTCACTCAGCCTCGTGCAGAGGGAGAAGTAGGAAGCCATACTTGGAAGAACTTTTAGTTCCAATAAAAGGCATAGAACCTTCTATTCCTGAAGGCAAAGGAGGAGGGGAAATAATGAAGAGGGAAAAAGGATGGAAAAGAAAGAACTCGGGGAGTAGACATCACACTCGCTCAAAATTGACAGGAGTTGGAGTCGGATCCACAAAGGGGCCAAGCCCACAATTTCAGACCATTAGTTTTCCTTTTATTTTATAGAAACAAATTCTCCCTCAATGAAAACCCTCCAAGGACTGAGAAAACTGCAAGGAATATAAATCAAATCTTAAGAAGTTTGATTTGTGACTTGAGGGCTTAGCAACAAATCTATCATAAAAGGATTTTATGTTGTCATTGTTTAAAGTCCCTCGTATTAAATATGTCAGCTCCAATGGTGAGACATGTAAATTTGAAATTGATTTTGAATTGAAGAAAATTGGAAGAAAATTTAGTGGCATCATTATGTTGTCAGGAATTCTTCATACTCTCAGTAATTCAGAGGCTAATGATTCTGCCCTCTGATTGCTCTGACATTGCATTTTGCATCTTCCTGTGGCCTTTCTCTGCTGACCACCTCATTAATGTCTATTCTGAAGAATGGGCTGAGAAATGAAAAGGACACTCTACTCTGGTTTGGACTATGAGCGTGAAGCTGCTGAGCTCTGAGCGTGGGGCACAGCCCAGGATACAGCTGTCTGTGAGCAACCCTATGCAGAGATCTGTGAATTGACTGTGTAGGATAAAAATATAAATGTAAACATCATCACATTGCAAATGCATAAACATATAGTATCAAAAAACCATGCTCTAATTTTTCAATAAACAGATTAAAACCCATAACCATTATGAATATTTATGAATTGTATTAACAAATGTACATGCATATTATGTATACACACATATATGCAATCGTATTAATTGTCTACTTCTGCTTTTTTATGTTACTAAGTCTTCACAATGGAGAGCATACTATATTGAATAGTGCCTTCCCAAGCTTCTTATGTACCTGGAAACTACAACTGAGACCTTATTTGGAAATAGGGTCTTTGCTGGTGGAATAAGTTTAAGGTGAGGGCAGACTTTGAACTCATAACTGACACTTTTATAAAGAAAGGAAGACATCAAGGGGAAATGGAAAGAGGCCATGTGAAGACAGATGCAGAGATTTCAGCTATGCGGCCATGAGCCCAGGGATGCAAGGATGGCCAGGGACCAGCACAAATTTGAAAAGGAAGGAAGGACTCATTTCTAGCACCTTCAGGGGAGCAAGCATGTCACAATGCCTTGATTTTGGAATTCCTGTCTCAATGATGTGAAAGATAAAATTTTTGTTGTTTAAGCAACACCAGCTTGTAAGATTTTGATTTGGAGACCTAAGGGAAGAGTTCAGATACTATCTAGAAACTTGCCCTTTGGCACAAGAGCCTTGGAAGGCATGAAGGAGCCATCTTCATAGCTTCATAGCTGGATAAAATAAGATGCAAATAAACGAGTTGATAAATGCAGAGGAAAGCTTTGGGTTTGAATTCTCTGATGTGTCAGTCTGTATTTTTGCCCTTATCTATGTTCTAGTTGTTAAATTAACTTGACTGTTGAGCAGACTATAAGATCTAAATGGCAGTGTCAAAATTTAACTTATCATTGCTTTGTCCCAGGCCCATGTAAAGTTCACAGTGATTTTTCAATAAATATCTGTGAAAGCAGGAAGGAAGGAAGAGATAGGAGGAGGGAAAAAGGCCAACTGTTCTGCACATGAAATGGAATCATTCTTGCCTTGAACTTATTTCCAAAAATATTGGTGAATTCAGTAAAACCTAGAAATCCGTTGCTATGTTCACAGACTTACTCATGAGTAATGCAACCTTTTATTTTGAAATAAAATTTATCACTTGTGGTAATGAGGTTATTAAATTTTACATCATTTATTATGTTCAAATTTAGGAAAATGAAATAATTACAGATTTTTAGTATTAACAGGAACGGTGGAAATAATCTCTTATACTCTATTGTTCCATAAATGAGAAAACCTAGGTCTGGAGAGAGGAGGTAGCAGGAACCAAGGGTGTTCACTCCCAGCTTGGCATCTTTCCTACTACATCTCATTGTCATTAGGACATGGGATGGGTGGAGAAGGACCTCTTCTTTCACAGGGTGACAGTTCTAGTCTTTATGTCCTCTCACAGTGAAAAAAAAAAATTGAGCCTAAATAGAAGTAGGCTTCTTAAAGTAAAGGTTTTCTTTTGATCTCTGACAGCTGAACAGAGTGGAAAAAACACCGAAATGGTCATTTTACTGGAATCAAGCCCTCGTCTCAAATGTTGGCCATGAACCTCCTGTATCACTAGATTTTCTAATCAGTCTGTGATGAAACTTCACTCTCCTTTGGTTTCCTCTGGGCCCAGGCTTCTGATTGTGAATGGCAGAATTGCATCTTCTTTTTACCACTTTCTAGTATCCCATTATCTGTATATTCCATGTCTTCTCTATATTCTTCAAAAGGTGGACACCAGGGCCCCCGTGGTGGCCCAGGAGTTAAAGTCTCAGTGCTATCAAGGTATGGCCAGCCACTGTGGCATGAGTTCGATCCCTGGCCAGGGAGCTGACCCACACGGCGCAGCAGACCTCTCCCCGCTGCTCCCCTCAGTAGTGTATTTCAGTAGATCCTCCTTTTCTGCTCCCCACTCTGTCTCTGATGAATCCTCTCACCCCTGTACCCTCTACACCTCTTGCTTACATCCCAGTTCTTTTATGCATAAATAAATAAAATAAATCTTTAAAAGAAAAATAAAAGGTGGACACCAGGCACCGATTTTTTCCACTTTCTGTTATTGCAAATAGTGTCAAATTAAACATGGGGGTGTATAAATCTCTTTGAATTCATGTTATTGTATTTTGGGGATATGTATACCCAGAAGTGGGATAACTAAATTATGAAATTTCTATTTTTAACTTACTGGGGAGATTCCACACTCTTCCCAATCATGTGTAAATACCCTTCCCTTCACATCCTCCCCAACACATGTTGTTTCTTGACTTACTTAGTAGCCATTCTCACAGGTGTGAGGTGATATCATGATCTATTGATTTGCATTTCTGTAGTAATTAGAGGTGATAGCCATCTTTCCATGTGCCTATTGGTTACCATCTGTATATCTTTGGAGAAGTGTCTATTCAGATCCTCTGTCCATTTTTAATTGGGTTTTTGTTTTATTAATGTTGAATTTTATGAGTTCTTTTTATATTTTTGGATATTAACATCTAGTCAGATGGACAATGTACAAATATCTTCTTCTAGGATGTCATTTTCAGTTTGATATAGTCTCATGTGTGTGTTTTTGCAATTGTTGCTCTTATCCAAGGTTTCTGATCATCAAAAAATATTTCCTGGTCTCCACCTAGCCTCACTTCACATGCCCCCCTTCTAACTACAGACCACACTCATCTAGAAATAGGTTTTCTCCTCCTATTTCTTCATTCTCACCAATGCAAACGTCCCTAGTGATGTTCAGCTAAATGTCACATCAAACTGACTCAATCCTATTGTTTTCCTAATTGAGAACAAAAATAAATGTTAGTTCACTATGTAGACAAACATTCTTCTGACATGTTAAAGAGACAGCATCTCAGGCAAAGAACTGGCAGGATTTTTCAATTTACAAAAGAAATTACTCCACAGACTATTTGATTGCTATGCGGGGATTGTCAAAGTTAATTCCTTGAAAATAATAATAAGGATGGAATTCCCCCTGCAAACAATGACAAATGCAAACTTTATTCTCTGTATGAAAAGATCTATAAACTGTATCAGGGGTCAAATCTATTTTGGCCAGCTTGCCTTTTAGTAGACTTCAATAGCTGGCCTATAAATTTCTTGTTTACTGGTAAACAGCCATAATTTAAATAACATTGGGATTCATTTTCCAGGCATTTTATTAGCTTCCCTGAATTGATTAATGGTTCATAAAGTCTGCTTGAGGGGAAAAAAAGATAGCAAGTATGTTTCTGGTTTTTTTTTTTTCCTTAATTTCAATTTCATGGCCACTCTAATTTATATAGCAGTGCCATCTATTGGGCTAAGAGTGCTTTTTTCAACAGGAATCAAATGCAAAACCGTTGCCCTCAAGAGAACCATCAAATTAGTTTATCAGTAGGGGCGATTATTATTCAAAAGGAATATTCAATTTCAGCACAGCTTAAAGCTCTGCTAAGTGAAACCAGTCAGAAGGAGAAGACAAACACTTGATGGGGTCACGTTTAAATGGAATAGAGAGAAGCAAAACAGAGTCAGGTAAAGCTAAACCGATAACAGGCCCTAGAAATCTGACTGTAGAACTGAGGTGGGGGAGCGAGGAGGAAAGACCAAGTTGGAGGGGGACCTCTTCAAAGGAGGCCGTCATTTACAGCTCCAATTTGGACAATGCTTCATGCCACCTAAACCTACTTTAGACGTAGGTCCTAATTTTAGTGCTATAAGATGAATATTTGAAACACTCAATCCAAGGTTTCAATGCCTTTTGCAAGTATTGTTTTTCTTTATATTGCACGGGTCTTAGTTCTTCCCATATGAAGAATCTTCATTTGTGTACCAGAGGTCCAGCGGAGATCATTTTCCAGATCATTTAACTTTCACTGATTAAAAACTCTCACCATACAGGGCCTCAATAGCGTCACAGGGGTTAAGTCTCAGTTCTATCAAGCTATCACCAGCCACTGGGGTCTGAGTTGGATCCTCCACCCTCTGCCAGGGAATTGACCCACATGGCACAGCAGACCCTTCCTGTCTCGCCTGCTGCTCCCCTCAGGAGTGTGTTTCAGTAGATTTGTTGGTTCTGCTCCCCACTCTGTCTCTGGTGAAGCATCTCAACACCTTCTCCCCAACCACAAATACTCCTTTCTCCTCTTTATAAAAGAAACTCATGCTTCATCAGTTATAAGTTTTACTATGGCCACTTGCCCCAGGATGTAAGAGGTCCCATAAACTTCTGTGTTGGGAGATTGGGGTGGTGGTGGGGGGTCAGACATTAAGTTTAGTAATAGAGAGATCTCTTCTACCTTCTGCATTCAGATCTAGGGTTGATCGGTGTATAGAAATGCTAATAATGCTCATTTATGTTCTTTAACTTCTATCTGCTGAGCTTTTCAGAGCCAATATTCCTTTTGAAGGAGAGTCCCTGAGAACCAAACAAAACCAACCCTAGAAGAATTACTTGACAATAAAACTTTTCTTCTTCAGTAATTTTCATCTAAGAAATTCTCTTCAGCTTTTCTTAAGATTCATCTGTTAGCCCAGTCATTATTTTAAAAGAATTGATGCTTCAAACTGTTAAAGCAACAATGTTAGTCATACACAATGTAATTGCTTTTTTAAAATATTAAATGTACTGTTTTTTAAATTACATTTTTTGACATGTAACAGGAATGATTCCTGAGACTGCTAAACTTTTATATTGTATTGGACAATAGCCAAGGATAAAGTTCCTGTTATTTTTCAGATTCACTGTGTATTATTCAAAAAGGTAGTCAAAAAGATTATCAGATCGTACCATAAAATGTTATTTCAATTATATTCTTCATCTTATTTCCTCTTAAAAGTGATTTTTATACCTCCAAAGAAGTGTACATAGTTGTGAGATGATTCATTTTTTGATATGTACATCTTATTAAATGGCAGTTTGATAAGGTTGTATTCCATTCAGAGATCTTTCTATTTAATAATCATCCAATTTTGTAATATACCTATATCATCGGGACTAACTGTACTAATGACAATAGTAATAATAATTTTATTCAATCATAAAAACTGAGTAAACCCAGGGCCTCAGTAAATAAAGTAAATATAAGAAATCTGGTTAATATATGCATTTAATTTAATTTGATTTAACAGGTCAATCAATGAAAGTTTTTGAACTTTAAAATATATTATGTGAGAATATAAATTATGAATGATGTGGAAATGAAATATCAGTTCAGGGATAAGATGGGAAATAAATATTTTCTATGCTAAGAAACAACTTGTTCATTTAAGTGAATATTTGGCTACCAAGAAACTATAGAATGTATATTATATTAAAATATTGAGATAATTTTATTATTAACACGGTCATGTTTATAATATGTCCAATATTATACAATGAGAACATGAGAAAATAGAGATTAATGTAAAATAATTTTAAGTGGGATGCATAGGTTTTGTTACTACTACTACTACTACTACTACTACTACTACTACTACTACTACTACTACTATTACTACTACTACTACATATATGAGTACACATTGTTCTCCAGGAATAGAGTCCTGGCCATGCAACAAATGTTTCAAAAACAATTTTTAGAAATTACCTTGAAATAGAAAACAATTTATTATAGGTTTTAAAACTGGTAATAATCTTCCATATTTGACTAAAAACACCAAACTCCTGTAAGTGTTTCCCACTTATTCCTTGCATGGAATAATACCCAGGTCAGGTTCCCAACTAATAACCCCTCTGTCCCTTTCCAGAGAAATTAGAATGTTCCTACAAAAGTAAAAACCAAAACCGAACACAAAACATGTTAAGTGTGTGAATCAATGTGGCCTCGGCCTGAGGACTATGACATCACCAGGAGGAGTCGGTGCTCAGGTGTTCGTGTCTCACCTCCCCAGTGGAAGAGGTGGGGCAATAACCCCTCTGATGTCCATTTCTTCATCAGGTCACAGATCCCAGCACCTCCAGTGGACCATGCACTAACCTGGCAGCATTCTGTGGTTTTGACCAAGACCCTCAGATTCTTCCAGAAAGGTAATTCTAAAATAATGGATTTGAATTTTATACATTCTTGCTTTTCCTTTAAAATTAATAAATAGCATGCACATTTAAATAGTATAATGGATGCCAACATTAGAGAACATCAATGATTTAAATAACATTGGTGAACTGACAGGTGGATTAGTCAGAATTCAGAATATGGTGACTGTCAGCTTCATCTGTTTGAGGTTTTTGAATGTGTATCACTGAGTGTAAAGGTTGTAGTTATTCTAGAACTTTCAGTCCAGAACATGTCTTATGGTGTTTATACAAGTGAGAAAGGTTGACCTCCCAGGTGCATAGTAATTTGTAATCTGTCAGAGAAGGTTCAGATGACTGTGCTTGACACTTTATCATCGCCCAGTGGTCAAGAACCCATCATAGGTGAATTTCATGGTGGAAAGAATTTTCCCATCATGAATATGTTATGTTTTATTGGATGTGTCTTTAATTGTTGTGGTGTTTATTATATGCTGTGGGTGATTCTAGCATATTTATTATAAATGTCATAGTTTCAGTTCATATAATAAATACTTAAAATTGTGAAGTCATCGCTTGTTCAAACAACAAAACTAAGAGAACAATTTAACAATGAACATGACAGAATTCATGGACAAGCTCCTTGACACAGCTGTTGCTTCTGAAGTAGTTAATTCTGTGACAACAATCTATGAAGCCAAGACATATGCTGAAAACTCATAGAAAGTCACTTCTAGATGAAACTGCAATAGCAGCTCTCTCATAGTTTACCTTAGATGTTAAAACGGATTTCTCAATTTCTAGATAACGGTGTTGGTTTGCTAAACTTCCTAAAAGTATAATTATATAAGAATTGATGTATGGTATAGAAATAGTACAAATATATAAAAGTGCATGCATTTGTGCACTCGTTATGAATTAGAGAGTTAAAGGAACTCACCATTTAATTGTGAAACCGCCATTCCAGCTTAAGAAAAATATCCAGAGCTTCACCTTGCAGGCAGCAGCATTGGAAGCAACAAGATGAGGGAAAGGTTTATTCAAAGTCCATGTGGAACAATGAGAGGCCTAGAGGGGCTACACCAGTAGTAATGTGCAACCCCACCCACAGTCTCCTGCTTATCAGCCTCAGTACACAGCTGGGGCAAGTATGCAGGGAGTGTACATGCGTGGGGGAAGCAGTTGTTGGGGATGTAAGCCAGGGGGGTGTGACCAGGGGCTACTGCCCAGGGGGCTCCATTGTTCCTGCTGGTCACAGCACATTATTCTGATATCTGCCAGCTGTGTCCAGCAGATACTGGTGTCCCAGCATGTTCCTCACAGAACACTGCTCCTACCTGACAAGCAGGAATTCTGGGCACCAAGACAATAGCTCCAAGAACAGGGGGGTCTGGGGATTCCACACAGAGCTTTCACTTTACACACTCCTTTCTAAGTCAGCCCTCTTACATCCTCTCTTCCCAAAGATAATCAAAATCCTCAACTTTGTCTACAATATCTTTGCAATCCCTAAGCCAGTTAATATCACACACACACACACACACACACACACACACATTTTTCAGTTATCCGGTTGTGTTTGTGTTTGTAAAAATTTCATCAAGACATGGTCTACTAGAAGCGTATCCATGAGGTTGTAAACTGTGGCCTATTCATCTCACGGACACAGCCTACGTGTGATGACCTCACCTTACTTCTTCATCCTTTTGACAAATAGTAACTTGCTATACTAAACAATGCTGTGATCACACTTCTCGTGTGTATATGTGGGCATACATACACAAAGACACACATGCATGCAAGATTTTATATCTAGGTTAGATACAAATGAATCACTGGATCACAGGGCATGTAAGAGGTCAATGTTATAACATGATGATACCAAAATGTTTTACGAAATTGTTTCACTGACCCCATGCCCATCATCAGTGTGTTGTAGTTTTGTTGTTCTCATCCTTCAAAACCATGCTCACTTCAGACATTATTTTAAATTGTATCTTGTTGTCAATCTAGGGGTATTAAAAAGCTATCTCATAGTGATGAATTTCATTTCCTGGCTACAGAGAAAGCTATGTATCCATCATCGGTGATCCGTCATCCAGCGTTCCTCTGGGCATGATGCTTATTTCTTTGGCCTCTGTTTAAAAATTGCATTATTTTATACCTGTTTTTTCCTAAAATCTCTTCATTTTTTGGAAATGCTATTACTTCATCTATGTACATACTTCAGTTACTTTATTTCAATTTAGAAGTGGGTTTTTCCTTTTAACAACGTTTTCCATTTTAATATAGTTGAATTTCATTGTGAATTACCAATTATCCAGCAATAGCATGACTGCATTTATCTGGTAATTTGAGATGGCACCTATAAAATATATCAGTTTCATAAATATGTGACTTTCTTTCTGGACTGTCTCATTCTTAATATTGCTTAATTTCTTTATCCTTTTCTCATTCTCAAGGTTTCCTTATTAATATGTCCACGTAAGTTTTGATAATTGATAGTACTGCTACTCTTACCTAATCCTTTCTTTTGAGAAAAACCGTAGATATTCTTGGGCCTTTGCTTTCCCATGTGAAATTTAGAACCATCTTCTCCAGTTAGATTTAAATGTTAGAATTTTTATTGAAATTCCATTAAATCTAGAGTTCAGTCTGGGGAACACTGACATTTTGATACTATGAAATCTTCCTATTTATAATTATAGTATTTTCCCATTTTTGTAGTTCTTTTAAAATGTAGTGTTATAAACTTTTACAATTTCCTCTGTAAAAAAATTTATTTTTACTAGTTGTTAGTTTTATTTCTAACTACTTCCTATTTGTTAGTGCTATTATAAGTGGTGTCTCTTTTCAGCAATATTTTCTAACTCTTGATTACTAATCCATAATACCATTGAATTTTTTATTTAGCCATCTTGCTAGACTCTTCTATTTATTTTTACAATTACTTTTTTATGTGTACTAGAGTTTTCCATTAGATAATTTTGTGATTTGCAAGTAATCACAGTTTTATTTCTTTCCATCCAAGTGCTATAACTCTTTTAATGTTCTTTTCTTATTGATTGACCTGAGTCTCCAGAATATTAAATTGCAGTGGGGAAAGTCTTGTTTGCTCTTGTCTTGTTCCTAATTCTTTTCTTTTTAAAGATTCATTTATTTATGCATACAAGAACTGGAGTACAGGTCAGAGGTGTGGTGGGGGGAGGTTAGAGGATTCACCAGAGACAGAGTGGGGAACAGAACAGACAGATCGACTGAGGGAAGCAGCGGGCGAGTCAGGAGAGGTCTGCTGCACCATGTGGGTAACTCCCTGGGTGGGGATCGAACTCATGCTGCAGTGGCTGTGATAGCTTCATAGGTTGTGTCTTAACCCCTGTGCCACCAAGGAGGCCCCTTGTTCTTGATTCTTGAAGGGCTACTTTCAACTTCCCTCACTGATATTTTTGAAGGCTTTTCAAACCTGACAACCCTTGTCAGGCTAAACAAGATCTCTCATATACCTAATATTGTTTTCAATTGAATTATTATATTTTAAAATCTATTTTTGTGGGTTTACTTTATTATTTTTCATATCAAGCTATTTTATTCTGTGATGGAGCTAAATTAGTCATGGTGCATTTATTTTAGGTATGTTCAGTTTTCTAATAATTTGATTAAAACTCTCTGCTTATAGCATTATTGTAAAATCATTGATAACAGTGGAACTGACCTCTAATTGTTTCTTCTAGCAATGAACTAGAAGTATTGCATGTGATCTTTGTGCAAGGAAATGATAAGAACTAAGTCCTAGAAAGTGTTACCTCAAATCGGGGAAGGCAGGAGGGCAGCATGGGGGAGGTGTATAGAATTACAATTCTCATGTGAAGTGAAAGCTATTTATTCTCTCTATAAATAAATAAGTTAGAATTAGTCTGTGACAAAGTGAAAATTCAACCTACTTAAAGGATAGGTAGTCATCACTATGCAAGTGAATTCATAGGCACTATGATAAATGTAGAAGTCTTTGATACTAAAATGTCCCATAAAAATGTGAAGAAGTTTTATATTATAAGAAAAAAAAAAATCATTCTTACCTTGAACCCCACCATTGATTCTGTCCAGCCTTGTGAAACAAGTATGGATGTAACATTTTTATCTAGAAGTCATTAAAATGAGTTAGTTAATAATAATTATTTTTATCTTCTGGGCTTCATGAGTCTTCAGAATATGATAAGGTTTTGTGAAGAGTTGCTCATCTTGGAAATGTCACTGTAGTGAGTTTGTCGTCCCTTCACTAATGGCGTTTAGAAAGGACTCGTCTCTTTAAGGGTTTTCTCCATCTTCTGACTGGTCTTCACTAATCAGAGTCTCTTAACTTTTTCTTGAGATTCAGTAAAAGAAAAAATCATCCAATATTCTAATTCAAAGGGATGGTTGGGTCCATACTGACACTCACTCAGCAAAATGACCTTTGCTTCAACGCTTTCCTCTGTAGCTTCACAATCACACATTTGCTAAATGATTATGCAAATAGAAAATATAACTCAGACAACATGAGTCACTGTTGATTCGTGTATTGTTTTTTATTTAGGCGATAATACATGTTCATTAGTTTTAAAATATAAAGATAAAATTTTAACTGTAATTGCAATTTAAGAAATAAAAATGAATAAATCCATAGTCCTCTTTTCACTCTTCATAGGTTTCTATGTTGACCTTGTAAGCAGTCTTGAATTTAGACTTCCACCCATTTTTCCATTTTCAGGTAAATAGACATAAAACATTTTAGGATACTTTAAAAATGTTGGTGATAAAGCAATGGTCTGAGCAACAGTGCATCAGAGCTGGCAGAAGTGTAGAAGCAAATATGGGTTCATCTTCTGTGTTGTGGCTGCTATTTTAAGTACATTACTGACAATAACATTTGTCTTTCAATAAGTAATAAAAATGGATACTATCATTTTCCTTTTATAAATATGAAAAAGTTACTTTCTAAGGTTGAACGTTTGTCTCTGGGTAGAAACAAGATTTGAATCTATGTTGAAAACCTTGACTTCTTCCAAGGAATCAGAAGGAAGGGTGTCTATAATTACGACTATCAGAAGGAAGAGGTGGCTGTCTTTCAAAAGGAGAGTAAAGAGAAAAGAAAGACCTATTTCTGATCATTCCCTTTTGAAGTGCCAGGCAGTTTTCTAAACCAAATGGGATTATCAATGTGATAATAAATCCATTAAGTTGGATCATAGTGGCCTCTTCTGGTGAAAATGAGAATATCAGAAATCTTTGATAAAAACCTTTGATAAAAATAATGGCTTAATATAAAATTAAAACAAATTATACAAAATTTATTTCTACATATTTTGAAATGACCTTTTCTTATGAATTCTAATAATAAACATCATAGTATGTATAGTAGTAGATCCTTCTGGAAATGGTTTTCTTATAGGTCATCAAAATGTGTTAATCTAAGGAAAGCATATTGCTCTGGACAAACACAAAGTGAGTGCTTAGAGATGGTCTCTAAAGTCAATGTTTAATCCTGTTAGGTTGCAATATTTTTACTATAAAGTAAGGAAGGTTATGGTAATGGAAGGAGGACCAGAACCACTATTGTGGACCTTTGACTCTCATGGCGTGCAAACAAATGCCGTGTGTGTGTGTCACCATCATTATCTTCATAGAAACTGGGAAATTCACAGGGTGGGGTTAGAGACCTCAAATTACTCAAGAGGACACCAAGACCCACATCAATCCCATGTTTTGACTAAGCAGACCTTGTAATGGTGGATCCAAGTCATAAGCCCAGATCTCCTGTTTCATCACGGAAGGGACGTTTTGCAATGGAACACTGCTAATGAATGGGCAACACCTGCTGATGGAAACCTTCATCAACCCAAATTCTCCATAGGTGTGTTCATTACAGTCCTGACATTATCAAAGTAGAAAGAATGGAAAATTATTCAGCCCAGAGACTGTCAAAATGTCTCTTTCTGTTGATTCCTCACAATCTTCTCACAAGTAAATAGTAGGGGGCAGACAAATTCCCAACCCCCATCACCCAAGTCAGTTTTATATTAGGTGGGGTCCAGTCGGGGAGTAGGCACCTCACAGGAATCTGAGCAGGGAATGTTTAACATGAGGAATTGCTACTACCTAGGAGTAAGGGGCTAACTTTAAAGGATATTGAGAATGCCAGATAACAAGGAAAATTAACTTGGATGTGGGAAGTTTCGTCAAGGATGGGATATGAACCTTGTGGGAGAAATTATGGTTAAATCTCAAAGGCGGATGTAGAAGTTCACTTGATTTCCCTAGAACAGAGCTGGTCTCTCATTGGGTTAAGAATGGTGGACCAGGAACCACCCGTGGCCTGGAGGAAACGCCCTTCCATATGTCACGTGCCTGAAACTGGAGGCTTACAGAGCTGCGGGGGAACATGGCAGGCAGGACCGCCCTCTACTCTGCAAGCAGGAATGAGCGGGAGGTCAACTGCTGCAGTGGCTGCAAGACTCCCTCACAACGTACCCCTAGTACTTTGAAACTCAGCCGAAGTCTATGCAGGTGTGGCTAGGAGTAGGTGTAAGTATCCCTGGTTCTCATGCTCTGGCTGCAGAGCAGAAAGAATCAGAACAAATTGAAGTGCACCAGATCCAGGAAGAGAAATCCCTTCCTCCTACAAACTCAAAGGGTGTCTTCAGCAGCCTGTACTAAGAAATCTGAATGTCCAGCTGGTGTAAAAGCAAAACACATATAGGGGCCAGCTCAGTTATCACAGAGCAGACAGTGAAGGGTAGATGTGGAGCCGAAAGGCAGGCAACTGGTAAATGGCACCACCTTCAACCAGAGCAGTTCATGTCTCAGTGGTTTTGTACATTAGGGGCAGGGAGTTCTGTGTGAGAGAAATAAGGAGATTCTGCCAGTACGAAACTAGTTTTTGAAGACTACAGTGTCATCATGCTTCCTGTTGGCACTGGGTAGGGCATTTATGGTTTTGACTAAAACAAGGACAAAGAAGTCTGAGTCTATAAATGTTTTGGAAAATCGATGAACTCTGAGCTTCCACTTTTAGCTCTGAATAAAGTTCCTCTCCTAAAGAAAAGGCCTTTCTAAAATTATGGGTGTTGCCTTATCCTTTCCCGCCTGTCTTCTTTTAGGCCTGACTGCAGGTAGCTCTGCTCTTGAGTGGACTAAATACTTACTGGAGGGAACTTTGTCAGCAAATGGCCCCATTTTTGTAAAGTGAAAATGAGGCTTCTCCTCAGCGGTTCTCAGCGGTGATGGCTCAGCCTTTCCCTGGCTGGCAGTACCTCGTGCAGAGCAGGCCCCTTGTGGTGAAGTGTGTGAAGTTAAGTAGCCTCATGTGCCTGGGAAGAGCTGGCACTGATTCACACCGGAAGACCTCAGACGAGCTCAAAAATGAAGTAGCTTCTTCCCGTTCATGGTTCCAGGTCAGTGAAAACCAGGCCAATAGCTGTGGCCAGTGTAACATTTCTAGACACACTACAGAAGCTCAAAAGCAGATAGATTGTTGAGAGCTTCTATCTCACTAGACGCTGTATTTTCCATCCCTGTCTTAACCTTTGGTGACCCCCAGGCTCCCTCTGCAGTGGCATCAGTGTCACCATCCCATCCAATCCCTGGGCATCTCCTGGGAGCTTTTTTTCCCTAAACTTAGCAGGTTGAGCACCTGGAGACCCCACCCAGGTTTGTTTTTGTTTTTTTTTTTTTTGAGATATTTTTTTTTTAATCCATACAAGAATTGGGATGTAGGCAAAAGATGCAGGGGGTTCAGGAGGTGAGAGAATTCACCAGAAACAGAGTGGGGAGCCCAACAGGCAGGTCTACTGAAATCCGCTGCTGAGGGGAGCATCAGGGAGTCAGGAGAGGTCTGCTGCACCCTGTGGGTCAGCTCCCTCACCGGGCATCAAACACTGGCCTCAGTGACTGGCGATAGCTTGATAACACTGAGACTTTAACCCCTGCACCACCAGGGAGGCCCCCCAACTTAGTTTTTTGAGATAAAGACTTACCATCAGTAAGATGTGACACTTTCTGGTGAAAAGCCCAGTAAATGTGGAATTAAGCAGCCACCCAGGAAACCACCACAGACAACAGAGCAGCAACTTGTCAGTACTCCCGACAGCCTTTCTGGACAATAGGACGGCAAATCTACCCACAAACTTGGTCTCTGTAACCTTAGATTAACTTTTCCTGGTTTTGAGCTTTATGTAAATCAAATCTTAGGCTATGATTTCTTTGTGGGGGCCTCTCCCCTCGGTCACGCATCGAAACCCCTCCATAGCACACGCCACATAGAGTATTTTCAGGTTTTCATCACTGTGTAGCCTTTCTGTAGGGCATTGTCTTTACTACTCTGAATGTTTTTGTTTCGTGGGTCGGAGCACGCACTTGTAGGTGTGGAATGGCTGAGCTGAAAGATTTGCGTTTGTTTAGCTTTAAATGATAGTTGAGAGTTTTCAAACATGGTTAAAATCATTAATAATCAAACTTCTAATCTAAGACTCTCTTTGACAGATAAGGAAATTAAGGTCTCCTGAGGGCCATACAGTGAATTTATAGAAACATTAAACACCCTGGGAGATCCCAGGCTTCTACTCGTGACACAGTTATTAGGAACATAAAGGAGAGAAACCTCCATTGCTCCCGGATCCTGCCGCACCCTATCGTTAACACCTCTCCCCGCTCCAGCCTCCCTTCGTGCCTAAGTCCAGAGTGCTGTGAGGAGATCAGATAAAAAGGAAGGGCCCCTGCATCCTGCTCTGTCTGGCTACTTAGGTCTCTTGGTATCTGAAAGGTTACTCTTTCCCTCTTAATAAAAATATGTTCTGATTTTATTGTAGTCACTTCCCTTCAAGCTGAGCTGTGTTTACGGGGTGCTCGCCAGGTGACTTTCTGAGTGTAGAGGCTGGGCCACATTCAGATTCCTCACTTCACACCCAGCCTGCCCTCCACAGTGGGACCCCTGTTCCCCCCTCCAAGCCCACTCTCACAGCTGGACTCCTGTGATGGGGTCGCAGGTGGTGGACTCACCTCCTATCCCCATGGTTCAGGCTTGTCCTCCAGGATGATGATTCTTAAAAATGTATCCAGGGCACAGACTTAGCTGCTTCTCTTACCCGTCAGGCAGGGAATGGATGGTCAGAATAACACTCGCAGGAGGACCAATTCGCGTCGTCAGCAGAAAGCACTTGGCTAATGGAGGGACCTCAGGGGTCAGATTGCCTGCTTTTGTCTCCAGTGCATCCATAGTTTGCCCAAACTCTGTTCCAAGTAGAGGCCAGCTTGGAAGTCAAAACTAATCTGAAAATAGCTTCTCGTATCCCCTTCCTTATTTTTCTCTAGATTTTCCATTTACTAACCTAGCTGTAGGGAATTCCAATTCTAAAAGAAAGCAATAGCTTAGAAAGCAGCCCTGATGTAAAAAGTAAAAGGATTTCATATAACAGGAGATGAGCTCAGATATTGGATAGAAAGTGAAGATTAGTGTGTAGGCGGGTGATTTGGGGGTACAACCATTTCAGCATGGAAATGACTGAGCAATAATAGAGAAAGTGAGAGAAACCATTTTACGTGAAAGTAAGGGAATACTACCTGTAACTACTAATAACCATGAAAACATTTGAAAACCTAAACTGGAGAGAGTTAGCAACAGCAAGGAAAAAAACTTACATAAACCATCTAACCTCTTATAGAGAAACACTAATATACTTTATACATAGTTATAAAAATAGAAAAACTTCTTCTCATTTAAAAGTTAAACCTAATGTGGGAAAATTTGAATAACCATCCCAGTTCACATGGTTAAATTTGCATTCAAATGATTAAAAATGTAGGTTTATTTACAGTTTTTGGAGGAAAAGTACAACTCCAAAGGTCACATGGAAAATTTAGGACCCAAAAATCACAGAAAATATATGATATGTTCCTGCACCATAATGTGATTTTGACCGTGAAACTTGAACATCGATCTCTGTGGATTCAGTGTCTTGTCGGACTTGTGTACTGAGGGTGCAAAGTTTGTCTTATTTAATGGCAAAAATAATAACAAAGACAATAATTTTGATTGTCTTTAGAACTAACTACATGACAGATATGCTCACGTCTATGTTCGTGCTTCGCCTGACACACAGATCAAGGAAAATTGACCTCTGGCTGCTATGTTTTTTAGCCCAGATTTGCAGCGATAGAAGACTAAGCCAGAAATTGAATTTTGGCCAGTACCAAATACATCTTGTTTCTTATACACTAAGTTAGTTTAATACCTTGGAAAGAGACATAAGAACTGAACTTGCAAAATGTGACTTCAATTATTAACAGTATTAATTCTCGGGCTTCCCTGGTGGCACAGGGGTTAAAGTCTCAGCACTATCAAGCTATCACCAGCCACTTGGGCATGAGCTCGATTCCTGAGGGGCTGAGCCACCGGGCACAGCAGACCTCTCCTGTCTCCCCGCTGCTCCCCTCAGCAGTGTGTTTCAGTCAGTCTGCCTGTTCTGCTCCCCACTCTATCTCTGGTGAATCCTCTCACCACCTTCACTTCTGGCCTATGCCCCAGTTCTTGAATGAATAGATAAATAAAAATAAATCTTTTAAAAAGACAGTCTTCTCCTTACAATGTCAAGAAAGTCTCATGAACATTTTGGAGCCTAGAAATCTGTCATGGATCCTGACAGCAGCCCTCTGAAATTCATTGGTAGATTTTAAGGTAGAAATGAGATAGTGATTCTGAAACTTCTTTGAAATCATAAAATACTAGAAGCTATAATTTATTTTTCTGTATCCATAAAAGTCCTTGAATTGCTAGTGTTCTGTAGCATTTGATTTAAAATCTAAAGCAAGATGCTGGTGTTTCTTATAACTTGCAGACATGACACATGTAGAGGCAGGTGACCAGCAGCGTTTGGCCTGCCATCTCTGTGTCCCGAAATCACAGCTATTCTGTCAATCATGCTCATGTAGAACAAATGTGTAGATTCAGCTGCATCCCCTTGAAGGTGTCCTGTTGTGCCGCCATGTGACAACTGTGTCTGCAATGTGTCCTAGGCTCACTGGCTAGCTCCTCTTCTGGTCTCGCTCTGTGGTCACATTCATTTGAAGGTTCAAGTGTGATGGACACCCTGACAGGTCATTAATCCTGTGCTCTGTCCTCTGGAAGGGCGGGAGGCTCTTTTCCCAGCAAGTAGAGGGACTCAGACACATGATCACACAGGCTTATGGGGTGAATGGAAGTTGCAGGTCATAGAGACTCAGACTCAGAAGTCAGTGTCCCTTCTGCTGCATTGCATTGGTCAACATATGTCACAGACCAGATTAGGTGCCAGGGGAGGACGAGACTGCACCTCTTAATGGGGAAGAGGCAAGATGGTGCTGAAAAGAGCATGTGGGATGGGGGATTGCTGGACCACCTTTGCAAATGGCTTTGCTGCTGGCTCAGTGCCTTGAGCATGCCTCAGGGGTTTTTGGCAGCGAGCCCTGCTCTCTGTGGTTAGGACTCTCTCTGACCCAGGGGAACCACACATTTCAGCAGACAGGAGGGGTGGGGTCAGCCACACCGATTACAGGCGTGCTCACTGACCAACACTCTACTGCCTGCTCTTTTGAGGAGACAGAAGTGATTTTTATCTCCTTTTGATTAGCACTGACAAAATACCAGAACACTGCCTCTCTGGGAGGAAAGAAATAACAAAGGAAGAAATCCTCCAGTTTTCATTCATTCATTTGTTCAGTGAATATGTTTATACCAGATGAATAGGAACCATGGGAGGAAAAACTTTGAGGAGAGAAAAACTTTGAGGAGAGAAAAAGTACACATGAGTATAATACACACAGGTTGCCCACTATGCAGTAGTGAATATAGTACATGTTAGTTATGTATCATGCACACAGGTTGCATATGGTGTATATAGGTTTTGTATAGCATACAGTAGTATAGATAGTTACACAGGTTGTGTTTAGTGTACACGGGTTGTGTATAGTGCACACAGGTTGTACGCTATACAGGTTGTGTACACTATACATACAGGTTGAAAATACTGTAGGACCTTCAGGTGGATACCTTGATAGTGGAGCTTTCATCTTGTGGTTTTTCTGTTTGTTTCTATTTAAAATTTGCTGCCCTCCTCTTCTGTGGGAATGGAGCAAAATCTTTGATGTATGCTACGCTCAGCCAGACTGTTCTATCCTAGGACATCCTGACCCTACATCTATAAGTTTTAACCATATATGTGTATGTATGTATGTGTGTGTGTATACATGTGTGTGTGTGTGTGTATACATACACATATATACACACACACACTTTTGGCTCTGTCGGGTTTAAGGAAGGAGTTTAATTATTAGTATAATTGCTTAGTAGTGCATTTTCACTGTTTTTATCTTATGTGGACAAACTGTGTTTAGAGGTACATTGAAGAATATTGGGAAACATTTTTGGTGACTATGAAATCAATTTCCAGGGTCTTAAAAACTCAACTCTTTATCAGACCATATTGTTGGTCTACCAGTTCAGGAGTCACCAACGTATGACCCATGGAACAAGTCTGTCCTACTGTGTGCTGTCTGTTTTCCTATGTCAAGTTTCACAGAGCACAGCCACACCCATTTGCTGACATGTTGTCTGTGAATGCGGTACCAGCAGAGACCATGGCCTGCAAAGCCAGACATTTATTTTCAGTTGCTTTACAGGAGAAATGCTGCTGACCTTTGACCTATTTAAACACTAGCCTCCTAACCCCATTTTCCAGAATTCCAAAATTCTCTGAGTTTATCCAATAGGCCTAGGAACTAGTGAAGGTGTTTGGATAGAGAGGAGACTTGGGAGATTGCGTGTCCCAGAAATATGAAGCTGGAGCTGTTTTAAAGGATGGGTGAGAGTTAGCACAGAGAAGCTGATGGCCCTGTGCCAGCTCTCATCACCCACCTGACTAAGAAGCAATTTCTAGTTAGAAACTTGAAAATAAAAGTAATTAGCCTGTGAACAAAAGATGAAGCATCAGAATTAGTCAGTTATCTTATTTTACCATTTTATCTCAAATCAACACTATTTACAAACTCAATTCAAAGAGTCTGCCCATCATTACTGCTGCAATTTCTTCCCCAGTGAAGAAGCGGGGAGCATGAATGGCTGTCAGAGCAAGGAAAATGCATACGGCCATCAAAAAGTGAAGAGCCATAAATCTGTAAAGGATGCATCTTACAGGGCATGCTGTTTTGTACGTTGCTATAAGACATTGATTTGTCCCCATCAGTTGCATGTTTCCTATAACTTCAGCCATCAATAACAATTACTAGCAATTACTAGCAAGAACATCTGGGTTCTGTATCTCTTCTTGCATTTTAATCAGGTCATTGAAAGTAAGTTCAGAAGCTGACAACTATCTATTTTCTTTGGGATGATTGCATGATATAATTAAAAGTATCAGCAGCGTTTGGCAGAGGTGAGAAGTTCTATGTATGTGTCCTAGTGGATGAGAATTGTCAGTATTTTTAATTCTTGAGAAACTTGTCATATAAATAATTATCTTATACTCAAAGACACCGCTAGCTTTTGGGTATTCATGCTTGCGGGCTACTTAGCGAAAAGATTTCCAGAAAGTGCTCGTTCTCAGAATCCTAAATCCCAAGCAGTGTCACTGGTGTTGAGAACACTCAAGCCCTTTACTCACCAAAACTCAAAGACATAGACACATCTGGAAAATCTCCCATGAGACCCTCCAACAAAGGGGGCTTTCATGAGATGGGAAGTGAAATGACTAGAATTATCTCTCCAGCTACACCCCTTCGGGAGCGGTATAGAATGAGAAGTTACTTGCCTTCTTGAGCCCAGTTTCTTCATAAGGAAAACAGGTCTGTAAATTAGAATCCTGCTTTACAGCGTTATGTCCTGTGCACGAGGTGCCCTTGAAGTAAGGCACATGTGCTGCATAAAGAGGCACCTGTGAGCAAACTTATTAATTATCCCAATGTGTAGTGTGCTTGGCTCATGTTCACTGTCTTAAATTAAGTTATAATTTATATACACCCAGCTGTACAGATCTTAAGAGTTTTGCAATTTTATATACTCAAGGTAACCCCTAAAGGAAACAGGATATGGAACTTTTCCACCATGCCCCAGATTTCCGTGGGCCCCTTTCCAGGCACTGCCAGCAGCTGCCTTCCCAAAGAGGTGATCACTCTGATTTCTACATTGCCCTTACTTGGCCTTCAAATAAATCCATATGGACTTTGCCTGTCTATGCTCCTTTGTGTCTGGCTATTTGCTCTCTGCATGATATTTTTTGAGGTCCACCCAAGTATTTATGTGACTGCTTTCATTAATATCCAGTCCCATGAATACACCAGTTTGTGTGTCTATTAGGCTGGTGGTGGACATTTGGGCTGCTTGTAATTTCGGGGGTGCTTAGGTATAAGGTTTCTATGAACATTCTTGAATAAGTCTTTTGGGTTCTGTTTTCATTTCTCTTGGAAAAATATCTAGGAGGAAAAATGCTAGAAAAAAGCAAGTTGCTGGCAGAAGCTTATAGGAAAGTGCCTGAGGTCTCTCTGTAGTGTTCACACCAGGTCACGTGCCTGGTGGGGATACGTGGGTCCCCAGTGACTGAGTGGGTTTGACAACATTTGGGATTTCTTGCGTCCTAGAGAAACTGAAGATGTGGGGTGGTCCCCAATCCAAACTTGCTTCCACTGTCAAAACTGAAGACCCCACATACAGCCAATGTGTAGAAAGGTATGTCACTGGCATAATGTCTCACCCAGGAGGGCAGAAGAGGCTCCCAAGTAGGTTGAAAATGGCTTGAGAAACTAGGATGGGGTGACTGGCTCTGGGTTTAGGGTTTTTCAGGGTGTGGATGAAGATCCCCCAGCAGGCAGCCAGGACTTGCAAGATTTGAACTCCCAGCTAGTTTAAAAAATCTGAGCATATGATTTTCCTAATAGCATTCCCAGATGTTAGCTAGAAGCATAACAAGTAGGACTTGAAATTTGTCATCAAATATGAAAAATGGCAATTTATTAGTTTTTCTTTGTAATTTCAACCTCTTTAGGAGATCTGAATAGTGTCTTTTTAGAGTTTTACTTTAACTTGACCCACTAACTAATTGAACACAGATATCCTAAAATTAGACATTCATTTCTGATTTCTGATGGTCTTTTCCATTTAAAATGTTTTTACTTTATTGATTTTCATGGATCAGGGGCCAAATCACCCAGATTATCTCCCTTTTCCGCTATATCTATTAACAACATTATCATGGTTATTTCAGTTTGATTGTCCACTAATTCTTATATCCAGGCCATCTCTGTGCCCTGTTTTTTAATGATTTTTTTTAATTATAGGTTATATATTTTTTTGCTCTGGATTGTCTTATAGCTCATAATTTGATGTCAGTCTGGAAGTTCCTGGAGATGTCCATTTTAACATAAATTTTATTATATTGTCTCCCTTTTTTGACTTTAGTTCTGTGAATGGAAAGTCAGTTTCCTCCAAGTTTAGAGACTCTATTTTCTCTTTCTAAAGAATTAACTATTTATGCATAGAAGAACTGGGGTACAGGCTAGAGGTGTATTGGGTGAGAAGATTCACCAGAGACAGAGCGGGGAGCAGAACAGGGAGATTGAATGAAATAAACTGCTGAGGGGAGCAGTGGGGAGTCATGAGAGGTCTGCTGTGCCACGTGGGTAGCTCCCTGGCCGGGGATCAAATTTGTGCTGCAGCAGCTGCAGACAGCCTCATAAGCAGCGCCTTAACCCCTTGCACCACCAGGGAGGCCCTATTTTCCCTTTTTTAAAATTCAGATATGTCTCAGTCCTTTTATTTTAATTTATCAGCACCACCAATGACTGTTTATGAAAGGAATTTGTTTTGATGAACTATTCACTAGAGTCAAATTTATCCCATAATCAATAATTATTCATGGATTTCCTCTCCCATGTCCAGAAAATCATCTAGAATTGTTCTTTGTTCTCTGTCCTGGGGTGACCTTCTTCCAGTGACCTGTTTGTTTCATTCTAAAGCAATTTATAGAGGATTTTATACATACACACGTGTGATTTTTATCAAAAATAGAAATTACTTTTCATTATATTATGGTTTTCATATAGGTCATCCTCATTTTATTCTGGCCTGCTGCCTTTTTTAATTAAGTCATCAATTCCTCTTAAACTCTGATAAAATGATTCAATTTGTTGCTTTGTCAATGATCACAGAAATTCATATGGAAATATCTAGCTCATGCCTAATTGTGTAACAGAAATTGGAACATTCTCATAAAACCTTCAGGAGATGGAACACTTGTAGATACCCCTGGCTAATTGATGTGGTGCTTCCTTAACTGCACATTTGTAGACCATACAATTGGCTTCAATGACTGGAACTGAACTGAATTAGTCTATATCACCTGCTAGAGGATAAGAGACTTTTCTTTACTTGTGATTATTTTGTTTTGTATTTTCAGTTTTCTGTTTACCCATCAAGGAATCGATAGGCCACTCACACTTCTGAGTGCAAAACATTCTGGTTTATCACCAGAAATGGGCATAATTTGTGGTTTGTCACTAGAAGTATAGTCATTAGCTGAGTTTTGAAAGTCATAAATCTTCCTCAAACCCTAAAATGTCTGATGTACTATGTAGAGGTGAAATCCACTTAAATCAGATATGCTCCTGTGGCGAGGATGGTTGAGGACCATTACCTGACAAAGCAGGAGCAAGGCCTTCAGCTCTGTGGATATAGCCTTGAACAGGAAGGAGCTTTTGCTCCCAAGGTGCTTGCAGTTCATGGAAGGAACAGGCACAAACACACTCAATTTAATGTGTGGAGTTCACTGGACTTACATAAGTGGTGATCATTTTGCAGTGTAGACAAAAATGGAAACAACCGTTTATTCATTGAGAACAAAAAAGAGTTTTAACATATGCAGTGGTGCAAGATAGTCGGAAGGTCTTTTAACCCACCCTCTGCTTAGTAATAGGTCACACATTTTTATATTTCTAGGATGAGTCAGCCTGCTCGATATCCTTAGTTATAAGGCAATGGGTGTATAATCCTTGAGTGAATTCTAAAAAGTTTGACCTAGTGGACAATGATTATAGAAGCAGCAAAATAACAGAATAGGAATTTTAAAAAAAGACCAAAATAGAAAAAAAAAGTCACACGCGTGTGTGAGAGGCACATGCTGAGTGTATTAAACACATCCTCCCTGATCCCTCCCTAATCCCGAGAAACCATTCCAATGGCCTCTACTTCACAGACCAGTAAATGCATTCAAAGAGGGTAAGAACTGCCCGTCGTGTGATACCCAGAGGCCGGAGAGGGCAGTGTGCAGCGAGGGCCAGTGCCCACTCTCCTGCAGCCACACCACAGTGGGAGCTGGGAAGAGCTGGGGGTCAGCGATGGCATGTCTGGGGCTGGTGAAGCCCGACCAGCCAGCTGGCCAGGGTGCCATGCTCCCACTTCTGGTCCTGCCTTCTCTCCCACCTCTACCTCCAGCCACTGGACCTTTCAAGGCACCCACCTTTTCTCTCCACTCTTCACCCAGCTACTGTAATTTGGGGATATTATTTGAAGCAAAGCTGGACTGAAGGGGACATACCAAGTGCTAGTAAATAATCAAATGAAAGATTCTCTTAAGCTCTGTTGGGCACAATTAGAATTTATTAAGTTATGAAGTCAAACTATTTTGATGGATATATTTTTGTCAGAGAAATATACTGGCATATAATGTATAGTAGAGTAGAGTATAGTGTGACAGAGTACAGTGTAGTATAGGACAGAATAGAGTACATGCACACAGAAACATACATCTTTTCTTTTAATTATTTATGCATGCAAGAGCTGGGGTATAGGCCAGAGGTACAGGAGGGTGAGAGAATTCACCAGAGCCAGAGCGGGGAACAGAACAGGCAGAAGGACCGAAGTGCACTGCTGAGGGGAGCAGAGGGAAGACAGGAGAGGTCTGCTGCGCCAAGTGGGTCAGCTCCCAGGCCCTGGAATCAAACTCAAGCCTCAGCGGTGATGGAGCTGAGACTTAACCTCTAGGCCACCAGGGAGGTCTGTGAATGCTGATTTTAAATGTAACCCTCTTGTTCTTCATTCCTTCCTCTTTCTTATAAGAGAATAGTCTCTTCTCATCCCCTCCCCTGAACTACATGTTAATACCACGAATGAATCTTTCCAATTCATGGAATTCTCCCATGAGGCTGCCTTTGAGGGGTGTTTCCAGAATAAAGTCTCAGGTTGTCTCTGGAGGTGGAGACGCTTCTGAGAGGCACCAGCAGGTGGCACCCGAGCTGCACCCGACGCTGCCTCAGGGCTGCCCCTGGGCATTGCCCCTCCTCAGGCACTAGGTTGGTGTTCCTAGCAGTTCTTCCATCCAGGCTAGTCCTGCAAATCATCTTGATCTTATCAGTTGCTCATTACACCATACCTGCTCCATCTCAGCAGCAGAACGAGTATTACCTTTCACCAGCTGCAGGAGCTGCTTCCCAGTAGGATGAAGTAAGAGTTTCAGGTTTCTTAGCTAAGAAAGACTTATCAGAAGCCAGTTATAAGCTTTGCTTCTTTTCTGTATCTTGATTTAAAATCTCGCATTTTTCTTTTGGGAAGGGATTTAGAGTTCTTCAACCTACCCTTACCCTCTGCTCCTGTTTAATAGGGAGAGATACTGAGCCTCAGATCAAAATTCTAGGTTAGCTGACTGCTAGCAATCAGAAAGTTAGCACCAGCGAATCTATTAAAGGCCAGGCTTCCAGGCCCCATTGCTGCTCCTCGCCCCACATGCTCACTGTCACCCCAAAACAGTTTGAGTATATGCAGCTGGAACCTACAGATCAGTGTCTCCTGGTCCAGGGCCGGTATTATCCAAAGCCTTTCTGCCTACACCCAGAGGTGTGCTTATGACGGATGAGTAGAAAGAATATTTTTTTGTTCTTATATAGGAGGAAGTTATTTTGATTCAGAAATTCCAAAATTTTCTGCTCTTTGGAGATAATCTGAATTTTAGTCCCCAATCCAAATCTTTGCTAAAGTATAAAATCTTTGCTATAGTATAAAATTTCCAAAAATTAAATAATAACCTCTTGGGAATCACATTTAAATGTCCATTTGCATCCTTCGCCAGTTATGAATATGCTAAATATCTGAAGTGACACGGAGAGGTTTAATTTTTACAATAGCAAAATGTTGTAATGACGTGATAAGAGGCTGTGACAATTCAGAAATTTCTTCCCAAGCCAAGCGCATGGTCTCTCCTGCTAGGGTTGCAGCAAAAATGAAAGAGAGAACCCTCATCCACAGAGAGCATGTGCTGGTGCTCCGAGGAGACAATTAGACAACGAACAAGTGAAATAATCAAGTATGTCAGAGAGCACTACATGCAGGGAGAAGGAACAAAGGAAGGAGACAGAGGAAGTACTTGAAAGGGGGTGGGGCCTCCTACCCTCAACAGCTCTGCCAGGAAAGACCTCACCCATGAACAGGGTTTGTGCTGAGGGTCATTCCAGGCCAGAGGACACTCTCTGAGCGGGCAGGCCTGATACACTGGAGAGGAGCGAGGAAACCAGCATTTCTGGAAGCATGCGAGCCGCAGGGGAGACTGCCAGCAGAGGAAGCCAGAGATTATGACATCAGCTTTCTTTGTAAAACTAAAGGGAGACTTTGCTGTAGTCTCAGCACCAGGTTAAAATTTTGTGAAATAATTCATGGTTTTTCTTTTGTTACTATGGAAGGCACATAAAATGTCCGGGTTACTAATTGAACTTCAGGACTTGGTTAACAAGGAGAAAGTGTCACCAGGGCAACACTCAGTGTTGATTAATATTGAAATAATTTCCATCTCAGACTAGAAATTCCACCTATCCACGGAAGCTGACAACCCCGATTGATCACCCAAGCTAACTTAATCATAACAAATGAAAATGTTGAAGCGCCTATAATTAATTACTATCTAAATGAGATTCCAATCCTAGCTAAAGATAGCCTCTGAATATATCATGTTATCCATCTTTTAGTTTCTTTTTATTAATTTTTGTTTTTAAAAATTTATACAAGAACTGGGGTACAGTCAGAGGCGTGGGGTGGGTGAGAGAATTCATCAGGACAGAGGGGGGAGCAGAACAGGCAGACAGACTGAAGACACTGCTGAGGGGAGCAGCGGGCGAGACAGGAGAGGTCTGCCGCGCCATGTGGGGTTCTCCCTGGCTGGCCCAGAATCGAATCCATGCAGTGCTCAACCCGCTGCGCCACCAGGTAGGCTGCCCTTTTTAAAAAAATTTTTTTAAAAGATTTATATATTTATGCATACAAGAACTGGGGTGTAGACCAGAGGTATGGGGGGTGAGAGAATTTACCAGAGACAGAGTGGGGAGCAGAACAGACTGACTGAAATACACTGCTGAGGGGAGCAGCAGGCAAGCCAGGAGAGGTTTGCTGTGTCATTTAGGTAGCCCCCTGGCCCGCGGGGATTGAACTCATGCTGCAGAGGCTGGAGATAACTTGATAGCACTACGTCTTTAACCCCTGCGCCAGTAGGGAGGCCCTAGTTTCCTATACTAACTTCAAAATGTCTTTTTCTTCCTTGTTCCCCTCAGAACCAACCATGTGTCTTTCACAGACAATTTTTTTTTCCCTTCAGCTTTTAAGAGAATTATCATAAAGAGAGCTAAGAGTCCCTCTTTGCTGAAGAAGAACTGGTATTTATAGGTTATTTTGAAGTCCATGGCCTCTTTCCCATGTTTTATCTTGATGACTCTCTCCAAAACACTTTGGAGTAGGTATTTTTATCATAGCGTCATTATTCATATTTTTCATGTGGTCAGAGTATTTAAAAAGTTCTTTGTCCTCTTTTCCCCTCAAGCAGCCTATTGATGTAATTTGTTTGAAACTTTTGTGACCAGCTTGGTCTCATGAACTATATTTAATTTAGCAAAGAGTTCTGTGCAAGACACATAATAAAGACAAAATAAATTATTGTTGGATTTAAATAAAATTCTCTGTGTGGGTTTTCCTGTACTCATTATTTGTTCCCTTCTACTATCAAGTTCTTCCCTCAGGACTCAGCTAAGGGAATATTAATTCTAAGGAGACTTCCTTGGAAGTTCCTCCTACATTAAGATATTTAGTTCCTCCATCCACCATGCTATTGCCATACTTTGTACATTTGTGCATTCATAATTCCGCTACTTAGTTCAACAAATACTCTCTGAAAAAAAGAATAAGAATCATCCCTCACAAGCCCATCACTAGCATTATATGGTGAACACATGCTTTTCCTCTAAGATAGAGAACAGGTAAAGATGTTTATGCTTACCACTTTGATCCAAAATAGTGTAGAAGGTTCTAGAGAGTGCAATTAGGCAAGAAAAAAAAAAGGCATCTATATTGGAAAAGAAATAGTAAGATCCAAGAATTCCATTTCTGGGTATTTGTGCAAAGGAAACGACATCATTGTCTCAAAGAGATATCTGTGCTCACATTCATTGAAGCATTATCTAGACGTCAAAGTTTGGAATTCACAATGGGTGATTGGTAGTATATACATCAATATTAATCCAATGGCAACATCTCTCTCTCTCTCTCTCTCTCTCTCTATATATATATATATATATATACACATACACACATATATATGTGTGTGTAAATATACACACATATACACACAGCATGGATAAATCTGGAAGGCATAAAGCTAAGTAAAATAAGCTGGACAAAAAAGACAAATACTGCAAGACATAACTTATATGTAGGATCTAAAAAAATAAAATAAAATGCATAGAAGAAAAATATAGAATGTTGATCATCAGGGACTGGGAGGGTAGAGATTGCAAGACTTAGGGAGAGGCGGATAAACTAATAGAAACCTTCAGTTATAATATGTGTACGGTATGAGGATCTCATGTATAACACAGTGAGTCGAGCTGATAATGTATTGCATAATTGAAATTTTTAAGAGAGTAGAACATATGTTGTTCTCGCAATAAGAAAAAAAATGTAAATACAAGAGATGATGGATGTGTTAATTAACTCCATGGTGGGAATCCTTTCACAATGCATACTACAGCCAATCATCACATTGTACACTGTAAATACATTGCAAACTGTCAATTATACATCAATACAGCTGAAAAGAGGAACTTCTAGAAGAAAAACAGGAGCCAGGCATCACCCTAGGGCACTTACAAGGAGATACCAAAATCCGAGAAGGTCATAATGCGTGATAGACCCTGTATGAGTTCCAGGAGTGGGGTAATGGAAGCAGAAGGAGCCAATAAAAATATGGAAAAGAAATAGTCTTGCAGTCTAATGTGTCAGTAACACATTAATTAATGCAGTTCACAAGTGGAAAAAATAAGTGGCAAATGCATAAAAGAGGTAGAGAGAAATTCTGCTACAATCCAGAGGATGGGAGATTAAGTCTCGTCGGTGAGCTTCAGGAGATATTGATGGATAAACTGAAGAAATAAAAGACCCTCCCTGTACTGAGCTGCTGTCAGGGGAGTTGGGGGCTGGAATGTGGGGATGGGAAGCCAAGGAACAGGGAATGAGAAGAGCGAAAATGTGGTGATGAGATAGTTGAAGTGGGGCTAGAAGGCCAAAGTGAGTTTGTTTGTAACCCTGAGTAAGACAAAACGTGAAAGGAGTCAAATTGAAAATGTGGTTTGCAGCATTATTTGGTCATGTTGCTCCAGATAAAGGGATTTCCATTTTAGAGTCAAGGAAGGGGGTAACTGGGCTTGCAGAGGTTGTCGTGGAAAGGCAGAGAAGTAACCAGCATCGTGGAGATCGGCTGGGTCAGCCCACTGCAGGGGCACACACCGCAAGGGGGAGAGATGCTGGGGATGTGGGGAACTCTGCTGGAGAACCCCAGAGCAACACCTTCGAGTCTGTTTTATTATGTGATGGAATGTTCACTCTAGCTATACAAAATTATTCATTTCCTGAGGGGCTGATCCTCCTAACAATCCAGTGGGGTAGGAGCCGTTACTTCCAGCTTTACAGGTGGGGTAGCCCAGGGCGCACAGAGACTAGAGGTCCTACAATTTAACCTTCATTTGCCCTTGGATCTATTCACCTAAACAGCTCAATTTGCTATCCCCCAAATTCCTTGAACACTGTTGCTCTTTGTTTTGAGAGAGGCCATGCCTGAGTGCTCCCTCCCTGAGCTCCTGTCTCTTGCTGGACACCTTGCGCCTTCATTCAGCAGGGACCTGCTTCACGTAGACAACACATATTGACAGTCTGCACTGAAATGAAACTGCTGATGTAAATCAACCACAAATAGATGATGGGGTATGATTGTCATTTTATAGTTTTATTGTCCTTTGCTTGTAGAGTCTATAAAAACTCTCACATGTGATAGTTAGTTGCTGATCATGTCAAAGTTGGGGAGTTGCCACCTACTTTGTACAGATGGAATTTCATCAAGTTCTTTTGCTACCTCACCACAGGCTTGTAATGAGCTTTAAAGGTGGACATTTACAGATTTTATAGTCCAGCATCTACAGTGAATGCTCATCAAATATTAGAGCTATCAGAATCTTCATCATTTATTATTAGTATTTTCTCTTCCTAGTAGCCTGTTGAGCAGATGTGGTAGACCTGATTTTGCAGAGGAGGGGAAATTATAAGCCTCAGGAGGAGGTAAATGGCTGATTTTAAAAACATCTGCAATAAGAACTCAGCTTTTTTACCTCCTGTTACTGTAGCCTTTCCATTGCCTTCATGTCTCCAAGCCACATTAGGAAATTCTTCCAGTTGGGCAAAAGGTTGGCAGAACAAAAATTTAATGAGCTGAATCATTTTGACAGACAGATTGGAAAAATATTGTTGTTCCTTTTGCAAGTTATCTTCTTGCCAGAAATCAAGTAGGTGGAGTTTGTGAAGAATAAGCAGTTAGATAAATATGGCGGCTTCTGATAATCCGGTTGAGAGTCACAGCGCTTATATATAAAGTGTGAAGAAAAAAGATGAAAATGCAGGCAGGATGCCGAAGTCTCTGAGCCTGACTCATTACCCGATTTCTCTCATCAAAAGTAATGACTCTAAAGAGTTATAAGTATCAAATCCTATACCGCGAAGCGTAAATTATGCCAGGAAAACTTTTTCATTTCAGTCACCTTCTCAAAATCTTGAAAGTTAACTGAGACTACAAATATACAATTCAGGCACTGGGCAGTTTAAGAAAAATAAAAGGTTGACATAGCTGTCAAGGGCTAATCTCATGATGCACAATTTCATCTGCTCAGACTCTTTAACCCTCATCTGTAACCCACCCGTCTCCACAAGAGAAATCAGGCCCCACCAGCAATTTTCTAGCTTAATGAGATAAAAATCCTGATGCTCAGTGCATGAAAGTAAAACTAAGATAAACTAGTATCCGCTACTGATAAATATTTAACAGATGTGGTCCAAATCTCTCTGCCAGTTGGAGGAGGGAAAACATTCTCTTTCACAGTTCGGATATAATTATTGGACACATTTCTCCAAGCAAAGACAGTGACATTGGCTCACTCCCCAGGAGAATTTTCTTCTGATCTTGGCACTGGGATTTGCTTGTCTCTAACTGATTTCAGCTATATACCCTTCACTTGACCCAATTTACTCTTCCAGAAGATGTTTCTGGAGCCAAAACCATGTATGGGAAGTAGCAAGAGGAGAGGCTGGCATGAGCTGTGTTTATATACCTGCCCGCAAAGGATCCCAGTGAAGCCCATGGGTGCCAGCCATCACCTGTGCACCTGTCTGTGTCAATGCAGACAGGAATGTTCTGGCCAATGATCACAGGCTCAGGTGTTGCGCTAGGGAGTGAGACCTTTTACCTAGATAATCCACCCCCATAATCACCTCTTCGGGCAACTTCGGAAAGTCATCGCTGTTCCAAGTATTATGCCCTTTTCACTCCTTAAACAGATTGTGTGCAAAGAATTTTCCTAAACATCACCACTGAGACGCCTTCCAGTAACCACTGACTCACCAGTTGGATTCCCAAACAGCTGTTGTATAATATGAGCAGGATGTTTTGACCATGTTCCTTGACCTGATCTCTCTGACCCCAAAGATGTTTTGGTCCAAGAGTGCATTCCTGAGCTTAGGTGGGTAACATACACAATGAAATCTGTTTCCTTTTGGTACTCTTTCCCTATGTAATCTTTTTTCCTAACACCATTAGAAGGACATATATTTTTGAAAACATTACTCTGATCAACTCATTTCTCTGTTTAAAAGCCAACCGTCTTTGACCTCCCATCACACACCGATCATGCTCTATCTGCCTTTTCTCGTCTGTGATCATTCTTCTGACTCACTCACCCACTGGTCACCAAGCACATAATACACACATCATAAATTAATTGATACTCCTTTCCTTGCTGGAGGTTCCCCTCCCTAACTATTTGCAAGTCTCCTTCTTCCTGACACAAAGCCTCCTTCGAGTTCCAGGTCGTCTCTCCGCGTCTCGGAAGCATTTTAGACAACTCCAGGCATCCTCCAGCCTTAGCACATATGTTCTGTTCCAGTCATTCTAGACATATCCTAGTATTGAATTTATGTCCCTATTTCTATCTGCCTTTCCCTCTCAGTAATAGTTTAGCTGAGCTTTTGTTTTATCTCAACCAGACAGATTACAAGGACAATGGGGTGGGGCCCTGATGGTGAAGGCAGGAGGATTCTTCCCTCATCATAGAAGGCCTGTCTCAAGCTGTGTCTGTAGCCTGCTCTTCACAGGACGTATCAGATAGAGAAGGATTTGTCATCACCCGACAGTATCCCAGAACTTTGCTCTTTAGCCACAAGCTCCAGCTGCCATGTGATCTGAATCTTCTCAGAGTGTCTGACCTGCTGGCCAATTGACTAGTGGTTCAGTCTCAGGAAGCCTCCTCTGGATAGGCCTGCACATGAGTAACCATATTCCCCCTGCAATCTACCTTTTTAAGGAACAAGGTCCAGCAGGTATTGCCTCACAGTCGAAATGTGCTTTATAAAAAAGTTCTTATGACAATTCTATTATAATTTGAGCCTCAGTGGCTCTATGATGTGGATTGCCATTTATTTAGTGAGGACTTGCACAGTGAGGACACCTAGGGTGGGGGTGACACCAGCCATGAGTCAGACTCCGAGTGGCCCTGACTCAAGCTAAGGTGTTCCTGTTCCCATCACAGCCCGCTTTCCCCTCTTCATGCTGCACCAGGGTCAGGTTCAGGGACTGATTGCTCCTCCTGGATTCCTGACCTCTTGTCTGGATGACCAGCAAGCGTAGGACAAAAGCAACATGTGAGGAAATGACTCCCCCCCTCCAATGGCTTGAAGGAGACAAGGCGAATAACCAAGCTGAGTTGGGTGGAACCCTGTGGCTAAAGCAGCTTTCCAAAAGAGTCCCTGGTCCCAGAGAGGATTTAGAATTTCCTTGCCCATTTACATTTCCAAATGCTTCTTTCCGCTGGTACTCAGGGCTCCCCGAGACCTCACAGTTTCCCGGGGATGTGGGCCAATTTGATTACCTCTTTTTTCCACGTTTGGAAGCTGCTCTGCAATAATCTGTTTAACCTGTGCAAAGCCAGGAAAAATGTGACAGCAGAGGCAATGTTGGTGCGCGAGAACATTTTTCCCTTTTTAGATAATGAGGATTTATTAGTTATTTATAAAATAAGAACACAAAAGTCTGACACTTACAGTTGGTATAATCCTGATCTGTTCAGATTCTGAATTTTTTCCCTCTTCCAACAGAAACAAAAGTCTCTTAAGAAAAACGCCTTTGACTTTAGGACAACACTGAGGGGCTCTTTGCAACTCCATTGTCCCATTCCTTACCTCTCCTTTTATCTTTAATACCCTTGGGTATCTCTTTGACTTTTAATTTCTTTATCTCTTCCCAATCACTTCTGATTAATGTCTTGATTGGAATGTCTATATGATTTCGTTTTCTTTTTGATATTGAAACCAACCTTAAAACATCCTCCTGGGGCCTCCCTGTTGGCGCAGGGGTTTTAAGACAGTGCTATCAAGCTATCGCCAGCCACTGCAGCACGAGTTCAATCCCTGGCCAGGGAGCTACCCACATGGCGTGGCAGACCTCTCCTGCCTTGCCCGCTGCTCCCCTTAGCAGTGTATTTCAGTAGATCTGCCTGCTCTGCTCCCCGCTCTGTCTCTGGTGTATCCACTCATCCCTCGCACCTCTGGTCTACACCCCAGTTCTTGTATGCATAAATAAATAAATCTTTAAAAATATAAATTAAAAAAAAATCCTCCTGTCCATACATTAGCTTATTTAATCCTCATGAAGCTGTATGTGAACAATATTAGGACCTTTGTTATAGGACAAAGAATGAAAACTCCAGGAATGCAGGGGCCTTATTGTTGGTGCACCTCCAGTGCTTAGAGAGCCACCTTAGAAATTGATATAAATTTTAATTTATTATTTATAATCTATGCTAAGTTGAGGTACTAAAAGGGTTCAGACCAATTGAAACATGGGATAGAAGGAATAAAAATGTTGGCACTTATTTGGAAAGGTAACACTAGTCTGTGCAGAAATGCTTAACAGAGTAATAATTTGTACTTCATGGGAAAGGAATTTGGACACCACTGGATGATTTACTAAACAAGAGGAAAAGTTAGGTATTGTATTTGTGTTTAGAGAAAGCATTACTTTGGAGACAAAAGAAACATGGATTGGTTTGGGGAGAGCTGGGACAAAACCAGAAGAAGGTAGATAAAGTTGGAAGCTTTCTAAATAGCCAAGGTTAAAATTAGCCAACATGGCTTTACTTTAATAATGGATAATGCATGGAGTCAGGAATTTTGTGAGTGATTTAGGTTAAGTGAGACTCCAGGGAGAGCGAGCAGATGAACAGGCTGATAGAATGGAAAGTGCAAGAAGGACATTTAAACAGAGAAGCTTCCTCAGGAGGTGACATGAGAACTCAGGGAATGATACTTATTTTCTGAAGCCAGAAGTGTAGGAGGAGAAGCAGTTTGCTCAAAACTAACCCAAAGTAATTAGAATATGCTCTGTGGGGGACGTGATGGATTAGAAGCATCCATCAGAGAAATTGATACGTTCAGTAGTCAGTAAGATTTATGGATCAGAAATTCAGGAAAATGATCAAAATGGGAGATGCAGGGCCTCCCCGGTGGCACAGCGGTTGAGCGCTGGGTTGCGAAGCCGCCCGCAGCCTCTGCAGCGCCGGTTCGATCCCCAGCTGCTCCCCGGCCACCGGAGGAGGGTCCCACATGGCGCGCAGACCTCTTCTACCACCCGCTGCTCCCCTCAGCAGTGTACTTCGGTCCTTCTGCCTGCTCTGCTCCCCGCTCTGGCTCTGGTGAATTCTCTCACCCTCCCGCGCTTCTGACTGTGCCCAGTGCTTGCATAAATAAATAAATAAATAAATAAATCTTTAAAAAAAATAAATGGGAGATACAGACCTGAGAATGTTTAAATACAGGGTTAATAGACGTGGTAACACTGAAGAGAGTGTGTTTGGGTGTGCAGGGCCCTGGGGTTCACCCTCGAAAATGATCTAAAAAAAAAATGACTTTTTTTTTAACCTTCCTCTTGTCACAATAGAAGAGGAATTTTGGATTTTATTTACAGGGGAAAGGTTAATTATGAACCATGTCAATAATCTAGTGAAAAAGTTACTTATAAACACCTGAGCCTAGAAACTAACTCATTTGTGTAATATACACTTTTTTTTAATGTCTGTACATGTTGCATTTTCCAAATATGAAACTATGTGTAGCAGGGAATATTATATTTCTTCTTCTTTGGGTATTCACTAAGAGTTCTTTGGGATTTCAGAATATCATCTCTCCAGTGGCAGTGCTGGCTATGGCATTTAAATTGCCAATATACCACACCTGTATCAACCTGAAATTTTTGCTGCCCTAAGCCCAAATATGCCAGAGCCTTCAAGCTACTTTTAACAGATGTGGCGATGTTAAAGCTGTTTCATATCATGAACGTACACAGATACACCATCTAATTTGTGGGTGGTACAGTGATAGAAACCTCTGCTGAGGCATTGAGACTCAGATTTCTTTTCATGTCAAACTTTTCTTTGTGTTCAGTTTTTTTTTTTTTTTTTTTAAGATTTATTTATTTATGCATACAAGAACTGGGGTACAGGCCAGAGGTGTGGGTGGTGAGAGGATTCACCAGAGACAGAGTGGGGAGCAGAACGGGCTGATCTACTGAAATCCACTGCTGAGGGGAGCAGCGGGCAAGACAGGAGAGTTCTGCTGCGCCATGTGGGTACCTCCCTGGCTGGGGATCGAACTTGTGCTGCAGCTGTGGATTGCTTTATAGTGCTGCGTCTTAACCCCTTGTGCTGCCAGAGAGGCCCCTCTGTGTTCATTTTGCACATGAGGCTCCATGCAGGGAGCCTGTTCTGCCACCAGCATTGCTGTCTCTTCCCTTCCACTCCTGTTGCCCTCGCTCTGTTGAAGAATATTGTCCCCAGGTCATCTGGAGCACTGGAGACTGAGTCACCAGAGGAGCACTTTGTTTTCTGCAATAATTCATCATCCGCTCCTGTGCCACAACTAACACAGGGAATTATTTCAACGCTAATTATCAGGTTTTCTTATTTTATCTTATTAGACAGTCTGTAATTTACACTGGTGTGTTATTTCTACTGTGATTAGGGATATTTCCCTTTTCTCTCATATCCTAAACAAATTAGTCTGTTTGGTGTTAATTTAACCTTCTATTTAATCCAGTGTCCAGCCATGTAGCTCACTTTCACCTCCCAGATTTCTTCATCAGAATGTCTTATTGTTTTAATTCTCTTAAATTCAAACATTTGCATTGTAGCCACACAAGAGCCCTTAACATCTTCACCTGCTTTGCTCTCTTTCAAAATCTTAATTGGTCAAATTGGACCTGTCTTTTGTTTCAAGGATCACATTTATAAATACAAAGGAATGTGCATATGTGTGTGTGTGTGTGTGTATATATATATATAGGCTTTGCACAATACAATTACTTCGCGTGAATAGATATGTTGTAAAATGTGATTCTCTGGATCATTTTCAAACATCTATCCATACATAGTTGAACCTTCACTCTTCTGGAAGTCTTAGTTATTGTCTGAACAAATGATTGATGATAGTCCTAAAATAGACTGAAAATAAAAATATTATCACTGTGGAATTGAGTTTCGTTGGTCGCTGTTCAAAGAGATAATTGTATTTTGTTGGATCAAATCTCATATTCTAAATGTCATTTCCTGAAGAAGCTAATTTCTCTGTTCTCTGTGAGGCACTGGGCCTTCCCACTTGAAATATCACAAGAACACCATCATTTCAGGGGACTCCCTAGTGGGGACGCTGTTCTTTTTTAAGAGTTAGAGACACAGAAGGTAGCCCTCTCCACATGGAAGGGTGAGTCACAGGTGAGATGATAAAGGATAAATTACCAGATCCAATTGTATCTTATGTTTATTTATGAATCCTTTTACTCAGTGGAGGTCTGACACTTTAGTTCACAGAATGTCAGCATCACATAAACAAAAGTTTGTGATGATTTTCAGGGGTCTTATGAGTCCAGGTCATGAAACCAATATTTCCTGAGCTCTGGCATTTTTTAGCTCTATAACTCAAGAATTCATGCCCTTCCCACCCAACCCCATTTAATCTTGGAGTGAGGAGAAGCTAGATAGTCATAGGAACCAACTCAGAAGTTTGTCTAGATTCAACTCAGCCTTATTGCGAATCTCCTTTTGACTCAGCCGAACAGGTCCATTCTTAGCATTTCGTGTTGCTGGGACATGTGCGCCCACAGACACTGACCCAGGTGTTGTGATTAGCATGTCAGAGCAAAAACAAAAGCTATTATTGTAGCAATGCTTTTCCTCATGCATTTTCTATTTTTAATCATCTTCAAAACATGTGAACACTGCATTAGTTATCTATCGCTAAACAATTTCCCCCCAAACTTACTGGCTTAAAATAATACTCATTTACTGTCTGGTGGGTTCTGCAGCTCAGGGATCTGGGCTTAGCAGGTCCTGTGGGGCAAGACTCCACAATGTCACAGTCAAGTGGGCTCAGGGCCACAGCCCCTGCCACGGTTTAGCCGCAACCTCAGGATGCCTTGGTTGTTGGACAGAAGGGCCCCCCAGTTCCCAGCCAGGCAATGAGTACAGTTACCAGCCAAGCAACGCTCTCCTTCAGAACAAGCAGGTCAAAGATCCAAGAGAGACGTCACCACCTTTCCCAGCCCTGCAGAGTGTCCTCACTGCACTTTCTTCATTCGAGGCCGGTTGTTGGTTTGCACGCACTCCAGGGAGGTGATGACCTGCAACATGAAGCTCAGGAGGCCGGAGTGTCTGGGCACCATGTCAGGTGCTTGCGGCACAGAGATACTCAAACGCCACTGATTTCTTTACCTCAGATCTCCTCAGTTCTCTCAAGAGCACCTTGATTGATGAATGCATGTGGTGTTTAGGAGAATGTGTTTACTTATTCACTCAAAAACATATCCTCTTTGGCAACCCCTACACTAGACGCTAAGAAAACAGGAGTAAATATTTGATTCTTGCCTCCAGGGGTTCGGTTTGTGTCTCTGGCAAGAGTCTAATGGGTAAACAAGGTGTGAACAGGACTGTAGTGAGGGTGAGCGTGTTCCAGGCCGACACATCCCCTTTGTAGTGATTTCTCAGAGTGCAAGGCCAACTGTTAGTAGGTTGTAACATCATTTTATCCTTAAAATTTGCTTCATTCACTTAGTTAATCAATGGTCTGTTCTTACCCACTCATACTGAAATTGGGGCAAGTAAATGTAATTATAAAACTATTGTACCTGTCTGGACAGTTGTCTTCAATAAGGGATCACATCTGTGCTACAGAACAGTGGGGAGAGGTTTCCCCAGGGGAGATGGAGCTAGACTTGAGCATTGAAATTCACTGTCCTGGTCAGATGGCTGTGTGGACATGGTTGGTGGTAGTATTTTTCAAGGTAAGGAATATATGAAAAGAAGCAGGTTTAAAGTAGTATGAAATATCTTCCTATCACATGTGTCAGGGTTCCACTGAAGAAAATTGAATCCAAGCTCTCTAGTTAAAGAAAAACAGAATTCACTTCTGGGTATTTACTGAAAGAATATGAAAACACTAATTTGAAGAGATTCATGCACCTCTATGTTCATTTCAGCACTACTCACAACAGCCAAGATGTGGAAACATCCCATGTGTCAAAGTTGAAAAAAAAAAATACCACAATTAGAACATCTAGTTCAACTTTTATCTAATATTTGAATCTGTTAACTTTCTGGCAACAGTGAATAATGTGATTACTCCAAATTACACTTGTTATCTTCAAAAAGCCGTCCGGCCCAACATCAGAGAGCTCTGTGTTCCCATGGCAGGTCCATCCAGAATCAGCCTCCCCTACCTGCCTCCCAGCCCTTCCCTTCTGTGCGCTGAAGCCTCTATTGATTCTTGTGCCCTATTTCCTTCAAAAGGCGACCACAATTTGAATGGAGTTGACAAGATTATGAGTCTTCTCTTGGGTCACAACCACAGATTATCTAGAATCTTCACGAAGATTTTTGGTAAAAAGAAGGGAGAATCTTAGAAGATCCTTTTGCCTGGCATTCTCTGGCCCCCCAGACTTTGAAGACATTCCTGGAGCCTGATCACGCCTCCCCTGTGCCCCCAGTGGCCCACGCCCTCCCTCCCCTTGAGGTAGCTCAGGTGCTGCCGCTGCTCCCTCTGGAAGCTCAGTCATTGCCTGCACTTTCCTCCACGACCTTCCAAAATAATTCGTGCCACTCTCTCACCTCAGTTTTCTCCTCTGAAGTGTTTCCTTCCCTGGACACCAGCGGTGGCCCAACAGAAAACCTGATGCCTCTAAGTGAGTGACCTCAGGGTCAGACAAACACGGAAAAATAGGTCTCAGGACTCCATGTTAACAATATCATTTTGAATTTTGAAATATGGCAGCAGGGACCAGGCAATCCTAAGTCTCTAATGCTCACAGCGTCACAGCAAGAAAGGCTGCCGACACACTCTACAAAGCTGATTGAGATGTTAGAGCACATTTCATGGACAGGAATTGTTTGCAAAGGGAAGTCCATGGCATAGTAGAACTGTTTCCAAGCTGCTGGGAATCGTGGGTGCTGCGTGGAGGTCCAGGCTGCTTCAATTCCTGGCAATATGGTAGCCGTTATTCAGTATCATGGACAAGAAAACTAGCGGTCAGAGAGGTTAGAGAACTAGCCAGGGCTGTATATTAATTGAGTGAATGGATTAATCATGACACAGCAGTAGGGAAGTGCAGCCGGCTGCAAGGGGGCGCCATCTTGTCTGCTTCCTAGCTCAGAGCATTGATGAGGCCGGGTCTGGTTTCCACCAAGTGTTCTTGGGTTGCCCTGACTTAAGATTTTGTTTTGCTTAATATTTTGCTTCGTTTTTTTTCTCTGACTCAGAAAATATATAATCCTTGTCGCTGCATCTTCAAATTCCTACCCGGAGCACATGTCCCAGATCTCACCAGGCCTGGGAGATTCTGACTCTCAACTCATCTTCCTCTGAATTCAGCTCACAGGGGCCTGGAGGCTGGAAGAGGAGCTGATGGAGCCAGGCGCCACCCAGAGGGTGTGATCTCAGCAGCTTTTGCGATAAACCACACCCTTCCTACCTGGTCCTACCCGATCTAATAAGTGCCAGGTGGTTACTTGTTAAGAAAATTAGGGCAATTTTAGGAAATTTTTGCATTCTTAGCCCTGCAGATTATCTGCCTGTTTATTGACTTAAAGGCTATTATCATCCAAGAGATCTGGTCTCCGGCAGCCATGACCCATTTCCAGTCTGTGTTTCTCATTTTGCAGATGAAATCATTGAGACCTAGACCTAAAATGATGAAAGGAGGGGGGACCTTTTCCAAAGTAATAGAGTAAATTAATCAAAGAAATGGATCCCAAGTCAGAACTTTGGAATCTCCTATCCAAACTCACCCCCACCCCATCTCAACCCTTCCTTGCTCTCTGAGAGACGGCATCCTTCAGTGAGGCCCATTACCATCGGGAAACGTCTGATCAGATGCCAAAATCCGTTTCATGCCGGCCATTGGAGGTGAACTCCGTGCTCTCTCTTAGAAAGGAGAATTCCCAGAAGGGGCTGCAGGCTTGCTCGTTGCCTGCATCTGTCCTCTCCTTTCTCCTGACCAAAAGGGACTTGGAGAACTAGAACAAATGCATATTGTGTCCATGTGTGCTGCCCTGGTCCCTCGCACATATGTGCAAGGCCGACCTCTCCCTTCCTTCCAGGAAGTTGGAAACAGATGTTTCAACTCAACTAATAGCTGTGCTTCTGTATTTGCGTTTGGAATTCAAAGAACTTCTATCCAGGGGATTAAAGTCAAATTCGTATAATTTGCCTGATGAAGTAGGAGAATAACATGCTTGATAAATAGTAGAAATGTTTTGTCTCTGGAAGGTATTCTTCATTTACTTACAAAGACACTAACGGGATCTATGTGAACGCGGACTGGAATTTCACTTTGTGCTGTTGCATGACAAGTATCTCCTGCTTTGGCTCCTGAGGACCCAGCCACCCAGCCCCTGCTGTTGTTTGTGAGGCCATATGCCTGCAGCCCGGGCCTCACCTGCTTGCGAAGCTGCCTGTCTCCTTCAGCACCAAGAACCCAGGTTGAGCAATACTTTTTCATGGTTTTTCCTCTAGGAACTATATTAAAGAATACATTTTTATAGTAAGCATATATGAACCTTCTTTCCAATTTTTTTTTAAAGATTTATTTTTATAAGCACTGGGTACAGTCAGAAGCACGGGAGGGTGAGAGAATTCACCAGAGCCAGAGCGGGGAGCAGAGCAGGCAGAAGGACCGAAGTACACTGCTGAGGGGAGCAGCGGGCGGCAGGAGAGGTCTGCGCGCCATGCTGGACCCTCCTCCGGTGGCCGGGGAGCAGCCGGGGATCGAACCGGCGCTGCAGAGGCTGTGGGCAGCTTCACAACCCAGTGCTCAACCTCTGCGCCACCAGGGAGGCCCTCCACTTTTTTTTAAAGTTCATACTAATTGCCCATCACATTCCAGGGCTCAGTAAAAAGAAGTAGATTTGGTTTCCAACTTCAAGGAGCTCATCTTTGGGAGATCCGCCCAGGGACAGGAGCTGCCTCCATGGATCCGGTCCCCTTGGTGACCCTGTCCCCTCAGCGCATCCTATCCTCACCCCGCCTGTAGGGTAAGGAAAAAATGCCAGGCTTCTCTGCACTCCCACCATCAGGATAGATGATGGATCCCTGCAGTCCTGAATGCATGCCTGATGGCGGGCACCTGGAGTAGGGTGTGGGCATAGGTAGATGGGATTCACTGGGCTAAGACTGGGCTTTTAAGGGTGGTGTCACAGGGACACCAGCAGCAGCAGAAGCCGAGAAAGAAGCAGAGAACGCCAGAGAGCCGAGATAGAGTGAAGACTTGCTGGGGGCTCCGGGAGGCCTGCCAGCCTCCCGCCCCCCCCTCACCCCAGCACCCTTGCCTGCTGTGTACCAGGTAAATCCCAATGAAAGACCTGCAAAAAACCACCTAGGACTCTGACTCCTCCTTTACCTGGTCTGCTGGATCATAGAAAACCTGCACTGTGGTCTTCCTGACCCTACACCGCCCCAGACCAGGAGAGAAATGAGAAGGGCCAGCTTGCCAGTCAAGACTCCCGGATCGTAAGTGAGAATCTGACTGCACCCAGAGTAGGATGCTGCAGATACCCATGAGCCCCGTGGCCAGGCCTTGCCAACCTGGCATCAGCCTTTGAAGTGAGAGTCAAGTGGTGGAGACCTTGGCGTGTCCAGGCCTGTAGGACTGTAGGCTCCGGGGTATGGCTGGGCAACCTACTCTTCATGGTATTATTTTTACTCTTTGCATTGAGCTTGTGAGGAATGGGTGCTAATACCCATGTCTAGACCTGATGAGGACAGACCCAGCCCCTTCCCTGCCCGGGGCCTCCACGCGCCTTCTGCTTATTAGATTGGTGGTGGTTACTCTGTTGTTTTAAACAAGTTTGCCTGTAGCGTGTTCTCATCTCATAAAATACGATCGAGGCCATTACAGCTGCTGTTCATTCATCACCTGGCTGTGTCTGCCGTTGCTTTAATCCTGCTCAGGCACTTGGCTCGTCTTTTGACCCAGACTCTGATTTGATCTAAAGTTAACGATTAAATTAGCTTGGCCATCAGGGATCCGTGCAAAACGTCTTGCTCTTGATGCCAAGGGCGCTGTTATTTGTTTCAACTGTTCAGATTTAAGGTTAGTCATCTCTGTCGTTAAAATGTAAAGGAGGGGCCTCCCCGGTGGCGCAGCGGTTGAGCGCTGGGTTACGAAGCTGTGCTCAGCCTCTACAGCGCCGGTTCGATCCCCGGCTGCTCCCCGGCTGCTCCCCGGCCACCGGAGGAGGGTCCCACATGGCGCGCAGACCTCTCCTGCCGCCCGCTGCTCCCCTCAGCAGTGTACTTCAGTCCTTCTGTCTGCTCTGCTCCCCGCTCTGGCTCTGGTGAATTCTCTCACCCTCCCGCGCTTCTGACTGTACCCAGTGCATGTATAAACAAAAAACAAACAAACAAATAAAATAAACAAATAAAGCATGCCTCTAAAAAAAAAAAAAAAAAAATGTAAAGGAGGCCATTCACTCATTGACTAACTCGTTCATCCATTATACAGACGCTCCTGGGGCACCTCTGTTTATATCAGACTCTGCGCCAGAGGTTACGGACACAAATATTGGTCCACTGGGCCTCTGCCCAGAAAGAGGCTGTGTTGATAGACTACGGTGATGGTTGTTTCATGGGCTTTGTGTGGACTGTGGACTTGTGTTCTCACAGAGAAGGAAGCCAGAGACTATCCCTGGGAGACCAGGTTTGCAGAGGAGATGGCCTTCAAGCTCACATTTTGAACTAAAACAGATGGATCAGGTGGGTGGTGGAGAGAGAATGACTTTCCCAGGCCCGGATGGAGATGCACAAAGGCACAGAAGCATGAGGGTGTCGGGTGGATTGAAAGCCCCAGAGAGTGACACTGCTGAAGTAGAGCAGGAGGCAAAGGGCCAAGTGAGGAAGAAGGCACAGGCAGAGTCCGAAAGGAGGAAGAGCTGGTGGTTCTTGATCCTGAGACCCAGAGGATTTGTCTGTGATGCAGATGCTGATATAAGGCGCCCATGAGTAGCCTAAGATGGCACATGTATTTGTCTAAATGTGCAATTTTGTTGGGGAGGAGAGAATAGTATAAAACTGTGATGAACTTTTCAAACACATTCTTTTTTTTTAATTTTAGGTTTGTTTAATTACTTAATTTATTAATTTTTAATGCAGTGAATGTTTGGCCCCCCCATCAGATAGTAGCACGACAGCACCACCCCCAGCAAATTGCCCACAGGCCACCCCCCTCTGGATACTTTAGTTCTCCAGTCGCTTTTCAAGGGTTAGTTTTTAAGCCTGTTTTTCTCTGACCCTTAGATTGGTTACTGTATATTCCACTTATTAGTGACACCAACTGGTATTTATCTCTATTCCTTCTGGCTTATTTCACTTAGCATTATACCTTTACCTTTCCGTTTCATCCACGTTGCCACCAATGTCATGAATTTATCTTTTTTGACCACTGAATGACATTCCATTGTGTATTTACGCCACGTCGTCTAGATTCACTCATAGGTTTTTGGGTACCTGGAGTGTTTCCATACCTTGGCTGTTGTAAATAGCACTGCAGTAAACATGGGAGTGCAAGTTTCCTTTCGATTTGCTGGTTTTTTAAATTTGGGGGGTAGAAGACTAGGAGTGAATTACTGGGTGACAAGGCAGATCCAGGTTTAATGTTTTGAGACACCTCCACACTGCTTTCCACAGTGGGAAGGTCCCTTTCCCTCCGAATCCTCACCAGCACTTGTTTCTGGTCTTTGATATGTGCCATTCTCACAGGTGTGGTGGGTGTCTCATTGTGGTGATATGCATTTCCCTTCTAAGTGACTAGGAGCCTTTCTTTTTTTTTTTTTTTTAAATAACTATTCTTTTTATTTTTTCCATTTAAAAAACTAAAAATTAATATAATGAATAGCAATTTTTATGTACCATTATTTTGCAATACTATATAATTTTCAGGACTATAGCTTTACACCTCAGTAAATGTATGCATCATATCACATCTACCACCAAAGTTCTAGCACCATTCACTCTATGCAATTGACCCCCTTCATCCATTCTTCCTACCCCCCTTCTTTATGTACTTGTCGGGTGATCCTTTGAATGTCTTCTTTGGAGAAGTGCCTGTTTAGTTCCTCTGCCCATTTTTTGATTGAGTTATTTGTTTTGTTTTTGTTGAATTTTATGTGTTCTATGTAAATCTTCGCTAGCAGTGCTTTGTCAGATGTATGTGTACAAATGTTTTCTCCCATTCAGTGGCGTGTCACAAAGACATCCCTGCCCCAAAAGATTTCGAAACCATTTCTGTAGACAACGTACCATTGTAGATTGTTAAGATGAGGACGCAATGATCGTCAGGGCTTCCAAGATTCAAAAAATGTAAAGAAACCCTTTGCTCCCCTATAATGGATATGAATAAGTGTAATTGTTTTTCTCATGGTGTGTAGAAAAATACTCTTTGTGATAAGCTGGAAGAATTTAAAGATTTTTAATCAGATATTCAGAGTTCTTAAATTTTGGCCCCTTCTCTGTTTATTCACAAATGGGTAATCTGGGAAGTCTTGAAAAGGTATTATTTGAAAACAAAGTCTTCTATTTGAAAAGATTTGCTGAGTGAGATTTGCCTATAGGAAGCCTGGATTGGAGAGAAAATTCGTGGCAAGTGCTTTGGATCTGTGGGCCGTGCCTTTCAATGAAACACTGAGTGACGCACCCGCTGGCATTAACTTCAGGATTTCCATATTCCACACGGTTTTTAGACAAATGCCCTTATTTTTAAGAAGTGCAAAATTGCAAAGTTTGTTCCCTTGGGAACTCATGCAAAGGGTCTAAACAGGACTTGAACCTTGAACTTGCCTATGTCCACACCACATTGCTTGCAAATTCTCCACACTTTGGGAAAATGTGATGCACATTAGCAGTAATTAAAATTTTTGTTAAGAAATAAGCACTGACTTTTTTCCCCCCAGATGAATGAATGAAGTAAAAATGTCCAATAGAGTCCCCTGGAACATTAGACTTGGTTCAGAAAGTAGTAACTGTTTTTTGTTTTGTTTTTGTTTTTGTTTTCAAATGGTACATTTAATACAAAGCATGAAGAGGGGAGGAAATTATCTGGCATGTCTTAGAAGCCTAACTTTAAAGCCCTATTTCCAATCTGCCATTGATAATTTACATTGAGTTCTGCAAATTTACTGTTGGATGTTAGAAGTGAAATGGTTTCCAGTTAAACCAGCTGGTGTAAGAAAGGTAGTGGGTAAAGCAACTTTTAGGGTTTACCAGATGTAAGTGCTTATCTCAGTACGATTTCACTTCAACCTCATAAAAACCCTGCAAAACTACAAGTAGGTTGAAACTCCTTTTAGAAATATTAATAAAAACAACCTCTAGATTTTCTAAATAACTTGCTTAAGTAACAGAGTGATTAAACTGATAGTCTGTATATTAGTTTGGCAATGCTAGCTGCCATAACAAAGCCCAAAATTTCAATGACATCACGGAAGTTGATTTCTCACTCCTGAGTTGTCAATGCTATTTCTGATGGTTAGAGATTCTTCATCTTTTTCACTTTGAACTTCAGTCCCTTTTAACTTGTGGCTCATTTCCACCTCCCACCCCCCAGTCCCGTATCTAAAGTCCCCTGCTTCTCAGCAGATGGGAATGGAAGGTGCAGAAAACTCACCCACCTAGCAATAATCCAGTGTTGAAAACTAATCACATAATCTCACATACAGGTTGAAAATGTCCTTCCAGACTGGGCATTGTCCTCCCAGAAATAGCTGCAAATGATAGGAAAGAAGCTCAAAATTCTGGTAGACATTTGATGTCTCTATTAGTGATTCCATCTTAGGTCTATTTTTACTAACTTAGTGGTTCTTCACCTTATCAGATCCAAGTGTTCCTGTGTTATACCAAATAACTGAGTGCTTTCTCTACCATCTGGAAACAAAATTAACAAATTATATAACCTACCTACACACAAAATTTCAAAAAGAAAATAGAGTGGCTTTGTATATCATAATGGGGAAATAAATTAAAAGGAAATTAAAATAATAGTTTCCAAGACTTAAATGCCAGGAAACAGCCATCCTAAAGGACATACGTGTTCAGTACTTAGGCATATGTAGAGAATTACCATGTGTGACAGCCACAACCACAAAGGAACTTGTGTGTTTTGTATTCAACTTTGCAATGTCATCAGCAAAGATGCCTTTGGTTACATGATTTTTCCAATATATTGGACAAGTCTTAGTAAAGTTTTATGAAAGTAAAGAGTTTGCTATCTTCCCTCAACATAAAAAAATGCTTTCACGTATTGCATACTATTGTGAAAAATGTCTTTGTATTTACATGTAAAATAGTGTCTGTGCACAGATAATGATAAGCAGGTTTTCTTTATTTTGCTTTATATTTTGCTTTTTTTTTTTTTTTTAGTTTACATGAACTCCTGGCTGGTGGGATATTGCTCAATACTTTCTCAAGAACTAGTCATTGTTCAGAACCATTTTCCCCTTTTGCTCTAAGGATGTTTTTTCTGTTGAAGAATCACATTAGCAGTGAAGACATGGGAGATAGCCAGGCTCACTTCTCATTGTTGCTGGACTGTGAGGCTTCTAGACCTTCTCAGCTGACAGAGCAAGGAAAGAAAGCCCCTTAACCCCATGTACATGTCCATCTTACTCTCTGCGTGTAACTACCTGTCTCTGTATTGATGCAAACACAAATTCTTATGTCAGTGGCTCTCATTCATTACCACTTAGCTGGAACATTCCCCACCTGCTTCGCTGAAACTTCCTCCAGACAGTGAGAATCTTACTTGGCTCCCACTATGTGCTGCTCATTTTATTAACTCTTCCCTTCCAGCATGAATGTTTGGTGACACCAGCATGGTTAACTGGCACCCCCACAGAAAACAACTTAAAAGTGAAAACACAGGGCTGTTGTGCAGTGTGCTGTGCCTTTATCCAGCACACACCTCTCATTCCCAAAGCCCTAGGTCCACAGCTTGATGCCAGCCCTTCCATAAGCCCATTTCTTATGTTTATTTTGTGGTCATTTTGTCAACATTCACATTCCATCCCTGGATCACGAATTCTCCAAAGTATTTTTAAATTTCTATAAATGAACATCCACACATTGAGCTAGAAATTTCAATAGCTTTTGGCTAACTTCATTTATCCACCATTAGTATACCTTGTAGAATAGTGTCACCTCAAATATACACCCTCTGCTTTTCCTATAAACTCTTGGATACCTCTGAGCCCTTTAGTTTTCCTTTTCCAAAAAGTCATATAAATGGAATTACACACAATGTCACTTTTGAGATCAGTTTCCTAGCAAGACCCATTCCAGATCCATTTGCTTCTTTGTGTGACTTGACAGTTTATTCTTATTTTTTTAGACTTATTTATTTTATACAAGAACTGGGGTACAGGCCAGATGTATGGGAGGGTGAGAGGATTCACCAGAGACAGAGTGGGGAACAGAACAGGCAGACTGATGAAATACACTGCTGAGGGGAGCAGCGGGCACAACATGAGAGGTCTGCCACACCATGTGGGACCCTCGACCACTGGCCAGGATTGAACTGGCACTGCAGAGGCTGCAGACAGCTTCACAGCGCGGTGCTCAACCACCTGTGCCACCAGGGGAGGCCTGACAATTTGTTCTTTTTGATAACTGAATTGTTCTCTATATGTGAAAGATGCTGTTTCTCATTCTCCTGCTGAAGGACTTCTTGGTTGCTTATAGTTCTTTTTTTTTTAAAGATTTATTTATTTATGCATACAAGAGCTGAGGTACAGGTCAGAGATGCAGGGAGGTGAGAGGATTCACCAGAGACAGAGTGGGGAGCAGAACAGGTGGATCCACTGAAATACACTGCTGAGGGGAGCAGCGGGGAGACAGGAGAGGTCTGCTGTGGCCTATGGGTCAGCTCTGTGGCTGGGGATTGAACTGATGCTGCAGCGGCTGCGGACAGCCTCATAGCCACCAGGGAGGCCCCTGCTTCTAGTTCTTCATGACCATCAGTGAAGCTGCTGTCAAGTTCCGTATGCAAGTTTTTGTGTCAATAGAAGGTTTCATATCAATTAAGTAAATCCCTTGGAGTACATTACTTGATCGTGTAGCAAGATAATGTCTAGCTTTAGTAAGCCACAGGAAAACTGTCTTTTTGTCATTTTGCATTTCAGCTGGCAAAGAATGAGTTACAAAATCCGGATAATATTCTCTGTTCATTGTTTTTCAATTCAGGGATTCAGGGCACTCTGGGTGAGGCAAGCCTTCGTTTTTCAAGACTTTTACATATGGCAAGAGGTTCAGCATCTTGGACTCCTGGGGCTTAAGTACCAGTAATATCCTCAGTCACTGTTACAGTCAAAAGCACCTTCATACAATTATAATGGCTCTGAGAAGGGGGAAACGTACCACCTCATGCCAGCAAATATTGATCTCTCCGAAGAGCTTATAATAAACTTTAAAAGCTAACATTATAATAAAATAATACAAAAGCTACAAAATGATCCCACTGATTTAAAGAAATGTGCAAAATATGTTTAAAGCTAGAAAGAAATATGCCAACCTATCAATGAGAATCAGCTCGAAATGTTAAAACGCTGAGAAATGTTTCCCTTATTTACTTTTTTTATGTTTTTTTAATAATCCCTATGTTGTACTCTTCTGACTTAAAACCAAAAATATTATTCAAAAGTGTACTGATAATGAGGTGATTAATAAGTACGTTTATTAGAGTGGATGGGTTGTGAACAGCTTTTTCTGGGAGAGGGGTGTTTTATTTCTTCCATGTTTCCATTTTTTCCTGAATCCAGGCCAGTGTGCTTCTCACACACTGCCTTTGATTGAAAATGGTGACAAGACAGAAATGAGAGACAGGAAAATGACAGAAAACAACCAGAAGGTTTTTCTCCCCCGTGGTCTGTGCATGTGTTTCCAGACGGACTCTGCACGGGCACCAGACCCCCTCCCTCGGGGTGTCTCCCCTCCCCCAGGCTCCGGGCACTCCCATTGCAACTGACATCAGAGCTTTCTATTTAAGATACAGATTTTTTTCATGTTGTATTTCAGAAGGAAGAAAAGAGCAAAGCTAACAATATAATGCATCTTGAGAGGAGAAGAGTCTGGAAAACTCTTTCAACGTCTTCCTCTAAGACAGGCAATTTTAGCATAAGACGCTTTGCCTGGCAACTGTTACCAGTGGATTGTGAGTGTTAAGAGAGATTTCATAGAATATCATGTCTTGGCTATTTTCCACTCACTGATGAAAACTAGTTGGACACATTTACAAGAGCAAAATGATGTCTAGAGGGACTGCTAAGAACATTTTCAGCTGAATTTGGAAAAAGAATGGGTTTTTGTGCCAGGCAAAACTCAATTACAAATTCTTCTCTGCTTCTCGCTGGCTGTATGACATCAGATAAGAGCCCCCGCCTCAATGGGCCTTCATTTTCTTGTGCTAACTGAGGATTTCTGACTGGATTACAGAGAAAATGAAAGCCTTAATGTTCCCAGCATCCTTGCAGATATTAACTTTGTCTTATAAATATGTTTTCAGGACCTAGAATTCAGAGAGAGGATTCATTTCTGTCAGCATCTAAATAAATCTTGCTGCTGCTTTTAAATGAGTTTTTTAGGAGCTGAATGTTTTCTTACTCTAAATGGGGGTGGGTGGGTAATAAGTATATTCCATGCAGTTTACCTGTGTGTCAGCGCTCTTGCTTATGACTAATCGCCTGATATCTTAGTGGCTCTTATCAAAGTGTTTATTGTGTGTTATGATTCTGGAGCTTGGCTGGACATCCTAGCCGGTCGTGCCTGATCATGTCAAGGCACATTGATAGGGCCTGCACTATAAGCTCCTTAGGAATAGTACTATTCCCATTATGATTACTACGGTCTCACTCTGCACCCTCATTGGAGAGCAAATATCCAAATACCGATGTTCAGCTGGGGCAGAAGTTATCAGACTGCCTCATGTACTGATCCAGTCACCGGTGCTGGCTGATGGCTGGGCCTCTGGGTCCTCTTCCCATGGCCTGTCATGCTCTGGAGACCAGACTGATATGTTCATACATGCAAAGATCCCAAGGAGCCAGTGCAGAGGCGACAAGGACTGTACATGGCATCACAGTCTCCACATCCATCGCCAAAGTGACTCCGGTCATCCAGACTCCAGGGAGGAGCTGCAAACATAGGGCCGTGTTTTTTCCCAAAGTATCACAGCCTGTAATTACGTAATCTAGTAATTACGGAGCCCTTTGGGGGGAGGAGCAACATTATTGTTCACATTAATTAAATATCAGCTAGCACTTTTAGAAAGAAGCAATGTAAAATGATCACATGTGAAGATTCTGGAAACAGATCGCCTTGGTTAGAATCCACATTCCCTCCATTCCCTCTCAAATGAATTGTTTGACCTTGGGTGAGTTACTTGATTTATTAGTTTCCTATTGCTGTTTTAATAATTGCCAAAAATTTAGTCGCTTAAAACAACACAGATTTTTGTCTTACAGTGCTGGAGGTCAGAAGTCCAAAATCAGCCTGTGTGGGCTAAAATCAAGGTGTCAGCAGAGCTGAGTGCCTTTTGGGAAGCTCTTGAGCCCTGTGCATTTTATTCCTGCATGTTTCACCTTCTAGAGGCTACCAGTCTCCTGAACTCACAGTCCCACATCACTCTGACCTTGACCTTTGTCATCACGTACCATCTACACCTCTGACCCTGCTGCCTTCCACAAATAGGACCCTGAGATTAGATGTGAGTGATCTGGATAATCTAAAAAAAAAAAATCTCTCTACCTCAAGATCCTTCATTTAATCATATCTGCAATGTCCCTTAGTCACATATCACCAGGCACCTGGGGTAAGGTGTGGGCAGCCTTATTTTGGAGGGCACGTTATTGAGACACAGCATTTGGGCAAGTCACATCTGTGCCTCTATGTTCTCATCTGGTAATGGGGTCTTAGCAGCTACAGTGTAACTTTGTCATGAGAATTCCATGATGACACTATGTAAGGAATTTACGATAGGACCTGCACTATAAGCTCCTTAGGAATCGTGCTATTCCCATTATGATCACTGCAGCCTCATGCCACTCCCTCATTGGAGAGCAAATATCCAAACTCAGTTTCCTGGCTGCACATGAATGCTGAGGTCATCCCTCATTTTTTTTTTAATTGAAAATTTGGATATACGCTAAGTCATCAGCACACAGTAAACACATTGGCTGTCTAGAAACATTGTCCAGTACAAATTCTGGTTGGAATACTCCAAGTGTAATAGGAGCTCAAAATGAGCATCTTAAAGACATAAGCTATGGAAAGAAAAAAATGTTGCACTTAATAAAACTTTTCCTGGGGGTCTCTCTGGTGCCACTGTGCCAGGTGCTCCTGGTGCTTTCTCATAGGCTCTCCTGCTTGCCTCCTGGGCCCTTCGTCATGGCGGCCTCCCCACCAAGCTCTACATTACTATTTTCATCTTACAAATGAAAACCAGAACTCAGGATGGTTAAGGCTACTGAGGTCCTCCTGGGATGCAGGTTATATTCACAATGAAAATCCTACTTTGATCCAATTCATTTGGGAACCACAAATGGAATCTTAATGGAATGACATAGAAAGCTTATTACAGTTGACAATTTCGTGTCTTGCTTTTAAGGAAGAGAAGGTGTCAGGCTTCTCATCCCTCAACTTTTCCGAGGACATGAAATACAGAAGGAAAAATCTACACTCGGGATGGAATTTCATAAGAGCAAACCCCTTTCTGGCCCAACGTAGAAGTAGCCAGAAAAGACATTCCTATAAAAGCTCTGAAAATACTTAGCCAAGTCTTAAAGTTAAACAAGGCACTTAGTCCAAACCACTTCACTGTGTCTTAGAAAAGTGAATATAAAGAAAGGGTTTATTGGTGGACCCGGGGAGGCTGGGGAGGGATGGAAACAGCTTTTCCCCAGAGTGGGCAGCTCCGAGCCTGGGTGGTCCAACATAATCCTGAGCTCGCTAGATCAGGGTCTGGGTGCCCAAGCTGTTGTTTATAGGATCTTTTGGGGGTTAGCCATGAAGTAAAGAAAGAGTAAATCCAGGAGATGTTGGAAGATTGTCTGGGAGCAAAACAATAAAGAACATTGCATATATTAACTAGTGATTCGTAAAACGTAATCATACTAACAGAGATGGAAACTCAGGAAAAAAAGTGGCAGGTGACTATATGAAGTCGCTAGTAATTTTATTAATACAATGAGGCTAAAAGTGAAGTATTATCTCAGTTTTACTGATGAGGAAGTTGAGTGCCTGAGATGATTCAGTTTGTTAAGGTCACAAAGCAGGTATGTGGCAGAATTAAGATTAGAATCTAGATCTTTCTACTCTGGTTCCACTCTCATTCCAAAAAGTCAATTCCATGTGTTTGTCTCTGAGATGTTCACTTCTTAAAATTACAACATCTGCAGAGAGCAATCAGGGTTTCCACAGAATAGAAACTCAAAGGGGTTAAAAAGGGCGGGGAAGGGAGGAACTAAAAGGAAGGACTCACTCACGGAGACCTGAGCAGTTACAAGCACTACTAAGCACAGCCACTCCATCCTCACTGCGTACCTCCACTCCAGCATCCCTGAAACACAGAGGAGAGAACAGAATTAAGAACCCAAAAAAGAAATGGGATCAAGGAGGAAGATGACTGGCTTAAGAATAATATGGGGGAAGTTAATGCAGGGGATGGTTTGTGCAATAATTCTAGCAGGCCAGGGTCCAACAACGGGTGAGTTATTTGTATTGGATGTTTCAGAAATGAAGTAGAGGCCACCCAGGCCACGTGGTAATGCTCAGATCATGTTTGCTGCTATGTCTGCTTCTCTCTGTGATCCCAGCACAAATTGCACAGTCTGTGTGTCCAATCAGGATGAGCAGAATTGTTCAAAGTCATCGTCCCTTTGTTCCACCCTCTTCATTCCCACTTGACCCCTCTTTCTACCTGGTCATGCCGGGGACCAGCTCATCTAAACTTTTGGGGGATACCTCAAAGCTTTGAGGGCTCAGCTCAAGTTCTCAGCAGGGAGTTCAAGGCCTACCTAAGATCTGGTTACTGCTTTTTCCCAAACTTATCATGTATTTTGAAATCTCCCTCGGTTTAGAAAATCATTTAATACAAGAAAACCATCTCAGCTGTTCACTCTCACAGGGTTCTGTCATAGGAACAGGAGATTCATGTGAGGAGATTCATAAACGTGGGTTCTGGGTTAAAGGACAATTCCCAGAGCTCTGCCCCACTGCTGGCGAATAGCACAGTTGTAGCCCAAGTCCAGGTACACTGACTCAGTCCAGAGCTCTTTTTATCTCTTGTTCTGTTTTACTTTAAACATTTTAAGCATTTTCAAGACTATTTTGAAAATTAACTTACTGGCATCCTTAAACCTACTGGAGAAATCTTAAGATTCTTTCCAGATTGAATATCCAAAATTTGCATTTTGTTTTATGACTCCTCATGTATAAATGTACAGCTGGAATGTTATTTGGGATACCCAAATATTTTCTTAAAGATCTGTTTTGTTTTGATTTTGCTATTTGGGCAACCTTAGTTTCGTAACTGGGATAAAGCTGGCATTTTGTTCAACTTCAGCTTCAAAGGGTACTTGGGAATGTTCTGGTAGGATGGTTTTTGGACACGAATATCTTAGAAAAATATAAAGGTCATGTATTCTGTTATATTCTGTTTGTACACAAGTGACAAAAATGAATAAATTAAAAATTTGAAATTGAGTGATATATGTATTAATGTAGTAGACACCAGCTTTTAGTAATAAAGTAAAAAAAAAAATAGAAAAGCTCATAAGTTTATAATAAGACAGTGGTTATACAACAGCAATGCAAAGTTAACTATATAATTTAAGCTAAAGATATTCACCCAGAGATTCTTTTCTGTACCAGTGATTTGGTGAAAGAGCAATTAAAAAAATATTCAAGCAAAATGTGTTAACTCAGACCAAATTATTAATCTAAAAACACAACAAAATGTGTAAAGTAAACCATGATCTATTGATTCTATTCTTGAAGTAGAGAGGATTGTGTCTTATAATAGTTACCTTCAAATATCTAAAGGACTACCAGGTAGAGACTAATCTTTTTTTTTTTTTTTTCTTGGTTGTACAAGGCAGAGGTGGCACTAACCAGTAAGGTTATAGGTCATCAGATTGTGTTTCTGTATAAACAAGAATGATCTAAGGAAGCAGTTAAATATAGAAGTAACTGCCTCTACAAGTGATGAGTCCCGATCATAGGAAATATAAAAACAAAATACAAATCTATCTCTTGCCATCATTTGTATAATTTTAACTTTGGAGCTAGGGATTAAGGTCTCTGGAAAAATAAAGAAGGTATTAATAGTGTCTGCTCTCTTTCTTCCTCATTGTGTTCCAATTAATAATTAAACTTATGGGTATTAACCAGCAAGGGGTTTCTCAGAAAAATAAAAGTGTATACGTGTATATATACACACGTGAGAACCAGAAGACACCAATGCACTGCATGTGGAGTGGGAAGGAGCAGACAGGATGATCTCATGGTTGTATTTCTAGGAACGATGAGTCATGCAGTCTGCTCACATTCAGGGAAGCTGGACACCAGTGATGCTTCTTCCTCTTTAATAGGGACCAGAGGCTCAAGTTTCTTTTAAAATAAAAGAGAGGAAAGCACTTAGAAATTGGCCCAATCAAGAAAACTTAACTAGAATGTTCTATAAAATATGACTATAAATAAATCTGTTTCCACTTGAAATTAATTAGTGTATGTGGGGGGTAGGAAGAAGGGATCATATAAACACCGTCCTGTCCAAACCCCAAGGTTTCCTATTTCTAATCCCCACCGATCATCATCCATGAATACCAATTTTTGTTTCCCTTTGATTTACTTGTTAAGACAAAGAATCAGTTCAGAGAGGTAAAGGTTAGAAGGAAGAGGAGCAAGTCAACCCTACAGGGACACCAGGGGGGACACAGGCTTCTTTCTAGAAGAACCTCTTTGTCAGTTGGGCAGTGCAGTTGGCCATCATAACTCTGGAAGCATTTTCCATCTAAATTGCTCCAAAGCATATACCATGGTTTCATGATCCTATAAATCTATAAAAATTTTACTTAGGTCCAGGCACTGTGACTCAGATTTATGTATGCCAAAATGCAATGCTTCTCTGCTGGTTTCCAGTTGCTAATACTGGACAGGACTATTTTGTTGCTGACACAGTTGGTCTCACCTTCTTAAAAAAGTGGGAGAGACTTTCTCTATTACATGGAGGATAAAATGTGGGTATACTGAAATTGTATGCAATGTGAAATGATGTGAAAGCTACAGTCTTCTAGATACTCCATGCCATCAAATTTATTATCACAAGAAACAAACTGCAAGGATCTGCTTGCTTTATTATCGTATTTGTGATGGAGAGTTAAAATTCAGAGAAAACTATTTAACTGTATTCAAAAACAGTGTCTGTATTACTTTGTCTTGGTCTAAAAAATATCATGTAGATTAGTAAAATCTTACGGTTTTAAAAGGATGGTAATCTAGGTCAAGTCCTCATCTACTGAGTTAGGACAATGACTTGCTCCAGGTCCTGCAGTTAGATAGAAAATGGAATAGGTGAGATAGTCCTGCATGCTGGTCATCATAATTATAGTATCCCCTTTGATGTTTTTAAATTTGTTTTATTTATACTTGAATGTAATTAGAATTGTTTTTTTTTTTAATTTATTTATGCATACAAGAGCTTGGAGTACAGGCCAGAGATGCGGGGGGTGAGAAGATCCACCAGAGAGAGAGGGGAACAGAACAGGCAGATTGACCGAAGTACACAGCTGAGGGGAGCAGCGGGAGAGTCAGGAGAGGTCTGCTGCACCATGTGGGTTTCTCCGTGGCTGACCAGGGATTGAACTCATGCTGCAGAGGCTGTGGATTGCTTCATAGTGTGGTGCTTAACCCCTTGCACCACCAGGGAGTCCCTGAATATAATTGGAGTTGTTCAACAATTCTGCAAAGCATATTAGAGGGTTTTTTTTTTAATTATACATCTCTAGCTCCGAGATGCCAAATTTTAACTGTCTTAATTGACTCATTTTTATATATACCTTTATAGCTCTAAAGTCAATTGATGATGTCTCTACCTCTTAAATATTTTAATTCTTGTAATTTGTTTTAAATTCATACTCTAAGACCTTCCTAAGGTGCAACAAGCTTTTTGAGAAATTAGCTTTCTCAAAGTGGCTTAATCTTAATAAAAATGATACTTTGCTTCAGTGTCAAATTCTAGGTTGGAAATTTCTTTTTTAAATGCAAAGATATTCTTCATTTTGTTTTTGACTTTTGAAATTACTGCAGAGGAAACAATGAAATACTGATTTTGTAGATTTTTTTGAAACCAATTTTTATTTTCTGAATGGAAGCTTGTCCCGTCTTTTCTGTCATCTGATTTCTCAGATGATGGACATTGGGGAAGACTTGTGGGTCAATTTGCATCTATTATATTGGGTATATGTTGGCCTCTATTGATAGGAACATCTTATTAATCAGTTATGAGCCTATTAATTTTTTCTTTGGGTGATTTCCTTACCTGTTGGACCCATCTGTTTTTCTTGAGATCCTATTATTCAGAGTTTAGCACATTTGTATAAATTCTGTGTTTTTTTAAATCTTCACCTCCTATTTTCTACCCCTTTGACTTTTTGTTCCATTTACGTGTAAGTTTCTTCTCATTATTATCCAGTCCTTCTTTTGATTGGATATCGCAAATTTATGCTATCACATGCATGTTTTCTACGATGTTATGTTTTTATCTAAAAATTACTTTTTATAGAAACCTATCATTGTTTCATAACTAACATCTTCACCTTATTTCTATGGTAATATTAACTTCATCTTCTCCTTGCCCTGCAAGAATCCATAGATTCAGTTTGTTGTTACTGTTTTGTCAATATGTTTCCTCTTCATTTTGTATTAGATATTTTCCAGTGTTTGCTGACCCTTGGCTGTCTACAACTCGTTAAAATTTGGGCACTGACAAGCAGAATAGAAACTCTGCTTTTATGACAATGGTCATATGCTGACTTTCTTTCCAGAGTTATGATGGACATCTATATGTAATTGATTTCTCTCCTGTAAAGCTAGAATATTCTATTTGAATGGGAAAGTTTATAAAACAGTCACTACACTAATTTTTTGTGTTCTGTGTTATAGGTGAGGAAATCTGGTTGAAATCATGCTCTTTCTTGGCCTTTTGTGGAGGGAATTCCTTTTATTAGTAGTATTTTTAGTCCTTTTCTCTTGAGCTATTTATATTCTCCAGGGAAGTCTTTGAAATCTTCCTGTAGGCTTTCATCTATACCCCCAGTATTCTGTAAGTGAAAAGGAAAATAGTGGAAGATATCAACATGTGTAAAGCCTCACTTAATCCTCTGATTTTTTTTCATGTTATTCAAATTTATTTTAATTCCTCCAAGCACAAAACTCATTGTTTTACTTCTCCATAGAACAAATTTACAAATTCTGTGGTGGAAGACAAGGAAAGTAACCAAGCTCCAAGAAATGTGATCACCTGTGATGTCTGCCTAAAAGTCAATAAGATTAATGGCTGATTTCTTATTAAAACCTATGGGAATAAGAGGGAAATTGAATGATATATTTAAAATGCTAAAAGAAAAACCTATCAATCAAGAAGTCTTTACCTATATAAAATGGGTCATCGTATGGTGAAGGATGGTACTGGACTTTTAGTGGTGACCTTAATGAAGTAAATATAGGAGTTTATTCATTATAATACACATGTGGAATTTATATAATGTTATAATTCAATGTTACTTCAATAAAATGTTTTAAAGTAGTCTATATATGGCAAAATTCCTATTCAAGAACCTAAGCAGATTATCACTAATAGATCTGTCCTGCAAGAAATTCTTAAGTGGAGTTCTCCAGATTGAATTAGGACACTAGAGGGTAATTCAAAGTCACATGAAAAAAACAATGAAGAAATGTAGCTATGAAGGTAAATATAAAAGTCAGTATTATTCCATTTTTTCTTTGAAATTCTTTTTATTCCTATGTGGTTTAAAATGCAAATGTATAAAATATAAGTCTATAATTACATATACCAGTTATAATATTTATATTTTATTTTCTTGTATAATTGTTATAATTATAATGCATATAGTATTTATAGATCTATGTGATTTACAATATATAGCTTTACCAACTAATGAGTGTTTTTTCTGATTCTAAGTTAGATACATTTTACCACACAACTACAATCTCATCGTGGCTCACCTTGAACTGAATTCAGATTTACTCTAACTTCTCCTCATTGGTCCTTAATGTTTGTTGAACCAGAAAGATAACATGACTTAGCTTTATTTGAGGAAGTGACAGAACTTCCTCATTGCTATGCACACTATACTTGGATCATTTCCTGCTATTTTTTATTTTGAGAAAAATCTGAACCTATTTGAGCTTCCTTTTTTTAAAAAAATACTCTAACAAATGAGAACATCTCTTCCCTTTTCCTCTCCTACTTCCTAACCAAAAGTTCCCCAAGAAAATCTGAAGAGGGGTTCATCCTAAATTTTGAATGTATCTATAAATACACAGACTAAAAATAAAATCCTGCAGGTGTGCTCTTCTGTCTTGGAAGCTGTTGAAGAGGTAACAATTATGTCTTGGCTAAATTTGAAACTGAAGAATTGCATGATAATAAAGGGTGATGTGTGGGTTGGGATGACTTTCAATCCCTTCACTTGAATATCTACTTTGAAAAAGTCATCACCAAATCCAATGCTAATTATCTGATATCTCCTCTTTGGAATGCAATAGACTTGATTTTAGAGTCTAGCTCCAAATTCCTTGTTGAGTAATAACAAACCAGTCTAAAATCTCAGGATAGAATACCTGGTCTGCAGGGTAACTCAAAATGTGAGTGCTTGCTTACCTGGGGAAGATGCCATTGGGCACCAGTGAAAATTCAGCAAGGGTTACTCATACATTGGTTGAGGCTGTTTATAGACTGGTGAAAGAATGTGGAATGTGGAATCCCTGGAGACTACATTAGGGGTTTTTCACCCCTTCCCAGGCTTTTCTCTGTGGACATTACTGGGCACTTAGAGATGAGATTAATGAGACTCCTAAATGGATTTCCTTCATGTGGTAGACCTGGGAGAGTAAAGCAGCAGCCACTGTGGGAGAGACATCAGGACTCACCCAGGTTCTGCTCTCACATCTTCTCTACAGAAAAATAATAGCTTTACTATCAGAGAAAGGGCAACAGATACTGTTGCCCCAAAAGTGCTGATAAAAATGTATCATGGCTGGTGAAAAGTAACAGAGAGAGTACTCTGTCTTGGAGGAACACAGCAATGAATGTTGGCGCCAAGGTTACGAATGGGTGAAAGGCAGGAATGCTGGAAAAAACACACTCCCAGGACAAAGGGACACAGCTCCTACCTGGGGTTAATTACAACAATCAAGAAGATCCCCTTACACACCCATCTGCAAGTGCAAGAAGCCAAGTAACTATGAAATGTTGCTAGAAGAAGAACAGCAGAAGAGAAGAGCTTGGGAAGAGCCTCTCTCTAAGGAGTAGCATAAAAAGAATATAATCTGAGAGTGGAGTGGCTATCAAGATCATCCCATGTAGAACTTACTCCCATCTTTAATACAATGAATTACATCAAGAATCTGAAACCTGTGGAGCACTGGAATATAAACACAGAAGCAAGAAAAACAAAACTAAGTTTAATCCTACCTATATTTTCTTCAACTTCTACTTGACAGGCATAGCAGGAAGGGGCACCCAATTCAAGGCAAAGACTATTTTCTTTAGTCTCTATAGTTCTCCTCAATATTTCTGAATTTCAACAAAAATTTGCATGACATACATTAATGTGAAGGAAAATTATCACACTTCTAAGGCACAAAGATTTCAGTAAAAGCAGACCTGACTCAAGTGTTGGAGCTCTGGATCAGGGAATTGGATAATAAAATGATATGTTAAGTATTACAATGGAAAATGTAGACAATAGATAACATTAGATTGTAATTTTATTATAGAAATGAAAACGATGAAAGCTGATGATGGAAATAAAAAACACAGTAGCAGAAATAAGGAAAAATGTCTTTGATTGCATCACCAGCAAACTTAATTCAACTGAGGAAAGATTCGATGAGCTTGTAGGTAGGCCAAGAGAAGTAACAAAATCACAGGTCAAAGGAAAATTTAAAATAATGAAAGGAAGGGAGCAGGGAGAGGAAGGAGAAGGAAAGAAGGAAGTCATCCATTTCAATGTTTCCCTTTTATTTCTGGACATCAACACCCCCGTGTCTCACTGAATACATGAACCCCATAATACAGATTCAATTCTCCAGCCTCCTTTACAGTGAAATTTGGTCTTATGAAGATTATCAGGAGAGGAATTAGTGAAAGCGAGCAATACTCAGAGTGGCCTCAGTAGTACGTTCTATCTACAGTCAACCAAGAACAGGAGTTTAACATTGTACAGATCTAGGGACAAAAATTCATCTCCACATGAGTCAGAAATGTTGCAGATTCAAGTGATAATCAGTTCACATCAGCCTAAATGATAAACAAGAAGGGACATGAGGTGGAAGAATGAACACTCAAGGGCATGGCTGACTTGGACATGACTGGACCAGAGAAGGTTACTCTGCTTCTCATTTAGTTGTTTTCCTCACATTTCTCTTCCACTGACCTCTAGACAGGTTTGCTTCATGTGTCAGGAAATGGATCTACAGATATTCTCTTTACAGTGGTTCTGGAGTTAAGACACTTTCTCTTCATCTTCAATCCTAGCAAGTCAAAAAATGCTGGATATAAACTGTGCTTGCTGAAGTAGGCTACAGACCCATTTCTCGGTCAATTCCTTGGTTACAGAGAACCATGACTCATTGCCCAGAATTCTCTGCTTTTTGTAGAAGAAGAGCAGTTACCCCCAAAAGGGTCTGTGGCTTCCTCAGGCTCTCTGGCAGCAGGTGTTGTGATAACTGATCAGAGGTTCTTGACTCCAATCAAACAGACTAAGTTTAGGACCACACTGATCTCAGTGTGGATTTGTTCCAAACAGACCTCTAGGATGATAGACGCAGGGCAAGGGTCTGACTCAGAGGTGAGATAGGTGTTTAGAGTTCACCCCGCACAGGCTTTGCAGGCCTGGCCAGCCGGGGCGGTGGGGAGGGGGCACTGACAGAGTGTCACCGTCACCAAGTCTGTCACCAGTCAGTGTCACCAGTCAGTGTCAGTGTCAGTGTAACCAAGTCAGTGTCACTGTCAGTGTCACTGTCCACCACGTGTGCAGGCTGAAAGGGCTGGTCTCGCTCCCCCAAATTCACTTTCCCCTCACCAGTGCCTTTCTTTCTTTCTGCATTGAATTAACCAACATGTTCTCCTGGGCCCTTGTCCTGGAAAGCTGAGGGCCTCCTTTATATTTTCTCTCACCCCTGTCCTCTAACTCAGCTTTAAAGGGAGCTGGTTCCCTGCTGTTACTGCGGGTGGACTGAGTAAAAGACTGAGTGGTTCCTCAGCTTCAACAGACTCTTCCAGGGAATCATGTTTTTCTCTTTATCAGATCATTATAATGCTTGACATTCAGTTGTACCTGCCACAAGGAGGCATTCAGTACCTGTAAGCTACATGAACCCACAAACCAATGAAAGCTCGTTCTCGGTGGGTCTGCTAGACTTGAGTGGCCCATTGGGCACCCATTCTCGGTTACCTGCAGTTCTGCATTCCTATACAAGGTCAGAACCGCCAAGTCAATCAGTCATAGCCAAAACTTGCAAGGCGCCTTTCAAATCAATCAAGAGCAGAAAGTTTGATCACCTTGGAAAAGGGTGTGCATAGTGAGGTATGGCCAGGAACTCCTGGGGGGCTGCTGACTGATGTATGACAAGGGATCCCAGAAGCTGATCAATGGACTACCTTGCCGATAAGATTTAGAACCATGGCCAGGGTTCTGGGGTATGGTTTTGATTACAACACTTGGTCATCAAGCCCAAGAATTATCTGGTCAGCAGACTCATGTCCCCCCAAAGCCCTAGATGACAAAAACACATTTTTTAGCTTCATCCCACCCATTTTTTTTTCTCCTTGTCCTCCTGCCCCACGTAACTGATGCTGTATGGTTACTCTGTCAGTAAAAAGGCCAGGATCTTGCTCGTTCAGCAGCATCCTGAATTGCGCAGCCTGGTCCACGCTGCCCAGTTATCAGTGTAGTGCTGCCAATGCATCAGCTCTCTAAGCGATGACACGAGGGCTGGTGCCACTCCCAGCTGCCCTCCATGGCCGTGAGTTCTGCCCACCTGCTCTCCCAGCCCCACATCAAACAAGCCAGTGGAAAGTGCAGCCGCCAGGGCATCAGCAAGCAGATTCCAGCCACACGGTGGTCCGTTTGCTTCCAGCTGCAGCCCTCACCCTGTCTCTACTTGAGAATTTATGGCTTTAATACTCGAATCTGTGGGAAAAGAACCATAAAGTAAAACTTAAAATATAAAAATATGTATTTCCTGGTTCCAACTTTATACATATGCTTTTAATAACAAGGAAGCCATTCCATAAAGAACTTCCAAGGGCCTGGCTGCCACTGCAGATGGTGTAAGGAGGTTGAGTCACGTCACCCACCAGGATCCACTGACCTGAGCATCCGGCTGCTCATCCTCCTGGGCTCCTCCCAGAGATACACAATGGCCGAGACTTGAAAGGACTTTTTGAAAGGTCATAAATACATGCCCCGCTCCACAGTGTGGGAAACCAGTCATTTCCTCTTGTCTCTACAGAAAGGAATTTAAAGGTCTTGAGAATTCCAATTGTTTGGAAAGCCTGGGGCAAAGTTAGCATTTCAGTAAAATCAGAACCAATGTACAAAAGATCTGCGTACTCAGGTTAGAGAGAGGCCTCCCTCGGTATTTAAAACGAAGGAGCAAAATCGCATAAGTGTAGGCAGTGGCCGCTTTCAGCCAATGGACGATGGACCTGGAACAAGCAATTTTTTCCCTCCCACCGCCCCCATTTCTTTTATTGAAGGAGCACTGCGCTCTAACACGGTTGAAGTTGCAGGCATTCACACAACTACATCAAAGACCTATAAACAGTTTAAGGGAGGATTATCCTTATGCGCCTGCTGACTTTTGCTTTCTAAGCAATGATGTCTCCGGCGTGCAGTGTTCTCGGGGAGACGCACTGGAGTGCTGTCCACAGGATGGGAAACTGGCTTGTGTTGATTTACCTGACTGCCGCCATGCAAAAGCAGGATCTCCTACGGCATCCTGGCTACCTACCCCCCGCGGACAGAGGAGAGGGGTCACTGGTATTTTCCTAGGTGGCTACTAAGCTTTGTGAGAACTGCCTTATCCCCATGGATTCTCATAAGGGAAATAAAGAGAGAAGGGGCTGGACACGTGGTGAGCAACAACTGTGTGTTATCCCCTGAATCATGTACCTAGTTTACATTATCTTTTTTAAAAAGATTTATTATGTATGCATGCAAGAACTGGGGTGTAGGCCAGAGGTGCAGGGGTGAGAGGATCCACCAGAGACAGAGTGGGGAACAGAACAGGCAGACTGACTGAAATACACCGCTGAGGGGAGCAGAGGGCGAGACAGGAGAGGTCTGCTGTGCCATGTGGTCACCTCCCTGGCCAGGGATCAAACTTGTGCTGCAGTGGCTTATGATAGCTTCATAGTCTGAGACTTATCCCCTTGTGCCACCAGGAAGGCCCCTGGTTCACATTTTCTTAATGAATATACCCATCCTTGGTGGTAGACGGTATCAGCTTCATGTTACACTTTACACATTTTGAGGAAAATGAAGGTCAGGGGCAAAATGTGTCCTCAATATCTCCTATAGTTTGTACTTGGCAAAGCTCAGATTTAGGTCAAAGCCTGTCTCGAAAACCAGTACTCTTGCCATTCCCCATTCACCCATTTATGGGGGAGAAGCTGGCCACGTTCTGTACCACGAAGTCTCAGAGAGAAAGTGGTGCAGCACCCATTGTGGGCATCCTCATTCCATCCAGACGTGCACACCTGAGCAGGCTGCTTGATGCTCTAAGGAAATACTTGTCAGCAGCTCCAAGTGACTCATAGACACACCCAAAAAGTCTCCCATTGAGGCAAACCCACTGGACTTGAGTCAAGTAAACCCAAATCTGTAAAACTGGGGACTTCCAGTTGGGGACAGACTCCTCCCTCCCTACTGCCTTTACTCTCAGTCACTCGCATGCCTGTTTCCCCAGGAGATGTATGGTTGCAAGGTGCTGACTCACTGAGGGTGCCGTAGCACCTTCTAGGGGCACGTGACCATCCCAGGCAAGCTGTGCTCAGTGATTTGTTTATTGAGTCAGTGAATGATCAGCAGCCTTTGAGCTGGCCTCTGTGGGCGCTAGGGCATAAGCAACTGGGTGCAGAAGTCAACAAGCATCACATGCTGTTTTAGGAAGAATTCAGCGGCAGCTGAGAGTCTGCAAAGAATGGAGGGGGGGGTGGCTGAAAGCTGCAAGACTAATAGATGGAACAGACGAGGGGTTAAAGGGCTAAGAAATGGGCAGGGATGGTGAAAGTCTGAATTTTTTTATATGGCAAAAGGACCAGCATTTAAAGCTAAATGGACATAGACCTTTAGATGGCATCTCCATGGAAATACCTGTGTGGTTAGCAAGGGATATGGAATATATTCAACCACCATGTAGATGCCAGTCTCAAGTTTCTGACTGATCCTATGGGTTTTGTTGGTGTGGCCAGAGGGCAAGTGGAAACGTTTTTTCTCCTCCATTGTTGGTCTGTCTGCTACAACGTGGTTGGTAGAAATGGCTTTTGCAACTCAGATATCTCAAAATATTTACTCTCACTTACTTGCAAGGGACTGTGATATTTTATCTCATCTGATAATCACAAAACCAAAGCAAGTGCATGTATCTGTTTCATAGTAAAGGAAACAGGCTAAGAAAATAGAAATAATCTAGTCTCCCCATAGTAACTCTGAGAGCTCACAATTGAACGAAGGGCTGATGATTCCTGAATCGATGCTTTTCTCGGTCGTGAATCCCACTTCTCTAGTTGAGATGAAGGAAAAAGACAGAGCCGACTTCGGGATAGGAAAAAAAATTCAGCATATATCACTGTGGAAATGTGCTTGCTGACTCAGAGTGATATAGAGATACAGCCAACAATCAAATTAAACGCAATTCTAGACAAACTAACCATACTCGGAAGCAATAAGCATGATATATTTATTTTCCATTTCCTCTCTGTGGCTAGAGTTTCAAAGGATAAAGTCATTACAAATCTTGCAGATGTTTGCCTTTTCTGGGGAAATGAGTGTGTGCTGGGTCTGGCAGGAGAATGTTCTAATTAGCAGAACGTATCATTTATATTGATGAAAATAAGGATATACAAATCAGGGCAGTCCCTCTTCCGTAGGCAAGGGTCTTACAGGAGTTCCAAGGGATCTGTTTGTACCGCAAATGAACCAAGGCCCTTTCTGCCTTGGATGGAAGAAGCTGAGGCTACACTGACTTTTCACTGTAATAGAGAGTTCTATGTTTCCTTAGTTGGCTCATCGTATTTCCAGCTGATGGCGGCTAGATTTTGCATGCAGTGGAAAAAAGTAAGTTTGTGGTTAGCGAGGGATAAAGGAATATATTCAAACACCCAGCAGATGCAAGTCTCAAGTTTTCTGACTGATCCTATGGGTTTTGTTGGACAAAGGGCAAGTGGAAAGGTTATTTTTCCTCCATTGTTGGTCTGTTGGCTACAAGGTGGCAGGTAGAAATGGCTTTTGCAACTCAGATATCTTCAAGGCATCCTGAGGGTCCATCTGTCTTTGAGGATCAATCCTTGATCTCAGTCTGTTGAGTTTTCACACCCAAGGCTGCAGTCACCCTACTTGAGTTAGGGTTGCGACTGCAGACCCTCTGCTCTTGTTCTTTCTCCTTTGTACCTCCCACACTCAGGCAGGACAGATGCCCGTCATCTGGAGGTTTACAGCTCACATCTGCCCGGTTTGCATCTGTACCACATAAGACTTAGATAATGCAGTTGACATCTGGCCTAAAGGTGGCCAGTGACCCACAGAATGGAATCATTGTTGAGGGGTTTCCAACTGCCACAAATGCAGTCCAGATGACACCAGGCACGAAGTGATAAACAACACCCCCAAACCACTCTCCAGAATGTTGCTGCCTGGTGGATGTTCAGTGATGCTGCAGAGGAACATCTGGGGTCCCCATGTCAGATTCCAAGTAGAGAATGATGCTTCCCTGGAAAGCAAGATCTGAAACATCCCACCTTCTGGTCCAGGTCACAGAATGACAGATCCTGCAGAGCAAATGCAGACATTGGCATAAAGAGAGAGAGAGAGAGCGAGCACTGGTGTCTCCATGCAAACTCAGGAAGTGATGTGCAGAGCAAGGCTTCGCTTTCCCACCCTGCACTCAGGAGTTAGACACTAGCTGTGAGCAAACATGGAAGCAGAATAAATATGGGTTAAGTCCCTAACGTCAGAAGCTTAAGCCCCATTGCAGATCAGACCACATGCAACAAAATCCGGGAAACTCTCTTGAGAGAAGGAGAAGTAACGGCCCAACCTCAAGGGTGTGGGGTTCTTACTGGGATTCATAAAGAGAAGTTGGAGAGTGGAATCCAGCATATTCTGGGCAGTGGTCTCTAGGTGCGGGTCATTAACCGTGTCTAATCATCTTCATAAAAATTCTAGTTTAAGAGCATTGACAGGGTGGGGAGAAACATTAAACTGTCAACAGAAATCCTCTGGAAAATGCTATTTGCTGATGATGGGCCCTTGGCATTAGCTGATAAGCAGCGCTCCCTCATCCCGTGCTGAGCAGTACGGCTGAATGCCAGCAGGCCCCTGCTCTGAAAGGGCCCAGGCACGACACCCCTGCCCCCTCGCTAGTCAGGGGCATCATATAGAATTGGGGCTCCCTTAGCACCGGGTGCATGGACTATGTGAAGAGTTGGTTTCAACAAAGCTCTCAAGGATTCAATTAGGCAAACAGTCAAAACGCACCTCACATCTCTCTGGGAGATAGTACATCAAGGAGATGATGATGATTTTAGTAGAAGGGAACATGAGAGAAAGGCAGGAAAAGAAACAAGGCAGGGGAGAGAGAATCCTGTCTGCCAAGAACATGAGCACAGGTGACTCCTCTTGCCACCAGGTGAGCATCTGGTGCACACGTGATCACTGGGTTGCGGTCTAGATACCGGTCAGGGCAAGTGTGTCATGTGGGAAGTGCTTCAGCGAGCCTGGTGTAGACACGGGAACACAGACAATAAAGTGAGTCATTTCCCACTTCCTGTGCCCCAGGTGTGAGGACCTCATGGCCAGCTCCTGGAGGGACACTTCTGCTCAGTTTGGACACCCTCAGAGGGGGGATTCCCCAGGGCCAGATTTCAAGCCACCCTAACTTAGGTGACCTCAACTTACCTCGAGGTCCTTCGGCATCTTGCCAGGTTGTCCTGGTACACCCGGCCATGTCGCCTTTACGGGCAGGTGCGCGAGCTGCTCAGTCTTCCTGCAGTGCTTTCTGTCAGCAGCTAGTAACTTGTGATAGACAGCCAGCAGCCCCCACGCGCTCTGATAACAAGGAAAATGTTTTTGTTGCGGGAGGAAGGTCCCTCCTTCTGGTTCAAAAAGATTCTAAAGAGGGTCCTTTCCAAGCTGGTGGCTTTTACTACGGCTCCAGCCTGCATCAGAGTTCACCTGGTTCTGCGTGCGAGTCAAGACCTGGGCATGAAGGCTTTTATCTTAAACACTGTGACTTGTTCTTCGTTCTTAAGTCCTAAATGTTCACAGGGGTCTCAATCCCGATATTTGTTTGGAGCTCAGCGGGGTGAACGGGTGACCAGGGGACAGTGGCATCTTCTGCTTGTTTGGCACTCTGGACTGGAGAACAGGCATCCGGGTGATGCCCCAGGCTGACAGCAGGGGCAGGATGGGTCACGTGACCACTGCAGGCTGTGCTAGGAGAGTCTCATGTCCACTAGAAAAAGGAACAGTTACCAAGCAAACGATGTCAAGTGCACATCCCTGGGAGTCTCTAGTCTGGGGTTTCCCTCCCTGACACTTTGGCCACTGGCATCGTGTTTCCCCAGCAGACGGTGCATATGAGCTGTACAGAAGTCAAGGTCGACGGCTCCTGAATGTGTCGGGGCGGCATGCCCTCTCTTGACAAGCCCCAAGCCCCACGATCAGAAGAGCCTCTGACCAAAATGGCCCTAGCTGCACAAATCGCTCTGTGCCTGTTGCCAGGAGAGCTGGACCACGTTGTCTTTCTCCAGGGCCTGCGTACTCTGCCAGGTACCAGCTCTCCTTGCTCAGGATTTACGGATTCTGCAGAACCCATTCAGCCCACAGATGCGCGATTTGCCTTTGAACATCAGGAATCAAAGTCTTCGATCCTTTCACAATCTGAGGTGTCTCAGCCCCTGACTAAAGGTAGTGATGAAATTCATGATCTCAAAGGAATGAGCCCACTGCTGTCATTGCGTTCCTCTAGCACGACCCGAGTTCCGGGCTCTTACCAAAATGGACTTCTTTTTTGTTTCCAAGTTTTGTTTATGGAGGTGCAGGCGTTTACATGTTTGTATCTGCTCTGGGTTTTATAGGTTCAAACCTCTACAGGTGCAGCTTTCACACCTGCCCACCACCCGCGCCCCAACAATCCGCCACCGTGTTCCCTTGGCCTCTTCTCTCCCCCAGTGCACCCACGCCCCTTCCACTCCTGTTGGCGCAGTTCTGCAGTCTGATGTTAGGGGTTTATTATTGTTTTGGTTTTGACTGACCCTTTGTTATGTTTCTTTTTGTGAGAAACACACACATAAGTGAGACCATCCTGTGTTTGTCTGTCTCCTTTTGACTGCTTAGCTTAGTATTATCCTCCCCACTGTCATACATGTTGTTGCAAATGACAGTAGTTCATGCTTTTTTATAGCTGAGTAGTATTCCACTGTGCGCATGTACACACAGAGAGGGGTCTCCATTTTTCTCACCCAATCCTCTGTCCTTGCATATTTGAGCTGTTTCCATAACTATTATAAATAAGGTAACATTTCTTTTGAACCTCAAAAACATCTCCTGAAGATTTTTCAATCTTATACGTGAGAAAGTGCTCCAAGGTTGCACAGCTAGAAGGTATCAAAACTTGCCCCCAGTACCTGAGCTGTCTGATTCCAAGTTCCTGCTCTTTCTGTTGTTATCAGGTTAGTGAGGTGTCACCTGTAATTGCTCCATACTCAGTCTTGTACCAATAACTGGACAATGAGATTCTCTGAAATGTAAACTCCAGACCTGCCCTCTTCTGTGCCCAGTACAGAGACCCAGCAGATGACTGACGACATAATTTGTGCTCATTAAAAAAAAAAAAAGTAATGTTAGCTGAATTGAGTGAATTGAGTCACATTGGACTGGGTAGAACTAAATTTGTGTTCTTCTTTGATGAGGCAATTAATAACCTTGACCCCTGGCAAACCACACTTAGCTGTAATTGATATGCCCCCTTGCACTGACACCACATGATCACTGAGCTTAGAAAACTGTCATTGATGACTACAATGATTGCAGCCTCTGAGTCTATCCATCATGGCTCTCGGTTTTTAGAGATCATTAAAGGTAGTGGATCAAATCTTGGCTTCAAAACCTGAGACACTTGGGTTAAAATCCTTTCTCTGTTGTAAAAAACCGCTGACAATTTCATAATGTCTCTGGGCCTCTGTCTTTGAAAATATGAAAATACTTATAATACCACTTACATAGAAAGTCCTTGTGTCATTTCATTGGAGAAAATATGTCTGACCTATGAGCAAATCCGAAATCACAATCATAGTATTTCACATCTCTATTTGTTTCTCTTCCACCCTCATCTTAGCATCAAATGGACTCAGTGTACTAATGAAAACTTCCAAAGCTTGAACTTATTGAATTATGCCTAAGACATATCTCCAATCTTTTACAATAACTGTTAGGGAGGGAATAAAATGTTCTAGCAAAAGTTAAAATATCTGGCTTTTGATGAAGCTTTTCTCTACTACTACTGTTACGGCTGCCATGATATAGAAAAGTATAGCATGTGTGATGGCGACATATGGTGGGGGGAGGTCATAGGAAAGTGAGTTATTCTATGACTTTCTTGCAGACGGTGATAGAAAAGCATGAAGGAAGACATTCATAGCTCCAAAATACTAGGCCCTTTAGATGTACCACCCAGAAAGTACTGGATTGTGCTTTCTTTACTTGGGAAGAGAAAATAATCTGAATGGCTATACTGGATCAGAACCAATTCAGTAACTGTTCTCTACTACCTCCTCATAGTGTAGTTTCACTCACTGCCCTCAGCATCAATGAATGTTTTTGTCCTGACTACACTTATAAAACTACTGAGTAAATAACACAAATGGAAAACAAATGCATACTAAAAAATCAGTTTTTAAAATGTCTGCCATTTATTTTTTATTTCAAAAGTGACACATTCTTCCAAACTGGATATTTCTTTTTTTTTTAAGATTTATTTATTTATTTGTTTGTTTGTTTGTTTATGAAGATTTATTTACTTATTTATACAAGCACTGGGTACAGTCAGAAGCGCGGGAGGGTGAGAGAATTCACCAGAGCCAGAGCAGAGAGCAGAGCAGGCAGAAGGACCGAAGGACACTGCTGAGGGGAGCAGCGGGCGGCAGGAGAGGTCTGCGCGCCATGTGGGACCCTCCTCCGGTGGCCGGGGAGCAGCCGGGGATCGAACCGGCGCCACAGAGGCTTCGGGCAGCTTCACAACCCAACACTCAACCGCTGCGCCACTGGGGAGGCCCAAGATTTATTTATTTTTATACAAGAATTGGGGTACAGGTCAGAGGCACAGGAGGGTGAAAGGATTCATCAGAGACAGAGCAGGGAGCATAACAGGCAGACAGACCAAAAACACTGCTGAGGGGAGCAGCGGGTGAGACAGGAGAGTTCTCCTGTGCCATGTGGGACTCTCCCTGGCTGGCTGGGAATCAAACCCATGCTGCAGAGTCTGCTGACAGCTTCACAGCGCTGCGCTCAACCCGCTGTGCCACTGGGGAGGCCCAAACTGGATATTTCTTTGTTGAAATGGTGACCAGACTGGAGTCCTGAATCACTGCTCCCAAAGTTCCCATGGGGACATTTATTGCTGAATGTTGGAATCTAGAATCATTAGTCCATGACCTGTGAGATCCTAGAGAGATTTGTTTGCTGTAACTAATACTGAATGTCTATAAATTGGCAGGTCCCTTTGAAAATTCAAAAGTTGGGCCTAGGTCAACTACTAACCTCTGATCCCAAAAGAGAAGATTATGGAACTGCACTGGACCCAGGGCCCAACAGACTGTCAGGAAGGAAACAGAGGCAGAGTCTGCTGTGTCCACTCCTTACTCTGCATTGTCCCTGTGGAGCTTGTCTTTACTGGTCACTGGCCAGAAAACCTTACATACTATACATGGGGACAAATTCACCCCCCTCATCCTCTGTCTACAATCAAGGGATCGTAATATATCACTTTTTGAAAGTTGCTGATTTTCTTGGTACAGCTACTCAATGAGTCAGCTGATAATATGGATGACTATCTATTGATGTGAAAAGTTTACAAGTACTTAGTGAAAAATCAGTTTACTAAACTATACATACATACCTATGTAGTGCCTCCACTTAGGTCAAAGAGTTTTGAAATTAGTAATCTCTGTTGAGATTATGAATGCTAGTTTTCCAGTGTCTTTGATCTTTTCTAACCTTCCATTAACCATATTTTATGTTCTTGTGTTGTGCCTAGATTGTTCCTAAAGATTAAAATAAACCTGACTTTTAATGTTTTATAGGAGCTGACTGAAATGCAATACCAAATTATAATCTTTAAAACAGAAAGTAGCAGGAATACATGCCTTAACTCAATACTGAATTCCAGACTTCATAGCAAATCACTACAGGCATTTTAATTTACATCAGAAAATAGATTTAGATGCCTAAAAAAAGCTGATCATCTAGAATAGGGTGCAAATTAGAAATGGCTCCAGACATGACTTGACAAGCCACCTTCCTCAGGGGTGAAAGTATTAGCTCTACCCGACCGGAACTAGCAACAGCTCTTAGACAATACAGGATAGTAGAAAATGACCGGTCATAACCACCTATTAACTCACACCCTTATGATTGCTGTGGTTCAACTTAACTGTGTCTGTTTTACTATTTGATGAGTTTTGCTTATCAAAGTTAGCAATTTGCGATCACAACGTGTAAGTTATACACGTACATAGTCAGTTTGCAGTCTGCATTTTATCACTCTGTATTCTGTCAAAATCACATCTCCATGTCATTCTGTCATTTATTAATTCTCAATAAATGACCAAAGCAAATGTTCCATTGGCGTATTTGCTCCATTAATATACTGTTCTGACTAATCAATATACTGTAAAGGTCCATTTCTTTCATTACTAGGTATAATATTTCTATGACTATACTGTAGATTTATGATGGATGAATCTAGAATTGTGACTCTACCAACCTGGTATACTTACAACTTATTTTAAGTAGATTTCCAACTTTATATGCCTGTTTCCAGCTCTGTGGTTTTGTTGAAAGAAAGTGTAGTCTCCATTTTAAGCCTCCACAGCTAATGAAAAATCACTTAATATAAAACAGAAACTGCTCTTATCAAAATCAAAGTGGGAGGCCAGTCAGCTCAATACTGTGAAAATAAAAATATACACATATACTTAAAATAATTAACTTCTGTTATACAATAACATAAATTGCTCTATAAACAAGGAGAGAAATAAGTTCAAGGACAGACAAAACCAGTCTGTGGTGATAAAGATCGGAATAGTGGTTTCCTTCTACAATCGAGAAATGTCTGGAAGGAGCTGAGAGGGAGACTTTTGTATCCTATGAAATATTTTCTATTTTTTGAATGATGGTTAGTTACATGGGTGTGTTTGCTTTAGGCTAAAAAAATGCAATAAAGTAAATAATGTGAAAATGCATTAACTGTGCACTTTGCTGTATGTTACAGTAAGAATACAAAGTTTAAAAGCAAGTATGTAGCATCTGGTAGTTAGCTTTGCACGTTGGAGAAGCAAATATACTTAGGGTGACAGGATACCAATATAACATCGAAATTTGACTGAGCAATTGTATGAGCTGAAACCATTAAAACAGGTATTCTAGTATTTGCCATCTGTGTCCTCCACCCTGTATTGTGAGGTTTTTGGTTTTTTTTTTTTTTTTTTACTGTCAACAAATACTAGCAAATGAGTCAGCCAGATCACTAGTGACAAGAAGACAAGTAGACTAGAGGAATTGCTGTCAAACTCTCTGCTCACCTCGGCTCTTGGAAGGCTGACAGGTATCACGCCAGTGGGGATGGAAAGTTATTAAGATGGGATTTAACTCATTTTACACATGTTAGCTGTTTACTTTAATTTTCCTAAGGACCAATCAAAAACCTAAGGTAGTATGGAGTAGATCAGACAAAAGGAAAATTAAGCATAAATAAAAGCTTTGCTGTGCCTCTACCTGTCTGATAACTTGTGCCTGAAGATCTAAATGTCAAGATTTCTCCAATTTCCAACAAGCACATTTCTTCCTTCTGGTATATGGAAATTCAGATTCGTTGGCCACAGTCAATAAGTGTGGAAACCTACTTACTGTTAGAGGCACAGATGACCTTAGGCTGATATTGGCTAAATGAGTGAATCAGTGTGGGGTGTGAGGCTGGGCTGAGGCGATGAAGTCCCCCAAGGGAAATGGAATATCCAGCTCTCTGCTGCCCCAAAAGTTTCAACTGAGGAGATGAAAGAGCAATGTCAAGCATGAAGAGCAGAAGCAGGGTGGAAATAATGAAAACAAGACAAGGGTCAGTTTGTTAAAAGAAAACAGTGAGGATGGAGGTGGGTGAGAGGAAAAGAAAAAGAGTTTGGTGCAACTGCCAAAGATGACACTGTCTCAGAAATGGACAAGTTGACTGGCCAAGACCTGGGCATCTCACCTAAGAGACACAGAGACAGAGAATAGAATGGAGAGCCAGGAAAAATTGGGAGAATAATGAAAAGGCAAAAAAATAATGACCAAGAAAAATATTGAAAGACTTCAAAGTAGGCAGGCTTGGTCATAATCATATTTGTCTGGGATTTCTCAGGTGTCAGCACTGACGCCTGGGACTGGATAAGCTTTTAGCACGTGGCCTGTTCCCAGACTAGCACCCCTGCCCTCCAGATGCCAGTAGCACTTCCCCTTCCTTCTAGTGACAACTAACAATGTCTCTAGAATTGTCTCCTGGGTCCAGAATCACATCCAAGTTGATACCCACTGGGTTCAATGAATAGGAATAATAAGTGAGTTGCAAAATCGATTGTATCAGGCGTTTACGTGTTGCCTATAGTTAGACTAGAGTAAGAGATCTAGGAAATTTTATAAGCAATGATCTATGCTTTGCAAGGATCAGAATTAAATAATTCCTCAAAGTTGACCTCAAATGAAATCAAATTTTATTTGAGTGGGTCCTTCTTCCACATATGAATTCTAGTGATTTTAGATGATGACAATGTCAGCAACTCCCTGGGCTGTGCCTTTGCCTGGCCTGGCTAAGTCAGAAACTTAAGTGACCTGTCTGCATTGCACTAGAAGATAATAGTAAGGTGCTAGCCGGCCTGGGTACAGGCGGTGGGCATCAAATAGCCCTTGATGCAACACATCAGTATCTGAATCGAGTAAATGCATGTGAAATTATATTCAATTCTGGTTAAACAATAAAGAGAAAGATGACAATTAAGTCAACTTTAGCGAATGACACGTTCAGGTTCACAGGCAGAAAAAAGGCTCTTTCAGTGCAGGACACCTGGAAGGCCTCCTTCAAGGAGTATAAGAAACCAGTTTCACTGGGACCAGGGGATAGTTTTTACTCATTTTCCAAGGGCAAGTTACTCATTTTCCTGCAGTGATACTCAGGAAATGACAGCATTACAAGAGCCTCCCCTGCCCCCACCTTACTTCCTGAGTCACTTGGGAAAATGACAAATTCTCCAGGTGGTCAATACAAGAAACCCTACTTTGGAGAGGGAGAATTCTGCCCCATGGATCACTAAAGTGGGCCCACAAGGAACGTATCCTGCAGACAGAGAGGCTGGCGCAGAGAATAGGCCACGATGAGATGTTCAGAACGAGTCCTGAAGATCAGTCCTACAGCTGAAACCTGAGGAATTGTCCATCGAATCCTACGTCTCTCTCCACCCACCTACTCTTCAGGGGCAGCATATTTCCACAGCATTAGCACATATGAGCCTTCAAGACCCCCAGCACTTTGTACATATGTTCTGCTTAGTTACAAAGATTAATTCCTGTTTTCAAACAGCAGGCTCGATTTTGACTTTCTATTCGCTATTCTGATTTTTCCTTGAAGACTTATAGACAGCCACTAACAAAAGGATACAGTGATGATGTGGGAATAATATTATTCTATGCGATTTTGCAATTTTAGTTGCCTTTATTCTTTTCTCCTTTTCCACCTTGTTTTTTGGGGTTTTTGTTTGTTTGTTTTTCAATAGCTAGCCCACCTAGAAAAAAATCCCTTTCCTTAATATCGTGTCTAACTGAACTGTGGAAGGACTTCGCAGAAATGCCTCACTTGAATGAAAACAACAAAAATCCTATATAAACACCATGTACTACTTTCATGTCATTTTCCTTTTGTCCTGCGTGTGCTACCAAGGCAAGTATAGCCTTTGTGTAAAAAAAAAAAAAAAAAAAAAAACTGGAGGAGAATAGATGTAAAAAAGTGCATGGGGGCCTCCCTGGTGGCTCAGCGGTTGAGCGCTGGGTTGCGAAGCTGCCCGTAGCCTCTACAGCGCCGGTTCGATCCCCGGCCACCGGAGGAGGGTCCCACATGGCGCGCAGACCTCTCCTGCCGCCCGCTGCTCCCCTCAGCAGTGTCCTTCGGTCCTTCTGCCTGCTCTGCTCCCCGCTCTGGCTCTGGTGAATTCTCTCACCCTCCCGCGCTTCTGACTATACCCAGGGCTTGTATAAATAAATAAATCTTTAAAAAAAAAGTGCATGGACCCGATGTTTGGCACACTGTACTTTTGTATATATATAAATTATGCACTTAGTGAATCCACAACAGAAGGAATCATATTTGCTAGCCAAGAAGATCTGACAGAGTGAAGGCTTGGGACTTCCAGTCGTTGGAAGGAAATGTTTCATGAATATTTTATAATTGACCTTATCGTTGATTCACAGCACAGCAAAGTGCCCCCACATCTGAGAAATCCTCACTGACCTTGAGTTTTGGAAGTTTGGCGTATTAGATTTTACTCCCTGACATGCTCTAAGTCTCAGGTCATCTAAATTATTTCTATATCTGCAGCATTGTTCCTTGAAAGAGCCTTCTGGACGCAGTTTCATCAAAAGAAAGGGCTTCATTAAAGCCCTTTAATGGATGGATGAATACCACCAGTCTTAGATGAAGAACACCCCACAGATTGCTAGAATTTGAGCCACTGGCTTCTTAGTGGCAGCATGATATGGTGGCTTAGATTTCAGGGGGAACTTGAATTTGAATCCTGTGAATTTCTGCTTTATTTAATCACATGTGTTCATTCACTGTCATCAATAAGTGTGTATTTAACTCTCCAGGGGACCTCTGTTTTCTGATCTGTAAAATGGTAATGAAGATAGCATGTTGTCAGTGGGTCATGATAGAAATATTCATGTTAAGATAAAAACAGTGCTTAGAAAGATTCTGGATACCTGATAAATATATTACATACTGCCAGCTTAGAATATTAAGATGATAGGATGTGCTTCTTCAGGGAAGGGCTTTTTGCATCTTGTGAGTGCCATCAGGTGTGTCTACAGCAGGGTGAGTACCCCAAAAATATTTGTGGAGTGAAAGGTGGATAGTCTGTCACCAAATACCTAGAAGGATGAGACTAAACAAAAGCTTAACATTCTTTTACATCCAACACTAAGCTACCTAGAAAGTACTAGAAATCTGCTAAGGTCATTAACAAAGCAATATATGCACAGAGACACTGAAGCTCCAAACCTTCCTAGAAGTGTCTTCCAGCCCAGGAGGACTGGAATTTAGCGTAATGGACACACCTATGGGAAGACCAGAAACAAGCTTTGGGCCTCCCCAAGAAGGAACAGTAGACTTGAGAACGATGTATAATCAGACACCTGTGAAGGACATGCAAGGTCATCAACATGGAAACCCAGAGGGATGTCCATCCTGCAGAGGCAGACGGTTCTGATTTGCCACTGGCTCTGGGTAGAGAGGGGAGTAAATTGTTTTCCTTGAGAATTCAGTCATGCAAGTGAGCCCTGGATGTGGAATTCACACAATCTTCATAAAAACAAACATCACCCCCCCATTAGAATTTTAATTTAAACTGTACTAACTGATATTCTGTGTTTGCCTAACAGAAAATACAAAGCACAGTTTCTAGACATCCTTAACCAAGTCTCAAAGATTGCCAGAAGTAGATTTAAAACATGACTTGAAAATTAAACAAAACTCAAAGAAACCATAAGCAAACTCAGAAGGAGCAACAAGCACAGGACTTTTCAGATCTGTAAGAAGAGTTTGTATCTGGTTAAAGAAATCAAACCTGGGAAAATGAGAGAGAAGAAAAAGTCATTCTAAAATAAAAACAAAAAATTAAATATATCCACTTTATCTCCAGTCCAAAGAATCCGTAGTCAGACTGACTTAAAAAATAAATCAGCCCATGGATTGTACAAACCCAAATCCAATCATAAGGCTATAACCCAGCTGACAGAAAGAGGATGGAATAACACACCACAAACGCAACATGGATAGAAAGAAAACTAGTTTGGTACTGGCCATGAGAAAGTAATAAAAAGTTAAGTGAAAATGTTTGAAAATAACTATCCTTTCAAAACATGTAAAGAAAAACTTGTCAGAACTAAAAAGAAATTGTATAACCAGAATGGGAAATTGAACCTAGGCTTCTCAGTAATCTAAAGACAAACAAAAATAGGAAAAAAATAGAATTAAGTAAACTCTAAGTTTTAGCAAATGACCATGGGCTCCTACATCCAACAAATGAAAGATACATTCCATTTCAAGCAAACGTAAAGGCTTACCTTAATTTGTAATTTTCCAAATCATAAAGCAATTTTCAACAAGTTTTAAAATAGCAGTAACAAATTTAAAATGACCTTTTACAATACAATTTGCAATTTTGAGGCATGTAATGGTCCCATATAAATTTCAATATTTTTTATTCATTTCTTTTAAAATATTGTTGGTATTTGGATGGGGTTTGTGTTAATTTCATACAATGTTTTCTGTGGAATCATCATCTGATTATAGTGATTTTCCCTATCTGTGAGCCTGGAATGTCTTTCCATCTCTGAGATCACCATCTAAATCCTTTAATAATATCTTCATATCATTTTAAAGGTTTGCCACTCACATTAAGTTCTGATTCCATGTAAAGTTGATTTGGGGCTCTTGAGAAACAGGGTTCAAATTTCTGTCTCATTTCAATATGGCCAAGAAAATGTCCAGCCCCATGGACTGAAAAGCTCCCATCTCTCCCCGTCCTGTTGGCCCGGGTGTCCAGTGTCTGTCTCCAGAACTCTCATTTCTCATCCGATGGTCATTGTACCTTGGCGTTATTGGTATTTATGAGATCGACATGTAGCATCGAGTATTTCTATCACAACTTCATTTCTGATCTGTGATGATTACAGCTGTAAACACTTAGTGAGTTATATTGGAAGGAATGGTGGAGAGACAATAGGGGTTGATGCCCTGAAGGCTTGGCATCAAATGGCACACAGGCCTCTTGCTAGCTAGGTGATCATGTGCATTTTATTTCACCCCTTTTATTCTTGGTTTCTGCATCTGAAAACTTGGATAACATGCAACCTGGATGCAAACTTTAAGTGCATTTCTGATAATGTGTGAATCACCAAGCACAGTCCTTGGGGCACAGGTGCTCAGGTGTGTATTTCCTCCTCAAGGGCTCTGCATGTCAGACTTCATCTACACACACCCAGAAGCTGCCACACCTCTCTCCTCCCCCAGCGTGTTTGTGTAAAGCAGCTGAAGAAATGTTCAGGAACCCAGCGCTCAGACCATCTACCCATTCCGGTGGATGAAAGCCTGGGCGAGTGTCAGCCTGGCACTGGGCTCTTCCCACTAGCACACCCTGCCCCAAATACCAGCCCAAAGCAACTACAACATCCCTCCTGGATGCTATTTGAAGCATTTCCTTGGTGCTGCCTGGGTGTCCCTGAGCTGAATCGGGGCCCTTCACAGGAGCCTCCTCCCCGGCTGCGTGGATGTTTTCCCTGGCTCCGGCCGCAGCCTGTACTAGAAGCAGAGACATTAGCAAAACATCGGCTGCAGTTTTTTATTTTCTTTGCTATGGAATGTGCCTAGTCCTCAGAACTGGAGGTGGGTTCTTTCTCCTTCCATAACTATTTCTTGTCTGGAGTCCATTTCCATGTTCACAGGAAAGGAAAACTCTCTTTGTGGTGCCCCCAGGCTGGGCTGTTTCTGGAAGGACGCCCCATGTTAGTAGAGGCCATTTTGACAGCAAGCTCTCTCTCTCTCTCTCTCTCTCTCTCTCTCCCTCTCTCTCTCTCTCTCTCACACACACACACACACACACACACACACACACACCTGCACAAAGAATAAGAGGAACTGATGAAGAGGTGCAGCATCAGTGACATCTTGCAAACCTTTATTTTTTTGCTGATCTGACATGTTGTTTCCATAGCAACCTGGAGTGGCCTGGATAACACATGGAGCTCATTTCACAGAGGTCTCCAGAGCCAGGCTGAGCGTTTTCAGTGAAAGTTCTTGCTTGTCTCCCAGGAACTGAAGCCACTGGGCTCCAAGCAATGTTAACACATATGAACTTGGTATAAAAGATACCTCTTTGCCTGGAAGAAAGAAATGGTCTGCATTTGGCCTGGAGATTTCAGAATTAGCAATAGCGAGAAAGGCTTCATAAAATCCATGCTATGGGCTGGTTAGGCGAAATTTCCCAAAAGAAAAGCTCATACTATACTTTCAAGTAGACATAAGATTGCTTTTAAGTGACACAGAGGGTGTGGAACTACAAGTGGTGATGCTAGGGTAGGGGCGGTGAACAAAGATGACAGATTTGAGCAAGAGCATCATAGAAATGCAAGTAGCTACGATAAATTACATATACACTTGTATTTGTTATACTTCTCCAGAATTCTAGTCTGGCATGACTCGTAAATTCATATATTAATAAAATATGGCCTATACCTTCATGTAATTTATATTTATCAGAATGTATGAAAAAAAACAAGCACCTACAGAGAAAATGATCATTTCTGGAGAATTGGTGATAACAATATGAGAATATAAAAATCACTTACCTGCTCTCCATGTGTTTGGAAACAGGCTGGGAAGGGGTATCTGGAGTGGGATGTGAGTGAAGAGAAACTGGGGAACAGTACAAGTTCTTCTTAAAGAAGAGAAAGCTGGAGTCCAGCCTTAAAGAAAAGGTGGGCATTAGCTTGTCTGCCTGGAAGCTTGAGCAACGGGACAGGCCATGTGGGTTCAGGGGGTGCTTCCAGAAAGACCTATCAGTGAGATGAGCCTGTTGTGGGGAGGGGGAGGAGCAGGTAGAATGAAGCTGCACAACAGAGTCTTGAGGAGAGAGGTAGTTGAAAAGGTAAAGACCAAAGTGTAAAGAACTTAGACTAAGGAGCTTGTAAGCACATCCCAGGAGCAGAGGAGTGGCTAGAAGTCTCTGCCAGCAGAGGTAGGAGCAGGTCTGATTTAAGCCGTCCTACCATGCACCCTGTGAGGATAAAACTAAGCCAGCCTGAAGACAGCAAGGCTGGTTAGGAGGCTGCGACAAGCAAAGCAAAGACGACAACCAGGACCAAGCCCCTGGGAGCCCGGAAAGCTGGTGGATTTCAGAAATGCTGGGAGAAGCCAGCTGGTGTAAGTGACCAGTGGCTGGTGGTAGGTCAGGAGGCAGAAGAGAGAGAGGTCTCAATAGACACTCTCAGGATTCCTTTATCTGGGGTGTGGTGGGGTCTGGGAGAAGAACACAGAGACAGGAAGTTAATTGATTGAGCTTCAAAAGCTGAGATTGTCTTTCTCAAACTCATATTTAAACACTAATAAGTCTGGACTTGAATTTAAAATTATATTTATGGCCCATCTGGAAGGATCAACCTTGAGCTTAGCCAGACTTTTTTCTTTTTAATAAGAGGAAAGAAGAGGGCTTGGTTTATGACATTAAAACATTATAAAACTAATAATCAGGTGGGTGTGGGAGGTACCCAGGACAGCCAGAGCAGAGAAACTACATAAGAAACACAGAAGGGAACAAAGTCTTTGTAAACCGTGCGGACATGCCAAAATTAGGGGTGTGTTCTTGGAATAATGGCAGAACAATTGATTATGCCTTTGAAAAATAATGCCTAATCCTAATTTCAGGCCGAATATCTTCATAGCAGAAATAAATGTAAAAGAAATTTTATGGGCATAGTTATATAAGGGGGTGAGAAAGGTTTTACCAACTATTACTCCAAAAGCAGAGCTATAAAGCAAAACATGAATAAATTGGAGTTAGAAATCCCTCTGTCTATCAAAAGATATCACAAATGAAATGACAGTGAACTGGGTAAAATGTCCAGTGTCTTCCAGGAAGCAATTGGATATCATGATCAAGATCATACGTTTTGATCCATAAATTCCTTGGCATCTATTGATAATAGTGCAAAAGGATAGTCTTTGCAATGTTCTCCTTAAATATACTAATGGAAAATGAGGCTAAGTTGTGCAGCAATTTAGATAAATTATGATAGTTTGATACAACAGGATCGTGCAGCCATCAAAAATGAAAAAGCACGGGCATGTTCTATAATATAGAAAGTAAGTCTTTTTGCAGAACACTTGCTTGTCAGCTCTGTGAATGCAGTGTCTTTATCTATTTTTCTCATTGTCATAACTCTGGAGGCTAAAATCGAGCCCCTAGCAACTCTCAATAAATCATATAGAGAGAATGATTATGAAATTGCAGAGACCACACTCTGAGGTGGCCCATGGCTTTGTCCCCTGGTGGACTCCCCATGACATGCAAAGGGCTCTTATGGTGTAATTATCAGTTGACCCTAAGACAGGGGAGATCCTTGAGATGATCCAAATCTACCAACAAAAGCCCTTTAAAAGCAGGATTCCTCTGGTCAGTAGTAGAAGAGAAAGTTAAGGAGAAAGTGGTTCTCCATTGACAAGAAAGGGCAACCCCTAACACGTACCTGTGGACAGCCTCTAGGTGTTAAAAGCCGTCTCAAGCCAGCACCCAAGCAAAAAAGTTGGTCTTAATCTTACAAGTTACAGAGAACTGAATTCTGCCAGGAACTGAACGTGCCAGGTGGCAGGTCCCCCCACCCTGCCCCGCTCCTGCCCTGTTCAGGAATATTCTGGTTCTTTGCAGGACCTCCAGCAAAGAACTCAGACTCATGATAACTTGACCCTGGGCCAGTGAGACCCTAATCAGAGGACCCACTGAAACTGCCTGGTCTCAGGACCTAGAGAACTATGAGGTAGTGTTGCTTGTGGTCATTTGGTGAACAGCAATACAAATCTGATAGAATAGATCAAATAGGTCATAAAACAGTACTTACTGTACAATTCCCATTTTTGTTTCTCTTCTCATGTATTGAGGAGTTTACACAAGAAAGCCTCTAACAGGTCCGTGCTAGAGGTTGTCCTGTCTCCGCAATGGAACCACCTTCAACCTAACTTTCTCTTCTACCACCATAGACACGGTGATGTTAGCAGTGGGCGTTTAGGTTGAAGAGTTGGGTCAACTGAACAGAATTTAACCCCTGGACGCCCGGAAAGCCTGACAACTCGTTGTAATGAAGAACTTGCCAAGGGTGCACCCGGGCATTGCTTCAGACTTTCTCAAATGCCGCCTCCCGTGAGAGTTAGTCTCTCCCTGCTGTTTGCTCACACAGCAGTGCGGTGCTGACTTTGAGACCTAAAAAAGTGAGAATCTAAACCTAACATCAATTATTTTTCAAAAATTGGTTCATTTAAGTAATTAAATTATCTCATAGATTTAGTTTCTTCCAATCTGATCTGTGAATTGCATGCTCCCCGGTAGGGTGATCATGAAGATCAGCAAGGGGAGGGAAGGAGAGCAGGTAGAAGCTCCTGCTGAGCACCTGGTACCTGGGGCCAGGTACCAGTCCTACCTGAACTGTGACTCTTAGGTTTTTAGAGGGGAGCTGCTACCGTAGCCTCCAAGATGGTCTTTCCTGTGGGTCTCCTGCAAGTATGTCCTACTAGTCTTCAGTGACTAGCACTGGGTCTGGTACCTGCCAAGTACTTAGTAACTTCTGGTTCAATTAATGCCTGAAGGAGTCCATCAACATGGAGACAATGTGCCCTCAGCAGGGACTGCCGCGTGCAGTTCCAGCGGACGCCCACGCGATGGCAGTGTACATAGGAGCGCTCTGAGTTTCAGGAATATTCTGGATAATCTGCCCTTTTCCTCTCTAGGACTCCAGGGAGAGCACACAATGGCGATACTGTGCGCAGGCAGAGAGCAAACTGCCAGGAAGTTGCTCACCTCCCTCCTATTCCACCGTGTGGATTAGTGCCTGAAGAACACAACTCCTGATTTACACAGACAAATAGCTCTGCCGAGCTGGTCCACCCAAACAAAGAGCAGGGGGACGGCACTTGGGGACGGTTCTGTGTGCACAGACTTTGCCCAGCCCCTGGTTTAAATTTGCATTTCTGGGCCTAGACAGAAAGGCGACCTGGTAAAGAAGAAAGTGCAGAGCAAACCCTGGCTCTACCCTGATCCGCGTATGTCTGTGTCCCCAACTTCCTGAGCTTCCTCTCCCCGTGGCAGGAGGGGACAGCACCTGCAGCTTGCAGAGATGTGGCTGCAGCCACAGAGACCTGTGAGCACCAGCACTGTCTGGAGACGCCTCCCCGGCGCACCCTGGGGCTGAAAGGAAGGGTTTTCTTTGCAATTCTTTCTCTGCAACTGGAAGGATCTGGGCAGGCCTCCTCCGGCTGCCTGGCCTGGCTCTTTCTGTCCCCAGGATCCGCAGGTCCTAGGACTCGGATCTCTCGACAGGGCCCCCCAAAGTAACTTTCCCGTCAGAAACTCACTCTGTTGAACACACAAAAATTGCTCCTCGCAGACTCTAAAAAAGGGTATGAAATGTCGTTGTCTCTCCGGCTTCCTGTGGTCTCCATAAAATCTCCAGGCAGAGTATTCTGGGCTCATAAAAATGTCCACAGCCCGTTTCTCATCCGCTTTAATGACGTTCCCTAATGGCTGACGTCGACATTGGCAGCTTTTCTCTGGGGAAAGTGTGGTGAGCCCAGCTTTCCCCTTCCCCAAAATAGCCGGGGCGGCAGCCGGGCCAGGGCACAGGCCGCGAGTTCTCGCTGCCCGGGGGTGTGTCTGCTTGATTCGGGCACTGAGCCTCATTTCCCGTGACCGCGGCAGAGAGACCCCATGCCCGGGGAACCCCACTGGCCCTTTCCAGGGGCCCGGCAGGGCAGGAGCTCCAGGGAGGGAAGAGGAGCACCCCTGAAAACGCAGGTCTCCCCTAGCATGCGTTCTGTGTGAGGGAAGAGCATTTTCTGAGAAGGGCGTCTCTTAGTTCAAGCTGGGCACTCACGCTCCTTGACCACATGCCTCTGTGGTCCAGAGCAGCCTAGGGCATGGGCACCAGAGAAAATGGGGAGCTGGGGGGCAGAGAGGCAGGGGCATAGCCAGCAGAGCCTGGGCCTTAGGAGAAGGGGGTGTCAGTGGCTCCTGGAACTTCTTGGAAGCTGGCCGAGTGGCAGGCCATTCCTTTGTCATCTCTCCTGCCCACCTGCTCTGTGGGGGACGCCTGTGCAGCAGCTGCACCCCCACCCCACACGTGCGTACCCCCTCCGTGGGACCCCAAGTCAGGGGAGGCTTTTTCTCGCTTGGGGATATACGAATGGATGATGCCTCAGTTTGGTCCTCTTGGGGCTCACAGGCAAGGGAGTGAAAATGCACAAACGGTTAATTTTTTTTTAAGGTAGGACGTGGAGAAAGGGGCACACTATAGCCACAGGCCCTCTCTCTGAGCCGCGCCTGGCCCACAGGGCTTTCCCTTCTGAGGCGCTGCTGGCGAAGAGCCCGCTGTCGCTCCCTTAGGGTGTCGCTTGTTCCCACACAGAAGTGTTTCTGCTGCTGGCTTTGAGGGACCTTTGCAGTGAGTGGCTGGAGATGGTGCTGTACTCGCAAAGACGAATGTGGAAGCCTACTCCTCCACTTAGACCTTTGGTATCCTGACCCTAAAATTAGGGAGAGCAGTCATGGAGGGTTTTTGGGTGTTTGGTTTTGTGCTGGCTTTGTTGACGGGGAGGCGGATTCAGTAAGACGATATCGGTGGTTCCCGTGACTCTGGTCAATGGATGGCGCAGCGTGCCCCTCCCCTGGCCCGGCTCTGTCTGGCAGGATGCACCACATCTGCAGTGTCTAAACAATGCTGCCGAGAGTAACACCAACACTGCTCCTCACCCACTCCTGCGTAAAGGCCATGCCTTTTCTTCCACCACGATCACTGCTATCAATTTTCCTACTTTCCCCATCAGGAACGGGGCCTACTTCTCTGCTCTGTCATCGGGTCCTCTCCCCATGCCCTCAGAGGTGACTTACAGCAGCTGTGGTTTGAGGAGATGAATGTGCAAAGTTTAACCTGCAGGTGGAGAGATGAAGAACTCGCTCTTCTCCATTATCTTTTCTGCATCTCGATTTTTTCCCCATTCCCTTCCTTCTACCCCTCCCCCCACATTATGTGGCATCTGGGTGTCTAAATCCTGCTCACAGCTGTGCCTATGCTGTCTCCACTCTTTCCATCTGCCTGTTTGTTTTTCTTGGTTTGAGTTTGCAGTCTGCTATTTTGTATAAGCAAAATTATCCTTTCATGTCTTACCCGTTTCGGCGGTTTCTTCTGCTTATTGTAAACTGCAGCATCTGTGGGGCTTGTCTCCTAATTATACTCCCAGCCTCCTAATAGGAAGGGCAAGTAGGCAGATGGAACAGCAGTGTGCAACCTCCGCAGCCCCGGCCTCCGTGGAGGGCTCCTCGCAGACTCTCCAGAGCCTTCTGGAGCATCTCATTGAGCTCAGCTTGCTAAGATCGGGGCAAACCTCTGCTCTATCGAGATAATTATAACACGGATTTAGACAAAGCTCCTGGGCACGTTTTTTTCTCCTAAATGAGTCATCAGGACTCTATAAGTAGATACATATCTCCAGTTTCCTGGTTCTAGTGATATTCAAATTATTGCTTATTTTTAGATGAATTTGGACAGCTGAGTTAAAGGAAGAACACAGATGATGGGATGAGAGTCAGGAGACATGGAGGGGACACCTGATATGGGGAATAACATGTGGGATGTTTGGGGTTGAGGGGCTGGCAGTTGTGCTACCTCCTGGATCTCAGTTTCCAACTCAGCTAAATTAGCAGCTGGACTAGATGATCTAGCAGCTGGACTAGATGAGGTGAGCAAGACTGAATCAGTCAACTGTTCTGTTTACCAATATGCACGAGGGGCTCGGGAGTCTGAGGTGCACTGGACATGGTCCCTGTACCAAAAGGAGTTCAAAGTCTACGAACAATGGAGACCAGTAGGTGTGCAGATGGTCTTCACCCCCACGCACTAGTGTAAAGATAAGCATAGTCTCTGTGTTGGTATAGAGTGAACTGTTCCAAGGGCCGAATTCTCAAAAGGGCAAATAGTATATATTGTAGGCTCTGCAGCTCATGTGGTCTCAGTTACAACCACACCACTCTGCCATTAGCACGTGGAAGGAAGGAAGCATAGACAACAAGCAAACAAAGATAATGCCTGTGTTCTAATAAAACTTTATTTATAAAAATAGGCAGTGGGCCAGGCTTGGCCCATAGCTTCCATTTTCTCACCCCTGATGTAGTCACAAACAGATTTCATTAACACATCTTCAGTTTCCTTCCCAATCTCTTATGAGAAAGACAAAATCCATAATGTGGCCTCAAGGCTCATAGGATGAGCCCATCTCATCTCTGCCCCGAGGTCCTCCTGTCTCACTCCCCTCATTCTAACATGGGGCCCTCGTGGTGTTGCTCCTTAGCATGGCACAGTCTCCTGCCTGGTACCATGTGCCTTCACCTTGCTCTTTTCTCTGCATTTTCACCCCTTCATCTAGTTAATGTCCATCATCCTTCATAGAGCAGCTCATCCCTCACCTCACAGAAGACTTCCTGGATCCCCAAACTAGGTCCCATTTGTGTGTCTCTAATATTACTGTGGCCCATGCTTCTTGTACAGTCCCCATCACAATTGTAATTCCTCATTTAATTGTGTAATCAGTTCTTTCATTTTCTCCTTCCCTATAAAGTGTCTTTTCTTTGTACAGTTGTATCTGGCATTAACAGCTGAGTCTGAAGAAAGAGACCGCAAGCGGTATTGCAGAACAGATGGGTGGTGACAGAAGGTGCTCCTGTAACTTCTGCAACCTGAAAGCAGGGGTGACAGGTGGTCAGAGATATCTCACAGAGGTGGTGACTATGGGAGGTGATGTTTGGGAGACAAAGAGGGGATCAAAGGATTGCACAAGATATTCCATTATAAAAGGTATTTTCACTATTCTTCTCCCTCACCAATCTACAGATGTTTGATATTCTATTAATCTTCTCAGCTATTCTTTGATTTAAGCCTAGGCCGTTCACACCTGAGTTTCTGGCTTCCTTGCTCACAATTCTGATGAGTTGCCCTGCAATCTACTGACACACTCTATGACAGCTGGGGAATGATCATTACCTGGAAATCTTCCACTGCTCACCCTTCAGCCCTTCCTTTCTCACAGCCCCCCATTATCTTGCAACACCCTAACCATTGCATTGTAATGCTATTATTAATTCCTTCTACCTTTCTTTCAAATCCATGAGAGGCTGCTCTTTTTAAAAATCACAGTAAAACTCTTAAGGTATAATGGACACATGACATTATACTAATTTCAAATGTACAAAATAATTCAACTTATTACATATGTCCATATATACATACATACATACATACATACATACATATACATATACATATATATATACACATACATATATATACACACACACACAAGATCACCACCATAACTTTTGGTTCCCATCATCAAACATACTAATATTTTTTTCCTTATGACAAGAATTTTCAAGAGTTGCTCTCTGAGTGACTCTGAATATCCAGACAGTGTTATTAGCTAGAGTCACCATCTCATGAGCTAGTATTTTGGTTACTTCTTAAAAAAAAAAAAAAAAAAATATTTATTTATTTATTTATACAAGCACTGGGTACAGTCAGAAGCGCGGGAGGGTGAGAGAATTCACCAGAGCCAGAGCGGGGAGCAGAGCAGGCACAGGGACCGAAGTACACTGCTGAGGGGAGCAGCGGGCAGCAGGAGAGGTCTGCGCGCCATGTGGGACCCTCGCCGGCGGCTGGGGATTGAACATGCGCTGCAGAGGCTGTGGGCAGCTTCGCAACGCAGCGCTTAACCACTGCGCCACCGGGGAGGCCCTATTTTGGTTACTTCTAACATCACATAGCTTATTAAATCACCCATTATTCTGACAGTGCTAATCAGTGTATAATGGTGTTACCAGGTGGTAAATTCACACTTTCTGAGAGTTTTCCACCCACTGTGAGTCCCGCTTTATGTCAACTATGTTTTGACATTATCAGTAATAATGATTTGTATACATGGTCATACTGACACAACCAAAATAGCTGTTCTTTTTCTAAAGGTTAATTCTGTTTCTATTTATATTTACATAATTATGTTACATGTATTTCTATTTGATATTTTAAATTTTGTAAATATTGATGATTTCTAACGCTAGAAGAATCATCCAATACCAAGATTTTATGGAATTTCCAAAGGTCTAGTCCTATTGAGTAAGATTGTGCTGCCTCTCTTTTCATAAGTTTACCTCTCCCTTGGCATATTACATGGTTCCTTTAGTATCTATACCAGATCATTCTTATTTATTCCTTCCCTTCCCTTCCCAAGCTGCATGCACTCAGGCTTCCTGCTTGCCTTGTACTTTCTGTACTTATTCCCCCTTTTCATATCATTATATGTTTATTGTATTTCAAACTCTTAATCATATTTTCCCTCCACTGAGTCCACTTTTTTTATCCCCCCCCCCGGGTCTTCCCTTTCTCCCACCCTCCCTGATCTCCAGTTCCAACCCTCTCTCCTTTCTTCTAATCTGGATTGTTGCCTTCAAGCTTTATTCCATCTTCCCAACACTTCCCTTTATGTTCTTCTGAGGTGCATCCTGTTTACTTTCCTGGTTTACTTCTCTTCCCTCAATTTACTGGAATAAATGCTCAGGTGACTCCCTAAAAAAATTACATGAGATGCAAGTGACTACTTCCAAATATGAAAGTCAAAATATCTCCACTTCCTTATACCTACCTGACAGCTAATTTAGCCCATATTTCATTTACAATGCATTCTACTACACATGACAAACCATCCCCAGAAGAGCTTAATAACTAGAGATCCTTAATTATCTCAAATGACAGGAAATCTGGAGGTAGGTGGAACCATGCTTGGTGCAGTGGTTAAACAATGTTATCAGTGACCCGGGTCCTTCTATTATTCTACTTGGCCATCTGCACTGCGTTGGCTTATTACCACTCGGTCACAAGATGGATGACACAGATCCAAGCATAATATCTTCAGATAACTGAGTGTGAGGGAGGAAGATGGGCTGCTGGGGGAAGGAGACCTTCATGAATAGTTCTATCTTTTTAATCAATAAAACAATCTTTCCAGGGGCCTCCTAAAGACTCTTGGTTAGAACTGCATTGTATCCCACACTGTGAATAATCAGTTACAAGAGAACCTATTTTATTGCCATTGATTTTGACCAATAATTTATCATCCACAGTTGTGAGAGGAGACTTCCCTCCTTAGCATATCCCCTCCTGACAAATTCCTAAGCAAAACTGGAGATATGGGGCCTCCCCAGTGGGGCAGCCTCCCAGTGGGTTGAGTGAGGCACTGTGAAGCTGTCCGTAGCCTTGCTGCATGGATTCGATTCCTGGCCAGCCAGGGAGATACCCACATGGCATGGCAGACCTCTCCTGTCTCCCCGCTGCTCCCCTCAGCAGTGTATTCCGGTCGTCTGTCTGTTCTGTTCCCTGCTCTGTCTCTGGTGAATCCTCTCACCCTCCTGTGACTCCGGCCTATACCCCAGCTCTTGTATAAAAACAAATAAATCTTAAAAACAAACAACCAAAAAAAAAAACAACTGGAGATACACCTGCAGGTGGGAAGAGAAAAAGTGATTACTGAGTAGGAAACCATAAGTTTGAATGAAATTATCCTGTGTTCTAGTATCTTGTGTTTCTAATGAGAAACCAGATATGTTTTTATTTTCATTTGCATGATGTGGTCAGCATTTTCTCTTTCTCCCGGTGTTTGAAATTTCATGAGGGTGTATCTGGTGAACTCCCTCACCTTCACTCCCTCCCTCCCTGTGCCCTTGATCTTTGAAAAATTATTTTAACAATGTGATTTATGAGGTGTGAAACTGTACTGTCAAAATTTATATAATACTGTAAATCAATAGTAAATCAATAAGTTTTATAAATAACCAGTGTGATGTCTTCAAAGATAGTTGCCAAGTCAAAACTTCAACCTAGTTCTAATTAGCTTTGAAATTCTTGCTCTTTTTACATCCTTCTCCCGCTATCACCAGCCACTGTCACCTCCGCTGAACCCAGACCCTTCCTCTCTCCCTCCAAGGTCTTCATCACAGTTTGAATTCACTACATGTTAAGTTGCTGATGAACTGATGCTAATGAGGACAAGGTGGGCTGGTGCTCTTTACCTCTGCTATTCTGTGTTTTGACTACACCTACCTATTTCCTCTAACTCCCACCTGTGGGACAGGTGGGCCCTACTGATCAGCAGAGAGTCAGGAAAGGGAAGTCGGGGCAGTCATTTCTCTCTAAGCAGAGGTACCACAGGTATGTTTCATGGATGGACCCCATGATGACTTCACCTTATCTTTTTAATTTCATTTTTGTTAGTGTAGTAGTCATTTGTTTTCACTTCCAAGTAAGTCAATAAAAATCATCAATGCAAGACAAGATTGTCTCCATAATCAACTCTTACTGTTCTTTTAGCCCTTAAATTTTAGGCTTATTTGTTACACAGTCACAGAAACTGAGACATTAGCTAAAGACTTGAATAAAATATTTTAAAGACATTTCCCTTGAACTATTACTCCCTGTTATCTTTTTGTGGGAGAGCACTTAGCTGCATGGGCCTCCCTATCTACAAGTGGAAACTTCTAGAAGGTAAAACCCCATGCTCATTAAAGTGGCTCTCCCCAGCATATAACCAGGACACTGACAACAGGGCATGCTTCATAGATGTTCATGGACTTGAATACACACACATCGCTGGAATCCAAAGTCAAATGAAGAAAGCACACAGGCACAACATGTCTTGCTCTTTCACAGGAAGTTTCCAGTGTGAGGGCCCCAGGAAAAATCAAAGTTATGGCCCTCCCACATCCCCAGATCCTTCCAGTCCCATGACACTGAGTAAAGGCCTTGGTCTCTTTGGCAATACCCATGTGTCCTTTAACAACCAGGAATGATGAGGCCTGGACAGGATGCAACTTGCCCTCAGCCTGGGAAACGACTAAGAAACCAGGAGAATGAAAATGATCCGCTTCGTCTTTCCTGCCTTGGCTTTTGGGAAGCAACGCCGGCTTTGATGAGTGCCAAAAAATAGAAGGAGCCCAGAGATGGAGTCAGGCTTTCTCACTCTTCTATTAACATTCCTGAAGAGGGCCCCCTCCCCCAAGCTGCTTGATTCTTGGGGTCTTAAGCCTTCAGGAGCTCACAAGTCCCAACACGTCCTCTGGACATGAGAAGAGATTTAGCACCAGGCTGAGGTAGGCAGCCCACCTTGAGTGGCTCTAATCACAGGTTCTGCTGCAAATGCTCATGGTGGAAGGAACAATGGATAGGGAGGACCTGCAACGTCCTCCCTGTTCATTAAACCCACACGGGGGAGTTGCATGGCATATTTGGTAGCAGAAACTTAACAGATAGTAAGGAAAACACTGGGTAAGGCAGATCGTCGGCACTCCTGCACAGTACACTCGACATACGGGGTGTGGGGAGCACATACAGGGTCGATTTCAGTTCAGCGTGAGAACAGGCAGGGAGTGAGCACCCTCCTTGGGCTGCAAGGCAGCTAGAAGGAGTCTACAACAGCTTCCCGGAAAGGCTGAGCATCTAAATCTTGAGGGCTGAGTAGGAAATAAGCAGGCGAAGGGAGGAGTCTTGTTCACATAAAGAACGTGACAAAAGACACACACAGTCAGGCACAGCAAGGCACATTTAGGAGAGGGGGGAATTGCACTTGTGGGGTGCGGTGGGCCAGCGAGACTGGGAGGAGACGAGGTGGAAGGAGACACCCCCGGAGGCCCTGGTAGCGGAGACCCCGGCTGGAGTCTTGCAGGTGGTCCAGACCGGTGATTTTTAATATCCTACAGATCCCTGGGGGTCTCTGAAATGGCAGGTCTAGCACCGCAGGCCTGAGGCCTACACGTTTCCCCAGTGCCTGGTTCTGGCTCCTCCTTCCTGAGCATCAGAGACTTCAACATCACCTGCAGGTGCCACCTTGATTACACTCCCTTCTGCATTTCACCAGACCCCAGGCCATTGGCTTCACCTTCAAGTTCAGAGCCCTGATGTGCAACAGTGACTTAAAGCCAGTTTCCCTTTGAGCATCACCTGGAGGATTTTTAACAATGCAGGACTGTACCCATTAAATATTCTGAATACCCAGTGGCGCCTGGCAGAGGTGTTTTAAAGCTCATCTCAGAGAGGAAAGAGAAAGCCGAGTGAGGAAAAATGATTGAGTAAGTACCACAGCCCTGGGACTAGAGTGAGGTTGGCAGCCAGCTAAGAGAGGCCCTTTAAAAAGCTCATGCCACCCCACTGTCTGCCCTTCCATCCCAGATCGTGGCTGTAACTCCAGAAACCGGAGTTTTTTTTCCATGGGGGCTAAATTGGGTTTCCATCAGTTCAAACCCACAGAGCAGTGAAAAGTAAGGGTCTCTCCAGGCATTACGTTTAAGGATTCATTAAATAAAATTGACTTCCTGCCACGTGTGAGGTCCTGGGCTGGAGCTTGGGCTACAGAAACAGGGGCTGTAAAGAAAAATCTGAATAACGTGGCCAGTCGGGGAACCACATTCCCCGGTGCATGACTAAAACACGCTTCCAGGGAGCTCGGGGCCGGGGCTCAGACGGGGTGGGGCGGAGTGACAGCTCTCAGTCCCTGCAGACATCACGCACGCACCCCGCCAATGAAGGGGCCTCTCACCTACACCCTGAAAAAAATGAAATATGCACTTTATTATAATCGTCTCAAAAAGGAGAAAGTTTATTTTTAAACCTGACCATTCAAAACCTTATTTTTAAGCATTCACAAATTGGTGGGGGTGGGGGGAATCTTTTTTTATTAATTATTTTCAAATAAAAATCAAAGAAATCTTTTGAAGTCTTATGCAGACTATGTTTTATGATTTCTTTTATTAATAAGCGGTTAATACTGTAATTGTTTCTTTGCGTAACAGAACGATTACATAAAATGAATATATTTAAGATAACTACATACTCATTTCGTTCCTTTCTTCCTATGAAGTACGTTTTCTTTAGAAGCCAAATTTGTGCGTTGGAAAAGGCAGCCGAATCGCCAAAGTTGTAATTTTATGAAACCACAAAAGGCTCTTCTAAAGGGATCTGACTTGAATACACACTGCAAGGAAATTAATAGTCTCAGCTCAAACATCCTCTTTAATCCATCTCCTCTGCCTCTTGTGAGGAAGAGAAGCAGCAGTTGTCAAACTGACTGAGGAGAGAGGCGAGTGTTGAGCAACACGGGCTGGCGAGAGGCCAGGCGAGTTCCTTCTGGGGTCCCGCTGCTGCCTTCGGGGCGCTGCCAGGCCAGGGATGTGCTGTGTGTCATTATCAATTTGCACTCTGATTTCCTAACAGTTCAAGAGGCCTTTTGACAAAAGCCTCCATTTAGATCTAATAATAACTCTGGATTTTTGCTGAATGTCTCACAAGCTGGGAACAAGGCCCATTGGCTGCACATGCTTCCACTGCGCGAGTTTCCTTTACTGAGCCCAGAGGGGACAGTCGAGCAGACGAGAAAATGTGTCCTGGGGAAACGCACTCACTCTTGGAATCTCCTTTTAAGAGAAAGATTTCAGTTCACTTGCAGAGTCTACCTGAGCAGCGGGTCACAGCCTTGTTGTCTAGCTCTCGCCTGAATAAGAGCAGCTAAAATTCAATAGTTCTCTGTGGCCTCCCGCATCATATAATTATAAAATCTAATGGACTGAATTGATCTACTTCCCCCAACTTAGTCACACAACAGCGAATCCATTTCCAATAAGTTACAATATCCACTTAAACCCCGATCTCTCTTGAGGGGTCTGCTCCCCATCTGGCTAACACTTTCCATTGGAATGCCCATCTGCAAATTCTGTTATTTTTTCTCCATGGAATACACAGAATTATCTTCCGTCCCTCTCACTCTCCAAATTTTTAAAATTTGTTAGGATTTCCTAACCGCTCCTCTCCAACAAAGTTTTCTTCAAGGCAATGCTCCAACATTCCTTTGAGGATTTCTAATGTGGCATGAGAGCCCCAAGCTCGTTTGGGGCAAATTATAAAGGAAAAGAATAAGGTGTGAAGTCAAAAAGGGGGTCCTGTGTGCTTGTAGGAGGCCAAAGGGAGTGACAAAGTGGACTTCCAAGGTATTCGTGTTAGAACTCTCTTAGAATGGTCTCAGATACCTCGTCTTATCTCAGGAATACTTTCATAAACACCCACATCATTTTGCCTTTGCATTCCACCCCCTACCCCCAAACTGGCATAAACTTTTGGAGATGTTTCCTCTGTCTACCTGCTCTGAACCTCACTCATAGACCTGTCCAATGTGAGAGAGTGAAAAGGTTCTAGGAGGGAGCAAATTAAACTGAATCTATCAAAAAAGATTCTCCAATGACTTGTTACTTTAGGAAACTTTCTTGAAAAAGGTCTTAAGGACAAGGCTGAAATGATTGATTGAGGTTCAGCCACAGACTCTATGGAAATGTTATAATTTCCAAGTTATTTAATTTATCACATGAGCTGAATTTAAGATAGACAACACAGTGGGAGTATTTTGTGGAATAAAGAGTTTTCAAGCAGAAAGTGACTTTCCATTCTATCCAATTGGACTATACAGCCAGAACTAGAACCTCTTTAAAAATCGTTTAAAAATTGGTCATCCAGGTTCTCTCCAGACATTTCCAGAAATACATCACTCCTGACTCAAATTTCCTCCTCAACTAATTGTATCAGCAGTGAGTCCAGAACCACTGGGATAGTCTAGAGTTGATCTAGAATTCCAGGGATGCCCTTTCTTTGAGACCAGTTTTACCTTCTAGGGAAGAAAAAGAAATCTATATTTTCTTCTGCATGATGGCTTCTTGGTTCAAAATGATCAAGTCAATATTTTTCTATGTTTAAATTGTCAAATTAGTTATAGGGTTTGTGAAATTTTGTCAAAACTACAGCTTTGTCACATATTACAATTGCAAATGTTCTGGAATGGTAAAGCGGTGAACTCTTCTTATTCCCTTAGGCAAAAATTCTACTTGTAGCAGGATAAGGAGCCACCTGGCAGGGGAAGGAGAAAAGCTTACATAGCCAAGAAACCCCAGGGGCTCTGAGAACGGAGCAAAGATCTCTTCTTTGATGTGGGAAAAAGTGCAGTATCACACTTAGGTAAGTCATCCATTTATTTATCCACTTAGTCATCTATTCATTTTTTTCACCAATTAAACAACTATACAATAATTTACCACTCACTCATCAATATTCAATAATTTACTGACTCATTAACTTGCTCACTCATTCATTTCACATTTTGTGTTCATTGAATAATGTGTTCTTTATATAGCCATTCATTTTTATGGCCAAATTTACCAAGCCATGTTGCTAGGGTTGGTGTTGATGAAATGAGAAAGACCGAGCCGCTATCCTTGGAGAGGTCATGGTGAAGGAGAGAGAAATGCGTTCCTAACTAGAGGTGGGGTCAAGGTGCTGGGTGCAGAAAGAAAGGAGTCACTGGCTGTGTTTGGGACCCAGGAGGTTTTGCATGGTATTTAAACTTGGTAGCTCAGCAGCTGGAGGACATAGCAAGGAGGGCTGGAGGGGTCAGGTGGGAAACAGAAGGAAGGCCTTCCCCGGTGGGGAAAGCAACTCGTGCCAGGCACAGAGGTCTGCCACTTACAAAAGAAATAAACAAGCAAATCAATAAATGATCTAGACAGAATTTGTGAAAATAATAGCACATGAGACTGTGAGGTTAATAGCCTTTCAAATCACAAATTTTTCAGATGCTTTCTCCATATGACTAACTGCTATGTCAAAGAGGATTTTAATAACTCCGATAGGTTCCAATCAACATTCAGGTATTCAGTTTTCCAGTTTAGTTTATTTTCACTCAAATGCTCTTGAATCAGAAATATCAGGACGTGGAGTGCTTTCGTGTGTGTGTGTGTGTGTGTGTGTGTGTGTGTGTGTGCACGTGCATGCACCCACACTACTGCCCCCTGGTAGTGTGAGAATTTTGCTACTGTGAGAATTCTGATCCCCAGGGTGGGGCGTGATTGGGATGAAGGGACCCTCCTATGGGGATTGCCAACCTCTCCTGTGACTCCCTGCCCCTGGGCATGTGTGTGCCTCAGTTTCCACATCTGTAGGATGGGGCCAGGATACCTGCCTCAAAGGGGTGTTGTGAGGATTAAGTGTGCTGAGGACATTGGAAACAAATTACACTCAAGTTGTATATTTATTTCAGTATTTTATATTAAAAAAATCACGAAGACTATTAGAAGCAACTAAAATAAATAAATCTTAAAAACCCCAACTGTGACATATTTCCTTTCCCAAACTCATGTGGCTTCCTTGTTCAACTTACAGTCACAATGGAGAGGGCTTTCTTCAGCTATCAATAATCTTCCATGTTTGAGAACAATTTTCCTGTCTTCATATCATCATGTTGTCCTTAAAACTGAAGAAGCATTTGTTAGCCCTCCCCTAACTGTTGGCTCTTTCAATTTTTCCCATTTGGCTAATATTCTCAGGGGAAAAAAAATAAAAGAGGAGCTATGGTTGCAGAGGTCAAGCCTAAGAAATAGGAATTAAGTCAGTTTTCACTGCCAGAAATATCTTTTGTGTATAATTTGAATATTTATAATATTCTAATCAGAGATTTTCAAATATTTGAATATTTTTGAACATTTGAATCTTCTTTTTTAAAAGATTTATTTGTTTATGCATACAAGAACCAGTCCAGAGGTTTGAGAGGGGGGTGAGAGGATTCACCAGAGACAGAGCGGGGAACAGAACAGGCAGATCGACTGAAATACACTGCTGAGGGGAGCAGTGGGTGAGGCAGGAGAGGTCTGCTGTGCCATGTGGATCACCTCCATGGCCAGGGCTTGAACTTGTGCTACAGAGGCTGCAGATAGATTCATAGTGCTGCATCTTAACCCCTTGCGCCAACAGGGAGGCCCCATTTGGCATCTTTTGAGTCTTTGAATATTTTCTGAAAATGAAACTTTATATTTAAATGCAGTAAGGAAGACTGCATGTACATTTGTATTGCTCTTGATGTCGTGTTCTTTCCAACATGATAAGAATAAATGAACAATGCCAGCAGCTGTATAATGCTGTGTTCTGCTCCTATCTCCCCAGGGTTGAGGTTATTCTGTTTCATTATTGTTAACATAGGTGAAAAATGTTTCCCTAATATTGCTGTTATTTGTACTATAATTACCAAGAAGTTCAAGTAATGTAATTCCATTACATTAGTAATGGTCTGTAATTCTAGCTTTTCACTGACTGCCTCCCCCACTTAGGCCTATTCCCTGAGAATGATATAATTTGCAAAAATACATGTAGAACCAGTCCTCAGCTAGGCCATTTTTGGATTTTCAATTTTATGTCATTTTCTATAATCTCAAAATAAATATGTTCTTGCTTTTTCTGCAGTATACTTCATTATTTTGTCTTCCAAATGATTTATATATCTAACATAACTTGGTTAATGGTGTCCTACTACTTTTAACTCTAAAATATGCATTATTAAAAGATTCCTTCCTAGCCTAGAGCCCATAATTGAAAGGTGAATCAGAAAATAGACCTTTACTTTTTCCTAAAAACTAGTAGGAAAGCTTATCTGTCTCTACCAGCACCTCACATGAGTTTGGGCTCTAAATTTATACCACCTGCATCCCCAGGTAGTAGTAAATATTAAAGGTTTGGAGGCACAACAGTAACACAGGCTACATAGGATTTGCCACAGTGCACAGGAGTGGGGAACCTTTGTAATTTGAGCTCACAATCAAAAATTACAAAAGACAAGAGGGAACCATCCATCCTAAGCACAATGCAGCAGATAAAACCATGAAGAGGGCTAAAGCCTAAGGATACTAGCTCATGAAACTAGAATCTGAATGACAAATGATTCAAGATAAAGGGAGAAAACACATACCATAAGAAAATAATGTATATGGGAAACAAACAAAAAATAAAAAGCAGGCAGATCTGACAGAGAAGAATAAAACTAGGAATGAAAAGTATTGTCCTTGAGAAGAAAAAATTCATGGGGCAAATGAAACCCAGACTGCTTGCATCAGAGTAAGGAAATTTGTGCAATGAGAAAAATATGTAATATATGCAATGATGAATATTCCTAGAATAAACCAGGGAATCATAAGGAAATGGGAAATAAAGACATCAACAGGAGGACAGAATGAGAAGTTCTAAAGTGCATCCACTACAAGAAGGCAATATACGATGTTGGGAAAGCAAATGTGAGTGAGAATGGCTGAAGATTTTTCTGGAATGATGAGATAACAAACAATCTCACATTAAAACAGCACTCGGGAGTGGACACTGAATTAACCACATACATGCACATATGTGGAAACACTTATATCAGATCCTTGATTAACATTATTCTATTCAACTTGCTTCATGACTAAAAGAAAAAAGCAATCCCAGCCTACATTGCACAAAACAATGGCATTTGAGGACCTGCTTTTTTTACATCTTGTTTCCCTTAAAGAATCCAATGAGACATTAAATGAAGACATATTGTACATGCATAAATACACTTAGACATAACAGTCTTCAATTCACACACACACACAGAGCACAGGTTAACTGAAATAATATACATAATTCACCCAGAACATAGAATGAGAAATAATAGTTAAATATTCATTTTATTCTCCCTACTGTAAAAATAATAGACATAGCCTACCATTTTATATTCTTATTATTTTCTATCTTTATTAAGATCTTCTCTTAAGGACATTTCATAACAAGTGGTTTAAATGAAGAAAGCACTACCTGACACTATCATCTGGGGTGTTATAACTTCCATATATGAACTTGGTGGAGGGGCACAAACATTCAAACCACAGCAGCACATAGCAACTAGCCCAAAGGAGATTATAAAAATTATGGCAATTTTACAAGTAGAATAATATTGTACTCCACTAGAAGAAGGAGAAAGGCAAAAGAAACTTGTTAGAAAAGCAGATACAAAGATATAACATAATAATTAAAGCACACACAAGAAGCTCATTAGGTACCAAGCATTCATCTAAATAAATACTTTGCCTTTATGAATTATTTAATGCTCACATAAGTAAGCTTATAAGAGGTGCGGATATTATCCCTGCCTTACACATGCAGAAACTGAGGCACGTATGACCTACTTAAGATCACCAGTTAGTGAATGAATAGGCCAAGCCAAACCTAAACCCACCCCAGAAAGTATGCAATTAACCACCCGATTCCAAATGGGGGAAACTCCACCTTCCTCCAGAGAGAAGCACTTTTACAATCTCTCTACTCAGCAAGAACCTATGAATGACTCTTTGTGAATACCCTAAAACCTTAGAAATCCCACCGTGGAAGGGGGGTAAGCTGGAAGCCAGTGTGCAGGGAGGCCTGGGTCCCAGCCTGCCATGATGGTTCAGACACCCGGTTCCAGGCGGCCTGGGGACGCGCCTCCCCGGCTGGTCTGCTTTCGCTCTTACACTCTTGCCTGTGAAACTCTGCCACCGACTGAATGCAAATGCGAACAGTCACCGTTTGGGCTTGTTTCAAGGCTCCTGAGCTATTTCTTATTTTCAGAGCTTTGCAGCTTGTTGAAATGCAAACATCCTACCACGGAATCTTAGCTTAGCAGAAAGCATCTCTGGCGGAAAAGTGCCCATCCATTGTCCTTCGTGCGTTGGTGTAATAAATATCGGTGGCAGGTTCCGTGGGTCAAGGACTGAGTGTCGGGAACCAGACCCTTCAGTCAGCAGCTCAGAGCAAAGGACACAGACGTGAAAACACAACATTCAATTAAGAGTCTTAGGAGCAAAAGGAGCACTAAGGAGAAAGGGGCCGTTCTTCCCAGATGCCAAGGAAGATTTCACTGGCTTCCCACTGGCTTCCCACCTCAGCAACTCACCACTGAGGTCCCCGCCGCAGCCCTGGAATCCCTGAATAAGGTGGCATTGATGAAAGTTTGCCTCTGGCTCCCTGAGATGTGTGAATTTTTTCTCCCGTGTCTGTTTTGAGAAACATTAATGAACATTCGTATTGGTTAAGGTCTGGCCGTCTGCCCTGTTTGGCTTAACCAAAATTTTGAAGCAAATTCTGGGGGGGTGGGTTATTTTTTCCAATTCCTTAATTAAACAACTGGAAAGCTCCATGAGATTCATTCATCTTTGTGTCTTTTCAAATGACTTTCACTAAAAGGGCCACTATGTTGAAGTCACCACTTTCCTTTAAATAATATTTCTGCTGTGTCCTCTAGCTGTTTATTTTTATAGTTCTGTGTATTTGACCTAAAGCTTTTAACCTTGTGTGTGTGCCCTGAAATGACTTTATTGCAAAAGGGTTTGGCGTATAAATCTAAATAATAAATAATATCCAGTAGTAACAGAAGGAAAAGAAATGTCAGAACTGTCTGTTCCCTCCAGAAATGTAATGGCAGAATGAAAATATATGACATGCTTGTGTAAATGAACTCCCCGAGCGGGCAGTGCAGGGCCCTGCCACCCTTGAGTAGAACCGAGATATTGAAAATATTGCCTATCAAGTATGTAAAATATGTCAGAATTACAGCTGGTGCTGCAGGCTGTAAATCTAGTAGAGTAGCCGGGATGAAGGAGGAGACAAAGGACCTCGGAGCTGTGAAGAACACCCCTCAAGTCACCTGGAAATGAGGGGTAAGTGGAGAACCCCACTCTCTTGCCAGAATAGCTGTTGCTTGTGCCGTTATGCCACCAAGCTCCATGATAAAGTCCTGCCTGTCGTGAAACTGATCCAAAGGTGTGTCTGGAAGGAATTTGGATTAAGGGATATGGAAAATCATGAACTATTGGGCAGAAAGGCCATTTGAGTTCATGTGACTCATTACTGCCCAGTGTGTTCACCCCTAAGTATCCCTTACTATTTCCTTGCCCTGCATGGATCCTGTATTTAGAACTACGCTGCCTCCTGACTCCCACTTCTAGCACGACTACATGCTACATGCAGGAGGCTAACGCTCTTACTGGGCAAAACTAGAGAGCCACACCCAGAGCTCATAGATTCAGAGGCACCAGTGTCTGAGCAGCTGAAATCAGGAGTGAGGGGGCTGACCCCAGAAGACCAGGGTTGCCTGGCTGTCACTAGGGTCCTGCCCAGCACAGCCTTCCCAGGGCCCCATAGCTCAACCACCCACCATGTGAGCTCCAGCCCTCCAGTCTCAAAGATTTTCCTGCCACCTCCTGGCTTCTGCTGTTTCCACTTCATGACCTTGCACGAAAGAGCCCATAGCTGTGCCACGCCTCTCCATGAGTCCTCGCTGGGAGTGGACGCCTGCCACAGCACTCCCCGGACACGGTGCCCCTCGTCCACCACTGTGCTTGCTCCGGGCTTCCTGGTGCGGGAGCACTGCCAGGGGCTGAGGACTCTGGCGCTGTCTTTGTCAACTTGGGCGGCCATAAAAATACCACGGCCATGTGGGCTCAATGACAGACGCGTGTGTTCTCACACTTCTGGAGTCCAAGGTCAAGGTGCAGGCTGCCTTGGTTTTCAGGGAGAGCCCCTTCCTGGCCTGCAGACGGGAGCCTCCTCCTGGTCTGCACTCAGCTCTGCGTGCACGAGCCCGTTTCTCCTCTGTGGGTGCCACCAAGGCCCTCTGTCCACACGGTCATGTCAGGGAGTCTGGGCTTCTGCATGTGAACCTCAGGGGGACCCTATCTAATCCTCAACATAAACAAACGTCATAAATCCTTCTGTTAGCTTTCCTACCTCTTCCTTATTAACACCCTACACCAGCATTTCTGCTTTAGTTGATCTAGTGAGTGAAAAAAGGAAACACTTCAGAGTCACCATCTTCATCTTCTTAAAACATGAGTCATCACTGTAGGGAAGTCAAAGAAAAAATGTCTCGAATTATTAACATTTACATTCATTTCCTCAGGTTTTGTTTTCAGTAATTTGCTAGAGCAAACATGGGGGGTGGGTAAGAGCTTATTATCACATTCACCTGAGAAGTGCAGACCTCACCTGGGGAAACCTGGGGTGGCAGTCATCGGAATGGAGGCCTTGTGCTGTGTTAGGTGGCTGCACTATGCGCTTCGTTTCTGTCACTTTTCCCTGTCAGCGCAACCCAGAGGTGCTGGGTATTTGTTTTCTCATTATGCATCTTGCAGATAAAGAACCTCAGGCTCAGTGTGAGCTACAGGTCCAAATTCACACAGTGGAGAAGTGACCGGTGCCAGGATGTGAGCACAACGGACTCGACTCCCACAAGTCGTGCCCCCCACCTAGGGAACCAGCTAGGCAGCCAACGATGCAATAACCACTGGGCTTTATCAAAACAGGTTCTCAGATCTCTGTCAATAGCACACAGAGACCGAGCAGCCTGGAATTCTATCCAAGCATCTCTAGTCAGACCCAGCCCCATTTTGCAAATACGGCCCAGGAACAGGGTTGCGTAATAACTTCACTGGACCACTGGACACTGCTTTGTTGGATTCCTTCCTCTGTAAGGAAATATGGAAAGTTATGATTATTCACTGTGTGAGTATAAAGATAAAAACATCAATATTGTATCTCTGTTTCTTTGACTTAAAAGTATATTTTTTTCCTTCTGCAATTTCTTTTTGTAAAGATTTATTTTATTCATGCAAACAAGAACTGGGGTGCAGGCCAGTGGTGCAGGAGGTGAGAGGATTCACCAGAGACAGAGTGGGGAACAGAACAGGCAGATCTACTGAGACACACTGCTGAGGGGAGCAGCAGGGAGACAGGACAGGTCTGCTGTGCCATGTGGGTAGCTCCTTGGCCGGGGATCGAACTCGTGTTGCAGTGGCTGCGGATAGAGTCATTGTGCTGAGACTTAACCCCTTGTGCCCCCAGGGGGGCCCTCTTCTGCAGTTTCATAAAGGAATGAAGCCATTGTCAGGACCCCAAAATCTCACGCTGTGCTGGCCGGGCCAGCGGATGAGCTGGTCCTGCTGGGGAGGGTGATGTGCGTGGCCAACAGCTAGTAATGGCCAGGGTTCCAGGTCAGGGCCCGCAGTGTCTGCCCGGGGTCTCTCGGTCTCGTACATATGGTCTTCTGGCCCAGGTCTGAAATAGACAAGGTGTTGATTTGAGGTCCAAGAAAGGACATTCGCTTGCTGATATTTTTGAGCCTGTGCAGAGTGAAAGGCGCCACTCGTCTTGAAAAGAATTCTAACTACCTAAGACAATGCGAACACCGTCACACCGGGGTCTGAGCCCTGAGTCTTGTATGGAATCAATGAAGACCTGCAGAACATGGGGTGTAAGGAATTGTTCTCTATGGCTGTGTTTATTTCTACCAGAGGAGAGACTCCCCTCAAATACAAAACACCCCACATTCCTGAGGTGACTCCTGGATTCAGGGGGTCCTCCAGGAATGAAGTCTCAGGGATGTTCACCAGAAGCTCACCCTCTGTGCTCGGCATGTTGACCATGGACATGTCCTCACAACACAGCCTTTTCTATCCATTTCTAGCAGGTTTAGGCAAAAAAATTCATATGGCCAGAGCTTCCCCACCCATGCACCTTTCTCCAAGCCGCCCCTCTGCTGACCAGTCTCCTTCTCCCCCAGCTCTCCTGTCTCTCACCCTGCATCCCCCACATTGCTCAAGTCTCAACTCAGTTTGCAATCTTGACCTCCTGATTAGAACTCACAATTATGGATACTTAGAAGACCCTCAATGTGCTGTCTGCAAGCTGGAGACTCTGGAAATTTGGTGCAGCTGAAAGGTGAGAGAGCCAGAAAGCCAGGGGGGAGAACCCAGCCTTGGGCTGAGGGCCAGAGAAGCAGGACATCCAGGCAGGAGCAGGTAAAGCCCCCACTCAGCTTTCCAGCTAATGCACCTTCCTCTGCCTCTGTTCTGTCCAGGCCTCCCTGGAGTAGATGCTGCTTACCTGCATCGGGGAAGAGATTTGCTTTACTGCATCCACCAGCTAAATATCAGTCTTATCCAGAAACACCATGGAGACACACTCAGAAATGTGGTTTAAACAGAAACCTGGACATCATGTCAAGTTAACACATGAAGTCAATCCTCCCAAGGATTGACTGTTGTTCACACACAGATTCCACAAAAGCTGAACTAATCAGGCAGAACATCTTTTTAATTCATATTCTTTTTTTTTGTATTGCATGTAAATATATAAATGTTTTAAATTCTTTCACGCACAGATATTAAAGTCCCCAACATGGTGCTATAATTGAATAATGCCTCACTAAGAACCTGAATTGCTTCTTACAGAAGAATGGACACGATGAGCAGGAAAGGGTGGGGGAGGGCAGGCAGGGCAGCCACCACAAGGCTGCAAGCACGGTCTGATGTGTGGCCCATCCTCACGTCACTCACAAACGCTGCCTCTTTAAGACACGGTTAATGAAAGCCATCTGCCAGGCCCTCGGTCGGCAGAAGCTCAGCCCTGTTTACTGTAAATGTCGGAATGTGTAAGGGACCTAAGGGTGGAGGGTGGCTCTGGGAAAATAAAGCAAAATGCTTTGAAAGAACCAAGGAAGCTTTGTAAGCAGTAACATCCCTGGAGAAGTGAAAAATCATGGGCTCCACCCGCTAGTGCTGGGAAAGCTCATTCCTGCAAATGGCCGCCACATGTTCTCCAGGACAGAGGTGGCTTTTCTGCCGTAAACATGCTGCCAGTCAGTCCAGACAGTTCTACCTGCAACGCTAGCCTTCTGGACCTCCCCTGGCCGGCGAGGAAGACGGGCCTTGCCTTGCAGGCCGCACAGCTAGCTGGGCCGCTGGGCTGTGTTTGCAACCAGAAGCCCAGGCCTGGATACTCGGCACGGCTGTCCCCTTGTGTGGCTTCATCCCTGTTGCACACATGCGGGGGCCTTTTCCACCAGGGAGGACCGAAAACAAATGTCCCGTCTCCAGACACGGACTCCCAATGGCGGAGGCCACAGCCGCCTCTGCAGCTGTCTCAGTGACATGCCCCTGACTGACTCCACTTTTTCACACTAAATCCTCCCTTCTGGCTCAAGTAACCCTGAGCCTCCGACGTCCTGGCTGTCCCCTGCCCGCACACCCTCTCAGTAATTCTCTTCTGTGGAAAAGCTCAAGGAGAGTTTAGTTTTCCAAAGGTCAGTTCTTTCTCTTGGACCCTCAGCTTTGCCCCCCTTGGCAAGACAAACCTCATTGTGTGAGAAGCAACGAAAAAATTGTGGGGTCAAAGCAGGGGAGGGAGGAGCACACGGGACTCGGGTGGTGGATCCTGGGTGCCGTGATGGTGGGAGAACCTGGGGGTGACTCCCGAGGGGAGATGCAAATACTGTGCAAAAATGAACAATAATGCAGGAGAATAAGGACATAATAGAGGCGGGACTTGACTCAGTGAGGAAAAGAAGGGCGTTGACCAGACCCCAGCTGGCTTCCGCTGCCGTCCCCACCACTTTGGGCGAGGACCCGCCCGCCGCTCCCTCTGCTGCAGGGCGAGCAAGTGGGGCTGGGCAGGGTGGCGTAGTTGTTCCCAAGCACACTGACACATCGGCGTCTCTGCAGCACATTTTGAAGATTGCGAGTGACATGAAGACATCTGAGTCTGCGGTGACAAGTGGTCGGGAGAAGCAGGCGGTGACTCGGCACGGATGCACCAGCTGCTGGGTGCTGAGGTGCAGAGATGCCACCGGGATGCAGGCCCTCAGGGTCGCCTCCCCGCAGAGCTGGGCCTGACGCCAGCGCAGGCGCAGCCTCGGCCGGGCTTTCCCCGGGTGCACACTCATGTTGGTTGTTACTGGGACAAGTGCGTGGTGGGTTTTCTGTGCTCGCCAGGGGAGGCTGGACAGGGATGTGCTGCGCCAGGCGTCAGGTGAGTCGCAGAGGCCAGGCCAGGGCAGCCGAGACCACGCTCCCCACCGAACCCCAGAATTCCATGGGTCCCAAGGGACCCATGGGTGCGCCAAGGGCAGAGTGACGCTGGCGTGGAAATGGGAGACTCCACCACTGCCTCAGGGAGAGGGCGGAGTCCCCTTGCAAGGGGCATGGACGCAAGGAGGGCCGGCGGTCCAGCGGACAATCCAGATGTCGCCTGACCGTGGGGCTCTTGCCAGCTTTTCCCAGCTTCGGAAGCCAGATCGCTGCGACATTGCTCGTCCCTCATCAGAAATACACACCCATCTAGGGTGCAGCACATTGTAGGCGTGAACTGGATAGCTGCGGGATGAGTGGACAGGCTACTAATGGTGACTAGCACAGCATGGAGCAGGATTTAGACCCCAGCACAGGATTTGAGCAGGATTTAGACCCCAGCAATGTCCCAGGATTAAGATGCCCACGATGCCCCCCAGCAATGTCCCAGTTGCCGGCAGGAGACAAATCCAGCAGTGACAGGACTTTGGTCCCTCGGTGCTTCTGGAAGTCTCAGGCAGGCGCTTCCACACGTCACGTGGGCTAGGGCCTGGGATCCGACTCCTCTCACATCCTCAGGAATGCAAGCGCTTGTCCTCCCAGGGACCCCCAGACACATGGCCCATGGCTACCGTCCCCTGGGGCCAGCGTGGGAACACCCTGGGGCCTCACAGGAAGGAAGGAGGTTCAAGGAAGGCGTGACCCATGGTTATTTTCAGCCCAAGTCCTCTCCGTTCAAGCAGAGGTCACATTTCTTTCCTGAAGACAGAGGAGACTCAGCCCTGCTGCGGGTTTCATGGAAAGAATCCCAGCCTGGGGTTTGGGAACGGAGGCCTTTCCTCCCACCCTCCCCTCCATTTACGTCCAAGAGCGAGCCCCTTCCCTGCCGGGAAACTTGACCTTTCAATCTTTAAAATGCATCTGTTCAGAAACTCTTGGGAACCTACCACAGGCCAGGTTCTCCATGGTTCCAGGTCCTGAAGGTAAGATTGTCAAAGAAAGGCCCTGTTCACATGAGATCTTTGCTCCAGGAGCTGGAGACAAACAATAAACAAATAAAGGGCAGGTGACACTATAGGAAAGGCTCAAAAGCAGGGGGAGGTGAAGAACTGCTCTTGTGCACAAGCTGGTGCGGGGAGGGGACTGTGCAGATAGAGTGAAGAAGGGAGATTCTGGAGGGAGGGCAGGGGCTGGGGGTGCGCCAGAGGGAGCATGCTGGGGGTGCAGACTCCCCGAGCGGGGGGGAGCTGTGCATTCAAGGAACAGAACGCAAGGCAGAAGGACTGGGACGCGTCAGCCGGGAGAGGCGTCACTGGGGTCCTGATCAGGACAGTTATTTCCTTTCCAGTGAGATGGAGAGAAAGCCGGGGAGCTCAGGCGATGGGGCGAGAGAGTCTGCAGGACACCGTGGGCCTTTGTCACAGGTGGAGCAGAGAGGGAAAAACATCACGGATGTTGTCCGATTGTACCTATTTGAAAGGAGGTGTTCATGGAACAAACATGGTGTTGGAACAGAGTTCACTTCATCTGCACAGTTTTGTCTGAGTAACTGGGAAAATATCTGAATTTACTGGAACGCGAGATGGGGGGAAGCCACTTTACAAACACAGGGAAGTTCATGGGCCTCCCCTGGTGGCGCAGCGGTTGAGCGCTGGGCTGTGAAGCTGCCCGCAGCCTCTGCAGCGCTGGTTCGTTCCCCGGCCGCCAGCGAGGGTCCCACAAAAAAACAAAACAAAACAAACAAAAAAAACAAACACAGAGAAGTTCAGACTGGGACATGACCCTTTGCAGATGCCCCCTGCGGGTGCCAATGGACGAGGAGACAGCTGCACCGGCGTGTGAGACCAGGAGAGCGTCCTGGGCGGGCGGACCTTTAGCGGCTGGGCGTCTGGCGGGCCTCAGAGCACAGAAACTCCAGGGGCTACTTCCCCAGCTCTCCCACCTTTCACAAATATCGTAGCAAATGTGCAAGAGAGAAAGGTGTGCCTGATGGGAAATGCACCCTTCATCAAGGAGACTCAGTATGACCCAGGGCCCAGCAGGCTCTTCAATGGGGAGCTTGAGAAAAACACAGATTGTTGCCACCCCGGATTTCCTGAATCAGAAATTTGCGGGGGGTGGGGGAGGTCAAGAGGCACAAAGTCAAGTCCTCCAATTGATTACAGCCAGTTTGATTTAATGCCTTTGGACACCAGGGGTTAAACTTCTTTTGAACCAAGTAAGAAAGTCAGGAAACTATAAAACGGGAGAATTGGACTTATAGACACTAATTCCTCGGTGCTGCTAACACGAAGGAAGACTCTCAAATATTCATGGGTTTCTGCTTGATTCACATTTCAAATTTGCACTCTGCCTTTGCCTTACCCAGCAGAGCAGTGTACGGCAGGAGGCACTTTTGGTGTCTGAGGTTAGGACCAGAGGAAGCGTCTTGAAGCACCGTCATGAGGATGACAGGAGGAACTCCCCTCGTGAAAGTCCTTTTAGGAACTAATGTGTCTGCCCAGAATCTACCCAACAGGAAGCGTATTCTTAGAAGTATTAAGAAGTTCAGCTTTAGGGGTCTCCCTGGTGGCACAAGAGGGTTAAGACACAACCTATGAAGCTGTCCCCAGTCACTGTAGCATGAGTTTGATCCCCGACCGGGGAGCAACCCACATGGCGCAGCAGACCTCTCCTGTCTCCCCACTGCTCCCCTCAGCAGTGTGTTTCGGTCAATCTGCCTGTTCTGTTCCCCACTCTGTCTCTGGTGAATCCTCTCACCCTCCCACACCTCTGGCCTGTACCCCAGCTTTTGTATGCATAAATAAATAAATATTAAAAAAAAAAAAGGTCAGCTTCAATTCATGAGTTTTAAGCATTTTAGACTAATCTCTGAATCATTTCCATTCCTAAAAAGAGTGATATAAACCAATCTGAGTGCAGAGTTAATTCATGATCCACTCATCTGTTTGGGGGCACAGATGTTGTTTCCATTATTTGGCTGAAGTATATAGTGCTGCAATAAACATGGGAGTCCAAGTTTCCTTTCGAATTAGTGTTATGGATTTTTTTGAGTAGATGCCTAGGAGTGAAATTACTGGGTCATATGACATCCATTTGCAATGTTTGGAGACACCTTGATGCTGCTTTCCATGAGGGCAGGACCAGTTTGCATTCCCATCAGCACTGGGGGTCCGCTTAACCCCACACCCTCGCCAGCACTTGCTGTTTCTGATCTTTTCAACGTGGGCCTTTGTCACAGGTGGTATCTTGTCGTGGTCTTGACTTGCGTGTCCCTAAAGTGGTGGTGAAATTGTTCTTTAGAGAAGTGTCTGTTTAGCTCTTCGGTCCATTTTTTGATTGAGTTATTGGTGTGTTTTCTGTAGAGTTTTATGTGTTCTTTGTAGATCTTTGATATCTATAACCTAGTATTAGTATTAACTTTTTAGTATCACTGGATCTGTAGTGACATTCCCTTTTTACTTACAGCTTGGATAATGTAATGCTTTCTTCCTTTTTCTATTTTTTAATTATTTTCAGTTTTGTTTGTTTTATTGACATAAACTTGCATTATAACAGCACATGAGCGTCAGCTATTCATTGTTGAGAACCGACACGTGAATCTACTGCGTAAGTTCAGCACCAACATTTCAAATTTACCCTTCATATGACATTTTCCCCTTTTCTTCAACTTGCCCATCCCCTTACCCCCCCCTTTTTTTTTCTTGATAAGACCTGTGAGATGATTTTCAACATTACTAGTGTCTTTTTCAAATACCAGAGATTATTGATACATTCTTTCTTAACCAGATTTCCATAAGAGAATTACTTCCTGGAGAAAATGACTTAAATGACTCTATTTTCTGTGTCCTAAGGATGGGGTATAGTTAGTAACATCCTAGATGGATAGGAAAGAAGTTAATCCATTACATACAGTGGATGCCTCAGAATGGGTGTCAGCAAACTAAGGTCCCTGGACAAGCAATTGATTTGTAAATAAAGATGTATTGGATGCAGCCATGATCGTTCATGCACATCTTGTGTTTGAGGGCCTCCATACTGTTTTCCTAATGTGAGAACAGAACTGCGTAATTGTAACAGAAGTCAGCAGCTGTATAGTTTTCAAAGTCTAAAATATTTACTATTTGGACTTTTACCTCCAAAAAATTTGCTGACTTCAGCCGTAGGGAAACCAGATGAAGGAGGATTGTGATGGGGTGCTTGCTTTCAAACTCAGTAATTTCTGTATTTATATTTATTATTTCCTCTCTTCTACTCTCTTTGGACTGATTTTGCTGTTCTTTAAATTCCATTTTTTAACAGCTTCATTGAGATATAATTAACATGCCATACAAATGCCCTGAATGTACAATTCAAAGCCTACGAGTCTAGTCAGTTTTATATCCAGCACCACTATCAACTGTGGCACGTTATTCACTCCCACTAGAAGTAGCACTGCACTGTCAGTCTGTCATCTCTCACTCTCCCGCCTCCAACCGTAGATCTACTTTCTTTCTCTATGCAGCTACCTCATCTACCCTGTCTCCCTGAATGGAATCTACAATCTGGTTCTTTGTGATTGAATTATACTTCTTTCACTTGCCATGTTTTCAGGGTTCATCCAGGTTGTAGCATGTATCTGAACTGCATTTCCTTTTACTTCTGAATAATATTACATTATAGAGATGCCCACATTTTATTTATCCATTCACCCCTTGACAGGCACTTGAATTCCTTCCAATTTCTTGACTCTTATAAATAAAATTGCTATGAACGCTTATGAATAAGTTTTTTCTCTGGGCATATGTTTTCATTTTTCTGGGCAAGATAACCAGGGGTGGTCTAGATGATAAATTTATTTGATAAATACTTAGGTATATGTGATAAATCAATGTTGAAGGGGTTGCCAAGCTGGTTTTCATGTTGCTGTGCCATTTTCCATTCTCACCAGAATATGTAAGGGCTCTATTTTCTCCATCTTCTCACTGCATTTGCAATTATTTAAGTTATTGAGATATATATATATATATATATATATATATATGATTAAGTCACTGATTATTAGCAATTCTTTTTTCCAATATGCATAATTACTGAGATACACTTTCCCTCTGAGTATCACTTTAGCTACATCATCATGTTCTGTTTCTACTATCCTATGATGGGTTTGTTTAATTAAAATATTCTTGAACTTTCCTTATGATTTTCCTTTGACTCTGTGTTTTCTAGATGTTATCTTAATTTCCAAATTTATTTTGAAAAGAAAAAATAAATGATCAAAAACTAAAATTTATTGAGTTATCCTATTGCCTAATATTAATATGTGTTAAAAGAGTATCCAGTGAACAATACAGTCTATGTTTTTGATATTTGTGGATTAGGAAAATTATTTCAATCATATCACTCTGATATTTTTTAAAGATTTATTTATTCATACAAGAGCTGGAATAAAGGCCAGAGGTGTGTGTTTGTGTGGGGTGGGGTGCGGTAAGAGGATTCACCAGAGACAGAGTGGGGAACAGAACAGGCAGATTGACCGAGGTACATTGCTGAGTGCAGCAATAGGCGAGACAGGAGAGGTCTGCCGTGCCATGTGGGTTGCTCCCTGGCTGGCCAGGAATCAAACTCATGCTGCAGTGGCTGTGGATAGCTTCCTAGGTTGCATCTTAACCCTTGCACCATCAGGGAGGCCCATCACTCAGATATTTTGTTAAAATATTATTACTGATTTTCTAGTTACTTTTTTTAATCAATTACCAAGGAGGAATGTTAAATTTCCCACTGCGATGTTTGGCAATTAGAGAGGAAGTTCTGCCCATTTTGTCTCATATAGTAATATTTTAGTGGCCTATAAATAACATGGTTAGATTTTATTTTTTAAACATTTATCATCATTGGAAATGATCATTCTAAATAGTAAGACTTTTTTATCTTAAATACTTTTGAACATAAAATAGATATATTAGGTTTCTTTTCATAATTATGTACATAATAGATGTTTCACATACAATTTTTCTTTATACCTTTCACAGATGTCTATAAATCATCTGTAAGGCGCACGTTCTTATAATCTTTCTCTTTTATCTATTTATTTCACTTATATTTGGACTTTGATTTAGTATATATATTTTTTTTAATTTTAATACTTAGCCTAAGTTTTCTTTTTCTCTGTTCTTTCTTCCTTTAGAATCACTTTTGTTATTAGAGTTCCCTTTGTTAATAAAATTTGTGTTAGGCAACAATCAACAATTGATGCCACTAAAAATATATGGAAGTGTTGTGTTTAATAAAAGGACTGCTTAAAATGCAGTAGACAGGATTCAAGGAAACCAAGTAACTGGTAGGTGTGGGACTATTTTTAATCCCTAATCCTGAAGGAGTAAGAGAGGAGAGCAGTCCTGTCTTCTAAAGACAAAGGTGTAGAGAGAGCTGCCTGATGGAGGCTGGAATCTTAAACAAGAAGCCAGCCCACTGCAAACAGACAGGAAAGCAGTTGGGGAGATAAAAACCCCACCTCACATCCAGACACAACCTTTCCCCCCCCCCTTCCTTCCACTCACTGCTTCTCCTCTCTGACTGAATCCAATCAGAAGCCAGAAGACGAGGATGTCCATTGACAAAGTCCACAGACATTCTCCCAGGGCACCAGTGAGGGTCTAAAGTAAAAGCTATCTGGGCTTCCCTGGGGCCTAGGGGTTAAGTCTCAACAGCATCACTGCTGCAGCATGAGTTCGATCCCCAGGCAGGGAGCTCATCCACAGGGCGCTGCAGGGCAGAACTCTCCTGTCCCCCTGCTGTTCCCCTCAGCAGTGTATTTCAGTAGATCTACCTGTTCTGCTCCCCACTCTATCTCTGGTGAAATCCTTCATGGCCCCCCACCCTACCCCACACCTCTGGCCTAACCCCAGTTCTTCTACACAGAAAAAAAGAGACAAAGCTATCTAAGAAAGAGTTCTATGTCATTTCCATTATTTTGCTGGAATTACCTTTGATTGTATGATAGACATGCTCCACTCATCTGCACAGAAGCTAGTCAAGACCTTCTCTCCTCCTGGGGAATGTAAGGCCTTTAGAAGATGTCAACTGCACTTACTTCTCTTCAAATTTATGTTGCATATTTTGCATTTTCATTCTAACATGTTTTATCCAACCAAGCATGCTATTAGTGTCATACACATCATTATCTACTTAGTTTTACCCAATAATTACAACTCTATGTTCCGCCTTCCTTCTTACATCTCAGACTTACAAGTTAGTGATGAGTTGCTTGAAATACATTCCTTTAAAATAGGTATCACTGAGAAACTGGTTACAAAGTTTGGAAACATATATATATATATATATATATATATATATATATATATATATATATTTTAAATATGTTTTCATCTTTGTATTTGAAATCTATTTTCAGGGTAGAATGCTCTCCAAATTGTTCTCTCTTTCTCTCAAGTCTTTGAGGGCAGTCTGTCTTTTATTTATCACTGGTTCGCTTTATTGTGGTTTTATGTTTGTTTTTGTGCTTCATTATGATATTATAGGTGCGGAATTCTTTCTATCTAACTGAAATTATATGTAGTGGCAGGATAGGCACAGAGCAGGTTTTCTATGATCCCATGCACATGGGGTAAAGGAGACTTCTGGAGCCCTTGGTGGTTTTCTCAGGCTTTTATTGAGCTTTTACATGTAGTGCAGCAACCAGGGACACAGCAGGCAAGGGTGCCAGGGGGGCCAGGAGGCCCGCAGGCCTCCAAGCCCCCAGCAAGTCTTCCCTCTCAGCTTCTCTGGCCTCTTTCTCCCCTTCTCTCTTCTGCCTCTCTCCTGCCTCTGCATCTCTTGGCGACTCTATCAATCCTGCTGCCCTGGCCCTCAGAAGTAAACACTATAACTTAGAACAATGTAACAAATGCAGGTGTCCCATCAGGCAGGGCAATCCTAATGGCAGGAGGACAGAAAAGCCTGAAAATCACTTACCCTACACTGTCCTTGGCTTCTCTCTAGCGGTTGATGTTTCCGATGATTCTGGAAAATTTTCAGTCAATTTCTCTTCAAATACTGTCTCTTCTGTTTCTGGGCATCTCCTCAAACGCCTAGTCAGCCCTCTTGTTCCATGTTTATTTTCTCTTCATATTTTCATCTTTTAACAGGTTTTACTTTCTAAAATTTTTGATCTTTCAATTTCCTTTTTCTTACTACAGCAAATCTACATTTGTTTTTTAAATTATGCTCATTGTAATTTTCCTTTCAAGATATTCTAATTGATATTTAGAAAACTTCAATGTTTCTCTTTGTAGTTCCTCTTGCCAGAAGCTATTTCAAAAGCTTATCTGTTAATATGTTTTTTAAATAGAGGAATCACATTTGCCATTGTGGCTACATCTGGTAAGAGCAATATTTGTTGTCTTCACAGATATTTTTCTATTGTGTACAAGATAAACCCAACTAGTTTCACCTTTCCAACAAAACCTCTAATTGATCCCTAATTATCAGCCACAATAGGTGGGGGGTGGAAGGGTAGGGAAGTTGACCTCAACCAAATCTTCTGACCATCTCTGATTCAGGGGGTCTATCTAGCAAAGTAGCTCTTTAAACTTAACCAAAAATTACCTTGGCTAACTCTCAAGAAAGACAAAATTTGCAATGAATAAATGCATGATCATTTATTGGGAGGGGGAAAGAGTCATCTTTGTGTAAATAAACCCACGTCATGATCCTAATCTAAAAACACATTTAATAGTGAGGAAGAGTACTTTAAAAAGTAGGTTAATTTACTCAAACATCCAGCATGAATTAGTCACTTCAGCAACCAATTTAAATTATTCATTATCTATTCTAAATTAGGAAATCTTTCCAGTTTAGGAAGAGTATCACCAAGGCTCAAATAATTCAGATGCTTTACCCAGGATTACGAACAAATAAGTGGCAGATCTGAATTGAGAACTCAGACCTAAAACAAAGTTTATTGTTTACTATTCCTAAGTTAACGTTATTAGCCCAGAAGAGAAGTAAACTAAGGTGAAGCTAAAATTAGGAACCACTTAAACAAGAATGGAGTGATTGGCGGAGAAAAATGTATTGCAGAATGCAGGCGATTTCCTTGTTTGGAAAACATCATGTTGGCCGTGAGGTGTGGCAGGTACCTGTGGAAATCATTAGCCTCCATCTTGAAGCTGAATATGGGGTATAGAGGGAGGTGTTTGGGGGGACCAGCCAGGCTGAGGAAGTTATTTGTGCCTGGACAGGTGGGCAAGAGGCTACCACCTTCAGCGACAGGTTGATTTTGACTTACCTGAGCTGGGAGGTGCAGCCTCCACCATCTCATTCCTGTCTCCATTTCCTCCCCAAGCTCAGACAGTGTTATAGAATCTGGCTCTTTGTCTTTTTCTGCTAGTGGAGTGAACTTTATGTGGGTTTTCTGTTTCTCTTATTCAGCCTAGAGCTGAATAAGCTCTCAGGGTGTGGGACTGAATGAAGGGAAGAAATGAGTTTAACCAGATCAGTAAGGTTTTTCTATAAAGAACTAGAAAATAAATCTTTGGGCTTTGAAGACCATGCCCCCACAGACAAGGGCCAAGGAATGGGTGTGGCTATGTTATAATAGTTTGTTGATACTCACTGAAATTTGAACTTCATCAAATATTTATGTCTCATAAAATATGATTATTATTATTTTTGATATTTTCAGCTATTTAAAATAGGAAAACATTCCTAGCTTCTGGCCAATTTGCCAATCCCTGAGTTAAACCAACAAAGCTTGTAGGCTCCACTCCCATTGAAAACATTCTTATGTTTCAGTCTGAATTCAAGCCAATATGCCACCTTTTTCCCAAAAATTGGCGGTTTCGTTAAGTAAGAATCCCTAGAAAAGGTAAATAATTATGCAGTGAAGGGGGTTGGTCTACTAAAGGAATTATACACATCAGCTTCCAAAGACTAGGGAGAGACACATTTTGTTGGGTGCTGAGATCATTTTGTTTGGCATTTTCTCTTTTCGGAAGTAGTTTATTTGGGTGATTTTTGTTTTCATGCTTACTGTTGTTTGTGTGTTTTGCTCCGCTTTCTGTGTGGTGGACTTGTCAGGGCTGAGGAATTTCACTGATTCAATGTGTTTCTCTAGCAACGAATGGAATAACTCATTAAGGGGGCTTCCCAGCTGACTCGGTTGTTTTCTCATGTAACCCTTCCGACAACTGTGCACAGGGGAAATATCAGTGACAGAGCCACGTTACGGGGAGACAACTGGAGATCAGTGCACTTGGCCAGTCGGGTTGTCCTCAGTCCCTAGTCCGGGGGTTCAGTGTGGTGTCCTCTGTCTACCACACCACCCCCGCTGCAGGAACAGCCGGCGTGGGGAATGTGAGCAGAGAAAAGCGACATGTATGAGGGAAGAGACACAACCAGTACAGGGTCGAGGAGGAGGCGTGCTAGGCGGCCAGCCTGCCAACTTGGGGGCTCTGAGCCTGCTGGCCTCCAATTACAGAGGGGGCAGCAGCAGTGGGAAGGGAGCTGCCGGGTCCTCGTCCACAGACGTTTGCAGAACTGAAGTGAGAGCCTCGGGTCGTGCAAAGTCATAGACACAGTGAACAGGTGAACAGAGTCCTAGAACTTCTCAAGTCTCCTCCTTATTCTGATAAATTGAACAGGATTGTAAAGTGGGTAATAATGATTAGCTGTAATGAGCAAATCCCTCATGAGAAACTGACGCCCCCGAAGGAACTGCTTCCCCACAGCAGCCAGAGCTGACGCCTGCCCTTTAGGTGCTGGTGCCCAGCAGAGAGAGAGTGAGAGCATTCAGGGAGAGCTGCTGGAATAACAGCTGTGAATGCTCAGTGTCTCTCCCCACAGCCTCCACACCCCAGGAAACAAGCAAGTTGAAGGCGTCCCTGTTTTGACTTGCGTCAGCTCAGGCGAGGGCTCTTCCCGGCCTCTATGGGATTTGACCCTGCAGCTCCTAATTGGTATCGACAAACATCTTGTCCTATTAAATATTTATTGTGCTGGCTCATCTGGGTCTCTGCAAAGTAAGCAAGGGAGCCCGGAGTGAGAATTCGCACATGCCACTGGAAGGCTATCATGTTTCTTTGGCTTTCAAGCCTGGTTCTCTCAGGATCTGGAGTCTCAATTTAAGATGGTAAGACACGAATCTGTAATCGGAAGTTGGTTTGGCCAGAGGACTCGCTGAGGTAGCCGGACATTGGTTGCCTGAGGGTGGCTGGGCTGCCCGCTTGCAGTGTGTGCTGATAACAGAAAGGCAGAGAGGACAGGAGGCAGACAGGGGAGGGCGCGATGTGACCCCAAAGGTGGAGGTGGAGGAGAGGCAGCCACGGGGCTTGAAAGAAAGACAAAATTCCAGGCAGTTTCGATAATCAAAATATCTAGAAATTAAAGTTATTAGATATTAAAAGAAGCAGAAATGTGACCAAAAACCGTAAGGAAAAAAATCAGAAAATAGAAAAAGAGAGGATGGAATTTGCAGACAAGGGCTGTACACCCATTATTATAAGAACGCTCATGGGTGTGAAGTAAAACATCATTGTAGTGAGTTTAACGACAGACCAAATGGAACATCTAGAGATGAAAAAGAAGTATCTGAGATTTTTTAAAAAAAGAATCACTGTCTGGGATTAATAGAATATGAGTCAGTGCAGATAAAAGATGACTGAGCTAAAAATATAATGGTAGAATGTATCCAACTGGAATCAGAGAAAAATGACTAAAAATTAATCAAGGCTTTATGGTTTGTATGAGAGACTATTCATCAACTATTTGTGTAACTGGAGTCCCATCTAAGGGAGGGAGGAACAGGAAAAAATTTGAAGAAATATTGGGCAACTCTTATGTAAATGGGATAAAAATTGTGAACCCACAAACACAAGGAGTTAAACAGGCCCTCAACAGTGTAAGTACAAATAAAATCACACAAGGGCATGTTGCTCAACGTTTTAAAACTGGTTGTAAGGAAAGAAGTCATGAACGCAACCAGAGGGAAAAATATATTTTTTGATACAGGGAAACCAGTTGAGGAATTTTTGCTTTGTCAGGAAGCCAAGAAGGAATAGAAAAGAGAGAAAGATGGCAGGCAGGAGGAACAAGAGGGCGAGTAACTTTTTTCTTAGTATTTTAAACGTCTTTATTAAATCGTAGGATTTATTATTGAGGTAATGTTGATTTTTGACACTGTGATTTAGAGGCAGCTACTCACACTTCTTCAGGCGTGTGTCACCACACCGCACCCACCACCCAAGTCTCCCCACAGCCACTGTCCCCCCAACTGCTGCTCCCCCACTTCTGCTCCCCCCCCCAGCCTCCTACTCTGGTGGCGTTTTTATCAATGTTGTGTGAATAAGGAGCAGAAAGAGGAGAAGTAGGAGGAGAAGAAAACTGCTACTATGAAAGTTGGTTATACCCAAGAAAAGAGCCTCCAAAGAAAGGTTAAAATAAAGGTGTCTGGTAAACAAAGCCTCAGAGAATCAGCAGCTGCCGCAAGGCCAACATTCTGGGAACTCCTACGAGGTCTCCGCAGGCTGAGGGACAAATGTGGCAATTTGACAGGTGGGAGAGAGACAGGAAGAGGATGGTCACCTGCGTCTGTCCCAGAGCCAACCCCACACAGTAAAGTATCTGTTAATCTGCATCCACTCCTGGGGCATTAGCTAACTATTGGGGTGCAAAAAGTCACCTCAAGTTTGGTTGCTTAAAGCAACACAAGTTCATGGTCTCATGTCAGTCGGTCATCAAGAGGTGGCCCGAGGAGCGTCCCTGATTCTGGGTCCCAGACAAGGTTACAGTCCGGCCATCACCATGACCACAGTTACCTCAAGGTCTGGCCGATGTGGCGTCTGCTTCTGTTCTGGACTGAACACTGTCCCCCCAAGTCCATAAGCTGAGTCCTCACCCCGCTTCCTTTTAGAATGTGACTATATTTCAAACAGGACATTTAAAGAGGTCATGAAGGATACATGAGTCCAAAGGTGGGGCCTAATACGGTAGTTCTGGCGCCCTTGTAGGAAGGGCTGGGACACAGAATCAGGGGAGAGGCCACGGGGACAGAGAGGAGGTGGCGGCAGCAAGCCGAGGACGAGGCCTCAGGGGGCCCCACCCCACAGCATCAGGGACATCCGTCCTCCAGTCTGAGACAACTCGTTGCTATTGATGCAGTCGCCCAGTCTGCGTTGTGAGGGCAGCCCCAGCAGAGAATACGGGCCAGGCCCATAGACGGCCGCAGCCGGAGGCAGACCCCACGGGGGCTGAGCCAGAGTCGTGGCTGTTTGTCAGGTGGACCTGCCCAGCGTGGGGGCCGGTAGCCTCAGGGTCTACACAGGTGGCGTGAGGGTGTGGGGGAGAGACAAGATGGGGGCGGGGCAGAGCAAGTCTTTGTGCAGCCTGACAACAGAGCAGGCGCCCCCTTCTCTGCCTGGCACCGTCCATGGAAGGGGTGACTAGCTTCGGCCACACTCGGGAGAAGACCACCCTGGTGTGAACAGGAGGGCTGGGGAGAGGGGCTGGCTCTGTGCATCCCCCACGGAAGGGACACAGCAGACTTTAGAAAGCTGTAAATCGTGTTTCTCACATGTTAAAAACTGGATCTTGACTTTCCAGGGTCCTCCAAGCAAAGCCACTTGATCAAACGCCTGCTTCCTTCCCTCTTGCTCTTATTGACCCCGCTCTGCTGTGGCGCCTCCTTCATTGTCAGCCCTCCTGCTGTCCAGTTAGTTCTTCCAGGACTCAGAGACATTGCCTCTGCTCCTTCGAGTTTTCCTTGGAGTTTTCCTTTCCCTCAGGCCTCCCCAGAGGGACCTTCCCCACCCTCCCACCAGGCCCTTTGTGTCTCGTGACCTAGCTGCTTAGTGCTGGGCACTCTCACTACACCCACCAGGGTCAGCTTAGCACCCGGCCCCAGGGGCAGCACCCTGCAGTCTCACGTCACATAGGCTTCACCTCATAAAGGGAACCGGATAGGCCTGGTAGGCCCCAAGTCTCAGGCTGGGAAGCCAGAACAGGACAATGAAGGTTCAAAAGAAAAGTTAGAAAGGATCTTGAAGCATCTAGAATAGGGTGTGGTAGAGCCTGGAGGCTGCCTGGCAGCAGGGATGGGAGAGGCCTCTGGGGCAGGTCCCGGGCAGGATGGGGCCTCAAATTTTCTGATAAAAAAATGCAATATTCCTACCAGCAGGCCTGCAGGGGTCCAAAGAAATACCCCCTTCTTCGTTTTGAATAGCACAGGCTTCGTGAGTTCTGTTTCTAGCAATTCTGACTCTCTCCAAAAAGAATGTCTACACTGACATTGTCATAAAAACAGAAGGGACTGCTGCCACCAAGACTAAGTCGACCTGCTGCGTGGCTTCCAAGCCTTTTCACATCCCCAGGACTCCCAGCAATGGCTACCTATTCTGTGTGCACATTTTGAATTCCCAGCAAAATTTATCATGTCTCGCTCGCACACTTGGTAGTAAATGAGCAGTAGGGAACTCTAGAAACCCATCAGCAAGACAGGAAAAAAAATATACGAATGAGTGTTCCAGTATCCTGGCCCTGTCACTCACTTGGCTTTGCTTTCTGTTTCTCCCGAAGAGAAAGGAAGAGCCGGAGGGTGGGGAGAGAGAGGTTTTAAGATTCGATTCTCTTTCTGGCAGAGTCTCCCAGGAGCAGCAGCACCTTCATCCAGGCACAGCCTTTAAACAGGAAGCTTCAGCAAATAGCTGTGGTTTCTCCACCTAGAATTGGGCCAACCTTTCCTTCCTTTTGGTGGCTCAGATCATATGCTGTGAGAGCTAGAAAGAAAGCCACTTCAGCCTCAGTTTCCTGATCTGAATAAGGAAGTGGTTGAACTAGATAAGCCTTAAGAAACCAAGATCTTAAAACTCTGTGATTCTAAACATCTACACACAGAAAAATGCAGCATAATTTTGCAGGGGGACCCCCGTGCATTGTACACACTCAATCAACATTTGTTGATTTGATGGTGTTTGATCTTATCTAATCCAACATCATCTGCTTTCCATTTTCAAAAGGATGTGGGCTGCTCGGCTTCTTATCCTGGCTAATGAATTCAATCCCTGCTTTTTATGTACAGAATGCCAGAAACGCCCAAAGGAAGAGCCACAAGTTTAGTGAGGGCGGCACTGAAAAGGGAAACTTCACACAAAAGGTAGTATTTGGGTCCTGAGGCATAAGTAGAAGTTTGCAACATAAGAAGAGCTGAGGGAAGGCATCTGAGGACAAGAGACTGCTGTGAAAAATCTGAGTAATACAGAGGATCTGCTGAACTAGAGTTCCAGAGTGTGGGATAAGGGAAGACATCAGCTCAGATAATAGGCCATAAAGAGCAGGACATGTTGGCTTCCCATTCCGGGGGCATCGCTATCATGCCTCCCTTGCACGACCTGTGGGTTGGGCATGGCTGACCCTAATAAGGCTCTAGAGGGAGATGTTTGCCCAAGCCTGGCCAGTTAGAACAATCGCCTCCACCCTCTGGGCTTTCAAATCAAAAAGGAGCAAGCAACTCAAGTTGGGCCAATTGTACCCAAAGGGATCAGCATTTCTGCAAATGGGGGACTGGGGGAGCAGCCATTTTGTCGCCCAGCTAAGCCATCAGCCTAGGGCAGTAGGGGCAACCTTGCCAGTCCCTGCAGTGATCCCACCTGGGAACCGAGCTACCAGGTAAGCAAAGCAGAACCAAGGTGTTAAGATTCCTGGTGAAATGCTGTGTTCACCTACTCAGAGGTTCTCAAAGGGAGAGTTACTGCCATTCTGGACCAGAATATTTCCCCTTCCATAAAACATTGTGCCCATAGCCAGACATTCACATCCTAGGCCCCCTAAAAGTTGGGTGCCCCTACCCCTCAGACATGATAAGCAAAACTCCCCAACGTGTCTTGTGCTTCAGGGAAGAACCTGATCTGGAAACACCCACGTCAAAGGGGCTTGAAGGTCCATGTTCTTTTTGCCTTCATTTTGGTTTGGCTGCTTGACTGGGGTTTCTGTCACTAGCAAGTGAAAGGGTCTGAAATACCTCAAAGGAGCAGTAGTTAAATAATGAAAACATTCTCCACATTCACCATTTATATCTGGAGAGAGAGAGAGAGAGAAAGAGAGAGAGAGAGAGAGAGAGAGAGAGAGAGATGTTTCTGTTTGGGGGAGACGGGCCTCAAGAGGTAGTTACCGTAATGGTCAAACTAAGGAGGCTAATCTGAGGAATGCTAGCTGTCACTTCAGTGTCAAGACCTGCAGGGCTAAAGGAGATGTAGATAAAGAAGTGTAGAAAGGACCAAATGCCAGGCAACTTGAGTAACTGCATCATGACGTAGAATAAGCTTTAAATATTAAATAGTGAGGAAGGATGGTATTTAAAATATTTAACAACTGATACACCAAGGGAATGGAAAGTTAAAAATGGATGTAGGTAGTCAGCATTTTCCAGAGAAGCAGAACCAATAGGATGGATAGATGGATGGATGGACGCACGGACGGAGGGACTGGGGGTGGGGCAGTTAGAGAGAGAGAGAACAGGTTTAGTAAAAAGAATCAGCTTACTTATGTGGTTACCAGACTGGGCAGTCCCACAGTGTCCTCTGTAAGGAGATCCAGGAACATCCAGGGGTGGGCAGTTCAGCCCACTGGTCTAAATCCCAGAGTCCCAAGGGCCCAGAGCCAGGAGCCCAATGTCCACAGAGCCCCAGTGTCCAAGGGCTGGCAAAGAGCTCAGCTCTATTAGAGAGTTAATCGATTCTTCCTTCACCTTTTGTTCCATGTGGACCCAACAGATTGATGACATCACCTAGACTGGTGAGGACAGCTCTTTCCTCACTCTGCTGGATCAAATGCTAGTCTCTTCCCGAAACACACATCCAAACACCCCCAGAAATAATGGTTTACCAACTCACTGGGTACCTCTTAGCCAGGCCAAGTTTAAGTTTGATATATTAAAATTAAGCATCACGGATCCCATTGATAAGAACTGATACCAGTGGCTAAGAAACAGCTGGACTTGGCTCTGCAACTGGGGATCTCCATAATGTCACTAAGACATAACTCTGATTTCAACAGCAATTTTCATTCATTATTTTTTCTTTAAACAACCAAATCCTTTAGAGCTAACTCCTGCAGGATTGGATGTCAGGTTCCAGGGAAAGGGTGAATGGGATGGGAAATGTCCTTGCACCATTGATCTGTTGCCTGTGGCTCTTTCTTGCTCTCTGGTATCTCCTAGCAGAGATCTGGGTTAAAAAACAAAAAACAAACAAACAAAAACAAAACAAAACAAAACAAAACCAACACCACCACCTGGGATTGAGGAAAGTAAGTTCCATGTCAATTAAACACATACATATAAAGAATCTTAGTTCATCTTTTCTTACTCAGAGAGATTTCTCTCTCTTGTGTTTTCTTTTCTTTTCTCTCTTATTCATTCCCCCTCATAAAGAAAAACACAGGAACTTTCCTTTGCTTGGAAAGCACTAAACCCTGTAATCTTTTGCTTCCCCTCATTTGAAAATGTGTCTTACTACTTTCTCAAAGGGAAAAAAATAACTATGTTTCCGGTTTCCTTCAGTTAGTTGCTTTCCCCTAAAATAATCCATTCACACAAAAGCACTCATGAGCAATATATAATTTACTGGAGATTGCATTGAGCAGATAGCTTATGTGAGCCCAGCCAACAGCAAATTGAATCTGTTAGACACCTCTGAAAATTTTCCACGGTGAAGGTTGAGTGGTGATTCCTCCCTCCTTTAATTCCTCTCCCTGCCTCTTCAGCTCGTTTTATTCTACCTGTACTTTTCACAGAATCATCCAGCTCCTTCTCCACTGTGCTGGGTAATTCAGTTCTCCTTTGGCCTACCCTTACTTTGTAACTTGTCTGTCTATCCACCATATGTCCTACCAAAACAAAAGGCCTCTACACTTCCTAGGCTCTATAAAATTTTTAAAAGAGGCTATTAACTAACGAAACGTTCCTTTTTTCTAATGCTGGATAATCAAGATCATCTGTATATTAATTCAGACATTGTATAATGGTGTCTTGCTAAACAGAGATTTTAAACTAGTGTTGCAACACCATTTAAGCACAATCCTTTGTTGAAAAATAAATTAAACCATTGCCCATGACCTTGCCTTTCAGTGTAATGTTTGTGACATGATGATTTCTCTTTCTGGCTTATTTCTATTTCTGGGAAAAGGTGCTGCAGACATTTTATCTTAGTTTTTAAACCAATCTTTCTACTCCTCCTGACTATAGCCTCCCACCCAACTCAATTACGTTTTAGTGTGTGAAGGGAAGTGAGGAATTCCATTTTTAAAGCACAAATGCAATGGGATTTCCTGTTTGTGTCCCACAGGCAGTGGCCTTTGAGAACAGGAGACATATGTCTACTTTCCTGGTAATAAATTGTAGGTTATATAATAAAACAAAATATTTGGGTTAAAGGACTATAACTGGATCCCTGGTTTTCTTCAGCATTTGGCCCCACTGACTTTCTAGAAATCTTCATCTTATCATTATTCATTTCATTTATCTTTTTTTTATTCTTTCACAAAAGATATTGAATATCCCTGTTGTTGTTGTATACAGTGTGTTAGGTGTCAGAGGTACTGAAATTAGTGTTCTGAACTCTGCTCTGGGGTTTGCTCAATCTAGTCACTGGTGAGAAAAGATAAGCAAAGATCAATTATGAAAATTACAGGATAAATTGGCTTTATGATGTGATGGTGATGATGGTGATGGTGATGGTGATGGTTATGATGATGATGTAATGATCGTGATGGTCATGGTCATGGTGATGATGGTGATGATGGTTTATATTCATTGTACCGGGTCCCATGTTAAACAAATCAACCTATATGATCTCATTGAATCTTCACAACAATCCCACAAGTTTCACTAATTACATTTCTACTATCTCAGTGGGGTAACTGGAGTTTAGGGGTACAGGAAGCTAAATATGTTGCCTGAAGTGATGAAACTACTCTGAGATCAAAGCAGGATTGAATCTTCTAACTCTTTGTATTACACTCAGATAAATGCTGTAAAAAGGGATAAAGGATTGGTTGTGAATGGAAAGAATAATAACCGGCCTTGCTTAGGGGTTGTCATGGAAGACCTACAGAGGAAGCAGGATCTCTGCTGGGTGTAAAGACAGGGCATTTTGTGATAATGTTGTGTAAGAATGGGGAAAAATAGCAACTCCAAAGACCATACCGAAGAAATGTGCAAAAGCAGCTTTAGTTTTGCTAAAGAGGAATTGGTAGATGCAACAAGCACTTGGGACAGTTAATTGGCACTGTCAGGAAAATTGGCATTGTTAGGAGTCTGGTCCTGGAAGGTTCCAGACTCTCATAGTCAACAGTACTCAATGTTGTCTTAAAAATGTGTTTGTTTAAAAATACCAGGCACTCACAGGGTGAAAACAGAGGGAAAGTGAGGAACATACTACTCTCTTAAATCATCTTCATCATTCCCTACTCACATTCATCACCAAATTCTAAAATATCTTGCTCCAAAATGTGTCTCCATCCAGTTTCCTTCCACTCTATCACATGCCCCCTAGTCAAAGCCGCCATCTTTTCTCATTAGCCTCCTAAATATGATGACCTGTTGCCATCTTTGTCCTCCCCCAGGCATCTTTGACACACACCACAATCAGGGAAAACAGTAATGTGGTTATAACACTCTTATGGTGAAAACTTTGCATTTTGGATAAAACCCATAAGGCACTGACTGGATACAAAGTCCTGAGTGGTCAGGGATGACTTGGCTCCTCCAGAGACACACTTCCTATGACCCATACTCACTCAGTCTCCTCCTATTTTCTTCCCTGGTGTTAAGCATCCCAGTCCCTTGCCAACCTCGGCGCTCACCTGTACTCTTACCTCTGTGCCAACCAGCTCCCAGCCCTTCCTTTTGGTCAAGTCCTATTCATCCTTCTGGGGTTCATCGCCCTTTCCAAAGGCTGCCCTCTTTCTCATCCCAAATAGATGCTGATCTTCTTTATCATCTTCCTCACCTGCATATCACACATTCTAAACTCCCATGTTCATTTGAATAAGTATTTATGCCCCTCCCTTGCTAGATTATGGCACTGTGTCCTCAGTATCTCCTGCTACCTGGTGCAGCACCTGTTACAGAGCAGAACACAATAAATACATTGAATGCATGGCTGATGGGCTAAACGGACAAAAGAATGAGCAAATGCATTGGAATTCTTATTTGAAAAACACATCTAGAGCCCTGAAGCCAGCTTACTCCTCCCTGCAAAGGAAATGCACAGTCATTCAGTCTCCTGAAGTGGATTTGGCTTTTGCAAACAGCTTAGAGTCATCAGGTGGCAAGACAGTCATTAGGCCAGACCAGAGGAGGTGACTGGCACAGCCATTCAGGGGCCCTGCTTTGAGGAGATTGTCACACTGTGGTGCCCACGGGGCTCTGATTGGGCATATGTAGAGAGGAATCTGCAAATATTTTAGCAGTGGTTTCCCCAGAAAATCATTTCAAAGGCAAAACCTCCATCTGTACCATGTGTGTGTGGTCATCTGTCACAATTAGAAAGCATCAGGCTCCTGATTTTTATCATTAAGTTGCCTTTCACATAAGCATCAATTCTGTGACACTATCCCATATTGCATCAACCACTCTCGGGTGCCAGGCCCCGTCTGTTGCCCCCACCCATATAAATGAGTTCCACAAGGCGTTCATGGGTATAGAGTGCCTAAAAGCCTGCATTTGGTTACAAAATGGGCACTTATAAAGAACAGTCTGCAGCGATGTCTCTGGCGGTGTCTGTGCAGGGACTTGTTCATAAGATGAATCAGGATTTTCCCTACATGCCATTCCTGATGTTTTTGCTCGGCAGCTGTCAGGACTGCCAACTGGCAGCTCATGGAAGCCTTGCTCTCACCCGGAGACGGAAGGATCCCTGTCACACGCAGCCAGCTCTGGGCACGCAATCTCTGTCTGCTGCTTGATCACACAGCAGCTGAAACAAAAGCCTCCTCTGTCAGAGAACACTGTCTGTAATATAAAAAGAAACCCTTTCTTTGATGTTTTCTGTCTACACTCGAAAGGCACCTGGATTCCAAACACAGCACCATTAAGGAAAAGCAGTGCATGATTTAGGATGGAAATTAGCTGTGTTCCTCTGTCTTCATGATGGGAAACCAGAAAGGAACCCCAAAGAATATTGGATCTGGTGACAGGAGGTCTGAGTTCCCAAGCAGGAGGTGGTGAAAGGCTCTTCTATCAATGACCAATAGCATCAGGTCAAGCCTCCTGGCCTGAGTCTGCTCCCAGGTAACATTTGGGGTCAGGGGGTGCTGCCATGGTTACTCTCATTTGTAAGATCCCATGCAACCAGTGGACATAGCTCAGCCTTAAAGATCTTGAATGATGTCTGCAGAAAAAATCAAGCTGGGTCATCTTTTCATCTCTTGAACCCTCAATTTCCAAATCTGGACTTATAGGTTAAAAAAAAGTACTAGGGAAACATAAATGGAAGCCATTCACAAAAAATGAGAACAAGTGTCTTCTGATGTAGCTCATCTCAACCCTTTGGCTTATAGGACTTGATCCCATACCTCCCTGACTCCTGCTTCCTCTCCTCTCCGTGCCAGTCTAGTCCTCTGTGTGCTCCCTATGGAGCCTGGTCTTCCTATCGCTTGTCCCTCCCAATGGGACCATGTCCCCTGTTTTGTGGCCCTCCTGTGCAAACAGGTTTTGTTTCTTTGCTCATATTTCTAATTATTCTTCTTGGAAAGTCCTCTTCCCACTATCCAACTGCCATAACCTGGCCATGTGGCTTTGATTCCAAAGTTCTCCTTGTTCCACTCTCCACACCCCCCAGCAGGTGGTGTCATGGCCCCTGCTGAATACAGGAGCACCTTGTAATCCTGTGCTGAAGCACTGTGGTCAATGTGTGCGACAGGGGATCTGCCCTGGGCCCCAACTCTAGTGGCTCTTGAGTATGTGACATTGGACAAGCTACTTTTCTTCTGTGAACCCCATGTGTTCATTGTGAAATGGGAATAGCACTATATACTTTAATGGGTGTTGTGAAGTTTCAATGGAGCAACTAACAACTTGAATTAAATAGTAATTAAGTTTAACAAAGGAGGCGAAAGACCTGTAAACAGAAAACGATAAGACATTGTTAAAAGCAATAGAAGACACAAATAAAAGGGGCTATATTCCCTACTCATGTATTGGGGGGGGGCTACCATGGTCAAAATGGCCCATTATCTAAAGCAACATACAGATTTAATGCAACCCCAATCAAAGTTTCAATGGCATTCTTTAAACAAATGGAAAAAACACTAGTGAGATTTATATGGAGCCACAGGAGACCCAGATTAAACAACAAATCCTGATAAAAAAGAAAATTATAGGTATCATACACCCAGACCTGAAATTTTACTACAAAGTTATTGCAATCAGAGTATGGTACTGAAATAAAAAGCCATGCCAATAAATGGAATAAAACAGAGCCCAGAAATAAGCCCCATGCTTAGAGGACAGTTGATGGAACACAAAGGAGTTTAAAGTATACAACAGAGAAAGGAAATTCTCTCAAACAAATGGTATTGGAAAAACTGACAGTCATATGCAAAATATTAAAACTAGAACTCTACCTCACACGATGCACAAAAAATAACTCAGAATGGACTAAAGACTTGGATGTAAGACATGAAACCATAAAACACATAGAAGAAAGTAAGCAAAACACTCTGAACATTAGCTTCAGTGTCTTTGGGGCCTTGAATCCCAGGGAAATGAAAGTGAAAACAAGTGGGACTATATAAACTGAAAAGCTTCTGCACAGGAAAAGAAAGTATCATTAAAACAAAAAGACAGGGCCTCCCCTGGTGGTGCAGGCGGTTGAGCGCCACGCTGTGAAGCTGTCCGCAGCCTCTACAGCGTAGGTTCCATCCCAGCCCGCCGGTGAGGGTGCCACATGGCGAGCAGACCTCTCCTGTTGTTCCCACTGCTCCCCTCAGCCATGTATTTCATCAGTCTGCCTGTTCTTCTCCCCGCTGTGTCTCTGGTGAATCCTCTCACTCTCCTGTGCATCTGGCCTGTACCCCAGTTCTTGTATAAATAAATAAATAAATCTTTAAAAAAACAAAGACACCCTCCTGAATGGGAGAAGAATTTGCAAATCATACATCCAACAAGTGGCTAATATCAAAAGTCTACAAACAACTCACATAACCCAACAAAAAGAAAACAAATAACCCCCCTGAAAAAAGGCAGAACTACTAAACAGACACTTGTCCAAAGAAGACATACAAAGGGCCAACAGGCACAATGAAACTAATACTCCTTATCATTTATTGTCACAGCAGTGTGAATAAAACTACAGTGAAATACCATCTCACACCTGTGAGAGTGGCCCACGTCAAAAAAGACACGAAACAACAAGAGCTGGAGAAAAAGGATCTGTCACACACTGTTGGTGGGAGTGTAGACTGCTTCATCCTCTATGGAAAACAGTATGGAGGCTTCTTAAATATTAAATATTTAAATAGATTAAATATTAGATTTAATATTTTAACATTAATATTAATAAAATTAATATTTAAATTAGTTTCTTAAATATTAAATATTAAAAATAGACCTGCCAGATGATCCAGCATTTCCTCTCCTCGATATCAACTCAAAGAATGCACACACGCTAATATGAAGGGATATCTGCACCCTTGTGTTCACTGCAGCACTATTTATATTAGCCAACCTGTGGAAATAACCTACGTGCCCAATAGAGAGGCATGGATCAAGAAGATGTGTAGATGTACACAACGGAATACTACTCAGCTATAAAAAAGATGAACTCTTGACATTTGTGACAGCATGGATGGAACTGGAGGGGATCGTGCTAGTGAAATAAGTTAGAAGGGGAAAGACAAATACCAGATGATGACAGTTATACATCGAATATACAGAAAGCAAAGGAATAGACAAAACCAAACCAAAACAAGCCTTAGAGAGTAAATTTAGACTACCAGAGGGGGAGAGGGATGGTAGAGATCAAAAGGAAGAAGAGGCCCCATGCACTATGGTGGAGAACAGTGGGTGTCTTGGTTCTGGGTGTAGATGGTGCCGTATTTCTCCAGAAGCGTGAATCTCTACCTCTGAATTGTACACAATTTTGTAGGCAAATGTCACCTACATAAAAATTAATAAATTAAAACAATACCGCTGGAAATAGACCTGGAACAGCCTATAGAAGGTTTCTTATCCCTAAAGCTTACAATATGTGATAATTTCCTTTTCCCTTTTCCTTGACATTCTTCCTCTTTAATTTACAACACTGTAACTAGAAAGAGGAATAACGCTGAACAAATTGAATGCAACAAATGCAATGCCTGTTGTTATTGCCAGATAGGGGATCGAGATTGAAAGGGGATAGAAATCTAAAGGTCTCAGGCGAGTCAGCCTCCCAGGGACAACGGCGGAGTGGTAAATTAAAGAAAAAGGCCCACACTTCTCTCACCCCCATGAAACACAAACATTCCACCCATTTTAATCAGGGCCTGAGTTCATGCGTTAGATACATTTCTCTCATTCTTCACCTCCTTCTCATGCAGTCACAATAGCCCACTATAAAGCACCATTTACACATCCCACTCACGCCTCCTGCTAACACTGAACAAATACATGAAACCAGAAAATGCCAGCCCCTGCACGATTTCACAGGGTGACCTTCACCATTTGGTGATGAAGACTCTTACACACCCTCGCCACGTCTTTACTTCCACGCTGAGTCCCCCTGCAGGGTGGTGGGATGTGACCGTCCGGCCAATGTCCCTGTCCCATTTACCCCCTTGAGACTCGGTCATGGCCCCTGCAGGCAGGAACATGAACTCCAGCTCAGCAGAGAGCCCACCTGCTGGGAGCCTGGGGCTTCACACTCAGCCCTGGGTGGCAGGCCCAGCCAGTGGGGTCAGCCTTGGAAATAGGCCTTGGAACACGTCTCCCCTAACCTGTGGGTGCGAGAGGAAGAGCCGGGTAGGTCAGCATTTCCAGGGCACTGGCTACCAGGGAATGCTCTGCTGTGGCCCTGCTTTTCCTAGTCTTTTACGCCTGATAAGGTGACCTGTTCTCGTGATGACTTCAGGAAACAAAAGACAACGATCCAGTATCCGATGAGGTCAGAGATGCAGGAGCTACAACAACAGTGTAGCCCCCAGGGCCACATGGACTAGACTGGGTGTCCAGTGCTCCACTGGGAGCTACTTCACCTTGGAGAAGTGACTTTATTTCTCTGAGTCTCGGTTTCCTTTGCTGGCTTGCTGGACCGGGCTGAGATGAGGAATCTGAAACCAGGCGCCCGCAAAGGCCCTGTGAGCCACGTGGCTGCAATCATTGTAATATTGTCTTTTCTCTGAATCTGAAAGGGAGAAAACCAGCAGCTAGAGCAAGAGAGATTCCTTTGCAGCCTCGAGTTTGCCAGCCGATTATCTGTCTGAACCTCTGACAGGGCCCGTGGAGAGCAGTGGCTCACACACATCTCCCCGGCTCACCCCCGGTCCTCAGGCACCTGCCTGGGGGTCACCTGTGCGTCCACCGGGGCTGTCCCAAGTGTGCTCTGCGGCCACGGGGAGCCTTCGGGGGTGGGGGACGCCGCGTTCCCAACCACAGCACCAGGGACAGGACCCCGGCTTTCTGCCCCCCCCACAAGGACCCCCTGGTAAGAGCAGCAAGGGGTCCTTTGGCAGCCGGGGGAGCACAGAGCTGATGGGGGGAGACGAGGGGGTCTCCGCAGTGACCATGTGGCTCCCATGGGGTGTTTGGCCGGTGCTGGTTCCCATGGCAACCCCAGCGCCCCATGGTTCTAGATCTGGGGGCCCTGACTCCAGTTCCCGCCCTTTTATCTCTTACCCCTCAGGGTGGTGGTGTCTTCCTGAAGTTCCTAAGCTGGGGAAACCTTCCCTGTCCCTCCTTATTAAACAAAACTCCCAGGGACACACTACAAGGGGGAGGAGAGAGGGGGTCAAAAAAAAGGGGGGTGGGAACTGCATGGGGACTATAACCAAGGTGAAAATGCACACATTGTGCAAAAATGAATATATAATTGCATGTAATATTAAGAAACACTTTTTGCCACCTCGTAAAGTTCTGTGTCATGATTTTGGCCCTTCCTGTGGCTGAGGGAACTGAGGTGCCTGTATCACCATTTTGGGGAAGTCACTCCCGCCAGCTATTTAAAGGGTTTTTTTTTTTTTTCTTTCTTATTGTTTTAAGAGTCCCTTGTATAACTTGCCTTGTGTATGTTCTTTCAGATCTTCTTTGCTTATGCAACAAACCAAGATGACATTTTTAGGGTCATTTCTACAGTTCATTACTTTTGCAACCAAATCTTGATATTAAATTCCCTCCTTCTGAAATTGCCTGAAGTAGTGTTTATTTTTATGACTGAACAATGGTGGAGACCTTGACCACATGCCTTATATTTTATGATTTTTAAACTATTCCAAGGAGCCTTGAAATGGAGAGAAAGGGAACTATAAGATATTTCCCAAGAGGACAAGTTCTAGAAAGTATAAAAGTTAAAATCAAGATTGTTTAAAAACAAAAAAACCTGAATGATGAAAAATATCTGAGAAATTAGTTTGGGAATCCATGGTTTTCACGAATGACTAAGTTTCCATGAATGTTAATAGCAGGAAATGCACTCCGTTATTCATTTGCTCATTTATTTATTTGAAATGAGACTGAAGTTGTAGCTTTCCTCCCCAGTGGGAATGAAAGTTTTGTTTACTTGAGCACATCTTTTTTTTTTTTCCTTGTTTTGTGGCCTCATAGAGATTAGCTAATACACAACCAGATGCAGTCCTAGTCCAATAGGATGTTCTGGTTCATGGGGGATGGTGCTTGAGGCTGCACCTTATTCACCAGTATGGGATCATGTGCTGTGACGCCAGGTGCCTGGAGCTCAGGGCCCCCTCCTCAAACCCCACCCCAACCCCCGCCACCACTCCATGAATAGTACAGCTTATCTCCTATGGACAGCTATGCAGATCCCATGCTCTGTGGAGACTTCGCCTATTTGCATTTCCCCTCTTCAGATAGCCTCCCCTTGGACTTCACTGACAGTAGAAAAACCCAGAAAACAATCTCCTGCAGAAACAGTGAGTCCCGATCCAAACTAATGTTCAAGTCCATTCTGATGTTGAGAGCAAATCCTCCATGTTGGTGGGACAAGAAAACCCTTCTGTGGAGCCAGCTCAAGGGAAGGCTAAACCCTGCACCTTTACCCTGGGCCCTGCCTGCTCTCAGTTAATGAAGTTGCTTCTGTTGGCTCCGGGAAGCTCTGGGAAACAGCAGTGCCTTGTTTGTTCGCTTTCATGGGAGACGGAATTGGCTTCATCATCCAGCAGCTTGAATCCAATGGGGCTGAATCCAGTGAAAAGCCACCACCTCACCTTGCGTGTTTACTCTCCAAACAAGCAGCTTAGGTATAGTTTTCTGTTGAAAATTGAAGAGCTGGCTGGGGATTCTTGGCTGGGGATTCTTGACTGCATCGAGATGCTTCCTCTCAACATCCCTTTCAGTGGCAGCCCCTTTGCAGCGCGCACCAGCGTGCTTTCCTCCCTCCCTCAGAGTGTGGCAGAGCTGCATGCTGGCCGCAGGCCCCGCTCCGGCTTCCTTTGATTCCTTCTGTGTAGCCAGTTCTGACCATCTGCCAACAAGGAAATATGACGTTGTCGCTCTCCTCCACTGTCCTCAACTTGAGGTTCCATGGCCCCCAGGATGCTCAAGACGCCTATTTCTGGCTCTCAACCTCATCTTGAACCTCTTCCTTTTGTTGGCCCAAGCTGCTCAGCATGTCACTTTCTCTTTCCTGGCTGCCACCTCTTCATCCTTCAAGACTATTCTTCACTTGTGTCTCTGCTGCAGACCCCTCTCCCAAATGTGCCAGTTCTTCCTTCTTTGTGTTCTTTTTTTTCTTTTTTTTTAAAGATTTATTTATTTATGCATACAAGAGCTGGGGTGTAGGCCAGAGGTGCAGGGTGGGGAGGGGGTGAGAGGATTCACCAGAGACAGAGCAGGAAGCAGAACAGGCGGATCTACTGAAATACACTGCTGAGAGGAGCAGCGGGCACCACCGGAGAGGTCTGCTGCGCCATGTGGGTCTGCTCTCTGGCTGGCCGAGGATCGAACTCATGCTGCTGAGAGCTTCACTGTGCTGAGACTTGAGACACCGTGCTGTGACACCCTTGTGTCACCAGCGAGTCCCCCTCTTTGTGTTCTTAAAACTTTGCTGCTTAACCAGTAAATACGAGAAAAGGCATATTGTGTGTCACCAACGCTTCCTTGTGCACCAACACCCCCAGGAGCCCACAAGGGCCTGGGCAGCAGAAGCCACACACCTGGCTCGTGACTGTCTCCCTAGACATAACAGAGTCTCATGCACGTGATGGGGACACGGGATGGTGAGCTTGCACAGTCTCCCATTTTGTATAGAAATTGTCTTGCAGTTATTGAAAGGTCAAATTTTAAGGTCTTGCAGGATTATAATATGAGAGAGAGATTCTTCCTGCAGCCAAGCAGCACCGGACATAGAAGAGACAAGCTCCGTGTGCAAATATCCATGAGGAGCCTGCAGTAGGGAAGGAGCCACAGCAAGTGCAAGCAGCTCTAAGGTGGCCAGAACCCATGGTCACTGAGGTCAAGGGCATCATTTCAGTCCAGTTACTTTTCCAGAAACACAGCATGTCTTGGGTTCATTGCATCCCAGTGCTTCTGAGGCATGGCTGATGTGTTCATTGAAAAATGAGGGTATAGCCATCAAATAATTGATTGTACCCGCCGCAGATCCCAAAACTGCAAATTACTTTGAGCTGAAAGGTGCTAGAAAATGAATTTTTGGGGAAAATTCACTGGAGAGTCTCCATGAAAATTAACATGTCCAATTTTCTTCAGGTAGCATACATTAGGTATCTTATTATCCCTCCTCAGTAATTGCAGCCTTTGGGCTTTTTGAGCTAAAATTACATAAAAGTAAAATGGAATCTTAGAATTGTATTACAAGGAGGAAATTAGAAAGGACTCCATGGGTATTTCAATGGCTGCATTTAAAGGTAAAAATGGGGTGGATATATGGAGACAGATAAAGGGGTAGAGATAGATATATAGATATCCATTCTTCAATTCCAATCTCAACTTTAACTCAAACCATAGGCATTAGTTTTCTGTTGCTCCCATAACACATGACTACAAATCCAACTTAAAACAATACCCACATTTAAGTCACAGTTCTTTAGGTCAAAAGTCCAAGTATAGGATGGTTTAGCTGGATCTCTGCTTACGAGTCTCACCAGATCAAAAGCAAGGTATCATTCAGGGGGCCTCTGCACTGTCCTGAAAGCTCCGGGGAAGAACCTCCTTACCAGCTCACTCAGGTCTTGACTGAACTGAGTGTTTGCGGTAGTAGGACTTGGCTTCCCACCCTCCTGCTTCTAGAGGCCGCTGGCCTGTGCTCTCCTGCTTTCCCCTGATTCCTTCCCGCAATGGCGGCCAAGTCTTCTCAAGCTTCAAATCTCACCCCTGTCTTCTGCTGCCTCGCTCTGCCTCCAGCCTGAGCAAGATCTCTGTTTTTAATGTCTAGCAGGTTAGATTGGGTCCACCCAGTAACTCAGGGCCCTTTCCTTGTCCTGAAGGTTCATGACCTGCATTGCCTTTTAAAGTCTCCTTTGCCGTGGTGCGAAACATACCCCCAGGTTCCAAGGATCAGCTGGTCCATCTGGTTATTTATGTGTGGACGTTCATGGGATAAGTGTTACAATGAAATAGAAAAGAGACCACTTGAAAATCCCTTGAGCAGACAAAGCCAGTTAGGCCAAATAAGCAAAACTTATCCGGCTTATTTCGAGAACACAAGTAAACCTTACCCCACGTTGTGTCTTGTGCCTGCCTCTGAGACTCACAATCTAAGTCGTTTTCCTAAAATCGGATAAGACCATCACTTTTCACCAATTCCCTGTCATCTAGAAACCCCCACTGTAATCACCAATCATTCAATGGTTAAACAATTTCCTCCTTCTTGATTTATAAACCTTTCTATAATGACATGCCACTAAGTGGGTTTTTTTTTTGTTTTTTTTTGGTTTGTTTTTTGTGGGACCCTCACCGGCGGCTGGGGAACGAACTGGCGCTGCAGAGGCTGCGGGCAGCCTGGCAACCCAGCGCTCAACCGCTGCGCCACCAGGGGAGGCCCACCACTAAGTGTTTTACCTCTTTCACGTTTGATGTCTCCTTGTTTGTGAAGAGTTTGTTTCTCCTTCAATGAAATATGAGTATCAGGTAAAGCTCCCAGGATTTTCTTTTGACACAGGCCTGTGCGTGAATGTGGCTGATTCAGGCACATCATGGGTGTTCAGTGAAGGCCATCCTCAGAGATCTCACATGTTTGTCCAGGCCTCCATCACTAGTCAGTGAACTTAGCTGAACGGTCGTACAGACACCAAGACAGACACAGTGTGATCTCTGTATCCGCTCTCCTTACTCTTTCTCAAGGAAAATTGTCAAAAAGATCCCAAGTCAAAGAACAGATTTCTCTTTTCTCATCCCAGAACAGCAGGCAGAGGAAGCCACACCACTAGGCAGGCAGAGGATTTTTCTGAGTCCTAGACCCTCAACACTTCTTGCATCCCTGGTTGACTCGGGCCTGCTTCCAATACCTATGCATATAGATCACGTGTGAGAATACTAGAGCTCATTGATTTTTACCTTGTCTTTTTTTGTGGAGGCTACAAATCATCCCCATAGAGCCTAAAGGCTTCAAGAGCAAAGAATATAATTACAGAATCAGTTTAATGGTGGGAGATAAACAGCACCTCCCAGGACAATGCCTGGTCCGTCATAAAATGAAAGTTGACTAAGTAAATTCAAAGACACTATATCCAATGTCCAAACAGATTTCTTCTCTTCCATTGACTCCTCATAAATCTATCAATATACTAAGACTCTATCAGCAGCTTTGAGAGATGTGCTTATAAATGATTTTGCAAATTGTTATCAGGGGACAGATCTCCACCCTCCGTTAAATACATGTTTAAGGGCTGTGATTTCTAAACCACTGCAGTGAGGCTGGTGAGCAAACACTCTATAGCATGTCAAAAATGGGTTGCTAGCACATTGCCACAGGTATTACTGGAGTTCACTGTTGGAAATTAAGCTTTTCACAAAATGATTCAAAGTTTGTAATGGCTGCCTTCTTAGTGCCTGGGACCAGGAAAGAGTAACCCAAAAGGACTGACTCTATTGTGTCTTGACAATAATTGGTTTTGCTGTATTTTCCCTGGATTATTACAAATGCAAGATTTCAAGTCCCACAACTTATTAAAAAATCTTTCTGTTTGCCTTGCTTCTTTCTGTCTCTGAAACAAGAACAGAGTTTTTACGCTATGTATAGTCATGACTGGCTCACAAGTATTGGGGGCTGGTAGGAGGGAGCATGGAAAGAAATTGGGTCATCGCTTTGTCTCTGTATACAAAAGCAAGTCGGTTTTAAAGGCAGCTATTTAAAATACATGGGGAAAAAGTGAAAGGATTCACCCCACTGTTCAAAAATATAATACAACTTTATACATCTACAGATTTATTTTTTACCCTAAGCAGAACAAAATAATCAACACAACACTCACGTTACTATACTGATTTGTCTGGCTCAGGAATTTGGTGAATCATATTGGATGAGATCAAGTCTACTCTGTTCATGCAAACGCATTGTTTTTGTTCCTACCTTATCACTTGCATGAACAATAAACTCAGATAAGGTAGTGGATGATTCTGTTCTCTTTCATTCACTCTGAATTTTTAAAGCTAATTGTTTGATGAATGATTCTTAATGAAATTTTTGAAAGATTGGGTTGGAAGAATGCATTCAACCCTTGTCCACAGCTATTCATTTAGTTCTAAATTATGAGCAATATTGATTCATTACAAGAGTTTACATTCTTAGAAGTGTCTCAAGTCTGTAAATCAATACTGGTTGAGATGCTCATTCTTCAATATTTATAAATGCCAGATCTTGCTATTCTGCATATTGAGAAATACTCATGCAAGCCCTTCATCATTTATAGAGCGGTTTCACATGCATGTATCACAATACATCATTGCCATGTATGCATATTATTCTAGTTTTAGAGAGGAGAAAACAGGGGCCTGGCAGTTTTAGGTAACTTGGCTGCCAGACAAGATCCAAACGAAGCTTTGTAGGATACAAAGCTAGAATTCCTGATCAATTTGTCGAGCCTCCTGCCGAGAGGAGCACACTCTTGTTCCCCCACGCCCCGTGCCTGGGAGGAGAAAGTATCTCCTTTCATTGCAGAAGACAACACCCCACCACCTTCTCCACATCCACTCCTCTTCCGGTCTCACTCCTGTTCTGGCTTCTGTTTTCTCCTTCTTCTTCCTTGCGCGCCACTTAGCATCCTTAGAAGACATTCAGTCTAGCGTTAGACTCCTGGTGTCAGAAAGAAACTATTCCTTAAAACCATCTCTTTCAGTTATGCTAAATAATGAATCTTTCGTGTCTATGTTGTGTAGTAAACAATCTAAGAAATCTTATGAGGATCAGAGAAGAGCAGCCTAGCCAGAGGGTGGTGCTCATAGCCAACTGGATGGTGGAAGGTGAAGCTTTCCCTTTCCACCCACCTGCCTTCCTAAGCAGCCTGCAGAGACTGAGGGGCGGAGCAGAGCCTCCATGCTGACCTTAAAAGACTGAAGACAGGTGGGCCTCATGTTCTCGCTTCTCTAGCTTAGGTGGACTCCCTGGTCTCTGCACAGATGGCACCACTGGTAGGACAGAGGGACTGCGGTCATGTGCTGGCCAATCCCCCCCACCTTTCGCCCCCCTTATAAGTAAACTTTTTTTAATTGTGCTCTGCTTGTCTGCTTTTGGGTATTGTGATGTATGCTTAAGCACACCAGTAGGGACTCTGTTTCATCTAGGGTTGCTCTGTAACAGTTTCAAAAAGAACGTGTCATTATGTTCCTGGATTGCATGGCTCAAGAATTCATACTGGCCTCCCTGGTGGCTCAGGGGTTAAAGTCTCAGTGCTCTCAAGCTATCGCCAGCCACTGCAGCACAAGTTTGATCCCCGGCCAGGGAGCTACCCTCATGGTGCAGCAGACCTCTCCTGACTCCCTGCTGCTCCCCTCAGCAGTGTGTTTCAGTCAATCTGCCTGTTCTGCTCCCCACTCTGTCTCTGGTGAATCCTCTCACTCCCCACACCTCTGGCCTGCACCCCAGCTCTTGTATGCATAAATGAATCTTTAAGAAAAAAAGAATTCAGACTAGACCAAATGGGGGACACTTGTCTCAGAAAGATCTGGATCACTGGAGTAGGAAGGGTGGGGGAAAAGAGGTGTAACTCCATAATGTGTGGGTGGGGCACTGGAGTCACCTGGAGGCTGCTTGAGGTGTGACCTTTGGCTGGGATCTCGGCACAGCTGCCAGCTGGAATGCCCACCTGGAATGCCTCTCCACATTGTCCCTTCAAAGTAAGAGTTTGTGCCTCCTTTCAGCAAGACATCTTGCTTCCAAGAATAAACATCGCAGGAGAGTCATTTGGCAGCTATGTGGCATTTTGTAATACAGACTCAAGCCACCGTGAGTCACTCCACGGTGCTCAGAAATGTGCTTTGATTCAAGAGCAGGGAATACAAAGTCCATTTCTCAAGTGGGAAGAATGTTATACCTGTGTTATAAGAACAAATGGAATGGGAAAGATGGTGATAATCAGCCTTCAAAAATGTAATCTGCTATATTTTCACTTGAAAAGCTGATTAGTTACATCTCCTTCCCTCCTAATAACCCAACCCTTTACTCCATGTCCTCTGACTTTCTTTTTTTTTTTTTAAGATGTATTTATTTATGCATACAAGAACTGGGGTGTAAGCCAGGGGTGTGGGGGGGTGAGAGGATTCACCAGAGACAGAGTGGGAAGCGGAACAGGCGGATCCGCTGAAATCCACTGCTGAGGGGAGCAGCAGGGAGGCAGGAGAGGTCTGCTGCGCCATGTGGGTAGCTCCCTGGCTGGCCGAGGCTAGAACTCTTGCTGCAGTGGCTGGCGATAGTTTGAGAGTGCTGTCTTTAATCTCTGCACCCCCAGGGAGGCCCCATGTCCTCGGACTGTCATCTTTACCACTTTATTAAAACTCTTAAGGTCACGTGGACACCTTGCTTTTCTCTGTTCTTCAAGTGATGTGTATTCACTGTTGTTCCCCAGATCTACTCTAGTCCTTCTCTGTCATGCTCTGTAGCGCAGGAGGCTGGATTCTATGGTCTGAAGCTGCCAGAATCTGCTGCCCTGCACTTCCTATGTGATTTGGCCAATGTGAGGCACCAACAAGACATTAAATAATAGAAAGAGGTGAGGAGCTGGATATTTATTGCCCCGGCTCTTTCTTCTTGTATTTTTCTTCCACAGACCACCCTTTCTTTCAGGCAGCTCCCTCCCACAGATAAATGACGGACCCAGCATTTGCTGGCCGTTACTCTTTAACTTAATAGAGAAAGTCCTAATTGCAGGGTCTTGTCTATAAATCCCACCTACCTTCCACCCTGCCTACATCTACCACTACATCCTTTGGCCCCATCCTATTTGAGATATTCTCAAGTCCCCCTGAACGCTATGGTGCGTGATACTTCCTTGCCTTAGAAATCGTGGGTGATTTGGATCACAAAAGCAAAGGAAGATCAACTCAGTCATCCACTCTCCTTAGAAAAGGACTGGTGAATACAAGAGTCATTAGGTTCCCGTGGTGATTTAAATATAAGTTAATTAAAATTATAAACAATTAAAGATGTGGTGCCTTATTTACATGAGCCACAAGCCAAGTTCTCAGTAGTCACATGTGGATAGTGGCAAGCAGACAACAGGAAATTGCTGTTATCCCAGAAAGTTCTATTGAACAGGATCCATTTATCTAGAGTCCATTTAGGGCAGTGGTTTTTAAACCTTTTACTCAATGAAATCATACATGGGTCCTATTATAGAAAACAGAGATAAATGGAACAGCCCTGGTTGAGCTGAGAGTGGAGAAATTTCCATGCTTCCTCTGAGATATCCTTCGAACGCTCCGAGCTCTGCAGGAAACAACAGAGAAAACCACCAGAGCCCCACCCAGACCATGTAACTCAGAACTCAGCCATGCCCACAGCCATGGAGATCAATTGTAGTCAAAAAAAAAAAGAAGAAATATGACTCATATCAAATTAAGATCCTGCTCATGTTTACCCAACTTATCTCTGATAGATCTGCATGTTTTCACTCCAAATACAGCAAAATCCAAGCATTATCAGCCAAGTATTTGTTTAGGAAAAAATCCTCTTTTGAACTCAGGCTTGCTCACATTTAATTCCCAACTTCCGTTTGCCAGGCTGTAGTCCCAGAACAGCATAACTGTTCCCTTTTCTAGCTGTTCCCTTTGCTGAACACCACCAGGCTTCTTGTTTTCCCTCTGTTCTTTTTCATCCTCTCCAAATCATTTGAAATTTAGACTTTTGTCCCTATCAGGTGACTGCTAGGGATGCTGCTCACCTATCAGGAAGCACATCTTCCTATCCCACAACTTTGCTTTTCCTAGAACATGTGTTCCCAACACCAACAAGGCCAGTTCCTGTTCTGACAAGTAGCTGAAACAATCAGTGATGAAGTTATGTCCTATCACACATTTATCTAACAGAAAAGGCTGGATGGCCGGGGTTACTGTGCACTTGAGGAGAAAGGAGTCACCAAGTATCAGGAAATGGCTTGATCCTGTTGGGTAGAAGCACCTGGAAGAAAAGAATAAAACGGCACTTCATGAAAATTGCAAGCACTGGAGAGTTGCCTGTGCCACTTTCTCACCCCTTAACTCTTTGCAGCCTTTCTCTTGCTTTGCTCCCTTGGGTCTAGCACGTCTTTCATCCTCTTCTGCTGTTGATATCTTAGATCCTCGATGATGGTACAGCTGGGCCCACTATGTGGATTTGCAGCTCACAGCCCATCTTCACCACGAGGTCCTGTACCATCCAGATTGACTTTTTGGAATCTGCAGACTCCAGCTCAGTTTCCCCAGCAGTAGCCCAGCTTCCAATCCACCCATCATTAGGAGGCTAAAAGAATGAGTTCATAAGGAGAAAAGTTAAAATCAAGGGGAAAAACATGACCCTAAGAACAACTATTGTCATATAAAAACCCCTAAAATCTCTACTGCTCAACATGCTCTAATTACATTTAAAGATGGGTATCTTTCCATTCTATTATACAGATATGTAAACTGAGTCTCAGTGTAGTTGTCCCAAGCTTACATTGTCATGAGTTTGTCCCAAGATTACACAGCTAAGGGGGGGAGGGGTAGGATAAAAGTCCATATCTGACCATGAAGCCCATGCTTTCACCACTCTATCACAATGACTTTCAAAAAGCAAGACATCCTTCTAGCTTGGATCTACTGATTAATCTTCATAATATCTTGCATTTGATCTGTTGTCTTGGCAAACTTCTTTATGAAAGAACTAGGTGATTTCCAGAACAAAGTCAGACTTTTGCTTTGAAGAATGCCTGTGTTGCTTCATCAGCCCCTTTGATGTGAGATGATCTCCAAGTTTTGACTTTCAGGAAACTGGCTTAAGATGGGGATTATAGCTCTTATAGGTAAGAGACTGTGATGGATGTTCCCAAGGCTGGGATGGGGACAGCTTGCACTCTCAGAGTATGCTTTTTCTTGTATTTCTCTTACAAAGAGACACCCTTGAGCCTTGGGTGTCTTGGCTTAGGCAATTGAATGGTCCTCACCTGCAACTGGAAGAGACTTTGAAAATTGTCTCATTCAATGTCTGCCCTTTGCAGAGAGAAGAGGAAAGCCTAGTGACTTCATCACTACCGTGTTGACCTTTGGGCTAGATCTGTAAGTCCCCCAGTGACTCTTAAAACAAGGATGCTTTCTACAATTCCAGAACACCCCTCTGCAAAACATGACAAGGCTGTTCTACAAAGTGAAGTCTTTTCTGACAGTAGCTTCTCTGACAGTGACACTGTACATAAAAAGAGCAGGCACTTTGGAGCCAACCAGACACTTGGAATCCAACACAATAGGAACCCCAAAGATGCTGCTGCTGCTTGATGAGTGATTTGAAAGTTTGACTTATTCATCTGTATGGAGACAGGAATTTCTCTTAACTATTTTGAGAATTGAAGAGTTTTCTTAGGGAAAGTTCTCTTGTGAGGATTCAAAGAAATGACATAGACAAAAATTTTTATACAGTAGGTGCTCAAAAAGTATGTGTGCCCCCTCCTTCATTTTGATGTCACTCTCCAGTCCGTGAGGGTTAATCATGGCCTTGACTATTGTGAATTTATATTTGCAGTAATAGTACATGTAAAATTAGTCATTTGTTGAACTTTCTTTTTAAGATGCTAACATAAGCCAAGGAGTTTTCTAGCCATTAGAAACACAGAAGTAAGTAAAGCAGACCAAATTGTTCCTTTCCTGGTACTTCCATAATATTGAAGAGAAATGAATAGTAAAATAAATAAATAGAAGTTAGCAAAGGAGAGGGCTATGGGAAAATTAATGAGGGAAGTGACAGTGTGCAGGGGTTACAATTTTAAATAAGACAAGTTCAGTCCAATTTGAAGGGTCTGAGGAAGAGGTCATGTGGAAATCTGGGTGCAGACAATGCAAACTTTTGAGGCAGAGGCTTGCCTGTTGTGTTTGAACAAAAGCCAAAATAGCCAAAGGCAGTAGAAACTAAGCTGGATCATACAGAGATCATCATTAATATTAATTCAGTCTCGCTGGATTGTAAGCTCTTATGCAATATTAGCATTTAGTATAACAGAATATTAAAATTGGGAAAATCCATAGACAGCATGCTGATTACCAGTCTGTTCATCATTATCTCCACTATACATATAAAGGTTGATGTTGAAATTTTGCTCTCAGGAACAAGTACAATTCTAGCCCTAAAATCTATCCATGTTTTCTTTCTCTCACTCTGTCTTTGCCTGAAGTTAGTTTTCAGTCTCAATATTGAACAATAGGTCTAGCACATGCCGGTTACTGCACTATTGAGCGAGCAGGCAGAGATGTGGCATGTGCACTTTGGAGCTCAAAGATCAATGGAAGAATGGATGTAAACATCCTCTAACTATCTACCTTCTGAAAATTCAGTGTGTTCAAGGCACTGTGCTAGACTCTGGACACTCAGCAGGGGGTACAATGGATGCAGTCTTTAAATTCAGGGAGTTAACAATTATCAGTAAGTAGGGATGACACAGCTGCTTGATGAAGTTAATATAAGGACTGTGTGAAATAACAAGTACATACAGTGGTGCTTGACATGTCTACCCCTCTCCCTATTGTCACGAACAGGCTGTGAATCTATGAGTTGGTCAGGTACATGCCAATCTAAATATGCAGATTACAGATCAGACAACATAGCTTTGTATTTCCTTCTGAGAATCAAAATTAAAACTATAGGATGCATCACTAGTGCTATTAATATTTTTAAGTGGCAATGATAAAAATTAAAATACTACCAGTTTTTCAGTACATATTTTGTTCCCCTAGTACTAGGTAAGTTAATATGCATTATTCCTTCCCACAAAACAGTCTTTTTGAGGGAAGTGTGTTTATCTCTTTGCTCTCTAGAAGGAGAAATTGAGGTTGCTAGATTAAGCCAAGGGTTCAAGGATGCACAATTTCATCTGTTCCATTTGTGAAATATACACCCACCAACACTGATTCTCTTTAACGTGGCTTCAGCACAAGGCACACTCAGAAGTACCGTTAAATCCATGAAGACTTCAAGTTGAAATTTAATGCACAGTGAGCATCAAAGGGGAGAGGTGGGGGGTGGGAAAGAAACTAACGGTGCCTCAGAAAGTTGAAAAAAAAGAGTAGAAACTACAGATGAATCACTTACGATTTTTCCCCTTTTTGTAGGAAACCCAATTTGTCAGAGAAGAAAAGGGAGTGAAACATTTAGCTGTCTCCCTCCACCCTAACCGAGTCTGAGGAAATTGCTTCTGGAAGTGGGAATTTGACTTAAAAGCCTGTGGGCTGATGGGGGAAAGCTATTTAGACTCCAGGAGAAAGCTCTGTTGCCTATTGTGTTTGGTGTAAAAGTAAAATTAGAAAAGAGAGTCTTGGGATTTATGGAGAGAGAGAAAGAGAGAGAGAGAGAGAGAGAGAGAGAGAGAGAGAGAGAGAGAGAGAGACTCTCTTTAGAACTCTGAATAACTAGCATGCAGTTGAAAAATTCAAGGAAAGCTCTGGTTTTCTTTCCTTTTCTTAAAAGCCATGGCTCCAGAGGCCACCGGGTTCCTGACGGCAGAGGTCATTCATGGCACTTGCCAAAAAGCTTTTTGTGAGTGTCCCCAACATGCTTTGTTTATAGAGTTAGTTCATAGTCATCAGACTTGAGTTCAGCGTTCTCCTTCTTGTTAACCAGTGGGATGATCTGGAGCCTTGGTTTATAGAGCTAGTTAAATGAGGTCTCCGAGGCATGTGTGGTGATGCTGCTGTTAGAATTGGGGAGTGGAATCCAGAAGCTTCCTCACAAAAACTCCACAGGAGGCTGTTGTTATTATGATTTCCATTCCCTTTGTCTGAAATGCCTTTACTACTAGATAATCTTTTTGGAAGCTTTCGGAGATACCAAATTTATGTCCTCCCAAATTTTATGCCCTCCCAAAACTCCTATGCTGAAGCCCCACCTTCCAGTGGGATTATATTTGGGGATAGGATCTTTTATGGAGGAAATTAGGTTCAATGAGACCAGAAGCATAGGGTCCTGACTCAATAAGGAGACTCCAGGGAGCTCCATCTTATTCTTCCTACCATCTGAAGACACAGCAAGACAACAGCCATCTGGACGCCAGCACATCCCCACCAGAAGCCAAATCAGCCGCCACCTTGATCTTGGGCTTCCAGCCTATGAGAAATACATTTCTGCTTTTTTAAGTCACTCACTGAGTTATGGCTGTTGGAGCTGACGGTCTCCTACAACTCCACACGCATGTGGCCCCTGAAGGGTGCCCCTCTACTTTGGGACCCCAAATATCCTGTGATATTGACAGCTCTGACCTGTATGACAGGGATTGAATGTGTCCTGTCTCCTCAGGAAGGTGAACTCCCCTCAGGACACTCGGCTACAGCATAGGGTGAGCATTCCCAGTAGATGCTTCATAGTGAGTGAATATCAAATACATTGATGAGTTCGCTAACACATTTTGCTCCCAACGGTTAATATGTGTTTGCATTAGCTAGAGAGACCCTTATATATTTTAACATTGATAATTGCACAACATAATATGTCAGATCTGCAGTATGTACGTAACCGTCTGTCTCCATTTGTAGGGTTTAAGTAGAGTAACATGCATGCCGTATACCAAGAAGCATCTGGAATGCGGTTTAAGTTAATATATGACTGTGGGAAAGGCATCATAATGGTTTCCCTAGGGGATGGAGAAATTTTATTTGCTGGAATTTCTAGATAACTCAGGGAGGGACAAGGGCCTGGTGAAGAAGCAGATAGTTGTTAGGGAGCTAGACATAGCCAGAACGTGAAATTCTGGAAACAATTGGTAGTAGAGGGAGGCTGTCTGGTAGATGGCTGCACCTGTAAGAATTTCAAAAGCCACTTTGCAGTGGTGAGAATCTCCAGATCTTAGAATCATTTACTAGATCCTTAATAGACTTAGCTCAAGTGATTTTTTTAAAATAAAAATTAGCTACAGTGTAGAATTTTGTGGTCTGCATAACCAAGAAAGGAGGTGCCCACAGAGAAGTAGTACCAGTAAGCCGCAGGGAGAGAGACAGCGGCTGTTTTCTGCAGGAATCTAGCCTCATCCACATCATGAGCCCACATGTTTAAGTCAAGTTTATCAGAACCTTGAGAAATGACATTATCCCGAAAGGAGCCAACTATGCTGGACCCCTGCTCGGAGCCAGGCCCTGGGCTGGCAATTGAAAGAAGATAAAATCCTCCCCCGCGCCCAGCTGTGAAATGGTGTCACAGACAGACGGGGCTCTTGGTGCCACTGTGCAAGCACGTCTGTCTGAATTTGAAATCACCGTTTCCACTTGTAGCCACAGCCCGGGATAAAGCAGTGAAAGATCTAGAGTCCAGGGGAGGACAGTCTTCTTCTCACTGCCCTCCCCAAACCCTGGTGGGCGCTACGTCCTGCTTCACCCACGATTCTGAAGGTGAACGAGGAAGGTCCAGAGGCTGGACTTGACGTGCCCAGCCCCACACACCTGCATGACGGCAGCAGGGATCAGAAGCCTCATGTACGACTGCCTGGCCGTGGGAGCTGGCGGACAGAGAGCAGAGATGGGGCTCACAGCAAGTTCCCAGAGATCGTGTGAAAACAAGGGGCGAGGAACAAAGGCGTTCCCATCAGCACAGTGCTCTCGCACAGCCAGACTTCCCTTGACCCTTGTCTCCGTGCCTCAAGCCTTCCACCTCACATGGTCTCGTTATATGTTCCTCTGCTGGCACGTGTATACACGCACTCACTGCACTCATTCATGCACTCACGCTCAGATACTTACTAGGCATCATTTCATGCCAAGCGTTATACTAGCAGCAAGGACTTTAAAAAAGACACAAGAATTCCCCACCTCCTTGCGACTTCTGTCATCTGATGGTAGAGATGAATAACAAGCACAGGAAGACGTCAGTGGTGTGGGGAAAATAAAGCCAGGGAGGGGGGTAAAATCAGTGGGGTAGGAAGGAGCAGGGGCAGAGATTCTGGGTGTGCACTTTTAAGCAGGGTGTTCTGTGATGGATGCACAGGTGTAGCCAACTTCTGGGTGCTGCTTTTCAAAATTGGGATATTACTATCCACACTCCTTCTGCTTTCTTCTTTTTTCAATCAATAGTAGGAACTCCCTCCCCAGTCAATCTGTTTAGTTCCGATCCAGTCCTTTGAATGGCTGTATAGTGTTCTCCATTGTGAGTAGCATGCCGTTCACTACTCCTGGGCACCCTCGTGTTGTCTCATCTAATTCTCACAAACTAAATTCCAGCCTCTATACCCTCGATGTTTGAAGTGTGGACCACACTTCCAGCTGGGAGTTTGTAAGAATCGTGGAGTCCTAGTCCTTTCCCCAGAATTCACAGCTTGACAATATCCACAAGTGCTAGTGTGCACCGACACTCCAGTTACGAGAGCCGTTGGTGACTAGAGTAGACCATGCAGCAGGAGGGCTCTGCCCGAAGGACAGAGGAAAGAAAGGAGCACAGCCTTCCCTGGAAGATGTCCAAGGAGTGTGTGTGTGCATAGGTGTGTCTCAGTGTGTGTGTCTGTGCGTGTTTGTGTGGACATGCGTGTTCATTGTGCAGCTGTGTACATGTATCTATGTATATATGGGTGTGATTGTACGCAAGTGTCTGTGTGTACGTTCGTGTGTATTTCTATGTGATATGTGTGCTCGTGGCTACATTCTGCGTGTGTCTGTGTGTGTGCGTGCACAGGTGGGGAGCACAAGGACAGAATCTCAAGGGGGTATCACCTGGGACGCTGGAGGGAAATAATGACAATAATCAGAACCCCCCGAACCCCACCTCTTCTCTATTCAAGCAAAATTTCTAAAGAATCCCAAGAGGCAGAAGCATCCCCCATGGCGCCCTGGGAGGGGATTCTAGCTCCAGGCATGAGATCAGGGACACGAGTTTGCTCTTAACCAGATTACAGCCCCATCGGGAAAAGAAAGGAAGAGGAAACGGTGTCCATTTCTTGCTAATAAAACTGTACTTTCCGCCTTCACTGCTGGAATATTCTCATGGACAGAGCTGAGGGGGCACCCAAGGGGGCACAGCAGAGATGGATTTCAGAATAAACGTAGCTCGCTTCCTGACGGGAGAAGCTCCTAGTTTCCTCAGGAGGGGGACACTCCAGTGCTGGGAGCAAAAGTGAACCTATCTTTCTGTTCTTCAGCACGGCTGCCATTACCCGCTGGCATGAGACGTTCCCAAGGAGATTTTTCACGCCACAGATAAAAACCTACATTCTTTTTACATCCTTTTTTTTTTTTTTTTTTTTTTTTCAGGATCTGTGTCCTGTTGCAAAGTATTCCTGTGAATAGCATCTCCATTAAGCCCTGTCTGAGGAGTTTTCTGTGGAGTTTTCTGTAGCTGAAAGTATCTCCTGAATTCTAGTTTTCAGAAAAGTTATTTTTAGCAAGTTTGTACTAAATTATAACTCTTATATTTTTGAAGCGTTCCTTTTGGGTCCCCATATAAATGGTAGGCTGAACAACTGTGAGTAGGCAACCACGAAAACAAAACAAAACAAAACAAAAACAAAAGCAGAAAACAAGCCTCCGAGATAAAAATATACGTTTTATTTGGATTTACTCACTTCTCTACGTCATGCCAGCTATGCCAGGCTCACCCGGGTTCCTCACAGGTGTTATTCCCGTGTGGGAAGTGAAGAATTCACATCAGGAGAGGCCACTGAAGCGGTCACTCTAGAACGACCTGTGACAGAAATGATGCTGCCTCCAGCCCGCCGAGCTTCTCTCTGCCCCTCCGCAGGGCTGGGCTGGTACAGAGTGAAGTATTTGGGGTCCAGTCCATTTTCTAGCCCATCCTGGACACCTGCCCCCCCAACAGCTGTGGTGCAAGCAGTAAAGGAAGTCAGTCCCCTTGGGAGAGAGCAGGTGAGGAGCCAGGAAGTGGGGCCTGGGGTTCTGGGAAGCCATGACCACGCGCCCGAGGGCCTGCCCGGCATTGTGTAACCTCAGTTCTGAAAAAGAAAGTTCCCTTCCTGAGTGTGGGCTCCAGCGGGCCTCTCTGGAAACCACGTCTCTGGCCTCATTTCTTGAGCTCAAGTTGCCCGAAGCAATGAACTGGGAGAGTCTGGCTCGGCTGGGGGAAGCCTCGGGGTCGGTGAGGTTCGGACAAAGCCAACCCACTTCCTCTCCTCGGCATCAGCTCGCCCTGGACAAAATGCTCATTTGGCTAGAGGTGGCTCCCTGGTCTGAGCGGGCTGTTTGCAGCAGCCGGTAAATCAAGGCCACCTCCCTCCGTAAGGCCCAGCCAGCCAAGGTGCAAAGAGCCCTTGGTCAGGCAGATTCCAGCAGCTTAATCCAGGGAGATGCTAACAGGCTGTCCCAACGGAGACAGGACCTCTCAAAAGTAGGAGGTGAGAGGCACTTCTTTGGCCAGGGGCTTCAACCCCAGGCTGGAACATCTGGGGCTCCAGGGCACTGGAACATCTGGGGCTCCAGGGCACTGGGACTGGGGCAGGCTCCCTCCCGCCCTCTGGGGCCTGCATTCTGGCCGGGAAATTGTGGAGAGGCCCATCAAGAAACAAGAATGCTCCCTCCACCCTTTCCCCGGCCACCCCTGCCCGCTGTGCTCCCTCGGACAGGAAACCTTAAATTGCTGGCATGGGCCACCTAATTGCTACTCTCTGATAACTCCTTCTGTCCTTGGCATCTCTGTCAACATCGTGGAAGCAGTGAAGTGTGGCCAGGACGGGAAGCGAGTGACTCACCTCTGCTGCTGTGGACGGGGCTGGAAGAATCCGAGTAGCCTGTCCCCTTAGCCCTCTGCCCCACAGCCCTGCAGAAGCCCAGGACCTGCCAGCCACGCGGCCACGGCCCAGCAGGCCACTGGGGGGGGTTCCCCCTGTGACGTCAGGAAGCAGTGGCTATAAATGCACCCAGATCCGCCCATCACCTTGATGCCACCGTCCTGGAAAGGACCTACGGAAGGCAGCTCGTTCTGTAAGGAAGATGCGGAGAGATCCCAGAGGCTAAAGAGGGCTGCCCATCTGGACCATGCAGATGTCAGAGCGGAGGCCCGAGCACGGCCCCCTGTGTGCCCGGCCGACTCTCCTCGCTGCCCGCCCCCCACTGCTGCTCCGGAGGCCCCTGGGTTTCCCCAGAGTAGTCCTCAGATTTGGGGTCTGGGGCAGTCAGAGCTGGCGGGAGATTTCTGTCTCTTTCGGCGGCTCCGAATGTGCAAACCAGCGGGAAGAATGACTTAACAACCGGTCAGATAGAGGGACTGAGAAGGGCGCATCTGGACCTGTCTCTTTCCCCTCGAAGTTCTGTCCTCTTTGCTCAGTTACTTCACGTTATGGTGGTTTGGGGAGTCGGATACCTGTGGTGGAGCTGAACCTCGAGCCTTGGTAGGAGTCTCAGGGCTGGGCGAGAGGGGCTGGCAAGTGCTGCCAGTTGGTGGCCGAAACGAGACATTTTCTATTTCCTGTCATCGAAAAGCACAGTCTGGATACCCCTCTCCCCGAGGGCGCTGGCAGAGACCAGAGACCGTCTCAGCGGCCAAATGACTAGTCTGGAGGCACAGAGTTCTTCCCCTGCACTACGGAAGGCGAGGAGCAGGAGGGAGGGGGCATGGTCCCCGCAGAATCTGGGGAGTGGGTGAAAACACACCAGGAATCAGACAGCCCCTCTCATGGCATCTGCTAGCAGATGGCAGAAGGGCAGCGGAGGAGGGGTCGCGTGTGGCCTCAAGGGTTGGCGCTGCTGCTCCACACTGTGACCCAAGGCTTAACCGGAGTATGGAAAAGACAAGGTGAAAGTCAGCAGGTGCCATTTGCATTTCAAGCCCCATCCTCACACCCCACCCTCAGGGTAGAGCTTCTGAAATTATTTCTCCAGTATCTCAAAATTGGCTTCCAAACTCGGCGCATGAGGGATGATTCCAGCGGAAAAAACCTGGGGGAGGTAGGGGTGACCATGTTGACCGGGCTGATGTTTTGCCAATAAAATAAAGTGCCATGAGGTGTGCTCAGCCATCATCTAATATTCACGGCATCTATGAGCTGATGTAAAGTCATACAACACATTGACCCAACATCAACCTCACAGGAAGCGTGGGATGCCAACCATGTTTAGGAGGAGGCGGACACACTCGCTTACCGAGTCTTCTCTTTGAAAATACGGTTTCTACTCAAACCTGTGTTTGGTCATTGTCCCAGAGGGCATGGAAGACTTCTGTGTGTTGCTTGCAAGGTCATTTTGATGCCTTCGTGGGAAACTTAGCATCTAGGTTAATTCTGCTGTGATGATAACATTCAGCCTGCGTTTCTTTAACGCGCTCACAGCCCTGGCGAGGGCAAAGCAGTTAAAGGGGAAATATTTATGTTACCGAAAGTAAAATAAGATCTTATTTTTCTGTCTACTTGGGAGAGTTCCTAGCACATGTGAAGAGAGAGTGTGCACAGGGGAGAAGGGATCAGACAGACCTGAGCATCAAGGCTGATCTATCACCTGACAGATTACATCACCTTGAGCCAATTGCTTAACCTCCCTGAACTTGATCTTCATATTTAAAACAGGACAACAAAACATCATAAAAGCTGAAATATGAGTTGATTTCCCTTAAGTGCCTACCGTGAAGACTGGCAAACAATGCATATTCAAGAGTGGTTCATCGCTCCATTGAAGATGTTCCACGAATGAGGGATATTTTCTAAATTATGAATGCTGACCTTGTGGGGCCGCCCCAAAAAAGATTTTCCTGAGAATTTTAGATCAATTTTAACCATTTTCTAAGTGTTGCTCATCTGTTTCTCTCTTCTTAAATAATGTAACATCCTCTTTATGGTGCAAGTTTGCAAGGTCATCTTAGAAAACACAGGAGCCAACTGAGAGCTTTTCTAAAGACATTTTGGGTTTTGTACACCGGAGTGTATTGTTACTCCATCATTTTCACTACCATATTGTATTTTATACCTGCACAAAAATGTCTTGTTTGGCAAGAAGAGAGGAAGTTCAATAGATGAGCGGAAAACTGGACCAAGAGTTGCGTGTCCGCCTCGAGAGCCAGCAGTTGTGATGGGCAGCTCTGGACTCAGCGCCAGAGACTCTGCCTGTCTGGATTTCACTATTCTCATCTGAGACAAATAATAAGCAACATATCTATGCAAGCCCATCTGTTCTGTTTTTTCATTTAAGTGAGCCATCTTTCTCGCTGGATGCATTTATTTGCCAGCCACTTGGAAGCATTGAGATCAGTATTTTGAAGCTCAGTATCTCAAAGGAGATGGAGTTTTTCCTTGAGAGCAGTTGTGGTAGGTGCAGTTGTAGGGATGGGATGTGGGTGTTCATGGAGATAAAGGAGGCCCCTGACCTTTGGCTTGTCAGGTGATCAATAAAATCACGCATCTGGTTGCACATCCAGTAGAGCAGCATCCTGCAGAGGACCCTCCCAGGCAAAGCCCCAGTGAGACTTCAGTGGCCCCTTCTCTTAAAAAAAAAAAAAAAGATTTATTTATTTATGCATACAAGAATTGGGGTACAGGCTAGAGATGTGGGGGTTGAGAGGAGTCACCAGACAGAGTGGGGAGCAGAGTAGGCAGATCTACTGAAATCCACTGCTGAGGGGAGCACCAGGCGAGACAGGAGAGGTCTGCTATGCCACGTGCGTTGCTCCCTGGCTGGCTGGGGATCAAACTCGTGCTGCAGAGGCTGCAGACAGCTTCATCGTGCTGTGACTTAACCCCTTGTGCCACCAGGGAGGTCCCTTTTTTTAATTGAAAATAAGTAAAGGCGTTTTCCTCAAACACTACATCAGTATGAAGCCTTGAATGAAAAGCAAGGAACAAGTTAAAATAATAGCAGCACCAAAGAAAGACAAGAGTAACATCAGATTCAAAGAGAAGGCAGAAAAATAGAGACAGAAGGGCAGAGAGGAGAGAGAGACAGGCAGAGAGAGACCCAGACTACAGACGGAAAGAGGCCTTGACTATTTTTCACATCAAGCACGTCTTTTTTCCCATAATCACAATTACTTCATATCCGCTCAACGCTGGCATGTTTCTCCTGGGAAGATAAACCCTCTCTGGCAAGCGGGCGGCGTGCGAGCCTCAGCAGGAAGCCCCCGTCACCATCACATTATGCAACCGTACGTCCGGCCAATAATTGCCTATCTGACATGCTAGCCTCCCACATTCCTGAGATTCATCTAGAACAGCCAGGAGATTAGATTAGTGTGTATTTTCAGCCTGCTGCCCTCGCTCCTAATGGGCCTCTCTTCTGTCGGCTGAATCGGGGACACGGAAACTTTTGACCACTGAGGCACCCCTGTTTGTCTCTGTCCTGTAAGATGCTCATGCCTAGGACACAGAGTTCTGTAGAGAAAAGGAGGAACACAACTGCAGGGAACAGCGCTTTATCCTGAGCCCCTGAGGGTTCTGTGTGACGAAACTCCAGCACCGCAGAGCAACCGAGAATAAGGAAAATTCAGGTGAACACAGCATGTTTCTAGCTGAAGGACAGGCAGAGCAGCAGGTAGCACGAAGAACACAAGTGCAGGTTTAGGAAAACGAGGCCTAGATGTTGATTTTGTCCAGTTCTGTGTCCCACGCTTATTAGCCGTGGGATTAGAGGAGTTTCCTGCTTTTCTAAGCCTCAGTGTCTTCATCGGCAAACACGGGCACCGCGACCACTGTCTCAGGTTATGGAAATGCTTAGATGGCATAATGTGCATCCAGAACCCTTGGGTTATGTTTGCCTGTCAATAAAGGCAGGTTCCCGGCTCCCCCACCCCAGCCTTTGTCAGTCTTTGCTTCACTGTTCGCATTTCACTCCTGTGTGCCAGAGTGTCTGCCTCTCACCTCACCAGGGATGGCAAGATGGCAACCATGTGGCTGGCGTTGCTCATCCCAGAGCCTGCCAGAGGGCTTGGCACCCAGGCAATCAGAGCATTTTGTGGATGTTGAAGGAAGGAAAAGGGAGAAGAACAGAACAATCAAACCAGAAGAGAGAAAGGAAGGGACGCAGGCAGGCAGGGAGGCGGGCACATGATGTCAGAGCCAGGCTGGTAGAATAACGCCTTCACCTCCAGCTCAGCCCCCTCCTCCCTACGACCCGCCAGCTGCCAGCCCGTGGCTGGGTTTCCCCAGGGAGCCACGCCAGTCACTCTGTTTCTGCGTCCTTGCTTTGATTCTTGTACTCCCCACCCCTGGAATACCCTCCATCCTCGTCGGTGCCTGTCACATCTCTTCATCTTTCGAACTTAGCACGGGAGCTTGTATTGGGAACGCTCCCCGACGACTCTAGGCCAAACTGAATCTCCATGACTCTGCTCCTTGCCACAGTGTATGGCCAAATCACTGCTGCCTGATTTTTATCGGCTTCCAGCTGAGTGGCAAGGCCTAGGTCGAGGACACAGAGCGAAGGTGCCCGTGATACACCTTGACACATGCAGACAGCTGCCGAGGGCCCATCGGAGCTGCACGCTTGGGCCCGGCGCCCAGGCAGGGTGAGCTGTGTGACCCACACCTGAGCACCCAAGTGCTCCCTGCTGAGGACAGTGCAGGGAGGACAGTGGACAGAGACGTCAAGGGCAACTGATTCTCTTGACTCCTGAGGGTGGAGGGAATTGAAAAAGATTGTCTCAAGACAGATTTAAAAGCTGACACTGGAGGCTGATCATAGAGCTGAGCATCCCCGTGGGGAGGGGGGCGGTGATGCGGAGAAGGGGCAGAGCACAGTGGACTGTGGTGGACGAGGCGTGCTTTGGTGGTGGAAGAGCTCATAATGGAGCTTCATTTATAAAAATAAATAAGTAAATAGATGTGATTGTCTCCTATGCATAACGCATTTGGAATATTGCATAGGTGCAACCTCTATGTAAAAAACAATGTGTTAATTTCCCTGGCCGTGGAGTCTCCCCTTACTAAGTCCTGGGATCTGCAGGGAACTAGGGGCCCACCTCAATTGATTAAGGGATAACGAGTATTCAAGGGAACCAGGTCTCTGGAGTTGCTGATGAATCTCAATGATTACGAGTGAGTCACACCCCTTGTGTCCACAAAGGACTTTCCCCAATGGGCTCAATCCCAGGCTTGCTCAGGCGGAGCTTGGCAGTGAAGGTGGGGGTGCCCCTGGGGGCTCCACCGGGGCCACCCAGGAAGAGGGTCTTGAGGTGTGAGGTGCAAGAGGTGTGTAGTCCACGGCTTCAGCTCACCGCACAACCTGATGGAGGGGCCCTGCCATCTCTCCCCCTGCCCCTGAGGAGACACTATAGGAGGCTTTGAAGTACTTGCTCTGCAGGCTGCCCAGGCTGGGAGGCAGTGCCCGGGCCGGGTGCAGAGCTGCTGCGTCTGCACACCTGCATCAAAACCACAGGGGACCTCAAGCTTCTTCCGCAAATGAGACATCCTGCAGGCCAACTCGCTCCTTGACAACAAGCTATTGGAGGCCTTGAGAATGGCAGCTGCAGTGGAAAACATTCAGCGAGATGCTGCTTCCCTTCATCTGATAAAGACCACCAAGATGGGGCAAAGTGGGGGGAATTCCTAGAGGCCAAAGAGGAGGTTGTTCTACCAAAAAAAAAAAAAGTAGCCCCAGCAAGTGCAAACTCACATCCACGGGTATAAGCACAAAAACACCGTTTTGTGGTTTATGGGCATATTTCAGTAACGAATTAACAACAATGTCCATTTACTGAGCACCCGGCTGTTGGTCCCTTACTAGGTGTTTTACAGACACTAGTCAGCGAGGCTGACAGAGTTCCCTTCCATGTTGACTTGTTTTAACATCGGCGGCAAAACTTTTCCCAAGTCACTGATTGCGAGGGCCAGAGGTGGAATCTGGACCACCTCTGTGTCACCCCAAACTTTGTGACAAGATGCAAGAAGGACTCCAGGTCCCAGCAGGCGTGGGCTAGAGCGAGCATCACACACATAGGAACTCATACAAACTCTATGTGATGAGAGAAGGCAATTTAAAAAGTTCCAATGTATTCACCCCACATCACCTCATACAAAGCCATCACTTCTGAAAGCTCTTGTGCGTCCTTGGAAATCCTCTTAGCTGCGCTTCTCCCACACCCATTAATTACCAGGCAACCACAGAAGTTTTTATGTCACTAAAGATTAGTTTGCATTTTCTAGAATATAAGTGAAATCATAGCGCATGTGTGCCTGCCTGCCTTGACTCTCGTGGTTATTCTGAGACCCATTCACGTTGCTGTGTCTGTCAACATCTCCGTCCCTGCCATTACTAAATAGACGGGCGGGCTATACGTTTATCACCATCTGCTTATTTTGATGGGTGTGTACTCATGTCCTTGGTTTGTTTCTAGTATTTGACTATTACAAAGAAAATTATGATGATTATCCGTGCACAGGTTTTTGTGTAAACACAGGTTTTCCTTTTCCTGGGACAACACCTAGGAGTGAAATGGCTAGACCACAGAGTAAGGGAATATTTAAGTACATTAGAACCAGTGTAAGGGCTGTCCATTCTGTGTTCTCACCAGCAGTCTGTGAAAGTTCCAGTTATTCTACATCTTTGCCAGCACTTGATTTGTTCAGCTATTTTAACTTTTAGATATTCTAAATGTGTCCTGTTGTGATTTTAATTTGCATTTTCCTGCTAACTAAAGACATTGAGGATTTATGAGGTTCTTATTTGCTATTCATATGTGCTGGCCCTTTACATAAAGTCAAATTTCTTGACCATTCTTAAAAATTGGGTTTTGGTATTATTGAGTTTTGAGGTCCATGTATACATAGACATGTAATACATGCAACATATGTACATATTCTACATATGTCTGTTAGCACATACGTCATTTGAAAGTATTTTCTCCCAGTCTCCAGTTTATCTTGTCCCTATTTTAGCTTTAAAATAAGTTCTAAATTTTTATGAAGTCCAAGATAACATTATCTTTCCTTTTAAGGATCATTTTTAGGTTGTGTATCTAAGATATCTTTCACTTACCTAAGACTACAAAGGTTTTATCCTTTGTGAACTTCTAGAAGTGTTACAGTTTTAGGCTTTACCTTTAGGCCTATGATCCATTTTGAGTTGACTTTTTTATATGGTATGAGGGGTGGGTCCAAGCTCACTTTCCTACATATGGGTATGCAATTATTTCCATGCCATTGGTAAAAGACACTCTTCTTTCTCCACTGAATTGTCTTAGTACCTTCAAAAATTAATTAGTTGTGTGCCTGTGACAATATTTCTGGAAACTGTTATGTTAATTTGATCTACATATTTGTCTTAACATCTTATCACTATAGCTTATAATAAGATATGGAGTTAGTGAATTCTTTAATTTTCTTGTCAACCAAAATTCATGCTAGAAGTTTGACTGAAATTTCACTGAATTGAAGAGCTTATATGGAAAAATTTGCATCTTAATAATATTGACTGATCTGTTCTAAGAACATAGAATATGTTGTCAGGCATTTGTCTTCCTTAATTTCTTTCTGCAATATTTTTTTGCCTTCCAAATACAGGTCATGCACGACTTTTGACATATTCCTACCTATTTATTTTATGTCATTGGTGCTATAGTAAATAGAATTGTGTTTTTACATTTCAATTTTCTGACTATTTATACCTAATATATAGAAAAGCGATATATGGTGTACATTGATCTTATATCCTGCAACTTTTCTAAACTCTTTATCAATTCTAGTTTTTTATGTAGACGCCATTGGATTTTCCACAGAGATAACCATGTCATCTGCACATAAAGACTACTTCTTTCCAGTTTGGATACTAAGCTGTTGGTTTCCTTCTTCCAGCACAATGTGACACAGAACTTGTGAAAGCAAATGTCTTTTCCTTGTTCCCAGTCGCAAAGAGAAAACATTCAGTCTTTCACCATTAAGTGTGATACTAGCTTTAGGCTTTTGATGCTGCACTTTAACAGGTTGATAAAAGCCCTCTTTATAGTTTGCTTAAAGTTTTTTTGAACAGTTTTTTTGAATACCAAACTCATAAATTGAAATCCTAATCCTCCATGGCATGGTGTTAGGAGGGGAGGTCTTTGGGGGGGGGGGGTGTTAATGTGTCATCTTGCAAGAGTCAATCATTAAATGTTTGAAATCTTTCAAGTTGATTGTTAAATATGGTTCTTACAAAATATTAAATTATATGAACTTACAATTAAGTATATTAAAAACAAATATAATAAATGCTTACAATTCATTACTTCCTAATTATTGTATGACATTTACCACTATCTGTTCTCTTGGGGTTATTTCCATGTGTTGTAACTATATGTTGGAAATACATTTTAATAGTATGCTTTTGAGACTTCCCAATTCATTGCTCAATGGTGTCACATTTTTACATTAAAATCAGTGATAGGGCCTCCCTAGTGGCCCAGGGGTTAAGTCTCAGCACTATCACCACTGCAGCCTGAGTTTGATCCCCAGCCACTTTGCTCACCCACATAATGCAGCAGACCTCTCCTGTCTCTCCCGCTGCTCCCCTCAGCAGTGTATTTCACCAGATCTGCCTGTTCTGGTCCCCACTCTGTCCCTGGTCAATCCTCTTATTCCCCTCACCTCTGGCCTACACCCCAATTCTTCTATCCAAAATAAATAAAATCTTTAAAAATAAAATAAAATCAGCCAGAGAGCATACATGTACACTAATTTGGCAAATACTACAGCACAGGTCTTAATTTATCACTTTGTTGATTTTCTAGACTTAAGAAAATTATGGAGAAAACATTGATGCAGCTTAAACTTAAATATGTGTCATGCTATAGCTCAAACACTGTGAATAATCATTGGGAGTATTATGAGTAAATATTCTCCAGCATTTGAGAACAATTATGGAATTCAGCAAAGAAGTTGCTCGCAACATTGACAAATGAGTGAAGTTCAAATGTTTCACTTTGATCTTACTTGTTAAGATAGATTAAAATATCAACTAGCATTCATGTTGTAACCATACACATCCGCCAATTGAAACCATATTTTGTCTACGGATACAAGAGCATGGCAAAAATCAACAAAAACCTTCTGAGGGAAGAAACTGCCAACACGGAAGTTAGAGTAAAGAGTAGTGAATATTTTATTATTTGCCAATGGTTTGTTACATATACTTTATATCAGCAAAATTAATTTTTTTAAAAGATCCAGGTAATGAGCAAAATTCCAACCTTTATGGGCCAGCCTATGTGCACTGACTGCCTTTTTCATGTTCCCTGAAGATTTGCAGAATCTGTTATCTTTCATAGAATGAAAGACTGCGAGACAAAATGAGCAGAATTTATTGTGGCTTGCAGACTAATATTTGCTGTGCTAATGCAGTTACCCTAAATTACTGTCTGAGACGAACTAGTGAGCCTGACCAGACCTGGATTATTCTACGAGAAGGCAAAGAAACCCTGAGGGGTGGAGCTGATTCATTCACAAAGTAGATATTCAACTTTTCATTATCGCTAAGCTCTAAGCATATCTAGAGGCAAGGAAGCAGCTGGACCCTCTTCTATGTACAATCAGAGATTCTTGCTTCGAAATAGTGACCGCATGCACAAAACAGAAGGACCCTAACACGGTTGGTGATGAGCAGATCCTAGCAAAGCATGATTTATGCTCATTTCATCACATTTTGTTTGCTTCTGAGGCAGCAAAGTTGCTTCTTTTTTCCCCTTTCCAAATGTGAAAGATGTGTTTTTCTATGGATTTCAGCTGTCATTTAAGTATGAAATGCTGTGTCCATACTTGCAGAGTGGAGGGGCCAGCTCTCAAGGGCTGCAGCAGGGAGCAAGCAGGTATGGCCCTGCTGGAGGCAGAGAATTCTTTAGACATCAAAAGAAAGGGAGGAAACAGCAGGCTGGGGAGTTGGCTAAAATCAGAGCCTTTTTTGGGAAAACACCTTTGCCTTTCACTCCTCCCTGTACCCAGCTCTGTGAAAAATCTGAAAACCACCTTTGTAAATTCTGTAAACAATCTGAAAGTCATTCCTTTCATTTATTTTAATTTTTTTAAAGATTTATTTATTTATTCATTTATTCATTTATACATGCACTGGGTACAGTCAGAAGCGCGGGAGGGTGAGAGAATTCACCAGAACCAGAGGGGAGAGCAGAGCAGGCAGAAGGACCAAAGTACACTGCTGAGGGGAGCAGCGGGCGGCAGGAGAGGTCTGCGCGCCATGTGGGACCCTCCTCCGGTGGCCGGGGAGCAGCCGGGGATCGAACCGGCGCTGCAGAGGCTGCGGGTGGCTTTGCAACCCAGCGCTCAACCGCTGCGCCACCGGAGAGGCCCCATGAAAGCCATTCCTTTCAAAATTTATCTTTCTTAGGCTTTTCCCAGGGTTGAAATCATTAAGCAGGATGGGAGTGAGCTTAGCAAGACCCAGCTGGGCTGTCTTCTGGTTGGGTGTCGGTCGCGCCTGTTCCCATCGGTGTCGTCTCAGACATTCTGGCACTCTGAGCCAGAGTTAGCATCTTCCCATGCTTCCCCTACCTATTACTACTGATAGGATTCGGGGGATTATTTCTCCTATCTGAGTTGTAGGCTTCTCAACATTGAAACGGAAGTGAAAACTATCCTTTAGGAATTTTGTAAAAAGTGTCTAGTCCAGGCCTCATCACAAGTGGACTCCTGAAGGGTTTCCTGTCTTACTGTGTTCCTTCCTCTTTGCCTCCTAGCCTGCATGTCCACCCTCCCTCCCTAATTTCTTCCTTCCCAGGTTCATTAACAGAAAAATTATGATGATTGTAGCAATCAGTACGAGCTTTTCCAGGTCAAGTTTCATTGTGTTCCATAAGCAATACGTGCCTGAATTGTTAACTGACCCCTGGGGAGAACATCTCCATGGGAGTCGGGCCAGCAGGGAAGAAGAGGGGCCGAGAGGGAGGATCCTTCACTGCCATGAGGTTTAGGGAGGACCAGGAGGCCAGATCCAGCTATTAAACCAAGCAGCCGGGAGAAACAGGCTTCCGAAGAATCAGCCCACGCAGTCTAGGCCACCTAGCAGGGTTCACCTGAACCACGTGGAAAGCACACAGGAATCAGCCGTCTTCCCTGTCCTCAGGGAGGACGGACACAGAAACCATTCTAACCTGTACAGCGAAGGGCTCTAACCGCTAACCTTGCATTGGGCCTTGCATAAGGCACTTTGCAGTGAGCACTGGAACCAGTAAACCCTCCAAATACAAGGCAGCCAACTGGTCAGTCAAGGTGCAGACTGAGTGTGGAACTGAGATCAGGAGCACGTAATGCTCAACATTGCAAGTGTGGCTGTGGCAAGAGATCATCGCGTGGCCCAGAGCAGGCATGCTCAACAAAAGGCTGCTGGACCAAGTCAGACCCATCATAACAGGTCCAGCGATAATGTTCACGGTGTTCAAGTAGAAACTTGGCATTGCAGCCAGCATAGTCTAGGGGATTCATTTCTAGCATCCCTAAGCCTCACAGCAAAAGTACAAATTATCTATGATTTTAACTTTGTATAGATGGGGTAACAGAGACCCCGGTAAAGTGAAATGTAAGGTAGTTGTATAGCTTCATAGTGGCAAAATTAAGACTCATCACCAAGCCTGTCAGATCCCCAAGCCCTGGGGAACCCCTAAGTCTCTGTCCCTAAATCTACTGAGACTGACTATCTTAATAGAGGACTCTTTCTTATAGGTCTGATGACTAGAAATAAATTTGGTGTTGAATCGTGTTTGTTTTTCCAGGTCAGTGTAGAATTATAGAGTTTCACTTTGGACCACACATTCAGAAAATGTTTCCAGACGAGGGCCCTGCCCTGGATGTGGAGGTCAGGAACATGAGGTCTTGCACCTACCATCCTCGACCCCCTCACCCCCTAAGAGGTAAGAACCTCCAAACCATTTCTGCCTGGTTGAAAGTGGGAGGTGGGCAGTGAGTAAAGCCAAGCCTCCCCAACATGCCCACATTACTCCCTGCAAAGTCACAGAAGGCTGCTATGCCTACAAGTCTATTGTTAATATCCAAAGACCTTCTCAAAGAGGCCCTGGCTGGGCTTGAGTGGCTGAGAGCACACCTTGTACTGATTTTAGCATCCTTTAATGTTTGTAGAAGAGCATAGCTCTGAAATAGAAAGACTGACCCAGTTCCGTGACATTTTCCCAAGGATGTCACAACACTCCATCTTCCCTTCAGCCCATAGAGAGCTCCGGAGATCAGGATGAAAGGCGATGTGACTTCCAGCAGCTCCATCAAAAGATAGTGCTGGGACTTGGCTGAATAATTCAAGGCCTAGACAGTCAGACATTCCTCTGGAGGTGCCTCCCTCACCTTGGAAGGCACACGGTCCCCTCAATGCCAATACATGTGAATGCTGGGTCCTTCAAGGGCGCGCATTTCAGCCAGGACAGAGATGGTGTGCAGGGTCCAGAGAGAGCCACAGGGACACGGGGAGAATGCTAAGAGGCCTTCCCAGGGTTCATTTTCAACAGATGAAGGGAGAATGCAGAATTGCCAAGGCACTCCCCAAACCCTCAGAGCAGAGAGTGGCAGAGTCTGTCTTCACAGTACGTGGGATGAAAGCATGTCGCAAGGGCCACATGTCCAGCCTTTCTTAGTATACAAGTGACACAGTTTTATTTGACTTTCCTTCTATATTTTTTTCCTGCTATAAAAAAAAGGTAAATATATGAGTATATCCAGGGAAGGTGGGAAGTGTATGATTCATCCTCCATAAAAGAATATAACCCAAGGGCCTTCTTGGTAGCACAAAGGGATAAGCACAGCACTATGAAGCTGTCCGCAGCCTCTGCAGCATGAGTTCGATCCCCAGTCAGGGAGCTACCCACATGGCACAGCAGACCTCTCCTGTCTCTCCCGCTGCTCCCCTCAGCAGTGTATTTCAGTCAGTCTGCCTGTTCTGCTCCCCACTCTGTCTCTGGTGAATCCACTCGCCCTCTGCATCTCTGGCCTGTACCCCAGTTCTTTTATGCATAAATCTTAAAATAATAATAATAATAAATCTTAAAAAAAAAAAAGGATACAACATGAAACAGTTAGTCTTGAGTCTGTAATAGTTATGTCAGCCTCTGTTTGAGGCTCTAGGAATTTGCTCACCAAAGGTACTGTGTCCCTGACAGACAGCCTGTTAGCTGCAGGGACAGACTCCTCGGTCATGTTTGGTAGACAAGGGTCCTTTCCTGAGTGTCCCCGTTCTTGGTGTGCCCTCACACTGACCTGCCTTCCATCCTGGTGTCCCTAATGATACCTTCCAGAGAGTTCTGTCTGTCCTTGCTCTGAGTCACACTCCCCGCACACACGAGACTCTCCCTGCCCTCCCAGCCCCAAACCCCTTGAACTTTCCACTCCCTGCCCAGGACTAGCTATTTGATTGTCAGCCCTTAGTGATGTGGAAAAAGAAACAGAGTTTGGCTTCAAGATGGCAGCCACCCTGTCTGTGAGCCACCTGCTCACTCATTCTATGCCTGTTTCGGGAGGTCACCAGGCTCAGAAGGCACAATCACTCAGCGAAACTTTCATGACCTCAACTTGAGCCAGCCTTGACCAAAACCAGGGATCTCCACCCTAGAGAGTTACTTTTGGTTCCTTCAACCTACTGGCTTTGCCATGTCTTCAGGCTCCCCAGACATACTGAATACCAATTCTGCGTGCCAGACTCTCGGGTCCTGACTCTAGTGTACTGGGAACATATTCGAGTCAAGCTACTTTGCAGTTCTACCTGCTTTCTAGTTCCTGGAACAATCCTGAGCCAGCACTTCCATGCCCGTTCTCTAGCCAAAGATAAGGTCAACGAGGTTAAGTCATTTTCCTGATGTGGCATCACGAAGCAGGGGTGGGGCTTAGATTGTGAAGTGAGTTTTGCCTTTACTTTTGCAGCACATCCAGATATTGTCCCACACAGGGACACGAGTTCCTTCTCTGCAGACTGACCTCATTTCCGGTGCTGCCTAGGAGCGGGAGCCAGAAACATCAGCCAGGACCAGAGTCGAAAGGTTAGGTTTTTCTCTAAAACAAGGATTGGAAGTGGACAATAGCTGTAGATGTAGGACGTGTTCACAGAAATCATTTTCTGGCTCAAAAACTCAGATAAAATAAAATGCAGCTGTTAAAATGTCTGAGGTCAGGGTTTACCATTGTTCCTGGAACGTGCTTTTGTTCATTCTTTTTCACGACACGCTGGCATCCACCGTCATTTGGTATGGTGCACCCTGCACAACTAAACATCACGGGGACCAGAGTAGGGGTCTGAGACATCCAGTGACTATTAAATTTGTGCTACAGGTAACTTGGAACAAATCGTCAAAATCCCCCAAACGCAAAAGATGTCAAGCCCAAGCACAGTTTTTGGAGGGACTTACTAATCTCACAGACTTGTGAGTTTGGGAAAAATCAACCTACAAATAAGCTGGGAGAAATCGTCAGGGTGTTAATTTCTTTACATGGAAAGTCCTACAAACAAGAGAATTCAGGTAATCACCCGAGTCTTTGAATTATTTCCAAGTAGCTCTGTGTCCTTGGGCCACGCAGTTGACCAGCCTGTGCCTCAGCCATTTGAACCGGAGTAAAACATTTAGTAACTAGGATGGGCTTTAGGGCTTAATTATCTGATCCTAGTTTCCTGTGTTGGATGAGAGGAAATGAACCTTAGCCAGGTGAGAGCCTAACAGAGCTCCCAAGGTGGGCTGGCCAGGTGGAGGCTGTGCAGGTTTCTGCCCCTCAACACCCCAGATCTCCCCACTCAGCCATGTCACTACAGGCACATTGGCAGAGTCTCCATTCATGTTTTCTGAAAAAACAGACCAAAATTTACCCAACCCTTTATAACTGAAACCTGAGCCACGATGGCTTGAGATCTATTTTGGTGCTTTCTTGAAATAAAAGAAGAGTCGGGTGTGCCTCCCATTTTCTTTTTTTCTGAGGTTAAATCACTATATTTAAGTGAAGTTTCTTTTGCTAATATGCACTAGAAAAGCCTCTGAGATGCTGAAAAAAAAAATACAGGGAGTTACGAGATGATTGTGGAGCAGAACAGAGATCAGAGACTGATAAAAATTCTTATTTCAGCAAAGCATGAAACTCAGACATTAACAATATTGTGAATCTCACCCTCCAAACACTGACCCCAGAGAAAGGGGCTGCAAGGCATAGGAAGTCAGACGGAATCGAGGAGGCATAGCCAGGAGGACAGGGGAGCTGAAACGAGGCTCTGGAGGCTGTGTGGTGAGCTCACACCACTCTGCTCCGTCTGGACGCCACACACTGTCTGTCCACATGCCGCCCAGTCCAGAGGACTTCCTGCAGGGGTCATTTCGCATTCTCTGTATCCCTCATGCATAAACATGAAGGAGATGCTTGGATTCTCAGGCCCCAGGGGTCCAGGTAAAGCATCCTTCGTACCAAATTAACCCTCCAGTGACTATCTGGGAAGACAAAGGGAACACTGACTTGCCTGTCGTCCTAGAAAGTGGGGCAGAAACTTAGGAAATGATTATGTCTGACAAAGCAGACGCCCAATCTTTCCTTGTGACAGATTCAGAAGGAACTTGAAATATCACCTAAGCAAGGAACTCCTTTATGGTTTGAGTTCTCTTTAGAAATGACCCTGCTAAGAATTTCTGAACTACCTCTTGTATACCTCCAGCGATGGTGACATCACTACCTAACACCGTTCCATGTGATTGCTACTCAGATATTAATGATGGAAAGATACTCTGAACATAGACTCAACTTGTCTTCAGTTAAGGGTCATCATTGATCCTAATCTCTCTTGGGATATATATGGCATCTAAGGCTCTTTCCAGAAGAGGCTCATCCCTCAGCACTACTTATAAAGGGAGGGATGTTTGTAGCTAATGTTATTACTGGACGAACAGTCTATTAAACATCCTTACTCTCATGTCCCCCTCACTTAAAAGGGTAAATGTCCTTCGATCAGATAGTTACCTATCATTCAGCTAGAATTGATGTCTAGTCACAAGCAGATTGTTCATCTCTTTCTATTCTACCAACTATGAAGTTATCAAAACAGCGTGAATGAAACAGCAGAGTCGCTGTGATTTGCAAAATAGAAGAAAACAAGCATTGAAGTCATAAACAATTAGAAGCCAACCAAAGGCCACTTGACTCCTTCACCCCATGGTCTTGTGCTGACGGCAGCTCTGGGCATTTCCAGTCTAATGAAATCACCGTTGGACCTGCCCTCTCCACTGGGCTGGTTCAGTAGAAGAACTCAGCAGTGATTAGGCACTTCCTTTCAGATATAACTTAATGAAGACAAGAAAGCAGATTTCTCCCAGAGCAAAAATTGGATTTAAGAGCACATGACTCCACTTTCTCTTACTAAAAAAAAAAAAAAACATATTTTCAAGCCTGGGAAAAATACTAGAGACACAATGCAGATTTTTTTCAAAACTCCAAAGTTTCTGTTTTGCAGAATTCTTGAGCATATCCCCAATTTTAAATAAATATTAGACTGTTTAATAGACTATATTCAAATTTGGTGCAATAAAAATCACAATAATTCAAAATATACCCGAAAAAAGTCTTAAATTTGAAAATTTTCTATCTTTTTAAAGAAAAACAACCTTTGATTGGATCATTTATTCTATTTTTATATACCTTTAATTTCCTCTGAGTAATACTGAATAAACTAACCATTCAGAAATAATTTTCCTGGAACACTGACAATTTTATTCTTTTTAAATTTAACCCCAAACCCATATTTCCAAGTTCTTGATTCACTATGGACTTTATCTGATTTCTCCTTCTTTCTGGATTCTCTGGAAGCATCCAGCTGTCCTCTGTCCCCTCATTGTCTATTAAGGCAGGAGAGATAATTCTGGCCTGAAGCATCTAAAAAATAAATTTGAGTTAGTCAGATAACCTCCAGGGCATTTTTCATTTGCTAGAGATGCTCCTGCAGGGTAGGAGGGAGAATAGCTTCCTTCAGGACTTTTCGGTGTCTGTCACAGAATGTGTTTTAGTAAATGCTCATGTAATCCACTTGTACATCAGAGAGTAGAAGGCTCGTGTCCCCAGGAACTGAGCATCTCAGCTCCCTCTAAGGGAGATCTTTTACCCAGCATTTCTGTTCCTCGAGAATCCATCCAAGGAAGAAAACCTTTTCATTTCAATATCTTGCCAAGGAACATTCTTGGTTCAACCCAGAAGATTTCTGTCTGATTCAACGTTGGTCAGAACATCAATTAGAGAAGCTTCGGGAATCACAGAGCCAGTGACTTGTGCTAGATGAACACGGATGCCTTTATTTTCAATGTGAATTTCATCATGAATTTGATGAACAACTTATCGATTGGTTTTTTGAAAAGTGAATACATCTGAAAATTTCTTCATTTTAAATATACCTTTTAAAATAAAAACAGAAAAACTAATTTGCTCTCTGCCGATAGGCTGATGGGGTCTTTGCTGAGAGACTTAAGAGTTCAAGATTTAGTTATTCCTAAAATGCCACAATTAAACAATCACTGATTTCAAAAGGTAAAAATGATTTCTTTGGTTTGTAAATTAGTCACTGTCACTCTAGGAAGGGCAGGGCCTGAGAGATTTCCTCCTTGGGTGTGTCCATCATGCCCTAGATGACAGGAAAGGTGATCTCTGGGTAATAGATTCCTAAAATAATGCCACAAAGAATATATCATGATGAAATAATGTACTGTGCCCCAAAACAGATGTTATCTATAACAGTGTTTCAAATGCACATGGAAAACGTATTCCACTGGTTTCACAGACCTCCCACAGCCATGACTAAAAGGTTAACGAAAATAGCAAGAGGGCCTCCCTGGTGGCGCAAGGGGTTAAGACACAACCTATAAACCTATCCTCAGCTATTACAGAATGAGTTTGATCCCAGGCTGGGGAGCTACCCACATGGCACAGCAGACCTCTCCTAACTCACCCGCTACTCCCCTCAGCAGTATATTTCAATCAATCTGCCCATCTGTTCCCCACTCTGTCTTAGGTGAATCATTTCACCTCCCACATCTCTGGCCTGTACCCCAGTTCTTGTATGCATAAATAAATCTGAAAAAAAATAGCAAGAGATGGTTCAGTAAATACAAAGAAAACAAACCACATGATTTTCTTGCATTAAATTTCTATTACTCAGATCACATTCTATATTTTCACATCACCATAATAATTTTAAATTATGATCATCTATGTTTGGCAAAAAAAGAAGCAACAATAACATAAAATCAACAGCAACAACAGGAAATCAAAATAATTGGATTATGCGGCAAGATAGATGAAGATAAGGCTAGGCACAAGGATGTAGATATCGATTTAGATGTACAGAAACATACATATACATTCCTATAAAAATTAGCAATTCCAATGCAAATCAAAACTACAATGAGATACCATCTCACACCAGTGAGAATGGCACATATAAAAAAATTAGCAACAACAACTGTTGGCGAGGGTGTGGAGAAAAAGGAACTCTCCTGCACTGCTGGTGGGAGTGCAAACTGGTCCAACCACTATGGAGAGCTGTGTGGAGATTTCTGGACCTACTAAACATAGAGCTTCCATAGGATCCAGCAATTCCACTCCTAGGTATTTACCCAAAGGACACAGAAACATCCATTCCAAAGAGCACCTGCACCCCTATGTTTATAGCAGCACTGTTTACAATAGCTAAGCTTTGGAAACAGCCCAAATGCCCAAAAATAGATGACTGGATCAAGAAGATGTGGTCCATATACACCATGGAATATTACTCAGCAATCAAAAAAGATAAACACATGCAATTTGCAGCAACATGGATGGCGCTGGAAGGGATCATGCTCAGCGAAATAAGCCAGAAAGAAAAAGAAAAATCCCGATGGTCTCACTCATAGCAGGAATCTAGAAAACTTAAATAAGGGACCAGGAAAAAGAATAACTATAAGAAAGAAAATATAAAAATCAACAAACAACTATGAACCAGAGACACTCTATGGGGGTTGGGGGCCAGGGAGAGGAGGGCTTGGGGTCAAAATAAGGGGGTTGTAATTGTATGGGGAATGTAAAAAGAAAAAAAAAGAATTAGCAATTCCATATGTAGGTGTTTATATGTTCCTCATGTACATGAGAAACCCAGCCTCTGTATTTGCTCAGCATTTAATGTCAGATCTAAGTCATAAGGGGATTTTCTATATTTGAAAAGTCTCCAATCTCCAAATTCCATTTTCCTGAGACAGAAACATCAACGTGGAATTGTCTCTGTTTGGGGTGTTCCTTGTAAAAGGGAGATGTGGAATAACTTCAGTGGGGAGCCAGTGACATGAGTCTCAGCGGTCTTGAGATGACTTAGCAGGAGGCTATCGGGGAGCACGGGAGGGACACACTGGCCACGGATGAAGACAGGTCAGATCTAACAGGCCATGTCCCAGAGGAGAACGCTCACTGGACCTCAACGTCCGGTGCCACCTCAAACACTGGGGAGTGTTCCAAAGGACTCCTCAGTCTCAGCTTCTTCCATTTCAAATGTTTTGTATGTAAATGATCTGTTTTCCCCAAAGCTGTTGCAGTTTGGTGAGAAAGTCCTTCACCTCTGTGTCTCTTTTACTGATGAGGTGGCAGGCTCTGCATCTTTGATCTTTTTCAAGACTTGTTGGTCAAATGGGGGACAACCTCACTGAGTAACTTGTTTTCTGGAATCAGCACCAGGACTTTTAGGGCGGCGTAAGGGATCCAAAGGGAGAATGGCAGTGGTGCGGACACCAGACTCACAGGGTGGTGACAAGCCCTCCGATAGAGTGGCCACAGACGTGGAAAGAAAGTCCAGATGGCCGGAGGACACCAACATTCCTGTGGGCTGGTGGTCAGATGTCCTGCAGGAAAGGATTGGGAAAGCAAGACTTGACTGACTTAGTATGAGTTTATATATAAACCTGGCTGTGCTGTGACAAAAATAGAGGTCAGATATATCAATTTTTTAATGGAAAATATAACTAAAACAGTTGATTCCTTTCCTGGAGATTGTATTTGTCCCAATTAAGATGGTTATTTTCACGTTGGGGTGTAGGGAGTCTTCCTTTTTAGAGTAATAAGTAAAATGAAATAGTATGAGAAGGAAGGAAACTACTCCTGGGAAAATAATTGGATGTCAACATGGTTAACATAACCTAAAAGTTATTGTCCAGATTCTTCTCCTTCACTTCCAACCAGAGCTTGTGCCCTTCTCTTGCCAAGCCTGCAGGTCATTTTCATTCTCTGTTTCTTTCCACAGGGGGGATCTTGTCTCTTCTACCTCCTCCTTGCAAGAAACCAGGCCAAAAAGCTGTCATAGTTTCCATGGCGTTCCTTCTTCATGTTCTATTGTAGTTTTTATTTTACCCTGGAGACTGCAACACCCAATTCCTGAACTGCTTTCTGTTCTTCAGTGGGTGAGTTAGCACATTTCTTCTAGAAAAAGTTAAAACTTTTCTTTCAAGTCAACAAACCAACACTGGTTGGCCCATGGAGCCTCACCAGCTCCTTCTGTATTTTACCTGGAGCCTGATTATAAAGAGGCACCGGGCTTTAGTGGGTGGTAAAAAAAGCAAGTACATTTAGGCAGCAGACAATAACTCAATTTTAATGTAATGGTTCAGAAGTTGGATTCTGATTTCAGAAAGATCCTGGTTCAAGTCCTGGATCCATCAATTTTTAAAGATAAATATTTTTAAATCGCAGAACCACTTCTGAGTATGTAAATAATAGGACCTCCTTGAGGGGTCCTTGTGCGGATTGAATGAGATACTTGTTCTAAGTGATGGTGAGCATTGACTGAAATTTAGAAAACATTCCATATAGGTGTGATGTTAGTATTGGAGGAAGATTTCAAGATGATAAATAACATGCAGTTAAATCTTATGCACCAGTATTTAAATCAAATAGACTTGATTCTCAGTTTTGTATCATTTGGTTCAGTAGTTCTGAGCCTCAATTTTTTTTTTTTATTTTATAGAAAAGACCTAAGAATCACATCACTTTTTAAACTTGAGAGAAGCACCTATAGCTTTTGCCACATATCAGGATTCCCATCATGGTCTCCTGGTATTTAGTGATGTGAACTCATGACTCATCCAGCAGAGGGTAAGAAATGATCTCAAAAATAGATCTAAAATAAAAAGAGGATGTTAGTAATTGTGGGTCATGGCTATATAAAAGTTTTGAAGAGAAAACAGTGAAGGTTGTTCAAATAGCCCACGCAGCGATACCTGCCAGTTTATTGTGCTGTGATTTGATGAGAACCCACATTTGACATTAGACTTCCTGATGGGCAAAGACAGAGAAGTGTAATCAGCTATAGGATGACGTATTCATAAGTAATAATAGAGCAGATTTACAAAAAAAAAACAGTTGTTTACCAGTTCGTGGTTTTTGTCCCTCACATGAGGTGTATCTGCCTTCTTTGTTCTGGTGTTTGTTTCATTTTGCTTTCCTTTTGAGTCCCACTGCTGGGTCAGCACAATGTTATATGATACTGCTGGAATTCTGTTGGTCACAGAAAGTGATGGGTATCACACGGTCTCCCCAGCAGAAGTAAATTATCCTCCGAAGGGAGAGGAGCTTCACTTTCCAGCTGGCGGGCAGCTGGTGTGCACGCTCAACTTTTTGATGAATGGAGTCATTACATTATCTGTCTCCTGTATTCTAGACCACCCAGCACCTTCTTGGCGTTGTCTGTGGATGAGAATAATGGCCCCTTTGTTAGGCTCGCCAAAGTAGGGCTTCTGCAATGTGACCCACTAAAGAACTGTTTCTGGGCTAAGCAATTTCCTATCTGAGAGTGTGGCCATTGTGAGCATTGCTGTCTGGAAACTAGAAAGTACCTTGTTCAACAAAGACCCTCAGTGAAAGCTTAGATCTCTGAACGACCACCATCACCACCACCTCCATTATCCTCATCATCAGCACCACTACCACCATCACCACCACACCACCACACCACCGCCACACACTGCCACACCACCACCACACCACCGCCACACCCCCATCTTCATCAGCACAGGCATTGTCATCATCACTATCTTTGCCATTTATTGAATAATTTCTGTATACCAAATAAATTATATATACATGTAACAGCTCAGCTAATGTGATCACGTGTAATTGTTAATTTATACATGAGAAACTTGAGATCAAAGTCTTGGTCTCTAAGTAGAATCACACAGCAAGAAATTTGCAGAGAAGGAATTTTTTTTTTTTTAGCCTTATCTTCATTTATTTTTTTTTTCATATTGCAATTCATTTTATTTTTTTTAATTAATAAATTTTATTTTTATATTCCCCATACAATTGCAATCCCCCCATTCTGACCCCAATCCCTCCCCTCCCGCCCCCCCACCCCCCAAAAAGTGTCTCTGGTTCATAGTTTTTGTTGATTTTGATTTTCACTTTCTTATAGTTATTCATTTTCCTGGTCCCTTATTTAAGTTTTCTAGATCCCTGCTATGAGTGAGACCATCCGGTATTTTTCTTTTTCTTTTTGGCTTATTTCATTGAGCATGATCCCTTCCAGCGTCATCCATGTTGCTGCAAATTGCATGTGTTTATCTTTTTTGAATGCTGAGTAATATTCCATGGTATCAGAGAAGGAATTTTTAAGGCAGTTACAAAGTCTGTGCTCTTTCTGGTATAGAGTAATCATCCCATAGAATAGCAATGCTGGAAAGATGTCAGAAATTAGATGTCTAAGTCTCTTCACACATTTATTTAACAAATATCTGTTGTGGGCCTGAATACACCAAGCACAGTCTGAGCAATAGAGTGAATAAGGCACCAACATTTCTGTCATTTGGAATTTGTATTGTAAAGGTGAAGACAAACTGTAAGTAATTCAATTGCTCTGAGGCCAGTTAACAATAATGTTTTTCACTTTGTCTCAAAGTTCAGGGTTCTGCACAGCAGAATCAGTCTCAGACCACAGGTTTTGAAGCTACAGTGATAGATGTACTAGGAAATGTATCCATGCTAATGCTGCTTTGTAGAGAATATCGATGAGTTGCTAACTTGAAATGATTCTTGAAGAAAGAGTCAAGGCTTCTTTTTTTTCTAAAGCAGAAATAAATGATTTTTCTAGTGGCATTTCATTCACCATTCTAGGACCTCAGAGACTGATTCAAAACATGGCCTTTCATCTACCTTAAATTCACGATAATCAAGATAGGAAGTTGTTTGGGCAGGTTTAATGTATAAATTCATGGAAAAAATGACAAGTTTCCTTTAAGTAGCTCAGAATCCTTATTTACTGAATTTTTGTGGGCAGCAGTAAAACTGATAATTTTCTTTGAAATTTTGGTTCTTGGTGTTTTCTGCTAGACTTTGTATGCCATTGTTTTTTGAGAATAATTTGTAATTTATGCCTTTTTCATCTACTGGTAGAATTTTCCTCTAATCAAGATCTCCCTATTGAAAAGTGACTCAATTCTTTATAATTGATTAGTTTCATTGAACTAAAATATTTTTCTTAGTATGAAATATAAAAACACCATGAATTTCCTAATATTTCAGCCTTCACACATTTGTGGCTAATCTTGCTGTGCACAGTCTTTGACTACAGTTCATCTTATTAAAAAATTGTGCCCAATTATTAGTTGGCAATCCTATGTTTCTTTTTGCCTGAAAGATAATCATGATTCCTTCTCTCTTATTTTCAACTTAATTTCTTTAGAGTACAGGAACTTCAAAGCGCGTGTAAACACTCTTTGTGCAGACTACTTCAGTGTGTCTGTGTGTGTTTTATTTTGGTCTAAACTTTTAGTTATCTTTCTCATGACTAATTCAACATTTTATTAATTCAACACTCTGTTGGAGACCCTCCAAATCATTCAACCTCACAGCAATAATGTCTCAAGTTTACATTTACTAGTGCAAATGGGATTTAAATAATTGATACAGCAAGTATACTAGCATAAACAGTTGGGAAGCTAACACGATTGTGTGGGTATGTAGCATCAGCCTGACTGGTAGAGAGAAAAGTACCATCAGCACCACGTGCCCAGAGTGGCATTAACCTGGCCCCAGCAGCACAGAGTAGGTTGAGAGAGTTGCTGTCGTGTTATCAATGATTGAAATATTGGCAATTGATAAGCATTTTTTAAAAGCTATAACCTGTGATTGATTTTTTGAAATATTAATGAGCTTGGATGTCATGAACATATCTAGGAGCGAAAGAAAGAGTAGTCAAAGAAACGGATCAAGACATATTTTGATGAAGTTAATAAATTTCAAATATTAAAAAAAGCATCCCAGAACTCACTTTCTAGGTAGACATCACTAAAAAAGGAAGCTAAATGCTCTGATTCCTATTTTACTTCAGCAGTATTAGAATCTGGCATAATTTTTAAAAGAAGTTCTATGGAGATTTGTAAGGGAAATTGTATGACCTACGATTTCTCTGTTACGAGTGAAGTCACCATGCAGAAAGGCAGCAGCAAGGAAATGATTCTCATGACAAAAGCTGAAAAAACAATCTGTGATCTTGAAAAATATGCTTGAGCTAAGCTTCAAATTAAAGATGTCACAAGTGAGGAATTTATGGGTTTTGAAAAGAGATAGTAAATATGGAATCAATTTAAAGATGGTAGCAAGTCAGAATGGCTATTTTTGAAAGGAAAATTACTTAATATAAAATAATAGTCCCAAACTATTATTGTTAACATTCCCATCATTTCTAGTTTCAGTTTAATATGAAGTTTTATTCTTTTTCTTTCTTTGTTTCTTTATTTTTCATTGTAAGATTTCCAGGGATCAGTTTGGAAGCAATTACTCCCCTAAATAAATTGAATAATTATAATAATATTTACTTAGATTGAATATTCTTCACCATTGCCCTTTATATAAAAAATATTTTTAATTTTCCAAGTGGCTTATTTTTCTTCATTTAAAAATGTGAAACCGTTATCTAGTTCCCAGCTTCCATTTTGTCATCTAAATCGACTGACATTATAATACATTGAGTCTCAGTGAGAATTAACTGATGCAGCATATGGGAGAGGAACCCTCAGTGAAAAAGGAGGCCCTCAACTGACACATGTGAGTAGCACATAGTCCCTCCCAAATGTATAAAATCACCCACAAAATATTCGAGGTCTCACCAGACCATAATTTCTTGAGAACGGGGGCAACTTTCTTTTTCAACCTTAGCGTATTTGAGTCTCGACCAGGCTCTGGCACACCAGCACCTCCCAGGAGATCTGTGTTGAAGTAGGTAGAAAAGGATTTAAGTAATGTCTCCCATAGCCTTTCCAGAAAAGTTCACTTCAAAAATAAATGCCTAGGGACCTCCCTGGTGGTGCAAGGGGTTAAGTCGCAGCACTATGAAGCTATCTGCAGCTACTGCAGCATAAAAGTTCGATCCCCGACCAGGGAGCTGACCCACAGGCGCAAGCAGACCTCTCCTGTCTTGCCCACTGCTCCCCTCCGCAGTGTATTTCAGTCAGTCTGCCTGTTCTGCTCCCCACTCTGTCTCTGGTGAATCCTCTCACCCCCACATCTTTGGCCTACACCCTAGTTCTTGTATGCATAAATAAATAAATCTTTAAAAATAAATAAATAAATGCCTAGACTATATTTGGTTCAAATTAGTCTCTCACCCAGGCCTCTTGGGGGGCTGTGATCAGAGGGGACCAGAAGGTCAGTCCTCCTATCTCCCCATGACCTAGCCTGTCCGACCATTCCCAACAGGATGGGCTTTCCTGGAAAATATTTAGGAAGACTAAAACTACTGCTTTCCTTAGTCATCTCTATAAACACGTTTGGAAACATTTAATATGTGGCTGACACGAGGCAAGGCGTTTTCATGACAACCATCTCATTTAATTTTCATTATAATTTGAAGTTGGATATCATCAATCATTTTTGCAGATGAGAAATGAAGGAGTAACTCCATGAAGTGGTTTGCCCACAGCTCGTGCAGGTCAGGGCACAGGTTTTAAGCCCCAGTGGCTCTAATTCTACGTGTCCACATCATCTGTCCCCTGTGACAGCTGCCCAGCCAAGGACAACTTAGGAAAACAACATTTTTCTTTTTCTCCTTTTTCTCTTCTGTCCTTTGTCCAAACATTGCTCCTATAAGGGAAAGGAATTCTAAGGAGATAGAAATAAAATCTTTTATTTTGGAATTCCTTTCCTCTGGAGCTGCTCCCAGTTCTTGTGTGAACCATGGTTCAATTTCTACATCCTCTCTTTGACCCTGACATCCTCTTAGATCCCTTTTCCAAGAATCCTCTCCCACCCCGTGTGATGAATCACCTGGTTTGCCTCAAGACAGAAAACAACAGACTGTAACCACCCGTCACTGCTTGCCATAGAATTTTCCAGTTCTCCATATATTTGGCCTTACATATCTTATTGGAATAAGCGTATCTCAGAAAACAATGGAATTCCAATTTTTTCTTTAATACAGACAACATTCGGCAGAAGTTTCAATGAAGGGGTTGTGTTTGCTTTTATTCATTGGTTCATTCATTCCTTTCATCATTGATTCATTCATGTATTTACTTGGATTTTACTTGGTACTGGATATTTTATTAAATATAAAGAACTCAAAAGTGGATACGTGTAGGTAAAGAAGCCAAAACTTTGTACAAGAAGCACATAAGTTAGCATCAGAAGATGCAGTAGTAACAGCATGAGATGGTGGGTTGCGGGGTACAGGCTTAGGAAAGTTCCCCAGGAGGGACTTGCACATTTACTGGTTTTCAAGCAGAGCCCTGTTTTCCAAATTCCCTTTTTCTTATTTTTAAAATTGGGATAATAGTATCTCCTCCTATTGCCATCATGAAGATCAAACGAAAACACAGCACAGAGCCTGCAGGAAGCCCCTGGGGCAGGACTTGTCTACAGCGTGAGAGAAGAGAGGGTGTAATGACAAAGTGTTTTCACTCAAAATTAAATCCAGGTTAAGAAACCAAAATAGAGAAAGGCGTCCCTTTTTTCTGTGACTAAATTACACACACATTGAACTATTACCTGCACTTACGTGTTTTATCTAGAAAAAACCTAAATAAATGAAAATAGTAATAATTTAGGAAATTGTGTGTATGTTTGTGTGGGGGGGTGGGCAGGTGTGTGTGCAAGGAGAGGGGAATTGTGTAAGGTCTTATTTGATTGCTCAGTTCATTGGTTCAATGATTTACAAATATGTTCTTTCCTCACCTAAAGTGATTTAAAAATTTTTAAGTTACGTTGGCAGATGTCAGCAGCAGTGCTGAAGTGGAAGCTGCTTGAGGGGGAACATGTCCTGGTGGTGACACCGTCCAGGGAAGCAGCCAGCCGCGCTGGACCGCGTGGAGGCAGCCCTGCCAGACCCCAGACATACATAAATTCTGTTCAATTGTTTGTCAAAAAGCCTGTTGTAGAAAGAAAAGCGTGCAGCCAAGTTTAAGAGAGAGGATGAGGCTTTCCTGGTCATCCTATTTCTGGAATCTGGATTTTACTCTCTCTGGATTCACCTGGAGCCTCCAAAGCCCCCTTAATACTGAGTCAGGAAAGCAGCCAATGAAGTGGAGAAGGACCCCAGGCGCTGGGGTGCGCACACTAGGAGGCCAGAGACCCCGCAGGCCCTGTTCCCTGCGCAAGGGGCTGTGCTCAGAAATGCCATTTGCGCTGTAACTTCTCTCCCTCTACACTTGGCTGCCTCTTCCTCCAGAGGGACTCGTGGGACCAGGGGCCTCACCCATGCCTGTGCTGAAAATGACTCTTGGGCTCCAGGCTTCTAGAATTAACTGTCTCGTGTCTCCAGGAAGAAAGAGACTTTGAGTGTAACAAACCCCAGCGTGTATGGACTTCTGGGTGTAAATCTGCGTTTTTTATTCGCATGACGGTGGGAAAGTTAATTAACCTCTGCAGGGTAAATGGTTTTTAGGCTTTTGTGCCCACCATTAGGATTGCCCTGCGTGATGGGGCACCTGCCTGTTGTTACACTGTTGTCAGCTGTGTTGTTTACTTCTGTGGGCCATGAGTATTGTGCAGTACTGAGAGAGTTAGCAAAAGAAGCAGAGGCTGGAGAAAGAGGCAGAAGAGGGAAGGGGAGGAGGAACACCAGAGAAGCCCAGAAGGAAGATCTAGGGTAAGGTAAAGAGTATCAGGCTTTTCTGCCCTCCCGCCATTAGGGTGGATGATGGATCTGCGGTCCTGAATGCAGGCCTGATGGCGGGCACCTGGAGTAGGGTGTGGACATGAGTAGGTGGATTCACCTGGGCTGAGACGGGGCTGATAAGGGCGGCGTCACGGGGACGCCAACAGAAGAACGAACGGGAGAGCAGAGCAGCAGAGACCGCCAGGAACGCTGGAGAGCCCAGACAGAGTGAAGACTTTGCTGGGGGCTGGGAGGCCTGCCAGCCTCCCAGCCCCCCAGCACCCCTGCCTGCTGTGTACCTGGTAAATCCCAGTAAAAGCCTGCAAAAGCCACTGAGGACTCCAGGACTCCTCCTTCACTCATCTGCTCGAATCATAGAGGACCTGCCCGGTGTCATCCTGCCCATTACAGAAGACCTGCCTGGGGCTTGGGGGCCTGCCAGCCTCCTGGCCCCCCAGCACTCCTGCCTGCCCCGCCTGCCGTGTCCCTGGTTGCTGCACTACATGGAAAAGCTCAATAAAAGCCTGAGAAAGCCACCGAGGGCTCCAGGGCTCCTCTTTATCCGGTCCACAAGAGTCATGGAGAGCCTGCTCTGTGCCCATTCCTGCCTCCACAACCTCTCTGAGCTTCAGTTGCTAAAACTGATGGGCTGCTCAACGAGTTTACCCAGGTAAGGTTCTTAGCATCATGCCTGGCACATTAACGCCTGGTCCCATGGGCTCTCACCGTAGTTATCACTGCTCCAGCAACATAAGGAATCCCTTGAAGTGTGTTCTGTCTGGCTCACGTGGTCTTTGAAACACCCGCAGCCTGTGAAAGCAGTCACCTCAATCAAAGGCGTGCTCACCTCTGCCCACCATTCCCCTTCTAACTTCTAGCTTCTCCCCCAGGCTGCCCTTTCCCTGCGGGCGCTGGCCTCCCTCCTCCTGTCTGCCATCTGGCACCCCTGCCCCAGCAGCAAATTTGAGCAGGTATCTGGTTGTCACTCAACTAACCCCCATCATGTTGCAAACTCTCCTTTGTCCTGCCCAGGGTTTCTTGCTGTCTCTGCCCAGTCATTCCTTTTCACAGTGTGGTGAAGCCTGTGAACCTATTTTAAAACATTTTAAATGTGCAAAACAACGGGAGTTTAAAAGAAATCAATTAACTTGGAAAGCAGCTATTCGTATTAAAATAAATGCATGAGACAGTCATGTCTGTGTTTGTTTAATATATAGTTATGGTTGTTTCTTCAAAACATTATGTTATTAAAATCTAACAGCGATCGAATATAGTTTTGAAGTAGTGATCAGCATAAACATTTAGAAGTAGCTCTAGCAGCTGTAATGAGATAGGAAAATATCTGTTATTTATTGATTTTACAGATACTGCAAATGTGACCGTGGCCTGTTGCCTGCATTAATAATGAAAGGACTTGCTAAATTTCAGTTGGAAGTTAGTGGAAATAACAACTGAATTTTATTATGGGTGACTGCAAATTCCTGAATTTTATCCACAGGTCTCTGGAAGGCTCATGGGCCAAAATTACAAGCTCTTCGTTCAGCCAGCATCTTCCAGAAGCCCTGCCACTGGTGTCTCTGGTAAGCTCTAGATGTCTGCTTGGGAAGTAGTCGCCTCAATCAATGGCGTGCTCACCTCTGCCCACCATTCCCGTTCTAACTTCTAGCTTCTCCCCCAGGCTGCCCTTCCCCAGCAGGCGCTGGCCTCCCTCCTCCTATCTGTCATCTGGCACCCCTGCCTCGGCAGCAAATTTGAGCAGGTATCTGGTTGTCACTCAGCTAACCCTGGTGCCTGGCCTGGTGCCTGGGTGACCTTTCTCTGGGGATCACCGTACCAGCTCTTCACTCCAGGTAGAAATCTCCATCTTTCAAGGCACAGATAAATTCTCCCTCTCCCACAGGGCCTTCCCTGCCCAGGATCCCTTAGTGTTTTCTCAAATCCAGGCTCCAAAACCTAGTTTATTACCCCCAGGAGACCAGAGTCACTTGTCATTGAGGAATATTATTGTTCTAGTCATTGCTGAAAAATTTTTGTCTTGCCTTTTTACTGCATTTTATAAATCTGAGCAGCAGATGTCAGTTACCATTAACATGTCCACAAAATCACTTTGCATTTAACAAAACTTACAGGTGACCTCATGTGATTCTTCTAGCAGTTCTCTGTGGGCGGGGCAGTGCTATCAGTTTTAGCTGACAGAGGAAGAATAACCAGGTTGCTTTCGAAAAGAAGGCTGTAGAAAGCGACCCTACAGGAGTGGAATACCCCTACCCCAGCCTGTGTTTGCAGTTGCTTCCTCCAACAGCAGAGAATCTGGCCATCCCAGTAGGTGAGTGAATGTCTGTGGCTGGTTCTTTTAAGACTTGCCTTCCCCATAAACAGCCTGAACTGAGGTTAAAGAGATCACCCTCTTCTGCGGGATTGCTCAAGAAATCACTCATCTCAAATAGGAGTCTCCAGAAGACACTGAGCTTCAGAGCTCTTCTCTCATTGCCCATGCAACTCTAGTTCTAAAAATGTTGCAAGGCTGAGTGTGGGTGTCCAGTTAAGGATTGTCAAAATAAAAAGGCAAAGTATGGAATCACTGACAAAGAATCTGGGAGCCGTTTCACACAACACCCTCCTGTGAAAGAGGGAGAAGCAGGATCCAAGCAAAGGAAATGCGCATCACCCAGGAGCAGGGGAGGCCCTGGGTCTTCAGTGTCCCGCTGAGAGTTTGGGTTTATTTGTTCCTGTAACTGGCATCACCTTCTACAACGGTTCATTTTAAAAGATATAATCAACAGGGATGTTCATGAGCGCCTACCAGATGCAAAGTACCTTCTCAGACAGTCTTAGCAAAAAAGAATTATTAAACACAGCCTTGAAATTCCTTCATAATATGTTTCCTGTATAAAAATACCCATGCTCTATCTTTTAAATCTAGGACTTGATAAGGCTACATGCGAGAGAATGTCTATTTATCTGCATATGTAGAAAAACATTTATGCATCCTTACTCATGAATAATCAGAGAGATATATCTATAGTCACAAGTAACTACACACATATATAAAGTACAATATATTTTTGCATACGGATATTTATGTACATGCATGCATATGAATGAGTCTTGTTATACTTCTGTGTAGAAAGTTAATCAGAGCTGGGCTTGCCTAATGCATATGTATGTCAAATGCCCCCATAAGTATACATTTATGCACATGTTCAATGCATATATATATATATATATATATACACAGATGCACATATATTCATATGCATATAAAAAGCTAGAGGTAAACTCATGCATTTATGTATTAAACATGTAAGAGACACATGCACGTGTAGATACTAAGATGATAATATGTGTGCATAAATCTACATACATGAATTAGTTTAGAACTCAGTCCAGGCTCATGATTTCTCTTCCTTGTACCCTTGAAACTCTCCACTTGCCCCACCTCATCAGTGAACTCTCCAAGATGGGACTGCCTTCTGAAACCCCTGAACACACCCTCATTCCTGAAATGATACACCCTGTCAGGATGTTAGCTGTTCCACGTGGGGAGCCAGCATACCAAGGGTTCAGCTAGACCTGGAGTCAGGGCCAGAATGAGGAAGCTGGGGCTGGAAGGAGCTCTGGGAAGCGCTCATAGGGACCTCCCACTCTGCGGGAGGGTGGGGGGTCGTGGACATGCAGCTACCTGACATGGATTGAAGCTTTGTTTACTCAAAAGAGGAGTCTCTCTTGCACCCACCTGGCCTTCCAGCCAACCCAACATGTGTGACTACAGAGAAGTCCCCTCAAGCCCATGCTGTGAAGGGACAATATCATTTCCATGGCAGAAACTGCATGACAACCATGAATTCTAAAACCATTCACTTAGGAACATCATTTCCTCAAAGAAATGGTTTATGCATACAACCATTTATCGGACAAATAACTGCCTTCCACCCATCCTAACTGTGCTGGGCACTGGAAATTAGGGGGTGAATGTCCCTAAGAAACCCCTTGCAGAGAGACTCGGGTAAGGAAAAGGCCAAGCAGTGTAGAGTGTTAACATAGGATTGCCTGGAGATGTGGAGGATGAGTAGGAATTAGCCAGGACAAAAAGCAGGAAGGAGACCCCAGACAAAAGGAACAATGTGTGCAGAAACAAGGAGGCCAGGAGAATGAGGCAGTGTTGAGGGGGAAGCCACTTAGATCTGGAGGAAGTTGGGGTGAAGAGTGGACTTGGAGGGGATGGGAGAACAGTCGAGGAGAATTCCCTAGTGCTGACCAGAGGATTTTGCATTTATTTTGAAATCATTTAGGGCCTCATGTGACCACCTGAGTTTCTGAGTTTACAAAGCTCAGTCTGTTATCTCAAAATGTAAGGAACTGTGCACTTCATTTTCTTAAATGTCCCATTATGTGTCAATTATTGTAAGAATAAGCTTGATGCAAATTTTATTATACATCTTTTAGGTTTAGTATATGTGTTACTAAAGCCAAGGCAAAGGCAATATTGAAGTTCTAGTTTCTTTACTAGAAACAGAAGACATGTGCAAAACTCCTCAATATTCTACTTGAGTGGCACCCTGGTATGATAGGAAGATTCTAGATTTTCAGCAAAATGGTTGCATTGGGCCTCCCTGGTGGCGCAGCGGTTGAGCGCTGGGTTGCGAAGCTGCCCGCGGCCTCTGCGGCGCCAGTTCGATCCCCGGCTGCTCTCCGGCCACCAGAGGAGGGTCCACATGGCGCGCAGACCTCTCCTGCCGCCCGCTGCTCCCCATAGCGGTGTACTTCGGTCCTTCTGCCTGCTCTGCTCCCCGCTCTGGCTCTGGTGAATTCTCTCACCCTCCCGCGCTTCTGACTGTACCCGGTGCATGTATAAACAAAACAAACAAACAAACAAAATGGATAAATAAAACATGCCTCTATAAAAAAAAAAAAAAAAAAAAAAAAAAAAAAAATGGTTGCATTAAGGGTTCTAATTAATGCCCTTCTGTATCCAGACAATACCTTCGGTGTGTGACTCAGAGCTTCTCCCACCTACAGCAGAACTTATATTTCTATGCTTGAATGTTCTACCAAAGAGATTCAACACAATATTCTACCTTGTGCTGGCCAGAACGAAATGGATGTGACAACGTGACAATTAGCCTCCCAGGACTGTGCACTTCCTTCTCTTTTGTCCAAGGGCCTCAGCCGTTCCCAGAGAACAGTTCAGGCCAGTGTGCCAGAGGCTGAGAGGTTACCAGCAGGAACCACCCAACATCGTCTAAACCAGTCAAGCCAATAGCTGACCCAAGGCCCAAGGATCATCCCAGCCCTGACCAGCAGAGCGTGGTCCACGTCAGCAGAGCTTCCTACCTCACCCAGACTTAGGAGCAAAAATAAATCTTGATGGTTGATGCCCCTGAGGGTCTGTGGTTGGTTGGTCTGCTTTGCTTTGGGGGCACTAGATCACTGAAAAGGGTTTGGAATCCAAATGGGCAGCTTAGGCCCTACTGCCTCTGCTTTTGAGTTGTGGGTTTTTTTGGTTTTTTTTTTAGTTTGGTTTGTTTTTTTTTTTTTTTTTTTTTTTTATACAAGGGCTGGGGAACAGGCCAGAAGTGTGGGAGAATGAGAGGATCCACCAGAGACAGAGCAGGGAGCAAAACAGGCAGACTGACTGAAATACTCTGCTGAGGGGAGCAGCAGGTGAGACAGGAGAGGTCTGCTGCGCCATGTGGGTATCTTCCTGGTTGGCTGGGAATTGAACACGCACTGCAGAGGCTGCGGACAGCTTCATAGTGCTGCTCTCAACCCTCTGCGCCACTGGGGAGGCCCCAAGTTATGTGTTTTGCGAAAGGAATTACCACTTTCTGAGCCTCAGTGTTTCTCTATAAAGTGGAAGGGCCGTATTGGGCAGCAGGATGTTTGAGGACATGTGACGTGCCCATGCTTAATCTCAGTGACGCAGCTGTAGGTAGAGCCCTCTGCCTCGACGTGGGAGTCCTTACCCTCTGCTCCAGCTGTAGCAACCTTGAAGAGCCCCACCCTCTAGGGAGGCCAGCAAACTGGTGCTGTGAAGTGAAAGTGGCTGGCAGATCTGAGCACCTCTTCAGCCCTACTTGTGACCACCAGCTAATTAAGTCAGGCTCCCCAAGACAACAGGTCACACCAGCATAGTGACGCAGGACGGGCCATCTCTCCCCTGAGCATCGTGCCTGCCAAGAACCGCCCAGCCCGGCTCAGCGAGGGTGAGCCACTGAGAGTCCCACTCGGACCACCCAGGAACCTTAGCGGATGCACTTGGCTGCCTGATTAGAACATGAACTGATGGGAGCGTGATGTTCCAGCAGCCTGGGCTTGCCGCCTGCCCTGCCCTTGGCTCGCTGGGTCACTCCGTGGGGGAGGCAGCGCCTTTGATCTACAAAGCCCATGGCTGCTTTGATCCTGGTCACCTTGAGGGTCGCTCTTTCACCAGCTGGGCCTTCCCATGTGTCAATCACCTGTGCCCTGAGACACTCTTGTTTAATATTTCCAGATGGGGAGAACATCTGAGAGGTTCCACGCTTGTTGTTTCATCCTTAGGAATCCTGTTCTCAATGCAAAGAAAGGATCCCACGTGCTGCTGTCCTGCCAGGCGCTGGGCACTGTCACACCTGTTGTCACTTCCAACTTGAAATCAAAGTTGAACTCCAACACCTGTTAGGCAACTATGGGAAAGTCTCTGGTCTCTTCTCATCCCAGGCTTCCTGTGTAGGAGTGACGATTTCTTTAATAATGAGATATAGAAAGTGTCTGGCGTTTAATTACTACTAAGCATAATGCTCATAGTAATTGCTTGACTGAGATACCACCAGCCGTGTTAGAGGTGGTGAAGTAGATACTCAAAGAGCCAAGGTGAGTAAAGGTGGAAGTGAAACTCAAATCCAGGTCTCCCGTCCCCAAATACCCTGCAGTGTCCATTCTGGAGAGCTGTGTGCTGTGACTGGAGCGCACTTCATGGAGGGTTTGGTTCTCCTGAACTCTTATAGTCTGGCTCAGCTGGGGAGCCCAGGGTGGCCAGCACAAAAATGAACTCCCCGAAAGGAATTGCATGTCGATGTTATCTGTTCTTTGTTTTCTATGACATTCGCTCATAAACTATTTTGTCTGAGTTAATGTTTCAAATAGTTCATTTCTTTGTTCTTCAGCTTTCCAGTTTATCATTTCCATTTTGGATGAAAGCCTTCCTAAAATGATTTATATACTACTATTCTTTCTGCAGAGATATTACTGACTCTAAGTTGAAACTTTCCCTGATGATGTCATAGGATGATGTCATTCCTCCGGTGAGGGGTCGTCATTATGACTATTTGACCATGATGACTCTCCCTTAGACAGCTCTGTAATAAAATGGTTCTCACTGCCCACTCTTACCGAAGTTAATCTCTAACAGTCTTTCTCTACTTCTATCTTGGCGATGATTCTCAACATCAGTGTGACTATAATTACCTGGGAAGTATGCTAGTAATGCAGAAATCAGTGCCCCACCTAGCAGATGCTGTCGGCCTGGGGCGAGCTTCAGACGCTCCCATTTAGAACAGGGTCCCCAAGGAGATGCTGATGCAGGTGGTCTGAGAATCATACCAGGAGAAATGCTGCACTATGGGGTGAAAACCAAACTAGTCAATCATTTCTCTATTCAACAAGTACTTTGCAGGCTAGGTTATAGGCTCAAGACATGCAGAGACTAAATACACTGACCTCTCTACCCTGAAGGTGTCCCAGTCTAGTGAGCCCACAGCCCCAAAGCAAGTGATTACTGATGCCGGGCCGAGGAAGGGCTCATCCAAGGTTGGCTCCTCTGTGGCTCAAATCACAGAACCCAGTTTTCAAGGGTGAACTCCTGTTCCTGAGCAGGAAGGTCATTCTAGACAGAAGGAACAGAATATGCAAAGTCAGGGATAAAAGGGAAACTGGAGACTGTAAGAAATGCAGGTGGGACATGATTGAGAGCATATGGGGTGAGACTAGGCTAGACCTGAACAAGAGCTGGTCTTGACTATCACTGCAGGCTCTCAGAGCAAGGTGGGCCTGAAATGGCTCTCACTTACAAGCTCCTTCACCTGGCTCCATGTCCCTGAATTCTAAGATCCTTACCAGCACTGAGACACTGACTGAGGGCACTTGTGGGCCAGACAGTAGCAAAATCAGGCCCACAAGCCATGGATCTTCTGCAACCACAACAACCCTAAGTGCCGGTGAAATGGAATCCCCTTTCAGACTTGCTGACTTGAAAGTGATTTCTAATGCAACCTTCTGCCAAGTCACTCCTGTAAGTTGGGAATTATTCATTCTAAATAATATGCAAAGAAGCAGAGGTCTGCAAGGAAGAAAATTTCTCCTGATCACATAGGTCCTAAATGGTGAAGGAAGAATTTAACCCCAAATTATGCTTCTGAAGCTCTTGTGCCTTCTTCAGCACTCAGGCCTGGGCATCAAACCACGGGTGACTACCAAACAAAAGGGCAAATACTGGGGTTTCTGAGAATCGGTATCCTGTAGATGAGTACAACTCCTCGCTTTGTTTCTCCCTAGTGGAAGGTGGTGGCTGTTTCTCTGGGATGGACATATGAAGACACAGGTGGCTCCTAAGTGCCCTCCTTGCTGTTTACCTCCAAAAAAGGTAGGAAATGGACCCACTTCATTGTTTGCAATGTTTTCTTACGCCGCTGAGGGTTAAGGTTACTATGACTCACACTTCAATTTGGGTGAAATTACCCACAAAGGACTTCCCCAGAGAGATGTTGGCACCAAATGCCAACAATTCATAGACACGGTGAGTGGGTCCAGTGTTTATCCACCCCAGGACTGTATCACCATGGACTCAGTCACCCATGGCCTTCGAACAGACCTGCTTCCACGCAGGGATCCCTAAGATCTGGTGCTCCCAGGGCTGCCACTGCCGGTTTCGTCTCCTCCTTCCCCTGAGCTAGAGTTTCCTGGCAGTAAGTCCTAAACTTCCTGGAAAATGTTGAGACTTGTAAGACTGAGAAACCAAAGCCTGGTTCAGTTTCAGCAAAGGCAAAAATCATTTATTTGAGGTTTTCGTGAAAGACCGGGGAACAGACTCAAGCAGTACTGTAGTGGGGTGCCCGAGTTGCCCAGGGGTGGGGAGTGCGTGCACACACACACACACACACACACACACACACATGCAAGCTCACACTCACGTCTGATTCATGCCAATGAGTTTCAGTCCATGAAGTTCTGATGGGTGGAAACTTGGTCAAGCAGCGATTGGTCCCATTTCAATCCTGGGTGGTCTTCAGTGGGCATTTGGTTCAGCTTCTTCTTGGTGTAGCTGTGTCTGATCATGTCTGGACATGCTGGGGGCCTGATTCTCCACGGCCTCCTGATGCTGTTTCAGTTACCCAGACTCCAACAATTCAAAAATGTTTCCTATTTTTACCAGACGGCTCAGATGCCTGGACACTAACAACGTGTGTTTCTCAACTTCTGTCACTTATTGGACCTTTACCCTCCACCTATTTGCTCCTCCATTTCTTCTCTCCGCCGTGATGGAGACTGGTGGTACGTCTTTGGTCATAATCATTGCTTGTGGGACGACGTCTCTATGATGTAAAGGAAATCATGTGTTTCTCCTTTACTCACACACGATGCTTCTGACACCAGATGTGTGGGTCTTTGAGCTCCAGCTAGCGAGCCGACAATTCAGCTCAATTCTCATTGTAATGGGATTTCTCACAGACCTAGAATTCAAGACTCAGTCCCAAAAGACTGTCCATCCACTCCAGACATCTATCTCAATCAGTTGGTCCCAACTTAATTGGCACTTCTGTCTGCTGACTACAAATCCGAGCTCCCCAAGCCCTCTCCTTGGATTCAACCCTTTGTTCACAGAGCTCGCAGAACTCAGGGAAACTCACCCAGGCCAGTTTATTAAATAGAGGAAAGATAAAGGGTACAGATGACCAGGTATGTGAGGGGAGGCTGCATCTTTGGGTCCCCACTGCCTGCACCTTTGTCTCTGTGGAGTTGGGGTCTGCTTCCTTCTCAGCACATAGCTGTGTTCAGCAAATCCCATTCTATTTAACATTAAAACATTTATGGAAGCTTCGCCACATCGCCATAAGCAAATATTCACTTCTAGTCCCTCTCTAGAAAGTGGGAGGTGGGGCTGAACATTTGAAGCTTCTAAACATGACTTGGTCTTTCTGATGCTCAGACTCCCACCCAGGAGCCCACCAAGAGTCTCCTTCCTCTAGCAGAAGACAGTCCTCTAGCCCAGGACTGTCCACTGGACTTAGGAACCTGATGTCAGATTCCTCTCACTTGGGAAATTGCCAAGACCTTAGATGCCCTATGTCAGGAAATGGAGTCAAAGACTAAAAATGTTGGGACAAAAGGTCTCCTAGAACCCCTATTTAGAAGGCTTTAAGGAGATAGGTGTCAGCAACTCGGGGCAGAGACCACTGATCATATTTCTTATTTTAATGACTTCACAATGGACAAGTCTTTCAACTACATTATTGTGTCCTTCACACCTCAAGGCACCCTTCCAGAAAGCTTTATTATCCTCATTTTACAGGTGTGAAAACTGAGGCAGAATGATTAAGGAGCTTGCTCAAAATCCCACAGGTAGCCCACAGATGTCTGGAATTCAAAGGAAGGTCGTCAGCCGACACCCACTGCCTCACTGTCCCATCTCATTTGGCACTTTTGCCCAAAGAATAATTGCACTTTTACTTCCCGTTGTCACATATTGAGCTGGGAGTTTCCAGTCTTTGTGCTGAAACCCCTAGACACACCCCCAAAATAACAACCAGTACCCCAGTACTTCTCAGACACCTACAGAAACTTAAGCACGCATTTCTGAACCCAGAGGCATGCAAACCCATACGAGTCCCACGTGTCCCATAAGAAATTATTTGTGTTATGACAAAGAATAAACATAGCAACAATGTAAAGGATGTAGAAATGTCAAGTTTTTGAAGTCAAAATGCTTATTAATACCATTTGGGAACTGGCTGTTAAATATGACCACGAAGGAAGGAGAAATCCCTCTCGTCTTTCCGCCCTTCAAAGTCCCTCTGTATCACAGCTGGGAAGCTTCAGGGGGGGCGGGCGCGGGGGTGGCTGCAGTATAGAAGACATTTCAAAGATGGAATCTCGTACAGGAATGAGGCAGTGTGGTCTCAGGGGGGCTGCTGAGGCTTTCTTCCTAATTGAATCCTCCTGTTTTTCATGTTGAGCCTCCCAGAATTGCTTTTGGACCCTCCGCCACCCCCAAGAATGCAAAAATCATCTACAGCATTTGATAAATTACATATTGAGTGTTGTTTTTCTAGTGTTAAAGACACTCACATTCTATAATTAAGGTCTCTCTAGAAGCAGTTTTTGAACCAACAAGCCCAGGCTCAAAAATGGTTGAGCAAAGTCATCCCTCCAGCTGATCTGAAGCTAGAGACCCACATCATATCTGCTTACAGATCACTCAAACTCAGTCTACCACGCGTGGATTTTTCACTGCGCCATTCATAGTCTGCAGGACCCACGATGTACTGCAGCATCGGTTGGGTTTGCATGTGCTCCTGTTTAAAATACAGCGAGTCTTGGAAATGTGTGGAGGCTGCCACTCCCCACCCGGGAGTGCAAATTCATTCAATCAGTGCATTTCCTCTCTAACACCTGGCTCTGAGCAATCCCTTCACACAATAGAGCTGATGAAGCAGGAGGGGTTAGGGAGGAAGAGAGGGGGAGAGCAAAGGGAGTTAAGAACTCAGAGAACAACAGGTGCTTGAGAGGAAAGGGTTGCGCCAACTCAGAAGGTCATTGTCTCCCTGAGTGTCAGAGGAAACCCTCCCAACGCTGCTCTTTGTGGGTGCCACCCCCTGGGATCTTCGCTGTGACACCCCACTGGGTCCTTCTCACCAGCTCCTAAAACCCTGTCTGTGCACTGTCCTCTGTTACCAGACCCGGCTTCCTCCCTCTGCAGGGCCAAAATGTTCAAGGCTGCCATCCTCCAGCTCTGGCTGGCCCAGGTTTCTGACGCCCCTTCTTCACGGCGCACTCACTCAACAGTGCACAGTGATCCAGTCTCATCCAGTTATGCGTGGCTCCCCAGCGTGTGGGTCAGGGATGGACCCCAGACATGACACTTGTCCCAACAGGCTGCACGTGCAGTTGGTGTGAAGCAGGCTGCGCCTCCGACATGTGTGTGATTTACATTCTATGTTGTTCATACAAGAACCAAAGCACCCTGTGGTGCATACTCGGAACGTGTCCTCATCATTAAGCAATGAACATTGAGTTTATGCTTCGCAGCTTTGACTTCTTTGCTGGATGATCCAGTGTCATTGGACAGTTGTTCATTCTTTCGACTCCTTGTCTTTTTAAATCACATCTCCCTTGTGTCTCTCTGACACCTGAATCGTTGGCCTCCGTCCCCTCCACCAGTAAGAACAGAGTTTTGAGAAGCAGGAAGGTAGTTTTATCTATTTGTGTACAAATGAGAGGGGAAGCAGTCTGAAGGCTACTGTCCCGCTCAGGAGCAGAGCAGAGGGATATTTACCTAGAGTTACAAGGACATGAAAGAGCGGGGTGGGTTGGGGTCAACACGCGCCTTCTTGTAACACAAGTGTCCGGTGACTTGGCTGACATCAGCTTGTTTCTGTCAATGTCTGGTGGGCAACAATTCTGACATTGTCTTTGCAACATTCTGTCCTTGGCTTTGTTTGGAAATTTCTTTGCAGGGGGCCCTTTGGCCTCAGAATGCAAAAAGTAAGTTGTTAGACATATAGATCAAGTTTTGTTAAACTTAGAGGGCGAGGGAATCTCTCTCTCCAAGGCAGGAGAGGTATTGCTGCATGGTCTGTTCTCTCAGTCCCTTTTGCAGACCCCTTCCACCTTCCACCTCCAGCAGGCCACCTGTTAGTTATTCATTGTAGCCAACTTTTCAAAAAAAATTATTCATTGTGATTATTGGAAGAAGGACCAGTCCATCACCCATGGTCATAACCAGAAGGTATTGTCATGGTGTCTGGATATTCCTGTTGTCTTCCAGGTCTCTGTGTCTCTGCTGCTACCACCCAGACCAAGTTGCCGCCACCTTTTTCCTGTTTCATTGCAAAACCACCTGAGCAGTCTTTCTGTTTTCTCCCTCCCTCCTGCACTCAGAGTGGTCTCTCCAACAGTGAAATTATTCACTTCCTGGGCTTAATTTTCTTCTAGTTTTCTGAAATGATCTTATTGAGTGGTTTGGTTATATTCTGCCTCTTCTAAATTCCACTACAATGTAAACTCATGATAGGAGGGAAGTGTGTCTTTTTCACTTTATCCAAATGTCTAAATTATGTCCGCCAGAGGTTGGGCCTAAGTAAATTTGATTGAAAAGCATGTATGAAAGGCAAGATGAGAACCTAAGAGTAGAGTTCAGACGTCTCCTTCCTGACCATCAGGCAGGTAGCTAGAGAGGCAGGCAATCAGGCCTCAAGGGGTCTAACCATGTAGGCGTTAAGCTACTGTAAATTAGTGTTTGCACATGTGCATGAAGTGTCCTCCGTTCAAGTCTAAATTTTGAGCCCTTGGTTTGGGGGCCAAGAAGGTGAAATTTGAATCCTTGCTGGTCTGTATCATAGAAATGCAGGATTGAGCAAAAAAATAACAATTCTGGGCCTCGGAGTCTCAGCTCTAAAATTGGAATGGTAAGAGCTGTTCTCCAGGAAGGTGTAGTATTTCTAAGGCCACACTGCAGGAGAGCAGCAGAGAAGGAACTGGAAGACTGGACGACCTCGCTCCTGGCCAGTTGCATATACCCTGTGTGTGTGTGAGTGTCTACATCTGTGTGGGCGATTGCATGACGCCCCCTTCAGACAGGCTCCTGCGCTAAGCCACGGCTCCCATGCGGGTATGACATGCGAGTCTCTCCTCTATTCTCCACTCCTGCCCTCACACCTGCAGCAAGTCAAGATGAAATTTCTTATCACTAAAAACTCTTCTAACTCTTGAGACTATGACCAGATGGTATGCACAGCTGATTCTCCTTAGAAAAATTGGTAAGAAGAGGCAGGAAATAGAAGAATGCAAAAATAATTTTCAAATGTTCAGAAGAGGAAACAAAAATTGTGCAGAAGAGAATAAAAGCTATGCCTGAAGAAAACAAATTCTGGGAGTTCAACCCTAAAGTTTTCTGAGAGGGTCATGAGGCTCCAAACCTGGCTCAGTGGAGCAAGAGACACCAGCACCACTGAAGGGGAAGATTCACCCAGAAAAGCCCGTGCGACGGCAAAGTGACCTAGAGCAGGTGTGTGACACCGAGAAGCCCTCAGCCTCTTACAGTCTCCCGAGGCCTCCATGGCTACTTCCTTCCAAATACTTTTGTCACAGAAAATCTTTTTTTTTTTTTTTAATTAATGGTGGTTTCTAGTAGCATCCAGGCCTTGGTGCACATAATCCAATGGAAATAGGCAGAAAGGGGGAAGTCGGAGGCAGAAGGGGCCTGAGAACTGAAATTTGCTGAGCTCAGCTCCCAGCACCACACCCAGGAGCGACCAGTTCGGCTGGTCCCTGCCCCACCCGAGCTCCAGGAAGATCACCCAGCCACAGAGAAGACGACGCAGCAAGTTAGATGACTTGCTCCAAAAGTAATTTTGAGCAAGGTGGTTCTAAAAAATTTTTGTTGAATTTATTCCTGTGGAGGTGACCCAAGGGACTGTGGTGGAGGCCTGTGGGGGCCTCGGTGGTGGGTGTGGTGCGATCACACAAGATCACACAGCGTGACCCTTCTCAACGTTGTGAGTCAGTGTTGCTTTAATAAAAATGATACAATGAAGAAAATTGAATTAAAATGGGGAAAAAATTTCCTTGCTGCAAGATGAAGTGAGGACGTGGGGGTTACATCCAGGCCTGTGCGATGCCGAAGCTCAGCCTTCATTTCCAAAGAGGCTGATTAAATACCTTTTAACAAAATTGACAGGGATGCCTCGGAAACCACTTAGGGTAGGCTCTGCTGCCTTCCTTCGCTAACCTGTCTCTGCTTCCTCCATCACTGTCTGGGCTCCTGACAGTGATGAGAAGAGCCTGGAATTCCTGCGCTTCCTGCTCCTCCTCCCAGGTTACCCCAGGTGGCCCCCCTCCAAGACACTGTCCCCCCTTCTCCCTCCCTCCCGCCCTCCCTGGGCCGCACCTCTAAATGGGCACCTTTGATGACAGTTGTGTGGGTCCCTAGAGAAGCAGAGACAGGACATACCGCGCCCGCCACTCTCCGTGGCCCCGCGTGTTGTAGGTGGGCAGGTCATGAGCAAAACGCCACCATGACGAGCACTCTTGAGAAGGCCTCTGTGCAACCCCTGGGTTACAGAGGAGCAGAGAAAAGGCCGGCAGCGCGTCCGCTGCAGAGCCCAGGCTAGAATCCAAACCCTTGATGGTGAATCCTCTCTTTGCCCACTCGCTCATTGTCACCTTGAGTAAAGCAGGGAACGCTTGCTGAAGGTCACCTTGGGAACTGCCTCCTCTGCCAGGTCACCTCCCAGGACCTGTGTTCTTCTCCTCCTGGCCTCTCCTCACGCCTGAGCTCCCCTCACCTGCGTGCGTGGTTCCCCCTTCTTCTTGCTGATGGCTAATACCTGCCAGGGACGGATGTGGCCTGGCCAGTCCGGCGGCCAGAGGCTTGTCCTGGCTAAGGCAGAATACCAAGCTAGCATGCAACGGCAAGACGACAAGCAGACGCTGTCTCGCCTGCACGGAGCTCGCTCTAGGACTCCAGCCGCCCGGTGTGAAACGGTGACGTGTAGGACACCCCCTTTGGGAGCTCAGCCATGGCAGGAGAAAGCACTGGTCTATAAAGACCCCATCCCAGGCACAGGTCTGGGTGGGGTTTAGAGACCAGCAATGCCCACGTTTATTGGAAGAGAAAACCAACTCTCAGAGAGGAAAGTTATTACCAGGCAAAGGGACTAAAATCTGGCCCCAGGTCAGACCCTGTCACCCATTCTGGGTCCAGCCACCCTTGGCCACAAATGCAAACAAAAGGGTCTTTGCAGCAGCCAACAAAAAAACCCACCATTTATTTTCGCCGACGGGGAGGGGAGCGAGGAGGCCCAGCTAGCAACAGATGGAGTTGCCGCCACAGTTGCAGACAGGATGGGGCGGGCGTCCCCCGGGTGCTCCTCAGCTGGGGGCTAGAGGTGGGGTGGGGAGGGAAGGGCCTCCCCAATAGTTCTGACAAGAAGAAAGCAGCCCAAGTCCGTGCCTCCCATGAAAGGCTCCCGAATGGCCCCTCGGCTGCCCCCTTCCCAGCCGCCCCCTGGCTCAGGACAGAGCAGAGCTGAGACCGTGACACGGGGCAGCCCCAGGACAGGCCGCTCCAGCGACAGCTTGCCCAGAGTCACGCTAGTTCTGGGCTACGAAGTCTGTCTCCGATGAGGGTCTCCCGCAGCCACAGTGAAGGAGACTGGCTTCCTTGAGTCGGTCTTCTCTTCCCCCAGTTCCTTCCTTCTCCAGATAATTTATAAATACTTAGTGTTTATTTTCCTGGGATCGTTTCCAAATTTTTCCTGCAGAGTTATAGATCTACAGTTTTCTCTTTTCATTTGTGTCTATAAACGCATGGAAAGGGCTTCAGAGAGTCTCTTTCCAGCCCTGTCTTCTCCCCGCCCTGGACAGGAGGTGAACCTGCGCCAGTGAGGGCTCAGCTCTTCCTCAGACCCAGACATCTCCCCCAGGACTCTGCAGGCTGGAAGGGACCCCACGAGCCAGCTGCACCCCTAGTCCCGACGCAGAAGTCGGTGGAGGAGCCCCCCACTCTCAGAGCCAGGGTGGGCCTTGGTGACTATGAACCATGCACTTGAACTTGTGGAGACAAAGGGAAACATTTACATACAAATTCCAGTGGGAGGAAGTCACAGAACCGCCCAGTGCAGGGCCAGCAAGAACAAGGATCTCCTGCCCCCTCTGTAGAGAACTCTCCCCAGTTCTTTTCCTCTGGAGGGAGATGCAGACTGGGGAGGTGTCGGTGGTGGCAAGTCCCAGCCCACGGCGCGTGGAAGTCAGCGCGTGGCCAGACATCAAGGTCAGAGAGGCCTGATTCCAGCTCCAGCTGCATCACCCACCCATGGAGTGACCACAGCAGTGCCCCAGGGGTGTGGCCTTGGGTAGGTCATTGACCTCGGGGGTCTCCATGTCCTTGCTTCTGTCATGAGTAGGACGACAGGGACTTAGCAGATAGTGAGGGAAATTAGGAAGGACAAGCAGAGTCCAGAGTAACTGTCGCTGCTCTTCCACGGAGACCCTCAACCTCCAGGAGAAAAGATGCCCATTCCCCAGCCGCCTCTGCAGTGGGATTACTGTGGACGGGACACCCTGGGGACATTCAGCAACGGCCGAGCGTGTCCTGAGCGTCAGCACAAGAACTCAGTGCACTGGAGGTGTGTGTGGAAGGAAGCACCCAGAAGGCTCAGCAGATGGGTGTTGTATAAATAACATCTTGGCGCGCTGTTGTCACTGCCCAGATCTCCACAGCAAGAGCCAGGGTGTGGGTGCCCTTCCCGGGCAGGCGTGTGGGCCCGGCTGGTGGCAGGCCTGGTCACCTGTGGTCTTGGGCTCCTGGAGGGGGCGGTGGGCAGCGGCGGGAGCTGCCTCCCCAGCTGTCTGTTCAGTGGAAAGAGCAGCCCCAGCTCCGGCAGCCACAGCAAGTCGCAGGCGGGTCTCCATCTGGCCCAGCATCCTCCGTCTGGGCCGCGCCGCCCACGCGTCCTCTGCAGACCCAGGAGTCGGCTCGCAGTGACTCAGGTCTGCGGCCCACTCACGAGGCCCGTGTGATGGGTGAGCCGGGGGTGCGGCCTGCGGTGCTCCCAGGGGTGCGGTGCCCTCACACCTGGGTGCCCAGGTCTCCAGCCTTGCCAGTTTCTCAGGAGCTTCGCATGAAGTGCAGGAGGAAGCAGAGCAGGCCGGGGAGGGCGGGCGCAGACAGCCCCGGCCAGGTCCAGCGCTGCCCCTGGGCACGGCGCGGGGCTGTGTTGGGGAGGTCATTGACCTTGGGGGTCTCCATGTCCTTGCTTCTGTCATGAGTAGGATGACAGGGACTTAGCAGATAGTGAGGGAAATTAGGAAGGACAAGCAGAGTCCCACCGCTGCCCACCGCCCCTCCAGGGGTCCCTCTGCACAGGGGGGACGTGCGCTGCACCCCTTCCCGCAGAGGCTGTGGCTACGCTGAGAAGGTGGGGGTGGCCGTGAGAGCTCACTGTGTTATAGGACAGCCCTGATACAAAACGGGGTGCCTGGCTGTGGGCCCTCACCCGCGCGCTTAAAAGGACTTATCAATGCTCTGCTGCAGGCACACGCAAAAGGTTAATAAAAGGTTTATTTACAAGGGCAGGGGAAATGAGGAAATGGACAGCTCAGGGAGAAATGTGGGAGACAGAGTTTTAAATGCGTCCTACCCGATCCGCCGACCTGGAATCCCAAATGGCGCTCTGAGAGCTGGCCCCGAGCCAGGGGCCATGAAGCCAGGAGGCGAGCAAGAGAGCGAGCCCCAAGGCCCATGTGTTTGGTTTTTATACCAACCCTGGCTGCTGAACCCCACCCTCAGGTCCCAGCCGCCTTCCCTTTGGTGGTGACGGGATGTGTCTTTCCCAATGTCCTGATGGCTTTGGTCTGGAGTGGGAGTGGAGTCCACAAAGCCTGCATGGGATTAGGGCAGGACATCATTTCCCCCTAACAACTGCTGGCAGCAAACCGCCATCACACAGTTGTTGCAACCTTGCGGCGCCTTTGTTGGGTGGGGGGGGGGTGCTGGGGGCGCGGAGGCTGCGGGGGGGTGCTCGGATCCCACGTCGCCTCTCTACCTGGGCAGCCCGCGAGAATGAGCCTCTCCTCAGGCAGACACGGGTGCTACAGACCAGCGATGCGAAGTCTCCGGCGCCAAGAGAGTGAAAAGGGAGACAGAAGTAAGAAATAAACGCAGATATGGCGTGGGAGGCCGCCCGATCAGGGAGCCGAGGAGCTGGGCGGCCACAGGGCCCGCGGGGACCACCTGGCAGCTGTTCTGCGAGGCTGGGTCGCATGGACCGACAGGTGTGGAAGCTGAACCCAAAGGTAGGAGACTTGCTTTAGGTCAGAAATCACTAGTGGGACAGCCTGGACGCAACTTCCCCGGGCGTGGGCCAAATACTGTTCTCTCTCCACTGCATGGCCTTGAGCAACTACTGGAGGAGCTGATGGATTTTAAAAAACAGCAACAACAACACAACAAGGAAGCCTTGGTTCTTGGAGTGAGGAGGCCGTGCTCTTCCTCATATGCAAAGCCCTGCACTCCCGGCTCCTCCCTGTGGGAGACTTCATCTTCCACACAAGACTCCAGCTCTGCCCGGGAGGCCTTCCCGGGGCTAACCTCGCCTCTGCCAATGCAGGTACATTCTGAAGATGCCCTCAGCTCAGCTCTCCTGGATGGAGTGCAAGCTCTTCAGGCTTCTTCGGGGTCTTCTAGACCCTCTCCTTTCACTCCACTCTCTCTAGCCTTCCCCAACTTTCTCCTAAGTTCTCCCAACCAAACTTGACCTCTGTTCTTATCCACTCAGGGGCCTTGTTCAAGGTACAAGGAATAAAAACACATTGTCCTTGGAACCACAAGATCCGGGCTCACCACCCACCTCTGCCTTGCGACCTTGTATGTCAACTCCAACACGGTCACTGAGGTCTTGGGGGCCCTTCTGCTTTGTCCCCAAAATAACATCAACTTCGACTCCATAGGTTTGCTGTAAGCTTAAATGGTGTGATCCATTTCTGAGACCCCAAGGAAAGGTAATGCATCTGATTATTCTCAACACAGCAGTACAGAGGCCTCTGATCCAGAGTTGACTTTTTTTTTTTTTGCTCCAAAATTAATGAGGTGTCGTTGACATAGAACATTGTGTAAATTTAAGGTGTAGGGCGTGTGACAATTAGGATACACACATATGTTGTGAAATGGTTGCCAGACAGGATTAGTTAACTCACCCACAGCTCCCATGGTTCCCTTTTCTTTGGAGGGTGAGGAGAACGTGGAAGAACTTTGACTCTGAGCTCCTTTCAACTCCACAATACGGTGGTGTTAACCGCAGTCACCGCGCTGTGTGTTCGGTCTGTTTAGACTTCCAGTTATAATGGGCTCTTTATCTTTAAGGAAGAACCTTGTTGAGTGTCTTCAATTCTGTCTTCAATTCTGGAACTTTAAAATCATGTCTTCTGCACCCAGCATCTCTCTGGCAGCTGCCCCATGCCCCGTAAGCTCTGAGAGTATAAATCAGTTCGATCTGAGACCAGGCAGCTGGCAACCCATGCCAGGCTTTTCACCTCTTCCCCATCTCCCCTCTGCCTCCTTCCCCACTCGTCTCCATCCTGTCTTCTCTCTCCTTTATCCCTGCAAAATGTGTTTCTCTTTTCTAATGAAGATTCTTGCCTGACATTAGCTGTTTTGAGCCCAAGAATCCAGCACTTGGAATGAGGCTCTGTCAATCCACGCTGGGCCCAATGTCAACATCGCTCGCCTCCAGCTCCGTCTAGACTGCAGCCCAAGGCTCAAGGGGAAGCGATGGCAGCAATGCTGCCTGAGTCACCTCGCTCTGGAGCCGGGACCCAGGCTGGGAGCAGGCAGCATGTGCTGCGGCAGTGTGCTCTCCAGCTGGAGGACCGGCACGGGATGACTTTACCACGGCGAGCTTCTGTCTCCCATGTCTTCGCATCTTCCCCTTGTATCACATTGCTGCTGGCTGAGGTTCCTCAGGGCAGTGCCCCTGGGAGATCTGGACATGGGAGAAGCCAGCCCTTGTCCGGTTCTTCCTGTTGCCTGCCTGTCTTTAAACCCAAGCTCGCAGAGAAGCCTGGAAAGATTGGCGCACAGCTCCACCCTCCAGCTAGAAGTCTGATATCTGCCATAGTTCCCCGAAGCATCCTGGCTCCACTGTGTGTCCTGAGCAGCTAGTCTGTGGAATTTTCTTTCAGCACGAGGCTAGTAGAAGGTCAGGAAGATTGGTTTAATTACAGTGTCTGCCACCTCGAGCTGGAGATCAGACTTCCCTGAGCTTATTTCCTTGGCTGCAAAAAATGCATAATAACGTTGCTTTTAATTGAATCCAAGATGTCAATGTTTCATGCAGTTCTGAGAAAGAAAATAAAATGCTGCCAATTAGCCTGACACACTATTGACAATACAATACACCTGAAATCAGAGACAGTAAAGTGTTAAAAAAAAAAAGTGTCTTAGAACAAATGTAATGTGACACCTATCTCACAGGGTTCCTGTGAAGATTAATTAAGATCATGCATCTGAAAGTGTCTTGAAAACTGTCAAGTACCTGAGATACACTGTGAAAAGAGAAACCCTTGGTGGTGGGAACACGAGGTTGGAGGTCCGCCCTTCCCGCCGCTCAATCCCAGCAATGTCGCTTCCTCGCTGTGTCTCCCTGGACAGTTTCTTCACCCCTTGTGGACCTCAGTCTTCAGCCTATAGAATGGAAATAGTGGTTCCTGCCTGCAAATGCAGGATCCCAAGTAAATGCAGGACATACTTTCACAAGACATCATGTATTTATCAGAAATGTATAGTGAAGCTGGTATCCAGTGTTTTTAGTTGCTAAATTTGGTAACTGCGTAAACGAGAGGGATCAAGAAGGGTAAAGTATATGTTGCTTTGAGTCAAGACCCGGATGTTGCTTTGGAACAAGACCTGGGAATTGTCAGTAGACAGAGGTCAAGGCAAAGGAAAGATGACCGCAGGCTAGGAATTCCCCTAGGCATTCTGAGGAGGGCTGGAGGCAGCGTGGGTTGGGGACAGGCTGGGAGGGACCGTCTGGGCGTCCAACAGGCAGTAGGGGGTTCTGATACATAGCAAAGGCAAGTGAGCCTGTCCTGAGGGGTCGGGGGCTTAGGTGGCTTGAGTATGCAGGGTGTCTAGGAACAGTCAGGAGCAGCTGACTCCAAAGAGATGTCTTTGAAAAAAATGGTGACGAAGTGAGTAATGGCTGTAGGAAGAGAACTCAAGACTCGCATTGAGTAAGAGCATGTTCCAGTGTTTTTCAATAAGTGAAGGAAAAGCTGTAAATTATTCATTTGTTATTTTTGTAAGATTTTCAAATCTCGGATTTTTTCCCTGTTTGTCTCCAAATTTTGTATCCACAAAAATGTTTCTCCTCCACCGTAAGTAACCCTTTTTTCAAATGGAGTCTCAAACCACACCAAATTTGCAAGTGTAAAGTTTGCTTCTCCTGCTCAGTCCTCACTGGATAGAATCCTAGGTACCTGGGCCTTAATACTGAGCCCTTGTTCCCGCAGAAGGCAGAGTCTGTGTGGCTGGGGTGTGTTTTGACTTGAGCAGTTGCTAAATGCAGGTCTTTGATATTTGACCACGTTTCTGAGCTATTGAAATACACTTGGGTTTTAGTCAATGAGAAATGAATGGCATTTGTGTTTTCTGAGAACACATAACTACCTGTGAATTAGGAAGACGAGTTATGGTTGCCTGCTTAGCGGCGGGGAGGCAGTCCCAGGATATAAAGGGCCTGCCCTGCCTTTGGCGCCTCCTCAACAGCTGTCTTAGCCCTGGAGTTAGACCCTCCCTCCGCCCCTGGTGCTTCCTCCAGGAACCTACTGAGCACTGCCTATTTGCAGAGGTATTTGTGAAGATCATCAGAAATAATCTGTATGCAGGATATTGCAAATTTCAAAATGATATGGTATTAGCAAGTCTTATATACTTGGTTTTACTGGCAGAACTGGGAGAAGAATCTCAATCTTTACACAGGAACTCATTGTGCCCCATCTTCAACAACTGCACCCCCATGTGGGAGGCAGAACCAACATCCCAGTGGTTCCCCCGACCCTACCGTCCTCATGTAGGGTCTCTCCCATTTTCTCTGGAGGTGAGGCAAGTCAACCTTGACTCTGGGGTGCCCTCTTCAAGGCAGAATGGGGTAGAACAAGTCTCCCTGGTGACTGACACATCCAAGTTCACATCCCAAAGATAAGTTAGAGTTAGAGGATCTTTAAGAAAAATTTGAATTTTCTTTTTTGTACATTGAGGATTTGGGTTATTCATTCAGAGCAAACTAGAAAGAAGGAGCTATTTAAACTTGTTGTCAGCAAAATATAAGTCTCGAAAAGAAAAACAAAAGTATTTTAGAACTACAACAGCTTGCTGCCAATTAACAAGACCAATTTCCGAAAACTACTTATGGAAAAAACATTGGGCACTTAATACTCAGTGGGGCATAGTTTTCTAGAACCTGTCGTATTAAAAAATACATTGTACATATGGATATTTAGAGGCAGAAGCGACCTTTGTAACTCTATGAACTGAGAGTTACACTTTCAGAGTTTGAAAATAAAGTCCAAATAAGCAAGAATTTTGAGAGTACCACATAACAAATTAGGACAGAGCCAGACATGGAATTGAGATTCCCTGGCTCGACAGGCCATCTGTGCTTGGGTGCACCAGGCCCTTTTTGCCTTACTTTAGAATTTGCATGTCTTCTCCTACCTGGAAATCCATGGTTTCTTATTTTCCTTTCTCATCCCCAGCATGGGAAGGCAGCAACAATGCACCCAGCATTAGTCCTGCCAATGTCAAACTTTTCTGGACATCAGTGACTTTCTCAATGAAAGCGCCTTTACTTACAGTGAGCGCTAAGGCCCCCCATAGTCTCACTGAGACAGAAAGGAAACAATTCCCTTTGAAAAATAGAGGGTTGCAGCTGGTCCTTCTGGTGCCTCTGAGCCATCTCAATTGACCTTTGACCCTCAGTGTAGCCATCCCTTCTCCTCACACTCAGTTTCCCCAAGTAGCACAGCACATCTTTAAAAAGTACTGGCTCTATTTATTTTTCACCAAAAAAGACATCCAAGGTTGTACAGACTGGGTAGAAGAATTAGCTGCGGGCCTTTTTCTTGTTAATATTACATGAACCCCCATAACCAAGTGTCTATACCAAATTAAACTCAGATTGCAGTGTCAGAAAAAAGTGTGTTACCCCTTGGAAACTAGATTCTAACATTAGACAGCGACAGCTGTGGGCCTGCTCTTCCTTTTTCTTGGCTGAGAACCCAAGGCTAAGATTTTGTTTGATGCTTATAGCTTCTCTCAGACGGGGATCTGGGGATAGACCTTTTGACCTTTACGTTGAGTTGAGAGGTGGAGTTTCATCTTGCCTACACTTTATTTTGAACTGCCTGGAATCATCTTTGCAATGAGTCAACATTAAAGAGAACATGTTAAATAGAGGAAGGTGCTAGGCCCCTGAGGACGCATCTATATGAACTTCACAAGAAAGGAAGGGTCTGCCATAGTTGGGTCTTCTCGTCTGGAAAGTCTTATTCTTTCTACGAAAGAATTCGGCCTTCCTCTGTGATACTGATGGGACTGTCAGCCAGGCACCCTTCTTAGCATCGGCACTGGTTGAGCAGCAGTGATATCACTATGCCACTGGCTCTGCCGATTTGTCCCAAGACAAGCAAAAGACCCAAACAGAACCAACAATATTCTTCCCTGGGGTGGCTATATGAATATAGGGGGGAAATATTTCTTTCTGCTGGAATGTTGTAAGTCACATCACATCATCTAGAGTTATTACCTGGAGGTAGATTATGATGAGTGAAGTCAAAGAGATATAAACAGAGTAGAGAGAACAAATACTGAGACCCTTATTTAAGTTCTCGACTCTAGGCTTATCTGAAGTCAAAAAGAGGGCGCGACACTGTCGTGACCTGAATGAACCTAAAACTGGATGTATCCAGAGTTCCCATAAAGTCGATGGTTACCAAGAAAATGTATGTTATGTTTGGTGCTTATGGTTGAAGTTTTTCTGAATGGAAGCCGATGGGAATCAGCTTGGTGGATTAATCAAAGGAATCCTACCTTCGAATGAAGTCGCAGTCTAGAGAGAAATAACTTGGCATTGCTATAGTCGATGTGGGGTAGGAGGAGTCGATGATGCTATAGTTGATGTGGGGATGGGTAGGAGGAGTGAGGCGGAGCTCATCTCACCCCCTTTTATGCCCTATAGTAGACCTCAAGGCACCCCTGTACCACTCTTGTGTTCAAGCAGCCAGCCTTCAAACCACCCGTGTAGAGCATACTCCAGAACTTGCTAGACCACTAGACCATAAACTCAGTGAGAGCAGGGGCCATGTTTGTCATTCTCCACCACATCCCAGTGCCTAGTACAGTGGCTGGGGAGCACACACAGAAATAATTTTGATACAGAATGAATGATAGAGTTATGTTTACTTGTATCTAGCTAAACACCATATTCCCCTCCTTAAATATGAGTGTCTTCCAGAGCTTCTGAGAGGTTTAATTGGAACATGATGTGCATGGCTGCCCCAGAACTCTGCAGGCATCTGTTGCATTGAGCAGAATCCACATCAGACTTGGAACAGGGGGCCTGCGTTTTAGGCCCAGGTCCAGGGTGGTATGATTAGAGGTAAGCCCTCTTCTTGGGGCCTCCATCACCCCACTGGAAAGTGAGGGGGCTGGACAAGATGAGCCCGTGGTCCTTCCAAATCTGCCATGCATGGCTCGGTGTGGAGCAGGGCACTGATGACTCACTTAGCAGGATAAACAAGTTCTCTCAATGTGCAGTCTGCTGAAGTAATGAGCAATGAGCGGGACTCTTTCTAAACAGAAAAAAAATTTCACACCAGACAGAGTCCAAAACCTCTGAGGGTTAAATGAGGAGAACTATAATACTAAGCAGATGGATCCTCTAAGATAATATTGCGACACCTCCTGGCACCCACAGCCCTGTTTCCATAGGATCTCTCCTGAGTGATTGAACTGCTATGCACGGGGACACCTGAGGTCACCTCCAGCCCCAGCCCTGACCCCACCCAGCCCAGCACACCCTGTGCACTCTGCTGGGTCCGTGGAACACACAGACTCTCTTCCAAAGGCCTCCCAGGGAGCCACAGCTCCTCGCTGCCAGTGGGCAATCGTGCTGCTTTCCCTTTCCTGTAAGCAAATGTTTGTCCCAGAGGTTCCTAGGGTTCCCAGGAAGCAGAGTAAGACAGAGAGGCTAGCACTGCTTAATTAATAAGAAGGCCTGCCTACATCTCTCGCATGCACTATTCACATAAATATCACGGTAGATCTCATGAGGTAGGTAATCTCATCCCCAAATTACAGACAAAGTAGAGGAACCTCAGAGACCTGGAGTTTACCCGACATCATTCTGCTTCAAAGAGAGGCCAGAATTCAGATCAGGAACATCTTACTCTGTTCTTCTGTTTTCAGCTTCTAGTACATCTTCAGGCAAATGGAGCTAATAAGCTTTTGGGGAAATAAGAATGAGCTGTTTTCTCCATGTGGTACAATACTGCTGATGTAAACTGGGAGTCTTGGTGACATGGGGTCATTATGGTCATTTAGGGGTACAGAAGGAAAAGGGGTACAAGTGGACAAGGTCTGAGCCAGAACTCTGTCCGACACTCCTGCTTTGATTGTGCCCAGTTTGGCCTGTCAACCTGGGTTGCTGTGCAGCAGGAGGACCCCAAACCCAGCTGCAAGAGCCACTGCCAGTCCCTCTGGTAGAGACTGTGATCCTAGAACTTCAGTCAAGGTTCAGCCCTAGAGGCGTCCTTCCAGGAGCCTTCTGGGATGGCGTTGGTGGCTGCAGAGCTGTCTCATATCTCAAGGCTTCTGTGTCCTCTGGGAGGCGGGCCACCCACCTCAGTGACATGTGCACACTCCTAGGGCCTTGGACTGAGGAATGGTAAAATGTAACCTGACGCCATCTGCATCTATACGTGACAAAAAGGGACCCTGAAACTTTGTTCCTCATGTCACTGTCATTGCTGTCAATGCTCTTTCTAACACCTGAGAAAAGAAGTATTTCAGCATTTGATCACAGAAAATGTGTCTTTGCTGATTAATTACTAATGCTTTTTATTATTTTTAGGCAGACACAGTGCATTTGCTAAACATTCATGTTTACTTCTGGGTGTAATATAGCTCATCTCCTCCTGACAGGCTCTCGAAACTTCTACCTAACTTACCTACCTTTACTTCACAAATCCTTATTTATCCTTCATGAGTCAGTCTGGTTAAATTTGTTCCCAGTGATTCCTGCTGCTTCTCCCTGTAGATTAGATCAAGTGACCCCCTAACTCCTGTAACTCACCTGCATCCTGGGGAGTCTCTCAGGGCACGGTGCTTCTCTCCTTTCTTGTCATCTCCCGCCCTGCCCCCTGAGTTCCTTAGGGGCAGAAAGAACACATCCTTTTTCACATATGCATCTCTGAACAATGCAGGATGGAGAAATAGTCATCAGGAATATTTGCTGGTCTAATATCTGACTGAATAAAGACACAAAGGGAAGGAGGGAAAGGAGAGAGGATGGAATGAAAAAGAGAAAGAGAGAGAGAGAGGACTAGATTCATGTCAAAGCCTCAAGATTATCATCTTAGAGTTTTAAGCTATTAACTTCTTCCTCCTTTATCCTTGGTTGGTTGATTTCTATCCTTAGAGTTGCATAGTAATATCTTTTCAAGAAAGAGAGTGACATAAGTAAAGAAAAATTATAAAATGTGTAGTACCTCTATGAAATGACTTGACTGTATTCAAACCAATATGACTGACCAGATCCTGGGACTCAGCACAGCCCAGAATCACACAGAAGGGAACTGTTTGTGCACATATGTCACAGAGGTAAATAGGGCACAATCAATAGCCTTCATGGGTAAGAACTATAAAACCGTATGTTAGATCAAAGATGCAACTTCCAGACCCTTCTTCCCTGGGAAAGCAATATGTAAGCCGGTGGGAATGCTGTTGTCTTTGAGACTGTCCCTTGGGACAGTCTGCAAGGAAACAGCTCGAGCCAAAGAACCAGGGAGGCTGCTTGTCAGTCTGACCCTCCCCCATCCTGCTGTCTGCAGTTCCCACCACCACCGCCCCCAGGCCAGCTCCATCACAGGGTAGTTTAGAAATCAGCACAAAGTTGCCAATATTCCAACTTTATAAATCAAATATAGACTCCAAGGGTCTGAGCAATTTGACCAAATTCTCATCTTGAATGAGTAGCAGCATTGGAATTTGAGTTGTGATTGTCTATTTCCCCGCCATCCTACTGCCTTGTAATTGCTAAGGTCGCTGAGATATCTGTGGAACTTAGTGGTATGGGTCGTTGGGTCGGGGGTCTGTTCTGTGACCTGATGAGTGAAGACTTGCAGGAACACATCCACAGGGGGATGTCAGAATCCCATTTGGGGCGGATGATCCATATGTGCCTTTAAAAAGCATCTTAATGGCATAGCAAGTTTATACTTAGAAAATGATAGTCATTCTAAAAAAAAAAAAATCACTACGGAATATAAAGTTTAACAAAATTTTCTTCATCATGAAAATAAAGTGGAGATAAACTCAGAGAAAACATCCAGACTTCCAGGTGAACGGCTGGGATGGAGCGACGGCCAGACTCATGGCAGGCGCCCACCGACGTCACTTCCGGAAAGTGAAGCAGGCGCCATGTTGACGGCTCCGGAAGTGACAGCCGGCAAGATGGCGCCCTGGGCTTGGCTGGGTCTGGAGATGGGTTGGGCTGTAAGAGCCGCAAAGCCTGCTGAGGTCGCCTACGAGCTGACGCCGTCCTCACACGCATGTTTCAGGGCGCTCTTGAGACCCAGAAGCCCCCCAAATCAGGATGGAAGAAAAAGAAGGGATCATGCTTAGGAAAATAAGCCAGGAAGTAAAAGAAAAATACCGGATGGTCTCACCCATAGCTGGAATGTAGAAAACCTAAATAAGGGACCAGGAAAAAGACAAAGAAAAAAGGAAAAATCACAAGCAACAAGCGACTATAAACCAGAGACACCAACTGGGGGGAGGGAGGGAAGAGAGGAGGGTTAGGGCCAAAATAAGGGGCATGAGAATTGTACGGGGAATATAACCAAAGTGAAAATGCATACATTGTGCAAAAATGAAAAATGATGTAAGAATTACATAAAATGAAATATTAAAAAAGAAGAAGTAGCGCTGCTTCCGCCTGAAGTTTGACGGGTTGTAGGAGACAATGGCACAGCAAGGATCTTACTCTGCAGCCACTGGGCTGTCCTTGGGGTTCCAGTAGGGAGGCCATCTCTGCCCCCAGGGTACAACTCTGCCACTGAAATTGCCCAGAACCAGGAAAGCTGTGGTAAAGCATTTTATACCAATGTTCAGGACACAGAAGTGGAGGAAGGATGCAACAGTGCAAGAAAAAAAGCAGCTGAGGGTGGAGGAGAAAGAAAGGAGCCAGCAGAGAAGGAGAAAAAGAAACTCTACAAAAGAGGAGAAAAAGAACGAACTCAACAAAAGCGGTGCCACAGCTCTGTCAGGTAGACCAGGAACAGCTCTCCAGAAGCTGGGACGGAGCTGAGCTCCCAGCAAAGAGCCTGTCGCTAAGCAGTGTCGTGTGCCCTTGAGGGACGTGCAGGGGACATTTTCCAGCCTCATCCTCAGGAGCTGCTGGGGTTGTTCTCTTCATGAACTGGCCCAAAGAATATGCACAGTGTCTCAGTTGATTATTTCTTGCTGTTTTGTTTCTTGGTTCTCACCACCCACCAAGTGAGAAATTTTGTAAATACAATTCTTTTGGTTCTTAAAAAAAAGGGGGGAAAGAAAAAGCACTGTCGCTTGGAGCTTCATGTACCAGGGCTTGAATTTATACTGGAAAGGACATTCCCAGGTCATCCCCCTAAGTATCTTGACAGATTCCATATGGACAGTGGTGCACACAAGAATAAACGACGTTAGCGCACATTGGACCATGTGAGTGACTCTCTTCTAAGTTGAGCTATAGAATCACATCCCTGGAAGAAAGGTATCAAACTCGTCATGGAGTTCATGAGGGTTCAGCTGTCGGGGGAACATCATTGATTCTTCCCGTGAATGTGAAGGCCATCATTTACCAGATCTGGTAGAAGGCTCAAGAATAAGCAACGTGGTGCCTGCTCAGGAGGCCGGATAGTCTAGATCTCAGGCCTTCATGTGATGCGGGGTGCAGACCTCCCTGAATGTGGTTGTACTTGAGGCAGCACAACGTGCGCGCCACCCCAGCTGCCAGCTGGATTCAATCTATTAAAAACTACAAAGCTTCCTGTGTAATGAGGAAAATTGCCGGCAGTCTTGAGAAAGGGAACTTCCTCTAACTCGCCAGTTGCTCCTCGCTGTCCTCCCCACGGGCTCTCTTCCCCGCCCTGGCCTGCCCAGCTCAGCTGGGAGAATCCTGGCAGGCTGCCGAGCCTGGAAGCCACCTTGGCCTGGTTTCTCTGATCTCACCCTGAGGACGCCTCTGTCTCTCTTCCTTTATTCAACACATGTTCCAGGAGCACCGACTGCTCTGGGGGCCACCGGGACTGTGGAGGTGTAGGAGACTGAATTCTGCCCTCTAGCAAACTGCCGTCCAGGGTGGAGGCAAGGCCCCGGGGAGGGTGCCAGGTGTTCCAGTCTCAGCTTTCTGGCACAGGCAACCCCAGGGTCTTGAAGGTTGACGTGAGAACTGCTGTTTTTTTCTTTCCCTCCCTGACCTTCAGTGTCCCCATCCACGTAAATGGCGAGCCGAGCTGGATGTTCTTAATTTCTTTGCCATCCATGTCGAAAATATTTAAGGACAGTAGCTGTGCAGGGTTAGGCACAGAGATGACTTAGGATAAGTGTTGGGATTTATAGTTAATAAAGATCTTATTTTAAGGTTTCTCTTCACGCCCTTGGTCTGGTGAGGTTTGATGGGCAGTATACCGGGAGTCCAGAGACCTGGGCCTGGGCTTGGCTCCGTGTCTTACCAGAAAGGGGTGATAATCAGTCTCTGACAGCTGGCCCCACGGGGCAAATCTCTTCACCTCCCCACTCTGCTTCCCTGAGCACCGTGGTAATGGCAGTGCTGGCAGCAGAAGATACGCGGTGGGTGGGTCTCCTGCAACACCACCCCCCACCCATGCCACCTTCTCAGCTTCCTCCAAGGCCCCGAGTCTTGGCCTCCACAGCCAGGGAGGAGGGAGGGTCTGGGGCTTCACATTCCTGCCAGGCCCTGTCGATCTCCACTTCCTTACTGGAAGAGGAAAAGCTGGAGTAAGGATGTAACCTCGTTGTTTTTGCTTCTTCTGGACCGGCTTGTTCCAGAGATGTGACTTCCTTTTGAAGTCTGAATTTATTCCTTTTTCATAAGAAATGATCAGAGGACTGAGAGTCCCCCGGCTTCAGACATGGACTGCCTCTAACGTGTGTCTCTCCAACAAGCTGCTCAGCTCCTTCAGAGTAGGAGGCACAGCTCATGCCAGGCTCACACAGTGATCAGGGCATATTTAACTGGAAAGACTAAGAGTTCAGAGTGAAATTTCTCTTTTTCTGAGGGTTATATGTATGATCTCCCCCAAGAATGGGGTGGACAGAGGCTGGGGACCCAGGAAGGTTCGATTCAGACCCCCCTCTGGAAAGGATCACTTGAGTTGCTAGTTGGTGACCAGCAGCTGTTAATTCTTTCAGAGTCTTGCTTTTCTCTGGGTGGCCCAGTGAATGACTAACCAAGATGATGACACAAAGGTCCAGACTCTAAGGGCAGACATCGCCCTATGCCGCCTCCCGAGTTAGGCTCTGGGATTTTCTCCCAGAACCTCCAGATAGGAAGGCAGCCCTGCCGACACCTGTGAGGCCTGGGATTGACTTCTCCACACAGAGAAGATGATACATTTGTATTATTTTAGATCAGTAGGTTTGTAATTTGTTAGCAGCAGTAGAAAGCTATTCTGTGTCACAGCGAGGACCTTATAGGATGGGACATCATGCGGTTAGGGTGGTCTCTAAGGGCCTGAAGTAAGCGGTGCTCAACACAGATGCAAGATTAAGTGCCTTATTACTAAGGCAAATAGTAGAGAAAGGGGTTAATGCTCAGGGGAGAGAGCATGCTAGAATGGGTGTAGTGCAGGAAGCCAGGAGACCCACCAGAGGGTTATGTTTCATCGTGGCGCCTCCAAATCTCCAAGGTCACCAGGGAGGTGCTGGTGATAGATGTCACTGGGAAGTTCCTGGATGTCACAGCTAAGGAAGGGAGGCTGTCATGGAGATGACTTGTGGATAACAATAGGGATGGCGGTGCCCTGAAGCAGTGAGGTCAAGTGTGGACAACAAATTGTCGAAATTCAAAAGGTCACAATTACCATGATGTTTGTAAAGCATCGGAAGGAAAGTAAGAATGATACTCAGGAGCCTGAGCACAATAAAATGACTCTAATAAAATCTCATTTACTTTGTCCAGTGTCCAAACAACACCGGGGAACTGAAGTTTTCAGATCCAGACCCGCTGACATGAAAGAAGTTGGATCCTTGGCAGAATCACCCAGTCACCCCACAACAGGTAGAGTCTCATGATCTCAGCTGTTTCCTAGATGGAACTAAAGCCATTCATCGATGGGGTGACTATAACTGAGAATGCAGAAATCTAGACATTTGAAAGACCTCTGGACACAAAGTAAGACTGACACTGATAACCAGAGACCCTGGTGTCATTGAGGCTTGATTTTCGATTTTTTTTTAAATAATAAATTTTATTTTTATATTCCCCCATACAATTGCAAACCCCCCATTCTGACCCCAATCCCTCCCCTCCCAGCCCCCACCCCCCAAAAAGTGTCTCTGGTTCATAGTTTTTTGTTGATTTTGATTTTCACTTTCTTATAGTTATTCATTTTCCTGGTCCCTTATTTAAGTTTTCTAGATTCCTGCTATGAGTGAGACCATCCGGTAGTTTTCTTTTTCTTTCTGGCTTATTTCGCTGAGCATGATCCCTTCCAGCGCCATCCATGTTGCTGCAAATGGCATGTGTTTATCTTTTTTGAATGCTGAGTAATATTCCATGGTATATATGAACCACATCTTCTTGATCCAGTCATCTATTTGGGGGCATTTGGGCTGTTTCCAAAGCTTAGCTATTGTAAACAGTGCTGCTATAAACATAGGGGTGCAGGTGCTCTTTGGAATGGATGTTTCTGTGTCCTTTGGGTAAATACCTAGGAGTGGAATTGCTGGATCCTATGGAAGCTCTATGTTTAGTAGGTCCAGAAATCTCCACACAGCTCTCCATAGTGGTTGGACCAGTTTGCACTCCCACCAGCAGTGCAGGAGAGTTCCTTTTTCTCCACAACCTCACCAACATTTGCTGTTGCTAGTTTTTTTTAATATGTGCCATTCTCACTGGTGTAAGATGGTATCTCATGGTAGTCTTGATTTGCATTTCCCTGATTGCAAGTGATGTTGAACATTTTTTCATATGTCTGTTGGCCATTTGCATTTCCTCTTCAGAGAAGTTTCTTTTTAGCTCTTCTGCCCATTTTTTGACTGGATTATTTTCTTTGTTGTTGCTGAGTCTCATCAGCTCTTTGCAGATTTTTGTGATCAGTCCTTTATCATTAGTGTTGGGTGCAAAAATGTTCTCCCAGTTGGTGGGGTTTCTCTTTGTTTTTGTTATTGTCTCTTTTGCTGTGCAGAAGCTCTTTAATTTGATGTAGTCCCAGCTGTTTATCTTTGCCTTCACTATCACTGCTTTGGGTGATGTGTCTGTAAAGATGTCTTTGATATGCAAATCACGTAGTGTTTCGCCTATATTTCCTTCTATGTATTTTATGGTTTCAGGTCTTATGTCTAGTTCTTTAATCCATTTTGAGTTGATTTTTGTATATGGTGTGAGGTAGTGGTCAAGCTTCATTCTTTTGCATGTAGCAACCCAGTTTTCCCAGCACCATTTATTGAACAAACTTTCTTTGCTCCAATGCATAGTCTTTGCTCCTTTGTCAAAGATTAGTTGACCATAAATCTGTGGGTTTATTTCTGGATTTTCTATTCGATTCCATTGGTCTGTGTGTCTGTTCTTGTTCCAATACCATGCAGTTTTGATGATTATGGCTTTGTAGTATAGTTTGAAGTCTGGGAGTGTGATGCCTCCATTTCCTTTTTTTTTTTTTTCAGTAGAGCTTTGGCTATTCGGGGTTTTTGGTGATTCCATATGAATTTCATCAATAATTGTTCTATTTCTTTGAAGAATGACATTGAAATTTTGATTGGAATAGCATTGAATCTGTATATTGCTTTTGGAAGAATGGCCATTTTAATAATGTTTATTCTTCCAATCCATGAGCAGGGAATGTCTTTCCATTTCTTTGTGTCTTCTTCTATTTCTTTTAACAGTGTTTTATAGTTTTCTTTGTATAGGTCCTTTACCTCTTTTGTTAGATTTATTCCCAAATATTTGATTTTTTTTGTTTCGATAATAAAAGGGATGTTTTTTTTTATTTCTTCTTCTTCAGATTTATTGTTTGTGTATAGGAAGGGGTCAAGTAGTAAAGTCCTTGCTCACCTCATGCTGGGTCCACTGAGTCTGCAGATAGCAGACCATCATGTCCTCTTTATCCAAAAGTATAATTGGGTTTGACATACTCAGCATAAGCAATGACTCCCACTTTGGGCCTTCGCCCATGGGATAAAAGTTGCCATAGTCATGAATTTAAAAGGAGCCCTGGAAACTAGTGCTCCCTCCCCCTTACTGGTAAGATAAGTAAATAAAAAACAGCATCACATCCTCAGTCAGATGGTGGAAATCAAGGCATGCAAAGACATCTAAAGGATGAACGAGTGATGGTCCCTCTTACATATCCATTTAATGCAGAAATTTACTTCTTACTGAGCCAAATAGATGCTGGAGAATGCATTCATACTGCCCCAAGGTAGACCAGGAGCCTCAAGATGCTTTAGTAGATATGGTATCATGGCTAGAGTCTATTAATAAAGAAGATCTGAAAGCTGTTTGTATTGACATGGAATAGACAGCATTATGCATTTTCTGCTTCACCTGGAGCTGCATCAGTACCATTTTTTTTTTCCACAATCAAGTCTCTGAATAGAGCTGAACCAACTGGGAATCCCCCAGAACACCACGTTAATCCGTGACATTGATAACGTTATGATGATCAGGAAGGAAGAGCAAGGATGGGCTGGCATTATTAACATGCCCCTACATCAAGGGTGGGGAGAAAAGCCTCGTGAACATCCAGGGCCCTGACACTTCACCAAAGTTTTGAAAGATCCAGTGATCAAGGAGATCATCTTCAGATTAAAGAATAAATGACTACACAATTCATTCCCTGCTTGAAAGAAGACTGCACAGTGGCTATTAGGTCGAGGTAAGGTATTGACAGCCCATCATGGGATGGATGGAGAAGGGCTGGGACATCTTGGAGCTTCTGACAGGAATGGTCTGGTTTGTGAACTCAAGACCGGAAATAGTATCATAGGGGGAGGCAGCCTGATGATCAGCCTCCTTCTTCTGGAGCTTTCCATCAATCTCTGCTACTTCTCTTAGAGATCCTGGATATTTCTTGAGGCGCTATCAAGGGACCTTGAAGGAGTAACACATCGCTGGTGCAGCAGCTGCACCCTGGGGTGCGGCGCCGAGGGCCCATCCCCCACCATGGCTGATTCGCCCCAGTTGAGTCCTATTTTGCCTTCACCCTTGAATCCAACTTAGAATTTTAATTTTAGTGCCTAAAAGTTATCGCATTTCTCAGGCCATCTGTCCTGGTAAAAGCGTTTGTAGACTACTTTACAGTTTACATAGCATGTAACGTATAAGAGATTTGTTATCGTCATAATATCCCTTTGTTTCCACCTCACATATGAGAAAACCGAGATGAGTGAAGGAATCTGCCACTGATCACAGAGGAAACCAGTGGCAGGATGGGCACGTGGACTGAGATCTGCTCGTTCCAAACCCTCTTGTCTTTTCATTACGTCTGGATGCCCACACTGAAAAAAGGCAATAATCTGGGTGAAGAGAAACTTCTCTTTAGGGAAAAAAGGGAGACTCCTGCATACAAAGGCTTTAGTCCAAATCTGATTTAATTGTGATTAAGTTCAAAGACAAGTAAAATGTGCATTTAGCGTCGACTGTGCTTTCAACTCTTCATCCCTTGCTGTGGGAGCTGCAGAGAGACTTAATCGTTGAAAATTTCAGAGTGGGTGTGAGACAGGGAGAGAGTCCTGGTCAGAGCGGCCAGGTTTCCCCGTCCACACAGGTCTCTGCATGGGGAGACATCAGCGTTTATTTGGAGGCATGACAGGGATTGGAGGATTGCGAAGCGGAGTCAAAGAGAAGATTCAGTGTTAACCAGCTGGGTGACATCTTTCGAGTGATTTCCCGGGAAGGCCCTTCACGCTTTTACAAATTTGCTGCCTGCTTTGAAAGGTTGACCAGTAGAATAAGTAGATGTTTTCCTCTTTCCCTTCACCTCCTAGACCGGACCTAAGATTCAAAATTTCACTCCTGCAGCAACACCACAATTCCTGGGGTGCGAGGGACTCGTATCTCCAAAGTTGAGCTATTTGCCTGCTCTCGGGACACGAGTCAAATGTCCAACTTGGATGAGTGGAACCATCTAACAGGAATAGATAATGAGTAAAAAGCCTTTAGTTTAGACATTTCATTTATTTCTATAACTAATAATTTATAATCCTTGCAGATTATTAGATCATCTAAAGACTAGTCACTGGGCCAAGTCGTCTGGGTGGGGGCAGGGAAGAAGGTCGCTGTGGAAAGGGCCTGATCAGACAGCAGGTGGGTGAGCAGCAAAACCACTGAAGTTCCTTAGAGACACCCACCCGCCGCCCCCCGCGCCCCGGCCTTCCAGCTCCGGGTCCTTGACCTGTTCTGGGACTAGGCTTGATTTCGCTGGGTCTCTGGGGCTTGTCTATGCCTTATCGAGGGTGGGACTTCATCGTCTTCAAATTTCTCTAGCAGCTAGATTTTTCTCTTCCCTATAACTGCATTAGCACAACACACAGCAAAACAGTAGAAATGAAGTTTCTTCAATGAAGGAGGAGAGGGGAGGGCGCTCAGTGTATCCCTCTCACCTCTCCCTGATGGTTCTGGATAAATCCTCAGTTCCACGACCATCCTTCAGCCAAAAGAACTCTGCCCTGTTACATCCTTGGCTCGTAACAGGAAGTCTATTTTCCAGTCCACCTGAGCTAAGGTCTTAACATCCCCTGACACAACTGATCCCCACAAAACTCTTGGCTCTCATCAAAGTTGAGTATCACGGTTTATTTTATTTTTTATTTATTTATTTTTTTGTGTGTGGGACCCTCGCCGGTGGCCGGGTAATGAACCGGCTCTGCAGAGGCTGTGGGCAGCCCCGCAGCCCAGCGCTCAACTGCTGCGCCACCAGGGGAGGCCCCACAGTTTTTTTTTTTAAGATTTTCATTTTTATATAGAAGAACTGGGTGTACAGGCCAGAGGTGTGGGGTGTGAGAGGATTCACCAGAGTGGGGAACAGTACAGGCAGATCTACTGAAATACATTGCTGAGGGGAGCAGTGGGGAGACCCAAGGGTTCTGCTGCGCCATGTGGGTAGCTCCCTGACCAGGGATTAAACTCAGGCCGTAGAGGTGATAATGCTAAGATTTAACACCTAGGCCTCTAGGAAGGCCCGAGCATCACAGTTTATATGATAGTCAGGACTCATAGACCTGGCCTGCTCCCAACCCCTACCCCCATCCCAGTACCCCTGACCCTGGTCCAGAATAGGTAGCAGAGGGGTGAAGAAGCCCTTTGTCCCCCAAGGACTAGAGAATGTAAGATTTCTGCTGGCTAAGCTCAGAGACATTCAGGGGGATGAGCCTGCTGATTCTGGTTCCACACCAAGGTGGAAGCTCCACACAGAGGCTGGGAGTGTTCGAGCCAACGGCTCCCTCCCCCTGTGAGCCGCATGGAAGGTTTGACAGAACACAATTCAAGCAGGCATTCATTAGGCAGCAGGCCCATTTCTGCTTAATCACAGGCAGTGAAAGAGCAAAGAAATTGGATCAGCCTATCTGAGCCCGAGCAAAAGCACCGGTAGCTTCAAGACATGCAAAGGCTGTTTCTTAATGATGTACCTCTCAGGAGCCTGGGCTTGGAAGGGACTCGAGCAGCATATCATGTGGCCCTGGATCAAATTATACATCAATTAACTGTTATTTACTGAACACCTCCTGCATGCCGGGCACCGGGTCAGGCGCTGCTGGGGAGGCAGGTGATGTCTGCCGATGAAGAAGCACTTTGTGAATTTAAAGACTGGCCCATTGGCTGGACAGGTTCTGCTTCGGCCACGGTCCCTGTCACCACAGTCCTGCCCTGGCGAGGACTTTGATGAGCCCTCCGCACCCCCCCAGCTTGGCACTGATCTGCTCACTTGGCCGGGTCTCTAGCTACCTCGCACATAAGGCTCCCCTTGCTTGGAGAGCTCCGGTGTTTCTCTGCCTTCAGTGCCTAAGGCCATTTCTCTCTGGGATCTGATCCAGATGCCACCGCCTCCAGGAAGCCTCCTGAAGGGCAGGTGGGTGCCTATCTTAGGGGCACCCATGCTTATCCTGGCACTTGATTCTTCCCACTGCCTTGTCTGTTTCCAAGTGTGTCTCCTCAACCTGAATTGACCCCCTCTGGGCTTAATTACTGTGGCAAAGTGAGATGCATGGGGATGGCACCACTGCAGCACCCAGCTAGCTCTGGTGTCCGGGATCTGGAGTGGAGAGGGGAGCTGCTGGGCCGAGGGCATTTCTGGGAGGCCAGGAAACATCCTCCTTGGGTATTTCCAACAAGCTTGGCAGCAGATGCTGCTTTTGCTGAGGATTCATGTGGAAGCCCAGATTACTTAAGCCCTCGGGTAAATCTGGTCACTTCAGAGCTCTCACTAGACTTGTGATGTGACCCTCTGGGCTCTGACGCTGTAGAAAAAGGGAGGTCACTTCTGACTCTATCACCTAAGGTTGCTTAACCTTGGCAAGTCTCACACCTTTATGGCTTATTTCCCAATTGCTGATAGGAATGTGACTCACAACGGTGAAGGTGGTGGTGACCAAGGACTCGGTGAGGCCTGGCATCTATATCGGTGGCCATTGACCCAAAACATGATGGCAGGGTCTGTTGTTTGTACCAAGAGTGGACATGGTCACGCCAACCACAGAGCCTCTGGGGTCCTGGTGGGCGGGCAGGCGCTACCAGCCACAGGTGGAGGAAATCAGCACTCTCCAGACCCTGGCACTTTAGTTAAATACGCACAATTTTATTGATTGAAGAGATTAGGACAAAAACATTGAACCAAATACAGGACAAAGCACCAGAGGCCATAGATCCCCGCCATGCATGTCGTCAACCTTTCCTCCCGCCCAGCACTTAAAAAATAGGGGAGAGGGAAGAAAAAAAGGTCCTTCTTGACACAGCACCATCTTCAGAATGTAAAAAAACCTCTCTCCTCCATGTCTTCCTTTATCAAAATAGAATCAAGGGAAAAATCCATGGCCGCCTTGTCTCCTGACTCTGAATGGTTAAGCCGCCCTCCAGGGAACGTGAGGACGGGTCCTGCTGAGCAGGGTAAGCATTCAAGGTCTGCACACACATGCCACATACGCTAATGAAGCACAGATTCAAGTACATTTACATACTAAAGTCCATGTGTTAGCTACCCCAAAACATGACCATTTCACAAAACGTATACAGGCAGGAAAATCGAAACAACTGAGGTACTGAAACACAAATGTTTATGCCAAAAGGGTTCTGTATCATACAGCAATAGAAAAGCCGTAATAAAAAACATTTGCCACTCGAAATCAAATAAAGCTATCTAGAAAAGCCAAATAAAAAGTTATTTTGGGGACAGAAATACTCAAAACAAGGAAAAAAAAATATAAATGTTAACTACAGCATGTAACATGTCATCCCAAGTCAACCCGTAATTGAAGTACTGGCTTAATACATCACAATGTGACATTTTCCTTAATAAATAGAAGAGTTCTCGAAAATACAAAGGTGCGTCATTGGGATAGAGAGCTGTTCTTATTTATATCATCCTAGCTTTCAGCTTCTCCTTCCTGCTTGTCTCCACCGAGGGTTTTCGTCCAAACCAGAGGGCGTCTCAAGCCAGAAGGATCATTCTTCATAAAGAAAACTATAAATAGCTGCCCTGTATTTTATACACGTGGGACAACCTGCTTGGTTTCACCAGTTTCCAATGAAACAAAGACAAAATGTTAAGTCGAGATCAGAGTGTTGCCAAAGCTTCCGACTCCAAGAGCTTTAGGCTCACGCACACCCTCATTTCATCCCGGCGCGGGGACGCCTGCCACGCAGCCCTCCTGCTGCCAAAGCAAAGATCCAGAAGGCGTCGAATTTCTCTTTTGCCTTTTTCTCCTTCTTTAAATGACGATCGCAGTACTGCATCTGGAAGTCTGACTTCTAGTAGCTTCCTGCCGTGGCCCATCGGACACCAAACAGAAGAGCTTGTTGAAAGAACAGATTTTTTTTTTCCCCCCTTCAGGGAGCAAAGCACGCACATGTCTTTCCTGACCAGGCTATTAAATCGTTTACTTAGAAGAAATGAGTTGAAGAGAGTGATAAAGAGACACAAACTGGACTTTTATTTTCTTTTTGATTTAGCACCCAGGTTTGATGTCAGTCTGTGTGCACCGAATTTTTTTTTTTTTTTTAAGTGAATTCCATTAGTTATCAGATAGGTGGTTGGCTTGTTGAAAAAGAAAAAGAAAAAAAAAAAAAAGATAAGGAAACCCTTGGCCAATTGTACCTTCCCTGAATTGTGACAAGAAGTTAAATGCTAACAGTGCGATGCCGAGATGTGAGTTGGAGGCAGAGTTTCGATTCTGTCGGGATCTGCAACTATTTTTGAACAAAATGAAAAGTGGGCAAAGGGGGGTAGGTGGAAGTGCTCAACCGACCGGGTGGTCTGGGGGAGCTACCTCTTGGGGGCACCTCCCTTGTGGCCGACCCCACCCAGAGCCCTCCCCCTGGCCCCCCTCCTGCCCCCATGCTACATGTTTGGTCAGCTCCTTGAAGGTCTTCCTTCTTTGAAAAAGAAACCTGTGAGTGTGAGAGTCTTTCTTGCCACCAAGCCAAGCGATGTGTGTTCCCTGGAAGAACTTTCCACTGCTCTCTCTCGCTTCTGGTACCTGCTAAGTCTCTGCGGGGCATGAGCTCAGTTAAAGAAAGGGTCCAAGTTTTCTTCCATGTTGACATCCGGCACCAGCTGATCCGACGCCTCCTTAGCACCATATCCTGAATTTGAGACGCTAAAATCTGTAGAAAACCAAGGGTGGTCCAGAATTTCCTGGGAGGTCAGCCGCTCTGAGGGCTCCCGCCGCAGGATGCTGCGGATGAGGCACTTGGCCTTGGGTGACAGAGTCTCAGGAATGTTGAACTGGCCACGCCGGATCTTGCTGAAGAGGGAACTGGGCTCAATGTCATGGAAAGGGTACCGGCCTACCAACATGGTGTAGAGCATCACGCCCAAGCTCCACACGTCGGCGGCTTTGCCCGAGTAGCTGCCACTGGTGTTCAAGATCTCGGGGCTCACGTACGCGGGGCAGCCGTGCTTGTCGGAGAGGGAGTCATCGTCTCCCCGCAGAATGTAGGCGTCTTCCAGGCTCTCCAGCTTGACCCGAGTCCTGCAAGAAAAGCAGGAAAACGTGAGTTCCCGAGGGTGCTTAAAGACACGTGAGTCTTCCTGCTCTAACGTAGCTCTAAGATCCAACTCCTGCTGTGAGTCCTCATTCATTCACTCACTCATTCCTTCACTCAGCCAACCAAAGATTACTGCATGAGCACCTCCTGGATGTCAGTGGCTACTCCACGACCACGGACTCAGGAGGGAACAGACCTCCTTGAGAAGCTCATAACTTAGCAAGGGACTCGCACCTTCAGCCGGGAAGCAAGTCACATCACATCACTATCAGCCCCTTTTAGTGACAAGAGATTAAGTCATTTTTCTCAAGCTCACAGCTGAGTCATGACAGGGGCTCACAGGACTTGAACTCAAACCTAGTCAACAACAGCACTTTTGTTAAACATGGAGGATTTTACTATCCTGTTGTACAGATCCAAACATCGAGGCTCAAAAAAAGTAAACTTTCCCAGAGTCTTTTAGCTGGAAAATAAAGGACTCTTGACTCTGCATCTTCCCAAGTCAACACTGTTACTCCTTCTACTCTACCAATCTGCCTCTTTACGACAAAGGAGAAGTCCCGGACTGTTCCCTCGAGAGTGGACTCTCAGCACCTTGTCCTTTTTAGGCAGACATCCTCATAAGTAACCCAGTTCTCACTGAGACTTCCTGTTCAAGTTGCCTCCTGTCCTGGCCATCACACTCCCAGGGCCTGACCCTTGAGGTGAAACTTATTAGATTACTTGTTTCCTCCAACTGTGCCAACACATCTCAGATTCTGATTTCTCATGTGGGCACCTGGGTGTATGGACGTGTTTGTGTGCATGAAGGAGAGAGTGTGTGTGTGTGTGTGTATGTGTATGTAAATAGTGGCACAAGCCCAAGGTCATCCTCCAATGCATCACATTGTTCCCAGTCTTCTCCATGCCATTTTAAGTATGACTGTTCTGGCTGATGAATGTACAGGACTCTGTTGGGTGCTCTGGGAGGAAAACAGCCAAAAAATTCCAAATTAAATGAGTCCCTGGAACCTAGCATTCAGCTTTTCATGGCAGGGTGGATATCATCATTGGGTATAAAACAAATATTCAGTAAATACTTTTGGAAGAGAGGTGAATTCTTAGAATTATAAATTACTAGTGAACCAAGTTGAGAATCAGGAGTTCCAAGTTCAGTAATCAAGACTGAAGACTTAGCCCCAAGCTCCAGGCTAAGTGTTCTCTCCTTAGCCCAGGAGCCTCCTGGGACTCCCCTGCGCTGCTGGTCTTTGAGTGGAAAGTTAGCAATCGCTGCCCTTTCGGCCTTTGAAACTGAAATCCTCCTCCTGCTCCTCTCCTGGCAGAACACTCCCATGGGGAGGAGCTCCAGGCATTCTCAGGCCCCATGGATCCAGCTAATCCCACAGCATCACACTGACAGAAGGTTTGGCAGGAAAGTGGCATGGGACAGGAGGAGGGGCAGGAGTTGGGGGTCAGGACCTCACAGTTGAGTACCCACAAAGTCGGTCCTTCATCTCAGAAGCACACACCAAAGCATCCACCCCATGTCCTGAGGTAGAGGATGAGCTAATGAGTGGAGAACAGGAATGTGCTGGGAAAAACCACGATTTGGCCTTAGTCCTAAATTAGGGATTGTGACCCTGCCTCTTTCTCTTCCAACTGGCCTTTCAGTGCTATCCCCACAGAGAGCCAAAAGGGAAGGGAGGCTCAAGTTAACCAAAGGAGAGTGACCGGAAGCCCAAATTACAACAGACTACTAGGCTGATTCTCAAATCTCATTTTGGATGCAGAGATTTCAAAGACCGAAAAATAATTACTTCCTTCTACTCATTCCCACCAATGAACAAGAAATATATGTGAACCAGAGACTCCAGATAACACATACAAGAAAAGGGTTCACTCCTCCACAGTTTTAATAATACCTGTAAGTTTCTAAAGGAAAGGGCTTAGCTTTAGGCTGATCATTCCCAACTACTCCTATGGCCAGAGGCAAAGACATTCTCTTGATCTCAACATGAAGAAACTTGACGCAGCAGGACAACAGCTGATGGCAGTTCCATTACACAGCCCGACTAAATCCAGGAATTAAAACTCGAAATGCAGGCACATTTCCTCCTGAATAATTCCTGAATGAGATGCCTTTTTATTTCCAGTACCTAGCAGAGTGCTAGTTCAAAACATTGAAGAACAAAGCAAAACAGGTGGACAATCCATCACTCGGGACATATAGCAAAAATGGATCTAAAATCTGTATTCACAAAGGACTCTGACTTTGCACTGTCGGAATTTAAGAGTGGAAGAAAAAGAGATATAGTCTTCCCAAGGAAATAAAAGACAATGCATTTGAGATAACACTCAAAAAGAAAGAAATGTTTGTAGGCTCTAGAAAAGGGGCTAGACAGGGAGGGGTAGGAAAGTGACTTCTCGGTCACACTGCATCTGACCTGCTGTGTAGCTACACGTGAGTCACCCAACCTCCCTGTGTCTCACTGTCTTTGGATAAGGAGGCCTTTTCTTCTTTTAAGTTTTATTTTTGTTGCTGTGGCAAAATTAACATGACTTAAAATCGATTTATTGTTTAAGTGTACAGTCCAGAGGCATTAAGGACATCCACATTGCTGTGCTGCAGCTGAATGAAAGGCTTTGATATTCTGCCACTTTTAATATCTTTGGATTCTATAAAATATAGCAGCACATCTTCTCTACTGGCTCAACCACTTTCTGTATGTTTTCTATACACACCCATTTTCTATATACACACATTCTCCTCTCTTTATAGCAAATGCTCTATAAAAACAGGAAGGAGCTAGAAGCACTAATCTGGAATTCAACTGATTAAAAAGAAATCCTCCTTTGGCTTTTGCCAATTGAAGATGGCAGGTGGCGCTAATCACACCAGCCTCCTTGACAGTCTGAGACTGGCGGTGAGGCAGTGACACCCCAGGAGCGGAGGGGTGACAGCTACCTGCAGGCACGGTGGGTGCTGTCTGCAGCTCCTGCCTGGCCAGACTCTCCACTTCCAAGTTCACCGTCTGGGCAGCAGAGCAGCCATGGGAATTGGTACAGTGAAAATAATAATAAAGTTGAGCCCTCCCCCAAGATGTGAGACAAGGTTGGGGAACCAAGGGATCGAACAAGGACCTGGAATCTGAGGATAATGTTTGGGGCTGGGTTCCTCTGCCAATCCCCTGTAGGGAGCCTCAGCTCAGCCATGTGGGGGCTCTGCGTTCCCCAATGAGGCAGACTGAATCCCTCGCCGCTCAACCACATCTGTAGCCCCACTCCCGGACTCTGTTGCAGCCTCTTCGTGGTTTCTCAAGTAGGAGGACTGACCACAGGTTGTCCCGACACCCCAGCTCAGAACAGCATGACCTCCCCATCTCACCCCTGCTTCCCTCCTTCAGGGCTCTGCTGCCAAGAACTTTAGTAAAGAGATCTTCCCTGAGCATCCCACATAAAGGGATCCTTCCATCCCCAAGAGGCCCCGTCCACCTTTGGGTGGTCTGTGTGATTCCTGGGGTCATTTCAGGGTGACAGCCTCATTCCCCACATGCAGGAGCTAGTGGGAGGTGGCAGAGGTCAGGCTGTGAAGAGAAGCTGATCACATCACTGGTGTAGCCCCGGCACCCAGGCTAGTTCCCGGCGCAGGGCAGACACCCAACCCAGAACACTGCTACACTCTTGGGGTTTCAGGATGCTCGCCCTTTAGAGAACAATGACCCCAGCTTGCAGACCTGGCCAGGAGGTCACGCGTAGGAGCTTTGTAAATTGCAATGTGCTTGAGGGTGGGCGACAGACGTGGTTTTAGGGACTTGAACTACGACTGGCTTGGCCCTTTCGGAGACAGACTTCATTCTCTATGCTAAGCCAATCTAAAGCCCCTTTTCATTCTTATCCCTTCCAGGTCACAATCCTAATCTCTGACTTTGTCCTTCAACCTGCTAACTACAGCCACCAACCACCTGCAGGTAGGGTGACCGCACCTTCCTCCCAACTCCTCTGCACTGGATCCTTGAAAAGTGCCTTAAAAATGGTTAATGACCCCCCCCTTGCAAAGTTCACCTCTCCCCCAACCCCAAGACAGGACTCGGTAGCTGTGCAAACACTTGGTGCATGCCAGGGTGAAAGGCAGAGACCCCGCCCACCTGCCTGCCTCTCAGCTGATCTGTCTGGGTTTGGCCTCCTTCTCCCCCAGAGGCGGGGCTGCCAGCAGGCGGGGCTGGAGCTGCTCACACCCCTCAGCCTCAGTGGGCGGCCACCCAGGAGGCCGGCTCCAGCCTTGAAGTCAGAAACCTGTGTTCAAACTCTGACTTTGAAAATTACTGAGCACCGAATACATCACCGCTGTTGCCCCTGTGCTAGGTATTTATAGACTATTTTCTCTTTCAAGTCTGTAAGGCCTATGTCCGAAGCAGGAATCGGTCTTCTGTTGCGTGGATGCTGAGGCTAAGGATCAGCGAGGGCGAGCAGCTCACAAGCCAGGGGACTCAGCTCCCGGGACTGGTGCAGGGAGCACTGTCCGCTGCAGGCTGTGAGCAGCCAGCCTCAGGCCCGCCCCACCCACCCAAGCACCCAAGGAGGAAACCACACCCAGGGTGTCTCGGTCAACTAGGTTTCATCAAAATAGGGTGCACATGTGGCCCAAGGTCAGGGAGTGGGTTTGGGGGGCAGGAGCCTGCTTCAGCTTAGGAGTTTATGCATCCCTGGCCAGGGACAGAAGGAGGGGAAAAGCATCTAAAGAAAGAGCTGGGGAGGATGTGCAGGGTTTGCTCTCAGAACATCCTGAGCTTGTTTACATCACTGCAGGGGTCAAGGCCAGCACCAGATTGCTTCCTCAGGCAAGGACCCTGGGGGCAGGGAGGGCACAGCACATCCCTGGGGACCTGAGGGAGGTCAGACAGGCAGCTGGAGTTGCAGGCAGGTCCCCAGGGATAAGCTCCGGGCAGGGCTCCCTCCCCTGGGAAAAGAGGACCTTGGCCTGGCCGCCCTCTCCTCTGTGGCTGTGCAGGGGCGCCGGCGGGGCATGGGTATGTCAGGAGGAGAGGAAATGAATGGTCTTTCCCCTTGCAATGTCCCCTTAACAGTCCAGGGATTATGAATTTTCTAGGCAAAGAAATCAATTTTTATTAAAAAAAAAAAAATCAAAGCCTCAGTGGCCCCAATCATTCAAATGCCCCACTCATTATCCAGGCACCCGGAATGGCGTGGGGGAACAGACGTGACAGGACAGCCATCTTCTCAGGTTCTGTGAGGACTAAATGAAACAGGGTAAGTGCAGCACCTGTCGCAGAGCCTAGCACAATAGAGCTATACAAAATGGTGGACATTCTCATTGATCTTATTAAGACCTCCACCCCCCAACCAGACAGATGAACAAGGATGAAGAAACACCAGCCTCAAGCGGATGCAAGTGGAGGTGATTTCTGTGACCATATGTCTTCCGGGCCCTTGGCAATTGTTTTTCCCTCTGTCTGGAATGTTCTTCCTCCAGCTATGTGCCCAGCTCACTCCTGCTCACTTTATTCAGTCCTGAGGTAATCGGAATGGGCTTCATGGAGGTGGTGGTATTAGAGATTGCTGGAAGTGACAAGTCAGGGGCAGGTGGAGACTTTTCTCACCAAGAAGCTGTAAATGATGGTGGTTATCTCCTGCAGCTTCTCAGAAGAGCGAGCCAGGAGGTGGAAGCTGGACTAATTTGGCCCAGAAGCTGCATCCCTGCGGGTATTTTGCAACCTGTCCCTGGCCTGCAGCACAGCCTGCTCTGCTTTCCACCTGTGAATGAACAGACTCCACCGGGGGCAGCTTGTGTGCTCACGGCCGGCTCAGCCCCTCGCCAGGCCTGTGTCATGGGATGTGGGGCCAGGAGAGAAAGCCAGGGACAGCAGGACTGGCTCCACTCCAGCCTCCCTCTGTGAAGCCACCACACGCCCAGGGGCCTCGCAGCATGATGACAACCCACCCACCCTCGTCAGGGGCAGGAGTGGCATCCTCGCCCTGTGGGCCTGTGGGCCACGAGGTCTAAGAGGTGAGACCACAGGCTCCCTCCGCCTCAGTTTCCCTCTGAAGAATGAGAACAAATAGTTGCATGGTCTCCAGGGGACTCTTCTAGCTTCTAAATTCCTGCAGGATTTTAAGTTTCCTTTCAATCTTTAGCTAGATGCCCCTTGATGTCTTAGCATTTTGTAAAGATTTGTTAAAGGGAACTGATTCCGCTAAAAGGTTGAAAAATAAAGTCTGCACAACAACAACAACTTGAGCTATAGAAATGGCAACATTTCTTACCTGACATCCACATAATCATAATACTCTAGAGTAACAACAAAAGCCACCAGGAATGTAGCAGCTACTAAATGCCCAGCCCAGCCTCTAACAAAATGGAAAGGTGTGTACAGACTTCCTGAAGAAGAAGGAAACTGAGGCAAACAGAAGTGAGCGTCCTAGGAAGGGGGAGTGAAAACACAGAGATGGAGCCCATGTCGAGAGGATTCTGATGCGCTCTGAGAGACACCCTGCCACCGATGTCACAGATTTAACTTAATGTGAGAAACAGAGAAACTTCTAAAGGGAGGCCCTGGGTTTACAGACACAAGTCTGCCCACGCCACATGTGCTCTACTGAGCTGGTGACATGGAGACAGGTGACTGCACCCGCCCACTTACTAGACGAAGAAACTGAGGCACAGAGGCAGACGGGACTTGTCCGGAGCGCTCCGCGAGCTGGCGGAGCCGGGGGCCCGGGTTCCACCCCAGAACTGCGCTCACCAAATGGAGAGCGCCCTCCAAAATATCAAAACAGCTACACCAGCAAATCATGCTTTGCTTTAAACCTCTAACCACAGCAGGAAGAGATCAGGACAGGGTGGGCCGGGGCGGGGCCCACCGGGAGTTCAGCCAGAAGATGTGGGCCTGGCCGGGACGGGAAGTCCGGTGGCCCGAGGTCAGTGAAACCGAGAAGTCACTGACGGCGTCCCGTGGGGCGGGTCCCAGCAGGCAAAGGGTCAAGCGAGCAAGGTCAGCGGCAGCCAGGCCTGGCCTGGCCCTGCGCTCCTGCGAGCTGCCCTTGTACAAGCCGGAGTCCCACCTGGGCCACGGCTGGTGGGGCCAGGGAAGAGTAGCCCCAGCCCCAGGGGGCCACGTTATCCCGCCCTGGCCATCCCAGACTGCCAGTGACCGTGGCTCCTCTCATTCTGTCCTGCATGCACAGTTACCCGCAGGTCAGCTCTGACAGCCACGGATGCCCTGGGCCCTCCAGACACAAACACACCCAGCTCCTGGCTCAGGCTGGTCAGGCTGCAGGCAGGCAGGCAGCTGGTAGAAACCAGCAGGGCACGCACTGAGCGTGGGGTCACAACAGACTGTTTGGGGGCCCAAGGAGAGGGGCTCAGGACTCCCGCAAGGAGCGCTCCTCTCATTACCTTGCCACAATCCGGGTGATGAGGGTCTCAGCCTCGGCTTGTGATGGGGAGAACAGCGGCTTAGAAAGACGGAGCAACTTGTGAAGGAGATGGCGCGGCTAGCGGGAGAAGCCCGGTCCAGCTCCGGCACCAGGGGATTCTCCGGCTGCTTCCCCCAGCAGCGGCCCCCAGCCTGGAAAGGTCTGTGCTGCCTGCGTGCAGATGCACATCCGTGCCTGACTCATCGAGGCCGCTGGGAGAAGGGGAAGCCATTCCACCTCAGACACCTTGGCGGGAAGGCACCGCAGGAGAGCAGCGCCGTCTCCATAGGAACAGACAGGGAAACCCGAGAACTGGGATGCGGCTCTGCCTCCCCATCCATACCCCATCCCCCTCGCGCCTCCCCTGCATTTAGACCTGGCTCCAGAGGATCCCCCGACTCCAATCAATCAAGTCAGCCTTGCAGAAATGCTTCCGAAGGTAACCTACTGTTCTGCTGGACAGCCCTGCCCCGAGGGCCCACCCAGTCCTGATTCCGCCAAGGTTACTGCTGTAACCTACTGCTGACTGACTGCGGAGGCTGACTAGGGTTCCAGAACATTCCTATCCGTACACCACTGGCGAGGGAAGAGCAGAGCTCAGGCCAGGTCCCCCACCAACCAGGGGGCCCTGGGAGCTGTCTGTCCACACTGGGCCAGACGGATGCTCCTGGGCTGGGGCTCCCCGAGATGGCCCAAGTCGCTCCCTGAAGCATTCGGGGGATTTGAAAACCCTGGCTCTGTTTTGGTCCTGCCACTAACACACCACAGGAAGAACATGCACCCCACCCCTTTCTGCATCTGTATCTTTAAAGATAAAGCTGTTAGGCATAAATCCCCCCTTCCACCCCCGCCCCCAATCCCACTGCCTCCCCTTGGTTCCAGCCTCCTCTGTCCTGGAGTAGATGTCCCTCCTCAGCCACGGAGCACTTCTAGGATACAAGCTGACCCTGTCCTGCCCTGTCTAGAAAAACTCTTCAGTGGCACTTTCTGGATTTTGGGTCAAATTTGAGGTCACAGACATGTATACAAAGTGCTAGGCCTCATCTCTGCCCCCCTGTACCCTGCAGCAGCAAGTCCTCCCCAGACACTCTCTCACCTTTGTTACACCTTCTGGCCCCTTCTCCTTCCCTACCCCATCACGCAGACCAGCCAGCCCTGTGATGGAGCCCACCTCCTCCCTGGCACACCCATTCTCTGCTGGAATTCTGCTCCTCCTGCCCCCAGACTAGAGCATCAGAAAAATATTCCCATCAGGCAAGTACTCTCCAGAATCAATTCTTACACCTCCACTGTGAGTTCTTATACTAGTGTAACAGGGTGCCTCCCCTCCCTGCCCTGCAACACTAGCACTGAGTTGTGCACGGCAGGTGCTTCATCAACAATTTCAAGATAGTCAGGTCTCCTGGGCACACACCCCAGGCCCACCACCGTTTAGTTCTAAGACCCTCAACTGTAACATGGTTGTAACAACAGTGACTTACTTATTGGGTTTAAATTGGTAGATTTAAATATAGTAGTAGGGCCTCCCCGGTGGCGCAGCAGTTGAGCGCTGGGTGCAAAGCTGCCCACAGCCTCTGCAGTGCCTGTTCGATCCCCGACCAACGAGCAAGCGTCCCACATGGTGCACAGACCTCTCCTGCCACCCGCTGCTCCCCTCAGCAGTGTACTTCGTCAGTCTGCCTGTTCTGTTCTCCGCTCTGGCTCTGGTGAATTCTCTCACCCTCCCGCGCTTCTGACTGTACCCAGTGCTTGTATAAATAAATAAATCAATCTCTAAAAATAAATAAATAAAAAAATATAGTAGTGATTAGAATTACAGGAGTTAAGTGTCTCACTGAGATCAGGCTGGTCCATGGCAGACCCTGGATGCTACTTCACCGAACACAAGTCCCTGCGGGCTGGCCTTCCGTCTCCCTTGGGCTGGCACTGTTCTGTCCCCCTGGAAAAGCACTGGCACAGAACATGTGCTCAACGACTATTTGTTGGACAAAGAAATGGATGTACTGGGGCTGACAGGAAGCTGAGCTTATCAGCTGGTGCGCCACAGCAGCCTGACACCCACTTCTTTAAGTCCAGGGAGGGCACCAGGGTGGATGCACTGTGCTGGACGCGCCAGGCTGATTCTCTCCAATCCACATCCGAGAAGGAAGGTCAAGGCCAGACGGCTAAATGGAGGAATCAAAAATCTTACGCTGCTCCCTTTGGGCTCAGGGTCCCACTGCAGCCATCAGCGTATTTATTACACATAAATATTAATAGTAAACAGCCCAGCAGACATCCTGCAGAGATACCTACAGTCTAGTCTGTTTCTATGCACACAGAACCCCTAGGATGTCCTCCCTGCTCGCTGTGATTCAAGACTCCTTCATAGACAAAACCACTCGCCCTTTAGACACTGCTGAGGGGGTCTTAAATAACGTCACTCTGCAAAATTCTTGAAATCAAAATGGAAAGGTTGGGTGCACTTCTCACTCGATGTGAAACTTGGAAAGTCTTGAAATGTGTCTAGGTGGGAGAGACATGATGTCTTCAGGGCTTCCTTTCTGGGCACCACCTAGTGCCAAGGCGGTGTTCTTACGCCTGCCTCTCTCATCTGCCCTTACAGTCCACTCTGAAGAGCTAGGTCATTCGTGCAAGGTCCACCATGGCCTGGGAGCAGTGGGCAGATGACAGCCTCTGCCCCCAAGAAGCTTCCAGCCCAGCAGGAGAGGAAAACAGTCTAGATACATGCACGATTACAACAGAGGGGAGGGGGCCTCCCCGGTGGCACAGCGGTTGAGTGCTGGGTTGCAAAGCTGCCCGCAGCCTCTGCAGCGCCAGTTCAATCCCCGGCCATCGGGCGAGGGTCCCACATGGTGCACAGACCTCTCCTGCCGCCTGCTGCTCCCTTCAGCAGCGTACCTTGTCAGTCTGCCTGCTCTGCTCTCCCCTCTGGCTCTGGTGAATTCTCTCACCCTCCCGCGCTTCTGGCTGTACCCAGTGCATGTATAAATAAATAAATCTTTAAAAATAAAATAAAATAAAACAGAGGGGAGGGGCATGGCATGAAGTCGCAGCACTGTGAAGCTATCTGCAGCCACTACAGCACAAATTCCATCCCCGGTCAGGGAGCTGACCCACATGGTACAGCAGATCTCTCCTGCTGCCCCCCTCGGCAGTGTATTTCAGCAGATCCGCCTGTTCTGCCCCCCACTCTGTCTCTGATGAATCTTCTCACCATCCCCCCACCTCTGGCCTGTACCGCAGTTCTTGTATGCATAGATCAATAAAAAATAAATCTTTTGAAAAAAGAAATAAAACAGAGGAGAGACGCACTGTGAGTGGAAGGGGGTCATACATACACCATCCTGGCAAGAATGGGGGGTGAGCACTCCCCTGGGGTGGGCTGTGCCTGCAGTACCAGCAGTACATGAAAGGGATCTCAAAGAAATGAGGGCATTTCAGGAACTGTCTCCTTCAAAGCAAAGAGGTGTTTTCCTAAAATACAACGAGCCACAGCTTAAAATAACATAAATGGCTATTAATGAAAGAAAAGCAAAATCGCACCTCTAGGGTTCCTGGGCCTGCCCACTGCACTTGGTTAGGTCTGAAGCCTCCAGAGAGGCAGGAGCGGCTTGCAGCGCAAAGGGAAGAGCCAACACAGGTGCAAACACCTGCGCAAGAGCGCTGACCTCAGTGAGTGGCAGAGGGAGGGGAAGACACTCCCGCCCCACGGGGACACGGGTCTGTGCCCGGGCAGATGGCATTCATTACACTGAACTCCCCAGGGCACCGGGTCCCTACAAAGACTCCCAGCTCCTCTCCTGCAGCAGCAGGCACCGCTCGGCTTCCACAAAGCAGAGGAAATGAAACCTATGACGTCAAGAGATAAAGATCTTTTCACCAAAGAAGAAACACATACAGAGGCAAGTTGCTCAGTTCACATGGGGTATTTTTGTGCAATGAAATGTCAACACTGAACCATGATGAGGGGCGGGGAGGGAGGGGGGCTTTGTTCCAAGGGGAAGAGCTATCAAGAAGCCCTGGGCAGGGCTGCTGCTCCAACAAGGCACTTTCTTTAAGCAGGGGGTCTGCAGCCCCAGGGTGTCTGCAGCTCTGCAGTGCAGCAGCCTGAGGGCGCTTCACAGCCTTACCCAGCAAGCTGGCCAGGGCCCAGGAGGCCACACCAGGCCCTACTAATGCGGTGCCAAGCTAGGTGCCTACTAGCATGGGCGCCCATTATGAGGCAAGTCTTCTTGCTATTTCCACATTGCAGATGGAGCAATCTGGGCAGGAGAGGGGACTAGGCCAGGGTAAGCTGAGTGTAGGAGTAGCCTCTGCCTATTCTCAGGAGTAAACGGTTCTCCCCAGCGCTGCCCTCCCCTTGGCTCAGGTGGAAGCCCGGCATCCGGGACGAGCGCCCAGGCACAGCGTCACTCCGGTGCCACGAAGATAGGGCTGGGGAGTGGGCTCAGCTTTTGGGGTTTGGGCTTTGCCCGCTACCCAATTCAGGGCCCCAACCCACCCCCACTCCCAGGGCCATCTGGGACCTCACTGTAGAGACGTGAGGTGAGGGTATGTCAGCGTGACTTAGGGTCGGAGCTTAACTTCCTCAAAATGCTGCTCAAGACCTGTGGGATTTAGATTTTTCCCTTTCATTAGTGCAAACAAAAGGACTGAGGCTGGGCCCTGCAGAAGCATCCCAGGGGACAGAGAAGGAGCGGAGCGGGGCGGGGACAGTGTGGGGAGGCCCCAGGCCGGGTCCCTCAAATGCCTGGTGTCCCTAGCGTCCCTTCCTCACATATATTTCATGCACCTTAAGTCTGTGCTCCAGGATGACCTTGCACCCACCCCAGCACCGATGCAGGGTCGCCGTTCCACAGAAGAGGAAGACGTGGCTGCATCTGGACTCACCCATGGACTTGGCTGAGAAAGGGGCCACATGCTGCCCGCATCCCCAGCCCTCGCCACCCCCTCGGCTACAGTGATGCTGTTAGCATTTCTTTTCTCAGGAAACTGCAGCTGAGAAATCTTACCTGACTTATCCCCAGTGGCAGCCTCTGAATTTGCAGCTAAAACAAAATTAAAGCGAGTAGCACAAGCAGAAAGAACGGAAGGTGCCGCTAATTCCCAGGCGGGAGGCACGTCACGTGCGATCCTCACAGGAGTGGGGTGTCACTGGGTGTCATAACTGAAAGGCGCCAGTGCGAAGCTGTACTTACAGTGCTGACAGTCCCACGAGTCCCCGCAGATATGGATTTGGGGTTCCGGACAGCCCAGAGTGAGAGGAGGTGTGAGCCCACAGCACAGGCAGGTCACATTCTGGACCAGGTGGGGATGAGCCAACTTCAATCCCTTTCCTGAGCATCAAAGGAGAAGCAGCCCCGTGGGGGAGAAGGCGGACGTGCAGCTGTCTGGACCGGAAGCTCAGTGAGCAGCACTTCCAGAAGTCTCTTCCGTGCTCCCCCTATGCTTCCCCTGCCTAAGGAGCCAGGACAGACCCAGACCCCACGGCTTCTCGACCCCAAAGCCCTTCCAGCTCCACACACTGAGCCGCATACCTTGGGCATTGTCAGAAGAGGCCTGTAGGGTAAGCTAAAAAAGCATCAGGCTTTTCTGCCCTCCCGTCATCAGGATAGATGAGGGAACCCTGTGGTCCCGAATGCATGCCTGATGGCGGGCACCTGGAGCAGGGTGTGGGCTGATGCAGATGGGATTCACCTGGGCTGAGACTGGGCTTTTTAAGGGTGGTGTCATGGAGATGCCACAAGAACAGAACTACCAGAAGGAGCAGAGCCACGAGAGAAGTGTAGACCACTAGAGAAGGCCGGAGAGCCCAGAGAGAGTGAAGACTTGCTGGGTGCCCCCCAGCACCCCTGCCTGCTGTGTACCTGGTAAATCCCAATAAGAGCCTGAAAAGCCACCAAGGACTCCAGGACTCCTTTACCCCGTCTGCTCAGGTCATAGAGATCCTGCTCCGTGTCTTCCTGCCTGCAGGGTAAGGTAAAAAATCAGGCTTCTCTGCCCTCCTGCCATCAGGATAGATGAGGGAACCCTGTGATCCTGAATGCATGCCTGAGGGCGGGCACCTGGAGTGGGTACACCTGGGCTAAGACTGTGCTTTTAATGGCGGCGTCACGGGGACGCCAGGAGAAGCCAAAGCAGAAGCTGAAAGAGAAGCCGAGAAGCAGCAGAACGAACGCCAGAGAGCCCAGATAGAGTGAAGATTTGCTGGGGGCTGGGAGGCCTGCCAGCCTCCCAGCCCCCCAGCACCCCTGCCTGCCATATGTCTGGTGAACCCCAATAAAAGACCTGCAAAAAACCACTGAGGACTCTGACTCCTCCTTTACCCGGTCTGCATGGGATCAGAGAACCTGCTCAGTGGTCCAGTCCTGCCCTTACACTGCCGCTACAAGGAGGAAGCACTGGTCTTCCTGAAATACCTGTCCATGGGCTCCTGTGCATGGGGATGGACATGAGGGTGACCACGAAGTGCTGTACAGAGGCCACTGAGCAGGCCAGAGCCAGGGACTGTGCCAGAAACTCACTGGCAGAGGGGAGCAGAGGGCGGAAGGAGAACTCTGAGTGATAAAACCAGGGCCTCACAATTTACAGTCAAATAAATGCTCAAGGAAAAAGGTAACCTGGCAAAAAAATCGATAGCTGGGTGGAAAAAAGTTCCTCTCACCTAGGAATTGGGGGGGAACATTCACCACATCCTTGCAAGGGGAAGCAACTTCTCAGAGCCGCCCAGAGACACTTGGCACATCTGGGGACGGTCCGTTCACTGGGATTTTGGCAGAGAAAGTGCTGGAGTGAATTGATAGGTTTCCAAGCTGTGTGACCTTGAGTAAGGTCACTTAACTCCTGTGGCCCAGCAGCTCACCAGCCAGCTGGTCCCTGGGGAAGCGGGTGACACGCATGGACTCCGGTGCTCAGAGTCCAATCACATGATGAGTGGTTGCTACACATCACTGACATTTTCATTTTCAGAAGGAAAGCCTCTTGGACGTGCAAAGGCTTGAGCACGGACATGCTGGCTAGAGTGACGTGTTCTGGCCTCACATCCACATCTCTGCGTTTCTGAAAGGGTCACGATCTCTCATAAAAGTCAAATATAACTGGTGCTGTGGGCGCTGGGGACCCTCCTCCTTCCTGGGATCTGCTTCCGGGGAGCAGAGCCAGGGAATGGGAAGCAGGGACCCTCGGCCCCTCAGGCGCCCCCTCCTGCTTCCACCTTCTTCCACCCAGGGGCGTCCACCCGACCCCTGGTACTCTCACACATCCTTTGGTCCACCCCACAAACAGGCATTACTGGGGCAGAGCTATGCGGGACCTACCAGCCCTGAATTCTTCTCTGAAAAGACACAATCAAAATGCTCAGAACCACTGAGCACTTGGCAAGAGCATCCACTGTCCTCACACCCGCCCCCGCCCCAAGCAAAGACATCTCTTAGGACTCATTTAATGGGAAATACACCCTCCCTTCTGCTCCTTCCTAACATCTGAGGTATTACCAAGCTGTGCCTGAGCGTCCTCATCTACAAAATGGGCGTGAGAGGATTCCTTTCCAGTCAGTGGAGAGACTGAGGTTAATGAATTAAGTGATAAGTGTGTAGGAGGACGTCAGAGAGGTCACCACCTATGACCTCTCATTTTTATAGTTTATAGTTATTCGAGCACCCAGAAGCTGGACCACAGAAAAGCAAGTGGGTAATTTTGATGGGGGGCTGGGTGCATATTTATCTTCCAAATGAGAGTACTCAAAGCACACACCTGAATGTTATAATTCAGAAAAGCCTTAGTCAATAGAACAGAGCCAGGACAGTAAGGATGAGGAACACAAGGCTGGGTCATGACCCCATCTAAGGTTGCCACGGGTATTACAGGCAAAACCAGGAACTAGGGGCTCCAGGCTCCAAGGACAGAAGCATCTGGCCTTAGGATAGCCCTCTGCTTCAGTGTCATAAAAGTCACCCTTAATCAGGATGGTCAGTGCCACCCAGGCAGATAACACCCTTCACTGGTGAACCCACCTCTGTGGGTCTAGGACACCCAGCAGGCATCTGGGCTTCGTATATTCAGCCGCGTTATAAACACTCATGAAATGTGTTCCATTGGGGTAAGTAACAACTGGTCCTTTATCTTGGCTAACCCTGACCACTTCCCAGACATTTACTCCCCAATTAGCTCAAATCCCGAAGGTGAAAAAACCAAAGCGCCCTCCACTGGATCTCGCTTGTTTGGATACCAGCTCTAAAAACAGCCTAAAACTGGGCCTCCCGGGTGGCCGAGGGGTCAAGTCTCAGCAATATCACCGCTATGGCCTGAGTTTGATCCCCAGCCAGGGTGCTGACCCACATGGCGCAACAGACCTCTCCTGACTCCCTGCTGCTCCCCTCAGCAGTGGATTTCAGTGGATCCACCTGTTCTGCTCCCCACTCTGTCTCTGGTGAATCCTCTCACCCCTCAGACCTCTGGCCTGCACCCCAGTTCTATGCAAAAACAAATAAATAAATAATATTTTTAAAAATCTTAAAAAAATAAACTATCACCAGTCAGTGGGATCAAAAGCTAACTAGAAGTCAGGTGCCTTGCTAGCAAGAGCCGTGCCAGACACGGACAAGGCACTTGAGACATGTCTGTTGAGTGGAAGCACAACATGCACTCGCCGTGTGCTCAGATGGTCCTGAATAGCGCTGTCAGCCACACTCCTAGTGGGCCAGGAGGATGCCAGGCAGCTCGAGAAACCCGTGACAACGTGTTTGTAGAAACACTAGAACAATTCTTAGTACACAGTCAGCGATGAATATAAATCAGTTGCCTCCACTCCTCTAAAAAAGCACATTCTTAAAAAGCAAAAATTGTCTTGGATGAGTTTCCACAAATGAAGTAGCTGGAGAAGGTGGGACCCTCCTGGGGGTCACTGAGCAGAATGAAATGATTTAATGGAAGAATAATGAAGGGGACCCAGATGCCAAGCATCCTGTCCAGCTGTGTCCTAAAATGACTGAGACCCTCATGTGGCCAAGGTTTGCATTGGCAGTTTCCTCACCTGGGATGCTGGTCCTTCCAAGGGCCTGAAACATAGACCTTTCAAGTCTTGGCTCCAAAATCATCTCTCCTATAAAGCTTCTTAACTCTCCCAGTCTTCGTTAGAACTGACATCCCAGCCCCCAGTTTCCATGGTACCCAGAGCATAACTTCGCGTAGGGCCTGTAACTCTTCCTTGACAGGTGAACTGACTAGCCAAGTCACCTTGCAACCCAGAGTACTAAGCATCGTGATCACAACACATGAAATATACTTAGGAGATACCTATTACCTATGAATACAACATCTGTATTTCTGTATATATCTTGAAATAAAATCTCTAATTTTGCAGGTAAGAAATAGCTATACGAATGAATTATAAGTGAGTCATGCCAGGCAGAGAGACTTCTGAAGTTCAGATTTTTAGAATCTGGACTTATTCACATTGAAAATGATGCAGCCACCTTAAGAGTCCATGACGCCAAAGCACAACCAGGTCACAGAAGAGCGAAGCATCTGCCCTTTCTGCATCAGATGACAGCTTTAGAGTCCTGGCAACTGATTTTTCAAAGGGCACTTAGAACATTCCAGTAGTCACCCCCCCTCTGGCCTTCCTTCTTCTCACCAGGACCAGAGGCTGCAAAAAATGCCCACCCCAACCTTTCCAGCCACCAGCTCTGAGCCGCCCACCCCAGGACGCAGTCTGGCCGGGAACGAGACTCACCTTTCTTCATCCTTGAAGATGAATTTCCGCAGCTTGAGATCGCGCAGCACCAGCCCCCCGTCATGGCAGTGGGCCACGGCCGAGGCGATCTGGTAGAACAGTCTGGCCGCCTCCTCCTCCCTCAGCTTCTTGCAGGTGCGCACGAAGGAATGCATGTCCCCATAGCTGCGCTCGAAGAACACGTAGGCTTTGGTCTCTCCCAGGATGATCTCTGTGATTTGGTTGATGTTGCTGTGTGCAGACAGGCAAAAGCATGGGGCCAGGGACTCCTGGTAGCAGCTGATGTCAAACACCTAGAGCAGGATAAGAGATCAGGCGTCAGCGGGGCCTGACACAGCCGAATCTCAGAGGGCACACACCTGGCACAGGTGCCACAGGTACAGGCGCTGCGGCAAGGAGTGTGCTGAACTTGGACCCAGACCTCACTGACCCGGCCTCCCAGAGCTCGGTGGCCTGGAAGAGCAAGCACTTGTCCCTCTGGGCCTCCACATCCCCATGTGTAAAGTGGGTAAATGATACCTGACTCACAGGCTGGGGAGGATTCTACTAGAAAATGAAGGCAAAACTGCTGGGTGGGATTGAATGCACTACACTAATGTAAGTTATTATTTTTTTCTCTCTACACCCTTTGCCTGTTTATAGAAGTAAGGACAAACTTCGAAAAAGTGACCGACCCACACCAAGCCACTGAGCACACCTACTACCTTCCCAACACCCACAAAAATGGACATCAGCCCCGCACGACAGCAGGTATACATGCTTTGTGCTACACATTCTGTTGTACCCCAGCATACAGCAGATGGGCAATTAATAGATTAATTATTTAAACTTTGCCCAGAGGTGACCTTACACAGCACCCTTATTTTATTGATGTGGGAATCAATCGAGGCTCAGAGAACAGGTCACACCCAGCGCCCCCCCCCCCCCTCCGGCGGCAGCACGGGGAATAGGACACACTTCCCTTTAACAGGAAGGCAGCAGACACTCCTTTCTCTACTCCCTGCACAGGCTTGAGCTCAATGAATCTGTTATGTAATGGTTTTCTATGAATCAAAATTAGCCTGTGAAATGCCACCTCATTGTGGAGGCTATTTAAAAAGAATCCACCCTCAATACCTTTTTGTAACAGACCTAAAAGGAATTAACCTGGCAGAGAATTTTTGAGGTTATAAGGGAAAGCTTTCATTCATTTCCAGACCTCCACTAAATCCCAAGCCTGGATTTGGGTGCCGTTTAGCTCTGTGCCTGGGAATGGGGGCGGCTGATGCTCCGCTAGGCCTGCAGGAAGGAGGGGGCTTTGCTAGAAGCATCCACCATCAGGAAAGCTGGCCTGGAAAATCTCCAAATATGAAGTCCGGTCCCTGCTCACCCACCAAGACTGTGGATGAAGCAGATAAAGCCCGGGGGTCCCTGCACCTCCCTCCTCTTCATAAACTGAAGACCTTGATTGAGAATGTCATTAACCTTTGGAGGGTTCTGCCTCCCACAGGAGAATCTGCTGAAAGCTGTCTCCTCTGAGTTGACAGTGCCCCTTTGTGAATAGAGCACTGGCTCTGTTTGCGTGGGCAACTCAGCTTCTAAAAGCCACCCAGCAGCCACAGGCTGCCCTTTAGGAATCCATGAGTTAAATCACTCTTAGTTCGCTTGAAAAAAAAAAAAAAATCTGCGAGTCAAACAGGGAAAGTAAGTAGCTCAGGAGGCTGGTGCTCACAGCCCGGCGAGGAAGCAAGGTAAGGTTGTGAATGAACCATAATGAGGCAGTGCAGGAAAGCCGCACAGCTGCTGCCACTATAACCTAGAATTTAAGAATGAATACTTCACCCTCTCCAGAGACCACAAATCACACTGTGATACTGTCAAATGATGACCTACGAGCGGTGACCTCAGAGGTCCGTTCAATTAGGAATCTGAAATGCTTGAGTCAACTTTAACACCCAGACAGCAGGCAGCAGAAACCCAGGAAAGCCTCAAAAATTTCACAGAGAGAAATAAATGCTGTGCAGAGGCTAATGTAAACACTCCGTGTTATGTAATGAGGGTGATGTGCTCTGAGGCAGCAGGCTGCGGGCTCCGTCGCCAGGGCTGAGGGAGTTGGGGTTATTTATGATGCACTTCCTGCTTCAAGTGGCATTTTTTTCAAAAACAAAATCAAAGGTGATTTTTGCTGAGCGCCTTTAGTCTGTGGTCCTGCCCCACGGCTGAAAAGCTAAATGGACACAGAGTCAAAAGCCAAAAAAGACAACATTGATGGCAGCTTCAAAACGCAGCCACCCCCTTTGCAGAAGAGACCAAATTCCAAGATGGTGGACAGAGTATGAAAAATAAAGCAAGTACTGGTGTTTTCCCAAATGGGCAGCAGCCAAAGTTTTATTAGTAGCTGTAACAGGCATTTATGGGCTTGGATTGGTATTTAAAACCATTACCTTCAAGTGCAAAATCAAGCCATCAGCCTGGTTGCCAGCTTCTTTTAAATGTTCAATTTGGAGCCTTAGTTATATAATGTGACAGTTCAGATAAGACACTAAGATTAGACCATCATTAATAGCATTTGCAAAAAAAAAAAAAAAAAAACAGCCCATTCTACCAAGATAGTAATTATGTCAATCTAAATGGTAGCTACCAGCATTTCCATGAAAGCAATAAACTAAAGCCCCCCTAAATCTCCCTTCCTTCATTTGCCTAGCTAAAAGTAGGCACCTGGAGACAATATACAGGCCTGACTGTTTGAGTTAAATCACCCCTCAAATCTGTCTCCCCACATAGTGTCCTACAGAAATCTCTGTATCAATGGGCATCTTTGCATTTATCTGCTTTTGCAAAGAGCATTTTTTTTTTTTTTTTTGGATCAACCCAGGGCTAGGAAACATGGACTCTACACTCAAAAACATCAAAAGGAACTTGATTTAACGTGTAGATTTCACTGAGCCTTGCAGGCAGCTAAGGAGTCCACAGTACAGATCTGAGGGTAGATCCTAGAAACAGCCTTCTAAAACCACTTAGAGCTTCCCAGGATGTATTCAGCCATGCTTGCATAAGAAGTCACCCACATCACCTCTGCTAAAAAGGCAGGAAAACAGAAGCCTCTGTGTCTTAAAGGGATGACCTCTGTCAAGCAGAACAATGATACTGCACTTAAATCCACTTGCAGCCACACAGTAATTGGTGAGGGCTGATTCAGTCTTTGCAATAACTAAACCAGCAGATTAAGTACAGTTCCAGGCCAGAGAGCAAGTCTACCAATGACATTGTAAGGTCAGCTCAAAGTGAAGTATGTCTTGAAGAATCTGAAGGGAGGAAGAAAGAGTAGGGGCCAGATCACCTCTGCTTTGAGACAAAGAAAAAAAACAGCAAGATGTTCTTGCAGAATTTGGCAACAGAGTTCCTGGACTTCAGCCTTTGAAAAATATTAAAATACTGTAGCCAAGTTGAGCAAAAGGAGTGAAAACACTCACTGCTGGGTGATTGTGCATATTTCCTAGGAGAGTGGCAGCTCTGAGGAATTCATTCATTTCCAAGGATGACTACCCTATTGTATAACACATAGATCTTCTGAGAATTCAATCTGGTTCTGAATAGCCTCGTGAATTTTGGTTAACCAGGCACAGTGGCTCTGGGTCCCCAGTCACTTGGAGAAGATGCAAAATACCAAAAGCGCGTCGTACATGCAGAGAGTGATATTTAAAGAGTCTGCTTTTCCCCTGAGGTCTGAACTGAACAATTGCAAAACTGACGGGAGACATCCACAAAACCCATTTTTTACAATGAAATACTCCAGTGCCCTATGAAAGAAAGCAAGTCCACACAGCAGTCTGTGGTTAGTGGTGAAAGTTCGATGCTTTCTGTGCAGCAGGGCTGTGCACAGGGCCTGCTTCAAAGACAGCAGGGGTCTCCACTCCCCCCACCCACCCCACGAAAAAAAACAACAGCGAGCAAATCTAAAATTAAGTGACAATGAATTCTTGATCTATGTCCAATTCCTGGGTGGCGGTGAGCTCTACGGGCCTTTTTTTTTTTTTTTTTTTTTTTTGCTTTGCAACTATACCCCAGTTCTTTCCCTTGTCTGGAGCGCAGGGGGTGCACACAAAGACACACACACACACCCCAGTCACTGCGCAGGGTCAAAGACAAAAAGGAAACTGAAGTGTCCATGTCTGCAGGGGCGCTGCAAATTCTTGGGGCTCCAAACGCTGGCCTCCAAAAGGGGCAGGCAAAGGTGTGTGCCGGGGCGGGAGGCGGGGCGGGGCGGGTGGCGGGCAGCCAGGGGAAGTCTGGAGACGAGAAAGACCCAAGGAGTCACTATTTCCTACACCCAAAGGTGCCCTCGCGGCTTTGATTTCCACCCCCGGCCCCCTTTTCAAGGCTCCAGGCAGAAGAAAGCGCTTTGTGCACCGCTCCCGCGCGGGCCCGGGGCTCGGCCGCAGGGAACACCTCCGCGCGCCTCCTGCGAAGGGCACCTTGCGAACAAAGGTTTCCCACCTGCGCGCCGCCAAGAACAATGGCCGTGAAGCGAACCAAGTCACCGGCGCCTTAAAACTAGCGGGGGATCCCCTGCTCGGTGCTGGGAGGGGAGGGGCCGGGGCGCCCCGAGGCTGCGGGACCCGGCCGGGCTCTGGGGCGCTCCACCAGCCCCGGCGCGCCCGCGTCCCCGGCCCCGCGCGGTCCCGCCGCCTCCCCGCCCGGGCTCTCCCCAAAACGCCCCCGCCGCGGCGCGCCCCATTGTCTGCAGAGGGCTAAAAACTTCGCAACTCGTCCAACCTGCACAAATAATAAAAAAAAACCCAAACACAAAACCCTCGGAGGAGGCCACGGGCGGTTATCCGGTGACTCTCCCTCCCCCGGGCTCCGGGGACCGGCGACCCCCGCCCGCCCCGGGCCTCTCCAAAGCGCAGGGAAATGTTTCCTAAAAAGACAAAAAAAAAAGCAAACAGCGAGCCCCGGGCTCCTTACCTTGCACACCAGCTGCTCCCCGCTGTGCAGATGCACGGCGCGGAAAACGTGGTCTCCCTCCAGAGGCTCCAACAATAAGTATTTCCCGATGCAAGAAACGCAATGCGACAAGTTGGGAGTCTCGGGCGGGCTCGGGGAGCCGAGGTTCGGGCTGAAACTCTGGTGGGGCTCGGCGGACCTCAGCGACGACAGCTCCTCGAAATCCTGGGTTTTGTTCCGCGCTCGCCCATATCTCGCTATGGTGATGGGGGTGGACCTGTGTATGTTCATGAGTGTGGGGAGCGCACACGACCCACAGGAAAAACCCGCTGGAGAGATGAGCCGCTGGCGAGAGCCGCCGCCGGCGCGCCCGTGCCCCGCGGTGCCCAGGGGCCGAGCGGGGGCGACGCGAAGGGGGCGACGCGGAGAAGGAGTTGGAAGCCCCGGGATGGGCGCCGCCGGGCACCGCGTCCGAGCCCGGCTCCCGGGGGTGCTCGCCCTGCAGCAACTCGGGTCCTTTTGTTACCCCCAGCGGCCGGCGGTCTGCAGACTCTCCACACTTTGTGTCTCGCGCGCTCTCCTCCCGGCGGGGATCTGGGCGCGCGGCCGCGCTGCCAAGGTGGGGAGCCGCAGCGCCGGACCCCCACGCAGGCTTCCGAATCGCAGACGGGGCGACGAGCGCGGCCGGGGCGCGTGCAGGCTTCGGGGAGCGCCCGGCGGCGGCTGGGGCGCAGCGCGGGAGACGCCGAACAAAAAGAAAAAAGGACAGAAGCCCGGGTCTCCGGCTCGCGCCGCACGGCAGGCGGAATCCGCGCTGCACCCCCTTTTTTGGTGGAAAGGGTGGGGGGCGTGGAAGGAGGGGGTGCCGGAGCCGGTCGTTACCTACGTTTTAACTGTAGATGGCGTCTGAGGCTTTTCCAAGCTCGCCAAAGCGCTCCAAAAATTAAACAAACAGACAAAAAAATTGCAAGAGAGCATTTAACTTGGAGCGGTCAGCGCTGCCAACAAAAGACGGCAGCAGCGGGGCGCAGAGCCGGGCGCGGGCCGGGCGCAGGGACCCGGACAAAGCCGGGGCTCGGCCTCGGGCGCGGGTCAGCGCGGGCTCATGCTGGCGCCGCGGCCTCGCGCTCCGCTCGTCCCCGGCCGCGGCGAGAAGGGCGCGCGGGGACCCCGGCGGTCCGCGGTCTCCTGCCCGGCGGGCGCTCCGAGGGTCCTCCGGGCGCTGGAAAGGGGGTGCGCCCCGGGCCGGCCAACGCGCCGCGCTCCTGTCCCGCGGGGGGCCTGGCTCGCGCCTGGGGTAACTGGCGAGCGAGCGCTCGGTGTCCCCAGCCCGAACCCCCAACTGCCCGGCAAGGTTGGCTTTGGAGACAATTGTCGGCTTTTCTTCTTCTCCTTTTAGGCTTTTTTCCTTTGCGCCCTCGGCGGCCGGCGCGGCGAGGGTCTGCAGGGGAAGGGGTGGCCGGCGAGCCCGAGGCCGGTGCCCGAGCGCAGCCTCCCGCACGCCCGGCGCGCGGTATTAATAGTTACTTACGTGGCCGGGATCTCGGGGCGAGCCGGGCCGGGTGTGCGCGGGTGTGCGCGCGCGCGCCTCGCTCGCGCCCGGGCTCCCCATTCAATGTCACCGGCACATTTCCACGAGCCTCCGCCTCCCCCCGCGGCCCCCGCGACTGGCTCAGCCCGGAGCCGGCCCCGCCCCGCCCCCGCGCGGGCCCCCTTCATTGAGCGGGGCGCCCATCAATCAAGCGCGGGCGGCCGGGCCCCGCGCCGCCCCCTGCGCTCGCCCGGGTGCGGGCGGCTGCCGCTGCCGCTGCGCCCCGGCCGCTCCCCCGGCCGCTCCCCCAGGCTGGAAGGACCAGCTGGGTCCTTCCGCGCCCGGGCGCTGGGATCGGGGCGCCCCGCTGCTCCCCGGGACCGCGCGCCCCGCTGCCCAGCCGCTGGGCAGAGGCGCCCCGGGCAGCGGCTGCCTAGCGGTCTCCCCGGGCGGCCTCGCGCTGCCTCCTGCACTTCGCGGTGCGCAGTTTGTCCTCCCCGCGCTGTCCCCGGGCAGCCCGGCATCCCCGGGGCGCCGGCACCGCGGCCCAGAGGTGGCCCCGAACCCCGAGCTCGGCTCTGGTTTGGAAGAAGGAGCTTGCGTCTGGGCTGCTGCAGGAAGTTTCAGAGATTCGTTTCATTACCTCTTGCCAACACCCGCTCCCCTTTTAACAAGAGCCATCGTTTGCGTGTCCTTGGTGTCCCCCTCGGGCGCACCCAGCCCCCCACTTTAGGCGATAGGTGTTTGCCGCGGAAGACCAGCTGAAGGCACCTTTGACTCAGACCAAAAGGAATCACATTCTCCCCCTGCCAGGGCAGTGCCCGGAGGGCCTGGGTGGCTCAAAGAAATGAAGCTCAGCGCTCAGACCTCCCGCCGGGAGCCTGGCTCCAGGCCCGCGCGCAGCCGGGCTCTGACCTCTGGGGTCGGCGAGGCCCCCCCACCCGCGCGCCCACGCGCCGGGGCTGACAGGCATGTCTTCTGGAGACTCGAGTGAGGGCTGCGGTTTCACTCCGGAATTATTCTCTACTTCCTGGGGAGGCTCCAGTCCCCTGGCTTGGGGAGAAGCAGGAAAGGCCCTGGAGCTCAGGCAGAGACTTGACAGGCCTGACCTCACACATCCCGGTGCAGCAGGAGCAAGCCGGCGGGGAGGCAAACTTCAGAAATAACAGAGCTGGGACTTGGGAGACTTTAAAAGCCACTTAGGAGTCTCGGCGCTTGTGCACGCACCCTGCACGGCTGCATAGTTGCTAGTGTGCTGGGGGAGGGGCCCATGATATTTTTTTCCATGCAAGGCTGCATATTTTCTAGTGGGGGAGTCCATGTAATTTATTGCCCACAGTAGGACATTTGAAAAGGAAAGCTATTTATAATTCCCCCCAACACATATGTGACATAATTATGCACCATGGAGTCTCTCCAGTGATTAATAGTGCTTAGGAAGTAGGCACCACAGGGTTACATTTGGAAAAAAACGTCAAGAAGTGGCCCCCAGCCTCCTAGCCTCTGGCCCATGTCACCGTCCTCCTCCTCACAATGCTGCCCAGAACTCAGTCCCTGACCCTAGGGGGCCTGTGTTCCCCTGACTATCACCATGTCTGCTACGTAGGGTCCCCAATCCATTCTGGTCCCCCAGGAAGCTACTGGCATGTTCCTGCCAGCCTCCTGCAGATCTGAGACCAGAAGGAGCTCCTGCCCTCCTCCACGTGGTGGCCACCAACAGTGCTTTGTAATAACCGGGGTGGGCAGATCTTGTCCCAGCCCTGGAGGGGCCTCTGATTTCAAAGGAAAATTGAGTCAAGCTTTTTTTTTTTTTTTTCCCTCCTGGGTCCCAGTTTCTTCAACTGTAAAATGAGAAGCATAACACCCCTCCACCCCACCCTGCTCCGTGCACGTGATTCCTTTAGAATTCTATTTTCAATTCCAGGAAATCTATGAAGGCTTACTATAAGCCGAGCCCTGTGTTGGGTGTTAAGGACCAGAGTATGAGTAAGATTTGGTCTCTGCCACCCAGGAGCTCCGAGCCTGGCCCCAGAGAAAGACACAGAGACACATCATTTCATTGTGTAACAATGCAGCAATTAGACCATGCCGGCATCAAAGGAGCAGGGAGGAGGAAATAAGTTTTCCTGGACTTCAGGGAGTTTTCCCAGAAAATGTGATTTTTTTTTCAACCTTGAATTAACCCAGAGCAAATAGGCATCAAAACCTACTATGTGCCAAACACTGGGTTTGGAAACTCAGTGATTTTAAAAATATGTGTCCTGTCTTCATGGACCTTGAAAATGTTCTATGAGTCATAAAAAAAAAATGAATAAGAGATTGTCATTGGCATTTCAGGCAAAGAGAAAGAATGTGCAAAAGCAAAGGAGTGGGATGTTCTGAAATTTCTAGCAATTTACCATGACTTCAGTATTGGCAGCTTGGGGACAGTGGAAGGCCTGTTGCGATCAACATGAGGAGGGACTGGTCCCGGCTAGGGTAGCCTGAGGAGGAGATGGAGTGGCTGCCACAGATAGCAGGAGTCAGGAAGCGACTTGGTGGGGTTGGGGCTTTACAGATATGGTGCTGGATGGAGGTCAGGTGGAGTGAGTATTCAAGAGAACTTCCAGGGGACAGGCTGTAGCCTGGAGAGATCAAGAAAATGATAAACGTGGGGCCTCCCTGGTGGTGCAGGGGCAAAGTCTCAGCACTGTGAAGCTTCCACAGCCACTGCAGCATGAGTTTGATCCCCGGCCAGGGAACTACCCACAGGGCACTGCAGACCTCTCCTGCCTCGCCTGCTGCTACCCTTAGCAGCGTATTTCGGTGGATCTGCCTGTTCTGCTCCCTGCTCCATCTCTGGTGAATCCTCTCACCCCCTGCACCTCTGGCCTACACCCCAGTTCTTGTATTCATACATAAATAAAAATAAATCTTTAAGAAAATGATAAACTTCTGGTAATGGGTAATTGATGCCACACAGGACTGATAGTTTACCTGCTACTTCTGATGAAATTTTATGATCTCTATCCTGCCCATTCTCAGAAGCCAAATTTATGACCTTTGGGAACTTTTGCATTGTAGGGGAAATGAGAAAATTTTTCAAGCAATGTAAGTTTTATACCTATGCATAGTGACGTTGATCAGGTTGGGGGAAAAAAAAACCCACATCAGAAAAATCTGGGTGGGAATCTCATTCACTTTTTAGCTACACGACATTTCATGAATTTTGAATATCTTGAAAATATTGAATTACAAAGTAGATATAATCTGAAATTTTCCTAACGGTTGAGAATTAGCAAAGACTCACATAAAGCAACTGCTGCAAGATCTTGCCTCTCAGAAATAGTCACCCTTCCCTTGCTGTTGCAGTTCAGCCATAGAGAGCAATTCAACGTGCCATAGGCAATAATGACATTAATGGCACATGAAATAACTTACAGTATCAATAAGAAGTGTGAGAGTTGTTAAGGCTACAGTCGTAGGAATAGTTAAATACAATATGTAGCAATGATAAAATGTGTGGGATCAAAATAAGGCTGATGTAATTACAGGGAGATGCGTTTTAACCAATCTGCCCTATAGGCCTGTCAAATCCAGTTGCCCTCCGTCATCAGTCTGCTGTGCATGTTTTCAGAACATTGTCTTTGTTGAGATGGAACATTCTCTATTCGCTTCATCGATCACTAGTTCATACATTTGGCAAACATACAGTTTGGGTATCTGTTAGGTGTGAAACCCTAAGCTAAGTGCTGTGCTTGTCGACCAAATAAATGACTTTTGGTTTTTGATAACTGCTCTTAAGACTAAACAACTTGAATAATGAACCATGCCTAGGCTCAAAAGTCTATGACATGTTTCCAGGACAAGCTGTGGAGTATGCCACCTCTGGCTGATGTGCAGGCTATGGACCACGTGACTCCAGAACATTCCATTCACACTGAGATCTCTATGAATGGCACCCCAGGAGTCATACAGCCTTTCTGGTCATGCATGAACTCCTGGGCATAGGCAGGTTGGCCTGAAATTCAATAACTGCTCAACAATTTCATCTCCCACTCTTCTTGGACACATGTCCACCAGCTGCTCACCACCCATGGACTCCAGGTCCCACCTCTGTACCTAGGACTGAGCCCTTCCTCCTCCATGATCAGTGTGCCCTGCTGTGCTAGGACGAACCCTGGCCAAATCTTTTCCTCAGCTGCTCAGCTTTCAACTCTCTGCTTCCCAGTTTGAAGTGGCTTGTTTAAAATCCAGGAGTCTGGGTGCAGTTGGCCAGTAATGGGGAGGTTTGTGGTGCTAACATGTAAGTTGCAACCTAGGTACTCCTCTTGATAGAATCTGCAGATTGTTTAGCATCAGAGTTAGTAAAAGTAGCCAAGGAAAAAAAATGGCCCTCATTACTCTGTGCAAGATTTAAAACCATGTAGGGGAAACCAAATCCAGATACTTTTCTACTGTCCTGCTTTGTAACAGTTCTAAGAGGTTCTCTATCTTAAAGGGAAACCCAGGTTTCCATTAATCTTGTGTTACTTTGCCCTCAGCTATCCCCTGGTTGCCTTCCTTGAGTAGTCTGTTAAGCCTAGAGAGGATTTGTGTCATCCTTGTGTGTAAGGAGAAAGGAAGAAGCCAGGGAAGTTGGCTCACACCTTTGCAGCTGCTGCAGCCCCTAGAGAGGCATTCAGTCAGGTCACCACCATCCTGGGGTTTGCATCTGGTCACGACAGGGATACCGTTTCTAGTGGCCATGAGACCTGGGCTTGTGTCCAGGCTGCTTATCATATATTGCACTATTTTTAACTTAGTTTGTTACACATTAATTATGCCTCTGAGTGCTAGACCAGTCGCTTTCTCTCTGGTTCTTATATAGTCCTTCCAAATAGGTATTATTATCTGCACTTGACAGATGTGGGAACCAGACTCCAAAAAGATTAATAAGTGATTTTTTTCCATGGTGGCCCATTGCTCCATGTCTGTTCAGATTGTGTGTGTGTGTGTGTGTGTGTGTGTGTGTGTGTGTAGGGAGGGAAGTGGCAAGGGATGAGTTTCCTCTAAAACTATATGGTGTTTTACAATATCATAGTCCTTTCTAGAGAGGTCTATCCATTGAGATTGTAAGATCAATTTTACGTTCGTCCTTAACAATGATTTCTTTTCTCAAATTTCTTTTTGTTCAAAACAGCTTGTGTTCAAAGAACAATAGCTCTAATAGTACCTATGAAAATTAGTGATTCCTAGTAGTGCCTCTGAGTCCTAAAAGTAAAACAAACTTTTGCTTGCTTTTAGCATGACTACACTAAGGATGTGTTTTTCTCTTTGAATAAATGAGCCACGTGGAAAAGTCCAATGTAAAAAACACAGAAGAAATTTTTCCCCAGGCCCCATTTTGTGGCTCTATAGTTGTTGAATGCTCACAAATGAAATGAATACAGGCACATTCTGGTGGTTACTCTTAAATCAGAAGAGGGTGGGAAACCAGCAGATGGGAATATTCTGGGTATTAGAAATTGTCTGCCTCCCTGTGATGTCCCGCTGAGCAGCTAAAAGAGGTAAGTGAACATAGAAAAAGTAGCCAGCCAGTCCAGCACCAGCTATATCCCCCACCCCTGGGTTCCTGTGAAAAGAGCTGCTCGGACAGGGACTCTGGTCAGACCAGAGTGGGGTTCCACAGTGGCCCCCAGACAGACTGCAGGAGACACAGACCCCACGTTCCCTTCCTGTTATGGTTCTTTCTTCCTCTCACTGCCAGTTCCCTGCCGCTTGTCCTCACCCCCTTCCCTCCTCGCTGCCTCTCCTCTAGTTCCATCTGCAGCCAGATACATTTATAACCATATTTTAATTTTTTTAAGATTTATTTATTTATGCATACAAGAGCTGGGGTACAGGCCGGAGATGTGGGGGGTGAGAGGATCCCCCAGAGGCAGAGTGGGGAACAGAACAGGCAGACTGACTGAAACACACTGCTGAGGGGAGCAGCGGGTGAGACAGGAGAGGTCTGCCTCGCCATGTGGGTTTCTCCCTGGCCGGTCAGGGATCAATCTCATGCTGCAGAGGCTGTGGATTGCTTCAAGTGTGGTGCTTAACCCCTTACGTCACCAGGGAGGCCCTATAACCATTTTGGGGGTAACACATGGGGGCACAGCATTTCATTTGACTACAATAATAAAAGTTGCAAACCAGAAAGCTTGTCTGAAAAACAAAAAGGAGGTTGTAGGGTAAAGAAAATATCAGGCTTTTCTGCCCTTCCGCCATCAGGATAGATGGTGGATCCTTGTCCTGAATGCATGCCTGATGGCGGGCACCTGGAGTAGGGTGTGGGCCTAGGTAGATGGGATTCAGCTGAGCTAAGACTGTGCTTTTAAGGGCGGCGTCACGGGGACGCCAGCAGCAGCAGTAGAAGCCGAAGCCGAAAGAGAAGCCGAGAAGCAGCAGAACAAACTCCAGAGAGTTCAGATAGTGAAGATTTGCTGGGGGCTGGGAGGCCTGCCAGCCTCCCAGCTCCACAGCCAGCACCCCTGCCTGCCATATGCCTGGTGAACCCCAATAAAAGACCTGCAAAACCACTGAGGACTCTGACTCCTCCTTTACCCGGTCTGCTGGATCGGAGGACCTGCACTGTGCCCAGTCCTGCCCTTACAGAGGTATATACAGAACAGCAGTCTCCCAGTTAGAAGCCCTGGATCTCCAGATGGGCATGGAGCAGAGAACAGGGCCCCCCACCCCACCCCACAGCTGTGTGGGAAAGTCTGCTGAGTAGACTTTCAGTGGAATAAATATGTCTCACCCCTATCTTGCAATTCACTTTCAAATATGCCTGTGTTTTGTGGTTAATAAAATACAAACATGTAAACAAATAACCAATTTCATAATATTGGTTTTCTTTCCTTTCAGGCAACTGAAACATACATCCAAGTATAATTGCAATCTCTAAAGACAATATGAGATTTTATATCCTTCAGATTGGGTCCCAGCACTCAGATAGACTGAGGCTTGCTTTGATTGGGTGGTTGGCCCCTAGCAATTAAGTTGGCCCTTTAGAAACTGGGTCCTTCTCTCTGTGTGGTGGGGGTGGGGTGGCGGGAGGGCAGGAGAGGGCTGGGAAAAGGATTCCTGGTCCTGGATGTGCAAACTGTAGTAATACTCAGAGTATTTGAGGAGCTAGGTATTTCTGGCAATTAATAAAAAAATTTTTAAGTCATAACATAGAAATGTTATAATATAAAATTGTTTAATAACCTCCAGAGGCATCAACACTATTAGAATGTATTATTTCCCCCCAGACTGAAAGTAATCGTCTCTCTACCAACTTGACTAAGTCATTAAGAAATAGTAAACAGGTGAACCAAGTCCATTCCCAAAATCTGTGTGTGGGCCTGCTCCCCTGACGCGTGTTGGAAGGACATGACACCCACTTTTTAAAGCTTGTTTCTGAAGTTTGGATTTTTTTTAACTTACATTTTGAATATCTCATTTGATGAAATATTCAAACAGTGTTTAAATAGCAAACAAACAAACCAAAAAAACCCCAGAAGACCGATGAAGTAAAGCTCCTTGTTCTAAATGGGAGGTCTGTCTCAGAGCCCACTTCCTTCTCTTCGTTTGCATAATAAAAGAGTCTGCTAGCAAATCTGACCTGTAGGGGACTTTGACTCCAGGAAGGAAGCTACTTTCTACCTCCCACAGCTGCTCAGTGCCCACAGGGACTGAGCCTTGATGGAAGCAGGGAAACTGAGACTAGAAAGCAGAGCTAAAACCAAACATCAAGCAAGCATCATTCCACAGGTGGAGAAAATGTTGCTGGAGCACTGACTCAGCAGTTCAGCAGCTCCGTGACCTCAGGCAATGATGGAAAAGCCCTAAACCCGCTTTTCTGCTGTTTCACATGTGGGGTGTGTAGGGTAAGTAAATGTTATCAGGCTTTTCTGCCCTCCCGCCATTAGGATGGATGATGGATCCTTGCTGTCCTGAATGCATGCCTGATGGCAGCACCTGGAGCAGGGTGTGGGCCTAGGTAGATGGGATTCACCTGGGCTGAGACTGGGCTTTTAAGGGCGGCGTCACGGGGACGCCAGCAGAAGCTGAGAAGCCAAGAACGAACAGAAGCAGGAGAGCAGAGAGAACACAAGAGAAGGCCGGAGAGCCCAGATAGAGTGAAGCACCCCTACCTGCCATGTGCCTGGTAAATCTAAATAAAAGCCTACAAAAGCCACTGAGGTCTCTGACTCCTCTTTTACCCGGTCTGCTGGATCAGAAAACCTGCCCAGTGCCTTGTTCCTGCCCCTACAGGGTAACAGTCCAGACCTCAGGCACCTTGAGGGTGAAGAGGGGGAGGAGGGCGCAGAGCTTGTGCCTGGAGAGTGGGGAGGGCTAGTCTTCCTGTAACAGGGTGGTCCCCAGGAAAGGGGGAGGTTCCAGGTTTCCAACCTCCCCCTTTTCTGGGGACCACCCTGTTACATTCCTACCACCTGCACCCCAGCACTGCCAGTGTCATTTTCTCCTCCCTGACTCCATTTCCCCCCACATATCTCCCCGTCTCTTCCAGATGACCCTCTGCCACACAGTAAGTTCAAGGTGATTTAAGGCCTCCTGCCCCCCTGAAGCCACTCTCCCCCTGGCATGGTGGGAGATACCGGTGCCCCAGGCACAGGTGCCCCAGCAGAAGGCTCAGCTGGGGGCGCGGCTACAGTGAGGCTCCCTCAGGAGCTTACAAAGCCTCAGCAGGTCAGACCCCTGTTCCCACATACAGAAAGTCCTCAGGGGAACATGCGTGTGAAACTGGCAGCCAATCACATTTGGAAGGTTCTTCCCTTTGTTCATCTCCCCTCCTGCCTGGACTTCTTCCTGGGTCTCCGCAAAAAATGTTACCCTGAAGTCTGTAAGAATCCCTAAGTTCCCAGCTGGTGAGAGAATCTCCCCACAACGCAGACCAGAGAGCTCCCCACGGAGCCTGCCGGGGTCTGGGGTGCAGGCCATGTCAGAGTTGGGGTACTCACCAAGAATCAGGGTGGGCCTCCTCAGAGGAGGGGAGGAGAGCAAAGCCCTTGTTTCAGCCTCCACACTTAAAGGGTCACCCCAAAACACAATCATCAAGAGATAATACTTGAATGTAACATGTAAGATATAAAATAAAAATTAAAGCCGAAAAGAATTTGCGATGGAGCATGTCCAGATCTTAAATAATGAGTAGTTCCTCTGGTTTATGGTTCCATTGCATATTCTTTTCTGCTTTGTCAAAGATTAGTTGACCATAAATCTGGGGGGGGGGCGGGTAGGAGGGAGTAGGATCAAAACAAGGGGGGTGGCCAATGGTCACTACATTATGATTAAGGGGACAATACTTCAAGAAGAAATAACACTCATTAACATATACTCACCAAACGAAAGAGCACCAAAATATATCAGACAACTGTTGTCCTCTCTGAAAACAGACATCAGAGAAAACACATATGTAGTGGGAGACTTCAACACACCACTATCAACAATGGATAGATCAACAAGACAAAAAATAAGTAAAGAAACTAAAGCTCTAAATAAGGACCTAGAGCATTTGGGCTTAACAGACATCTATAGAACACTAAACCCAAAAAAAACGGAGTACACATTTTTCTCAAGCGCACACGGATCATTCTCCAGGATCGATCACATACTGGGGCACAAGACAAACATCAACAGATACACCAAGATTGAAATCATACCAACCATCTTTTCTGACCACGAAGGCATCAAACTAGAAATAAATCATAAAAAGAAGGCAAGGAACTATCCTACCTCATGGAGATTAAAAGCCACACTACTGGAAGACCACTGGACTAACGAGGAGATCAAAGAAGAAATTAAAAAATTCTTTGAATTGAATGACAAGGAGGACACCAATATCCTAAATGTATGGGATGCAGCAAAAGCAGTAATAAGAGGAAAATATATAGCAATAGAAGCTCACATCAAAAAACAAGAAAGAACTCAAAGAAACAACCTAATCTCGAAGCTCAAAGATCTAGAAAAAGAACAACAAAAAAACCCCAGAACCAGTAGAAGAAAAGAAATAATAAAAACCAAAGCAGAAATAAATGAAATTGAAACTAAAAAAACAATCCAAAAGATCAATGAAACCAAGAGCTGGTTCTTTGAAAAAATAAATAAAATAGACAAACCCCTAGCCAGGCTCACAAAGGAAAAAAGGGAGAAAGCACAAATACACAGAATCATAAATGAAAGAGGAGAAATCACAACGGACACAGCAGAAATCAAAAGAATAATCAGTAACTACTATGAACAGTTATATGGAAACAAGTTCAACAATCTAGAGGAGATGGACAAATTCCTACAACTCTACAATCACCCAAAGCTAGATAAAGAAGAAATAGAACACCTAAACAGACCAATTACAAGCAGCGAAATTGAAATGGTAATTAAAAACCTCCCCAAAAACAAAAGCCCAGGACCTGATGGATTTACAAATGAATTCTACCAAACATTCAGAGACGAATTAGTGCCTATCCTTCACAAACTCTTCCAAAAAATTGAGAAGGAAGGGACAATACCAAACACGTTCTATGAAGCCAATATTACACTAATACCAAAACCGAATAAGGACAACACAAAAAAGGAAAACTATAGGCCAATCTCCCTAATGAACACTGATGCAAAAATCCTCAATAAAATTTTAGCTATCAGAATCCAACAATGTATCCATAAGATAATTCACCACGACCAAGTTGGATTCATTCCAGGGGCACAAGGATGGTTTAACATCCGAAAATCAATCAACGTTATCCAACACATCAACAAAAAGAAATATAAAAACCATATGATAATATCAATAGATGCTGAGAAAGCTTTCGACAAAGTGCAACACCCATTCATGATAAAAGCCCTTGAAATTCTTGGGATACAAGGAACATACCTCAACATCATAAAGGCCATCTATGACAAGCCAACAGCCAGTATCATTCTCAATGGTGAAAAGCTGAAAGCAATTCCATTAAGATCTGGAACAAGACAAGGATGTCCACTCTCACCACTGCTTTTCAATATAATACTGGAAGTCCTAGCCAGAGCAATAAGACAAGAGAAAGACATCCAAGGAATCCAAATAGGAAAAGAAGAAGTCAAACTATCACTATTTGCAGATGATATGATAATATACATAGAGAACCCCAAAATCTCCACAGAAAAACTAATTCAACTCATCAATCAATTCAGTAAAGTGGCAGGATACAAAATCAACACGCAAAAGTCAGTAGCCTTCCTATACACAAACAATAAATCTGAAGAAGAAGAAATCAAAAAAACCACCCCTTTTATTATCGAAACAAAAAAAATCAAATATTTGGGAATAAATCTAACAAAAGAGGTAAAGGACCTATACAAAGAAAACTATAAAACACTGTTAAAAGAAATAGAAGAAGACACAAAGAAATGGAAAGACATCCCCTGCTCATGGATTGGAAGAATAAACATTATTAAAATGGCCATCCTACCAAAAGCAATATACAGATTCAATGCTATTCCAATCAAAATCTCAATGGCATTCTTCAAAGAAATAGAACAATTATTGATGAAATTCATATGGAATCACCAAAAACCCCGAATAGCCAAAGCTCTACTGAAAAAAAAAGAAGGAAATGGAGGCATCACACTCCCAGACTTCAAACTATACTACAAAGCCATAATCATCAAAACTGCATGGTATTGGAACAAGAACAGACATACAGACCAATGGAATCGAATAGAAAATCCAGAAATAAACCCACAGATTTATGGTCAACTAATCTTTGACAAAGGAGCAAAGACTATGCATTGGAGCAAAGAAAGTTTGTTCAATAAATGGTGCTGGGAAAACTGGGTCGCTACATGCAAAAGAATGAAGCTTGACCACTACCTCACACCATACACAAAAATCAAGTCAAAATGGATAAAAGAACTAGACATAAGACCTGAAACCATAAAATACATAGAAGGAAATATAGGCGAAACACTACAGGATTTGCACATCAAAGACATCTTTACAGACACATCACCCAAAGCAGTGATAGTGAAGAGAAAGATAAACAGCTGGGACTACATCAAATTAAAGAGCTTCTGCACAGCAAAAGAGACAATAACAAAAACAAAGAGAAACCCCACCAACTGGGAGAACATTTTTGCACCCAACACTAATGATAAAGGACTGATCACAAAAATCTGCAAAGAGCTGATGAGACTCAGCAACAACAAAGAAAATAATCCAGTCAAAAAATGGGCAGAAGAGCTAAAAAGAAACTTCTCTGAAGAGGAAATGCAAATGGCCAACAGACATATGAAAAAATGTTCAACATCACTTGTAATCAGGGAAATGCAAATCAAAACTACCATGAGATACCATCTCACACCAGTGAGAATGGCACATATTAAAAAAACTAGCAACAACAAATGTTGGCGAGGATGTGGAGAAAAAGGAACTCTTGTGCACTGTTGGTGGGAGTGCAAACTGGTCCAACCACTATGGAGAGCTGTGTGGAGATTTCTGGACCTACTAAACATAGAGCTTCCATATGATCCAGCAATTCCACTCCTAGGTATTTACCCAAAGGACACAGAAACATCAATTCCAAAGAGCACCTGCACTCCTATGTTTATAGCAGCACTGTTTACAATAGCTAAGCTTTGGAAACAACCCAAATGCCCAAAAATAGATGACTGGATCAAGAAGATGTGGTACATATATACCATGGAATATTACTCAGCATTCAAAAAAGATAAACACATGCAATTTGCAGCAACATGGATGGCACTGGAAGGGATCATGCTCAGCGAAATAAGCCAAAAAGAAAAAGAAAAATACCGGATGGTCTCACTCATAGCAGGAATCTAGAAAACTTAAATAAGGGACCAGGAAAATGAATATAAGAAAGTGAAAATCAAAATCAACAAAAAACTATGAACCAGAGACACTTTTTGGGGGGTGGGGGGCGGGAGGGGAAGGATTGGGGTCAGAATGGGGCGTTTGCAATTGTATGGGGGAATATAAAAATAAAATTTAATATTAAAAAAAAAAAAAAAAAAAAAAAGTTCCGAGAAAGCACATCAAAAAAAAAAAACAAAACAAAACAAGGGGGGTGGGAATTGTGTGGGGACTATAACCAAGATGAAAATGCATACATTGTGCAAAAATGAAAAAAATGATGTAAAAAATATATAAAATAAATACAAATAAAACAAAAATGAAATATCTTTTTGAAAAAATGAGTAGTTCCTACCTCTGAGTTTTTCCCTTTGCCTCAGGCTCCACCTGGCCCACGTGCCTCCCCGTCTTTCCTTGGGAGGAGAAAGAAAAGAAAGGAGGAAACAGAAATTTTTTTTTCTGCATTGTTTCATGCCAAGCCCTGTGCAGACACCACTTCACCTCTTCCTCATGATCACAGCGAGATAGAGGCAAGTCTCACCCCATCCAGCAAGGGGGAGTCTTGATGAGTAGTGCAAGAGAGAGGAAGGGATTTGAACTCAGTGAGTCTGACCCCCTACTCAGTCTCTGGTGGTGGTTGACTGACTCCTTGATGGTCTGCTCGGGCAGCCATAAGGAAATCCCACTGGAGCCTGGAGATCAAGGTCTTAGCAGGTTTCCTTGGTCCTGAGGCCTCTCTCCTTGTCTTGCAGATGGTCACCTCCTCACTCTGTCCTCATATAGCCTTTCCTCATATGGTCACTCCTGGTGTCCTTTCTACTCTTCCGGGGCACAGACCTATTGGATCAGGGCCCCATCCTTATGACCTCATTTATCTGCTACCGCCTTAGAGACCCTGTCTCCAAATGCATCACCTTGGGAGCTAATGGCTTCAGCAGATGAATTTAGGGAGGACACACTTCATAATAAGTTCACAACAATCACTGTGCCCTGGAGATTTTGTTACTATTAACATCACAGAGATTAGTAAGAGAGTACCTCGCCCTCAGAATTTATGGATTTACATAAAGTGACCCAACCTATGGACACTGTAATTATAAAATACAAACTTCCTAAGGATAAGGGATTTTGCTTGTTCCCTTAGAGTTGTCCCTGGCACAAAAGAGGGCCTACACCTCTGTCTGATTACGTTCCCAAGCTCTGGAGAAGAAACAAAGGAATGTCTCCTGTTGGGAGATGAAGCAGGGAAAGTTTCTGCAGGTGAAAATGGAAGACAGTTTCTAGAAGATGCTGCATCAAGTCCTGGAGGAGGGCAGGAAGGGACTGCAGAGGGCTGCCGGGGCAGACACAGCAGTCAGGTTTGCTGGGGCAGAAGCAGAGGCTGTGGAAGGGGAGACGAGCCTGCTAGTCCCTGGGGGAGTGCAACTGCTGTGCTGGAAGGTCAGGACCTCATTCTACTGGCCTCTGGGTGAAATGTCCTTATTGGCCAGAGGTCAGACAGTATAATGGAAAGTGCCCTAGACCAGGCCTGAGCTACTAGCATTTCCTTCTTTTACACAGCTGTATCAGTTATCTATTGCTGCATAACAAATTACACCCCCCCCCCAAGGCTTCCACTTCCAAGGTCATTCATAAAGTTGTTGGTGGAACTCCAGTTCTTGAATGTCCTGGATTGAGGCTCTCACTTCCTCACTGGGTGCTGACTGGGGACCACCTTCCTTTTCCAGAAGCATTGACCTCTCCCTGGTGCAGTCTCATGGCATCTTGCCTCATGAGAGCAACTAGAGACAGTGCCAGCCAGAGGGAAGTCACAGTCCTTCACAGCCTGATCTTGCAGTGACGTCTTGCATCACTCTGCCATATCCTGCTCATTAGACGCAGGCCACAGGGCCATCCTGAACACAGAGTGGGGGCTACAACAGCCTCGAACACCAGATGGTGGGAGCATTTTAGAAGTGGCTGCCCTGGCGTTATGAAATATCAGAATCTTGAGGTGGAGATTATGTTTCTCATGAAGGGGCAGAAGCTAAAATCTGTGGACCTACCTTGAGAGAGTTGCTATGCCTCTAGATTCTTCTAGTGTTGCTCTGGCTTGGCAGCTCCATGATTGGGCAGTGATCACCTCAACCTCTCTGCCCCCACCATCTTGTTCTACCTCATGACACCCACACATTGCCCAGACTCTAATGACTGGCAGAAGTTGCCCTGGAGGGCATGGCTCTGTGCCCTGTGTGCTCTACTTTCCTCTATACCCACAATGTCCGTGCAGTGACGGGCCAGGGTGGGCATCACATTGCTTCCTGACATTCTCTTAGAAGCCTAGTGTTATCAAAGAACCTGACCTTGGAGCAGAGCAGTGAGACCAACACCACCCACACCTCTGCTCCTCAGCCCACCGAGACCCTTGAGTGGAAGGGGCTGTGTTTTGCCATCCACTCTTCAAATGTTTCTTGGATCTTTGTAAGTGATTACTTTCTAAATCCACATTTCACAACAAAAACGGTTCCATTGTGTTCTGAAAAAATCTCCTTAATTGAATGTTCTCTTTGTCAACCCAATAAAATGTCTTGTTTTGCAATAAGATTCCCCTGGCACCTTTCCTGGTGGTTTCCTATGAGAAATTCACTCATATAACAACCAGTATAGTAAAAGGCATCAGTTAGCTTGGTTCTGTCGGAGGGTCACCTTCCGGCGCCAACGCCCTGAGAGGTGGTGTGCACGCAGGGCGAGGTGGAGGATGACCTCGAGGCAGAATGGCAGAGCTCAAGGCTGCTCACACACTGCCCTGCTTCTCAGCTGAGATTTTTCTTTTTATATCCTACCACATTCTTACTTGAGTCCTCAATCTTCAAGAGTTTCTTACACACAAAGTGACCATAGGTAGAGAGGTGGCGTTCATCACCCTTTCCTTGACTGGGCTGGTCCAAAATTGCTTGGGCCAAGAGAAAATGGCAGACTCGAGGTATCACCCATTCTAGGTCTTTCCTTTGAAGGGGCTGGAAGTGCCTGCCTTAGTGACTTGGAATTCTAAGACCACCAGGCAATAAATCCAATCAACTCCCCCGCTGGATAAAGCACAAAGGCCCCACAGCTATATGGAGAGGGAGGGGCCTCAGTGGGGCAGACCTTCCAGCAGAAGCTTGACAAGGCTTTAGGCAAGAAAACGACCCTATCTCGACTCCTCCAGGCCAGACCAGCAGCCAACAGAGTTCTACAGTGATCCCCAAAATACCATCTGCCCAAGTGCCTGCCCTACAAATTCACGATCTAATACAGCGGTGGTTGTTTAATACCATTAAGTGCCAGTTACTTTTTACTCAGCTATTGCTGTTCCACCACTGGAACAGAAACGGATAATTGAAACAATGTAGTATGGTGTCCTTTTTGGTCTTTAAGGTATTTTCTTTAGGGAGTGTTAAGCAGAGGAGTGAAAAAAAAATCCTATGTTAAGATATTTAATACACACAGATTGAGCAAATCTCAAGCCCTCCTTCTGACAAATCTGCTAAGGGAATAATATCTCCTTTTTTTTGATGTGTCTGATATCATTGGACAATAATTTATAATGCATTTTGATTAATCTGTCAATACTGTATAAATTGAGCATTGCCTTTTCTGGATCCAGAGTTCCCTGAGGTCCAGCACCAGTTCTCTGAGGTCTAGAGTTCCCTCCTCTGCCCCCTTTTGCCTAGTATTGGGAACCCATACATGGGGAGAGAGTGAGGCCCCATTGAGAAAACATGACTGCTTTTGGCCCGCAGGCTTCCGAATCCCTCCAACCTTTGGAAGGCCCATGACATTCAGGGCACCTCTACCTGTTCTTGTTAGGCTACTAATTCACCAGGTGCCTGTGAGCGAGTGACTCTCTCTCCCTAGAATTCAGTCACTTCATCTGTAAAATAAGGACATTAGACTAAATGATACTCAGGTTCCTCCCATCTGTGATGCTCAGTATCCCAAGGAGGAGCAGTTGGCTTATGCACTTATTCGTTAAGCACCAGTAGCCCCTCTCTCATAAAGAGCTTCCCTGGGTCATGGAGAACAATACAAGTTGCCCCAAGAATGCAGATGGGGGTTCCTTTTGGGATCCACATGCTAAGGAGCACCCAGCTGAAGCAGGATGACTCCTTTCTCCTGGTTGGTATAACTTGCACATCTCACAGCAAGTGGCCTCCACGGGGAGGGCACAGTGGTTGCCACAGCATCTGGAGTGCTGACACTGCCACCCAAGACGGAGGTCTCGCCTAGAGACCCCTTTCCTGAGTTTCAGAAGACACTGATGCTGTAGTACGATAACTAGTATTTCTCGATATGACCTTCTTCCCTGCCGCTCTGTGCAATGCCCTCCATGCTCCAGTCACAGAGGCTCATACTCTGGACTGTGTGAGATGCTTTTCTCTCCCCATAAACCCTGCCAAGAGTCATCCCGAATGTCAGCCCTTGCAGGGACACGGGTTGAGCGGAGAGGCTCTCCACTTAGCCTCCCTTGGCTGAGCCAGAGGATGCTGAAAGGATCTCGGCAAGTTCTTCTCTTCGACTTGTCAGTTCACGGAGCGTGTGGGTGGCGTCTTAGTCACGGTCGCATATAGAAAGTGTAAACACTGTCTGCACACCACAAATCACAGACAGCGCTTGCACACTCTCTTTCAAAGGGGTTCATTTTTATCTCTGAAGAACCACTGAGCTGTGGCTCAGAGAGGAAAGTGACTTTAAGATCACCCCACCACAGGGGCCCTGCAGAAAGACTTGCTACTCGTCCTCCCCGATCCCAGGAATATGGACTTCTCCTCGTTGGGAGGGAGGTGAACGCAAGCCCTCTTCTCCCCATGGATACATCTCCTTTGTTTCCATGTCTGGGAAGTGCCCCAGGATTCCCTGCTGCGTTACCCTGGGAGACTATTGCTCAATCCCAGCAGCTGTTCTGGAGGAAAAGCAAGAGCAGACCTTCTGAATGCATCCTACATACAATGCAATATTGAATTGAAGATCCCTAATGCGCGAGAACACTTTTATTGTGCGGTCTTCTTCCAGTGAGGTCTAGCTCTTAATTTCCAGTGGGCGTAGCAGGAAGTGCTGGTGTAAAAAATAAAACATATATATTGCTAATACTGTTGCTGTATAAAACAATGTTTGGCCAAGATGGTTGAGATATGATTCAGCCCTTGTTCATCAAGTTGCTAAATATTATTCAATGAGTGGAGTCACCATATGGTCTAACTGAGTTTCCTTGGAGGCTGGGTAAAATATTGTGTTGGATATAGAATTTGGAATCGTGCACGTCTCTGGCGGGTAGGGTCCGAGCGAGCAGCAGACGGCTAATGGCATCAGCTCTCATGCAAAGATTAAAATGAATCAGAGGACGGCAGTGGCAGAGATCGGGAGGGGTAGCTCTGCCAGGTCGGTTTCTCTCACAATCTGATGAAGAGTGGGCAGAGCCACACATCTAGACAGAGATGCAATCTTTAAAGAAAAATGTGTGCAGGCAAGTACATACCAGCTGGGAAAGTCTAAATGACTGAAACCTATGACTCAGAAATCTTAAATTGCCTGAAAATTAATGAAGCTCTGTGGGGATGACTCAGTTCATTCATGTCCCGAGCTTGCAGACTTTAAAGCCTGCAGAAGGGACCGTTGTGCAAAGTTGGGAAGATCAGACCCCACAGAGGGGGTCCTCACACCGGGAGGTGGTGTGGGGTGCAGGTCCCAGGAATCTGGGCCCGAGAGGCAGATGCCTGGTGCTTTTTCTTCCCACAAGATGAGAAAGAATGGATGGCCTCAGGCAACTGAGTCTCTGTCACCCCATGTCAGTCCGTGTACAATGAAAAGTAAAGGTCAGATGATTTCTTAAGTTTCTGTCAGTTTCAACATCCTGAGGAGCCAGGGTCCCCAGAGGAAGCAGGATTTGCCCCAATGGTTCAAGCATTGAGATTTTAATGAAGGGCCTCTCTGGACGTGTGTGCCAGGTTAAAAGAACAAAAAGAAAGTGAAACGCCCAGAGATAAGTAAAAGCATGACTACTACTACGGCCAAAGGATAAAAAGTCATGAATGCTCCTGCAGCCCTATGAGCCCTGGACCTCTGGGGTGGCTGAAGAGGAGGGGGTGCCCCTCCGGGGCCTTCCCAGACACACAGTGCTAAAGTGAGAAGCAGCAGAGAAGGAATAAACTAATCTTTGTCTTGTCTCCTCCACGTACCAGTTCCCCACAGGGCCCTCTGTGGTGTCCCCCCCGTCGGCCCCCGCCCCATGGAGGGATCAGGGGAAAGAGCCCAGATCATGCAGGCCACGAGGATGGGCCTCCTGCAGCGCAGGCAGTGCACAGGAGCGGAGAATAAACCCGGAGGAGTGGACGCAGAAATAGCCGCGCGTAGTCCACCACTTGGAAGGAGCGGCCTCCCAGGATGTTCAGAATAAGCATCCCCAAGACACACGTCACTGGCATGTGGATTATTCTGAGCCCAGGTCAATCTAGGCTCTGAAGACTCGCCAGAAACTTACACCACTCTCTTAACTACTAAGAAGAGTGAAGATAGAGTGTTACCCAAATTAGGGTTTACTAGAAATAACCTTTCTACTAAATAAGCCCGTCTCTACAGCAGGACAAATGCACGCTTATTGGAAATCTGGTCTTCACGGTTCCCCTCCTTGAAGCCCCAAGCCCCTATCCCATCCCTTTGTTTGCCTTCTATATCCTCAATTTGCCCCACTGACTTTGGAATCCACATCGATGTGGGTTCTTCGTTTGTATGTAATTAATTTTTTCTACCTCTAAACTGTGATATTAATTTGATTGCCTGACCAGACTAACAAGGACATAGAGGGGTCGGTGGAAACTTCCTCTGCTTCCCATAACTTAATACAGTTCACATGTGACTTCCTAGTAGGGAAAAGGGCAGGAAATTGTTTTCTTCCTTCTGGAGTCATTCAAGGGTAATTGTTAGGTGACAGTGTTGCTGAGGGTAGGAGTCTTTTTGCTTCTTTCTTGAACTTTTCAGAACTATCACAATATCTGGCACATAATAGATAATCAGGAAATATTTGCTGTAATAAAGACTCATCACAATCAACATTTATAAACATCTATATGTGTACAGGGCTTGCTGCATGGCAGATACTCTGTTAATATCTGCTGAATGAATAATGAATGTGTAGGTTAAAAACAAATTACGTAATCTTTTGGATGAAAGGTTTTGCAAACCTCAGGCAAACCCTTTGGTATTTTTAGTCTCAGTCATTTTGAATGTGATTTATGGCTATCATTGTACAATCTGTATAGATTTTCTTGACTATGAAAGTGGGCCTGACAGTGTGAGGCCTTGCGAGGTAATAAATTAATAAATAAGAGACGACTTGAAAGAGACATCTGCCGATTATCGGTGCTGAGTTTTACCAGCTGGAGTGTTTACAAAGTAGAGTGGCACATTCAAATTTTTGTAGACTCGCCTCCCAGCAGGTCCTAAAAGGTTGCTCTTTAGAGTCACGTGGGCCACAGAAGGACACCAGCTCTCTGACCTCACGGCTCTCAGACTGGTGATAAGACTTGAGCTAGTAAGCCTCTGTTTCCTGTTAATGCCTGCCTCATCATGTCAGTGACAGGGCTAAATGAGACAACGTCTCATTTAGGAAAGAGTCTGGCATGTACTAGATCTTCGCCTGTTCTTGAAACCATGACTGATTCCCCAGATGCATGTTTAACTACCTGATGATCTTACAGAGACAACAGAGCGTGATGTTCACCTTTGAGTCATATAATCTGAGCATGCACAGAAACAATGAAGTTTAAGCCAAATTCCAAGCCCATCAAAACAAAGAAACTACTGACACGGAACTCAGAAAACAGAGGACAAAATGGGAAAACCAAGACCATATTTTGAAGTGAAGGTTCATCCCAGCCATCCAGAAACCCTTTCCATATGTGGACCAGTTTGTAATTAATCCGACTTTGCTAAGTCCATCATCTTACATTTCTATCGTTTATCTCCTTCCTTTCTCCATTGTTATAAAATCATGCATAGATCCCAATTTGGGGAGACATATTTGCGCCTTGTCTCCTATCTTCTTGCTAGCCAACTCATAATAAAACATTGCTCTTCTCTCAAAAGCTGGTGCCACAGCGATTGGCTTCTAGGTGCATCGTGCAGCGATCTTATTGCTTTATTTCATTCTTGGTTCCATTTTCTTAATGTAGTCATTGACAAGGTGTAAGATCAAGGAAGATAAAAGACATTTTCTGCATGACTGTGCATGTGACATTTAAGAAAAAATTCATTATTTATCATGGGGAGACCCTTCCATAGAGGAGAAGCACAAGAAATATCACAGGTTGTATCATAAATCTAAAGTATCATTTACTGTTCCCATTTGAGAACTGAAGTTGACATGTGTCACTAAGCAAACAGAGACTCATCCCACATCTGTATTAGCAAGTCTTCTCTGAGTGTTCACATAACTAATGTGCAGATACCTCTGCCCAGAGCCAGTAGACATTCCCCGACCCTTCTAGGGGCTTCCAATTCTTTTCCTTCCAGAGGCTGAAATGCCAGATACATTTTCCTCCAGGCTTCCTTACAATTTAACAAGGATATGTGATAAATCATGAATGATGGAAGTCAGGAAAATATATTGGGAAATATGTTCCTGTCCCTTATGACTTGAATTCATTGTGCAAGGTAGTGATGCTTGAGGCTTTGGCTGTATCATGAGACCATTAAGGGAAAGCCATGATGTGACAGGTGATTTATAAGAAGGAATATGTACTTGGTCTTCATCCACTGCTCCTGACATACCTAAAATCTTTGTAATTTCCTACACTCTAGCCATAGGGACACCATGTGCTATAATATCTAGCTTTAACCTCAGTTTCAGAAATAGTTCTAGAAAAATAAAGGTGAATTGAGTGTCTTCTGTAACACATAACTCCTTTTTAATTATACCCAATGTCTGGTTAATAAGATAACTTTTGGAAAGCCCCTAGGGACAGGGACTGGTTGCCAGCGAAACCAGCCTTGATTGGAGGAGTAGAAATTTTGGCCCTAACCCCCACCCTCCAGGGTGGGTACAGGGGCTGCAGATTAAGTTCAATCATCCATGGATGATGATTTAATCAGTCCTCTTATGTTTTGGAGCCTCCATAAAAACCCAGAAAATCTCTGAACATAGGAGTCACCAGGTTGGCATCCCCATGCCAGGAGGTGGCCTAGACTCCCCAGGACAGAAGCTCCTGGGCTCAGGATCCTTCTGGACTACTGATCTGTATACTTTCATATCCTTAAACTGGCAATCTGGTAAGTAAACCTGTTTTATAAGGTATGTGAGTAACTCTAGAGGATCTTGGGATCCTCTGATTTAAGTCAGAAGCACAGACAGAAATTGAACTCGTGGTTAACCTTTGAAATGGGGGCACTATCGCAGGCCTCGGCCCTTGCTTTGGGAGATCTGAAGCTAGAGAGTGTCAGAATTGAGTTAGTAGCAGGCAGCCCGGAGGGTCCTGCAGAACTACCTGATGCACAGCAGTGCACACCTTGGTGTCAGAGAGAGGCAGCATGTGGAAGAGCAGCATGAAAGTAAAGGACACACCCCCATGTTTCCCTCCTTTGTACAAGAGAACAGGAGAGAAGATGGCAGCGACTTGGCATAACTGAGCGAGATACTCACATTCCTATCTGAAGAATTCACGCGCTTACAGATTCCTTTACAAACTCTCACTGATTATGCCACTTGCAGTTACGCATTCCCATCACCTGTCCAAAAGCTTTCTAATGGCATTAGATTTGTTCTGGGCCAATAGTTGAGTCCCACTCTTTTCCTCTCTCCTGCCTTCCTCCTTCCGACATCAATTTAGCCAAACAAAAGGTGGAGAAATGCAGAAATAACCCACTCCGAGGCCCCTGGTGAAGAGAGAGGACCTGTCTCTCCACCTCAGCCCCCATGGAGTCTGACAGAGGCGCCCTGCCTGCTCGCTTGGTGGAAAGTTGGTTCTTGTAATAAATTCCACTTTCAATTCATTAGTTCCGTGTGACTCCAGCCACCTTGGGTAGAAAAGGGGTCGAATTTTTATCCTGTTTTTTTTTTGCCATTAGATTATTTTCAGGATCAACGGAAGCAATGTGAATCTTGAAGGGGGCGCATAGAGCAAAGTGTAACATCGGCCCGTCTACCTCATGGGTGACTTTGTATGTCCAACGATACATTAAAAATGAAAATGGAGCCTCTCTGGTAGCACAGGGTTTAAAGTCTCAGTGCCAGCAAGTTACTGCCAGCCACCGCGGCCTGAGCTAGATCCTGGCCAGGGAGCTACCCACACGGTACAGCAGACCTCTCCTGTCTCCCCGCTGCTCCCCTCAGCAGTGGATTTCAGTAGATCCTCTGTTCTGTTCCCCACTCTGTCTCTGGTGAATCCTCTCACTCCCTGAATCTCTGGCCTACACCCAAGTTCTTGCATGCATCAATAAATAAAATAAATCGGGCCTCCCCGGTGGTGCAGCGGTTGAACGCTGGGTTGCGAAGCTGCCCGCAGCCTCTGCAGCGCCTGTTCGATCCCTGGCTGCTCCCCGGCCACTGGAGGAGGGTCCCACATGGCGCGCAGACCTCTCCTGCCGCCCGCTGCTCCCCTCAGCAGTGTCCTTCGGTCCTTCTGCCTGCTCTGCTCCCCGCTCTGGCTCTGGTGAATTCTCTCACCCTCCCGCGCTTCTGACTGTACCCAGTGTTTGTATAAATAAATAAATAAATCTTCAATAAATAAATAAATAAAATAAATCTTAAAAAAAATAAAAATGATTCTTCAATCATTGCAATTCTATGAGATGAATATATTAACATATGTAATTTTCAAATAAGGAGACTAGAACTTTTTGGTGAGTGGATGACAGAGGCAAATTTCTCAGGTCTGAGTGACCTCACAGTCTCTCCTGTCAGCTCTTTTGCTGAAAGCCTCTACCTAATTATCTGGCACAAAGAAGCTGCTTTCCTCACTGTTGCGCGAGGTCCTGCTAGCAGCTTGGAACACTCATGCATTCTCATCTGAGCAGATATAATTATCGATATAATTTTGAGCTGCTGTAATTTCATTCTACTGAAAAATCACAGCAGGTCTCTGAAATATTAGGAAGACTTTGGGGCTAAAGAAAATAAAATGTCTGGCAAAAAAGCTGCCATATGCCCAAGATCTCAGGGGCATCTGTGTGTGCTCATCACCCTCCGCCACTCTCCCTGTTCAATTTGTTCACCAGGTAACTCTAACAGCTCATGGGGCTAGAACACGTGTGTGCGGGGTGTCTGCTTCCAGCTCATGCCTGGCAAGTGGTTTATTACTTCATGTTGTAACACACAAGGAAACTGTCCTTCTTCTGTTGGCCACTGAATAAATCTCCTCTCAAGATACAGTTTCTGTCTACTGGGAGGGACGTGTTTATCAGAACACTCAATGAGTGTCTCCACCCCAGGCATCTGAGACTCATGGTGTGAGCTTAGCAGCGGGTGTAGAGGAGCAAGGACCCAGGCTGGGAATTGGGACAGGATTGGCAGGAAAATAGAAGGTTGATGGGGAAAGGGATCATGTAAGAGGAGGGACGAGTCTACATATTGTAAGCTACAGAATATGTAGCTTGTGTGTGTGTGTGTGTGTGTGTGTGTGTGTGTGTAGTGTAGAACTTCCTTCTGTTTTCAAGTTAAAGAAATGACAGGGACATGTTTATTAGGGCACATGTTGAGTCTCCTCAGCTCAGGCCTCTAAGATCCACGGTGTGAGCTCAGCTGTGGCATCACCAGCAATTCATGGCGCCTTTCATTTCTTTAATTTGTAAACATAAAAATTCTGGAATAGACTCCAAATCCCAATTCTGTAGCTTATAATAGGTAGCCTCATCTCCTCTTACATGATCCCTTTTCCCATCAACCTTCTATATCACCGCCAGTCCTGTCCTAAAAATGAGGGAGTGGTTTGGGAATAAGGTAATGGGTAGAAGCTGGAGGAATCTTGAGGCCCACACTAGAAAAATCCTAGATTAAAGAGACTACTGGTAGAAATATGATGTTATAAACACATCTGGTGAGGTCTCAGACAAACACACGCAGAGAATTATATGTGATAACACAGGCAGATATGGGGGGTGATGATATAAGCCAGGAGACTCCTGGGACTCCCAGAAATGGGAACAGATGAGAAACTGTGGAGAGACCTCAGTGCCTGATGTAGGACTTCCAGACCCCAGAACTATGGGGAAATAAATTCCTCCTGTGTTCCACCACCCAATCTGTGGTTCCTTGTAATACTCCTAAGAAATGAAGGTACCGGGGGCCCTATTATGATTCTAGAACATTGCTGGACTCTAAGGCAACCAAGAAGAATGGACATGGTCCTGCTTCTCAAAAATAGTTTATACTGGGCCTCCCTGGTGGCCTACAGGTAAAGTCTCAGTGCTATCACCACTATGGCCTGAGTTCGATCCCTGGCCAGGGAGAGGCCCTCATGGCGCAGCAGACCTCTTCTGACTTGCCTGCTGCTCCCCTCAGCAGTGTATTTCGCCAGTCTGCCAGTTCTACTCCCCACTCTGTCTCTGGTGAATCCTCTCACCCCCCACCCCTCTGGCCTGCACCCCAGTTCTTTTACACACACACACACACACACAGGTTTATACTTACCGTATTTACAAGTAGTCAGCTGGGGGCTGGCCTCGCACAGCTCTGCTGAAATAGGAGGAAGGACGCACTGGAGTCTTCAGACGGCTTCATCCAACACCAGTTTCTGACTTGAATCTTGCAAAGGTACAGTTCCTGTCCCATGTGCCGTGAATTAGAAGTGCCAGGTCCATGTGGACTGGAAGGGCAGGGAAGACTTCTGGGAGGAATTATTAACTGAATATGGTCTGGACAGATAGAGGAGTTCAGCTAGACCAGCAGTCGAAAGGGGCACGTTCCAGAGAAAAAGCTCTGCAGGCCAAGACCGGGGACAGACGAGCCATTATTAAGCTCCCATTGTATATTGCAAACTGTAGGTTTTGTGTCAGTTACTCCGCAAACACCCCAGCAAGGTGGCTATTATTTTCCACATTTCAAGCACAGACAGCGAGACTGGGAAGAGGCGGGGTCCCAGTGACCCAGAATTGCTGGTGTTGGGGCATGGGGAGAAGCCAGGTTGGCAGGATGGAGGGTCCCTCTCGACAGGGTTGCGAAAGCCCTTTTCTTTCATTCGCTCTGTCTGCGCCTTTCTAGATGTCCTTTTGGTCGGTTCAGTTAACATGATAGATTATCTGAAAATAAAGTGAAAAAAAAAAAAAAAGATCAAATTCCAGACTGATGTAGCCCAACAGTCGGCGACGATGTCTAGAATGCTGCGCCTATTACTGGGCAGACGGAGCATTTTCTCCACCCTGGATTTGTTGCTCTGGCACCGCGGGCTCCCGTTGGGCCCATCTGCCGGGTAACTTTTCTCTGCGATGGAATCATTAATTCTCTAGCGCTGAGCCCAATTGTGCATCGCGACTTTATGCCATTTTTTAAAAATAAATCTGTCCTGTGCCAATTTCTAATCTACAGAACAGAAAGGACTTTTGAGCCAGCAATTCATCCCCTGTGAAGCTGGAAGCCGAGGCAGTCGGGACAGCAACCTGGGTTTCGTCATCCAAACTTGCCGATGGCCGCCGTCCTGCTTCCTACTGCCTGGAAATTGCAGCAGAGCTGACATTTAGTGAGCTGCGCTGATGCCGTGTTGGGCCAGAGGCCTCATGAGCAATGTCTCATTTTGTCACCAGCACAACCCTCTGACTCAGTGCTCGACATGTATGAGCGGAAATGCCATCTGGAGTGGTAGAGTCTGGAGCCTCCCCGGACACGGTGGACAGGGGGACAGGTGTTCACATCCAGGGCACTCCAAATCCAGTCCATCCCTCGACCGCTCCCCTACACGCCCTTCAGGGTACATAGTAGGTGCTCAAGAAATGATTGGGTTGCTGAACAAAGGATGTTCTGTGTGACATGCATTCTCGGGTTCCTGGTTTGGTGCCTCTGATCATGCCCTTTCGTTTATTCACTCCCTGTGGTCTCTCCTGCCTAAGGATTTGAGAGTTAAAAAAATTAGGGAAGAAAAAAAGAACAAAGTAAGAGAAAGAGAGTGGAAGGAGACCAGGGCAGACTCAGGAATCTGGGCACACGAAGGATGGGCCTCATCCCTGTGTCTGCTCCCAGTGGTCAGATGTCCCGGCAGGCAGAGGAGGGGCTCCGCATGGCCTGGCTTTATAATATGCTCGCAGCCCGCCCGAGGGTGATGCCAGGCAGAGAGCCCAGGACGGAGCCACCTGGTGGGCGGCAACAGTTCCTGGGTCAGCCCTCTCCCTGCTGGGCAGCGGCCTGGGTGGGCTGGGATAGAAGGACCAGGCCTGGGGCCCATGGAGCCTGGACAGTCTCTAGCGGTGGTTGCAGCACGTGATGTGCCCGTGGGTGCTGGAGGCAGGGGGAGGCTGGGTGGTGGAGGACAGAGGGTGGGGGGTGGTGGCTCAGGCGGAGACTGCTGATGTGAAGTCAAGTTGCCGGTTCCTGGACGGAGGTGAAGGACTAGAGCCGAAGGAGATGAAGCCAAAGGGGACGATGAAGCTGGAACAAGGAGGAGCCAAGTGGGCAACCTCAACACACCTGGATTCCAGGGCAGAATGCGGTGACTGCCTGTCTCTGCAGGCGCTTCCCGTGTGGACTTGGGGGACCATGCGAGTGGATTTGAAGAGATGAAGCAGGTGGGCGGGCGATGGGCCTGGCAATGCCCCATCCTAATGCTGGGTTACTGTCTTAGGAGGTCCTGCAAGGGGCTGCGTGGACCCTCCCTCCCTTCCTCCCTCCCTAACAGGTGACCCTGGCCCCCTCACCATTCCCATACGATTTCATGGGAAGCCTTGGCAAGGGGCTGACGGAAACTGCCCAGAGCTGTGTGCCCGAATGCACCAGAAGGAAGCAGCCTTTTGCTTTCAGGATGCGGCCTGTTTGGGAGAGGCCTGGGTCCCGGACAGAAACACAGCACGACCTGTCCCTGGGTGGGTCACAGGCAGGGGAGAGCCGGCTTCCAGGACTCCTGCCTGGAGGAGGCAGCGGCCTGGTGTCGTGGTGCCTGTCGCTCATCAGATCAGTGTCCCTCTGCCCAAGATGCAAGGCCCCTCCCCTGGCAGCTGCGCTTGTTTCCAGAGCAGCCCCTGGAGAGCGGGGACTCCTTTCAAATGGAAGGTCCGCAGGAGCCCTGGCTGGGCGGATCCGCATGATCTGCCTTCCCCTGGCATGATCTGCTTCCCCCTCGCATGACCTGCCTTCCCCTGGCTCGCACCACTTGCCAGTGGAGACTGTTTGTAGACCGTAAAGTGCCAGTGATGACATCAAGGTGACTCCCTCCCGAGACAGGTGTTCGCCGGGGATCCTGCCTGGTGCAGAGGCAGGGCCGAGCCCTGACCTTCAGCGCTCGGCCAGGACCGTCACTGGCCTCAGGACTTGAGGGGCCCAGGGAGAGAGAACGAAGCGCATCATCACACTCAAAGCCACCTCACGCCAGCCGAGAGTTCTAACAGGAGCCCCGAGACCCCACCTCACCTGCTGGAGACCCAGAAGGAAGAAGGTTCTGGGACTACGTGTTGAAAAATAGCCCAGGTCCTGGGTGGGGCAGGAGGCGTCCTCAGCAGGACGGGCAGCAGGAGGACAGAGCTGGAGGGAGCCGGGTGGGTGAGGGAGGGGCAAAGGTCCCAGGGCTCAGCGGAGCGCGGCGCGGAACAGGGAGAAGGAACAGGATCAGGACGTTTGGAGCAAGGAAGGCAGCAGGCACTGAGGGGCTGAAGAGGGGTCTGCACGTTTTCATGTGTTATTATTTGTATTTTTCAGGGCACGGCGCTATACATCAGTGGCTACATGCCCTGCGTCGTGGTCACCATGGAAAGTCTAGTCTCCATCCACCACCTTGCAGGCGACGCTTCACCCATTTTACCTGCCTCTCCCCTGCCCCCCCACACTCCCCAACACTGTTCTGTTGTCAGAGTTTCTGTTCACACCACTCAGCCATAAAAGAAAGATGCACTGTTGCCATTGTGACAACTTGGATGATCTTGAGGGGATGATGCTAAGTGAGGTAAGTCAGAGGAGAAAGACAAATGACTGGATGATTTCACTCATGTAGAAATGAAGAAATTAAGCCAAGCAGCCCACACAACCACGCTCTAGACCCTGACGGCAGATTGGACGTTTGAAAATAGATGCCGGGGAGCTGCTCCATTGTTTGTAACAGGGAGAGCACGTTCTTTCTTAACCCTCGATAGTTTCATGATCATCACTGTTATCATTTCACAGTGAGCACTGGCCCCACTGGACACTCTCACTTCTGGATAGGCCTGAGAGTAAACGGGGTTGTTGTTTAAAATGCGCCAGGATGGACGCACTGCAGGGGTGCAGAGCCAGAACCCCTCCTGCAGTGAGAAGTGCTGCTGATCCAAGTGGGGCAGGAGGCGCCAGAGCAGGGGACGTGAGAGGAGGCAGCTGTCAGGGTCTACGTGCTCATGACTGGTGGACAGTACAGTGTGGTCATTGCAGTTGTGTGTTGGCCTGTTACCCAGGACTCGAGTGACCAACCCTCACCACTGGTGAGCCCCTGGGCCCCCTGGGAGATGGTGGGTGAGGTAGCCCCGGCCCTGCTCAAGGGGCATGCAATCCTGTGTGCCCCGATGCACTTGGAAATCATGTTCAGAGATTTAAAAACGTAATGGCTGGGTTTCACCTCAGGCCAACGGAATCACAAACCCATGGGAAGGTGGAGTTCCTACCCCAGGTGCGAGCTCAGAGATGCAAATATGCCAAAGGCTGGAGGGGGAATGGGGTGATGCTGGGAGTGTGCAGGGAAGGGAGGCTCAGGAGGCCTACTGCTGGATGGAGACCACAAGCAGCACATTAACCGCAGACCAAATCGGGTGCTCACCGAAAAGCCCTTGCAGAACCAACTACATGCTCTGACCCGCCACGGGCTGAGCTTTCTCCAGAGGCCTGCTCCATGCACGGTGTCGTGTGGTGTCCTCAAACGCAAACAACCACAGGCCGGGCAGCTGCAATAACAGAAGTGGATCATCTCGCAAGGTGGAAGATGGAATCCAAGATGCAGGTGTCTGCAGATGGGTCCCTCTGAGACCGGGCGAGGCAGTCTGCCGTGCTCCCCCTGGCTTTGTTAGCTATGAGCAACCTTTCCCCGACAGGCAGAGGCGTCCTCTGCATCCTCCCAGAGTGCTCCCCTTTTGTGGATGTCTGAGCGACCCCATCTCCAGGCAGAACCACATTCTGCGCTCACAACCTTAACCTTATGGAGGGATGGTGTCCAGCCGATAGCAACCCGAGATGAAATTACTGTGGTGGTTATTATTTTTACTCACTTTACAACATCAGGTCCCAGACTCTGCATAACAATGTCTGCATAACCCAATCCTCCCCAAGACACTGCGCGCCGGGTTTGACCTTATTTTGGAAATGGAGACTGCAGACTGCAGAGGGGTATAGTAGCTGGCCTGGAGGTCAGGAGCAGGACGCCACTGGGGAAGACTTCCCGAGCCCAGGCCTGCCTGTGTGTTGTCCTGACCCTCCCATCCAGGATGGGGCACCTGCGCTTGAGCTCGCAAAGCCCTTCCAGCCTTTCTGAGATGCGTATTTTCAGGAGGGGCAGATGGAAAGATTATTTGGTTTTGCCATTCTCAAGAAAACGCAACTGCAGGACTCACAGGAAAGGTATGCACTTATTGAATTAGTAATCGGATCCCGACATACCAGCTGCCTCTCTTTACTCCTAGCTGTTCAAAGCTGGAGGTACAGTATATGCAGGAGGACAGGAGGTTGTGTAATTCTTACAGGAAGAAAGCCAAAAGGAGAAGGGAGAACACAAGCCCCACCGGCACGCGGGCGATCTCGTGCAAGTGAGATGAGTGTTGGGCTGCGTCCTGCGATGGTCATGGAGCGCAGGCCTGCAGGGACGGCTGCTGCCTTTTGCAGCTTTGCAGAGGCCTTTTCTAGACTTTGTGAATTATTAGCTCAGTGAAGCTTTGTTCAAGAAACAGACATGGAGAAGCCATCGAGGCTGCCAGAGGCCTTGCAGCAGGGGCCGTAGACCCCACAGAGATCACGTGGGGCCCACCTGCAGACAGCAGAGGAGATGCGGGAAAGCAGAGGAGGCTCCCCAGTCCACCAACAGGAACAGGGGAAGGAGTCAAGGAAGGCTTCCTGGAGGAGGTGATGGTTGACTCTGCAGATTCAGAATAGCTGGGTAGAGATAAGGCAGGCAACAGAATGAGCAAAGACACCCACACACTGAATGACACCTGCCTTGCAAGGCAACCAGCACACACGGGCATTTTAGTTTGAACTGCAGTGGCATTTCTGGGGAGGTGCACCAAGGTGGTCTTCAAGGGTCAAGACAGAAAACCATCCTTGCTTCTTTCTCTAGAATCTCACAGGGACTGGGATGTTTTCTCCTCCAACATTACAGTTTTGTTTTGGCACAATAGATTCGGAGTTGCCAAATATATATTCAGCTGAATATGAATCAGAAACATCAAAGCACTTGAAGGAACAAATTAATTATTAAAAGCCTATCTATTCAAGCTTAGCACTTAGGAAGTAGCTACAAATTGGTTCTGAGGAGACCAGCAGGGAGACTCAGGACCCATTTGTGAGGTCCCGGGGCCGTCCTTTCTTGCCAAATGTTAGCAGACCCAGGTAATAAAAAGAGAAGTTCACGTAATCTCTGCAAACTATTAAAAGTCTTCCATTACCTTCTCCTGAGATCACCCGAAGATCTGCCAAGCTTGAAGGAACTTCCTGCTGTTGCAAAGTTTTATGCTCTGTCTTCCTGCTGGTTTGTAGAAGTAGCAAGAGGTGTAAATTCAGGGGAAGAATCTGCTGTTCGTACAAATACACGGCCCTCCCCGGTATTGTGCTGGCAGATAAAACAAGAGATACCCCAGAGATACATTTTTCCTTGGAACAAAAGCCTGTTTTCTTTGGAATGTTAATCCTAATGTAGTTTTTAGAATAAAATTAAATATTGATGAAGCTTTTAGAAAAGTTGCGCATCATAATGTGTCTGAATTCCTTGCAAAAACTTTAAGAAACGGGTGATTTTTCTTTCAGAATTACCTGACTGGAAACACTGGCCTTCTCTTCAGATGAGATCTTTGCTGATCAGAGGGACGTCTGCGATGGACGTCACTGTTCAGGCCGGTGCTTTGAACACACGAGTGTTGTTGTTAAGGCGGCACCTTTAGGGGAGCGTGACTGTCTATTATTTGAAAGCAGACCTGTGGGTCATTCCAGAAAAGCAGAAGCCTCTTTAAGTTTTTAAAATGGGAAGACTTCAATGCAGGGAATTAGCGACAGGGGCAATGGAGGACCAGAGAAGCTGAATAGAAGAAATAACAAATGGAACACGGAGACTCAAAGATTAGCAAAAGGGGGAAAGTGGAGATAACCCTAAACTGGTAAGAGGCCAGGGGGCCAGGGGTCCAGGGGGCCGGGGGCCAGGAGGCCAGGGGACCAGGAGGCCAGGAGGCCAGGGGGGCAGGAGGCCAGGGAGCCGGGGGCCAGGAGGCCAGGGGACCAGGAGGCCAGGGGACCAGGAGGCCAGGGGACCAGGAGGCCAGGAGGCCAGGGAGCCAGGGGGCCAGGAGGCCAGGAGGCCAGGGGACCAGGGGCCAGGGGGCCAGGGGACCAGGGGACCAGGAGGCCAGGGAGCCAGGGGACCAGGGGACCAGGAGGCCAGGAGGCCAGGGAGCCAGGGGCCAGGAGGCCAGGAGGCCAGGGGACCAGGGGCCAGGGGGCCAGGGGACCAGGGGGCCAGAGGGGCAGGGGGCCAGCACTGAAGTCCCTTAGTGTCAGCCTGGCGGGGTTCCCTGAAGCAGCACTTCTTGCCCTCCCTTTCCAGGCCCTGTCTTTCTGCACTTCCTTTGACACTTCTTGAACAGGTGGGGAGAGCAGGATGCTAAGAGGACCAGGGCCTGAGTTAGCCTGTCTCCCTACAGAGCACTGTCTGGGCTCCTTTGCCTGGGGTGCAAGACCGCTCACCCATTCGCCAGCCCACTCAGGGCTGCTCACGCCTCCCTCCAGCCCGTTGCCCCGGAGGCACTGGCCCTCTACAGCATCTCTGGATTGATTAGAGAGCCTTCCAGAGCATCAGGTTTTGAGTGATTCATTTCCCCTCCCCTAGACAGAGCTCAGGCTGCTTGCATAGTCCTCTAGGCTATGGCCTCTCAGGGCCTCATGGTCCTTCCAGGTGCCCGAAGCAGAGGCCCAGAGTACGGGGAAGGGTGTGGAGCGTGGGGATCACCCAGCCGCCCTTGTTCTTGGTTAGCCGCGTGACGTGTTCTGGCTGACAGGGCCGTGGTTGAAAACAACGTGCATCCCTCCAGCCTCCTCCCGGCGCCCTGCAATCCCCAGCGGCCAGAGGACAGTAGAGTCACACGGTGGACACAGCCCAGGCCCCCCAGTGGCCCCTGAGGGCAGCCACATTGGAGCGCCATGAATAGAGTGACTGTGTGAGGGAGGAGAAAGCCTTGATGGTGGAAGCTCCTGCACATTTTGTGGCTATTTGTCAACAGGCCACCCATCACAGATACATGCTGATCGCTGCGATGTTGAGATCCACAGGGTGATGCTTAAAATGACCCAGAACCTGCCCCCAGGGAGCTTGTAGCTCAGCGTGGCTGACAACGTCCCCCCAATACCCGGGCAGTGTACAGTGCAGGGTGTTCGGGAGGGCCTGGGTCCGGGTGGAAGGAGAGATGAGTGTGTGCATGAGATGTCAGGGCACTGGTGAGAAAGGGCATAGCTCAAGGTTCTGGAAGGATCCTGGCCTAAGGGAAAGCCAAGGGAAGATGCGAGGGGGGCTTCCTGGAGCAAGGAGCCGTCTCAAGGTGGCCCGGCAGCTGGGCGTGCTGGAGGGAGGTGGGTTATCTGCACAGGCAGTGAATTTAGCCTGTCATAGAGATTAAGACCTATTTGCGAAGCGAATCACCAAATAAATGCGCCTGCCATTTAACTGATACTAGGGAATGATCAAAGGAAATAAAACCAAAAAAGGGAATAAAAAATTCAGAATACAAGGAGGTACCTTCTCAGGAAAGAAGAATATACGTATCTATCAGAAAGAAGCCATGGGGAGTGTCCTAGTTAGAAACTTGACGCAGTTGGCAGGACTGTGAAGGTTTTCCCAGTCTAGCTTCCGTGCGTGGAGCTTTATAAAGGACTTACTCTGTATCCAGTTCCCATTAAGGGGATTCCTCTAAGGCCAGACCCTCCATAGGGGCTGGGAGCTCTTGGGGGCTATCAGGCAGAGGAGAGGCTTTTCACATATTCTATAGAACTGAAAACAATTGATTGGTGGGTCTTGATGGCAAAGCCGGACACAACGTTTGAGAGAAGAGGCACAAATCTATTTCCGGCCCATGGTCGAGAAACCCCATGTGCTGTCGGTGGTTGAGGAGCAGATGATTTATATTTTATAATGCCAACTGTCAGAGTTTCCTTTATGTAAGGATAATAGATTCTACACAGCTACCTTTGTGGAACCTAAAACCATCATCGCTTGGGGCCAGATGTAATGTGCAATAAATAATTTAGCAACAGAGCTCTCTTCATTCTATTTACAGTAAGTTAGAGCGCATCTCTGTGGCCAGCGTGGAACACCACTTAGTGGATGGCAAGATCCAGATCTATCTCCAGCATAAGCCAACTCACACTGAAGGGTTCCAACACTTGCAAACACACTTCAGAGTTAGGAAAGTCTTCCGGTCTCAGAAGCTACATCCTTTTTTGATTTCTGGCTGTGTTTACTCCAAATTAACTCAATGCATGAGATATATCTCTCCTTGTTTGTATCTCTAAATACATTGCTCACCACCTGAATCTTGTGCATTGAACTGTAGTGCCACAGTCCCTGGCTGTGATGTTCATATTTCATGTCTAAAACCTTTTCCTATTCCATATGTCCTCCCCCCAATAATGTCACTGGTCAGGGAGGCCCTTTAACAGAAATGGAAACCAAGGCTTGCTATGCTTAGGGCTTCCCCAACGTGAAATAATTGGTGTCTCCTTTCATGCAAGATGTTTTAATGAGCAACTACTATTTGCAAGGGGTTGTGGTGACAATGAACACTGGGTTCTAATTGTTAGCACACAACCAAGGGGTAGCCAGGGACCCCAAACTGTTAAGGTGTATGCTCTAAAAGGGACCTGGCCATAAGCATGCACAAAGGCAAAGAAAGCAAACTCTTAGTGTGAAATATTCTTAATAGAATTAATATGCAGAGAGAGAGAGAGAAGATAGGATGTTCCTAGAAAGACCACGAAAATTACTTATTCCCTCATGGACAAATAGCCAACCAAATAGGCTCCACCTAACGTGGGGAAACCAAGGCCCAGAAATTTGCTAAAAGACTAAGGTCCTTCTGGCAAGGAACCACAAGAAAGGGGTTAGGCAGATCCCAAGGAGCTGGTACAGAAGGAAACATCCAAAATTCAAAATGTAACATATAGCCCAATATGAGGCCAAGATAATGGCAGCCATTATCTCCACCAAGGACCTGGTCCTTGGCCTCCTCATGAGTCTCACCCACATGTCCCTTCCAAGTGTCTCTGCAAGTCTGTCTTCTCTGTGTCTCCTTCATGTCTCTCCTCCAAGTCCCTCAGTGCAAGTTGAAACCAGAGAAACAAGAAGAGATGGCCCACTTGCCTCCTGTGTCCACCTGGCCTTGGCCTCACCCCTAGTGCCCAGTGACTCCTGATCAGGAAATCTGGTTCCTGGCCTACTGGAACTTATTACCTCAGGCATCTGCAGTGAGTGGGAGCAGGGAATCAACACCCATTCTATGCTCCTCCCTCTTTCATGGAGGTGAGTCTGCCATACAACGTTTAAAAAGACAGAGCTTCCTCATGACTTCATCAAACTTATACTCTAATGATGACGATATGGACTAACATGCACTGATGACTTCATGGCATCTGGAGCAGAGCCGTGGACATGCATGGGGGGCAGTCAGCATGGAGCTGGGGCCCCGTACACTCCTGTGGGCCGAGGCCAGTTCCTGAAGTCGTCCAAAGAGAAGAGGGAAGACTTCAAGGAGAGGTACTAGTGGTGGAAAAGCCACAGCCAGGACTTGTTTGAGCTTGCAAAGATCTCATCAAATGCTAGAAGTCTTTTTCAGATCCACACTTTAGATACTGGTCTCTTTTGCTCTTATGATGGAGAGTTCTGGCGGCGTTTGGCCTGGCTGTGGCTTGAGAAGTCTGGCTCTACTTCCCTGGAAAAGACTCTGTCTTCAGTCTTCGCACACAAGCTGTTCTAGGACATGAGGGACATTAATAACACCCAAGGTAAATACACCCAGGCGTAGGAATTAATTGCACACGATAGCACAGCTTATTTCCTGCAGTGCAATGGAAGCCATAACGTCTTAATTATAATCATGTCATAACCTGGGGTAGGATGGAAGCATGTCATGTTGCCCGACCATTAATAGCAACACACAGTTTGATATACTTTCATATATAATTGCTTGTCAGCCTCTCAGCAACCGTATGAATGGGTGCATTTTATAGCTGAGGTTGCTGAGGTTTTAAGATTCTTGTGCATGTGACTTGGCTGTTGAGCAGGATGACTTGAATCCAAACCTTTTGCCCTAACTATTGCATTTCCCATCGCTAGCATGGATTCTGGAGGCCGCAAGTTTGATTAAATAATGTAATCTATGTAATGTACTTAGGGCAGTGGCTAACACATAGCAAAAGCCACAACCATCCTAGCCATTCTGTTAATCTTCCTTGTTATTATTACCTGGTTCCAGAACAACTTGGTTTAATATGTTAATTGTATGTTAACAGTATTTGACCCTTTTATAAGTTTATTCTGAAACTAGCCATCAGTAGATAAAATCACCAATAAAGGATATATTTTCTTCTTCTTTGATAAATGGAATCAATTAAAATCAGATTAATGGACTTGAACTTCAAGAGAGTCATGAGATTCTATGATAAAGTGATCCCTTTTCTAACAAATCTGCCAACCACACAGAAATAGCTAATATCTGGCATTCATTCATTCAGTCCTTCATTTGCAGCCTAACATGTGCTGGGCACTGGTGGTGCTGCAGGGCGTGTTCTAGATACAGCAGTAGGCAGAACAGGGAAGACTGTGACACACACTGCGTTACCTGTGTCCCTTCACCCAGGGACATACAAATAAAGCAGAAAAGGGCACGGGGAGGGCTGGTGTCTTATAGACAGTGAGCAGTGAAGCCCTCACGGAGGTGACAGCTGTGCCAGGACTGGAAGTGTGGGAGGTGACCCAGGCAGCTTGCCGGGTTAGCGATGTCCTGGACCGCTTCCTGTGTGTCCTCAAATTGCTTCATATTGATTTCTTTGAGGAAAGACACTTTTACAGTTGATTAAGTAAGTAATCATTTCATTCATTTACTAAGCGCTCTACGATGACTTGTTCTGTTCTCAGCCTTGTCCAGGGTGCTGTGGCTTCAGATGAGCGATACACCATCTGGCCATTACTGTGTCATTCAGTGCAACCCGGAGAGCACAAGTCAGTCCACAATGATGACCCGTACGACCAGGGCTGTCCCTCAGGGAACTATGGGAACAGAGGGCGAAGCTCCTAAAGACCCATGTGAGAGAAAGGGTCAGGGTCTCAGATCTGTGGAAAAGTCTCAGGTCTGTCTGAAGTGACAGTCAGAGCCTTAGAAAATGAAGGGACCTTCTCAGGAGCCCCAAGGGAGAGGGGCATTGCAAGTGGAGGACCGAGAACATCAGTGACAGGCACGGTGTGGGGACCGAAGATGGGCAGAGGGCGCCATGTGGGGCCAGAGCCCACAGGGCCTTACCTGCCATAGGGTGTGACTGTTTCCCTGGAGCAGGCAGAGGTCACAGAAGAATTCTGAGCAAGAGAAGAGTAGGGTGTGATGCTGTTTGTTGGTTAGTGTGATGATGTCCACAGCTGGGACCTGGCAGGGACTGGCTCCCTCACAGTACCGGGTCACCAGACCAGCTGGCAGTGTGAGCCATTGTGACGTCAGAGCCACACCAGCGGCCCGGCCCCAACTGGGTCCTGTTTTAGGGTTCCATGACTCACAAAACAATATGCCGTCTCCCCACACACGGAGGCTCGGGCTCATCCTGGTGCACTGGCTTTGCCCTTATAGTGGCCACTGGAAAGCTTGTCCCACATGCTGAACCCTGTTGGCACCCTCAGCTGCTCTCCCCAGGGTAGGCACTGAGGCTATTTCCTTTTGATAGAAGAAGAAACAGACTTTGAGGGGTGTATGCAATGTCTCAAGTCACTCAACGAATCCCAGAGTCCAGACCTAGGTCCAGATTAGGGGACAGCAAACAAGTTGCGCTTGGGTTTTTGTTGTTGTCTTGTGTTTTGCTTTTTTATTCATTTTTGTTTTTTTGACAGTACCCTTAAAAGAAGGAGGTCGGTTGGAAGCTGGAATTATGTGAAAATAAACTACTGTTGAGGAAGTGTTCAGTATAGAAAGGAAGCCTGGAGAAACATTGGTCCTCTGTAAAGAGGATCCCATAAAAAGCTGGTTGGCACAAGAAGTAAAACTCCGGGTCTCTTGGCGATGTCCCAGAAAGATACATTGGTTTGTCAACCATCACTGGGCATCAGCAGATACCAGGGGTGTGTGAAGACCAAAGCAGCTAATCAGATAACTCAGACCCACAAAGAAGTTACCAGAAAGAGAAACCAATATAGCGTCTGCTGAACTGGGCCTGAACTGAGGTCCTTCCTGGCACATTGTAGAAACTAAAACCTCAAAAGCAAATTTGCAGGATTGATTGAACTGAATGGACTGTAAATGTAGGGACTCTATGTGCTTCACATAAAATATCAAAATGGCGGCATCACCGGGAGAGGTTCGTGCGCCCAGCACAGGCATGGCTGCTGCCCTTGGGTCTCCTGCACCTGGCAAGCAGGACAGACACTCTTCAGAGACTGTGGTGCTGCCATCTTGCCCTTGTGGGGTCATCCAGCCTAGATGCTACATTTTGAACTTTAGATCTCGCCTCTCCCCACCCTTCAGGGCCCACCTGGCCTCCCTGCCTGGATGTGACTTGGTTTGTTCTCAGGCAGGTTGCTGCGGGCCCTGGCAGCTCGCACCTGGCCCTGCCTATTTGGCTGGGCGCTTGCCTATGAGGAGATGGGTGATTGCAGAGCTTGATGGGGAGCCTGATCTTAAAATCCTTCCTCCTCCGCTCCTCTTTCTATATGTTAAACACCCTTGAGCCCAGGAGCAGGTGATTTCTCCAGTGCGTGAGTGCCGTGGACCTGCAGACCCTTAGAACAAGCAACGTGGGGCTTTCCCCTTAACGGTTTCAGATGCTTGGGTGTCCCTTGGGTTCACATGGTCAGGTTTGGACCCTGACCTGGACATGAGCCCCTCGTAGCACTTCCAGGGTGGACCTGCGGCACTTTCTACTGGGCCTTCAAATCCAACTCAAGTCCCCTCCTTGTGTTTCTCCCCAGCTGTTCTTCCTACCCTAGGGAAAGTCTTTCTCTTTGCAGAGCTTTTGTTTCCCCTGCCTAGCATGTACTTGGTGGTTTGTTGTTAGCTCCTTTTACCTTGGAGTGGCTCAAAGGTGGTGGTGACTAGGCTTGCTTAGGCTCTGCCATCCCCCTACTCAAGCTCGCTTAGGACCTGCAGGGCAGTGAATTTGGTAAGGAACTAAGTTCGTGATATCATGTACATGGCAATTTACCTAGAGAAAGTGATGATGAGGGAGCCACAGCTTCAATCTCCTCTTCTTTTAGACAGCTATTGTAAGATGTGTGTGTGCACATGAGTGTGTGTGCACATGTTTGCATGCAGGTGCGTTTGAATGTGTGTGTGCACACGCATGTGTGTATACAGAAGGCATTGGAGGACAATAGCTTCTTAGCTAAATTTGGAAATAAATTCGTAGACAGGTAGATGACTGATATTTTTTTAATAATGAGCTCCTCACTTTTCAATTGAATAATATATAGTTACTGACAAAGCGAGGTTAGAAATGTTAATTAAATCCAAATCTAGGTAGTCAGATACCTATTATGTAAGCGTAATTATTTAACTTTTTTTAGTTATCTCATGCTGACTCATGTTCCCCATTAACTGTCTTTCAAATCACAAACTCTTCTGCTTGTCAAACTTTTCAATGCCTAGAGATATTTCTATTTCATCTGCCTTCTCTTGTCAGACCATTTGTGGTTTTCTCTATCTTCCAATTAAGCACTAACACAGATTCGCAGATAATTCATTCAAATGCACATGAACTCAGTAGTCTAGGGAGGAATTTTTAAGGCAAGGGGATTCAGTCTTCATTTTCTTCCATGAGATAACTAAAAAAAGTTCAACAATTAAGCTTACAGGTTTTTCTGTGAACATGTTTGTGATTTCACTCAAGGCTTGACCGCCTGTTCTGGAAAGAAGAGAGAAATGATGATCTTGTGGTGGTTGAAAGTTTAGCAAAATATAAATCATAAGTGAATTTAGATTCACTTGCACAGTCGGAATGTGAGGGAGATCTGAGTGTGACACGTGTCCCTGTGGGTCACCAGGGTTGATTCTGCTGCTGGCTGGCTGGGCGGGTCTTTCCCACAGCTGTGCTGGGCCCAAGAGGCAGGCTTCCCAGAATAGAGACAGAAGGTTGTTTGGCCAAGGGTATGCAAGTAGCTGCGCTCTCCTGCTAGAACCTCCAAACAAGCTCTCACTGTACAGTCTGGTGTTTGTAGGTATAGGGTTGAGATCCCCAGAAAGAAAGTCTGTTGTCCCCACTCATGTAGGTCTTCTAGTTCTCACTGTGTTGACCTTCCCTGCACCATATGTCTTCGTCAGGTCTATGATTTTGGGTGTAGTCACCGTCCATTCTGAGCAGACATCAGAGGTGACAGGGCTGACTATTGGATACCTTGCTTCAAGAGTCTCTGTTTCCCTTTCTCCATCTCTCATTATGTCTAAAATCTCCCCCCACACATACGCACTCCTCAGATACAGTGGTATATCATCTAGACAGGACACAAATTTCAAACCAGAACTCAGAAGGAAAAAGGTCAGCTGAAATCAAAATTTTGACAGCAACAGTGCTGAGAGCTTACTCTATAGCTCGGCTTTCCTGGAACTGACAACTTAGAACTTTTCATAAAGATATTTTACTCACAAGCAGCCAATTGGCAAGACTTCTTTTTGAAAGAAAATGCTTTCATTTAAATAGTTCATAACAGAGTTGGCCTGAGAGAAGTTAACAGTGTCACTCATCCACTCGTTCCGGGCTACTGGCTGAGGGTAGGAATTGAGTATGAATTATTTAGAGAAGTCCAAATGGTAATGGACATGCCTTTGGTTGTGAATTGACAACTCTGCTGGGGGAACTTTTGAGTAAGACCGGAGAAGGTTGCTTAAGTAAAACCAAACATGCATCTTTTTAAACTCATGAACATATTGTAAATTCTTAGAGAACCACCATCTTCTTCCACCCCCAGCAGGCAAGAGAGCAAAGGCACAAAGACATCTGTAGAGGTTTAAAATAAACGAGGCTTTCCACCCCACTGATGACCAAGGAGCCAGGTGAAGAAGAACTAAACCGTGGGTGCCCAGCCTTTGCGTCTTCACAGTGCATTCTTTAAACATCAGGGAAATGATGAAATCACATTATTTGCTCTCCTTTGCACTTACATAGCATCAACTTGTCTTTAGGTCAAGAAAACTTAGGAAATCGTAAGATCTAAGACTATAGATGAAAACCAGAAGCTCCCCATCAAGACTAATTACAGTTTTTGATTTCAGTGACTCATTGTTCCTATCTGCACAAACTAAACTCAAACTTGTGATTGTTGGAACACACACACACAGTAAAATCTGCTGGGCTGCTTCCCAGATTTGGATCCTCATTTTGATTATCTAATAACTTATTTGTCTAACTATTATTGAAACTTTTATTTCATCAACAAGCTTACAACTATTAGTTCCAATAACTCACTCTTTTATAAAAACAGACCCTGTGTTAGCATTTTTTAAGGTCATCAAATGAGAGACACCATTAACTGGGCATTTGTTATAAGCTAGACACTCTGTTAGAGTTTCATATGAACATGGATCATCATAATGCCTTTTAAATAATGATACAAAAAAATGAAAATAGAATCATCCCACGTCTGCAAGTAACCATGGGACCAAGGAGGTGTAGAATCAGAGAAACCACAAAAGTCTTCTTTTTTTACTAATATCGAAAGCTTTTTTAAAGGGTAGCACCCATTTTATACTAAATGTCATGCAAAATACTGAAAGTATAAAACAGAAAAGCATGAACCTAGGAAGAAGACCTCTGAGGGACTCTACCTAGTTAGTCATTGATGGATCAGATCTAATCTTCATGGTTTGTTAGTTAGAAAACTGAGTTCCAGAGAGAGTCTCTGATGGTTCCCAGGGTGCAGAGGATCACAATTAATGGTAAAAGACTGAACGTTTCACTTCAAAGTTCAGAAACCAAGGATGTCTGCTCTGTACTCAAATACTGGAAGGTCAAACCACTACAAGAAAGCAAGAAAAAGAAATAAAAGCCATATAAATTAAGAAAGAATATAATTTGCATATGACATCATTTTCGATTAAAAAAATCTCCAAGGACTAGACCAGGGTGTAGGAGACAAGATCAACACACAGAGTCAATCATATTTATTTTGATTAACAATGGAAATGTGGAAACCAAATTGAAAATACACTATCACTTATGATCGGTCCGAAGGAAAATTGATAGGAATTGCATTACATTTATAGATCAACTTTTGGAAAATTGCCACTTTTATTAAGTTGAATGTTCCAATCTATTAACACTGAGTCCTCTTATCATTTGTTTAGATCATCTTTCATGTCTTTCAACACTCAGTGGTTTCAGTGCGCACGTCTTATTTTAGGTACATGCTGAAGTATTTTCTTTCCTTTTCCTTTTCCTTTTCCTTTTCCTTTTTCTTTTCCTTTTCCTTTTCCTTCTCCTTTTCCTTCCTTCCTTCCTTTTTTTTGGTGTGGAGAAGGGAGAAAGGCTGAACAGAAGCAGGTTCAGAGGTGGATCATGAGCCAGAATGCAAGAAAGAGACCAAAGGGGCCAAATGTAATACAGGAAGCAAGAGGTCCCAGTTCCAGAAGAAAGAGGTCTGGTTCTCATAGGTATTTGTAAATAAAGGGGAGAGTTAGTCTGTCCCAATGTAGGGAAGGATTATATGAGATTTCCATAGTGTGGGAAGGGGGATTCTAGAGAAGTCACCTAGGAGGGAGATATTAGAACAACTAGAAAGAGAGGTAGGCAGTTAGTGACTGGGTGGGATCCAGAACTGGGGGTCAGGTTAACCTCAAATAGAAAATGTGCCATGTTTTCCCTTGAGATACGAGGAAACGCGGACAGGGAAGACAGACTTTGGAGAGGCTGGGGCTGGTGAGGTAGTTCCAAATGAGATTGAGAGGCTAGGGCCGTGTTCTGCTTCCTCTTTCTTCTAATGGTAGAATCCAGTTTCTTCCAAAGTTCTCGAGAAAACTGCAGTTTGAGAAGCTCCATTGAGAGGAAGAAAAAAAAAAAATCCTAAGAGAAATGTTTCCTAGGGGACAGTGTAATTCATTCTTCTTTTTTTAATAAATTGGTTTACAGCTTGTGACATTCAGAAAATCAATGCCATTTCTCATGTTTACACAGCATTTGCTTAGCTGAATAATTCTCCAGGGAGTGAATTTCTTCATGATGGATTTGACGGGAGATATCATTAATTCAGGAAAGCTTCTCTTTACCTGTCTGTTCCCCTCCAGTTCATTGGCTCATGCAAAACTGAAATCTTTAGTTCAATTTTTTTTTTTTCAAATCAGCCCAGTAGACCAGATTCAGAACACAAAGTGGGTCTACATATTACGTGCCTGCATCTTGCCAAGTTTGTTCCTGGTGGAAGGGAAGAGCAAGCCTAATTCTACAGGACAGTCCGTTCTTGATGCTCTAGTCTGGATGCTCTGTTACATTCTCTGGTCAGGCAGATTTCAGTTAGTTTCAAACGCTGTGGGCAGAGGGAACTGGACTGAACTCTGCCACAAATTCACCAGATGACTTCAACCCTCCCTTCTGGGGCAGAGGAAATAAGGTATTCGACTTGCCCTTTGGGACCTGTTACTCTCTGGAATGTTCTGGTTCTTTCTGGACAAGATGGTCAAGCTGAGCACAGCCACTAAATTCTAGAAGCCCTGTTTTCCCCTTTCACCAAAATTGCTGAATACTTCAGCTCCTTTGGGATCCTCCTTCTTCACCTTGGTGTTTTTGGAGAGAGGTGGAGGGCCAGCACCATTCTTTACCTACTTGTTGCAAGGACACAACCCTTTTCCCCACGCCCTTCAGAAACTCACTGTCCACCTTCTGAAATGGAATGGGCAGCAGTTGTGCCCAGGTGTCGCTAGGAAGGGCTGTCCTGTGTCTGCTTTGCCCTTGTCTGATCTGCACATGTCCTCATCTTGACATGAGCTGATGGCAAGTGACCTTGGAGGCTGCCTGGAGAAAGGAACAATCACATAATGGGGGGCAGTTATGCTGAAGGGAGCAGAAACTTCAGGAGGTGGGCCTGCAGCCCAGAACGGAGAGGAAGCAGTGAGCACAACTAAGAAACCACACACGTCACACCATGAGCCCAGTGTCCACAGCACAGTGCAAATATGTTTTTAGGAAACTTTCCAGCTTATCCAAACATGTTCTTCTGTTAGACCGCATTGCCTTATCCAAGAGCACAAATACGGTGATTTTGGGTTTATGTCATCCATTGTTCATTATGATTACAAGATTTTATAATTATAAGTAGTCTAGACCCTTATGCAAGGTACATTTCTTACCGTTTAATGGAACTGAAGAAAAAACTTTCCAGAAGAGATTTGCTCATATCCTGCCCTCACAGTGAAGCATCTAGAAGTGAATTCTTTCCTGGCACTCTAAGTGGGTGATTTTGGCTCATTTGTTCCTTCTCTCTGGACTTCCATTCCCAAATTAATGAATTAATTTAATCTTTCACTTGCTCATTTATTCATTAAACATCTATGGACCATCAGCCACAGTCCATATGAGGGGAAAATAAAATAGAGAGAATGCCTGAAAATCACCTGGTGACCCTCTGTGCCTGGGTGGGAGGCAGGGACTGTGAGCTTGAGTGCCACCTCTCTGGTTCATAGAACCAATAAACGCGTGATGTCGTGACGCTGCGTCATCAGGTTAGGTCGTCATGTCACCAGCAGCTGTGGAAAGAAGAGAGGGCCTAGGCTCTGCCGGGTTAGAACCTCTACCAGGGTTGGGAGCTCTACCATCAGTGAGATCTTACTCCAGGCTTGTGGCTCTGACCTGTGCATGGTGGAGGGTGCCTGTCCTCTGCATTGTGCCCAGCAATGTCAGATGACAGGAGTTACCGATGTAGTCAAAGCCTGCCCGGAGTGGAGAACACACTGATATCTAGGAAGGAATCTTTCCCTGATGGCTGAAGTCCAAGGCTGGGTTGTATGTCCGGCTCAGTCTTCTGTTGAATGGTATCTGGAAGCTGTGGTTGTTCTTTGTATTAGTCAGTGACTTTGGCAAGGTGGTGTGGATTTCAGATGCCAGATACGCCTGGGAAAGCGTCCTAGAGGTTGTGAATGGAGTTTTGTTGGAAGAACTTTTAGGACCAAGATAGTCCAACCTGGGCATCTTCTGGTGAATAGAGTCCAGAGAATGCTCAGGATTTCCTCTGGAGCTTATAGGAATTTGACCCATAACTGGCGTGGGCAGTTGGTGACGGTCAGTTCTTATGCTTCCCACCCGAGTATTTGTTTGCTTCTTCCCCTTGCCTTTATTGCATGTCTTTTATTTATCCCTTTGGACTACAATCAGAGACAGACTATTCAAATGCTTTGCGCTTGGATCACTTCCTATTTACGCTTATATCTATTAGTGCTAAAATGTGGAATGCTGCGTTGGGCCATGATTTATTTTTTACTAGTTTTATTCAAGAGGTAGTACTATGTTGGATGGGAGTAGGCAGGATGCTCAGGATGACCCTTTCAGCATTTCTGAGTAATAATAATCTATTCCAAGTCCAACAGACTTAATGAGTGACTTTAGGGTGACCACTGAATAGGACAAATAGGCATCTCCATTTTTGTAGGAAGGAAGCCCCGGTATTTATTCTGTCTGAACTTAGGTGAGTTGCTTAATTTCCCTGAGGTTTCTTGCTCAAAAATGCCCGCAAAACAATGATGATGTATTAGTTTCCTTAGTCTTTTGTAACAGATGATCGCAAATCTGGTGACTCCAACCAACAAAAGCTTATTGTCTCACAGTTCTGGAGGTTGGAAGTCTGGAATTCAGCAGCGGCATTTTCCCTTTGGAAGATCCAGGGGAGAATATTTCTTGTGTCTTCCAGCTTCTGGTGGCTTCCCTGGCATTCCTGGGTTTATGGTGGCATTATTCCAATCTCTGCCTCCGTCTTCACCCCACCTTTCCCGTGTCTACCTGTGTGTGTCTGCTCAGGGACATCCTCACTGGCTTTAGGGCATATGCAAATAATCCAGAGTGACTGCCGCCTTTCCAGATCCTTCATTTAATTACTTTGGCAAAGATTCATTTTCCAAACAAGTCAGTATCCACAGGTTTTGGGAGTTTGGACGTAAGCATGTCATTTTAACGAGCCCATGTTCAATCCACTGCAAATAACACGGAGATGAAATGTGTGCTCTGTGTCTGGCCTGCAGAGACGGGGCTGCACAGTACGGTGGTCTCTTAGCCAGGCAGTGAGTGAACAGCCTAGCTGCCTATTTTTAAGAGTGGAGAATGATTTCCTTCCTAGATAAGTTGGTTAATGTTGAACCTAAAAGCAGTGGCTGTTTACCATACACCTGCTGTGATGCTGGGATTGTGCACTCGGGCCTGATGCCATCCTCACCACTGTCAGATTAGAGACAGGCTCAGAGAGGCCCCATCTCTGGCCTGGGCGCTGTCTGTGAGCAGTCAAGTCTGGGGTCAGCCCAGGCTGGCCCCACTGTTCTCTGCAGTAGACCAGGCTGCAAGTAACCAGCTGATCAGACCTCACACTCAACTCATTTGGACTCCTCAAAATGTGTTGCTCCCCAAAGGAAACTGGGAATACACCTCCCCACCCCCTTTTAGTTCTGATTTCTAGGCCACCTTATGCTAGATGAGGCAAAAGGCTTCTGAAAGGATTCTGAGCTTTTTCCTGAAACAGTGATGCATCTTCTAGCTTCTGAGTCATCTGCATGTGCAATATGATTAGACTATTAATCAAATTCTCAATAAATTATTTCTGAAAGAGTGCACACCGTGAATTATGGAATACTTGCCTTCACTTGCCTCATCTTATTTAAAAACAGGGAGCCCCGTCATTAAACATTTCTTCCATGAACATTTGTGTTTTCAGAAGAGCTTTCCACTGAGATTTATTGAAGTGTTTGGAGGAAGTTCTAATAAAACAGTAGACTGTGGAATCTGCAGCTCAGTGTATTGAGCTGATGGAAAAAAATATTCAGATGTCTGTGGGTTCTGAGGCTTGGGATAATTTTCATATCTGATCATCCTTCTCTGTTCTGGCCTCTTTTTCATTTGCCCTGTGGGGTTAGTGACAGTAAAGGAGGTCACTGGGAAGACAGGAAAGGTGCTATTTGAGACAAGAGTCCATCTTACTAGCATCCGCTTGGCCTGAGTTGGGGATACTCACCCTAGAATAAAGCAGTGACAGTCTGGCTTATCTCTGCATGGCTTAGTGCAGTTTTGCATGATTGTGTGTGGCTCTCAGCACCACACTGCCATGGGGCATGGTGAACAGAGTATGTTCAGAGAAGTCAGGCCAGAGAAGTTCAGAGAAGTCAACCAGAAACCAGATTATAGGGGTATAGTAGAAAAGCATAATGCTGGTCTTCCAATATCCACGTTCAACCATGGAAATGGTTGAACTGCCAGGGATGAAATGAGGACCAAATTAGGTGAAAGATGTAAGAAAACCACAAAAAGTAAGCATCCAATCTGCATGTTTGTACATAGTATTGTTCAGTGAATGAATGAATGAATGAGTATAAATCAAAGAGGATTTGGTGTAGAGAGATTAGACGTGAGTCAGACAGAGTTGGCTTTGCTCTGCTGTGTCTTAGCTTGTGTTTCCTTGGTTGAATTACTTTCATCTCTTTGAGTTGAGATGTTGATTTGGAGTGATACAAATCTGAAATGCATAGAACGTTATAATACAATGCTACTTCAAACAAAATTACATATATATAAATAAATGAGAACAATGATATTTACCTCACCAAGTCATTTGTTATGAGGACTCAGGTTAGACAAGGTCAAGTGCTGAAACCACCTTTGAAAGCCTAGTTTGACTTGAGGAGAGGACACTGAGGCAAAGACACTACAGAGGAAGCACCCACAAAACAGGAGCAGTGGTGGCCAGTGCCAGGGGCACCCCCAAAGTGAACTCCAGGAAGATGGAGTTCCTTTCCTGTCTTCATGACGGGCAAATGGATGAGCTGGGTCTACCAATGCACACACACAAGCCCATGAGCATGACAGCCCGACGCCATTAAGAAGTGACAATATCTTATTTCTTTGAGAAAAAATGGGAGATGCAAGAATCCATCAGGGAAGTGATCTCTGGAAGCTGGATTTTAAAAACTTGTTTTTCCCATAGAAACAGAAAGCAGACTGGTGGGTGATGAGATGGGAGAGGGCAAGAGTGGTTGTCCATGTGTATGGCGCTTTCTTCTGGGATAATAAAAATGTTTTGAAATTAAAAAAAAAAATCATTGAACTGTAAAAAATTTTTAAAAATTTTGTTTTTTAAGAAATGGTGTTTCATGATTTTTTTTTTAAATTTGTGCTATGATCCTAATCAGGATAGAAATCAGTTTTTAGGAAGTTAAAGATATAGAGGCTCCTTCCTTACATAAGTACCAATACCTTAATTCCTCAATTGATTGGTTAGTATTCACTACAATTTTTATGAGCATCAAACACTATTCTATTTGAACAAAGCTTCTGTTTTCTGTGGATGAAATTAAAACTGTTATTGTTAATTCTCGATTAGCATCAGTTACAAAACCATGTAGTTGTGTCCCCCCATCACCAGCATGGCCAAGATTAAGATGGAAGCCAGGTCAGGTGCAAGGCCAAGGTTAAAATGGAAGCCAGGTCACGTTGACATGGCGGCCAGGACTCCTGATGAGTCTGTGTCCCCAAACTCAACTCTTCTTCCTGTTTGAAACACAGACCCAGAGACTTCGGTGTTCCCTGATTCGGTGCATCCCTGAGGGCTCCAGGATGTTTTTTCCTGATGCACCTAAGCTGACTCGTGATTTCTTTTCTGCTGTGCTCACTGTATATTCTGCCCCCTTCTATTATAGCACAAACAAAATAATAGCAGTTCCTTTTTACAGAGAGCCTAGCAGGTAATAGACACTAAATCAAAATTTCAGAGTACACTGACTCATGACTCCCATCAACAACCTTGAGAGAAGATAGCACTGTTTTAATTTTACAGCTCTGAAGCTTCCAGGGTGAGGACGCTTTTGAATAATCACTCAGCTAATGGAGGAGAGATTCTGAATTTGAATGGAGGGTTGTCTGGACCCCAAATCATTTCCCACTGCTTTTTAGAGTATCCTGTGCCTCTCCACTAGCTGTGAACATTTCCAGGAACGATGCTGAATCTAATTCACTTCTGCATTTTCACTGTCTTCAATAGGGCCAGGCCTGCATGACATGATCTGGAAAGTTCTTTAGTATCATGAAAGTCACTTCTGAAGTAGATGGTTCCCAGGGAGGAGCAGAACACCAGTGGACACATTCACGTACATATACATACACAGGCCGTGCACACACACACAGAGACACAGTCAGATGCATATGCACACACAGATCCATGCACACAGAGACAGACACACATGACTCATGAAGGAAACTCTTTTTATAGCCTCACAAAATGAAAATAGAAAGTCCCGAATAGTTTGTGCAGAAGGCTCCAGGTGCCCCTGTGATGTGACTTCTGACCAGCACAGCAGCTGGGGTGGTAATGAATGTAAAGAATGTTATATTTTGAGTGCAATCATTGGCATATATAATTTATAAACAAATACATATATGTGTAAAAGAGGTGAAATAGAATTATCTGTAGACTACTGACCTATAAATATGAATCTAATTGATTGATTCTACCTAAGACAGACTAGAAGGTTCTAACTCAGTGATCCCCAAACACCGTCCTATAAATCTGTATTGATCAGCTTCATGAGAGCCACTGGTAAAAGGCAAAATTTCAGAAGCCATGCCTGGAATTTCCAGCTGCATAGGCTCAGAGTAGGCCAGGGCTCTTCACTTTCCACTGTCTCCCCAGATGGTTCCAGAACACAGTCAGTTCTGTTCCTTTCTGGGCCTTGTCTGTCCTGCCCACAGAAACTGGGTAAAAGAGAAGCTAAAACCCATTCTGTCCTTGCGATTCTATTAACTTAACTGGAATGGAGGAAAGGACATGGCACCAAGAGTCAGGAAAGCTTGATGCTAATTTCTTTTCACTAATTCACCCTCTGACAAAGCATCTGGGCATCTCAGGCCCCTCCTCTGTGCAGTAGGAATGATTACTAAATGCCAGGGATTCCTCACAGTGAATATCTGGAAACTCATTTAATGCATCAGCTTCAATGAAGCCCATCACTAGTGACTCAAGGAGAAATCAAGACAGAGAAGGTGGAACAGTTCAGCTGAGGACACAGTGAGCCTGCTAACCTGTCTCTAGTGCCTGCGCTTTTAAGCACAGTACAATGAGCAATGGGTGATGGATTAAAACTTAGGAAAATAACTGCCGCCCTGAAGACCAGAATCCACCCAAGTCCAAGACTACGTACGGTGGGGAACAGAAAGAAACCTGTTGATCTGCCCATGAGATCTGCTGAGTCAGGTTTGTCCAGTGGCCACAGCTGTGGGAAGAATTCAGAGCTGGTGGCCGTGGCCTGGGTACCAACCCTGATTTGGCACAAAATCAATGAGTCACACACTCCCTTCATGTTCTCTTTGACTTTGCTGTATGTCTGCAGTGCTCGAGGGCCTTCTGCCGCCAAGGATTTATTCTGTGCCTGGTGTTTGCAGGTAAAATTTTGGGAAAAATTGCTTATTTTAGGTGGGCGTGGTGACAGCAGCAGTCACGGCTGAGTTTGCTTTGCTGGAAGGTATCGGAAATGACTGCATCTCCCCATGCCTGAGGCCAACCCAACCACGTCTGGAGACTTGACAGTTTCTGCCTCTTTGCTCCGTTGGCTCCCACACTGGCAGCCCAGGCAGCCAAGGGCACGGCCCGCTGTGGGCAAATCCGACTGAAGGAGGTGCAGGTTATCGGGAGGCATGAGGTTATCGGGAGCCTGAGTTTTGGCCACAGGCAGCCCCCTGAGACCTGAAAGCTCCTTTTGAGAGCACATCCCCTGGCTTAAAAGTGAAAACTTTTGCACTGAAAACCTGTATTCCAAAAATCTTTCTCCCTTTCTGTTTTGAAATGTCAAAGGGCGATTTTCAAAGGTAAGGCCGTGACTTTGAAGAAAGAGAGGTCCTGAACGTCACCATGAACGTGCTCCTGGAGCTCAGGCTGGATATTTTTCTTTTCTCGACTTACAACTCTTGGGAGTTAGTAGCTTTCTTTTTTCCCCCAATAAATGGAGAAATTAAACAACAACAGTTCATAACCATCATGTCACCTGTGCCTGCTAGGCAGGTGTTATTTTGACACTACTGACGAGCTCTCGGGCACCACAGGTCACTCAGCTGGTAGATAAAAGGCTGAAACAGAAGTCTGGATTCTCCAGATTTTCTTGTCAGCTGCACCATGGCTGCCTCACTGAACCTGGCGCTATCACTGAGCTTATAATTATCTCCGTGTCTCCCCTCTCATGGAGAGCTCAGGGTACAGTGGGATTTGAAACAGAGTTTGTTCACCCGGTGGCCCCACTGAGGACCACCCAGAACAAAGTTGTTTCAGTCACAGCTGGACAAATTTAGGTCAGATCTGTAGAAGAATTTCCTGGCCGGGTGGTTAGACAATGGAATGAGTTCCTGAGCAAAGTTGTAATTTTCATCTTGGGAGGATGTGAAAATCGGAGCAGGTTTCCTTTCTAAGGAGCAGAGACATTAACTTGGCATCCTCTCCAGTTGCCTTTACGCCAGAAACGTCCTTAAAAGCCAGAAGATACAAAGCTTGTCCCTGGAAAAGGAGCTGCCTGGCATGGGAGAAAGAGGAGGAGGCCTGAGTGTTGTAACTGCTGTGCCTCAGACCTGCCGAGAGACCGGGGGTAGAGCAAGACGTGAATGCTCATCTGGGTGGAGATTCGATTTCGAATGAGAGGAGAAAAGCCTGACACGGATTAATGACACATGATAACAGGAGGACGAAAATAAGGTCATTTGACGGGGAGACCGAGATGGCCTTACTGGGGAGGCCCAGGTAGTCCTGCCCTCATGTCTTAGTTGCATCTTTGGAATTGTGAGCTGGAAGATGAAAAGGCAGCGTTCTCTGCACAGACAGGGAAGTAGCAACCAAAGCAGAAGGGGCAGCAGGTGCAAGGTCTAGGTCTGTGGCCACATCATTCCATCACTGTGTTTTGCTCACCTGCTGACTCCACCTCTGGGAGCGTGAGAGCCTCGTCGGTAAAAAGAAGAAAGTGACAGTGAACTGTCAGGACCTGTTTCATTGTCTGGCTGTGAGGACTAAATAAGAAATAGAGATATACATGACAGACACACATCTGACTCCCCAAATAGTCTCTAATCATAGTATTGGGGTGTGCAGGTGTTGGGGTGAACACATTGGGTAGAACTTCTGTAAAATGTGGGGTTAACAGTGGAGTGAATACCAAATGCAAAGCCAAGCAGACCCTGGATTGGGGTAGCTGTGATCATCAAGCGAGGATTGCCAAGTCAGCTGTCCTCGAGTCTCAGTACCCCTTCCGTCACTAGTGGATCATAGGCTGCTTCTCTCTGAGAGTTACTGGGAGGGCCGCACTGGGTTCGTTTTCAATGAACATCTCTTGAATGCGCGCTGTCTGCCAGGTCCTGCTATAGAAACTGTGTGGATCCAGCAGAGAACAAAGCCCCCTCCTCTTCCACTGCCATCCTGCCACACTCACATCACGTCCAATCTGGTGAGAAGAAAGAGACAAAAATGCAAATACAAATAACTGAGGTTCTATTTGGAAACATTCCTCACATGGAGCAGCCTTGGTGGAGCAGCAGGTGGTGGTGCACCCCAAGATGAGCTGAGCAGCAGGAGGAAAGTGAGCCCCCACACCTGGATTTCTTTCCCAGGGTTATGACATCAGCTCAGAGCAAATGCCACGTTCATTCCTCTCCAGAACTCCAGGAGGGAGGTGTGGTCACACACAAGCTACAATTTGTCTCTCAGTTCGAGGCCATGAAACATAGCAATTCCGTATTTGGAGTCATGGTCAGTATCCTGGCCTCTGGGAAACCTTTTCCATCTGTTTGGCAATCTTCATGCTGGTTTTTCTCCTTCCGATGTGCACAAACTAGGGTGCTTTTGTTTCACCTTTTGAGCTATGACTTCCTGGAGGAAGGACATTTGTAGCAACTTCTAAGAGTGTGCGAGACACATAGCATGATTGTTTTCTTACAGATGCCACATCATATGCATATACTACATCACATATGGAATATACACATTATTTATATACACTATATAGTATATGTGCTATATACTGTATAGTATACATATGATACATGATATAGACTTATAAAATATGTTTAATATATGTGATATAATAACATTATATTAATGATATACATATATGATATATGTGCAATATATTAATAATATAGGTGCATGATACTATATATATAATATACTATATACATACTGTTATAGGATATATAGTAATATAGTATATACTATATATTGTAGTATAGTATATAGCATGGTATATAATATCATATGTATAATATATATATATCGGTAAGTATAAATATATTCATTTTTGTACAACAAAATCCCACCTTTACTGAGGTCTACTCTTGGGTCTATGCTATAATGCTAAAAAGTAAAAGTAAGGTGCATCGTCTTCTTTCAGGCAGTCACAGTACAGATGATGGAGAGATATAAACAACTAAATTTAGAAAAAACAAATGAAATGCATGATCAATAGTTACTAAAGTCTGAAATCCTGGTATCTTCTGACACGCAGACCTACTGCTGCAACCCGACATCAGCTCATCCGAGCAATGAACATAAAGAGTGAATCAAATTCTGCTGAAAAGGCTTCTCCCTCTGAGGCACCCCTAATACACTGCATTTCCCAGTGTCCCCTACACCCAGAAAAGACTGAACATTTTTTAAATATTGATTTGTACAAGGAATCCGACAAAGAAGAAAAAGAAGTCTGAAGCATAAGTGCCAGTTGTTGCAGCCATAAATAATGAACCTGCAATTGTTTGTCTTCTTGCATGGGAGGTTGTGCTTGTATCTGATGTGCAAGGTTGTGCTGGTAGAGATGAAAACGATTGTCTAGTGTTTCCTTTTAAAGAGCCACAGAGCTTACTGGACCCAGGGTTCTCACCTTCCCAGGTAATTAAAGGCTACAGTTCATGCTGATTATGGCTTTATTCCTGGGGCTCCAGTTTTTATTTTTAGCCTGTGAAGACGGTGCCTATTTCAACTTTGGATACCAACGATGTGGTCTCATTTGGTGGTGATATTGAATGTCTTTGTATCAGCCAGTATGCCGTCATAGCTGAGGGATTATATACCAGGGGAGGGCTGTGAAATCAATTGAAGAGTAATCTCCTTGGAAAAATAGTGCTGCCGTAGGAAGCAGAATAATTGACTGTTCTATAATAAGGAGCAGAACACAGGCAGCCTTTGGACGCAGGACTTCCAGCCATAACCTGATAAGTCTCTGACGTTGGTGTGGGCATGTCGTCCAGTTCACACTGCATGGATGCTCAGCCTGTGAAGGCACCAGCTTGCGGGCCATGTGGGTCTCGTACTGGACTCACACACACTACCTGCGACCTTGACAGAGAGCGCTCGTGGCTCTCTCTACCTAGTTGCTAAATGAATAGAGTCAGAGACCAAAAGGGGTAAGAGGTGGACCTAACTCCTAGCCCTTGCTTCTTTGCACGAGACAGCATTAGGATTCATCTCTTGAAATATTTTGAATAAACTGTAAGATCCAATTCAATTGCCTACAACGGTGCTCAGCATTTAATGGTGACTATGGCTGCCCAGATATTTGGTGATCGCAAAGATAACTTGATCCTTTTCTGAGAAGAGACATCCTTTTCCATGTGCTTTAACTCAAATTGCCTCTTTACGGGAATGTTTTCTGGTCATTTAAATAGATCATACGCTCTGCCCAACATGACCTTCTCCTTTTATCCTGCCTTCTGGTAAATTATTCGTAGTCGTTTCTAAGAACTTCCAGATACAGGTAATCATTCCAGCCTCTGCTCCGGAGATCCTCCCTCCCCGCCTCGCCCACCACTGCGAGCTGTGGGATCTTGGCCGTGTAACCAGCCCTCGTTATGTCTCAAGGTCAGTGTCCTTGGAAAGGAGACCCAGGCCCAGTTCCTTTTTGTTTCCATGTTGCCTAGTATGTGCCCTGCACATAGTAGGTGCTCATGTGGTGCTTAAAGCCGAAAGGGAGTTGAGAGGGGAAGAGGGAGCTTGACATGCAGTCACCGTGTGGAGTCAGACGTCTTGCGGGAGCACACATGGGCATCTCAAGCCAAATGTGGCCGCGGCAGGGTGTGGGAACTGAGGGCTGATGGGGTGTTTTGGAGTCTACAGAAAGATGAGAGTCACGGAGCAAGTCTGCCCTGGGCTATAGGATGGGTGCTTCGTCCACAGCCATTGTTCAGACGCCAAAGACTCCCCAGAGACTGGAGCTCTTACTGGTTTTCATCTCAAGCTCCTGTGATAGCAGAGTAAGTGGGAAATAGGCTACACTGACAGCGTGGCCTCCCCTTTGGGCCGGAGTTACAAATGCCGGGCACCAGGCCAAGTTCTTAAAATGCGTTCCCTGTAGGCAGACATCATCCCAGCCCTCTGGCTGTGAGGGAGGAGGCAGGAGGCAAGAAGCTCAGGCCAGCCCCGCTGCAGTCCCTTTAGTTAATGGGCCACCCACAGTTGCCCCAGAGATGGGTAAGTCCTCGCCTCATTTCCTGATGAGAAAATCGATGTTCGAGGGGTGAGAGCTGGCCCAGCTGGGTGTGACATCAGGATCCTGCCAGGTCTGCCCAGGCCCCGTCCTATCCTTTCCGGTCCCCCTCTCTGGGCCTTGTCTACCTTCCCCAGCTCTTGGAAGAAATACAGTCACTCACTATCAAGCTGTGAAGCACTGCCCCGCCCCATCCCAGAAAATATATTTTTCACCATCAGCAGATCGTGACACTCTCACGAGCATTTGGACATTACAGAGACTCATTTGATGTGGATTCTGTCCTCAATGGGGAATGAAGTCAATGACAGACAAGACCTGGGTATTCTACCCTTCTCATAATTCACCACGGCTGATGCATGACCAAGCATATTCCATGTTGGATGAGAAGGCCCAAAAGATTGGCGGGTGGGGGGTGGGCCTGCATGTCTTCGGGCAGAGACTTGCTATCTCCATTTCATTATCTGTAAAATAAGTGTAGCGACAATCACAACAACAAAAAAAATGCTACAATCCCCTAGATCCTGGGCCTTTCACATCAAGTATCTCACCATCTCTTCTTTTTCTTCCTTGCCATTCTGGGAAGATTAATTTTTACATGTCAGCTTGCCTGGCCCACCAGGTATTTGGTCAAGCATTATTTTGGATGTTTCTGTGAGGGTGTTTTCCAAATGAGAGTAACATCTAAGTGGTTGAATTTGGAATAAAGCAGATTGTCCACCATACGGTAGATGGGCCTCATCTAATCAGGTGATGGTCTGATAAACCAAAAGACAGGATTCTGCCAGCAGATGGCCTTTGAAATTGAATTGTTACTCTTTCCAGAGACTCCAGCCTGCCAATTGCCCCCATCAGGCTTGCCAAATCTCCAGAATTATGTGAGCAAATCCCCTAAGGAAATCTGTGGTTTCTGTGTCTCTGGAGAGCCCTAACATACCTTCCTTTCTTCTTTATTCACCTCTTTACCTACCTCTTTTCTCCCTCTCTCCCTCCCTTCCTTTCTTCCTTCCTTGCCTCTCTCTTTCCTGCTTTTTAGGTGAGGAAATTGATTCAAGGAGATGAAGCAAATTGGTCAAAGTTTACTGAGAAAATGGGACTAAATTTTAGGTCTTCTTCCCTCCAAAAACCTCCACAGTGTCCAGAGCTCCAGTTTAGTGAACTGTAAAGTTCTGTGCAAAGATGTGGGCCTCTCCTCAGGGGTCTTGGACCTTTACGCAGGTTGTGGATCATAGAGCTAATCTAGCCTCAACTTTTTATCCCTTGTTGCGAATCCCAGGCCTGTGAGAGTATCATGGGACAGTCCAAGACTCTCACATCTTCTGGGGCTTCACAGAGTCTTGACACCAAGTATTTATTGTCTTTCTCTGTTACATTTTGCAAGCAAAATAGCATTTTTATGAAGGTGAGCATCGCATTTCATGGAAAAAGGAAACATTGCAGTCGATCAACGGGTCACGTCCACAGCAGGTGCATTAAAGCCACTCTGAGCTGTCCCTCCCCTCTCCATTCTCACCTGGGATGGAGCTCACACTTCCATCAGCTCTTCCAGAGCATTCTCTTCATCTGTCCTGCTAGCATGGTGCTGCATGCAAACCATTTTCCACACACAGACAGGGAGATGTGTTTCAGTTGGAAATATGACTCTGCTACCCTTTTCCCTCACTTCCAGGCAAACACCTACCACGTTTATGATTGTCCACAGGTTCAAATCCCAGCTTCTTGGTATTGTAAAGGCCCCTTGACACCAAGTCTCACTTCTCACTAACCCTCCATCTAGCCTTATGCTCTTGCCGTAGTAAGTGGCAGTTTCCCCTGAGGCAGACCGTGCTATTGTTCACAATGCCGAATGCTACTCCTTGCTGGGTCCCTCCACACTATCACTAACAGTCCTGGGCGGCCGTGTGTCTTGCCTTGGCCAATGAAATGTAACATGAGCGACAATGGGCACTTCTAACCCGCCAGGACCTTTTGCCATGTTCTCTCTGTGATCCGACACAACATCACATGTTCCAGGCGGGGGCTTCTCACGTCTGGGTACCAGAATAGAGACCGTGTGGAAATGCTCCCAGATCAACTGTGGTCATTATGTAAAACGAGCAAGAAATTCAGACTTACGGTAAGCCGTCAAGATTTTAATCATCCCATGATTTAGTCAGTGTTGACTAAACCCTTTCTCATTCTGAGTTAGGTCGGCCTTTTGGTAGTGCTCCCTGTGCGCGCTACTTTTCAGGTAGTCAGGAGTCACATCAGCCTCATCTGTGCTACACACACACGCATCTCTGGAGTTGGAGAAACCCACAGAAGTGCGCTCCTCACCCTGACCAGCCTGGCTCTGGAGCGTGCTGTCTGGACACACTCACTCAAGCTCTTGGCTGAAACCTCTTGCTACAATACCTATTATTGAATTAATAAGCATCAAAGAGATGATTATCACTACTTCGGATCAGAGAGAGGCGGTGAGTATGTGGCTAAGATCAGAACACTGTGCATTCGGGACATGAAGGAAACCTGGCATTTTCCAATAAATGGAAACTCTGTTTAGCACTGAGGAAAGAATTCTGGACGAGATAGCAGGGTCGATATGAAGTCATTCAAAAGACTTTCCTCTAAAGTCTTGAGCCACGTGGATTCACTTCTCATTTACAGTTGCCAAAAAGAAAAGTAACATCCACAGCATCCTTGCTTTTAAAAAGAAAAGATTTGATGATGCATAAAAGGGAAGGGAGCTGTCTCATAACCCCCCTGACACTCAACCCTTTGCTTTGGCTGACGGAGACGTCCCTCATGGAGGTGGCTGCTGAGCATCACCCTTTGTACCCCTTCTCTTGCCTGGTGCCAGTGTTATCCTGACACCAGCAATTTACACTGCCCGCGTTGATAGAGATGGCATTTATTTTATTTTTTTTTTAAACATTTGTGCTTTATTTATTTATTTATTTATTTTAATTTATACAAGCACTGGGTACAGTCAGAAGCGCAGGAGGGTGAGAGAATTCACCAGAGCCAGAGCGGGGAGCAGAGCAGGCAGAAGGACCGAGGTACACTGCTGAGGGGAGCAGCGGGCGGCAGGAGAGGTCTGCGCGCCATGTGGGACTCTCGCCCGTGGCCGGGGATCGAACCGGCGCTGCAGAGGCTGCGGGCAGCTTCACAACCCAGCGCTCAACCGCTGCACCACTAGGGAGGCCCCGGTAGAGATGGCATTTAAAGGTGAAAAAAGCATGCACGGGAAGACAATTTCTTGAAAATCAAACCCCATAAAATTACAGGGATGAACATGATTCATAAATTCATTCATTTAAAAATGAACATTGAGGGGCGCTGGCTGCTGATCAGGTGCCAGCTCCCCTGCCCGGGGGTCTCTCGTAACTTAAGACTTGGTTATTCAGAATAACCAGGATACCTGGATTTGTTTTCCTTTTCAGTTTTGCCGCCTGCTTCCCCATCGTGGAGGACAGTCAGAGATGAATGTACTTTTGAAATTATTGTCCAAACACTTCATCTCACTAAGGTTAAGCCTGAAAAAAATGACTCACTCAAGGTCAAACAGTAAATTTGTCATGAAAGTCAGAACCAGGCCAAAGAAGTTTGTGTCTCTTCTTTTTTCCTTCATTTAAAAATAATGTCTGAAGGATTTATTAAAGAGAGTTTCGAAGTGAGTCGAGGAGCTTGCCTGGTGTTTTACGGTAATTGTGTAGATGGTCGCACGCTAGCCTCTGAGTCTCTTTATCGGGATGGCAAAGCAGGTTCTAGACGAGGCCGGGAGCGGTGAGGGTGGGCAGACCGGAGCCCCCCGCAAGGCTCTCTCCAGACCACAGACCAGACCACGGTCTCGGACAGATCAGTGTCTTCATTCCCATTTCTGTGAAGCGGTCAGAGCGACCTCTCTGCTGTGAGGAGTCACGAGAAAAAGGCTGAGAAGTGGCTCTGAAACCGACCAGGCTCAGCCTTCGAGCCGTGGCCATGTCAGATGTGTTTTTCTCCACTGGGGCTCAGGAGGAATTAACATCTTTCTGTTCAACTAGGCCAAGTGTAAGCTTAGAATTTCCTGAATACATAATCTCATTGTTAGGCAGAGTGTTAGTATGTGGGATTTGAAAATACATATTTTTTTCCTTTCCTCATTAGTTACAGCATGCAATTTCGCAGTAAAAAACATTTCCTTTGTGACTTTCATGAAATCACTATGATTTCCTAATAAGGAAATAGACTCAAAGTCTACCCCAGGTCTCTATTTTCCACTATTTAGGGACTGCAGATTCTGAGCGTAATCACTAGTGCTGTCAGCTAATTCCTCATTTAAGTTTCCATCCTGAACTGCGATGGGCAGAGGAGAGCATTTAAAGAAACAAAACAAAAAGGAGTTTTTGTGAATGTTTTCAGATGTATATTTATAAAAGCTTGAATTCCAGTAGACGGGGTGACACATTCTGAAATAGACCAGAGAATATAATTTGGTTGTTCAGCCAAAGGTCAACCTTGAGGGATTGATTCATTCATTTATTCAGCAAGCATTTGCCAAGCCCTGGGGTGTGAAAATAAGTTGGAATATTTGTGCACCCAAGATGCTCACAGGCTAGTAAGAGGAAGAGGTAAACAAGTAAGTACAGAGCTGTGCTAGCTCTTCCCTGGTGGACTTCTGCGTGGGGAATAGAAGACAATTCTAGGAGTTCTGGAAAAGCTCCTTGGAAGGGACTGAAGGCCAAGTAGATATTTGGCAGACAGGTGTTCAAGGACAGAAGAGAAGGTGGATGGTCACCCAGAAAGGGGGCAGACATGGGAATTGCAGAGGACTTCAGGAATAAGAAAGCCATCCTGATGTCTACAGTCCAAGGTGGAGAAGGGGGAGTGGGAGGCGTGAGGACTGGCAACAGTGAAAGCCAGTGGATCCCGATGCCAACCCTGTCCAGACCACAAGCTGAAATCTGACTTCAAGAACAGTTATTTAAGTTCTCTCAGTCCTGGCCGCACACCTGGGTGAGCCCCTGGCCATGAAATATGCTGATGCACGTCAGTGCCGAGAGCTCCTCCCCCTGCCATGCTTCCTCGCTTTCGTCATGTTGGACACATCCCAGATGTCCAGGCTGAGGCCGAAGGAATCTCACTTCCTCCCACAACCAGACAGTCCCTCCCTGTTCCCATCCTTCCTGCCTTCCTTTTGCTACATCTAAATGACAGTCAGCATTTATTACCTTCTCCAAGACGGATTTTCCTCCTTGAAAAGTCTCCCTCTGCTAATGTTCTCTCAGGCATTTGGCTTGTTCACTGTCTCTGACACACTGAAGCTTTTATTTCCTCTGACAGCTTTTTTAAATTTTTTTTCCTTTAAAACACATTCCTGTTTCCTCCAATGTGGAAAAGACAACTCACAGCAATCCAGAATCCCCTTCATCTTGACAGGATTCCTCTTTGCCACTCAGTCTCAAGCAGTGTGATGCCGATACAGAAGTACCCCAGAAATATGTGGGTTCAGTCCCAAAGACATCAAGGACGCCAACAGGGCCAAAGGGGAGTCGCACATTATTTTGGGTTCCCAGTGCATATAAAAGTTATGTTTCTACTGTGCCATAGCTACGACGTGTACGTTATGTCTAAACAATGTACACACCTTAATTTTGAAAATGCTTTATAGCTAAAATTCTAACCCTCCTCTAGGCTTCCAGAGAGTTGCAGGCATTTTGAAGGCAGAGGGTGTTACCATGTATTGATCTCTGCTCACTGATCAAGATGGTTGCTGAAGTTCGGAGCAATTTCTTAAAATAAGATAGCAGTGGGGCCTCCCAGGTGGCATAAGGGGTTAAGTCTCAGCACTGTGAAGCTATCTGCAGCCTCTGCAGCACAAGTTCCATCCCCAGCCAGGTTGCTGACCCACCGGGCACAGCAGACCTCTCCTGTCTCCCTACTGCTCCCCTCAGCAGAGTATTTCAGTTGATCTGCTTGTTCTGCTCCCCACTCTGTCTCTGGTGAATCCTCTCACCATCATCCCCAACTCTGGCCTGCACCCCAGCTCTTGTATGCATAAATAAATAAAATAAATCTTTTTTTAAAAAGAGACAGCGGTGAAATTTGCTGCATCCATTGGTTCTTTGCTACCGTTAAGCCCTTAAAGGTCCTCAGAGGGCTAATAATTTGCCTATTTTAAATATAGTGTCTCAGGGAATAGAGGAGAGGGAGAGAAATGGGAAGTGGCCAGACTCCAACCAGAACTTTCTGCCTCCAAATTCTACCTTCAAAACGCAGCGTTTCTGTCATTGGGATGGGTCATGTCATATGTGCACAGGTCAGAAAAGGTGGGGACCTCATTCATTCAAAATGCATGAAAATCCGGCACTAAATGCATTCATCTAGGTTGCAGAAGAAATGACAGAGCTAAAAGGAGATCTACAAAGAGGCATTTTCATGTGAACTCGCTGAGGACACGCTGGGGAGCAGTGCAAAGCGTTTGATCTGTAATCTGGAAGACACTATTCCCTGTCTCTCATCTCTTTTATGTTTGAGAAACTTTAGACTCAGAGAAGTTAGGAAATCTTCCCAAGGTCACCCAGTGATAACTAGCAGAGCCAAGTGTCGGGCCCTTTTTGTCTTCAAAATTGGTTCCTTTTCATCATTTTCCTCAAGGTCTGGCAATTGTGCATGTGCACACACCCACGCCTTTATACTTCCTCAGTCGTGAGTAATGATGATAGGGCTGAAGGGCTATATCCTTTCTTTTTTTTTTTTAAAGATTTATTTGTTTATGCAGACAAGAACTGGGGTACAGGCCAGAGATGCGGGGAGTGAGAGGATTCACCAGAGACAGAGTGGGGAGCAGAACAGGCAGACTGATGAAATACACTGCTAAGGGGAGCAGCGGGCGAGACAGGAGAGGTCTGCTGTGCCATGTGGGTAGCTCCCTGGCCGGGGATCCAACTCATGCTGCAGTGGCTGTGGACAGCTTCGCAGTGCTGAGACTCAACCCCCTGCACCACCAGGAGGCCCGCATATCCTTTATTTTGTACTTGAACCATTTCTCCTGATTCTTACTCTGTGCCTTGTTCTTCATGCCTGTGTCCCTGGGATAAATTTGTAAGAAAATGAGTCTTCTCGGCAGTGACAGCCTTCTCTCCCCCAGACTTCTGTTTAGCAAACTTACTTGCACACAGTAGGGCTTTTGAAATGTGTGCCCACGTGGTACATACGTTGTGTTGCTTTTCTCGCATTTTGGTCCCAGAGTCCCATTTGCGCTGTGGAGTTCAAGGTCATGGGAGGTTTGATGGTCCACTCTTTAATCACTGGCTTGTCTGCCCCCCTAGAGCAGAAGCCAAGCCCCCAGCAGCGGCCTACTCCTCCCACCCCTAGTCGGGCTCTGCCCCAGCCACCCCACCTCCTTGGAGGGAGTTGATGCCAGTCAGCCCATTGACATTCTAATAAGATTCTGTCTCACTATCTTTATATCTTGAAAAAAAAAAAAAACGCCTTTGACAGTCATTCTTCCCTGATGAGGTGTCTAAGAAGCTGCCTCTCAGAGACAAAAAGTTACTTATCACAGTGTTTTACAAATAAGGAGAAAGTTGTCAAGGTTCAAATGAAAGTGGTGTCTACCGCTCCAGCTCTGATTCCAGGGGAGCTGGGGGGCTGATTGTGAAAGGGGGGCAGAGCAGCAGCAGGACAGAAGCCTGTGGACCACACACAGAAGAGCAGGGTAAGGGCTGGCTCAATTGGGGGTACTCAACTGCACCCAGCACCCCTTCACAGTGGAGCAGAACAAAGAGAGAACACTCAGCCTTGGACTTGGGTTCAAATCCTGGTTCAGCCCATGTTAGACAAGTCACTCAACTTTTCAGATTGTTTCAAAACCTATTCTTTGCTAGCAACACCACCTCCCTTTCCCTCGCAAAAAAAAATCTACTCTTATATATAAAGAAAAAGAAGTTATTACTTATTGAGGAAAGACCATGTGCCAGGCACTCTGATTGTTGTTCTGTGTTTACAAATGTGATCATGTGTCACGTAACAACACGGATAAATTTTGAGAACTGTTCTTTGGAGATTGCATTGTTGTGTAGACACCATGGAGCGCCATTGCATACACCGAGAGGGAGCAGGCTGTGTCTTGAGGTCACAGAGGGCAGCCTGTTGGGGTTATTGACACACAGGTAGCCTCTGTCACCGGAATGTCATCAAGCAAAGGGATTTTTAGGACTAATAATCCACCCACCGACAGTCTCCTCACAAACCTAGAAATTAGAGTCATTTGCCTTTTCAGAGCTTGGATTCTTTTTGTGATAACTACTTTCTACTTCCTTTTTTTCCCCCTCCAAGCAACCTAGGATTTCACATCCAACATATTCCTTCCTACCTTTAATGAGTAAGGTACAGGAAACCTGAATTTCACATGACCTGGGGTTCATGTCCTGAGTCAGGCAATTTGCATCCTTTTATCTTCAGTTTGTCCTTTTTTTTTTTTCATTTTGATTTATTTTATTGTGTGGTGATAACATTTAACATGAGATAACCTATTTTAATAATTATTTGTCTAAAATAAATATCAATACCCATTAAAACATTAAGTCTCTTGATACAATTTCAAAAAAACAACGTTTTGCATGTGGAAATGTGAAATGTCAATAGTTAACTTGCGATTGTGACTATATTATTGTGAATGTTCTGGAAAGCACACCCCCTCCCCCCATACTATCCCCCCTCCATCCTGACCTAGCAGGCAAGAGAGCAAAGTTATCTATCTACAACCCTAAGTCAGACCAGGGTCATTTCCTGTTCTGTGGAGAATCATGCAGGAATCTGCTCCCCTAGGTAAACCAGATTTTCCATTGCCACAGAGGACCAGGGAGTCAGATAAAAAAGATTTAAACACAGAGAGGATCCAGCCTTTGCAGCTCCACAGCGCATTCTTTAGAAATCAGGAAAGTGATTAAATTCAGCATTTGTCTCTGCACACAGATAACATCAACATTTCTTTAGGTTAAAATTACTTAGGAAATTGAAAGATCGAAGTCTACAGACAAAAAACAGACATCCCCTTCCCCATCAAGAATATCCATTTTTGTTTCAATGACTCAGTGTGGCTGAATCTATATAAACTACACTTAACTTGTGACTGTTGGAACAGGCACAGAATAACATAAGTCAGATTGCTTCCTGGGTTGGGAAGACTCACTTTGCTTATCTACCACATTCTTTTCTTAACTATTGTTGAAACTTTTGTTTCAGTTGACACTATCAACAAGCTGTCTGGGAGGATGGAAAATTTCCCTTTACCTCTCTAGGTTCTTTCCAGGCTGGTCAAGCAAACAAATTAACATCAGACAGTTTAGTAGGAGGAAACTAGCAAATCCATGTTTATGAATCTACATAGACAAATAAATTCCAAAGAGAATGAGGCAAAATGGGGATATATATCCTGAGTTAAGGAATAGGACAGCGGTCTGGGACCTCAGAGAGCAAAGAAGGGGCCACACAAGAAAAGGAGGCAGTGACTCACGTGATAAAATGTAGATACACAGTAAGGAAATGTTTGTCCTATCACACAACAGGTTTTCAGATAAACAGGTTATTTCTGGTATTAATCTTAATTCTAGGTAAACCCTCTTGGAGAGGACTAAACTTAAAAACACTTAACAATAATACTCAATAATAATAATAAAAAAAAAACCTATTCTAGGCCCAGGGCACACCAAAGCACATATATTTCTTTCTAGTCTATTCCTTGTAACTTAAAGGGAGTAAAGGGGAGCATAATATACCACCCTAGAATGTTTCTTTGGCATATGGATTATTTTGAGTTGGTTGTTTTTAAGCAACAGCAGACATAGGAAAGTCTCTGAGAACCCAGTAGAAGGTATACGTTTTTCAGTGATATTTGCATTTGTGAAGGAAATCTTCATTTGTGAGGGTGTCTCCCTCTTGCTGGATCAGGACACCTTGTTAACAGATGTTCAGGTGTGCAATACGTTATAGCTGACTGTAGCTACAATGCTGTGTGATAGCCTAAAGCTTGTTCATTTTTCTGAACTGAATCTTCATACCTGTTGATGAACCACCCCCAATATACCTACCCCAGCTCTTGGCAACCACAATTCCAGTCCTACATTCTATGCATCTAACTATTTTAGATGCCTCCTATAAGTGAAATCACTCAGCATTCATTTTCTGTGATTGGTTATTGCACTTAGCACAATTTTCTCAGGTACATCCATGTTGCTACAAGTGGCAGAATTTCTTTCATTTTTATGGAAACTTGCATGGGAGGGTTGGGCCCTATCTTCTATATGGATGGGTTTCATATCTTGGTATTGAATTGAAAATAGTGCTGAAATGCACATAAGGACAAGAAAATGTCTTCAAGATCCTGACTTCTACCTCAGGTCTAGAGGGAATGGAATCCCCATTTATAGAGGACCAATAGTGAAACTGCATCTCTAGTCTAGAGCTCCACACTTAGTGGTGACCAGGTCAGGATTCACTCCTGTCTGGCTACTTCTAAAATCTTTGCCCATCCTGCAAAACCGAGTTCTTCATTCTCTTACAATTTCTTCCAGGACTTCAAAAGCCTTTGAAAACATTCCATCATTCTTGATTAAAGATATAATTTTATAAGTCACACCAGTCAATCTTTATTAAAATCTTCTAGAAAATTCCAGTTTGTGATGCTGAGTAAGTGGTGAAATTTACAGTAGTTTGTTTTTTTTTTTTACTTAATTATGCTAATTGCTATTTCTAAGCATAATTAGCATTTTGAATTATTTAGTGTAATTACGTCAAACAACATGTTTAATTTGTCATGTCAAGTATAATAATTAGTAATAGTTCTTGAAAGGATGTCATTACAAGTTTGAGGTATTTACAAGGTATAATTATGTCAAATGTGATAATACTAAAAAGTAATACTAAAACTTATAGAAAAAATGTTGCTGCAAGTATTTTGAAGTTTAAGGTGGCCACTTCAAATATTTTTGTTCTTCAACAAAAGTCAGACTGGCATGGCGTAGTGGCCTGCTCACTGGTTAAATTAGGAGACTAAACATGGACTCCTGGATTAATATTTAATGCATTAAATCTCTCACATGCATGCACCCCTCCGTTCCCCTCCATCTTGTTTAAACTCCAGTTTAAACTCCAGTGGTTTTCCGTGTTAAATAGTTACACTTAGAAATGCCTTTAGGGAAATAAAAATAATCCAGAGACAAAGCTATTCCTTTCAAATATGGGAATTTCAGGCTAAAGTGAGAGGTGAGTTCATTGAAATGGTTCAACCACTTCTTGACGTTACCAAATTGCTATAAGATGGGAGAACACAGGCTGTGGTGGAGAGAAAATGAGATGATACTAAATGGATTGGCATTTTCAGGTGATCTACTGTATATGTTTCATTATCTGGATATTCTAGTCTCAATCAAGACTAAGGGCAGAAAAAAATAATTCCAAATGGTTCAAGTTCCTTTGTGGGTGGAGGTGAGCCCCCTAGCAGTGGGGCGTTCCTGGACAACCTGTTTTGCTTCCTGAGCTTCAGTGGTCCCACCCATAAAAGGAGGAAAATGATACAGTATTTAAAATCATACAAATTTCAAAAATAGATTGAGGAAAATAAGAACTGAGGGTCAAACCCTCTAGCTCAGGGCCAGCCACATGCCCTTTCCAGTAAACCCAGCAATGGCATATGGGGAAAGCTGGATCCAAAGTCTTCTTCCACCTCCATCCCTTTCTACCCAGCTTCTTGGAAAACTGAATGAGTGTTATGAATAAGCCTTTGGACTTAGGTGATGCTGACCTAGAATCCTGTTCCAAACACTTGCTCATTAAATATTGCAAATAAACATTTTCGCCCCAGTTTGCGTGTACTTGGGGCAGGAAGAGAAATGGGTGGTTTATAGTAGGGGTCTCCTCCTCATCAGAAACTGATCGGGAAGCCTTGCTGTTATTTTTATTATTGGGATGGTTTTACGTTAGAGACATCCCTCCTTGTACGGGAGTCACACCTAGACCCAAGCCCGGAAGGACCAATGGAACTTTCAGGAACTACCTGCACCGGGGGAGCCTGCTCCTCACCCGCCCCACAGTGGAAATTTTTTCTAACTTCCTTCCTCAATGCAGAAATGATCACTCCCTTCTCTGTGGCCCTAACCTACATGCACAGGCATCTATAATGTTTCATTGACATATTCTGATATCTTGCTGGTCTTTACCCAAGACTTCTCAGGGCTATCAGTTTTGCCAGCTTCGATTCTGCAGGACATTTGCAGTTCAATCAATCAACAAGGTATGAAGTGCTCACTGAGAGGTGTGTGTTAAAGATGTGGGGGTACAGTTTCTGACTTCCAGGAGCTCGTGATCCTATTGGGGACACAGCCCCGTATGTATTAGTCAAGGTCCAAGCAGGGAAACATCAGTGGGGGCATTACAGGAAATTGGTTACCCCGGGAAGGAAGGCTTAGAGCCCAGCAGAGGGTGTGGAAGGGGTAGGGAAGCTGGGACAGCAGTACGGCCCTCCCACCTCTCAGCGGGAAGGACGAGGGAGGAGATAGAGTGAGCAGGCTGGGGCACCTGGCACCAGAGAAAGGCATCAGACAGAGTCAGCTGCTGCTGGGGACACCTTTGGGGGTGGGCTTGGAGAGAGGGGAGAGAGAGCAGGAGGTCCCAGAGGAGCCAGGTTGGCTGACCAGGCAGAACCTTGCAAAGGGACGGAAATGCCATGAGATCACCGTGGTTTGGCACCTTCCCCGTAGATTTTTCCAGTTGAGATATTGAGCTTTGCCAAAATGCCCTTAAGTGAGCAGATTCTGGAGCTCTCAGCCCTGGGGATCAGATCGGGCGACACAAGTATAAACCAGACTCTATTGCTGGTGCACAGTGAGAAGGAGCCTCCTGGGGTAGCTCGAGCTCCCTGCCTGCAGGTCTCCCTGTTAGTGGCAGGTGTGTGGGCAGCTAAGTCACAGCCAGATGCTGACCTTGAGTCTAGAACAGGGTGAGGGTGAGGAGGAAACTGAGGGATCTTCCATTCAAATCTAGTGTCATTCAGCCACATCTCCTGTAGGATCACTGCGTCTCATTTTACCTAAGATTCTACCCGCACAAGAAGCATCATTATTTTATGAACTGCCACATAGGAGGAGGAGGAGAGAGGGAAGAAGGGAGAGACGGGAGAGAGAGGGGGCAGAGAGAGAGCGAGCTGGAGAGGAAGAGGAGGCGGGAGGAGGGAAACGCTGTCTGCACGGTGGTCACCCCGCCCTGCTGCACCCAGGGCCCTACTCTCCGCTGCGCCAGGGTGCGCGTGTTCAGTATTTAGCATCTTTCATGTACAAGTAACTTACAGCCTGAAAAGTTTAATCGTATTTTCTTATTTGGCCTCCACAGTAAAGTCGTGTGCTGACCCACAGGGCCATCCTTGCTGTCTTCATTTGACAGGGAAGGAAACAAACGTTGTGCGATTCCTTCTGCCATCTGCCAGGACTGCCGAGCGTGAGAGATTGGGGCAAATGCTGTCCCCAAGCATGAACCGGTTACTTTATCTTGTGGTCAACCCAATAAAACAGTGATCAGATGCACTGCTGGAGGAGAAAGTGCGCGCACGCACGCACACACACACACACACACACACACACACACACACACACTCACAGAGGCCAGTTGGCCTTATTCAAAAATAATGGTCCGTGCCATGGCATCTTCAAGGGCAGTTCGCCAACCTTCCTTTCCCTGTTCTGACCCTGCACCCTAGTTCACACGACACAGACTTTATCACATGTCCCTGGAGGGGCCCATTATCCCGAGCGCTCCACACGTCCACGGCTCCGTGCCCAGCCCCACAGCCGCCTCCTGTCCTTTCCACTGGGTCTTATGAGTCCCATTTGATGAGGTAAAGCAAAAAGGCCACGGTCCTGCTCAGGATGGCTTGCCCGGGAGGAGCAGCACTCCACACAGCCTGCCCCAGCCCGCAGGTTCCCCAGGGCCCAGGGCTCCCCTCACCGCTGTGCTTTGCTTCTTAGGCCTCCTGGGAAGGTCTTGTCCTGCCAACGGCACTGGGAACCCCCAACTCGCACTGGTCGGTTCTGCCTTGTGGCAGGGTCGGGGGAGTAGTAGCCTCCCCAGGGGTCACGCGCTGGACCCACTCACACCCTGACTCGACGTCCACTGAACTTCCAGCACTCCATTGTCCCCCCAACGAGCAGGTCCACTGGGGCTGCGTGGCGCGTGAGGGGTGGGGGTTGGCCAGGTGCTGGAGAGGAACCGGTTTCCCTTCACTGCCAGTGCTGAACATAGTGGTTTTCAGATCATCCCACTTTATCCTTGTCCACATCGATAGACCAGGCTTTCAGGGACCTATTGCTGGTGGATTCCGCGTATGCAGGAGAGAGTTTATCACCCACACTCTTTAAAGACACTGGGTGTGCCTGGCCAGCAGAGTGCAACAGACCGGGAGACCGGAGACCACATTGCTGATGTGTGCGAGTGTTCTGGGACCACAGGTTTCAAAGTCAAGATGAGCGATGCTTTAGTCAGATCGCCCCTCTTCAGGAGGAAAAAGGTGAGTGGCGGCAGCTCGTGGCTTGCATGGCCCGACATCTGTAGACATGGAATGGCGCATGCCCAGCTGCTCCAGCCACACAGCCACAGACCCACAGACCTGCTCCCCGGACTCCAGACTGGACTCTCACTGCTAATCATGGAAACTTCCATTCACTGCGGTTTGCTTGTGCGCCAGTGGTGTTGCATGAAAGCCTTTCTCTGACCATGCCTTTCCCGTCGGACAGATGCACAGCTGTCTCTCCAGGCCAGTTCCCCTCTGCTGTCTGCTTCCTTGACTCCTGGGGGCCAAGCTCACTGTCCTTTCCTGCCCCCCATCATTGATTTGCAGTTGCTTTTTAGCATATCAGGAGCATTTTGCAATGCATTGTTTCATACATTTCCCTTTGGCTTCACAGCGAGTTTTTCAAAGACCTTGTTCATTCCTCATGTGCTCACCCCAGAGCCCATCATAGTTTCTGGGACACGAAGGTTAATTCTGGGACGGACGTAAGGTAAATACTTGTGGGAGAAAGTTTCTTCCTAGACTTCGTTTATGAATGTCCTGCCTTGCTCAGATACCATTTAAATTGGAGAGAGGAAGGAAATGTGAGGAATGAAAGAAGAAGAGAAAGAGAGGAAGAGACACCAGGAGAGCCAGGGAACAGAGGTTTAGAAATGATGAGTGATGGGGACTAGACGCCAGGGATTCGGGGGCTGCCTTGGGGAGCAGCTCCCAAGACACTATGCCATGCCTCCCCCTCTGGATGAATGTGCAGGTACGTGGGAGGGAAGACAGTGCCAGGATGTGGTTTGACGTCTGTTCAGTCAATGGAATGGGTGGGATGGGGACTCTGAGCTCCCAGGTGCTCAGGGCAAAGTGCCTGCCCAGAGTCAGACCTGGAAGTTCTTCCCTGAGCTGTGTGTTGACTGTGGCACCCCCTCTCAGCCCCTTGCCCTTGTTTTAGGTTGATCTCGAGACCATTTTGGTTTCTGTCCTTCCTGCCCTGCCTGTCTACCCTTAGGCCAGATCTACTTGCGGATTTCTGGAAGCCAAATGAGCCTTCCAAGAGCTGAGAAATGCAGGCCAAGAACTAGAAAGAGCTGCCTTTCCTCCCACTGTCAAATAGTTGTGAGGGACACTTGGGTTTGGAGGGGCTCTGTGCTCCCCTGAGTTCTGTTCAGCTAAGCTGTCATTGTTTTTCCTCCAGGCTGTCTGGCGGTTACACCAACCAGATCAAGTGGAGCTGTTTAACATTCACATCCTGCAGCTGATTTTGGACAATTCAATCAATATTTCATCAGAATTTTGTTCTCTAGTCTCTTGGAAAAGTGATATTTTTTTTAAAGCTTGATTGTATTTTTAAGTAGAACTATCCATAAAAAACATATTAATTATTTTTATATAAAAGAAAGAACTATCCATAAAAAACATATTTTGTTAAGAATTGGCAGATGTATATGCTCTTGAAACGACCACCACAGTCAAGATAAGGAAGATATCCATCACCCCAAAAGTTCCCTGATCACTTTGTCACCTCTGTGTACTCCCACCTTTGTTGGCCTGTCTCTCATTCTTACATTCCTATCTCCTAGAATTTCAACGAGGGTGTTCTCCTTAGTCGGCCATCTTTCGCTCAGCATAATTATTTTCAGATTCATCCACAGTGCACATTATTTTGGTCACTCTCCTACCCACCACCCCACCTGCCATCAACACTGTGTGGATGCACCACAGTTGATTCACTGTTAGTGGCATTTGGATTATGACCTGGTTTGGTCTGTTATCACTCACTCTTCTATGAACATTTTTGAGCAAATGTTGGCATGCCCACATGCTTGCTTTTCTTGTGGGAAATTGGCCAAAATAACATAGGTAAGATGGCAGCTAGATGTTTAATATTTTAAGAACAAGCCAAAATGCCTCCTCAGATGGGTTCACTGTTTTCTATCGTATCAGAGTTCTGTGTCCTCCCTCACACGGGGTGGGGTGATCTTTCTAATTTTAGTAATTCTAAGAGGTGTGAGGTGTGTCCTAGCCTCTTGCTGAGACTTAATTTGCATTTCCCTAATGGTTAGTGAGATAGAACTTATTTTCATCTATTTATTTCACATGTGCAAGTATCTTCTTAATTCAAACATTTCACTCATTTTTTTGTTATTGCTTTGGGGGTCATTTGCTTGTTATTGAGTTTTGAATGTCTATTATGTATTTTTTGATACAAATCCTTTGCCAGATATATTCTTTGTAAACATTTTCCCCCATTCTTGGATTCTTCTTTTCATTTTTTTTTTAACCAATGTCTTTCAAAGAGCAGATGTTTTAAATTGTGACGAAGTCTCATTTATCAATTTGTTCTTTTGTAGATTTTGTTTTAGTGTGATATCTTTGCCTAAGCAAGTTTACAGAAGACTTTCTTCAAGAAATCTTATAGACTTAGCTTTTACATTTAAATCTATAATCTATTTGAGTTAAATTTGCATATAGTGAAAACATATGGTGGACTGTTTCGTTTTATTTTTACATATGGGTATCAAATTGTTGCTGCGTCATTTGTTGAAAAGACTATCCTTTCTCTACTGAGTTGTTTTCGCATCTGTTAAAAATCCATTATGTGTGAGTCAATTTCTGGACTCTATTTTGTTCTATTGATCTGTCTTTCTCTCTCTATTTGCACCATGTCTTGGTAACTGTATCTATAATAAGTCTTAAAATCAGGAAAAGGCTATCTTCCAACTTTATTATTCTTTTAAAAATGTTATTTGTCGGGCCTCCCGGGTGGTGCAGCGGTTGAGTGCTGGGCTGCGAAGCTGCCCGCAGCCTCTGCAGCGCCGGTTCGATCCCCCACCACTGGTGAGGGTCCCACATGGTGCACAGACCTCTCCCTGCCGCCCGCTGCTCCCCTCAGCAGTGTACTTCGTCAGTCTGCCTGCTCTGCTCCCCGCTCTGGCTCTGGTGAATTCTCTCACCCTCCCGCGCTTCTGACTGTACCCAGTGCTTGTATAAATAAATAAATCTTAAAAAAAAAAAGTACTTAAATATAAATTAAAAAAAAATGTTATTTGTCTATTGTAAGCCCTGCTTGATTTCACATGACTTTTAGAATCAATGCCTTGGCCATGACTAAAACACCCGTTACAATTTTTTATTGAAATTGCATTGGGGATTTGATTTGGGGATAACTGACATCCTAAAAGTATGGAGTCATCTGACCCAGGAATAGGGTCTATCTCTCCACTTATTTAGGTTATTTTAATTACTAGATTTTCATATAAATTGTCAGCATTGTGAAATTATTTTATTTATTCATAGTAAGATTCTTTCCTCTAAAATATTTTATGCAATATTAATACAAGCATTACCATTTTGGGGGGATAGCAGCATTCGTATGGTATACCTTTTATCCTTTTACATTTAAATTATTTGTGTCTTTTTATTTAAGGTATATGTCAGCATATAGTTGGATATTTCTTTTTCATAAACTACAACAACCTCTGCCTTTCAATTAGGATTTCTAAAGTATTTAAGTTTAGTCAGTTATATATGTCGGAAGGTTTAAGCCTATCATGTTGTTACTAAAAATAATCCAACTGCAATGTTTTATCCTTTTCTCCTTGTTTAGTTTTTGCTTTGGATTAATTGTGCACTTTTAATGGTTCAACTTTATCTTCTCCCTTGGCTTATTAGCTGTACCATTTTGCTTTTTGCTTTGTAATTTTAGTGCTTGCTGTAGGATTTACAATGAACATCTTTAATTTATCACAATCTACATATAAGTGAGGATGTACTATATCACATATGGTCTGAGAAAATTAACATAATATATTTCCATTTTTCTTCTCTCAGGCTTTATGTTTTCTTCATATTTCCTAAGTTTATAGTTTCATCAAATTCAAAATATTTTTGGTCATATTTTCTTCAAATATGTTTTCTGTCCTGGCATGTTCTTCACAGACTACAAATCACATATTTGGTTATACAAGATTCTAACGCTCACTAGCATTATGTCATTATCTTCTAATTATTTTTAAACTACGTACATCATTATTATTTTAAAATTACCATTTCATCAGTGGTTCATTTTAGTTGTTTTTATTGCTACAACTTAAAGTTTACTGTTATTTTTTTCCTGAAATATCCAGTCTGACATTAATCCTATCCAATGTATTTTTCATCTTGCACATAACTTTTCCCTCTGGAAGGTCAATTTGGCCTTCAAGAAACGTCTTCCACGTCTCTTACTTGACTTTGTGAGTTTGTGCTTATAATGATGAAGGTATTTGTTTGCTAAGTCTATCATGCATGTCAATTCTGGATCAAAGTATTTTATTGGATCCTAGACATCATAAATTTTACCTTGTTACATGCTGGATTTTTTTCACTCTTGTAAATATTCTTGAGCTTTATTCTCAGATGCAGGTAATATATTTGGAAAATGTTTGATTCTTTTGGGTCTTGCTTTTATCATTTGTTAGGCAGATCTAAAGCAGTTATGGCCTCCTCTCCATTGTGCGGGCAACAGCTTCCAAGTATTCTAACCCAGAACCCAGGGACACGGAGTTTTTTCCAGTCTGGCTTGTGGAAATAGGTCTTGACTATGGTCATGTGTGAATGCTGAGTATTATTCCATTGAATTCTTTGTGTGTTTCTTCCTTTAGTCTCGAGTTGCTTTCTCATGAAGGCGCAGGGCTGGATGGCTATTCTGGTAAACCTTTAAGGGGGCCCTCTTGCTATCTTCAGAATCTCTCTCTTCATAGCTCTCTCCTCTTCTGGTTTCCCAGAAATCTCACCTGTGTTTCTTTACCCACAGAATCTAGCAGGTGTAGTCTCAGTTTGCTTTTTCCACATCCTATTCTGCACACTATCTCAAGATAGTAACTGAAACAACTTTAGCAGTCACCTCATTTGTCTTCTGTTCTCATTGATCATTGTCTTTTGACGCTTGAAGTTCAGGGCACTGAAAACCATTGTCTTATATATAATGATAGTTTGATTTTTAGTTTTTCAAGTGGGAAGGTAAGTTTAGTCCTACTGTTCCAACGTGGCTTGGTGTGGGAGGTAAATGGTGTTACTTTTGATCCAGAGTTGTGCCCCCAATATTGTAATGAAAATCAAAGGACAAATATGTTCAATATATATTTGCTTTTGGCACCTTTCTTTTTTTTTTTTTTATCTGGATCCAATCAAAATACCATTATAATTGTTCTGGGACACAACATTATTGATTTGTGGCATGTTCGAAATTAATGTTGTATATTTGTTGTAACAGTCATTGAACATGTGATGCTGTTGTGGTCCTTAGAGTCAATGCGTAGATAGAACACTCTGGAGATGGGAACTCAGAGAAGTCTCTGTGTCTTGTACAGATTTGATTTTTTTTCTGGCCACATTCACAACAGGTGCTCCAAGACCATGGTTGAATGAGCAAATAAGCAAAGGGGACAAGATTATCAGATGATAAAGTTGGTTATTTTTTTGTGCCTGTTGGCATGGATGGAGAAAAAACCTGCTGTGGTGGAAAAGGAAGATAAACCTTGGATTCAGAGAGAACTGGGGTCAGCTTTTCACTCCCTTGTCCACCAGTTTAGTGAGAACAAGATAAAATGTCCAAGTTTTAGGACTAAGGGTAACATTGTCTTGCACTTCTGCCATGGAGATAAAATCAGATGTCAGACGTCCCCGACATACAACAAACATGGCAGCCAGTAATCCTCAGCACTCTCGCCTTTAAGCTCGTCCACGGTGGGGAGGAAGCACCTTTGCACATTTATTGCACAGTTATTGTTCAAAGTCTGATTTAAGACGTGGAGGAACAGACTTTTTAATTCCCTCACTGGTGTCAAATCTTTGAGAATGGATTTTACTTTTGTAAAGAGGCCAATATCATTTACAGATGAGCTATGAAACCAATGGCATGACTTACCAGTGGGGATAAAAACAGATACAAAAGGATGTAACTATACAATAATGTCCTATAAACTCAAGTGTTTCATAAGCAAGTACTCATATATCCATTTCCAACTCACAAGTCACATGATCTGAGGATGACTCCCCACAGACCTAAGCTTTGCTCTCTCTTAGAGGCAACCCTTGGGAGGAGATACGTTCCTGCAGATACATACCTTCTGGCTTATACTAAAAGATAGTAAAGAGATAAAAAAGTCGAATTTCATTACTATCTGATCATACTTTTGGTTTCAGTTTATAACGAGCTTTTGCATATGTTCATTTATAACCTGAGCAGACATTCAGATAAATTCTTTATGACTCGCCCAAGCTCCCTTAATTCTCATAGCTCTTCTCACTCTGCACCAGAGTCAAGTTTACTCCCTTAATTCTCATAGCTCTTCTCACCTCTGCTGCTCTGGCTCTGTCTCTGCACCTGAGAGTCTAAAAACATCTTGTTTACTAGAGCCAATTTACGTGGTTGCTCAACTGATACTACGAGAAAAAACAGTTTGGGAAGTAAGTAATGCTACACTTTTCTACTATGGTTCTTATTAATTTTTACTCTCCATGTTTCAAGCAGGAGACGAATTTAATCTGCAGGCATTCTTAAAGGGTGACTTCAGTTCTGTGGAGCTGTGTCTTGGCAGTTGGAAAAACACACAGAGTGACTTTTGTGAGATTCTGAGTCCTTATCTAGGGGTCTCTGGTGGCCTGTGAGCTTAGAAGGCAGCGGGAACCCTGTTCCCACACCTCTTTCTCAAGTTCAGGGCGCCGGGGGATGCAGCTGCATCCAATTAGATGCCTTGCAACAGGAAGGAAGAGGAGCTGGACTGCAGTTGCTACAGAAAACGCCCCGTGAACAGCCTCATTTCCACCGATGCCTCGCCCGCCTCGCCAGGGCATACTCAGACGCCGGACCCTGGAATGTGGCCATTTGCACAATGGGGCATTGTTCTCTGGCGTGGGGCTTTCTCGCAGTGGAAGCACAGTGCCCACACCGGGCAGCCGGGGAAGCCGAACCCTCAGCTCACTCTGTCTTCTCTGACCCAGATTCAGCAAAGTCTGATTTTAAAAACCATGCACCTTTTAAGAGCAAATCTGAGCTCTCCCTATTACTACTGGTAAGTAAAATGTGGAGGTAGGCCTGCAAACATGACATAAAATTAAGCAGCTGGGGCCTATGCCAAAAACCTCAGTAGGTTAGTGTGGGAAACCAGGGAGTCATTGGACTTTCAGAGTTTTCATTTGACTTAAGCACAAGAAACACATCTTAGCCTAAACTGGGTTTTCCCTCTGCCTTGTAAAATCTGTATCGCATGTCTCACCAAAAGACATGCTTGTTGGCTTCTGTGCTGGGCATGTTTTGCTTATCTCAGCTCAGGGAGAAGCCATGCATTGGAAAGGCATGCTGTGTAGTCTGCAGGGCTAAACTTAAAGGCCAGTCTTATTTGCCTGTTGATAGGGTTTTTAATGCCACTGCTGTGAAGTTAGTTAGCCTTAAACTAGACTGTCAAAGCGTCAAGATATCCAACTTTGTTCATTCCAAATGTATCTCATCCAAATCAACCCATGGCGTATGCTTTGAGACTGGAGTCCAATGTTCAGGAAGCTTCTTATTCCTCTGTTAATGTTTAAGATAATGGGACCAAACTGGTAAATTTAACCCATTGGGAACAGTATTGATGTTGAATTAAAAATATGGGAGCTAGGCATTGTTATCCCTATTATAAAGAAGAGAAGGTCACTAGTCAAAGGTTGGGGTGTGTCCTTTGTAATGATGAGGCTAATGACCAGCAAAGTTCACTTAAATCTGGCCTTGCTGCTACTTGGCATGTTACTCCCTTTGACAGCCCCCAGATTTCCCTTCAGAACTTCAGAGTAAAGCTGGAAATGAGGAGGTTGCTCTCCCATCCTGGCAGAGCCTCAGGCGTGAAACGTGGCCATCAGCTTACAGAAGTGGAAGGAAGGACAATAGCAAGTGAATGGGTCAGTTGTGCACAACCCACACCCCCTGGTCCACGAGCCAAGGGTGGGTCACTGGGTCCAGGTAGATAACAGGCCCCTGGCAAAGCTTTGATGGGGCCAAATGGGACAATGTATGTCAGATGTCGGTGAGGCACCATGTGTGTAAGGTCTGAATTTGAGATCTGGCGGGGCTTGCGGTGGGACCGCCAAGCTTGGAGAAGGCCTCATTCTTTGGGGTCTACTTCTGTGCTTCCACGTGGTGTGTGTGGATCAGGCTCCCTAGGGGTCCACTACTGGTGCAGCCAGGAGCAGGCAAGTGGCGCCTTTTCTGCCTGACTGGCTCCCCAGTGCTGGCGGCCAGAGGCTCACACCCCCAGCGAGAGGGACAGTTTCTCTGCAGAGCATGTGATGATGGCGGCCAGAGCCAAGGGCAGGCCCCTCGCTGGTGAGCTGGTATTGGCCGTGTTTGGCATCTCTGGGGCAGGATGTAAGAGGTTGTGCCGGCATGGGCTTCTGGCCTCTGTTGTCTGTCACTGAGATCTACTTTGTCTTCCTTTCAAAAAAACCCACAGAGTAGAACGCCTCCACAGAGATTCTCCCCCACCCCACCCTGCATCATGCCCCACACCTGTTGTCACTGTCCTTTCTCCCTCCTGTCCCCACACACCCAGGTCTCCTGGATTAGGGCCGGCCCTCACTGATGAAAAATGGCATGTTCTCGAACCTCCCATGACCCACGTCACAGCTAAGGGCACTGAGGCCTAGGCTAGGGCGTGGCAAGTCCTAGAATTGCCCCCTGGCAGAGCACGAGCTGGAATGGCAGCCAATCTGCTTATATTTCCGTGGGTTGCGCTGACCGGCTGCTGCCTGGTCCCGGCGAGCGGAAGCATTCTTGCCTGAAGGGTCAGAGCTGATAAATATTAACACATATCGATCTCCAGGACAGAGAAACTCTCAGAGCTCTAGGCCTTTCATGCCACCCACTGCTGCAAACTCTAATTGTCTCACAGGCATCGACAGACCTGAACATGCATTTATTAACATCCCCATCAAACCAGCTTCAGGTGCTGTGTTGTCCACAGCCAAAGAAGAGGCCCATCAGCTGCCAGTCACCCAAGCCGGACGCTTCCCTTTTCTCACCCCTTCGCCTGTTAGTCCCTGGGCTCACTCCCCTCCCCTCAGCCTCACCCTATGTACACTCTCACTGGCCTCGCTCCGGTCCTTGCAGTCCTCATTGCTTACCCGGACTGTTACAACATCCTGGGGAAAATTTAGAACCATAACAATTTCTGGTCCATTGGAATATTGGGGGGGGGGCATAGTCTGGGTACCAGTATCATTTTACAATCTTCCTAAGTCATCCTAACGTGGAGCTGGGATGGAGCCATATTCCAGTAATGCAAACTCACCCTGCCACTCACTCCATGCTTGAACAGCATTCTTTGATGCTGTTGTAAAAACTTATTTTTCAATTTAATTTTTAATCGCAACAAGGTGACTATGGTTTACAGCACTGTATGTGATTTGGGGATGTAGGTCCACACCTCTTCAGATGTATGTGACCACACCGCACCCACCTCCAAAATACCCCCACCAGAGAGCCCGGGGCTTCCTCCCACCGTCACAGCCCCCCTTAGTTGCCTCACGTCTGCAGTCAGACTTCTAGGGTTTGTTTTGGTTTCATTTTGTCTGCTCCTTTGTTTTGTTTCTTTAATTCACATATGAGTGCAATAATCTGATATTTGTTTTTCTCCCTCTTTCATTCTTGCCTGACCTCGAAGCAGCCTCCTAACTGGGCGTCTCTGCCATCTCTCCTGCCATGAGAAACCTGACCCATCGGCGCATCAGTGGTTGTCATTCCTGCTCTTTTTTTTTTTTTCTTTTAAAGATTTATTTATTATTTTTTTAAATAATAAATTTTATTTTTATATTCCCCCGTACAATTGCAACCCCCCCCCATTCTGACCCTAATCCCTCCCCTCCCACCCTCCACCCCCCAAAAAGTATCTCTGGTTCATAGTTTTTTGTTGATTCTGATTTTCACTTTCTTATAGTTATTCATTTTCCTGGTCCCTTATTTAAGTTTTCTAGATTCCTGCGATGAGTGAGACCATCCGGTATTTTTCTTTTTCTTTCTGGCTTATTTCGCTGAGCATGATCCCTTCCAGCGCCATCCATGTTGCTGCAAATTGCATGTGTTTATCTTTTTTGAATGCTGAGTAATATTCCATGGTGTATATGGACCACATCTTCTTGATCCAGTCATCTATTTTTGGGCATTTGGGTTGTTTCCAAAGCTTAGCTATTGTAAACAGTGCTGCTATAAACATAGTGGTGCAGGTGCTCTTTGGAATTGATGTTTCTGTGTCCTTTGGGTAAATGCCTAGGAGTGGAATTGCTGGATCCTATGGAAGCTCCATGTTTAGTAGGTCCAGAAATCTCCACACAGCTCTCCATAGTGGTTGGACCAGTTTACATAGAAGGAAATATAGGCGAAACACTACGTGATTTGCACATCAAAGACATCTTTACAGACACATCACCCAAAGCAGTGAGAGTGAAGGCAAAGATAAACAGCTGGGACTACATCAAATTAAAGAGCTTCTGCACAGCAAAAGAGACAATAACAAAAACAAAGAGAAACCCCACCAACTGGGAGAACATTTTTGCACCCAACACTAATGATAAGGACTGATCACAAAAATCTGCAAAGAGCTGATGAGACTCAGCAACAACAAAGAAAATAATCCAGTCAAAAAATGGGCAGAAGAGCTAAAAAGAAACTTCTCTGAAGAGGAAATGCAAATGGCCAACAGGCATATGAAAAAATGTTCAACATCACTTGTAATCAGGGAAATGCAAATCAAAACTACCATGAGATACCATCTTACACCAGTGAGAATGGCACATATTAAAAAAACTAGCAACAACAAATGTTGGCGAGGTTGTGGAGAAAAAGGAACTCTTCTACATTCCTGCTCTTGACCAGACTCTGTCCTGTCCCTCCTGGAAGCCAAGCAAAAGGGCCCTTCTCGACATCGAATGCGAGGGCTGTCACCAGACAATTCTACTAGAGCAAAATAAAGCAAAGCTTATTCATAGTTTATTTTTATTTGGGCACGTCCCAGTAGGATAATATCTTGAAAATCCCTAGTCTGGGAGGCAAGAGAACTTGTTTCTGCCCTGGATATGTGAATAGCTGTGTGTGATTTTAACTACGTTGCCATTTCTCCTGCACCCTGGGTCTCACCTATAAAATGAAGGAACTGAATTAGATGCTCTTTTACTAACATGTTATAAAATGTTATGATGATCTCCATTAATATGCATTTCCCTCGGAGCTATTTGTGTTCCTGGAACTTATTTCTTACCTTGAAGCATTTGTTTTGCTCTGAAATTGAGCTCCCTCCAGCTCAGATTTCATCATAACTAGTCAATTTTGTTTTCCATAGGCTTGAGCCTGGCAGAAATCAGTTTACCCATGATATGGATTCTATGGAGAGGGGTTTCATGGGGATGGGGGAGAGAGAGCGAGAGAAGATGGAGAGATGGAAGACTGGTCCCTAAACTTGCAGAGACACCACCCGTTTGGTAAGGACAAAGGAAGAAAGGTCTGTGCTTCCCTCACATCCTTCAATAGTGCAAATATCAGCAACCCCAGTTCTAAAAATAAAGAAATCAGCTATTCTGAGGCTTTCTCTTAGAGAGTACAGGTCTGGACACCAGTGAGGACCTCCGGGCCTTCCCTCCTGTCTGCCTAGCGGCCCACGCCATGCGCCTCAGCTTCCAGGCTGAGCAACCGCGTCTTCTCACGTGGAGTCCCGAGGCATCAGCGAGCACTTCACAAAATAGCATTCTGATGATGACTGAAGTCATCTGAATTAAAAACAGATGGTTCATATTGCCTCTTAAATATACATGTTTGAAAACTAAAGGGAGGAATCTTTGACACAAACTCACACGGGGTTTACCCAGTCTTTTAGTGGTGAGAATGCCAGTGTGTCAGCTTTGGTTGAATTTCAAGCCTCAAAAATAGGCTCTTTAGTAGTCACTGATCTCACCTGTGCAGATGAGCTGTGCTCCCCGCATGAGGATGCATCAGTGTTCCTAACCTTGGTGACGCATTGGAATCAACTGGAAAGCTTTGAAAGGCAAACTGAGGCTTCGGTCTTTCCCCAGCAAAGTCTGTGGCCCCTGGGCTGGGCCCTGGGGTGGGGTAAGTCCCCCATGCAGCTCCAGGTGATTCTAATGAGCAGCCAGCATATTTGGGATGCAAGTTGCCTCAGTACCTGGGCTTTGCATAACAAAGAACCAATCTCCTCAAATTCTTTAGCTGAATCAGAAAGAAAACAAAATTGATATATTCTGTATCTGTGAAGACTCGAATTACAGAAAATAACAATGACTTTCAAGATGGCCAGAGATAGAAAGATTGCCCGGAAGGCAGTCATTGTTCATCACTTGGGCCAAGGTAAGCCCAGAGAGGCTGTAAATGGGATTCTGGCAGCAACTGGAAGATTCGTGACTGGTGGAATCACACCCCCACCCCATTCATATGTGGGAGCACTGATTCCCAGTTTCCCAGAATGCGATTTAATTGAAGATAGGTTTGTTGTAGATGTAATTAGACAGGACACATATTTGTTTGTTGTTGTTGCGGAGAGAAGCAGAAGGAAATCAAAGAAAACAGCTTTAAAGCCCCTTCCACCTATTCTCTTAGGCCGCTAACCGTAGCCACCGGATGGCTGGCCTGGCCCCCGCCTGGACTGAGCGAGGCTGGTGCCCAGGCCTGGCTGGACCCACACCCAGCAGCTCACACCCCCAGACCACGCCGCTCGGGAGGGGCTGCAAGGCCGGGCTGGTATTCCCCACACTGGGAGCAGCACCAGCTCCTGCTGTTCGCTTTGGGACACAAGACGATCTATTTCTTTGGCCCCTTTACTGGCTGCTGCAGCGGGGAAGGAAGGGGCCTGGCACATTTCTGAGAAGAGGATGAAAAATCACTAAGAGGACTCAGTGATCCGCCTTGCACGGGACAGCGGCTGGGAAATTTTCAGTTAGTACTGAGGGAAGTCACGGATAAAGATCACCCACTGCTCCCCTTACGTGGAGAGCAGAGCGCACAGGATGAGGGTCCTCGGCTGCCTTACACAGAGGACTTGAAACTGCGCTATGATAAAAATTATCCAAGGTTTTCTTGAATCCAGTTCAGGTCCTTCCCGACACCGCCACGTGATGGGCTGACCTCGCCGCCCCTCGCTCAAGGTGCTCCCGCCGGTCCTGGGAGCACCCTAAAGTGCTCAGGTAAGTCCTCCCCCTCCAGAAAGCCTGCCCTGCCCCACACCTGCCCCAGGTGTTGCGGTGGAGCCTTTCTCTGCCTGTAGCTGTTCCCCTCCATGCACCAGGTCACAGCGTGAAGAAGGGCATGTGTCCTGGGGGCGGAGGATCAGCGGGCTGTCCTACCAGGCCATCACCCCGTGGCATCTGGGGGTGCTGTGCACTTGTGCAGGGCCTGACCGCAAAAGAAAGGAGAGGCCTTTTTAACTCCACAGAGAGATGAATTCGAAGCCTCAGGAATTGGTCTCAACTTCGAATCAGAGGACTGCCTTCAAGAAACGTCCATGTCCGGGTAGGACTCCTTCACGCCCGCTGACAGCACGGGCTCCCGAGCAGGCTTCGAGCCCACCAGCATTCTCAGGGTCTTCTTCAAAAAGGCTCCTGTGGTGGTTGTGGTTAGAGACCCACGTCCCATTTTCAAATAGAAATGATCTCAATGAGTTGAGAAATCCATGGACCTAGTGCCTTGGGTTGAGGTGCTACCTGTTACCCCGAGGGCGTCAGAGGCCAGGCAGGGGGGCACCGCCGGGCCGGTGGGGAAGGCCATTGCAAATTCGAGGCTGACACAGAGACCATGTCCCGTGACTCAGGCTTTAGCTGCGCCTGGGCGCATGAGTTCCACGAACCGAGAATTCTCTGAAGTCTAAGTCAGTGATTTTGAAACCTGCCTGCCTGTTGGACTCATTTGTGGAGATTGTTAAAAACAGGAATGTCTGGGGTACACCCTAAACCACGAGCTAGACCCTTTGGGGGGTGAAGCGCAGGCATCAGCGTTTGCTAAACCTTCTCTGAATGATTCCAATGTGCAGGCCGAGGAGAGACCCCCCTGACAGGAACCGGCGCTTGGGCATGGTGGGGAGCTCCTCCCTCCAGCAGAAGCTGCCAGTCCCGGCTCTGTTGTGCTCAGAACACTTAGCGCGAAATGTGCCCTCTGGAGTGTTCCAGGGCGCAGGGCAGGAACATCAGAGAGGGAAACACAGCACTTCCCCGCAGCTCTCCTTGGATACATCTTGTGTGACTGAGACCTCACACCACGGAGCGCGGTGTCCACCAGCAACCGGCCGGCTGGCTCTCTGCTTCTGTTCCCCTGTTTTACATCCTTGCTGTGTCCTCCAGCGCTGGCGTGTGGCCCTGAGCGCGGGTTCAGCCACGCCATGGCATGTGCAGAGGCCCCTCTTTTAAAGGAGGAATCGCGTGTCCCTGTCGGGACGCCCCACCTTCCCCATCCCCTCGTGCACCAGCTGTTTCCCCATCACGCTGTTGCCAAGGCGCTGCCTCTCCTGCATCCTGATTTCAGGTCTTTTCGTTATTTCACCCAGAGGTAGAATTGCTGGATCTCATGGTGATTCGTCCATGAAGGTCTCCCCATGTCACATTCCTGCCAGTAGAGTACACGGAGTCCAGCTTCTCCACATCCTTGTCAAAACTCCTTGTTCCTTTCAGTGACAGCCATCCCGGCAGGCATGAAGTGCTACCTGCACCGTCGTGGTTTTAATTTGCAGCAGCTAATTATTGGTGAGACTGTGCATCTTTGCATGTACCTGCTGGTGCTCGGCCCTTTATGTGTCTCCTGAAACGGGACCCTTATCTTACATCATATTCAAAATGGACTAACGAATTAAATGTAAAAATGAAAATGCAAAACTCCTTGATGAAAACAAGGGAAAGGCTTCATGACATTGAGCAGAAAATAAATCTTCAATATAACCAAAACCAAAGGAAAATTAGACAAGCAAGACTACACTCAGCTAAAAAGCATCTGCATAGCAATTAATTGAGTGAAAAGGCAGCCTATCAAGAGGGAGAATGCATTTGTGAGTGTGTATCTGATAAGGATTAATATGCAAGATATGTGAGAACTCACTCAATTTAGCAGTGAAAAAACTAACTTGATTAAAAAGTGAAAAAAGGACTGAAGAGACATTTTTCCAGAAAAGGATCATTATTGTTTTATTTTTTTAATTGTTTATATTAAATATTAATTTATTAATGTTTATATTGAACTGAACATTATGTCACATTATATTTTTTATTTATTTTTATATTGAAGTAAACATCATATAACATTATGTAAACTTACAAAACATATAAGTTTCAGGTTTGCATGATTAAAAATCAACAAGTGTATAGACTATATTAATTTCACTGCTAAAAGTCCAATTATATCCTTCACAGTATAATTAACTCCTTTTACCTAATTTCCCAACCGTTTTGTCCCTTCTTAGTAACCACTAATGGACTTTTAGACTAAAAGTTTATTTTTTTGTATTTGATCTGCTTGTTTTGTTTTCTCTATATACCACAAAAATGAGTGAAATCGTATGGTGTGTGTCTCTTCCTCTGCCTTATTCCACTGAACATAATACGCTCTAGATTCATGCAAGTTGTTGCAAATGGCAGGATTCCCTCCCTCCTCATTCTGTTAGGGGGAGAAGGCTGTCCTAAAACTAATTCCATACAGGCTTTGTGGACTCCACCCCCACCCCAGGTCAAAGCCAAAGACACTGGGAACTCCAAATCCCATCCCCACCCAAGGGAAGGTACCTGGGACCTGAGGGTGGGGTTAAGCAGCCAGGTTGATATAAAAGACAGACACATGGGCTTTGGGGGTCCCCATTTTGGCTCTCCGCCAGCTCGCAGCATCCGGCCAGCTCTGAGAGTGACTTTGGGTTTCCAAGTCGTCGGATCGGGTAAGACACATTAAAGACTTGATTTCCCTATTTTCTCCCTGAGTTGTACATTTTCCTTATTTCCTTTTCCCTTGTAAATAAACCTTATATTAACCTTTTGTGTGTGCCTGCAGTGGAGTATTCTTAAGTCCCTTTAAAGCGCGCGGGTGAGGACCCACAGCCAGGAACCCGTTCAATATCGGGGCTGCTCTATAACAATTCCATTGCGTCTCCATAGCACATCTTTATCTGTCTACCTGTACGTGGGCCCTTAGGTTTTCTCCAGCTCTTGTAAATAGCGTTACAATAAATGGCGGTGCATCTATCTATTTGAACTAGTATTTCTATATTAATCAAGTAAATACCCAGAAGTAGACGCACTGGATCATATGGAATTTCTATTTCAATTTCCTGAGGAATTGCTGTACTGCTCTCCATGTGGCTGCAATTTCCATCCCCACCAGCAGTGGACAAGGATTCTCTTCTCTCCATGTCTTCTCCAATACTTGTTATTTCTTTTCTTTCAGCAAATACCCATTTTCACAGGTGTGAGGTGCTAACCTTCAGAAGACACACAAAGGGGCAGCCACCAGCAGGTACACCAAAAGACCACAGTCTCACAGTAATTAGATGGCTGCAAATTAAAGCCACACTATGTATGTAGCTGGGAGAAGACATTCTGCCCTATGGGGTCGTGGACACAAAAAGCAAGTGTTTTTGCAAATCTTTGTCTTTCCTGCCCAGCAGGGAGGTGGTGTCCTGTACGCCCTCGCTAGAGCGTGGGAGGCAGGGATGGCTCCGCATCGAGAACATTCTCCCGACAGTTGACTCCATTGCATTCAGAGGTCCTTGCGTCATTAATTTTAAATGCACGTTTTAAAGAATCTGGGGAAGATGCCCAGTTCTGGAAGCCTTTAACAATTGCATTTGAGCGCTTTGAAACGTCTCTTTCAGGAGGGTTCCATGAGCCTGTGATTCACGTGGTTGCACAAGAGCCTGACCTTAGAAAGACCCCATAGTTGGTTTAATAATTTTGTCAAACTCTTTAAATTCATAACAGTTTTTGAACAAGGGCTGCACATTTTCCCCGGGCCTTGCAAATTCTGTGGTTGGATCCATGCATCTTCCTTCTCCAAAACAGACTCACAGTCCTGGAGGATTCTTGCAATACAAAATTGCTTAGACAAAACAATATGTTGATGAACTAAGTGTGAGTGAATCAGAAACATGTGCTAACGTGGACTGCCTGGGCTTCACACAAATGGAGATGAGAGAGGGGGCTGTGCAGACGCCCTTGAAGTTGAGCTGACCAGCATATATGCAAATAACTCTTACAGACATTGCTACAAAGAGGTTGTTCTCTTTATCTTCCATCTCTCTGGTGTTAGATTCTGAAAACCTTCCCCACATTACTGTCATCCGAGAGCAAGTGTTTTATTGCTCTCTCAGCTGCAGGCTTGCTTCACTCTGAGCTGGGACCTTGCAGGCTGCATCTCTGTAGCCCTCTACACCCAGGGAGGACATGGAGCGTGCAGGCCTTCTGGGCAGAGTGGGAGAATGACAAGAGTGAATGTGGGAACTGGTGTCGCCTGGTGCTCAGGACCTTTCTGGGAGTCTGGGCTAGGCTTGGCACATGGAAGTGATGGAGGACAAGAATAGAAAAACTGAAAAGAAGGTGCGCCGTAAGACCAGAAACCTGCCTCACACAAGGAGGTGGGGGTAGAAGGGATTAGCATCGCCATTGACACAGCTATGGAAACCAAGATCCTCAGGCGCAGAGGACACAGTTGGGGAAACTAGTATCCTTAGGCACAGACTGGTATCCCCAGGCACTGACGCCTAGATTACAAAGCACAACATCCAACCAGGTATCCAACAGTGCATCCAAAGGTAAAGATATGGAGATTGAGCCCATTGTAGAATCTCCTCCCTTTCAAATTCTACATAGTTATCCAAAATCAGCAACTAAGCTGAAGGCTCACAAAGGGTGACCCCTCCCAAACAGAAGAAGACTATATCAGTGCAGTCTCTGCACAGGCTGGGGCAGCTCTTCACTCTGTCTGCCCGCCAGTGACTATGCAGGTGCCTCTTTGCACCCACACTCTCCTCCACAGGGCAGCAGCCTCCTGCCTGCCCATGACCTGTACTTGCCGGGGCTTCTCCTCACTGACCTCCCGCAGAGGAGGCAGTTCTCCTCAAGGCCGCCTGCAGCCATGCAGAACTCTTAGTAAACCTGGCCCTTCTGGGGCAGCTCTTCCTGCCCGCTGGTGTCTGTGCAAGTGTCTTTAACTGCTTAATCCCTTCCCTAATAAACCTGCCCTTTAAATATAACTAATGTTTCTGTCTCGTGGAGAAACTCGCCGGGAAACTCGCCACGTGTCGCTGAAACGGGAGCTCTGGTGACACCTTTCCCAGATTGACCCCAAGGACCCCACACTCCAAACCACAGACTCCAAAAAACCACATCAGAAGGGTGGACACGTGTCCTTGGTTGCCCTTGTCATGGACCAGGAGGTTAAGAGCCTCACAGAAAGAACAGTGAGTGACTGGTGTCCACGCTCAGGTTATCTGCCAAGTGACACTAGAGCTTGGACCTGAGGAAGCTGCTAGAGAGGGGTTCCATGCCCCGTGGGGTGATTGGGCGGAACACTCCAAATTAAGCCCCCCCCACCATGAAACACTTGGGATATTTGCCTCGTAATTTAATCCATTCTTTCCCATGCTTCTCTGTGACCCTGACATTTGGCATACTTGGAAGTAAAATTTCTGATGGTGAAGGGACGTATCTGTTAAAGAAAAGGTAGGGGAAATCATGTTTGTTGAGTTCGAACTTATGTTTGTGTATTTTACAGTAAGTCCTCACTTAGCAGCCTTAATAGGTTCTTGGAAACTGCAACTTAAGTGAAATGACGTATAATGAAACCAACTTGACCACAGGCTAATTGTTATCAACATGCGTTAAGTTTCTACAGCATATTTCTGGTCAAAAAACATCACTAAACTCCTGTATAAAAATCCAAAACACTTTTAAAAGCAAGAGAGCAGTTGTGTTCCCTCCTTCCTTCGTTCTCCAGGCCACTGACTCCAGCTGAGCCTCTGGGTGTCTGGAGCCCACTGCTCCATCACAGGACGAGAGGCCAGACCCTCCCTGGATAGGGGGATAGGATGTTTCCATCGCAGTGTGGAAGGACACAAACACACACACACACACACACACACACACACACTCATACTCAGTCCTACTAGGACCACGGAGACATGCCAGTGAACTTCACCTGCACCTCTTTGGGACGTGGGAGGAAGCTGGCTTCCCCAGAGAAACTGCACACAGGCCTGGTCTCCAGCCCGGGCTGGAAATCGGTGTTTTTGCCACCAGTGGTGTCACAGAGCCATGCTGCAGGAAACCCCGTCACTGGAGGAAGTACTGGGCTTGCATTCAGGCTCGGTGCCTTCCAGAAATCCTGTGAGCAAAGCATTATTACCATTTCATACATCAGCAAACTGGGCTTTAGCGTGGAAGATAAAAGCAAAGCCAGAAAACAATGTTCTAGACTGAACGGAGCACTGACTCACTCCACACACCTTATTCTTTCCCCCATCAACCCTGTGGCCATGGAGAAAATTCAGCTCTGGTGACTCTGCCTCAAGCGGTTTTCACAGGATGTTGGTCCTCCCAGCTGAGAGCCCCAGAGCCAGGAGCCAGGTCCAGCAGCCTGAGGCTCCCTGTCACTCCAGGAGTGGCTTCCCCGCTGCGGCCACCCCCCTCCCTCCCCTCTGCCCAGTACACACAAGTCGCCCTGTCTGAGCTGCCTCACTGGGCTGCTCAGATTTAGGGGAGCACGTCTCAGGTAGAAGTCCTCAGGAAGAAGCAAATGCCACATGACTGCAAGGGGACTGGGGGTGATGTCATCTGTTTTCACGGAGAACTGAATAGGTTTATTCTGGAGGTGATAATTGGGAAGGGCTGTCCCTCACCGCCAGGCACCAAAGCAGCCAGGTTGAGCTCTTGAAATTGAGAATTTCATGCACAAGCAGGGTGAGATGATTAGCTTCTGTGCTGGGGGGTGGGGGGGTGGAGAGAGAGGGGGTTCAGTTTTAATTAATGTGGGGGGAGCTCTGGTTCTTAGTGAAGGTGGAGTCCTCAGGAGCAGCTTTCCTTTCCTTCCGCTGCAGCTCTCGGGCCTGGAGGCAGCTGTGCCTTTCCAGGGAGAACCACTGGGCTCCTTCCTCCCCACCGGGGACCTGGGGCGCAGGAAGGCCGGGTTTACATCCTAATCTCTAGGAAACTTTGCCTCAACTCCCCAGGCTCTTTCCAACCAAAAGGTGAAAGGAAACTCAGAGAGAGCTGAGCCAAGAGAGGCAGCCGCACTGACAGACCAGAACGTCACCTCACTGTGGCTTTCTGCTCCATCACCGCCATTAACACCTGGAAAGCCTTTGATTCTCACATTAGCAAAACATGCCATAAAGCAGGCGTTTCCCCCTCCCCCAGGCCCTGGTCCCCCTCTTGGGGGAGGGCGGTGGGAAGTCACAAAAGCACCATTCAGCCCCAGCCAGGCTTTCCTGATTAGGCCCAGAGGGGAGACTTCAAGGAGTCTTCTAGAAGCCTGGGCAGTTCCCACAGACCCTGCGGCCTGTGTGTCGGGCTCCTGGCTCGTGAGCCCACGAGGAGGAGGGACCCATCGCCTACTCTTCCAGAGAAGGCAGTTGACGCCTCAGCTGAGGGTTGAGTTTCCCGCGTGCCTGCTTAGCTCTACCCTGTGTCAGCTCTTGCTGAGTGGACGACTGGTCTGGAAAACAGCGCACTGGGAAGAGGAGACAGCTGTGTACGGGCCACGGGAAACAGTCACCCGGAGCCAACACACGGGAGAGTGAGTGGACACGAGCCCCGTCGTCAGGGTGGAAGTGGGGGCGTGAGTGTGTGCCCAGCTTTCTCCACCCCCGTCGCTCCCTGACCCGAACACCCACAAAATATTTCAATTAAATGACCTCGTTGATACCAGAAGTCAAATCTCTCAACTCTCATTCCACGCGCATTGCACTCCTGCCCGGCTGTTCTGGGGTCCCCCACCGAGCCTCCCAACTCCGTCTGTCAGGGAAGCAGCCCTTCTCGAAAGCTGAGGGGCTGTTGTCACTGGAAATTTTCTCTCAAGCCCCAAGTTTCCACTTGCTCGTCTCGGTCCTCGCGGCATCTCATGCTCATCTGCTCGTGTGGAAAGAGTCTCTGAAGGCCCCGCGCGGGACAGCGTGCCCGGGATGGCTCCAGAGTCGTGAGCCTCCCCCCTTCCAGAGGGGTAATCACGCCTAAACTAAATTTCTTTGCCCACTTTGTTAATAATTCCACGCGGTGACGTCTACGGGGCTCTGAGACCAACAGTCGCGAGGTGGTTTCATGCTCGCGTCTTTTCTTCAAACTTTGACTTTAAAAAAAGGATAGGGGCGTCCCCCAGAATCAGCTTTCTGTAGACTCTGATCTAATACAACTCTATTTTCAAAAGGCTAGTTTTTTGAAAAGATGTTTTGCTCTTTCATCTGGCATATGTGGTAAGTAAGCCGCAATTAAAGGGCGATACAGAGGAAAGTGTGATTGACTTTCTCCAGGATAGAGGGTGGGGGTGTTAAGAAACTTTCCACAGAAGGAGAGGCGCCTGCGGCTGACTTGGGAGGCCAGAGGTTGAGGTTCTAAGGGAGTTCATGGGGGAGCATCTCTCCGGGAAGGCACAGGGATGAAAGCAGAGTGACACTAGAGAAACATTAAGAGGCGTGAAAGCCTGAGGTTTTATCCTCTTTGCCAACTGACCAGCTAGCTGCCAGTTTCGTGGATGCTGGTGGGAGAAATGGGCCTCCTTTTCAGAGACAGAGGGCTTTAGGATTTACTCACGGGAGCAATGTGAGCTTCCTGGAGGCCCTGGTTCCCTGGTCCCCGATGCTCAGGAGGCAACACAGGTGTGGGCCCTGGGGATGCTGCACACAGTAGGTCTGCATCCCAGACCAGGAACCATGAGCTCAGGGGACTCTGTGATTTTGCCTGGACACTAAGCCCACTTGTGCCAACTTTGTCCTACAGGGCATGTGCTACAGTGGGGGCACCCAAGGGACAATTGTCTCCTGAGAGGAGAAGCAAATACACCAGCGGTCAGTTGCTTGAGGTCACAGAGCTGTTCAGACAGGCTCATGTTCTGCTCAAGTCACATGTACTGCACTCCCTACTGCCACCACTTAGGGCACTATTCTGGCAACCCGTGGCCCCCCTAGACACTTGAGCCTTAGGAGCCACATGATGAGGAGGGTCCATGTGGTTGGTAGAATTCTAAGATGACCCCAGAACATACCCTCCTTTGCTTCCCTGGGTGTGGGAAGAAACTGTATGTGAAAGATACCACTCTTACCATTAGATGATGTTTATGGTGAAGATGAAGCAAATTAAAGGGTGATTATCCTGGGTGGGTCAGACCTAATCAGGTGAAGTGTTGAAAGTATCTAGAAAGTGTTAGGGGGAAAAGGCAGTCCCAAAGCAAATTCCATACAGGCTTTGTGGACTCCACCCCCACCCCAGGTCAAAGCCAAAGACACTGGGAACTCCAAATCCCATCACCACCAAAGGGAAGGTGGCTGGGACCTGAGGGGGACGCCGTGAGCTGGCCGAGGGCCCCAAAATGGAGAGACCCCCAAAGCCCACGTGTCTGCCTTTTGTATCCACCTGGCTGCTTAACCCCACCCTCAGGTCCCAGCCACCTTCCCTTTGGTGGTGATGGGATTTGGAGTTCCCAGTGTCTTTGGCTTTGACCTGGGGTGGGGGTGGAGTCCACAAAGCCTGTATGGAATTTGCTTTGGGACTGCCTTTTCCCCCTAACAATTGTAGTCTTTAAAAAGCAAATGATCTTGTTCTGGAAGGAGCCACATGGCAGGAATGGTGGGGGCGGGCCTCTGGACACTACAGGTCTCAGTCTCACAACTCCAAGGAATCGATTTCTCTCAACAATAGGTAGGTCTGGAGGAAACCTCCAAGTTTTAAGGAGAACCCAACCCAGCCACATACCCTATTGGCTTCAGCAGAGAGTCTTTACAAGAACCCTAATAAGTTACCTTATACGGGGCCTTTGACCCCCTGAAACTGAGGATGAGAAGTTTGCATTGTTTGGAGTTATAAAATTTGTAGCAATTTGTTACATAGCAACCATTGCCGCCAACAACTGACTTCTGGATATTAATATTCTTATCTAGGCTTCTATGAGAGAGAAGAATGACAGCACACATATTAGTTAAGCCCTAAAAGAAGTTTAAGAAACCGAGTTTCCTAATTTAATCCATGAAGATTAAAAAGTCATGCTTCTCTTGCAGTATCTTCCCACAATCTCTTCTGGCCATTCTGGGAAAGAGCGCACATTTATGAAAGGGTAGTTCGTAACGCACAGTTCATCTGTTTCTTTCTTTTAGTCACAACATAGGCCTGAACTGAACACACAAGTATGTACCCATGGGTGAATCCTTCTAGAAAAGTCCTAACTTCACTTGCAGTATAATTCCTGCTCTTGTTGTGCCCTCTCTGCCGCAAATAGACCAGTAACATGCACCTACGAGCTTCCCTGTCCTCTAGGCCAGTAGCTTGTCTGCAAAGCTGTTCCCATAATCACCAATGAAGCATCAAAACAACACCCAGGTCTACTCCCCAAGCCAATCAAGAAAGAAACATGGGTGGTAGATGCCAAGCGTCAGAAGATCCTCTCATTTCCTATGTGATATTCATAAGTCTTGGGCTGAGTCATTGATTGGCAGTATAGATAAGAAAGTTAAGATCTTGAGGCTGATTACTAAGTGACCCAGACTCCTCTAGGGCCTCCTGCTTGGAGCAGAAGACAATTACGTTCGTTTAGTTGACTGAGTCAAAAACCTTGCTCAGTTTTCCTTTGTATTCTTGTCTTGGTCTTGAACCACACATCCAATCCGTCAGTAAATCAACTCTGCTATTTCTTAAAATATGTCAAAATGTCATCTCCACTGCTGCCAACAACCCATGCTAGTACCATCTCTCAGGTGGATTACTTCAGTATTACAAGAGTACCTAATTGGTTTCTCTGCCCATAAATTCCTCATCCTGGAGACAATTTTTAGAAGATACTCAGATAATACTCAGCAATTTTCAGCCCACTCTGGTAAGCTGCTTAAAATCTTCCAAAAGTTTTCTATTTCACTCACAGTCATTTCAATTTCTTAGAAAATTCTACAAGCTCTGGTCCTTGCCATTTTCCTTCTCCCCCTGTCTTGCTCTCTTCAGGATTTATGGATCATTCACTCCCCTTAAAAACATTATTTACCTTCTAAGGGCAGGTGAAAACAGAGTGGGAAATTTGACGGGGGAGACAGGAATGACTGGAAAGGATGAGCGAGTAGGGAAGAAGGGATCAATTCTCTGAACATAATTATTTCTATTATTTAGCCTTCTAGCCCTATGTTGATATTGAACATACGTAAAAATAAAATTAGCAAGAAGAGAAGAAAACAGCCAAGTGAAATGCAAACAGAAACAAGTGAACCTAACTATAGCTCAAGTGACTATCATAACCATACCAAAGGAAGGAAAAAAGAGAAAGAAAAAACCATCATTTGAACATAATATTTTGACTATAGTTTTGCAGACTAAAGAGAAAAGGAGCTATAAACAAATATTGAACTCCAGTTAGTAGGTCTATTTTTCACAGGTGGTTCATTAGCAAGTGTGAAATTATATTATACGTATCATAGCATTAAGTCAATAAATAAATATACTGTGAGTAAAGGAGCCAGATTGTTATTGTCACTGAAGAGAATGAAAATAAAGAAATAGAGAAGACTAGAATAAGCTATAGTATGGTTTGAATGCAATAATACTGGATGTATTATAAATCTTGGTTTTAAGATTGATTGACAGATAGGTAGATGGACAGATAGATGATAAACAGAAATGAAGAAAATATGACAATGATATGTATTAAGAGTGTGAGTACAACTCAAACATCTCCTACTTCTTTTTGCTGAGGCCTAAAATCAAGGCCCTGTCAGTAGCAATGAACAGACCTAGTAACCAGAGGCTGGTTTCTAAATACTATTCTCCATTTTGGGGAGAAATGGTTGATTCAAGGGCTGGGATAACTACAAGAGAAACCTTTAATTCCAGAAAGCAAGGGGTCAAAAATTACAGAGACATCTTAAAAAGATACAAAGCGTTGAAGTAAATAATATTATAATGAGTTGTATGCTATAAAATAAGGATATTTGAGTATATACTAAGGTAAAAAACAAACCAATACATGAGAAAGTAGGGAAAGCTCGCTCTTAGGGTAATCCCAACACATCTACGATAACCGGTTCCATTCCTGCACACAGGTGACATTTGAGACCACGAGAGCATTGTTGGGGTGGGGGGGTGTCTGTCCTGAACATTGTAGGATGTTTTAGAAGAATCTCTTCTGCTGCTTACTAGATGCCAATAACACCCACTGAAGTCATGACAAAAATAACTCTAGATCTTGAAAGTCCCCTGAGGGTGTTAAAATCACCCCAACTTGAGAACCCCTGCTATAAAAAATGCACAATATTATTAAACACATTACTTAAAAGTATTTTTAAGAGTTAAATACAGCTAAATTTTTAGAAAGCTGGTGGGTGATTAAATTACAATAAATTCGTAGAGTGGACTAATTTCCAAATTCATGAACAATCTGGAATGTTAGACTCCTTCCTATGTCATTTAAGAAATTTAGCATTCCTTTATTGGTTTATTTCTCAATTTCTGGATATTTTTAATCCATGATTAGAGATTACTATAATCATAAATGCTGCTATATTTTAATCACAGAATTTTCTGTTGTAACAGCACATTTGTAATTCTCTGTTTTTAATAGATATGTGATATCATTTAATGTCTTTGTTTTCTGATTTCTGCAATAAAAATTAATTTATATCTTATTGAGGTAACATTGGTTTATATCACTATATATGCTTAAGGAATACAGGTTCACACCACTTCAAATGTATATTATCACATGACCCCAAACACCAAACAACCAGTTACCTTCCACCACAGCCCATTGGATCCCCTCTGTCCACCACCCCTTGCCCCCCAGTAAACTTCATTCTGAAATAGGAATCCAAGAGCCTGTGTCGTCTCTTCATTTGCTCTGTTCCTTTACAAACGAATGAAATCATACAGTATTTGTCTTCTTCCTTCCTACTTCTTTTACTAAACAAAATACCCTCAAGTTTCATCCATTTGTGGCAAATGGCAAGATCCCCTTTTAAATAGCTGCATAGTATTCCACTGGGTATCTATGCCACATTGTCTGAAACTATGCATCTTCCATTGTTGGGTGCTTAGGTTTTTTCCGTATCTTGGTTATTGTAAAGAGTGCCACAGTGAATATAGAGGTACAACATACATCTTCTCAAAATAATGTTTTCATTGTCTTCAAATGGATGCCTAGGTATGGAATTGCTGGATCATGTGGTGGATCTATTCTTAAGTTTTAAAGGAAACTCCGTAATGTTTTTCATAGAGGCTGCACCAATTTACTTTTCCACCAAAAGTGCACGAGGGATCTTTTTTCTACATTTGTTTCTTATCTTTTTGACATGGGCCATTCCACAGGTGTGAGATGATATCTCATTGTGGTTTTGATTTGCATTTTTCTGATGCTGCATGACAATGAGCATTTTCATGAGCTTGTGGCCAACTGAATTTCTTCTCTCGAGAAGTGTTTATTCAGATATTCTGCCTATTTTTTGACTGAGTTGTTTTTAGTTTTAGGGTTGCATGAGTTCCTTATATATCTTGGATATTTATCCTTTGTTAGATGTATGATATACAAATATTTTCTCCTATTTGGCAGGATGTCTTTTCCTATTGGTGAGAGTTTCTTGTTTCTTTCTCTGTGCAGAAGATTTTTGTTTTTGTTTTTGTTTTTTGAGCATTTTTATTTTATTATATATATATTTTTTTACATCATTTTTTATTTTTGCACAATGTATAGTCCCCATACAATTCCCACCCCCCTTGTTGTCATCCTACTCCCTCCTCCCCCTTCCCCAGTCGTGTGTCTCTGGTATATAGCTGCTTGTTGATTCTAATTTTTACTTTATTATAATTAGTCTTTTTCCTGGCCCCTTATTTAGGTTTTCTAAATTCCTGCTATGAGTGAAGCCATCTGGTATTTTTCTTTTTCTTTCTGGCTTACTTTGTTGAGCATGATCCATGTTGCTCCTTCCTGCTCCACCCATGTTGCTGCAAATGGCATGAGTTTATCTTTTTTGATTGCTGAGTAATATTCCATGGTGTATATGTTCCACATCTTCTTGATCCAGTCATCTATTTTTGGGCATTTGGGTTGTTTCCATAGCTTAGCTATTGTAAACAGTGCTGCTATAAACATAGGGGTGCAGGTGCTCTTTGGAATTGATGTTTCTGTGTCCTTTGGGTAAATACCTAGGAGTGGAATTGCTGGATCATGTGGAAGCTCCATGTTTAGTAGGTCCAGAAATCTCCACACAGCTCTCCGTAGTGGTTGGACCAGTTTGCACTCCCACCAACAGTGCAGAAGAGTTCCTTTTTCTCCACACCCTCGCCAACATTTGCTGTTGCTAGTTTTTTAATATGTGCCATTCTCACTGGTGTAAGATGGTATCTCATGGTAGTTTTGATTTGCATTTCCCTGATTACAAGTGATGGTGAACATTTTTTCATATGCCTGTTGGCCATTTGCATTTCCACTTTGGAGAAGTTTCTTTTTAGCTCTTCTTGTGCCAAAACTTTTTGATTTGTTGTAGTTCCATGTGTTTATTTTTGCTTTTGTTTCTCTTGCCATTAGACCTAATTCTCTAAAGACATCTCTAAGGCCAATGTTGCATAAGTGCTGCCTATGTTTTCTTCTATGTATTTTATACCTTCAGACCTTGTATTCAAATATCTAATACATTTTTAATTGATCTTTGTGTAGAGTGTGATATGCTGGTCTAGTTTCATTCTTTCTCACGTGGCTGTCCACTTTTCCCAGCACCATTCGTTGAAGAAACTTTTCCTTTTCCAATGTATGCTCTTGGCTTTGTTGTACATTAACTCTCTATATATTTGTGAGTTTGTTTATGCATTCTCAATTCCCTGCATGTATTTTTATTTTAAATACTCTTTTGATTACTATTGCTTTTTAAGTCTGGGTGTATGATACCTCCTTTAATTTTTTTTTTCTTGTAGGGTCTTTTTGTGGTTCCACACAAATTTTAGTAATGTCTGTTCTATTTTCTTGAAGATGCCATTTGCACTTTCATAAGGATCACGTTGAATCTGTATATGGCTTTAGGTAATTTAGCCATTTTAATAATGTTAATTCTTCCAGTCTATGGTCATAGAATAGCTTTCCATGGGGGAGGGTTCTTCTGTTTCTTTAAAAAATGTCTTAAATATTTCATTGCACAGACAGGTTGTTCACCTCTTTTAAGCTTGTTCCTAGGTACTTAATTCTTTCTGATACAGTTGCGAATAGGATTATTCCCTTGCTTTCTTTACTTTGGTTCATCATTTGCATATAAAAATGTAACAGGCTTTTGTCTATTGATTTCGTAACCTTCCCTACCACTGTACTGACTTGTTTCTAACAGTCTTGAAGTAGAGAGTTAGGGGTTTCCTTTGTATGTTGTTATCTTTTTGCTTGACTTTTGCTTTAATATCTCAATCACCCTGAACACATCTCTATGTCTTTGTATGTAAATGTGAGTGACCAATTATTCCTTTGATCTGAAAAAGTAATTTATTTTCCTCTGCAAGTGATTATTTAGCAGGTTAGAAAATATGTAGAAAATCTCTTTTCTTCAGAATTTTGGTGATGTGAAAAAGAATTCTGAGAATTATTTCTTTGGTTCTTTTAGAAGTAGCCTGCTTCTGTTTTTTCCTTCCTTCCAACCTTCTCTTAGCTATTTTCCCAAAGGACTTTCTTTCCTATTTTTTTTTTAAACTCAAATGAAATATACTTCTCTTTTTGTTTGTGTTTATCTGGAACTTGGTGAATTCTTGTCTGGTCGCCACATTTTATGTATTGATATTTGAGGACAGCTAATATTCTCTAACTTGAAGATGACTGCTCTGTACCACGAATGTGTGAAATGATTTGCAAAGTTCTGGCTTTCCATAGCTCAATTTGTTACTTTCTTCCTGCAATAAATATTTTCCTTTTCCTCTTAGTTTTATTGATTTTCCTCTTCCTCTGGAGACACAGGTTTCTCTAGTAAATGTGTCCTCTGCATTACAAGTTTGCAGATCTTCCTCTTAATGGGTCACATGATAAATATTTTAGGCTTTGTGAGGTATAGAATCTCTGCCCCCTCCACAATCTCCATATCAGACACGCTCCATAGGTCAAGTATAATGAAAGTGGGTTAGGGTACCTGTGTGTCAATACACTTTATGTGTGACATTGACATTGGAATTTCAAATGTTTCATATGACACCACATTTTACTCTCCTTGGATTTATTTTTTGGATTGATTCATCTGTGGATTACAAGGACCATTGCACTCAGTGTGTTTTATGGGGTGATAGGAGGAGTCTGATCTCATCGATGATTCTCCCAGAGACACTGGCATGAAGACACAATTTAGAAAGGAATCCTATGTTGTCACAATTCCAAGTTCTCCAGCTATTTGATTTATAAGTCTAGGGCAGTTTGGGGAATAGTGGCGCTCATGATGCATATTGTAATCCATAAATTAATGAGTGATTAAAATCTTACTAAGGCAAACACATAGCCACAAATCTGAATGATGCACGGTTATTGCCAGCCATCGCCAGCAGATGTATAGAAATAATTGGCTTTTAATGCTCATTAGTCAGTTTTATTACAAATAATGCATTTGCATGATGTTTGTGAATGGATGTTCCAGTCGGTGGCACAGCGTCTTGCCTGGTGTAAATAGGCAAGACAATTACAGAATGTGCAACCAAAATTTATTTAAGTGTCCAAAGTTACATTTATTGATGTGCTTGTTTGTTCTTAACCTTGCCTCAATCCAAAACAAAATTAGTGAAGGCAATTTGAGGATCTATAACCATTATAAGAATTTTTAATGAATTTGGAACAAAGGAAAATGAAGGGCAGAGCACACATTAAGCCAGGGAGGGATGTTAGTATGCAAGACGGATGTCATGGTCCTCTCTGTGTATGTGGTAAAAATGAAATTTAAAATAACCACTGCTGGGACCTCCCTAGGGGCAGAAGGGGTTAAGATGCAGCACTATGAAGCTAATCACAGCCACTGCAGCACGAGTTCGATCCCTGGCCAGAGAGCAACCCAGATGGCACAGCAGACCACTCTTGTCTCCCTGCTGCTCCCCTCAGCAGTGTATTTCAGTAGATCTGCCTGTTCTGCTGCCCACTCTGTCTCCGGTGAGTCCTCTCACCCACCCCCCACACCTCTGGTCTACACCCCAGTTCTTGTATGCATAAACAAATCAATCTTTAAAACAAACAAACAAATCACTGCTGTAATTAGCATTCAAAGCTAAAGACTTGTAACTGAAGGAATCTTCCTGTGAAGAAGACACAGAATTAGCTTCTGCCTTTGACATGACATTCCATAGCAACAGTAGCTAGTCTAGCCTTGGTTTGGGGGTGACCCTGCTGCTGGGACTGTGTGCAGACTCTCCATCTCTGCCACTATGGCCACATTAGCCATGTGCCCTTGTGCCAACATTGGGTTGGTCTAAGACCATGGTTGACACCAATGGGCTAAGTCATTGTGTCTACTTTGTTCTTAAGTGCCTTTTCTGCTGTGGGTACTCTCTGATGGGTATCAATGCATGGTATGAGGTCTTCATACATTAATACACTTTCAAGTGTCCACAGACCCCTAGCCCACAGCTCTCCATCAATCTTCTTCTAAAATTTGCCCATCCAGATTCGTCAGGCTATTCATTACTGCCTGTATGCAAATCTGCATGCTCTGACATTTGGTCCCTTCTCTTCCTGCATCAAGTTGATGATTAGATGCTCTCCCCAAGGCTATGCCCAATGGAGAGAGGAAAGCTTTTCCTTCACTACTGTCTTTCAAAGATGCCTCCAAGTGAGGCTGTTATTTCTTACTTGGGCTCATATCGAGAACCAACTCATCTAGGGACCAAGACCCAGTATCTTCCCCTTCATCAACAGCTCCATATGACTGTTGGTATATGATGGGGGGGATGCATCAATGTGGATGACAGGTGTCAGGGTTACTTGTGCCCACAGCTTGCTGTGCCTCCTGGTTCTGCTCATGCTCCATCCTGATTCACCCCTTCCTTCTAGTATGTATTGTCAGGTGTGTACAACTTTATGTTTTTGTCAGGTGTGTACAACTTTATGTGCCACTATGTGTACAACTTTATGTGCTCACTATGGACAGTTCAGCATTCAGGGTAACAAAAGTCCCATAAGTCGGTGTTCCCTGTTTACTGGGGTGAGCAGCATGCCACAAATTGCTTTGCAAAAGGCGTTTATTTCTCTACTGTGTGTGCATTGTGCACTCTACTGTGATTCTTGCTCCAGAATTTCACAGGTTTTCTCTAATTCTTTTACTTGTAATTGTCATTGGCTCCTCATAGTATTTCTAGCATTGAAGTCTTTAATATCATATGACCCAAGTGGGAGGGTTGCCAGAACCACTGCCTACCTATTACAGTGCCTTTCCTGTTCTGAGTATTACTCAAGTCTGACAGCTTCTCATCTTATCCATTTTGGGTGCCACAGTGGTATCCCCAGGTGGGGATCAGGCTGTCTCCAAAAGTGAAGAGACCTACTAGGTGCTGCACTTCCTCCTTATGATAGGAAACATAACATTTTTGGCTTTTAATTTGGATGTGTATTAGGTTGAATGATTCTTGAAAAGACATGTCCACTCTCTAATCCCCAGAAATTGTAAATATTCACCTTTTTGGGAAAAGGTTCCTTGCAGAGTAATTCAGTTAAGGATCTAGGGATGAAGAGATCATCCTCGACTGGTGTGTGTGTCCTAAATCCATTGGCAAATGTTCTTACAGAGACACATGGGAGATCTGACAGATGCAAGAGCAGGAGACAATGTAACCATGGAGACAGAGATGGTCGTGATGCAGTCACAACCCAAGGAGAGCCTGGAGCCACCCAAGCAGGAGCTGAGAAATGAAATCTCCCTAAGAGATTTTGGAGGAATTACAAACCTGTCAGCACCTTAATTCTGGACAGCTGGTCTCCAGAACTGTGAGAAAATAAATTTCTGTCGTTTTTAACCCACCCATTTTATGAAAATGTGCTCTGACAGCTACAGGTAACTGATACAGAGCCAATCCTGGTTTGTCCTTTAACATAACACATTAAATATTTATATGACATAATAAATACTTTACTGATGAATTTATCTTTATAGGTTTATCTCCCACCCTCAGCTATGTGCCTATCTTACAAAAGCTTCAAGGAGAGGGACCACTTTTGCTCCTCTGGTCTAACCAATGTTCAATGTTGTTGGCCCATGTGGTGTTCAGTGGGATGTCACAAGACCATACTAACAAGGTGATGAGAGCAGAGGTATTAATGTCACCCGGGGTGCAAGGATGAAACTATGATTGAATGTCAATACAGACTTCTTTTAAATCTTATCTTCTGATGGGATAGGAAAGAATGGCCTTAAAACATGTACAGAAACCAAGTGAATCTGCGGTGACAAAGGTGCCCTCTGGAACAGAAGCTGCATTTGCAATTGGGGGCACCACTTGGTAGAGTCTGCTAATGTACTCTCTTCCTCCAGTCATCTGGTTTTAGCAAGAGACAGATGAATTAAATGGGTATTTGACAGGGCCAACTCCCCATGCATCATTCAGAGAGTTGTGAATGAAGCTAAAGTTTGCCCACTCCATGGGATGTAATATTGTCTTTGATTTACTATCTTGGTTTGGGGGGAAATGCAGGTTCAGCAGTGTCTGGGAAGGGGAGCAGACTTCATGGACCCAGGCTGGGCTGGCTCTTCATCAGGTTTCCATCTATGTACTTGGCTCCCCTCCAAGATGGGGGCCAGGATGGATTTTTGGGTCTCTGGTATCAATGTGAATTGGATTTTTCTATTCTTCCAGTATAAAGTAACCACACTAAATGCCTATTGATTCCTGTGGGGAAGCTCTGGGAAAGTCACTGTCAAGACTCCTAGACAACTCATCAAGGTGATACACACAGGCTCTTCTTACCTTCTGGCCTCTATTTCGGTAATGCGTTCCCAAAATCAAAATGGGCTGAAGTCCAGAGGTATACAGGGGGCCACATTTTTTTTTTTTTTGAGTGCAGGCAACTGTTTTCAATCTCCAAATTACTCATCCTTGATCTTGTCTGATAAGACGGGTTGAATATGACCTTATTGTCTTTCCATATATTTTCACTCCAGGGACACTGTTCTAGTATTTTCCTCTGTAACTCTCGGTGGGTATGGTCTTCTGGTCTTCTACTTGCTACTACAGTGCTACCACTTCCTACAATAACTGTGTCTACCTGTACTTTAACAAGAAATTGCCACCACCTCACCTTAGTGGGGATCCTTTCATCCTCACTACCAGCTAACCCTGGCTACAAGTGAGCCATGATGAACTTCTTGGTGATGTTAGTGCTTTCTCACCAGTGAATTGTTTGTTTCTGTTGGAATTTCCCATGGAATGTAACCATAAAGTGGGTTTCTCATACATTATACACCCCTTCCAGCCTGTTCACCTGCCCACTCCCTATGCCTTTGAACACCATCCTCCATCAGACACCACAATTCTGACATTTTGGCACTGAGATCTCACACTAGGTATCTAACCTTTTCCATGTTTCTAGGAACCTGTTTGCATGACCTTAAGAACAGTTTGCACCATTGTCTAGAGATGATGTTATATCACATATCAAGAGGAAGAGGTTCAAATCACTCATTTCTCCCTTATCTACTCTAATGTTCTGCCCCTTGGCCAAGCACCTTCTGATCTAATCCCACACATGCCCCTCTGGCTCCTGCTGGCCCATGTTAGTGTGTCTTGCAGCTTATTGTGGAGTGTAGTTTCTTTCCTCCTTTATCATACCTCTCTGGGCTATGCTGCAGCTAACGTCAGTTACTGGCTTGAAGGGGAAGGGGTCAGATCCTGAGGAGGAAGCTGATATCTTGCAGGTGAGAGACCTATCAGTGGCTCAGTAGGGAGGGGATGGCCACTTCTGCAGACTCAGAGATTTAGGGATGTCAGCAAATTCAAAATTTTCGTCAACCCACACATCTCTATTCCCTGAGTCCAGATCCCATTCTTTCCCATTGGAATCTACCAGTAGGACTAGCAGGCCCTGGTTATGCATTTACTCTTTGTAGCTCAGCTAACATGGTACAGAAGTTGTTGGGTTACTGCTCTCCAACTTTCTCTGACTTTCCACTGCAGGAAATGGGAGACTTTTTATCCACTTTGGCTAGAAGACCTTGGCTTTCATGCATGGACTTTAATCACTTATTCACACTCACCCTTACACACACACATGCACACATTTAATCTTACAAAGAGTCTAACATCAGTCATACAGTCCCATTGCCTATATAATCTCTATATTCTCCGTATTTCTCACATGCCTGGTGAAATGGACCAGCTAGTGCATTCCCCTTTGCTGGGGTAGCATTCCTCACCTCCAGTGAGAATTTTAGCAAACACATACCATTCTGTGCCAGGCCTATATATCACCAACCACAACTGACTGTATCCTAATTACCACCAGCTGGGTGGTGAGTAGTTCAGTTCCCAAATCCCATTCAGACTTGCATTGAATGAATCCACTGTTTGGATTTTCCAGGATACAAACTTTATGGGGAAGTTGAGCATTTAGTGGGCATATTAGGATAACACTATAATCAATCCTCATGGATGGGAAGTATAAAAGGCAGGATTAGACAAAGAAAAAAGTTGAGCTTTTCCTTTAAATAAAATATTCATCCAATAAAATATTTGACCCTTCATATTTGACTTCCATGAGGCCTTTCTGCCCCAGCCTTTATCAGTCATTGGATGTGAGTCACTGTTGGAAGGACATGACCTTGGACAGGCGGTTTTCTACAACTGAGGCAATCCCTGAACAGTTGACAACTGATGTCTGTCTCCCAGTAGCTCTACGAATGCCTCAGGGGGCAAGTTCTGACCTTCAGGGGATGTGGGTGCCACATCTCTATGGCTACCATGTTCTGGCTCTGTTTCAAAAAGATGTAGATAGGGACTGATCTCTTCCAACTTCAGAAGGACCAGTCTTATACCTGCTATTAAAATACAAAATTCCAATCCCATTCTGAGTGATCTTTCAATAAATGAAGCACAATAGATCTCAGAATTATTACCAATGCACCAGAGAATAACTTTCTTTAGGTCTAAACAGGGAATAGGGAAGCTAAACTAATAATTCTTTCAAACATACACATAAAAATAGTTTCAAAATGATCCAGTCAATAAGAGTCAATGGTGATGTTCCAGATACTGTGCCAGGTGGCAGTTATTCCAAGATATATGTACCAACTCCAGCAGGGAGACGGACAAAACACTCTTGACATTAATATTGTTCAGCTGGATGATAATTCAAAATTGTCCCAATTTCAGTGAGTGCTCAGAAGAGAAAAGACCAAGGAACAGTTACAGAGGACAGGTTCTCTGAACTGAGGCATTGGACACATGACACCGGCTCATTCAGTGGAAGCTTGTTGAATAAGTTATGAGTGGAATATTGATAGGCAGCAGCAAGTTGGCTGGAAGGTGGATTCCAAGCAGACCTTTGATGTTGTCCTTGCATAGGAAGCAGTGGCTAGGACAGCATGAATGTTTATTATGCGAGGCTAGAAATGAAATGTGGAGGGACGTAACAGTGCCTTGAATTTCCGTATGAGAGATATCAACGTGACCTCTGGAGACTGGCTCAGGGGGCGGGAGTGAGGGTTTCTGAGTTGGTCAAGGGAGTAGCGCATCAGTGTTTATTCTGCTCCCCTGGAAATGTGAGAAGAATGGGTTGGTTGTGGCAAGAATTAGGGTAGAATGATCAGATAGGAGTTTGCGCCGGCACTTGGGAGACTGATAATGAGGTCTAATGCATGTGTGTCAGTAGAGGTGGAGAGAAATAGGAGGGATACTGAAACCACATTTCTAGAAGACGTTCTGTGGGCAACAGCACCACGGCCCACTGACTCCCAAGACTCAGTGGGGCATGTACGTCACTTGTTGATGTCCCAACAACCCAGTAAGGTCAATATTCTGGTTTACACAGATGAGAAGCCAGCACACTGAGACCTCAGAGGGCCAGGGGAGGTAGGATTTGAATCCAGTGATGGCGGTCTCTAAAACCGCCTTTTCGGGGTGGGGACTATGATATATTACAAGGTAGTGGGTGTATTCACTGAGCTGTGCAGCACTTTGTCATGACTTACTTTTAGGTGAGTTGTCACAGAGCCACTGGCAGCCTATGTGGTGTCCGTTGTCTCCAGGGAGATGCCCCATCCTTGTGCTTCCAGAATGAGGCTGCTTCTGACTGGCCTGTTTCAAAATAAACTGATTTAATGATTTGTTTGTCTCTAAGCCCAAATTATCTCCCACTGACCAGCCAGGTCACTGGTTCTGTGGCCCTCTCCTCACCCCCGGGAACATTTTTTCCAGATACTGCAGTCACCTGAGCACAGACCTGGCTCTCGGTTACCTGCTCACTGGCTGACTGCTCACACCAGGAGACACTGCAGCAGGAAGAGAGGAGCCTGCTGCCTCCCGTGGGCCTTTATATCATAGGCCTCGTTCTGCAGCAGGAAAGGCTACTCCCTGACAGCCAATAACTCGGACAGCCATCTGCAGAAATCCTCCGGGGAAAACCATTGAGCTGAGCCCAATGTGCAATTATTCCATGGGGTAAGCCTGGGTGGACTCTGACCACAACTATTGTTTTAGGCAATGATCAAAGATTGGCTTGTAGTACACGCCTTTGCTTCTCAGCACATCAGTGTGCCACCCCCAGCTTTACACGGTCACCCCAAAGTACTCCCCACTAGCTGCAGCCAGCAACTGTACTTCACCAGATTTGAACTGGGTCGTGTCTGTTGGAGGAAAATGCCTGCCCCCACCTGTTTGTGAGAATAAGGTGAAATCTGTTTCCTAGTCAGTGGACATGCATCTGAATCACATCACTGCTACCTTCAAGTGCCCCGATCCCTTTACATTCCTCTTCTGCTTACTCATATTTGAGAGACAAGATCCAGCTGCACCAAAATATTCAGCCTGGGCTGGAACACAGCGTTTATCAACTCAAATCATCCTACATATTTGGTGGGTACAAAGAGACTCAGATACAGAGATAGGAAATGCTCAGACCAGGAGAGCTGAAACAGGAGCTCAAATGGGGAGGGTCAGTTCCCACCTTGACCCTCATGACTTCATGTTCTTGACCTTCATGACTCATCGTGACTTGCTTTCACTCCTATTTATGGCTCTGGCCAAGGCTACATATTATGCATTTCTGGATCTTTCTTGACCATATATTGCAGCAACATGTTGATTATATTTTACCCAGTTTCCTTAGTTGGTCATTTAAGAGTTTTAGACAGCCTCATAAGACTACCACATGGCCAGGGTATTCATGGCCAGCAAACAGACCAGTCAGTTTGTGAATTGCAAACAAGACCGTCCAGCTCAATGTAAGGATATGTATGATTTTCCACCAACATTTAAACATCTTTTCACTTACTGGTTTTTTTCTTTCCTTTTGGGCCACTGATGCAACTCTTTTCTCTCTCTGTTTGACCATGCCGCTTCTTACAAATAGCTATATGACTAACGAGTATTTCCATTTCTTTTCTTTGTACTTCTCACCCTCTGGGGAAGATGCTAATGGACAGTGGAATGCAGAGAGCTGTGCAGTGGGGGCCAGGACAAGCAGAAGCCTGAGTCTTGGCTCCTCACCATTTGTCACACAATAAGTAAACTGCTGAAGGGCCATTGCCTAAGTGTCCCTGTCCCCAAAACATGGTCTGTCGCATCAAAATTAATTCTCTCAGTTAATGACTATTCTCTTTCCAATTCCTTTGGGGAAATAAAAACGTGTTTTAAATTTCATCTATGTTTCTTTTTAAACAATTTTGGGGGGATGTCGTCATTTGAACATGTGCTTCTTGTCACCCCTTAGGAAAAGCCCTTCAAGCTCTTGTCAAAATGCCCATTTCATAAGAGAGTACATTTTCCTGGCTGTCATTCTTGTTTTGTATTCAAACTTTGATCTATCATTTTCTTACATTATGCTTTTACAACTTTCAGGATGCCTTGTAAATAATCCAAATAGATTCGCAGAAAGCAGATCAGCTGTTCCTGTCATTGTGGCATCAGACAATCCCCAGGAGTCAAATGCTCATTAGCAGTTATTACTTTGATGACATCACCAGTAATTTGCCTCATTCACTTTCTAACATGTTGTAATTTTGCTTTGAAAATGCTGCACATAATAAAGAGTTATTGGCAAGGGCTTTGAACTACCACATCTCCAGCCATCTTACAATTTAACTCTTCCCACCCTGGTCATTTCCTGCCAGCCTGCAGTGTGAGGGAAGCCTCCAGCAGCTGAGGACCCTGGTATGTGCAAATAGCATCTCATTAGCTCACAGTTTCAAAGGACGGGAGCCTCCCCTCAGGACCCAATCTTTTGCACAATTGCAAAGTTTAAAGCGGTTGGGCGCAGCGCTGTGAGGCTGTCCGCAGCCTCTGAAGTGCCGGTGTGATCCCCGCCGGCCTTGGAGATACCCACATGGCGAACAGACCTCTCCTGTCTCTCCCGCTGCTCCGCTCAGCAGTGTATTTCAATCCGTTCGCCTGTTCTGTTCCCCACTCTGTCTCTGGTGAATCCTCTCACCATCCTGCACATCTGGCTTGTACCCTGGTTCTTGTATGAATGAATGAATGAATAAATAAATAAATAAATAGATAAATAAATAAATAAATAAATCTTTAAAAACAAGAAAAGAAAGAAAGCAAGTGTAGCAGCATGGCTGGGCTTTCAGGGAGGGGGGTGGGGAGTCGAGAAGGCTCACACAACTTTGAGTCAGAAGATGCGCAGCAAACCTTCAGCCTTTGAGTCCCAACTTCAACTAGAATTGTAGGATTCACCCAAGAGCAGAGATGTAATGGTGATTAGTAAGACTTTTAACAATGAATTAAAGTGTAGCAAATATAGTAAGGTGCAAAAATCATTAGTACGGTGTTTGGTGAATTTTCCTTGCAAACCCAGGTTAGCAGCCACACAAATTAGGGCATGGGACATTAACAGGATGCTGGGGACCTGCCCTTCCTACCACTTTTGGTTATTATGCTTCTTCTCTCAAAGTAACCTCTTTTCCTGCTGCAATGTTCATAGTTTGTCTCTTTTGGGAAGCTGACGTTGATGAGATCATATGCCATGTACTCCTGTGTGCTAGGGCTCTCACTCTGCATTCTGTCTGTAAAGCAATGTCGCCTGCAGTCACAGTTAAAACTGTCATCAGGCATAGTGACTAATTGTGTGAATTACAATTGTGTTGTTGATATTTTGGAGCTATGATGAAAAATGCCCTTAAGAAGGCTCCTGTGCCTTTGGATGTAGATGTGTGAGCCTTTCTTAGGGGCATATTCCTTAAAGTGAAATTGCTCAATTATAGGATTTACATATGTTTAATCGTAGGTGATCCTACCAACAACTTTTCTGAATTAATCCTGCAAATTCATATTCCTTCTGTTAGGTCGTGATAGGTTTTTGGTTGTGTTTTGTTGTTGTTGTTGTTGCTTTATTTATCCTTTTTCTCTTCTGTTTAAAGATTCAGTCTTTCACATAGAGGTTTCTAATTGTGATTTTAATGAGCAGTTTTAGAGGATGTGATATTAAGCAGATTTTTTAATTGCTGGTCTTACATCAAGACTTTTCTCCATTTTTTTCCAAATGCATGTTCTGTGATTTGAAAGAAGATGGAATAAACACTTTTCCTATTTCTCTCACTAAGTATAACTAAAGTTAATAAGAGTAGAAGGAAAATAATAAAAATCAGATCAGAACTCAATGAAATAGAAAACAGAAAAAAAATAGAAAAAAAAGATACAACATAAAAATCACACTTGTGGAGATTAATAAAATTAATAAATTCCCAGCACAGCCATTGAAGACCCCAAAATAAAAAATAAATAACCCACAAATTTCCAAAACCAGCAAAAAAGAGATGTCCCAATCCTTAACAGAGATGTTGAGACGACACATCTTAAAGTAGATGCATTACACAAGAATTAAAAAAACAGCTTTTATGCCAATACATTAATCAACATTAATATATTACTAGTTTCATTTTAACTGAGGAGAGTATATCTTACAATGGAATTACTCTATATTTTATTCGTCCACCATAAGTTTTGTAATGATGAGCAACTAGACTATGTCTAGCATATTTTATTATTAATCAAAGTGTAATGATGATGTTTATATGGTTGTTTGGGTGCAAATGCAAGAGTTTCTCTAGGACACTCAGCTGAACGCTAAGGGCTTGCTCGGCATACTCCTTAGCTGATTGCTGTCTAACGTGATGGAGTCATTCACACTCACACCACGACTTGGTGTTATGACACTTAAAACTATTGGATCGCTGTGCAACTTCTCTTGTTTTATTTTAAATTTTGCTCCCTAACAAAAGGTTTAACAACTTTTCACATTATCATTAATAATTCCTATCTCCTTTCCTGAAAATTATTTTTGTATTGAGACCCTGATGCATTGTTGGTGAGAGTGTAAATGGGAGCAGTCATCATGGAGAGCATGATGGCAATTCATCAAAAAATTAATAACAAAATTACCATATTATCCAGCAATCATTTCTGGATATTATCCAAAGAAAATGAAAATGCTAAATTGAAATACCTGCACCCCCGTGTTCATTGCAGCATTATTTACAATAACCAAGATATGGAAGCAACCCAGGTTTCTCACTGGATGAATGGATCAGGATCGTGTGGTTCATATGGGCCTGCATCACTTAACAACAGGATAAGATTCTAGGTTGCAATTATACAAACCAACGTGACACAGTCCTCTCCACACCTACACCATGTGGTAAAGTCTTGGGGACCACAGTCCCCATGTGGCTCATTGATTTAAATGACTACACGTAACCCAGACAACATGAAGTTATCTTTTTAATACTGCTTTTGGTAATATCTTAACTATCAATTTTCAATCATATATTGATTTTATGAAAGCCAAACACTTATATCATTTTGTGGATTTATAAAAATAAGCTGTGTTGTCTTATACAGAATTTCTACTTTAAGTTCATTTTATCAGTATCACTCATTACAAGCTATAGTCATTGTGTTTTATATAAGAAATTCTTCATCGCAAATGCCAAGGTCATAATGTTAATTTATGTTCTTTTTCTCTAGCGGTTTTAAGGTTAGGGGTGTAGTTGGTTTTAATTATCTGAAGTATATTTATTTCTTTTGGATTTGGGTGGAAATATAATTTTTTTCCTAGAAGAATATATTTTGCAGTACCAATACTTAGATATTTCTTTCCCTTTCTCATTTAAATTGACCACTCCCTTGACAAGTTTCCATGCATGTGCCAATCTGTCTCCAGACTCTATTACACTGTAATATGCTGCTATTTTGACTTATTGAATAAATATGATAAATCGTTAATTGTTTTAGAGCAAGTCTTTCCACTTTATTTTTTTCAAATATAGATTAATATCCATGGCTATTTAACTTATCATGTGAATTTTGGGTTCACTCATTCAGATTATGTAAAAAAAAACTCTTGAAAAAAAATAACTTTATTGAGATATAAATGTACACACTATAAATTCACCTTTTGAATGTATAGCCCTCAGTGTTATTTAGAGGTATGGGTATGGTGTGAGAGGATTCACCAGAGACAGAGCAGGGAACAGAACAGGCAGACTGACTGAAGTACACTGCTGAGGGAAGTAGTGGCGAGACAGAAGAGGTCTGCTGCACCATAGCTCCCTGGTCCGCCAGGGATTGAACTCATGCTCCAGAGGCTACAGATATCTTCCTAGTGCTGAGACTTAACCCCTTAGGCCACCAGGGAGACCCTGTCTTTATTCTTAATTTGCACTCTTTACTCACAATTTGGGAAGGTTTTGCCCTTTGTTGGTTCCTCTGCTCTTTCTTCATCCAAAAATAAACTTTGCCCATAAACCGAAAACATCTTGATCACAGGGGCAAAAGGAAATGCCAGTCCAACACCCTCTCTTTTACTTCCTGATATTTGCTTTACATTATTTTTTCATGGTCCATTGTAGGTATATATATTTTTTTCTTACTGAAGAATTCCATTGCTTCTAAATTTTATGATATAATGTACAGTTTAGGTAACCGTAAGTACCTCAAACGGTTCACCTTAGATTTATAGTCAAGTGCCAGTCCTTTTATACCACGTCTATTTTGTTAGTTTGATTTATTTTAATTTACTTTGTAAGTTGCTTGCTTTCCTTCATGAGCTTTTTTGAGAGGTTTGCCTTTGTATCCTAGCATTTTTCACAATGTCTTTGATTTTCTTAATACCTTAATGATATCAGATTGTCTATAACATTCTTGGGTCATATGTTTTCCCACCCCTTATGCCTCCATATTCCTGCTCTGCTCCTAACATTAAATAAAGCTGCATAGATGTCTAAAGGCAGTGCAAGTTTTTTCCTCTATAGGATTCTTTCTTGTTCCCTAATATTCTGGAACTTTGTCAAGTTCTAAGCAGTAGCTAATAATTAAAATGAATATTCTTGCTCACAGCCAACTATGAAGCTGGTATTTTTAATATGCCCTTTTTGTAGACTAGGACTTAACCTGAGACACCTGTCCAAAGTCACATACCTGCTACTGGGAGTGAGGCTGCAGCCCAGAGTCACATCAGGAAGTCACTAATATTCTACTATTCCCTGGATGTGGATTGTTCTCGTAGCTGAGGACTTAGCGAAATTCCATTTCAGCCAATGTTCCTCTGTCTCTGACAGTCCCGTTTCTATGCCATCGCCCTCTCTTCTCCACTTCAAGGAAACATCTCCATGGGTCGCTTCTTTGAAGTTTAACTTCTGATCCTTCTGCCTTGTCGGTGGTTGCCCACTGTTCTTGCCATTGACGACCGTTGTGAGTCTCTCAATCCCCTCCCATATCACGCCTTAGTTTTCAGCTGCAATCAAATGTTTTCCTTTTCTCTAAAGTATGTTTACTCATTGCAGAGTGGTGATTGATACTTCACTTCTTTCCCTACTTTTGCAAATTAACTTGGGTGATCCTAGACTAGCTTTTTAGGGTGTCTGTGCACATAGATTTCTGTCTTTGTAAGGAACCTCAGATGCAGAGGTGACTATTTAGATTGGCGGATAACTCCTGCTCAGCAGCATCCTACTTCAGGGTGTAGCCTTCTTTTCTGGGCAGGTAAATCATGTTGCCATTGGATTGTTCTCCTAATGTATGCATAGCTTGACAGAACAGCTTTATACCACCCTCCGCCTGTGCTCGCCTTACCACTACCCCTCGCCACCAGCCCAAGCCCCTTCCAGCCAGAGGAACGGAAAATGAGTGAAACCGATTGTTTCAACAAGGTTCTGTAGGGAAAAACAACCTCAAGTTCATGGTTCTACTGCTTTCCAAGCTACTTCCTTTCTCGAAGGATGACAATGCCTGTCAAGGTTTTGCCTTATTTGGTGGTTGTTTATTAGTGGGTGTAGTTAGCTGTGATCAATCTCTTTACACTTCTTCTCTGCTTGGGGAAATTGATGAGCACTAATGTTTCCCTTCTTTGGGAAATTTCCCATCTTTGGTGTTGGGAAGGGTCCTCTATTTTGGAGTGGGCCCATCACACAGTGACCCAGGGGGGCTTCCAAGTTGCAAGCTCTCAAGCCTTGCAGAATTTTGCCTAGAGATGTCCTCCAGGGCCCTCAATCGCTTCTTAAGGAATACACAGCTATTTGTTTATTATTTTCTAGATTCCTTCTTCATTCTGGTTTCTAAATTATCTTCTTCAAAATGAATAATAATAATAAAATGAATAATAATAATAAACTAGGCTCCGTGTATATTTTTAGCCTCTTGGAGAACTGATTTTTAAAAGTTTTTTCTTTTTTCGTTTGTTTATTTTGTTAGACTGGGGGTTGAGAGTTTTGTGATCACACTTTTTGTCATGCTGTTTTTCCCAGAATTCCCCATCATCTTTCATCCTGTTTCCAAAGTCATCTTAACTGCCTCTGATTTCTTTGTTTGCATACAAATTATTCAAATATCGCCACTTAAGATGTCTTTCTGTCTCTAATAAATTATGACGTGTTCAGTTTTGTCTCACAATTTCTCTTCTTCGCCAAGAGGGCATTTTGGCCCCTTAACCTCATCTGCTGTTACAGCTGTTCAAAGGTACCCCAGCCACAGCAAACCCAGCTTTAGCCCATCTTCTAGAACAGGCGCTAGGCAGTGTGCTCAAGGACACTTACCTGAATCTATTCATTTGGGACAACGTCTACCCCGATTTTTTTTCATTCATTGGTTTAAGACAAAGAATTGCTTTTGTTCCAGCTGTAAACTGACAGAACAAGCAAAGGGTTTCACTGACGATCAGTTCAGCTTCTCAAAGGCTGTGTTGTGCACCTGTTGTCCTCATTCTGCAAGTGTGAATTCTGAGAACCGCAGGACTTAAGTGACCCTGAGCTGCTAAGATTGCCCAGCTGACTCTGGCGGAGCCAACATGAAGATCTAAGTTTCTTTCACTCCAAAACCTGTGCTCTATCAGCAGTGCTGGGTTCCAGGGGGAAGCATAATCGTGCACCTCCACGCCCCCCCACGTCATATATAAAGGACAACACTGCTTGCTTCCCCTGGAGGATTATATTCAAAATTCCATTTGTCTTGGCTTCTTGGGGGCTGCTGCTTCCTCCTGACTTGTGACTCAAGCTTTTCAATTCCTTCATCCTTCCAACCTCTCATTAGGGAATCCAGGGCGGGGAGAGTTCTAGGTACAGTTAAAAAGAGTCCCCCCTTCTTATTTTTGCTTTTATTTTTAACTATACTTCTTTCTGACAGGAACTCTGTTTGTCCTGACTTGAGTGTGGTGTTGTGAGTCATCAGGGAGATATAATATGCTGATTGCCAAACAGGTTATTATTTTTTTTTCTCTATGACTCATTCTCTTCAAAATCTCTAATTTATGATAAAAGCCAGTAAGATATAAGCCCAGAAAATGTTTCTAATGGGCTGTCTTATTGTGTTTGGGCTCACTTTGTCTAGTTTAACTCTTGGGGTGAGCTTATAAATCAGCATGCCTCTTGGAAAGAGTTGGGCCCCCCCTGGGCAGCTATGCCAGGAGGAGGGGGCAATTTCTGAGCAGCCAGGGAGCTCGATTCAATAGTTTTCAACTGTAACCCTCATGGAAAGAGGAGAAAACCTTTAATGAGCTATTTTAATGCTTCCTAGTTGTGCGCATCAAAAGGGCAAAGGGTCACGAAAGAAGCTTGAGGACATAGGACACTTCCCACAAAGGAACCAGTAGCTGGCGGCCTCTCACAATGCCACTGAGAATAAAGCCAACCCACATGCAAAATATGAGTGTGGATTCGAGAGTCAACTAAGAAAACACACTCAACTGCAGAGAGATGGGTTACGCGTGCCCAAGCTATTGTGGAAACAATGGCGGGGAATATTACACACGATCCCCGTCCACAGCCCTGAGGACAGGGCAGCTTCTGCATGCTCCCCAGTTACTGGGAGCTCCCTAGTGCCCAGGAAACAAACGCAGAGCTGCAGGGGCTAGTGGCCAAGCTGATGCTGTGCCTGACCGCTCCCTGGAAGGAAAGATACAAAGGGGATTTCCACGTCGCTGAGGGTCGCATCCCGGATCACTCATGTTAGCTGCTCTCAAGTGACCTGTCCTGTCTGTGTCTCTACTGAGAGTTTCTCCAGAGCCCCTGGACAGGCGTCTCCTGCAGAGCAAAGGTGTCTAGTAGCCAGCCCACATCCTCTTCCAATTTAAGGGGCCTGCTCTGCAGTGCACTGCCTCGTGCACCCTCCCAACCCCTATGTTGGAGTCCTCAGCCCCAATGTGACTGAATTTGGAGAAAGGGTCTTCAAGGAGGTAACTGGGTTTAAATCAGGTGGTCTTGGTTGGGGCTCTCATCTGATAGGGTCAGTGTCCTTATAAGAAAGTGGGGAGACACAGGACAGGCACCTGTACTGAGAACAGGCCAGCTGAGCCGGCCTGGGGGAGTAGATTAGGAGTTGATGGTGGACAAGAAGGAAGGAGAACGTAGGAGACTGTGGCCGAGGAGCACAGGGAAGTGAATTTAAGCAAGCCCAGTGGGCTGGCGAGGTTGGTGGGTCTGGGGCAGAGGTACGGGCTGAAATGGGGTTCCCCAGAGGATGCCCTTAAGGCGGAGTTACCGGTTCTGATCAACCGCCCTTCAGACAGGTAAGGAACTGCTCCTGGCTCTGAGTCCCGGTTCCCTCTGAAAAAAATCTTTAACACACGACAAATAAGCAGCTAGGCGTGTTTGACCAGCACTGAACCTGGGGGTGGGAGAGGCTTGGGTAAAGCACCTCCCACCACAGCCCTGGGGTGAAATGGCCCCCCAAATGCAGAAGTTGAACTTGGCCTCTGCTGATCTGTTCTCACTATCTCGTCCAGACACAGTGAGGAGCGGTGCTCTTTTTCAAGATCCCCCATCTGGTAAATAACAGGACATGGATTTCACTTCACACCTTTGTGACTCCAGAAGGAATCTCTCCACTGTGCTCCTCCCTCGTGTTGATTTTTATAAAAAAAAAAATGATGGCAGTTCAATATGTTGTGATAAATTATTTTTCTGACCTTAGAGAACTGTCTAACAGTTGCCTAAATTATGACAATACCATTTGACTGTGGAATTGTTGACTTGTGTGTGTGTGTGTGTGTGTGTGTGTATATGTAAGTTTTTAAACATACAGCAATTCTCATGAATGCATTACTTTAATTTACTCACATCTCCATTTCTTCAATAGCCCTTGAATCATCAATATCCTCTGGGTTTTTTTGAATTAGAATCTTCTTTTTTAATCATGGAAAGATCTTTAAGGTAAGATTTTATACTTTCATCTGTCTCCATCTATCTACTAGCTAGAGCTAGCTATTGTTGAGCTAACATTGAACTATTATTTACCTATTTATCCATCCATATATACATACATCTATCATCTGACTATCTATCTTTCCATCTATCTGCAGATTTAAATTATCTGTCACAATAATCTTCCTAGTTTGGTTCATATTCTTATTTCTAATTTTGTCCATAGCATATTGTTCTGCAATTTAAGTCTACTCAGGGAGTAGGGAAATGCCTGTTAGATTCTATCAGTCAATATGCATTCAGAAACCACTTTAGGGGTTTCCTATAAGGAAAATTTCATACATGGAGGGTATTACAAAGACAGGAGAACAGAGGAGAAGCTAAAGGGAGTGGCAGGAGCTGGCAGGAAGAAAAGTCTTTCCCTGCGATCAGAACATGCTAACACTCTGAGCGAGAGTTACTGCTACACCTGCGGCTGAGCCTCTGGAATTCCAGCCAGGCCTCACCTACCTAAGGGCTTCCTTGGGCCAGGCTGGGGCCACAGACGGGCGCTACTTCTCCTGCTCTATAGAACCTTCGAGCTCATGGCCAGCTCCTCCTAACAAGTACACAGTCAGGAGAGGAGCCCTTCTTCTTGCCCAGCCTGGAGCTGTCTGCCAGCACCTCCTGTTGGCAAAATTTAACAGGAAAAGTGCCATTCAGGGCCTTGGGAAGTGCGGATTGTGAATTCCTACTTTAGCAAACAGGCAAGTGCTCCTCGACTTTGGAGGGTCTCCTGAGTTTCTGATCCTGAGGATTTTCCTGCTGCCTTCACATTTGCCTCTGCAGCCTCTTTGTCAAAGCTACAGTAAAAGTTTAACTGAGTTAACCTGTTGCCAAGCAACTCACTTCTATCTCAGCACATTTCCCATTGCCAGTGGTGGCATTTTTTAATCCTTTCGTGACAAGGTACTGGCAGGTTTTAAGAAATTATACATACACCTACGATTCTCGGAGGGTTTTTTCTTTTCTAAAAAAAGTGCTGATTTTCATTGCTTTAGATAGAGGCCTTCATGAAGCCGGAGTGAGGCATCCCTCTGTTCAAAAGCTCACGTAATTTTCAGAGAGATTGGTGACGATATCTATTTTATAGGCTTTTTACTTCCTGGTTTTGAAAACAAAGCAAAGTCAGTGTTCCTGATAAAGTGAACCGCTCCGTCCTCCCTTCTTTCTTGGGGTTTTTCTGCTGAGCATTAATCACATTCCAGATTCGCCTTTGTTTCTGGAGAAAAAGAATATTCAAAACTGGCTGATGAATCAGAGATTTTGGACACTGCCATTCAGCTGCTCTGAGGCAGCTGTTAGAAAAGTCTCCATGCATTGTCCACCAGGAGAAGCTGACAGCACACGCTCATGATAAGTGTGCACATCTCACAGGGATGCCCTGCGTGTGTGGTGAAGGGATCGGTGTCTGCCGCGTGCTGTGGGTGATGGTGCCCTGCCCAGCATTTCCTCCATCGTCCCTGCATGGGTAGCTCGAGCTCCCCAATGTCTTGTCCCAGTGTCTTTTTGGGACATTGTGCAGCGAAGACGTGAGGATCAGAGAAGGTCAGTGACTTACCCCCATCACACAGCCATCTCCAGGGAGGAACTCAAGTTCCAGGGCGTGAGTGATAAAGCCCAGAGCCTAGGACCTTCAGTCCCTTCACATCCCGGGAGCATCCTCCGTGCTCAAGCCTAGGGTCATGGCGAAGGTGATGAATCCTAAGACCCTTTTCAAATTTGTGCTTTGAAAAGATGGCGCTATTTTCATTTTGTTCAAGTGTTTTTTTTTTTTTTTTCCCCTCACTGAGATCCTAACCACCATGCTTTCACCTGCCCAGTTGCAACATAACAAGGTCTCCAACGAGAGGATGGGGGTGAATAGTCACCCCAGAATCCTTCTCCTTCCACGCTCTGTCGTGGCGACAGTTTCCAGCAGGGTCTGCCTCACGAGCACTTGTAAAGACATGCTATTGAGCAAAGGCAGCCTGTCAGCCCATATGCTTGTCCCACCGACTGGATATTTTGATCTAATGTTCTGGGAGAGAAAATAGATTGCACCATGCCTTCCACACCCGCAGACGCAGCTAAAAAGAACCCAGCTTCCACTCCAGCCTAGCTCCTATCTGTATTTTTTGCCTTATTGCCACATTTTGAGAGCAGTAGTTAAAATAGGAGCAAGTATTTCCTTTTTGTTTCTAACTTGTTGGTCTGACCAAGACTTAGGGATGGGGACAATAAGACCATGTTTTGGTGGTTAAGTGAATTAAGATCCTCCAAACAAATCTACCAACCTTGCTGCATATTGCCACCAAGTGCTCCTCCCAGCACCCCCCACTTCGCCCCCCACCCCCACCACCCACCAGGGAAGCCAGGTCTAACGTGAATTAAAACAGCTTTCTTGATGTGATGGTTCTTTCAATGAATTAAAATGCCCGCACCCTAGGAGAGGGAAACTATCAGCCAGTTGAACTTTGAAAGGGAAGTTGCTGAATGGTTTTACATGCAGATGGGTCATTGTCAAAGCCTGCTAGGGCACATCTCAAGTCCAACACTGACATTCAAAACCTCTCCTTTTAGGGCCTCCCAGGTGGCCTAGTGGTTTAGTGTCAGCGCTATGAAGCTTTCTGCAGCCACTGCAACATGAGTTCAATCCCTGGCCAGGGAGCTAATCCACATGGCTCAGCAGACCTCTCCTCTCTCCCTGCTGCTCCCCTCAGCAGTGGATTTCAGTCAATCTGCCTGTTCTGCTCCCCACTTGGCCTCTGGTGAATCCTCTCACCGCGTCCCCCACACCTCTAGCCTACACCCCAGCTCTTGTATGCATAAATAAATAAATCTTTAAAAAACAAACAAAAACAAAACCTGTCATTTTAGATCTGATGCTATTTCTAATTCACACCTTTGAAATGCAAAATTCTGAGATAGGTTCTGTGAAAACAACAGGCATAAGTTCTACTCCTGTTGGAGAAAAGAAAAGAATAAAAAACAAAAGCTGGAAGTATAAGGTCCAAACAGAGAAACACCTCCCCTCTTGCCTGCCTCTGTCTGGGCTTTGGAAAAGCCAGGCTGGGGGGTTTTCTTCCATATAAGTGATCTTATAGTTGATAATTCTACTCCAGATCTCATGAGACATTTGAAAGTGCATTATTAAAATGTATTAGCACCTATCATAATTATTTACTTAATTCTCACAGCAGCCTCTCCCTCTCCAGGCTACAACATCTGTTAAGGTAGAGATGAAGCTCTTCCTTCCTCTTTGGAACCCTCACTCTCCCCACAGCACCCCGCATGAGTGTTTCTCCCACTGGCAGTTTCAAAGGAGCTGAGAATGCTCAGCCTCTTCTTCCTTCCTTTCTGTCCAGCTCCACATGCCTGCAGGGGGGATAGACTCCTAGGGGTAGGCGGTAGCAGGGCTGATAGTGAGAGGCTGAGTGAGTCTCACTACTGCTGGAGGTCAGGATGGAAAGCCCACTCTTGCTAAAACTCTATGTCACCTTCTCCAACATGGACTTTGTCTCTTTATTTTGATTTTCTTCCCCCTGGGTCCAGCGTTCTTTCTCTGTCAGTCCAGAACTTTATCCAATAGGCAGTCAGCAGTTGACTTCTTCAATCTTGAAATCGTGAGCCAACCACAGTACTAATCACAGACATTTGTTCAATTAATTTTTATAAAAATCCCCGAAGCTATAAATGGGGAAATGGTACCTCAAGGAATTAAGCAACTTGCCAGAGCTAAATAGCCGATTGTGGCAGCGCTGAGACTCAAAGCTCGTGCACTTGACTGTAAGGCTGCTGTCACCTACACCATCCAAGTCCTTGATGGCCGATGCCTCTGTCCTACGTCCACCTCTTCAACCGCGTTTCTCGGGGGAGTGAGCTACATGTCCCATGGAGGCAGAAGGAAGTCTCTTCTGGGCTCAGTTGTATATGTTGTCTTTCAGCATCACATCCGCCCATTGCACCATCAGGTGGGGTCAGTAAAGGAGGAATCTGACTTGAAAGTTCTCCCCCAGTTCTTTTATTGGATGGGTAGTTAGACTCATTGTGTGGATAACCTATGAGTGCCTCTCTACATTCCTTTACAACCAAGGATCTCTTTACACTTCAGTGCTGACAGAAGTATACTTCAGATTCTGACAGATAGGAAACCCTTTCAGGAGACAATGATTTTCTGTAGATCATTCCTATGACTAAGTGTGTGTTTTCTCTCCATTCATTTGTTTGTCTCCTTCTTAAAAAATATTTATTTGCTCAAGAGCAGATGAGTGGATAAAGAAGATGTGGTATATATACATTTGTGATGGAGTACTACTCAGCCATGAAAAAGGTGTTTTCTTGGCATTTATGACAACATGGATGAAACTTGTGGGGGATATGCTATATGAAATAAGTCAGAAGGAGAAGGACAGAGACTATGATTTTATTAATCTGTGGAATATAAAGAAGCAAAGTAAAAGACTAGCCAAAGCCAAACCAAAACAAATCCTTAGACTATGACACCAGAATGTGGTTACTGGGAGAAAATCAGTGGGAGTAGATCAGGTGGAGGGATAGAGTGGTTGGTGGTGGATATGACTGGGTAGTGGGTGTGGAATGCTATATACATTTGCTGAGGTGACAGACTGTCCCTAAAGCCTATAGAGTGCTATAAATTACTGTTACCCCAATAAAAAGAAAAATAAATGAATGACATATTGAGCCTAATTAATAGGAAATGTTCTATAAATGCAAACTTAAAATAATAACATACTATGAGCTTAATACTTGCGTTCCCCGGGAAGTTTTATGTTGGACTTCACCTCATCACCGTGTGATGGCATTAGGAAGGGGTCCTTTGGTAGGTGACCAGGTGGGAGGGTGGGGCCCTCGGGAGTGAGATTAGTGCCATGTAAAATGAACCCTAGAGATTTCTCTCTTCCTCTCTCTGCTTTGGAAAGACATCAGGGGAAGTCAGCATCCTAGAAAAGGCCCCTCGCCATAACCCAACCCCTCCAGGGCCAACTTCTGCCTCTGGAACTGACAGAAATACACTCTGTGCTTTATAAGCTGTTCTGTGTATGACACTTGGTCACAGCAACTGGAACTGACCGAAACATAAGAGCAAGGAACTTTCACGGTCATTTTTATTCCTTTTCTTTAGATGACAATGGAATTTGAGCATAATTTCTAAATCTCGGATCCCTGGTCTGCCAAGGGTAAGTGGGGGTTTGATGCCTTTTCCGCGAAAATGGTTCAAAGACAGCAGGAAGTTTGGGGGTCTGTCCCTCTCTGGGTTTCACAAGCAGGATGCTGGACTTGGTTCAAGTGAAATCAGATCTTGTCTCCCCCTCTCTGACTGGGATACACTCCGAGGCTGCTGGTACGAGCCATAACAGAAAAAACACAACAGAGCCTGAGCACCCCGAGTCCAGACATAGTCCAGAGCTCTGCCTGCCGCGCCTTTCCCCAGCCATGTGGAAGCACTTTCTGTTGCTCAATCGCCCCAGCACTGAAATATTTTACAATTCGGAGCCATGTGTTGCCACATACTAAACACAGATTCAGCAAACGCTCGGCTGGGCCTTCTCGTGGAATTGCAGGCTGAGGATGGTCAAAGTTTCTGACTTTGCAAACCAGAACAAGCTGCACTTCATCAGGGCTTCAACTGGGCCCCCTGGGAGGGGACATTGTCCTGCTTTTCTTTCTTCCTTTCCGTGTAAACTCCCCAAACACTTACCTCAGTCACCTGGATCGTCAGTCATTAAATGTGAGTTTCTTCAGCATGACCTTTAATGAGGATCACGTAGGTTGTTGGCAGAGCTGGAGAAGACACAAAGGAACAAAGCAAACAGAAGTCTGGGGCGGCAGTCCGTGGGGCTGGACCCCATGCAGACGAGTGTCCCCCCCCGCCTGTGTGCACGAGCAAGTAGAAACGAATGCTACAGAGAGCAGCTCTGGCTGCTGGTGTTTTGCTGAGGGCTGCATGGCATGGCTTTGACCACTGAGTCCCATGGCACAGGCATTTCCTGTCATAAATATACTGCTCCTACCTATGTCTGCCCTGCTAATTTCTCCGCATCTATGATGTTCAGCTCAAATGTCATCTTAGAGCAGCTTCCTTGTTCCATACCACACGCCCCCTCCAGGGCCTTCTGACACCTCGTGTGCACCTCCAGCAGGAGGATCTGTGTGTGTTAGTGCCTGCCTCCCACCAGCTCCAGGGGCCAGGGGCTCTGCCTTACCAAGACAGCATAGTACCCCAAAAGAGTATTCACCAAGAAATGATTCACTGCATGAATTAGTAGAGGAGTGAATGATCACAACTGAGAGGTTATTGTCTGCCTGTGTATTTTGGGTATATGGATTCATATTAATTTTGCTCAACTTATTCAAATTCCCCTAAATCCCAATTGTAATAGACCTGACATTGGAGTCTGGCCAATTCCTCCTGAAATTCAGGCTCAGAACTATGGTCTGCGTTTGAGAGAGTGGACTAAATTGCTACATCTCCACCTGCCCAGTAGAAATAAGATTTCGGGGGCCTCCCTGGTGGTGCAAGGGGTTAAGACACAACCTATGAAGCTATCCATAGCCTCTGCAGCATGAGTTCGATCCCCGGTCAGGGAGATACCCATACAGCACAGCAGACCTCTCCAGTCTCACCCACTGCTCCCCTCAGCAGTGTATTTCAGTAAATCCACCTGTTCTGTTCCCAACTCTGTCTCTAGTGAATCCTCTCCCCCCCCCAACACCTCTGGCCTGTACCCCAGTTCTTATATGCATATATAAATCTTAAAAAAAAAGAAAAATAAGATTTGAGTCCATTTCTTCTCAGAACTCATGCTGTGTACATTTTCTATACTAAGCAAGAGTATAGGTAGGTAGGTAGGTAGGTAGGTGGAGGGGGGGAGAGAGAGAGAGAGAGAGAGGCTGGAGATACACATGAGTACATGTAATGTTTTTGTGTGGTTTAAGGGATAATCCTATTTTATTACAGAATAATGAAATAAACATTCATGGCTGTCCTACCTAGCTTATGAAATAATGATCTGTGTCTTTACCAAACTAGAAATGAAATTTTAACATATGAGTATGTTTTCATTAAAAGCACAGTTTCTGGAAAGTTTATGTTTTGTTTAGTGAACATGGTTAACGTTAGCAAAACAACATATAATCAAGCAAGAGTGTTACTACAGTGTTACCAGAAAGACGTGGAAATCCAGTTCCAAGCTCTTGTCTCCCTGAGATACCCATTGTATCTCATGCTGCACCCTCGCCTTCCTGGGGTGTGTTGGGTGTGTGTGTGTGTGTATTGCCAGTCCATGGATCTCATCTCTTGGCATATTCGGAGTCCTCATGAATTTCTTTTCAAAAATGAAATGTATCATGAAATCCTCATAAACAGTGTTTGTTCATGTTTCTGTCATTCTGAGTGATTTGCGCACCATTTCTAGGATGATCTCTAGTCAGTTGCTCCTCAGTGACAGACACTGAAGGGCCCCGGGCCTGTGGCCGAGGGAGATGAGGGCTCACGGTGACGACGCGGGAGCCACAATGAGAGATGCTCTGAGAACAAAGGTGTTTCCTGACCTTAGTCTCTGTGGCCCCCTAAGGTCCACAGACTGTACAGTTGGGCCCAGCTGAGCGGTGCAGGGGTTCTTCTGCAGGGAAGGAGGCGTCTGGCTGGTCAGGACGCCGGACCACAGCTCCCTGGCTGCCCCACCACATCCCAGCACAGCACACATTTTCCCAACATATTGCTCCTCTTCCTTTTAAGAAATGCCTTCATTTCATCCAAAATGTCCAAAAATTTCTCCTCCCTCAAACTAAGCAAAGGTCTATAAATACTTATTACTCACTTTGCATACCCAAGGCGATTTAAAGGCACAGAAAAGACTCTACGAGAAGCCCAAAGGCTTCCCTTGAACCTCACCTGCCCCGCAGTCAGCCCCAGCGAACAGCGCTTGCAAAGCCGCCTCCACGATCAGCCTCCGTTCCAGTTTACCAGGAGGTTCCCCCGGCACCAGCTCGACACACTCTTCCAAGGAGAGATGGGCCTGTGTGGTTACTTCCGCCCAGCACTCTCCGGAAGAACATGGAGGCATCCAGAGGGTGCTCGTGCCAGAGCCCAGACAAGGGGCAGCTGCCGCCACTTGCATCACTCCTGATGGGCCGCCGTGTCTCCGGGTACTCACACCACCTGTGCTGGGTTTTGTTCCCTTTTTATTCCTCACATGCCGGATCCGCCTGTCCTCCACAAGTGAAGTCAGAACTGTTCCTTAGAAAATGCTAGAGCCTGCGCCAATCTGGCTCAGAACTGAGATTTTGCTGCATAACTGCTACCTGACATGGCAGTGGGGAGGGGATAGCTGCACCCAACTTCAATTTTCCAATGAGGGAAAGGCAGTTTATGATCTGTATTCTGGAACCAGGTTATGGGGGTCGGCAGGACTCCTGTGGTAACAGAAAAATGCCACGGACATTAAATGTCATTTCTTTGCAAACTTGTGATAACACATTTATTATTATGGCAGCTCCCAAATAATAATTATTATTATGGCAGCTCTGAGTCTTTTCTAGCTTCTCCTCCCTGCTCAGCTCCACTCTCCTGTGGCCGGGGCAGGGAACCCGAGGCTCCCTTTCTTGGGGGACTGCCCTGGTACCCCATCACCCCATCACTGGCCCCGCAGCCTGGCATGCGGCGCTGTTCCCGGCCCCGGCTGGGGCTAGAGGCACATGACCAGGACGGGAGTACAGCCCGTTGCCAGAGGAGCAGACCTGGACAACTGTCTCCAAATACTTGGTCTCGGCTTCCATCCTTGCCCTGCGAACACCCCACGCGTGTGGACCGCGCTGCCAACCTTGAAGACCGTCATCCAGGACACCAGGGGAGAGACAGGCACCTCCCCAGGCACCTGGTGGGAAGCAGGCGCGCGCCGCAGCTTCCTTGTGCCACCCCCTTTATTTGTGAGTTCTGCGCAACAGCAGGGCCAAGGCGGACACCCCGAAGTCAGCGCTGAGTGGCGCCTTCAGGCCGCTGTGGACGAACACTCTGCTTTGTGGTTTTGTTTTAACTCTTTGGGAGCAATAAGAGTAACCACCTGAAACAACACCTTTTGCCTAGTCCAGAGCCTTCTATTTTGCCAGTGAAGACTTTTTTCTTAAGGGGAGTTAACATTTGAGGTGCACATCACCTCACTCTGGTCTCCTGAAAATCTCTGCTCATTTCAGTGCCTCTGCCACGCCGCCAAGCCCCACCACTGAGCCCCACCTTACCCAGCACCTCTAAACATTAACGGGGCCAAAGACCCAAAGACCGTGCATTTGGCGACTGCTGCCCCACCGTGCCGTCCATCAAGTGGTTTCCAAAGGCATTTTGGAATTTGGAAACCCAGACCAGGGAAAGCCCAGCACCCTTGCAAACAGGCAAATGATGTTTTTGAAAATATTATTTACACAGAAGGAATCAGTGACCTGACAGATGACCAGTCCGTGGCTGCATTAAGTGCCTCAGAAGATTTAAAGAGATGGTTCTCAAAGTGCGACCTCCGGGTCAGCCGCGTCAGCATTGCCCGGGGAATTTGTTAGGGATGCAAATTAGTGGGCCCAACCCCAACTCTGCTGAGTCGGAAAGCTCAGAAATTTGGGGATGGGCCCAGCCAGCTGGTGATTCAACAGCCACTGGTGTGGACTTCACATTTTTACCCTGAAGAACCATAATAGTGAGGGTCACCCACGCGTCCTTCAGGGAGTTCAGGATCAGCTGAGATCGTGCTCAACTCACTTCCCAGCTCTGCCCTTGCTTAGTCATCTATCTTACGTGTATTTTGTAACACCCCCAAGCTTCAGTGTCTTTCTTTGTTTTTTTTTTTTTTTTTTTAAGATGTATTTATTTATGCATACAGGAACTGGGGTACAGGCCAGAGGTGTGGAGGGTGAGAGTATTCACCAGAGTCAGAGTGGGGAGCAGAACAGGCAGATCTAATGAAAGACACTGCTGAGGGGAGCAGCAGGCCAGGCCAGTCAGCAGACGTCTGCTGCGCCATGTGCTCCCTGGCCGGGGATGGAACTTGTGCTGCAGTGGCTGCGGGCAGCTTCATAGTCCTGCATCTTAACCCCTTGTGCCACCAGGGAGGCCCCAACACTTTCTTTGTTTGTAAAATGGCAGTGATGACACTGTCTGCTCTATTTAACTCCTTGGGTGGCACATTCTTATTAAATGATCCGTTTAAAAATATTTTGTTTTATTTATTTTTTTAATCTAAAAATATTTTCTTTTAACGAATAAAATAATACTGGCGATGTGTCCTGAAGCTGCTTCACAGTGGCACCAATGTCAGAGCTGACCTCAGGGGTGTCCACAGCTGTCAGTCTCACCAGCCAAGGGTGTATCTGAATGGGGGGGCAGACAGGCTACAGGTTGGTCGCGACCAGGACAGTGACAGAGAACACTCGCGTCAGGGGCTTGTCAGGTGTTTCTGAGGAACTGAGGAGACTTGAAAGAGGAGCCAAGCAGAAGGTGTGGAGGCAGGTATTCTCCGGAGGCGAGAGGTGAGGATATCCAGGCCTGAGCACTCCATGCCCATGGGCGCGGGGGGGTGGGGGGCATTGATGGAGACAGAAACGAAACAGAGACTGAGAGAGAGTGAGAGACGGAGAGAAACTGAGAGTGAGAAAAGGACAAACACATGAGAAGGAGGATGGGGGAGAAGAAGGTCACAAGGCAGAAGCATTTCCATGGCGTCCCGCAGTTCTCAAGGAGTTCTCAGAAGCTCCCTGTCTGGGCTCATCCCCCAGAAATGTCCTGTTCATGAACAGGACAGCATTGTGGCCCACTCAGTGCTCCCACCAGCCCCCTGGACCGACCCAGGAGGAAAGTGAGGCCCAGAGGACATCGCTAAGTCTGGCATGAAAAGAAGTTGAGGCCAGAAGCTCAAAGAACAGCCACAAGCGCCGCTGTGTCCTGTACCCTGCTCCCCCCGGACCTGGACAAGCAGGACACAGCCAGGCTGGCGAGTCGAGCGAGGCGGCCGGACAACTGTGTGGACCGGCCCGGGGCCTCCAGGCCGCCCGCTGTTGCCCCAGAGGCCGGACGGCTCCCCCTCAGGCCACTTCTTCGCAAGCGGAACCTCGAGAGACCGCGAGCGTGGTTGTCTTGGCCCCTCCACCTCCATGGATTCCATTGAAACAATAAGATAACAGATTTTGTCTTCCCATCATCTTATATATATAATATTTGGCCCCATTTCCTGTCCCTTTTCCCACAATTGTTTCTCTCACAGCTGGCATCCGCACACACAGCGCTTTGACCCTCGCCTTTGTCCTTATTATGACATGGTAAACAATGTCACCCGTTGCCATGGAGTTCCCAGTGCTCATTTTAATAGCTACATAATATTTTATTCAGGGAACACACCATAAATTATTAACTGTTTCTGTTGTTTCCTTAGTTAGATCCCCATTTTGGTGCTGAAATATTCATGGGAGTCTACATGGAATAACTCACACCATCGCTCCTCTGCCTTTTGGTTCTTGGGCGAACGCTTCTTTCCTCTCTTCGTTGGGTAGGATTTGCAAGTGCACCGTTTTCAATGGGATGCTTGTGGTTATCTTCAGACATTCCACAAACATTCTGGATGCTGGGATGGGCTATTTATATCCCTCCAGGTCAACTCCAGCGCTCAGCTCCCTTTTATGGCGTCCTGTGAGCTTTGCCTTCTTTTTTCTCTCCTCCCTTCCTATTTGTCCTGGGTCAGACAGGCCTCCTTAAAAAACAAACAAACAAAAAAAAAAAACACCACAAAAACCAAAATGCACTTGCTGTTTCTGTTTTGCATCCAGATCGAACAGGGACATGAGCTGGGTGGCAAAGCTGCCTTCTCTTGCATCACGATTCCTTCTTCGGTTTCACAGATCAAAATCTATCCAGAATGCCAACTGCATCCTAACGCAAATACATCCCCCAGCTCAGCCCCTTCTCTTCGCTGTACCTCACCCCTCATGTTAACTCTTCTCTTCAGGGGTGTTTTCTTCTCTTCTGTTCTCATAATTCCGGGGTTTGGGAACCTTTGGCAGGAAAGCCATCGGCAGAGCAGCACGGAAGGTGCTGAAGCGCAGGATACTGGGGCTGCCTTCCTGGCTTGGCCACTAGTCAGTAAGACTATACACGACCCTTGGTTTCGCCCTCGCTTAAAGACATCCCTGTGTATATTAAATGTACCCTCGTTTCTCCTTTCATTTAATTTTACTATCAACAAGTCCCTGGATTTGTCATTTCCTTATTGGAATGTACACATTTTTACAGGCTGTCTCAATGTCACTTTTTGAAAGAAATGGAAAGATGAATGAATTTCAATGTGATTGAATATACATAGACGTGTAAGTAAAAAATGATGCGTCATCTGAGATCAAGTTGACTTCCAGAGCCTGTTGATTCGAAGGTCATGGTTACTATGACTTAGAATACCGAAACTTGCCCGAGCGCTTCTGGGTGGAAGTCCCACCACCTACACCCCCTCCCTGGAAACGGAGGCCCATCCTCACCTGACATCTCTGCTCAATGCCAACTGCATGCAGAAGGCAGATGGACTATGGAGGAGTCATGGCTTCCGTTGGAAGAGGAGGGATAGACATTTGGGGATTTCTTCCACTCCTTAGGGCTGCAGGGACCAGCAGGTTACTTAGCAAACGCATGTCTTTTCTTTCCTGAACACACAAGTGAGGAGACATTCTCACCTTCCCTTGATGGGAGTTGAATCACATGACTGAGTTCTGGCCAATGGGTGTGTGAGGAGGTGTCAGTGCCATGCCCGCCCCAGCCAGCGACAGACTGCTGGTGACCCCAATGCGCCTTCCTTGGCCTCCAGCTTCACCCAGGTGCCCTGGTGTTGCTTGGGCCACGGACTGACAAGGCAGAACTGTGACATGGAAGCAAAAAGTCTGAGCTACTAGAGAGGAACATAGAATTTGGGATTTTTGTGAGGGAAAAATTTTTTTCCATGTTTTTTTCATTTGTCTGTTACTGTAGTGTTACTCTAATAAAATACATATCCCCACAATATTTTAAATCAGACTCCATCTGAATCCTAGATCACTTAACATTGCAGTTCAAATCCAACCTCGTGGTCTGGAAAGCTGTGTAAATGCCTTCCAGAATTCAAAGCACAGCATTTCAGTCACTTATTTCAGATTCTTCTAAGGACCCACACTTTTTTTTCTTTTAAATGATTCCATAAGCACCGTTCTGTCAAGTTAAGAGAAAAGGTCTCTAGGGCTTTTCAACACCTTCCCATCTTCCCAGGAGACCTATATAGTAATCACTTAAAACACGAGACAACCCAATAAAATGACGTGAAGCTTTCCATGAATCAGGGAACTAGTGAGAGCAGATTTTTACACAATATGCTGATGAGCGGATGAAAGCTTGCCAGAGTGAGCACAATTCTTTTCATTGAAATGCTGTATTCGCCAGACATTCCCTTCCCTCCTCTCTCACAGGCCCTGGCTGCTGAACACACTTTTTCCTTTCTCCTCTTTCCTCTCTCCCTTTCTCTTTGAACGAATCTGGCTTTTAAGATAGGTATGTCTAGCTTGACATAACCTGGCTTGTTCTTTCACGTGTCATGTGTACATGTGGAGTTTATTTGCTTTGGACTCGCTGCAGAAGTCCTCACTTCTCGCTCACGCCAGCAGTGCTCAGGTGCAAGCTCCCCATGCGTCGAAGCCGAGCATCTGTGAACGCGGAGCTCGACCCTTCAACGCAGAGGCTGGTTCTCTGGAGTTGACGAGCGACAGGCCCGCATTCTCTCCGGGCTTATCCATCAGCAGAATGATGGAAAAAGAGAGCTGGTGAATTTGTGGGTGTTGAACTGTGGATATTATGGATACAGGGTTTTTTTTTTTTTTTAATTTACAGTTTAATAAAACCCAGCTGACACCAAGTCTCTGTTTTTGAAAATCATGTTTATGGGACGTGAGTCAGTGATGACATCGCCTGAAGCCGCTCCGGTGGGGGAAGCCACAGAGGCAACGGTTCTGTGGGGGCCGAGCTGAGTGCTGTTCTTGCCTGTGGGTGGATTCTTTCCTCCTTCCAGTGAGATCCCACGTCTTCAGAGGAAGTCCCAAGGTGGATTTTTGTTGTTGTGATAAGGGGGAGTCAGAGACCAGTGTTGCTTGTCTGTTGTCATTCTGACTCTCCAAGCTGTCAAAGTGACGGCTTGGCTGGGGACTGTCATCCAGAGGGTGAAGCTCAGCCGTCAAGGACTCAGTGGCTTTTTTGACAACCTCAGCTGAAAGTGGTCTAGTGTAATGAGGGGGTGATCACTCTGCCTGAGCAAAGCGACCTGCCTGCACCACCATCTACTGCCCGCCCCGGGGCCTCAAGACCCCTCTCCTTACTAGGTCACGGTGCCCCTTGATGGGCTATCGTCAACACTGGCTGGGGATACCTTGCAGTTGTGAGGCAGAGAAAACAGCCAGTTGTCTTCATATTCCCCAAACAGGCGGAGCCTTTCACTGCAAGGAAACTATCGTTCATAGTTCATCTTCAGGAAGATAACACACCCGCGGTGTGGAAAACTTTCCTTTCAGTTTTTAGATTTTTCGTTTTCATTAGGATTTGGAAATAATAAAGCCAGCTTTCTCTTCAGACTTGAAAATAGGGAGTGACAATGACAAACACAATCCAGATGTGAAACCATCAGTGCATAGTGAAGTAGGGTTTATCACACATTAACTGTGCATTGTAAGGTGACCTTGACTCAGTTGCTAGACAGTTTTTGTCACGCTTGGACCCCATACGGCGTTACATTGACAGGGTAACCAATGCCACAACCATGTGATTCCGGGCTGCAGCTCATCATCACTACTTGTGGCCAGAACCGAGGTTGCTAGTGGCTAAAGTTACTTTCAGGAAAGTTCTCTTCAAGTATAATAGTTATACACACAATAAAATATAGTAATTTAAGAGTGAAAAGAGGGGAGACGAAGGAAGAGGCAAAATGAAGAACGAAGAGCAGGAGGGAGAGTGGGCGTGTCAGCTGCCCTGACAGGTGTCAGCTGCACTAACCTTTCACCCTGCAGGAAGCCCTGGGGCTGATCTGGAAGTTAAGAACATGCAGTAGAAATTCACAGGGAGAGATTTGCGCTGGGATGTGTGTGCTCAACCCGGGATAAAATTGTGTTACTAATGACTGGGAAAGTGACGTCACATGTTTCTTCTCGAAATATTCCGTATCAAAGGTGGGTTACTGGAATGGAGTGCCTGACGCAGGCTGCAGGACCTAGAAGGCTGAGCTTGGGGTCCCCTTTGGGGTCCTTGGCAATTATGGATGATCCTGCCATAAATACAGGGGTGCGTAGCTGCTTTTGCATTAGTGTTTTCACATCCTTTGAATAAACCTAACAGTGTCACCTAACTGTGACATTGCTGGACTCACTGATGGCCTTTCTGTGCCAACGTTGGTCATTCATTGGGGACCTGAGTTTTCGCTCTAACTCTTGCCCTCCTAAAATCACACTACGCTGTGGCCAGCTGAGTGAGTGCTTGCCAGTATCCTGTCAATTCGTGTGGCATTTCCTTGTTCTTTAATTCCAAAGACCCAGAAGATTTCTTTTTCTTCCCTGTTGATAAGATTGTTTCCTCTACTATATTTCATATACTTGGAATGCTAATGAAAAGGATGCTGGATTTGGGAGATCTAGCCTTGATGTTTCTAAACTCTCTCTTCCCAGCTTCATATTTCCTAGTCCTTTTGCACTGCACTCTGGAGAGTCTCAAGCTCAACCTCCCAGCATGTTAGTTTTCTCTTAAGGAGTCTCCTATCTACTATTAACACCTATCATTTTTTTGTTTCAGGATCACATTTTAAATATCCAATATGAGTGATGAGTGGTCTAGGCTACAACCCGGGGTCTCCAGGTGGGCGCAGTGAGCATGAGGCAGAGAGCAAGCTGCCGGCTCAGAGAGACTCTCAAAGGTCACTATGTGACTACACTTCACCTTGGCTCATGTGGCCTTGATGCTGATCACATGACCTTGACATTGGTTAACCCATCAGACAAAAGCTTATCACTGAACCTATTACTGAACACAGTTAAGTAAAGCTGCTCTGCTTTGTACTCAAGGAAGATCATTCTGGGATCACACAAAGGGTTGATCTGAATTGGCATCAGGGAGGGAGGGGACAGCAAGTAGCAAAGCAGAAGAGAGGAGATTAGAGAGGAGCTCCCAGTATAACATCCTCCGAGCTATCTTTGTCCATTTTGAAATGGTTTGCAGATTCCTGCAAAAATACCTACAAGTGCTAATCAGTGGTGAAACCATGTCTTCATGATTGCAATAAACAGTGTCACAGCAAGCACCATGCTCATTGTTATAATTTACATTTTTATTCACAAGAGTGATCTCCTATGAGATGTGAATTAATTTCTCTAATTATGTGTGGCCTCAGATCATCTCAATGGTGGGTGAAATCTGGGAACTTTAAGGGTTTGGGGAACAGCAAGGAGCTCATTAATGGCCTCCTTGACTGAGGTGGCCAGCAGGCAAGAGAAGAGGTGACACACAGTCCCTGCAGCTTGGATCTCAGACTAGCTGAGTTATGAGCCTGTAATTTGAGAGAAGCCAGGCAGGATGGAAAACATACCCACATGCTTATATACAGAGGCATATGGGTATAAAAAACACAAAAACTCAGAACTTTTACGCATCTTTTCAAGTGAAGCAATGAGGGAGCGGATTACAGCTGCTTTGGTGGAAGTTGGGTGTGATGTGGTAGCACAGACCGACCTGAAGAGGTGTGAATGGACACTCGTAAGTCAGAGCCAGTGTTGTGAACCAGCGTTGCCACAATAGAAATAAATAAATAAGGTGACAAAAATAAAGTAAAACACTGAAGCATGGGAGAAAGAGTACAGGATTTTTCCTCAGCGACATTTCAGTACAATCCTGATTGTGTGACACTAGGCAAATGATTTGATGATTTAACTTAATGAGGCAAATGAGTCTGTCTATGATCATAGTGCAGGTCTGTTTTGGCGAGAAAAGCCTCACTGCAGCTCCAGTGTGGTCCAGGCGCCATGATGTGTGGGGTCACTCTGCTAGTCACAGTTCAGAGCAAACACCTTGAAGCCACAGCATCCATGGAGAGTGAGGTCAGCCAAGGGTCAGCGAGCTCTTCCTGTTGAGGTGAAGTGAGGAGGATCAGGCCCCTGGGAAGGGCAACTCGTCTCCACAAGATCAGCCAAGGTTTGACCCAAGGCAAACCTTTCTCTTCTCCTCAGGCTGGTCTTCTGTAAAAGACGTACAATCAGTGGTCGTCGGGATTGAATCAACCTAATATGTCTGCACGTTGTAGATCCCGACCCTAGCTTCTCTCTGACTGGAAGTGTCTGTGGCAGCAGGGATGGTTGTAAGCTGCTCTCAGACTCCCCCGGGCTCATCTCGGGAGCTGATATCATCTCAGTGAGCAGAGAGGGTGCTTCCAGCCGAGCTGCATTGCTAACCATTGGTTTCCTTGGAGGGGTTATCCATCAGAACGCCACAGTTCATTCGAACCAAACCCAAACAGAGAAAGCACCCCACATCCAGTCACCCTGAGTGGTGGGGGGTTGTTAATTGCATCTCTCCATTTGGAGACTCATCAAGGACAATTTTTGGAATTTAATGGGTGAGAGTATGAAGAAGGAAGAAAAAGACACACACACACACACACACACGATGCAATTCCTCGTCTGTTCCAAGGGTACATCTAGAGAATAAATTGAATGTTCCATCTCAGAATCAGTTAAAGCCACCCCAGGACTCCTGATGAATATTCTATCTGTGATGCTTGAACACATTCTAGTAAAAGTAATGGATTCGGTTAAGCTTCCGGCTGGATCACGGAGCAAGTCCTCGCCCTGAAGGGTCCTCAGCACTGATGAGTCACTTTCATCACCGAGCCCTTGAGAAGAAACAGCATTCCGGGTCTGTTCCCCTGCACCCTCTTATGGCCATCAGATTTCAAGACCTATTTCTGGTTTTCTTCTCTTAGGAGGTTGATTGCTTCATGCACGTCTCTCCCCAGTGATTCATCTCAGCATTCCTGGCTGATTCTAAAGATTAGCTGCTCAGCCTGCACTTGAATGGATGCTCTTTTCATTGAAAATGATCTGTGGCAGATGCAGATGCTTTGGGTGGAGGTTTATTTCTTGTGCGGGTCTGGACCACACACATGTACCCTGGCATTTGTGACTGTGATGCCATATCCCAGCAGTTACAATGACAAGCACTAGTATTTCTTTCCATTTCATTCTGCAAACTGTTTCGAGAGATTCCTGGGACTCCGAGGTAGAACCTGTCATGGGGGCAGGAGAATACGTGCAATAGTGACAGATCCATTCCTTGGCCTGGAGAAGCTTATGTTTGAGGCCCTGTGACTAGACTTGGGCATCCATGAGCCTAGTATAGTGAGGATGGGGCAATTAAATAAGGGGTTGTGATGAGTGAGACGGTAGGGGAGGTCCTCTAAGGGTGGACTTGATATTGCAAGTTGTGAGTTTAATCTGAGGATTAAATGTATAGAATATAATAGCATTCCACAGAATTCAGACTGGAAAAGCTGACAGTTAAGACTTCAAAGTGGTAAATCAGCATGAAACAAGCCAACAGAAGTGGTCAAACATATTTCCAGGACAGGGAATAGTGAGTGAAGGTCAGTGGTGAGAGAATGTGGGGTGATTATGACGCTGAGAGGATGGATTTGCTGCCTTGAAGGGCAGGAGAAATTGATGGTGACTTGTGAAACTGGAGGAATTAGCAGGGGTCAGATGGTGAAGACCCTTGTAAGCAATGGGTCTCCCGTGAAAGGCTTTAATCAAGACAGTATTAATATTATGTTTTAGACAGATTGATCTGGCTACTGTGTGGAGACTGGATTGGAGGGAGAGAGCTATGGAGGACCAGTTAGGAAACCACTGTGATAGTCCAGGCAAGAGGCAATAGTGACAGGACCAGATGAATGGGCTGGTGGACACAGACAGTAAATAGATAGGAGGAACAGTTAGAGGACAATAGGATTTTGAGATCCATTATAGGTAGGGGTGAGGCCAAAGGAAAATAGGCAGACATGATGAACCAACTGTGAGTCAGCTGTCACCATGAATTAAGTGGGAATGGAATTCAAGTTTCTGACCTTGCTGTGTGGTTTAAGGACAGTCTCAAACCAAAACATCTGGAGAATTCCACATTGTCTTAAAATGCCTGGTCTCTACCCTAGTTATACCAGGGAAAGTTCCAGTGGTTAGAGGCAGTGGTGTAATCAGCTGAGCACTGCATCTCTGGAGGAGTCTGTTTGCCTATCTTCAGGAGACATCTGTGCAGAGGCAATTGTCCCTGGGATTTGGCCCCCGGGGTGCTGACGCCTACTCACTCAGATCCGGACAATCCCAGCCCTGGCACAGGGCCTTCATCAGACTTGAATATGAGCTTCATGAAGATGTGCACACCTGGAAATGCCTTTTGGGGAAGGTTAACTTTTAAGCCATCAGGCCTTGGAAAAGTGGATTCTGGTTCCAGCTCTTGCTCATTCACTATTTAACTTCTCAGTTAAAGATGTGCCCTTTCTGGCTATATTTTCACCTCTGTAAACTGGGGTGTCTGGTCAAATAACATCAAGAGACCTCTGTAGGAACCCGACAGTTCCTATATTTATTTTATGATGAACAGATGACAGGAAAACCTTGGGTTTTGTCAGAGGTCTGACACACTGAACAATCCATTTGTGTTTTTGTTTATGTTAGAGACTTTTGTGAATGTACCAACAGGGATATTCTGGAAAGCCAACTCAGCGAGAGCCAAAGAATGGAACTGATGGAGAAAATAATCATCAGTCGTTGTGATTTCTGAATTTGGGGACAAACATGGGGCAGGGGTGGGGACTGAACCCTCAGGAATGAAGTGGCTTATTTATGTATTTATTTTTATTATAACTGAGTAACCACATACTGTGAACCAAAATTTGGGACACATTATTTAACAATGAGGCAAGTATTTACTATTTGAACTAGCTTCAAAAATCCAGAATATATTTTTTTCATTTTAAGAATTGACAAAATTGTCATAAGAGCCTAGCCTGGGCCATGGCATGCTCTAAATGCTGTCATGGTTTCTTTAATCCATGCAGCCAACACTACCTCCAACACATAGGCAAGGGTGCCAGGAGCCCTGCGGACACTGTGCCCTGCCAAGGACATACAGTTATTTTATATCAGAACTGGTGTTGGAAGCTGGGCGCCCCTGAAGCCCAAAACACTCTGTTTCTTCCAGAAGATGCAGAAGCAGTGAGGTCAGAACTCAAAGTCCTGACAATACTTTTCTTGATTCTGATTTAAGAACTCTCAGTAGCTGAAGATACATGCATATATCATATGGAGGGATGGAAACGCTGTCTTACTGGGTGATCTCAAATAAAAAAAAAAGGGGGGACCTCCCCGGTGGTGCAGCGGGTTGAGCACAGCGCTGTGAAGCTGTCTGCAGCCTCTGCAGTGCGGGTTCTATTCCCAGCAGGCCAGGGAGCTACCCACATGGTGCAGCAGACCTCTCCTGTCTCCGCGCTGCTCCCTTCAGCAGTATCTTCAGTCCACCTGCCTGTTCTGCTCCCCGCTCTGTCTCTCTGAATTCTCTCACCCTTCTGTGCCTCTGATCTGTACCCCAGTTCTTGTATAAATAAAAAAAATCTTTAAAAAAATGTAAAAACTTAAAAAAAAAGAAAAAATATCTCCTGTTGGAATAAATTCAGGTGACTCAAGCCTCAAGGAGCTTGCATGGATACCTGGCTGTGAGCAGACATCCCACGTGGCTGACCAGGTGTGGCCAGGGAGTAAATGCTCTGGGTGCATTTGGTCAGTGGAGATGATCTCTCTGGCTCGATAAAACCAGAGTAACCCAGTTGGCAGTTAGGCAGTTTGGGGAATCACATTAATTAGAAGCCAGATCAGGTTGTGATATGTGCAGCCTTATCTGCTTCTTCTCTAAGAGGGCTTAATAAATAAGCAGAAAGTGAAAGACAGTTTGCTGATGGCTCCACTCATTTGTGGAATATAAATAACTAATGAAGGAAAATCAACCGACAAAGCATGGCAAAAATAATTCGTGGACTCTGAAAAATGCACTGGTCACCAGAGGGGTCGGGAGAGGGCCAGGGGATGGGACATCAGCACAGGCTTTGTGGGGCGTGAGTGAGTCACACGCAAACGTGGTGGAGTGATGCTGTGCTCCCCAATTACAGTCATGTAAATGACTGACAAATTGATTTTAAAAAGGGAACACAGGAGACACCCATCACACGCCAAAAAAAGCAGGGGGATAATACATGAAAATACGGATAACAGTACGAGAGCATAGAAACATTTCCCCTTTGCTCCATGCATCCACACTGGCTGCTATTGCTGGAATTTAAACACGATCTTCAGTATTTAAGGAAGACTAAGAGGATCGGGAGGGGTGTGGTGGAGGACAGATTTGGACTTTCAGCGGTGAATTTAATACAGTGCATACACACGCTGATTCTCAACGATGAACACCGAAACTTATAGAATGTTGGATGCAATGTTATTTCAAAAAAAAAAAAAAATGTTCTTACCAGTTGAAAAAAAAAAAAAGGACCCCCCAGAAGAGGAGATGATGGAGCTGAGACATGAAGGAGTCCTGTGTGAGGGTGGCTGCGCCACCATAGAGATTTCCTCCCCCAGGATGGCCTCTGTGCACCCAGATCCCCACGGCTGTCTACTCCAGCACATCAGCCTCAATGTGCAAAGTCAGACTCCTGACAAAACATGGCCCTCAGGGAGAGAAAGTAAGAATGGTTTGTTGGAAATCAGCATCAAACAGGGACTAGCACATGACACATAGAGGATTCAGACGAGCATCACACAGCTCCACGCTCTGAATGACAGTGTTCCCAGCTAGAGCAGGGGTGACAAGGACAGGAATGCATATGTTTGGGCAATTACTCTAGTCACTCACCAGGGAGTTAGCTGGAGTGTGTTTTTATGAAAAAGTCAGTTTTTCATCTACCAGGGTTGGGGTTTCCCAAAAACAAAGGTAACAACCAACATCGCATGCGATCTGATAAGAAGCATGAAAGAGCTGAGAGGAAGTGTATTCAGCACTCAGGCATTGGGCTTTAATTTGCATTTACAGATGCTTTCTTCTGTGCACATCTACATTTAAGCCAAAGGTAAAAATCTAAGTTTCCTTTCTTGTCAGCCTGGATCTAGTTTCCAGAGATTTGTGGCAGACATTCTTCTCACCTCCAGTGATGAGAAGGAATGCTGGACATTGGCCTCTGTGCTGGTATAGCGTTGACTAAAATCAGGTCCCTGAACATACAGGTCTAAGATTTCCTGACATGAAGTGCTTGAAAGTGATAGGAAACCAACCTGTATACTGAGAAAAGTCAGATTCCCAGTGGGGAGATTTGTTTTTTCAGCATAAAAAGTCTTGTTTTTCTGCTGACTCTTTGATACTGGATTTTATCATTGATATTAACAAAGCCACAGTTACTTATAGTTTAAATGCATTCAAACATCCAATATGGAAGCCAATTGCTACATATTTTATTATATTTAAAATTAAATTAGAGTCTGTTCTTCTGTCACATGACCAACATAATCCTAGTGCTTAACAGGCACACGGGACCTTTAGTCACCATATCATATAATGCAGATATTGGACAGGTAGAGATCTTTCTCCCCGCACAGCTCTAGGCCAAGAAATTAGGTCATAGAAGAAATCATGAAGAAAGGAATTTTCAAAAAGGATGATATCATTTCTTTAAGAGACACCCCACTTTTCAGACAGTTCACCTGACTCACCTGTAACATACTACCATGAGGGACTTGGGCCTAGACACTGGTCTGTTATTTACTAGCCAAGAAATCTTTGAACCAAGTACCTTACCTAACCCTTTTATAAGTCTTAGGTTTGTTTGTACAAAAAATAAATATAGCTATTGCATAAAATGCAAAAGAGAATCATTTATTCAACTTACTTATAATAAATGAAAGCAAGACAATAGCAGCCCTCCCCCAGCTGTGTCTCTAGCACATAACACTAAATTGTGCATACTCAGCAAATAAGTATTGAATTCATGCATTCCTACAATCCACTCAATGAATGATAATTAACACATAAGTAAGTAAATATATTCACTAGGCCGCGACAAGCATAGTCATGTCAAAGTCAAGGTTCTTCAGTGGGATTATACAATAAACAAGAACTGGAGTTTCAAGCAGCTCATAATATGTCTAGAAACAAAGAAGCAGGTTATCAGAACCAATCTCAAGTTTCACCATGATAAGTGTTATAAGACACCTGAAGTGTTGTAAGACTAAAAAGACGGGTCACTTACCTAAACCTGGAAGGCGCGGTGGGAGGCCAAGAGATGGTCACATAGGAATGACTTTTAATTGTAAGCTGAAATATAAGTAGAATTCCGTTGAATTTTTTTTTTAAGATTTATTTATTTATACAAGAACCAGGGTACAGGCCAGAGGTGCGGGAGGGTGAGAGGAGGCAGAGACAGAGACAAAGCGGGGAACAGAACAAGCAGACTGACTGAAGTACACTGCTGAGGGGAGCAGCAGGCGAGACAAGAGGTCTGCCACACCATGTGGGTTGCTCCACAGCTGGTGGGGATCAAACTGGCACTGCAGAGGCTGCAGACAGCTTCACAGGGCTGCACTTGACTGCCTGTGCCACCAGGGAGGCCCCCTGTTGTGTGTTTTCAGGGTGGTGAACATAAGAAGGCTAAGGTATGAGGGGAATGACCATCTGTTTGTCCAGATAACAGTGGTTTTAGCACTGAAATTTCTGTACCCCAGGCCACCTACCCCCACACCCAGGTCATCTGAGCTGGTTGATCACCAGGAGGCCTGAGCATAACATTATCCTGTCAGGTTTTCTGGAAGAGGTTTGAGATAACCAAAGACTTTGAGGGAGCAGCCTCATGAACATTTAGCAAACAATGGTGTGCAGGACATACTAGGTCACCTTAGTCTATGTTTCCTCTGGATAGGGCCACAAAACATCAAACAAGTTATAAAGTTCATGTATTTTAAAGATATCATAGAGCTGTGGGAAGTATAACAAAAAAAAAAAAAAAACTTCCAAAATTTCAGAAAAGAGAGAATTATCCAGAAGGGAGCCGATGGTCAAGTGTTACCCCTCCCTCTGCCTCGGCTGGGTGGGATGTGGCAGACTCTGGGCATGAATGAGAGAGCAAAGCTTTACCCTATGGATGAAGCAAACCTACAACTTATATCAGATAGAGGAGTTATCAGAGAAAGACTTTAACCTATCCATGATTTATATTTTAAGGAACGAGTAAAAAAGATAGTAAGATAAATAAAATGAAAAATTTCATCAGAAAATTAGTATTCACATCAGAGAATTACCTGGTCATTGTAGAATGGGTTTGATAGCAGATTAGATGCAACAGAACACAAAATTAACTGAAGGTCAGGCAAATAGAAATACCAAATCGAAAGTAGAGAATAGAGAAATGAAAACAAAACAAGTAAACAGAAAGCAGAACCAGGACATAAGAGGTGCGGGGCATGCTCAGACAGGTTTACATATGTGTGACTGGAGAGAAAGGAGCCAGATTTTTCCAAAACTGATGAAAGACATAAATCCAAATATTTAGGGAGTTCAATGAATTTCCAGTGGGATAAGTGCAAAGAAAGTAAATACTCACCTAGAACTTAGACCCAATAAAAATATCTTTTAAACATGAATATGAAATAAAATATGTTTTCTGGTAAACAAAAGTAAAGAAATTTATCACCTGAGAAAAGAAAAATTGTTCCCTTCACAAACAATAAAAAGTATGAGGGAATGCAGAATCCTGGAAAGGGAAATACGGCGGTAAATGAGTTAGTGTTGGTTGCTAAAAATACAGTCACTGGACTATTCCGGGGAATGACAAGGATTGATCATGCAAGGCAGGAGTGGACAAAGGAAATTAAAATGCGCTAAGTTGTACTATCAAAGTAATAATAGGGAGTTTGCAGTGTGGCAAGATCCTCAATGTACCTGTGACAGCCAGTGAAAGAATATAAAGTTAAGGGGTTAAAAATAGAACAATTTCCAAAAGTTAGGAGGGAAACTGTGGATAAAGACTCCATCTGCAAGATGACTCGATGACTCGCCTGCACCCAGAAGGCATTCACACAGTATGTCAGCTAAACACACTGAGGAAAACAGGCAGCATGGAAACTCACCCAGCCCCTGCTTCCCTTGCATTAAGCAAAGTGCTTCTCATGTCAGTGCTCCAGCTTGACCTAATGGCTCTCGTTGTTTTCAAGTCAAGGATTTTTATTTCAGCTACAATTAGAAGGATCAGATCCTAGCCAGAAAAAAAGGTCTGTATTCCCTAAGGGCAGATGAAAAGTGGAAAAACAATGCAGAATCAGTGAAAAATCCCCAAGGTGAAAAGCTGGGATGGAGAGTGTGGGGGGATGTTCCCAGGTCTGCAGACCCAGAGGTACTAAACTTTGCTCTACTGCCTTCTCCTCAGAGTCAAGTTTTGGGGCATCATTACTTGACCTCTGGTCTCTGGAAATTCCTCACCTGGCTCGTAAATGTGTTGATGATTCAGTGAGGTTGAGAGCATGAAATCCTCCAAGGTCAGACTCATGGTTTCCTTTCAGGCTCATTTAGCCTTTCATTGCAAAAACCAGCGCATCTGCTAACCACGGGGCGTGGTTGGTGGACACTGGGGACAGAAAAGCTGAGTGTCGTTGCTTCTGAAAGGCAGCTGTGGACCAGGAGCAGAGCCAGTGTGGGAGGGTGTGGATGATGAAGCATCGACCTGGTGGCTTCTGAGGAGAGTACCTCCTGCAGAAAGCACTGAGTCTTCGCACCAGACTTGTACACCGACTTGTGCACCGACTTGGTCACAGGTCAGGGGCAGATGTCTTGAATTAAGTACAGCACAATTTGATCGGTGACTTAAAAGACACATAGAGAACCTGAGCCAGAAAGAGGCACTTTCGCTGACTGCTAGGATCTCCACAGGCCTGCCTTTGTCCCTCCATCAGCCCAGATTATTGCAAAGTCTTGGGTTCATGTAACCTGCACCCTGTTCTCTGGCAGGGCAGTTCAAAACGAAAACTCCCCACTGGGCAATTCAACAAAGCAAGTCTCCTTTGAAATTAGGTTGCATAGACGGATCAGAGCAACTCCAGGTGTTCTCCAGAATATTCTAGTGCATGATCTGGGCTGTAGTTTATTAATTCACATCCATTTTTAGATTATAAGTCCCATGGGGGTCTGACTTCATATAGATTTCTGATTATGTAGTCTCAGGACCTAGTAAGAAATAAGGAGTTTTACAATGACTTGGGGGAGGAAGGGTAGAGAGAGAGAGAGAGAGAGAGAGAGAGAGAAAAGGAGGAGAAAAAAGAATCTTTGCATGAATTAGTAAGTGCACCCAATTAACTGCCTAAGAATTTTGCACTTACTTCTAAAGTACCAGGGAAGCCAAAACAAATGGACACGGAAAGCAGTTTAGGAAACCAGTGTTTGGGTTATTATTATTGTCCAGCCGCTGCTCTCTTAATGCTATAATGTAAGAATTCGAAATTCTCTATGTGTTACTCAAACTCTTGCTTTCGGGACCCAAATTATGAACTCAAAGTATCTCCTACCATCCACCCCACCATCACATCCTTAAAGCAGCATCCATGTTGAAATCATTACTTGAGCCATGTGACGTGCACAACATTTTGCAACTGCCTCTGACGTGTTCGTGGGAATCATTATTTATCCTTCAAAATTTACCTTCAAAATTGCTTCCTCCTGAAACCTTCCCCAACACAATTATATTCACTCTTCCTATCTCCCCATTATTCTCAATGCCCACAATTATTGCAACACTTGTCAGCCTCATTTTTTAATCTCTTAGTTTCTTATCTTCTCTACTGGTATATGAGTTTTTCTAGTACGAATCCTGTGTTTTATTTATAGATCACCAGTGTCCAGAATTTCCATGGCCCCTGGCACACTCAGAAATGGTGACTTAATACATGTTGAGCAAAGATTACCAAGGGTAGGCTCAAAAACCAGCTTGAGGTCGCTGGGTGAGGACAAGTAACAATCACTGTACTCATACAGCATTGACAATAAGCCAGCCCCCACTGGGGTAAGAAAGGCTCCTGGGGGCCTCCCCAGTGGTACAGTGGGTTGAGCGCAACCCTGTGAAGCTGTCAGCAGCCTCTGCAGCATGGGTTCGATTCCCTGCCAGCCAGGGAGATTCCCACATGGTGCAGCAGACCTCTCCTGCCTCGCCTGCTGCTCCCCTCAGCAGTGTATTTCATCAGTCTGCCTGTTCTGTTCCCCACTCTGTCTCTGGTGAATCCTCTCACCCTCCCACACCTCTGGCTTGTACCCTGGTTCTTGCATAAATAAAAATAAATCTTAAAAACAAAAAAAAAAAAAAGAAAGAAAGGCTTCTGGAACTCACGAGTCATCAAAGATGATCATAATTATCATTACAAGAGAAAACCAGAGGAACCTATTTATCACCCTGAAGGTAGCGACACTGAAGACTCATAAAACTTCAGAAAGGCATCCTCAACAGGAACGCGTTTGTCCCTAGACTAACCACGCTGAAATCTTAGCTCACGTCCCCATGGTAGGCTGGAAACAGAAGATGGTTATGACAGAAAGTAGCAAATGTTTGTTAAACCACCAAAATCAACTTGTTCTTCTTGGGCACAGTTAGGTTACTCACCCGCTTACGCCTCGTGCCACTATTACCTGGATTCCGGCTGAGGGACTTTGAACAGAAAGTTTGTTTTTGGGCCTCCCTGGTGGCGCAAGGGGTTAAGCACCGCACTGTGAAGCAATCCGAAGCCTCTGCAGCACAAGTTTGATCCCCGGGCGGCCAGGGAATATAGTCTGAGCCATTGAAAACGTTCACGGTGCCCTTCACGCAGTGTTTCTTCCTCCATCTGCTGGACAGACCCAGAGGCAGATCCCAAGGTGCAGGGGATTAGGCAGGAGCAGTGGGAGTCTCTGAATGTGGGGAGAAGGCTCCCACCTTCCCTCTGGCCACCTCCCTAGACTGTGGACTGTGGTGCAAGCGATAAAGACTCCATATCTCAGTAGTTTGACATCTCAATGGTCTCTTCTTGTAGCAATTTGCCTACAATACTGACAAGCGCAATACTGACTCTCCAGCCCCTCATCTGACAAATAGAGCCCATAATTCCTGTATTGCTTTCTTCGCAGAGACAGTGTAAAGATGAGGCTAAGGTCTTGTCATCTGTAACGTTTTTAATACATGTTGACTGAGTTATTATTGCCTTTCTGACAGGAAGTTGGGCAGGGAAAGGGAAATCATTTCAGAGCCATTCTATTTCCCTGTGAGACTCCAAAGTGCAAAGTGTTGCTCTGGTCCAGGGAGAGATACAGGTAGCTTCTCTCATTCTGGTGAGGCTGTGGGGTGAGAAGGAGCTTTGGTAGAGTGATCTCTCGAATGTATATAGCTCCAACTCAGAGCAGGTGAAACTGCTCTAGAAAACAACACTCAGCAGGTGGTCACATGTCCTCAAGGTGTGGCCCTGGGTGACTCCTGCTTTCCTCGGGTCTCAGGTCATCATCCACTAAGGGACTGACTCCCAGGCCCTCTGTGACATTTTCACCCTCGTGACCCCCCTCCCTCTCAAGAAGTAGACCATTCTCTGTCTTCTGGTTTTGGAGAAAGTAGAAAATAGTTGCAGACATTGTAGAAGAGATTCCACCATTGGGTAGAACTGCCTGACATAACGTCCCTTTGAGTCCTTCTCCAGGCTGAGATTCGGGAGCTGGCTGTGGAAGAGGAGGTTCAGGACTCCCACAGGCCTCCCATTCTATTTCGGGAAACCCGCGGGAGGCAGTGCAGTCAGTGTCGGGCAAGAATGAGGGCACTGGAGTCACCCAGACCTGGGTTCGAAACCTGACTCTGGAACTCACACCCCGTGGAAATGCTCCTTGGACAGAATCTCAGTTCACTTGGTTGCAGATGGGAGCCACAGCCGCTGTGGCGAGGGTGTGCCCCACGGGGAGGCAGATGCCACCCCGAGCCCGGGATGCCCCGCCTGCGGCTTCGTGATGGAGGAGAAATGGATCCGCCTCCGGTGACCAGAACTGGCGTTGACGGAACACTGATGTGGAGAGTCACTGCGCTGAGTATTTTAAGTATATTTTCTTACCTATTTTTAAAACAAAATAATAAAATAAGTATTAAAGTTTTAATCTCAAAGATGAGGAATTGCTTTTTAGGCAACGGAAGGAACTCTTCAGGCAAGTCATTGTCAGAACCAGGATTCCCAACTGAGAGGTCCAGCTCCAGCATCTGCCCCATCACCAGGGGTCGACCTTGGTGTCCAGCTCTGAGTGGCATCGCTGAGTGGGGGAGGGTCTCCCGTCCTGGAGACTGGAATTCTCTGCTTGGAGCTGGCTTGGGGAGGTGAGGTCACCCCATAATGAGGATGCACCCCATAATGGGAAGTCCAGGTGAGATGACCCCTCCACGCCCTGAGTTTTTAATGTTGAACTTCCCAGACCAGAGGCTGAGATTTCAATGTCAACTCCCCCTCACTTGCATAAAATCATTCGCTCAGGAGTGGAGCACTCATCACTAGTCACAGAGAGAAGAGCAGTTCTGTTTGCAGAACAGCCCTCGGGTGTTGAGAGCTGGCACCTTCTGAGAGCTCTGAGCATTTGGGGGTGACTGTCCTCTCTAGTTGTGTGGCATCTGTGGATGAAGCCACAGCCTGGGATCGGTTAAAACATGATCAAGCCAAGTCATCGCTCTGCTCTTCCCTGGATTTCTGGGTGATACTCTTGACAACTCTGGGTCCCGCTGACTTAGACTTGTGGCTTGGGAGCTATTCTTGGTGAACCTCAAGCCAGATGTTTCACACAGGGAGTAGCAGCTGGATGGGGGAGGCAGGGAGGCCTTCAGGGGCAGAGGCAGAAAGGTTGAATCAGCAAAGGACATATTCTCATGCTCACACAGAAAGTCCAGGGTGGTAAAAAAGGAGAGCTGGCCCCGGTCAGGAAACCAGCTTCGTGCCGGAGCCGCTGCAGTCGCTGCTGTGTGGCTTCCCCGGCCAGTTACTTCCTCTCTCCAGTTCTGCCTCTTTCATTTTAAAGCTTTGCCCCATCTGCCAATTCTCAGAGTCTCTTGTTTATTCCATATTTTCTGATGTCAACACTGTGCCCCATGTGACCCCTTCCAGAATATTCTTGCATCTCCTGAAGTCTGCTAACACATCTCTTGAATTTTTGTGGCTGGTGTACATTCACGCTCTCCTCAGCAGTGCCTGCTGCCAGCTTCCGGATCCGCCCACGATCCAAGACTCAACGATCACTTTGCTCTGGGGGAGACCTCAGATGACGTGGGGCCGTGTTCTAATTCACCACTCTGAATTTTCTTTCTCTGGGACAATTGCATCCAGCAAATGTTAGACTTGCGTAGGGCCCTCAAGATGCCTAATTTTTTATAGGGAATAATTGAGGGCTGTATAGACTTGACACATAACAGAGGCCCCAGAATTCCATTTCTCCGTAGATGCCATCTACTTAGACTGTCCCTCTGAGGTAACTTCTCTCTTATCCTAGGCTGACCTCACGAACGCTTGTGGTAACCCTGCAAAAAACCAACTGTTGGTAAAACCCACATACTACAGAGGCTGTGGGGAGGGGGTGTGTGACAAAGGTTGGGATGAAAACCCTCATCTCTGTCTCTGACATCCACTCCCTGTGTGGCCTTGAGAAACCAAGACTCTGTCCTTATCCTATTTCTCTGTCAGCCTCCCAGGAGGAACCACTGAGTACGGTGGGTGAAGGTCTGTTAGCTGCAGGGAGCTGAGCAAATGCAAAATTCAGCTGATACTTGATGAGGCCAAGTCCCTGATAGGGTGTAGCCGTTGTGTCTGGGGTGGGGCGGAGTGTTGCATTTTTTTTAACCTACTTTATTATTTTTTAATATTTGCATAGAAGAGCTGGGGTGCAGGCCAGAGGTGTGGTGGGTGAGAAGATTCACCAGAGACAGAGTGGGGAGAAGAGCAGGCAGAGCAACTGAAATAGACTGCTGAGAGGAGCAGCAAGCGAGACAGGAGAGGTCTGCTGTGCCGTGTGGGTCACCTCCCTGGCTGGGGATCGAACTGAGGCTATAGTGGTGATGGTGCTGAGACTTAACCCCTAGGCCACCAGGGAGGCCCAGTTTTTAGCCAACTTTGTTGAGATGCAATTCACATATCACACCAGCCTGTTGCACAGAGTGTGGATGATGAGATGGGCATTTCTGCCAAATCGCCAAGGTTCCAAGTCTCCTCGTTTATTTTCTTGGCTTTCTGCGTGGCTGTTTTACCTCAGAGCACAGAAGGCAAAGCCCTGGCAGCGACCTTGAGGGGTGAGGCCCTGGGCTCCCTCATTTTCAGTATGAGTCGTCCTGACCTTCTCTTGCTCTTCAACCAGTGGAGGGGCAGGAAGGGGAAGGGCGGAGGGGAGCCCCCACCCTTTCCTGCATAACACAGAGAAGCAAACAAAGGAGCAGGTTTTCTACCTTTCATGTTCCTCTTTCCTGATCCCCGACAGGACACCTTCTTCTCCTCTTCACAAAGTGTCCTTCCTTCTCTTTACCTTTTGCTTTTCACTTGTCAAAAGTGCCTGATTATCCGCAAGGGCCTCCAGTATGGACCATTCCCAGAGAGGACAGCTGCCTCCATAACATCCACATCCTCTTCAGGGTAGGCTGACTGAGGGATGGCCTGCTTTCCCTGAAGTAGCTTTCTCTCCGGCTGGGAGCAACTTTTCTCCCTCCTGAGACACAAAAGTGCTCCAGTTGGTCTTGACAATACATGAGAAGTTTTGATTTGGACATTGTATTACTTTTTAAAATAGCCTTGTTTATCACATTGAATGTAGCTTCAGGAGAGCTGCCACTCAATGAGCCATTGATTGACAGCCTTCGAGGCAACTGAGAGTGGGCCTGGCCTTGGGGGGAGGGCCTGGGGGCCCAGGGGGGTGGGCAGCCCCAGGCGATGGCTCTGGGACCCCACTTGCTTCTCTGTCCCCTTGTTTCTCTCTGGCTTGGACTTTCCAGGCCCTTCTGAAGGCCGCGGGCTCCTCCCCTGAGCATGGGGACAGGGTGGTGTGTACATCCCCCAGGGCGAGGGGAACTCCCGGTTCTACAAATCCAAGCTCCAGATGGGAAAGAAAGCGCATGAGCCCCTGCGTTTCCACAGAAGAACGAGTCTCCTACCAGCACGAGGGGCCAGACAAGCAGAACTTCTTTTGCCCCTGCTCTTGCCCTTGTTTCAGAAACCCAAGGAACATTCCTCCATGTTCTGCAGCCATCCCAGGCCAAGTAGGTTGCTCATCAGTTCAGGCAGCTTAAAAGAGAACCTTGGAGCCCTTGGCATCATCCCCCAGGTCAGGGGAAATAGGCCAGCAGGGGGACAGCCACTTGGGCCCCCTGAAAATCCCTGTATCCTCACGCAGCCGCTCTGCGCAGGTCTCCACTGCACTCTGCCGCACCCCACTCTGCTGCACCCCGCTCTCCTGCACCCCGTCCTCTGTGACGCCACCTTACAAGCACAGCGCCAGGCCCAGGTGCGCCCACTCAGTGTCACACCATACTCCAGGTGTCACCCCAGGGCCGCGCGCCCTGGCCCACACGCTTCCTGCATCAAGGCCGCGGGCGATGGCCACAGAGGCCAGTGGCACAAAAGCTGAGCCTCTCCGTTACCCCACACCCCACTTTCTACACACGGAGCCAGAATGCAGCAGCATCTGCCCTTTGGCCTGATGAAATCTCATTTTAGTGCCACACCCCCCTCTCTCTCCCGCCCTCAGTTCTGTTAGCACTAGTGGAGCGCTCAGGGCTCTGCAGAATGCGCTGCTGTGAGGACCTGTGGATGTAAGGCTGATGCTCTCAGTGGGGAACAGCAAGTGAGGAAAGGAAAAAGCATCTGTTTTCCACAGTGAAGAAGGCATCATTGTGTCAGTTATTGCAGTGAGTCTTATGCAACTTTATGCGACTGCATCATGAATGAGAAAATGGAGGCTTCAAAGCACAGGTGCCTGGAGAGAGGAGCTGCAGGAGTGGAGTCAACCAAGTTCATGGGCTGGAGTCCAGGGTTCTTTCCAAAATACCCTCCTTCATGGATGATCAGGGAAGCACCTGAAGTGCAGGGCAGGGGGTACAGAGAAAGCAGGTGCTCTGGGGAAGGGAGGGTAAGCCCAGAGCGTCCTCTGAAGGACCAGGTCTATCCTGCCTCCACTGACAGAATCTGCAGCGCCTGCAACCCGGAGCTGCCTGAATGTTGAGTCCTGAGCCCATGACGGGGAGGGGAGCCACGCTAGGAGGGACCAGCACTGCACTGGACCAGAACAAGTTTCCTTTCCTTTCCAAGGGGAAATGTATCCAAGAGCAGGATCCATAGGGGTGGAAAGTGACTCTGTGGGTGCGGAATTGGGATTATGAAAGGAAAATGCGTAAGGAAAGGCTCTTATAGTGGCGGAGTAACTTCAGAGTTATCACGAGAACGTTGAACACTGTTCTCCAGGCACGGGAGACCCTAAAGCTCATTGTTTCACGTGATGCAATGACTCACTGGTGTGCGCCAGCGAGAGACTAATTACATTGCCACCAACAAAGATCTTCCCTTTTCTCTTCATCCTTGGGTGTGATCTTACACTCCCACAACTAGCTTACTAGTTGTATGAACTAATGGAAAATAAAACATGGGGGAAAAAGCAGACTAAAATCCACAACAGGTATCCAAGTGGGCTCCTGGACAGAGCGATGCCAGGGATGCAGAACCCCGTGCCTTGGGGAGACTCCTCTGCTCAGACTCTCCACAGAGCCCTGTTTTTTGCTTGCTGACTTACTCTTTATAAGAGTGGGAGAGCACCTTCCCCCAGCCCCTCTTGTACCCCATTGTCTGACACATTTGTCTGTGGGTTGTGTGACTGACTCGGCTTGGATTGCCCCAAATGTTCGTGGTTTCAGCAGTGAAAGTCTTGCTTCTGGGGAAACCGGTCCTCGGAGACATTTACTCTGTGCATGTGGAAAACTCCCAAATCTCAGTCTTCTGCCCTCAGATTCATACCCAAATCCAGCAATGCTCAGGCAGCTCTACATGGGTGACTCAGAGTTCATTAAAACCTAATGTGTCCCTGCTGATGCCATAACTCCCTGTGACCCAAAGCAGCTCCTCAGCTCGAGTTCCAGCACAATCCACCCCACTGCTCACGCCTGAAGCACAGGAGTGTCCTGGATCCCCCTCTGATGCACAGCTCCCTTCCATCACCTTCAGATGACCCCTCAGATCCACCACCCCAGATGCAGCCAGCATCACCCCTTTTCTTGCATTTTTGGCTTCTCTCAAGTAATTTTCACCACAACCAGATTGATGACGGAAGAATACAAATCTGATCCTATAACTACATCGTTTAAAGTGCCCATGGGCTCAAATCCAAATTCATCTCCAAATCACAAGGTCCCTCCGATGTGAGCCCTGTGCTCACTTCCAGCTCATTCAGAGATACCGTCCCATTCACGGGAGTGGGGTCGAGGCCTAGGGCTGAAGCCCTTGCTACTTCCTGTTAGTGATGTGAACTCTAGAAAATAATTTTCCCTTCCTCCCAAGGAGGGTTGGAGATGTTTGAAGATTTGCTTCCAGCTACCATCTCCCCCAGGGAGAGGTTTCATTTATCTGATTGGTGAGACCTTGGATTTATTAGGCCATGTTTTACGGGTGGACAGATAACACACACCTGAGAAAAAATACACCTCAGGCCCGGCCCGAAGAAGTGCTGGGCATCGCCTTCCCTCCCCTGGGGGCGGGGGTGCGTCTCCACAGGGAGTGAGCATCCCCAGGGCCAAAGAAGAGGCAGCCCACCTGGTACCTGGTACAACAAAAGAGCAAGAGGTGGCATGTGCTTTGAGGGCCTCCCAGGGTGTTCCCATAAGGGGAGCCAAGGGTGGGGCGGGGGCAAGGTGGCCAGATGGCCAGACTCCTGGGAAAAGAATGTTCCCCGGGCTGGGCCAGGAAGCAGAGACAGCCCTACCACCAGCCTCCAGCCTTTACTGCTCTGCCATGTCCTGTTAGTCATTTCAAATTTGTGGAGAGAAAACTCACCTGGACAAAGAGGACCAGGCCTGGAGCAGCCGGAGCGCCCCTGGCGGCGGGTGCAGCCCTGCCTTGCCTTGCGGGGCCCACACCCAGGGGTCGGGGCTGCACATTCTCATCCTGTTATGACTCATCTCTGCAGCATCACAGCTTTTCCCTGACAGCCTCAAACAGTCTGTTCTTCCGGCAGGCCCACTCCAGGGAGCATGGTCCTCAGGGCAGACTGTCTCCAGCTGCATTGGCTGCCTGAGGCCTGGTGGGCAGCCCCGAAGGCAGCCAACATGGCTGCAAGCAGGACCCCTGGAGCCTGCCCACTAGGGAGGCTCTGGGAGAACCAGTTCTGCCCTGTGAGCCTATTCTGGAATCCTGGGCTCCTCTGTGCAGTCAAGCCAGCTCTGTCCCTGGCACAGCCTCCCCTCCACGTCCCTACCAGGGCCTTCCCAGAAGTTTGCTCTGTGCAAACCTCTCCTTACCAGCTCGCCTCCAGCCTTTGGTCCAGGCTCTGCCTGCCGCCTGAAAGGCCCCTCCTCCTTGCTGAGGGACTGGAGATCTATTTCAGGGTCCCAGGCCAATGTCTCCTTCTGTCTTGTCTTCCCCAAAACAGGCTGCGCTCAGGGACGCCCCCGCAGCTCACCTGCGCTCTGCTCCCACCTGCTGCTGCTGCTCATTTATTCCACCTGGCAAGTGAGCGCGCCGCCAGCAGCTTACCTTCCCCGTGGGGGAGAGGAGCTCCGAGGAGGAGCAGGGAGCAGGACCGAGGTCTCAGGTGGTGGCAGAAGGGCAGGAGCAGGTGGAATGGAGGCCGAGAACAGGCATTTTGGGTGCAAAGTTGAAGGAGGCACCAAAAAACCTCAGGAAGTCACGGCGAAGATGGAGATGCGGGATGTAACAAGATCAAAAATAATTTAAAAATCCAGGCGATGAACAAAATATTAAAGTCTAAAAGACCAGCAGCGACAGTTGGTTTTCCTCACGGCCCTGGTGATCGTGCAGGAGCAAGGGGCCTTGGCCACCAGACCTTGTCCTCCAGCCCCTCTGGGTGGGGTCCTGAGGGTCACCCACCGGACAAAGAGATGGGGCAGCGTGGGTGGGGTGCAGTCGTTTCTGCTGTCTACGGCAGCTCTGATCAGACGTTCCAATCTGGATCAGAATAGAGGGGACTAGCTGGCCCGATCCATGTTTCCTTTATTCTCAGGCCCCTGGAGACTGTGCTGGGCCCCACTCCAGGGGGGTGCTCTCGGGTGAGGTGGGGGCACATTGGGAGGCAAGAAGCCTCCCCCCGCCTCCCTATGCAAACAGTCTGGCCCTACACCAGCTCCTGAGTCTCCGGTCCTGACGACCCCCTCACCAGTGCAGAAGCCCCTACGAAGTCAATTCCTCCTCCCTTTAGGCCTGGAATCTGTTAGTTCGTCATCATAATGATAGCAATGGCCACGTCTCGCCACCTTCTTTTTCTCTTTGTTTATAAACTAAATAGGATGATTTTATCCTGTTCAGATTTTTAAAATTTTCATGAGCTCTTGCTCCGAACCAGGCACTGGGCTCCTGATAATTCATGTGAGCACACAAAGGCGCTGCCTCCAGGGGCTGGCCGCCCACTGTGCCCATCTGGGTGGGCAGGAGGTCAGCACCGGGGATGTGGACTGTCTTCACCTCATCTCCCAAGGGCCTGGTGGCATTAAGCTCAGCGTCCACCCAACCACAGTGGCTAAGGGCAACGATTCAGCCTGCCCAGTGGAAGGTGGCTGGAGAGGCCAGCGTGCTGGAACGAGGTGGACAGTGACCACCTCAACAGGGCAGGTGACCAGGAAGGAGACGGTAGATGGGACATGGCCTTCTTAGCATGGCTGAGGTGAAAGACAACAGAATAACAGCAGCATCCAGAAAGCTTGAAGCTAGAGGGGCCCCAGGGGGCCCCCCAGGTAGGAGAGTGGAGAGCTGGACCCTCTGAGCCCCACCAAGGAAACTGGACGCGTGGGGAGAGCCCCGATGGGTCTCAGACTGGAGAGCGAGCAGGAGGCCCAGCCAGGGCGGGAGGGCAGCTGGCCGGGCCTGCGGGGGACTCACCGTGGTAATGAGAGGAAATAGAAAATGTAATTGACATGTCTGCCACCAGGAACGGGAGCTGAAGCCATTCCTCTCCTCCTCCAGTTCCTGTTATGAATTATTGTGTTTCAATTATGATTTTGAAAGTATTTCCTTGAGGAAATATGTCAGGGTTCCGCCTTGGGAATGAAGCAAATGGAGCCATGAAAGTTTAATTTATTGTAGAGACCGCCTTAAAAAAAAAAAAGGAAGTAGAAAATGAAAGAACAGAAAGGCAGGAAGATGGAGAGCTGGGGTTGGGCATCTCGGCGGGGCAGGAAGTGTCTTAGCCTTAGGGAGTCAGTCTGGGGGCTGAGGGACGGGACGGAGGGGTGGCATGCTCCCAGCTCCTGTCGGCTCCTCTGTTGCTCTCCAAGGGAACTTTCAGGAAGGGAACGAGGCTGGTCTGCAGGAGAATGAGGGCCTGGCGGACCCTGCTGGGGGTACATGCTGGACCATGCTGGACCCCCTGGGGGTACATGCCTCAGACAAGGCCCTGCCCTAAAACAGTTGCAATCCAGCAATTCAGGGAGGAGGCTGATATTAGGGGGATGCGTGGACAGAGAGCCCTATGGGGGCTTGAAATGGCGAGACCCCACAGCTCACTCCGGGCAAAGAAGGCCAGTGACACTGTGGACACCAGCCCTGAGTGCCCTCTCTGGGGAGCAGACACCTCAGTGTCTGCAGAAAGGAAGGATGCACTCAGGTGTGTGCCCCAAGGAGGCCTGGAATTCGACCCAGAAGAAGTTACAGGTCTTGTCTTGAGGACCACACAGACCATGGGGGAGCCCCTGGACACGGTGACCACATGGAGGCGGGAGCTGAGATAGTGGCGTGAGGATGGTGGCAGGACTGCGGACACAGCTCAGTGACTTCTGTCCAGGAAGAAGCCAGAGCCTTCTAGAGAAAGACGCCTTGGCAGGAGTCTGGAGGCGAGCGGGAGTTTATCTTCCTCGGGGAGGGATGAGCAGAAAGGCGCAGAAGGCGATGGCCCCGGCGGAGCCAGGCGGGAAGACAAAGGGGTCAAGCGTGACGTCAGGGAAAGTAGGGGCCCAGGATTGGTGTGGGGGTGGTGAGGAAGGAAGTTGGAGTCACACTCTCAGGGCCAGGTAGCTTGGTCATGCCAGGGGCTCGGGTGTCCTCCTGGGGACACAGGTGCCCTCGCTGTGCTCTTCAGCACAGCCGCATTTTAGGAAGATTTGGGTTTTAGGAAGATCCCTGCTGAGGGTGACCCAGAGGGGAGGGGCTAGCCCCATGGGGACTCCCAGCAGACCCACAAAAGCCCCTGGTAGGAGGGCATCCTGGCGGCCCTGTCAAGAACACGGGGAAAACTAGCCCACACTGCCGAGTGCTCACTGGCAGAAACTTCTGGCGCGATCAACACGTCAGGTTAAGTCTGGGAGATACTTGGATTTTCGGGGAGACATTGGTTGTAAATTGGAAGCCATTTTGTAATGACTTCAAGTCCACCTTGCATCATTTTCACATAACATTCGCTCTTCATCCCCAAAGTGATTCTACAATTCAAGTAGCTGCTCCCCTTTTGCAGATGGGGAGCTAAAGCTTGAAGAACCCAAATGCTGGTTGAGGTTCTACTTGAAGTAAGTTGTGGGGATGGAAACAGACACATCCCTTGCTCACTGCAGAATCAGAAGGACTCCCTCCCGCCCGCCACCTCTCCCTCTGAACCAGCAGGCACGAGGGGCATCTACCACAATGTGGGGGCCCAGGCCAGGCGCTGGGGAGGACACATTTGTTCGGAGGCTGAATGGACATTCTCCAGCAACAACCCTCACTTCTAAGCTCAGAGCTTTGCCACGAGAGTCAATTAGCAGAAGAATCGACCTTCCTCTGATGAGTCAGACTGGAATTCCCTGTTACTTTGAGCCTGGTTGATTGGTTTCTTGGCTGAAACTTTTCCTGGAGACCTCCTGTGCTTCTTTCTCAGATGCGTTTCCTTCTGAGGACTCGGCTCCCTTGTGGAGATCACGAGGTACCCGCCAAGGTCACTGGGTGCAGGCGGGTGTGCCCGGAGCGGGGTGACCTGAAACTCCAGGGCCCATCCTTCAGGGCTGAGATAAAACGTTTCTGTGAAGCAATCTCACCAGGTGATGCCAGTTCTGTTCTGCCGCCCCGTCCCTGGGGAAGCAGCCCAGCCTGTGAAAGGGCGCAGATGAGGAATTAAGTCACTGTTTACAAGAAATTCTAATCTTAGGCCAGTTCAAGGTAAGACAGACACTAGCCAGGAATAGCCAAAAACAACACTCCTGGAACACTCAGAGAGAGGCCTCCAGGCAGACACTGTTTTTTCTCTAAATATTGTCACCAAAAAAACTCAGAAAATCTCTGTCCCCTGAGCACCACCAGGTATCAGTCACAATAACACAATCATCCTAAAAACAAGGGATGATACGGCCACCTACCGCATGTCAGCCGTGGCCTCTATCTCTTTAAGCATCATCCCTCCTACCCCGAAAAATAATCTGAGTGGGGGTGATTACACAAAAGGAAAGAGAAAGGTTGAGAAATTGGTTGAAGTCACACAGTTAATAAGTAACAGCGTTAACTTTCCTCTGGAAGGTGAGCTGGAGTCTGCCTGCTGTTCGGATTTTGACTTTGATTTGCCAGGCAGGGGCTGGTTGTTTTCTTGCTTTCTGAATCTCCTACGTGGCATCTAGCCCAGCAGAACTCACGCGTTTGGGGATCTTTATTAAAACCTGAAAAATAAAGCCCGACTCTCCCCAACCCCGTCCAAAGTGCATCTGTAATTCTGGAAACTTCTGTGTAACATTTAAGGGTAATCATAGACTTTTATTTATTTATTTATTTATTTATTTTGAAGACCATCTGTGGACCTCAGGTTAAGACACCAAGATGAAACTCCTTTTGTGGGCTGATTTAGAATTATAGTGTCAAACCTCAGGTGGGCGTTCACGGCAGGGCCCCATGACCTGCCTTTACTCCCACTCGAAATCCATTCTCTTTCCCTCCCTCTTCCTTCGGGAACTGGAGAAGCCCCTGCTAGTGGCCCCTGGACTGCACGGGACAGGACGGGACACACAGCTGTCCCGGGCACGCTCCTCGGTGGCTGGGGCTTCATGTCCACTGCTGGGTGGGACATCGGGACACCCTCGCATGTCACCAGTGTCTGGTGCCACCGTCCAGAGGTCAGAGGAGACTCTACAGCTCACACAGTCTCTTTTACCCTCACTCAGGACAGAGAGGAAATGACAATGAACTTGTAGCTTTTCAGTATTTCCCCAAAATACCTTGTTCTTCAAACCTCTATTTCTTTGTGCTTGTCTTACCCTTTGCTGAGAGGTTTTTAGTGTTTCTAGAATAAAGGGTCTCACCTCCTGCAGGGCAGTGCCAGGCTGCTGTGCACCCCCACAAGTCCATGAAAAGTCACTGCTGTCCTTGCTGTTCTTCCCTTACAGGACAGCCCACCCCAGTCTCGGGCACACTTGCTGCCCACCGATGGGGTGGGCGGCACGTCTGGGTCCGAGCTTGTCCAGGGTGAGTTTATTAAGCAGCCAGAATGGGCAGGCGAGGCAGCGTGGGCTGGAGTGGCAAGGGGTGGGTGGCAAGGGAGAAACTCCCTTAAAGAATGTTGGTGGGTACTAGACCCCTGCCACTTTAGGCTCAGTTAATGCACTTTTAATGAGGGTTTTCGGTTTTTTGTGGTTTTGTTTTGGGGTTTGTTTTTTTTTTTTTGGCAGTTTTTGGACTTTTTTTTTTTAACCTGAGGCATGAGACAGTTTTTTCACGTTCTTTTGAGGTTTTTTGGGGTATGTGATCATGACGGTCTCCAGGAAAGGCTGCTTTTGAACCAAATATGCCTGTTGACATATTCTCAAGTTGGAACATCTACTACAGAGAGGAAACTTGCCCTGGAGGTGTAAGCATATTCAAAGAAGAATCAAGGCTCATCTATTTTTACGTTTAAAAATATCTTTTAAATATTTTCCCAGGTCTCTCCCACTGTTTATCAGGGGTCACCCCTGGGTTTTGTTTTATGAATCACAGAACAGAATAAAACAACATAAATCAGAAGCTATATTTTGCATTGTTTTAAATTTTGTATAACTTTGGGGGAAAAGGTTTCAGTTTATTTGCTCGGTTATTATTTATTTTACAAGCAATCTCCGTGTTTCTTCCTCTATTCTCTCTAAAGTTAATTAGGACCTTCCTTTCACAAGATCGTAAAGAAATAATCAGGACAGCCTGTCTTCCATGCGGCGGTATCTGTCAGTTGCCTGAGTTCATGGGGCTCTAAAATGTTCGAATGGGATTCACCGTGGCAACAGCTCCTCGGTGTGGACCTCATTCTCCTTTAGTCCCACAAGGTCAAGGGCGTTCTCATAATAATGCGGACACGTTGTTGTGTCGGCACTGTGTCAGCACTGGCACTGATGGTGTGAAAGCTATGCTGGTAAGATCTCTAGTGCCTCTCCTTGAATTAATTGAGAAAATGGCACCAAACTGAGCAGTAGCCATCGGTAGCCACTGCATTCTTCATCATCACACATTTGCCATAAACCAAAACATGCAAATAAACAACACTGGCGTGCCTAACCATGTCCTGGACGAAACGATGAAAATTCTTAATTAAATCCCAGTTGTCGAGTCACATCTCTCAGTGTTCTGTGGAACTGAATGTGAGGAACCCACACTCCTGCACGTTGGTTATTTCAAGGGAAAGCACAGATCTTTGTTTCAGTTACAAGCTCACTTCATTGACTGCCATGTTTACTTGGAAAAATGACCAATACACAATGTTTTTTCAGGTTTGGATATTTCAAAGAAATTTTTCTCAAAAATGAACAAAGTAGATATGTCGCTTCAAGGAACACAACTGACATCACTTGTTGCCAATTTAAAAATTCAAACTTGGGCCTCCCTGGTGGCCTAGGGGTTGAATCTCAGCACTATCACCCCTGTGGCCTGAGTTCGATCCCCGGCCAGGGAGATGATCCACAGGGCGCAGCAGACCTCTCCTGTCTCCCCGCTGCTCCCCTCAGCAGTGGATTTCAGTCAATCTGCCTGTTCTGCTCCCCACTCAGTCTCTGGTGAATCCTCTCATTCCTTTACTCTAGTTCTTATATGCATAAATAATAAATAAAAATAAATCTTAAAAAAATTCAAATTTAAAGTGTATGAAGAAATCCAGCCTCACTCACACTGCTAAGAAGTTATAAATGGTAGTATTTTATTAGCCTTTTTAGTTCATTGGATACTTTAGAAAATTAATAATTAGGAGATAATAATGTTTGATGCTATGTTAAAACTGGATATGTGGTAGTTTCATGGCTGGTTATAGCAACGTAGAATCTGAATCCACGTTAAATGATTTTCATATTCTACTCTGCTACTCCAGAGACTTCATCTCACGTCAGACTGCAGGAAAAAGCAGATATGAGGATCCAGCAATCTTATAATAAACCAGACATTGGAGAGATTGGCAAAAATGTAAAACAATATCTCTCGCCTCCTAAATATTTGTACTTTTAGAACAGTTATTTTGTTAAAATGTTATCTATGTGACTAAGTAATTGGCTTGTTGTTACATGTGCATGAATTAATCTGTGTGTTTTAACTTTATTTTAATTTCTAATATCATAAATATTTATATATTATACAGACAAACAGAAGTTCTTTGGTGTTCTAAATCATTTTAAAGCATGTCTACACATTCTGAGGTAAAAAAATTTAAAAACCACTGCATATAAAGTCTTTGAGCTTGCAAAATTATCTCAAAAAGTCATTTTTAGTGTGGAGTGGATGAAAAAGCTCAGTTCCCATTATTTTATGCCTTTCAGCTCCTCTCTGTGGTGCTAGCCCAGAGGGGGGTCACTGGAGGACAGAGAGCTGCAACCTAGGAAGCCTGAGGTCACATATCTACATTATGGTTCTAAAATGGCCAAATGCTACAAAATGCACATTTGTCCTATAAGCCCAAGGCACCAAGATTAAGGAGTAAGACCACATCTCTTTTCTATAATATCAATTCCAACTCTCGGTGTAGGAGGCATGACATCTTCCAGAACAGCAGGCACAGCCACTGGAGCCTGGGTTTGGAGTCCAGAGCCTAAGTTTCTGCTCTTAGGACCATCTCTGCTCCTCTCCAGGCCTCAGTATCCTTATCCACAAAATGGTTGATGTGTGGCCCAGACTTTCTCTAAGATGTTTCCCAACTAACATCCTATGAATCTATTTGGAGGAGTATTTGAAAGACAATGAAAATAACAATTGGCATCTACATGGTATTTTGTTTTATAGTTTACAATTTGTCTTCCCATCCAATTTTTTACTTAGTGCTATTTTCATTAGACATGCATGTGGCAATTTTGGTTGAAAATTCTAAAAGCAGTTTATCTGGCACTGAGTCTTATAGCACTCACCAGCTATGTGACCTTGGGTAAATTATTTAACCCCTCAAAGCCAGTGAGTGAATTCAATGAGTTAAGGCATACACATGTTTTGAATAAATTCAGGCTCATGCTACATGCTCAGTAAGTCATCATCAGCATGAATTGATTGTTCTGCATCTTGTGTTCACATGCTTGTCTCCCTCCTAGACTCTGAACTTGTTACAGAACAGGAGCGCACCTGCTCATCATTGTCTGTTCAGGTTCTCATACAGCCCAGGACATAATCAATGTTTAAAAAAAAAAATACTCATAAAAAGGAGGAATCAATGTCTGCATTTAGCTCATTATCCAGCATAAAATCAGTCCCCAATTTCCACTGCTTTTGATGAAGTATAATTTCCATGTGATTGGGTGGACCCACTACATTTCAGAGCCCTAAAAGCATTTGGTGGTTTAGCTTATATCTTGGATAATGATGATGATAACCTGATGATGGTATCCATGAGAACAGACTCCTATTTTGCTAGCCCAAGCCCAGAATGAACCAAATGCAGCAGGTGTCCCCCCAACAGCCTAAAGATAAGCCAGATGACTGTGCTCTGCCATGAGCCCTCCTCTAGAGAGTCCTTTCCCTGAACACAGTCAGGCTGTCCCAAGCAGCGGCATTTATCTCTTGTGGGATCACGTGTGACTGGATGGCCAGAATGGAGCTGACACAGGCCTAAGTGACTCACATTCTTTCTCATCACTTATCATGCAGGAAATGCAAATGAAACCCACAATGAGATACCATCTCACACCTGTGAGAATGGTCCATATCAAAAAGACCAGCAACAAGTGTTGGGGAGGAAACAGTGATAAGGACACCTTTGATCACTGTTGGTGCAAATGTAGACTGGTCCATCCCCTAGGAAATAAATATGGAGTTTTCTCAAAATAGTAAAGATAGATCTACCATATGCTCCCGTAATTCCACTCCTAGGTATCTACCTGAAGAATATGCATTTTTATGGTCATTGCAGCACTATTTATAATAGCCAAGTTACAGTGCCCAAGGACAGATAAGTGGATTAGAAAAATGTGGTGTGTTCAGTCTTGAAATGCTTCTTCTAAGTGCTAATGTCCACATACTCACATCAAGGAAAACAGGATTCAGCAAGAACCAGCTATTGATTAAGCTCACATAGCAAGCAGTAGCAGGGTAAATGTGCAAATTTTCCCCTTTTTACCATGTGTACCAAGTTCCATACAAGGAAGCAACCTGCTCCTCTTTGGATGAATTGCAATTCCCATGCCAAGTGATGTGCCAGCATAGAATAAACTAACCTTTTATAAATTCCATTATGGGGATTTAGCTAAATCCTCTGGTTCACTTTGGATGAATACATAGTTCACAGGATCCCATATATTAATCAGTATGACAGAATTAACCAGTTGTTTGTGTCCAGAGATATGACATGTTTACTCTGGCTGATACCATTACCTGGAAGATCTTAAACTCTTAATACACTCTAGTTATCCTCATGCCTTCTGACTTATTGCAAAATTAATGAATTTGTATGATAGAAAATTTGAAAAGAGCCAAAACTGATGAAAATGTAGGGGGAAAAAAATCACCCAGAGTCTAATAACTCACAAGCAACAACAGTGGGCTTAGTTTTCTTCTAGACTCTTCTTCTTCTTTGTATTTATACAAAAATCAGATCATATGCTGTATGCCATCTTATTCTATGCTCCTGCTATACCTCACAGTTTCATGTTATTATAATTTTGTTAACCATATTTTCTGTTATAATTCTAGTGTATAAAATATGCCCTCATTTTATTAGTCCTTTTTTCACTGTTGGACACTTAGACCAGGTGATTAACAAATCTATACTTTCTTCTTTCTACAAAGTTAGAAAACACTTTCATTTATTTATTCAATGGCAATTTAGCTTTGCAATGAGAAATTACATTGAGACATGCCTAGATTTTTCACTGTCTACAGATCTACACCTGAGCTCAGAAAAACTCCCAGTTGTTTTTGCGTAATCTCTCTGACAAGGCTAAGGGCCCCGTATCCCAGGTTGGCCTGCCCTGGAATCTCCTGCCAGGCTGCCACCCTCCTCCTTGAAAACGCCTATCTAATCAGCCTGCAAGGCCACTCGGCCTTTTTCCTTTGGAAGAGGGTGACATTGCATGGGGCTCTCTCCCCCCATTTTCAGAGTAAATATCAAAAGTCAGGCTCCTTTATCTCATATTTTCCTTGCTTATGAGCCAGAGTCATGACTCAGTAACTATATTTTTATCTATAGCCTAAGTCCTGGATAACTGTTGTGTACACTGATGATGAATGAATAATAAACATTTTTACCTTTTATCGATGTTAAGCATGGATACGATCCCATTGCTCCACTAAAACCTTGAATACAGGAATCATGAATGAATAATAAAAGAACAGCAATTAATAAGGCCTACTCCATGCCAGGCACTCTCCTAAGTGGTGCCCAGTTGATCCTGAAAGCTTTTACTGCCCCATATGTGAAGCTCAGCCTTTCAGTTTACAGATGAGTGTAAAGAATGACAGTATGACTTGCCCAGGATCCTACCATCCTCTGTGGGTAACTGCCTAGACAGAGCTGTTGTCAAAGAGCCTCAATTAATTTATTAGATTAAATCACAGAGCAGGGGGCTACAGAGTAACCCCCACCCACAGCCAGGCTATCTGCTTTAGTTCCCACTGGAAAGCCAGGCAATTTTTATCAACTGTGAAGTTTAGGAAATCAAAATGTTCAAGAAAATGAGACATGTTTTCTTATTTTTTATAAAATACGTTTCTCAATATGGTGATATTGTGGGGTATTTTCTCTGATATTATTCTGAAAACCCAGGATCTGGTGGGAATGATTGTTTGGGTCATGGTAGACTCCAGGCTGCCCATTCTCTGACATGGATTGAGAGGGGCAGTCCCATCCTTGAGAGTTGTGTTGGTTTCAGACTCCAAAAAAAAAGAGTCCACCTCAAGTTCATTCAGGTCGTTGGCAGAATTCAGACTCTATAGGTTGTAGAATGAAGTTCAAGTTTCCTTGCTGGTTGTTATCTGGTCTCTCTCTCATACTCATCCTATAAATTGCCATACTCCTCTCCACGTGATCTCTTCCATCTTCAAATCAGCAACAATGAGCAAAATCCTCCTTGGGCTTCCAATCAGTCTGGGTCTTTCTTCTGCTTCTAGCAGGAAGATACTGCTTTTAAGGTATTCATGCAATTAGATTAGGATCATGTAGATTACCTGCCTATGTTAAGATGAAAGAACATACCATGATGAGGGCAGTATCATGTCATACAGGCTCCAGGGATTGGCCATGGGATCTGAGGGACATTTTCAGAATTTTGTCCCTGCCATATCAAAACCACAGAAGAATAGGTCCAAAAAGAAGCATTGCAATGCAGCTGGGTTTTTTTGCCCTCAGGAATGTAAAAGTGTTTAAACATTTAAAAGTGTATTAATATAATCAACTACATCTTCCTATTAAAGTAGATATATGATATTATCAACACAGAAAGTGCATTTTTCATAACAGCAGAAAACGTCAAAAATAAACAGATTTCCATCAAGAGGGGGTATAAAAAGCAACTTAGTTATTTGAACGGATATTGTTCATGAGTAAAAGGGGCAAATGTGAAACTACATACATTAAAATATAAGAATCCATAAAGTTAAATATTCAGGAACAAAACAGAAGATAAACAGTAAGTTCCATTTATATGAAGGTCAAACATAACCACAACCAGATAGTATACTATTTAGAGATAAAGTAGTACCTAGCTCAGCTATTAAAAACACAATGGAACAATTAACATAACAATCAGTTTAGTGTTTAACTTTTAGGGGGAGGGACTAAGTTGTGACTAAATAGGAACAAATAAGGAACTCCAGAATTTTTAACTCAGTATTTTTACACTCCAGGTGGTGAAAACATGTGTGCTTATTTTATCATTTTTTAATTGAGCATATATACAAGATAGATTATTACTTTTTATGTATGGTCTATTTTGCTATTAAAAATGCCAAAAAGATTTAATTCTAAAAATGGTTCCCCAAACTCCCATTTGTAAATATCGTAAATGAAAACAATTCTAAAAATTTCCCAGAAATTGCCTTCTAAAGAAAAGTATCAGAAACCAATGAAAATTTTTCCCATATGTGTCCATGCCCACGAACTATGGAAACGCTGGAATCTGAGCTTAAGATGCCAAACTAGAGGAAGCAGGAGAGAAGAGACACATGCTTTGGGATCAAATAGAAATTTTTTGCTGGAGAAAGCAAGCTGCTTGATAAAGTGAAGAACTCATAAAATTGAGAATTCGACAATGCATGAATTCAATCACTGCATAAACGAGGATTTACTAAACACTTTCTATATGTTGACAAAGGCCTGGAGACTATAAATAGGATCACAACAAAGACTCTTGCTCTGGAAAATCTCACTCTGGGGTAGAGTGATCATAAAAAAAAGTGCCATGAAATGCATTAAGATAATTGCTTTGATAGAAGGAGGTCCAGGACACTGTGGGAGTAGAGCAGAGAAATCTTGTCTGAGTAAACAAAAAAATCACTCATAGTAGAGATAACCTATCAACATAGTATGGTGTTGGCATGAAAGCAGACAGATAGATCAATAGAACAGAGATGAGAGGCTGTAAATAAACCCATGCATGGATGGTCAATAGAGAAAGGACTGTCCTTCAATAAATAGTACTAGGAAAAGTGGACAGACACATGCAAAAGAATAGAACTGGACTTCTGCATCTAGTTGGTGGGAATGCAAATTGGTGCAGCTATAGGGAAGCCCGCTTGGAGATAACATTTGCTCCAAGCTATTTTTGGAGAACTTCCAATTTGATAGGTAAATAAAGGTTACTTGGGCCTTGTGCAGGAAGCAGCAAGGTGGCACAGAAGATGCTTATAAGATAAAGAGCATGTTCAGGAATCCCAGCATGATGGTGAGCTCTAGAACAAAGGGAATTAAACTGTGGAGATAGACTGTAAGTCAATAAACATATGTACAGAGAATAAAAGAAGGGTCTGAATGAATGAGTGGATAGGAAATCTGAGGGGGGGGGGAACATGAAAACTAGATATAGAGAATTAAATGGAAATACCAAAAGTGGTATTTACTTGAATGTCTAGTAGCTCATTGGTGAGCAGAGGTAAAGGAGAACTAACTTGAAAACTTGAAGATGAATCAAAAGAAAGCACCCAGGTTAAAGAACAGAAAAAGGGACAGAATACGTGGAATCATAAGATCTTCCAGGAACTATGGGAAAATATAGAAACATCTAAAATATGTATTTGGCAATTCCAGTCTCCAAAGGACAAAGTGGGAGATTGGGGAAGAAAACATATTTAAAACAATGACTCAAACCTTCCTATATCTATAAAAATAACAACAAAAACACTGCTTTTTTCTTTATGCCCTTGCTAACACTTCTAATATAGCTCACTCTCAAATATTTGAGGCAGTATCTCATTGGGGTTTTGATTTGCATTTGCTTAATAATTAGTGATGATGAACATTTTTTCACTTGCCTGTTGACCATCTGTACATTTTCTTTGAAGTGTCTGTTCAGATCTCGGCCCCATTTTAGACTGGATCTTTTGTTATTTTGTTGTTCGATTTTATGAGGGCTGTATCCTGCAGATTAACCCCATGTTGGATGTATGATGTGCCACTATCTTGTCCCCGTTCGGTGCGATGTCTTTTTGTTTTACAATGTGCAGAATCTTTGCAGTTTGACGTAGTCCCATTGGCTTATGTTTTGTTTCATTGGAAACAAGTTGGCATCTCCAACTCAGGTGGAATTGAGTTCCCATTCACATCTCTAAAGTGATGTCATGGAGTGTACTGCACGTTTTGTCTTAGGTAAGAGCCCTTGTAATTGTTGGTGGGAATATAAATTGGCACAGTCATTATGCAAAAACAGATTAAAAATAGACCTACACTATGATCCAGCAATGCCACACCTAGATGTCTATGAGGAGAATAAACACGCTAATGACAAGGTTTGTGCATCTCATGTTCACTGTAACACTGTTTATGATAGCCGAGACATGGAGACAGTCCAGGTGCCCAAAGACAGATGAGCGGATTAGGGAGATGGAGTATCTGTGCACAATGGAATGCCACTCACCTATAAGAAAAGTTGAAACTTTACCATTTGCAATGACATAGCTGGAAGTGCAGGGGATCATGCCAAGTAAAAAATATATCAGGTGGCCTCCCTGGTGGTGCAAGGGGTTAAGACGCAACCTATGAAACTGTCTGCAGCTCCCCCTGGCTGTCTGGGGAGCAACCCACCTGGTGCAGCAGACCTCTCCTGTCTCGCCCGCTGCTTCCCTCAGCAGTGCACTTCAGTTAATCTGCCTGTTCTGTTCCCCACTCTGTCTCTGGTGAATCCTCTCACCCCCCACACCTCTGGCCTGTACCCCAGCTCTTGTATGCATAAATAAATAAATACATATTTTTTAAAAAGTCAGAAAGAGAAAAGAAAATACTGAATATATAAGGAGACAGCAGGGGAAAAGAAAAAGTCAAAACCAAAACAAACCTTTGGATTCTCCAGAATGGAAGTCACCAGAGGGGTGGGGAGTGACAGGAATAGAGGATGGAGTGTCCAGTGGACAGTGGTGGAGGATTAGCGGGGCCTTGGTGGAGGACATGGTGTGGCAACACACATTTGAAGAGGTATGCCTGTAGGTCTACAACATGTACAGTGCCGAAAACCACATCACCTCAATAAAAACAAACAACACTGCTGCAGATAAAATAATTTCAATAAATCCCAAGGAGATTATATGTCACAAAGAACCAAATTTAGGCACATGATAGTTAACTTTCTGAAAAATGCGCCATATGGCAGTAATTAAACAAAGGAGAGTGGTCAGAGATACTATCCTGTTTGCAATGATACACATTTGAGAAATGTAAAGTATACATCAAAAAACTGCAAGTTGGACATGGCAGGCATGGAGGGGACAGAAAGGAACAACATTTACCAGAAATAGAGTAGATGCCTGGATCAAGAAGATGTGGTACATATACACAATAGAATATTACTCAGCATTCAAAAAAGATAAACTCATGCCATTTGCAGCAACATGGATGGTGCTGGAAGGGATCATGCTCAGCAAAATAAGACAGAAAGAAAGGAAAAAAAAAAATACCGGATGGTCTCACTCATAGTAGGAATCTAGAAAACCTAAATAAGGGACCAGGAAAAAGACTAATTATAATAAAGTAAAAATCAAAATCAGCAAGTAAGTATAAACCAGAAAGACACTATGGGGGGGGGGAAGGGAGGAGGGATTAGGGTCAAAATAAGAGGGGTGGGAATTGTATGGGGAATATAACCAACATGAAAACGCATACATTGCGCAAAAATGAAAAATGATGTAAAAATGATGTAAAAAGTAAAATAAATAATAACTACCTTTCAAGAAGATTGCCAAAGAAGAGATAGAGGACAAAAAAAAAAAAAAGGATCCGTATTTCTAGACTCAAAACAATCACTGTAAAACAAATAACTAAAATAATAAAGAGACATACCTAAAACCTGATATGGAAAATAAGTGTAGCACCAACATATGTTTATTAAAGCAAAAAGACTAGAAGGAAATAACAGAACAACCACAAGCAGGAGGGAAAGCTTATTGACACATTTCTTCATTCATGTATTTAGTCAACATGAGCTTTGCTAGGTGACCTACCATTTGTTGTGTTGTGAGGAGTGATACTAATTATGTAATTGCCATTACCAATTATTCATTACTTAATCCCTAATACCTGCCAGTCATTGTTCTAAGTGTTTAAATATATTTTCATCAAGAATGTAAAATTCCTTCCTAGCTCAGTTATATTATCTTCATTAAAAAAGGAAGGAAAGTAAGGCTCAGGGAAGTCCTGACTCTAGATTATGGGGCTAAATTGTGGGTAAAGTAGGGTGTGAATTCTGTTCTGACACCAGACCCACTCCTTCCACCAAATCTGAGTGGCTGTCTTGCTGGTTAGAGAACCTGAGTCTAAAAATGAATCTCCAAGTACCAAGGACTGACATTAATGTTGGCTGGGAAGTTGCGAGGACTTCAAATAAAGGGGTAGATGTCATCTAGGTTTTAGGAGTGGCCAGGAGTTCATTATTTTGGACACGAAGATCCACCGGCTATCTCAAAGTCCAGCTAGTCACATTCTAATTGGGAAATAAACTGTGATTCAGGGATGAAGAAAGCATCATTTTTGTGCTGCTAGATAGTTTCCTGGATGAGTCTTCAGCTACTCAGTCATCTGAGGAATAATCCTAGGCTTTCTCTCTTCCCACCGAATGTGCCCCAAATAAAATTGAAAGTTACATAGCTGCTCCAAGATGTATGTATGAGTCATGATAAAACCATCATATTTGCAAAGATCCATCTTCTGTTTGTTTTTTTTTTAACTAAGGGATATGACCTATGACTATCTTTAACTAAAGTGATTTACAAGGAATTATGATTTATGCTTCCAGAGTGGCTTGTCATTTCGCTTCTATATGTTGCCTAATGCTATATAGCTTACCTGTCTAAAATCTTGCCTGATCCTCCCAACCCATCTCGGTCTAGGATTCATGTGTCTTGAGCTCTATTCTATATAATATGGATCAGCATCCGCTGATCTAATTAATTAGAGTGATCTAATTAAACCACTTAATTTCAAAAATATAAACATAAGGCTAATTAAGCTGTGCCATAAGAACATCCTAAAGGTTGTAAGAGTGGCTAAATAGAAAGACACCAAGGTAACGTGGCTTCTAGCTGGCTTGATATTTCTCCACACCAGCAACAGAAATTGGGGAGTTAAAATTAAAACAGTTAGACCATAGAATCAAATGAAATACATGTAAATCTAGCAAATCTTGTAAATAATCTGTATTCCACATATTACAAAATGCAGGTTCAAAAAACAAAGAAAACCAAAACAATTGGGGGACATACTGAGTTCATGCATAAATTATTAGTGAAAATGTTAATCTTCCTTAAACAGATAAGCAGATTGAATATACCAATCAGAATCAAAATCCCAGCAAGACTTTTTTTTCATAATATAAACAAGCTCATTCTAAATTCATATGGAAATGCAAAGAAATTAACCAGAACAATTTTGAAAAGCCATACCCCTGAAACGTATTAGTTTATTCCAGCTGCCATAACGAAACAGCAAAAAGTGACTTAAACAACAGAAATGCGTTTCTCACTGTTTTGGAAGCTGGAATCCAAGATGCAGGCAGCAGTGGGTTCAGCCCCTGACTAGTGGGTGGCCACCTTCCCAGGCGACGTCATGTGGGCTTTCTTTGGTGAGGCACTCCTGGGGCCTCTTCCTCCTCCCAGAAGGTAAACAGTTCAAGAAAGCTACAGCCTCATTTAACTTACATCACCTCCTCACTAACCCTACCACCAACTGAAGTCACATTAGGAGCTGGGACCTCAACATCTAAATTTTTTTTGGGGGGGATACACAAATATTCTGTTCATAATTAGGGACCATAGCAACCAATTTTAAACTTCTAAGAAAGCAACACTAACCTTAACAATGTAATATCGGCATAAAAATGCATACATGGAACAATGGACTTGACCAGAGAATCTAGAAATATGCTACAAACTATGTAGTCAACTTATTTTTCACTAAGGTGCAGAAGCAGTTCATTAGGGGAATGGCCAGTCTTTTCAAAAGTGTTAGAAAATGTGGACATCTGCAAGCAAATCAGTGGACCTAATGTTTCCATCTCATTAAAAATTGATTCAAAATGGATCACAGTTCCCAATCTAAAACACAAAGCTATAAAATCCTTAAAAGAAAATACAGAAGAAAATCTTCTATGTACTTAAGCAAAAAAGTACAATCCATTAAAAAAAATACAATAAATTGAATTCCCTCAAATCTAAATTTGCTTTGCAGAATACACTATTAAGAGACCAAAATGAAAAGTTACAGGCTGAGACAAAAAAAAAAAGGATATTTCATATCCAACATAGGTTTTGTATACACAACTTTTTAAATAATTCTCAAAAAGATCAAAAATTAAATTTAAAAGCATGTGCAAAAGATTTAAACAGATATATCAACAAAGAAGATAGAAAATAAGCATGCAAAATGTTCAACATTTTTAGCCATTAGGGAAATTAAAAATAAAATCACATTAGATACTGCTACACATCTCTTAAGACACACACACACACAGAGCTATGTACTGACGTAAGAACTGAAATGCTCACTTATTATATGTTCCCTGCAATAAATGGTGTAATCACTCAAGAAAACAGTTTGGCAGTTTCTAACAGATAACCCAGAAATCCTATTCCTACATATTTACTTTAGAGATGTATAAACGTACGTTTCCACATAATCTCTACATGAACTTTCATGGCAGTTATATATAGAATTGCTCAAAACTTGAAGTCATCTGACTATCCCTCCACACACCAGTGATGATCAGACTGCGGTATATCCTGTGCTGTTTCCCTGCTGCTGCTGAAATGAATCGCCATAAGATTAACAAATCCATGGCTGGCACCGATTCTATCTATTGTCTCACAGTTCTGGGGGTTGGAAGGGAAACATGAACACTATCAGCTAAAATCAGTGTTCTCAGGGCTGCTTTATTTTCGAAGACTCGAAGGTAAAATGCATTTCCATGTCTTTTCTAGTTTTCTAATTTTAGAGGGCGTCTGCATTTCTTGACCTTTGATCCCTTCCTCCATCTCTATTTTTTAAGATTTATTTATAAAAAAAGCTGGGGTACAGGCCAGATGCATGTGAGGGTGAGAGGATTCACCACAGAGCAGAGAACAGAATAGGCAGACGGCCAGAAGACACTGCTGAGGGGAGCAGTGGGGAGACAGGAGAGGTCTGCCGCGCCATGTGGGTAGCTCCCTGGCCGGCTGGGGATGGAACCCGCACTGCAGAGGCTGTGGACAGCTTCACAGGGCTGTGCTCAACCCACTGCACCACCAGGAAGGCCCCCCTTCCTCCATCTTTAAAGTACCTCAGTCCAACCACTGCTTCCATTAGTGTGTCTCATTTTTTCCTGACTTTTATCTTGCATCTTCTTTCCTTTCTCTTATAAAGATCCATTTGATTACATTGGACCTGACCAGATAATCCAGGAAAATATCTCCATGTCACAATCCTTAATTTAACCCTTCTGCAAGTTCCCCTTGTCATATAAATGGCCTATCCATTGGTTCTTAGGCTTAGGATGAGGACGTCTCTTGAGGGACATTCTTCTGTCCACCACACATCCCTACAATGGAATATTACTCAGCAATAAAGAAGGAACACACTATTGATACAGGTAGCAACTTGGATCTATCTTGAAGGCATTATACTGCATGAAAGCAGCCAATTTCAAAGATCATATACTGCATGGTTTTCTTGAAAAGACAAATCTGTAGCGACAGAGAACTAACATGTTGGTGGTTTCGTGGTTTCCAAGGTTTAAGGGTGGGGAGTGTGTGACTATGAGGGATAGCAGAAGCAGTTTGTTGAGATGAGGAAGTGTTCTGTGTTCTGATGGTGGTGGTGGTGGTGGTTGTATGAATCGATACCTGTGTTTATTCATAGAACTCTATACCAAAAAAAAATTCATAAGTTTACTTTGTGTAAAATTAACTCCATATAAAATGAAAAGCCCAATTCTAACCTTGACCCCTTTTACACAATTAACCACCCATCTTTCCGACTCCCTTCTGGGGAACACTAATTTAGTCTGATAGTCTCTAAGAGTTTAATTTTATTTAATTCATTCGTTTGTTATGGCTTCTCTATATTCCACATGTGAGTGAAACCCTTTGGTGCTTGTCTTACTCCATTGGACTTACTTCACTAAATGTTATCCCTCTAGATTCTTCCATGGTGCTACAAACACATCTTTTATTTATTTTTAAAAGATTCATTTATTTATGCATACAAGAGTTGGGTACAGGCCAGAGATGCAGGGGTGGGGGGTGAGAGGATCCACCAGAGACAGAGTGGGGAACAGAACAGGCAGATTAACTGAAGTACACTGCTGAGGGGAGCAGCAGGTGAGACAGGAGAGGTCTGCTGCGCCATATGGGTAGCTCCCTGGTCAGCCAGGGATTGAACTCATGCTGCAGAGGCCACAGATAGCTTCATAGTGCTGTGCTTAACCTGCTGTGCCACCAGGGAGGCCCAGACACATCTTTTATTTAAAGTTGAGTAGAATTCATTATGATTCTACACCACAAAATAGTGAAATTAATACAATCTATGCAGACATTGATTTATAATGATGTACACCTGGTTCTCACATACTGTCATCATCCAATGTCACCTCAATAAAATACTATAAAATGATAAAAAATATTAAAAGGGTATAGCAGGTATGAGATGAATCTCCATCTCTCTCTGAGTTTCAACCTGTGCATATTTTTATCTATCTCTAGCAGAAGAGGATTCAGTCCAGAGTCCGGAGCACCCCACACGTACCTGCCCTGAATTTTGCCGAGTGCTTACATGCCCCCTGCTCAACTCCCGATGCCTTGTCACTAAGGAAACAGAAGAACATTCATGAGGGCTAAGATTGTTCCTCTGCTTGGCACCAGAGACCGAGAAACCCCCTTGCAGCAACAGTTTCAAACCCTTTTTATTTAGTGCTTTAAAATATATTTATATCTTTGGCCTTGTTTAACATTTTTCACCGAGTTCCCTTTTCCTTTCAAGAGGCAGAGGCCAAAAAAAACAGAAAATGAGTTACAGGAGCCTCAGCAAGAAATCTCCCGAGACGCTATGATCTCCTGGAAAATTCTCCTCAAGAGTTTACGAGACAAATATAAATATATACTGAAGTTTTCAGTGACCTTTAAACTGTTTGCATTTCAGGAAGATTCCAAGAAGAGTTTCTGTCCCTGGTAGGTTCTGAGGTTCTTGGGCTTAAATTTAAAAAATCTAAAGCAGACTGGTGGGCAGGTGAAGCATCCCCGGCACGGCACCCTGGGGCCCGGCGTCCGGGAGCCGATGGGGTATTCAGACAGGTGTCCAGCGCTTCTGCCATGTGGGTCACTCAGTCCCCACAGCCTGAAGGGGGAGGGAGTGTGATTCTCATCATACCGAGGAGAAGCCGGAATCTCAGGTCACATCGCCTGTGAGAATCTCCTATTCCTTGGAGATTTGTGGTACCTATTTTCAGGGTTGTTGCAGATTTAGCCTTGAGGTAAAGAACACAGTAGGCACTCAATAAATGACGAATGTGGGTAAACCAAGATCCAAACCCAAGTTCTGCAGACTCAGAGAGGCAGGCTCTCCCTCCTTCCCTCCTGTCCTTCCTTCCTTATGAAAATGGACCTTAATTTTTTCCATATCTCCAGTCTATCATTTCTCTGTCCTTTCCTTGCTGAGGTCACATGGCTTTGCAGCACCACAATGGTTCAGAGGCGGGTGCTTGCTGTTCTCCAAGCGGGGCTCTCCCGGCCAGGCCAGCCCTGCAGGCTTCCATTCCTTTGCAGTAGGTGCCAGGGTCTGCTTTCCTGGATTTCAGGGCACAGCCCCCGTGCACCCCCAAACACCACCACCCATCCTCCCACCCCCATACATTAGCCTCTTCTTTCAGCCTGGAAGTGAGAGGCCCCTCTCATGGGGCCCTCTCCTTTCTGCAAAGGCAAAAGGCTCTCGCTTCTCAGGGCTACTGTCCTTCATCTTGGCAACAAGATAGAGACAAAAAGAGCCGCAATGAGGAAGCAGCGGGACAGCAGTGTCTGCTGACGCCCTGTGATCCGGGAGCAGGACATTGTCTCTGGCTGGAACATGCCCCTTCCGTCCTCCTGCACGGCGGGGTGGAGAGCGCCAGGGCACAAGGCAGGGACAGAAGCGCCTTCTCGTCCTTCATCAAGGTGACCCAGCTCCGGTGGGTGCACATGGCACCGGCTCAGGGGACATGTGTATTTCTGAAGTGCTGAGTGAGGAGATTCGCCGTCTTATGCTTCATATTTGAGCATGTCTCCATGCTCAGCGCATGTGGATGTCCGCAGGAGGAGGAGGAAGATGAGATGAAAAAATGGCAGCATATGAGTGGATCAGAACTGGGAGGGGACTGTGCGAATTGTGTTGGTACCGACGATACTATGAACCAGCCTTCACGCAGATCAAACGGCAGGACAGACTTTCTGACTTAGTAAAATTTTCTAGCTTAGAGAATTCATCATTTTATGTTGTGCTTTTCAATACTGGGTGACCATTTTTAAAACTCAATCTTAAAAATGGAGAAAGGAAAAGGAAGCTGGCAGGCAAATCATTCCCTCTAATGCCTGACGCAGAGAAAAGCTGGGGCCTGTGAGCATTTGGGGTATTTCCTCCTGATGTTTTTCTAGTCATGTCTCCCTCTATGTAGGTGAGGTCGGGTGTGCATGTGTGGTGCGGGTGTGTGTGTCTCTGTGTGCGCGTTCATGTGCACACGCTGTTCTCGACCCTGCTTTCCTCTTCCAGCACACAGCATTACTAAGAAGAGAGCGAGGGAAAATAACTGTGCAAAGTGGGATTTTGGAGAGGATCCTAGAACAGAAAAAGGCCCATTGATGGGGAAACAAGTAAAGTTCAATTCAACTCAGTCGTTTCACAACCCTAACCTCCTGGTTTTGATCATTGTTAATTGTACCATGGTTATGGAGGAAATTAACATTTGGGATCTGGGTGACAGTAGGTGGGAACTTGACTCTCGCTGCAACTTTTGCATGAGAGGAAAATTAATTCCAAATGAAAGGTGTCAAAACTTCTCATCATAAAACAACGTATTTATTATAGATACATTTTTGTTTTTTTTTTTTTTTTTTCCCCTAGCACTGCATGGAAAAGTGCTACAGTCAGTACGATTCTTCAGATAATTCTCCCACAACCTGGACAACTTTCACAAGATCAAGTCCCAGAATGAAATTAGTGGGTCAGAGGGTTTAAGTATATTAAGCATTTTGTTTCATATTATCCAAATTATTTCAAAAATGTTTTATTAATACTCTGACCATTCATTATGAGTGTGACTTTTCTAATTAATAAATAATTCTTTGCTAATAGGACAGATGAGAGTGAATCAGAGAATTCTCAGGTTCCATTTCTTTGTACAAAAAGCAAAGGCTGGGCCCTTTGATTCTTGACATGTAGGGGTTTTCCCATGGATTTGAGCAACGGGTGACCATTCTTTTGTCTACCTCATGTTACAAATTTTGGTTGCCTTAGAAATGTTTAAAAAGGGCCTCCCTGGAGGTGCAAGGGGTTAAGCACTGCACTATGAAGTAATCCGCAGCCTCTGCAGCACTTGTTCGATCCCTGGCCGGCCAGGGAGCTACCCACATGGCACAGCAGGCCTCTCCTGACTCCCCGCTGCTCCCCTCAGTAGTGTACTTTGGTCAGTCTGCCTGTTCTGCTCCCCACTCTGTCTCTGGTGAATCCTCTTATCCCCTGCACCTCTGGCCTATACCCCTTGTATGCATAATAAATGTGCATAAATATTTATGTTCTTGTATGCATAAATAAATAAATCTTAAAAAAAGAAATGTTTAAAGAGACATTTTAATGATTTCAAAGTGCATATCTTAATAGAAATGTCTTCTAATATTTTTCAAGTAATATTGGGATTAAGATATACACTAATGGGCTGACAGGACTTATTAGTAATTATTAAGATTCTTAAAGTAGCTCATTATCCTCAGGATGTGATGTATGTCCCTGTCATGTTTTCTTAGGTATAACACAATTACTTGCTATAACACTGATTTAAATTTTCAAATTAAGTGAGTTAATAGATGACATTCTATCATATGTTATAGATATTACAAAAGTTACTGTCTTGGTACAAGATGCACAGAATGGAATTTAATCTCCCCACCACGTGGGCAATATGGTCTTGAGAAGATCACCCAACCTACTGTCTCCTTAGCTTCTTCTTCACAAAATGGTAATTATATCTGCTCTGCATCCTTCAGTGGTGTGAGGATCCAATGTGATTAGACATATTGGACCTTAAATCTATCCCTGTATTCATTCCACAAATTATTTTTGAGAGGCTAGAGAAGAACAATTGCCCCCTGCAAATAACTATTGACAATAGCCACATAAGAATGCTGCTAAGTCTGATTGACTATTCTGAATACTGGAGTAGATTAACAAGACGTGGTATGTGTTCACAATGGAATACTATGCAGCCATAAAAAAGATGAAACCTTCCATTTTCAACAGCATAGATGAGTTGAGTGGCATTATACTACATGAAATGAATCAGGAGAAAGACAAGTACTATATGATTTTCACCCATTTGTGGAATATAGAGAAACAAACCAAAATAAAAGTCAAAACCAAACTAAAATAAAATCTGACTGCAGAACTGAGGCTACAAGAAGTGGACAGTGGGGAAAAATGGGGGAGGGGCTCAGTGGAGTCGGGGGAGGACTCTGGGTGCTTTGGGGATGAGTGTGGTGTGGGAACATACCTCTGGAAGGTGGAATCTGTACCTCTGAGTCACGTACTGATGTTACCAAAATAAAAAATGATACAACTAAAAATAATAATAAATAAACTCTGAATCCACATTTAAAAGTGTTTTGGTCTTTTGTGTTGGAGGAATATTGTTAGTCTTTCTTTATCCCTCTTTTACAGAAGTTCAGGATTTCTAGTGAGTAATATATTTTTGATGGATTTATCAATTTCACATAATTTTTTTTTAAGATTTATTTATTTATGTATTTATACAAGCACTGGGTACAGTCAGAAGCGCAGGAGGGTGAGAGAATTCACCAGAGCCAGAGCAGGGAGCAGAGCAGGCAGAAGGACCGAAGTACACTGCTGAGGGGAGCAGCGGGCGGCAGGAGGGGTCTGCGCGCCATGTGGGACCCTCCTCCGGTGGCCGGGGAGCAGCCGGGGATAGAACCGGCGCTGCAGAGGCTGCGGGCAGCTTCGCAACCCGGCTCTCAACCGCTGCGCCACCGGGGAGGCCCGAATTTCACATAAATTTTTAAATTTTAAAATTGTTTATATTATCCTTTAAAAGTCTGTGCCATGATTCCTTTTATTTTCCATTCCTGATATTCTTTAGATGCACCTTATCTCTTTTATCGGTTTCAGAGAAACTAGTTTTTCTTTCTGAAGTTCCTATTTCTGTTCTTCTGGATCTTCTTTATAATAGTTTTGTTTTATTTTAAGATGCTGTCATTATTTTTGTCCTCATTTGTCATTATTTCCTTTTCACTGTCTTTGGTTCAATTTTGTTATTTTGTTCCTATGTCTGATGGCTAGTACACCATTTTTTTCCATCCCAGTGTTCTTACTGCTTTTATAGAAGAGTAAATTTTTCAAGGTCCTTCCTCTGCCAGAAAAGTACCACTTTGCTTAACCCAAGAGGCTTCAGGCCTATCTCAGCGACAGCACATCCCATATACTGTGGGAAAATATGACTGTGTGTGTGTGTTTCTTGTGCCAAAGACAGTTGAGAGTGTAAGAATAAGAATCTGGGGGGAAAATGAGGCCGACTGAACAATGTGCTTCAGTTGTCAATGGAATTGTCTTGGGATTGTCTTGCCTGGGATTGTCTCTGTCCTCCTCTTAATATCAATAAAAAAGCACACACCTACTTCAAAATGCCAAGGTTAAATCTATGCAAAGCCTGAAGTCCTTTGTCTAGCTGAAAACCCTGCTCCCTTGCATTAAGTTCAGGATAACGCGCTGGGACAAACACACACTCATGGAAGAGCTGGAGTTTGACACACTTGGTGTCCTCCATGGTGCTGAGCCTCACCTCCTTCTCCCCAGCCTCTTGCTTCCTACCCCGCGGCCCCCACTCAGAGCAGAACAGCAGCACAGCCTCTTCGCTGTATGTAGTGGGTTGAGAAGATGGAAGCCTACAGATGGTGAATGATACTCCGGGGCTGGAGAAGCACCAAGTGGACACACACCTGTGCAATGGATGTGTCTGTGGGGACAGAAGTCCTGTTCCCTGGCCCTGGGCTTTGCTCCTCGTACGCAGCACACGGAGACCCCGCTCCTTCCCAGGATTTCTGCGCTTGCTCAGTTTGGAAGAGTCTATCCTCCTTTGTCCCGTACATATTCCCTCTCCCCTGGCTCCATGAGCTCCTTGCTGTACATTACAACCTGCCTTTAGGGAACCCACTTGCAGATGCCCCTATTTACCTGTCATCTGTGACCTTAGTAGAAGGGCCCCTACTCTGTAGCCCTGGCCCCAATACCAGGTCTATATGGTCACAAAGCCTGGGGTAAGATGATGCCCAATGGTAAGTGCTGAAGGGTCCAGTGACAGGCCACAAATTAAGATGGGGAAGGTTGGAAGCTGGGATGGAGCTAATATATATTGCCCTCCCCCCAGCATGTGGACTGTGGTCTCAACCCCTTTACAGCTCTTCTCCATTCATTTCTCGCTTCAATATCATCACCCCCACCTTAAATATGAAGGTCGTTGAAGTCAGAAAAATTAAGTTCTGTGCTCAAGGCCAGCAAGCAGTAAGTGGCCACATCAGGATTTCAACTGGGTAAGTCCATAGTTGGTGTTCTCTGTACTGAGGAGCCCTGAGTGAACTGGCAGTCTTATGAGGAGTTTAGATTCTTAAGGATCGTGGGCTAATCCTATTTATATTCATCGCACAGATGCAATACACCAGGTACCTGAAAGGAAATAGGATGGGAATTTCTCTCTGAGTATTTCAATATGTTCAAGGAACATCAGGGTCTATTTTCATTGGCTTTCTCCATATTTCTTTCAAACTGAGACCAGCTGAGTGTTTTCCACTTAAGTATAAATGGATGTGTAAATTGCAAAGGTGCCTTGAGCTTGGACTTACTTAACTTTCAGTTTAGGTATCCACCCTGCATTACACAATCTTCAAATGGGGTATGATGCAATTTTTTTTTTTTTTAAACAGACTTTGCAAAACAAGTATTGAGTAACCTGAATCTCTCTTTATCCTTGTATATGCTTAGCAACCTTGCAGGTCTGTTTGACAGAGAAAAATTTGCCCTTGGATAGCAGTTCAGCAAGATACTCAGAGGCTCAGACAAGCAGGAAGCTTGGGAGTGTTGCAATCAGTTAGCCTGGTTGAGATTAACCCAGCAGGAATCTTGCTCAGACCCCTGCCCCTCCCGCTGCCCAAGGGCAGCTTCCAGACCTGGGGAAGCCAAGCCCAGGGAGACATTTCAGTCTTGTGGATGCAGGGTCTGCGGCAGAGGGGAAACCACCTAATGTGTATTTTCTGTTGGAAAAATGATGCAACCTTCCAGAAATTCTGAAAGAGGAACAATTACTCCTGCATCATTTCGTCATCCCAACAAAAGTGTCTTTGTTAATGTATTACCTTCCGGAGCACAGCATTCATTCACTTTTGCACTGTGGGATGAATGAAGGAAGCTTACTGTCTACACTGCATTGTTGCCTGAGAACAGGATCCGTGTTTATGTAATCAAATTCATCCCTGACAAAAATCTCCCAGCGTCTGTCAAAGATTTCCTCCCATTTCACAGATAAGAACATAAATCAAGGACATGTTAGCATCTGAAGCAAGTGCCGTCGGTAAGCTGCAGATCTGGATTCATTATTTTTTTTTTTTCTTCTGATTCTTTGTCTGGTGGCTTTCCATTTTAGTTAATATAAGCACGAGCTCACTTATTTATTTTGCAATGATTGGTGATCTGAGGATACAGAGATGCCATTACAGGTGCACCGTGCGCTGTGATCGGGGAGGAGTTGGAGATGGGACAGGAGAGCTTCCCTGGGGGTCACATCCAAGTCCGTCCATGCCAAAGCAAGGGTGGACGCTACGCCATTGTCCATGAACTTGACCTTGTCCTCATTTCCCATTATTGCTAAGCCTAGGATTTTATTCTATGTGTCTAAATTAGTATTTTAATATCTAATCTGAACACCAACAAAGAAATCACCATTCACTTTAGAACACTGAAACCTTAAACTGTAAAAAAATTCAAGTTCACAGGAATCGTTGCCTCATTTTCTGTAAACAGACCCGGTGTTTATTTCTAACCTCCATCTTGCCAGGTAATAAGGATGTAATCTAATCAAAAGAGATTTATACCTCGGAACCCTGGCAAATTCCACACTGTTGTTTATATTCCAGATTCTCAATTACTGCCTGGGACGTGGCGATAAAGCCACGTGAACCTTTAATGTTACCCTCTGTCCTCTTTGACATTCCCTGGGCTTCCATGATTCCCATCTGATTCCTAGTTTCTGTCCTTAAAGCTCAGTTCTGTGCCCTGTTTACCCGGCTGCGAAGCCTCCCCAGATCTGGCTGGATTCAGCGCTGCCTGACTGGGTGAAAGGATTGCCGGTGCCTAGCAGCTCTGGCTGTCCATGGCCTCGCTTCCTTCCTCCCCAGTGGGCTGCTAGTTAGAGAGGATCTGCTGCTTTTCCAAATGCGGCTCTCAGGCTCCAGGCTGTAAGGTCAGAAGCAGGTGCCCACGCTGGAATGGTCAGGGGTAGAGGGGATACTTGAAGTGTAGACACCTTGCCGGTGACAGTGATAGCTTTTCTATTAGTCAGTGTTCTCTAGAGAAATAGAATCCCTTAGAGGGAGAAAGAGAGACTGATTTTAAGGAATTGGTTCATGTCATTGCAGATGCTTAGAGAGTCCTAGAGTCCAGTATCTGATGGAAGAAGTCAGTGGAGTGGAAATAGGAAAGAGCTGAAGAATGGAGTCAGAGGCGACCTGCCACAGAAGCAGGAATCACTAATGCTGCAGATGAAATCCAGTGACAGTCTTCTGGAAAGTTCTCTTGCTCTTGTAGTCAAACTTTTGTTCTACTCAGACCTTGTACTGATTGGAGGTAGCCCACCCATATATGGAGCCCAGGAATAGGAATTTAAATGTGAATGTCACCCCAAACAGCATTACAGAAGCACCCAGAATGGCACAGACATGGGCATCGTGACTTGGGCAAGGTGACATGAGACTGAGCATCAGAACATTCTTCCTTGAAATGCACTTACAGACGTACACAAAGCCCATCACTCGCCAGTCTCCTGTGCTGACTATGTCAAACCAAGTCCTCGACTTCTTACGGTTCCCTTGAATGAGGGCTTTTCTGAAAAATGAAAACAATCTATGTTTACAAGATGTGAATTAATCAGCTTAATATTAACTGTTCCAGACACTGTCTCGAGCTCTGCAGATTCACAGGTGAATAAGGTACTGTTCTTTGTCCCAAGGAATTGACTTTTATGGAGCCATAGGGAGGTAAACAAGGAGTTGTGAAACACTGTAATATTTGCTAAAACTGCAATCTTCCGGGGCACTAGGGGACCCTGTGCTTTGGTCTTTCATCAGCTTTCTCTCCCTGATACTCACACCAGAGGTCCAGCAGGATGTTGGTGCAGAGGGTGTTGTCAAGGATCATCCACAGAGTCCCGGGGGGCCCCTCGCAAGGACAGGGAAGGTATCTTGAGCTCAGAAAACAAAGGGGCTGTGTTTCCCCTTCCTTAGCAATGTGTTAGCTTTTTGCCTTAAGGATACAGTTAATCCTAAGTGACTATGTAGGTAACTTTTCTTTGCTTTAACTACGAAGGAGCAAAAAATTCAAAGGTGAGATCTCCAGCGGTCCTCCAGGACCACACGCCCCTGTCTTGTACACTGGCTGCACTTCGGCTTCTCTCTCTTTCTCTTCAGTCTCTCGCTTTCTCTTTCTCTCTCCCCTCTGTTTCTGTCTTCCTTTACTAGTTTTATTTTTTTAAATCCTACTGTATTTAAAAATACAGTTTTCTTGTCAATCAACTCAAATCCATTTTGGAAAGACAGAGTAAAATACAGGAAGATGGACAGATGGACATTCAGACAAATGGAGGCATGGATAGAATGATGATTGGATTGATGCATGCATGCATGGATGGTTGGATGGATGCATGGATAGATGCATGGATAGATGCATGGATGGATGAATGGATGGATGAATGGATGGATGCATGGATGCATGGATGGATGGATGGATGGATGGATGGATGGATGGATGGATGGATGGATGGATAGATGGATGGATGGATAGGAAGATAGATTTTACCTTGAGGGAGTTATGGGAAGCAAAAATGAAGCAAGGATATACAGTCAGATTGGATTTTTGTTGGGAGGAAGGGAGGAGTTTCTACCTGGGGATAGGTAGGGAAGAGGGCAGGGGAGTCTGTTTTACACTAGTCTTTAGTGAACAGAGCTAATTAAATAAGTGACTTAGTAATCACGTCATCTGGTTAATGCACTTCAGAATGTGTCCCAGATACCCTGGTCATTATGCTGATGGAAAGCTTTCTGAAAAGGCAAAAAGCCCTCTCCCTATGCTCATCCTGTAATTATCCATTTCTTGCCTACCCCTTGCTGGTTTTGATAAGAGCCATTAGGATAATAATTACAGACTCGACTAATGTATTAATAACTCTGTCGATGTACACTTCTTTATGGCTCTGTGAAAGACTGAAATGTGTTAACCTCCTTGGCGCCCTCAGCCAGGGACTGTGTCAGACGTTTATTAACGACCTGCTCGAGCGGCCCGGACCCCAGCTCGCTGCAAACATGTGCTGTGTGCAGAGACAAAGCCTTTTCATTTCTCTCATGGCCATTTTCCTTTTTAGGAACTTGAAATGAAATACTGTGTTTATCCTGTATATCCGAAGAATGTACGTCAGCTGCAAAGCCTGAAATAGACATGGTTTTGCTGCCCTAAATATTTGAATCTTGAGTCAAGTTGTTATAATTGCTAGACCTCCTTCTTTAAATATAGAAGGACAGTAGAAACTGCACATTAGAAATAAACACCCCGTTGCGACGTAGCAGTTTCTATTGGACTTTTTTAAACAATACTCGCGGTCTTGGTGAGGGTGGTAGAAGCTTGAGACATCTGATACATCTGAAGTCAGGCAGCTCTAAGGGACGTGATGAGGGGATCTGGGTGAGGAGAAGGTGTGAGTCGTGGTCAAGAGAAGCGTAGTCATGATAGGACGGAAACTTCACCACGCCTTTTTGTAAAACCATTGTTCATCAACCATTACCCCCCCTACAGGCAGCTGTTTCACTGATAAGCAGTTTCAGATTAAACAGTGAAGGCAAATACGTTTACCACAGACAAAAGCACATACAGTGGGACCCAACTGCCTTTGAACTGTTTGATAACTTATCTTCTGCAGCCAGGGCATTAAGCTAAAGTTGCAAGGTTGTCTTGACATCAGCAGAAATAGCCTTGGGATAGAAATGCGGTCAAGGGGTCCTGCTCGAGCATGCTGAAGTCAGAGAAAAAGAAAGAAAGGACTCAAAGTCCATTGTCAGTTGCAGGTGGACTCTGGGCGAAAGGCTCACGCTCACGCTTCGTCTTCTGTTTCTTGTAACACCAGGTTGAACCTGCGCTGAGACCCTGACATTTACATCCCAATGCTCATTTTGAAAGGGATTTGATACAGTTTGGGTCCTTGGAATTGAACTATATGATTGGTGCCTTTGAACAAGTCATAATGAAAGATATTTTCTAATGGTTGTTTTTTTTTCTATTAAAAATTTATTTATTTATGCATATAAGAACTGGGGTACAGGACAGAGGTGCAGGGAGTGAGAGAATTTACCAGAGACAGAGTGGGGAGCAGAATAGGCAGACTGACTGAAGCACACTGCTGAGGGGAGCAGCGGGCGAGTCAGGAGAGGTCTGCAGCACCATGTGGGTCACCTCCCTGGCCGGGGATCAAACTCGTGCTGCAGTGGCTGCCGATAGCTTCATAGTGCTGTATCTTAACCCCTTGCACCACCCGAGAGGCCCCTCTAATGGTTGTTTGGAAGATAATTTTGAACATTTTCAAAATGCATTTTATATATATATATATATATATATATATATATAAAATCTGTCCATCTATGTCTACCAATACCTGCATATGTAGGATATATGGTATATACATGATATGTGACAGGTCTTATACAGTGTCTACCATACATAATACAGAGAGAGAGAAACAGAAGTGAGCCAGCTTGACAAAGATTGATCAGGATATCAGCTTATATTTAATACACCCATTTTTTCATTAGTAATTAATGTAGTTAGTCAATAAATGTCAAATACAACTTATCTACTGCTGGACAAGCTGATGGACAAATCAGCTAGATGAAGACACACATTTTCTGCCAAACTTCCAAAGTTTGCACAAACAGGTGCCGAGAAAATTGAAATTTCGTGAGACTGACTCCATGATGAAGGTAGAAGGGAGGGGAGACGAGGGGCCGGGTGCTCAGAGCCACCCCAGGCTGAGGGGGGACAAGGAGGGCACCAGGGGGCGCTTCCCATACCAGCTCTCTTTGTGTCTCTGGGTTTGGACTGTTTCAGTTTGGGGATCGCAGAGCAGAGGTGAGAACCAGCCCTGCCTCTCAGTTCTGGCCTGTTACTGACACGAGTACCTGCCAGGGCTCTACCTGATTTTTACTTGTTGAGATGTTTGTCTGTTTACCATTCATTTCCCTTTCTCACCATCCCTTGCTCTCATCTCTCCCACCCCCACAATTAGCAACAAAATCAAATCTGGTCCATTTTTATCTCTCTCTGTCATTGTGCTTTGCGCAAAGAAACATTTTAGTTTCTGTCAGCGGCCTGGATTGCTAGATTCCACTCTGTGTCCAAGGAGCATCATTAGTGAAATGATGTTGTTCACAAGCACCCATGACGCAGGGGACCCTGACTTCTGACATCGCCTGCCCAGGCGGCTCTTCTGTTCACTCCCCTAGCGACAACCTTCAGGTGCCCTCCGGCTCCCTCCACCACACACCGGCATCCTTGTGATGGGGGCCATTAAAGATCTCAGATACTTTTACCAAAAATGAATAAGCCACATTTCTAGCACATGCCTCATGGGTGCTACAAATTTGTAAACCCTACTACCCTTCTCCATGATTGATGGTATAGTTGGGGTGGGAAGAAGGATGAGTTATCAAAATACTCTAGAAAAAATAAATACGCTGATAAAAGCAGACAAAATAAATAATCCTAATAAAAAACCAGGCACGAGCTTGATCAGAGATTCCAAGAAGTAAGAAAAGGTCACTGGTACTTGTGAAGATCCCTCTATAGGTTAGATATTTTGCTAGTCATTTCCCAAGTGCTAAAGGACCTTTCTGGCAAGTACTGGAGAGTAAGGGAGATGTTTCAAAACAAAAGCTAAGAAGCTTACATGGAAAATGCAGTATTTATTCTGAAAAGATCAGACTTCTTCGAGTATCGTGATGGGGCAGAAAGAACAGGACAGTCCCAACATATCTAAATAATAAAGAACTGCTAAAAACACACAAATGGACATACAGAAAGATGCATTTGAGGGCTATATGGAGGGCCCAAGAATCACTGGACACTGCTTAGAGCTTCACAGCTTGTAACACTGCTTTAAATTATGAAGAGATGATTTCCTATTAACTATCCAATAAATATTTGTTGAACAATTAACATGTGTCATGCAATATTCTAATCTTGGGCCAAAGGTGAACCTGAGACTCAGTCAGGTCATCATCCTCATGGGATTTACATTCAAGTGGGTGCAAGTAGATGACAAGTAAGTAAAATAGGAGGGGGCAAATAAATAAGCAAGCCAAACGAGAAAATATCAAATAATATGCAGTAGGTCTCAAGATACCATTGTATGAATTAGGAAAAAAAATGTCCCCTGTGGATGGACAAAATAGAGGGGCAAAGCACACTTCCTCTGAACCGAAAGGTGGGTCTACTCAATACCACTTCTGCTAACACAACGTGAAATTCCTCTGGCACTCAGGAGGAATCTATGGGCAGAAGTCTGGTCACGCCCACCTCCATGGCCTGGAGCTCTTGACAATGCCCAGGCCACTTAGCTCTCTGGGGACCGTGATAGAGACCCCAGTTGGGGGATGAGTAGGTGAGCCCAAGTGGCTTAGGGTGATCTTGCTGAAGCAATGATATTTGTTCTGAGATCTCAAAGATGAGCAGAAGCCAATCATGCACATCGAGGGTACAACACTCTGGACAGTGAAACTAATTCGAACGAGAAGCCCAGCAGGGACTAGTGTGGCTGTGCATGGAACAGAAAGGCCAGTGATTGAGCAGAGGGTGCAGGAAAAGAAGACAGAGAGGACAAGTATGCTAGGGAGTTCGCATTTTATTTTCAGATTTTACTTGAAGTGGTACGTATGTGCAGTGCTTGTGGCTGTAGTTGGAATTCGGTAACTTAGTTTGAGTGAGGTTTATATGAATCTTTCGACTATCCTGGTCTCGATGGAAGATATAAATTATGTATATTTACATTGAGGTTATAAAATCCTGATTTAGGGAATCAAGATCCTAGACTGCTATCACTGAAAGAACGTCATATATAATTTAGTTCAAGCTTTTTTCATATTTAAATGGAAAATGAATGATGATAGAAGATGAAAAAATTTACCATATAAGTGGAATTATATTATGACGGTAAAGAGGTGGTTTGGGAAGGTGTGCACAGAAGCAAAATAAGAAGACATTTAAAATAAAAATATATCCTCTAGATAAAGCAAAAGCAACAAGTTCAAAAATTCAAGGGTGAGACAAATGCAATTTATCCTCCTGTATCTGAACTCCTGAGGCATTACACACCCCCATTCTACCAGGGAATGGAAATTTAAGCCAGGGGTGCTCAGCAGCTCCCCTACCCTCCTCCTGGTGCTCTTTCTAAGTTCTAGGACATATTCCCCACCTGAAGCCCTTGTCAATGGATGGGGTTGGATGGAGTGTCCCCTCACTGATGCCACTGGCCACTACCCAGTGTCTGTGGCTCTGTGTCATCCAGTCAGTGTCCCGAAGTCATCTGCTTTGGGGTCCTATCTGAACTATCCTCACGCCATGGTAAATATGTGTCCCTCTGGGCAAGTGGATCCTGTAATATTGGCCTAAGGCTTTCTGTCTAATTAGCCCTGCCTGATGGTCTTCCTCATGTCACCTCCTTCACAAGGAACACCCTGAGCTGACCCTCTTCCCGGCCTCAGACCCTCCATCCTCTCTGGGAGGTTCTTCATCTACCCCCAACCAACCCCAGAGGCCAGCTCCTCTGCTCTCACCCCTATATTGTGCCTTCCCTTATCTCCAGGTAGGCAAATTTATCTAATTGTTGCAACTTATATCTAATTATTTATCTAATTGTCTAGTAACTGTGATGACAAATTTTATCTGACTAGTTAAACACATTGTCTCTTTTCTGTTGTCTCTCTCACCTAGATCTGTCCCATTACTTCTCTGCACTCTGCTGTAAGATAACCAGCTGCCTAAATTAGGGAAGACTACAGGGTAACAGACATTCCTGAAAAAAAATCATCAACCTTGACCAATAATACAACCAAATATCATCCAGGCACTTGAATTATCAAAATAAAATAATGTCATCTATAGGCACAATGTGTTGTTCAATGATTTTGCAGCTAAATGTAACTTAAAATGTCAAATATTTTGCAATTAAATATTTCTTAAATATAAATTACTCCCTGAAGGCATGCACACATTAATATATAAGCTATTGTGTGATATAGGAAGGTATCTCTAAAAATGGATATAAGTATGGGTTTCTTTCATACACACATGCATACACACACCAACAGAAAGAACAATTTATACACAAACGTAATGTATCGAAGGCCCAACAATATGTTATGGATACAATGCTAAGCCAGATGACAGAGGGGAGTCCCTTTCGATAGAACATTCCTCTAGTTTTTCAAAAAGCATAGATGGCTGAGTCTTTAATCTGGTGTAATATTTCAGCTATGTGTCAAACCATGAGAATCAAGAGATTCTGAAACAGTCAAATAATTGTCACTTTCACACTATTACAGTAACAGAAAGCCCAGCAAAATCACCTGGGCCTCACTTCTAGTTTCAGAAAATTAGCTGATCCAGACTTTCTGGTCCAAATGATTCAACAGTGTCCACTCATTCATTCTAATGAGTCACCAAATATTATGTTCAGCACAAGCACGACCCAGGAACTATACCAATCACTAAGAATGAATTGAGATGAAAAAGGCCTGGGTGGCTGACAAGAGCACCCTCCAGACAGACATGGAATTGGCCATCAGGCCTGGTATAAAGTCTATCACAGACGTGAGTCTGTGGTGCAGATCCTAGAAGAGTGACTTTTGTACACCAACTAAAATTACAGAAGACTCTGGAAGACTACTCTTTGAATGGGTCTTTAAAGGATGAGTAAAGGTTTCCTGAGTGAAGAAGGGAAAGTCTCTGAGTTCACATCCCCCTTAACCTTTTCACGGTGTGAGCCTCTTCAACAGTCTAGCGAAAGCTATCCTCTCCTTTCCTGGGTGAAGATGTTTAAGCATGAAAACATGATGTGATATTAATTGCATAAAATCAAATACATAAAACCAATGATAGAGTTCAAAATGCAATACTGAAATATGATTTTTAAATATTGAAAATAGTAACCTAGATCTTATTTTTTTTTAAGATTTATTTTATTTATACAAGAGCTGGGGTATAGGCCAGATGTGTGGGAGGGTGAGAGGATTCACCACAGACAGACAGAGCAGGGAACAGAAAAGGCAGACCAACGAAATACACTGCTGAGGGTAACAGTGGGCGAGAGGAGAGGTCTCTTGGCCATGTGGGTTGCTCCAAGGCCGGCAGGGATCGAACCGGCACTGCAAAGGCTGTGGACAGCTTCACAGTGCGTTGCTCAACCGCCTGAGCCACCATGGGAGGCCCAATCTTATTAAGTAGTTATTCTGTTATTCTAGCAGTTTTGTAGTGATTACCAAGCTTTCAAACTAGGGTAACATAAACATCATTTCAAGATAACTCTACTTGTGATTTGAAAAAAACTGTACTGTTAGTGGCAACTTTACAAGTCTCTACTAATGTGACTGGTGAGGTGGGCTGCTGCATTCATCATAGGAGGAAATAATAAAGTGATGTCTGTCTGATTGAAAAAAAACAAGGAAAATGTCCTCATTTAAGTGCCCTCTGAAGATTTATGGGGAAATCCATGGATGCCCAGACGGAGAACACTTGTGCTAGAAAGACAGACTGGAATGTGCAAACAGGGGAAACACATCAGAGGTGGGGAGCAGATGAATGTGGTCCTGATTACAACTGCACGTGCCACCAGTGGATGGAGGTGCACCCCGGCGGTGAAGCCTGATCTGCACAGTGAGTCCTGAAATACCTTGACTTTACCCACTTGACTTGGAAAACAGCAAAAGGATCTTGAAAAGGAGACCAACATTATCATATTGTGATTCTGGAAGATAAATCTGATATCAAAGTAGAGGATATTTTGTGTAATTATTTGACTCTTAAAATACATGTTTATTTGAGGACACTTAGCACAAGAGGAAATAGTTCTTTTGGAAATGCTCATAAATCTTTCTTTTTCTATATGTCATAAAATCCAAGCAATTCTTGGAGAAATGTAAGTAGTTTAAAAATATCAGAAGGATGTTTCCACCTGTCTATTAAGTATTCCAAGAACTTCCTTGAATTTCCATTGACCTTCTCTTCAACCCTTTCCCCCATAATCCCCATCAGAAATAAAAAAGAAGAAAAGAAAGGAAGGAGGTACAAAGGGTCTTGATTCCTCCTGATCGAAAGACAGAAAGTAGACACTCAGAGTTCACTGGAAAGAGCAACCTCCCCTAACGGTCGCAAATATCTTTACATGAGGACCACATGCCCTATAACTTGATATTTTAAAGTCATAAAACAAGCTAAGCAAGCATTCAGTAGAACAGTGCATGTTTAAAGAGAAAACTTCCTACATCGAGAATGACCTTCCCACATCTCACGCTGACCTGGGAGACTAGAGAATATCCTCACCATTGATGCCATCCAACCCGTGTCCAGTCCACACTGTCTTCCAACTGCCAACTCTTGACTATTCATGACATCCAAGGACAACCTCACCAGTGGGTACAGCCATTCTGTGGCCATGTGAGCCAGGGAAGACACTGGTGACAGCCCTAGAAGAGAGCTCTGGGCAACTTGGGTAAGGTGGCCATAGTTTCTTAAATAAAGGATGGAAGGTAAGGTAGAGATTCCTTGCCCCTTTGGGGGAATTGTTGCTTGAGAACCAGAGAGAAGATTCTAGAATGTGAAGCCCTGGAGAAGGACCTGCCCTATGCAGGTAGTGTAAAGGTATGAGCTTCTCATTTCTTTACTTAAAGATCAGGAAAATTGATGCAAATATAGTGACTACTGTTGTAATAGCTACTATACATTTCTAATCACTAATTTGATTTCCCATTAATTCTACCATTTATCACATATTTAAGAGAGTACAAGACCTGACAAGCTCACTGACTTGTCCAAGCCTACATAGTTATTAAACTCTGGACCCAAGATTCAGCCAAATTATATTTGAAACTCTATGTTCTCATGCCTCACTTCAAAGTGTTAAGACCCAAAAATGGATATGAGACTCCACATTTTGGTATTCATTTAATGTCAGAGAATGAACACACTGTTCTGAATATTCTTAAACAGTAAATCTTCATAACTATAAAGTAATTTGTGGATTTGATATCTGGAAATAGTAAAAGTCACTTGGTCCCCAGCAGGTTGTATTAACATGGGGGTCAAAATTGCTCCACCATTGCATCCACCTCCAGCTATGTGGCTGGCACCTTTTCTTATCTTTAATATTTTATTAATTTAATTTTTCTTCCCGTCTCATAGGTAGGAAACTGAGTCTCAGGTAATTATCCAGTGAAACACAATCAGAAACAGATAGAAACCCAACTCTTGCAAATACAAGTCCATTTCTTTTTCCTTTTAAAGACAATGAATCCAAAATGGAATCATTAAGAAGAGACAAATGGAAATTATTGTTCTATGTTACAGCAACACTTCTCTTGCCCAAGTCTAGGAGAAACTCTAATTAGCTGGGGAGTGTGAAATCAGAAAATGTCAATGAATATTGTTTGTTGAGTGAATCAATTACATTGAATCAAGCATTACATATCCAATATTTTCTCTGGCATAACTCTTGCACATCTCCAGAGAAACTAATTCATTTAGAGATACTTTTATTTGTTAAAAGTACAGTCCATGCATATTAAGTCATAAATCAGTGCAGTCTGCATCTGTATGTGTGAATCCCTGTGTGTGTGCACCAGTGTGTGCACCTGTATGTGTGCACACTCCTCTGTGTGTGCATGCTTCTGTGTGTGTGTCCTATGTGCACGCGCGTGCACTCCTGTGTGTGTTCCTTTGTGTGTGCATTCCTGCGTGTATGCACCTTTGTGTATGTGTGTGCACTCCTGTGTGCACCTAAGTGTGTGCACTCCTCCGTGTGTGCACTCCCGTGTGCTCACCTGTGTGTATGTGTTGCACTACTGTGTGTGTTGACAGCCTCCATGGAGCACTAGGTCACCTTTCAAAACTCGCTCCACTTACTCTTTCTCTCCCAAAACCCTTGGACTTCAGGTTAAGGCTGCCAACTCCCTCTTCCATTATTTCTTCCAGAAGCATCAGTGACGGCAATTCTAAGCATCAGTGACGGCAATTCTAACCCGTATTGGCTTATTTGTTTGGAGGATTGTCTGTCACCAGGCTCGGTGGCTGATGCCTTTTTATCTCTGCTTTCTCACCCTCTAGTCCATCAACAAATACAGAGAAAAAACACAGGTATTTTTAAATATAAGTTTCAATGCAATCACCACTTCAAAACATTTCAATTTGCTGGTCTCATTATGGTAGAGAATTAATGTTAGATCCAAACCCTAAAACATTTACCAAGTTTGTAATGTATGCTAGCACGCTTTCTCGGGCTCTGCGCTTTGGTTCATGGCAGTTTTTGATGATTTCATCTTGCTCCAGCCAGTGTCGGTCTGTTGATGTGTCACAAATATGCACGTGCGTGCATGTGTGTGGTGTGTGCACGGCGTGTTTGCCTGCGCAGGTGTGAGAACAGGTGTCTGTGCTTGTGATGTGAGGCTGGGCCAGTGCCCTGCAGCGGCCCTGTTGCCAGCGTGGCTGCCGGGTGAGGAGTAAGCAGGTCCTTCCTCTCCCAAGCCCTTGGTGATGGTGAGAGCAGGATGTGGAGACGGCGCTCACCTGGGCCTCAGGTCAGCAACCCTCCACCCGGTCATTCTGACACCCCCACAGTTCCTCACACGCAGCAGATTTTCAAACATGGAGCCTTGGCTCACATCATTCCAATTCTATGACATGTCCTTTCCGTCCTTTGGATTCACTAATTCTCACTGATCTTGCAATTTTGATTTGGGTTATGATGTTTAATAAAAAACCAATCTATTGTCTAAAACCCAGTCCATCGCCCTCCTCCTCACCAACCTCCACTTCACCTCGGCGCGTCAGCCTGTCTCTGCAGCCCGCACGCGGTCACCTTCCTAATAATGTCATCATTCTCTCTGGACTTGGGTTTTCTCTCTCCTGAGTGTGAAACAAGGTCACTCTGTATCCTGAACTCTAGCGCAGACTCTAACTAGGTCAATGAGTTTTGAGAAGGAGGGACACGGGAATGGGTAACACGTGGGATGGTATTTCCCCTGGTCCTCCAAGGAAATCTGCGCGCTTCATTGGACTGCTCCTCCCTTCTTTGAAAAACTCGAAACTCTGCACAGGGGGCTTGAGGCATGACTTGAGGAAGGAAGGAGGAAGGAGAAGAGGCTGCAAAGGAAGCGCAGACTTCCCTCTGCCAGGTCCCATCTAGGTGACTCATCGCTGCCACCGGCTCAGACTCAGCTCTGCCCCCAGCCCCGGCCTCCCAGCCTCTGCTGCCTCTGGGCCATCACCGGCCCTGGCGGCCCAGCCGGCCATCTAATTAGCCAGACTGGGGGGCCAGGGAGGAACTGGGCAGGCTCAGTGCAGCTCATTAAAAGCTCCCTGTCTCCTGCTGGGGAAATTGCTCTCCTGTTCACTGGTGCTGTTTCCATTTTGCAGCTCCCGGGGGAGGGGGCAGTGCTGGTTGAATTCCTGCTAAGCCATTTGGCCCAGAACCTCCATAAAACCCCAGCCCCAGGCCCCAGCCTTCCTGACGTGGCTTTCCTCATTAAACCTGGAGACAGGAGCCGGCTGTTCGGCCTGCAGAGGCCCAAGTGACACAGATGGGGCGCCTCACCCCGCGGGCCCGGCCTGAGAGGGGAGGAAGGTGGGGTCGCAGACGTGGCCTGGGGCCTGCGGGGCTGCAGCAATGGGGTGAAGAAGCACCCACAGAAAGAGCCAGAGCGCAGGGTGCGGGATCCCCGGGGGCGATGTGTCCCTTTGGGAGAGTGGACAGCAAGACTCCCTGCGTAAAACATCTCTCCGCAGACCCCCCCAGACCTGGGCCTTGAGTTGCAACCCGCCTTACCTTTGACTGTGTTGCCCTCTGGGTGTTCGGTGCCCGCCTCCGGAGTCCTCATGGCCCGGCCGAGGAGGCCCCTGAAGCCGGCCTGCTGCAGGCGCATCCCGCGGAGGGCGGGGCCTGCCTGCTGTGGACTCCAGAGTGACCCTCCAGGGCTGGGGAGCAGGGTCACTGCGTGGGACCCCTGTGGCTCTGTGCTTTTTAGGGGGGGAGTCAAGCTTGGATATTTGAGGCCCTCCAAGCGGGCCTCTGCCCCCTCTCAGCCTCTACTCTTCATTCCACCCTCAGCACCAAGCCCCCCGTGCAGAAAGATTCAGGGGTCTCCCTGAATTTTCACTTTGGGGGGACTTCAGGGTGCTGAAGGACTTCCCCGCCAAATTCTAGATCCAACGCAGCATGTAAATTTTTTAGGGGATCCTGTCCTCGTCTGGAGGGCAAACTAACACGCACTCTTCACAGCTCCATCTTGTACCCCAAATTCTACTGCCCAGATGTCTGAATCAGTCTGTTCAGATAAGAACGATTTAACCGAGGGCGTCCAGTCTTTGCATTTCTGGGGGGTATTCTTTGGAGGGGAAGAGACTGCACCCTGGGTCACCTTTCTCTGGCACCATGTTTGGATCCAGGCAATATAGAGCCAGAGCCCCTCCTATTAATAATAGTTATGTTTCTTGGTTTTGATGAATCACTGTTTCTGGCTATATAAACTAAATTCCAACTTCTTCTTACTCAGAGCAGTTCTCACAGAATAAAATCTGCGGGGCTGCTTCCTGAGTTTGGTCCTCACTTTGATTATCTAATGAACCCTGTGTCCAATTGTTCTTCACATTTTATTTTTCAGTTACCATGCAGGGGGCGCGGCCAGGGGTGGAGAGCTAAAAAACTCTAGGTTGCAGAGAAGAATCTGCCATATCTGTTACACGTGCAAATCATACTTCCTGCCCATGGTCTTTCAAGGGGAAAATTTCAAAGAAACAAAGGGTGTGTTTCACATCTGAGGCAATGGACTGTGGAAATGTTACAGGGGACCCCTGGGGGAATGGGGTGACCTGGGTTGTGAGTCCTGCCCAGTGTGTTTAAGAACTCAGGACAAGAGCTCAAAGGAGACATGCAGAGAGGAAAATGGCCTCTTCACAGGACGCAGGAGAAGAGAGAAATCAGAGAGAGAAGATTAATTAGCCAACAAGTCCATCCTGCCAGTAACACCATCTGACTTAAGATACTAGGGTGCAGTTTGAAGCCAGAAAAATCAAGAAGTTGAGAGCACACACATACCTCTTCAGTTTTAAACCTGGCGTGGCTGTTGAAGTGCATCCTTTCTTCCCTGGACTTCCTCGCCCCACTCGGGCAGCTAGGTTCATGGTATGCTGGGAGTTGTAGTCCTTGGGGTAGAAGTGGGGGTGGGTCCATTCAGGACACGATTCACTGACTCAGAGTTTGCTCCTCAGAGTTTGTTCCTCTGGCAGAAGTAACAACAATAAAATGCATAAAAGGTAAATAAAAAGTAATATTTTATTGAGAGCAAGAAGGGACCTCCAGTGAGGGCCAATAGCACACCCCTAGGCTCCTGGTAGCCTTTAGATTCCACTGCCTTAGTTCTGGGGGTTGGGGGCCCACTTCCTTGAAAACCCTACAGCCAAGGCAGCTTATATAGGGGCTGACCCAAGTCCCCCAGCTCTCCAGGGGCAGATCCAGATCAAGAGCTTCTCCTGGGCAAGTCTTGCTAGTTACCTCACTGTCTCATTTGGCGGGCGCAGACTGCAGAGTTCTGGCACGAAGATACTTAATGGAGTCGAGCAAGAGTTTATGGAAATCACCCTTTCTCCAGTGTTCTTTCTTTGGTGTTCCAGTTTTGCCTCCAGACCTCAAACCCACTCCATCCTCAGTGAATGATGCCCCCAAGCAGTTTCCTTAAACTCCAAATTGCAGTGGAATGTGAAACAGAAACTAGATCTCTTTTGATGGTTGCTGAAGGCTCAGAGATTACAGACCGAACGTGACTAGCACAGTTACCTGGTTTATGGTAGATGCTAAATTATTGGGAGTCAAATGTGTCAGATGCATAAATTCATGAATGAAGTAATAATAGATAGTCCCTGAGGTCTCCTATAGCTCTAATACTCTCCTAATACTCTATATCCAGTATCATGACACAGTCCTTGGAGTTTTTTTTTTTTTTTTTAAAGCTAAGTTTCCAAGATGCGTTCAGTGCCCCCGAACCCAGTTCCTAAGCAGGAGGTGAGCAAAATGGTATTCACTGTGTTTTCCTCTCTAATGTCTAGACGCTGTGACTGAGTACCAATTTCTCACAACCAGGGGCCATGTGCTGCTGTAATCATAGGAGATGGTTGTCATTAAAAGTCCTCTAAGAGCCTGGCAGGTAGCTTTCCTGGGAGTCTCTCTAGGAGAGCAGAGCTGCTTCCGAGTCTCTGGTCTGCCTGGAAATCACCCTTTCTCCAGTGATCTTCTACTGAGTTGACTTGAATCACAGCTGTTACATGCTACACCTGTTACATGCTAGCATTGAAAATAATAAAATGGTGAACAAGTGGTGTTGTGTCTGCCTTGATAAATAACAACAGCCACAACCTACTGAGCCTTCCTATGTCGCACATAGTTTGTCTTGTGTTTTGCCTGCAGTAGCTCCAGACCTCTCCTAGCCTTGTTGGCCAAGTCCAAGAGCTCGGAGGTTAGATGTTTCCTAGTGTTAGGCAGTGTCTACTGGAAAGGGCCAAAGTGCAAACCCAGATTATTCTGGCTTCAAAACACACATGGTCTTTCCTATACTGCACTGTTCCTCAAATACACCAGGATAATTAAATAAGTTGGACTATGTGATAAAATGTGGTAACTTAGCATCCACCTCCAGTACTGAAAGTCACATTGTGAGTGGGTGGAGCCATAGCACTTGACATGACTGCTGGTTCCCACAGGAGGCTGTGCACCTGGAGCTTGTCACCATGGAGTGTGTCTTTCATGTACACAGAGCTCCATCTTGGCCCTGTTGAACCAGAAACTGCAGGGACTGAGTCCTGAGCTCTGTGTGTGCTGCTGATGCAGCCAATCCAGAGAAAGACCCAGAACACCACTGTGGGGTTACCACCAGCCTCACCCTAAAAATTCAGCAGCTCTTTCCTTCTCCCACATTTGTGATTCTTTTGTTTTCATTTTAAATATATGTCTTAATGTGGGGAAGTTAAAGAAAAAACAAAATAAAACTGGCTCATTAGTTCTCCTTTAAGTCATATTATCTTTGACATTTATTGACATTTAAAATTCATATATGTGTGTGTGTATGAATATACATTTACAGTACAGAAAGCACCAAATGAAAAGTAACTTTTTCCATACCCACCCATTGCCTCTCTCAAAGGTCAACACCATTGCAAGCTGCATATGCTCCTACCCTATGCATTGTTTTACACCTTGCCTTTTTTTAAAAAAAGGTTTTGTTGTTAGTACATTAAGCTCATTTTCCCCCTTTCTCACCACCATCTCTTCTATGTCTTCATCCCTTTTGCCCTCTCTGCTCCCTCCCAGCCTCCGTGTATTCACTGCCTTTATTCATGTCCACTAATTTTTTTTTTAATTTTTATTTATTTATTTATACAAGCACTGGGTACAGTCAGAAGCACGGGAGGGTGAGAGAATTCACCAGAGCCAGAGCGGGGAGCAGAACAGGCAGACTGACGAAGTACACTGCTGAGGGGAGCAGAGGGCGAGGCAGGAGAGGTCTGTGCACCATGTGGGACCCTTGCCGGGGGCCGGGGATTGAAACGGTGCTGCAGAGGCTGTGGGCAGCTTCGCAGCCCAGCGCTCAACCACTGTGCCACCAGGGAGGCCCTCATGTCCACTAATTTTTATAAGTATTTTACTTTGTCAAATCATCCATGATGTAAATAAGTAGTTTTGTCTTTCAGAGTTGCTTACTACACATTACTCCCTCAGGCACCCTCCATTTTGCTGTAAATGGATGCATTGCATCTTTGTGTTGGCTGAACAGTATTTCATGGTGTGGATAGACACGTCTTCTTGATGCAATGGTCTGTTGATGCTGTTTCCATGCCCAAGCTGTTGTCAACGGTGCTGCAACAAATACAGAGCATGTCGCATTGTGTGTGTTAATGGTTTCATGTTCTTCGGATAGATGCCCAAGAATGGGATTGTTGGTTTTGGGGAGCTTCCAGTTTTAAACATGAAACCAGATCACTTTCCATAAAGACTGCACCAGTTTGCATTCCTACCAACAGTATAATGGGGTTTCCCTGTCTCCGTGTCCTCTCCAGTACTTGTTGAGGATCTTTTTAACATGTGCCCTTCCCAGGGGTGTGAGACGTTATCTTACTGTGATTTAACCCACATCTCTCTCACTGGAAGAGATGAGGAACTTTCTTTACAGATCTTTTGATCTTCTGCATTATCTCTTTAGAGACTTGCCTATTCCTATCTGCTGCCTATTTATGATTTTTTTTTTTTTAGTCCGAGAGTCAGTCTTCACAATATGTCATAATTTATTTATGCAGTACTATATTGACAAACACCTTAATTTTTTCAAGCTCTGTTTGCTGTTTACTTTTGAAAATGACATGGCAATGAGTATTCTTCTACACAGATCTTGGTGAACATGTGCAAGTGTGGGGTTTAGGTAAGTGTCCTAATAGTGGCACTGCTAAGCCAAAACAGATGTGTATTTTTTTTTTTTTGCAAATTATGTATTTTTTTTATTTTTTTTTTATTTTTATATTCCCCATACAATTGCAACCCCCCAGTTCTGACCCCAATCCCTCCCCTCCTGCCCCCCACCCCCCCAAAAGTGTCTCTGGTTCATAGTTTTTTGTTGATTTTGATTTTCACTTTCTTATAGTTACTCATTTTCCTGGTCCCTTATTTAAGTTTTCTAGATTCCTGCTATGAGTGAGACCATCCGGTATTTTTCTTTTTCTTTTTGGCTTATTTCGCTGAGCATGATCCCTTCCAGCGCCATCCATGTTGCTGCAAATTGCATGTGTTTATCTTTTTTGAATGCTGAGTAATATTCCATGGTATATATGTACCACATCTTCTTGATCCAGTCATCTAATTTTGGGCATTTGGGCTGTTTCCAAAGCTTAGCTATTGTAAATAGTGCTGCTATAAACATAGGGGTGCAGGTGCTCTTTGGAATTGATGTTTCTGTGTCCTTGGGGTAAATGCCTAGGAGTGGAATTGCTGGATCCTATGGAAGCTCTATGTTTAGTAGGTCCAGAAATCTCCACACAGCTCTCCATAGTGGTTGGACCAGTTTGCACTCCCACCAGCAGTGCAGGAGAGTTCCTTTTTCTCCACACCTTCACCAACATTTGTTGTTGCTAGGTTTTTTTAATATGTGCCATTCTCACTGGTGTAAGATGGTATCTCATGGTAGTTTTGATTTGCATTTCCCTGATTACAAGTGATGTTGAACATTTTTTTCATATGCCTGTTGGCCATTTGCATTTCCTCTTCAGAGAAGTTTCTGTTTAGCTCTTCTGCCCATTTTTTGATGGGATTATTTTCTTTGTTGTTGAGTCTCATCAGCTCTTTGCAGATGGTCAACTAATCTTTGACAAAGGAGCAAAGACTATGCATTGGAGCAAAGAAAGTTTGTTCAACAAATGGTGCTGGGAAAACTGGGTCGCTACATGCAAAAGAATGAAGCTTGACCACTACCTCACACCATACACAAAAATCAACTCAAAATGGATTAAAGAACTAGACATAAGACCTGAAACCATAAAATATATAGAAGGAAATATAGGCGAAACACTACGTGATTTGCACATCAAAGACATCTTTACAGACACATCACCCAAAGCAGTGATAGTGAAGGCAAAGATAAACAGCTGGGACTACATCAAATTAAAGAGCTTCTGCACAGCAAAAGAGACAATAACAAAAACAAAGAGAAACCCCACCGACTGGGAGAACATTTTTGCACCCAACACTAATGATAAAGGACTGATCAGATGTGTATTTTTAACTGCAATACATGTTTTCAAATCATCATTCCACCAAACTCAACTGAGACTGCCTATCTCCAGCCTCACTATCTTTAAATAAAAATGAAGGAGACCACAGGAGAGAGTAAGGAGGCAAGTTCCAAAGTGAACTGTGAAATTGATGCCTGGGAACCATCTATTATGCAGCATTCTGCTAAGAGCTTGCAGAACCAATACAGTAAAATGCTGAAAATGTGTGAACGTGCATGTGCACACGTGAATGCACACCCACATATACATGCAAACACACAGACATATTTATACATGTATGTGTACATGCCCACATTTATATATGCATCAAATGCTGGAAGAAAATGTACACCAGATGCAAATATTTTCCCCTGTTGCCTAGGGGAAAAACTTATGCAGCAGATTGATTTTCTTTTGTCCCTATTGAATTGTGTGTACAAGCCCATCCCACCTAGATAAAAAGTGATTAAAATATAAATCACCACAGAAAAAGAAAATGACAATACACCTAGACTTTTTTCCCCAGCAATTTCTACTCTCAAACTCTTACAGAGAAGTGAAAGCAGTGTATCCACAGAATAAAGTGTATTTAGGATTATTCAAGGCAACATTGCTTATAAGAGTTCAGAAAGAGCTTAGATGGAGCTCAATATTGGATGAGTAAGATGAATAGTGAGTGTATGAAATGTACGATGCACAAAAGGGTGAAGAAGATCATTATCTACTGAAATGGACTGCTCTCTTCACATTCATTAAGTGGAAAGTCAAGTTGCAGAGAAGCCCGTGTGGTGTCCGCCATTTGTACAGAACAGGAGGCAAAAACAATGCTGTGTGTTTGGGTGACAAATATACTCTAGAGGCAAATATATTACAGATAACAAGAACAACACACATCATTTATACACCCACATATACCTTCATATGAACATAGATGTGCACTTCTTTGTGTATGAATAAAACACTTCTAGAGAGACACAAGCAGGAGAAAACAGAAGAGGACCCCAAAAAGGGGCGGATGGGAACAGGGGCAGGAAGGGGCTTTCATGCTACAGTCTTTTGTTCCTTGCGCATTCAAAATATAAATTAGTAAACTTAAAATTAGAGAGAAATAGATACAGCCCAATCTTTGAGCTCCTAATATTCTCTACTGATTTCCCCTAGATTCGTATCACCTATCAAGATTTTGTTCTTGATGTTTTTTTCATAGTGGAGACGTGAGACAAAGAGGCTCTTGAAAGGTAGGGTAACCCCAGAGGGGTAGCAGGGCCCTCCAGGCACCCCAGAGCCATGGCAATATCAGGAGTCTGCATGGATACCCCAGTAGGTTCCCAGCTTCCATCCAAAGTGATCTTATTGAATCAAGTTCTCTTCCATAATGTAAAACTTGACATTTTCTGCCGAATATCCATGAAGACGTGAAGATTAATGGCCACCGCACTCTCTTTGGAGGGGGAGGGTGTCATAAATAGTCATGGTCCTTGCACAAAATGTTTGCAGATGGCTTTTGAGAGACTAGCAACCCCAAACCACGCGTTACTGAACAGCAACAAATTTGCATCTTAGTCTGCCTTCATCTAAATACACTTCACGAATTGGACGGTTGTCATCAAAAAGAAATGATATTCCCCAAATAACACTAAATATTTAAAAACAAGGGAAGATGGAGAGTCTTGGAAACACACGGCATCTTAATTCTCAGGGCACTAAAATGAAATAAATAAATAAATAAACAAACAAATAAATAAATAAGGAAGCGCCAAGGCTGGCGGAGATCTTGAGAGGCCTGGAAACCTGGGCCTGGGGTCCAGAGGTCACGACCTCAGGCCTCATGAGTGTTATTCCTGGGACTTGTCTACTTCCCTTAGGTTCTTAGCTCTGTTTCAGAGAGTTAAATTGATCTGCAGTGAAGAGATTGAGCTGTACTTTGGTGCAGCTCTAGCTCTGAGATACCAAATTCCAAGGCTTACACTCCTGCTTGAACAGATAACGGCTTAAATTCAATGCAGTAAACATTTAGTAGACACGTTTTCTTCTGTCTTCCTTGCTTTTCTTTGCGTGTGTTCGTCTATTCAGGCTGCACCAGGACGGCCTCGGGTGGGCGGGTGTCCTCACAGACTAGCCTTTCTCCTGTGTCGGAGGTCAGGAAAGCCAAGGGCGGGAGATGAGGCGCGGGTGGACCCAGACCCTGCGAGGGGTTGGGGGGGTCACCCTCTTGGCCAGCAGACATCTGTCTTCCGTACATCTTCACAGGGGGTGGAGTGGGGAGAGAGAGCATGCCGGTCTCTCCTCAGACCACCAAACCAGCACTGGCCCAGCCTCAGGAGCTCCTCTAAGCTGAATGACTTCCCAGAGGCCCCAACGCCATGGCAGTTGAGGGTTCAGTGCATGCATGTGGAGGCACACATTCGCCCCCCGGACATCTTCGCTTCATTTATTTCTTCCTGCCCTCAATAAAAGCTCATGGATTGTTTTTTATGTGGTCAGGAACGCCAGGCCCTGGGGTGAGAAGGATTATTTTAAGGCCTGCACAGAACCTGTCCTCTAGGAACTCACAGAGTGGGCGGGAGACTAACTGCAGGGCATCCCTGTCTGGGGAAGGAAGACCCGGCATCATCAGGAGACACTAGGGAAGCAGCTGTTTCCATGGGGGGAGTGAAACAGCGAGGGGTTCAGGAGTTCAGCAGGAAAGGTGGGCATTCCACACAGCCCCGGGGGAAGCTGTGTGGTTAGGACACAGCGTGTAACTGTAGCATGTGTGATGGGAGTGCATGGATGTGATGGGCGTGCACAGGTGTAATGGGCGTGCACGGGTATGATGGGGGTGCACAGGTGTGATGGACGAGCCAGGAAGCACAGCACAGAGGGCGCAGGAGGCCAGAGCAGGTGGAAAGCCGGGGGTTCATAGTGCAAGGAGAGACTCACTCGTTCATCTAGGCTGGCATGTTTTGCAATACCTGCCAATCCCTTAAATAATTTGGATTGAAGTCACTGGCGGTGCTTGGAGAAAAATCCGACTTGGAATCCTAAAAGCTGAGATTAAGAATTCTTACCGCTGAGCATGATCCTGTCCTGCTCCGTCCATGCTGCTGCGAGTAGAGGAGCCAAACAAGGGATCAGGGGGAAAAAGCAATTATCATAAAGTAAAAATCAAAATCAACAGGCAACGATAAACCAGAGACATCCTGCAGGAGAGAGAAGGGAGTAGGATCAAAGCAGGGGTGGGAAGAGCACAAGGGACCGTGGTGATGGCGCGCGGGTGAGCTGTGGTGGGAATTTCACGGGGAATATAACCGAGATGAGAAAGCATGCATTGCACAAAAGTGAAGAAAGATGTAAAAAAAAATTAAATTTAAAAAAAGAATTCTTACTAGTCAAAGTTAAGACAGCTTTAGGCTCCTCCCCTTAGCGCCCCCCTCACCCCAACTTCCAATCTATCAGCCCACGAACAGCCCCCTCTGGCAACATGTTCTGACTCACAGGCGCTGCTGCTCCCACCACTTACCACTCAGACCCCTATGCCAGCCCATCCCCAGGCTCTCCTCCCCTCTCAGCTGCAGAGAGGTGTTCTGCCCCCTGGTTTTTTCACAGTAGGTAGCACCTGTCCCTTCTGAGAGCAGAAAGGCCTGGAAGTTAAGGGAGAGGAAGACTGTGAGAGCAATTTGTGATTTGGTGTCTCTTGGCATCTGGATTGGAAACTGGCTTCATGCTTTCCCCTTGGGTTTGCTCTTGGCACCCCTGCTTCGTGAAACCAGGTGAGGATTGTTACTTTGAAAGTTGGATGTACAGAAATCTGCACTAAGGGACACGAGCTAGGACATTGCTAGGTCCTAACACCGCCCCCTCCATTATAAAATCACGTTGAATTGCTGGATCATATGGAAGCTCCATCTTTAGCAGGTTGGGGAATCTCCACACAGCTCTCCATAGTGGTGGGACCAGTTTGCACTCCCACCAGCAGTGCAGGAGAGTTCCTTTTTCTCCACACCCTCGCCAACATTTGTTGTTGCTAGTTTTTTTAATATGTGCCATTCTCACTGGTGTAAGATGGACTAGAGATTGGGGGAGTGGGGAGTGAGGAACTGTTCTTAATGGATAGTTTCTGTTGGGAATGATGAGAAATGTTTGGGTATAGACAGTGATGATGGTTACCGGTCCTGTGAATGTAAGGAATAACAGCAAATTGACAAGCAGTTAACATGACAAATATTATGTCTATTTTACTAGAATAAAGTACAGACCTGTTTTTTAAAAAATAAAAGAAAATCAAGTTGAGCTTTCTTTCACGTTGTGTCTAATGTGCATGCCCAAGAGGTTCCTATATTCACATGCTTGTTCACACAATGTCCTTCCATCGAGGAATTTTCCCAAATAAACTAATTGGAACACAATCAAAATTATAAGGACTCCACTGTTGAGTCAATATTAACCAAATTTCTGGTTCTTGAGGAGTAGACACATTGATTATCATACAGGCACTAAGAATTTTTGCCTGTGGAAACGGTGACAACATAATACTAAATGAGAACGTGGAAATCAGAAGCGTGTGCGATGTCTCTACAAAGCACGAGGAGAAACTGGAGGGAAAGCTCCAGCTGGGCAGTGGCTCTTCCTCAGCAGGGTGTGAGGTATGACTTGACACACTGCGTTGCCAGCAGGAGGGGGGGTCAGGGCCAGGTGAGCTGCGGGCAGGACAGGTGGGCTGGGGCCAGACATGGAAACAGTCAAGAACACGAGGGTTTGTCAAGGACCTGACAGCGGGCACAGAGCAGCAGGCGAACCGTTGCTCAAACACCAAGAAAAAGGGACACAGTCCCAGAGATGTCAAAGGGGAGACAGAGCTAACAATGCAGTCGGTGGTGCTAGAAGATTCCAGCTGAGACCCCAGTTCTAAAAGCCTTTGATTCATTTGCTCCCTGGGCTTCCACCTCAGGACTTCACCCCTCATTTCTGCCCCTTTGGGGAAACACTCTTTTCCCACCAGGCTTCCGGGACAGGATGGCTCCTTCATGTGAGAAAGTTCTGATTTCAAGGTGACTACAGGGGGAAGAACTTGGAAAAATGAAATGCTAAAGCATTTTGCATTCCCCTTTAGATATTTTGCATTGTTTCCAAAAATAACAATGGGATTCAAATAATGGAAAATTAGGTGTTGCTGCTATTAAGGACAGAGACTTGGGCCTCGCTGAAAAAAAAAATAGACAATTGGGATGTGAATTTCATGCTTATTGTTTTAAAGTTCTGTGCTAATACCGAAAGAATGTATTTCTGGTGGGAAGTGATATATTTCCAGGACTTCAGGGAATTTCACTTCTGTCCTAAAAATATATTTCCTTAGATGTTATAAACACACCTTCGACAATAAAAAAAGAAATTATGGCAAAAAATCTACAGCAAACTCAGCAATGTTTTATAGCCTAGTGCTTAAAGACTGTAGAAAGAAGACATTTATAAGGAAAAAATATGAACAACCACTCCCTCTGACGCTCTCCCTCCCCCCAAAAAAAATTACAAATAATAGTTTATAAAAGAATATTTGCAAAGGGCAAATAAGTGTGAAATAGAAACATTAATCTTGCTGGTAATCAAAGAAATGGATATGAATTCATCAGTAAAATAAAATATGGCCACCAGATGTTGAGCTGATGTGTGTGGAGTTTTTCTTGTGTCGTTAAGTGATATTTGATGTTGGTGAGCTTGAAGGCAATAGCTTCTCCTAAACTTCCGAGGGGGCAAATGGGAGCAAACTTCCTGCAGGACAACTGAAAATCACGCTTCGCCCTTTAACTTGGCCACTGTGATGCTCCTGTTCTTGTCAGAGCGTAATATCTGCTCATGGCCACGGATGCAGCTGTGGGCTGGACGTGGTCAGAACAGGTTTTAGTCAGTAACATCACAATGGGAGAGGTACAGCGGGAACTGAACTCACCCCCCTTGTGGAGGTGTCTGGGCATTTGCAGCTAGAGTGGGTTGCTGGGGAGGGGGTGAGCAGATGGAGTGAATTTAATAGAACAGAGGGAGGGAAGGGGTGCCTGGCCCTTGGGAGCCCCACCTCCTTCTCTAACAGACCTCATTTTGCATCAGTCCAGCAAATAATCTTCCTTGAAGAGGTAACCACATTCATTTGTAACATAAATTTAAATTTTTGGCTTAATTCTACCAGGTTTCTCAGCATCAAAAAATAAATAAATAAAGCCACAGGTGTGAAGCCAGGAGCAGGCTTCCGGCAGGAAGTGAAGCCCTTGATGGAACATCCTACTGAGCTGCAGACAGGCCTGCATCGGGCCAGAGACATGCCGTGTGCCTGCTCTGGGGCTCTCTCGAGGTGCACCCCGAGTCTCCTTAAACTTCATTCCTCATTAGTCAAGTGGGGACAAGATACTAACTTGGCAGCGCTGTTGTCGAGCTAAGCGAGGTAATATCTCCACGGCAGGGTCTGGCGCTCGCCGAGCACTGGGTGAGCAGACAGAGAGAGTGACGTGAAATGTGGAAATGTGAAGCAAGAGTTGACATATTTGGATGGATGTTGACTTTTGGAGCAGGAGAGAAGTTGCCACCCTGAGGCCCTCAGGGAGTTGGAGGTGCCTGGAAGCACATGGAACGGAGAGGGCAGAAGCCAAACCATCTTCGCCGGCACTACCTCCACCTTGCTGCGCCACCTTTCTCCCCCAGGCCTGAGTTTCCTCTCCCGTAGCACTGAGAGATTCAGCCATGAATTTCCCCACTACTCACAGTTCTCAAATCCCTGTGATTCTATGATTAGTTAACTTGGAAAAACAGTGAATAAAAATGAACAGTAACGACAATGCCCAACAATATGGACAAACTGAAATATATTGGGGGGAAATGTCAGGGTGTAGAGAGAATTCAAAATTGTTTCATGTAAGAGTGACAGTGCTGCTTATGCTACACCTAATGTCCCGGGTGCCCATGTAGAAGAGAGAGACAAATACGCTACGCTGTGCTGGGCGTTCACACCAAATGTGGACAGTCACCGGGGACATGTGGAGAACGGCCCCACCTAAGGTAGCACCGCACGTACCTGCACACTGGATGCCTCAGGGGAAACGCAGGTTCCAATACAGGTGAGCGGGGTGGGGTGGAGGGTTCAGCCCCAGGCGTGAGCCCTTACATTTGGGGAGGCAGGTTCTCCAGCTCTGAGTTTAGAAGTCTGGTGGGAAAGAGCTCAGATCAGTGAAGTAGCCACCGTATAGTCTACACACGAGTCCAACCCTCCAGAAGGCATGTCAACGTGATGTTCAAATCACTGAATTAAAAACATTCTATTTTTTAGAGCTTGAATTAGCATTCCTAGGCAGAAGGTACTAGAAATGATTAGCTCCACTTCCCAAAGAATGTTTAGCCTAAAAGTAAAGATAAACATTAAAAAAGTTTCCTTGCCATGGATATGAGATCATAATCCCTTTTGGGGACTGGAAAATTAAATCCCCTGCTCACCCCCATATCCTAAAATAGGCAACTTATTACATTAATTTTAACACCACACTTCATAGGGCCAACACACAAAAGAAATAATAGGATTTAACAAGTTGTATTATCTTGAAAAAAGAATATATAAAATGAAACAGTTTCTCGGGGAAAAGGTTTTTGCTTCTTCCCAGCAGTGAATTCGAAGATGGATTTCTCCTGTGTCCTTCAGCTCTCAGATGACAGCGCAGACCTGCTGACTTCTAGTATGTTCCTCTGTGTACTGTCCCCTCCTGCTGCGCTTCCCTTTGAATCCTACCTCAAGGAATTTCTTACAGCTCATCCTTGGCAGGTCACCCCAGATTCTACCCACCCTATTACAGATCCATTCACTCTGCTTAAAAATAAAATCCCCCAATACCTATTAGTGTTGATGCTGAAATGAATGTGAGGCACAGTCCTGCCCCTGCTGCCCTCAGCTTCAGAAGAAGCAGAAGCCCTGGACACACAGGTGTCTTAGAGAGGCTAAGTCAGGGCCAGCCCTCGGGGGCCTCCAGTGTGCTGCCCTCTCTGCCTACCAACCTTTGCCCTGTGGACTGTCCCCAGGGAAGACGCTGTCCATTCAGAGCAAACGTGAGAGAAAGAAATGAGGGTCTAGCTTCCTTGCTCCTGCCGCGGCCATGCCCCAGGGAGGAGGAACAGGGACGGGCACTGAAGGAGCCAGAACAGCTGATGAGGGTCACTCTGGAGAAAGATTATAGCTTAACCAAAGGCAAGAGTGTGGAGAAAAGGGAAGCCAAGCAGCTTAGTCAAAGAAGAGCACTGTCCCCAGGTCCCAGCCGCCCTCTGAACCAGAGCCTGGGCCACAGCAGGGGGAGACGTCTAAAGCCCTGGGGAGGACGGGCCAGGAGCAGCCCATCAGCAAAACTAAGGGCTCAGATGGATCACACAAGCTTTCTCCAAGGCCTGCTGCTCCAGCAAGACCAGCACCGCAAAGCCGTGGGAATAAAAGTAGGTCAGGGGATTTCAGATTTGCCTTTGCTTTAAATACAGGTTTGAGTTTTACTCAGCCACGTCCCAGCAAGGACATGTCAAAGTCACCATTCACCGTCCTGGGCCTCAGGTATCCTTGTTGTGAGACAGGTAAATGTCCAGTGAACTTCTGAGGATTAAAGGTTGTGTTAAGTGTGAAAACACTTAGTAAACTGTCAAGCCCCCTTTGTTATTCTTAATCCTCTAATCACACTCTTACACTGGAGGAGATGTTTAATCTTTACATCTTGAAGGAGATTTTCAGTTGTTTTGTTTTGCCTTCCTTAATTAGAAAGGTATTGATCTTGGTGTGTGTGTATGTGCGCGCGCGCGCGTGTGTGTGTGTGCGTGTGTGTTTCCTTGCTTTAAGATTTCAAACCCAGTTTCCAAGTCAGGAACCAGTTCAGGCAATGAAAGGAACGTGAACTTCCCAATCCCTCGGAAGTCATGATTTCCCATCGCAGTTGGGTCATTTCCAAGTTGGGTGACTTGAACGTCACGTAGACCTTCTGACTATTTATTGATCTATAAAAGAGAAGTGAAAACACAGCATGTGCTACTTTAGGGTAGGGACACACTGCCTTGATCCATTCTGAAAACGAGAGAATTCTTTTATCCTTGGGATGCATGCCAGCGACCCTCGGAGAGCCCAGGAATGCTCTGGCTGCTCCTGACTGGCATGCACAGCCCACAGGGCTTCCGCGGAGCCGGAGGCTGCCTGCCTGAGGCGCTCGCTCCGTGGCAGGCTGCCCAGCTCCCTTCGGCACCCTCTCTGCTTATGTATAACTCCAGACTTGTATTGATATCTGCATGCATATGTTGGCTTAGCTCCCCCTTCTCGGGCGATAGATTGCTTCTGCTGAAGCTGCCAGAGCAATATTTTGAAAATAGACATCCATTTCTAGAGAAAAGAGATCCAAATAGATTTTTTCTCTTTTACATTAAAAATCATTATATCACTATCTTTCATGGCAGCATGATTTTAGAAGCTGTTAAGTCACTCTTGCAATGACCAACCCGGGGTGGAAGGGGAAGTGTTTCTGGGGGAAATTTGTTGGACTTTATGTATAGAGAATATGGAGCAGGTCTGCGCCAGCAAGGTGTCTAGTGTCTCAATTTTATCCTTGTATTGTGAGTTGAAGGTGCCCCCTTCAACCCCTCAAATCATATGTGGAAGTGTCCACCCCTCGCACCATGGAATGTGACCTTATTTGGAAACAGGGTCACGGTAGATGTGATTAGCTGAGGGAGGTGAGGTCATGCTGGAGTACAGTGGGCTCCACTCCCACAATGCTGATGCACTTAGCACAGCCGAGGGGAACTTGGCATAGACACCACCACAGGGAGGGGCATGAAAAAAGCAAGATTGAGTGATATCTCAACTAGCTGAGGAGCCCCAAAGGTTGCCAGCTAACCCCCAGAAGCTAGGAGAGACACCATTTGCATTTATTTTTATTATCAGTCTGAGTCTCCTTGCTAAAATATAAGGTCCAGAAAGTCAGAGATTCTTTTCCTGACCAAATCACTGATCATATCCCCATGTTTAGAAGAACAATGTCTGCCATATATCGGGTTTCTAATAGCTTTTGTTGTTGAAAGATTTAAAATACATTTATTTGCATACTTCCAATGTTACTACTGAGTTTATGGTTGCATCTGATTGAGAGAAATGCCAAAAGAAGCTCAGAGAAAATATTGGTGGAGAAAACAAAGCCTTAGCATCAACAGGCAACAGCCTCTATTTTGTTATTTCCAAATGTGTTTACACTTGTATTTTTTTTCATAGTTTAAAGTTTTTTTTCATTTATTTATATTATTATTTATTTTCTTACATCATTGTTCTTTTTTGTACAGTAATGGTTTCTCCCCTCAGGTGTATTCCCTGCAGTTCCCCACCACCATGTCACCTGTGAGCCATCACCACAGACCCCTGTGCACCTCCCTGCCCTGTTGTGAGGCCCTCCTCTCCCTTGGTCAGCTTGCAAGTTGTATTTTTTAATTATATTGTCTTTAGGATACGGTGACAAAATGTTAGATGAGCAGTTTAGATATTCTCTAGAGCAACCTACGTCTATACGGTTGCAACTAGTCACAGGTGGTTCTTTATACTTATATCAATTAAAGTGATTTAAGTTAAAACTTTAGTTTCTCCATCACATTGGCCTCATCTTGGTTGCTCAGTAGTCACACGCGGCCAGTGGCTGTAGATCTGAAGAGAAGCTGTGGACAGTCCCCCTGTTCAGAAAGAAGTGCTCCAGGGTGTCTGGGCATTTCAGATCAGGAGATGAAGGCTCCATATTGGTTGAGGAAATTTTCATGCTTCCTTGGTCACGTATCGACTGGATGAAATTGATTTAGGTGACGCCAGTTCTGCTAATTTCTTGCTTACTTTCTTCCACAATGATGTAACAGATGTGTGATTTAACAGGTTATGGTCTCAGTTGTTCAGATTCTGGGATTTCTCAAATCTACACGAGAGAAGCCTTGTAAGAGAGGGTGTAAATGTGTGTAACGTTTCGGTGGTTCAGGCGTGTGCAGAGTTCCAATGACAGAGCCACCTGGTCTATGTTGGGGGGCACGGGGTTGTGCCCCAAGCTATGGAAAGGACATGAGCCACCTGTAAACCTCTCAAGCTTCCAGGCTATGGAGGATGCATATTAACACCCCTAGCATCTGGTCTAACACATATTAGGTTCTTCATACATGTCTGTTGTTGGCATATATTTGTCTTCATCTATGCTCTTTCGTTGTTTGTTGTTGCCCAATAAATAGATCAGATAACCAGCCAGCTGACAAATTAACCAGCCAACTAACACATGGCAGATGAACGAGGGCCAAGCACATCTGTCACATGGCACACCATTCTGAGCAATAAACAGGCACCAGAATCTCAGAGGTTTTCCACCCCACAAGTTTGCTTTCTGTTTAATTTTACATTTCTAAAACAGGTCTGAGTGGGATGAGTTCTGCACGGTCATTCAGGGACCGAGTCTGATGTGCCATCTGCAGCAACCTGAGCATGGCCTGTAAGATTGGCAAGGTGGAGAAAAGAGGTGGAGGAAGGGTGGGGCTCTTAGTGGCTGGAGTCACCTCTACTCAAAGGTCATTATCAAGAACTTGTCATATAACCCCATTGTCTGCAAGGGAGAGTGGGAAATGTATTTGGGGAGCACTGGCCGTCCCCACCCAAGAGCACACAGGACCATGCCAGAGCCTTCAACATCATCTATTAGTGGTTTTCAAGTTACTTTTTTTTAAGGGACAAAATGCTTTCTATAAATATAATACATATATATATCTTATATATAATATATAATATACAAATAAAGGAAGCTTTCTGGTTAAGATTAGGGCACAGAGGAGGCTCCTCAAACCTACCACTCCACAAGCCCTCTGTACTCGCTCTGTGCCTTCCATTTTCCTCCAGGGAACCCAGGACTCCTCGGCCACTCCAGGGAACTCTCCATACTGAGGAATCCCCCACAAGTGCCCTTTGGAAAGACAGCTCTGGCCCAGTTACATGGGGGGGGAGGTGGTAGGGAGAAGCGTGCTAGAGGCAGGGTGTGCAGTGTGTGGGTCAGGGCAGGGACGGAGGTAAGTTCAGGGTTGCTGGAGCCATTCAGATGCCAGAGGGTGAGGGTCTGGTCTGGGTCTTCTCAGCTCTCTCCATGTTTCCCAGTTTCTTCCAGCTCAAGATTCTGAGTCTGTTTCTCAGCCTGATGATGCTGAAGCCACGAGACTGAGGTCATTCTACGTTTCCTTCCCCCGCTGACCTAGGTCTGTTTGCTCACGTAGGCGTCAGCAAATGGCTTCTGCAAAGGGCCAGCTGGTGGACGTTTCGGGTCTGAGGGCCACTGACCTCTCGCAATGACCCGACTCTGCAGTTGTGTGACAACAGTGAAGTGGACAACCTCCAGAAGGCGGGCCAAGGTGGGTCCCGTGGAAGTTTTATTTATGAACTCTGAAATTTTAATTTCATATAATTCCCACATGCCATGAGACATGAGTCTTCTGATTTCTCTTCATTAAAAAATGGTAAAATATTCTTACCTCACAGACTATATAAAAATAGACTGTAGTCCAGATTTGGTCTGTGTGGTATTGGGTTGACCCCGTTTTTTAACATTGAATGATTTTATCATTGTGAAAAGGACGCATATTCATGAAGGTGATTTTCTTTGTATTTTTGAAATGGCATATATGGTGATGAAATAAAAATAAAGGCGGGAGGCTAATGTTTTAAATAGTTTTTCCATAGACTGAAAAAAAAACACATTTGAAAGCCCCGTTGATTTAGTCAATGCTAGCGCATTTAAATTTTGCATCACCCCTAGGCACTGTAACAAACCCACACAATTAGAATAAACAAAGCAAAATAAAGTAAGGCTGGAAGGCCCTGGAGTTCCTGGATTCCTTTTCTCCTCTGTAATAGAAACCCAGAAACCAAGACGCCCTCCCTCGGGGCACCACCCACAGTGCAGACCACCAGACCTTGTGAGAATCCCCAAAGTTTGAACTTCTTAAGGCCAAGAAAAGGAAACAATTGTTCTATTTTCCCTTATCAGAGGTTATCCTACCCCTCAAAGCACCGCAATAAAAAAACACATCAACTAAGATGTCAAAAGAAATTTTTGTTCTTAAAGCGATTTCTTCCCAATTCAAGAAGGGAAGTAAACCTTACTGGAGGTCACTTGGAAAATGACTCAAAGGTGTAATATGGGAGCAAAAGTCACCCCAAATCTCAAAGTCTGTGGAAGCCTCGGAACTGACGTATTTGTTATAGAGCAACCCCGATATTAAACGGGTTCCTGGCTGTGGGTCCTCACCCGCGCTTTAAAGGGACTTATGAATACTCTACTACAGACACACACAAAAGGGTTAATAAAAGGTTTATTTACAAGAGGAAAGGAAATAAGGAAAATGTACAACTCAGGGAGAAAATAGGGAAATAAAGTCTTTAATGCGTCCTACCCGATCCGACGACCTGGAAACCCCAAAGTCACTCTCAGAGCTGACCGGACGCTGCTGCTGGCCAAGAGCCCAAAAAAATGGAGAGAGCCCCCCAAAGCCCACGTGTCTGCCTTTTGTATCCACCTGGCTGCTTAACCCCACCCTCAGGTCCCAGCCACCTTCCCTTGGGTGGTGATGGGATTTGGAGTTCCCAGTGTCTTTGGCTTTGACCTGGGGTGGAGGTGGAGTCCACAAAGCCTGTATGGAATTTGCTTTGGGACCGCCTTTCCCCCCTAACAATTCCCCCCTTTCACTTTTTGCCACCATTTCCATGGTGATGAAGATCAAATATATGGAGGTTGGGATGCAGTCTCAGATGAACTTTTTGTCAGGTGACTCAAAGGTGTAATATGGGAGCAAAAGTCACCCCAAATCTCAAAGTCTGTGGAAGCCTCGGAACTGACGTATTTATAACCTGATTGTTTCACTCAGTATGAGACGCTCGGCAGGCCCCCCATGTTACTAAAAGCCTTTGGAATTTTTAGGCCCCCCCTATTTCAGACACGGAACTGGGTGGACACAAGGATGCTAATTTAAACAATCTATCAGAGAGAATCTCTCCCTCAGAGCCAAGACAATATTTTTTTTTTCAAAACCACAGAATGTTGCAAAGATGTATTTTTATTTAATGACTTGATTTATTGAAAATGAGCTTTCACGGACTATCATGCATTCACTCAACAAATACTTAATGTGAGCCACCTTGATGCCAGGCCAGCTTGGCGTCCATGGGCAGCAGGGCTGTGGCTTGTCCTCATGGGACTGACATCCGGGCAACTTGTGGCCAAGTCCTGTGCTGGAATCTGGCTCCTGGGGTGAATACACCTGGTGTCCACTGCCCGGGAACTTTGGGCTAGAGGGGCATGGCGGGGCCCATCACCAGTCACAGCTGTGTGGCATGATGAGGAGGCTCTGCACCCACAGAGCGGGGGCTACAGTTGGGGGGCAGCAAAGAGATGCCTGCAGAACACATGCTGAGTTCAAATATCATTTCCACAGATATTTTGGTTCTGATCCAAGTGCATAGAAACAGATCACACTGGGTCCGTGCAATGTCTTTGCCCAACACTGACCTCAATGGGCAGTGAGGGAGGCTGAGTCTGAAGGAGAACTTGCACTCACCACCGGGAAAGAACAGGTTCTCATCCAGAGCAGCAGCAGCCGGTGGAAAATACTTGGCTTCAGCTGCTTTAAGTCCTGGTCTCAGATGAGGTTGACAAGGGTGTCCTCCTGCCTTAGATACAATCAACACTTGCTGCAGCCAGTATCTCCCTCTGGGAAAGTGTTGGTTCTGCCGAGTGTAGGAGAGATTCCCTCTGATGGGTTGTAGAAATCAGCATCATGTTGTCTGCCCAGATCCCTATCTGTGAAGCGGGGGGAGCCTACTGTCTCTTACCTTCACAAAGTCAGGAAATTAATGAAGATGCCATGTAAGAAGAGGTGGTATAAAAGAGGAGGAAGTCTTTCAACAACCAATTTAAAAATGAAGCATTTACCATTTGGGAAGAATGTCTTAGACTTTCTAAGACGTTTCTACATGTGATTATTAATATTTTTAACCACACAAGATGAACACGTATAAGCAGACTATTTCTGAAGACCTGCATTCATTCTATAGAACACAGGTTCCAGATTCTTCGGAAACCCCTGATAGAGGCTTATGTTACAGGCCCCGACTGTCCACTCTAAGGCAAGCTATTGAAAATCTATGTGACACCATTTCTTCTCTTGCAAAACTCTGCCTTGTCGCACTGCTCTGAGGAATCAGTGAGCTCTCGGGGATGCTGTAACCAAGGGCCCTTAATCTCTGCAGACCCACCTTGACATTATTCCACTCTGGTTGTGTTACATCATTTCTCAACGCAATCCGAGTTTTCATGAACGCGACACGCTGTTGGACGCAGTGCTGGCCACCAGCTCAGCGCAGGCCTTCACCTGCATGGCTGCTAACTCACTTCTCTTCCCTTTTGTATCTTTCAGGCTAAGTTCTGGATTTAAAAAGTCAGTTTCCAAACACCTGTTTTGAAAATGTGAATTTTTCTGCTTGTGATTGATCCATTAGAAAATAATCTGCGCGCAATGAGCATGTACATTAGTTCATCCACAGGAAACAGCACAATGGCCCCCAGCTCTGAGGGAATTATGCAAACAGTACAGCCCCCTTTCTACCAGCCGCACCAGTCCGGTCTCGTGCTTGAATGTCCTCCCCTCCCCGATCAGCCTCCTCTGTCCACTTCACAGCAACTCATAATCTGGACCCTGGCAACACCCGTTTGCATGAGTGGGTGAGTATGTGTTCTCATGAAAAGTGTTGAGTGTCATGACCCCACATTTTCCCTAAATCCTTTGGATCTTATTGCACATGTGCCCACAGTGCTATTCACAGGAGCACACAGGTTGTGATCTAGAACTTGGCATGTGGGACCTGGTGTTTCCCTATTTTGTCTTGCTGGACTTGCTTTTGAGATCAATTTTGCTAATTTTTTATTAAGTTTAATCAGCTATTCCAAGCCCGTGGTTTATTCTAATTGTACACATGGACCATCTGGGGTCTAGATACAGTACAGTCCACCTCAGCTTTTCATAAGTGAGTGGTGAAATGACCTGGAATTACCTGTGTCTCCTATCCCAGGGAAGCAGCTTGTTGCCATGTAAACAGTGTGGGTGAACAACAGTGACATAAGACCATGCAAGCAAGGCATGAGGAACCTCACTTTTGCTGTTCATGAAGAACCTGAAGCCCAGAACACCTGGTACCTGACGTGTTGTCAGTCCATGAGCTCAGATCAGGTCTCCCATCCATGGTTTCAGACTTCGAGGCCTATGGATCCTGCTTTCTCTCCTAATGTTTCAATAAATGCAATGACATCATGATGGGAGGATCAAACCAGACCATTCTGGAGCCGCTGTTACGAGCCTCAAGCTCTTCAGCAGGCTCCCTCAGTCATGCCCTTAACTTAAGCCAGACACTGGAGAGCTGCAGTTAGTCCACTTTGACAGAAGAGGAAGCTGTGTCCTGAGAGGCAATAGGACACATTGAACAACTAAACACGGGCAAATTCTGACCAGAGGACCCACAGATGTGAACTACACACCCACGCTGTTTAGATCACCCCTGTGGCCCACCGTGGGCATGAGAAGAGGCCAAGAGTCAACAGAATAGGCAGAGGGTCCATCCTATGGGAGCCTGTCCTGGCCCTTCCAGCACAGGGGCATGCTGGGGAATGGCAGGGGGTGGCCTGCCCACCCTGTAGGTTTGCCAAGATCAGAGACTGTGTGCACCCGGAGACTATGTGCACCCGGAGACTATGTGAACTGTGTGCACTGTCGTGCAGAGAGCTGTGAGGAAGTCTTTTTAGCTTGGCTTCCTGACTCTGGGGAGCAGAGGTCTATGGCAACAGGATTCCATCTTCCTTGACAACTGGCCCTGCTTAGTCCTGTCTTCATGGCTGACCACCGCAAGATTCTCAGAACTGGTCTCAAAATCCCCTGCTTGGGTGCGCAGGATGTTTTGAGTTCCGAGTGATGAAATTCTTTGAGGTTGAGGAGAAGCTCTGTCCTTGCCTAGGTCCGTCACCCTCCCCTAATCTAGGAAGAGATCATCCTGCCCTAAGCTTCTGGCCTGTTTCTAATCAGAGAAGCAATTACTGCTCTCCCTTTAATGATCTAGAAACATATAGCATGGGAGTCTCTTCCCGTTTATCAGTGAACATGTCCCTCTCCCTAAAAATCTCCTCTTTATTCTCAGAGTTAGGATGAGGTACCCCCTTCTTGTCTGTCATATGAAGTCTCCTCTCCATTTGTCTAAACTCAGGATAAATATCCCTGGTCTATTCTACTATTCTTAGAATTTACAACCATGCACATTATTCATGTTCATTTCATGTATTAAATTTTGGTCTTTCCTCCAACTAACCAGTCTGATGTTAATTTGTCCATCCAGCCTTAGGACCCAGCCTTAGAAATTTCCCCCTGTGCCCCAACATATTTCTGCCCTAAGAAACCATGGACACTCTTTGAAATCCTTCAGGTAATATGGAGCTCACCTAGTCTGCAAGAAAATGGCCTTCATAGGAAATCAGAGAGGAAAGAGTTGCTTCTGTGTGCACCTGTTTTTGTCCATTGCCAAGAACTCTGAAGATTAGGTGGCATTGTCAGAAGGATTTCATGGAGCACGTTCTGAGTGTGAGTACCCTGCCCCAGGCTCCACCCCTTCTGCATTGCATTTCATGATGAGGCTCTCTATTCTCGACCCTCTGGGACTGACTCTGAGGTGTTGGGGTGGGGCGAGAGAAGTGACATAAGACACACTTAATAAGTGTGTTGGTCTGCTCAGCTGCCACAGCAAAACACCACAAACCTGGGGACTCAGACCAGAGACAACTCCAGGTACTGAGGTTGGACATCCGTGGTCACAGCTGGCTCTCTGGCTGGCTTGTAGACAGCCACCGTCTGCTGCATTCTCGTGTGGCTGTTCCCCTGTGTGTCCTTAAGACACTGGGATGTCTGGCCTCTCTTACTCTTCTGACTCCAATCACTGGTGACCTTCATAACTTAATGATCTCTCTAAAAGCCTCCAGCTATAGTCACATGAAGGTTAAGGTTTCCACAAATAAATTGGGGGATGGGGTATAATTTGTCCATGGCACTCAATAAAATTTTTTACTCTATCTGAGACCCTGATGATATGAAAGGCATCAGACTGTGGATTTTTCATTATTTATTGTGTTATTCAGTGCTTGTAAAGTCTTCCTGGTCCTTGTAAATGGTAGATGTTTATGGCCTCATTTTTAAAGGTGAGAGAATGGATGTCAGAGAGGTTGAACTCACATGTGTTTCTCTATGGAGATGACCCCATGTCTTAGATTCAGTCTTAATCTCTCTCTCCCTCCATTTCATTTCTGCCTCTGTTACAGCAGCAACTGTTGCCTCCAACACAAAGTCCATCTCAGACTTTGTGATTCTGTCTTTGTGACTGTGCTTCTCAGGAGTTTTTGCTGAATGATCTAGTCATGTCTGTTTTGCTTCACCATCCTGCTGACCCATGTTCTACCCCTACTTTTTGAAATTTGTCTTGATAGGATCACAGGAGTTGGGACAAAGCTGGAATAGTAGTAAAAAGTTAAAAAAGTTTTAATGAAAGACAGTTCTCTCCATACACTTAAAAAGAAAGAAAACTAAATCTGCAAAAATTAAGGAATTCAGCTTCTTGTGCAGGCAGAGGAGCAAATGTCTGGATGATTTGGGGCATGTGGACAGGAAGGGAGGAGAGAGAAGAGAAGAGAGAGAGAGAGGCTTTGAAAATCAAACAAGAGGAGAAAACTGCTGAATAAGGTCATTCATTATCCTCTCTTTGCACTTCAAACACATGGTAATTGTTGATTAGCTAACAAGTTGTATCTTAATTACAGGCCATTAGGCACCATTAATAAAGGAAACCAATTCCACAGGAATCTGAAATTCATTTCTTACATTTCCTTCCCTAGAAAGATCTACTTAAAAAAGATGGAATCTCTACTTGAATCCTGTGACAACTCAAGCTTTGTAGTGCTTCCGTAGCTCAGCTCCACTGTCACCTTCTCCAGGAAGTCTCCCTGGATTTTCCCTCCCCCTGCTTTCTTGAGGAACTAAAGTAGTTCTTCCAGCCCTGAGTTTTCTAGAGGCAGATTCCTACCTTGCTTAAATCCAAATGTTCTGTCTGCTTGTCTATCTCTCAGGTAACCTCGATTTTCCTATGAAATAATAAGAATTACCATTCTCTGTTGAATCTCTGTAACTATACACCCTTCTGTTTACTTCAACCATCTAATTTGGTCTTCCCAACAATCCACCAGCGTTGACATCATTGTCTCTCTCTAAGGATAAGATCACTGATGCTCAGGATGGCTAATGTCCTTCCCAAGGTCATAAAGGTGGTAAGTGGCAGGGCCAGACTGACGAGTAGAACTCATGATCTTTCCAGAAGCAAAATTAAGTAGACAAGTACTGAAGATCCCATTTTCTCTTTCCAACACAAGCTCCCACTTCCCAGGAGTCCTGTGCAGGTGTCAGTTGTGTGTTTCTGGAGATGAGTGAAGGTGACGACTGCTCTGGGCCTCATTAGGACCACAGCAAGCACACTGGCTGTAAGGACAGAAGCAACTAGAGCCAAGTGTCCTGAGGATGGGGACGCAAAGTGACTGGGACTCCCTTACTGGGCTGATGAGCGTGTAAAATGCACAAGCATTGTGGGAGAGCATTTGGCAGTCTTTACAAAGTCAAACACACTGATCAGATGACCCAGAGACTCTACTTTGAGTTTAACTGGGGAGAAACCGAAGCACCCATTCAAATGTTCATTCATTGAAAACAAACACTGTGAACGAAAATAATCCATTCAACAAAGAGTTTTAGCTGAGTCAGAGCAGCATTATTCACAACACCCAAAGCCTGGAAGCAGCCCAGGTCCATTCACAGGTGAAGGGATGAGGAAAAGACAACGTTGGTGCATTCGGATTGTAACAGGGTGGTCCCCAGGAAAGGGGGAGGTTCCCTGCCCCACCCAAGGGAGGGTGGAGCTGAGCAGGGAGAGGAGAAGCTGCAGAAGAGACTGAGGAAGGAAGCAGGATGGAGCCAGGAGACCTGGAGGAGGTGCGTGGAGCCTAGAGACACGTGAAGAAACTGCGCTTGTCTTTTGGTCGTGGACTGGGTGACCCAGATGTGGGTGAGACCCGTGGGGAGGTGACCATGGCAGCTTTTATCTTGATGTTGATTTTGCTCTTTTCCTACCGGGCTTGTCTGGTTGTTTCTGGCCCTTTTCTGTGGGTCCCCACTGGAAGATGCTTTAGACTTGTGGCAGGCTTTGGGGCCTTGTTCTGGGCCAATCCCATTTGGATGGACTTTTACCCACGAGGAGACGGGTAACTTTGGGTACTTCATTTAGAAACTAGACTCTTTGCCTTACCTGTATTGTTTCCTAGTTTTATTAAAGTTCCTTCCCATTAAAGTCTCCTATGTTTTGTGTTGATGCGGCGGATGGCAGAACCCATGTAGAATAGGCAGGTTTGCGGGGTTTGGGCTGCCCCTCTCCCTGTCCTATAACAGGATGATGGGCTTTTTTAAATGTTACCAAGTATTGAGCATAAAGGAGTGACTTGGACAGGCCCTGTTTATTTTTAAACACTAGTTCCCCAGTGGCAATGTATTGCTGCTTCCCAAAGCAGTACAATCCCAAATTGCATCCAAAGAAAGTCCCCAATATCTAGACTTAATCATGAGGGACAGTGATTATTCTAATGCACGTTACAGCAGCCATGACACAGTAAGATCCTGCCCTTTGGGCCCCCAGATCTGGGGCTGGGACCGACGTGTCCTTTCACTCACTTCCCTTGGATGGAGGCCCCATTCTAAGGAGCAAGATTTATTTATTTCCCATTAGCAAGAGCTCCATTCGCAGACCGGGAAGACTATGCTACTTTCCCGAGCAAGAAGCCGAGGAGGACTGTAGAGGGAGTCAGGAGAGGGCCAGGAGCCTGTGCTCCCACTGGAACCGGGTCCGTGTCCATGTGTGGGGTAGCAAAGAGGTCAGGCTTTTGCACCCCCTGCCTCTGTGGCCATCACCTGCAGCCTTGAATGCAGGAGGCGCGGGCGTGTGGGCCAGGGGGCGCTGCCTGGTAGTAACACCTGGAGTGTGGTGGGGGCCTGCATGAGTGGGCGCACCTGGGCCTGGGGCTGCGCAAGTAAGGGTAGCATCACAGAGGACGACCGGGTGCGGCAGAGGACCGTGCAGCCCAGTGCAGTGGAGACCAGTGGAGACCATGAGAGAACGCCAGGGAGCCCAGAGAGAGTAAAGGTTTGTGGGGGGCTGAGAGGCCTGCCAGCCTCCTGCTCCCCCACCCCAGTCCCCTGCCTGCCGCAGTACACATGGTATAGAGAGATCATTAAAAGCCTGAAAAAGCCACTGAGGGCTCCGGGACTCACCTTTACCCGTCTGTCTGGATCATAGAGAACCTGTCCCGGGCCTGCTGGCAAAACACCAGGGTCCCAGAATCCGCCTTGCGTCCGCTGGGCCTCCATCACCCACATCGTCTAGTGTTCAGAGCAGGATTATGAGCACCTCTGTGGGAGGACTAGGAGGAGAGAGGCCTCATGTGCACAGCAGTCAGGTCCTTGCTTACAAGGCGGAGAGCACATGGGGAGGGATGGGCCTTCCCGTCGCGTGGCGCACACTCGGGGCCTTGGGATCTGGAGGGTGGAGGAAGGAAGCTTGGACTCGGGCAAGCTGGCCAGAGGATTTGGGGCTGCCAGAGGAAGGATTGGAGCTGGATGCGCACATGTGAAATGAATGAGTGTTGATGGGGCGACGCTCCCCTCCCACCCAGTGTCGCCATCTAGAGGATGAGGCCGAGTCGAAAGGCCACAGGCTTGGAAATCTGACAGCTGGACACAGCGGCTCTGCCAGTAGGTGTGTGAGGCCTTGGCAGGGGGCTCAGCCTCTCGGAGCCTCCATTTATCATCTGCAAGTAGGGAAATAGGAATAACTGTGTGATAGGATGTTGTGAAAATTAAGAGAATACTGGATGAAGGCTGTTACAGCCCCTGATACAAGGTTCCATGCCCCTACTTTGCCGAACGTAAGATCTTTTGTCTTGGATTTTGCCATCATCTTTTCCCTCTGTTTCCAGACTCCCGACGCTCGCCCAGTCTCTCCCACCACCTCCTGATCTAGGGAAGTAAAGGAGCTGAGGCCAGTCGCTGCTCCAAAGCCAGGGTCTTGTGCCAGGATCCTTGACGCTGGGTGTCTGACTCCTTTGAGGAATGAAGGGTCTTGCTCTCAGTAGAAGGCCAGCTGGACATCTGTTCTAGAGTATTGCGTCCGCACTGATGAGGAGTTACCAACTGTACCCCTAAGTTTGTCCACCTTAAGTGACAATCTCCAGGCTGCACTGGTTATTCTTAGGTCCAATCGATTGTCCAGTTCCTGATGGTAACCGTTGAGAAGCACTGAACAGCCGTCAGCAGCAGAGCAAAGTCAAGGGCACCACCAGCCCCTCACGCTGCAGTCACTGTCGCCCCGTCACACAGCCAGAGGCAGTGCTTGTCCTTCTTCAGCCTCCATCTGGGCTGCTTTGCACCAGGGAGCAGCCAGGCGTGACATACGTGGTCACTCTCATCCCCCACCCACCTCTGCACACTCCATTCTGGACCTCAGATTCCACCACCAGGCAGAGGACGGCACTTGAGCCAGGCAGTTCCCCGAGCTTCTGGCTAGAGACACAGCCTTCCCCTAAATGGGACTCTGCTGCTGCACTGGATTTTCTGTGGAGATGTTGGTTTTGCAATGATGTTTCCACACTGTTGCCAGGTGTAAAACAAGCACAGCAAGAAAACAAAACAGAACATCAAAGAAACCTCCAATGCTACACTTTCACATGGTGATTTTAAGCTTGTCTTAACCCCCAAAGACCTGATCTTTCGGGTTCACAAACAAGCCGGCTTTGAAGGTTAGCCTGAGAAACAGCCAGACTTACCCACTCACGTGGGGGTGACGCCTCGGAGGTGAATGCGGAGGGGTCTATGCAAAGAAATCGTAACAGGTTACGTGGTTCTTGACCTTCATTACAGTGGGCGAAAGTCTTTGCTGGTTTTGTAGAAAACCCAACCGTCTAGTATGTCCATAAAATTACCAAGTTAGTGAATGAAAGTGTATTATTAGTCGCCTGGACTAAGCAGCCTTTGTACTTTTTTTTTCCACATCAGGAGATAGAACATAGTAATTTGACTTAAAGGAATATTCAAATGCAACACGTGACCTCTTCATGCACACAAATAAACTACTTTTCCATGACCTGAATTAAATGGAAATGGCACGGGTTTGCAATTACACAAACATGAGTTCACATTCCTAATATGGCACGAGCTGTATAGCTTCTTGCAAAAATTTGACTCATACATTCCTTTCTTCTCAAATGAAGAGAAAACACTTCTACCATGTGATTGCTTTGCTTCCATAGAAATATTGCCCCAGAATGGTAGTAGAAATATAGTTGGAGGCATTGCATCCTGAAATCCTGAGTTCTTTTTTTTAATCAAATATTTAATTTTATATAATTCTTACATCTTTTTTCATCTTTGCACAATGTATGCATTTTCATTTTGGTTATATTCCCCATACAATTGCACCTCCCCCCTTATTTTGACTCTAGTCTCCCTCCCCCGCCCCTTCGTAGTGTGTCTCTGGTTTGTACTTGCTTGTTGATTTTGATTTTTATTTTGTACTTTGAATCACATAATAATGATAACAGCAACAATCACAAGGTCACCTTAATATTTTAGAAATCACAATGCTGTGAGCTCAGCAATCATTCTCACCATGGCCCGAAGACATGGAAGCTGTGCTCCCAACACTCTTTATTTAGTGCTCCCACTGCCTCTGGGGTCTCCACTGACAGATGAGGAGGCTGAAGGCTACAGAGGGTAAGGGAATGCCCCTCTCACATCACGAATTGCAGTTAGCTGCCTTGGCAGGCTGTTTTATTACAGAAACCACGCTCTTGAGTACACTGAGTAAGGAAGCTGGGCCTCACGGTAGTTAAGTGACTTGCCTGAAGTCAGGAGATCCAGGATAGGACTCAGTGATGGCTCTTGGGCTCCCTGTCCCAGATACCTCCAGTTCATCACAGCAATGCTTACCGTGGAGCCTGTACGTGTCCAGGTAACATGCTTTCATATACTCGAGCCTTCAAGGGCAGCAGCTCTGGCCTTGTAGCTTACAGTTAAGTGTGATTCAAGCAGGCAGAGGAAAGATCCAAGTTGTCTTACTAATAAGAGATTCGGGCTGGATGTCTGAGGCCATCGTGGCGCCTCTGATGCAGTGGAATGGGCTCTGGGCTCTGGGTCAGTTTCTCTGATAGGACACGCATCCTTGAAGCTCCTCTGTGCTGGATTTAATGAGCCTGACTGTCATCTTCCAGAAGAGCTGCAGGTGAGGCCTCTGCCATCGGGTGGATGGAATCACTCATCGATCGTGTTGTCACACTCGTCAGCCGCCAGGAGAACCAGGGCAGGATGTGAAATCAATCCGACCATCTATTTATAGATGAGCCAGCGCCTTTGTCATGGTGATCAGACCGGTACGCGGAAGACACCATCTGCAGCAAAGGGCCCCACACTTGTCCTCCTGGCCTTCGCACAAGGGAAATTCACTTTCATTCAAAATGATTGTACAAATGGGACTTCCTTCTGCCTACCTTCCTCATCTTCTTCACCCTCCTTCCATTTTATTCTCTGCTTTCTCTTCCCTATGCCTCTTTCTCATCCACCTTCCATCTTTATCACCGCACCAGGAATTATTTAAGGGCCTCCCTGGTGGCACAAGGGGTTAAGATGCAACCTATCGGCAGCCACTGCAACACAAGTTCAATTCCTGCCAGGGAGTTACCCACATGGCGCAGCAGACCTCTCCTGTCTCCCCGCCACTCCCCTCAGCAGTGGATTTCACTCGATCTGCCTGTTCTGCTCCCCACTCTGTCTCTGGTGAATCCTCTCACCCCCTGCATCTCTGGTCTGCACCCCAGCTCTTATATGCTTAAATAAATATTTTTAAAAAATTAAAAAAAATCTAGCATGCATTGGCATTGTGAGACTGCTGTGAAGACTTAAGAGAAGATGCCCCTGTGCCTGCTGCCTACCACTTGCAGCATCTTCCTGGCATGGAAACCACTCCTAACTCTGAATCAATAGACCTATTTCCAACTGTTTCCACCATTTATGCATTTTCTCTCTGACACTGTAGCAGTCACTTGTTAGTTCTAGACGGTAGCCTCCTCACCTATAAAATAAAGCAATAATGGCTACATGACAGGTATTTGGGGGTGGCTTATCTAAAAAAGGAATGAGCTTAATGATGAGGACACAGAGCTTAGTTGGATAATCTTGAGCAAATTAAATTTTCTAAGTCTGCAGATTTGTAAAGTGAGTAGAATAGCGGTATGCATGTCAGATATTGACATGAAGATTAAATGAGATTACATGTATGAAATGTTCAATACAGGCAGAACCTGGCTTCTCAGTACCTAGTTCACAAAGAACTCTTGCAGCATAAGACATGCGGATGTATTTTATTCATGATAAAGCGCTAAGAAAAGGCGTCCTGCCTCGCTCCCTCCTTCCCGCCCTCCCTTCCGCATTCCATCTCTCTCTCTCTCTCTCTCTTTTCCTCATTTCAGAGACTTGTCTTACAGTTGATCTCTGAAAGGGTGGGATTCTGCTTCCACGTAGGATGGAGAAAGCGGCAAAGAATATCTGGTCTGATCACATGGGGTCACCACCCTTCTGAGCCAGTCAGAGGGAAAGTATGTAGCCCCAAGTCCCAAGGGGAACTGCAGTTCCTCCCGGGACTAGAACCCAGGAGAGGTCTGTTTTCCTAAGTGGTTCTCATAGACATGAGTAAGAAGAAAATTTGTTCTCTCTCTCTTTCTCTCTCACACGCGCACACACACACACACACACACACACATGCACATGCACGCACATGCACGCACCTTTATCTTGAACTTCTAGTCTCCAGAAATAATTTTTGTGGAAGCTGAAGAAGACTAAGACAAAAGTAACCTGCAATGCACCTCCATCAGGGCTGCGCCAAGGACAGTGAGATCATACCGTGTCTTCCCTCCACATTTTCCTTGATCATTTCAGTTTAAATATGTGCGTTATAGATACATACATGTCACCCCAGAGACTGTCGCTAAATTTGTTCTAAATTATACACCCAACGGATACTGTATGAGAACATTTTCTTGTCAGACAGGATATTTCCTCTTCTTCCTTCTCTCTTTACACCTCTTTTTCCAACATTGATGAAAAGACTCTTATCACGGAACCCCTATCGTTTACCCCCCATATTAGTAAGGCATTCCCTTATGTAGGGTCAGGACTGGACACGGTGCAGGTTTTCTGATCCCATGCAGACTGGGTGAAGGAGGAGTCAGAGTCCTCAGTGGTTTTTGGCAGGTCTTTTATTGGGGTTCACTAGGCATATGGCAGGCAGGGGTGCTGGCTGGGGGGGCTGGGAGGCAAGTCTTCACTCTATCTGGGCTCTCTGGCGTTCGTTCTGCTGCTTCTCGGCTTCTCTTTTGGCTTCTGCTTTGGCTTCTCCTGGCATCCCCGTGACGCCGCCCTTAAAAGCACAGTCTCAGCCCAGGTGCTCACAGTCTCACCCACTCCAGGCGCCGCCGTCAGGCATGCATTCAGGATCACAGGGTTCCCTCATCTATCCTGATGGCGGGAGGGCAGAAAAGCCTGACATTTTTCCTTACCCTACACCTTAGTATACCCAGAGTGCCATGCAAAACACCCCGCAGACGGGGCGATGTAAATCATGTTTCCTTCTCACAGATCTGAGACAGAAATGCCCCAGGGCGGCGAGGGGGGAGCTGCCGGCCGACTGTTGCTGTGGACGCCCCTCCCAGGCCTTCCACCCTTGCCCTTCCTCACACGCAGGCCAGAGGGCAAACTCTGGTCTCTTCTTGTTTTTTTAAGATTTATTTTTATACAAGAGCTGGGGTACAGGCCAGAGGTGCGGGGGGCGAGAGGATTCACCAGAGACGGAGCAGGGAGCAGAACAGACAGAAGGACTGAAATACACTGCTGAGGGGAGCAGCGGGTGAGGCAGGACAGGTCTGCTGCACCATGTGGGTAGCTCCCTGGCCGGCTGGGATTCGAACCCACGCTGCAGAGGCTGCAGACAGCTTCACTGCGCTGTGCTTGACCCACTGCGCCACTGGGGAGGCCCAACTCTGGTCCCTTCTTCTGAGTGGACAATGATCCTGTTGTACCACCCCATCCTCATGACCTCATCTAGACCTACTTGCCTCCCAAGTAAATATTTGTAAGTCACTTGGAAGACAGCAAGGCCAGATGGAAAGTGTCAGGGACGCATCTGACGCCTGCGTATCGTGGATGCGTCTGAGGCTGATTATCCATCAGGAGGGAGCTTGGCAGGTAATCCCGTCGCTGTTCCTGTTTTAAGGCATGGATGCCCCCCAAGTTTTTGAATTGCAAAGAGAGTGTCAGCTCATCGACAATTTCCAAGTGCATTATATGGAGTGTCTGTGAATAAAAATAGCTCTATTCCTGGTGAGGAAATTGTTTTTCCTCTCACCTACTGAAGAGGACCATTCTTGCCTCTTGGGGGCTTCAGAGAATGCAAAGTGGGGAAGCAGGCCTCCAGGAGATGCCGGGTCTGTTAGGTTACGAGCAGCGAGCAATGCCAAGTGTAAAGGAGGCGTCTCTACTCTTCCTCGTGGGTGGCCTGGGCCGGGCAGCACTGCCCTCCTTCTATAAACATCTGACAGGTCCAAAGTCCACGGGATTATTTTTAATGTCACAAGTGATAAAAGCAAGGCTCTGAAGGATTCAGAGGAGAGAAGTTGCCCTGTGGAATGTCAGAGAAAAGAGCTCACAAGTGATAAAAATTGTGAATAATTTAAGACTTTCCAGGGTTGAGTGTGATCATAGCAGTTAATTTGTTTCCCTGGCCCTTGGCTTTGAAACCCACAGGCTCTCCAACAGCTAAGTCACTGCCGTAGCTGGCCGACCCCATCCACACAGCCGCTAGGGGTGGGGGTGTCAGGGGTGGGGGCGCCAGGGATGGGGGCCAGCTGAAACTTGTTTGTATTTCCTTTGTTTTCATTCATGGCCAAATGGTGATACAAGTTAAAAAGATTGTGCAAGTACTTAAAGAGCTGTTCACTGTCTAGATAGTCTCTCTTCTCCCTTCCCCTCCTGGCACCTGCTTATTTATTTATTTTTGAGACACATCACCTTGCATGCTATAATGCCTGGGTGACTGAGTAGGCCCATTTCTTGGCCCATCTGCTCTGAGGCTGTCCTGACACACGCAGACTCGCCACTCAGCCAGACGTAGCCTCAGCCGGGGCGCCCGGTCACCCCCCCCCAAAAGACTCCGGCAGAGGCCCTCAGCAAAATTACCCCCCTGAGTGTGAAAGATTCAGCTGCCACGTATGCACTGATGACTCTTGAATCTTGACCTCTTGCTGAAGATCCAGACCCACACCCCAAATTGCATAGTGTAGACATAGCCATTTTGGTTGTCCACAAGCTCCTCAAACTCAAAATTTCCAAAACTGGACTCCTCATACCACTTCCTTCCCCTGAGAAAACCTCCTTTGAGTTCTTGCATTATAATTTATGTAGTCATTCATCATCCACAGAACAAAGAGTGAGCCCCGCTCCCATATCATTCCTCATTCACTCACCAAAGCCCAGCACGTCAAGCTGCTTACACATCTTTCAGTTCTGCCCCTGCCTTGCCGTCTCAAGCACTTGTCCCTGCTCAGCACACCTCCTGAAAAGCCACATGGGTCTCACTGGCTCTGGTCTCTTCCCATTAAAAACCTCTTCTATTCTGTCTTTACTTTGGCAACAGTAGAAGGTAAATTTAGCAAGTGGCTCCACATTGCATTCCATAAGAAATTGTGTGAGTTCCAGCAATATGACTGTTAGCTCAGGTGGTTCTTCTGATGTGGTAGGACAAGCCAGGAGCAGATAAGCATACGTGGAAAGAACCCATAAAACAGCTTCTAGAAGGCTCTGATTTTGAAGGGAAATGGCAATTTTGAAGAAAGAAATATCAGAATTTTCCACACTATGGGAGGTGTTGCCAGAAAGGGTAGCCATGTTGCCACATGACGTGGGATGACTAAAGCTCTGGGGGAACCGCACTGACTCTGCTCTGAGCAGGGCCCCCTCAAGTCCAGGTGTAGGGTCAGGAATGGACACGGTGCAGGTTTTCTGACCCATGCAGACTGGGTGAAGGAGGAGTCACAGTCCTCAGTTGAAACCAGCTGAAACTTGTTTGTATTTGCTTTGTTTTCAGTGGTTTTGCAGGTTTTTATTGGGGTTTACCAGGTACATGGCAGGCAGGGGTGCTGGGGGGCCGGGAGGCTGGCAGGACTCCCAGCCCCCAGTAAGTCTTCACTCTATCTGGGCTCTCTGGCCTTCTCTCTGCTTCTCTGCTCTTCTGTTCTTTCTTGGCTTCTGCTGACATCCCCGTGACGCCACCCTTAAAAAGCCCAGTCTCAGCCAAGTGAATCCCATCTACCTTTGCCCACACCCTGCTCCAGGTGCCCGCCATCAGGCATGCATTCAGGACCACAAGGATCCATCGTCTATCCTGATGGCGGGAGGGCAGAAAAGCCTGACATTTTTCCTTACCCTACACCAGGGTACCCACAACACCAGAAGGTGAGGGGTGCATTCTAGGAAGGCGAGCACTGGAGAGGGCACTGGCAAGTGCTGTGTGCAAACGCTGCAAGATTCTGACTGAAAGATTCTGACTGGCCCCAGAGCACACTCAGGGCGAGCTTCTTGAAAGGTAAAAGGAGCGACTGATTTGAAGAGCTACTCACTGCAGGTGAGACAGGGTCTCCGCCTAAGTGTAGCCAAGTGAGTCGTCACCTAAGACAAAGGCATCATCTAAACTCACAGTCTCATCAGCGGAACACTCAGCCGGCTCAGGGTGCATCTGACATTGCCTGACCCGAGCAGAACCACGGAAATGATCTCATTCTCCAGGGGAGACACAGCCCACGGAAATGTGAGATTACACAAATGTTGAAATTAGCTGGCAACCGCTCCAAATTTGCTCGATGTGGTTAAAGAAAATAAGTTCCATAGCAGGAATTTAGAAAACCTAAATAAGGGACCAGGAAAAAGACTAATTATATTAAAGTAAAAATCAAAATCAACAAGCAACTATAAACCAGAGACACACGGTGGGGCGGAGAGGAAGAAGGATCAAAGCAAGGGGGGTGGGAACTGTATGGGGCTAGAGCCAAGGTGAAAATGCATGCGTTGTGCAAAAATGAAAAATGATGCAAAAAATATATAAAATTAAATAATAAAAAATTAAAAAACACTAAAAAAAAACCAAAATAAGTTCCTTTTGCATGAAAATATGTACTCCCTAAGCAGAGAAATAGTAGATAGGAAATGGAACTATTAGGAAATCTTAGCATTCAGAGATGCTGTATCTGAATTTCTTTTAAAGTGATGGATTTCATAAAATTATAATTTGTGATTAAAAGATAGTGTAGAGGCAGGACTGGACCACAGTGCAGGTTTCCTGATCCAGCAGACCAGGTAAAGGAGGAGTCAGAGTCCTTAGTGGGTTTTTGCAGGTCTTTTATTGGGATTCACCAGGCGTACGGCAGGCAGGGGTGCTGGGGGGCCGGGAGGCTGGCAGGCTTCCCAGCCCCCAGCAAATCCTCACTCTATCTGGGCTCTCTGGCGTTCTCTGCTTCTCTCTCGGCTTCTGCTGCTTCTCGGCTTCTTGGCTTCTGCTGGCGTCCCTGAGATGCCGCCCTTAAAAGCCCAGTCTCAGCCCAGGTGAGTCCCATCTACCTATGCCCACACCCTACTCCAGGTGCCCGCCATCAGGCATGCATTCAGGACTGCAAGGATCCATCATCTGTCCTGATGGCGGGAGGGCAGAAAAGCCTGACATTTTTCCTTACCCTACAGATAGCTAATAAACTCAAAGATAAAGCGGCAGAAATTACCCAGTCCTACAGAGAAAATAAAGATGAACACAATGGATGGAAGGAAGGAAGAAAGGCAGGCCTGAGGGAGGAAGAGCCAGCTGAGCCACGGTGTCAGCAGTGTAACCTGCACGTGACTGTAGTTACAGTTCTGGAAAGTGCAAAGAGACACATTGGGATAGATTTATATTGGAAAATGCAGTGAAAACTCCCCAAATTCAGGGAAAATGATAAATTGTCATATGCAAGAAGTGCATAGAGGCCAAATATGAAGAGAGTCAGAGCATCGTAACCCAACTAGCAGACTGAGGGGGAAGAGAATAAAGCCACATATTCACACATGTGAGCAATCTGTTGGGTGATCACGTTGAGTAGGTATTTCTCATTAAATATTATGAGGTCAAGGTTTGGAAAGACAGGAAAAAGAACATATGAAATACAGGAGAGAACAATGTAAAATCTAGGTACATTGTGCAAAGATAGGGATTTTGTAATTCAATCTATAAATAACAATCAAAAATAATGGAGTAAAATGTCAACAGATAAGTGAAATGGAATTTGTCAAACATCTGCCAATAAGAAAATAGAAGCCAGAAAAGCCAGAACGGAGAAACCACATACAATGGGGCAAACACAACATATTTATTAGGACGATAAACAAAACAGAAGGCACAAGTTCCACCCTGTCTATATTCCATGAAATGTTACTGGGATAAATATTCCGATTAAAAGTCGAGTTATTAGAATGGCAAGATCCAGGTGTCTACAGGCACGCAATTCAGGTATAAACACGTGGATGGTGGGGCCTCCCTGGTGGTGCAAGGGGTTAAGCTCTGCACTACGAAGCTATCCACAGCCACTGCAACATGAGTTCGATCCCTGGCCAGCCAGGGCGGGATGGGGGGCCAGCTGAAACTTGTTTGTATTTGCTTTGTTTATTTATTTTTGAGGCTTTTTAAGACTTTCCAGGGTTGAGTGTGATCATCATCACCACCACATGGCGCAGCAGACCTCTCCTGGCTCTTCCGCTGCTCCCCTCAGCAGTGTATTTCAGTCTGCCTGTTCTGTTCCCCGCTCTGTCTCTGGTGAATCCTCTCACCCTCCCCCACTCCCCCAGCATCTCTGGCCTGTGCCCCAGCTCTTGTATGCATAAAAAAATAAATCTTTAAAAAAAAACATACACGGACGGGAAGCAGATGGGTGAGAACCTGCAGGCAGGTGTATTAGTGTCAGAGGAGCTAAATGGCAAGAAAAGATGTATTTTTAAAATGAACATACCATAAAGATAAAAGGGAAAATTCATTACAAACACATCAAAAAATTGTTCAGCACCCTAAAATGAAGCAAAATGTTGATGGACTAAAGGGGGAAAGAGATGAGTCTGATAGTAAGCAGGTTCAACAGTTTTCTCTCCCAGCAATTGATAGAACGAGTAGGAAAACAAATAGTAAAAAAAAAAAGGAAGATCTGAATAATACCATTAACTATCTTGGTATTTATTGAGAGTTGCCAGCAACTGCGGTATTTGCTGTCTTTTCAAGAGCTCAAGTAATAGACATTCACCAAGATAGACAAGATGCCAGGCCATGAAACAAATCTCAGTAACTCGAAGCATTGAAACCATACAGAGGGTGTTCTCTGAGAACAATGGAATTAAATTAGAAATCAACAGAGCATCTGGGGAAAGATATAATTACAGAAACAAGTCACAGAAATGGGAGAAATGATTTGCAATCTATTCATCTCAGGAGGGATTTTTACTTGTATCTAGATATATACAGCTATCTTATAATTCCATTTTTAAAGCCACAAACAGCTAATGACAAGCAAATTAGTGGATATAAATGTTATAAAATGCAGAAGGCACACATGAGAAAGGACTCATATAAAGCACCTTAAGTGATGCTCAACTATTAGCCATCAAGGAAATGCAGTGAAAATCACAAGGCTCCATGCTCTGTGGGTGAGCAACAAATAAAAAGTCTGGCTGTACCCAGTGTTGGTGAGAACGGGGCCCTTGGGGAGTTCTCCTGTGCTGCTGCTGGAATATGCAGGATTTGTCCATATGAGCAAGCTGTTTGGCAGCTTCTTATGAAGTTGAGTAGACGCTGACCACAGGACTTGCTGCCCCCTCCTCAACACCTGCCCAAGAGCAAGAAGACACAAGGACATGTACATAAGTGTTCACATCCCCTTTATTCAAAATAGGTCCATCCACAGGTGATGAGATCAACACCTGTGACATTTCGAACAGGAGTGTCGTGCTTGGGAAGATATTCTAGAATGTTCCCAAGTTTCTGGATCTTGAAATTTTAGAACTCACTGGAGGAAAACTTCTCACAAACCCCTGATTTCCAGCTTTGCTCACCCTCAGGGATCATGAACCCAATTTAGGCATGGATTTGGGTGGAGAAGACTCGGAGACCAGAGGGAAAGGAAGTGGTCACGGGAGGCTAAGAAGAGCCTGGCCACCTGACCCCAGAGCCAAGGGTTTTCACCCTCCACCCTGCAGCCCACAGTAAGTCCAAATCCTCCCTGCCTCTGTTCAGCACCCAGGGCCCCCCACCTTTGGTGACTGTTCTCTTTAAATTCATTTCTCTCCATCAGGCTTTGTCACTTGAGCACCTCAGGATTTTCCTCCTGCTCTGCATGGCCCTCCCTTCAATGTTCATGTGTTCTCCTTCCCAAGTAACTGTTCTGCTCATAGGAAAAGCATCACCATCAAAGAATTCGTCGGTTCCGCACATCATTTTCTTCAATCGCATTTGACATTTCTGGAAGATGTCACAGCCCAGAGTTGAATTTCTGAGTTCTATCAGGAGATCATAGAGTTGGCTGAACTTCTTTTAATTCTTTTTTTTTTTTCAGTTAAATCTTTCTCGATCCTAGCTTTAATTTGTCAAATTCTAAGACCTTGAATACCTTTCTTCAAGGCAATTGCAATTAAGAGAAATCACTTACTAAACGTGGAAGGGTCTGTTCCTAGTTGAAGGCCATTATTCTCTTTCAAACCCCTTCTGGGAGTTTTAAATAGTTTTGTGAAGTAGTGTTTTGCCATTAACCTTGAAATCATGTGGATTATTTCATTCTTAATGAAACCATGCCATATGCATACCCTTTTGATCTTTAAAGGAATTAACAGGACCTATTATCATCTTTCTCCGATGATTCTGAAAAATCTGGCAGGGAGTCAGTATACATTATAGGTTCAGAAGAAATGAGAATTATCCATTTTTTCAAGTTTTTGACACTTACTCTCCAGCCCTCTATATTAGACTTATGAGTTTGTAGTGCATGTACCTCCTGTTAGCTCCGATGCAAGAAAAATAATCTCATTGTTGAGCCTTGGTAAACCAAGACGTCCTGTCCAAGGACACCAGGCATCTTTAAGATATAAATGCAATGTTTTAGTGAAATATCAGAGGACTTCAGGGAAAGCTGTGTGTACCCATATCTTGAACTTGCTGGCTGATGGACCATGGATTAATAAAAGATATTTTAAAGCAATTTCCATGTTAATGACATCAGATAACTGTGTGAGTGCACCCCACACGTTGCAGTTATAACCTGAATGTTCTGAGGACACACGGACATGTGCTGCATCTCACTTGGGGTCTATGGCAACCGCCTCAATTCAGAGCCGCCGCCTCTGGTCATCCCATCCAAGCTCACATTTGTCTCCAGTCTTTTTTCATCCCTCTTTATGATTTTTATCAAAAAGTACAATCTTTGAAAAGACATAGGGTACAGTGCCTCCCTGGTGGCACAAGGGGTTAAGCACAGCACGATGAAGCTGTCTGCAGCCTCTGCAGCAAGAGTTTGATCCCCGGCTAGCCACGGAGCAACCCACATGGCGCAGCAGACCTCTCCTGACTCGCCCGCTGCTCCCCTCAGCAGTGTATTTCAGTCAGTCTGCCTGTTCTGTTCCCCACTTTGTCTCTGGTGAATCCTCTCACCCCCCACACTTCTGGCCTGTACCCCAGTTCTTATACAATAAGCAAATAAATCTTAAAAAAATCTAGAAAAATAAGACATAGGATACAGATTAGGGACATAGGTTAATGCCAAATACTTTGAATTAAGTGGCCCAACTTGGCCATTTTTTTAAACTGTGTGTCCCTTGCAAATTACTTACTTAAAATTAGCCTTTGGCCTTTTCATCTTCAAAATGGACATGATAAGAATTTTAGTCTTTAAATTTCCTTTGTATACACTATATACAGATACCCGCATACACCTGTGTCACTTAGAATCATGACTGACATGTGGTAATTGCTCTTTGCAGGTACATTATTATTAGTATTCAATTAAGAATGCCTGAATTATAGTAAGAGCTTGGGACATGTTAATTATCACTATGATTCTCTTCCAACTGAAAAGTATAGGTGAAAGAGGTCAAAGAGAATTAAGAGCAAGTATGGAAGATGATGACAAGACGCACCTTCTACTTTTTAGAAACAAATGTCACTAGACTCAATAGCTTTATGCAGTTTTCAGAAAATCCAATTAAGAAGAAAAAAGAAAAAGAAATAAGAAAACTCTAATTGCATTTGAGTTTTTAGCACAGATATTTAATGATTAAAGTGAATGGTGAAGATGGCACTCTAAATATTCATTTCTTGTGTGCTGTTATTCAAGTACAAAAAGAATCACCAAGAAATTTAAATCTTTATTTAGTAGGTTTACTTCTAGTATTGATATTGGCATTAAAATCTGAATTTCCATTATAGACAAGTAAACAAGTAAGCATGTTGATATTAGAATCCAAGGTTATCACTACAAGAGAAATGAAATAAAAATAGAAGGTAAAATAAATTAAAGGTACCCCTGGATATAAAATTTGAATTGGAAAAATCTACATGAGACTGTACTTAAATATAAATGTTAAATGTTCTGTAGCTTTTCTACTGAAGGGGCCTCGAAGCAGTGATGCCACAGAAGCGATGAGTTTAAGTGGCAACAGATCTTAATTTCTGGGAGGGAGTCAGGGAGTCAGGGTTCCCTGAGAAATGCTGATTCCAGATCTGAAATGGGGAATGGTCACCCAACATCTGCACCATCATGTGCAAAAAAGTGCTCAAAGCTTAGGAGACGATGAACAAAGGACACTGGTGTGTGGGGGGTGTGTTTCAGACTCATAAAGGATGCCCGTCCTGTTTGCTGGCAATCACTGGCTCTGCCACCCCAAATAAAACTCAGCTACTCCAAGAAGGACATGCGTGCCTTGCTTAGGAAAGATACATACATAGTGACCATGTGAACTTTCCAGAATAATGTTATCCCTCTGAATGATTTCACCGAAATTATGTAACTCAGTGATGTAACTTTGAACTCATAAAATGTGAAGCATGTTGTAATTCCAGGTACTATGTTGGCAAGCAAGAGCTCAGCACCGCTGCACCCCATCCCCCCGACACAGGAGAACTTTGTGCTTCCTGAGACTCCCAGGACACAAGAGAACGCCAGCCGGAAAGGGCGGCCAGTGGTGTCCAAGGCAGAAAGATCAGGGACCCAGGTCGTAGGTCCCTTCCCTGCCTTTTCATTTTGCTTAGTCACTTTACCTTTTAAGTAAATGACAGTGGAATTGGTAAATACTTCTTTCTTAACATGGAAAGAATGAATTCGCAGGTCACCCTGGCGCAGGGACCATGCTAACCTTCTCTGTGCCGTTCCAATTTTAGTGTATGTGCTGCCAAAGTGAGCGCTTTGACTCGGTAAATATTTTTTAAAGTGGGTTGATGGTTTCTTGCTACTACTGTGTTCTACAGCTCAACACTCTAGATTTTGCTATGACTTGAGTGAACCTGAAATTGAAACTAAAATTGGAAACGCAAATAGGACACAGGAGCCACCTTTCAGAGTTTCTCTGAATGTATGATAATTTGGACATAAAAAGAATAATTTTGAAAATGAGTTAGAACACTGAATTTTTAAAAATTCATATTTCCATAATGTTACGGAGGAAAGACAGGGAGAGGAAGGGTGGAAATGGAAAGAAGATCAGCTCATAAACATACAAGAAAGAGTCGTTAGAAAAATCACTACTTTGCAACCACCAATCTATTAATTGATTCAGGCCAGGATCACTGATGGAAAATAAAAGTTGTGGGCCTCCCTGGTGGCGCAGCGGTTGAGCGCTGGGTTGCGAAGCTGCCCACGGCCTCTGCGGCGCCAATTCGATCCCCGGCTGCTCCCCGGCCACCTGAGGAGGGTCCCACAGGGCGCGCAGACCCCTCCTGCCGCCCGCTGCTCCCCTCAGCAGTGTACTTCGGTCCTTCTGCCTGCTCTGCTCCCCGCTCTGGCTCTGGTGAATCCTCTCACCCTCCCGCGCTTCTGACTGTACCCAGTGCATGTATAAACAAAACAAACAAACAAATAAAATAAATAAATAAATAAAAACATGCCTCTATATTAAAAAAAAAAAAAGAAAAGAAAAGTTGTGAAAAATTGCTAGGAGGTAAGGCACTTACACAGTCTCAGAGACTCATCTCACGCATTGCTTACTAACTGCAAAAGGAAAAAGCTACCTCAAAAATGGAGACACCAGGGGCTCACCCCTCCAGCCAGGAGGCCAAAGCTAGCATCACTCAGAGGGGTCCCGCTGGCGCTGGAGTCTGCCTGTCATGACAGGCACACAGCACCTGCTGCGTGGTGTTCCCACCTACAACATAGGAAAAGCGCTTTCAAAATCTGCAAAGAGGAACTTCCTATTTTTTGAAGAAATGGCTTTGACTCCTCAGCAATTTTAATTCCAGTTCAAAACATCTGAAATGACTCAAGAATCTAACAATCAAATGCAATGTTCAGCCCTTGATTGAATCTGGAATCAAGAAAAAAGTAGCATTTATAAATGGCATTTGAGGGCTCATTGAAGGAGCTTCCACATGGGTTGTACTGACGGGATTATGGATATTTTGGCTAATTTTTTCCTGCGTGTTAGTAGGAATAGGTCATTTAGGAGGTACCTGCTAAATTACTTAGGGGTGAGAGATTACTTTAAATGGTTCAGGAAATAAAAAGCAGATAAAGAAAATGAGACCAACTTTTAAAGAACTGATGCATAATCCCGGTGTGAAGTGTACCTGGTTGTGCACTGTGTGCTGGGTATTGAAGCCCAAGTTACTATCTCATCTGCTTGTGACACTGGGCGTGGGACTCAGCGCACCATCTCCCCCACCCAGCTCGCTCCCCATGAGGCTCTAGCACCAGGGGGAGGCAGGAGGCTGAGGGGTGCTTGCCAGCTGGAGAAGAGACTTGATCCCCCCTGTTGACCTGCCTTCCCGCCCACTTCTCCCAGCAAAGCTTCTCCAACTAAACAGGCAATGATTTGCAGTAGTAGTTGGTCCCAGCTTCCTTTCTTGGATGCTCAAATCACCAACCTCACTGAACCCTTGCAGACACCCCAGCTGAGCCAACCTTCAGCCCATCATCCCATGGAAACCCCCCTCCCCGCAAATTCCTGAGGCACCTATTCCACACAGCTCTTCAAAGTCTGAGTACAAGCTCCCTGGTCCCGGTTCTCCTTCAACAATTTATCCATTCTCTGGCATCTATTTGCCAGTTCTCCTGTGCTGAATTCTTTCTGTGAGATTAATGTTATTTTCTCTTCCTGATCAGACGCTGATGGATAGAGTTAACACCATGCTTTCCACTTTTCTAAAGATGAGAATTTTTTCAAGATATTTATTGGGGGAATATTGCTCTGACTCAGGATTCTAGAAAAAATTAAATACAGAACAAAGTCTTACCTACATGATCACAATCCATAATCACTGCTCTATGTGAAAGTGTAGCTAAAATGTGGGGAGTGTATTAGAAAATGTGGTGGGGCAACAGCAGACACAATTTTTCAAAAAAAAAAAAAAAAAGAAAAAGTTGAATCTGCCAATTGTAGGCAGGTATCGAAAACCAATGACGTTTAGGGCTCTGCCACTAAGTCACCACTGTAATGTTCCTCAGAGCAACAACAATAAGAAATGAGTCAGACCTTCTACCCTCAGACCTTCAATAACTGCATGTTCCAAAAATCAACCCTTGGATCACTCTCTCTCTTTAGCTGATTTTATCATCTGTTGATGTATTTTCTTTCTTCCCTACCTTTGCCATGGTGGATCCCTCTTTCATGTGGGGTTGTCCTTATGTCTTACTCTTATGTGGGATCCTTGCAAATGGAATTTGTAAGGCTATGACACTGTCACTGATGAGCTCTAATCTTTAGAGACACTCAATATCTGCCTTTACTCTTTCTGAGCATCTTCCATCCACCATGGGAAATGTATGTCCTGGAGACCCAGTGGACCAGAATGCAAGGCATGCGAATCAGAAGTGAACTCAAACAGCATCTTGAAGCAGAGACCCTCAGAATATCTAATTCATGAACAAGAAAACAAACACTGGTGTAAGCTACTGGCGATGGCAACAGCTCCAAAATGAGCCATGGCTTTAGAACTATATGTCAGGCAACCAGGAAAGCATTAAGGGCAATTTAAAAAGTGAAAACCCTGTTATGCGGTAGATGGAATTTTGTAAATCTCATCTGCTGTAACATAGAAGGCAGAAAATAAACCTCATGAACAGAAATTTGGGCAGGAAGATGGAGAGGCACAATGCCCATGGGGTGATCTGGTTGTTTCTGCCTGCATTTGATTTTGTATTATGAGATGAGCTCAGGGAGGAAGAGGCTAGTTTGCAAGCAGAACTGGAAAAAGAATATAGTGTTCTCAAAAATATTGAAGAGTTTGAAAGTAAAACACTTTCTCATCTCCTGCAGTAAAGTTCAAAACCGAGCACAATGCTGAGTTTGAAAAGGCAGTAAGACTCAGGTGTGGGGTCCGACTCATGACAGGGCATGACCTTAGTAAGATTCACAAGTAGGTGTGGGTAGTAGCAAGAAGAGCCTTTCAGTGGGATATAATCACTCCTAAAAGAAAAGGACATGGCCTCAAGTAACCCTACATGCCCTCAAGGTTATGTGCATGCATGTGTGCATACATGGATGTGTATGTATACCCACATATATACATAACACATATATACTCAATGCATACTTAATTATATAGATAATTATTGGGAGTGTAAATAATTCCTCTAAAAGAATTACACAAGAGATGTGCTTTTTATCACATGATATTGATCCAAATTTTTGCACACAAAAGAAACACAAAGTATTTGAACAAACTGTTCTGGCAATGATACTGCCAGCTGGGGCTCAAAGAGCCTGTATCCATCCCCAACCCAAAACGTCCTCTGGGACTCCAGGTAGGAACAAGTCTGAGAAAACCATTCAGTCGCCAGGATTTATTCTCAAATGTCCTCTTCATCTGTGGCCAAGGAGGATGACAGGGAAGGAAGTGAGCTCCCAGCGTGTGGAGCAAAGAGCTCTGGAGGACTCTAGAGAGCCATCTTAGAGAGCAGAAGCAAAGCCCAGTCAAAGAACATTCTCTTTGCTGGGTAAAATCTGAGCAGAATTTCAGAAGTGCTGTGGACCAGGAACTCTCATGCCCCTTTTAATTCTTCAGGCACTTGAATGAGACTGCTTGGGGCAGTTATTTTATCCTCTTCCACCTTTCCATGCTGGCTGAGAAGGAACAAGTGCTGTTTGTGTTAAATTCCTGTGCAGAAGATGTAAATTCCAAGCAGAAGATGTATCCCTCCCTTATGTGGAGATTTTCGTGGGATCGTGGAATTCAAGTTCCTTATGCCCTACTCGCTTTTTCCCTGGAATGCAAACAATAATAACAGCGAGCAGAGAGGACATTGTATTGCTGTTTAACAGCAGTTCTCTGGAATCTCATCTATCCCTAACAATTTCCACCTTGCTCTGGTGAGGCTGGATCTGCCTCCCTATTCCAGGTATGGCAGATGATTCAGATGCAGTGAAGACACTGTAGGATGAAATAGAGTTTTGGCTAGAAAGGGCAGGTTATACCCGATCAACAAGATCCATACCTAAGGTATTTTCTGGCACCATCAAGGAGGACACCTCCTTCTACTGGAGTTGCCAAGTTAATGGGTTGTTGGTATGGAAGCCCTGAGCACTATGCATCAGAAAAATGCATCAGCACTTGGGCTGGCCCAGTTAAGTATCTTTGAAAAGAGATATACAGACATTTATCAAATAAATGAGACCTTGGCAATACCTCTGAATTTTTCAGTAAAAGGAATGAATATATGCTTTTCTTTAAATTGATTTGGGTAGAATTTTCTATCACTTGCAACTGAAAATGTTTGGACTGATACATTTATCACTTATTGATACTCTTTGATACTGCTACAAGCTGCATGATATATAAATTATGCAATATCAGCCTTAGGTAGATAATATCCCATTTATGCTATAATAATACATTCTCCTTTAGATCCTTTGGCAAAAAATAAACCCTAAAATTTCTTTTCTTTAAGTACTCAAATCACATTACTTTGGGAAATAATAAAAAATCTATTTTTAACTGAGGCTTTCAGCAACAGTAGCCTCATCTTCTGTGCTTAACAAAAGGGCATTAAGACTCCTCTTCTTTTGACAGTCTAAAGGAAAAAAATCCTCATGGTAAGATCACTCAGCTGAGAAACACACAGAGAATCTTCCAGAGAAATACATTGCACACAAGAGCTGAAGGCTGAAATGCAACATTTTCAGCATCAAGCCATGCAATAAGGGGTCACCTAAGAGAAAGTGCAATAGAAGAATACGGTTCCCGAATCACTGAACTATTCTCCTATAGAACTTGTTCTTCCCAGATAGTTCAAGGACCCCAAGATTAATAAATCAAGTCAAAAGGAGTCTATGCTATGTATTATATTGCAGCCAAAGTAGTCTGCCATTTGCTGAGGGTCTCTATTGTCAGGGCCAACAGAATTCAAGTCTGGAAAATCTAATGAGATCGTTGTTCATCACCACACTTTCTACACCTTCCAGTAGTTTCTCATGATCTGAGATCAAAGGAGGGTTTTAGAATCATCTGCAGGTACAGAATCATCATGACATGCCCAGCAAATTTCCTTGCCTCCCAGTTGACTCCAAGAATCCCATGGTCCTTTACTTGACATCCATCTAAGAAGCACTACTTGTACATCTGTTCGCTCAATCAGACTCTTGATAGTGATCTTGAAACCTATTTGCATAGGTTCAAGTTCAAGCTGCAGGAATTTCCCACATTTCCTGCATCAAGTGAAATCAAAAGGGCCCCACTTTGAGAAAACGCATGAGTAGAGGCTGTCTCACTCATAATATAGATTCTGAACATCAGAAGATACCCACACCCATCCCACCCAGACTGGGGACAGCAAGCAGAGACTGTCTGGCTACACTGGCTCAGATCCACCAACAAAAAAGGTTGAGAACTGACTTGTCCTATTGGCCACTCCTGTGTCTCTGGGTGTAGACAGGACTCCATCGGAACCTCATTTCATAAAGTGTATCCACTAGCATGAAGCCAACAATGTCAGAAGCAACCCTTTAGAGTAAAAACATCTTTTCTAGGTATTTTTAGATCAACATTTCTCAAAACGTGCACAATGCAACATTACAAAAACCTCTTTAGGAGGATGTTATGGTGGCTAGCATTTCCAAATCTGTGGAACCCAGCCTCCTTACCCCCTTCAAATTATAAAGGGCTACTGTGCCCTAAAAACATTCTATGGAAATTATCTAAATTTAGGTAAATCACACCAAGTAATTGGAATCATCCTGCTTGTGCCCCAGGAGGACAGTACCTGGTCAAGAAATTCATATGCTTTTGAAATCTCCTTGCCAGAGTATGTTACCATGAAATATAGGGGCATTTGTTTGGGAGGAGCCGGGGGGTTAAGTGGTTCATCCACAACCACACCTCTGCTGCCCCAGGTGCAGTCAGTCAAATGATGCTTCCCACAGCACCTCGCCTGCGTTTGGAGCAGAGTCAAAGACACACAAGTCGCTACTGAACTGGATTAAAAGGATTTTAAGCTTAAAATTGCTCTGGGGTGAAGAAATATGAAATTACTTCTTGGAAATATATGGGTTTTACTTGGAAATGTTTAGATACCATTTAATTATCGAGATAATTCAAGTGGAAAGAAAAATCACCTGCACGAGAAATCTTCCCGAAGACCATGAATCTCTATGAGGCTGAACAGAGGGAAGGTGACAGGCTTCGGAGAGCATGGAAATCCGTCATTTCTGCTGCATCTCCCTGTGAACACCACCTGCATATTGAGTGAACACGGCTTTGGGATTCCTAAACTTCCTTTCAGCTCCGTCGTGTGAGCCCAGGCCACAGCGGAAGGGAAGATGGCAACGTTTCTGAATACAAATGAAATGCACCATCTTCTGCTGCTGTAGCTCCTCGCAGGCTTTGTATGTCTGGGTGAGAATTTGTGATTATATGGGGAGGAAAATCATCTATACTAATACCAGCTCTCCCCTTGTCTCTTATCAAAGTCTTTTATGCTTATGAAATCATGGTTGTAGCTCAGAGAGTAGAATGATTCAGCCACAAACTGCTAGTCCCCAAACTTCCTGATGAGTACCTACTATGTGCGACCAAGCATTCTAGGGCTGTGGTGAATGAATGAATAAGACACAGACTCTGGGATCACGAGCTCACACTCCAGCGAAGCAGACAAACAGACTCATGCAGTTCGAATATCCATGCAAGAAATATTTACCAGGTGCCTACAATGGACCAAGTATTGTGCCAGGCAATGAGGAGCGAGACTACGTAGAGATAAAAGGCAGTTGGCATTTCTGGTAAATTATTTGGAGAGAAGGGCAGTAAGGAATTCATTCTATTAGCACGGAGCAAGTACTACCTAGAAGTTGCTAAGTCTGCCTACAGAATTAGAAAAATGTTCACTTCTGGGTATTATTTTTGTAGTCTTTGATGCCTATGAAGGAGTCCTTTTGGCAGAGACTAGAAAACATAATGAGCAGGGAAGGCGGCAGAGGGAGTCCTGAGCGGTGTCCTGCAGAAGAACAGTCCTCCCGGTGCCCCACAGGCAGCTCTGGGGAGCAGGGCACCTGGTTCCCCAGGCAAGGCTGAGGCATCACCAGAGGAAGTGCCAGGGCCGTAATTCAGCGCAACTTGTTCTGAGCTTGTTCACCTTCTAATATAAATTAAAACATACACTAACGAGGGGCCTCTCTGGTGGCTCAGGAGTTAAAGTCTCAGCACTATCAAGATATCGCCAGCACCAGTTTGATCCCTGGCTGGGGAGCTGACCCACATGGCACAGCAGACCTCTCCTGTCTCCTTGCTGCTCCCCTCAGCAGTGTATTTCAGTAGATCTACCTGTTCTGCTCCCCACTCTGTCTCTGGTGAATCCCCTTACCCCCCGTACCTCTGGTCTGCACCCCAGCTCTTGTATCCATGAATAAATAATTTTTAAAAAAAACATATACCAGCAAACTGGTAGATTTTCTCAAGCAGGTTTTAAGACAAGTTGCTTTAAACTTTCGCTTGGTTTCTTTCTTGTCATGTATAAGATAAAAATAGAGAGGAGCTAAAAAAAAAGCAAAAATAATCTCTGTTTTCTTTCAGCAAATTTAAAGAAAATATGAAATATCCAGGACTGGTTGGATTCAAAGTAAAACTAAATTTTATCTCTAGTCTCTCCCAACAGAATACTCTCAGATGAAGAAAGGGCCTCAGAGCAAAGATCAAATTGATAGCCTCAGGAAAAAATACCTTAGGATAAAGATAAAGTCTAATGTATGGCCGGGAAATCCACTGACAAGACCTCAGAAAGATGGCGGCCAGTGCTTCACAGACCCTTTAAAGGCGGTAAAAGGCCCTGCGGGGTCTGAGGCCGCCAGCTCACTCAGTGGGGCCCAGGGGCAAGGCAGGCCTCTGCGGACCCTTCCAAATCAAGACACATTGCATCCAAGTGATCCCTGAGTATTTCAAGGATTTTTGGTTCATATCAATTAATAGAAAGATTAATTTCAGGTAAAGCATTTCAAGTCAGATGGAACAAAGTAGCTATAAAATGGGATTCAGGATGGTTGAATCTCCATTCTGCCACGCTAATTCTGGGTGGACTGAGGCACCCAAACTATTTACATCTGCAAACATTTCATCAAAAGGTGATCAAAACAACTTATTTTCTCTGCTTTTTTTTTTTATTTTATGGAATTAGCTACTGAGAGGTCACAGTGGACATTTTTTACAACCTGAGTGCTTGATTCTTGATCTCATGGAGGGGTGGGGGGGAGTCAATAGATGCTAGTGCCTTGGCGTACAGGCTCAGAAGGTCCTGCTTTCTGATTTGTCTGCCCTCAATGCTCAGCATCGTGGGGAAGTGACTATTTTTGCTCCTCAGTTCTTTCCTCTTTCAGGTGAAAATGTATTTTGATCTCAAAATGCATTCAAAGAATAGTCAAAGAATCCTGCAAGAATTAGGAGCTCAGGATTCCAACCCAGCTGTGCCACCAACCAACCGGAAGAGCCATCTTCGGGGAGTCACTGTGGCTTCCTGCGGACCCCCCAGCTCGTGTCCCTGGCCTGTGATACTGGTGTATCTGCTTTCTGGTGGATTCCAAGAATCAGAAGTCATTGATATTTTAAAACTCTACATACTGATCAAATATGGGTGTTCATTTTATATATATAAACATACCTACATTTATAGTCACATTTTATAAATGTGTAAGTAATGGATAATACAAAATGTTTGCCAGCTTTATTATAAAGTGAGTGGGATCAAATGTTATTTTGTGCAAAACTTCTTCAGCCTTTCATTAGTCCAGCTCCAGTTCAGCTACATTTTTCCAATATGTATCCGAAGGTGCTATGGCTGGTTATCCCAGAAGAGGCTTGAAATAACGACAATCCATTCAATCTCAGTTATGGAGGCTGGAAGTGCAAGATCCAGGAGGCCATATGGTGGTTCCTGCCAGGGGCTTAGGCAGCCGGCTCCCTGACTTCTCTCCTGACTTCTCATGACAATCGTCAGTCCTCCGTGTCCCTTGGCCTGGACCTTGAATCTGCCTCTGTCATCACAAGTCATTCTCCCTGGGTGCCTGCCTATAACTTTTCTCTTCTTTAAGGACATCAATCATCGGCTGATGACCCATCCAAAACCAATCTGCTGCCATCTTCATGAAGACCTTATTTCTGGAAAGACCCTCTTTCTACAAAGACTCTATTTCCAAATAAGGTTACATTCTGAGGTTCCTTATTTATACAAACTTTGGAAAGACACTGTTCATTCCAATACACCATCAAAGTCCTTGCATGAAGGACTGCAAGGAAAGAAGCTTCCCAGCTGGGGAGTCATTACAATAACCAAGAGACATATTAGGCCGCCATAGGATGAGAGCTTCACACATAGTGTTCTGCAGGCCATTTCTCAGAGACACATCCTGGTCCATAAAACAGGTGCCTTGAAGATTCAGCGGGGCAAGGAATGCCTCCTGGGAGGAAATGAGATCTCTGAAAATAGACATGTGGCAGGGAGGGTAACTTCTGCCCAAATCAGTCCTCCCTTGCCTATGGTAGGGGTCTACACGGACATGTGTCAGCCCATAACGGGGCAGTGCGGACCCCAGAGGATGTGGCAAGGGCTTACCAACTAAATTGTCAGGTTTCAGCTCATTCAGTGTGATTGCTTAGAATGCGTTGCCCTTGTCTGAGTCCCATTGCAGAGAATTTAGGGCACAGGCTGTTCCTGTGCTCTGCGGGGGTGGGCAGAGCGCTGGTGCCGGGTAATTACCGAGTGATTCCAGTGCAAAGGGAATGTCCTGAGAAGCAGGTCAGTCTGAAGATCTAGCTCCTTCACTTCTAAACAACTTTCTCCTACACTCAAAGGCTGGTGATGCACAGATTTGATTTGTTAATGAAGGCTATAGTTTTCACATGAAACACTTTGCAAGTCAATGTTTGCCTAATTTAATTGGGGTACAAGTGGCTCGTTGAGCAACATGTCAGTGACAAAGCCTATATGTCAGTTTCTCAAAATACAAAGCCAGTGCTCTCATCTGCCACGGGCCAGCAGCAATGACTTCAACATCGATTTTAAAATACAGTGTGAATTGTTGAAAAGAGAAGTAAAGGGCAGATCCCTCTGACCCCTGATGCCTGTGGTTAAACATTATCTTTGAAAGTCTGCAACTCCTGCTAGAAAGCCTTTCTTTCTCATCTACAAAACGAAGTGTTGATGAGACTCTGCCCATCACAGAGTGTCCCTGGAGGTCTGGGCAGTAATTTCTAGTAAACACTAGAGACAAGGTTTGAGACAGGAACTATTGCTATTCAGTTTCAGAACTATTGAAGCAAGCCTTCCCAGTTTGTGCTGAGTTAATTTGCATTTTTTCCATGTGCCCAGCCTGGCAGGAATCACAGTCTCAAGGACTCAGTGCTAGATTGTTCTCAGGAAAAGCAGTGAAGAGCTGGCTCCAACAGCACTTTAGGAAGGTTAGGGAAAATATGCCATAGACAACACGACTTATTATAGAAAATACAACTGTCCTCGAATATGTATTCAAATGAAATCAGAAAAAAAAAAAAGCCTTATTACACTGAGGAGAATTTATCTAAGGAATTTTCATAGAAATAATGAAGGTGTGGAGAGGTAATAAGACTGCACAGTTTAGCATTAGTAAGGAAAGGAACAAGCAGAATGCACAAAAGTCAATCAACCCTATTGAATTCAAATGCAGAGACTTAGCTTCATATAATAATATTTTTAAGTATGATCCCATCTCTGAGCATCATGCTGAAAAAGGGATCATGCTCAGAGAAATAAGCCGGAAAGAAAAAGAAAAATACCGGACGGTCTCAGTCATAGCAGGAATTTAGAAAACCTAAATAAGGGACCAGGAAAAAGACTAATTTTAATAAAGTAAAAATCAAAATCAACAAGCAACTATAAACCAGAGACACACTGTGGGGGAGAAGGGAGTGGGATCAAAACAAGGGTGGTGGGAATTTTACAGAACTATAACCGAGATGAGAGTGCATACATTGTGCAGAGACAAAGAATGATGTAAAAAAATATATTAAATAAATAAATAAATAAAATGTCAAAAAAATAATATTTTTAAAATATCAGTCTGGCTGAACAAGGAAATAATCCAGATTGAAAAGTTCAGACTCTCGCTCCCTCACTGGATCTACCTTTGCAACTGAAACCACGTTTTCTCATATGTAAAACGAAGGGCTTGAACCAAAGACTTTGTATCCCAGGCAAAATCTAATGTTGCGCTGTTTGTATTTATATCATTTAGTCATAACTCCACATATTGTAATACACATGCTTAATTTTTCTCACTCTAATCAGAATTACTATTTTTTGAAAGATTTATTTATTTATTTATACAAGCACTGGGTACAGTCAGAAGCGCGGGAGGGTGAGAGAATTCACCAGAGCCAGAGCGGGGAGCAGAGCAGGCAGAAGGACCGAAGGACACTGCTGAGCGGAGCAGCGGGCGGCAGGAGAGGTCTGCGCGCCATGTGGGACCCTCCTCTGGTGGCCGGGGAGCAGCCAGGGATCGAACCGGCGCTGCAGAGGCTGCGGGCAGCTTCGCAGCCCAGCGCTCAACCGCTGCACCATCGGGGAGGCCCCAGAATTACTATTTTACCATGTCAAATGTAAGGGAGCATCCTTTCCACAAGGTGTGAGTTTGGCGCTTGCCCAGGTGGGATTGAGACAGGAAATACACCAAGGGTGTCTCCTATTCTCTCTTTCAGTTCTAGGTCCCTGTCCCAGCCTCAGCTCTGCAATGGAGGGTCTTTCTTGGCTCTCCTGCCCCTGGTTCTGTCCACACTAGTGCCCTCTCGGTGGGGAGCATGTTCCCTGCACCTAACCCAGGATAGAACCCCTTGAGCCAAGATGGTCATTCATTCATTCCTTTTTAAAAGTCACTTCCAGATAACACGAAGCAGCGCACCAATGCTTCTGTGGAGAGTTCTGGAATGTAACACACGCAGTGCAGATAATGTTCAGCCATTTTCAAATTGTCTGTGTTTTACCATCTAAGCTGGCAACACCCCACTAGAACATGAGCCAATGAAAGGAAGCTCGGGGAGCCAAGCGGGCTAATAACAAGAGGTCATGCTCCTGTTAGCTGGATTTCAACTTGCTCCTTGTCTTCTATTCTTTTCCAGTAATACCCTGATGAACCCTTCATGTTTGGCAACATTCAACCAATACTTTATACATGACTATCTATAAAGACATCGGGAATGCCAAAAATCACACACAACTTTTCCTCTTTTAAAAGCTGTACCACGTGGGTCTAATAGGAGATACTAAATTTAATAGTGGCCTCTGCCAGTCTTACTGGAATACAGAGGGAGCTATATCCTCCTTCCTGGGGGGAGGGAGGTCACTGGTCACAGAGCAGAGGACTTTCTCTTGAGAGGCCTCCCTGATGGATGCTGTAAGATAAGGAGAATTTCATCAGAAACAGCTTCTCTGTAAAATCAAATAATTTCTATAACCTGAAATGGAGATAGATTAGTGAGATCTAAATAGAGCCAAGTGAGAAAAGGCAATCCTCTCCACTGCGCTCTAGAAGCTAATCCTAAATTTAAAGAGCATTGGCTTTGCCAAGTATTGCACTGCTCTAAAATTCATGCACATAAAATATTAAAAATGCATTAAGTTCACGATTTCAAAAAGCATGTGTTTATTGATTGGATGATTACTTTATGAGTTGACCTGCCAAACACGTAGACAGAAGCAGGAAGGATCTGAGGGGCTTTCTCCACCAAGTCTAGGGGACTTCATTTTTAATATTTGTTATAGTTGTGAAAATAATTTAAATATTTAGAATCTTGTTTTTACAAGAATTATACATATCAATATTTATCTGTTAGTTTTCCTTTTTTTTTTTTCTTTCTGAAAAGTCCTCAGTTAGCAATGCAGTAGAGAATCATGGGGCATATAAATATCTTCAGCCTTGGCCTTGGAGACAAGTCCCCAGCCCTGTTCAGGGCTCCCCTGTGCTCAAACATGATGGAGGTGACAGAGACTGAGATGCAGGTGGTGGGTCTGTGCACACACCTCCTCCCAACAGCACACTCAACAGAAGCAGTCTCTTTTAACTTGTTTGGTCATTTACAGCAAAGAAATGCTCACATGTGTGAATGTGTGTTAATACACATGACGCTGCAGTGGCCAGTACGGCGTAACAGTTAAGAGCATGAGCTGAAGAATCACACTATGTCTCCCCAACCTCAGAGCTTCCATTGAGCAATTGCGTGAGCCTGAGTGAGCACCCCAATCCATCCCTGCCTCCTTTCTTCTCATGCAAGATGTGCCTTAAATGGGATCTATTTTCCAAGGCTATTGTGAGGATTAAGTCAGCAAACATGTAAGAAAAGAACTTAGCCCCTGAAAGAAAGTGTTATATTTATTAGTTATTTGTATTATATGTATTACATGTCAATCAATCAATCATATGAAAAATTTTGTTTGTTTTTAGTTTCCATTGACTCTGCATGAAAGGAATTGGAAAGCATAACTCCATCTTAACAATGTCAAAAAAGCTAAACAGACTGAAAAATCAACAACTCTTCCTAAGGAGAGGCGGGTAAAGGGCAATCCACTGCCCCAGGGTTGGAGAGACAGACAGGAGAACACACGGTGCCAGGCCCCCTGGAGCAGAGACTCATGCGTAACATCTGGGAGAATCAGTGCCAGGGTTAGAATGTCCTGAAATGTAGCTGATGAACAGCTGGAAGACAAAGTGTGGATAAGTCTGAGAGTTAAAAACTCCAGGGGTTTAAGATTTACCTGTATGCAAGAGGCTGGCCAGGTTCTCACCTGGTATGTTTATAGTAGAGGTGTAGTGGTACTGAGTTATTACCCTAAATATTGGAGAAAAGTCCTCTGCTGGTTTTGATAGGGAAAGGGAGAAAGCAAGTGTCTCAAAAGAAAGCAAGAATCTACCTGAGTATTGTGTCCTTCTTAAAAGGGATTGCCCTTAGGAAAACTAGTTAACCAGAGCTTGACCTACTGGGATAGTATCAGAACCTAACTGAGCTGGGAGGAAGTGCTCAACTCCAGCCCCATCTAGACATCCCATCCTCCCTAAAGAGACAAAAAGTTGTGGAAGTCACCGCCAGAGGCACAGACACACGAAAAGCTGAACTCAGTCTAGGACTATAAATGGTTTCCCGCACACACACCTCACCATCACTTTTCAAAGTTGTTTTTATAGCAGTTCCAGTACATCTTGGCCCAGGGATCAAGAAATAATTATAAGACCTTTGAAATGCAACAATAGCAGCAACAAAAATACACAATTTGAAGGATAGAAAAAGCATCATAATCAACAAGACCAGATATTGGGATGAGCTGACCGGAAATTTAAAACAACTACAATTAACAGGCCAAGGGTTCCAGCGGATAAAGTAGGTAGACCGCAGGCAAGAGCTGGTGGGTGATGTCAGTAGAGAGCTGGAAATCCTAGCAAAGAAACAAGAAAGTAATACTGGAGATAAAAGAATGGTAACAGAAATGAGAACGTAACAAGCTGAGCAAAGAATCTCCAACATAGAGGCTATATGCTTAGTATCTTCAAGAACCAAAGAGGAGACAGTAACAAATTAATCTCATATGACCTGAAATTATAAAACTGGAGACGACAGAGAGACGAAAAGGACACAATATTTGAACAGATAACGAATGATTGAAAAATTCCTAAATAGATGAAAAATACAAGCCAACGTTTCAACAAAATTTCTAAAGTCAACAGGAAAACTACAACCAGAAACATTACAGTAACATTCTTTGAAACTGATGACGAAGGCAGAAAAAATAAAAGCCTCCCGAAAAAAACAAAAGTATGCCTAGAACAAACCATAATAAGAATGAGAGCAGACTTTGAATCAGGAACCATAGAAGACAGACGGCAGTGGAATGTTCTCTGCTCAGCACCAGCAGATAGTGATCACTAGCCTTAGAAAATGATCTTCAGATATGAAAGTGAAAAAATCATACTGAGATGATACTAAAACTGAGAAGCTGCATCATCAGCTACCAATTCTCATGGAAACTCTCAGGGATGATATTTTGGCACGGAAAATGGAAAAGTGGAGGTGGCTTGTGATTTGCTGTGGATTCTCTATGGATGTTCAGAAATGCAGAAAAAAATAATAGCAGGAAGAAAATGCAGTGAGTTTCAAACAACAGTGAAAGTTTAAACAATAACTTCCCATGGGATTTCAAATATTAAAACGTTTTGTATACAAATTATATGCAATAACATATAGAAGCCAAGAGAGGAATAAATGGAGTTATGTTTTCTAGATCTTTCTATCGTCTAAAACAGACATAAAAGCTGTAACTCAATTTAAATTCTGATAAATCAAAGATTGATACTACAATTTCCATGGTAAACACTAGAAAGAACAAAATACATTGAAAGAACATAAAACTACCAAGTTGATGGAGGATAATTAAAGTTAAAAATAAAAATCTTAATTCATTCAAAAAAGAAACTTGTAAGATGATGGAATTAAACCAAAACTTATACATAATTAAAGGTTAATGACTGAAGTTCTAATTAACAAAGATTGTTAAGGCTGCATTGCAAATAAAAAGCCAACTATATATTACTTAAAACAGATGGCTTAAATGTAATGATACAGAAAGATTGGAAGTGCAAGAATTATAAACGTTTACCATGAAATCACTGTGTAACCACATCTGTTATGTGTGAGTGCATGTATGGGTTTGTGTGTGTGTGTGTGCATATGTTTAAGGGAAAACTTTAAGGCAAATGCACAACCAGAGACAAAGAGGAAGATTTCATAATGATAAAAGTTCAATTTTCAGATACGATTAACAATTCTAAATTTGCCATGCTGCTAATAATATAACCTTTAAAAGGAAACATGTCATTTTAATATGGCATATAATATCTACAACTACACATATAACACAGAACCAAATACACAAAATACACATCTCTTTTTAGTCCTTTTGGATTACTTTTAATACTTGACCATCTGCTGGGCTATAATAGCAACTCTTGACAAATTTATAAGAAGAAAAATTATTCAGAGAATGTTCTTCAGTCAGAGTGCAATTAAGGTAACAATAACCAGGAGATAATTTGAAAATTCATATATGTTGAACCATTAAGAAATAAACTGGGAGAACCCATGAAAGAATAAACTCTGTGTACATTAAAATGTCTTATATAAAATAATAAAAATATTAGTGAGGGGTAGGAATGTATCGTCTCATGTAAATATATTGGGAAAGATCAAAGGGTGAAAAATATTTTCTAAACTTCCATTTCACGATGTTAGGAACTACAAATTTATGCCCAAAGAAAGTGGAAGAGAGGAAACAATAAAGATATGAAGAAAAGGTTAGCAACAAAGAAAACAAACAGAGGAGCAGTCGAAAGTGTGTTCTTTAAAAACACTAATCCATGAAGAAGCTTCTGGAGAAACTGGTCAAGAAAACAGGAGGCAGGAAGAAGAGGGCTAGCAGATCATGCTGGAGTTTAAAAGCCTTTCTACAGGGCAGTTTGAAAAATTCTGACAGTTTTGAAAAATTGACAAATGCCTAAACAGATTGCCAGTTCTAACATAAGATGAAAAAAATAAATCTGAACAGCTCCTAATTTTTAAATACAATAAATAAACAATTGAAATCTATCAAAGAAAACTTCAAATCCAGATGACTCACCAGTAGACTCTAAAAGAACTTTTCATCAAGAAATAACACCAGTCATAAGCAAACTCTCCTACAGACTAGAAAAAAGAAGAAGACTCCCTAGTTGTTCTCATTCAGAAGCGCTTGTTCCCACACTGCATTTAAAAAATCAATATAATTTATTGTTTTAACAGAAAAAATTAATGATCATTTCAATAAACACCCTGTTTATTAAAATTTAGAATTCATCCCTAGATATCCAAATACATATTTGTTAGAAACCTTCATCATCTAAGATGATATTTGAAAACAATATACATAAATTGAAAACAAATTACACTGAAAAATGTCCAGTGTATACTGGAATCAGGAAAGGCACAAGGTTTCCCTTGATCCCAAGTTGTACTCAGTACTCTAAGACAGGCCCTGGCCAGCAGGTAAGGCAGGGCAAAGGGACAGTATTAGGGTGAGGTGGGAGAGGACACAGTTGTCTTCACTTGCATGTTATAGCATCCATGCAGGACAGCTATCAGAATGCACAAAAAAAAATTAGAAATAATCAGCAAGTTTACCATTGAATTCAAGGACAAGTGGATTATTCTCTTGATTATATCAATTTTATAACTCCATTTTCTGCCTAGTAGCTGTTCTATAGATTCTGTTTTCCCGTGAGCCATGGGTGTTATAGACTGAATATTTGTGAGCTCCAAAAATCCTTAAGTTGAAGGGCTGAAGCCCACTGTGATGGGAGTAGCGGGTGGGGGGTCCCTAAATAGGGAGGTGATTGGGGTCAGAGGAGGCCTACATAGACCTGGGTCACGTTTTTATGCCTCCAAATGCACATATGCTTCACTCACCCTCCACGAAAGCCCCACGCCAGTGCGCTCTTGCCTCCTCCTGGCCCCGTTCCCTCTGACAACCAGCATATTTTTCACAGTCTAAGAACCGTGTTTGCCACGCTGTGTACCTAAGTGTTCTGTGGTTATTTACGCAGCACAGATCGGCAGAGGCGTGCGGTGACTCTTTCACTTTCTGACATTTCATTTTGCATCATCACCTCAAGGCCCATCCATTTTGTCCCAAAAGGCACTGTTTCACCTTTTTTTTTTTTTTTTTTAGTAGCTGACTAGTATTCCTCCGAGTCTAGAGTCCAGAGTCTTTCTCCAGGGCCTGGCGTCGGGCACTCAGATTGGGTTCAAGGCAGGCGTGGACAGGGCTGCTGGGAATGCAGGAGCACAGAAGTCTGTTCGTGGGAGTTTTAGTTTCCTTGGGTCCATACCTAGCAGGGGAACTGCTGTATCATATGAGATTTCCATTTTAGTTTTTTTTTAAGGTAGCTCCTTACCATTTTCCTGAAAGTACCCAATCGTGTCTGTTCTGGAAAAATTCGAAGAGTTTTCTAATTGTCACGCAAGTCCATTGTGAAGATACACTCCAGACTCTCAAGATTCACATAACCACCTGAGGTTGCCACCCTGTCATCAAGTCACCTGACCCAGAAGGACTTCAGCATACCCTAGGGTCACGGCTCTGGATGGACAAGCTCTGGGTTCTGCTCCACGGGACACCCCGCCTGCCCTGCATGATGCTTTCCTGCCCCTCAGAGCCCCTCTAGATCCTGGCCTCTGCCAGACACACATGCTTTGTGTTACTCTCACCTGTAACTGCTACCTCTGTATGGTGATTCCCATATTTATATTTTTTTTCTTTTCATTCTAGAACCAAATGTTCCCATGCCTGCTGGCTTTACCTGGATATTTTTAAAACTAATTTTAATTCTCAAATGAAATCCATCCATTTAATTTTTTCTGTGAATGCATCTGTTGCTATACTGTCTTCTTACTCAGATGTTAACCTCGAAGTTAGATTTTTTTAATTCATCTTTCTTCTTTGTCCTGGAATCCGATGGGTAGAATGACCAGTTGAAGAAACAATACTTGCGATCACAACAAAAACATTGCATACTTAGGGATCAAGTGTGACCAAAGATACGCAAGACATGTGCACTAAAGACAGCAAACATTGCTGAGAACAATTAAAGGATACGCAAGTAAGTAGGGAGCTCTATCTAGCTCCTATATCAGAGAACCAAAAATCTTTAAGGTATGAAATCTCTGCTAATACAATCCCAATCGTGATCCTAACCAGTTTGTTTACAAAAATTAGAATCTGATTCTTAGATTCACAAGGAAATGCAAGGCCCTGGAATAATCGAACAGCTTTGAGTGAAACCAAGTTGTGGCTCCAACACTCCCAGATTCCTACATTTCTTTTAAAGCTACAGTATTCAAAGTAATGTGATATCAAGACAAAGAGACCAACAGAATAGGATGAAGTCTGAGATAGACCCACACATACCTGGACAAGTGTTCAAAAACACACAAAACTATCATTCAGTAGATAAAAGACAATCTACAAGAAATTGTGCTAGAACATGGAATAGTATATTAAAAAATGAGCTTTAATCCATACCTTGTTCATTTCTTCTGGGTGCTTCCTTGTATATACACTGTGAGACTTCACAGAGATGTACCATAATGAAGTGCAGACAAGAAAACTGGGAACACGATCTATATTCTCAGCTAAACCGCCCAAGAACCAGGAAAATGTGAATGAAATATGTAAACGGAATGGAATCAGGAAAAAAGCACTTCATTTCTTGGAAACAGACAGAGTCAATGCCTGGCCCGTTTGTGGGCACCCCCTGCAATCACTGCAGGTGAGACAGCAGGCTATCTGGCATCAAATCCATCTTGCAGTTCCCTGCTATCACCCCCACGCAACAGATGGCAAAATTAACTTCTACGGAGAATAATTTCACAAAATTTCACAAATTTTCCTGAGGTCATGACACTAAATGACAAGATCAAGGTTAAAACATAGTCTGCCCTTCCCCACCTGCCCATAGCAGGTATTTTCCCTGCCCACTCAACTGTTATTTTTATAGACATCAGTCACCCACAAAATCCCCTGTGAGACCCCAGTCCAGGAAATCTTATCCTGCAAAAGCAAACAGAAATGAGACAGGTGTAAGTTCAAGGGAAGTTCAATCCGGAGAACTTCAGAGATTCCAAAATGAGTTCTAATTCCACCTAACATCTACTCTACAAGAAAACAGCACTGAGATCCTAAAACTTCTGAATGTCCTAATTCACATTTTAAACACGCCAGCTGCTCTCCTAACGACGAAGTCTCGTGAGTACCCAGCCATAACCTAGGAAAGCAGTACCAGATGCCCTGCCAATTGCTTACAGTTTAATAGTAAATAAATGAGTCCCTGGTAGTTTCTTATAGCTAACTGGGGAGCCCGATCCCAGCTGCTGGTCCACTAGCAGCTGAGTAAATACATTGCTAAAAGCCGCAACCAGAGAATCCCCACGCCATGCCCACAGCCCTGGATGGACGAGGACTGCTGTGTTTGCCTGCTAGCAGGTGGGCGTGAACCAGGCCTCTCTACCGGATCCCCTACTAACTTGTCTGTAAATAGAATTGTTCTATATATTGACTTGATTGAGATACAAATTAAAATCTTGAGGTTGTACCCAAAGCTCATAGAAGTGCTGTAGCCTATGGCTAAGCCCACGGCCTTGGGCAGGTTGTCTGCTCCAGCAGCCTCCTGTGCTGCCTCCAGCATGGGAGGGAGAAAACAGCAGGGAGTCAGGCCTGAACACCCACTGACAGGCCTGTGCTAGGGCTATCATGGCCCTGGAAGTATTGGGGTGGAGACACCCTCCCACCCCAGTTTTCCCATCGTCATGTGCTGTTATGGAAGGCAGATATCTGAAGAAACAGTTTTGATTCTATATGACATACCTAGCACACACACACATTCAGGCCAAAGTTCAGCTCAAAACTCTAGCAGGACGAAACAAGAGATGAGCAGACAGGGGGTGTGTTGGATGGTTTTAAGCGTGAATTTGTTTCCAGCGAGGTCTCTGTGTTGGGGATGAGTGGGTGACTCTTGAGAAATGTCCTTGGACATAGGCAAAGCAACACGTCACCAGGGATGCAGACGTGAAACAGCCATAGCATGTTCCTGAAAGTCAAAGGGCTTGAAGTGGCACAAAAATGAGACTGGGGGTTCAGAAAGGGTGAAAATGGAGTCTCCCTTGTGCAACTGGCTGAGGTCAAGGCTGCATTCAGTCCCTGGTCTGGTGTCCAGAGGATCCAGAAGTAGATGACAATCCTTTCCTAACACCCACGACCCTTTCTCAGATGCCCACAGCACGAAGGGGTGGCAGAGCAGAGACGAATCGCCTGCCTGCCGTTCTCCAATATGAGGTTCATCTCTCTCTAGCTGAGTCTGGCCCTTCTCTCGATAGGAGCCCCTGGGGTGGAGAGACCACTCATGGCACATCTGCAGAGCTTCCATTCAGGCCAGAGCCTTGGCTCGCACAGGCAATACTTAGATAAAGGCAGCAACACAGAGTTTTCCTTTAAGAAATATACAGCCTACAAAATTCTGCACAAAAATTAGAGAAACAGACAATGTAATGTGTCCGGTGATGGGTTAGAGGTAAGCAGGAGAGCAGAACGAGGCTGGAGACAGCTCCCCTCGCCCGTCCCCCAGGGGCAGAGCAGGCACCGTCCCAGCACCAGCCCGGGGTCCAGGGCCACCCTGCTTCCATGGGTGTGGCAACTGATGTTCTAGAATGTGTTGTTGAACTGAGGTCCAAGTACTGAGTTCATGTCCATTTCTCTAATGCTAATAGCTGGACATTACGGATTATTTATTTTCCCCATCAAACCAATAAAAATAAAAAACTGCCCTATATTTGCAAAGCATTTTTTAGCTCTCAGTATTCTTATCTGCACTGACTCACCCTCACTAACGGCCTGCTGAGCTGCAGAAAGTGAGGTCTGGAGGTCAGAGGTCAGAGGGCACAGACACAAAGCTAGGATTTCCTTTTCATTTCAAGTCTTATGTTTTGTTTCTCCCTTTTATGCCTCATTTCTAAGTCCCTGTGTAGGTGCAGTCTGTGACTTAGGAGGTCATATTCTCAGTGTGACAAGCCTAGCCCTATCACATGCTGCCCATTCAAAACATGTGAATAATGGTTTTGACAAATGTCATTTTGGTTTCATTCTGAATAGAAATAACGGCGGTTCTTCCTGCCGACAATTGCTCCTCCCCCGGCCTCAGCACACACTTCCACCCCAGAAGGCAAACTCCTGGAACCTGGTCACAGGCCATCAGCTCACTATTCAGTTTCTGCCCCTTGGGAAATGTGGTGGCACTTGGTGGTGACATCTTCCTGTAACAACCCTTGCCTTTAGGTTTTTCTCCAAGGCTAAGATCTTGCTCACTTAGTTTTTCTTAATGGTCACGTCTCTTGGTTTGATGTGTGTGCGTGCTGTGCTGTGTTGCAATACATGGGATGACAGACACGGAATCAGGGGACAAGGCCCTGAGGCTGACATGATGACTTGGGACTTGGGACACTTGGTTTAGCTTCTTTGAGTCTCTGACTCAATAAAACAGAAATCATGTGGCCTCCTTGGTGGCATAGGGTTGAAGTCTCAGCATTATCACCGCTACCACCTGAGTTCAATCCTGGCCAGGGAACTGACCCACATGGTGCAGCAGACCTCTCCTGTCTTGCCGCTGCCCCCCTCAGCAGTGTATTTCAGTAGATCCATCTGTTCTGTTCCCCACTCTGTCTCTGGTGAATCCTCTCAAACCCCAGACCTCTGGCCTATACCCCAGTTCATCTACGCAAAAATAAAAAAAAAAAACAGAAATAATAACATTGTCTCACCTGCTAGTTAATGTGATTGTCAAGTGTTGTCAAAATAAGGCACATTTTTATTTTTATTAAAGTTTTATTAATATCAAAATTATTGAGAAATAAACTACTATCCCTAGAACAGAATTAACTGGCAGTGCAATTCACAAGTCCATTCTGTGTCATTCCCCATCTAGGCTTTCTGGAGTGGGCATGCCTCAGCCTTAGGTAACTTCCATGCAGCCCCACTTCTGCAGATTTCCGAAAGGAAGGAAAGAAATAAACTTTTATGAGTCTCACCGTTTCCCAGGTGTGTTCTAAGCCGGTGAGATTTAATTTATTCTAGCAACAAATTCTAAAAGTCTGCATAATTATCCCTGTTTTATAAGTCATGAAACCTCATGGCAGGAAGGTGAAGGATCCTATCCAAGGTCGATTTTCTAATACTGAATATTCCATGTGTGTGTGCACATGTGCATGCGCATGTGTGATATTTGGCTTAATGAAAATATCAAGACAGAGTTCAACTCCAGGCCTAAGACAAAGAGCCAGGAGGTGTGGGAGCATGGACTACAGTCAACTGTAATGGCTGTGAAGCTGCTGGTGGGTTTGGATTCCATCTGTCCCAGTTGGTTGGTCTGAGCTAATTCTGGGCAACTTAGACAAAATTTCTGGGTTTCAGTTTCTGCATCTGAGAAGTGCCAATGACCTGCCTCATAGTACAGCCGGAGCTTACAATGGTTTGAGGCAAAGAGTCAGACTCAATAAACTCAAATTTGTTCTCTTCCTGGAGCAGGTGCACCCGTTCTAGATTCACACACAAGCTTAGATTGTCAGCTCAAATGCTCGACTTGGAACCTGAAAACCTGGTATTAAATCTAGGTTCCACTGGGGTAACTTTATTTTATTTATTTTTTTAAAAAAATTATTTTATTTATACAAGAACCGGGGTATAGGCCAGATGTGCAGGAGAATGAGAGGATTCACCAGAGACAGTGTGGGGAACAGAACAGGCAGACTGATGAAATACACTGCTGAGGGGAACAGCAAATGAGACAGGAGAGGTCTGTTCGCTGAGGCCAGCAGGGATCGAACCAGCACTGCAGAGGCTGCGGACAGCTTCACAGCGCTGCACTCAACTGCCTGCGCCACCAGTTACCCTGGGGTAACTTTAGACAAAGTTTTCTCTCTCCTGGGACTTGGCTTCTTCTTCTGTATAAAAATATCTCTATCATGGTCTTCATGGGAAGGTTGTAAGAGAATAAGTCTATTGTCAAAGTACACTGAAAGCCCTAAAACAGATACAATCTTTTGATGACTGAGCTAAACTTCACTGACACCTAAAATAAGGCAGCAAACTTTAAATTTTGTCTAATGCTATTCCCTTTTTTCACTTATCCTACTTTCCCTATTTTTTGCGACTTTTAGTGGGTTGGTGGTTGTTTAGTTCTGGAAAATACTCAAGGTTGTGCAAAACAGTTGACTATATTCATTACAGGAAATGTGTTGAACTTGCCAGTCATACTTCTGGTTCTGGTAATTTGCTTTGTGTGTCATCAAGTTATCGGATATTTGCACCAGTCCCCTGCTTTTTGACACCATTGCTGTCCTCAGTAAAGTGGGGGAAGCGAGAATAAAAATCAGGTATTTAAAATAAATACTTTCCTCAGTAAATTGGGGGGAGGTAAAAATGAAAATCACAGGTGATAAGGATAAAAATAGAACAAATAGTTGCATCGACTTGAAGCAGTCCAAATAGGATGGAAAAGTACAGAAAATTTGAAATGATCTTGTTATTTTAAAGTATTTAAGCCAAAATACTAATGAATCAGATGAATCCCAGTGGATCTTGAGAAGCAATGTGCTTTTAGTAGAGGGGTAATGCGTACTGGGACATCAATTGTGACCTAGATGTTTAATGAAATTTCATTGAGTTTCTGTCATTTAATAAGTTTAGACTTGTCAATGACTATAGTCATTAGCTTTAATTGGTTATTAAAGAAGATTAAAAGCAATGGTGATTGTTTTCCTTACTAAGATATCCAAGAATTGTCATAAGATGCAGTGATCTCATATGATAATCAAACACTTTTACATAACCCACAACCCAATTTTAGCATTGTGTGCAGAGAAATGGATGAACGTCAACTCTCAATCCAAATTTATAAACCTATATAAAATAGAAACATTACCTCAGAATAAAAGAAAATACTTTTCCTAAAAAATACAAGAGATGGGGCCATCTCTTACAGAATCAGAGAGAATCACAGATGGCCTTTTTCTTCCTGATTAATGATTGTTCCAGAACACTGGAAATTTTATAAATAGAATCGAATGCATCCAACTTATGTGGGTGGGAAGACAATGGGGGTCAGGTGGGAAGAAAAGCCCAGGTTTGTTCCTCAGAGGCTGTGTGTCAGGCACCTGAGAGAACGGGCCGCCATCTTGGATGTTTGTAACACAGGGCCTCATCTACTCCTCAAAATTAAAACTCCGATGTGAGCATTTGGTCCCTCTTAACTGGATGAAGAAACTATGGCCTGGACAGGGTGTCTGGTTTCTGAGGGAGCTGGACTCAAAGCCAGAGCCAAGATTAGAACTCAGGAGTCCGAACTCCATCCCATTACTGTTTCCTATGTGACATTACAATGAGGACTTGAACAAAGGAATGGCACAAAGAAAAAATTTCCTTTATAAAATCCAGGATGGCTGCTTTGATATAACAGGAACAATTTTCTCTCTCTTTCTCCCTCCCTCTCTCTCTCTCTCTCTCTCTTTTTTTCCCCCCAGAGTGTTAGTGAATCAAGTAGTAGCTGAATCCAACAAAGGCAGTCACATATTTCCCTGGTTCCACCCAACATCCTGTGCATTATCACACCGAAGAATAATGTTGGATGCTATTTGATTTTGAAATGCATGTCCTCCTTTTCCATTTGCTCTGTTTATGCAGCCCACGTAGGTTCACAGCAATTGAAAATACGCTTTTGCCAAAGTCCTTTTCTAGACATGGTTTTTTGCTTTCACGCTTACTTCTCTGTAATAATCCTGGGCTGCAGAGCCCAGCAGCTCACCTGCTGCAGCTAACGCAGGAAATAAATAAGGTCAGGATGGGATTTATGAATCATCTCTTCCTGCACCTTTTACGGGAAAATTCAAGCTGAAAATCAAACCTATTTGGCATTGACTCAGAGTGGGACTTCCTGAAACAGTGAAAGGAAAAGGAAAACTATTTAAAGTCACCTCTTCTAAAATAGTTTAACCCCTGTGACCTCGTCTTCATGATAAGCAAGAAACCTAGCCTCCAGGGCCCCAGAACTTACTGAAGGAAAATCAAGATGAATTCCTGGCCGACCAGTGTTGTTCTGACTTAGGTTTCTTTTGGTCCACGTTCATAAAGGCTGTCAAAGAAACCCTGCTTGCTTTCTAGTAGACCTCATTTTGGAAAAGGAAATACAGTCATTCATTCGACTCCTCAAGCATTCAACCAGCATCTGCTAGGAAATTAACTCCTCTTGTTCAGTCTTCCTGCTCCACTTGATATTCCCTGTATATTGGACATTACTCTTTAATATATTAATCTGAAAAATTAAAAATAAAATTAAAGCTGTATGAAAACGCTCTCTGGTAAAAATAAATACATGGCTAAAAAGGCAGTTTTATCATAATTTAGGTCTGTCACTCCACTTTTTATGCTTCAAAGTTATAGATAGCCATAAATCTGTATGACTAGCTACACTATATATAAGGATGTAGCTGGTAACACTGGTAACATAGGGAGGTAGAGCTATAAAGGAGGGGGTTGTTTGCAATTGAAGTTAAATGACTATGTTTAAAATAGGTTGTTATAACTTTAAAGATGTTATATGCAATCCCCATAGTAACCACAAAGTGAAGGTCTGTAGAAAGTACACAAAAGAAAATGAGAATGGAATCAATATGTGGGATTATAAAACATCTACTAAATATAAGAGAATGCTGTAAGGGTGTACTGAGGGTCAAAGGATCTAATGCACAGGGAAGACAAATAACAAGGGAAATCCTTCCCTCTCAGGAATTATTTTAAATGTAAGTGGGTATATTTGATGGAATATTATTCAGCACTTAAAAAGGAAGGAAATTCTGGTACAGAATGAGACACGGATGGGCCTTGGGAACAGTGTGCTCCATGAGATAATTTTGTCACAAAAATGCAAACTCTGTGTTTCCATTTATTTGAGGAATTAGAGTAGTCAAATTCATAGAGACAGAGTACAATGGGATTGCCAAGGACTGAGGAGGGAGAAAGGTGGATTGATTGCTTAATGGGAACCGAACTTCAGTTTTGCACGAAGAGTTCTGAAATGATCACACAACAGTGTGCACATACTTAACGTCACTGAAATGTGCAATTAAAAAATGGGTAAGGTGATGACATCTATGTTCATTTTACCACAATTTTTAAAATAATAACAAAAAGGAAATAAAAGTTGGGTCTTATGATCCTTATTTTACAGATGAGGCAACTAAGATTTGGAGACATCGCTGGCACCACCATAGAGAAGTCCCTGAACAAACTCAGAAAATGAAACCACATAGAAAACTCTGTGTAGAAGATCTATGCATAAGGAGGACAGTGCTCCTTTCTCACAGCATTTTGTAAACGAGAATTCTTTTTAAGGAAATAGGGGCCGTAGGACTTGGGAAGTCTATACACATCACAGTAAATGAATTTGAAGACAAAAAGAAAATTCTTAAGCTCTTTTATGGCCTTATACTATTTTTTTTTGAGTGATGAATGATGGAATTAACAAGCCCTATGCTTTTTATATCTTGTCAGTGATGTTTTGTCCTGAGTTTATCCAAAAAAGGAATTGTATCTAAACACAGTCTCTCTCTGGCAAGATACTAGCCTGGAGAGCAGTTCAGAATGAACATCTGATGCTCTGGAATCAAAGGTCAGAGCAGCAGAAATAGTCTCCTGAGGCTGAATTATGTAGAAAGGATTACGCTAAACTCTGGGAATAAACTGATTTGTGGAACTCTGGGTTAGAAACTTTTGTTTCTGACTTGATAAATAAAGGAAAAAAAAAAAAAACTCTGTTTTCCAGTGGAAATAAAAAGGAAATGTCAATCTTCATTTCTAAAACACTTGATCATTAACCAAGTAACTTCACAAATATTATCATCATCCTCACAAGATAGTTCCAGGAATATAAAACCATCTGAACTCGCTCTTGAGTAGGAAATTAGCCCCTAATGCCAGAGCTCGCCTGGGGCTTAGAAGGAAACTATTGAAAGCACCTTATCCCCTGGGAGTAAAGACTAGACGAGCAGATATTAATTCCTGAGTTAGTTTCATCTCCTATCAGAACTTTACACTGGATTTATTGAGTGGTGAAATTCTTAGTAGCACCAATAAGGAATGGCTGTAAATGTGAAGCAAAGTTTGAAAAATCCTTCAGTCCAGGAGGAAGAGCCAGCTGTGAACTGTCAGAAAACTCCTATGGAGTAAATGTTTGCTTTTTCCGGATTCCCCAATGTTGATGGCATATTTTTGGTGATGAAATCTGATTTTTACTTGGGGAATGTGTCTTTACCAGGACTAAGCACACAACCAGATCCAGCCCATTGCACACCTCCCCTCCTAGAACTTGAAGACAGAGTAATGAACAGTGACCAGAGGCAGATGAAACTGGAGCTCCTGAGAGGCAGTCACGGCTCGTGGAAGAGGTTGTCCACAGGACCTGCTCCAAGGACTTCTAGACCATGTTCTTGACCTTCCTGCTGGTTTCACTTTCCCTTCCTTCCTATGAGCACCCCCTAGCCTTCCTGTAACTCCTGTTGCCTAAAGTTGATTGATATGGGTCTCTGATACATACAACTGAAGGATGTAACTAATATACAAGACTTTTTTGGTTTCTCATTTGCTCACTCATTAAGTCATTAATTCATTCACTCACTTGTTCATTCAGTGATTGTTTAGTTAGCAAATATTTTGTTAATAACTACCTCCAAAGTTGTAGTTCATGGGGAAGAAACACAAATGCACTCAGTTATTTCTTCATGCTTTCTTCTTCTGTCTGTCTTAGCTGAACTTCAGGCTGGGCGAGGCAACCCTCTGGTGGACCATCGTGGTTACCAGGTGTGTGGGTTCTGTCCGTGGAGAATCCCTGCCTTTATCTCTGCATCCCTGATGCCCAACCAAAGTGAAGTCCTCCCTGGTTACTCTTATGTTGAGCCCAGTGGTTTATAGTACCCCAAAGTTCATACCTATGGGGCATTTTTGTCCTGTCATTGCTATTACACAGCATCGACACAGCTGTGGTCAGTGGCATTTTCATGCAAGGTGTCCAGTTAAGGGCACCCTGTCCACAGAGAGCTTTGAGTAACACCACCACCACCACCTCTATCACTGTCAACACTCAAAACAGTCACCCTGTGACCACAAAGTCATGATGCCCCAAAACAGCTACTTCATCATCAGCCATGTGAGGAGTCATTTGAGAAAGACACCCCCCACCCCACCCCAAGCATCCTGTGATCAAGGATAAGGTTCATTTCAGTATCAACCAGTCATGGGACCCAGCAGCTGGGCAGGAAGTGGAGGCCAATCATACAGATGGTTGATTCAGTCTCTAGACCATCTGCCGTGAGCACCAAGACCCAGCCTCTGCAGTCAAACAGGAAACAGCCAAGGCAGGGGAGAGGAGAGCGGGCAGCTTCTGTGGAAACACCACCAGACTGGGAATCAGGAGAGCTCCCCTCATCCCAGCTCCACCACAGAGCAATTACCTGGCCACATGTGCATAAGCCATTCTTCTCTCGGTTTCTGGTTCCTCTTCTTCAGAAGGAAAGACTTAAACCAATTCTCTTGCAGGGAAAGGAACATCTCCCTCATTGGGATCTAGCGTTTCCTGGTAGTCTGTCTGTGTTGGATAATTAACGTATAATTGGCACGGTATGTGCCGTCCCCCTGTTTCATTCTGGAGATGCTAAAACTCACATCAAGCCATTTCAGCTCTAACTTTGCTCTCTTTTCCATCTCTGCCTCATCTCTAACTGCCCCATTTTGGGTCAGCTTCATGAGTGTCCAACTTTAGATGGATTCCGGTTTGATGCCCTACTGTCAGATCCTGAGATTCTGGGTGATGGAAAGACTTTTCTGGGAGAAAAGTCTCACATTTGCACATTGCACCAGGCCTCACAAATTAATGTAATGACTCTGCTTCACTCTATGATCCCTGACAATTGAGTCTGGGCTGTAGGTACTCCGAGGGATAGACAGAAAAGTCAGAAATGCCTTCCACAAGGTGTAGTTCTCCCTCCACCAAACCACCGTGAGATGGGTAAGATGAAGGTGACAGATGTGAGCTAATTCAAGTGGGTCAAGCACTTCCAGGGCAAAATATAGGGTCAATAGTTATGGAGAAAGGAAAGACATTTTCATGATCTATGGAGAACTAGAAACTGACTCTTTGCCTTCATTTCTCCTGACATGCTGGGGAAATAATGTCCGTTATTGATTCAAGAAGTCGGGAGCTGAATTGTGTTCAGTGAGGGACGAGAGGCCAGCTCCCTCCAGTTTATTGCTCTGAGACCTCAAGCGAGTGGCCTCGGTGCCCGTCCTAATGGACAGGCAAGGAAGATGAGGGCTACACGCAGATGATCATCATAAGCCCTGGGGCCCCAGCTGCCTCTGGAGCCCTTCCAGTGTGAAGGTGTGACGTGGAATCCAGGGCTTCCCTGTGCACCCACAGCTCATGCCCGTTTAAAGGTGAGCAGGAGTCCCAGGTGCAGTCTCTGCCAAGAACGCCAGACCCAGCCATGCACAGCTGTGGGGATCTGCAGTGGCTGCTCCACCCTTCCCGAGCAAAATGAGGGGTGTTAGGAGTGATGGTTTACGCACCCAGGGGATAAGTAGGTGACTTGTGGGAGAGGCCACCGGGAGCCCACAGGCTCGCCCGAGAGGTCAAGCTCTGCTGTAACCTCAGCACATCAGCCTTTCTGGTCCTTCCATCCTCATCTCCTGATGCCGAGGCCGCAGGGCAGCGCTCGAGCAGTTGCCTGGGTGAGAGGTCAGGTACAGACCCGAGTAGTTCTGAGTTCTAATCTGCTTCCAGGGGACTTGCAGCTGTGAGGTTCTGGGCAAGGCATTTCATTTCTTGAAGTTTCCTCTCCCAATCAACACTTTAAAATAGGATCCATGGCGTCTCTCTCACCCGGTGGCTGTGTGGCACTCACAGAGTAAGAAGAAGATGATGAGGTGAGCGTCTTGCACCCTCAGGCATCTGTCCTCAGCGATGCCTGCTTCTCACACACCCAGGAGACTCTCCCTGGGAGCTGAGCCTCTGCAGACGGTGGTGTTTGTTCTGGTCTGAGAAACGGCGGGCAGGAGCCTGGAGGGAGGTCTCCTCGAACCTGCCTCCGACGTAATAGCAGAGCAGACAGGGACCCCCAGGGGCTGGGAGCAACACCCAGCACTCACAGGAGGAGCCCCCCAACCCCCAGAGTTCTCCTCGGTGCTCAGCCTTCAGTCAGCCAAACGCGAGTGGGCCCGGATCACAGTGTTCGGTACCTCACAGTCCAATCTGGGCTCCGTCTAGACAGACAGCTGGAGACTGGCAGCACAGGATGCCAAACACTCTGAGGGGGAGGAGGTGCTGCAGCAAAAACTGTTCTCTTCTTGCCTCCACTGACTGATGCTGGCTTCCTGCAGGCGGTCGGGAGTAGCCGAGGCGACTGCAGGCACCTGGGTCAAAATCGATAAGCCGAGGCAGCCATCTGGCTACTGGCGGTTTCATCACCTCGTCTTCTGGGCTCGAAGGTATCGGGCTGCTCTGCCCCCACTGTGCCAGGCCCGCCAGCCAGGGGCGCACCTTCCTGAGGGGTCACCAGCAGCATCCTGCCCTTCTCCACTGATTTTTTTTCTATCCACCAGCGCAAGCATATCTGGCACCGGGAGCCTCTGGGCCTCAGCCCCTGCAGGCTTCGGTGTCTGCAGCGTGAGCAGGCGGACAGAAGGCCCCGATCTGACCCTTGCACACCCGGCCCGTCGCATTTCTTCTGCCTCTCAACTCAGCCTTTTTACTTCGGCAAAGCAAATTCCACCGGCCCTCTTTCCCCTTCCCGGAGGCCGGCGGGGCCTCGCCATCTGCACAGCATCTTGGCAATCACAAATTGGACTAAATCACTTGTCCCCCACATCCCCCACCAAGGCTGCTCTAGGAGCTGCTTCCAGAAACAACCGTGTTACCTGCATGTACCTCTGTGACGGTACCTGTCAACTGCAGGACTGTGTCTCCCACTAGTCTTGAGGATGGGGTGTTGTCTTGAGACCCCATTTTGTAATGCATAGCCGGATCTCAGTGCATATTTAAGAGAAGTGAAATTAAACAAACCTTACACAAGTTGAACTCAGCCCACCTTGAATCATCCTAAATCCCTCCCCCGCCGTTCATTCTCCTCAAGTGGCCAAGGTAATCTTTCTAAAACACAAGCGTAACTGTGTCATTTCCATGTTCAAAAATTTTTAGTAGCTTTATATGAACTATGGGATAAAGTGCCAAATCCCCATCAGGCTCTATGTCTGACCTCTACACCATAGTCAAAATCCCTTGCCTGTATGTTTGGTTCCTGTATCAGTTTGACTTGCTGAATAATATACCACCCCAAACTCGGATATTATTGGTCAAGTGATTATTGTTTTAAGCCACTGGTCTCTTCTAGATTCATTTATATATTTGTCACCAGGTATTGGTCAGGTTAGTGGGTCTGGTGATCATGGCCGAGCTTGTCGGAGGAGCAGCTGGGTTCTCCTTCACATGGGCAGTCATTTCCCAGGAGGGTCACCTGCTCTTTTTTATAGGGTGGTGGCAGATTTCCGAGAGAGCAGAGGACACACTACTTCTTGAATACCTAACTCATAATTGGCATAAGAATGCTTGTGCCTCAGGATCAGCCCAGCTTCAGAGCAGAGAAAGAGATTCCACATCCTGATGGGGAAAGCTACAAAGTCACACTGCAGAGGTCACGGGCTCAGGAAAGATGAAAGACAGCCATTTTTGCAATCAGTCTATTGCAGTCCCATCCACATACTTTGATCCAATAGTTGGGGGTGAGACTCAGGCTTTTGTATTTTTAGCAAGCATTCCAGATGACTCCTCAAAGTCACTCAGGGGCTGTCTTTCCAGAGCATTGCTGGTCCTCAAGCTGCCCCATCTTCCTTCTGTCACCCACACCTGTCCTGTTGTTTGCAGGGACGAGATCTTCACACCTGCCTCCTGCTTCCTGGCTCCACTGTCCCCTGTCCCAGCTACCAAGTCCTGCTCAGGTCTCAGACTTCCTGATTTTTCAGATCATGTTTGCCATAATCAGGCCCCTTTTTTTTCTTTCTATAACATACTTCATTTTTTCTTCAAAATATTCCCTGTGGTGTTAACTGCTCCATTCCATGGTAAATGGTAGCCACCACTAGGGGATCAGGGCACCCCCAGAAAGATCAGAGTCCCTGGAGGAACAGAGCTTGGAGGAAATAAGCCAGGCTGGCCTAACCAAGCAGAAGATCCAAGTGGAAACTAAGAAGTGTCTCCAGAGGCTGGCATCAGTAAAGAAGAAAATTGAGGTTGGAGGGTGAGGTGCAGCAAGATGAGAGAGCAGACCCCATCAGGAAGTGCTGGTGGGATGAGTCATTAACAATATTAGCTGTCAGGAGGATATGCTGAGAGCAGATCAGGATGAGTGATTTGGGACAAACAAAAACTAGAGTGTTGGGGGCCCCTTTTCTACTTGGGGTGTAGGTGGGCATGGATGCCTAGAAGTGGAACCAGGCCAGGTGGAGGCTACAGTGAGAACCCAGAACAGCAACCAGGACTCTACTCTGTTCTCAATCTCACCTTATCCTCCTGGCACTCAGGACATCCCTGAAGCTGAGAGAACACGTGTTGGCCCTACATCTAACTCGTCGGCACCAAGTCAACAGAACCACGTGTGGCTGGTCTATTCCATGGCCCAGCTTCCCCTCCTGGAATCTTCTGCAAATGATTAGGAAGAAGATGTCTATTCTTGCTGGGCTGGGAGGTCACAGCAGACAACCAACATGATGTTTCTTGCCACCACGGGGGAAGCTTTGGCACCTTCTGGGACTGATGTTTGGAGTGTCCGTTCCACGGCCACTAAAGCCTGGTTTCTCTTAGCAACAATAAAGAAATAAGGGAAGAAATCTCTCCCCAAGTCCCCCAAGCCCCAAACCACTAAAGGTACAACCAGAGAGCAAAGAACTCCAACATCTGGCCCAACACCTCCCTCCCAGCCAGAGACGCCAAGATAGGACACATTTGCTTTTGGTTGTTGGGTTGAAGGGAAATCTTCATTTTCTATCACACTCACTCAGCTGGAATACTTTGCACATGTTTCTCCTTTTCAAGCTCTTTCATGTCCCAAAATAGCCACATCAATGATGTGTGTTTTCTTAAACAAGCTTGTGTCTTGTTGGGTTTTCATTACCTGCATGGAAGGCTGAGTCATGTGGGATTCACATGTCAAGACCCGGGGTCACATCTCCAGTGGGTTCTTCCTCCTGCTCCCCACACTCAAGTTCCCTCCTTCAGCCACCCCGACCCCACTGGCTTCCCCACCCCCCTTTGAGAAGGGAGGGGCTGGAGGGCAGAAATACCTTATACAGAGGCAGCATGAAACCTGCTCTGGGCGAGGAAATGGCTGCAGAGGAGGCTGACTCTCCCTTTGCTGGCGTCTACCACCTCCACCTCTGGGCTGTGAGGACAGGAAACACCCCCCGGTCAGGTCTCACCACCCTCTTCTGAAAGAAATCATTCGAGTGGTTGGGGTTTGAATTATCCACAAGATGATTGGAACTGAAATGAGTATTAATGTGATGCCCGATGCTGGCGGACAGCGTGTCACAACAGAATCTCTTGCCAGATGACTGGAATTGAATGATAATTTCACCATCTAAATGATAATTGCACCATCAAGTCAAACTTCTCCCATCAAATCAAAGTGACAAAGTAGCCTGAGCTACAGGCGAGAGCCAGCAAGCAGGGAGGCAGTGAGTGAACCTTTGTCCACATGGCCCTCGTCCCTTCCTTTGGGGCAGGCTGTGTCACCCACACGAGCCCCTCTCCCCCCCACACCCCACCTTGGAAGGTGGGAGAGCAACCGGGTGGGTTCTGCTCCGCCGCGTCTCGAGTGTGCTTCTCGGTTGGGCTGAGCCCTGGATGCCGACAGGATGAATGAGCCTGTCCCCCGGGTGCCCCGAGGCCTGCCTGCAGCAGATGCTGCCAGAAGTGCAAGGGAATGTGTCTGGCCTGCAAACTTCTGAAATTAAACTTTCAGTATCTGGAATGATGAAGCAATTCAATGCTTGAGTTCATTTGTGCCCTAGGAAGAAGAGAATAATAAAACTGGAGCTGATGAGAGAATTCATGATCAGTCCCAAAGGAACAAGATGAATAGGCCGCACCGCCAGGCGGGCGATGGATTGTGGGAGCGGAGATTCAGTTTGCTGCAATTTTAAGCGCTTAATCATTATGAATGAGCACCTGGTGGAGTGACCTAAATAAAATACATGGAGTCCCCTTGACACTAAGCTCAGATATAAGACGTGCACGTGGCCCTTTAGAGGCCTTGGAGACCAGGGTTCCAGTTCGAAATTGCTGCCTTATCTGAAAATAGTCTCCCTCTCCAGGGTTGCTTGCTTTCTTTGAAAATTAGGGGGTTGAAATGGGAATCCTTGAAGACTTCTTCAGTGTGACTGTGTGGTGGGTTGCGGGTCATCCCAGGCAGCAGAAAGCTGAGCTCACGTGAGTGGGAGTCACCCCAGGACGACACAGGTCCTTATGTCCGGAAGGGTGTTCCCAGTGTGGTCAGAGCCCAGAATGCTGCCATTCCCTCTGCTTGGAACCCAACTCTCTCTCCTCCCCATCTGCCCCCTTTGCCATTTCCCTCCCTCCTCTTGCTCTGGAAGCTTCCCTGACTGAGTCTGGCTCCCTACCTTGTGCCCCATTAGCTCCACAAGCTTACTTAGCTCACTTCCCAGGCCCACGAAGTTGCCCTGTTTATCTGCAACCCCTCTCAACTGTAAGCACAAGACCAGAGACCATGTTCACCTCTGCTTCCCAACATCATACATGGTGCCCAGCTCATACACTGTCCTCAGTGCACATGTACCTGTGTGTGCATGTGTGTGTGCATGTGTGGTAACTGTGAGTCAAATCTTTGATTCAAATTCTGGCTCTGCAACTTTTCTGAGTTCACCAATTGTCTGCATTGCCACCTTTTCTGACCTCTGTGTCCCACTGCCAATTCCCATAAATATGTTCCTAGATTATTTCTACAAACTTCCTTTGAGTCTGCCCTCTTTCCTCCCAATGCCGCCTTTGGCTTGCTCTCAAGTATTTTTTGTTATGATATCAGTAAATGATTTCTTTCTTCAAAAAAAAAAAAACTTTATGTCAGTTATTCTTCATTGAAATGTTTTTAAATATCAAAATAAAATAAATATTAAGTAAAAGAAAATGCTAAAGAAAACCCCTTAGAATTTGTGTGACAAGTTCCAACTCCTTAGTCTAACTTTCAAAGCTCTTAACCATCTAATCTCAACTACCTTACGAGTCACTCCTCACATGAACTCAGTGAGTCACCAACACCAGACTATTTGCCATTTCCTGACTGTTCCATCAACTGTCATATCTTTGGGCCTTTGTGCTCCTCTTATTTCTGCTGAGGATGTCTCTCCCACTCAAGAAATTTCCACCTCAAGAAAATCTCTGGGGTCACGGAGTTCTCATGCCTCTCCTCCAGCAATTACCACATTGTCATCACGGTGACATTAATGTCTGCTTTCCCCTTCCAGCAAAAACATGTCTTTTCGCCTTTGTCTCCATTGTCTCTCCTGTGAGACTGGATAAAATACCTACATGGTACCACACAGAAACTGGTGAATAACAGTTTGCAGGAGGCATGAGAAGCTAATATGCCACATAAGCATCTAAGTAGTCAACCTTATTTTTCCCAACACATGTACAGACACAGGTAAAATCCCAGATTCCCTTTGGGATGTTTCCAAAGCGCATTCCAGAATTATATACAAACTGCAGTTCAGAAAGTCACTTTCTCAAGAACCTAAGTTGAAGGCTTAAATATATACAAGAAACTACTTCAGTGATAGCCTCGACCTGGGCTGTCTATTACAGTCTGTGGATGGGCTTTTAAAATTTTGATGCCCAGGTTGAATTCAGCATTGTAAATTGGGTTACCAAAGACATCAAAATGTCTAGTGGCGGAACTAAGTGTCAGTCCTTTCAAAGATTCCTAGGAAATCAGAATGGCAGGCAACGTTGAAAACGAGATTCTAGAGAGGACTTGGCGGGCGGGGCAGAAGATAGAGTATTTTACTAAGGCAGGTGAAATGGGCTCAGATTGTCAGTTGGAGTCATAATTCTTGGCTCTGATTCTAGATCAGTGGTTCTCAATGGGGACTCTATATTGGAAACACCAGAGGATTCATTGACAAATACCATTTATGATGTTAATTTCAACTTGGCTAGGTCATAATACCCAGATATTCAATCAAACATCAGTCTGGATGCTTCTGTAAAGATTAAACACTATAATGTGTGTGAACCTCACCCAATTAGTTGAAAACTTGATGAGCAAACAGACTGAGATCCCTGAAAGAAGAAGGAATTCAGCCCCCAGACTTCCTTCAGACATCAACACTTTCCTATCTCTCTCATCTTCCAGCAGACCTTGAAGATTTTGGATTTGCCAAATTCCACTTGTTTATGATTCAATTCCTTAAAATAAATCATTCTCTTTAAAATAGAGATAAATTCATAGATAGATAGATAGATAGATGAAACCTATCATATTCATATTACATTTATTATACACACAAACATATATCTACATATGTATCCACCTTTGGAAAGTTCTAGTAATATACCAATGCCCGAAGTTCTGACTTATCTAGGTTGGGGCCTAGAAATTGTTCTTTTTAGAAAATTCCCCAGAGATTCCATGGCAACCAGAGTTGAGAGCTAATGTTCTGAGTGTTTCACAACAACCCACCGCTAACTGGCCCCATGATGCTCCCATTTAAAGAATTTGCAATGGAAATGCTACTCTAACACCTTTTTTTCCTGTTACACACTGAATTGTGTCCAAAAATTTTATATGCTGAAACCCTAACCCCCAATGTGACCATGTTTGGAGGGAGGGCCTCTAAATAGGTCGTTGATGTCACAGGAGGTCATCATGTGGGGGCTACGGTTCAATGGACTGGTGTCCTTCCACGGAAAGAAGACACGCCAGGGACAGGCACTGGCAGCGAGAAGACTGCCCACACGTCCAGGGAGAGCCCTCAGGGGATAGTAACCCTTGGGCACCTTCATCTTGGACTTCCAGCCCCCAAAATTATGAGAAAGAAATAAACCACCCAACTGTGGTATTTGTTAAGACAAACTTTGTTCCTTACAAGTGGAAACTACAGATTTGCTCAGAGCCAGCTCCCAGTGTTTTCGCAAAATTGTCAGACTGAATGACCTGCTTGATTTTCTCTAACTGGAGCCACTTGATTGCCCCAAAGTGCAGTTACTGGGCAAGTTCTCTGAGGTGGGAGTTTTGCTGGGCAGGTCGACGGACAGTGAGCACCAGCAGACACCGGTGGGAGAGATTGGAGGACAGTGAGAGGCTGCAGCGTGGCCACCAAGGATGTCCTGTTGCCTTTGAGGGACGGAGGGCGAGAGCTGCGCCTGAGGGTCCACCTGTGGTGACGTCAGTGCCAAGAAGCCCGCTTAAGGCCACACTTAGCCTCAGCATTTTCATCCTCTCCCCGTTCCATTACCAGTCTCCTCTTGACTCTGGAGGGCAGACCCTTCTGTTACTCCAGCCACCCCAGTGCTTCAAAATGATGGGCCGTGTGATGCCCAGCAAGAGCCGGGCCTTGGCAGTCACGCTGACCTGCTACCAAACCCAGCCGCTCCCCGAGAGCAGCTGTGAGGACTTGGGGCAACTCTCTAAGCCTCATATATAAATGAGAATGAACAGAACTTTTCCATAGTCTCTGTTAACAGGGTTAATAGCATCTCGCACACTGTGACTTCCCAGGGTTCCCCTTTCACCCTGTGATCTCTTGCATCTGTGCATTGTAATGTGATTTATTTGAACTTTTGTTTTTTGTTTTTTTTGTGTGTGTGGGACCCTCGCCGGTGGCCGGGGATCAAACTGGCACTGCAGAGGCTGTGTGCAGCCTCGCAACCCAGCGCTCAACTGCTGCGCCACCAGGGGAGGCCCATTATTTGAACTTTTAATGTCATTTAATCCTGAGAGCTCACTTGTATCTTGAAGTTGACTGTTCTTTGAATGGCACAGAGCAGCTTCTTTGCTTTCCAGGAAGACCATTGGCCCATGATTGCATAGAGTGTTATGTCCACGTTAGTTCTGGATCCTCAACAGTCTCCCTGAGCTGCTAGAACAGACTGAGCAGGTCATAAGCAACAGAAATCTATGTCGTCCAGTATTGTTGACTGAGAAGTCCAAGATCAAGGTCCAGTTGATCTGCGGTGGCGACTGCTGAGAGCCACTGTCCCCACGAGGTGGAAGGGGGCTTGGGGGCTCTCAGGAAGCTCTTTTTTAAGGGTGCTAATCTTTTTCATGAGGCTTCTACCCTCACGACATAAACAACTGTCAATGAGCCCAGCTAATACCATGACCTTTGGGGGATTGGATTCAACATTTTGGGGAGACACATTCAAGGCCAGAGCACGTGTCTGTGAAAAGCTACTTAGAATATAATCCCTTCAAGAGAGTCTAACTCTCTACCTTTTCTCTTTTGCCCAAAATATACTCAATACTTTATGGTTAGCTTTAAATATCACACTTGCCACACTATTTGCATTGGGCTGTTACTTCCCAAAGTTGCTGTGGGGAAGAGACATGGGGGATAAAGTGTGTGGGGGGCCTGGAGGGAGGTGGGGAGAGTGGTCATTAAAAATTTGAGAAAGCCATGTTAAAGTCAAGCTAGTTATCTTTTTTTAAAAAAGATTTATTTATTTATGCATACAAGACCTGGGTACAGGCCAGAAGTGTGGGGGGTGAAAAGATTCACCAGAGACAGAGCAGGGAACAGAACAGACAGATGAACTGAAATCCACTGCTGGGGGGAGCAGTGGGCGAGTCAGGAGAGGTCTGCTGCGCCATGTGGGTATCTGCGTGGCTGGGGATCAAACTCGTGCTGCAGTGGCTGTGGACAGCTTCATAGATTGTGTCTTAACCCCTTGCGGCACCAGGGAGGTCTTCAAGCTAGTTACCTCTTCAGGGGACTCCTCAAAGCCTTTAAGATGGTGTCTTCTCTTCTTCTCCACTCCATAGAGAATGGTAGAGAATTCAACATTTCTTGAGCTTTCGGACTTGGCACACTGTTTTAAGGTTTGCCTCTGGGCCCTAACACTCTGTAAACATGCTCGGGGCGGGGGGGGGGGGGGGTTTGCACTAGCCCAAAGCTCTCTGAGAGAGACCAAGTGGGGCATGTTTGCCTCCTCCCAGGGTCCAACTCACATGCATGGTGTTGAACAAAGAGCATTACATTTTGTTGCTAATCCTCCACTCCCAGGCTGAGAGGAGAATCTGGAAGTGGGTAGCTGAGCAAGAAGAGCTCTTCTCTCTTTCCAAGAATTGACTAATTCTCCTCAGTAACAGGCAAGATGCTCAAGCAGCAGTCATTCTCTGCTGCGGCCGCCTCCTCTCTCTGACTCACAGCAGGTTCCAGTGCCTCGCCCAGGAGAGAAAAAATGTGACATGTTTTGGCTGGAACTCAATGACCAAGAATCTTGCCACCTGCCATAGTTTTTTTGGGAGAACTATTAATTTGACAATAGTCCTTGTTTTTTTGCCCTCACCCAGACTGTCTGGGAGGGAGGAACCTGGCCTCGGCAGAAGGAAGTGGGGCTTTTGCAAATCACTTACAGCATCCTGTTCTCCAGGATCCTGTTCTCCATCCTGGCAGCTTCCACATCACTGACTTTCAGAGTAACCCAAAGCAGATATGCTCAGAAGCTTCAGCATTTTACAAACTGTGCTCTTGGCTCTGAGGGCCAGCTGGAAGCCCTTGAGCACATCTCCGGGGTTGAGACTGGCAAACACCACCCTCAGAAGATGCTGATTCTCTGTTTCCTTTGGCCAGGCTACTAGGGATATTGGCTAAAATGGAAGTTGCTAGGGATAGAGGAGTCTAGTGCCTCTGGGTTTTGGCACGTTCTCTGGAAGGATTTCTCAAATATTCTGGTTTCGGCAGAGGCCAAATTATCTTTCTGAAGTATGTGCCCCCTTAATAGTGAAACTCATGAGTATTTTAAGGGGAAATTCAATCCATATGTTTCCAGGCTATTTACCCGTAATGTATTCAAACGCCATATTGTAAGAGAAATTTGACTTCAGGAAAAATGTGTAAGCCTCTAAGCCTTCAGTCCTTAAGGGAAAAACCAGCACTATTTTGTCAATTTTCCAAAATCTCCTATGCCAAGGACTCAGGTTTGATTCTAAGGTCTCATTCTTGACATTTCCAGGAGGAGCGTTCTAGATTCATTTGCATTCCCAGCACTTCCTCCTGCTTGCTCTCCATTCACTGTCATGTTGGTCGCCATATCGTCACCAGAAGCAAAAGAGACCAAATGGACCTTCAAAACACTGAATCCTGATCGCCAGAGACCAAGTAGATTTTGAAATCATGCTGGAATGACGTGGCTGTGGCCAGGGTCGTCTTGGTTTATGCCTGATTCAGAAAAGGATCATTCCATTGTTTATTTTTAGACTTCTTCGTAGAAATGGCATTGTTCCTTGAATACCAACTAATTGAATTTGCATGTGAATAGTTATTACATTTCAGTATTTTGGAGATTTATGTTTTCATGTATTCCAGAAATAAGCCCTTAGCATCAGGAACCCACACTGTGTCGGTTGGAGGCAGCCATACACGTTAGATGTGGCCCAGGTGTCAAAACCCGTCATTAGGTTGTGGACTTTCTGCTAAGTGGTCAGAAATGCATGACCAGTGATGGGGAGGAAGATGAGATGCAGATCAGACTGATTGACAGCAAGACTGTTTACTGACTGTATTGCAATCCAGTTGCTTCATAAAAGTCAAAACTAGCAGAATAAATAGACCTATCTCAGACCCAGCAGGCCTGTGTGCCAGGCAGACATACTCCTCTAAATCAGATCCATAAAGAACTAGCCAAGGTAATGAGCTTTAAATCAAAAGAATCCTAAATTAGAGACTTGCTGTGTGACCATATATACATTATCAAACTCCTCTAAGTTCAGTTTCTTATCTGTAAAATGAGATAAAATCACCTTATAGGAGCACAGTGAGACCGAAATGAAATAATGTAGAGCAACGTGAAAATAATTTTAAGAGAAAATTCTCAGAAGAATGCCTGAACAAAATACAGGTGTTTCTTGGGGGCAAAAATAAAATGTCTCGTTTTGAAGGCAAACAAGTATTACAAGAAAACAATTTATACTGTGTGTTCTCTCTAAGAAAAGCAGTTAACATTCTTTACCTATACAAGTCCTAAGCAGTATGTAGGTAGTTGACATTTTGGAGCCTGAAGAGATATGAGAGGCCGCGTCCCTTTGTTACACATATGGAAGAAAAGCAGACATAGAAGGGGGTTGTGTAAAACCACAGCAAGTCAGAGAGAGCCAGGCTGGAATACGGTCTTCTGACTCAGAGGCCAGAGGCCCTTCAAAATCACCACAATCTCTTGCACCTGCCTCTTGTCGCGATCTGGACAATGAGCCTTCGTTGACTGACCCCGAGCTGACCAGGAGCCTCAGCTGGTGAGTAAGATCTACCAGTGAGGTTCCTGAGAAGCAAGGCCCTGGAGGGGTAGATGTTAGCCATTGCCTAGATTTCACCCCTTAAATCAAGACAAGAAGGAAATTCATTCCATGGAGGTGTGATGGACCAGGACTGCTGTTAGCTCAGTTACCCAGAACACACCCAGCAATAAATCCCCGAGGAGCCCAGTTAACGAAGCATCACTTCCCTCTGGATCCAGTAGCGAGTGGTTCTCAGACCAGGCTGGTGACCCTGCCAGGGGGCTCATGCAGAGCCAAATGCAAACAGGAGCTTTGGCCAGTTCCACTGGAAGTTTTGCGGAAAACATTATTTTCTTAAAAAATAGAGACAGATATAGAATAAAATGCAACACTGCCTGAATTAAAGCAAACCATGAAGACTGTCATTTTGCTTTTAAATGATAGCTCACATTTTTCAGCTCTTAGGCATAGGAACTATGCTAAGTACTTAGCATCTAGTAACTCATTTAACCCATAGAACAACCTAGAAGGAGGATAAGTCACCAAAATGCCCTGAAGGAAACTACCCAAGCAACAGCGTTTTAATGTCTGAGGATCCAAAGAGAAGCCCCTGCACCCCAGAGCCCCTGTCCCCCTGGCCTGCCTCTGCTGGGGTGTAGTGGGGAGCCATCGAGCCAGGGAGTATTTCTTCACTCTCTGCTGCCGGCTTTGGGTACTTGGTGGAAAATTTTGAGAAGCCTTGGATGCTGCTTCCCCCGTGACTGGTGGCGGTTATATAACACGCACATCAGTGAAAAAGCTGAATTGCAAATAGTCTACTAACCTGGAAGGAATGTCTGAATGACTCCCACACCACACTGGTGCTAATTCAGTAGGGAAGGTTTTGTGGGTTTGCTGTGATTTTATTGAAATAAAGGGTTTGGCGATCGTAGTTAGTAACTTGAGTGTGTCTTTTGATCCATGTAGAAATCGCTCAGCTAAATGACATTTACATGTTATTCTTAACTGCCTGTGGAATCAGATAATCCTTTCCCCAGAAGGATGTCAGCAGCCTCCATAATTTGTAAAGGAAGAGCATCCGGGAAGGAACACGGTGTCATATGTGCCTGGAGGGAAGATTTCTGGGTTGATGATTCACATACTTTTATAGCTTTGGTTTTCACGGTCTTTGTTTTCAAAAGGCAATTTGAAGGTACGTGAGCTTTAGGGCTTGGATGACTTCTCGGGGATGCACTCAAGTCTATTTATCCCCACAGACTGAGGGTCACAGACTGGAATCTGGGGGCTGGGGGAGCTGATTTACTAGGGTGTCAGAGAGTGCCCGTGTGACTGAAGAGGGAGGGATCGCCTCTTCCAATATGTTAATCCCAAACTGCGCCAAGGATGAACAGACCAGGAAAAAATATGGTGTCATAAGTCCAGACCTTGAATTCTCACCAAAGGCCTCACCAAATGGCGTAGGGCTGACGCCGAGGGCCGGCGTGTTTCACGCAGGATGTGAAGTTCACTGTGGAAGAACTCCAAAATTTATGACTCCAGTGAAGTCAGAGGAAAAATACCATCCAGCCTCTGATTCACTTAATACTGGGGGATCTGTCTGCAAAGGCAGTGGGAGGGGTTCAGACCTCAAGAGCAGTGACTGAGGCACGTGTCCAAGGACAGCGAGAAAGGTCATGGCCAGGAGCCGTCCAGCTCGCCAGAGAGCCCCAGGGCTTCTCAGCACTCCAGCCTGACTTGTGTCAGCTTGAGATCCATTTGCTGGCCATCACATCCACTGGGCGGCTGCCGGTCCTGCCTTTATTTCTCAGGCCCAGCCTCTCCCCTCCACACCCTGACTCTGGTATGGGGGCTCACCATTTCTTCCTGGATAATTGAAGCGTTCCCCCGCTGAGTCCCCAGGTCTGCTTCCCTGCTGCACGCTCACCCTTCAGATCATCTCGCACCCAGCTTCCCAGCCTTCCTTCTCATCTACCCTACTCTTGTGTCTTTTACCTGTTGATAAAACAATTTAGCATCACAACAGGACTTTGTCCAAGTTTCTAGGGCGGCAGTCGTTGCTTCCCACCACCATCAGTGAAGCTGCATGGCTATGCTTCCCAGCACAGCCCACCCGCCATTATCAGCACACCCCGCCCGCCACTCCCTGGACAGGAAGCTTTCTCGCCATGTGTGCCGTCGCTAAGGGTGTTCCTCTTGCCAGGAGGCTGGTGTGACATCTCACCGACACTAATCCTTGCCTGGCAGGCTGGGTCAGCGCACCTACATCCTTCAAGTCCTGGCTGTTATGGCTGCCCTTGGAAGCTCCGCATCTTGACACCCCTCCCAGTCAACCTGGCCCCCCTGCTCTACTCTGAAGTGGTGCTGGTCTCTGCACATGGTCATTTTCCCCTGGCTTCCTGTCCCCCAGACCAGGATCTCCTCGAGGGCCAAGACAGTATCTTATTTGTCATTGTATCCACAACACCTCGCGTTGGGCCAGCCCTGAGTTAGGCCTCAATCTTTGCTAAGTTGAATGGAATTCAGGGACAGAAAAGGTTTAAATGAATAGTTTCTCTCCCAGGACATATGCCTAGATTATGTAAAAAGTAAAGGTATCTATTTTTAGTGACTGGTGACCCTTCACATCCCAAAGGGCCAGGCTGGGGCATTGCTGTTCAGTCTTTCCACAGCTGTGTCCCTTCCAGAGGAGAGTTCTGCAAGCAGGCTCTAGGTACAGGCGCCCACCAATTTGTTTTCCACTACAAAAGCACCTGGGATGTTTGGGAAGGGTATGGTCACGTGGGTCAATTTGGGTAGCTACACAAACGCAACATTGCGTCGGTTCACACATCAAGAAATGTGTTAGCCTTCCTTGTCCTTCTGCTCACCAAATCAGTTTATCTGCACACAAATGCCTATCTATGATTTTGGATTTGAAAGGAAGCAGAAGCAAACTCTCCTCTGCTTAGCCCTCCGCTGGGTGGAGAAATAGAAACTAGGCTGTACAAATTCTCTGAGCTGCAGACTTAACCTCAAGCTCAGGTCACCGGGCAAGAGAAAGCACATATGCAAACTCTGTCCTGTTTGGCTGAATCAAGATAGAACTCCTGTTTGCATGAAGATGCGCTCTGATTTGGGAGAAAAGATGGAAGGAAATTTGAGGCCAATGGTTAGAAGCCAAGGAACAAAATGGTCTGCAAATCGTGTCCTGGGCAGACAATGACAGCACCCTGAGGCTGGTGATGAGCTTAGCTGTGTATCCGTCCATCCCTACGGAGAAACACAGACACCCACAGGACAACCACAGGGACATTGTCCTCTAATCAGCCCTACAAGGTCAAGTACCAAGTCCCTCACCTCCAGAGGGTGGTAGCAGACAGCAATGATGGATGCTACAGACCAAATTTTTGCATCACCCTCGAAGTCATATGCTGACCTCAACATGATGGGGTTTAGGCCGGGGTCTTGGGGAGATCATTTGAGGTGCGGTCATCAAGGTGGGACCCTCATGAGTAGATTAGTGTCCTTATAAGAAGAGAGGGCGAGAGAGATCCTCTTTCCTCTCCCCATATATACATGCACGGAAGGAAAGTCATGTGAGCAGACAGCGAGACAGCCAGGAATTGGAACTTCACCAAGAAGTGACCCTGCCAGGGCCTTGACCTTGGACTTCCCACCCTCCAGAGCCAGGAGGAGCACGCGGCTGCTGTCTGCCTGCCCCTGGCTGTGGCGTCTTGTCACAGTCTGAGCTGACGAAGACAGTGGAGTGAAGAGAGTAAGGACCTGCAAGCTTCAGAGCAGGCCGGGTTCCATGGAGGCCGCGGAGTTTGCCTGTGGGGCAGGAAGAGCACCAGCTCTGCGGCCCGCGCAGCCCCAGCGCCAGATTCCCTGCACAGTGGGAGTGACTCCCGCCCCGCCAGGATGTTGTGCTTATTAAATATAGTAGCAGAAATGATGTGATGCCTGAGTACCTGAGGAGGGTGAGTCAGAGACTCTGCAGCAGGAAGAGGGAAGGAAAGTAGAGGTAGCTGTTCCTGCCTGCGACTGCAGAGGGGACCCTACGCCAGGGGAGCCAAGGCCTGGGGAGCTGAGGCCTGGGGCGTCCAAGCCAGGGGAGCTGGGAAATGTCACTGAGCTGCAGAACAAGCCTCCTGAGACCACGTGGGGAGCAGAACGGGCCTGGGGAGGCGCGGAGCCTCAGTAACTTCGCTCGAATGTGGAATCCAGAGAAGTACAACAATGGCGGAGACACCACTAAAACCAAAGCTAATGTAGAAACTTGACTGTAGGCCAGGTTGCCAGAGCGGGTGGGGAGGCAGGTGGGGGATGGCAGGCACGCTGTGCTCACACAGCCTGAGAGGGGTGGACCTGCATCTCCAAATCACAGAAGTGTTAGGATTGCCTCAAAAGAAAATAATACAATGCAAAAAAAAAAAAAAATACAAATCCTTGCTGCCCCACTGGGGGCTTGAGTCCGAGGAGGACAACGGCATAGTGTCTCCTTCCCCAGGCGGGTGGAGGAATTGCTGTGGGGGTTTCCTTGCAAGAAGGAACATGGCCCTGCCTGGCCCCCGCCCCCATGTTCAAGTCAGTGCACCGCTCCGAGGCTCAATGACTCCTTGTTTGGCCTTTTAAAGAGCCGAGTGCCAGACTGAGGCGGGATGTTTTCTGCAAGGGAAGGGAACCCTGAAGACCCGAGAGCAGATGGGTATTCCATACGTACCGCTCCCCCTCCAGGAAGCGGGAGCCACGGAGGCTCCTCAAGCACCGAGGAGCAAACAAAGAGCTCAGCTTCCTGTCGTTCCGACTCGTGCCATTCCAACTGGACCTGCGCCCCCGGGTGAAATGACTTCATTTTCCTGTGCCAGAGCCCCTGGGGACTGCAGGCTTGTTTATGCCTCTCTGCAGTGAGGCTCAGCGAGCCCAAGGAGGAAAGCACTGCTGTGGGCTGGAGGCCGCCGGAGCCAAACAAGAGCAGCCTCTATTCCACCTCCTCTGACAAAATCCATCCTCTCAGAACAAGAGAACTCCAGGCCCTCGGGCCCCTGTGAGGCAGCACCAAGGAGCTGGTTTCATGTCAGGTTCAGAAAGCAGGGCCCGAGCATCATGGGAGTGCTGGGAACCCACAAAGACTCTGCTCCTGGCCTGGCCCTCGGTTTCACCCCAGTCCCTTGATGTCTTCACAAACAAGGAGGTGAGGAAGCAGAGCCTCCCTGACGGAGCTAGTAGGTCCATGAACAATGACTCCTGTGCTGGCTTCCTGCTGTCCAGAACACTCTTGAGGAGCAATAGTGACCTGCGTCTCTTTGCCAATCAAGAATTTCATGGATTTGAGGCCCCCCTGGTGGCACAGGGGTTAAAGTCTTAGTGCTATCAAGCTATCACCAGCCACTGCAGCATGAGCTCGATCCCAGGCCAGGAAGCTACCCACAGGGCACAGCAGACCTCTCCTGTCTCCCCGCTGCTCCCCTCAGCAGTGGATTTCAGTCAGTCTGCCTGTTCTGTTCCCTACTCTGTCTCTGGTGAATCCTCTCAAACACACGCACCCTACCTCTGGTCTCGACCCACATTCTTGTGTGCATTAATAAAAAAAAATGAATCTTTTTTAAAAAATCATGGATTCATCTTTTATTGACCAACTATCATATGAGAACAGATATGGCTCCTGACCTCCCATTCCAAGTCTGAGAGGCCACGTGGAACAGGTTTCCTTCTCCTCTTGGCCAACAAGTTGGCTTCTCCTACATGCTCCCTCTCTATCTGAAAATGGTGGTCACCACTCCGACCTGTGGCAGCATGGCGGGGGGCACATGGGCAAAGGCACGGAGGGTGACCACCCAATCATCCTGGCCCCACCCCTATTTGCTCAGATACTTGAGGGTGAGCTTCACATTCCCTGTCTTCCATTTCAATGCCCTTAAGGAATGAACTAAAGACAGAAAATGTGAGCTGGGCCAGGGTGAGGAAATGAAGTGATTCGCACCCCTCAATGCTAATTAAGCCAAGTTGGCAAACAAGGTGGGTTGATCCAGAGAGAATTCCAAGGCAGAAATAAAGAGCCGTGTCCAAGGAGGTAGCGTTTACAAAGAACGAATTGTTCTGATGCCCCTAACTAAGCAATAGAAATGCCCCAACTCAAGAATCTTTGAATGTAAATAGACTCATGCTAATTTTCTGCACAAAAGACTTGATATAAAAAGCATAGAGAATACACAAGGTGAATCTAGAACTATCAGAATATGCCCTCTGGCAGAAGCTCACCTCAGAAAGAAAGGACTCCCTGGCCCCAGACACAGCAGAGTTGGAGGAGATTCTGGAAGTGACCAGGAGGACTGATTTAACAAGACTCAATAAAAAGTCCCAGCCCGGCCCTCTCTAAATGCTTGCACATAATCGTGTACTCCCCAAAACAGGATTTTGTGGGTTGGTGAACTGCCTTTGGCTCTTATCATGCAGCAAGTTGAGATGCAGTTCATTAACTAGTCTCTGCAAGAAACGTGAATGGGAACAAAGGTGTTGCAAGTGGCAGTGCAGCTTCCCCAGGTCTGTCTGGCTGCAATTCCCTCTCAGGGAGACAAAGCAAGGAAGTTGTTATTCCAATCCAGTGCTGAGTGTTTTCAGACTTGCCGTAGGGGTGGGCGAGGAGGGGAGGCACAGGGGCAGGGGCAGGAGCAGGCATAGGACCCCAGTCCTGAGTCCTGGATCCCAGCCCAGCTCTGCCACTGACTCACCACCTGGCCCCAGGGCATGGAGTGATGCTGGTTTCCATTTCATGCCAGCCTTGCAGCAGCGGTGTGATTAGGGATTGGGAGCTTCATTTTCTAGGTAAGCGCTCACAGAAACAGAGATTAAATAACTCTCTGAAGGTCACCGAGAACCTTCTACTGCCAGCAATGTCAAGGTCGTGTCTCTTCTCAAGCCCTTAAAGGCTTTCACGTGTGGACAGGGGAAGACAGGACCATGCTCTGTCTACCATCTCTTTGAGCTTTAAAGGAAGTTAAGAGTGAGAATTTTCAATAACATAAATATTTCTCTAGAAAGATGTAGAAGAGACATAAAATGCTGATCACACATTATTAAAATACAAAGAATTTGAGACCCAGATTACACAAAGGAGAAAATTCGTGACAGAGAATTTCCTCTCGAGATGTGAGAGATGTGAGCAACATTGTTCATACTCTTCATTTGTCCAACCCTGGAGTTTACTCTCAGTGGTGGCACACAGGGTCCCCAAGATGAATGCCAATGTCATTTCTCAGGTCATGTGTGTGCAACATCACAGAAGACTGTGAATGAATGAGGTTGTCACTTTGGGTAGGTAGTTCCCCAGGCTTCACAAACGCCATGGGAGGTATTTATGAGCCCACACATAAGGTAGAGGAAATGCAGTCAACCACATAGTGACAAACCCAGAATTCAAATCCAGACCTCTGTGTCTCCACGCTGATTCGTGCAAGTCCGTTGGCACACAGCATGGAACTGGGGGTCACCAAAGACTCTAATATTATTCATCCTTTTTCTTATGCTATAGGAGAATTCTGGTGAAGATATCAGCCACATTGACAGGAGAAATTTTCCCCTTTCTTAAAGTTTTAAGCTGTCTACTTATGTCAGTGCCTCAAGGCATTGTTCCTTGCTGCTTTGTGCAGAAGGAGGTGCCATTGGAACACAGGCTGAGGTCAGAGTCTCGGTCTTCAAGGAGTTGTGAGGTCACCCACCATCACACTCAGAACTGACCAGACACTGGGACGTGACTTGGTCCAATGTTTAGGCCACAAGGACTTGAGGAGGTGGCAATTCACTACTCGCTCAATGGAGAATAATGGGAATGACTGTCGTGCTCTGGTACCAGAGCCATTAACAGCCCGTGGTCAGTGATGATTTCACCGTAGTCCTGTCTAGGGGAAGGGGATGTATGAGCTGACCACTCATGGCCTCGCCATCACAGCCCATGGGATTGTCTTTATTGGGTTGAGGTGGTGGGAACTGAGAAATACATTTCATCTGGGTGATTTGTTTTGTATTTCTTTCAAGATTCATGAGGCAGATTGTTAGAACAGATTTTTTAATTTTCCTTTTTGTTATGTTTTAATACTATAGTGTATGTAATGGCATAGAAAGAACGGTTTGAAATCTGCTATATTCTTCCTTATTTTAAACTGCCTTTCATCTAGACATATCTACATATGGTGCTTGAGGCACTGACATAAGTAGACAGCTGAAAACTTCGAGAAAGGGGAAAATTTCTCCCATCAATGTGGCCGAAAACTTCACCAGAATTCTCCTATAGCATAAGAAAAAGGATGAATATATTCTGATCTTGGTCCCTGTGCTTCTAATTTATAGCCAAGATTAAAGTTACCATTCAGTGAGTCATGCCCTTCGAGAGCTCAGGGTTACACTTGGCAATTTTATGTCATGGAAACAAGCGGGGCTACTGGATGTAGTTATTGACACATGCTTAAGCTGTCAACCTTGAATTAATTCAATTCAAATGGAAGAATAAGTTTACAAAAAATTATCTAAATGTCTACTAAGTGCAAACAGACTATACAAGAATTACAGGTAAATCTCTGCCCTCCAGAACTTGAGTTAGCAACCAAAAGGTCAGAAGAGTGGAAGATTAAATGTAGATGTTGCAAATCTAAAGTTCTTTGAACCATGGGAACTTGACATAAATGTGGCTGCATTAGCCACCTAAATGGGGAATAAGAGTAAAGGCAGAATATGCCCCAAATCTTAGACTAATGATCATTCCCCATTCCAAAGAGAGTTTAACAAAGTGATAGCACAAGGAAAGGAGACAGCATCATCTCTGACATCTAGGGTGCTGCCTCTGTTCCCACCTATAAGGCAGCTGAAGGGCTTAACAGAGAATCCAGCCACTGCAGCTACCCTCCAGCCCATGTTAGATGCAATTACACCCCTCCGAGCCATTTACCCTAGTGGCACCAGGCTCTGCTGGGGAGGAACTAAGAGGGAAAGCAAAACAATATGAAACGAATGCAATGTGTATATCAAAAAAATAAAATAAAATAAGGAATCCTGCTTATGAGTACTCAGTGCAAAATAAAGTTTATCTTCCTGGCAACAGGAGTATATTTTTGATGTAGTGCTTTTTATTTTTGGGAACAAGGAAAGAGACTATGAATGTTAAGAAGATCAAATCATAGATGAGATGATACTATGAATGATATACGGCATTAGCAGTGTTAAAGATAATAAGAAAAAATGTATATAATTCCATTGTAGAGTTTTTAAAAGAGCATTAGAAACATCCCAAAAATAGAACTGACACAACAGCACGAAAGAGTAAGACAGGACATAAGAGTGTAGAATAATAAAAATTTCATAAAATGAGGAGAAAAGGATAAAAAATTAAGAACAGGGGCTCCCGGGTGACGCAGCGGGTTGAGTCCAGCGCTATGAAGCTGTCCGTGGCCTCTGCAACACGGGTGCAATTCCTGGCCAGCCAGGGAGCTACCCACATGGTGCAGCAGACCTCGCCTGTCTCGCCCACAGCTCCCCTCTGCAGTGGATTTCAGTCAATCCTCCTGTTCTGCTCCCCAGTCTCTCTAGTGAATCCTCTCACCCTCCCGCACATCTGATCTGTACCCCAGTTCTTGTATAAATAAATCTTTAAAAAATAAATCTTTAAAATAAATAAATAAATAAATCTTTAAAAAAAATTAAGAACGACGATACTAGGTGAGGTCTCTTGCTTTGGGGAATTAGTATCACTATTATTGTTCATGGATGCATTAACCAGAAGAAGTATTAAGATACATAAATAAAAAAATCCTTGGAAATGACCTGGATCTGAAATCCTAAGGGGCTGGGTATATTCCTGGAAGAATTCACAAGAACGGCTGTTATTATTATACCCTATTTTGATGAAAGTAGTACACGTTGGGGATTAAGAACGATAGCAAGTGTTCTGGGAAAAGCAGCTCACCTCCAAAACTGTGAGAAATGGGTTGGGCTCAGAACTGACCACAGCAACACTGGATGATAGGAAACAGAAATCACAGCCTGTGGGCCTCTGAATCAAATGGCTTTGACCCTGCCCCTATATAATCACATCCTCAGACATACAAAGGTCATGGAAAAAGATGAACACTCTGCTCTTCTTGGAAAATCTATTCGGAGGTGAATCTCACCCAAGAAAGAAATCCTCTTTTTCAAGATAACAGACATGGTCATTTACATGGAGCACGCGCAAGAACAAAGGGTGGGTTGTGAGTGTTTAATCAGGGAAAAGGGAATGTGCCTGCAACCTCTCAGCCTCTTCAGGCATGTTCACTAAATTGTTTTTGTTGAGGTTCTGCCACTGCCTACTCCATCAGCCATATATGAACTCTGCTCTTCTTTAAGGATTTAATTTTCTGCTAATAGGTCTGCATGAAAAACCCTGTGTGCTTTCACTTGACTGTTTAGTCACTAATAGGGAAGAACGCTCCTCTGTGTCTGTTAGTCACATTTCAGCTTCCTCAAGAGTCTTCTGATGCATCCTCTGCCTCTAGGTAGCACCAGTCCTCGTCATCCAGCCCACAAGAGAGGGTGGAGGGAGAAAGTGGAGGTGTTTCTAACATCAGGTTCCTCGTGGGGGTGCACTGGTGTTCCCATAGGCCTCTTGGGTGCTCTCTCTGATGCTCACTCTGGCTGCAGTGACATCCCTCTCCCCACTCTGGATTATGGGACCAGGTCAATTAAAACACAGAAAAGGCAGGTTTGAACCCTGAGCAGCCTGTCCGAGTTAGATCTAAGAGTCTCCAGCGTGCTGCAAACCCAAAGGCTCCGGGAAGGCTGGCAAGGGGAGACACACGCAGGCATCAGCAGGAAGCCCAGAGGCCACTTTTATGGACCTGAGTTGCTTGCCCACAGCAGAATCTGCATCTGCCATGAAAATATTTTACCTGTAGTTATAGTCTGAGGGATATAAAGGAAAAGGGAAAATATCACCAGCATACTACATAGACAATGCACAGACATTCTCAGGGCAGGTGCGTGGGAGTCTTTGAAACACTGTGTGTTTGCAGGAGACCGAGTCAGGCTGCCCAGGAGCAGGTGTCTGGCGTAGCATCTGGCACACCCTAAAAGTTGCTTTGCATCCCAAGCAGCTGTTTTGATTTTGTGACACAGCTCGTGAAGGAGATGCTGCATCTGGCACTGACCACAGATTCTTACCTCCCGTGGTCAGAGTCAAGGTGATGCCCCTGCTGAGAATGTGAGAAGCGTCCTGAGTTGGTCTCATTTCCTTGTGGAAAGACGTAACTGCATGAATGCAAAAGCAGTTCCTGGCGTCTGGGCCAACTCGAGGAATTCTTCTTTTCTAGCTTCCTCGAAAGTCTGGTTAGCTTAGCTCAAAGGACCCAGAAGGTCCAACTTGTAAAAAATGTAAAGTTTGTATTTGCAGGCAAAGAGACCAACCCCTGGTGAGGAGGAGCCATGTGCTGGGTCACAGACAGTCCTGGACGGCTGGGTGCTGGGGCTCCTGTTGCTGGCCCCTGTGGAGCGGGGAGGCATGACCCCAGCAGGCAGTGTCACGGTGACCTAAGCAACCTACATTTTGTATCATATCTGTATTTTTAAAACGTTTTAATTACCAAATAGCCAGCAATGTTTAAAGTTCCTCGGTTGTCTCATCAACAATCTCTTCAAGTTGATTTACTCAAAAACAGGATTCAAACAAGACCTGTGAGGAGGCCCTGCTTGCTTCTCAGCCTTGGACTTGCACCAGGAACTTGGGGGACGTGGAAGGAGATACTTCAAAGAGACAGAGATGTGGGTGTGAGCCCTGTGGGGAGGCTGATTTTGCTCTTTTCCTTCCAGACCTGCCCGGCCCTTTCTGCCCCTTTCCTACAGGCCCCCGCCAGAAGGCACCTTAGACATCAGGCCAGCTTCCAGGCCTCAGTGGCCCTGCTTTGGGCCAAGCCTCTCTGACCAGGCATTTACCCCCGTGGGGATGGCGACTTTGGGTGCTTCATTTGGAAACTATATTCTTTCTCTTCTCTCTACTGCATACTAATTCTCTTAAAGTTCTTCACGATTGAAGCCCTATAACTAAGTGTAAATTTTGCCTTTATGCAGTGAATAGCAAAAGCCATTTAGAACACAGAAGTTGGGGGCCTCCCCGGTGGCACAGTGGCTTGTATGCCACACTATGAAGCTGTCCGCAGCCTCTGCAGTGCGGATTCAATCCTGGCCGGCCCATGAGGATCCCACACGGCGCGGCAGACCTCTCCTGTCTCGCCCGCTGCTCCCCTCAGCAGTGTATTTCTGTTGTCCGCCTGTTCTGCTCCCTGCTCTGCCTCTGGTGGGTCCTCTCACCCCCCTGTGCCTCTGGCTTGTACCTTAGCTCTTGTATAAAAACAAATAATCTTTAGAAAAATAGAACACAGAATTTGGGGGTCCCTGGGTACCCCTCAGTCTTCTGACTGACAGAGGAGACAATCTGAGTGACAGCAAAGATAATAACTGTAATGAAATGAAACAGTTCAAATGCACATGTGTGTGTGTGACTTCTCAAGGGCAAGCGCAAGCACAGTGTCTTCAGGCTAGGCACAGAGCAGGGGCTCCTGATTTTTTTGCTCTGCTGTTTACATCACACTGCAGCCCCACACACCCCGTGACTGTGGCCTCCTCTCCACAGAGAGTGCCCCCACTCTGCCCACCTCCCTGGTCTCCACAAAACCAGCAGCACCACAAAATCACACAGCAGAGAGGCAGGGGGTGGTGCTGTGGATACACACACATCCAGAGACCCGGGTCTGTTGACTTTTGTCTGATGAAACTTGACAACAGCTTAAATCTATTTATCTTGAAAACCCTCAAAGATAATAGCAACAGTTCGCAGAAGGGGAGTTAGTCATAGGCAAACATGTTTTCCCGATATTGCCCCAAGAAAATACCCCCTTCAAAGTTCTCCAATTTCAGTACTGTCTATTTCATGGAACATTAAGTCAGGACTCAAGATTCCGATCTCAGCAACTGTCCGGAGAGATGCTGGGTCTCACCAGACCTCTGAGCACCTATTCTGGGGATACTGTGCTAAAAAGACACTGTCTCATTCTCTTGGCTACGGCAGGGCTGGCCCAGCATGCCGCAGGCCTCCGGGAGGACACTTACCTCAGGCTGCATGTGAGAAGGCCTCCCAGAAGCTGTGGAGGCCGAACCATGTCAGCCAGGGTGAAAGGGTGGACTGAGAGCACCAAGTTGCAGGGTTGGGGGGGCATCTCAGTTTGGTCATTCTACTGGGGATCATTTCAGTCTCACAATGGGAGCTGAACCCAGGATGCCAAGGACAGAAGGGTGAAGCCACCTGCCCGATGTAGGTGGCATGTCAGTGAGAGGGCATGGAAAACAGACAGCAGCCAAGTCACCCCAAACCTCAGCAGCCCCCAAGACAAACCCATAATGGAGATGGGTGGGGGACATCCACTCCACTCCCCTAAACTCTGCCCTCTCAGGCCACCCTGGTGCACACACCCCCCCCCCCCCCACCACCGGAGTGTGCAGGGTAATGTGCAGACTCTAATTTCAGCCACTGTGAAAAGAGACCCACAGCCGTGTTTCAGCGATCTGCCTGTTCTGCTCCCCACTCTCTCTGGTGGATCCTCTCACCCCCTGTACCTCTGGCCTGCACCCCACTTTTTACATGTATAAATAGACAAATCTTTGAGAAAAAAAAAATGAATCCACAGCATGGGTCTCCCTTACTGGAGTTTGCATTCTAGTCACATCACAAATTTTTTTAGGCATCACCATGGGGTGGGCTAATCACAGGGGTGCCAGATGATTGTGGCCACACATCTGTGGCCTAAGGGCTCTGCTACTGCTGCCCCATTCAGGAGCTGAGCATCCCTGCAGACGCCAGGCCCAGGGAGCTGCGGATGCACAGGCAGAGAGAGCATCCCTCTCCTTGGGTGCCAGGCGGCTCCTGGAATTGAGCCCCACCAACACCTCTTTATCCACTTTTGATTTTGTAAAACATGCTTAATCCTCCCTTTAGTTATCTGGTGTGTTCTTCCTTCACAACCTGTTGTTAGGCGCCTCACCCCATGCGGGGTAAAAACCAAAGTCCTGTCCAGGCCTGTGGGGTCCTACGCACCCCGTACCCTCGCTGCTCATCTCCTGCCCTCGTGGACCCTGCTCCACTCAGCCTGTCCGGCTCCTGTGCTCACTGGGAAGCTCAGCCCCTCACAGCCTACACCTAGCACAGAGCAGCGAGCCAAAGACAGTCACTGAGACAGGAAACAGAGGAAGCGGCAGCAGCCGTAAATGCAGGGCTGCAGCTCAGTCACGCCTCAGCCTGGATCCTCTTACCTGTCTTTTTGGCTTGGGTACCTTTCAAGACTTCCTGTTGATGCCATCTCCCCTGGGAAGCCTTCTTAGACCTCTCCTTCACACCCACGACTCAGTTACAGACTCATCTACTGTGCACCGTAGCACCTTGCTTATCACGGTGCTTCGCACACTCTTTAACCATCTATTTATTCCTCTTGTCTTTGCCCCAAGCTCTGTAAGTAGATATTGAACTTCAGCCACAATTATAAATCTTGTAACTCATAGAACAGTGCTAGAAAATTATTTCCTGGATGAATGAGTGAATGAACATAATTGTTGCTCCTCGTCATGATCTCACAACTCACTCTGTGCCGCTATAATCCATCAAACTGGGCTTTGGCAGATGCAGATCACTCATAATTTCAGAAGCCTGAAAGCTGTGGGAACCACATGAGTTCCTATTACCTGATGACTCATGTCTACCCTGAGTTTCATTTTTAATTTACAAATTCAAAGCAGAAACGCATTTCTTGGGTAACTCAGATCTCAACTCTGCCTTGACTAACTGCATGCAGTTGCATCATTTACCCCACCGCTTGCTCCCGCCCCATTCAAGACGCATCCCTGCTGCTTACAGTGGCATTTCACTAACATAAGATGGGTACAAATGAAAAATCTACACCTTCCTGCCCCAATGCCGCTAATACAGAATTTGTGTACGTCACCAACTTCCTCCTTCTCTTTTCAAGACATCCTGAGCCCATTTGTAAATACCGGGCTCTGATTGTAAAAGGCCCATTTTATAGAAGAGCTTTTATGGGATTTACTCTGGAAAGAAGATCTTATAAATAAGGAGTAGAAGTTCACTTTATAATGTCACTTCTCTGAGTTTTTTTTAATCATTCACAGTTAAAACTAAACAATCTTAGCGTGATAATGACAATCTTTCAACAGACATTTATTGAGTGTCAAACATGTAATCAAAAAGTGAAGGTACAAAGATAAATAAGACTTCAGGCCTGAGCCTTGGATGTCTACTAGAAGAGAGTGGCTTAACCAAAAAGAAAGAAATTACATTAAAATGAAAGGAGCTCAGGTCTCCAGAAGATCAAATGTACATTTCTATTATTAAAGTCTAATAATCTACTTACTTGCACTCAATTGTTGCACTGAACTGCTAACCCTGGAGCATTCTGACTAAGAAAGAGCTTTTCTTATGAATATTTGAATGCATTTCTTTCCATTATTTTGCTTGAATTTAGTAGGGTGTTGTTTTTATTATTGTTTATTTATTGCATGAAAAGAAAAATAAGACAACCAACAATTGACCCATGACCCACGCTTAGATTACATTCTTTATTTGCTGGCTCTTTTCTTTGATCCTGTCATCTGGCCCAGCAGAGTTGCACGGGGACTGGATAGCATAGATAATACTTCTGTTTTTACTGATAAAACAAGAGTCCAAGATAGGATGGAAACATGTAGACACATACCTGCCTCTAATTTCAAACCTAATTCTCCTTCTAAACCAGATGAAGAGTCAGAATCTAGAGAAAGGTGGTACCTTAGAGAGCATTTCTTCCAGTTAAAGGGAACTGATGGTCTGAGTGCAGCCACGTTGGCAAGAGGCGCTGGCAGAATCAAATCAGGTCTGCTTTTCTCATATTCACCATCTAAAGAAGAACAATAGAATTGATGGGAGGATTTTAGGAGTGATGGGTGTGTACTCCAGATAGGGTCATATTTGGGGTGCTTCACTTGAAAGCCAAAGAATGATGGGTAGGGTAGGCTAAATCGTGAGGAAAATAGATTGGGGAAACCACTCCTTCTATTTTTATAGCTCCTGACATGAGCATACTCTAGAACTCCAGATGTATCTATTCAACCGCCTACTAGTCTTTTTCACCTGCAAGTTTCATAAATATGTCCCAACCCTCATCATTATCTCCACACTCCACCACCACCAGACCATGTCTCTCAGGGTGTGGAATCACTACTGGGACAATGGGAAGCCAGAAACCTGCAAGTCATCCTGGTCTTTTCCTTCCCATTGTTTCAGTCAATCCAGTTCCCATCCATCAACCAGTCTCTCCTCAAAAAGAATTGTAAGAAAACTACAGTGAGTTATTGACACATGTTGTCCTTGACCTACTCCACTTGTAACAATGATTTTTATGAAGCAACCCTGCTGCAATGCCTAACTCAGGCCCATTCTATTGTGTTTTAAGTCATTTCATCTTGTTGTTCTCCCATTTAGTGGAACAGAGACATGGGACAGTAAAAGTGAAAGTTCAAGGTCATGAGGTAACAGGAAGTGATGTGAATACTTTGCTGTTTAGAAATTCACAAACCATGGGAACCCACTCCTAAGTAGCTAAAATTTGAAAATGCAATTCTAGTCAGCTTGGAGTCGAATGATGGGAAGCATTGAAGACAAAATGGGAAAATAATAAATTTTACTGAGTTCTGCAGAAGCTTCAGAGAGAAAGCTACCCTCGGTCTTAAACTTAAAATACTAAAAGAATTTCAAATTTCATATTGATGCAGAAATCACATGAGGAGAAAATAATGAGTAAAAAACACAGTGCCAGAAAAAATATCCAAAGGTTTAGACAATCAGTGTTTTGCCTGGAAATTCTTTCCTCTTTTTCATGCTCGCCTCATAAGACATTTCAGCTGGCATGTGTTTTAGAAGGCTGGACAAATTTACCCTCTCCAGTCTGAATCAGGCACCCTTCCCCTTTGCTTCCACTTCTAACCTCTTTCATCTCGGCCTAGGTTACTGCCTCATCCCCAGTCTGTTTCCCCCAGTGGACTATGAGTTGTTTGCCTACAAAAACCAAGACCGCTTCATCTTTGGGTCCCAACTGTCAAACTCAGGGCTTGAGACATTATAGGAGAAAGTCAGTTTGGGTCAATGCATGAATGCATGAGTGAATTAAGAAGAATATACTGTAGCTAGATAAAAAGTTCTTTGGATTTGAGATAGGAAAGAAGGAACTTTCTAAGAGTAGAAAGAAGCAAGAAACAAGTAGAAAATTAGGTTAACAAGACTAAATGGTTCATTACCTATTGTGAATTATATTTTACATACATGTTTATTATAGATTTATAACTATAAATTATATATTTACATACAAAATATATCACATATAAAATTTAAATGAGCAGCTAATGTGAAAGGATGGTAAGGAAAAGAAGCAAAACTTGCCCGGTGCCAAATGGAATCTAGATGAAGTGATAAGGCTCAATGTTTCATCTCCCTGGGGCATCTGTGCTAGGCCAGGAAAGAGCACACCCCCCTACAGGAGACTGAAGGTGAGGTCTAGGACTTGCATAAAGCCAAGATACCAAGAACTATATCATATTCTAAAATAAAAAAATAGAGTAAAAAATTTCTCCCCAGAAAGCGCAAAGAAACACGTCTAGCCTTCTTTGTCTATTAGTGTGGGGGGGAGCAGGGGATGTTCCCAGAGAATACTAAACACCCGTGAGACCTCAGGTGTCTTGGGGGTCTGAAATACCTGTGTATTCCAAGAATTTTAGGTGGTGATTGCAGACAGTCCTCTTGTTGAGGTGAATGAGCTCTGCGTTCACAGCTGGCGCTTCCTGCAGGGCTGGGCCCAAACACTGCAGCTTTGCCCACCAGAATGAGGGGCCCAAACGCCAACCCCTGATGTCCAGACCAAGCGGGAAGGGTTCCGGCTGCTCAGGGCCATGGCCCGAAGGCCACTTCCCGCCCCCTCCGCGAGGGTGCTGCTCAGAGGGCCTGCACAGAGCAGCCATTTTGTGAGCCTTTAAAAGGGCTGTGCTTGTTCCCCCTTTCTTCGTGGAGGGAGCAGCTGTGAAAGGCAGCTGCCCTCTGGCCAGGTGGGAGGTGGATCTTTTGCCTCTCACGGGGAAAGAGATGGGACCCCCAACCTCAACAGCAGCAACCTGCTGCTCCTGGAACAACACCACCTCCCACCATCTTAGGCTGGTAACCGGACCCTCTCTCTACCTCGTTGGTTAGAATAAACTGTTTTCTTTTTTCATTTTTGCTGCACAAGTGACGCTCTTGTTTGCATTGGTGGTCGTGGGTGGCTGGACCCAAACAGTGAGAGAGGAGGTGGTCAGTAACCATTTCCTCCCCCTTTGCCCAGGAGCACTCTCGGGTGCCTGATAGAAGCCAAAGCAAGTATTTGCAGGCGTAAGTACTTACGTAACTCAAACCAGGTTTCACATCATTTGAATGGATAACATCTGAAGTTATCACTGCTATGAAGAGAAATTCAAACGGGAGTAAAAGAGAAGTTTGTTAAAGAGATTATTCAGGGTACAACTGAGGATTCACGGGGAGACCATCAGCAGATTTCTCCGAGTGACTTAACCCCAGTCCCTTGGAGGTTTGGCCTCAGGTTATGTAGATCAATGATATGCCCTGAAAGAATACGTAATAGTTCTTAACCAAAGAAAAGATGCTTCTACTTCATTTCTAACAATTCAGTCAACTAAAGGAGGTTGGTTTCTGATATTGATACTGATAAAGGAGCAACACTATTGATTACTTCCAAGATCCCTTGATCTTAATAAGTCAACTCACTCACACTGGTCTGCATGTTGAGGGCCGCAGTTTATTTGAGGGTGGTGCTGTTGTCTCCTATATTCAGAAAGAACTGATGGAAATAAAAAATGAACACCCCCATATTGTTTTGAAGAAACCTAGTAATTAACCTTGTGCTTATTATCATTTCCAGGCTGACGAACAAGGAAATGTACACTATTTAATTTCCAAATCTGGAAATTACAAAGAGTGGACAAGGTGGAATGAAAAATAATACTTAACCTCGGAATAATGCTAAATCCATCCAAAGGAAAACAAGAAAAAAATTCAATAAAGGAAAACAATGTGACAAATTGAAGACAGAAAATAAGCAGAATTTACAAAATAACTTGGTTGATTGCATTAACATGAGAATATAAAATGTTTACAGTGTAATTGAATAATAAAACTCAAATCTATTCCCAACAAGTCTTCCACCTAAAACACAAAGACACAGGAACATTTCTCGGTATAAAAATCTTTCTTCTGAAATAAGAAAAAGAGAAAACGCGGCTGTGTACAGACCATGAAGCACCCGAAGTCACCAGTGCTGAGTCTGAACACGGCAATTTTTCTACCCCATCATTTCCCCCCACGAGAAAGTTCTTATCGCTCAGAGCGCTGCATTTGTGGTGATCTGTTTTTCTTCAGTGACATCTTGGCGAGGCCTCCAGTTCTCGCACCGTGACTGTAGCTGACCTCGCACTGTCTAGAAAGGCGTCAGCTATTGCATTTCCTCCTGGGAGAAATGTCCTGCTCCCTCCGATTTGCCTCCCCTGAGGACATCAGCTGTCATGACTTTTCTGTTATCCCCCAGAAGACAAAAATGTCCCAATCAACTGTTCTACCAAGACCCCAAATTTATCTCCCCTGTGCCCAAAGACCTCACCTGAGGCTGAGTCAGCCCCAGAGTTGGCCCAAGATCCAGCTGGGTCCCAGGGCCTGGCTGCGGGTCTCAGCAGTGAGGTGGGCAGACCTCAGCCTCTCCCCACCACACCCACCCCCCAACCCCCCTCTGCCCCATCACAATCTGATTCTAGCTCTGCCTTTCGTTATGCCTGAACTTCCTCAACAAATACCACCCAGGAGTCTGTCCCGTTCACCCCCTTAAAGGCCCCACGAAGAACAGTTGTTTTTCAGTCTCTGTTTCCAGGCCAAGAACTGACACTGTGTGAGGTAAACCATTTCTCTGAACTTACACAGAGAGTGATAGAGCTGAGACACGAACCTGTACCTCGTTCCTGCTGCACGGTGCTGTCTGTCCATCCTGACATGGGGAAAATTAAAAGAAAGCATTCAGAAATTGTTCTGAAGCTGCAAAGCACTAAGCAGACATTCATGACTATTATTATCCCTAAATCTTGTTTGCTACTGATATGAATTCTGCCTGGGAAAGATGAACCTATAAGCCAATACTTGCACTCTGATTCAACATTCAGCTCCTTGATGGCCGCTGACAACAGGGCTTGATGCTCTCAGGCTTATTCAAATGCAGGAAACCACCCTTTAAAAATGCCTAGCTCTTTGAATTTGTGCGTTGTGTATTGGGATGTTTGCCAACTGCGGTTTGACCAGAGAGGCCAGGGGGAATCTGAGCTATTGCCGGGTCGGTGTTGGGGTGCTGCCAATGGAGGAGGGAACGGTCCTGAATGTGGGTCTCTGAAGTCTGATGTGGGGTCCCTTCCCTCAGATGATCGGGCTACCCCAGTCTGTGGCCCTGTGAGAAGGGAGTCCTTACCAAGCTCTTCTCCAGCACGTGCTATGGCTTAATGAATGAACTATATTATCCAGACATGGTGAGCTTCATCCGCTGAAAGCTAAAAATAAAAGTACTATCTAATCGGTTGATTGGAAAGAAGATAAAGGATGGATTGGAGTGTTATAGAAGCACTTCACAAGTAGCAATCAGTAACATTTATCAAATGTGTGCTTTATATTAGCCAGAGCATTATCTCATTCAATCATTTTCTTCCTTTAATCTTCACAATAACCTTCACTAGGTAAATACTATTGTTATCTACATTTTACAGGTGTGGGGGGAAAAAAAGGTAGTTATACAACTTTCCCAAGGTCAAGATCACACTCAGGATCTCCCAGTCCAAGACCACTGCTGTTCTCACCAGCGTTGTTGTTAATGGCTGGCCAAAGACAACTCCCCGTGCAGGTGGATGGTGGTCTCCTGAGTGCTACAAGGGCAGGAGGAGTCAGGGTTTACCTGGCCACTCTTGGGGGGGACTCACTAGGTCCTGATCTCTCAGGGTGGACCCCCAGATCCTCTACCCCAGCGGTGTGACTTCCAGACTTTATTTCCATAGATGCTTATTTATTTTTCCATATGGAATGACTCTGAAATTGACTAGAGACCTGAAGCTTCTCAAATGCTAAAGAAAACCTAATTGTGGCTACAGTACAAACTTTCAGATGATTTACAAGTGAAGAAAAATAGCACAAGCAAAGAAAGCGGAATACAGGGGGAAAAAAAAACCTTTAATTGGCAGAGACACATGGCAGATGAGTAACAGGACATGCTGGGAGGCAAGGTTAAATGCTAAAAAGGGAGCTTCTCAGGGGAGATCCTTATCAAGCTTCCTTTCATTCTGGGTTCTGAAAGCTAAAATAAGTACCCTGGGCTCCAGACTGTCTTCTTAAAGGGCAAACAGAGATACTGAAGTGTTGTTAGTACCTTTGGCACATGACCGGAAGGGAAGATCCTGCTCCTTCTGGAGGGATGAGCCCACCGTCAGGGCATCACAGACAGCACTAGACAGCAGTAAAGGTGACACTTGACATCTCAGGGAATCAACTTCCCAGTGCAAAACCTCCATGTAGTCATGCTGAGAGAAGGTGAGACAATGTGTAAGGGACACCGCTGTCCAGAGTGCAGCTTGGCAGTTAGTTATTCATTTGACCTAACTTTTATAAAAACTGTGTCTTGAGTATTTCAGACTGTCAGTCTGAAGTGCAGTGACCAAGCCTGGTAATCTGAGGTGAGTATCATGTGTTGAAATATTTCCGGTCAGTCTGTCAGTCTTGTGGCAGGCAAGAGCCCCAGCAAGGGAAGGTGGGTGTTCCCCCTTAACTTACTTCCCTGGAAAAAACTACAGGAATCCTGGGTCTCCTGAAGGAGGTGGTAAAAGTGACGACACAGGTGTCATGCCGAATAATCGTGGTGCCCCATGCAAAATATCACCACAGAGTTACTAGATTATCAAGCAGCATGAAGGTGAGTGCATGAAAGTTAAAAATGTTCCTTTCAAAATAGTTTATTAATTTCAACATGTAAAAAGATAATAGTGAGGCAAAATTAGTTACATACCTAGAAATTGCAAAACACTGATATTTTAGTGTCGTGATTTTATACAATAAAAATACTTTATTAATGTGATGTCTTCACTATTATACTTTTATACTTTGCTTTTCTGAAAATTCATTTCTTCCCTCATCATCAGCTTTCATTCATTATTTGTAAAATGAAATCAAAACCACAAAGAGATATCAGCTCAGATGTGGTAGCATGACTAAGTATCAAAAACCCAACAATAACAAATGTTGCGAAAATGCAGAGATACAAGAACGCTTGTGCACTGTTGTTGGGAATGCAAATTGGTACCATAATCATGGAAAAAAGAGGTTCCTCAAAAAATTAAAAATAGAACTACTGCATAATCTAGCAATTTTTTGTCTGGGTGTATATACAAAGGAATTAAAATCAAATTCTCAAAGAGGTATCTGGGCTCTCATAGCCACTGCAGCATTATTCACAGTAGCAAAGATGTGGAAGAAACTAAATGTCCCTTAAGAGAAGAATGAATAAGGAAAATGTGACATAAATTCATAGAGTGGAATACTATACAGCCTTAAAAAAGAAAGCTTGTCATTAGTAAGAATGTGGATGAACCTTGAGGACATTAGGCAAAGTAAAATAATTCAGGCATAGAAAGGCAAGTGCTTGTGATTGCCGTGTGATGTGCAATCTGAAGTGGACAAGCTCATACATAATAGCAGACTGTAGATGGTGGTGGCCAGAGACAGAGTGGGGAGAAGGAAATGAGAGGTATTTAGTCAGGGGAAATTAAGTCTCAGTTGTGTAAGATTAAAGGTACACTATGGTGAGGAGAGTTGACAACATTGTATTGCAAAATTGAAATTTCTAAAAGGATTGGTTTTAAAGCAACACATACACACACACTCAATGGTAATGTACAATGAACATAAATCTTTAGTTTGATCCTGGTGATCTTTTTGCAATGTGCGCATATATCAAAACATCAAGTGGTACACCTTAAATATAGACCATTTTTAAAAGTCAAAGATATTTCAATGAAGTTGTCAAATAAAAACCAAAAAGGGTACTTTATTTTTAATTTAATTAAATAAAAGGCAAATTAATTCTCTGTGGAGAGATCATTTGTAGAAGATACTGTAGGTTATTTCAATGACTTCGCAAAATGGGACTGCACACAGGAGGATAACCACACACTCAACTTGGTTGGCCCAGGACCCACGAGTCTGCCCCCTGGAAAACTTCTTAGTTCTGGGAAAACTGAGGTTTTCTGACCTTTGCAAGCCAAAGAATGGCTCTAACCTAGATGATCTGTGTATTTCGAAGGTTTCTCTTGAGACTCCTGTTATAATAAAGCATAATTTAAAAACTGGACTCCATTTAAAACACAAGATTATATGATGGTATTTGGATGTTGCTCTGACATTTCCTACAACTTGTGGAGGTCAGAACCTGAAAGTTACTTTATGATTTATCCATGATTCAAATCATTTGTTCATGTATCTGTCACTAGACGTGCTAGAATCTCCCTCATCAATGCTGACCCATTAGAGCTTCCTCAGTGGTCTTGCATGATGGTGCAGATCCCACTCCACATGCTCAGTCCTGCACCTCTTGCCTGTCCAGAGACCCTCTCCTAACACTAGAAATATTCCCGGTGAAGAGTTTTAGTGGATTTTGAATTCACCATTCATAGTCAATATAAAATGTGGCAATAAAAAAAAATTGCTACATCTTCAGATGAGTTTGCAATAAGAATTGATTAACATCAGGAAAGCCTGACATTTAGAAAGCAAATTTCTAATATAAAAATAGGGGGGGAAAGAAAATTTATATTAGGAAGTTGGAAAATTTGCATATCAAAATATAAATAAAATTCTAGCATTTATTTCTTCAATTTGATTATGTGTCCTTATTAAGGAAACATTTCAACTATGATAATTATTTTTTAAAAAATTATTAAATAAAGTGAGACTAAAACCAGTTTTCCAATATTACACAAGACTAAACAAGATCTATAACATTTAGCATGGTCGCTCATATTCTCACTAAACTTGGTTTTAGTAAATAACTTGTTAAAAGTATTTTTGAGCTGGAAATAGAAATCATTTGAAAACTATGTATATTGCTTTTTAGTGCATTTTTGCAAAATAAATGATAATTAGTTAAAAAAAATACAGTAGTGTATCAGGATCTAGCCTCAAGTATTCTCTCCTAACAGTGTTGAAATTCCAGAAACATCTAAGCTTACGTTTTCTCTCTCCTATTAGACCATATAATCAAAGAAATCGGTTTTCATTTCTGATTCTTTTTCTTCCCCTACAGCACATGGTACAATATCCTGCACGTGGCAAATGATCAGTAATTATCTGTTGAACAAGTGAAAGGATAAATGCATGACTGCATTGGGCTGATTTGCAAGTCATGATTGAGAACCCAGCTGCCAATTCTTTTTTTTTTTTTTTAAGATTTTATTTATTTATACAAGAACTGGGATACAGGTCAGAGGTGTGGGAGGGTGAGCGAATTCACCAGAGACAGAGCGGGGAGCAGAGCAGGCAGATGGACCGAAGACACTGCTGAGGGCAGCAGCGGGCGAGACAGGAGAGGTCTGCTGCGCCATGTGGGTTTCTCCCTGGCCAGCCAGGAAGCGAACCCGCCCTGCAGAGGCTGGGGACAGCTTCACAGCGTGGCGCTCAACCCGCTGCACCACCGGGCAGGCCCCCAGCTGCCAGTTCTTATAAAGAAATTGTTTTCACTTTCCCAGGCTATTTCACTGAAAGTCAGCTAAGATCATGGCACCCAGAGGACCTCCCTTCGACTTCCTCGCTGCTCAGCCATCCTGTCATCAACTCTGCAGAATTCCCTTGGCCCAGGTGGTGCTTCCAAAATACATGTTAATTTAATGCAGGAACACTCCCATAATGAGGCAAGATTTGAATACTTTCCTAGCAAACAACAACCATTACAAATTAAATGAATATGCTCCCCAAAGAAACAAATAAATTACCAAGAAGAATGTAATGGACATATCTTTTTTCCTGCCTTTCATTTATGAAGCTTTTCAATGAAAGTCTTTTCCCTTTTATCTTTGAGTGTTAGTGAATACTCCAAACCGACAACTCTGATAGCTGTGGGCCAGCTAAGATGAAAAGTAAAAAGACATGCATTTGGGACACAGGTGTGAGGTGGGGGCTGTTCTGGAGCATTGTGTAGGCAACAGGTGATGGTTGGAGGGAGGAAACCATTTTTACATTTTCGGTGTGATTGTTTCCCAACTCCCTTTGCCCACACCTCATTCTTAAAGAGAACAAGATACAATGAAGTATTTTTACACACACACAAAATACATATTTCTGCTGGTAAATTCCTGGTAAAGAAGATTTCTATTTTCACCTTTGGTGAATTAGATTACTTGAGTCAACACTCCTACCAGGGACAACTAGATTAACAGCCTTGAAAGCATTAAAAACACTCTCAAATGATGAAATATCAATGTACATAAATGAAAAGACTCAGTTTAGAAAAGAGATAAGGATGTCAGCACACTTAGCAAATTATCCACAATCCAAAATCCTATTTTCTGAGACCCTGATTCTCAAATCATTTCTCCAGATGATCTGTGCAGTTTCATTAAGCCGAACCATGATGACTTAACGATTTTCAGCGTCTCCCCATTGTCCTCAAGGTCAAGAACAAACTCCTCAAAATGGCTTCCCTGACATATGTCTGCTCCCTTTGTCAGTCTCAGCTAACCTTTCTGATATCAGCAAGTGGTACCTTGTACAGTCACTATCCCTAGCTCCCTTGCCTTTGACCTCCTAACTGGTCTCTCAGAACTCTGCTGGAACATCACCTACACACAAGGCCGTTCTAGAAGCTCCTTCTCTACAGGATCAGGGTGCTTGTGCCCCGTATGCATGCTCAGTCCTGTCTGCACCGGCTTTTGCTCCTCTGCTCCACAGCCTGCACTTGATCGTGGGCTCTCTGCTCTCATTCAGCTGCACACTGACTGTCACACAGCAGAGGAGAAATAGTCACCGAAAAGGTCAAAGAATGAAGCAATGAATGAATCAAAGAGACAAAATTATGCAGATTTGTCTTAATGCCATGGACTAAATGCACCCTGGATGCCTGGCTTCCTTCATTTATTCCTCCAGCAATGATATGCTACCTGCTATGATCCACGTGTGTTATTAGATTGAAACATAAATTGCTGAGATGAGATTTTTTTTGACCATTTTCATATGGTCTATCCCCCTATAACCACTGGTGGGAAAAAGTGTCTCTGGGAGAAGTTAGGGTGTCTACACCAAGTCCTGATATATATTAAGCACTGCTAAAATGATTCTCTTTTTGAAATTATATCAAATAGAATGCCAACAGCCCTTGAAGCGATAAAATGTCTGCTGCTTCTTCATCTGGAATCAATTAGTTTATAAATGGTGGTCATTGAAAAAAGCCAGCTTGATCCAAGGCAGACACTGGAAAACACCAATATCTGTAAACCGATGGAGAAAACATCTGCCTAGATTTGCCTCCTGAAAAAGGAATGGTGGCACATATTTTAAAGCTGAAGTACTCTAAGTATGATGCTTTATGGAGGACATAATGAGTCCTGACAGTATGACAGATGTTGTATGTGGATTAAGAGCAGACCCTGTCCCTGTTTAATGAATCCAAACTCCAAGTTCTATAGACATTGCGAGCAAAGATAAAAACACCCCAGAGAGAAGCGAGTGCCTGTCTGAAGAATCCCAAATGGCTTCTATCACAAATAGGTCTCCAGGAACCTCGGACTGGTTTCTGCATAAAGCCAGCAGAAATGAACTTAAAAAGGTGTTTTTCTTATTAAAATCATACCATAATTGCTCTCCAAGTTTCCTTCCAGTCCGCTACCTCATGGACACAGCTGGAAGGTCTAGAAACAGGTCTGTGCACTTTCTTTTTATCCCCCCCTATTCCCCACCAGAATGCTATGAACGCCCTCTTGCAGTGTAAAATGATTGTATCCTCCTAGTGTGAGCAGGAGGCGAGGCAAGCAGATCACTCTCTGTGTTTGAAGACCCTGCAGGAATGATGGGAACTGAGCCTCTGTGGGCACAGACTGGAGTTGATTTGACAGGCCCCCGAGCACAGCCAACCACTCAGTCTGTGACTGAGATCTCAGAGTTAAAATGGTAAGCACGTATCATGCTGCTTGAGTGAAGCGCGTTGTGTAGAATCAGGTGTGAGGTTCAAGTTCTTGCTCTGCCACGTAATCCTTTTACAGCTTGTACCTTGTGGGCTTTAGCTCCTTGGCCTGAAAAAAAGCACAAATAGTCATGAATATTAAATAAGATCATTTATTTGAGACATTTACCCATAGTACCTACCACGAGGTAACTGAGTGACTACTGAGTCTCAATAAATGTGAGCTAAACTCAAATCACCGAAACTGACAGCCCTATGGATCAAGGCGCTCTACGCACAGCAGCCCTCCTTGTCCTGAAGCTCAGAGGGGGAGGCGTGACAAGAGAGACAGTTACAATTAGCAGTGGTCACCTGACTGGGGTGTGAACTGTTTATAACTGTAAAGGATCCACTACTTCTTGCTCCCATCTTTTGTTGACAGAAGGCTTGCCTGGTGATCTGAAAAGGCTTGAAACTGCCCCCTGTTTGCATTCATATTATTAGGATATTATTATGAAGCTCTTTGAGGTCAAACAGTCATTGACGGCTACGCCACCATCACTCCTGACAAACATCCAGCCCTCACTTGCCTTGCATTTTTTATTCTGAACATAAAGTTCTACTCCAGACACACCTGCGCAGGTAACAAAACCTCTCTAAGCGCCTATTCTTTCATCTTAAAACAAATATGATGGCAGAATTATGAGGAATCACTAGGGTGAAGGGGATGAAGTCCCAGGAATGTTTTGGGCACATTCAATACTCAGTAAATGGCCAATATTTTCATGATGGCATTGAAGGCAAGTAAATGTAGATGCAATCTCCGACCTCACAAGCACTAGCCCCTTGAGACTGGGCACACAAAACTTTCTGAGTCCCTGTTTTCTCATCTGTAAAACGGGATCCATCATGGTGACTCCACAGGATTTTTGCAAAGACTATTGACGTAAAGAAAAGCTCAGGGGTCCCTGGACCTGGGTCTTGTTTTCTTCCATTGCCCCCTAATCCTGGGTGTGCTCAGTTCCTTTCCCTGAGGACATCTTTGAGAAAGAACTCAGCAAAGGCAACTTCCTCAGGAGACCCCAAGGACACAGGTGAATGCAGATAAGGCTAAGCCATTTCCTACAACATCCCAGAGTCCTGGATTTTTTTTCTCTCCCTTATCTTATTTGCACTGGTATGTTCTAAAAGGTTGGTTCCACTTGTGTCTGCCTCTCAACTATTCTTCAAGCTACGAAGGTTTGGCTCAGGGTTAAAAAATAATATTACGTTCTGATGGTTTAAGAAGCAAAGCATGCCTGGAAAAATACCCAGAGCAGGAAGGGGAGAGAAAGCCTTCGCGGGCCGCAGATGGGCCTTGCAGCTGGGAGGAAGAGCCTTAGCATCGGGCACAGGAAAATGTTGACTGGGAAGCCCCAGTTTCCCTTAACACAAAGGTCACCCTCGCCTCCGTGTGAACAGAATCATGTTTAAGGTACCATGTTGCTTATGCAGTTTATCATTCCGCCATCCTGAAAGGTTTTCCGCTTGGCAGCATTTTCTCCTCCGCTAATCCAACTTTTCTTGGAAAATGTCATTCCTCTTGAATTTTCATAGTTCTGCCCCTCACTCAGGCACCTGGGATTTCCAGATTAAAGCTACCGATCCGGTGGAAGGAGGAAACCGTGGGCGTTGGGGAAGCAATTCATCACCATGGGTGCCCAAGTGGGTTAATTTCAGAGAAATGCCAGCCAGGTTCTCTTCTGCCTGCTTCACTTGTCTGCTTTATCTTTGTATGCAGGCAAGAGAGTCTATCTCTGGCCTTCTCTCTGGTTTATGAGGAAGGTAAGCTCCTGCCTGTGCCTCCTGCAGTAAAGGGGTCGAGGTGCAGCTGCCTTCTTGCCATGAATGTGGGGCACAGCGCAGGACAGAGGGCACCATATGATCATTGTGGATCACCCTGTGGGCAGATAAGCTGTGAAGGGACTTGGTATTTGCTGAGCTGCCTGCCCAGCTCTCCCCAGGGGAGATGGGTTCAATCAAATGCTGGTGGATAGAGAGCAATGAAGTGAGGAAATGCTCTGACAAGCTGATCCCCAATCTCATGCTTTTTCCCTCGTACCATAGAGTCAGGATCCTGTGGGACAGATATTGTGGGGGGATAATAATCTGATGGCAGGACCTTAAGTTAAAGTGCAGCATAATCCAGTGTAACATTCTGCCCATCTGGATGTGTTTTTGGACTTAAAGCGGACTCGCAGGTGCCACACACCATGCCTCTGAGATCAACATTATTGTGAGCTTGGGAGGAAACACTCACTTTGATGCCATTTGTTTATTCTGAGACTTTGTCCACTGCTCCTTAATGAACACTACGTAGCTTTGTAAGGCATTTGAGAGACTGTAGAGGATTGTAAGTAACTATCAGAGATCCTCTTGCAATGGGTAATGATTTAAAAACAATTAGTCTTAGAAGAGAAGCCAGGCAAGATGTAAGAGACATGATGGAGGATCTTGGGTATTAAAAAGAAAGTAGTTCTTATTATTCACCTGCAAGCAAAGTTGCCAAAACTCATCCAGAGCAGCCCAACGGCCAGCAAGAGCCCCCATCTGAGCACCCCCTGCAACTGCCCTTCAATTCCCACCTTTCAGCTTGATCTCTTTTCTCTTTTTTGTCCAGTTCTATCCAACTTTTCAAACTTACTAAATGGGGCCTCCCTGGTGGCACAAACAGTTAAGTCCCAGCACTATCAAGCTAACTGCAGCCATGGCAGCACCAGCACAAGTTCAATCCCTGGCCAGGGAGCTGACCCACATGGCACAGCAGACCTCTCCTGTCTCCCCACTGCTCCCTTCAGCAGTGTATTTCAGTCAGTCCACCTGCTCTGCTCCCTGCTCTGTCTCTGATGAATGCTCTCACCCCCGACACCTCTGGCCTACACCCCAGCTCTTGTATGCATAAATAAATAAAATAAATCTTAAACAAAAACAACTTACTAAATGGATGTTCTAACACACCAACCCTACAACCCACTTACATGTTTAGTGGATTTTCATTATCTATAGGGGACTGTCCAGGGCAGGAGGGATCCTCGCCAAGCTGATAACAGACTTCCACCCATCTTTATGATACATTTTTATAAATAATTACTACTAAAATGAAACTGAAAAATTGTCTCAAGTAGAAGGATCGTTTCGATGAGATGAATTGCATCAGTGGTGCTCTGTGTGATGTTGGAGAAGCTGCTTCACCTCTCCGGGTCTCATCCTGCACCCCAGCCAAGTGAGGTGCCAGCACATTTAGTAGTTATGTATCACACCCCTCTTATCTTTGAAAAGTGCACTATGATGAAGTCTTGAAACTACATTCCTTTTCTCCAGATTCACCCTGTACTTTCATTGTGTTAACGACTCAATAAACCTTTATTGTGTTAATGACTCAAAATTGCTGTTCTGTGCATTACATACTTGGGAGTATATTCCAGATAAAAATAGTTCAGCCTCTTTAAACCCCAATTTCTCACTATTCTTGTAAGACTAACAGAGAGCCTGCTGAGTAAGTAGTTTCATGAACTATCAGCAGAAATGCCTACAAAACTGAAATCTATTTCTGGTTCATATATCCCTTGGATTTAATAGGAAATTCTCAAAAGGGAGAGAGAGAGGAAAAGCTCCATTGATACAAACCTTATGAGGCGGTGGCTTCAGTGAAGGCAACTGTAGCCTAGAGGTTAAGTGACCTGCCCCGTGTCAGAAACAAGCTGGTCAAATAATGTCCGGAGAGCACTAATGGAAAAGAGCATTCTGGGACCTTCCAGGCCTCAGAATCCCAGTTCCAAAAATGCCAACTGTTCCCAGAGTCTTTCCACAACCCCATGCTCTTGAAAGAAAATTCCCGAGGGCGTATTTACAGGGACACAGATTTGAGGAGCCCCTTCTCTACAGTGACAGCATATGACCAACTCAAAAGAAATTTTGCTGAAACCCCAAAGGGCTCAAGCATAGAGCAAACTCACGCAGATCAATCAAACAGCTAAAAGCTGTCCTGGAAACCACAGGGAAAGAGTTGCAATAAGCACAAAAGATGCTGCTCGCATTAAGTATCTGATTCCAAATGCACAAATTCTCCACAGTGAAGAAAATGATGTAAAATATATATAAATAAATTTTTTTAAAAATACATATATCCTTTCCTCTTTCTCGCGTCAAGACTTCATCTTCATTGTATAGGAGCTTTCTAACAGACCCCTCCCGATATGTGAGCAACTGCACTGGAGGTGTGCCAAGGGGATGTGTCCTCACGTTGCCCTTGAGTGCAGGTGGATATGACAAATGGGATGTGATGACAGTGATGGGATGTCACCCCCGTGATGATGGAGGCAGGCAGCCTTAGTGGACTGGCAGAGGCAGACAACCAGGCTGTGACCCTCCCACGGAGAGCCACATGGCAGGGCTGCGGTGGTGACCTCTTAGGCACACAAGGGCAGCTGACAGCCCACAGTCAGCAGGAAGCTGATGGGTCTTACAGGTGCAAGGCCGGTCATACGGGTGCAACATTCTAGAATGAGCATGGAAATGAGTCCAATTGAGCATACAGCGGGTAATGACACCTGGTTAGCACCTTAACTTCAAACTTGCAAACCCTGAGCACAAGACCCTTCTAAGCCATTCCTGGAATCATGCTCACCGTGGTCTAGACTCTTGCCGCAGATCCCCCTCTAGACCCCCTTAGGAATGGAGCAACGGTGGAGAACAGGAATGGAGGGCAGGAACGTCAACAGTGGTAAGTCCTTTGCCTATATGAAAAGATATAGAACAGATGTAGAAAAGTTGAGAGGAGGGGCCATTTTAGAAAGTATGGCTGTTACAGGACAACAATCAAAACTGACAGAGGTGAGATATGTGGTTCATAGAGAGACAGGAGAGGACCTCAAAGGTCAGAGGTCACCTGCATCACCCCAGGTCTTTTCAGTAAAGCTTCATCACTCCCAGGGTTCAGAGTCTCTTTCACTTGGGTGGAGTTCTGTGGTGAACAAGGAGTAGGAAAGCGCCACGAGCCTCTGATGGCAGAGACTTCCGACTAGCGGAAGCGGAGTAAGATGGCGGCTGCCCGCCCGGGTGGGTACTTCCGGGAGTAAGATGGTGGCTGCCCGCCCGGGTGGGCACTTCCGGGCTCCTCACCGTGGAGGAGATGCTCGACACCTGCCCAGTTTATGTTCTCTGGAGCTTTGGTGTTGGGAGTTGGCTCAGTTTTCAGTGAGGGAAACTCCAATAAACAGCTATCTGTGGTCACTCAGCTCGAAGGCGATGAAATGCGAATTAGATCTAGATCCTCTGACACCAAACCCTGGACTTTCTCTCCAGCACTGATTCCCAACCCACAGAGCTTTGGAAAATTACCAAGGAACTCCAGGCCTCACTCCAGACCAAGTAGCCAGAATCTCTAAATGTGGGGAGTGTGAATTGGGTTTGGTTTTATCTTTTTTTAATTTAACTTTTTAATTCTCCAGGTGATTTTAATATGAAGCTAGGATTGAACATTTGCCTCATGTGTGGCCCATAAGATAACAGTTTCAAAAGTTCATAGTGGAGCCAAACCCAAAGTGGTGTTTGAGGGAGAGGAATGATAGAATTTGCTACTTTTAGCATTCTTTTCTCCTGTGACTCTGCTTCTCCCTACAGCTACACAATCCAATATACACTCGCAAACATAGTTTAGCAGACTCTGGATCACTTAACATTACCTTTCTCACTTCTATAGTTTATCTTCCAAAATTAGCAGCCTAGTAGATCCCATATAGTGTTAAAAAAAAATACAACTAGGTGTCCACTCGTGCACAAGGCTTCTTTTCTTTTTAAGAGATTTATTTTATTTATTCATACATGCAAGAGCTGGGATGTAGGCTGGAGGTGGGGGGAGGTAAGAGGATTCACAAGAGAGAGAGTGGGGAGCAGAACAGAAGGATCTACTGAAATACACTGCTGAGGGGAGCAGCAGGGAGACAGGAGAGATCTGTTGCACCATGCAGATAGCTTCCTGGCCAGGATCGAACTCGTGCTGCAGTGAATGGCAATAGTTTGATAGTGCTGAGACTTAATACTTTGCACCACCAGGGCAGTCTGTAGGCTTCTTTTCTTGACTAAGATCTTTTACTAATAATTCTTGTGATCTTGGGGAAATCTTCTACAGTAAGTTGAATTTCCTACTCAGTAAAATTAGAAGGATGACCTTGAGGCACCTCAATCTCTCCCAGCTCTGAATTTCTGATAATTCATATCATAAAGTTATTTAAATGTTATAGAAATTATGTAGCTATGTGGCAGATAATTTAATAAATGGAAAATATGCTATAAAACATGAATTGCTTAAAACTTTATTTGGATACTGCTGTTTGTTGTATGTGTGAACATGTGTGTGTGTGTTTTCTTTGGGATTGTCAATATTCCACAAAGGAAGAAAAGGACCCTAGAGCATCTGAAGTTCTTCAGGGCACTAGTGAACTTGCCCAGAGATGGAGAGTAAATTCCTAACTTTGAATAGTGTGGAAATCCAATGAGGGAATCAGGAATTATTCTGTATCGTTCCCAACACAGACAGCAGTAACTCCCAGTTATTATGTGAACATGTTCTGTTTGGATCGCCTGACATCCCAAGACTGTCATGAGGATACAGAGGTGAGAGGTGATGACTTGACAGAGGTAAGAAAGATTTTCTAGATGTTCTCTCATTCTATATTTTGTCTAAGACTCAGAGAATGAATTCATCCACTTTCTCTGCTAAGAAGTACATCGAAGCCTGTGTTTGCAATTCCCATAACACAAAATAAGAAGAAAAAGAGGAATTATTCACCAAGAGTCTTGATTTTTCTCAAAGTCATGAGAAGATATGGCCCAGCAGTTCTTGAAATGTGGTCTGTGTATCTGGGATGCCTGAGACCTTTCAGGTGATTTACGGTCCAAACCATTGCCACGGCAACACTAAGACACCTGTCATTCTCTCACATGAAGTTTTCTAAAGGCTGTCACTGGTGCTTCCCCCTGCTCTATCAGCGGACAGTGCACTTGTGTCTGTAGCTTTTGTTTCTGGCAGAGCAGGCATCAGCAGCTATGGCCACAATCACAGGGCATCAGTGGCAATTCTGAAGATTCCAAGGGGTTCTAAAACCACCACTTTTGATAGTCGCTGTTCTAGCTCATCAAAGTAAGTCCATGTATATACATTTGTGGTGGTAGAAAATAAAATCTGTAAGCCAAGCCTCTCTGTTATCACACACCTCCCAACCCATTCTAGGTCAGCCAGCTTAACCTGCACATGCATCATGAGCGCTTTAAAAATTACAGGTACCCCAAACACCATGACCATATCCCCTGAAAGTCTGATTTAATAGATGTGGGGTTTTCAAAGGTCCCAAAATTATTTTGATATGCAGCAAAATTAGGGAAGCACTGTCATTGGGTGTCTGATGTACTCTCAGGGCAATCTGGATGCGCAGGAGAAGGAAGAGGATGCCCTCCACCCTCCTGGACTCCAGGAGGAACTCCCATGGAGCCAGGGAATAGGACAGGGGAGTGTGAGCTATTCTGGGGCCTCCCGCACACAGAAGCCCCTCAGAAACTGTGCACTTCGACTTAAAGCAAATGACAACTTCTGATCTGGATGTAGGGAGCAGGCATCCCTGGGGTCCTACTTTGACACTTTCTCAGGCTTCCTTGGTTTGGCAGTTCAAGGGAAACCTTCCCCATAGCAACCCTCACCCTCCCCTTGAACTTTCTCATCTAAACTGATCAACTAAGGACCCACATGGAACAGGATCTTTTTCAGCCTTCGAGACCAGCTCCCCTGCCAAGACCACGGCGGCTGAATCATCCTATGGCAGGTCTTCAGGGCTGCTCCCCAGAAATCACAGCCAGGCCTGCAAACTTGCTGTCTGTGTGTCAGGAGGTAGAAGACACCTGGGCCCAATCCCACGGTTGCCATGACAGCCGAGTCTAAAATAGACTTTCAGATACAAGAGCTGTTTGGCTGACTCTGACCTACATGTAAGCATAAATATTCTTCGTGTTGGAGAGGAAGTGATCTTCCCTTTTATTCAGGGAGATATTTGGAAGTGCAGGCTGTGGATTTGCTCCATAGGATTTTAAGAAAGTTTGAGAGGGTTCCTAAATCTTGACAATTATAATCACTTGTACCTTTTGCAATTATTTTGTCCAAGATGACACTGATGTCCCTCTTTGCCACCTGATTGCACATTATGTTTGCAGGCATTTGTAGAGAAACGCAATGTTCATGAGCCCTAGGGTGCAAAGGCAAACACTTATTTGTATCTGGGCTCAACCTTTATTCATCCACAATAAAAAGGGTACAGAGAGCTGGGAAGAAATTGGGGGGGGGTGACAGCAAGGAACGGTGGTGACTACAGAGGAGACTCTGTTTCCCTGGAAATAATAGTTGGGCATTAAGTAATCAAAAAATCCCTTGTTTCTTTTCATCTTGTTCCAACTCTTAAATTTTGTTACGTTTGTTCTGTCCTTACACTTCTATTGTCAGTAACAACATTTTCACAAACAAAAATTCTGGCATTTTCCTCTAGAACATTCAGCTGAATATAGTATTGGTAAAAAGCTCAGACTTCAGACTAGTGTGGCAGAAGTAAGACACAGGATAAGTGTGTCATACATACCAGTGTCGTGATAAACAAAATAAAGCCTAACACTCATGTTTTTATATTGAATACATGTTGAAATGAAAAAAGTTCAGATGTCTAAATAAAATATGTTCCTTAAATTGATATCACCTCCTTCTTTTTACCTTTTTAATATGGTTACTGCTTGTCTTAGCCAGTGTTCTCCAGACGACAGAACCAGTAGATCTGTTACCGGTTGACTCATGCAGTTACGGAGGCTGAAACCATCTGCCATCTACAAACTGGAGATGCAGGAGCTGTAGCTCAGCTCCAGTGCAAAGGTCTGGGGACCTCAGGGCGGGAGAAGTTGAGATGAGACATCCCAGCTCAAGGGGGAGGCAAACAAAGGGGTGAAATCATCCTTCCTTTACCTTTGGTTCTACTTAGTTCCCTAGTGGATAGGATGAGGCTACCCACACTGGAAAGCAATCCACTTTATTGAATCCCCTGACTTATGCCAATCTCAGGTGGAAACAGCTTCACAGACATGCCCAGAAATAACGTTTGATGTGACACATGAAATTAACCACTGCATTGCTTCATTTTATACTTAAGTGGCCATTAAACTCTTTAAATTACATACATGGTTTACAATATAGATGCATAAATTGACATCAAAGACAGGAGATGAGAGGGGTGATAAAGAAGGTGGAGGAGGAGCAAGTCTCTGCCTAAATATCACCTTCCTGAGAGACCTGAGGGACCTGCTCTGTGAGGTGGTGCTTACCTCCTCCATCCATAAGGTATCAACACCCTTTTCCATTTTCCTTATGAAACTCCTTGGCACTTGCTACTCTGAGATGACTTTGCCTGCTCATACCGTCATCCTGTCTTCTCTCCCTAGAATATAATAAGGCTCTAGACCTTGTCTGACTTAGTCATCTCTTCATGTCCAAGACTGATGTTGAATAAATAACTTCTGAGTGAATGAATGAATCAATGAGTGAGCGAGTGAATTCTGAGCCTGCAGTCATGAGGAGGCTTCTCTCAGTATCTCATCCTTCTTCTCTTCTCTTTGGGATGCAACTCAAGTCATAAGCCCAGAAGTCTCCTTCCAAATTCAACTCCGACTTTAATCTCTGGGTGACCCCATCACACTTGGGCACCTCAGTGAGCCAACAGCATCCTGGGCTTAGGACCTCACCATGCATCTTGGTGATTGTTCTCAGCTTCTTCTTCTCCACTCTGAGTTCTTCCAGGTTTGGAACCACATCCCTATTGCTGAATTCCCATCGCTCTGAATGCCTCAAAACCTGACATCCTAGCTAGGGAGAAACACAAAATAGTGCACGCCGGGTAATGGGTTTGATGTCTTGCTTTGCTAACTGGTTCATTTTGAAGGTGATTCATGACATTTCTGATGTTCCTTTTCCCTACTTGTTAAATGAAAGTTTCCTGGTTGAATTTTGCTTTGGAGTTGCTTTTGTTTTCAGAAACATGTTCGGACAAGTTCTTTTTGGTTTTGCACAAATGGAGACACACCGTGTCTATCAGCTCGTTCCCTTCTTTCACTTGACAATGCATTGTGATTAAATTTTGAGATCTTTCCATATCTGCAGTATAATGCTAAGTCATCATTTGTGATGGTGCATGTTACTTAATAGTACAGACTGTCATGATTATTAACTGGTCTCCCATTTGATGGGCTTTTAACTTATTTTTAGACTTCTATCATGCCAAAATAAAGGTGCTGCAACTAGAAACCTCGAATGTGTGTGTGAAATGTGGCAAATCCATCAACAACACACAATTCTAGAAATAGAAATACTGAATCAAAAGATTTGTGCATTTTCTGTTTTGATATATGTTACCAAATTATTCTTCGTGAGCTATGCTCTCTGACTTCCCACCAAAAATTCGCAAAGGCATATGTTGTTGTCCATACCTAACAACATCATGTGTTATGAGGTTATTTTGATCCCTGCCAATTTGATAGGTAGGAAATTTTATGATATTATAATGTCAATATGTATCTTCTGATCATGAGAAAAACTGAACGTTTCTATGTGTTTAACAACCATTATCACGTAGTTTTCTATAAATTATCCCATCTTTCATTTTCCTACTAATTTACTATATTGTTGATCTAATCAGTATATTGAAACTCGTTCTATGTTAAGGACATTTTATCTATGATGGCTGTACAAATATTTTTCTTGGATTTTTGCTTGCTCATACAGTAAAATTTATGGTTTGTGGATTTTTTTTACTTGAAAAGAACTTCCCACTGCAAATTTTATTTTAATTCTCTAATATTTTCTTCAAATATAGAATTTTATTTTTATGTCTAAATCTTGGATCCATCCAAAAATTTATTATAAGTTGTGAAAGATCAGCATTAATTTTCCCAGATAGTTATCCAGTTGCCCCTATGCTATTTATGGGATAATTCTTTGTGTACTGTAATCATAATATTCAAGTTTATTATAGTCTCAGTTCTATAGTTGTCTCTGCCCCTCCACTGTTCTCAGAATTATTCTGAGGTACAAATTAAGGTCAATTAGCCTAGCATGAGCTAGGTGCTCCATGACTATATCTCTATTTTTATCAAAAGCCTTGTTGAATTATTTTATCTTAATATATATTCAAGTTCCTCTGTTTATTTAATAAAGAACTATGATAATCACCCAAACAGATAATTGCCATAACATTTATTGGGTAATTATGTAATTACACAAGCTTTGAAGGATTTACCTAGGCAACTGCCTTGCTTGGTGCATGGAAGATTCTGAAATGAATGAGACAGAAATTCTTCCTGCAGAGAGCTCACCGGGCAAATCCACTGGCATTCGTTCAACAGCTAACTTCCATGGTAGGCTAATTGAAACAGAGCCATAATGGAAGTGAAGAGTAGTGTTTGTGAAAGTAGAGGAAGAATTCATTCTCGCCGTCAGAATGGGGGCAGGGCTAAGGTGGGTGATGTCCTTCAATCTGGACTTAAGGATAAGGAGGATCGCAGCTGACGGAGTCAGGAAAGAGCAACATTTCGAAAGAGCCAACTGCTGAACAAAGCAACACCTGTGAGCCTATAAAGGGGACAGAATGGGGAATAACGTGACCCAATTCGAGTGTCTATCCCTCTGCTGTTCTGCCAGCAAAGGATTTTGTGCCAGGGGGATGGCTTCATAGAAGGCTGTTTGCCGAGATCTGGACCAACAGTGCCTCTGCTCCGGCCACTTGGACCCGGTTACATTTGAGGCCCAAAGGATGCTGGGTGACTCAGGTTCTGTGGCTCTCCAAGTGATTGTGAGTCCCTTAACTTCTTTGGTCTCAGCTTTCTCTTCTGTGTCATAGTGTGGCCTGAGCAGGTTACACAAACCCTTCTGCAGTGCCAGGCCCCCAGCTGCTTCTGAAATGAGCAGCAGCCCAATGGTTGTATTAAAGGCACCAAAACAGAGAGAGGGGAAGTGTAGTTGAGAAAGAGAGACAGAGACAGAGAGAGAGAGACAGAAGAGAAAGAAAGGGAAGGGAAGGAGGGAAGAAGAGAGGGAAGAAATTGGGATATCTAGAAAAACAGGATAAAGAAAATGAAAACATCTACATAGTTTTTATCAAGCTGAGATAGTCATTTTTAACATTTTAATCTAATCTTTTTTAAAATGCATATATTGGTAGTTTTTAGCAAAGCTGGCTCATACATTAATACATTCTGTAAAATAAGGACGTCTGCATCAAAAATTTCAACATTTACTCATCAGACTTACCATGTTCTGGGGCCTGGCAGAAATGGTGAACCAAACAGAAAATCCTTTTGTCCCGTTGGGTTCATACTCTAGAGAAAGCAAAAGATAATAAGCAAACGAAAAAGAAGAGATGGTGGCAGCCTGGGGCACATGTGCTGGGGCACAGGAGGGCTCAGGGCCAGGGGGTGCAGCCCAGTAAGAGGGTGCTGTTCTTTTATAGGGTGGTCTTTGTATAGGGAGATGATATTTTACTGGATTTCAAGCAATAATAAACAAAATATGGCATGATTTTTCTGGATTGTTTTATTTATGGTGTACTTCAGCTCTTTGTCTAACTTGCGATTTCTTTTTTTTTAATTCTAAATTAACATTTGACTTTGTCTCTAAAAAAAGAAAGAAAATTACCTTCATGACAACAAAAGAGACAGACAAATGAGCAGACAAGTCTGTGGATCTATTGCAGGTGAGACACAGCGTCTGAGCTAAGCTAAGAGAAGGACCTGGGAAAATACATTAGTTGACATCTAAATCAAGCTTGAGTCACTCACACAAAACAGGTGAGGAAGGATATTGGAAGTAGAGTAAGCCGTGAGCACAAGCGTGTGCTGGTATGTACAGATGGGAGTGGCTAAGGCAAGCCAGGGAAAGAGCAACTAAGAGTTCAGCATTGAGATTGGGGAGTAGAAAGAAAGGTGTAATTATATTAAAAATATGGAGCCCTGGGCCTCCCTGATGGCACGAGGGGTTAAGACGCAACCTATGAAGCTGTCCGCAGCCTCTGCAGCATGAGTTTGATCCCCCTGCCGGCCAGGGAGAGACCCACATCGTGCAGCAGACCTCTCCTGACTCTCCCGCTGCTCCCCTCAGCAGTGTACTTCGGTCAATCTGCCTGTTCTGTTCCCCACTCTGTCTCTGGTGAATCCTCTCACTCCCCGCACCTCTGGCCTGTACCCCAGCTCTTGTATGCTTTAATAAATCTTTAAAAAAATATATGGAGTCCTAATTATCATTGGAAATTTTAACAAAGAAAAAACGTAAAAAAATCAGTGGTGTTCTAGAACTTACTGATGCTGAAGAGCACTGCTTGCTGTCCTGGCAAATGCTGTCTTTTGCTCATCATTATCCCATAAGCAATCACAAAGCTTGACTAGAATTCTCTTCCTAACAAGAAAATTTTTCTTTCAGTGGTTTCTCTCTGACCAAGGGGCTTGCTTCATTTTTAGAGGTGAGTCAATTAAAGCAAAGGTTCATCTTTTGTCAAATGCTTCAACTACTGTTAAAACCTGTGTGTTGTCAAAGCTTTCTCATTTACCTAAATAGATTTTCCATCTAGAGAAATCATGATCTATTAGTAGAAAGCACCAGCATTCTTAGGATCAATTCTGAGCTCTGCCCCAGCTCTAAGACTTATGGGTAGGCAGCACTGGACTGACTCATAGTTTGAAAGCCACAGTCTCGATGTCTTCATGTGTGCATGTGTGCAGGAGGGGAAAGAATCCATCCCCATCTGACAGAACTGTAGGAGGCCAAGCCAGATTGTGGATGCAAACAACCCCCGTGACCCGCGAACTCGCATACCCAGTTTCTTTGATTCTGTAACCTCATTCTCACCACAGCTTGAAAAGAGAATTTACATTCCACTTGTGTTGATGTCTTTGTTACATAAATTCTTCTGAGCAACACTCATTTAGAATTTTGCAGGACTGGATGATGAGATCTCCCACTCCGGGCCACGGCATCTCACAGTAATGCCACATCTGCCATCTTCTGATCTCAAAGATATGAGGGGTGAATCCTAACACTCCATTTCAGGGGGTACTTCTCTTTCTTGATTCGTGGAAAGTTTCTGCCACTACTTTTTTGGTTGCAATTAAAATGAAAGAGAGACTGCCCCTTTGTAACAGAATATGGTTCTGCCATAAACTGTAAAGATGTGCCATCATCTTTGGTGTATTTTCTTTATCCCTCATAAATGACATGTAACTAAAACATCGCTTTTCTAAACCATTTTACTTATGGTGCCAATAATTATCACTGGGTACTTTCTACCCAGAAAACAGTGTGTTTTGTATTTTACATACATCATCAGAAAACTTCATATAGTAGTATTATTGTGTGCCTGTCACATATAGGGTGCCTAAGGCTCAGAGATGGTATGTTATTTTCTCAAGGTCACACAGCAGAAGGGTATCTGAATAGCATTTAGATATGATATTATCTGAGTACAAGACCAGATGGACAGAGAAAGTTTAGCAATGCTAATAATAACATTTGAAAAGTCTTGTACTCAGAGTTGTGGAGCTGCTACAAGCACAGAATCTTTGAAGTAAAAGCTGGGCCAAAATTCCATCTTTATCAATAAGCAGTAGCTCAAACTTGGGCATATTTATTTAAACTTTGAGCTTAAATTCCTCATCTATAAAATAAAAATAACATCTACTCATTTGTAGGTCATTTCTTGGCTGAAAATTCTTTACTTCTGTGCTTCCTTAGACTGTTTTGAATTGTTAATGCCAGGAAAAAAACAATAGTCGTACCTATTAGCTAGTCAGATATCACCGTTATTGTTCATTTTTAAGATTAAATAACAGGTGAGCTAACTAGAAACATTCTCATACAATAAGTGGCAAATCTGCTATTATAATTTTTTCCAGATGTGTCACAGCCCTTGAAACTTACCATAGAAACATATAATATGTCAGAAGAGTGCTTTAAAATTGGAATTAGTTACCTACTATACAACTTAACAAAATACAACTTTATTCTTCTTTCAAATTATAGTTTAATACCACTATCTTGGTTTGAGGATAATTTCTCTCCTGCTGATTCAAGGATCCATTCTCCTTCCATTTTATCGTTCTGCTAGGGTCAAGTGATTTTCAACGTGTTACTACTAAAAGGAAAGGTGGGAACACAACTGATATTCCCACTTCTTAAACTCTGTGGCCCAGAAATAGTGCACACAGCTCCTACACTCATGTCATTGGCTAAAATGCTCCCATGGCTGTTTAACCGGAAAAGAGGCTGGAGGCTGGAGACTCTGGAGGAAATCACCCACATTGGTGAGCTGTCAGCCACTCCGCTCCAGTCCACACCTTGACCAGCATGAGTGTGAACCTCCTCCTCGCTGCACACAGGCACACTCACTATCGAGCTACCTCATTACCTCATTCAGCAACTTGATGTCCACAATGGTCTGATCCAGGTGGCCTCTCCCTCAAGTCAACACCCACTTACCAGATGGAGCAGGCCCCATTTCAACACAACGAAAACCCAGGAAGGACAGGAGACTCCAAGAGCTCACTAGGCTGGGTCATGATGGGTCCAGCTGGTCGGGGAAGTCTCCTTGCTCTGTCTGTGGAGGAAATTCACTGGGATTTGACCCTGGGTATGACCCCTGGAGGATTTCTGTTCCTGCTGTTCGTGACCCTGGCTTGGGCTCACAGGAAATGGTTCATTATCATTATCCTCCATGGTCACCTGGGTGTCAGGGCTGGGAGCATTGGCTGCCGACTTCCAACTTTTGTGACTTTTGGGATCCAAGAGTTGTTTTATTAGTCACAGGGATTCGTGTGTGTTTTCTTTTTTTATAACTTACAGGATAATTATTTCTTTCGCAATGCAATTTCCATGAAAATTTCCTGTTATGGGTTGAATTTTGTCATTTGTCAAATGAACAAAATCCATTTGTTGATGTTTTAACTATCCATGCCTCAGAATGTGAACTTATTTGGTGTCAAGATCTTCATAAGTTAAACTAAGGTCATTAGGATAGGTCTTAACCCATTACACCTGTTGTTTTAAAAAGGTGGGGAAATTTGGAGAGCGGGATGTGGGCCTCACACCATGTGAAGAGGAAGACAGCCGTCTCCAGCTAAGAAGAGAATCCTGGACTAAATCCTTTCCTCAAGTCCTCAAAAAGAACGAGCCCTGCCAGCCAACACCTTTCTTTAATAATCTAGCCTTCAAAATTGTGACATAACAAATTTATGTGTTTTTTGTTTGGTTTTTTTTTTTTTGTTTTTTACAAATTTATGTTTCTTAACCACCCTAATTTGTAGTATTTTGTTATGTCAGTCCTAGCAAACTAATACAGGTCCTTAAAAAGTTGTTTTCTACTAATCAGTTCCATGTACAAAACTTAATTTTTTTTCCAGACACAATAATCAAGTTTACCTTATTTCTCTGCTTCCTAATCCTCATGCCTCTATCTCTCACTTTATCTTATTTGATACCAGGGAACCTCTGAATGGAAAGGCTTTAGTTTCCCTTCATCTGATCTTTGTCCTAGGACTGAATATCTGGGTTGAGCTGTGTAGACTCAGTTGGTCTTTTTATTGCCAACAGTCTTTCCTAGAATTCTCTTACCATTTGGAGTCCAGATGCCATACTTGTTTCAACCCAGCAAGAACCCAAGTGTCTGAGCTCCCTATTTCCATGTTTCTGTCCTCAATCTAATTAACCCTTTCCTGAGCTTATCTCTTTCTTGTAATATATTTCTACAAAGTAAAGCTAAACACACAACTCTATGGTTCTAACTACTTCCCTTAGAGAGTCAGAGCAAACAGGAATGTGGTCTATTTCCAAGCAACAGTCTAATTTCATGAACAATATTCTAGGCAGAAATATCTGTCCTTGGTCCTGCCTAACTAGTAAGTCAATGCCATGTATGTATTTTCAGGTATTTACTAAGGCAAGATTTTATTTGCTATAGCAATTTTTATGTTAGCTATGGTAATAGCAGCTGTGGCAAATCGATCCCAAAAGTTTGTCAATGTAACATAATAGAAGTTTATCCCTTTCTCACATGAAGGGTGAGCAGGTGTTTCTAAGAGTAATGGTTATCATGCTTGCTTCCCATAAAGAATGAATACCTGAATACATTCCTAGTAGAAAGGTTTTCACTTTTGTTGTTTAGTTTTCCCACCAATCCATGAGGTCTCATTGCCTCTGCAAACAGCTGGTAAAAGGAAGAACCCAAAACATGGGGTGTGAGGGAGGTAGAGTTATCCAAATGCCACATGCCACTTCTGTTCCCATTTCTGCTTACAGTTAACCACGTGGCCATTCTTAATGGCAAGAGAAGTTTAGACATTTAGCCTAGCTATGTGTCCAGAGGAAGAGTATGCCCAGATTTCAGTGAGCAGGTATATTCTTTACTATTAGTGCTGTTATTCCCATTTTAGAGATGATGAAACAGAAACTTAGAGAGATAGTATAGCTTGTCCACAACTTCTCAATAATAGACATGAGACTTGAATCCATGGGTGTCTGAATCCCCAAAGAAAAACCAGAAGGGGCCAGTAGGATGGTTAATATTTTGGAAACTAGCCCAAATTTTCTAAATTCCACCAATAAAAATACAAAGCAATCAATTAAATTTGAATCTTAGATAAACAAAAAATAATGTGCAGTATAAATATGTACCATATAAATATTTTAACTAGACATCCTGCAATAAAAGAATGTTATAATAATTGTAAAGTACAAAGCATGAGGAGAGCAAAGAAACATGGAGATGGGCGTGCAAAACAGGTTTTAAAATACTTCATGTGATACCCAAGAAAACAGAATGCTTGAGAATTACAAGAACTCTGTCTTTGACTCAATCCAAGAAGGAATTACCAATGAATGAAAGCTCCTTTTCACATATGCCCTTGCCACTAAAGAGTGTAGGATGAACTGTGAAAACTCTCAGATCTGAGTTTTGCCTCTGGGAGATATTTGGACATAATAACTGTATGTCAGACGATGCTCTGAAAAATTGACGTGGATTTGAGGTGTGGCCCTGACGTAGTACAAACAGACTACAATTCTAACTGCACTAACATTAAAAACAAGTGTCTTCTGGATTGTCAAGAATATAAATTAAATGTCTATGTTGTCTAAAACTTGAGTTTTGTTGTGAAATAACTGAACAGATCAATGGGTCTTTTTGCTGATGAGAATCTCCTTAAATTAGGTCTTACCATGTCAGGTCCAGACGCCATTAGCTTTTCCAATCCCTGCATATATAATTTAATACTGAAGTAAATCTCTCAGGCTCTGTTTTCCACCTGTTATTGGAAAAATGAGGCTCGGAGGATTCCAAGGGCACATTTTTCATCAGATAGTCATCTTGTAAGGCCTCAAATGGAGATTTCTCGAGTCCTAATCTGCACATCTGTCCATCAGAGTAATGAAAGGACTGTTCCACCCTCTCGGTGGCACTTTCCCTACTGCACCAACCTCAGTGACACATAAACAAGAGCAGTAACTTGATACAATGTGGTCATTAGATAAGGAAGATGCAGGTCCACTCACCAGCTGTAGAGGCTTTGTTTCTGGGGTGAAAGTGCAGCCAAAGTTGCAAGAAGACTAAACCTCAGTTTTCCTCCTTTTGGTTCCCCAAACGAGAGACATCTGAACATGATGCTCATCTGTAAGTTAAAGATGGCTGGCAGGGATGCTGTTTTGCTTTTCTGTTTTTGTTTTAGAATACAAGTGAGTTAGAATGGAAGTAAAATACTATCAAATCCCCAGCAGATGCGATCTCTGGCAGTGGCATAAAGCAGACCTTCATCTTTCCATTAGAGCTGATTAAGCAATGAGCCCCAGTCATCAAAAAGTATTCCATTAAGCCCTAAAGTTCTCTAATAATTTAGTCAGTGTGTTTTTTCAATACTTGGAAAATCCACATGAGTTTTCCATTCAAGCCCTGCTGAAGTGACTCATCCTTTTATTTTAGCAACAGTTCAGCAACAAATGGAGAGAAGGTAGATGTTAGGGGATATTGGAGGTGACAGTGTGGAAAGGACCAGAGAATGTGCCAGACCATCTTTCACTGCTGAGCAGTGAACGTTTCATCAGGAAACATATATCTCAGTAATTTAAATGTTAATCTTGGGAAAGAAAGGAAGCTACCTTTGGGTTTAAAAGCAGCCTATTATAGCAGAGCTGGTGCAATGAAGTTGGTGTTAGCTTTATCAGTCGAATGAGATTATTTCAACCAGAAGTTACCGACCCTGGTCTCTAATCATTCTTTAAAAGAATTATTAACAAAAGCTGCAGTTCCCATCTCTGCTTCTTTCACCTGTTTCAATTTATATTGCTTTACCAAATGAGATTTTGCAAGTGGATTTTTTCCAATTATTTACTCATATGGGGGCTGGACATTCTATTATATAAAAATTAAAGCACATGATTCTAAATTATCCAAAATTCTTCCCACATATTATCAGTAGGTGGCTAAAATTGTGTGCTAAATGAAAGTGTTATGGGCAAAATGGGAAATGATTACCTAACTGTTACTATTTAGAAACCAGAGCCACTTTGATTAATTCTCCCGCAGGCGCTCAGACAGGAGCACTCTCTATTGCTCTCATTGTTAGAATCTGCTTAGAATTCATGGATTTTAGACCTTTCATTTTTTTTTCAAAGCTCTTTGCAGATCATTTGGAGGTTGTAGAGTATAGTGCCCTGGAATCAGGCAAACTTGAGTTCAAATCCCAGCCGGATGTTCACATGGCTGGACGTTATTAGGAAAATTGACCTCTTTCTTGCACTATCACAATTTTTGGTGACTTTTTCCCCCTACTTTTGTGAAAAATAAAGTTAATCTATGCAAAGAAGCCAGCAAAATATCTGACATCTAGGAAACTTTTGCTAGATGTTTGTAATAAAAACTATATGGCACTTCAGAATTCATAAAGCAGTTTATACATTATTCCTTCTGCTCATTACTAGTTTGTATAACAATTGCAATCACCAAGGCTGACTGCATCTGAAAATTACAGTTTAGCTATAATAAAATAGTAAAGATGATGAAAGACATAAAAATAATAAAATGTTAGTACAAGGTTTTCACTTCTGTCAATAAAAAGATTTTCTGGGGTGAAAAAATGGCTTCTCAATTCAAACACAAAGAATGAAGGATAAAAACTTGAAAGCATCTTTTTCAATATACGACTGAGACAGAAAATGTAAGAAAAATTCCAAAGACCAAAAATAAAAAGATTGATGGTAGTTAGAGTACTCAGTTAATTATTGAGTTCGAGGTTACAGAAGTAGCATTTGCTGTACTGAGTAACCCAGACCGAGGAGAGTCAGTAGCCCGTTGGGGGAGAAGAGAAAACACACTCACTTGATAAATGATGGGGAAGCTGAGTTGAGACCCATTGTCACAAGTCAGTAACACAATGACTGAAACTTGGTAGAAATGATGGACAAACCATCCCCATCTCTTTTCGATTCTTACCTTAAAAAGTAGTCATCATCATGACCATAGAGAAAATTCTGGTTGTGGCAGAGGAACAGTGACCAGAAGTGAAATATTGTAAATTCTTTATATTTGGGGGATGGTAAAAAGATTTATTAACCATGTATTTTGTATGACAAGACACATTATTATTTTATCAGTGATCACTAAAAGAACAGAAATATGAGCTATAACTTTGAAAGTTGTAGACAAGTACAAGTAGAAATTTTTTGAATCTTCCAACAGTTCAGAAAAAATAATCAGGAGGCAATAAAAAGCAGCAAACAGATTATGGATATAAATTCAAATGCATTACAAATAATTAGAAGACATGAATTAACTGAGTTTTTGCTTGTAACAGAGTATAAAATCTTAATTGTGAAAAATGATATCAATTGATACCAAGTTAATAAGAATTTCAACACGTTAAAGATGATGTACACAAAGACTCAGAAAAAAAAGAACATCCAAAAACAAACAAAAAAAAGAATAGAAGAACACATAAAACATACAAAAACAAGAAAAGAATTAAACAAGACAATTAAAGGAGCAATTTCAAAATTCATCCAACTCAAGAAATTCTGCAAGCACAGAGTAAAGAAAACAGAAAAGGTAAAAATAGCAGAGTATAGCCTAAAACCCCATCATTGAGGAGCTACAAACTGATCTTTAAAGAATTCATAGTTCTATATTTATGGACATTTATTTTACATAAAAAATTTTGGATGGTGGAATTGTTTTTAAAAATGGAGACTGCAGTTAGAGAAACGTACAGTTTCGTGCATGTACGGGGAAAGAAGTAACAGGTTAGTGGGCTAAGTTTCCACCTAAAGGGGGGTGGAGGAGACAGATAAATTAAGTCCAAGAAAACAGAAGGATGTAAATAACAAAGTCAAGAGCAGAAATAGAAAGCAAAAATCAATGGAGAAAATCAATGTAACAAAGCTGAGTCTCCAAAGAGCCCAATACATGAGCGACAGTGCTTGTCAGACAGCTGGGACAGGGAGAAGACAGTCACCAATATGAGGAGAGAGGACGCATTGTAGCCTTTGTTCTGAGAAAGCAAATGGATCCATGGAAAAGAATACAACACTCAGAAAAACATCCCACATATATAATGGATACTCATTTAAAAGATAGAACTGGTATAGTAAGTCAGGAAAAAAATGGAAATTGTTCATGGATGATTTGGGGACAATAGTGTAGCCAATAAAGACACATGCAAAGAAATAAGAAACTATAACCTATACACAAGAAAAATTTACTCTATAGAAACTGTCCTTGAGGAAACTCATTTGATGGACTTTCTGTTTAAACACTTTCAATTAATTGTTATAAATATGTTCCAAACGACTAAAGAAAACCATGACTAAGAATTAAAGTATGAGAATGAAATTTCCTCAAATGTACAATATGAACAAAAAGATAAAATATAGCGAAAAAACAGAAACTCTGGATGAAAAAGTCACCAAAAATACAAATGAAAATTTTCCTACAGGGGTGAGGAGCAAATCTGGATGGCAAGAAGATAGACTCCGCAGACTTGTAGATAGGTCAGGTAAGATAATTCAGTCTGAAGAAAAAAAAAAAAAGAATGAAGAAAAATGAACACAGTCAGCTGTATCATTAAGCAAAGCAACATTTAAATAATGGGAATCCCAGAAGGATAAAAGAGATGAAGAGGTGAAAAATATTTGCTAGCATGATGGCAGATTTCCGAACATGAATGAGAAACACTAATCTGCACTTCTAAGCTCAATGAATGCCAGGTCTGATAAATTCAAAAATATCCACACCTATACGCAACATAGTCAACCCATCAAAAGACAAAGACTAATATAGACTATTGTAAACATCAAGAGAGAAGCAACTCCTCAGGTCAAACAATCCTATATGAGCTTAATAACTGATTTCTCATCAGAAACCTTGCAAGTCAGAAGTCAGTGAGATGACATATTCATCTAGTGCTAATCGAAAAGGACTGTTAACCTAGAATTCTCTACCTAGCAAACTATCCTTCAAAAAGTAAAAACATAGCAAGACATTTGTAGACAAAATAGACTGCGATAATTTTCCAGTAACAGACCTGAAAGTCTGATGATTTGGGGACAATAGTGTAGCCAATAAAGACACATGCAAAGAAATAAACTATAACCCGTACACAAGAAAAATTTACTGTATAGAAACTATCCTTGAGGAAATTCATTTGATGGACTTTCTGTTTAAATACTTTCAATTACTTGTTATATGTTCCAAAAGACCATCTTTATATGTTAACCTAACAGACCTTTTTAGACCTGAAAGTCTAAAGAGAATTTAATGAAATTAAATAAAAGGACAGTAGACAGTAAATTGAATTCACATGAAGAATAAAAGAGCACCTGTAAAGTTAAGTACATAGGTAAGTATAAACAGCAGTTTCTTTTTGTCTTTTGTTTTCTATTCTTATGTGATTTCAAAGAAAGGTATAAATAAACCAATAACTATAAAATTGTGCTGATGCCTTGCAATATAAAGATATAATTTATATGACAGTAATAGCACAGAGGAGGAGGTAGGAAATGGAGATATATTGCAGCAAAAATTTTATCTACTATGGAAAATAAGTTGTTACTACTCAAACAAGATTGTTTCAAATTAAGTTGTTGATTGTAATTGTCAGCACAACCAATAAGAAAACAACGAATGAAAAATAAATGACAAGAAAATAAATGACATTAAAATGGTACTCAGGAAAATACAAAATACTAAGGAAGACAGAAATGAAGAAATAGAGGGGTACAAATGGCTAATGACATAACAAAAATAAATTGCAAAGTAGATGTAAATCATAACTTCACAATAATTTCATTACATTATAATGACTAAAGATTCCTATCACAAGACAGAGATGGGTAGATTATTTTTTTTAAACTACCAATCTGTTATCTAAAAGAGAAACATTTTATACTTAAAGAGACAGATTGAAATAAAAAGGATAGAAAGACAAAATTAACTTAAAGAGAACTGGAGTGGCTACACCTACAATAGGAAAAAAGACAGACTTTAAATTAAAAATTACTACTAGAGACAAAGAGGTACATTAATCAGTAAGTAAAGGGTCAATTCATCAAAAAGACCTAACAACTATATATGGTTCTAACAACAGAGCCTCTAACACCATGACAAAAAGGGACAGAGTTGAAGTAGTTAAAACCAAATCAATGTCAATACTTGGTGATTTCAGTACCACAATTTTTTTTTTTATTTATACAGGAACCAGGGTACAGGCCAGGGTGAGAGGATTCACCAGAGACAGAGCGGGGAACAGAACAGGCGGATGGACCAAGGACACTGCGGAGGGGAGCAGTGGGTGAGACAGGAGAGGTCTGCCGCACCATGTGGGTTGCTCCGAGGCCGGCGGGGATCGAACCGGCACTGTAGAGGCTGCAGACAGCTTCACAGTGCTGCGCTCAACCGCCTGCGCCACCAGGGAGGGCCCCCAGTACCACATTTTCAATAAGTAATAGGAAATCTAAGTGAAAGTTCAGCAAGGAAATAGGTAGCTGAACAGCCCTGTAAAGCATCTGCACCTGAAAGACCTCTGCAGCGGCTCCAATGACAGAGCACACTTCTTCTCAACTAAACATGGAACATTTTCCATGATGGACCACATGTTAGACCACAAAACCACTCTCAATAAACTTAAAAGGATGGAAATCAGGCAAATAATGTTCTCTGACCACAATGGAATGAAATTAGAAATCAACAGCAGAAGGAAATTTGGGACATTCACAAATATGTGAAAATTAAACAACACACTTCTAAATAAGCAATGGGTTGAGGAAGAAATCACAGGGGAAATTAGAAAATTCTTTGAAAGGAACCAAAAGTGAAAACACAATATACCAAGATTTACGCAGAGAAAACAGTGCTTCAAGGGAAACTTATCCCTATGAAGGCTGTGCTAGGGGCTGACACACGACAGGGGAAGTTAAACTTCTGTAGGGAGGGCAAATTGAAGAGAAAAATGTAAGGACTAATCCATTTGAAGATCTAGTGCCCTGTGTAGAGGCAGGATGGCTCAGGGCAGGATCTCTACTATGTGAGCAGACGGGGGAAGGAGTCCTGGAGCCCTCAGTGGCTTTTTCAGGGTTTTATTGGGATTTACCAGGTTCACGGCAGGCAGGGGTGCTGGGGGGGCCCGAGGCTGGCAGGCCTCCCAGCCCCCAGCAAGTCTTCCCTCAGGGCTCTCTGGTGTCCCTTCATGGCCTTTGCTTCTCTGCTCTTTTAGTTCTCCTTTCGCTCTTCCGTTCTGTTGTTCTGCTGGCGGCCCTGTTACGCCACACTTATAAACCCAGTCTTTCAGCCCAGGTGTGCCCACCTACGCCTGCCCACACCCCGCTCCAGGTGCCGCCATCAGGCCTGCATTCAGGACCGCAGGGATCCATCATCAACCTTAATGGCAGGAGAGCAGAAAAGCCTGATACTTTTTATTTACCCTACACCTGAGATCCAGCACTTTCTTTCTTGGCACATACACTCAAAACAATATCATGCATATCACAAAAAAATATGTGTACATGACTTTGACATTAACTTTAGTGGCAAAAATTCAGAAATTAACTGTTTACATCTCAAAGTTTTTCATTTAATAAAAGCAACGAGGTATTGCAAAGAAAGAGAGTAGAGGAAACCTTGTCTACATTTATTTAAATATTTATGCAGATACAGATATAAAAAACAAAAAATATACCTACATTCAAAAGAAAATATTTGAGTATGAAAAATCAAGTTGCAAAGAGAACATTGTCCTAAAGTGATTTTTTATATTGTTTTTTAAAGATCTAATACCAGATTTTTTTTTTTTGGTGGCTGTAAGGGCAGAACTGGGCACAGTGCAGGTTTTCTGATCCCATGCAGACCGGGTAAAGGAGGAGTCAGAGTCCTCAGTAGTTTTGCAGGTTTTTTATTTGGGGTTCACCAGGCATATGGCAGGCAGGGGTGCTGGCTGGGGGCTGGGAGGCTGGCAGGCCTCCCAGCCCCCAGCAAGTCTTCACTCTATCTGGGCTCTCTGGTGTTCTCTGCTTCTGCTTCGGCTTCTCCTTCAGGTTCTGCTGCTGCTGGCTGGGGCTGCTGGCGTCCCCCCGTGACGCCGCCCTTAAAAGCACAGTCTTAGCTAAGCTGAATCCCATCTACATATGCCCACCCCCTATTCCAGGTGCCCGCCATCAGGCATGCATTCAGGACAAGGATCCACCATCTATCCTGATGGCGGAAGGGCAGAAAAGCCTGACATTTTCTTTACCCTACAGTCCACCCCCTCAGGGTTTTCTGCCATATAGTCTATACATATATATACAATTTTCTAAGCAAACAAACAATGCAGCCATGGCCCACAAAAGCAAATACATCAAATATAACAAAATACAACAGAACACAAATAAGTCCAGGCAGGGCCCCAACCTAGTGCAAAAGACAATTATTGGTACCAGCAGATGAGCCACCAAATCTGCTGCCGAAGGCACTGCTCATACGAGGGAGGGGAATCACTCACGGCATCTACTATATCACACCAGGAGCTGTCAGGCTTCCTGGCCTTCTCTGGCTGTAGTCTCGGCTACAAGGCACACACAGCATCCACCCCCAGGATGCACTAGCTCTGGGATTGGCAATTTTATTCTGTTGGGGGTAATCACCAACCCTCAGGGTTTCTGTCTGCAGTCGCTCCAACACTTGGCCTTCATAGCCACCCATGCGACTCACAGACCCCTGCACTCAGGCCAACCCACTGCACAATCACATGGGCCGAGGATCCAAACTCTACATTCGGCTTGGGCTCCACCCCAAGCCACGTTCCCCACCCGTCCCCCAAGGACAGGTTCCTCAGCTCCTCACCCTCACTCAAGAATGAGCAGGGCATCACCCACAGGTGATTTTACGAAACTCACAGGGCTTCAGCATACCCAGGCTGCTTAACAGCCACTTAGGGCTTCTCAACTTAGCATCAATACCAGCTTTTGCCTTCTTAGGTGGCTTTTCTCCTCCACCTGGCTGCTGGGCATGCACAGGCTGCTTTTGGCCATCAAGGCCCACTGGCCACCCCCAGATTCCCATCTCCTGGGGCTTACAAACAAAACTGTTCCACCCCCAGGGTCCCAAAACATATCAACCTGCAAGGTCCTCCGCCTTCTGGCGGGATTGTCAGTCCTAGTCCATCAGTCCATCAGTTCAAGTCCATTGGCCTCTCCCTGCGTCAGCAACGGCCTGCTGCCTCAGGGGTCATTGGCTGGTCCTTTCCGGTGTTGTTGGCTGGTCCTTTCTGGTGTCGTTGCCTGGTCCTTTTGGGCGTCTCCTTCACGCCAGGTCTCGTCCTGTAGCTCGTGGACGTTGTCCACCTTCTGTGCCGCCATGGCGCCTCCAGCATCATCACAGGCAAACAGTCTGTTCTCCTTAGTCCCTCCAGGTCTTCGGAGGGCTCCAATACCCGTCTGCATGGACCCTGCCGACTTACGCCAATTGTAAGGGCAGGAACGGGGCACAGTGCAGGTTTTCTGATCCCATGCAGACCGGGTAAAGGAGGAGTCAGAGTCCTCAGTAGTTTTGCAGGTTTTTTATTTGGGGTTCACCAGGCATATGGCAGGCAGGGGTGCTGGCTGGGGGGCTGGGAGGCTGGCAGGCCTCCCAGCCCCCAGCAAGTCTTCACTCTATCTGGGCTCTCTGGCGTTCTCTGCTTCTGCTTCGGCTTCTTCTTCAGGTTCTGCTGCTGCTGGCTGGGGCTGCTGGCGTCCCCCCGTGACGCCGCCCTTAAAAGCACAGTCTTAGCTCAGCTGAATCCCATCTACCTCTGCCCACACCCTATTCCAGGTGCCCGCCATCAGGCATGCATTCAGGACAAGGATCCATCATCTATCCTGATGGCGGAAGGGCAGAAAAGCCTGATATTTTCTTTACCCTACAGTGGTACAAACACATGTTTTATAAAGTTCATGGAAATTCATGTGAAGGATAAACACCTCATCCAGTTTAGCGATTGTATTTGGTGTGGATGGGAGAGAACCGTGTTGTCAAGGTAGGACTCCCAGAGAATGTCAGTACATCTAGTTCTTAAATCCCTGTGTGAGCACATTCCTTGCATATTTCATATGACAGAAATAATTAATCATTTCATTTTTTAATTTAAATTACAAATTCTTGGGCCTCCCCGGTGGCGCAGCGGTTGAGCGCTGAGTTGCAAAGCTGCCCGCAGCCTCTGCAGCACCAGTTCAATCCCCGGCCGCTCCCCGGCCACCGGAGGAGGGTCCCACATGGCGCGCAGACCTCTCCTGCCACCCGCTGCTCCCCTCAGCAGTGTACTTCAGTCCCTCTGCCTGCTCTGCTCCCTGCTCTGGCTCTGGTGAATTCTCTCACCCTCCTGCGCTTCTGACTGTACCCAGAGCTTTTATAAATAAATAAATAAATCTTTAAAATAAATAAATAAATATAAAATACAAATTCTTTAATAGTTGAACTAAGCAAATGAAAATGAGTCATTCAGTCTCACAACTAATTGTAATGCCTGGAGTTTGGAGAAATTTGGTGAGATATTGGCCATGATTTTCTAAGACACTGTGAGGGAAAGAGAAAGACTATGGAGAAGAAATTCCAGAATTAATCCATGACTAGGGGGAAAAGAGAGAGACAAAGATGTGTGGGAGAAAGTTGTGGGTTCCATCCAGCACTTGTGAAGGTGGTGAAGTCTACAGGACACCCCAAAAGGTGATTATAATTGTCATCTGTAACTAAGAACCTGGCAATGTTTTGTCTCCTGCAGTATCGTGGTACTTCCCGGCGTGGGAATAGAGGATTCCTTGAGACATGTTTTGGGGGTCAGTGGGATACTCTGGGCTGACAGTCACTGGAACTGAGAGGAAAGTGCTCAAGGAAGGCTCACCTCTGCCTCTGAAGGATTATGAAAGAGGATTGAAACTGCTGCTTGGACTAAGCGCTCTGAGCATGTCAGCTGACTTCAGGATGTGAAGATACAAGACCCTAAATTACCTTCAGGGATAAATTAACTCCAAAATAGAGGAACATAAGGACTCCAAAGTCAGGAGGCCTCAGAGAAATTAAGTCAGCTTTACTGGGAAAGTGACCTGACTCGGGGCACCAGCTTTCTCTTTGTTCCCAATATGTGCGGCCCCAAGAAGAGGCATTTACGTTGGTGTGGATGGGGTGCACTAGCCAACATGGATGGACTGCTAGAGGTGGTCAGCGCCACATCACATGGGGGGTTTTTGGTCTCCCATGGGTCCAGGTTGGTAGTGCCTCCCTAGCTTTCAGCTGCTTAGTCACCAGCTGGGAACTGGGGGGTTTCACTGCATCTCAGGGTCATATGCTGCATGATATATGCAGAGAAACATTTCCTGGGTCTCCACTGCCTTATTTGGTCACCTCTCAACCTCTGAAACAACAGGACTACAGGGTCTCAGACTTAGGGCCTATCCTCATGGATAAAACACCATTCCCAAAGAGTTTCCTGACTTTTCACTTTCTGCAAATACTCTCTTTTAACCATCCATGTATTTGGGGGAAAAAACGCTAACTTTATCCTTTGTAATTTGTGCTAATTTGAACCCCTTTAAAACGTGCAGTGATTTGTGCCTATTTTATAACAGGAAGCAAACTTTGTTTCCTTTCAGATTTCTGAGCATAAAAGCAATGTTAATATTACTTTTTTAGTTGGTGCCCTTAAACCACAGGTGGAAAGTTTTGAACTAATTTCTGTAATTGCCTGAGGTTTATGAAGAAAGGCAATGAAGACATGCAAAATTTGACTTGGAAATTACTTTGGCTTAGGAAGCAAGTGTACGCCTTATAACTTTAGAAGATATCTTAAAATCCATGCGAAACAATAATTATTATCCATTGCACTTGAAACAAGTCAGTAATTTGTTTTTCCTATTTGACCAGACTGAGTGAGAATCATTGCTATTATGTATATGTTTTAATATAATTTAAAGTAATTATCTTGGTTAATTTCTTATTGGTTCAAGGTGTTGCTTTCATTTTTTTCCTAATTCAGCAGTCGCTTAATTATATAGAGGAATTATAAGACGGTCTTCAGCTTTTTTGTCATGTCTTTGCCATCATGTGTCTAGTTAGTGTTCATTGTATTGCACTTGCAGACAGAAGCCTGGGTGGCTTTTCCTAGATTTCCCTTTGAAAGTAAACTTTTGTCACTAAGCAGATCACAAATCCACATCGATAAGTCAAAATGGAATATTACACATATGACCCAAGAATGAGCCTGAGTCTGAGCTGAGAAAGAGAATTTAGTGGCTAGAAGAATCATTTAACATTTGAAGAGATGATTTTTCTAGATGTTTTACTCCACATGAAGGAAATTATCCTTCCCACTCCTGGCCACTCTCCACTGTCCTCCAGGAGAAGGTGGTGAGCTGTCAGATTGATGTGCTTGAGCGTGAAATAAAACCTTCATACTCCTTCCTTGCCCTCTTTCTCGTGGAGGCAAGAAGACTCTGAGACACACATACACCTTTGATGCCAGAATCTAGAACTTGACTCACCATTAGACACCTGCTGTTAGGAGTAGGTGAGACTCAGTAACTTCAACATTTACTAGGCTCAGTAACTTAGGCATTTACTATCAGGAAGCACACATATTTTGGTCTCCATATGATAAATCTTTGTCCTATTTGTCTTTTGATTTAGAACTAGAGTAGAGAAAAAGGAATGATTTTAGTGGGGCCATTCAAAGACACTATAATTTTTATGGACAACTTCTAGGCATGTTGTACACTGTTCTGAAGCCCTTATATAACTTATGTAATCTTTGCAACAGCGTTAGGTGACAGATAAATTACAATGCACCCTTTGAAGGTGAGAAAACAGGGCCTCCCCTGGTGGCACAGCAGTTGAGCACTGGGCTGTGAAGCTGCCCACAGCCTCTGCAGCACTGGTTCGATCCCCGGCCGCCAGCAAGGGTCCCACATGGCACGCAGACCTCTCCTGTCTCACCCGCTGCTCCCCTCAGCAGTGTGTTTCGTCAGTCTGCCTGTTCTGCTCCCCATTCAGGCTCTGGTGAATTCTCTCACCCTCCCGCGCTTCTGACTGTACCCAGCGCTTGTATAAATAAATAAATAAATCTTTAAAAAAATAAATAAAGGTGAGAAAACAGAAGCACTGAGATGTTAGATGTAAGGAATCATTAACCTCAATTCACACCATTAATGAAAAATAAAACAAGCAGCCTAAGTTTGATATTTTTTACTCCCCAAGCCCCTGTTGTTAATATTATATAGCTTGCTCTTTGGCAACAAAAGTGCAAGCTAATAAAATGGGACTTTCCTTACTCTAGTCCAGTTTCTTGATATGAAGACCTTCACGATTGTTTAAAATGCAGTCATTCTTGTTAAGTGTGTTTTCAAATCAAACACAATCTTTCTTAATGCTGAATGTCCTTCATTACTTTTATACAAGAAGCGGTCATCCAACATCTAGTTGAGGTATTTATTAAAAATTGAATGTTGATCAGCCAAATGGGGATGTGATTTAGGCTCAAACTTTTATTCAACCTCCTAAAATATTGGAATCTGAATAATATTCATTTATGCATAAAAGCACAATGTACATGAGACCTCCAATCCCAGACCAAAAGTATCAGTGGATCTGCAAAACAGATACTTTGGCTTTAAATTTGAGCAAATTTAGTTTCCAGAATAAAGCTGGTAAGTTTTCCTGCTTGGGTTCTCCATTTTATCTAAAGTATTCCTCTCCTTTTTATCTCAAAAGTGTTATTGAAGCCAGAGCCCCAAGATCTCAAAATAACAAAAATTATTTAGGGAAAGAAGAAAAAATGCAAAGTAAAACAGCTTACTGTTGGAATTTGTTCCAGCAGAGAACACAAGACGATGAACATGAAGTAGAGGGAAGGCAAGAGATTGGACATCCGCGGCTGGGGCGGAGGTCCCTTGCTCTGTTTGTCATCACCAGCACACGTGCCTTGAACTCTGGGACCATGGCAGAGCTGAGGACAGAACTATTTCCCTTGACAGGTCTGTTAGTATGTCCCAGACACTATACCCTATGTGGATTCTCTCATTGAATATGCTCACAGTCCCAAAAGGCTTCATGGGCCCCACCAAAGTCTCTTGTGGGACCAGCAGGCTCAACTCAAAGTGACTGTCATGGTCACCTTTGTATAACGCTGGGCCTTTGCACACACTTGAACTTTGATAAACATTGTAGTGAAGTAGGCACTGGGGCAGAATGAAGAGCTCTAGAACCAAAGTCACAAGAAACTGGAATCTTCCATGGAAATGTGATAGTTTCCTAACCACTGTTAAAACTTGTTAGTTGCAGCTGAAGACAAACTTAAAGGAAAAAAAATAAAGTGGAGGTAAGCAACTCATTATACAAGACACAACCGTTTTGGAAAGAAAAATATTTAACACATATTCCATGTGATATGCCTCCAGATTGTAAAATTACTTTTCTGTATTGGAGTTCACTCAAATCCATCTTGGGTACAATGTGCTTACAGATCTAGTTCTAAAAATACCTCTTTGTATTTTGGAAGTAGTGGGGGTGGGGAGAGGGGCTGAATTTTCTCGTTCTCTGATTGTTCCTTGGTGAATGGCTGTGCTGACCATCTCTATTATGCCAGACAGGTAGCATTTTTGAAAGGCTGAGAGAATCACTTGAGTGTGCCACTGTTCAGCGATCATACTCAGTGAAACATCCTCTTTCCATAGCTGTTGAAAGAGCAGATGTTTCACTTCTCAACAGGTATTTCTGCACTCTTAAATAGCCTCTACAAGACCCTGGAGCTCTTACCAGACTCTGGAAATCCAAGATCAGCCAGAACATAACCAAATGGTCTTCTAGGAAGCTCGACTCTCTGGAAGCTTTGGTGAACTTTGGACGTCTGTTTCTTGTGTTTTTACTGGTTCTCACTGTCATCTTTGTGTATTTCACAGTGGTGCAAGTAGGAATGCATTGAGTGTATTTCACAGGAGTACAGTACAAATGCAAAGTATGGTAAAAGGTGCCACTCATTTAAAACAAACAAATAAAATGCCTGGTGTCTGACAGGTGGCCTCGTCTTGAAGAAAGGGTAGGAAAATCAACCAACACACTTAGACAACAAGAGTGTCAACTCAAGCAGTAGGAGGGTTTGTAGTAATCAGGAGTCCTTAGTAGACTTACACTGCATGTTAAAGTATATTCCAGGAAGAGAGTGATTCTTCTTCCCAAATCTGAAACTGACAGCAGAGAAGAGGCAGCCCTTTTCACTTGCTCATATCCTTCCATATTGAAATTTTAAGAAAATGTTTCAGGGAGATAAGGATTGTATCCCTTACCTCTGAAAATTTTGCCTTTATAGTCTATGTTCTCCAGAGACACACATATATGTGGCTACTTAAACTTAATATTAGATTAATTTAAATCAAGTAAAATTAAAGATTCAATGTGCCCACCCTAGTAGGAACAATTCAAGTGTGTGTTAGTCACATGTGGTGGGAGTGGTCACCACACTGGGCAGTGCAGATACAGACAATGCCCTTCCACGCAGAAAGGTCTTATGGACAGTGTTGATTATAGGCTGAGCATCTTGTGAATGTCAAGTTTGCCTGATGGTCTGCCAAATCTGGTGCTCTCTTGTCCCGACCCGCGGGATTCGTAGGCACGAAAAGAGAAGGGCTGAGGATTGAAATGAGGGGCTCGAGACAACTTGACGCTAGCGTTTACTTCTTTATTTTTCCTTTACCTTTCTTTTACTTTTCCCTGTCTTTCTACCTTCCCTGACCTTCTCTCTGCTCCTCTCGCAATAACCTCTCTCGCAATAACCTCTCTCGCAATGACCTCTCGACCTTCTCGTGGTTCTCTTCTTATATCCTGGTAGCTCCTCCCCTCGGACCTCCCAGTCGCATTTGATTAATAGGAAACACCTGTGGTTTCTCAGCAGGCAAACGGTAAAGCGAAAACTAATTAATGGCACGTGTGTTGCGCAACACGGCGCATGCTCCAGGCGGCTCCGGACACTCTCTTGTCTCTCTTTTTAATCACATTGAGACAAAAATGGAAATATCCAAATGATTAAAATCAAAGATTTCACTCTTCAATTATTCCCTATGAATCAAAATTTCTGTTAAATTATCACTCATCATAGGCACGCTCAACCAGAAAAACCACATCAGCCTGAAAAACGTGTACATCTCTGTGTAAACTCATAGATATCGAGGCTTGTTACAGGAATTAGCCTACCCCATGTAAGAAAGACATTAGCATCACAAAAATAGAGTACATAGCATTGATTTCAGTCTGTGGAGGGAGAGGACTCTGTCAGAAAAAGGTGGAGGGCCTCTGATCTTCACCAATGGGAAGAAAAGGAGATAAGAACTTTTACTGTGTTAAACCGGTTGGAACTAGGAGTTGTTTTTACATTAGGGAGACTACTCTGACTACTGGACCAAGAATGCGGCTCCTAATCCTCTAAAAATAGGTTTGTGCTATTACGAGAGAGCTGGTGTGGATCATTTGGTGATAAGGACATTTTTTCCCATTTGTCAGACCAACCTGCAAAAAAGAGATAAGCAATGAATCTGTTTTCCCCTTTTATTAATTCCCTAGGGTAAAAATCATGGGTTCACAGCGAACATATCTTTTCATAGGGGGAGCAAGAGGCAGAAGGCACGAAGTTGGACTAAACCGCCAAGGCAGGCGGCTCCCCGGTGTCTGGGAAGAATGACTGTTTACCAGCAAGCCAGGGAGTGATTTGCTCTTTGACCATTGCATGCCAGCGCTTAGGGTGTGGGTTAGCCACAGGTACACCCATCAGTGAATAAACTACCAGGAAAAGTCAGGGCAGGATGATGGACACTGGCTTAAGGTGAAGGTCATGTGGGGTGTGGGCTGCAGAGCTGACCTGGGTCTGGGAGAGCACACGGCGAGCTTCTGGGAACTCACAAAAACATGAGGTCACCAAAGCGAGCCTCCCTGTGACTGTTGTTTCGCTTTTCCCAGGTCATAGACCCACCTCGTTATTCACAATTTAAGCTATAAAAAAAATGCAAAAAAAAAAAAAAAATACTGGAAAACACCAATGTATTATTTTAAAGGTTTTTAAAATAAAAGTAGTTTAAAATATTGTGATTTAAGTAATTTTAGATCAAGAAAAAACCCATTTGGTGCAGCTGTGGAATCATAAAAAGAAAAATTTTTGAGAAAAATTAGGTTCTCGCCTGGTTGTGCAATTCTGGGCAGGTCACAAAGTCACTTCTTGGGTCAAACAGAGTCACCACCATCTAACAAGGAGCTTTTGCAGCAAAAGTTAAAGTGATTGCCTTGAACACAAGCCTTAAACTCCAAGCCTCACACACTCATGTGCACACTCACATGCACACACACACACACACACACAAGTGCACACATGCACAGAGGTAGGGTAGAATTGTTCTGGTTGTATTATCTGTTCTGAGTTCTTCTGCCTCCTATCTCCAGCTTTGAGGATTAGAAGGCAAGAACATAATTGTCTTTCCAGACCTGCAAGGCCAGCAGCACAAACACATTTGGGCTGGAGATATGGAACAGTGAAAAGGGGCTCCTGACCTTGACCCTTCTGGTCCCCACAATGCTTGACCCTGTGCATCAGCAGGGACCGCCGCCTGAGTCACAGGCCTGCCCTCCTACCTGCTCTCTCCCCTCCGTACACTGCTTCTCTTTCTTCTCTGATTTCTATACCACAGGGAAGAAATTAGCCTGGTTTTGAAAGGTACCACATCAAGAAGCAAGTTGCTCTGTCAAAAAGAGAAGTCCATTCCCGGTCAAGCTTTGTTTTCAGAAGAAGAAGCCTTAGAAAATTGCGCCAGCAATTACGGGCAGCAAACTCTCAGTAAATGATACTTGATTAACAATTTTTGTCATAGGAAATGCCAGAAAGCTGCAGAACTCTATTCAAAGACTTGACTACTGTTTCCCTTTTTTATTATTTGACTTCAGTAATTTTCACGGGGAAAGCATTTATGAACATAAAATTTGCTTTTGGAGGACACCCAGGCTAGCACACTAGCTTATCATTGGCACTCGAAAGGTGTGAATTTCTTTTTACTTCCTTTCTTCACTGCTTCTTTCATTGCACAATACTGTTGAGAAGCAGAGTGTTTTGACCCTACCAATTTCACATCGGAGCTCACTGTGACCCGCTGTGCCTCCAGATCTCAGCAGTCAGCATGCCAGATGGCTTTGGCTGATGTGACATTGTCCCAAATATACCTATTTATGACTCCCAGGGAATCTTGGAAGCTAGAGGCCTGCTTGTTTTCCTGTCTAGGTCTAGTCAGCATGTGAAAGATCAAAGAGAATTAACTAAATGAAAAATCTATTAAAGTTGCATATTATCTACACCAATAGGAGTCGAGGTGGGTATCTTCTGATCTAGAAACTAATGGGCCAAATCCAAAGACTGTTCCAGAAGGAACTAAAAGCACACTAATGGGATCAAAATGATCAATAAATTAATGTGCATTATAAAATTTACATGGAAAATAATGGATTCTAGTGAAATCGTTTCAGAAAAAAAGAAAACAAATGATTGGAAACGGCTCATATTGTATTCATCCTCTTTATTGTTGCTGCAATAAATTATCACATACTTGGAGGTTTAAAACAAAACAATTGTATCATCTCTTAGGCCTGAAGGCCAGAAGCCCAGGTGGACATGAATATTCCAGTGTTCTGGATCTCACTGCTGAACTCGAGATAGCAGCAAGCTGGAGGTTCTGCGGGAGGATTCACAACCAGGTCCATTCAGGTAGTTGGCAGAATTCAGTTCCTGTGGTTGTAGGACTGAGGTCCACTTTTTCTATATGCTATTGCTGGTGCTTTCTTTTCTGTTTGCCAGCTTCCTTTTTCCAGATATTGAACACAATCACAGCTGCAGGTTTGGGGCAGCTTTGCAGAGTCATTTTGCCTCCCACACACAATGATCGTAACCTGTAGCCTTGATTATGTTGTTGAACCAGCAGCCTGCTCATGTGCTCTCTGCAAGATGGTCATGCCAGGCTGGTTTTGCTGGAGCTGGTGGCTCATAACCACACATCTTGCTTGTAGCTTTGGAACACAAACAGAGAAGAGAGTACTTTTGCTTGAGGATAGCATCAAAAAATTAATCTTCTCTTTCTAGCTGAAAGGAAACTGGAATTTTAGGAAATAAAACCGTAGCATCACTATACTGCCAATCACATCATAATTTGGCTTGGTGAATACTTTCAGCTTAGTGCCTGAATTTATTTTCAATCCCTGCTTCTCAAAGAAAAAAAAATACACTAAATGATCTGTTCTGAATATTTAGATCAATAGCATCTGAAAAGACTAGAGTTTGTCAATTACTGATAACTGCACAAAAAGAATTTTTTTTTTTTAACCAAGGCACTTTGTTTAGATATTCACTGAGTACCATCCTGTGGTCTGCACTGACCCTGGCTTGGGGGTTCACGACGTATGATCTTATATGGAATCTATGTGTCTCGAGTCCTCATGTTTCAAAAGGAAATCCTGATGCTCTGGGGTTTTAATTGTCATTGGGCAGTGGGCTTGCCAATGCACAGCATTTTCAGGGGTTGTGGTACTACAATGTGAGGAAGATCCCCCACTACTCATCAAGAAACCAAGGCTCCGAGTAATTTACCTCTGGCCCTCTAGCTTAGAATTTAACCTCCAGTTTCACCGACTCCAAAGACAATGATCCTTTTACTAAATCAAATCATACTGGAAAATAGAGGTTGGCCTGTTTTGAAGGCACTAAGATGTCACAGGACTCCTTTGGAATATAACCCTGGATATGTTTATTTCTAATTCTTATAAGAAATTAAGGATAAAGGGGTGGGAAGATACAGTCAACCTTCCACCTTCATTTCTCTGTTTTTTTTTTTTAATCAAAGTAAACGTAAGCATGTAGCTAATTGTCCATTTTTCCTGCTTCGTCTATGTTTTTTTTTTTCTTAGAACTGAAATGATGCAGAAAAATGCCTGCTGTGTTCTAGTCTAAAGCAGCAAAACACAGCTGTTGTTCTGTTAGCATATGTACATATAATATTTAATTTTGTGGTGTTGATAAGTAGCATCTATTTATTTTTAAGCAAGTACAAATTCAGAAATGCATACACATATCTGAGGTATATGAGTTGAACTGAATTATTAAGCTTACATATAGGAGGATAAACGTGCCTTTATCTTTGCCTTCGACTGATACCACCTGCTCAGAATTGGGGCAAATAGCCAAGCCCCATGCATTCTTATCTAAAGGAGGCATTTTTTCCTAGCACATTTCTACTTTATTTTTTTTAATTATTTATTTTATTGAGGTGCGGTCACCTTGGTTTTCCACGCTGTATATGAGCAGGAGTACAGGTTCACACCTCTGTAGGTGTATGTCACCACACCACACTTAGTTTCTTGCTCCCAGGAGGTAAGAGACTGACAATGGTGATCTCATATTCTTGCTGTTCTTATGATTCCTATTAACTAAGCGAACAGGTAAGCTAAGTTCAAAGATGGACACAGTTCTCAAAGTGTAGGTACAATTCACAAAATAGAGTTAAAATAGTTTAGTTATACAAGTATATTAAAATATGGTGCAATAAAACAAGCAGCCTGTGTCACTAACTGGAATATACAAATATACAACTGTGGAAGATTTTACAAACATTTTTGAGAGTAGAGAATTTTAAATACATATACAAGTTGAGAGAGCAGCATGGTGAGCTCCATGCATCTGTCCCTCAGTTTGGGGAAAATTGACCCCAAATTGGCTGATCTTATTTCATCTAACTCCACCACTTTGAATCTCCTTTGATTCTTAAATCCCAAGAATAAGGTCATGTCACCGATACAAAATTCAGTACATATTTCTAAATGATAAGATATTTTTAGAAAAATAACCAAGGTCCTCCCTAGTGGCACAGAGGTTAAAGTCTCAGCTCTGTCAAGTTATCACCAGCTACTGTGGCCTAAGTTGTAAGTTTTATCCTCAGCCAGAGGCTGACCTACATGTTGCAGCAGACCTCTCCTGTCTCACCCACTGCTCCCCTCAGCAGTGTATTTCAGTCAGTCTGCCTCTTCTGCTCCCCACTCTCTCTGGTGAATCCTCTCACTCCCCCCAACCACTACCCCATACCTCTGATCTATACCCCAGTTCTTGCATGCATAAATAAATAAATCTTTAAAAAAATGATTAAGAAGATTTTAAGGAACAGCACATCTTCCTCAGCTGAACCAGGAACACACACTCTTGTTTTTAGAGGAAGCTGGTCACCAGACCACCAGCTTCAAGGATATATGCTGTTTTTTAAAGCATCGGAGTTTGTGATACTATTTTGAAAGCAAGACTTGTTTGCCTTCAATTAGATGGAATGAAGATAGTTATTCACTAGTGGCCATTCATCATTTTTGGGAAATTTTCATCTAAGCCTCTATTCTCTACAGGTTCAGAAGGCACTGGGTCAGAAGCCAGGACTACAGAGAGCCATGAGCCCTGGCCCATGACATCCAAGATGTGTTGGAACTCTGGTTCCAGGGGAAACAACCCATAAATATCACTTTCATGTCAGGTGACAACTATGACATCAGATGTGATGGGGCGGGCAGGGAGATTTTTCCTCCTGGCACAGGGAGAGAAATGATTAAGGAGATACGTATTCAATGTACTGGAGTTAGATTTGTAATTTTGTCAATAATTTAAAACCTTGCTTCAGAAAGGATTCACTATATCCCAGTAGTCTTGTTTCCTGACTATATTCAATTCCTCTCTTTGTCCATAAAATTGTACTAACATAATTTTTTGGTCTATTTTACAGCAGTGAATCACAAGTTATCCATTAACAGGACTTCAGCTTAATACATTATTTTCTTTGGATCATCAATGTCCACTCTTGTCAAGTGATTATTTCTCCAAAAGGAAAAGGGTCGTGGAAGTAAGAAACTTTGTGTGCTAGTCAGTTTCATCAGCGCCTCCATACAGTTTCTCTTCAAGGTGGAAGGTGGACTGGCCACCTTGCTCTCACCCCTCAGCCCTCGAGGCAGAACTGACATCACAGCCTTACCCGCCTGAACGGACACCTGGAGTCATAAGCTCCCATCTCCAGCTTCCAGATGAGACAATTCTGAAAACATGCACGACAGCTGGAGATATTTTAAGAAATTCCAGAACTTCAGTCTCAACCCATCCTCCCCTGCAGTTCTTAATCAGACTTGAGGAAGGGCTCCTCCTGCTCGCTCACCAAACATGCTGGCCCCCACCCTCCCTGGAAAAGCCAATTGAACGGTATCCTCCCTCTGGAACACTTCACTGAGGCCAGTTCTTTCCAGTAGCTTTAGGACAGCAAACATCTGACAGCAAACAGCTGACGGAGCCTGAACCTTCGTAGTCGAACTTGCAGAGCTTTTGTCCTTTGGCCTCCTGGAACCTCTCCCTCGGGGTGACCTCACCTCCCCAAAGCATAGTGGGCACCCCCAGCTCTCCACCTACCGGAGCGCTCATCATCTAGCTTGCCCATGGACCTGTGGCAATTCCTAAGTCTTCTGTTTTGTACAGCAAATTAAATTTGCTCCCTTTAGTCTAAAAATGGCTTGATGAATATTTAGATAATCCAAGTATAAACTCACACTAATCAGGAAATTAGAGAATTTGACGAGGAGAAGTGTGTGTTCATCCCTCTTCAGTAGATGATTCTGGGTTTTTGAAATGGCTGAGGACAAGGATAGAAAAGGAAAACCTCAATCCTCTACCCACCAACCCTCAATCTAGGCCCAGTTTCAGTGATTCCACTTCCTTAGAGAGCAGATGTCTCCTCTCCAGTTTTACCACCACTGACCTAGGACATATTCGTGTTACCTGTACACAACAGTGGCCACCAAACACGCCTCCTTTCTTCCTTCTACTGATGCGAGAACAATCTTCCTCAAGTCCAAATCTGACTCTGCCTCCTCCCTTTGTGGAAGAGCTCTTGCTCCAAGTCTACACTTGTCAACATGCATGTGAGAGGCTTCACGGTGAGACCATTTAAGCATTTCATACTCATGGCCAACACCCCTCTGTGACTTAAACCCCAGGGACATTGAGCTACACCTGCCCTCCACCTGGCTAGGCTGTCTGCACCCGTGCCACCTGCTCCAGAACCCCTTCCAAGCCTATGGTTTGGCCAGCTGCCCCCAACCCGGGATGTGCATATAACATCACAGTTCCAGTAAATTCTCACCGTGCAAATCAAAAGTGCCCCCTTGATAGCCCAGCCTACCCCTGACTCCCAGCAAATTCCCTGTTTGGGGTGCACAGGCTTGAGGCCTCATTTCCTTCCCCTTGGCTGCATCACATGTCACTGGGCTCATTTGTCATCATGCACAACTGCTGGAACAATACACAGTTCTTACAGAAACATGGATAAAAGTGTATTAAAAAATGTTAATTTTTACAGTATGTATACACACTATGATCATATTTTCAAGAGTCATTAAAATATTGAAAGAACATAAAAATGACTAAAAGGCTATTACAATTGTATTTTTAAAAAGAATCATGTATAGTTTTCTCTTTTTTTGCTTAGCCCAGATTTTTCTCTTATAAATGAAACTATTTTTTTTTTAAGTCATGATGCTAGTATCAAAAAAAAGTCCAGTTCTGAAGCCTTCCCATCATAATAAGAAGTTCCATTGGGCGGTTCTGGATTCCGTGATGAATGAACATCCATCGGGGCTCCCAGCGCGCTCCCTGCTGCTGTCTGAGCCTGTGGATCAGCTGCGTAATCACTTGCCTAATTTGGAGATCAGCTTCCCAGGGGGAGTTTCACAGCTTGGGTTGTTTAAGAAGAGCTGGGGAGCAGCTAGCACCTCCCGCGGGAGGTGTGCTGGATGCCTCTCCACGGACCCGTCACCCCATTTGACAGCAGTGCTTTCCAGCTCCAATTTGTCTCATTCTCGGCTGTTCTATTAACAAAGAATCCCCGGCCAGCGCATGCCATTCACTGCTGACTGCTCTCTCCTTCCAGAAGCTCAGAGAAGGATTTCAGGAAGGGAAGCTGCGCGGGGCTCACAGCAACATCCATGCAATTGATGAGTCACTTTTTTAATCATAATGTGTGAAGCTAATCATCCTGATGATGCACAGAGAGCATTTGCCTTGAAATCTCGACGTGTTCATCACTGGACCTCGCTACCAGCGCACCATGCCTTGAAATGTCCCTTCAGCTGAGACTCGAGGTTGGCATTGGGCGCGGGCAGCTCCCCTTGTGGAGGGGAGGCACCTTCACCTGGGAGCTGTCTCAGCCCAAGCCTTCCAGAAAACAAAACCCAAGACTTCATCTGGGAGATACAAACCCAGTGTGGTGAGGCCAGGGAGGTCCTCTGGAGTCCTGCCTCCCAGGCATCCTGAGGTAACCCAGGCAGCCCCACGCTGCAGCTCAACAGGCACGTGGGACTTAGGATGTTGGCAAAAATCTTTGCCCTGGAATAGAAGATTGGAGAAAAGACGAGGGAGATTTATCAGCCTCACACCTTCTCATCCTGTTTGCAGGCCCTATTCACCCTGGTCCAGAGAGCAAGGAGCCCCTCCAGCAGCAGCTCAGGACTCTAGACCTCAGGCCCATGTGGGGAGCTTCAGCCCTGAAAGCTGTCCTGGTCTCACTGCAGACAGGGTGGGGTGCATGGGTCCCCAACCCCCTCAGGTGGTCTTCAAAGTCACTGCCCATGAGTGAAGTCAGGACGGGCTGGAAACAACAGGACTGTCCAGGGGACCCCAAGGGGCACATGAAATGTTGGCCCAGTGCAACTTCTCCCTTGCATTTGTTTATAGGAGTCAACTTTAGTGATGATTAAAAATTATTGTTTTAACAGGAAAATATTTCTCTCTTCAAGGTAATGCTATTTTGATAAGAAAGACCCTGGGTTTTTTGATGGGAAAGACCTCCCAGTTCCTGCTGCATACACAAAAACTATTATGTAAATTTAACTTATTATTTGATATCAATTTAAAAAACATAGTGATTCAGTTATTTGAAAACTTTAAGTATGTTTGGAACAAGTTGAATATATGAATCTATACTTAGAACTGTAAATTTGATGAAAACTAGGTATATTTCAAATATGGCCAATGAAAATTTAACATGTAAATTTAAATAAAGTACACCCTGGATTTTAAAGACTTGCTACGAAAAATAAAAGAAAGTAAAGTAGCTCATTAATAACTTTAATATTAATTGCATATTAAATAAGAATTTTGACTACATTGGGTTAAGAAATTACATTATGACAAGTAATTTCACCTTTTTTTTGGACTAGTTTAATATGGCTACTCAAAAAAATTACATTAAAGACTTTTAAATATGTCAAAATTTCGATGCAGAACACAGATGCATTCTTATTTTCCCACAAAGGATGTCTGAATGGGGGTGTGTCATGGTGGAGAATCTGCCTCCATCCAGTGATTTGCTTCTGCTCCCTGTGCCCACACCCCTTCCTGAAAGCCAACAGAACCAAAAACTGGTTTTGAACAACCTACTCTGACCCCAGCCAGGGATACCTTAAGGCAGTGGGCAGCCTGCAACCAGCTCTATTGCCGTGCAAAGGAAGGTTACACAGGTCCCAGAGAAGGTGGCACAGCCCAAGACAAGGCAGCAATGGTGCTGCTGCAGTGACCCCACCTTCGTGCATGTTTTGTGGGGGCTGAGAGGAAATTTTGGGGAAGAGAGAGCTATGCTCACCTAGCCACGACCATGCTCTACTTTCTTTTCAATGAGGAAACTGCAGACAGGTAGGGCGATTCTCAAGGTCATGCAGCCAGCGACAGGCACAGTCAGATACAGAAAACTGGGTCCCTGCCCTTGGGATTGGAAGGGCAGCAGCCGGATCTGCAGGGAAGACGCAGGCTTATTCAGCACGTGGTAAAAGACCAAGGTCGTCAAGATCGCATCCTTGTTTCCTAAAACCGTGCCATCCCCTGCTGGCTCAAAGAAAAACTGGACTGTATAGAATGATTTATAGCGAGGAGGGCACGTGGCCTTTGGAGAGCCATAAAAGTGATTGCTATCCCCTGGCGGGGGCAGAAACCCTGCCTGCCCAAAGACCTGGCTGGCAGGGGGCTCTGCTTGCGGGGCTGAGTGCGGGTGACTCCAGTTTGAGGAAAGACGGCCACCTCTCCCATCAATCTCCCATCAAGCCTTTAGCTTCGAGGGTAATGACCATGACCTTCAGAGGTATTCTCCTTCCAGGGAGCTGATGAGGGCCAGGCCAGAGGCTCCTCTCAGAGAACTCCCAGCACCAAGAGCACCACAGGCGGGGAGGGGAGGGAGCGGCACTTCCCTGAGGTTTCCCAGTCACTGGGTTATATATATATTCCTTTCTGGGAAGTGCTTCTAAACTGGAAAGGCTGTCAAGGTTTAGCTCTGGCGTTGTTTCCTGTTTTCTACCAGCTTTGTTCCAGGTTGCTTTCACTCAGTCTGGATTTTGTTTACAGTGTGCTTTGTCTTTCTTGCCCAACCAGGCAAGCTTGGTAATTAAGGGGCAGTAACAGCTTGCAGATTTCAAAGCACTTTCACAGGCAGTGTTTTGTGTGGTCCTTATAACCACCATGTGAAATGTGCATTTTTCTCCATTTTCAGGAAACCTCCATTCACAAAGTTTTAGCAGCTGCTTCAAGGGCCCTGGGTTACTCTACAGCACATTGGGTGAGGCCTAGACCTCCCCCGGGCTCCCAGCCCAGGCTCCTGTCCTCTGGTGTGATGCTGCCATGGAGGAGAGCTGCATCCCCCTCCCTGCACCTGCCTGGTGCATTCCCACTTTTGTCAAGATGTGAATTGGCTCATTTCGGTCCTGTTCTTTGTTTCATAATCTTCCATCACTTCACATTTGGCCTGTTTCTTGTTTTCTCCCCTTGACGGTTGGGCCACATGTCAGACTTCGTTGCTGGCACTCTTGCCAATATGTCACCCATCAGCCGCCGTAGAGGTGCTGAGGACCACTGCAGGCAAGGCCCAGAGAAGTGACGAGAGGACTGAAATCAGAGCAACTGTTCTGATTCTTGGGGAAGCTCTCCTTGATCACAGAGAAGCAACAGAAGCTCTACGCCCACTAAGGGGACTGGAGAGTTGGGGGAAGAACCAGGAAAACAGTGGCAAAAACAGCCACAGGGAGGAAATCAGTTCAGAATTCAGGGTGACAGCCAGCCTAGGAGGACCCAGGGAGGAGCCTCCCTGGAAGGGCTGGGTCCAGCTACCAAGCTTCTCTCTTGTCCAACTGGCCACAGCCAACCCCCTGCAGGCATTAAGGCTGACCCACACTTTTTTTTTTAAAGATTTATTTATTTATGCATACAAGATCTGGGGTACAGGCCAGAGGTGTGGGGGGTGAAAGGATTCACCACAGACAGAGTGGGGAGCAGAACAGGCAGACTGACTGAAATACACTGCTGAGGGGAGCAGCGGGCGAGACTGGAGAGGTCTGCTGCGCCGTGTGGGTAGCTCCCTAGCTGGCTGGGTATCAAACTCATGCTGTAGTGTCTGCGGATAGCTTCACATCACTGTGCTTAACCCCTTGTTCCACCAGAAAGGCCCTGCTCCACATCTTAACATAAGGGGTCTCTGCCCCCTGCCCCAGATTGCCCTTACACTTGATCCTCTCAACCCTTCTCATCCTTAAACACCTGTTGCCTCCACCATCTGCTCTTGACCACCAAAGACGAGTCAGATGCCATTGTTCTGGATCCCTGTGCCTTCCTGCACTCACACCCTCCATCACAGCCTTACTGCGTGGCCGTTGCCTCTCCTGCCATAAAAATAGCCACGGCTTCTTCAGATATCAACACCCCAATGACAGCAACTTAAAGATAACAAAACTAAGGCCATTGTCTGCACAGATAGAATTGATTTGCTACTCTGTAATTGAGAATATTTAATTTCTATATTTAAATGATCAAAACTTTCTTGTTTGATGCTAGAATTACATTGGTTGATAACAGAAGTGAGGAGACACTTTCGTGTGGTGTTCTCTGCACCACTTTATTTAGCCTGGAGATTTCCTGCTCCCTGAGGAGTCAGTAAAATTCGCCAGAAAACCATAAGAGCCTGACCTCCCTTGGTTGGAAGACTTGGGCTATGAATTTAATGATAGTTGTGGGTTTATTCAGATGTTTTCTCACTTTTTTAAATATATATAATCTTCTTCTGTAAGAGTATCTGCTTTATCTACATCTTTGAGATTGTCATAAAGTTGTTCACAATATTTTCTATGCATTTTAAAACTTTATTGTTTCTGTTTCTCAGTCCTTTGTTTTGCTTTTAATATTTTTACAAATGGAATTTCTTATTTTTCTAATTGCTGAAGGTGTATTTTATAACCATTCTCTAGTTGTGTTAGCAGACTGTTTTTCTCTATTTTTGAAGAAAGAAGACAAATATGTCATATTTTATGGAGAAGTATTTACGAGGGGAAAGTCATGGAAACAGGAACAGGGCCAGGTGTTTGCTACTACATTTGTCAGGGTTCAACAAAGAACCAGAACCAGTAGCATGTCCGTGTGTGTGTGTATGTGTGTGTGTGTGTGTGTGTGTGAGAGAGAGAGAGAGAGAGAGAGAGAGAAAAGGAGACTGATTTTTAAGGAATTGACTCACATGATCATGGAGATTGTCAAATCCAAAACATTCAAGGTAGACCAGCAAATTAGATACCCAGGGAAGATCCAATATGGCAGCACAAGACCTATGGCCATGGGCCAACAGAATTCCCTCTTATTTGAGGGAAATTGGTGATTTGTTTTGACTGGATGAAGTCCATTTCCATTATGGAGAACAGTCTGCTTATTTAAAGTCCACAAATTTTAATGTTAATCTCATGCAAAACACTCTCACAGAAACAACCAGAATAACCATTGACCAGACATCTTCATCCCTTGGATACACGTACAACAAGATGACACATGAGGTTCACCACCCCAGTGCCCATTTCCTATTGCACTCTGGAACAGTGCACAGGAACTGGGCATTTGTCCAGAAGGAGAGGCCTCTAGCTCTTGAGCTGAAAGGCTGTTATGCTGTATGATGGGAACACACAGTCCCTTCCCCGGCACTAGCAGGGACTGGCATCCAACAGCCACAGATGTGCAGAACTTTGGCCACTATGGCTCTTTTTCTGCCTCCGTATTCATCAGTTAGAAAACTGCAGCTTTTTCCCACATGATGAGAGACCTGGGGTTCAAGTGCCCTCTGTGCTTTTTGTGAGTCAACATTTATATGTTTTCTCCTTTCTGGACTTACTTTGCAGTGATGATAATGTTTTAATTAATTAAAAATGTAATTATTTTATTTTTCATTGAAGTAACATTGCATTATAACATTATATAAGTTGCAGATGTGCATCATTGAAAATCAGCATTTATATATATTACTTTGAGATCACCACTAAGAGTCCAGGTCTATCCTTCACCATCCAACTCACCCCTTTTACCTGATTTACTCACCCCTCTGCCCTCCCCTCTGGTAGCCACAACTGATTTTATAGTCCAAGTGTTTTCATTTTATTTAGTTAATCTGCTTGTTGATTTTCTCTATACTCCACATATGAATGAAATCATACAGTGTTTGTCTTTTCCATCTGGCTTATTTCATTAAGCATAGTATCTCCCTGGCCCATCCATGTTATAAATGGCAGGATTTAATTTTTTTATAGCTGAGTAGTATTCCATTGTGTTTATATACCACATCCTCCTTATCCATTATCAGATGACAGGAACTTATGTGTTTCAGATTATTAACTGTTGTCAATAGTGCTGTAATAAATATAGGGGTGCACATATCTCTTCAAATTAGTGTTCCTACATTTTGAGTTAATACCCAGAATGGGATAGTTGGATCATATGGGATTTCTATTTTTAATTTTTTGAGGAATCTTCATAGTGATTTCCGAGAAGTCTCTAAGGCTGAGGAACCCACACTCGTTGTCACTAATCCTTATCTGTATGCATTTACCCACTTGCTATACCTCCTTGCTTATAGGACACTTCCTGTTATTTTTAATTCTTGCTATCAGTTTATCATAAAGTTTGAGATTTACATATGGTATTTGTAGAAATAAAATAAAGAAAAATTTGAACCCCAAAATAAACATACTCCATGAAAGAAACTATTGGTGTGACTGGTAACTCATGGAATATCTCTTAAATTGAAATGCTACCTGTATATAACTCTACCATCTAAAACAAATAAAAAAAAATCAACAATTAAAAAAGCATAGGAATAAAGGTGATAATCTTCATTGTAATGATCATTTGATAGCATTGATTTTAATAATCTAGAAAGTCCAGTCCTTTATAAATAGGTCTCTTAACCTGCCTTTAATTCATATTCTTAATTGGCACAGAATAATTGCTCTTGGGAAAATAAAGAAATTATTCATACATTTTTATTTCACTAATTCTAATATAAATGATGACTGAACTTTCTCTAGATTAAATGCAAGAATGAGATAAAATGAATGTGAAGAAATGGATTCTGCAAGAGACTATTTTTCATTAATATTTAATTGACTGCAAATTTTGCTATCTCAAAAAGTTTCTGCTCTCTGCTTCATTAAATAAGTTCTGTCATTATTCAGTGTGTAATTATAGCTTTGGGGGAAATCTCCCAATAAAAGCTTAGAAGGGGAAAAATGGAAGCATAACAATTAATGATAAAAGCTTAGTTAATAGTTCTTAGTTTCCAGACCTTCTCAGAGCGCCAATACATGTAAGTTTCTGCAACCTATATGGGTGGGTTACATGAATGTTCATAATTGATTTAGACAAGAGAGGTGGTGTCAGGAAAGCAAACAGATTTTTCTCCACTTGACAATTTCCCTATATGTCTGAGCATTTCCTGAAATCCAAGACTTGCTCGGCTGTTTAATATTTGCTGTGTATATGGAAAACATCTGCAGATTCTCTGCTCTTGACAGTTCTCATCTCCAAATGTTTGCTCAAGTCCCGAGATGAGGCCCTCTAGATCCACTGCAAAACCCCCACTTTTGATCTATTTAGATCCAATTTTGTTTAACATTTGAATTCCTGACATTATTGCTTCCTGTCATATGGTGCCCAACTGTGGATCCATGACTTGAATTCTATTATGAAAAAGCACAATGTACTAACTTTTAAAGGAAATTTGCTCTTCACTCCTCTTAGAATGTGGTGTGCTTCTGGGTTTTCTTATATATGGACTGTAGGATAGCAAATATGACCCAGAGATGTACCTTAAAATGCCTGGAAAAACATAAAGATAGGCCGAAAAAGGCTCATACAAACACCGTTCTACAATGCACAGTCAGCCTCATGAGATGCTACCAATAAAATTAGATTCTCCACATTTGGTATCAACTCCAAACCTATATTGTCTGGCATATGGGAATAATTTAATAAAGTTTGTTAAACAAATTCTTCTCCCCTGTCTGAAAAAAAAAGATGGTTCAAATCAGTTATGATTTCTGATTTTAGTTTTGAGGAATAAATCCATGGAATGTGTTTGCAATTCCCACAGAACCACAAGGCACTTTGCATTCTTGATATAATTAGCTTGGTTCTCACAGCAAATTTCTGAGGTATTTAAGAAGATGTGACCATTTTAAAGATGAGGACCTTATGACTCGGAAAGGTTCATTGGTTTTCCCACACACTTTCCCCAGCAAGGTAAAAAAGGAAATGAAAACTTCTGTCCCCTATCTCATAATATTTTTCATCATAAACAGACACCCACAAATGTTGTAGCAGCATCTTTCTTGATGTCTCTTTCTGAAAGTATGGAGACATCTCTCAAATCAGATTCAGGTCCACTAATACAGGCCAGAAGATCCAGTTACCAACTGATAAAACTCTACTTTTACAGACTGCCAATCTTCTCGAAATATTCCTCCATGAATCTCTTCTTCAGTTAAGACACTGAAAGTTGTTATTAAACAGCAAAAATTGGAATCTGTGGATGGGAGTAAGTAAGTTGGTTGTGCCTTCAGCACCCAGAGTGGGTCTAAGTGCAGGTGGAGGGCTGGGTGAACCATCCACAAGGTGATTGCTCTGATGTCCATTGGGCCTGCTCTTCATTCCTGACACTATAGGTTACATACCTGAATACAGAGCTAGAAAAAAATATGGAGGGGCTGATAAGTAAATGACATATGATAGAACAATGCAGCCTGATTCTCCTTCAAGCAAATCAAATTTGATTACTCCCTGCTTTAGGGACTCTTTAGAACTCACATCTTCTGATTTCCTTGTTCCATTTCTGGGGCTGCTTTCCCAACACAACAGCAGCAGAGTTGACTGACTGCAACTAAAATCATATGTGCCCCAGAGCCTAAAATATTTACTATCTGGCCTTTACAGAAGGCATTTGCTTATCTTTTGCTCTAAGCCATGATTATATAAGAGCAACATTAATTCTCTATTTTTTCAGAATCCCCATGTAATTCCAAGTCTTTTACAAATCCTTCTCTCTGCTTCCACATTACTTAAGATTGGTTTCAGTTGTCATGAATAAATTCCACAGTAACATAAGCTGTGAAAAGATTCAAGTTTGTTTCTTCCTCACATAAAAATCCAAGACAAGTGGTCCAGGATACCCACTCTGCTCCAGAAAGTCTTTCAGGGCCTCAGGCATTTTTTTCAATTTCCATCTGCCATCTGAAAATGTGGTTGGAGTTTCAAGATGGCAGCTGGAATCCACTGTTCTTCCAACAGAGCAGAGAAAGGGGTTAAAAGAAAAAAAATGGGAAAAGGAGCATACAGATAGTTCTAAGGTGTTTCTTGAAAGCAGCGACTTAACGCTGACCTATGGGTTTCCTTGACTAGAGCTCAGTCACGAGTCTCTGCTTCTCTAAAAAAGTTGGCAGTTGCAACTTTACCCAAACCAACTCAGAGATTCTGGGACTGTAGCACATGACTCAAGGGATCTAGGGGCCCTTCTGCCTTGGCTCTTGTTCCCTCTCCACAGTGAAGGGCCATTGCTAGAAATGGCCCCCCAAGCAGGCACTTGATCCCAGCCCCCTCTGTATGTAAAGGTGACCGACAAGCTGTGAGCAGAGATGAAGTGGGCATTTCCATGCCAAAGTAATTCAGGGGCAGGCACACACTTGGAAGCCTCCTCTCTACACTTGGAAGCCAAATGTTAAAGATGATGGAATCGCAACAGGTTAAGAACCTGGATTCCTGAATTACTGATGAAAGGAAAACCTCAGCAGAAGAGAAACTTACATTTTAGGCTTTGTCTATACAACAAATGAACTTCTATAATGTTTAGCCACTTAGATATTCAGGTTTTTGCATTTCCCTCAGCGCATTTTACCATTATAACATGTGCTTAATAACAGAGAGACGGGCTTAATAACAGAGAGACGGTTGAGTGCTGGGATGCGAAGCTGCCCGCAGCCTCTGCAGCAACGGTTCAATCCCTGGTTGCCAGCGAGGGGCCCACATGGCGCGCAGACCTCTCCTGCCGCCCGCTGCTCCCCTCAGCAGTGTACTTCGGTCCTTCTGCCTGCTCTGCTCCCCACTCTGGCTCTGGTGAATTCTCTCACCCTCCTGTGCTTCTGACTGAACCCAGTGCTTGTATAAATAAATAAATCTTAAAAAAAAAAAAAAGAGAGAGAGACGATCATGTCAATTTCTCACTAAATCTCTGTGCCCTCAATACCACTATATTGGCCTTCACCAGGGCATGCACCCCATTATTGCTGAGCGATATGGCCACGCACACATACTAGGAAAGCACAAAGCAAATAGTGTTTAAATTAACCTGGGAACATTATATTTATTTTTTCAATAATGCTATATGAAGCATGAACATTCCCGTGGATAAACTTTCTAGTTAATCTGACATGGAACTTTCTGTTCTATCCTATGCTTTACACTCAAATAGCGTTGTCTGTGTTGGCTTGATAGACACCTCGTATATTCCAAGGAGGAGGCCCTGGATTCTGGGAGAATTTATGAAGAGAGACTTTAAGGAGAAAGATCAACTTACAGGCAATATGGGGCTCTCGTTCAAACTCCAAAGTGGTGACTGCAAAGAGAACAAAAAGGCTTTCTTCAGGCTGTCATTCTAGAATATCCACACCCTGTTCTTAGGACAACCTGAGCCTTTCCCACCAGCGTGGAGACCCAGGGTGCTGATAATTCTTCATGACAAGGCGAGTTTCCAGACAGAGCTTGTCCTTCATACATGCAAGTGTTAGGTGAAAACTTGGCCTGGACTGCCACCCAGCTCATTTTCCCTGGCCCTTCTTTTATTTTTTATCTTTATAAATTTATTTATTAAACTTGTCACCTGCTTACACATACCATTGAGTAAACAAATACTGCTAAATAATGCCTAAGTAAAGCCATAAAAACAATACCTTCTGAACAGTAACTTGGAAGTTTAGGGAATTATTATTTAAAATTTTTAGCTAGCTTTTTAAAATTTTCATCTGTAATCTACCCTTTGAAATTTACTCAAGGGATATGTTTTCTGGTTTTTGTTTTATCCTTTGTCTTTTAGCAAAACTTTCCTGTCCTTGCACTTAAATAGTTCCTAGCTTTCTCCTTAGCACTCTACTAACAAGTGTCTCCTTCCCTGCGCTCCCCTCTGGGCTAAGTCCAGCCCCTGCCCAGTCAGGGCCCAGAGCACAGCTAACTCAGAGCACAGCCCCCCGAGTGGGATCGGTGAGGCCTGTCTCTCTGAAGAGCGGTTTCGGTCACTTGTGCTGGGAATGACCAGAGAGGATATGAGAGACAAGGGTGAGGTCACCGAGCCCAGTGACCAGGTCCTGTCCCCAGACCAGGGCTTCTCACACCACACGTGTCAAGGGCGTGTCTATGTTTTCCCAGTGCTCACCAGACCAAAACTTGGGAAATATATTCCAACTGAACCACCAAGAGAAAAGAAAGAAATGAAAAGATGCAAAATGCCCAATTAATATCTAATTAATCCATTAGATTAGGTTGCTATGACTAGACAATAAAATTGCTCTGCTAGTTTCTTATTAAAAGTTTCTAACAACAACAACAACAAAATGTTTCCAACAGCTGCCTCTCAATTTCTACCCTTATCCTATGGCAGGGGAGAAGCACGCAGACCTACGGACCACACGTTGGGTAGCAACGCCCTAGACCAGGCTGGGCAACCCGAGGCCTCATCCAGCTGGCAGCGGAGGGAGTTCTGGGAAACACAAACTCAATCCAAGAGCACAGACAGCACGGAAGGGGCACGGAAGGGGCACGGAAGGAGTAACTCACTGTAGCGGCAGGATGGGCACAGCGCAGGTTTCTACGACTTGGAGCAGACAGTTGTTAAAGGAGGGTCCTAGAGCCCTCGGTGGCTTTTTCACGCTTTTATTGGGATTTACCAGGCACGTGGCAGGCAGGGGTGCCAGGGGGCCGGGAGACTGGCAGGCCCCCCAGACCCCAGTGTTATCTTCACCCCTTCTGGGCTCTCCGGCATTTTCTCGCAGCCTCTGCTTCCCTCTTTCCTTCTGATTGAGTCTGGTCTGGTCTCTTTCACTCTGCTGTTCCACTGGTGTCCTGTGATGCCACCCTTATAAACCCAGTCTCCCAGCCCAGGTGTACCCACTTACGCATGCCCACACCCAACTCCAGGTGCCCGCCATCAGGCCTGCATTCAGGACATCAAGGATCCATCATCCATCCTAATGGCGGGAGGGCAGAAAAGCCTGATACTTTACTTACCCTACACCCACCCACTGACAGCAGCAAGAGGGAAGCAGACCCCAGCCATGGAAAGGAATGTGTAAATGAACAGAGAGCAAAGGGGAGGGGGCAAGCTGAGCTGAGGGGAGCCTCACCCCATGAGCCCCCCAACATCTGATCACTATTCTAGCATCCAATCAGCTGTTTGATTACATGTGAGCTCTGCATTTAGCCTCCAGCTGGAACTCAGGCACCATGAGCTCCTTCGACTGAGTTTCTAAGAGTAGGAGAGAATTCTTCCCTCTTTACCCACCCAAGTTTGAGTGGGAACCCAGAGAGTGAGATGCACATTTAGAGAGAAGAGTGAGGATTCTATTTGACTTGATGGTGCTACCGGTGCTGTGTAAGGTCTCCGCGTGCATGGTGGCCCCTAGTGAATCTGTCCTAGAGATTTCTGGATGCTGATCACTCAGTGGTCAATGCAATGTTCTTGCTCCTCCTATTATTCCTCGGCATGCTAGTTCCAGCCATTACCAGTGGTTTTGCAGGAATTCTTAAAGTGACAGAAAACACTTCCCCCCAGAAAATAGAGCTTTAAAGTCCCTTTAAGTTCAAGTCCTGCCGTTTTTATTTCTCTGTAGAAGGAGCAGGAGCACGTTCCCAGGGACTTCACAGCAGACATCTGAGAGCGGTCAACTGTGTACAAATGACTAGCCAGGATCAGCCCCACGACAGAAACCATCTTTTTCAGCTCTCTCCCCTCGTCGGGGAGGTTAGCTGCTTCCCTGCAGCACCCCGTTAAGCATGAGCATCCTTGCCTTCAGCCTTCTGATGGGAATTTTGTTCTAGAAGACAATTAACAGCCTCAAATTCAATCACATTGCAACAAATGTTGGTGTCAACGTTCCAAAAGAACTAATTCCCACAGGACCTGTCCAGATGGGCCAGTATCCCGAGGTGAGCACGTAGATTGAGTTCTCAGTCCATGTCCGCCCCTGAATACAAGTGACTGAAAGAATTGATACCCGTGTGACGAGGAACCTTGTCAACAGGCCTGTCCTCGATGCCTTTGCCAGCCCATTTCTGTGCATCTCTGACGAGCTCTACTTAGTAACAGCAGACGCTGATACCTGATGAAGGTTCAGGAAGTCTCATCTGAGGCTTGGTGAGCCACGGCTTAGAGAAAAGGGAATTCAGGAAATCTTTCGTGCAGTTGTTCTCAGCTGAGCGTGATACTGGCCCTCCCACGAGCCCACCCCCAGGGATCTTTGGAAATAACTAAGGTAGCTGTGACATTCATGACTGTGGTGGAGGCGATGCTTCTAACATCTAGAAGGAAGGGCCATTGCTGCTACTAACCAAGCTGTGACACCCAGGACGGCCCCCAAACAGGGGGTGACCTGACCCAAGATACCAACAGAGCTGGAGCTGGGGACCCTTGCTCTGGGCATGCCTTTGAAGGGCAAGTGACACATAATTATGATTCAGACCACTCTGATACTTTGATTTAGTAGGCCAGTTTCCTGGTTTTTCCAGAGATCAAAGGGCAGTTCCTGGACTTGCTTTGATAAATAGGAAACTAGCACTACCTTGGGAAATAAACCATGAAGGCAATGGATTCAGAACAAGTGTGTAATTATTTGATCTTTGTGGACACACGTCTTTGTGGCAACCACTCTTGAAGTGGAAGCCATTCTCCCCTCTTCTGCCTCCCAGCGGAGGTTTCTGCCCTACCACGGGATCCTGGCCGAAGATGGCAATTCCACGAGCTTCTAGGCGTGTCATGTGGCCTCTTCTTTCTCCAGACACCCAGGCCAGGGTTCATCAAGCTTTAAGTGCAGATAAAGCCTCTGTGCTTCGGGGGGGAGGGTGTGGAGCCTTGAAAATACAGATACTGATTCATTAGGTCCTGGACATGGCCGAGGAGTCTAACAAGCCCCCAGATGATGCCAGTGCGCTGGGCCAAGGACCACACGGGAGTGGGGATCCTCCCGGGCGCTGCCGAGTTCCCGCTCATGGCCCTGCCTCAACCTTACTCCCAGTGTCCACACGTGCGCTGACCGCCCTGAGAAACCTGGGCAGACCCATAAGTAGTGGAAAAGCACGTATTTTGGAATCTAAAAGTATATATTTAATCCTAAAGCTTCCTCCTAATGGTTTGTGACCTTTGACAAATTCACAAGTCTTTCTGATGTTCATGTTCTCACCTTAACATGGATCCACTCATCACTGCACCAGATGGTTGGCAAAGATGACCTGGGATCACAGGCCCTCCATCCTTTGCCCAAAATACTTGGAGCCAATTGTATTACTAAATCCAGAATATTTTCAGATTTTAAAATAAAAGTAATATGTTGCATATACAATATATTATGTCACAGTCCCAGAAGGGTCTGGGGGAGAAACTCCTAATCACTTATGTTACTATTTAGGGAGCACAATATGATACCAAAGAGGAGGAACAAGAACTATAAATAGTTGAGGTTCACATTAGGTTTTGCTGTCAAATATGCTCAAGTCAGGTATGAATTACAAAAGGCTTTCAGTTTTCAGAGCTTGTTGGATTTTAAACTATGGATAAAGGGGCAGTGAGCCTGTACCTGGCGTGTGAGTGCACTAGTCTTTCTGCTGGAGGAGTAAAGCACACTTGTCCTCCCACGTGTTACAGGCTATGCAGGCAAAGCCTCTGAGGCCGGGAGTAGACGTGGAGCAGATAACCATCAACCATCAAGGGAGGAGTCCATTAACTAGGGCAAGGTAGGTAGGATTCAAGGTCAAAGCCACTCCAGCACCTGGAATGTCTTCATGTTGAATCCTGTTAGTATGCTTTAAACCACACACACACACACACACTCACACTCACTCACACTCACACACCCAAGAGCATCAGAATATGGGTCTAGCAGGAGGTAGAGGCAGGAAGCCAGAGAACTTCTGAGAAAGACAAACCCTACTTCCCCCTGTACCTCCCAGAACTAGATGTGGATTTCTCCATGGAAGACTTTTGACTGTAGTTCTCAAAAACAGAGTCAGAAAACGGGCACTGAATGGAAGAACAAGTCATCTCATACCTCTTAACCTCCAGGGGCAATTAGATATTTGCAGGTTATAGTTTTGTTTTTTTTTTTTTCCCTCTCTCTCTCTTTGCTCTATTTATACAGTAGTCAGTAGGGGAGATATTCCAGGACACCCCAGGGGATGCCTGAGACCAGGGACCTCTATATACACTGTTTATTCATTCATAGAACAATTAGGACCTCCCTGGTGACTTAGGGGTTAAGTCTCAGCACCACTACTGTGATGGCCCTTGGCCTCCCGCAGCAAAGTGGGCAGGGAGCCGACCCACATGGCACTGCAGACCTCTCCTGTCTCCCCGCTGCTCCCCTCAGCAGTGGATTTCAGTAGATCTGCCTATTCTGCTCCCCACTCTGTCTCTGGTGAATCCTCCCACCCCCTACACCTCTAGCCTGTCCCCCAGTTCTGATATGCATACATAAATAAATCTTTTTTTTTAAAAATAGTATTAGTTATCACCATTTCATAGATGAGGTAACTGATGCTCAGTAATTTAAAAGATTTGCCTCAATCCACCTGGAATGTGGAAACCATGTCTACCTACCTTCAAATACCAGATTCTTTTCACCAATTCCCAGCTCCACAATGTCACCTGGAAAGTTTGAGGACACACATATATTTTCAGGAAGAAGGAAGCTGGACAAAAGAGGGGATTAACCATAAACCAAGCAACCACAACGTACAAATCACAATCAAAAACTGTGTGACCTATTATCACTGCCCTGCATAAAATCTAAGCAAACCTCAACCGCTTGAACACATTGTAAAATTTTCTGGAGCACTCCCCCAACCTCCCAGTCTGGCAGGTAACAGAGCAAAGCCATCTTCACAAACTAAAGTCCTAACAGGCTCTATCCTGTAGCCTGCACAGGAATCTGCCACCTGAAGCCAGACTTTTCACCCCACTGATGCTCAAGGAGCCAGCTAAAGAGGCTTTGACCACAGGGACCCAGCCTTTGCGTCTCTGCCGTGCATTCTTTAGAGAGGAAGAGATTAAATCCTGCTTTGCCTTTCTCTAGCATCAGCGTATCTTGAAGTCAAGACAACTAAAAACTAAAAGGCCTTCCTGTCAAGAATTTACATTCTCAATGTCAGTGACTCACTGTTCCCACCTATATAAACTAAATTGACACTTGAGTTTATTGCAACAGCTCTCGCAGAGCGAAAGCTGTCTGACTGCTCGCCATGAATCCTCACTTTGATTAGCAAACGCTCGTTGCCTAATATCACTGAGATTTTACTTCCAGGTAAAAACAAATAGCAGAACTCAGGACAGTTCTTTCATCCAGACCAGTCCGTCTCTGCAGACCTCTGGCCTCCAGCTTTGTCTCTCTCATGCCCAGTCCAGGCAGCAGCCCTCCAGGGGCACGTGAGAGCCGACGGCAGCTGACACTACAGTCGTCTCGGGCACCGGCTCAGAGACTCCCTCGTGGCTCTGGACCCCCATGTAGTCAAAGAAAGAAAAAAGTTTCCCCTTTCAACAGCTGGGAACTTCAGCTTGGGGCCCCAGAGAGGTGTGATGGTGTCTGTGTGGCCTAGCAGGAGGCTTCCTTGGCTGTCATGAAAGGGAGACTCTAGCCTGTCGCTCCTCTGAGTGGTGGGGAGACACCTGCAGACCCCACCTGTCCACGGTCCTGTGTCCTGTGAGCTGGGCAGAGAAACAGAAGCAGCACCATTCAGTGTAAACCTAGGGCTGCGACGGGGCTCCCGCCCAGGAAGCAGACATCTGGCGCAGAATGAATGAGAGACCACACCACTGAGCTCCAAGTTGGAAAGAAGCATTTAAAATGTGGCCATAATTTCTCTGCAGAAAAAAAGACACATTCAGGGTCATTCTAAAATAGACTTTGCAAAGACATCTGTTCCAGTTACAGCTTCACTCAACCAAATGAGCCTTTTGGGTTTCCTGTTAAGCTGATCAAAGGGTGTTTGCGTGCAGAATAATACATTTTAGTAACAAATGCCCTGCAGGTCTGCAAATATTAAATTAGAGGCGGAACAGGTGGGGGTGGGGAGGGAAGGAAGGCATGTGGCTGAGCTGCTGGCCTTTCTGGTGCTGCTGCAGGTGACTGGGGGACCTAAGGAGGCTGGGCGATGACTCACCAGCCTGAAAGCATTTGCTCAGAGCTCAGGGTCAACCAGGGACTGGAAGATTCCTTCCAGAAATGAGAGGAAGAGGCCTCTGGCACCTTCCTTGCATTTCAATGACTCTTTAGACAAGTAGAAACTGGCTTGACAGGACCTTGAATTTACATTCTCCAAAGAAAAACTTTATAGCAGCTCACTAGGGATGGTTTCACAGATTTCTAATAAGATGCAGGGAATTCAGAAATTCTAGGTATTCCCTTGACAGTTGGAGTTCTTTCACTTCATGTACTGTTTTGATCTGAAATGCTGGCTCCTGCACAGACATATGCACAGAATTGGGGATCCACCTGTCTATGGCAAGCCTGCATGCCCCGGCTATATGATACAACCACAACCCACCACCTGGTAACAGCAAATGCCCAACTGGCATTTGCTTTTTTGTTGTTGTTGATTGTTTTTATTTTTTTAAGCACTCTTGTTTATTTTTTCACAATATAGGATTTCTCCCCTCAGGTGTGGTCACCATAGTTTTCCTACCACCAAAGCACCATAGTCTCCACCATACTCCATGGTACTCTCCTCCCCCACCCACCCTGTGTTCTACGCTCTCCCTCTCCCTTCTGCACCCCTGCCTTTGTTAAAGTCTCAGATCTATTGTCTGCCTTCAAAGGCAAATAATAGATCTGAGGGGGAAAATGTAGTATTTGGATTAGAAGAGCAGTTAGAGAACCACAGCTCTCCCTCTGAGGGTGGAAATGGCTTGAGCTGTTCATCCCTAGTAGAATCTGCTCAGACCTGCCTGCCTCTCACTGAGGGGGCCTCTCTGCAGGACTTGACCTGTGAGTCCTCTTCCCTCAAACTCCCTCTCCATCAGTTTGGTGACACCATTCATGTCTTCTTTTCCTCTTGCCTTCAGATCATTCCTTCCAGACTTTTCTTGCAGGCTCTTCTTTTTCTGCATCCCTTACAACGGGCAATCATGTGGCCCTCTGCCTGGACCCTGCTATGTGTCCTCTGCATTTCATGGAATCTCGTCTACTCCGTTGGCTCCAGTGCCTGTCTCTAACCACCTCCCCTCATCACTACACTACAGACCTGTCTTCTTCCAAGTTCAAATCTCAGGGAGCCAACAGTGGTGCACAATTTTATTGGGGTACCCCCCAATAGGCCCTTTACCTCTAATCTTGCTATTATCCTGCATTCCCATCACCCACTTTAGTACCCAAAGTAACAAAGAAAACTGATTCTAGGCCATCCTCACTCTTTCATTTACCTCAAATATTGTGACCCTGATAGGTGGTCTCATGCCCTTCCCCATTCTCTTTAACATTTTGTAAAATGAAAATCTAATCACATTAGCTAATAATTTGGGCTCTTTGGGGCTTCTGGGTGCCAGGGGGGCTCATTTCCACAGGATCCATGATCAGGGGCCCTATAATCTGGCCCCAGCATTATTTTGATGATGGTGTGTTGAGTCAAGCCAAACTATTTAAAATTCTTCAGAATTGTCATTTTTCTCCCCTCTTTGCTACAGCCTTTCTTATTCACATGGTCAGTCTCATTTCCTCTGCCCTAAATTCCCTCCTTTTCTGAGAGAACTACTCTGTTCTGGATCCTTCCTAAGCCCTGGCTCACAGCATGGAGTCTATCAAACTACATTGCACCTGTGTACATTTCTGCTGCTCCAGCACATTCTGACTGTGTGATCTTGATTAAGAATTTCCATTTGCCTCACTTTGTTCAGCTATAAAATGGGTTTAGCACCATCTACTTCAAAGGATTGTGCTCAAGCGTAAACGAGCTGGTACGGTGAAAGCCCTCAGAAAAGCATCTGCCAGAGTGATTGGCACATAGTAGGCCAATGTGTCAGAGTGATGGGCACACATTCTCAGTGGACAAGGTATTGAAGAGATGAAATAAATAAATGGATACTATCCACCTATGTCTGCTGGTATATTAATTTATTAAGCCTACCTGAATGAGGTATCACAGCCCGGGTGGCTTAAACAACAGAAATTTATTTTCTCATAATTCTGGAGTCTGAAAGCCTGAGGTCAAGGTGTCAACAGGGATGTTTTCTCTTAAGACTTCTCTCCTTGGCTTGGAGAGAGTCAGTTTCTCCCCATGAACTCACATGGTCTCCCATTTATGTCCTAATCCATGTTCTACTCTCTTCCTCTTAAGACACTACTCATACTGGATTATGGACCACCCTAATGACCTCATCTACCCTTAATGCTTGCCCAAGACTACTGCCAAATGCATCACATGCTGAGATGCTGAGGATTGGGATTCCTGCATATATACTCAGTGTAGACACAACTCAGCTCATACAAGCCATATATCTCCATTTCGATAGATGCTTTGTTGTAATCCTTTAAGAAATAAATAGTAAGAATGTGACATGCCCCCGTAATAGAAGGAATTGGTGTGATATCTCAATGCCATATTAATATCTCTGACACCTGGAGTAAATCCCACTGCCCCTCCAGGCCTTGGCTTCTCACCTTCTAAAGAGAAGTAATGATGAGTTAAGTTCCTCCCAGCTCTGATTTTCTTAATTCTTTGTATGACAAATACACACCCAAAAAAACAATTTAGAAAATCTCTCCCCCTTGCACAACCGCGCCGGGCACTCCCAGGTCCACCTCTGGTTCCTCTTTGACTCATAAGATCTTAGGGCCTTGCTTCAACTGTTTAGACATTACAATAAATTTAAAATATTTTCATATTAAAATTTCATGTTTCATTTGCACTCTCATTTTGCTGTGAAGTTTCATCTCCAGTTTAAACCTACAATGAAAATTGTGTCCGAATACAGAAATCAGAACAGAGTAACCCTCGAGGGGAAAGCTGTTGGCAAGGAAGAAGCATGCAGGCCCAGCCAGGTGTGCAAGTGCTCTGCATCCTCTTTCTCAGTGGCTGGCAGCTGAACAAGGATGCGCGCACGCAAACAAGCCAGGGTACGTGGGCCAGGTGGGCACTGTCTGTGAATAGTCCCCCAATACAAGCAAGAGTCATTTCCCCAGAACACACTGCACTGGGAACAGTCATTCAAGGGGGTCCTGACCCCTCCGTTTTTCTCTGAGAAGCTGATCCTATATCATTTGTGAAAGGTTGATGCAGGAGGCCAGAATGCAAAAGCCCACCAGGAAGCCCACCTTGGGGCAGGAATGCTGAAGCCCACCTAGAAAATTCAGACAATAAGCCTCTCCCCACCTACACATCATTTTGCACCCTACAAACTTTTTCCCGCCATGCAAACCCAGTTTCCCACCTGACCTCTCCTCATCCTATAAAAGCCTGCCTCCCCCTGGCAAAGTGAGCGACTTCACTGACCCCCACCTTGGGTCTGTGAATCTTGCCCCGGGGCACAATAAATTTCCCCCACCTTTGAGAAATTAAGCCTGGCTCACCTTTTCTTTACCACGCTGAAGCTCTCAATTTGAAAAGTAAATTTTGTACTGCTTAGAATCTGAAATAGCAGGAGTGAGGAGACCAGAGGGCTAAGGCTTTCCTAGAATTCTTTCTCCACGTATATTATCTCAAGAAAATAAGAAGAAAGAAGAGGATCTAAACACGCGGCAAAGTGGTGAGAGCTTTGGGTCTGACAGACCCCAGTATCCAGAGGACAGAGGGGTGAGGTCTCCACGTGAGGACACGATGGATCTTGGGAAGTGGATGTGGGAGACAAGCCAGTTTCCATGGCGATGAACTGATGAAATTCGGGTCTCAGCAGACTCCTTGTGCAGCAATTACTGGACGCTCAGAAGCTGGTGTAAGCTCCTTCTGCCCCTTCAATCCCCTGAACTAGAAAAAGAAAAGCATATATACAGCGATTAAAACTTCTTTCAGAAGGGACGCAGTGTTGATCCCACAGGAATGGAAACCTAGGGTCACACAAAAGCCTGTACACCACATTTCTGACCTCTTTTAACAGAAATGGGGAGCAGGTCAACGGCTGCTAGAGGTTCCCGGGGAGACAGGGGAGGAAGGGAGCGGGGTGCAGGCATAAAGGGCACCAGGAGGGATCCTGGAGGTGTTTCAATGTGAAGATCCTAGTTTTAATCTTTTACCATCATTTCCCAAGGGGTTGGGGAGGTGGGCAGGTGGGTGCAGGATAAACCACGGTCTCTCTCTGTATTATTTCTTCTATTCTCGTTACATGTGAAACTGCAATGACCTCAAAGGAAAAATATTAATGAGAAAACTGAAAGAAAGAGAAAAAAAAGAGGTTGGCTCTCATAGGCCCTATGGGATCCTGGGTGTGAAGTGAGTAGGGAGGGCAGACCCCTCAACAGGGGCGCCTCCAGGCCAGGGCTCAGAGGACAGCCATCCTGCCTGAGGGCAAAGGCTCTGGGCTCGAGTTCTTGATGGAAGGAGGATGTGACAAAGGGGGCATTAAAGTTCCCCCTTTTAATCCAGGGGGTGAGGGAAGGAGATGGGGACATTGGGGGTGTCAGGTTAAAATGGTCTACACGCCCCCTCTGTCTATTTTTGTTAGGGAAGGACCGTGAACATGAAAGCCTGAGGAGCCGCCTTTCCTAACTTTCCTTCAAGAGTTCTAGAAGTTGTTAGCAACCCCGATGGGCATGAAGAGTAGAGAAATTTGAGAGGAGGCACCACAAGTCAGAACCCTGGCTCACACGGGCCCAGAGCTGGAGGTGGGGGTAGAAGGGATGAACATGGTCGTTAAGCCAGCTACAGAATTGAAAAATTCCTAGCCCACCACCCCACCCAAAGCAAGTATCAGATGCTATAGAAAGTATCCCGAGGCGCAGACCAGAGGTGAGATATGGAGATGAGACCATTGTAGAGAATCCCTGGTCCTTAGAAATCACCTTAGTTGCGGGGCCCCCCCCTGGTGGCGCAGCGGTTGAGCACTGGGCTGCGAAGCTGCCCACAGTCTCTGCAAAGCCGCTTCAATCCCCGGCCACCGGAGGAGGGTCCCACATGGCGCACAGACCTCTCCTGCCGCCCGCTGCTCCCCTCAGCAGTGTCCTTCGTCAGTCTGCAGTGTACTTCGTCAGTCTGCCTGTTCTGTTCCCCGCTCTGGCTCTGCTGAATCCTCTCACCCTCCTGTGCTTCTGACAGTACCCAGTGCTTGTATAGATAAATAAATAAATCTTTTAAAAAAGAAGGAAACAAGGGTGGATGGTGGTTCTTTTAAAAAAAAAAAGAAAAGGAAAAAAAAGAAATCACCTTAGTCGCACCCTTACCAGGGCTTCTCTTCACTGTCCTTCTCCCTTTGCAAAGCAGCAGGGGCTACCGGCCTGCGACCACGCCAGCCTCTCTCGTAGCAAACCTGTCCCTTTCAGGGGCAGCTCTTTCTGCCCGCTTGTGTCTGTGCGAACCCTTTCCTCTCTTTTATAATACACCTGCCCTTTTGGATACAACTAAGGCCTCTGTCTCAAGAAACTCTCCTGGGAACCTCACCAGTGCCGCTGAAAGGGGAACGTTGGTGAAAATTTCCCCAGAGGGAACCCAAGGACCCCGCTTTCTGAAACCAACCTCTAAAACCATCTCAACCCCAGCAGTTTCCTACCAGCCTTGGGTCTCGGGCGGTGAGGGAGAGCAGAGCCCGAGCTGTTTCTTTCTGAGTCACCTTACTGAGCTACATGGGCCGCAGATTTGAGCAGAGAATGCCAGCGTGGTGAGTAGCAGATGCTACCCAGGGACCAGAAGCCCAATTTCAGAACCCCAGCTCATCCCTTCTGCCAAACACACAGACACACTGGGCCAGGAAGAGCTGGGAAGTTTCTGGGGTGGTAGCATAGATGCGCAGCGGGAGGGAAAGAAGTGCATGAGGCACCCTGATCTCAGGGGAAGAAAATACAGAAACTCTGTACCTCCTCAACCCCACCCTACTGTATCCTTTATAATAAAACCTGCAATCAGAAGTGGGAAGTTGGGCCTCCCTGGTGGCTCAAGAGGTTAAGGCGCAGCCTATGAAGCTATCCATAGCCACTGCAGCACAAGTTCGATCCCCGGCTAGGGAGCAACACACATGACGCAGCAGACCTCTCCTGACTCGCCCGCTGCTCCCCTCAGCAGTGGATTTCCATCGATCTGCCAGTTCTGTTCCCCACTCTGTCTCTGGTGAATCCTCTCACCCCCCCCCACACACACACCTCTGGCCTGTACCCCAGTTCTTGTATGCATAAATAAATTTTTAAAAATCTTAAAAAAAAAAGTGGGAAGTTTTCCACGGGAGGGTGATGGGAACCTCTAAATTTATGACCAGCGAGTCAGAAATGTCATAGGCCTGGGAAGCCCCACAAAACAAAGATGTTCTGAAGAAAGGGTAGATCTATGAAGGTCTAAACCTTTGACTTACAGAGTCTGTGCTAACTCCAACGTCAGAATAGAATTGCAACACCCTCAGCAGGGGGAACAGACTAGAACCCCAACCCATGCTGTAGCTGTCAACATTCTTCTCAGCAAGTCAGGGGTTCTCCTCCCATTTCTACCCTAATTTCTCTAATTCACTTGGCCATTCTGTTATTCACGTGACGGTCCCTTCCACAAGTCTGAGGCCACTTTTGGGAAAGAACCATGCAGATTCAGGTTTCTTGCAAACTGAAGTCTGTACAACACGTGGAGGGGCCCTCTTTACACGCATGTATGCTACACAGTCATATGGCCACGCGATCACACTGCTAAGACCCTCCTAGGAGCTCCATGAGGGGCCCTGCCACTTAAGCCTGATTAACTTCACAGCAAATCCGCTTCTGGCATCGAATTCCTCCCTAGCATCTGGTTCACAGTGGACACGCAGCATTCATTTAGCAAATGAAGGAAAGATTGCATGGTGCAGCCCCAAACACAGACAGGAGTAACGGAAAGGCATTTTTTAACCTGGCCTTTGAAAGACATTTGCTTCCATCTGTTTAGAAGACAAGGTTCTATTTTTCCCCTCTAGGGATTAACCTGACTTGCTATTTTTGCTTGAATCCTACAAGTGGGACTTGTGGGGATTTAAAAACTGTAATTATGGGGTCTAAACAGGAGGAAGCTAGTGTAGTTGGTCATCTGCTATTTGCAACCAGATTAGAAAAATCCCCTGAGGAACTCGTGTTTTCAGTTCAATGTTAAATCACAAAAGAAACAGAGCTCAAAATGCAAATTTAGGGCACATCCTAAGTATAGGGGGATTTAAATGCTTTGTCTCAGAGCTAAACGCTTTCACTCCACGGAGAATTCCAGGCCTGAGGCTGCCCTGGCATTTGCTGGGGTTTTATAAAAAGATAGTTACGGCTTCTCCACATCATCCCACAATGAAAAACATGGTATGTAGCATTCCATGCTTCTGCCAGAGTAAATTCTAGAATTTTGAGTTCCTCTTAAATTCACTCTTTCCCCTGCCTGCTGTAGCTGCTCTGCAAGGTCCACTAACACAGGTGCCAGATGGGCAGGGGTGCTGGACAAGGTCATGCCCACCTGAATCCTATTACCCACAGTGCCTTTCAGACCAGATGCCCCGCCCACATTTCTCCCAGCCTCCGTTTACCCACGACATCCCGGCAGTCAATGGCCCCTACTGCTTCACGTGTTTCCACATTCTCAGCACCAACTCAAGCTAGTTCGGAATAAAATACTCCCCATTCTCATTTCAGGGGTGAAGAGTGAGACCCCAAAAATTATTTGGAATTTCTCTCCTGGGCAGGAGTCCGCTGCCTTGAGGCTAAATATGGAGGGGTCTGTCTGGAACCTGCAGGTCATTCTGCTCAGGGGCACCTCAAACTGGGAAGGTTTGCTAACCAGCTGTAAAAGGCCCAAGGAGGTGTTAGTCATCCCCAGGGAATGCAGCTGGGCTTGGAAACAGGTTCAAAGAGCAGGTGGGGAGTTCAGGTGGTAAAATAAAGAAATCAGGTACAAGACAGGGGACCAGCTCCCCAGACAAGCAGGAGGCCCATTTTTTGCCCCATGGTCCTAGGAAGTCCCAATTCCTGACTCCTGGAATCTCTGAGATGTCCAGGTTCTTCAGGCCTGGAAGGAAAAAGCTCCTGGGGCTTCTGGCTCGGCAGCTTTCTTGCCACTGAATCTCCTTCCCCTGCGGAGGGCAGAGTCCATGAAACAGTCACTTGTTCAGGGGTCACCTAGAGTTCAGATGGGCCTGCGCTCCCCACTCACAACCACAATGGCTGGATGAACATCAATGGGGTTCACAAGGCTATGAAGTCATCCTGGATGCCATCAGCTGATTAACAGTCATCCCGTTCCACAGTAAGGGGACTTAAGAGTTCTGAGGACAGGGAAAATTCTAAATATACATATAGAGCACAGTGCAGGGCCCCCCGGCACCCTCACTCAACAAATAAAATGGGAAAATGGATGCTGATTCGGGGAGCTCGCTGTGTGAGTTTCAGATTACCAAAAAGGCCATTTATTCCATAAATCCGTGAGAGCTGCCAGTGTCGACCCCGTGCACGGAGATGCTGGAGCAGAGCTCTGCTGGCTGCTTGGAAGGCCCCTAGTCCAGGGAGGGTCAGGCGAGGAAACAACAATCCCATCACTTCGCAGGATGTCCGGGGCCTGGGCAGCCGGCCACCGCCCACCCGAGCCTGCGGCCTCCCGCCACTGAGCAGCCCTGATTCCTCAGGCTGCCGCGGGCGCCCAGGGGGGCAGGGGTGCTGCTGAACGAGACAAGGAGACCTGGAGGAGAGAGCAGCCGGCCCGGGGTGGCAGCGGCGCACGGGCCGGGCAAGGCCCGCCAGCAAAGTTAGCTCAAGAATTCAGCGGAACCTGGAGCAAGAAAAGGCCAGGCCGGCAGCAGGTGCCGAGGGGCGGGGCGGGGCTAGGAGAGGCTTTATGTGGGGAGATTCAGGGGCAAATCAGAGAAAGGCGAGTGGACGCTCCCCAACTTTCTGCGGGTGTCGCTGTGCTGCCTGCTGGGCGGCCCGGCTCACGTGCCCTGCTCACCTGCCCGGCTCACCTGTCCGGTTCACCTGCCTGGCTCACCTGCCGGGTTTACCTGCCCGGCTCACCTGCCTGGCTCACCGGTCCAGTTCACCTGCCCAGTTCACCTGCCCAGCTCACCTGCCCTGCTCACCTGTCCAGTTCACCTGTCCGGTTCACCTGCCTGGCTCACCTGCCGGGTTCACCTGCCCGGCTCACCTGCCCGGCTCACCGGTCCAGTTCACCTTGCCCAGTTCACCTGCCCAGCTCACCTGCCCGGCTCACCTGTCCAGTTCACCTGTCCGGTTCACCTGCCTGGCTCACCTGCCGGGTTTACCTGCCCGGCTCACCTGCCGGGTTCACCTGCCCGGCTCACCTGCCCGGCTCACCTGCCCGCGCCGCAGGAAGTGGGGGTCGGGACGTCACCAGTGGGGCGTCCGGAGAGCGAATCTCACATCTGAGGCCCCCGGGCAGGTGCGTCTGGTGTGCCAGACTCCTGACGGCGGTGCCCGGTGCCCGACAACGGCATGAAACGAACACCGAGCACCAGCGGGCGGGGACAGGGGCGGGGGGCGCTGCGGGGGACCCCGGGCCGGCGGACGGAGGCGCGGAGGGCTGGGCAGGAGGCTCCGCGCAGGGGGCAGCAAGGGGGCCCTGCGGGAGGGGAGAGGGAGCCTGGGGCGGGAAGGGCGTCGGACAGGCACAGGTGGGGGTGACCACGCGGCAGGGCGGGCGGGAGCGCCCCAGACGCAGCCGCGGAGCCGGGGAGCCGCGCCGGGCCGGGGTTCGCCGCGGGCAGGGCAGGTGCACGGTCCGCCCGTCGCGCCTCCCGTCGCTTCCCTCGCGCAGGAACGAGGCCCCGCGAGGGACGCTGCAAAGTCCACGTCGGCCCCTCCTTCGGGGAACCCTCCGTGCGTCCCCGCGGCGGGCCCTGGGCTCCTGTGGGAGCAGCGATAAACATGCAGCCGCGACTGTCGTGTTTTTCTGATCGACCTTCCAGCAACTTCCACGAGGGCCCCGCCCCACGGCGCCCCCACCCCTCCCGGCAGGGGCGAGCCTCGCCGAGGGGGGCTGCGCGCCCCCGTGCAGGGCGTGCGAGGACGCGAGCGCGCGGAGCATCAGCAGAAATATTGACGCGCGCCCCCCGCACCGGCTCCGACGGCGCCTTCTGTCTCCGAGCTCTGCTCCTGTCAATAAATCTGCCAGACTCCCCAGCAGCGTCCTCGCTTCCCGCGGCGGCGAAGCTGTGAAGGGGCTGCTCTGTCTTGGAACAACCCGCGCTGCTCCCCGGGGCGCATTGGCAGCGCCCTTGGGTGGGAGTCCGTCCTGCAGGCTGTGGGTTCCGCGGGTGCTCCAGGGCAGGTGCTGACCCGGGCGCCCCCCAGCTGCGGGCTATTGGGGTGGGGAGCAGGGGTGCGCGGGCTGGGAGGAGTGTGTGGTGTGTGTGGTGTGTGTGGGGTGTGTGTATGTAGCTGCTGCGTGGGGTCTGTGCATGGTGTGCCTGTGTGTCGTATGTGTGTGGTGTGTGTGGACTGTGTTGCATGATCTCCTGAGTGTGGGTGGTGAGTATGTGTGTGTTCTATGCGGATGGTGTGTATGGTGGGTGTGCGGTGTGTGTCTGCATTGTGTGGTGTGTATATGCAGTATGTGTGGGATCTGTGTGTGTGCATGCATATGATGTGGAAGGTGGGGTGGGGGGGTGTGTTCTGCATGTGAGGTATGGCGTGGGGGGTGTATGTGCATAGTATGTGGATGTGGTGTGTGGATGTGTGGGGTGTAGGTGGTGTGTGTGCATCTGACCACAGGCCGCCAGGCCAGTACATTTTCTTCTTCTCTCTCTCTCTCTCTCTCTCTCTCTCTCTAAATTAACCCTTTCTGCTTCTCCCTGTGTGTCTGCTTTTCTGGGTCTTGTCCCAGCTGAATAGGATGTCCACTTGTACACGTCTATTTAGCATTGAACAGAAAGAAAAACAGAAGAAAAGAAGAAAGGCAGGAAGGGAGGGAAGAAGAAGAAAGAAGCTGGGAAAGCAAGCATGGAAGGAAGAAAGAGCAAATGGAACCAAGATGTTCGAGGGAGCTAAGCATGGGGGTTCTTAGAATTGAAGATTAGAAAAGAAGTAAAACCATCTTTGTTCACATAAAACACAATCCTATATGTAAAAATTCTTTAGGAATCCACAACAAAACCACCATAAACAATAAATGAGTTGAGCAAGTTTACAGTATATACTGTGAATGAACAATCCCAAAATGCAATTAAGAAAGTAATATAATTCACAAGAACATCAAAAGGAATAAAATATTTAGGGAAAAAATTCTAACATACATGATTTGTACTCTGAAAACGACAAAATAGCACTGCAAGAAGGTAAAACTCTAAGTGAATGGAAAGACATTCCATGTTCATGGATTTGAGAAAAGGTGGGATTTTTCCCTCAGTCTACAGATACACCACAACCCCCATCAACACTCTAGCAGCAGACTTAGTAATAGAAACTGACGTGTTGACATACATTTATATGGAATAAGAGCCAGAACCATTGTGAAAATGAAGAGATTGTTGGAGAACAACAGCTAGTTTGAAAATTTTCTATAATGCAACAGTGATCAGATAGTGTGCTAGTAGAGAGAAGACAGGCACATTGATTAACAAAGTGAAATTATGTGTCTAGAAGCAAACCTTTGAATTTATGGTCAACCAATTTTCAACAAAGATGCCCAAGTAACTTGGTAGTGAAAGAATTATCTTTTCAACAACTTATGTTGGGAAAATTGGCAATGTGCGTAAAACAACAATAGCAACAAGAGCTTAGCTATTATATTGCACCATACACACACACAAATGGGTCAATACTAAACAAAAGTGAGAAAATGACAAAACTTCTAGAATAACATAAAGGAGAAAATCTTTGTGACAATGGGATAGGCAAAGAGTTCTTAGACACAATAGCAATTTCATAATCAAAACCAGAAAAAAAGTATGATAAATTGGGCCCCATTTAATTGAAAAATGTTTGTGCTTCAAACAACACCATTAAGAAAATAAAAGAACAAGCATTATCTTAGAAAAAATTATTCCCAAATTATGTATCTATAATCTATGAAAGGGTATTTGTCATCAGTAATTAGGAAAACTCCCAACCACTGGAATGGCTATAATAAAAAGCAGACAGTATCAAGTGTTGACACGGATGTGGAGTAAATGGAAGCCCTGCATGTTGCTGGTGGAAATATAAAACAGTACAGTCTCTTTGGAAAACAGGAAGTTTCTCAAAATGTTAGCTAAATATAAACTTACCATGAAACACGGCAACTCTAAGAATAGACCCATAGGAAGCGAATTCAACATCCACACAAAGACTTACATGTGGACGTAGATAGTACCATCATCCATGGTAGCCCAACCTGGAAATATCCAAATTGCCCATCACACAGTGAACAGACAAATGTAGAAAGCCATATGAAAGAATACTACTCAGTCAGGAAAAAGCAACAAGATGCTGACACCTGCTGCCACATGGATGAACCTCAAAAATATGCAAAGAAGCCAAAAGAGACCACAAATGATGTTGTTTATAGGAAATGTCCAAAAAAAAACCCTAGAGATATGGAAAGCAAGTCAGTTTTTGCTGGAGTTGGGAGTGGAAGTGGGGATTGGCTGCAAACAGGCTGGAGGAAATTTTAGAAGGTGATGGAAGTGTTCTAAAATTGGATTTGGGCATTGATTGCACCACTCTATAAACTTTCTAAAACACTAATTGTACACTTACATTAGGTGAGGTTTATGGGATGTTAATTTAAAGAAAGCTTAAAAAAATACAGATTGAAACCAAAAAAAAGGAGCAAAAAGCTCTTGAACACAACGAAGCTGAGTATATGGGTCTTTTCACACTCCCTGTGACTGAGACTCCAAGTCCCAGCTAATTTCAGGCCATTCCATGAGGCCTGAGAATTTCCAATTCTAAGAACGCCCCCTGCTTAGCTCCCTCGAACATCTTGGTTCCATTTGCTAAGCAGGGCTCCCCGCCCCCTCTTTTATTCAACTCATAATTCACACATTTCCAGGACCATCTCTGCCTCCTTTCCTGTTTCAACTTGCCAGCTGAGCCCGTCCTCACCATGACTTACACAAGCGCTGCCTTTATAGTCAAATGAAGCTTGCAGCTCCTTGTAAAGAAGGAAGGCCTCCTTGCAGAAGAGTTCTTTTCTTTTATAAAATTCACCAACGAAAACGAGTGCTTTGGACCCAACTTCATGAGAAGATGCTCTGGTATTTTCAGGTAAGACATTTTTCTTGGCAATAGCAGAGCCGCTGTCTCTACTTCCAAAATCCCTCTAGGCAGGGACGCATTAGCAAGATAGTTAACTGGGCACTGGGTTTGAATTCAGGTTGACAGTGACTCCTTGAACATGGATTCTGCAAGAAGTCATAGCTTTGGGGAATCAAAGACCCTCTGTCCAGTTTTCACTCCGATGTTGTAGACAGGTCTGGTTTCTGGAGTGTGGTCTCCTCTGATGATGGTTCTGTCCATCATCCTTTCAGATGCAGACCCTAAAACTGCCCCCTATTTGAGATTCTGATCTGGGAGCCCATGGCCAAAAGCTGCAGGAAGATACAGTTTTTGTATCTATCTTCCCGCAAGTTTGCAAGTCTCGCAGCAGTGAAAGGTGTGGTGTTTTCTTTTCAACATCATGCCCTTGGCTGCATGGTGGCAAGAATAGTCCCTGCGCTCCAACCCAAGTAACAGAAAATGGTCTAAAATAAGAAATGACTCTACTTTAAATCAGAGCCAGGATGTCCCCTGTCTCCCTCCTCAGCCCCCGGATGCTGGTCTTCAAGAGGACCCACCAGGCCTCGGTGCACTGTCCATTTTCCCTCAAAATCCACACCTAGACTTGCTCATCCATTCCCACTGCTGCCACGATGACCTCAAAATTTAACCTTTCTCTGCTCCTAGTTCTTTGTGTGCTTCCCCTGCCTCTGGAGGAAAAGTCTGGATCCCCAGGCCTGACATCCACCCTGTCACCTGCATTTGACTGCAGTTCAGGCTCCTTCTGCAACGGGTTAGGGTCAGACGTCTCGCCTGTCCCTGTTGGAGCTGCTGGTGTCCACAGGCAAGGCCCGGGGGCGCTCGGCTACTCCCATGCCCACTGCCGCTTCTGAAAATGCTGGCACTTTCTTCAAAGCCCCGCAGCAAAGTAATGTCTCTGAAAACTTTCCAAACTGCTCTCCACCCAGGAGTTTGTCACTTCCTTCTCTTTTTCCTGTGGAACTTCACAGACACCCCCTCCAAGCATTTCTGCTTCAGTGTGATAGAATTGTTCAGATGTCAGCACCCCCAAAAGACCACACGCTTCTCCAGATCTGGCAACTTCTCAAGTTTGTTTCTGTTCACTTGGATAGGACAGGAAGCCTGGGAAGGAATAAACAACAGGCCCCAAAGAATGCAGGGAGGGAAGAGGCAGAGGTGAGACCCGAAACCGAGAGGTCTCTGGGGAAGGAAGGATGCCTTTATTTGAGAAAAAGTCCACCTGGCCGTGCCAGGTGGAGTTGCCAAGGAGACATCTCTGCCCCTACATCCAGAAATACCTGAGATCCCCAATGCAGCAGCCTGCGGAGCTTCTGAAATCACTTTCTTTGTTTTGTTTTTTTTGTTTTTTTTTTTTCTTCTCCCACTTCTTCCAGAGAATGAAGCTTTTTCAAATCTGTTCGGTGTAATTATCACTTGTCTATCAGCTCTCCAGATTCCCGAAGTCCTGCTCTACGTGCCTCTCCCATCCCTTTCTTCTCACGGTTAATGTCATTTTAATGGCGCTACGTGGAGTCTGGAGGTAAACGTCTGTGTTCAAAATGCCACTTGTAAGGGAAACTCGGGTTTTTTCTTCAGTTTTTCACAAGACCAGCTGTCTATCTCAAACACTGAGTGTTTTTCTTAAAATGGTAGCAATTTCAGTTCTGAGATGACTGTAGAAACTCCTGAAGGTAGAATTAGTCAGGCCAGGAACACTGGCTGTCCAAGCCAGCACCGGGGTGCGGATACTCAGGAAACACTGATCAACGTAGACTGAGGGCTGCCGACAACCTTCTTGCCAAATCCCAGCAAACACACAAAGTCCATGCTCGGATCTTGAGAAAAGATACTGCTTCCTCCGAAATGGCAGGGGCCATGGTGGACCCCTGGGGCTTTGCCAGGCATGGATATTCGTGCTGTCTGGGGCCTCGGTGACTGCTTAGCCCAGACTAGCAGCTAAGTACTAACCCCTCTTAGCAGTTGAAAGGAAAGGGAATCAACAATTGTCCTATGAGTGTGATGCTAACCAGTGACAAAAACAAAAAAAAGATACCTGGAGTCCATATTTTTCACTCAGGTAAAACAGTAGGTTGGATATCAGCAACCAGAGGAATCTTCCTGGTAGGAGCTAAGAGCCACTCTTAGTCTGTGGTTACTCTCCAGGTTGGGATTCCTGGCACTTTGTGTCCACAAGCGAGCCAAGCTCATCCCCAAGGTTAAGTCTTGGTGAAAGGCAGGTCTGTATCCGGTCAGGTGCCTCCACCTGGCCACACAGAAGAACTGAGGCCTCCCCCTCCTGCACTGATCACAGGTCTTGTGCAGCCGCACTTTGGATAGGAAACTTCAGACCTTGGCTGAGCTCTCTGGGCAAGGGGTGAGGGTTGCCTCATCTGGATCACGAGAAGAAAAGACAGATTCTGTGGCCTCAACTCGTATTAAAAAACACAAGGAAGTATGTCAGTGAGCAAAACCCTGGGAATCTTTCCCCAGCTGGAGGTTGTGTTGGAATGGAATGAGACATCTCAGCAGAGTCCAGCACAGAAGCAAGGAAGGAAGGCCCTCAGGTGCAGTAAGGCACTGGATTCAGAGGCGGCAGAAGGAGGATGTCAGGCCAGCAAGCATCTAGGCGTCTTGGCCAAGCAATCCCCAGGGCCCTGGAGCCGGTGAGCAATATGAGACTTTCAAAAAGACTTTCTAAAGACTTTCTTTAGCCATTTCATTCTTATCTTCTCTCCAAACATAGGATTTGGGAAATTTGGTATATCCCAGCAGTTCTACAGGAGAGAGGATATAAAGGAATAAAGAGCTCTGGCCCCAGCCTGATGGTAGAGGCTGCAGTCAGATGGAGGGACCAGAGAGGTTGAGCTGAGAGTCGGGGTTGGGGGCCCGGGGAGCAAGCAGCGGATCCTCTCCACTGGGCACTGCCACTGTCAGATGCTATTCTGTCTTCCTGGAGGATCCTGTGCTTTGGCTCAACAAGAGTGTCCGAATGGAATACTATGCAGTCTTCAAAAAGATGAATGCTGCCACTTACAGAAAATGGAAGAAGGTTCCAGGAAATTGATGTGTCCTCATGCCAGTCAGAATGACAAAGACAAATCTAGAACATTTATGTAGCCAACACTTTGACAAAGCAAAATGCTTGTAAAAACCAGCAGACCCTCATAAAGGAAATGGGACTAAATGAGGTTAAGAGGGAGAAGGGTAGGGGAGAAGGTCAAAGGGCATAGGTGAGGTTGGTAGGAACAAACAACAAGATTAAAAAACAAAATTAAGAAATTACCTCTCGGGCCTCCCTGGTGACATAAAGGGTTAAGACACAACCTATGAGGCTATCCGCAGCCTCTGCAGCACAAGGTCGATCGCTGGCCAGGGAGGAAACCACATGGCGCAGCAGACCTCTCCTGACTCGCCTGCTGCTCCCCTCAGCAGTGTATTTCAGTCAGTCTGCCTGTTCTGTTCCCCACTCTGTCTCTGGTGGATCCTCTCACCTCCCACACTTCTGGCCTGCACCCCAATTCTTGATGCATGAATAAATAAATCTTAAAAAAAAATTTTTAAAAATTAGCTCTCAAAAATGTAATGGCTCATTTCCTTTTGCAATTTTTGTTGAAATTTTTTATGAGCAAAAACTCCTTCCTTCTAATGCACTGTTTCAGGTGTCCAACACGCAGAACCTACGCAGGGAGGGCCACTGTTTTGAAGAGGAGCTGCCGCTGGCCTCCCTGTGGCCCCCAGAGAGTCCCTGTGGGATGTCTGTGAACCCAGATGGTTGTGAGGAGGTAACAAATGAGCGTGTCCCTCTCTCAACACAGCGCTTCTCATCCTAAACTCTTCAGATTCCCTGATGCATTTGGAGGTACGCCCGTGAAACTGGAATTTAGAAAATTAATGTGGCCTGTCTTCCTGGGTGTCGATTTTATTGAATGGTAAGTCACTTTAAGAATTATTCCTATATTAAAACAAATAGTGTTTCATTATGAAATGACAGGCAAATTTCACTGTTATGGTTTTTTTAATGAAAAGGAATAATTTCAAAGAAAATTTTCAAGACCAGTGAAGGCTTGCAACTCGGACCTGCAGACGCCCGCTGTCTCCTGCCTTTAAGACCATGTTTTATTTATGCATGTTTCTACCTTCAAACAGCCCCGGGGCCTGCTAGGCCCGGCACGGATGTGAGCCCCGAGGCGGCGGTGCTGAGGGAGACAGATCCGATCCCTGTTCTCAGAGCTTGGAGGACAGTGAGGACACAGCGTGTCCATCCCGAAAGAGAAATAAGGCCGAGCAACAAGACGGAGAGTGGAGCCAAGGGGGAGAAGAGGCCCGCGTGTTGACTGGGAGCCCGCCATGCGAAGAATGAGGGGGCACACTCGGGCAAAGGGCAGAGCTAGCTAATCCTCCACGAGACCCCCAAAAAGCCAGTGGACTCAGCTGGGGACAGAGAGCAGAGCCTGGCCCTGAGGTGCTGCATGAGGAGGGCAGGAAAGGTGCAGGAGGGAAATCGAGGTGCCCTGCTCAGTAGACATCACCATCAGGATGGAAATGCAGGTCCCCAGCCCACCCCAGAATTACCACCCTCAGACTCTCCCCGGGGCCCAGGACTCCACAATTTATTTATTTATTTGTTTGTGCCGTTTACTAATATTTAAATTTTCCCTGCTACCACCCCGATGTCCCCTCGACCCTCTCTCCGGCCTCCCTCCCCCTTAAACTCTGAAGAAGCCTTTCCTCCTGTCTGAGCCTCCTCCAGTCTTGCGAGTGTTCTGCTGTGTCAGCGTGCTGGCTGCGTCGGCGAACAATGTCTGACTTTGTCGCTCTGACTTGCTCGATGCACAGCCTTCCCTCAGCTGCTGCCATGTTGCTGTACATGGCACGTGTCCTCTTTCCTCACGGATGAACTGTCTTCCGCAGTGGGCATCCCGCATCTCCCTGACCCAGCCCTTGGGCAGCAGGCCCTTGGGCAGCTTCCGTGTCCTGGCTGTGGAAATGGTGCTGTGATGAACACCGCAGACGCGGAGATGCTGGCGGGATGGCTGCACACCCCATGGCTAGCTGCCCAGGACTGACTGCCGGCACATATGGTATTCCCAGCTTTCGCTTTTTGAGGTAAATCCAGATTGCTTTCATTAAAGCTGCACCAGTTTACATTCCCACCATCATCAGTATAATAGGGCTCCTCTCTCTTGCATCCTCTCAGCCCTTCTTTGCTGGTTTTTGTTTTTTTTTTTTAATGTGTGCTGTTCTCATGGGTGTGAGATGGTGTCTCGCTGTGGGTTTCACGTGCAGGTCTCCTACGGGAGTGATGATACACACATCCCCATGGATCTGTTGACATTCATTGACTGGTTTGTTTTCCTATTGCTGACATCTGTAAGATTTGTGTATGTCCTGGATATTAGCCCCTTGTCAGCTACGTAATGCATAAATATTTTCTTCCATGCAGTAGGGTGTCTTTTAGTCTATGTACATTTTGTTTTTGTTGTGTGAAAGCTTTTTAATTTGAGATCACCCCATTACTTATTTTTGCTTTCATTTCTTAGCCATAGGGGTCAAGTCTCCCTCCCACCTTTGTCACTGATGTCACAAAACATAGCCCCAATATTTTCCTCGCATGTTTTGTTGTTGCAATTCCCCTCTCGCTGTCTTTCATGCAGTTGGAATTTATTGTTGTGCGTGGAGTTAGAGAGTGATCCAACTTCACTCTTTCACTTGGCGCCTTCTAGTTTTCCCAGCACCGGTTTTTAAAGGGGCTCTCCTCTCCCCGGTGTGTGGTGGTGACTAGTTTATCAAAAATTAAATATTGATTAAGTACATGGATGTATTTCTGGGTTTTCAATTCCATTCCATTGATCCAAGACTCCATATTTAAACAGATTTCTAGATTTCCCCACACACACATACGCACATGAAAGTTCAATATTGCTTTTAAGAAACTTCATAAGTTTTTTGAAACGTCACATCAACTCACTTGACTCTACTTGGGAATTGCTTCATAGATAAGCCCTTGGTGTCATCCAAAAGTGGGACAGGGCTGTTGCCCCAATCTGTCTCCAATCTGGTCAATGCACAACCTTCTCTTACCCTTTTTATCTAGTTCAGCCTTTTAGCGAGCCCTGGGGAAGTGATTCACCTGCAAAATAAAGGGGGGCTATGACTTCAAAAGGGCGGACCTCTGTGCATCTCTAGGCTGTTGTCACAGCCCGTGCTTGGTTCTCATGTGAGAGAAAGTGCTGGGACTTGATTGGACAACAGCTGTTCTCCTGAATTAACTCTCTCGGAATTTAGAAAATTGCTGTGTTCCACCAGACTATCTTCGCAGCTGGTGAAATGAAGACAGAGTCAATTATTATAATTTTGTGCAGTTGTGGGGTTTCTCTGCAAAAGTTACAGTATTTCTATATTTTTTACATTAGAGATATAAAGAGATGAATGACTTCAATTTTCTTGGAATTTCAATTACAGGGCTCATGTTGTCCCAGAGAAAAGAGCGACATCGACAATTCTGAATCCAGAGCATCTTATTGAAGAGGCTCTCCGGGTCAGCAATGCCCAGATCTGTGGAGTGTGGCAGGAAACACAGATTTGCTCTTATTTGCAATTTTTTAGCAGCTCCTTTGTGATATTTACCAGCTTCCCAGTCTGGGATGACATCCCTGAGCTCAGCAGATATATAGGTTTCCTCCTTCCCCGGTCAACCCCGTGACAGCGGTGATGATTTCCAGAGGGAATCAGAGGCTGCTCAGGGTGTTAACTTCCTTCCTCTCTGACCTGTCGGACAGGAGAGTGAGGACGGAGGCCACACACCCTCCAGAAAGCAAGGCAGCTTAGCGGAGAGCCGCGCTTTTCAGTGCAATGACTGCTGTCTGCAGGGCACTTGCAATTTCATATACTCTTCACTGAAGTCATCCCCTAGAATAGAGTAAGATTATATTCTGTAAAAATAATAAAATAAGAAAAGATTCTCACAGTGATCCCAGGAGACTAGACCTGCTTTGCCGAGGAAATTAGGTCTCATGGAGATTGAAGATGGTCCCAGGGACCCACATGAAAGTGGACTTGAAGTCTCAATCTAGATGCAAGATTCCACCATGTGGCCCTTCACCTGGACACACCGGGCTTCCACCTGTGCCCTTCTCTGAGTCTGAGACAATAGTTAAACCCATCTGGGGAGGCCTGGGTGGAAGGCAGGAGACCTGGGATCTCATTATGGTTACTCTACAAATAGCCTACAAATGTGGTCTTACCCAATCTGGTTGCAGTTTAGGAGAATAAGGAGACCAAATGAAATACCTTCATCTACAATTAATTGATTGTAGGTGGAAGGACTTCATAGAATATGTGCATTATGGAAATGTATGTGTATGTATGTGAAGACATACAGATTTTAAAAGATAAAGGTACACAGGTGTATATGTAAAGATATATAGAGATATAGATACAGGAATACAGATCTATAGAAATATTAGATAGATAGATAGATAGATAGATAGATAGATAGATAGATAGATAGATAGATACATGGATGGATGAGTGGGTTGCTGGGTGTGTGGGTAGATGGATGGAAAGATAGATAGATAGATAGATAGATAGATAGATAGATAGATAGATAGATAGATAGATAGACAGATAGATAGTAGATAGATAGACTGTCATCCTCTACTTCAAAGACTGTTGAATTCAAGCCTCTTGATTGGTCAGTGAGATGAATATCTGGGTTCAGTGGACCACTTTTTCAACAGTTTGGGGCTGGTAGATTCCCAAGATATTTTGCTTAGCACTTTCCTCCCTTCAACTTATACATGCTTTAAAATATATAATTTTATACTTGCTTGACTGATAAGAAGCCTATCAGGAGACTAGAAAGTTCCATTTTGGCTCCACAATCAGGTTATTGTTGGGAATTGAGTCCACAGCAATGGCCTCCTGGTGTATGTTTCAGAGATGACTTAGCAGCTGGCTCTGCCATGCATCTCTTCACTTCCTTGGCCAATATTTCACTCTCACCCAGGAGGCACACTGCCTCAGGGAGGGTGGTTCTGGTACAGATCGAAAGCTTTGCACTTGCTAACTCAAGATGCCTGTGAAGTTTGAGAGATGGCCCCATTAGCCTGTTCTAAAAGTAAAGCTGATACAGTGATTCTCAGATAAATCTTTGTTCCATCTCTACCAACTAACTTAGAAAGAAAAAAAAAAGTTTCCATGCCGAAAGAATCAGAAAAGAGGCAGGGTCAAGTAGGGCAGAATGGAAGCAGCATTTCATGATGAATTCAATGAGGCGGGTACCCCAGACCTGCCCCTTAGCACATCCCCCTTAACAGTTTTGGAATAACAGCCCCAGTGCTCCCGTGAGGAGCTCAGGGACAGGAAAGGCCGGGTCCAGCTCACACCGCTGGCTGGAAGGGTCAGGATCATCCTCTCAGCTTCCAGAGACGATCCAGGATCTCATGTTCTCCATTTACCAAATTGCTCTGAAACCCCATCCAATTGATGGCTATTTTCCTCAGGACTGTGCAGATCACGCATGTGGGAACATGTGGAGGTGGGCGTGCGCCCCTCTTTGACAGAGGAGGCATTTTGCTGAAAGGCAAAATGGTCTGTAAACAAGACGGAGGCTCAGCTGTACGTTTTCAGCAAAGTGCTCCATGATGGGCTCACTCACCACCTTGAATCCAATATTAAAGACCTCTGCTGAATAAAATTCACTAAGAAAGGCCAGGAACAGTCTCATTACATTCATTACCCTTTTAAAACTCTCATTTCGATCCATATGGCTGTAAAATATGTCACATTCCTTGAAATGACAGACAAGTAAAGGCAGAGGAAATGGTCCAGGCCGCTCACCTGCCTGCCGTAGCGCGTGACGCTTGGTGAGGGAGCTCTTCTGTACACGCTGACATTTCCCCAAAAGGCCAAGTCTCCTCTCCTCACGCACTTTCTCAAAGTGCAGCCAGATCTTCGTGTGCTGAGGGTGAGAAAGCAAAGCCGGGAAGGTGGGGCGGCCACCACAGCTCACCCCTCCTCAGGAGCCAGACTGGCTCACCTGGGGCCCTTGCATTTGGCAAACTTCCCAGCTGTGGAAGGAATTTCTTACTTTGCGTTTCTCTTCCTTGAGGCTCCGCCAACCTTGAGGATGAAGCCAGGCCCTGGCTTCGGTGTCCTTCCCGCTATGGCCCCTGCTGTTCCTGAGCAAAGGGCTCGCCTCCTGAAGTGCATAGGCAGCCGCATACAGTGACATCGGGCCTTGAGATGACAAAGCTTCTTTACTGTAAGTTGATTGACAAGGAGTTCGAGGTAAACTAAAATCTGCCTTCCTGGTAAGGGAAGGAAATGAGATTCTATAGATGTGGAGATAAGAGTTAAAAAAAAAGGTTGGGGCAAAGAAATGTGGACTTGGCTGAAGTTCATTGACTAGTGCCAGGCTGTTCCTATGCGAAGTGCAAAGAGTCTTCGATCACTGGAGTTTCGTGTTTCCGTTTTGGCTGTCCCTCGGTTCAGGGGAACCCCCTCCTCTGTACTTTGTTTCCAGATCCAGTCAGCCTGAGAGCTCTGCTCAACTTCAGTTACTTTTGCTGTTTAGACTGAATTCTTTCTAGATAAGATCCAAGCTCTGCTGTCCATGAAAGCAAACCTCTTTGTCAGTACGTTTGTGTGTGTGAATTAGGGTCCGAAAACAATTTAGCCATCGAGCCTCCGCTACACTGTCTGCCCTTGGGACTCATGCCCATTCCTCTTCCCCATGCTGCCCCCAAACCCCGCAATCTCTCCCGCACCCCCGCTTCCCAGTCCTCAAGCTTGAAGAACTTTCCTAGCAGCCCCAAGCCCTTGAGCGATGACCTTCTCTTCCTCTGCTCTGTCAGTCCCAGTGAAACATTATCATTGAAAATTTGCCTCTGCAGTGAAAGCTTTTAAAACTCCCCAGAAAGAATTGCTTTTCCTTCCCTATGTATTTCCCTTGCAGTTAATGCACACCTCATGTAAAATAAATGATTAACACACCTGGCAATCGTTTCCTCCCAGGCAATCCTCCAGGTAAGACCAGGCATATATTTTACATGGGCTCAGCTGTCAGGGTGCTTGACATGTCTTAGGCACACAAGACATGATTTTTGAATAGTTGACAACTAATGATGTTCCTAAACGGATGCATTTGGTGCTTTAAAGAGAGTCTTGCAGGGCTTCCCTGGAGGCACAGGCACTGAGAAGCTGTCTGCAACCTCTGAAGTGCAGGTTCGATCCTGGCCGGCCACAGAGATACCCACATGGCACAGCAGACCTCTCCTATCACCCCTGCTCCCCTCAGCAGTGTATTTCAATCAATCTGCCTGTTCTACTCCCCACTCTGTCTCCAGTGAATCCTCTCACACACACCCCTCACACCTCTGGCTTGTACCCCAATTCTTGTACGCATAAATAAATCTTAAAAAAAAAAATAGAGTCTTGCAGACCTGGGTTTCCAGGCTAGATAAAGGACCATATTCATCTGCAGTTCCTCCTTATCTAGGTCCAGGAAGAAGGAAGCTCACCTCCCTCTGAAGGTTAAGACTCCCACCCGCAGCCCTAGCACAGCCTTTTGTTAATTTAGTTTGCCATTCTCTGAATGGTGGAAGGTTTTTAGAGTTTGCAGTGGAAGTTCCCAGTATCACTATTTTGACAAAGGATACTTTCTTGATACTCAACCCTGGACTCCTCAGAACTCATTTCCAGATATTAACCAGCACCCATGAGCCCTGATATTAAAAGATGAAATTTCAAGAAGAAACGTGCAAAATCAAGAATGAGGGTTGAAAACAAAGAAATGATTTTAGCTATAACTTGGCAGGAGCTCTGCAGAATATGGCCCTGGGTTATGGTTATAAATTGAAAAAGAAAGAAAAGAAAAAATGAAAGTCCCCTGTCTGCCCACAGAAGGTATTTCTCTGTGCTGGGGTGTCTCAGAAGGATCAGGGATAATTAGGAATTAAAATTGTCCCTGGTATTTGTCACTTCCTATCTAATTACTAATTAACTGGACTGTGTGCTTTTCAAAGAAAGACATGAATAATGTTTAGGGAACTTCAGAGAAGTCCAAGAGTGATGACAACACAAAAAAAAAAACAAGTCTGTTGACACACAGAGAAAGATGCTTGATTTCAAGGTGTACTACGCAAGAGTGTGTTACACATACTTAGAGCATGTCATCCAGGAGCAGCTGAAATAGTAACCGAGGTCTCTGATCTTCGCTGCTCTCTGTAAATTGGACCCAAGAACTCCTGCTTCCTCACCCGGCCCTGTGTTCATACGGTGCCCGAGAAGGGTCGGACAGCCTGGTGGACCCATCGACTTGTTAAATGATCCATCTCTGGGACAGCCAGTCAGGCACCAAGTCAGTTTGCATTAACAGTTGTGTACTGAGCCTGGCGCATTGTCCTAGACCCCACGGCCTTCCATAGACCATGCCTTCCGACAGAGCTTTTAAAGCAAGGACAAGCAGCACGCCAGGAGAGTGGATGCACACTCGTCAGATCCTAGCAGTTGTGACTTGTGCCCACACTGGTCACTTAGCCAAAGATGGCCTGTCTGATGGTTGTGATGTGTTGAGTGAACCCCAACCAGAAATGAGAGAACAGTATCAGTCTAATTACATGTTTTGTTCACTCAGTCCTGAGTGTGAATACAGCACTGCAGAGCTGACAGCCTCCTGACCTCCTCCCAGCAAACCCGGGAGGAACAGGAAAAGTATTGACAGATGGAAGATCAGAGAGTCCAGGGATTTCCACAGTCATGGGGGCCCGGAAGACCTTTGTGGGCCTAGGCCTGGGTCTGCCACTCCAGGGGCATCTGTCATGCCTTCCAGCTCCACGCAACAGCCCTAGGGTGGCGAATCATGGGGTCTCCACAACTTCCCCCTCCTTGTCTTCTCTCCCCAACTCTTCTTACCAGATTTAAATAGGTTTTAACAGGAGAGAATTTTATTCTGACTCAAAGGGCATTGGTGATGACTACTACACCATTCACACCACACACACACACACACACACACACACACCCCACCACACACGCGCACTCACACACACATGCACACATACCCTCCTGTCTTATTCCTGTAGTTGTATCTCTCCACTGTGGGCCAGAGACCTTGTGAAATCATTTAAGTTTTATTTTCTGAGTCACAGAGAGTGATGTTAGCCCAGCAGCTGCAGACAGTTCCTGAAGGAGAGGCCTGTGCATTTCCTACTGTCCCAGGCAAAGGCCTCAACAACGGCTTGGAAATCCCTCTGGCCATCCACCCTATGAGGGAAAAACTGTCTCACTCACAGGCTCTTTGTATATAAAAAATTGACTTTTTTATAAATTTGCCTATATATGTGTGAATTGATGCCTATAGAAATATGTGATGTAAGTGAAGTTTTTGGAAACTAAAAACAGATGTTTTTTTTCATTTTTAAATGAAAACTGAAATAAGAAACATAAAATTTTTATTTTCCTTCTTTCATTTATTAATAGCACAATATACATTTTATGTGTATATATATATGCATTTCAGTATATGATTGATTAAAAGTTGTGATCATTTTAGGAGATTTTGGCTTAAGTCCTTAATTTAGATTGGCTTATCAATCCTTGGTTTTGATGGTTGGTATAGATTAAAAAGATACTGCAATTGAAAAATGTATCGACAGCTGAATGTGGTTAATAAATCTGGTCACTTTTTCCCCAGTTCATTCCTCTGATTCTGCAAAGACTTTATTGATGTAACCACTGCTGTCAATAGGAATTACAACAAACATTAATAAATATATACATAAATTAATGCAAATATGTGTTTGTGTATATACATACATACATATGAATAATTTAAACTCATTTTTAACTCACTTATTTCAGAAATAAATGAGTTCTTCAAAGAAAGGCTTTCAAATCCCACTTCCAAACACCGCCTACAAAAGTTTTAACTTGGTAGTAAATCTGTGACCAAGTTTTATTTTTTAAGTGTGTGTGCTTGAGGCTTTTTTAGGGAATTTATTAATTTTAGCAACAATCACAAAACAATTACATTTCCAATCATTTGAACTCAAGTTCAAAATAATCTCATCTCATCAAGAACTTTCAAAAACCAGCTCTTCAACTCACTCTCTAAACACCCTAATACCATGGAGGGACCAGTTAAATTTACCCATGAGCTGGGTAGTTTTGTCACTTGTCAGCTCACCAAAAGGCCAGGGCATTTTAGTATGGGTTTTTCTATTAAATAAAATGCATCTTTAGATTCTAAAAGACTTCTAAGTGATTTTCCGAGAAGTGATCATAAATCTTCCATAGAACACAAAGGATTAAAATGGCCACTCACATCTCAATATGAGTTGTTGTAAATTTCACTTTGGGGCAGCCCCCACATCCATCATGATATTCTGTCACACCCCAGCCACTGACCAGTGAATGGACCAGCAATGGTGACGGTCCTGCTCCCCCCTCGGGACACCCCTAGTCCTCGATGGACATGTTGAAGTCTTCAGTTGTCACCTTGTCATCCCCAACTCCATCAAGTTTAATTTGTCTTACTTTTGAAATCAAAGCCTAAATCATATTAGAAGTTCTGACCCAAGTGGATCACCCCATGCACCCTTGGAGTACAACCCTCCCCCCCAATTCAGAGATCACTTGTCTGGGCAACTCAGATGATGATCTTGCCATCCCATATGTAACACGGATGTTTCAAATATGCTTTCTGGTTCTATGTGGGTTTCAAGCCTCTGTACACGCTCATGAATCATTTATAAACACGTCCTGTGTGTATGTAAGAACACTTTTTTTCCCCTAGAGAGGACGCAGTTCTATTATATTCACAAAAGGGCCCCTGAACCCAAAAAGAGGTTTTATAGCCAATAGCCCAGATAATATCTTTTTTTTTTTTTCTATTCAATGATTTAGACCATTGTGCTGGTTCTCAGACAAGATGTATTTGAAACAAATTTTGGTCACTTAGACCACTCCTGGGCAGTGAAGGGATGCAGTGACTCCTGCTATGAACACCCTCCTTCGGATAAAATCCGAAGAGATTTCGGGGACACGGGGCCAGTGGGGGCCTTGCCAGTGTCCTAGTCCAGCCTGTACACGCAGGCAGCTAAGGAGTTGTTAGGGGAAATGTGTCAAATTTGAGGAAACAACAAAAAAAAAAAAATTCAAGGTTACAGCCTTAAAACCATAACTTCCCATCAGGCGATCCACCCCGGCCTATGATATTTACCACCAAAATCCCTCCCTGGCCCCACAGAGGCCAAGGCTCCTGTTGGAAGATCAGGATCCCTTGACCACAATTTCAGATTAAATTTCCACTCTCGTTTTTGCTTTGTGGAGGCACTGAGGCACTCGGCAGACAAGTGAAATTTAGCCCTATGGGATTTTGATTTTCTCTTAGTTATGAAATCACCCTGACGAGGAATTATTATTTCTTGCACAGCCGTATAGGTCCCAAGGAGAAGGCCCCTCGGACAGCCTTCCCCAAGGCCAGCCCCTGCCAGTGTCTTCTCTCTGGGGTGCTTTTCAAGTTCCACCTATGTGAATTACAGGGGCAGTGAGGGGGTCTTGCTTTGGCTCCCCTCTCTGGAGGGTCCCCCTTTGGGGCAGGACCTGTGTGCCCCCCAAACCCAGACCCTGGGGTCAGGAAGTGAATTTCTGTGTGCGCTGGCAATGCCTCTTGGGGACTCACCCACAGGCCAGCCTCCTGGGGAATCACACAGGAAGTGGGTCTCGCAGGAACAATATATTCACTGGTTCTTCAAATGTTCAATAACACCTCAGTTTTTCATCTTTACCTTGTGAAAAAAAAACTGCACTTGACAGAATGGAGGCTCTGGCTGCCCAGGCTGTGTCACTGCCCCTCATCTGGTGCTCACGGAGCAAAGTCGCTGGGACATGATTTTCATGTAGGTGATTTTAAAAACCTAATACATCGTCTCTCTCCAGCATGCCCGTGTGGGTGCCCTTCCCCTGAAATGACCCCGGGACATCAAGTCACAAGCCAGAGGCTTGAACAGAGGCATCTCATACACCGTGACTCAGAGAAAAGACCTCAAGACAATTGTGGCCGGCGGGGGAGGCAGCGACTCTAGAAATAGAATGCGCGTTAGAGCTAGTATTTTGTCAGTTCATCAGTTTTTCCAAACTCTGAAAAAAGAGCAGATGAAATCACTAACCTTACTTTCATTTCCAATGTGTCCTATGACAAGCTTAAAAAACGCCATAGTAAGTAAGCATTACTGGTCAGATGCAAATGCAAGCACAGTATTAATATTTTAGTTGATTTCTCAAAAGACATAAGCAGTGTCTGCAAGACTGACAGAAAGTTCCAGTGGAGGAGGCCGTGTGGAGGGACCTGAGGACACAGGGCTGTGTGAGTGCGTCTTTATGGGGGCTGCAGTTTATGGGGGATGATTTTTAAAGGGCAAAAATCTGGCAGCAATCACAAATTTTGGATCCTCGTTCTCCATCTGATTGGATTTTGAGCGCACGGAGAACTGCAGGCCCCTGTGGGTTGTGGCAGATGCAAGAGGCCGATGACCAGGCGTGTCCTCCTGTGGGGGACAGACGTCCACCCTGCGCAAACGCACAAGCATGCACACCCAGGCTGCGGGAGTGCTTGGGGCCCAGCTCCGTCTCATCTGACTTTCTCTGCACAACTGGTGTGAGTGGGCAGAAATGATTCCCAGAGGAGCTTCCAAATGAATCTAATTTGACCCCAAAAGGTGAAGTGAAGTCATGAGTTCTGGGGGTGGGGGGGTGAATACTGCGCTTCCTGTGAATCAAAGCAAATGGTGAAAACATCAAAGCAAGAGCCTCTGCCCACTCGGCCTCCTGCTTAGCCCAGAGACTGGGGAGCCTGGGGGTTCCAGCACAGATGGCCCCGGGCTAAGGAGCAGCACCCGCCACAGCTCCCGGAAAGGATGTCAGGAGGAGATGAGTGTTCCCCCTCCGCAGCCCCTTTATTCTTAGGTGTTCGCTCACAAAGGGGGTGAGTAAAGCTGGGTTTGGCCAAGCACGGGTGGAAGAGGGGCAGGAGCAGACGGTCGGCTTGGTGCAGACGCAGGTGAGGAAGCGGAGGCTTGGCCGGGCTGTCTGACGTGACGGCCATGTTGAGAATTGCTCAGACGCCGGGCTCTCTGGAAGGCAGAGGCAGCAAGCCTTGCCCTTGGGCTGCACGGAGGAGCTGAGAGAAGAACCGGAGGTGACTGGGCCGCAAGGCCACTCACCCGCATGTTTTGAAGGATGCACTGACTTTACCCTGAGATGGGAAAACAATGAAAAGAGCCCTGTGTGGGGAGGGCCAGGGATTCCCTCGTCCACACGTCAGGCTGGAGGCACCCGAAGGAAATGGTGATGAGATGATAGACGACTGGATAGGTGCACCCCAAGCCCGGAGCGAGGTCTGGGCTAGACGCACAGATGAGGGAAGCGTCTTGGCATCGTTCAAATACATCTTGTCTCATCGTTCACTGCATGAGACTTAACTAGATTACTTTGGTGATAGGGAGAAAGAGACTCCCCGGGCCGGGGTCTAGCACCTGAACCTGAGATGCTCAGGGAGACGAGGCGAAACTAGGGAGGAAGCCTTAGGGGTGACGAGAGCACGGTGGAAGGGACGAGCAGAGAGGGAGCCAAGAGCAGAAATTATTTCAAAGAAAAGGGAAGTGGGCAGCTGTGTCGACGGCTCCCAGGAGGTCAGAGGATGAGGTTTGAGAACTGAGCACTTATGTCGCAATTTGGGGGTGCTCTTGTGGGTCAGAGCAGTTTCGGTGCAGCGATGGAGTGAGAGCGGCGTGGCAGAGCCGGCAAGACGCTCGCGACCTCATTTCCTCTTCCTGAGCCCGGAGGGGGCCAGGACTGCTCTGTCCAGCCGGTCCCAAGTGTCAGGAGCACACCCCAGTCCGTGCCCAGACGCACAGACACGCATTTCTTAAAACGACCTCTTTGCTTCCACGGCACACTTTCCCATCGCTCTGCCTGGCTCTTCCCACCGCCCTCTGCCCTGCCTCAGGCTCGCCCTCCCCTGGCCCTGCCCGCCTCCTCTTAGAATTGAACTGGAAAACCAGCCCCTCAGTCTGATCTTTGCTCTGAGCCTCCTCAATCCCTGGAGAACCGTCTGAGAACTTTTCACTCAAAGCCTTATTAGACCCCCCATGCTACCGTCTCAGGACGGAAGCCACACACTGCCCTGCCGCAGCACCCGCCTTCTTGGACTCTGCTTTGCTTTCACTGTTGCTACAAATCGGTCAGTTCAAGTCAAGCAGGTTTTCTTCTCTAACCTCCGGCACGTGCAGGTAGGAAGAGCCCCACCTATCAGACGACAGACCGGCCTGCCCCCGCCCGCCTGCAGAGCAGCCCCCTGGTAAGACTGTCCTGGGGCGCTGACCCTTACCTAAGAAAAATAGCCGGAGAGCCAGGCCGCTCGGCTGCACAGCACTGAAATATTGGGTGACAACTCCGTGTCCCTGAGATCATGACTCTAGGACAGTGTTGGAGAGAAGAGTGATTCTCACAGGTGAGGCGCTTCCTGCCTCACAACTGAAATTCCTCTGAGATCAGCGCTAGCTCTCTCCTATCAGCACTGCTAAGGGTTTCGATAGGCTTTTGGCCTTAAATTGATGAGATCTTCTCTCTCTCTCTCACACACACACACCTGTCCTCTTCTCCATTCCCATGCATCAGAAAGACTCCAAAGTCCTGCAAATAATTCCTGCAAATTCCCTTTACTACATTATGCAATTTCCACTCTCCATTCCAAGCCTAGACTAGATTCCACACGAGACCCTAACCACACTAGACCACGTACTTCTAAAGATGAAGGATTGACCCGCTCTTTTAAAATTAGGTTGTTTTTCAGCACCTTCGAGATTAAACAGGATTCTCTTGTGCTAACAAGACTTAGCACATGGGTCAGATACTGTATAAAGCAGCGGCCAGTGTGCAAACTTTTGAAATGAGCAGGGAGTTGTGTGGAGGACAGTGTGGGGGGTTGGGGGGGGCCAGGCCCTGGATGGGAGGAGAGCATGCGAGGGAGGTGCCGAAGAGCCAGTCTTCGTGCCTGAGGGGTCCACGCTAATTCAGGAGGGCCCCGATCCATGACACATGGAATTTTGAGTAAAGGTCAAGAGCACGTCTTTGACTGGCACCCATGCCAAGCGTGGGCTGACCCTCCGAGGAAAGGGCATGGACAGATTCAAACCACACGGCCCTTCCTGTGACCTAAAAACTATGAACAGGAAATGCATATTTGTAAGGAGAAATAAAGCAATATTGTTCGCTGCACTGACTTGCTCTGGCGGCCAGTGTTTCACTCTCTGTCAGAGAACGGAGGAAAGGGGACGGGGGAAATGAGAAATGCTTTTTAAAAAAAGAGAAAGGGAATAACTAAAAGAGCAACCGCTCTGGAACAACAGCATTTAAGGGGCGGGGGGCTGCGGCTGGCAGCAGGAGCGTCCCTTCCCCGCTGCCTCGCAGCTAATCAGGGGCGCAGGGAAGACTCGGCTTTGATTGTGGATGACAGCATCGGAAGTAGCCGCTGAGCTCAAGCCTTTTTAAGTCTTCAGAAGAGAAAACACCCCAGCCTCTTTGTGACAACGCAAGCAGACTTTGATTTATTTCTTGCCATTAATGATCCCCCTTAAAGGAGACAATAAATCATAATATCAAGGATGTAAATCAAACCTCAATGCACAGGCTAAGCTTTCATTTTGTCTCTCCCAGATCAAACCGCAGCCCTCTGATTCGAAATATACAGTAGGCTACATCTGCCTGTTTCAGACAGCCTCTATCCTTGACATGGGGTCATGTTGACATGTGGGAGAAGGGCCCCCCATCATAACCCTTCTGTACCTCGGAAAGGGGTGTCATAAGACAATTCTCCCTGCTAAAGTCGTCACCATTTCTAAATAAACTGTGTCCTTCCATTCTTGCTGGTAATTTACAAGAGAGAAAGGAAAGTAGAAAGTTCTTAAATATAACTACCCAGAGTTTCATTACCTAGACATGTCTTCAAAGACATGACATTTTTTCTGAATGTTCTAAAAATGGATGCTGTGTATCAGCTAAAAATATGATAATTAACAAGTATGCTTTGAATCACATAATAGCAAATGTCACTTTCCTGTAAGAGAGGAGTGTTAATCATGAGCTCGAAGTTAATCAGAAACCAATCGCACCCAACAGAAGCCAATGGGGCCCCTCTGACTTGGCAGGCGGCTCTCAACCTCCTTTGGCGAACAGTCCCGAACGGTGCTGGAGAACAGCTGTAGCTGTGGGCCCCTGCTTGGGGCGAAGAGATTTCCAAGCCTGGCTCTTGAAGCTGGGATCCACGTACAGCTCCCACCTGCCACGTTCCTGGCTCAGGCTGGACGGTTACAGAGGACAGCAAGCACCGCTGTGCAGCACTATTTCTGTTAATAGCTTTCAATTACAGAAGCAACTAGGATTTAGTACACTGCTTATCACAGTGGTTTCCAACAATAATCTGTTTCCTGCTGTCTTGATTAATTATTACTTTATGGAGGAAAATCAGGAAACACCCAGAAGGGAAGTTTGTAAATTTTATCGATCATTTATCATTTTATTCCATTTAACTTTTGCTCACTCAGTTCCCATCCCATGCCAGGCAACGTGCCAGCCGCCTGCAGATAAGGAGACTCACAAGCAACAAAGTCGCTCCAGAGTTCTAGGGGCCGGGCCAGGCGATACTCACATGGAGGTGTGAGGCTGTCCTCCAGAAACACGTGTAGGTTGTAAACCAATGGTAAATCAATAAACACTTTGTAAACGGAGACCTGAATAAATAAATATGTGTGCCTGGGTCACACCTCAGAGACTGATTTATTTGGTGAGGGTGAGTCATCATACCTTTTAAAAATCCCCCCAGATAATTCTAACATGTGCCCCTTTTGCCCGAAAGCCACCAGCACAGCTGAGAGGTGCCCATGGTTATTCTGGAGCAGGTGAGGCTGGAGGAGGGGCAGAGGAGGCCGGCGCAGAGGAATTGATAAGGAAGGAATCACCCAGACAGGGTTAGAGATGGTCCCTGGTTAGCATTTAATTAGATGCTGTGGCTGTAATCCCTCCCTTTACAACAAGCCGAAGTCCAGAGGGCTAGTGACCTGACCAAACATGGTCATAAAACAGGAGAAGCAAAGCAGGAAGCCATCAGGTAGGCCCCCGACAAGGCAGACACCGAGAACTTCAGGGTCCTGAATCAATGACTCTGCTGCTCTCACCTGCCCTCTTTGGTGCTGCACAAAATCCACAGGTGCCTCCACACTGTCACCTGCACTCAGTTCACCTGCCCAGTTCAGGACATGCCCTACCGACCTGCAGAGTCTCGGCCATTCCCCTACAATTCACCTGCATTGTCTCTGTGCTTCCTGCTGGTCGATCCAAAAAAGAAGATACAGTCAGACCTGCTACCAAAGGAATAATTTCCCCAGCTCCTTAAAAGAAGCCAAGCTTTTCCTGCCCTTTATCTCTGTAAGAGTTTCTTGCTCCAGGCTCCATATAGAAAGAACTGAATGACCTAATGCATAGGACTTCAAAGACATCCCTACCGTAATAGTTTTCATAAAGCCATTATGTATAATATCCTTGGATGCAAGCCAAGGAAATAACATTAAAATGCATAAAAATTCTGCTGGGGACTAAGAACATATGGTCCAAGTGCACAGCTTGATGCAGGAATAAAAATCAGCACATCAGAGGAAGGGATAAATAGCATGCCCTTCAAACAGGTCTTCAAAAATATCACTTCCATTATCCAGGCCTCTGATAAAGCAGTAGAGGCTGAGGTGTGATTCACTGTCTGACATGTTATAGTTCTGTGTCATGGGTTGAAAGAGAATCCCAAACAAGCAAATAGTAGGATAACGATCCCTTCATGGAAACACACAACTCTACCCAAAGACTTTGGGGAGGATAGAAAGACATCCGTTTTATGCAAACTGGGGCCAAGTGTGTATCCAAAGCACAACACAGAAGTTTTCTTGAGAAAGAGTTTGTCTCCAGGGGCCTCCCTGGTGGCGCTGGGGTTAAAATCACAGCACTACCAAGCCATCGCCAGCCACTGCGGCTTGAGTTCAATCCCCGGCCAGGGAGCTGACCCACAGGGCACAGCAGACCTCTCCTGTCTCCCCGCTGCTCCCCTCAGCAGTGTGTTTCAGTAGATCTGCCTGTTCTGCTCCCCACTCTGTCTCTGGTGAATCTTCTCACCCCCCACACCTCTGCCCTACACCTCAGTTCTTGTATGCATAAATAAATACAATAAATCAAAAAAAAGAAAGAAAGAAAGAATTTGTCTCCAGTAGGGCAGACAAGTGAGCCGTCCATCAAGTCCCGAGGCTCCATATGCACGTGTGATGCATAGAATGTTTCTACACCCTCCCATGGCCGCAGGACGTCAGAGGACTTGGGTCCTTTCACAGCAAAGATGAAACTTGAAATCAATCTTGAAAGAGGAATAAGATGTAAATAAGCCAAAATGGATGCAAATGATTTGGACTGGAGAACACAGCTGAAGACGAGCATCAGCTCAGGGACGGGGTGGCTGGACTCCCCGACGGAGCGTGGAAACAGGCCTGGCGCCGGCCTGGCTAATGGCAATGGTCTGTATGGGGGAGTCAGCTCTCTTCACTCCCGTCCCCTCTCCTCCATATTCAAGAGCTCAGCTTGGACTGGGGGTCATCACTGGGGTACTCAAGTTGAACACTTGGGTCCTACCTTGCACCCCTTCTCTTCAGCCTTGGCATCCGATCACTCTGTGTCGATCAGAATGTCCCTCAAATGTATCCCTCCCAGCAACCTGCGCTCTCCTTAGCTCTGACCTTGTCCTCTCTCACTAGCTGCCTGTTTACTTTAACCAGCTGCTCCCTTTCTTAAAACCAAAGGTGATGACGGAGACATTGAGATGAGCCTGGGCCGCAGCATGGAGGGTCCGCCTGGGGAGAGCTGCAGACAGGAAGCAAGACTCCAAAGGATCCCCAGGCTTTTTTCGTTGACCAATTGGATGACAAGATGGCTGCCCAGAACCACAGAACGAGCTGTTGTCCTCACTGACACACTTGTCACCTTCTCATCAGCTCATGACAACCTCCAAAGTCTTTCCCAAGACCTTCAGCATCTCGTCGCAGCTTCCCACTGTCATGCACCCCACTGTCTATGCCCCAGGTACACACACCGATTGCCACTCACCCTGGCACAAGGCTTTCCTTTTCTCGAGCACCTGAGGAGACCTCTTGCCCCTTCAGAGCCCAGGTCCAATGTCAGCTCCCCCGTGGTGACTTCCAGGCCCCTTCACCGCAGATCCCCCTCCTCTGCCTTGGCAGCCCTTCATCCATCGAAGCCCCGCACACCTGGACCTCGACCCCATGATCGCTCGGTCCGCGAGCTTCTCCAGGCTGCAAAGACATACAATTCATTTCATGCCCCGCGCGTGTCTGACAGCTTTTTGTGTCAAAAAGAAAAGTGTGGAGGTGAATTGAAAATGAAAAGAGCACAGGAGCTTTGAAGGGAAGTCAGCTCCCCTCACGGCCTGAGGCAGGCCCGAGCCTGCCCTCCTCACGGCCTGCACCACGGCTGACATACACGCAGCAGCTCCTCTCTCACTCCAAGGCCAAGTGTCCCCCCATCTCCGGGCCATTACGTGCCCCCAAGTAACTGGGACTTAGAGTAGTCTGTGGGGAGCGCCTGCAGGGAACGGCCTGGACTCGACGTGTGCTGCGGGTTCCTAAACCCAGTGCCCGGTGTCACCGATGCTGACGTATAGCGTGACCTCAGTTGGCCTGTGTGAAAATGAGGGCCATGGTTGGCGAGGCCTCTGGGCTTTCCAGCTCTGACTTTGCGAGGCTTCGATGACGAATGGAATTACGGGAGAGGAGCTGACATATCTGCAGTCTCACAAGAGGGAAATGGGTCAACCGTGGTCACCACTTTGGGGGATTAGTCATATCACGAACAGAATTCATGCATACTTTCAAATCCCTAAAGAAAGCAAGCAGGGAGGGCAAAAATAACACCAGTTGAAACTGATTGACTGTATTGAGATGCCGGGGACTCTCCTATGCATTTAAAAGAGAAGCATGCAGCGAATTTCCCAAACATGCCTGGACTTTGTTGGCAGCGGGTCTGGAAAGCATGGCTGAGCGCTGAGGTGTGTCCCTGGAGGACACGCCTGGCCCCGGGGCCAGCGGCTTGGGAAGCCTGGTTCCTACATGGCAATTTATTTGTGCGACTGCTGATTTTACTGCACAAATGACTCAGACTCAAATAGCACCAGGAGTTGGTGATTTTTTTTTTTAATTAGAGGAAGAGGATTCCAAAATAGAATCATAACTGAGGATGGAAGAGGTAATTATCCTTTTTTAAATCATCTGTGCATCCAGGGAAGAGGCACCATTATTTTTTAACTTTTTGAAAGTCTCCCTTTTGGCAAAATAACAAGCAGCCTCACATGGAGGGAGCGAGCCAGACACTCAAGGACCACATGAAGAAACCGGACCCGTAACTGGGGAGAGATGTTTCTGAAGCGACATCAGCAAGACCTGGTGAGCAATTAGTTGTGAGTGGGGGCTGCAGGCGGGTCAGGTGACTGTCAGGGTTCATCACTGCCTGAAATAGGATGAGGAGACTCTCAGGAGAATATACAGATTTGCATTTGAGCACTCAAGGGTCCTATGGAAAATGCCAGGGAAGATGTCCTGGAGGCAGGTGACTGCGCGCAGAACCCTGGCTGGAGGCAGGAGGTGTGGGCGTGGGGGTGGAAGTGAACTGGGTCACTCACTCCTTGGGTGGCTGGAGCCACATCCTCAGGCCTGGAGCTCGCTCCCTGGACAGGACACTCCATTCCAGGACACGTCACAGAATGGCAGAAAGCTAGACTGAGAACAGGGAAACACCACCCACTGCTCTTTCCAGTACCCACGTGTCCTCGAAGCACCACCCAATTCCTCTTGGAAGCTCAGTTCCTCCATCTCCATCTACGAAAGGAGACAGAGTCCTTCTAGCCTGAATACTCCACAACCAAGTGACTCGTAGGTGTGGAAAAATATATCAGAAAAGAGTGATTTCCATCTCAGTGCCCAGCTCTAAGTGCCCTAGCTACAGTGTGTGCATTCACTCATTTTTGGTGTGCATTTATTAAGCGCCATCTGTGTGATGGTGACAGAGCGGGTGTGACTGAGGACACTGAGTCGAGGAGTAGACGGCGAAAAGGGGATGGGACCTGGTGTCCACCAAGTGCCCTGACAGTGGCACTCACTTTTGCTAGGATCGCTCAGGGAGGGGCTGGCAGTTGGCCTGAGGTAGCTGAGAGGCTTCCAAGAACATGGTCTCAAAGGATGCAAGGGAGTCACAGTGGTAGGAGGCGACAAGTGGTGAGGCTAAGTGTGCAGGTGAGCACTGGGCCGTGGATGACCTGGAATTCTCACAAAAGGATGGGTTTTGTGCAATTGGAAGGGAGTAACCTGTCCGGATTCTGATCAGACATTGTCCAATGTCCTCCTAGCCAGGAATGACTATTCCAATGAACAGCATCTCCTCCCCAACTCTGCCTTGCAACTGGATGTGGTTATCTTGTCCCAGGGTGTGGTTCGACTCGGGCAGTTGAGGGTTTTTTTTTTTTTTTTTTTTTTTTTTCAAAGCTCTCCAGGTAATTATAATCTTCCACCCAGCTGAGAAATTGTGCTTTAGATTCAAACCCTCTATGTCACCAGTAGAAATGACCACCAGCTAGTGCCCACCCTCCTCTGAGATTGTGTCTGTAAGATTCATAAAAGTCAAAGAGCCATCGTCATTGTATTATTCGAAAAGCATATTTGAAAAACATGAGGATAAACCTAAAGCACTTGACTTTGATAGGTCTCTTATCCTCAGCGATCCTGGAGGCTGATGTCGATTCACACCCACTTTAGCTTTTGTTCAAACAAAGCAAATCTAAGCACCATCCACATAGCTGAACACTGGCAGCCCCGCTGACTGAGCAGATGCCCGGGGTGGCCTCCCTGTAGCCCTGTGCCCGTCCCAGAGAGCTCCACAGACCACGCCCACAAGGGGGCAGCTAGGACCTCGGCCTCCACCGAGCCAGCCGTGACCTGCACGGGAAATGCTCAGAGGATAGAAATGTTTCTGATACCTTTACACATGGCGTGCTGACACCTGCGCCAGCGGGTGCAGAGCCTGAGAGAAGCTTCCCTGTGCCACGGGGCTTGTGCTTTTCCTGCCCCAAATGTAACCTGCAGCACCTTTGAGATGTGCCACTAAACACAGCAAATAACTCGTTGCTATTAATTAGGATGAACACATGGAAATGTGACCATCGAGGCTTGCTTAGGGATCTGCGCCGTGACCCAGAAGAAGAGCTAAGGGCTGTATTAGGACTGAAAGCTCGTATCAGGCCCGGCACGCCTCCTGGTCGGGATCATGGGAAGGAGGCAGGAGACTCCAGCCTCTGCCCAGGTTGACACACCAGGCGACCTTGCACCAGTGCCTGTGCTGGGACTGAGTCCCCTACTGGTCTAAGAGGCGTTGGATTAAATATTGCCAAAATTCTTTTCCAGTTCTAAATTATATTTTTGTATTTTTCCTTCTGCTACAAAGGAAAATTTCTTACTTGGTTCAAATCCAGGCTGCTCCTTCCTGGCTGGCAGAGGCTGAGTTACCCCCAACCAGCCACACCCCAACTCAGTGACGGTGGCAGGGATGGGGGTATGAGATCTCCCGACTTAGTGGGACAAATAGAGCTTGAAGATGAGGAAGCACTTCCTTTAGGGGGGAACACAGAGGGTACATGGAAGCAGAAGGAATGGGGGACAGAAAAGGAGGAGCTGACCACAAGAAACCTTCCAATTACAAGGGCCCAGTTTTTATCCTGAAAGCATGTCAGGGAGCTACAGAGGATTCATGCATGTCGGCTCTTTGTTCCTATATCCGCGTATGTCTCTGCATTATGGGTGTGTGTCCTGTGGCTCACTTTGTATTGTGAATTTAATCATAAGAGTGGGAACTTAAAAAAAAAAAAAGGAAAAACGACCAAAAAAAAGGAAAAAGGAAAGAGACAAGTCTGTTATCTAAGTCAACCAGGATCTGTAAAAGAGAGGCGCCTCAGTGAGGGCAGCAATCTGACTGCTCCATGGCTGCCAGATATTTTTTCTTTCTTTTTTTTTCCCGAAGATTTTAATTCATTTATTTTTCTGGGGTGTAGGCCAGAGGTGTGGGTGGTGAGAGGACCCACCAGAGACAGAGCGGGGAGCAGAACAGGCAGATCCACTGAAATCCACTGCTGAGGGGAGCAGCAGGGAGACAGGAGAGGTCTGCTGCGCCATGTGGGTCAGCTCCCTGCCTGGGGATCGAACTCAGGCTTAGGGGTGACAGCCTGAAACTTAAACCCTAAGCCACCAGGGAGGCTCTGCAAGTTATTTTTTCAAGCCAGCCTTTTTGAAGTGGGTGCCTGGGCATCCAACTTAAGCCATGCACTTGTATTAGAAAAAAGAAAATTCAACTCTGGGGGTTTACCATATATTTACCTAATAAATCGTGATTAATACATGAAGTTAATTGATGTATGGCTAATAAATTATGCTATATGAGTGTGAAACAATAGTTGTAGATCACAGCTACATGCTAAGTGTTCATCTCTTCCCACAGCCCTCTCTGCCCATAAATATTACACATAAGTGGAAAATTTGCAACAATAACCATGTTGGGTCTTTAAGCTGAGACCTTCCCTCTGGAGCCCCGTTGCAGACCAGTGTATTCCACTGGAGTGGGACACTCATGCCAACCCCAGAGCCCATTTCCTTTCAGACATGGGTCAGCGTCTCCAATTAGCCCTTTTTCACCTGGGAGAAGAGCAGACTGAGGACACGGAGCAGAGAGCAAGTCCATTCAGCAGAGAAAGACGGAGGTGAGAGATGGCCATGAAGGTGACCTTCCTTCATTATCTCCCCAGTCACGCGGCCTCTCCCGTGCTCCCCAGGAAGCAGAATTCTCCCTCCTCTGTGCCCACAGGGACGTCTAGGCCACTTCCTTCCCCCCTGCTCTGCTCACACAGCAGGGAATGAATGCCTGGAGCTGGCCTCCAGCCGGGAGTGACTCTGTCTGAATATCTTTATGTCCTTAGTCCAGCACAGGACCTGGCATACTAAATAGCGAACTGAATTCTCCCAGTCCACGCACTTAGAATTAATTCAGGCCCTGCCAAATGCAAACAACCACGAGTGTGTGTCTGCCCTCCGGCAGTGGCATCGCTTCGTCAGGTGCCTCTGAGGGAAGGTTCCTGTTTCCCTGTAATGTCTCCACAAAGGGAGATTGTCATTCCCAGGGAGTGCATCCCAATTTTCTGCCAGAGTCTGCTGTCCTGCTCTCTGCCTTTTTGAACCAGCACCCCCACTGCTAAATTCAGAGGGCCTGGAAGACATCAGCCCAGCCATTTGCACATATTAAGCCAAGCCATGAAAATGACATCATGTCACTTTCTATTGTGCCCCTTATACTTGGAATAACATCCAAATTCCTGACTGGAGCCTGCAAGACCCAGCAGGGTCTGTTCCTGCATCCTCTCCTGCTCAGGCTCCTGCCAGTCAGGGCCTCACACACCGAGCCCCAGGCACGCTGGACCCTCGTGGCTAGAACATGACAAGCTCCGTCCTATTGCAAAAGCTGATGTTTACTGCTCCCTCCACTGGAAATCACCCTCCTGATGCTTCCAGTGACTGACTCTCCTCCTATGTCAAAAAGGGAATTTAAATGTCCTCTTTCCAACGAGTTCTTCCCTAGACGCTCTTTCCGAAGTAGGATCTGCCCTACTGTTCTCTCTCACAGCTTTGAGTCTACCTCTCGTACTGTGCTCATTTCAATAGTGACTGCTGTGGTTGGACACTTGTCCATTTTCTGCATCCCTGTTAGCATGATGCATGTCCACCCGGTCTGCTGTCAAGTCTCCGGCCTCAGCACCACAGCAGGATAACACAGGAAAGCGTTCCCGAGGGCTGACGTGGCTCAGACACTACTCTGCGAATTGCAGAGACACTGCCTCTTTTAATTGTCACCACAGTGCTAGGGGATAACTATGAGCCCCATTTTATCAACAAAAGAGGGGGCTTAAATGACTTGCCTAAGGTCACAGTGAGTGACATAATCAGACTTTGACCCCACACTGTCTTAATTAGGATTCAATTCAATTCAACATGATCATACTCCAGAACTAGAGCTCTGAATAGATGTTAAAAGTGACATTGGCAGGTCTCCCCATCCATGATTGTGTATTTCTAGAAGACAGGCATCACGCCATAGATATCCTTTTGGTGCTTCCCAACACGCACAACAGAGCCGGGGCTAGAGTAACTGACTTGATGCTTTGAAAAAAGGTGGAGTTCAATCATCACATCTCGGCTGTTCATCGTGCCGAGTGGAGGGACACTAGGCTTGTGATCAGATCGGCCTGCAGAATGGACACTGGGAGTTATTAGCCCAACTCTTCTCTTACAGACACTCAAGTCCTTGTTCCTTAGCCAGGCACATATGGTCCTCACGACCTGCCCTTGCTTGTCCCCATCTCATCCCCAACCTGCCCTTGCCAATCCTCCTCGGCAGCCACAGGCTCCGGGGCCTGGAGACCTTGCCCTGCCAAGGAAGTTGGGAGGGCAACCTGGGAGAGTCAGGCAAAATGGAGCGCTAAAAAGCTACCAGCTGAAGTCATTCTCCGGTTCCTAATTGTCCATGCAAGCCTCCAGGCTTGGAAACCAGCTGCACCAAGCTCCCAGGGAGAACCTCTGGCAACTTCACATTTCCCTTCTCGTGAGCTCTCATTATGAACTCAGACCACTGGGAAGCCTGGCTAGCAAATGGGCTGCTATTTGGTGCACCCAGAGTCTAAGGCGTGAAAAGCCCCACTACCCTTTCTCCAGTTCCCCCACCTGGTTCCTCCCGTTCTGCCCCGTCCCCCTCTGTCTTTCTCTGCTTGTGCAAACCCCCTATGCCAAGATCTATGCTTAAGCAGAAATAGAATGCTAGAAGTTATTTTATTCATTACAAACAATGGCCTGGTTTTCGTCTTATTATGAAACCAGTGCACATTTACAACCAGTGGCATGGGTCTGTTTTTTCTCATTTGAAAGAATTTCGAAGTTCTCTGACTCTGCCCTGGTGTCCTTTCCAGGTTCAAGATCTTGGCCTGCAGAGCTCATTAACCCTCCCACGGTTTGCACTGTTTAAAAGTCCTGTGCTGAGCAGGCACCCACATTCAGTGCTTTCACTGTGCACCTCAGCTTGTGTCTGCAGCGTGGGTGGGAGGACAAGGTGACTGCCGGGCCCTGCCCTCCAGAGACAGGAATCAGGAGGCTTTCCCAGACCTCGGCTGCCCTGACATTTCAGTCTTCATCTCCTCCCCCCGAATCAGAGGGACACCCATGTGCATAGGTACCCTGGCATTGTTAAGACCTCTTTCTGATTTTAGATCTTACAGGAAGGACTCATCTTTCCCCTGAAGAAGGGGAAACTTTATAATTTCTAATGCCCAGGCAGAGCAAGGGATATCTAAGGACTCTGAAATAACATGGCAGGAAATTGAGATTCACTTACTACATATAAAGTGATCGAAAATCCTCCTTTTCGCTATCTCTTTCCCCTTGGGTCTGTGGCTCACAAACTGTGGAGCATAAATCCTGGAGCATAAATCCAGCAAACCAGGCTGGAATATCAATAAACCCACATCGACCCGAGGCAGGAACTCAGCTTGCAGCGTGGGGAATTTTTTTTTTAGACATTGGTTGGCAGCCAGGTTGATGAAAGGAGAAACCAAAGAGAATAACAGCTTTGCAGCAGCAAAAAATAAAAATTTTTAAAAAAAATAGAGTTAGAATTCAGGAAATGTTATCCATGAGTCTGTAAATTCACGCGGAATGAAGCTGGGTGTGGGGGTTAGGGGGAGCTCCCTAATAAAGTTTAAACGCCATTTCAACATCACAAGACCCAGGTGTGGATAGTTCCCAAATTAGATTGAATTGTGTCTCTCCCAAAATTCATGGGTGGAAGTCCGACTCACCAGGATCCCCAGTTTATGGCCTTATTTGGAAATAGCGTCTTTACAAAGGCAATGAAGTTAAAGTGAGACCTTTAGGGTAGTTGTTCATCCAGTGTGACTGGTGACCTTATAAAAAGGGGATATTTAGACATAGACACTCTTAGAGGCTGACATGGTGAAATGTAGGAAGAAGGCAGCTCCCACAGGTCAGAGAGAGGCCGGATTCCCTCCCTCACAGCCCTCGGAAGAAACCTCCTGCTGACACTTTGTCCTCAGATGTCCAGTCCCCAAAGCTGTGGAACAGGAAACCCAGGCTGTTTGAACCAGCTTGGGGTGCTTTGTTGTAGAATCCCTAAGAAAGCAATATAGCAAGATTTCAGAAATGCCAGAAACAATGTGGCCGTCTTTTTCTGAAGGCGCCACTACTTTTAACTCCCAAATGGGGTCTATTTAATTCTCTGCACTCTTTGTCATTCTTCGAGTAGTTTATCTACCTATATAATAAGTATGTGTATAAAATAATAACTGATTTGTATTATCATTCTGTAATAATCAAAACTGCCGTGAGAACATCTCATCAACGTGAAAAGCAAGCTTGACAAAGGTGAAATAATACAATTCTACCTAAAAAACAAAGAAAAATACATTTGACTCCTTTCCAATAGATTCTTTATGGAAAATTGTAGCAATTCCATCAGTCTGCTGGTCGAGTGGGAAATAGACATCATGGCACCTTCCTCCCTTGCTCCCCGGTGTCATTTTCATGGACACCAAGACGGAATTAAGGAAGATTCTGGGTCTGTGTTGCTTAAGAGCTGGCAGCAGGCATGTATAGAATCAAAGTCTTAGAGGTTATTTTCACAAGCTGCAGCTACCACTGCCACCTCCCAGGACAAGAATCCCAATTTCTTGCCATTTTCTTCAAAAGTTGAAAAAATTAAGTCTCCCTCTTCCAGCCAGTGTTTCAACATTTATGAAGCTCCTACTGTGTCTTCAGGATGTGCCAGGGAGCAGATGCTCTAATAAGATACAATCTTGTCCCTATGTAGCCCCCCCCTTAGGAAAGATGCAGACATTACAGGGGACCACGATAATACTGGGTTACCCAAGGCAGGAACATCAAGCAAGAGCCTCTAATTGAAAGCAGGGAGCCAAAAAGCCCTTCTGAGAAGTGCCTTGGAGCAGAGGAATGGGCCAGGCAAAGGCATGTTAGCAGGAAAGCAGGAGAAAAGGCACCAGCGAGAGGGGCTCTGTGCATGTGTGTGTGTGTGTGTGCATGTGTGTGTGCACAAGCATGCCCAGATTGTAAGGGCACAATGGGAGTGAAGGGTGGGTAATTTGTGGCGAGGAGCAACAGTGATAGACCAGAAACAGCTTGAGTTGCAAGCGTGATAAAGAGAAAAGCAAGCATGATAAAGAGAGCGGCATGACATGCAGCTGGACCCGGTGGCAGGACCCAGACTGAGGAGGACATTTACTTCCAAGGAGATTTAAGTGATTTACCCAAGGCCACTTCACTGCTTAGCAGAGATGAGACTTAGGTCTTGAATCTCCCAATTTAGTGCCACCTCCACTAAGTAATAATAATGACTGCCATGTATTACAGTTACCATAAAACACAGCATAATGCATTAGATCATTTCATTTTTACAACAGCCCAGTGAAATAGTTATTATTATAACCAACCACACCTTCCCAATGACAACCCCGAAGCAGGGGAGTTTATTGCTCAAAGTTGCACAGCTGGCAAGCGATTATGGGTTCTCTCAATTACTATTTCACAGTTCCTGTGTGTTGACTCCTGTGGCAAGAGAATGAAATTTTTGAGATAAGGGAAAAAATAATATGTATATGCAATACAGGTTATCTTTCTATTGTTTTTGAGAAGAAGAGTAACATTTTATCCATTTAATACTCAACAATAGTGAGAATTTACACTAATTTCAGGGGTGCTTAATATTTGCCTTCAGTGGCACCAGCATAACAGAACCCAAACTGATTTCTCTCTTTTTCAATTTTGCAAGTCCCACAACTACGATGTCCAAAGGTCCATTTTGGTCAGATTTATGCTGAGGCCTTTATCTTTAAGTACCTCCAATCTATTATGAGATCTAACATAAAGGGGTGTTCTAAGAAGGAGATGTGATTTAAGAGACGGAAAACTAGTCAGCATTGAAAAGTATCATACGCTATAAAAGGTAGAGCTGGGCAAGAGGATTACATCACATGTGCTCTAATTCCTTGCTGTTCTCTATCAATATTTGGCAAAGTGTGTGAATAATGTGAGTTCATGAATAGGAATGATGACTTCCAAAGAATTAATAAGTTTTTGACCTAATGCTGAATGAATGTGTGTTCCATGCTTGATGCTCTGTAAGGCAGAGAAATCACAAGGCAATACACTCCTTTCTTGATGGACAGCCAAGGCAAGGGAGGGAGAGCATAAGAGGATGACTGATATCTTAGATTGGCAGAGATGAGGCCAAGAGGAAGAGAAGGAACTGCACAGACATTCACCAAAGATTGGCAGATCAACATGCAAAGGAGCGACAGAAGAAGAGGTTGTTTCTAGAAAATTGACCAGTTATTGGTGTTGAGCTTGTAGTCATGGGAAGGGGTTAAGAGCTGGTGTATCTACCTAAGAGTGGGCAGATAAAGAGTTGAACAAGACAATGAGAAATAAACCCACACTTACATGGTCAGATAACCTATGAGAAAACAACCAAGAGTATACAATGGAGGAAGGAAAGTCTCTTCAACAAAGGGTGTTAGGAAAACTGGATAGCTGCTTGCAAAAGAATGGAAGTAGACCACTACCTCACACTATATACAAAAACTAACTCAAAATGGATTAAAGACTTGACTGTAAGACATGAAACCATAAAATACACAGAAAAAAACATAGAGAAAATTCTCCATGATGATGGCTTCAGGGATTTCTTTGGGAACTGGACTTGATGGCAGTGGCAACAAAAGCAAAAATAAACAAATGAATCTACATCAAACTAAAATGTCCTGACAGTGAAAGAAACTAATTAAAATGAAATTTTACCCTATGAAGTAGATGAAAATATTTACACATCATATACCCAGCAAGTGGTTAATAGCCAAGATCTGCAAAGAAATTATACAACTCAAGAAAAAAAAAAAAGATCCCAATCAAAAAATGTCGGAAGAAATACATAGATACTTCTGCAAAGACAACATACAGATGGCCAACAGGCTCATGAAAAATGTTCATCATCACTTATCATCAGGTGAGTCAAGTCAAAACTACAATGATATACCAATGCACACCTGTGAGAATGGCCCATACAAGAAACAGCAAGTGTTGGCAAGAGTGTGGAGAAAAACAAATCCTCCTACACTGTGGGTAGGAATGTGGACTGGTCTAGAGCCTATGGAAAGCAGAATGGAGGTTTCTCAAAATATTAAAAATAGGTTGATCATGCAATCCAGCAATGCCACTCCTAGGCATCTACACAAAGAATGCAAAACCACTCATTCAAAGGGATGCATGCACTGCCATGTTTAGTGCAGCACTATTCACAATAGCCAGGTAATGTACACAACTTGTGATCCAAAGGACAGATGAGATGCTGGAGAATAGGTGGTATATCCACACAATGGAATAGTATTTGGCTATTAAAAAAGAAGAAGATAAAATCTTGCCTTTTGCAACAACATGGATGGAACTAGAGGAGATTATGCTAAATTAAGTTAAGTCATAAGGAGGAAGATAAATACTGGGCAATTGCATGCATATGTAGAATATAGAGAAACAAAACAAAGAAACAGACAAAAGTAAGTCAAAACAAAACCTAGAAATCTGGCTGTGGAACTGAGAGGGGGTAAAGAGAGGAGGGGAGGGGCCCACCAGGCCATGATGGAGGGTTCTAGATGACTTTGTGGTGGATGTGCCATGGCAACATACATCGGAGAGTGTGAATTTAGACATCTACAGTGTTCTAAGCCATTTATCGCAATATAAAAAAAAATACAATAAATAAATAAAAGCTGAATGCAAATAAAATAAAATAAAATGAAGAGGTGTTGGGCCTCCCTGGTGGCACAGGGTTAAAGACGGCGCTATGAAGCAATCCGCAGCCACTGCAGCATGAGTTCGATCCCTGGCCGGCCAAGGAGCAACCCACATGGTGCAGCAGACCTCTCCAGCCTCATATACTGCTCCCCTCAGCAGTGTATTTCAGTAGATCTGCCTGTTCTGCTCCCCACTCTCTCTGGTGAATTCTCTCACCCCCTGTACCTCTGGCCTGTACCCCAGTTTTTGTATGCATAAATAAATAAATCTTTAGTAAAAAAAAAAAAGAAGTCTTGACCAAACCATGTACTGGGTCTTAACATAGGGAAGGACTGGTTCAGAAGCAAGTCACAGAAAACCTTGGAGGGAACTTCCATGTCCTCAAAGTCAAATTCCAGCTGAATCAAGCCTCCTGAGTTAACACCAGACAACCACACTTAATGTTTGAGCCCAAGCAGTTACGTCACTTCCTTAGTCTTCAGTTTGGTCTATAAATTTATGATAACTAATAATCCTGATTTGATGCAGATTTATGAACAGAAAATGGCGTAATTTCTGTAAAACACTGAGCACATCCCCTACCCAGAGTAAATACTCCACAGATATTAGCTCTGATTATTATTATTGGAAGAGCTGACATCTGAGCCGGGCTATGAAAGATGAAGAGTATTTTGCTAGGTGGAAAAGGGTGGGGGGTGACATTCCAAAGAGCAAGATTAACATTGCAATTGATTTTCCAGGCCAAGAAGAAAAATACCTCTTTTGTGAAAAATTCCTTTTTTTACCTGACGGTTGGAAAAAAACAAGCCAAGAATTTCACATGGGAAATAGGATCTGAAACTCCACCTTTCGTTTGGAAATTCAGGAGATATAAGTTTGCATTTTATTATTCTCAGTTGGTTAGTCGTTTCTTTCTCTTAACCTCTATTCCTCCTCTCACTCCCCCAAAATGCTTTGCAAAAGCATTTTGCTCTCAAGCCAAGAAATGAATAAATGACTTTGGCACATGAAGGGTTGATAGAGGGATGCAGTAAATGAAAACAGAAGCTGTTCAAGTTGATCAGACCCTTAGTCGCTTTATTTGTCAAGCGCGTCTAGAGTTTCCACTCCGTGCCAAGCATCATGCTTGTGCAGAGAATGTGAAAGTACTGACATCATCGTCGCTGTCCTTGAGGGGCTCTGACTGGTGAGGGAGAAGGACAGGTAACAGGCCATCACGATTTCAAAGGACAAAGGGAAAACGCAGGGCAACTGTCGTAACAAGCCCACTTTTGAGGGCCAAGAGGAAAGTCACACACGATCTAAAATCAATATTAACATCCTTCAAATCCCCCTCTGGAAACAATGTTGGAGTTACACCAATGATCTCAGAGGGAGGTCGTTCTCCAACCTGGTGTGCATTGTACAGTGGGCAGAACTGAGTTCACATAAAGCCACAGAGCACTTCTTCCCAAGGATAACCACATCTGTTAGAACCTTTTCCTCTCACCCTATGTTCAAGCTTTCAATTTCCTCCTTCTGAAAGAAGTTTAATCAGGGCTGAATTAAATTAGAAGTGTTAACACTGTGATAATTACCACTGCTTTCAGAAGAATTATCTCCAATAATGAATTTTATTCATCAGCCCTAAATGCAGTTTTGATCCTACCATCTCCTAATGTGGCGGAAGCAGCCTGGAGTCGGATTTCCATACTGAATTGTGGCTTTCAGGCATTCATCACACACCACGGGCTTGTATCCAGCATAGAAGGTACATCCAGTCGCTGCTCATCTGAGTGTTAAAATTCAACGTGCAGTCACACAGCTGCCCAAGGATTCTTGAATTTAATGAAGATGACTCACGGAGCCGGGGGTTAGGAAGTACAGATTTGGAGATTGTCGAATGTTGGGAAAATGAGGGGAAGAAATGTTAATCAGGACTCTTCATGGGGCAAGTCTTAGGAGACAGGATTTTTCTATTCCAGTCCTACTGACTCTTTTCCACTAATGAAGTTGAAATACATCTTGGGCACAAGCCCAGGAGGTAAGTCAGACAGACGTGTCCCCTGACCCCCAGCCCACCATCTCCTTCACCTATTGCTTGTATGTTCCCTAAATTCACTAAAGCTGCCATTTTCTCACATATAAAATGAGTTTACAAAATCCAGCCTGTAGAGGGGTCATGATGATAAAATAAAGAAATACTTTCCAATTGCCATAGACATTAAAAAATAAAATAAGACATGCCGTGCTATTATGTACTTATTTATCCCCAGAATGGATTGAGAGCAGCGTCGATGCACCACAATTTTGTGTGTCCCATGTTCTAACACAGTGGGGGCATTGTTAAATTTGATAGTTTTATGGTAGGGATAACTATGTAAGATGCTTGGATGTTTGAAATTCTCTTAATCATTTTTCACTTTCACTACTACCAGCATGTAACTCACTTTCTACACTCTCTAAGAAAACCAACATCTGAGAAAGGTAGAAACTGGAAATATGTAAATGAAAGTGTACAGAGTTTCAGATGCACGAGGCATTGCTCCTCCTTGGACTTCAGTTTTCCCTTCATATAATGGGAAGTCTGGACATGGGATATGTTAAATGCTTTCTAGTTCTAAATGTCTCCTGGGAAGGAAGGAAGCCAGTATTTAGTCATGCTTACTCTGTGCCAAATCCTGTAGAGCATCTACACATGTTTTCTCACTTAATTCATTTCAAAAGCACTTTGTTTTGGAAATTTTTATGACAATTTTTACAGGTGAAAGAACAATGGCTAAGAGTTCTTTAGTCAGAGATTGTTTCCATTGCAAGAGACAGAAATTTACTCACACCAACAAAAGCAAAATCTGGCTCCTTGTCAGGACCAGAGAAAGGTCACATGGAATCCAAGGAGAAGGTAGGGCTGTGCTCAGACTGACCAGTGGCATCCAGGACTTTTCCCTCTGGATACCAAGTGCAGGGTACACCGCCTACGTGCTCCAAAACCCCAAACTGGCAAGAATGAGAGAAATTGTTTCTGTGCTCACTGACCTTATCTATCTATCTCTTTATGGAACATTTTTGATGATTTCCTTTTGATTTTGTATGTTAAAATATATCAGATACTTAAGAATAAAGTTTTGGTCACTGACCTAATAGAGTTCTTATCACTCCATTTTTGGAAAGTGATGCAGAAACTGTAACAAAGTGTTCAATACACTTGGTCAAGGATGTTATGCCAGAAAACAAGTGATGCAAATAAAAAATTTAATGGGCTATAAGAAAAATAATCTTGTTTGACAATCTTTTTAAAAAAAATGCTTTGAATATATCATCCCACTACCTCCCGTGAGGTTTCTGCTGAGAAATCTGCTGATAGCCTTATTGAGACTCCCTTGTATGTAATGAGATTTTCTCTTCTGCTACTTTTAAAATTCTTTGTCTTTGATTTTCAAAAGACTAATTTCAATGTGTCTCAGTAAAGATATCTTTGGGTTGTATCTACTTGGGGTTCATTTAAATTCTTGTACCTGTATTGTCATCTCTCTCCCCAAAATTGGGAAGTTTTCAACCATTATTTCTTTAAATAAGTTTTCTGTCTCTTATTCTCTTCTCCTTCCATAATTCTTATAATACGGGCATTGATTTGCTTACACATTTATAAATCTACATTTATAAATCTACAGGTTCTTTACTCTTTTTTATTCTGATTTCCTTTTCATCTTATGAGTAGATAATATCAAAAGAGCTGTCTTCAAGTTTGCAAATTCCTTCCTCTGCCTGACTGAGCCTGATGTTGAAGCTCTCTATTGTAGTTTTCATTTTATTCATTGTATATTTCAGCTTCAAATTTTCTGTTTTATCCTTTTTTATTATTCCAATTTCTTTGTTGAATAGCTTGTTTTGTTCATGTATTGTTTTCCTGTGATCACTGAGTTATTTGTTCTCTTGAATCTTGCCATGCTTCCTTAAAGTAATTATTTTGAGTTACTTTTTAAGTAGCCCACAGATCCCCATTTCTTTGGAGTTAGTTACTATAAAATTATTATTTGTGGTCCTTTGGTGCTTGTTGGTATCATGTTTCCTCTCTTCTCTATGTTTCTGATGACTTTAAATTGATGTTGTCCATTTTGAGGGCATGGTCACCTCTTCTAGATTTTTCACATTGTCTTCAGTGGATGGAACGCAACAGCTTTGGTTTCTGGGAAGGCACAGTGGCATATTGTTTGTGTAGTTCCTTAGCTAAGATCAACATCTATGCAAGTAAATTCAAGATATATGAAAAGAGGCCAATAAATAGAAACAAATCTATCAGGAAAATAATAAAGTAGCATAGGCAATGATGTATAAACATAAAGGAGAGCATTAATAATTGTGCATTAGAAATTTTACAAATCAGATAGTTTTTGAGAATTTTTTTTAAAGATTTATTTATTTATTTATTTATACAAGCACTGGGTATAGTCAGAAGCATGGGAGGGTGAGAGAATCCTCCAGAGCCAGAGCGGGGAACAGAACAGGCAGACTGACGAAATACACTGCTGAGGGGAGCAGCGGACGTGGTCGGAGAGGTCTGCGTGCCATGTGGGACCCTCGCCGGCAGCCGGAGATCGAACCGGTGCTGCAGAGGCTGCAGGCAGCTTCACAGCCCAGCGCTCAACTGCTGCGCCACCAGGGGAGGCCCGAGAATATTTTTAAAACCTATGTAGATAAATCTACATCAATTGAAATATAACCTTCTATATAAGTCCTTAGTGGCACCAAAGACAGAAAGCTTTTTATGAAAGCTAGAAAATGGTTTTTATCTATAGTTTATATATGCATTTATTCATTCTCCAACATGTTCTAACTACTCATTATTTGCCAAGTAAAGACCATAAGACATAGTAGTTGCCTGAAAAAAATACTCATATTCTGGGAAAGACTTAGAGAAGTCAATTAAAAATAAATGTAAAAAAATATATGTAAAAAAATGTATGTAAAAAATAAATGTACAAAGAAATAAATTGATCCAGACTAGGAGGTAAAGATAACTTTAACTTTGAAACACATTTGAGAAGTGGACAATGTTACTTTAATGTTTTCTTGATTTACAATGCACAGTAAAGTACGATAATTGGAGTTGCATTTACACAGACCTAGGTATCAGCCCCTAGTAGTATGATTTAAGATGCATTCTCTCAGCCCCAATTTCCTCATCTGAAAACTAGGTAAAAAATGAACCAATCCCATACAATTCATTGAGATTGTGAAGCATAACTCACTAGAAAATACTCATTATGTTTTAACTATTATTTTTATTGTCATTACTTGTAGCAAGTTTTCCACCAATTAATTTCATTCAAAATGAAAAGAGATATTGACATACTAGCAAATCATCCAGTGCGCCATCTTCTGTTGTCATGATGGCTGCATAAAGGATCAACGTTGGGTCTCTTGTATCCTGCAACCTAACTTTGTTTCATCCTCATATTTCCGAGCAGGGTTACAGATAGGATAAAAGTAAATCTGAGTGGCTTTAGCACAGAGAGACAGTAGGCACCCAAAGGAATCCCTGTTTACCAAAGGGAATCCTCCCTGTTAAAACACCTGAAACATTACCTATCTAGTGAAAGTCCTCCATAAGTTCTTGCCAAAGAAATAGAAATAAATGAATAAATAAATGATAAGTGGATGCATGACCAAACAAGTGTATGAATAACTCTTTCTTTTCTGAAGTTTACCAAACTGAAAAAAGCAAAGACGTCAGTCTGAAATCTTCACCGTTCTTCAGGGTCAGACCCATGAGCACATACTAAGTCTTGTTGTCCCTAGTACTGGGCTTCCACGTGCATTTTCTCTGTTCACTTTCTCACCAAACAACCCTCTGGATTAAGATGGCATTATGCTCTTCCCCCCACCCCACTTTTGAGTTTGAAAATGAAAGTCCAGAAAAGTGAAGTGTTTCTCTAAGAAGTATACTTTTGATTTGGCAGAGTTTGATTCCAGTTAGGTTCATTCTCTGTTTAATGATGCAGCTCTTAAAAGACTGTGAACTCAAAACCATTCCACAAAAATGTTCTACTCTTTTACTTTCACTTTTTCTCAATTTAAGGTTCAAATACCTACCAGTTACTTATTCCAGAAAACTAAGCATCCACTGAGACTTCACACACACACACACACACACACACACACACACACACAAAACCCTCGCCAACTGCCTTAATCTAATGAATTACCAACATTCACCAATTTCCCCTTCTGAAAATTACAAATATCCTTCCATTCTCCATCCTGCATGATACTCTCTTTGTTTGGTCCATTGTCTTTTTCCTTGCCCAATTTAAATACCTTATCACTGATTTTGAATGCTCTAATCAACCATCTAAATTCATCTTCCATACAGTAGTCACAATGACCTTTCCAAGACCATGGATGATCACCTCATTGTCCTGCTTTCCATTCTTTAATCACTCCTCTTTTCTCATAAGAAAAATATGTTTGATATTTGAAGCCTATCACATTATGATTCCTCCCACTTAGTCCATCTTCATTCCCTACTGATTGCTCTGTCCCCACTCTCACCCATTGCTTACTACAAGTCAAGAGCTGTTCTCAGTGTTTTATATCAATGAATTCCTTATGAGGTAGTTACTATATTATACTGTGAAATCTGTGTGAGAAGAAACTATGTGACCATGTGTTATTCAACTATTGATTCTCGATGCTAACATAGGGTCTAGTTCACAATAAGTACTCAGTGAACATTGTTAGTTGGATGCTTTGGTGGATGGGTGGGTGGGTGGGTAGGTGGATGGATGGATGGATGGATGGATGGATGGATGGATGGATGGATGGATGATGGATAAGGATGGATGAATGGGTGGATGAAGGATGGATGGATGGAGGATGGATGATGGATAAGGATGGATGGATGGATGGATGGATGAATGGATGGATAAAGGATGGATGGATGGAGAATGGATGATGGATAAGGATGGATGGAGGATGGATGGATAGATGGATGGATGGATGAATGGAGGATGGATGGATGGATGGATGAAGGATGGATGGATGGAGGATGAATGATGGATGATGGATGGATGGATGGGTGGATGGAGACAATATAGTGTGAAGGTGTCCAATGCTGATACTAAAAAATAATCTAAAATTATATTCTAAGGTGATACTTGGAGCAGTTAATCAGAACAATGTCCTCTTCATCTTCCCCAATCTGAAATCTCTAAAAGCAATCATATATTCATCATATTGGTTGAAACATAGATCTACCGAAAACTCCAAAATATAAAAATGAAAAATCGATTGTGAATAGAGGCAAAATGTTACTTTTTCCCTCCTTTCCCAAGATTTTATGCAATCTTGCTAAGTCACCCAATGAGACCATCACCGTCAATCATGAAGTCTATATGTACAATACTTGCTTTCAACCTGGACCAAGGAAAGCTGACTTACCATAAAGAATAGTTGTTTCTGGAATCTCTCAGTAATTGAGCTGATTTGCATTTTCCCTTCAACATGAACTGATTTTAAGTGGGAGAAAAAAATCAGCTTCTGTTTTGTACTCTAATGGGAGGATGAAAGTTATACAACCATGAATTCCACTGATTAGATATTCCTGCTCATTTTCTGCTGTCTGCTAGCCATTTGGTAGCATTTTAATTTAACTTTCCACTTGCACATTCTCCATTAATATTTATGAAATGATTACTAGCTGTGGCTCAGTCTCTGAAAACTGGATTTGAAGCATTCGGCAAAAAACATTTGCTAGTAGTTGTGAACAAATAATGCTATAACAAGCTGTTAGGAGGCTTTCATTTCTTAATGTATCTCAGTATTTTTTCCATGAAGCTGAGATAATTAAAAAGCAGTGCGGGCCTAATCAGCAGGTAGAAATGTTAATAATTACACTAAGCATTGTATATTGCAGGAATCCTTAGACCAAATCCAATTCCTGACCTTGAATAGAATCTGTGGAATCTTAAATGCCCATTAGATAAAGACAAAGCTTTGTTCCTAGAACCTACATTATCATCATCACAACAACAAGGGTGTGTAATGATCATGTATTTCTAAATTTATCCTCACAACAACTTTATGAGATGGATATCACCATTCCTCTTTTACAAATTAGAGTTTTTAGAATAATAAAGCTTGAGTAATGCCATTCATTTAATAAACACTGTCTGAATAGCAGTCAGTGCTAGACTCGGCACCCATTCCTTGCGCCTAAAGGGTATGCATTATAGCAGGCCAGCTGATCGATCATGGTCTCTGCAGGGATGTGGATCTCAAATAACAAGGTCTTTGCAATGTTGTGAGGGGAAAGACTGACAACAGTATACAGGTCTGTGCCAAGTACAGTATGAAACCAAAAAAGGAACTAATCAAAACCGAAACAAAGAACAGGAAGGGGTTACCGGAGCGTTAAGAGATTTTAGAATCTGAATCCTAATAACAAGTAAACAAAGTAGACAAGTTAACAAATCCCTGAGGACACATAAACAAACAGAATACCTTAACTTCTCAGGGAACCCCACTGACTTAATCTATGACAGCAAAGAGCCAGGTGGTGGGCAGCCTAGAAAAAAAGGCATGAACCACGCCACAATCATCTTCTATTGGCATCAAGTTTTATTTCCCAGGTGATAAGGAATTGTTTATAAAAATTAAGCAGGGCAGTGAAATGACAAGATGAATGAGTTGAATAGGTTGTCTCATCACAAGGGCCAACCATAGTAGAAAGTAACAGAGAAGAGGCAGGGACCTGGCAGTTCAGGGAGAGTGACTAAGGCTTGAACTTGGCTATGGGTTGGTGACAACGGAGGCAAGGTCAAGGTGCCAGGAAGTGGGAGAGCCCATTATTGGACCAAATCTTCTGGTTCCAAATGGTACTTTCCACCTTGCAGCTTCTAGATCACACAGGCTTTAAACCTGTCTTCTACAGTCACAAAAAACCAGAAAGACATCGTCAAAGGAAGACATGATCCCACCTGATGGCAGAGCTGAAGGAGCCCCTTTCCATAATGAGGCCAGGTAACATTGATCGGGCTTCTCTCAGGAGTCTCCCGTGTGCAGGGCCAACGTATGGCAGAATCAGACCGCATGAGCCCTACGGCCTCTCATCCCTTTTCTCCCAGTCAGAATGATCACATTTTCACTGACAGCATAAAACATAATCTCACTCCAAGGTGAGCTGTCACAGGGAGACCTTGGACACCAGAGAATTCATCTCTGATGGTGGAAATTCCAGAGCTTTAAGAGATAGTGGAAACAACTGGGGCCATGCTGGGAGGCTAGGTCCATACCACTCTGCAGTCAACTAGGGGGGCCTCCAGGACAGGCCCACTTCATGCAATTGAATACTCCCTTGAATACAACTCTGCTTCCACTGATTTGCGCCAATTGGGAGTCATTTCATTCCCTAGAAAGCCCCATGTAAAATACAAATGTCTCTGAGAGGCAAACTCACAGGGCCATTAGCCAATATTATCAGAGAGTAATGATTACGCTGCTTTGTAGGGGGGTGTTGGGTGAAGGGAAATAGAACAGCCAGCCCATGGGCTCATTGGCAGCAGAGAGACAAGGACTCATAGAAGGAAAGAGCTGCTTCAAGCTTCCAGGCACTGCTGAGGTGGCACTGTTTGGGGAAGCGGTAGACTCACATTTATACATGGACATGCCTGCACACATGTGCACACGCACATGTGCACACACATCTCTGGAAGGATCTGGAGGAATCACCCACCTGTGGATGACTTTCTATCATGGGTAGTTGTCCTATGGTGACCACATTGTTCAAACCCAAATCAAAACTCATGATCAAAATGTCTTCCTTTAACTCTCCTGCACTGCTGGTGGGAGTGCAAACTGGTCCCACCACTATGGAGAGCTGTGTGGAGATTCCTCAACCTGCTAAAGATGGAGCTTCCACATGATCCAGCAATTCCACTCCTAGGTATTTATCCAAAGGACACAGAAACATTAATTCAAAAGAGCACCTGCACCCCTATGTTTATAGCAGCACTGTTTACAATAGCTAAGCTTTGGAAACAACGCAAATGCCCAAAAGTAGATGACTGGATCAAGAAGATGTGGTGCATATACACCATGGAATATTACTCAGCAATTAAAAAAGATAAACTTATGCAATTCACAGCAACATGGGTGGCTCTGGAAGGGATCATGATCAATGAAATAAGCCAGAAAGAAAAAGAAAAATACCGGATGGTCTCACTCATAGCAGGAATCTAGAAAACCTAAACAAGGGACCAGGAAAAAGACTAATTTTAATAACGTAAAAATCAAAATCAACAAGCAACTATAAACCAGAGACACACTACGCAGGGCAGAGGGGAGGGAGTAGGATCAAAACAAGGGGGGTGGGAACTATGCGGGGACTATAACCAAGATGAAAATGCATACATTGCGCAAAAATGAAAAATGATGTAAAAAGTGTATAAAATAAAAAAATAAATAAAAAGAAAAAAGTCTCCCTTTAATTATTTTTCTCTAGTGCAATAAAGATGTTTAATAAAGTCAAGGGTTGGTCACAACTCAGCTCACCTGATGCCAGAAGAGGCGTGGTTTTGCTCCCTCTTCATTTGACCAAAGGGATCATGGTGCTTTGGTATAAAGCCCCTCTCTCCTCCTCAAAATAACTGCTTCTAAGCTATTTTGTCTTCTTTTAACACAGTGAAATGGGATCATGAAAACTAGGATTGGGCTCCAACAGACTGAGTTCCTATCCCAACAGCTATCAACTCTCTGACCCAGGCCAACTTCTCCCCCATTATTGAATGTGGGGGTTCCCAACTGGGAGGCGAGGACTACGGAGCCTCGTCTAGAGCCCCTGGTATATCCCTCCTCAATAAATGTTTGCCCCATTCCCTCCTTTTCTCCTTCATTTTCCCAGCCTGGGAAATCCCAGGACCAGGGCTCCCAGCTCCAGCCTGTTTCTAGCACTGGGACCTCCCGCTGTTTCTCATCTCTGACATTTACTGAAAATGCTTCAACATCCAGTTCCAACGTGAGTGCAGGCCTGTCTGAAATGTACGTGATTTTCATTTGCATAGAAGCAAATATGCTGGTACTGTTTCAGATTAAATTGCAATGTTTCACGGGAGGCCACGGTTTCTTTCACTTGGCTGTGTTTTTTTTTTTTGTTTTTTTGTTTTTTTTTTAATATTGTACTGTTTATATATTTCTGTAGTTTCTCTGAAATCAATAATAGAAGACCCATTATTTTCAATACTTGTCTTGGCACTTAAAAAAGAGAAATGAGGATATTAATGTTGGAACTTAAAATATGCGCAGTGAGGAAGGAAGCACTGATCATTTTTCATTTATGCATTTTGAAACAGTGGGCCTGAAGTGGTAATATATTTATGAGCTGCTTCAAGAATGAACGCAATTATTAACTGGGCAGCATGAAAGAGAATTGATTAACTGAAGAGCTATTTTCTATGCTTCAGATGCCTCACACCACCTTGCAAACACTTGGGGAAAAAATCCTCTGCTTTCCAGGGGGGCTCAATTCAGTTCAACATCGACACCAAAGTAGCACAAGAAACGTGGATGTCATTTATCAGAAAAATCACATGTTCAGCTCTTCATTCATGCCCCTTTTCCTTCCAACACTTCAGTATTCTCCCAGACCTCGTTGGGCTGTCTGTCCTGTCCTCGGCGGGTCTTTCTCTGGTCTTTGATGCTGGCTTCAAAGCTGCCATTCTCCCTCCAGGAGAGCGATGCTTTGGGGTTCTCTGTGTCCTCACTGGTCACCCCTAGGATTCGTGAGCTTCTTGAGAAAGAAAAGCTCTATCCCTAACCCCACGACATCAAATCCGGGGCCTGGCCCACAGGGACATTCACCAACTGTACGCTAAACACATTGATAAATGGATGAGTCCATGAATGAATGAGTTGCAGAGCCAGTTGATCAAGGTTTTCAGTGACAGACACACAGAAAGCGTTTACTGAGCTCAGGACAGAGGGGAGTTCGCTAGCCCAGGGCGAGAGGCTGAACTCCAGGCAGCTACTTACAGTGACATTCTTCTCAGTGCAATGGGGCAGGCTCCCATCGGCACCTCACACATGTTCCTTGCACTTTATTTTTTTTAAAGATTTATTTATTTATGCAGACAAGAACTGGGGTACAGGCCAGAGGTGTGGGGCTGAGAAGATTCACCAGAGACAGAGTGGGGAGCAGAGCAGGTGGATCAACAGAAATACACTGCTGAGGGGAGCAACAGAGAGACAGGAGAGGTCTGCTGCACCCTGTGGGTAGCTCCCTGGCCGGGGATGGAATTACTGCTGCAGTGGCTGCTGATAGCGTCATAGTGCTGAGACTTAACCCCCTGCACCACCAGGGAGGCCCTGTTCCTTGCACTTTAGAAGTTCCCATTTTACGATTGAAATAGGACTCAATAATAACGGTGATGATCATCATAATAATGTGTTATATTATAATGATATGAATGTATTGTAACGTTCCTGAACATTTGTCCTAAGTGTGACATTTACAAACAAGTTTCAAAGATGCCGTCGCATGTTACCTTCCTCATTTTCTAGAAAAGCCACAGAGCTCTGAGAAGCCTTGGAACTTGCCCTAAAAGCCAGCCCTGTGAAGTCTCAGTCTCTGACTCGAGTCCTGCCTGGTCTATCACCCCATGGAGGGCACCGCGCTGTGGTCATCAGGCTGTGACCAGACAGACGCGTTTCTCCAACAGCTGATGACAAATAGAGTAAATTAGTCATAAATAAATGGACCAAAATGATGAGCATTTTCTGTCAAAATTTTCACACCGTGGCTCAGGGCACCCATATGCACAGCAGAACTGAGGCCTCCGGACACAGGCTCCTCTGTGCGCTCGGAGGGCAGCAGGCCCGGGATTGTCTTTCAGGGATTCCCGCCTCTGTCGCTGGCTCCATATTCCTTCCCGCTTTAGAAAGCGCCTGCCTGTGAGCTCACAGCAGCAAAGCATGAATGATAGATGAGAAAGAAAAGCCCTCGCCCTTCCGACCATTAAACTGTGGATTCCACACAAAGCTTCCCTCCCTGAGTGGAGCCTGGTCATCCACAGGGGACCCGCAGCCTCAAGAACAGCAAGAAGGCGCCTTTGGAAAATAAAATGAGTTCAATGGGATGGAAGGAGGCCATAAAGGGGGAAAGGAAACATGAAAGAGGTAAGCAAATTTTTTATTGCAAAGGGCATTTTTTCCCCTTTCCATATTTTCAACCCTGTTGTCTACAACCTGGGGAATCTGAGAATAAAAATTGTTTATACACACACACACACACACTCACACACCCTCCCTCTGTCTAAACCTATCTTCTTGTCCTGTTGTGTGATATTTTTAAAAACGGGTCTATTTCATTTTCCATTATTTGAATTCAAGCCAAGGCCGAGACGAGCTCATGTGTACTTCTGAGTCCGCGTCACAACACACGACTGGCCCAGCCCGCCTCGGGCCTACCGGGCTGCCCTCGTCAGTGTCCTGCTGGCACTGGCAACGCTAAGTCTTTGGTGTGACTTTTGTTCTAGGCTTGTCACCAGATGGGTGTGTGGGGTCAATGGGAACCCACAAAGCTCCCAGGGATCTGGACTGTAGGACACCCCAACAACTCTCTTCCCCAAACACAGAAAGTTCCGATCTATGATTGGAAGCACATCACTAAAACTGAGTCTAATAAGCACTAGGTCTTATAAGCACTAAGTTGGGAAAAATAATACAGCTTAATGTCTCACTACCAGGATTAACTATAACATGCAAATCATATAGTCTCTGCAACACGGTGGCTATTAAATACGTATTAGGTATTCAATCTTTTTTTAAAATTAAAAATTAGAGAAATGTGCTTCCTTAAAAAGTAGAGAATGAGAGAGATTAGTTATTGTTTCAGATGGTCTTATAAGAGCCTTTTCTTCCTTATTATGCTTGTAGTTATTTTTCTTTACATAAGGGTTATAATTCCAGTATCTGAAAATGAAACAATAAGTTAGCCAATGATTCAACCAACGGGGGAAGAGAGTTTGCCTTTAATGTTTATGAATATTATCAATCAAAATTATATCTTTAAGAGGAGAGGGTCCGGCCCTTGAGGTCCGGTGGACTAGACTCTGAGTCAGGACCGTGTCCCTTGGTTGCCATTTGGGAAGTCACTTAGACTCTCAATTTAGTTTAATTCTAAGCTGGATCTATTCAAATCGTAGCATTGTTTTACAGACTCTCTAGAGATACGATGATAATAATAGAAAGTCTATGAGCTACAGTTTGCCCATCTGTTGAATGAATACGCTAGAAGCCACCAGCACCTCATGCTTACACAACTGTAATAGCCTTTAGCTGTTCTCCCTGTTTTTATACTTACTCTTCATCTTCATCCTGTCCGCTGCCCATGAATCCAAACGATTTGCTGAAACATGCTTATTACAGGCCAAGCCTCTACTCTGCTCAGACTTCAACTGCGGCCTCCTAGCACAGACAGAAATCCTGAATTTTAAGCCTGACCCCAGGCCCCAGGGCCTGCCCTGCCTACCTTCCAGCTGCATCTCCCCCCTCATCCTTTGCTCAGTGTGCTCCACACACACTGTTCTTCATCTTCAAGTAAGTGAGCTCTTTTCTGCCTCAGGACATTTGCACATGCTGTGTTCTGTGTCTTTTCCCCTCAGACTACTTAAGGCCTAATCCCTTCCTTTGGTAAGGTCTTCCCTTGAGGGTCACTTTCAGATGGACCTTCTGTGACCTTAGATCTAAAATAACCACCCCATATTCTCCATCTCCTCGTCACCTTCTTTGTTCTAACTGCTTTATATTTATTCAGAGCACTCACCGTTACCCCAGATTATGTCACATGTCTGTACAAGTCATTATTTCTGGTCTCTTTCTCTGGTTAGAATGTAGACTTCATAAGGGCATGTTCTTGATGCCACATTCATTGCATTATTTTTTAATACTGAAGACAGGGCATGACATACTTTCTGTGTGCTCGCTGCATATTTGTTACCTCCTGAACACCTCAGTGCTTCTATGGCTGTTTGATAGTGAATGAGATGAGATATGCAAAGTCACTACACAGGGCCCAGCCCCAAACCCACACTCAATAATCAGCCAGAAGAAGACTTTCTTGTTCTGATTCATGGACACCAAGATCCTTCACTAGGATTTTCATGGACACATTAATTGTCTTATAATCTTAATCAGTCCCGTGATGGCTGTGCAATCGCAGTCAAGGAAATGGAAGGTCCTTTTCTCAGAAGCTAACCAGGAAGGAAGTGCTCCTTCAAGAACAAAGCAGACTCCAAGGACTAGGGATGAGTACGAACTGAAGCAGGCAGACTAGGGGGCATACCTGAGGTCAGGGGCAAGCTGGAGGTGGGGCAGGGACTATAAAATGCCCACAATTTCACAGCGGACTATTCAGAGAAGAGAGATGTCTACACTGGAAAGATTTAGACAGCAACTCCTTGGAAGATGCCCATTAATTAGGGCTTTGGCCCAATCCTACGTAGAAAATTCCTCAAGGAGATGGGAGATTCCTTTTACTTTGCCCAAATGAACTATTTTCTTCTGGAAGAATCCAAGTCTCACTACCTTCTTATGTCCATCACCAGTTGACCCTCCACCTAAATAAAGCCTGATCCCCAGTCCCAAGGTCACTGCAGTGCTCTGCTTCAAATGCTCCTCATCCTTCATCTCACCTGCACCACCCCATAGTTCCCAAACATCACCTGCCACCAGTTTGCTCCTTAGTCCACCCCAAATCCCTGCTTCCTGATCACCCCCCAAGAGGGACCCCTGAGCTAGCCATGCAGAGGCCTTAGGTAACAAACGCCTGGCTTTCTCTCCTGTGCAGTATTCACTCCTCCCATCACAAATCGCCTCTCCCAGCCTGGCAGAATTACTCATTATTTCCCCAAACACATACGCTTTTTCTTCTGTCTCCAGTCCCACTCCTATCTTTTCCTCACGATACGTGCCCTTCCTTCTACTCCCCTCGTGGGCTGCCTGTGCCACCCATGGCCGCCAGTGGCTCCAGTGCTGTCATCACCACCTCCATCCGTGGAAGGCAGTGGCAGCTCTTCTTTGGCCTGATGTGACCCCTTTTTGCTGTCATTCACATCAACTGGTGCCTGTCCTCAGAACAGGACACATGAGCCAGATCATCCAGCAAGACGACTCCATCCTTTGACTCCATGGGATTCCTCTGTGATGGAACATGTCCCAAATAAGGCAAATCAGCAATTTCCCTGGGACCGAAGTTTGAGGTTGGGAAAGCTAAGCACCTTTTGTTTGGCGGTCACGTCCCTATAACAGGATGTGGATCCCAGGGCTGTGCTGCTCACCTGCCCTCTCAGGTCAGACTTGTTTATAGAACGAGGACCAAGACCTGTGCATCTAAGCAGCAGAAACGCCATCCTGACCTGCCACGGAAATGGACACCGAGCGTGGAGTCAATACGTGCAGCAGACTCAGATGTGTTTATTGAACAGTAGATGATGGATGGACAGAGGGATGGACTGAGGGACGGACACACGAGCCAGTGAGGAGCACACACCTGCCCCACAATTAGGAGCAGATGAAGAACTAGAAGTGCACATTTTGCACACACACACACGCAGGTCCTCCTCTCTGTGTTATTCACTTTTGCACACTCCAGCCCCTTCCTGATTGTGAATCACCGTGAGTATCCTGTTGCTGTTGCTGGAGCCTTTGCGACTTCCCTGCTGCTGCCATGGTTTAATCTGCTGAAAGATTTTTCAAAATGTCTCATCTGTGCGTATTTCTAACAGCGTTTTGTGATTCATCTCGAGCTCACTCTGCGTGGCTCTAATTGACATTATATTTAGATTTATTGCCGTGGCAGACTTTATTTTTTTTTACACTTTTAATTGTATTATCTTCTGAAGGGGAAATATTAAAGCTTGAGTAGAATCACATTAAGTTAAAAAACTGCAGAGAAAGATTTCAAAGATGGATGATACCCTGTGTTGTCACAAGGATGGAGAAAGGCACCCACATGCTCTGCTGAGGGAAGCTGAAAATTGGAAAAATTTTCCTAGAGGACAATTTGGCCAGCTAGCTCCAAACCGGAAATGCTCTGGCATTGCCTTTCACAGGTATATATGCCTCGGGAAGTCACAGATACCAGAGACATGTCCAAACCATAGACTATATTCTTTGCATCATTACTTTTAATAGTGAAATACCAAAAACATTCATGTTTCAGTAACATTCATGTCAACATGGGATTAGGTAACTAAATTATAGTGTATGGGCCTCCCCGGTGGTGCAGCGGGTTGAGTGCAACTCTGTGAAGCTGTCCACGGCCTCTGCAGTGCGGTTCGATCCTGGCCAGCCGGGGAGAATCCCACATGGCGAAGCACATCTCTCCTTCCTCGCCCGCTGCTCCCCTCAGCAGTGTACTTCATCAGTCTGCCTGTTCTGCTCACCGCTCTGTCTCTGGTGAATTCTCTCACCCTCCTGCACCTCTGACTTGTACCCCAGTTCTTGTATAAATAAATAAATCTTTAAAAATAAATAAATAAATAAATTATAGTGCATCTAGGCAATGTTATATGTACTCTAAAAAATAATATACAATACAGGTAGAGATGCACATTTATGGACATACAGATATAGATATAGATATAGATACACATGTAAGTATATGGCTATCCAGACAAATATGTAAATGAAGATGAAGAAAGTTGCTTCAGCAATTAAGCATATGCAATTTGCTGACCTGCAGTGGGGCAGGTTCTATGTTAAGCAATGAGATGGTCTCATTTGATCCTTTCCTTCATCCTGTGCGACTGGCTAGTTCAGAAAACCCCAATGCTTTTGAGATAACATAGCACTCGCATACATGTATGCTTACACATCAAAAAAAGCTAAAAGTACATTAGTCAAGTGGTTTCCAATAGTTCTCTCTGAGGACTAGATCTGAAAGAGTTTTTATTTTATTTTGATGCATTTCTGTACTGTTTGATTTTTTTAGTGGTTAGCAGGTACACATTCGTCACAAGATAAGCGGCAAAGCGATGTCTGTTGAAAGCTGGCTTTCCTGCGCGACTCCTCGTCCTTGGGGTGCTCGCTGATCAGAAGTCTGTGAAAATTTCCCAAAAGGAATCTGTGCAAACATGAGGCTCTTGTGTATACAAGGCAGAAAGCATCCAGTCCTTAGGCCCGTGGGCGTCACCCAACATACATGTAAAGATTAAACCCCAGGCAGCCACACGTGTCTGGGAATGTGAGGCAGAAATCAGGCATGGGCTGACCATGTTCAAAAGAAATGATAAAAGTAGACATTTCCCAAAAGCCAACATCAGCTTGAGTCCGAAGGAAGTTGAGCCTGACCAGAGAGTACCAGAAGTTTCGGAGTGACACCACACCCAGGTAGGTCCATTGCAATTGTTCTGGGTTTCAGTTTTAGTTTCTTATCTTTAAAAACTGGTTAAAACACATTCTTGGTGTCCATTCTAATCTAGGGCAAATGGCCCAGCACACTCTTGCTGAAGTGACTGGATTGAGCATATGGCTTTGTTACTTAATTCCTGAGCCTTGCTACTTCATTTGCAAAACAACACGACATCGCTGGGCTTTCCCCAGCTTCTGTGTAAGGGTGAGTTTGTACCAGGGCTCTGTAAACTGTAAGGCCCTGGCAAAGCTGTCAGCCCGTTTTATTATTGTCATTTCCCTCAGTCTCCAGAGACCACCCAGGAACAGGGGGAAAAAAATCTTAGCGTCCATGTGGAAAGGATGAAGGATTTAGAGAGAAAACTGGTTTGCATCCTCCCACATACCTTTCTCCATCCCCTAGGCAGAAGAGAATGCAAACAACGGGTTTGCATTCTCTTCTGAAAAGCCCAATTTCCAATCCCTCCTTAGAGCAAGGCCTCGTGCCTCCAGTCAGGCTGGTGACAGGAAAGCCCCCCACACGGTCAGCTGCCCTGCGGATGTCCACTGTCACAAACCCACCGAGCTGACGACGGATGGGGAAAGGCAGCCAGAGCTGGCCAGAAGTTACCGCAGCACAAGCAGCTTTGACTCAGGAACCACCGCAGCACAGAAGGGCACTCAGGCTGGACCTGGTCTCCAGGCCAAGTACGAAAAGGGAGAGTGAGGAGCTCCAGCCCAGGAGCAGGTGGGAGGGTGCTGCTGGGTAGCAAGTTACTGGTGGAGACCTCACGGGCTGGGGGGACTCTTCCTAGTCTGCCCAGCACGACTCCGGCAGAAGGGGACCGGTCAGACATTGCCTGGTGGGGAAGGAGACATTTAATCGGATACCTAAAGTGATCAGATACCTGGGGAGCATCTCTGGCTAAATACACGCAGCCAGATTCCTGGTACAAGCGGGCTCTGGAGGCTCCGAGGACAAAGCCTCATCAAAAAGGGATTCGGGAAGCCTGTCTAGAGTTTGGTCAAGGAGTCTCTGTCACAAGATATGCTGGGGGTTCATGGCTTCAATGTTATGCCGGTGAGGTCAGTTAACACTTGAGAAGTGTCCCACAGCGAAGGTGGAATCAGGGAGCCAGGGAGCATAACCTTCAGATTCAAGATTCTTGGAAAATATATTTTGATCCCTGATGCATATGTACCAAGATCTGAGCCTTCACCAGGTGCCTTTGAGGATCCCGGTTTTCTAGAAAAGGACTGTTTGTAGGAAGGAGAAATGCTTTCCTGGCCGGAGGCTTGGACAGGTGTGGAGAAGGCCCACTCCCAGGACCTTTCTCCTCTCTGCTGCTGGAATCCACATCCTGAGGGCCTCCAGCCTCCGACGGGAAGTCAAGCAGGGCTTCCCTCCTGCCCGCGGGAGACACAAAATTGGGCGAGGCCAAGCCAGGATGCTAGTCCAGGTGTATCTGAAGCCAGACTCTGCTGGCCCTTCATGAGAGTCCTCTCTTTCAGACAGACAAGCCATCTAATAAAAGAGGATGTCTATGAATGCACCCCCATGCAGAAAGAGCTTCCACTGCTGGGTATGGGCTGGCACCCTCTCGGCTGACCTGGGGCGCTGAGTCACTGCACTTCAGTCTGTCCCACTCGCCCCTCGCACGCTCCCTGGGAGGGATCTGAGATGGGGCCTTGGCATCGGCAAGCTCACACCACCACTGTTGTCATCACGGTGTGCACTTTGCACCATCCAGTGTCCAAAACATCAGCCTAAAGATTGCAGCAGCAGGAAGCAACTGTCACTCATTTGCTCAAATTAAAGCCATTTGTATGGAGAACATGTATTAGCTCTATTCAAAGCCTGCCATAGAAATGGAAATGGCCTTGGAGGGACAGCCTGTTCCTCATCAGTGATCCTGGGGGGTGAGCCAATCACCAGCTTTGAATCCCAACCGGAATTTCTCTGCAGGGGCCTGGAAGTCAGTTTCCAAAGGTGAGCAAATGTAGATGCCACTTGCCTTCTGGGTGTGACTAATTACCAAGTCACAGCACCAGAGCTGTCAGGGCAATTAGAGGTAAGGTCTGGAGGACACGAAACAGGCGTGACAAAGCAATAACTACAGACTGAAAGCCATTCTGAAATCTCAAGAAACTCACATGCAAGAGGAAGGGCGGCAGCAAAACAATGTCAGAAGTTGAAAGGTTTCTAAAACCCTAGTTCCATAAAGAAGTGGGATCATGAACAGGGAACCCTAGAAAAACAATCACTGGGGGGAAAAATAAAAGTATTTTCAAAATTGAAGCACTGAAGCAGCAGCTGGGAATTAGTGTCCCAAAGCCCATGGCAGCAGGAACCCAGGAGAGCATCTCTCAGGCCCATACCTGCCTCAGACAGAGCTACCCGGGCGTCACCCCAAGATGTTAGCCATTACCCCAGGGTCAGACAAGAGCCCCCACATGTACTGATGCTTGAAGGAGTCCCCAAACTTCATGCTTCTCAGGGACCAGTGGTTCAGGGACTAGAACTCTGCTCCCATTAATAAACCAGATTCATGATCTAACACCATAATTTCTTCCCAATGTGGAACCAAGCTTAGCTGAGGTTTCGCCATTTTGTATATCCTCCACCTTGATATGTTAGTCCTTGTACAGCCGCATTCCAGAGATAGTTTCAGCAGTCACAACCCTCACTCCACTTGGTGACAAAAAAGCAGACCACCCCAGTTGCCAATGAGGGCAGCTCTATCCATAAATGGGACAGCATCACTAACCATCCAATCAGTTTGAAACTATAACTGTGAGCGCCAAAATGCCTTTGTAGTAGCCAATGAGTAATTGCCAGCTTGTTTCAAAATTCGCACCAGCTTGTGACCCTATAAGAGACCCTGCTTCCTCTGTTTGGGGCTCTTGACTTCTGCCGTTGTATCAGTGCGTGTCATGAGCCCGGACTCAAGCCCGTAATAAACTCCTTTGTGTTCTTGCATTGGCTGTCTGTGTGTTCTTGGGGGCTGCACTGGTCGACGTTGGGCACAACACCCAAAAAGTCCAGATGCGGAACAAGTACTCATTTGCATTTTGCTGAGATCATCTAGACTGTGCGCCCACTGAGTCCCCAAGGTACCCCAACAGTCTCATGGCCGTGTCCCTTTGAGATTCACCATCCATTGCTACCAAACTTTGTGAAGGATAGAAGGCCTCTGTGTGAAAAACAATTCTCACAGTGGAAAAAATATGCCATTAGTCATATTTAAAGGCTTCCATAGAAACAGGCACAGGAAATAGGTGCTTCTTAATTGACAGGTGATGTGGGATCAAGTGCGCGACCTGGCCCAACATTTTCTTCTCCGTGAATATGGAGACAGGTGTGGTTTCTAGGGACCGACCCACTGGCACTGCAGAGGACTGGCTGGGTTTGTCCCACCTGCTACTTTGGAAGCTCTAAACCCTCTTCAAAGTTTAGAGGAGATACCACGTATGGTCTTTCAGGAACAAATTATTGGGCACCCACTGTGCACCAGTCACTGTCAGCAAGTGGGAATAATGGAGAGCCGACAGGAGAAGCCCTGCTACCATGGGGTGCTATGTGGCCTCCTCATTTCTTCCCCACATGGTCCAGCTCCCAGTGGGACCAAGTACCTCACTCCCTGGGAATCTCAGACCTTGCTGTTGGCCGTGAAAAAGGTCAGCATTGTTGTATGTTGCTTATTGCTCCATAACAAAGCACACCTGCTTGGCATCCTAATGGCATATAGGCGTGTTATACTCAGTGACAGAGCTCACAGGCCTGAAACGGCTCACACACAAGTAGAACTAGATCTTAGCAGGACTAGTTTCCTCCAGAGCATCCAGGGGGGAATTCACTCCTTTTCTGTCTCCTTAGAGGCTGCCCTTGTTCCTCAGCTCCGTGTTGCTTACATCTCCGCTTCTGTCCTCCCCTCTCCTTCTCTAACTTTGCCCCTCGTGTCTCTCTCTCTGACCAGGACGCTGTGATTGCACTGGGCCACCAGAGCACATGAGACAGATGCCCATCTCGAGTTCATTTGACATCGGCAAAGTCCCTTTACCACGTAAATAACATAGTCGCAGATTCTGGGCTGAGGCCATGGACATGTCTGGGGAGCCATTGTTCTGTCTCCCACAGAAGCTGTTGCTGCTAAGGCTGCTTTCAAATGCTACTCTGACCTCTAGTGCACGGAATAAGAGTGCCACTTGATGTCACTAGAAAAAGAAAAATGCCTCACAACCGTTAATTTTTTCTTCCTGAAGGTATTTATTAAACACCTGTTCTGTGCCAACATTATTCTAATCTGGGCTTGGTGATCAACAAGCTAGATAATGTTCCTGCCCTCAAATAAATATTTATCTTATTAGTTGGTTGTGGCGGAGGGGAGGGAGGATTTATAGTAAGCAAGTGAAAAAATGTCATTTAATATTGACAAAGTCTAAAAAGGAATAAAACAGGGGATACTAGGGATGTGACTGAAGAGGTGCAAGCCTGGGAGACCCCCTTGAGGAAGTGGCTTCAAACTGAGCGCTGGGTAGCGTGAGGAAGCAAATATGAAGGGGTCCTGGGGGACGTGCTCCAGAGGGAGCACCAAACAGCAGCCTTGGGGCTAGTGACCTTGGCTCCTCAGGAAAGCCCTTGTGACTAGAGCTTCGGCCATTCGGGTTTTACTGTTGATCCACCCAACATATCCATTTGGTTGGCTCTGGCTCAGTGCCCATGTTCTTCCCGTGAACCGTGGCTGATGGGGCATTTGCCATCTGGAACATGGCCAGCCATCACAGAGGAGGGAATCACTCCTGACTCTTCAAGCTTTTGCTCGGAAAATGACGCACATCAATTTCACTCAGTATTTATTGACCCAAGCGAGTCACATGGCCAAGCCTGGTTTCTGAGAGCATGGGGGGATAGAATTCTCCCACAGGAAGTGGCAGGCAGAAACACAATCTATCACATCAGCATTTTTAAATGCAATCATGGATATCATCTTCAAGTACTTGGCAACACCCCAAAGGGGCTGGGTGGTTGTCTCTGCTCCTCTTCTCTGATGCCCAGGGCCAAGGAGCTCCTCCCTCATTCTCCTGCAAAACTCTTTAAATTTTAGCTCTTGTCAAAACACTAACTGCTTCTACACCAACTGCTTGAAAGTATTTCTTTCAAACAAAAGGATGCTGGTGTCAACTGTTAAAATAATAACACTTTCTCTGCCTGATTATATAAGAAACTCGCAAGAGTGAAGAAAAGCAGAACACTGATTACTGAAAATGGCAAGTTGACATCATAATTTGTAACAGTTCCAAATACCAGGAAAGCCCCCAAGTAGGCTTAAGAGGAAGTTGCTATCAGGGTAGAGCAGTGGAGAGCCAGGTGAGAATTTTCTAGAAGGTGGGAACTGGGCAGGGCCTGCTCATATGCATCTAACCTCCAGCTCCAGCTCAAAAGACTTGAGTCCCAACACTGGTGAACAGGGAACAAGAGAAAGGTGATCTGTGGCAAAAACCTGTTTGAGACATAGTTTTGCTTTGTTTTTGAGATTGATTAAAGAAAAGAGCATCTTTTCCTGGACTTTTTGAATAATTTCTTTTGTTAAATGTCAGTTCAAATGGTTTTCCCAGTAGAAAAAAGTCAAATAATTCTGTTTTTAAAAAGGGCAAGCCTTTTTGAATAGGCACTTTGCAAAACTGGATGCCCAGGTTTCCAATATGGCAAATGAAAAGATGCCAACACTCGCCAAGAAAATAAAACTAATAAAAATTAAATTAAATTAAAAACACTCTAGTACAAAGTCTTGGTGAGAATGCAGCAGGCTCAGAAATTCAAAAACTAGGAAAGTAATTTTTTGCGAACACACTGGCTAAGTATTTGGTTGTATCTACTAGCCCTAAATAAAAATCTACTTTATAAATCACCGATCCCATTTGTAATTTTATCCCAATAGAAATCATTGTAATTGCAATTGTACACACACACACACACACACACACACACACGCACACACACACAGGATGATTATTTATAACAGGTTTTTCTCACAATTGCCAAACTTTGGAAACAACTCAAACACTCATCAACAGAAGAATGGACACATAAATTGTGGGATCATCAAATAAAGGGCAATGATCTAGAAATAAAGAAAAATAAATAGCCGACCACTGTTGCACACCTAAGGTAGATGGATTTTAAAAAATAATAATAAATCAAACAACGAAACCTGACACAAAAAAGCACATACTGCATTAATAAAAAATTCTGAAATAAGGAAAATCTTGTCAGTGATGACAGACGTGAGAATGTGATTATGTCCTGGTGGAGTCTTCACATGAAGGGATGGAAAATAACCTTCCTGGGTCCTAGAAAGACCCACCCCCCTTTGTGTAGGATGGCAGCCACATGTATATAAATTTTATCAAGTTCTAATTAAGATAATTCCTCTCTATATACTTGTCCCATGTTGGTAGACATCAATTTTAAAAATTAAGTCCAGGCTTCTTATCTCACTGAAGACTAGAAACCTTGGTCAATCCCCATGAGAAAATAGATATTTCTATTTCAAAAATAATCCTGAAGTCGGAAGATTAAAAAAAATTGTGGTGCATCTTAAAAGGTTGGTAAGAACTAGTCAAATAATGAAGAAATCAAGTTTCGAGGACAGTGAAGAAAGAGAAAATAAGCTCCATTAAGAGAATTACAAACAGCATGAAGCCAACATAAAATACGTGTGAAAAAATCCGGTGATTAACATCTTTAGAAACGTGCTCTTGGGTTTCCACACAATGGAGATCATTAAGAAAATGAGAAGTTGGCTGATGGATCTAGTTCAATGGCTCATTTACATGGATTAATATTTTACTCAGGAAAATAAACCAAAAAGCTGATGCTCTATTATTTCTCAAAATGGAATCCAGCAGTTTCCAAAGGGATTCAGAGCAGACTGGCTTGAATTTTAGCATCTATAGCCTCATCTCAGATGCACAGCAGAGGATTATTAAAAACACAGTCGGTGTTTTCTCTGCAACCACCAGCGGCATTCTTAAGTGATTAAGAATCAAGTCTTTGGTTTCTTATTATCATTCTTCTTCCCTCCTCAATTGTCCCTGAGCAGAATGCCTGTGGGTTATAAACTAGTGATTAAAAGTGTCTTATTCATTACCATGAATGTCAGCCTTTCAACACAGACGAGAGCTGGGCAGCAGGACGGGCCTTCCGCCGCTCATAGTCAGCTATTGTTTTCATTGATTACGGCAGCACCTTGACCTCCTGACGGTGACTGCCAGAGAACCTTCAGGAATGCTTATCTGTGGGAACAGGTCAGATGCTATCGGGTCCTGCGTTAAAACATCTCCCTGCAGCTCCTCTCTTCTTGCTGATGGCCACGAAAGTAGGTCAGGGGGGAGGGCCCGTGGCTGAGGTGAGTCGCAGGTTCTCTGTGCCCCAGGACCGCAGCTCAGCCCCCAAGGCCACTGCGCCTCTGGTTTCCCCCTTTGCCATCACTGGTGACATGTGGGGCCCACCTTGTGGTTTCAGCCTTAAAAATTAGGAAGGAAAGATTCATCACTTCAACTGCCTGCCTGATGTGAAGATATCGTGGGTCTTCATCTCTTAACTGCACAGGGCTGGTGAGAATGCAGAGGTGATGTAAGCGTTTGTACCTGATCACAGGAATTCTGAGCCAAGGAGATGGGAGGAGAGAGGGAGCCAGAGAATGGCTGCTGATCACGTGTTACAGCATCAGCCATCGGCAGCAATATACGCACATGCGTGTATCTACACGCTCATGTCTTTGGATTTTGCCGTGAGAAGAAAGGGGGCAAGCTCATCTTGCCTCTTGGGTTTAGCTCCGGAAGGTCTGGGGGCAAACTCACCCTGGTATTTATTTCCTGCGTATAGGACGGCAGGAAAGCCTCCTAACTCCGCAGATCTGGAATAATTCCTTTGTGTGAGAGGGTCCTGAGCAAGAGGCCCCAGGAGTTTCTCTCCGAATTCTAGAATTTGTGGCCTTGTTTTTGGTTTTGTTTTCAGGTTAAAATACACAGAGTGAAACTGAGCAACTGAAGAGCTGTGCCCTCCCCAATCTGTCTGGCTGGTCATCCCCCCAAGGGCACACCCCAAGACGGTGCACCCCATAATGGTGCAGCAGTGGCTGACCTTTTTCCCCCTTACTGGCTGTGGGAATCAGGCTCTGTCCTCAAGGTCCTAAATCAAACCCGAGTCCCTCTCTGTAACGTGTGGCTGCCAGCACCTGCCCCTCACAGCTGTGACATTTCTTGTGTAGCCAGGGAAGGGGCCTGCCTCAGAGTATCATTGTTCCAGGCCCCGGGGCATGGACTCTGGAGGCAGACATCTTAGCTTCAAATCCCAGCCCTCCAGTTCCCAGCTGTGTAACCACAGACAACCTGCTTCCTCATCCGCAAAATGGAGAGCACATTACTACCTACTTCGTTGGGTTGTTGTGAGGACTAAATGGATTATGCATAATGGTCTTAAATAGTATTTGCCACATAGTGCTAGCACCATTAATTGAGAGATACATCCATCTAGAGATGGATCAAATTTAAGAGAGAAATAAGTCCATGTGGAGTTGGAGGTACACGGAAGATGGGGGAAGGCAAAAGAAACCCTCTTCTGCAAAGAGGACCTGCAGAAGAATACAATGTCTCCCACTCACTCATCTCACTTATCATAATACTATCTGGGTGCATCCATGTAGTTCAAATGGCAAAATTCCATCATTTATTTTAAATACCTGAGTAGTAATTGTGTGTGTGTGTGTATTCTTCATTCATCTGTTGAAGGGCATTTAGATTTTTTTCTATATCTTGGCCTTTGAAAATAATGCTGCAATGATCACAGAGTATGATTTTACTCATACGTGGAAGAAAAAAGCACAAGACAAAGACAAACTTTCAGATTATAAGAACAAAATGGTGTTTACGGGCGGAGGGGAGAGCTGGAGAGATTGAGTGAAGGGAATGTATTGTACGTTGGAGGAAACTAGACTTTCAGTGGCAAGATTAGAAGAAATATATACAGGTGTTGAATTTTAATGTTATCCACCTAAAACAGTATGTTTTAAGCCAATGTTACTTCAATAAAAATTCTAAAAGAAAAAAAAAAAAACAAAACCAAGAATCCTGGCCAAGATGCAGTCCAGCAAGCACGTGAGCCTTCCCATTTCACCTGTAACATCTTACACTCGGTTTTCCAGAAAGCTGGCGAGAATCAGTGCCAGAACTTGTCTGCCCTCAGCACTATGGAGATTATAGGACCATTCACCTCGTGTGACCTTTGGCTTTGCTCAGCCTTCAGTCACTCACCGAGCATTTTCATGTCTCAGAACTTGTGAAAAGACAACACACCACATTCTTGACCTCTGAGTCGAGAGGAGGTCCAGGTCTCCTCCTCATCCAGAGCTCTCTTAGCTGTCACCTCACTAGTGTCAACTAGTACTGGGACAACCTTGCGTGTTTAACCCAGATTATCTAACCTAATCCTCAGATCGGCCAGGAAGAGAGATGCCATCAGCTCTACTTTCAAATGACGTAAAGGAATATACACAAGATCACACAGATGTTAAGTGACAGATTTGGGGGAACCATCCAAACTGTGTTATACTTCTGTGTTTTCTGTGGGGGGTTATTATGATATTCATATGACAATAAAAGTTTTTTCAAGACAGACTAGTCTTCCTAGGTTCAAATCCTGTCTCTGTCTCTTACTAGCTGTTAAACTTTGGGAAAGTTACTTCTCTGTGTCTCATTAAAATTGTAAAATCTTGATAATATCTTTATATAAAATTTTTCTGTAAAATTGTGATAATGGAATCTGACACATAGGGTTGTAATAATAATACCTTGAGTTAATATTTATAAAGAGCTTAGCAAAGAACCTGAAATTGAATAAGCTTTTTGTTAATGTTAAGTATAACCATGACTAAAACCCATGGTTATTTTTTTTTTCAGGTGTGGAGGGCAAATTTTGAAAATAAGTCCAGAACTGGTAAACCCAGTAATTATTTCCTGAATTTTTGGACACCTATATTTCTATATTTATCACTAAAAAGAAAACAAGAATCAATGTTCTCAGGAAAATCAATATCCCAATAGGTTAAAAAGAAAAAAAAGGAAATCAAGGCCAAAAACAATAAATGAATGAATGAATCAAGACAAGACTCTGAGTTGTCACTCCCCATTAAATTTATGAATTACTGTGTTGAACATTTATAAGATTTGGATCACAAATTCAACTCTTGAGTTTCTAGTAGGGAATGCAAGGAGGGAAATATGACCAGAGAATCCAAAGATACAAGAAAATGCCAGGAAAGTCCCAGCCAGTCCTCAAGCTGGTTCAGAGAGGAACACCTTCCTTTTTCTGTCACTCGGGGAGGTGACCCTGGGCTCCCAAATGTCCCAGGAGGGGACAAGCCTGATCAATAGACTCTTATCTCTTTAGAAATCACTGACGCAAAAGATTCCACGAGAGGGCCTTCCTGGTGGCTAGGGGTTAAGTGTCAATGCTATCACCACGGCGTCCTGAGTTCAATCCCTGGGCAGGGAGCTACCCACACACAGTGCAGCAGACCTTTCCTGTCTCCCCGCTGCTCCCCTCAGCAGCGCATTTCAGTAGATCCACCTGTTCTGCTCCCCACTCTGCCTCTGGTGAATCCTCTCACACACACACACACCCCACACTTCTGACCTACACCTAAGTTCTTCTACACAAAGATAAATCTTTAAAAAAAAAAAAAGAAAGAAAGAGGGCCTCCCCTGTTGGTGCAGTGGTTGAGCGCTGGGCTGCAAAGCTGCCCACAGGCTCTGCAGCACCAGTTCAATCCCCGGCCGCCGGCGAGGGTCCCACATGGCACGCAGACCTCGCCTGCAGCACCCGCTGCTCCCCTCAGCAGTGTACTTCGTCAGTCTGCCTGTTCTGTTCCCCGCTCTGGCTCTGGTGAATTCTCTCACCCTCCCGTGCCTCTGACTGTACCCAGTGCTTGTATAAATAAATAAATAAATCTTTTTTTTTTTTTTTTTAGAACTCACTTCTTTTTTTTTTTAAAAGATTTATTTATTTATTTATACACCACTGGGTACAGTCAGAGGCGCGGGAGGGTGAGAGAATTCACCGGAGCCAGAGCGGGGAGCAGAGCAGGCAGAAGGACCGAAGGACACTGCTGAGGGGAGCAGTGGGCGGCAGGAGAGGTCTGCGCGCCATGTGGGACCCTCCTCCGGTGGCCGGGGAGCAGCCGGGGATCGAACCAGCTCTGCAGAGGCTGCGGGCAGCTTCGCAACCCAGCGCTCAACCGCTGCCCCACCGGGAAAGCCCTATAAATAAATCTTTAAAAAAAAAAAAAAAAAAGATTCCACAAGAAAGCCCCTCAGGTTGTCAATTTTGTCAGGAGAATGAGTTTGTCTCCACCACAGCCTTTGCTCCACAAAAGGCCTTTCATTCATGTCTGCATTTGTTTGGTTTAGAGGTTTAAGTATGGAAAATAATGCCAGTGATTGGATCAGGCATCAGAGAGCCACTGCATAGGGTTGGAGACCCCTTGACTTCTCTGGATCAATGTGTTGCTTCATTGTTCTGTAGGGTGCTTGAAGCAGAACGAAGAGCAGAGACTTTGCCAGTAGGCAAATCCCCTGAGGCTGGGTTTCCTCCTGTCTCTGGATGCCAGAAGGGCAGGCAGTTGTCCCAATCCCATTAGGACGCCTTGTGTGTCTTTGGATTTTGCCAGGAGAAGAGAAAGGGAAAAACAGAGCCATCAACTCCCTCCTTTGAACAACTTTTAGAAATCCTAAAATCGCTGAGTCCTTCAAGGTAGTTTCAAAATGGCAGGACATTCCTTCTCTTCTCTCGAGATCAGAGACCTCTCCACACTCAACTATACTTGGTTCTCCCTGCAAAAGGAAGCGCCCTCTGCCCCTGTGCCCTACCCTCCTGGCTCTCTCCTTAGCTCTGCCATTACCCACAGACCAAGCCCGTCTCCATCCTTACCCAAGTAACCCACAGACTTCTTTCCCACGCCTCCTCCTTCACTAGTAATTGTTGTTTCTACAAATCCACGAATCCCTGAAAGGATTTAAATAGCTGCTGCTGAAGACATTAACTTTTTAAAAGTCATAAAACCTTCCACATCTCTACCTTAGGTACAATCTCTCCCATTTTTTAATTCCTTGAGCGCCTTAATTCTTTTAAATTACTCATCACATTTTGCCGGGTTTTGTAGTTATTCTGATTCATAGGTTAACTTTCCCTTCTAAACTAAGATTATCCTGTGGCAAAAACCACGTAAAATCCATGCAACTGCTCCTTAACTTTCTAATGATTGAACGAATACTTATAAGACCTCTTTGGAGAAGCAGGTAGGGGAGCATGATTCTGAAGAATTTCCTAATTCAGTGACTGAGACAGGTGGACGTACATGATTATAAAGCACTTTTGTGAGCACAAGGATAGGCTAAGCTAGGTGACTGCAGGAACATGGAGAAGGTGTGCCCAACGCAACTCAGGCAAATGAATTGTTTATAGCTAGCATGGGGCCTCCCTGGTGGCACAAGGGGTTAAGCACCGCACTATGAAGCAATCCGCAGCCTCTGCAGCATGAGTTCTGCCGCGGATCCCCGGCCAGCCTCAGAGCAACCCACATGGCGAGCAGACCTCTCCTGTCTCTCCCACTGTTCCCCTCAGCAGTGTACTTCAGTCAGTCTGCCTGTTCTGCTCCCCACTCTGTCTCTGGTGAATCCTCTCACCCTCCCACATCTCTGGCCTGTGCCCCAGCTCTTGTATGCATAAGTAAATAAATCTTTAAAAATATATATATAGCTAGAATGATAAAAAGGACATGCACAGGTAATGAAAGCAGGTTAGTGGGAGGGACTGGCAATAACATAACACTTGTACTGAGCTTCCCAGCAGTCAAGTTGAAAAGGGAAAGAGAGTAACTTGTGAAGCTCTGCGTACCAAATCACACACTCAGTTATTGGGGAACACAGCTTTCATCCTTGCTTATTCTGACTTCTGATGACACTTAACCTAAGAAATACTGAGCTAAATAATGGAGGGAAGGGTGGGGGAGCGGAGGGAGGTAAGAAAGACAGAAACGGGAAGGAAGGGAAGCTAGAAGGGATGGAAGGAAGGGGACCTCTCAAGTCCTATATTAAGTGCCAGCAAAATTAAAGAAATTGACAGTCATTGCTTTGCAGGCTTGGTCTAAGAGACTACGATGGAATGACACACTATTAGTTAGCTAAAGTTTCTCACAGGCAGGGCCTCCCCGGTGGCGCAGTGGTTGAGCGCTGGGTTGCGAGGCTGCCCGCAGCCTCTGCAGTGCTGGTTCGATCCCCAGCCACCGGCGAGGGTCCCACATGGGGCGCAGACCTCTCCTGCCGCCCGCTGCTCCCCTCAGCAGTGTACTTCGTCAGTCTGCCTGCTCTGCTTCCCGCTCTGGCTCTGGTGAATTCTCTCACCCTCCCGCGCTTCTGACTGTACCCAGTGCTTGTATAAATAAATAAATAAATCTTTAAAAAAAAAAAAAAGTTTCTCACAGGCATGCTGAAAAAGGGGGTGATCCACATAAAAATCAGAAATAATGATATTTTTCAAGAGTTACCATTCATTCATTCAATAAATATGTATTCAGGGCCTCCTTTGCACCAGGCACAACTATACACAGATATATTATCCCATGTAATCATCCCCAAAACAAACTGAGTAGGTACAATTATACGGATTCTGTGGGTGAGGAAACCGAGGCTCAGATAGTTTAAGTAACTCTCCGACATCACACAGCCAGTAAGCAGAGAGGCGGGATTTGAACGCAGGGCTCCGAAAGCCGCCCCGGCTCTCCAGCATCGCACCACTCCTCCTCTCTTTAATCCTCTCCCTTTCTCTTTTCTTTCATTCCTGCCTCTTCAAAAGCTACTCTCAGGGCACAACATACGTAAGTACAGAACAGAAGGGAATCCCCCTATTCTTGAAAGGCCAAAGGCATGACATCGTAACTGAAACAAGATAATGCAAACATTTGCTTCACTTAAAGTTTATAAATTCCACTTCGCTGACTTACATTTTCACAAGTGACTGTCACCTCAGTTGTTTTTTTTTTTTGATAGAAGTTAGAAAAATAAAGAAAGGAAGTCTTACAACAAAATAACCTAGAACGTATTTTGTTCCTGTCTCCTTGGTATCATCAGGAAGGGTAGATGTCTCTGGAAACACCTGCAGGCCACAGCATCTACCACCCTCCAGGGACGCATAGCCCTGAAACCCTGTTTCTGTTTGTCTTTTAAAACCTCAGCCTCACCTTACTCTATTGAAATTACACATTTCCTAAGCCTCAGCTCACTTCCCAGCACAGCCCTCCTTGCAAAGTCAGATGTAGGTGCTACTTACCTGATGTGGGGTGAGACGTGGCTGCTGCTGCCTGCCCGCTCTGTCCACTGCCTGTGGCCGGCGCCTGGGACAGCTCGAGACTATCCTGGACACGGCAGTGGAGGGATGTAGCAGGGGTCTGCGGGGCAGGCGTGTGGGGCCGCTTGGCAGAGGCCTGGTGGATCCTGGGGCTTATCTGTCATGAGTTCTGCACCACCCCTAAGAATCAGTGGAGGGTCTTTGCTGTCTGTGTGTAGATACGTGGTTGTGTTCATGTGCACGTGTTAGTACATATGTGTGTGCATGCATCTTCCTCAGGGATCGGCGCTCACCAGGTGACAACACCCCTCATCCCCATGGAGAAGGAGCCGGGCAATGGCGGCAGGGTGGAAGTGACGCCAGTGCAGCAGGAAGCTCAGGGCTCACCTCCCTCCAGAGCCCCCTCCCTCTAGAGCCCCTCCTCCCAGTTCTCCCCACCCTTCCCAGAGGGGCCAGGGGATGGATACAGCACAGAAAGAGCCAGGGGTCCAGGCATCAGAGACAGAGTCCAGTCGCCCTGAGGAGCGAGTGTGGAGCAGGCCACTGAAAGCTCAGGATGTGGGCGGTGGCCGCACCCCATGCTGAGGGAAGGTTGGGGAGTCTGGTCAGTCTTTTCTGGGGAGCAAGCCTCTCCAAGCCGCAGGTGGAGTTAGTTACCTTGCATCCCTCTGGGGCAGCCTCCCTGGAGTGAATGAAGCAAAGGCAAGCAGGGCCTGGTGTTTCGAAGAAGGAAAGGCATTTCATTCTTGAACTTCAAATGCAGCCCTTTTCACTTTATTCTTTTTTCCAAAACAACTTGTCCCTAAAAGTTGATCTGTTGAAATGAAAATTTGCCTTTGCCGAAATGTGAAAACAGCGCAACTAAAATGCATTCAACAAATAACTATTGTTTCCTAGTTACATAAACTTTTCTCTTTCCAAGTTTCAAAAACTTTGAACAACTTCAGGAGTGAGGCTGCAAAAAGGACAGTCGGTAAGAAAAAGGATGTGGTTATTCTTAAATGACACAATTCCCTGAATCCCTTAAAATACAACTTGTGTAAATACTCACATGCAAGTGGAAACGAAAAAGAGAAGTCCAGGAGGAATCCTTTGTGAAGAAGGATACTGGGTTTCCAAACCTAAAATGCGCAGAGAGGGCCTAAGAATTAACAATTTGCACACTCCTCTCCCCTGGTCCGGGCCTGTTCCCCCACCCCACACCCCCAGGTCAGACCTCTCCTCCTCCCCAACTGTGACCCCAGGGACTGACGCCATGGACCTGACTCATGAGTGCCCAAAGGATTTCTTCTTACACGATTCTGGGGTGGGTATCCTCTGTCACCTGGGAGGGGAGGAGCAGTCAATCTCAGAAATAAAAGCTGTCCCTCCCCTTCCAAAATATACACTCGCTTTTGAAAAAATAAATCTCTCCTAAGCAAGCATGGAAGGCCTTTTCTCTTACAGACCCTTCTCAAGTTAGGGCTCTAAGTGTTTCCACCTGGACCCAGCGTGGACTTGGCCACTTCATCAAGATGTGATTATCTGGCTCGGAGTTGCGCCAGAGTATACATTTTCAAGAACTGAGGAGCTGAGCCATGTGGCTGATGGCAAAGAATTCCAGTCTCCAGAGACTCCCCGATCCCAAGCCTATTGGGAGTGAACATTCCAAAGGTCAGAAGCTCTCACGGACAAATGCACCGTGTGGTAATTAGAGAGGCCTGGCAGCCCAAGCCCTGCCTCTGTTTCCCAGCCCAGCAAATCCTGTGGCTTCTTTCTCCAAAGTATCCCTGAAGTGCGTTGCCTGAGAATCCCTGGGTTGTTGCCCTGACCCAGAACCTCCCTTCCTCTTTTTAAACAAATGTCTTTGCTTCCAGTTTCCCTCTTTCTAAATCATCCTCCATGGAGCCAGAGTAAGATTTCTAAAGCAGAAATCTAATTACATCACTTTTCAGTTGAAAAACTTTCCAAGACCACCCCACAAGCCTGAGGTCGAAACTTTCTACCCTGACTTTCAGAGACCTCTGGAATGTGATCTCAGCTGCTGCTGGTCTGTGGTCCCTGGATCCAGCAAATCAAAAGGCAGGACACCCAGTTCAACTTGAATTTTGGAAAAGCAATAAATGATTCTTCCAGGATTAGCACCTCTCATGCAATATATGGGCATGATCATGCTAAAAAGTATCCATTTGTTTTATAACTAGCATAAAAAAAGGACATGAACAAGTAATGAAAGGAGGTGAGTGGGAGGGACTGGAAATTAACACAATACTCGGTACTGAGCATCCCAGCAGTCACGTTGAGAACGGAAAGAGAGTAACTTGTGTTCGTCTGGGTACCAAGTCAAACACCCAGTTTATGGGGAACACAACTTTTATCCTTTCTTATTCTGAAGTTTATGCCACTGTAGTTATACTGCTCTAATCAATATTTCCCAAACCATACATTTGTCCTCCCTGTGTATTCATTCCATTTTCACTACCTAAAATGTTACTCTGCCTTCTCAACTAGAAGACTCCTGTTCATCCCTTAAACCCCAGCATATGTTCTATGAAGCTTCCCTGACAGCCAACATCATAATTAATGACCCCCTCCTCTGCCCTCTTTTATCTGACTCCCCTTCTATACTCATCACAGTGGATCGTCATTACTTACAAGTCACCAGAACCTCTGCTAGAACTGGAAGAGGCCCTACAGGGACAGACTCTGCCCACCTTAAACCCCCAGGCCCTGCTCAAGACCAACACAGGATTGGGTGCTCAATAAAATGTGTCAAATGAATGAAGGGTGAGCAACCATGTAAATCACAGCTACTACTTCAAATACATTCTCCCTTTTCCCACCACTGTGTAACTGAAAAGAAAAAATACAGGAATTCTGAATGATTTAAATCCTCTTTTTTTATAGTGGAGTAATATTCCATTGTATATACATACCACATCCTCTTTATCCATTGTTCTGTATATCCTCTTTGTAGATCTCTGTCCTTAATTTTATCAGATTACTAGGCAATTAATTGCTTCATGTATGAAAGTATGGACTTATCTGCAAGATTAACTGAAGTCTGAGTTTCTGAAGCTAACATGACTGTGAGCACAATGGAAAGAACCACCTAGCAGCAAGTACACTGCTGTGCCACAGTATCTCATCTAAACCTCTTATTGCCCTCAACACTACCATTCTCCTGGTTCAAAAAAATCTTCAAGTCAGAGAACTTGAAAATCACATAACTATAAGCATCTTAGTGTATCTTGAAGCTGAATTGTCCTTCCAAAGCCCGTGTCCTCATTACTGGTCACTTGGAAGCCAAGGATACACATCACAATGGGTGAACGTTGTGATTAGTCACTCATGCAACACATGGGGAACACAGAGCATGCACGTGGAGGGAGCTATGTGCTGAGAAGGACCCCGGGAAGTGTAGCAAGGTTGACAAGTGTCCCAGCATCCTTAGCTGGAGCCTACCATGTGGCCTTGGGTGAGCACCTCCAGCTGAGTCTGACTTTCCTAAGAACAACAGTGGTGATAATAGCCTCCCTCCATCTCGTGGAGTTGGCGTAAACATTGGAGGAACCAATGTGTGAGGAAATGTTTTTGTGAAGTGTCAAATGCTGTCGAAACTTGAAGTGCAAAATTGTTTTCTCAACAAGTCTCTGAGTAAACAGACTTGAATACTTAGAGAATGGTTTCTAGAGCAGGAAGCGGGGTGGGCACACAGGCGGAAGGAAGCCCACAGCGTCAGGGCCTCTGCCTCTCGGTGAAGCACCCAAAGGAAGCTGAGTCACCCCTGCTCAGCAAGACCCCTGCGGCCCCGAGATGATCAATCGAGTCTTCCTGTGAGAAAGCGGAAACCCTAATCCCGCTGTCCTGAACGCCGGCCCCTGCGGTCAGCCAAGGTGGGCCTCAGGGCCATATGGTTCTCCTGTGTGGCTTTGCTGACAACAACAGCCAGAGTGGCCTTGTCCGCCCCGTCTGCACTGGGCGGCAGAGGTGCCAAGACGCCGCAGCGACTCTGCTCTAGTCTCGCTCACTCATGAACTCTCCGTGGGAGCCCGTGTCTGTCCGGCTCGCTGCTCTGGGTCATCTCTAGTTGCAAGACGCAGGACTGTCCAGGACGCCCTTTGTGGTGAGGCAGTGTAGAGTCATGTCTAGGGGGTTCCAGGAGGTCAGTCTTCCGTGTACTTTCAAAGGCGCTGAGTCTTGCGCAGTCTGGAAGACCACAGGGCTCTTTGGAGAACACGAATATCCCAGAACCTACATGGGGATCAGGTGGTGCAAACCCAGGGGGCCATGCAGACTAGAACAAGGACGAGGACAGGGACAAGTGTTCTGGCTTGTCTGCATCTCACCAGCCCTGCCTTCTGACCCTTCTAGCGCCAAACCTACACTTCCACGTACACCTTTCACAGGCTCTGCCAAGCACTCACACATGCAGTGATGAAGCAGAGGTGAGGTTTAACTTCAGCCAAGACCAGCACATACATTAGTGGTCAGGACAGAAGAGATGGGCGGCAGGTGAGGCACGGAAGACAGGAGGATGAGTCTCTGAGGAGAACTCAGCTCTGGGGTAGAACACGGACTATGTAAAAGGACAAGCAAGAAAAATCATTCCAGGTGGAAGGAAGTTTTTATTAAGATATAATAGACATATAACATTTTATTATTTTCAGGTGTACAACATAATGAGTCAATATTTATATAATAGTACAACGTGATCATCACCATAATTCTTGTTAACATCATCCCAATTCATGGTTACAAAATCGTTTCTCGGGATGGGAACTTTGAAGAGCTACTCTCAGTAATTTCCAAATAGGTAACAGTGTTTTTTTTTGTAATTCTACCCAAATACTCTGTTTATTTGCATGAAAATAATTATTATTTCCATAGAAGAAAAAAATTGTATCCAGAGTATATATCTTTGCACTCAGAGGTCTTTTGTTTTCTTTTTTTTTAATTATTATTATTTTATTTTATATAATTCTTACATCATTTTTCATTTTTGCGCAATGTATGCATTTTCATTTTGGTTATATTCCCCATACAATTCCCATCCCCCTTATTTTGACCCTAATCATTCCTCTCCTCTCCTCCCCATAGTGTGTCTCTGGTTTATAGTTGCTTGTTGATTTTGATTTTTTTCATTATTATAATTAGTCTTTTTCCTGATCCCTTATTCAGGTTTTCTAGATTCCTGCTATGAGTGAGACCATCCGGTATTTTTCTTTTTCTTTCTGGCTTATTTCGCTGAACATGATCCCTTCCAGCTCCATCCATGTTGCTGCAAATTGCATGAATTTATCTTTTTTGATTGCTGAGTAATATTCCATGGTGTATATGGACCACATCTTCTTGATCCAGTCATCTATTTTTGGGCATTTGGGCTGTTTCCAAAGCTTAGCTATTGTAAACAGTGCTGCTATAAACATAGGGGTGCAGGTGAAATAAGCAACAAACAGTATTAACTGTAGCTACTGTGCTTTACATTAACTCCTCGGGACTTATTTTTTTCCTATGATGAGAATATTCACGATTTACTCTCTTGGAAAATTTCAAATATGCTCTACGATGTTGTTAGCTATAACCAGTGTGCTCTACATGACAGCCCAGAACTCACTTATTTTTCAAGTGGCATCTTGACCCTCTTCACCCTTCTCACCTACCCAGCACCCTCCTCTCTGGCACCCACCATTCTGTTCTTTGTATTTACGAGTATTTTCTTGTTGCATTCATTTGTTTGTGTTGTTCTTTAGATTAAAAATAGAAAAGATCATAAGCTAATTGTCTTTCTCTGACTTATTTCATTTAGCACAATATCCTCAAGGGTCATCCATATGGTTGCAAATAGCATTCACTCTTTTTTTATGACCCAGTAAATAATATTTACTAAGTAAATATTATTCCCCATCTTATTACTGAAGAAACTGAAATTCGGAGACTAGTCAACTTGGCACAAAGAAGCTCTGACTTGACTCTGGGGGATGGCAAGTCACATCAGGTTTCCTTCTGTGACCCCACACTCTGAACCTATTCCACAAACACGAGGAGAAGAGTCTGTTCTGTGAGTGATTGTGAGGTTGTACACAAATAGTTCAGAGCCCGGCAATGAGTTGACAAGTGGGTTTTAGAAATTAAGTCACTGGGAGGGGAACAAAAGGAGTGGCTGGAGAATGGTACAGTTTCAGCGATGCAAGATGAGTGAGCTCTGCTCTGTCGTACATTTCTGTGCCTACGATGCAGCTCTAACAATGCTGCATAGTGCACTTAAAACTTTGATAAGAGGGTAAATCTATGTTAAGTGTCCTCACCACAATAAAAAAACTAAATCACAAAATGTAACAAATAAAGAAAAATATACAATTGATTGCACCCAAGCATGAATTCTTCTATCACACTGCTTCCTGCAAGATGTGTGCGTGTGATGTAAATGTTGCTTGGATCACCATATAATTCTAAATTCCACAAGGAAGTCATCTGAGAGATGCTGGGTCCTGTTTATGTCTGTGTCTATCAGATCACACAAAAGCGATTATGAGAGTCCATTGATTCATAAACATGAGTGTGGACATCATAAAATATTTACACAAACACATTGATTACTTGCATTTACAAGCCAATGAGGAAACGCTAGGCCCCTCTTTAGCACAATGTTGGGGGAAGCAAAGTTCTTTGCAAATCCAGTAATCAACCCACATTCACTGCTCATTAGACTGACTCTTGAAATATCTTCAGTTTGTTTGCAAAGATTTACATCTGCACCAACACATGTGGTGGAGGCAGTGTGTATGTAGAGGGAAGTGTGCTCTGGGCTGCAAATCCAGAATGATTTCAGCATTTCCCGCCCCACCACCTACTCCCCCACTCCCCACCCCAGCCCCTCAAGGTGATCAGCAACCAATAGCACCAGCAACAAATTCATCTCCAAGCAAGTTTGTTTCGCAATTCCTGGGACTAGAATCAATGGTGCTATTGCTAGAGGTTTTGTATTATAGACCCTTGAATAGAAATTGTGGCAAAAAGATATATCATCTTTTATTCCCACGTTAATTGATTTGGGTCCCAATGACAGAATGCATTCACAACTATAAATTGTCCAGGGGGTAATTAGCATAACTGTGACAGGTGCACAGCATTTTATTTCTATATCCAAATATTAAACTGATATAAACAGTTGTTATTTATTTATTTACTGACATCAGTCTGAGGTTCCTGGAATTCATAAAATATCCCTAGGAGTGAACAGACAGGAAAATATGGGAGATAGACGGAATTTGGAGTTGAGGGCAAGTGAGAATGAGTTGATACAGGTACTTGATCAATTCAAAACCATCCTGGATTTGCTTTTTTCCCCATTACAGATCTGTAGCTTTTGTGTAACCTTCTCAACTCATGACACTTTCCTAAATCTGCTTAAAAAGAAAAAGGAAAAATAATTTCAAGACATTGCCAATAGCAAACATGAAATTGATTCAGAAACACAAATGGGAAGGATCATGCTCCTCTTTCACACTGGATGTTTGTTGGTTGCAGAAAAAAGTGTAAGGGGTGTGTGTGTGTCTGTGTGTCTGTGTGTATATAGACAGAGACTTGGACAGAGAGAGAGCAAGGAAATGGCTCACATGATTATGAATGTTGACAAGTTCAAAACTTGTGAGTAGACCACCAGGTTGGAGACCACGGGGAGAGTGGATGATGCAGCTTTCCTCAGCAGCAAAGGTCAGTCTTCGCTTAAGGCCTTCAACTGACTGGATGAGGCCCACCACATTCCCGCAAATAATCTGCTTTATTCAAAGTTTAGTCATTTATCTGCTTATCTCATCTGTACAAAAAAATGCCTTTATGACAATATCTACATGAGTATTTGACCAACTATCTGGGTATGTGAGCCAACCCAATAGACACATAACATTCACTATCGCCATCACGTTAATATCAATTCTAACATCCACTTGCCCGCACAAGTGCCTATTGATACAATAATTCATCTTTTGCTTCGGAGAGGATATCCTGATATGACCAAGACTGCTGACTCCTTAAAATCTTTGTTCATGTGGCAGATCCCTAGAGCTTTGGAAGATTTTTCCCCACCCTGTAATCACGTGTCTTACCAAGGCCTCCTATGAACTTGCCATTGCTTGTTCATCCACCCAATTAATATGACACCACTTATCTAGACATTTGAACTAATGCAATATTCTGCAGAATGTCCAGGTGATCAAGGTCCTTTGGATTATATTATGACAGAGGGTAGGAGGACTTGCACAGCCCTTGCTCAAGCCATATGTAAATACTATCACAGATTCTGAGTAATGCAAAGTGCTTCTGATCTTCCTTTCTGATGGGGATGGAAGAACATTTGCAAATGCAATGGCTACCTCCTAGATGCCAGAGCCCGTGTTAACATGTTATAACGAAGATACTATTTTAGGTATTATTTTCCCTTAGAAACAATCTCTCTGACAGGGCGTGCTATGCCAAAGGTCTTACTCTCAGTAAACAAAAGCTTACTAGTGGGGGGATGGGAGATTTGGGGCAGAGGGATGATCTGACCAGATGGGCTCTGGAGCAGAGCTGTGACCTTCAAGACTGTAGCAGTTTAAGGCTAGGATGACAGGCATTTGTATCCCATGTCACCCAGTCATTGACTATGTGTCATTCCTTGGCAGAGGTCATAACCTTGTAGCCAAAGGCAATTTCTGATACAAGACACAATGGCAAGCTGTCAGCTGTTATTCCCAGCAGCTGATAGATGTGGGCATCTGCTATAAAGAGGAACAATCTACACTCTTGCTGCCCCGTCTATGTTCTGATGACTCCAGACTCACACTTCCACACGGGACTGTGTCCCAGACTTGGATACTTGGTTCTCGTCTACTGAACAGTTCCACTGGATACACCATGGACATCTCAGTTTTGAGTCTTCAAAACCTACCCTCCACAGCTCTGCAAACCCGCTTCACCTAATCTTTCCCACCTCAGTAAAGGCAACTCCTTCCAGTTGGTCAGGCCAAACATCTCAGAGAGCTTCTAGACTCCTTGAGTTCTCTTATAGAGCACATTCAATCCATTGGCCAATCCTGCCAGTTTGAGCTTGAAAGTATATTCAAAATCATCCTATTCTCACTAAACGCATGAATACCACTAAGCTCAAAGCCTCCTACCTGGCACCCCTGATTCTGCCTTGTTCCCCACTCTACCCACGCCCACCACACACCTCTTCTCCACTCAGTAGACAACATGGTCCTGTTAAAACTTGTAAATCCTTTGCTCAAAACTCGTAAATGACATCCCAAAGCAGTCAGAGGAAAAGGCAAAGTTCTTAAAAAGCTTGTGAGACCCTACACATTCTGCTCTCCACACCTCCTGCCTCTCGGCTTTCTGGTGTTTTCTCTGTCTTGTTCTCTAAAATGCCTGTCTCCTTTGCACTTCCTTAAACAAGACATTCCAGTTTAGCCTCATGTCTGGGCAGGGCTCTTTTCCAGGCCTGGACCCCTTTCTCGAGGTCTTCTCCCTCGTTTCCACCAGGAATCTCTGCCCCAGTGTGACTGTAGCCGTTCATATCCATGCTCCCTGCCCAGTCTGTAAAAATAAGAAAAGCTTCCAGACCCCCAACATCTCCATCTTCTCACATTTTGTCATCCTCTGGCATTATTTCTTACTACATTTCCTTTCCTCTCCTAGTAGAATGTAAAATCATTAAGGACAAGGATGTTTTTATTACATGCTCTGTATGTCCAGGCACATGCTCAGTTGCTGAACACAACAGGTGCTACTTGTTTTTTGAATAACTATTCCTTGACTGATCTCCATACATCATCTCTTTAGATCTTGGTGTTTAGCCCACCATGTCCACATGAGTTATTGAAATGTATCTCATTTAATCCAAAGAAGAATTCACTGAGATAAGATGCCATTTCTCACAAGCGTTCTCCAATGGCTCTGGGGCTGGGAAAGGTGGTATAACCTGGCAAAAGTCAACAGCAAGCAAGTGTCCACCACAAAGAGAGGACTCTGCTCGGCCTCTTCTGAAGCACTTATCAGTTCTACAGCCCAGTAGCTCCCACCGTGGAATGCCTGTGCAGGTTGACCAGATGTCCCGGGAGTAGGACGAAACAAAGGGTATATTTGAGGGCGCAAAAGGGGGAACTCAGCTTCCATCAGGGAAGTGACCTCACCCAAAATAGACCTAGGTCCAGGGAGTAGCAATCTCTGTCACCCCACCACGGATATGGACTGGCAAACAGAGCCCAGACTGCTGCAGAGAGGGTGGGAGGAACAGAGAGCCGGGCCGTCAGGGCTCAGGAAGCTGGGGGCCCTCACACAGGTTGCCTCAGCCCACTTATCTCGTTCCCACATGTGGACGGGGAGGACCTGGTGCTTCCCTCACATGACTGCTTGAGAACTCGAGATAATGAGTATTAATTACTTGGTGAGCTGGAAACCTTCCAAAACCAGAGCATTTGGAGCTATCGTGTCCACATAACCACTGTCTCTGGCCTCTGCATACGCGAGCAAGCTGGCTGAACTGGGGCCCTGGTGACACCAGCTGGCCAGGGGGTCGGGGCGCACACACCAGCCCCACAGTGTCCTGTGGTTGTTGACTTCACTGGCTGCAGCCCTGTGGCCACAAAGCAGCCAGGCGGCTTGGGTCTGAGGCCACAGACTGAACCAGCTATGAGGCATAAATGGGGAGAGGATGAGAAAGGGCGACACAGGGTAAGCCCAGACCCCTGGGAAGCTCCCCAAAGTGGCCTTCTGCCCCCTGGAAACTCAGTAGCATCACTCTGGGCCATGAAACATGTGCAGATAAACTCCCTACACTGCCTGGGACCTGAGCAACCTGGTGGTGCTGGGACCTCAGGGATAAGTTGCTTGTTCCCTGCCCTCAGTGAGCACGTAGTCCCAGAGAGAAGGATGCAGAACACATCATGAGTTAAGAGTATTCTGGAAAGTCTGCGTAAGCCTGTGTGGGATGCAGAGAATACAGACAGAGGAAATGATTAGTGTCCCCTGGCATGTTAGACAAGACTTCAAAAGAAGGTGCCCCAGAGTGTGGGGGGCCAGGAGGGAGTGGCGGAGGGAGAGGAAGCAGACCAAACAAAGGCCCTGGGGTAGGAAACTATGCCGACCGCTGCCTGGCCCTTCTAGCCTCCACAGCCCACAGGCACCTCAGACCAAGGCCCCGGCCATGACCTGCTTTTCACCCCACTCTGCAGCAACAGTAAAGGGACGCCACTGCAACTGTCCCCCAGAAACAGAAACCTCGGAGTCGTTCTGTCTTCACACCTCCCATCCGGACAGCTACCCCGTCTTGCTGGCTTCTTCAGCTCCATATTTCTCTAACCACTTTTTGCCCCTCGTTCCTGCTGCTGTCAGCCACGGTGAGTGGAAGACCCAGAGACCCCGGAAAGAAGAAAGAAAGGTCAAGTTCCCGAAAGAAGTAGTTACTGCAAGAAGCAGCAAGGCAAGCCAGAAACCCCACGCCAGCAGACGTCCACAGCACGGATAACAGTTCAAGAACAAGTTCTCAAATGTTACTCGTCTCATAAATTAGAGCGTGTTAAAGGTGACGCCCAGGAGAATGTCGGGCTCACTCGCATAGTGGTTTATGTTTCCCAGTGGGGGAGGGGAGCGGACCCAGAGCAGGCAGCCAGGGACGCACCTGTGGGGTCGGGTCTCAGGCAGTGGGCCTGGCGGCTGCAAGGAAACAAGGAGCAGGACACCTGGTCTCACCTGGCCAGGTAGCCACAGCAGCCAGAGTGCGGAAGCCAGACCCAGGCGGGAGTCCCAGACACCGGGGCCCCGAGTCCACCAGAAATGAGGCCCCATCCCACTCTGTCTTTACTGTCTTCCAGACCGGGACGAGGCCTTTTGCTGGGTGACTTTGCCCTGGGAACAGGGACCCATTTCTAACCCTCGCCTGGGGCCACAGGGATTTTCAGGTTCTGCTCCAGGACTGTGGGAATATTTTTTTTTTTTATGATCTTGCTGGAAAAAAAATTAAATAAATAAACTGGTGGCATTGCAACTGCTGTTGTTTTGAAATGTTTCGGTTTTATTTTGAGACTTGTATCTTAGGAGGATCTGTTTCCACATTTGGAGCTTCATGCAATATGCATGGTTTCTCCATGAGCTGTGCTCTGCATTTGTGCAGACGGGACCGCCTGCCAGACTTTGTTGAGAAAATACATTGCAGTCACACCTGACCGGAAAACCATCTGTCCTGCCTCATGGACTCATGGCCAATACCAGGATTGGCTTGGGAAGGCCCGACTCGCGCTCAAAGATCGCTCAGCCCAAGGGCTTCCCGGAAGAGAAACTGGAGCTTTGGAGCAGTTGACAAATACGTATCGTTTGGAAACAAATATTTATTTTTAATGAGCTTCCCCTGGAACAGTGGCAAAGAGAGAGGTTTTGAGAGAAAACTGGCTCCTCTGGCAACCCGGCCCGTTCCCAGGTGGAGAGGCAGACTCTCGGTCACGAGAGGTGTCAGCACAGGAGCAGACGTCTGAGTGGCCAGAACACTACAGAACAGACAGCTCATGAGAACGATCATCACTCTGTCCTCGCTCGCTCCACGCACCTGACGGGGGCACACACTCAAGAGACGGCAGCCCCGGTGTCTCTGTCACTCTCCACTGGAAGCTTCATGCCCAGCCCGGGAGCTGGGACCCGGAGGGCTCGCTGCGTGTGCATCAAGTGTGTGAAGGAACACCAGGCGGAGGAGGCATTTGGCCTACTCGTGGCAGAGTAAGACACTCACCTCTTCCTCTAGACTCAGCCGGGAGGGGGTGGGTGCCGGGCCCCTGAAGAGAGTGGGCCCCCAACCCTGAAGGCTTCCAGAACCCTGGCTGAACCATCACTGTGAGCTCTGGGGGTCAAGCTGGCGCTGGAGCAGCGAGTTCCAGCAAGTCCCCTCCAGCCCTTGAATTTGCCCCTTGCGAGGGCTGCGGAGTCCGCAGGGGCGGGAGGCTGCGTTCTTGCTTTGCAGGGGAAGCTGAGTGAGGGTCTCGGTGGCAGACACGCATGTCCGTGCAGCGGCATCTGCTCAGCTTCAATGACCACCCACCGGGAGGATCTGTTGCATGCACTGACCAGCTCCCACATCTGCTGCCGTCCAGGTGGGCAGCAAAGCGAGTCGGGGGGAGCAGAGACCCTCTAGGGTGCTCATCTCCTCGCGCGTGTAAATGAAAAGGAAAATAGATTCTCTTTCCCCTTTGAGTCTTGCTTCTTTTCTCTCCTTACTCCCTCCCTCCTCGCCTCCCTCTCCCCCTCTCTGCTCCCTGCCCCCCAGACTCTGTGGTCAGGAGTGTGTCCTCCTCACCGCCGAGATGACAGAGCCACAGAACACATGAGAGTAGGAATGGCAGCTCCCCTGTCATGGGCGCCCTGCAAGGCTATGTGATCCCTACGTTGACCCCCGTGCACCCAATGGCAACACAAGGTGAGCTGACGAGCCCCACTGGATGGAGAGAGGCCAGGCAAGGTGGAACTCAAGTGTGGAACCAAACTTGTCTGACCTGAAAGGCCAACCTGGCCCAAATGTCATTACTTCCAAGGGGGTGGGGGGGGAGGGATTGAAAGGCCAGGCAGCCTGTACTTTATCATAAAGGCCCAGACAGACCTCCCAGTTGAGAGCACTCGGGGGAGTCCCAGAGAGATGGCGGGGCTGGTCCCCTCCTGTGTCACCCTTCCATCCGCAGCCAGCTACCTGATGCTGTCATGTGGGTTTTTTCAACCTCCTTCCTTAGAGGCCCTTGGCCTCTCCACCCTGTCTCCTGGGATTCCCTCTGCCACACTGGAATAGAGCCAGGAACTCAAGCCAAATGCCAGGAACATGCGTTCAAAGCCCTGCCCCAGCACTGAGGGACTGCATCCCCCCGGGAGAATCACATCACGTCTGGGATCCTTAATTACCTTTTCTGTTAAGCAGGAGCCAAGCATAGCTACTGCCTTCCGGAGTCTCTGTGTGAACGAGCTGTGAGCCTCGGTCTAAGGATGCCACCCTCTGCATTCAGCCCTGACCCTGGGGCCCAGGCCCCCAGGAAGACCACCCGGCCACGGAGCCACGGGCTCTAGCCCTTATCTCCTTGCTCACCCCAGAGACCTCAGCTTTACCCCAAATACTTTATATGTTCCGGTCTTTTGGGTGAAGTTTTCAAGACCTGGGTGGCCTAAGCTTTTATTGCGTCTGTATCACATCAGTTCGACTTTCCCAGGACTGGCCCATCCACTCCCGGTCTCCAGAAGGAAGGCAGCCTGGATCAGGCCAGCTCTACCAGCTCCCTCAGACACTGCAGGTGGAAAGATGTCTCTGCTCTGTAGGGGCCGACACCGAGGCCTGCTCCCTCCCGCTAAGGCTGTGCCCGTCCTCCTGGCAGAAAAGCAAAGAGCCTGAACTTGTAGATCAGAAAAACCCCAGCCGAGATCTGGCTCTGCGCTCCTCTCCAGCTGCTTGGTGCTGGGTAAAGGATTCATCACCACGGGTTTTATGGTGTGCGTGAAAGGCTTTTATCCATACAGAAAACAGCAGGTGCGCGGTAAGTGCTGAGATGCGACTCATTTTCATTATGTTTCCTCCGCTTTCTTCTGGCATCGCTGTGCAAGGTGCAGCATCCCTCCCCCTGCACTCACCCACCTTGAGCCACATTAGATAAGAAACATCACTGGAGAGTGTCTGGCATGGAAGCTTCCGTAGTCACTGCTATGGTTACCTGCCCTCAACTTCGGCTACTGTGGAGGCCCACTTGTGCTAAAACCTGGTCTAGGCACTTAAGACTATTTCTAGCCACTGCGACTCTCCCTTATTATCCCTTTTTCTCAAATGAGGAAAATGCAGTTCAAGAGGCAAAGTCAGTGTCTTGAAGTCACCCAGCTGGCTCGGGGGCCCCATCAGGGCTGTCTGATAAAATCCACCTGTTTTAATCCTCCCAGGCTCTGCTGAAAGGGAAGCAGAGGGGCCAGAAGCCAGATGTGCTCCCTGCTGTCCCAGAGGGCAGGTGCCTGACCAGGAGCAGGTGTGCAGGTCTGGAGGTGAGCAAGAGCGGGCTGCCGGGAGAGGAGACTGGCACAGGCTGGGGGCCCAGAGGAAGCTCGGAGCAGGCTCCAGCAGGACCTGAGGACAAAGACAAAGGGGAACTGTCAGGAATGTGGCAGGAGGGGCGGGCGAGTATGACAGAACCTCTGCTGGGCTCCGGCCGGCGACGTTCAGCATGCACAAGTGCACTAGCTCATTTAGCCTGCACCAGCCACCCCGCAGGGCACTCTTGGGCAGTTTTACATGGAAGGGAGTGTAGTCATACAAATAATAAGCAGTAAAAACAGAAGTGGTGACGGACAGCCACGTCCAGGAAATGGCTCTGCTTGGGTGCACATCTGGAAGTCTATCTTTACCGAGTACTGGTGGAAAAGCCACCAGCTCAGCCTCACCCAAGTGCATGATGCAGTTTCGGGATTTCTTGTGGTTCTCGGCGTGTGCTTGCTCAACCTGGGAGCTGGACACCACATGCAGAGCGCTCGCTCTTGCTTGGCACAACATGGTGGGTCTTTCGCCAACTCACCATTCTCTCCAGCAGCCCACCTTCACGGAGCCCGTATTGCGTGGCTCCTGGCATCCATCAAAGATTAACCCCCTCAGAGACCCTGTCTTCAAAGTGGCCCTCGCGTGGCTCCTGAGTGCACGTTCAGAGCTGTACTATAGCCAAGTCAATGGAATGAAGACTGCAGCGGATCTTAATTATAACATGGAGTAAATTCAGGGAATCGGCTTCATTGTCTTCTTTCCTCGGCTGTCCAATCTGTAACCCACTGACCAGCTATAAATACTTATAATTATTTTCTTTCATCACGCTCAAAACCACTAATTAGAGTAATTACTGCAAAGTATAGTTAACATGAATCAAGCTGGCATGAAGCAAATCACACTCTATTTCCCCAATTTGGCTCTCCTCTAAGAGCCCCCGTCTTCTGGTGCTTGGCTTCCTGGGCCTCTCACGAATTTGCTAAAATGTGTGAATTTTCTGCACAGATCACGCCCTCTGTCCTCTAGCATGAGGCAGGTGAGTGCCAAAAGGGTGGTGATTTCCACAGATTCAAGCATGCCCGTCAGGTCACTGGCATTTCCAACACCAGCAGCCAACGGGATTCTCTTGCCTCATTTAGGTCTGTCCAGGGCCCCATCTCATGTCCTGTATCCCAGGTCCAAAGGCTTGAGTGACCACGGCCTGGTCATCAGCTTAGAGATCCCTGGGTCTGATGGCATGGAAAGAGCTGGCGCCCAATGCCCACCAGCTGACTGTGGACTTGGGTTAACTCACCAAGCTGGGGCCCCTCAGCAGAGCTGGTCACCACCCAGCCCACCAGGGGCGGAAGGGGACGGAGACTTCATGTTGGCACGTAAAACACTGGGGTGTTAAGAACAGGGAAAGAAGAGGGGGTGCCTGGGGGAAGGAACGGCACCCTGTGTGTGTTCAGCTTCCAGCTCAGAGGTGCTTGATGGGGTGCAGCGGTGTTGTCCTTGATGCGTTTATCAGGAAGTCAACCCACCTTCTCTCCCAGCTTCATGCCGCCCTCAAACAGGTGCACTCCGGGCCTGCAGGCTGGCGGCCCTGCCTCTTCACATCCCCAGGTGTGGCCCTTACCTGACTCCAGGAGTCACTGTCATCAGGGCCCCGCTCCTGCCCTTTGCCAGCTCCCTGCGGCGGTGGGCCCTGTCTCCTCTCTACCCCAGTGTCAGCACCGGGCAAATGTACCGCGGAGCTAATAAAACTTAAGTTCTAGATCCCACCCCTTACCTGTTCCGGCCCCTTCCAAACCATGGACTCCATTTTATACTCATAAAATGCTGTGGACCTAACTGAGTTCCCCTCCCCCAAATTCACCTGCGGGAACCCAAACCCCCAGCACCTCAGCACGTGACTGTGTTTGGAGACGAGGCCATTAGGGGTAATTAAGTTAAAATGAGGCCATCTGTGGGCCTAAGTCCAGGATGAGCAGGGGCTGCGCAGGCGAGACAACAGGACGAGACACGGGGGGACGACCAGGTGAGGGCACAGGGGGATCTAGCCCCAGAGACAGGCCAGGGAGGGTCCCGGCCCACAACCTGACCTCTGCTTCCTGCCCAGGACTGAGAGAATGTCTCTGCTGTACCCCATCTGCAGCACTTCATTCGGGAAGCCCCCGCTGACTGGCACAGATTCTTTTTCCGAGGACACCCGGATGTGGCTGCACCAAGCCTGACTGGCATCAGTGCAGAACTGCTCACACCTGAGCAGCAGGTCAGGGCCTCCTCCAAACAGCGGTGGGCATGACACTGAGAAATAGGCCGTGGGCCAGAACGGAGCCCCCTGGAGGTAAGGGTCGGGGGCCCTGAGCCAACAGCCGAGTCTCATGGACCTCGGGGTCCTGTCCCTCCACCCCGACATCCTGCTCAGGCTCCGCTCAGCTTGGTCGCTGCTTAAAGAGATCCCTCGTGGGATCAGGGGCTTGTGGGATCGTGGGGTCGCCCCAGCGCTGCCCCTTTTCAGCAGGTGTGGCTTCTCCCTGGCCTCTGACAAGAGAGCCAGAAACAGGGCCCCTTCGAAGTGACAATGGCAGAAAGTCACATCCATTTCCAGAGGCGAGGCCACAGCACCGGCCCAGGGCAGGGCTGCCCAGGACATCCTGACAGAGAGAAATTACAGGCCTTCAGCACCTCAAGTTATCATATAATCACTGAAATGAGAGAGAAGCAGAGGGTGGAATCGGCCTGGGGACACTGGAAGGGAAGGAGAGAATAGGGTTAAAGACCTGTGCTGCTCCTCAGAAGGGAGAGGCTCTTTTAAAAAATGGTGACAGCTCCTGCTGGCTGTGTGTGTGTAGAGTGGTGCCCGTGATGTCCATCAGCATCTGACAAACCGAAATCTGTTACATCAACGAGGAAGCCGAGTTCACACCCACAGGAGCTTCTGCAAACCTGGCCCTTGGGACACAGCCCGGGAGTGACCAGCCACGCTGCGTTGCGGCCTCTCCTACGTGTCGTGTGAAGGACTTGGCGCTTATTATTTGGAATGACAAAAAGTAAAATGATTGTTTCACCAAAAGCGTTTTGAGAGGGCTTGTGTTTCTTCACATTTAGACTGAGGCTGGCCCCCTGCCAAGGCTGAGAGCTGGGACACCCCCGCCCAACCCCGAGCGAGATGGAAACTTCCTTCTGTGCTCACACTGAAATGATGCCAAGGCTACCCTAAGTGTCTGCCAGGCCCTGCCCTGCTCACCTGAGATTTTTTAGACATCAGCTTTGACTTCCCACCCCACGCCCGCCATCCTGCTCCCCTAAATCCAGCCCCTTCCCAAATCCAGGGTCTGACTTGGTCCCCAACCAAGGGAGCCCAGAGCTCAGACTCCCATCCATGGAGGTGACACCTCTCTTACCCTCACACCCGGAGATCCTGACCCATCTGCTCAGGATCTTCCTTCTCATTGGCAAGCCCATCTGACTCTGGGGTCCCCCTGGTGCCTAGGCAGACCACCCACCCCCCAGTGCTCCGGAAGAGGCCCTGCCAGCTCCCCAGTAAGAGAATGAAAATAATGGACACTTCCTGAGCTCTTCCAATGAGAGAGCCCCAGAGGAAGTCCCCACATAGTCCCAGCACAGCCTGGCCTTGCACGCAGCGCCTGGTGGGCGGAGCCTCGGGCTGTGGCCCTCATCTCACTGCTGAGCAAATGGGTGGGGGAAGTTATGGGGTGTGATTTAGGGACAGGCAGCCCGGAGCAGAAACGGCCCTCAGGCCCCCTGCCGTGCTCCCCACACGTCCAGAAACTGCAAAGTTGAAACAGGCCTGTGATGCCTTCATCATTTCTCACTCTGTCCTGGACTGACCCACGTCAGACCCCAGCTTTCCCACCCAGGGGTGACACCCTGCAGGGGGTGACAGGAGGAAATGTTCAGATCACCCAGCGAGGGGAGCAGAGTGCAGGGGACAGCCCCAGGGGTGTCTGGACTGCCATGGGCTGGAGAGGAGGGGGGAGGGAGGACCTGTACCCCAGACACGAGCCAGACCAGGGTCAGATGCCCCACCACAGCTCCAGGGCAGACATGCTGCCCCTGGCCTCTGGGACCCATAAGGGTAACACTGCCTGAGCCTCACCCCAAAGCACCCACTGGGCTTCCAAAGTCTCCTGTTCCCCAAATGCCTGGGGGAGCAGCCTCAGGACCCAGCAGACCTCACTCCTCCGTGTTGAGCAGAAGCCCTGTGTCCGAAAAGCCCATGTGGTGGGGGGGGGGGGGTGGTCTCCAACTGCAATTCAGTGGAAATAATCCATGCGTTTACAAAATAATTTCCGAACAACTAAAGAAACAAACACACAGTTCACTGGCCATAGACCTGAATAATACTGAAATATTAAATAGACATATACTATTTTATTCCCTATTTGATTATTATTGTCCCTCAATTTATATAATGTATAATACACAATGTTTATTATTGGGTATTTTAAATATAATCAATATTTGTTATTTATTTATTATTATGGATACATCATGATTATGGATATATAATAAATACATCACATGCAATATTACAATACGCCGTTTCACCCACATCTTGGCCCGAGGGGCTCCTGGAATGCCTTCACCAGGCCACTGAGGAAGAAATGCCAGCGTAGGTGACCCTGGCTGGCTCGAAGGAAGTCCCGTCTCCACTTGCTAACATGGACCAAATAGCAATGAATCATCCTCTTCTTCCCAGACTTGAACTCCAAGCTCCTGCCAGGGTCTGTTTCGGTTTGTTATTGATGGAGTAACAGGGCCACACCTCAGGGCTTGGCTCCCTCCGCCCTGGGGCTGACTCTTGGAAAATGTTTCCTGTTTGCAAATCATTGAGTGACAACTTCTGCCATGGCAACCTCCGGCGAGTGTGGCTCCTGGGCACTGCTCACGTGCCCGTGGCTGGGACACCCCAATAAGCAGAGAGCATCAGCCCTGCAGGGCGGGTGTTATCACAGCCACTTGTGGCTTTCTTTATGAAGTCCACAAAACGACTGCGATGCTTTTCTAATAATGCCGTTTCATTAGAAAGTTTTTGAGCTGGGATTCGAATAGCCTGGATCCTAAACCAGCTCTGCCCTTTCCTGGTTTTATAACAAGGGAGAAGTTAGTAAATCTCTTTGAGTCTCAGTTTTCTCATCTGTTTCATGGGGTGACAGTACAGGTCAGAGTGGATGGAGCATATGTCCTCCCGAGCCTCTGGATGACAGAGGGTCAGAAATCAAGACGTTTATGCAAGTCCAGTGCAAATTGTAAATCACTGTAAATGTAACACTTGCCATATTTCTCAAACGTGAACCCAACAACAGCCGACAGATGAGGCCAGGGGAGGTGTGCCTGGGGAACGTCACAGACACACAGACATGGAGAAGCTGAGTTAGAAGGAAGTCTGTGGCCAGCGGGCCACCCTGTGTGTGTGCAAGAACCAAGGTGAGTGGCCCCTTCTAGTGCCACTGGGCACTGGCCTCCGGCACCAAGGAGTCTGTATCTGCTCTGTGGACAAATTCAGTCTACACTTGGCGCAACTTGAATACAAAGATGCAAAAGCCTTGGGAGAGAAATGACTTCGAAGGGGAGGGCAACTCAGTAAATGCCGAAGGGCAAGGAGAAATTTGCTCATAAGCTAGACAACAGCTGCGCCAAACGCGAGGGCATTTCAGCATGTAGCCGAAGACATGCTCTCTCCGGATGGTGCCAGGCTGGTGGCTGGTGCCGGTTGTGATGATAATGTACCAGGGGCAGCCCTGCTTTCCTGCATCCCAGCTCTCACCCGGGCAGGTAGGCAGATGATGAGCAAGCTAGAGCAGACCATGGCTGCAGGTGAGAGGCTGAGCGAGGAAGACACAGCAGGGGAAGGTCTCACCCATTCGGGTGGGAAGGTGGAGTTCGTGCCAACCTCCACTTTGACATTCCCTCCTGATCCCAGATCTTTGAATGACAAGTCACTAAGTTCCTCAGGGTCTGTTTCCTGAAATGACCAAGGAAAGCCCAGTGGCCAGGAAGAGCTGACTTGTCATCATTGTCACTCTCCAGCACACTCAGGACTGACTTTGTCATTGGCGTTCCCAAGGGACGTGGTCTCAGGGAAAGCCCAGGCTACCATGCTGGGGGAAGTTCTATCATCCAGTTCTTGCATCGTGATTGGTGACTTTGGAACAGGCTCCTCTTGGTTCTCCTGTTCATGGCTGCAGAGAAGACTTGAGCAGGGAGTGGGAGGCTCGGGCACATGAGCCAGGCCTCGCCCCCTGGGGTGGCAGAGCGCCCTCCCCAAAACCAGAACCATGTGTGTGAAATGACTGGGAGGCACAGAAAGTGCCGGAACCACAAAAATTCCAGCTTTGGTTTCGGTTTTCTGGCAGCAAAAGAATAAAAATGTAGCTCTTATTTCTCCAAAGTTCCTTCTGCACAGTCTGCTCAGGTCTCACTGCACCCTGGCTTGGGAGTCCTGATGTTTTTGCAGCCACTCTTCCAACTGCCCTTGGAGAGATTGCTGGAATGTGCATTAAGGTCAGGGTTTTGGCTGGGAATAAAATGAGTTTTGCAAAAAGGACAAACTTCATAAATCCTAACTCATTTCTCCACAGGTGTATAGGAGAAACAGAAGAAATTGTGTGTGTTCAGGGCTTGCCAAGACTCAAATGTGAAAAACATATAAGACCCAGATATGAATTGTTTTTTCCACAGAAGGTGTCTGTTAAGACACTTGAAGGGAGTCCAGAGAAAGGCCAGTTGTGAGCTCTGAAAATCTCTGTCCCCAAATCTGCCAAGAATGGCCAGTCAGTTTCCTCACACCGTGTCTGCCCATGTTGCTATCACTGGGGCCCGCATGGACATCACCAAGGTATTTCCAGAGACGAGTGAGGGGTGTTGGAAACTTCGCTCCCCTTACACCACAGGAAGGCTTAAAGATCCAACCCAAACCAGAGCCCAAATAAGTGTCAGGAGATGAAAATACTGTGGTTTGGGTGCACAAACGTTTTTAGCTATAAATACCATTTAGATTGTTCCAGTGCAGTGAGCCAAACCTAAATGCTGTGAGGTTTCACCCAACTGAATGGTTCCTTAAATATCACAAGGCAAGGACAAAAACTCCCCAGATGAAATTGAAAGCACAGACTGACTCTAAACGGATGACCTGACCGAGGTGAGAACATCGTCCAGGCTGTGAGTGAGTAACAAGTATTACAAACTGAGGGGTTCTGGTCAAGCTCATTCGAGGCCACCAGCGTGGTAAACCTTCTGCTAGAAACTGCATGAGAAAGGTATTAGATCTGTACCATAACACTGAGGAAATCAAAGCTTCAGACAGTTCAAAATACCAGCTCAAGGTGGACTTTGAGTCAGTCAGGCTCCAAAGTCCACCATCTTCAGGGGATCCACTGCCCCATCACACACATCTCCGGTCCACTGCAGTGTGACTGCTCCCAGCAATGCCCTCCCATTCACCCAGGACTCCTCAGGAGCGACAGGTCTTTGCTATCTTGCAAGTTATATGAAACTTCCTAGGGCTACCAAAACAAGTACCACGAACTGGGTGGCTATAAGAGTAGAAAGTTCTGGAAGCTAGAGGTCTGAAATGCAAGAGTCTTCAGGGTAGGTTCCCATAGGGATGCTGAGGAGACTCTGTTTCCTGCCTCTGGTGGTTCACCAGAGCAATCGTGGAGCTCCTACCTCTGCCTCCATCTTCACGTGGCCTTCTCTCTGAGTCTGAGCCTGTCTCTTCTCTTTCTTAAGGATAGCAGCCCTACTGGATTAGGGGTCACTTCATCTTAACTTGATAAATCTGCAAAAGTGCAATTTCCAAATGAGGCCAAGTTCACAGGTACAGGAGTTGTGTCTTCTCCGTGGAGGACACCTTTCAGTCCAGAATAGACAGGGATAGATTCATAGTTCTTGAATGAATCAAAGACCAAATGGCCCTTGCAAGGCTTCTACTGTAGCCCCACAGTCTGTCCTGACAACTCCTCTCTGGACATCAAAGGTCTCTGTACACCACCTCCCACCACCTGACAAAACCATGTCTGCCAACGCTTCCGCCATGTTGGGACTTTCCACATCCTGATGGAATGGGAGAAAAACTCTTCTCCTATTAGGGACCAGATCCCACCCCCTTGTCCTTCAAAAAAACCTCCAGGGCAGTTCTACAGCTACACAACAACGTTCAGAAGCTCCAGATACCATTTGAACAAAAAAAGGAAGAATATGAATCTAAGACCTGCTCCTTGATCCATGATTCAGAACACCGGGAAGAAACTGTGTTATGGAAAATAGCAGAGAAACCAGACCAATTTCAGTTGACTTATGGAATGCCTCTGAAACATGGTGCCGCAAGAGAACACAAAGACATGCCAGCCTGGGTTTTGACAACTCTGACTGTAAAGTCTTTTATTTTTTAACAACTGATTTGTCTAAAAATCCAATTCTACTTGCAGACACATATACACTTCATGTTCTACCTCCAAGAAGACCATACTTGAGGCTGTTACTACGCAGGAATATTGGCAAAAATGCTTAAAGGCGAATAATACATTAGCCCAAGTGAAGGAAACTGTAGAAAGTAACAAGAAAAATATAAGCCCACTCAGGCAATGAGCATTTGCATCTCCTGTTAAATATAAGTTCCACCAGGTGTGTGAAGCACATGAGTAATTATAGATTCAGAAAAAATTAAGTGACAACCTTTTTTCGGCAAGGACACCACCACGGCTGGCAATGATGGCGCCTGTGTTGATGAGCTCAGTGCCTTCCACAAAGGCCAGGTGCTGCTGGACACCTCCCCGCCCCTCCCCACATGTAACAAGGATGGCTTTCACCCCCATTTCCTTCCTCTCCCTGCAAAGTGTTATTTAAACCTGTGTACTCGGATTGTTCTTCAGAGAACTCTGGCGTTCTGACACTAAAACCAAAAATGCTTGTCTTTCCCCAGTTTTCAGGGAGAAGAATAAGGAAACCAGTAGAAATTTCCCAATATTAAGGTTTATTCTGGAATTTTCCTTGCAAGTGTTTGCATCTCACTGTCCTGATGAGTGTGATTGCCCTCCCTTGTCGGGGGTCTCACTTTTCTGCAGCCCCAAAAATATTTCAAATGCTGTGCCCTGCATGAGAGAGAGAGAGAGCAGACCCTCAAAACTCTTATAGTATACTGTTATAATTGTTCTATTTAATTATCAGTTATTGTTGGTAATCTTATTTTGTCTAATTTCATCAAATTAAACTTTATCATAGGTGTGTATATATAGGTAAAGATATCATCTATATAGGTCTGGCACTATTTGTGGTTTCAGGCATCCACTGGGTGTCTCGGAATAGATCCCCCATGGGGTGGCAGCTGAAAACAATCACCACAAATGAGCAAGGCCCCCACCTCCCTGCCCTGGCACCTGCGTGTGCCAGGGGCAGCCCCAGCTTGCATCTCCATTTCCTTGTCAGCCCACTGCCTGCTGACATCTGGCAGCAGGGACCAGGCTGCTCTGGAGCCACGTGTGCCCAGCCAGGGCTGGCAGTGTTATTTACTTTAAGAATAAGCAGATAAAAATGCAAATCAAAACCACAAAGAGATACCACATCACACCAACTAGGACAGCTATACTGAAAAAATAAGTAAATAACAAATGTTGGCAAGGAAGTGGAGAAATGAGGACCTTTGTAAATTGCAGGTGAGAATTAAAATGGTGCAGTCATGGTGGAAAACAGTATGGAAAGTGCTCAAAGATTACATATAAAATGACCACATGATCCAGCTGTTCCACTTCTGAGTGTATGTCCCAAAGAACTGAAAGCAGACAGAAACTCAGACACTGTACATCCCTGTTCACAGCGGCAATATTCGTGGCAGCCAAGGTATAAATAATTCAACTGTCCATCAGCAGGTGAACAGGCAACAAAACATGATACACGTATACAAGGGACTGGTATTCAACTTTCCAGAGAAAAGAATTTCCAATTCTTGAGACCAACAACTGAAGACGTCATACTAAGTGAGGGATCTAAGAAAGTCAAGTTCATAGAGAGAAAAAGTAGAACAGAGGTTGTGGGCCTGGAAGGGGGGGCTGGGGACTAACTGTATCTTCAGGACAGAGTTTCTATTTGGGGGAGATGAAAGGTTCTGGAACTGGAGAATAGGGGGTGGCTGCCCAACAAAGCAGATGGACTTAAGACCAAGGAGCTGTACACGTAAAAGTTCACACTCAGTGTGAAATAATAAATTTCACATTATGAATATTTCACCACAATTTAAAAGGCAAAAAAGATTGAGCTCATAAGCGTTCATGTCTAACAGCCTTCTCTAGCAAGCGTTTCCTTCCAGTCGTCCATCACCTAACACACTTCAGAAAACTGACAACAGATTTGCTAGGGCACAACTTGTGGGTATTTTTTTAAGAATTTTTTTTTAAAGTCTGTAACTTCTTTTTAACCCGAGAGAGAGAGAGAGAGAGGAAAATCCCTGGCTCAAGATCCCACCACTCAAATAATCCCAACTGATCATATTTTTGAAAAGTAAAAATGATCACCTGCATTTGGAATATTTAGCATATAGAGAGTTGTAAAACCCAAAGCACTAAGTCATCAACAGTTGCGAAACGTATTCTTTCAACAACAGCAACAGCAAATGCTGTTTGGACCAGTGTTAGGCTGCGCGTATGCAAATATGTGTGTCTTGAAATTTTCACTTAGCAGCATGTTAATGTTTTCATTTTACTTTTATTCATTTTACTTTATATTTGTAGTTTCAAAATGTATGCAGTTGGGTTTCCTTACTGCAAGCTTTTCAGTACTTAACACTTTCGTGTTGAAAATGCTTTTAGAGATTTTCTTCAGTAGCATCTAGGAGCTGCTGGATAACTGTTGAGTCTTCCTGATGAAACACGGAGGATGCCGCTAAGTTTGTTTCCATTTTATGTTATGTTTTGTTTTGTCCTTATATACTTAGCAAGCAAGTATATTTATAGCAAAGACATTGGTAGATCAAAACATGATCAATTTGTATTTTAATGAACACTAAATCACATCCCACAGAGGTAGCAACACCATTCCTGTTCTCCACACCAGCACCCCAGTTATTGGCAGAATTTGCAGGAATAAGTGGCCTGAAGTTTGCCTTTCCCACAAGAGGCACAGGCTCTCTAATTTTTATTTGAATCTCCTTAACTAAGACATGGACTGAGCTGCTTTTAATGCAGTTCCTGTCCATTTTCTTTTCTTGATGTTACTTGTCCAGATTCTATTTTGACTTTTCCAGTCTTTTGTCTTACTGATTTATATGAACTATTTTTTGGGAGGACAGAAATTAGCCTTTGTCATGTGTGTTGTGGATATGTTTCCCAGATCAGTTTGTTTCACTTAGTTTTAACTCTTCCACGTGAAACATAAATTGGTCATTTTCATTAGTTGTATGTGTCTGTCTTTTCTTTTATAGCTTTTAGAGTTTCTGGCCTAGTCAGAAAGGTTTTCCCTTCCCCAAGTTTAAAAATAAACTCATGTTAGGCTATCTTTGCTTTGTTTATGCAACAGTGATTCAGCAGTGTTCCCTGGAGTAGACAAAGTGTAATCGTGAGAATGTTAATGTCATTTATTAAAATGATTATCATCAGAACAATTGAGCTTCAACAAGTAATTTAATGGGAAAAGAATTCTATCCTCAAGAAATGGTGCATGGACAACGGGGTACCCACATGTGGAAAGTGAACTTGGACCCTCTCCATACCACTAAAAAAAAATCAATTCAGAATGGGTCATAGGCCCAAGCATAATAGCTCCCCAAAGATAGTCCTAGAAGAAAATATGAGTAAATCTTTGTCCTTTGCTAGACAATGTTTATGCAGATGTCTCCAAAAGCATAAGTAACACAAGAAAAAAGAGATAAATTGGAATTCATAAAAGTTTTAAAGCTTTCGTGTTTCAAAGAATGTCATCATAAAAGTGAGTACTTCAATGCACAGAAGGGGAGAGATAATTTTCAAATCAAATATTGATAAGGGACCTAAACTCAGAAGATGCTACTTCATAACTCACTGCAAAGGCTACGGTTAAAAGACAGACAAAGATCCAGTCCACAAAAGCACTGAAATACAAAATGAAAAATAACAGGTTTTGGCAAGAAGGTGGAGATATTGGAGTCTCGTTCATTGTTTATAGGATTGCTAAATGGCATAGCCACTTTGAAAATTAATTTGGCAGTTCCACGTGACCCAGAAATTTCAGTCCTAGACATAGGCCCAAGACAAATCAAAACTCTCCTCCATGAGAAACTTAGACGTGAGCATTCATAGCAGCATGAGAACAGCCAAAAGCTGCAAACAACAAAGTGTCCATCAACTGAAAGGATAAACAAATGGAACATACTCAGAAATGAAATACTACTCAGAAGATAGAAGCAGTTAACATTACTCATTCTGTTACAACATGGATGAACTCTGAACATGTCACACGTCATAAAAGCATGCATGCAACTGCCGGCGAAGAAAATTTCAGGGTCACAGAAGCTCAGCACTGAGCCCATCTCGGCTCGGCCACATGAGTCTCTGAGAACATCGAATATTGGGGAAAACAATACCACCCAAGCAGACGGCGAACGCAAAGTAAAGTTTTCTAAACTCTCTGGAAGGAGTACATACAGCTGAGCATTCAAAATGCATGCGAAGGTACTCTGCATCTGTCTCCTCGAAGGCTCCTTTGAGGGAACTGGGGTGGGGGGAGGGGGGTACGGAGTTAGGAACACACACGTGTGTCCCTTTCAGGTTCACTCCCTAGTGAACGCCTTGGCGTGGGACGTGTTTCTTCTCTAAAAAAGAAAGTGTCTTGTATCCTTTCGCTTTTGGGTGCTGTCAGCCACTAGGTGTCCTGTTTCTCCTTTCGTGCCACAAGCAGTGCAGATCTGAGCACCAAAGTCCTGGGCTGGGTGGAGTTTGGCACAGACTCTGGGCCACCCACCCGGTCCCTCTGAGCCCAGGCGTCAGAGGGCTCTAGGCAACCACCAGCAGCAAATGAGACGGAAGATCTCTGACTCGAAGGGACCCCTGACCGGGCTCAACAATTCATGGACCCCTGCCACCAGGACCTTCTAGAAGACTTCAGGCATCAACTCCTGTCACTGCCCAAGGCCACCCCAACAGCTCAAGCACAAGCCTCCCAGCAATGACCATCTCACCATCCTCTTCTTCCCTTCCTCTGCTCAGCGTCACTTGCTGTGGACGTCCAGTCTCCCGGGAAATCTGCTCCCTCCAGAAGGCTTAGCTCTCAGTCAGGGCTGCACCAGCCTGATGGAGGCATCAGGTTCTCCAACCTTCCCCCACTGACCTGGTGGATGAGCTACTGCAGATGCAAAATACTGTAGATACTGGAGATGTAAAATGCTTCTCTCCTGCCAGCCCATAGCCAGGAACCCCAGCAGGAAGCCTAGCAGCTCAGCAAGGATGCCCACTCTTTCTAGGGTGTCCACAGGATGCCTGCCAACTGCAGAGGTCCTGCTGACCTTGGTACATAGAACACTAGACCTTCAAGAAGCTTCCAGAAACTCTGCGGCCTGGGAGGGACAGACTTGCAGTTGACCCAAAGTCTTCTGACTTCAAATTATAATCAACGCCACAGACAGATCTTCTGTTACCATTAAACAAAGCATTATAACAAGTAAGTGATTTAAACTCAATTAGGAAGAATGTCATAAGAAGAAAGGAACTATCTCATCAGGTGTCAGAGAACTTGTGCCCAACTGCTCGGTGACAGAGATGGAGAAAGTGTGCTGAGTAAGGAGGAGGTCTGAAGTCCCGACAAAAACTCAAGATTAGAAATACAGAACGAGGAGTTCATCACTTAGGGGTGGTGCTTAGTGAGCCCAGGAATGAATGAAATCGGCTGGGAAGACCAGACAGTTTCAAGAAAGGAGGCTGAAGATGCAGGAAGGGACACAGGCCAGGATGGTGTGTGGATGGAGGAATCACACTCCTGGAAAACAGAGATTTCAAAAATGCTGACTGCACCTGGGAACTGCGCGCTGCCGGGCGCTGGAGCAGAGCAGAGCGGGCGCTCCTGCTCGTGTAATTGCATCTCACACCTTCTGCCTAATACAGATTTCTCTGCGATAAGCTCTCTAGGACTTTGGATTTCTCTGCTGGCCGTGGGCCAACTCAGATGCAGCATTTCCCAGGGTGCTAACAACCATGTCTGTATTTTGGTTCTGTGCTTATTAGGAGTTCTCTGAAAATAGCCTCCAGCAGCTTCTGCTCTGTCTTTCTGAATGTGAGACTGCAAACTCTTGCAGCTGAATAGCATCTTCAATCCTTTGTTTCTCCTGAGAAGAATTGAGATGCGCACTCGCATGGGTCCCTTCAAAGCCCAGGGAGTGCTGCTCCGCGTCTTATGGCGCCGCTTCCGCTGTGGGCAGGGCAGGGGTGGCTCACTGCGTCCTCTGTCTCAACGTTTGACACCGGTCCTTACTCTCAAGTGAAAATTCAAGCCAGGTTATCAGCCGGATGGATGGATGGATGGATGGATGGATGGATGGGAGAGACAGACAGACAGACAGTCAGGGACAGGCAGACAGGCAGAGAGAGATCTACTCACACACATCTGATTGATTCTGTTTCTCTAGAGAGCCCGACAAGTCCATCCTAGGGGAACGGGGATTGGCAACAGCCCCAGAAAGCAGAGCAGAAACTTGTTGACAGAGTAAAGTGAATTCAGTTCAGGTAGGAAGCTGGAGGCAGGTCAGCACCAGCCAACACTTGGGTGTCTGAGTCAGAAGCCCGGGAGAGGGATGCGGCATGAATGTGGAGACGCGGGAGCCCTCAGCAGGGGTGAAACAGTGAGGACAGAGGTGGAGTCACCAGGAGGAGCGTCTGAGACTGGGGCTGCTCAGGACAGTGTCTGGCCTCAAGCCAGTGACATAACATGACCCTGGATGTGCCCCTTCCGGGTAACAAGGTCATCTACATTGTCCTCCTGGGGATGGGAAGGGAACTCCGAGGTCACTTTCCAGGGAGGGCCTCTGCTGGCTCCGCTGTCGCTCTCTGCCTCTTGGGGTGTGTCACCACCCAGGGCCACCACTGGCTGGCATCTGTCCAGCCCTTCAAGCAGTTCTCTCTCTCTCTCTCTCTCACTCTCTCTCTCTCTCTCATTGTCCTTGATTATAAGCTTTCTTAATGCACCGCCACCTCCTCTCATCATTCCTGGCATTCCAGAAAACACCGCCCCTAAGAGCCTGTCCTGGCCAACCCATCACCCACTCCTCCGATGGAGGACTTCTCTGTTGAGGAGCACTTTGATCCATCAGGAAGGGGCCTGTGGAATTTGGGGAAACCTAGACACAGGAAATGTCCTCGCCCCTTACAGAGGAGTGTAAAGTGCACCCCAGTCTTGGAAACACCACTTCCCAATAGATATTTTTAAATTCGTGTGGGGGTAAGCAAGGCCCCTCGTTCTAGCCATCACCACGTACCATCCATCCACTCGACGGACAGGCCTTGAGTGCCGCTTTGTAGCCAGCGTGTGCCGGGCACTGGCCACGGCGCTTGAAGAGCAGGAACCCCAGAGATGAGCTGGGGCCAGATCAGATGGAAATAAACCTGCAGAGTGCCCAGTCCAGTGTCTGGCCCACGCAGCTGCCCCCTCAATTGCCACACCTCCTGCTTCTCGCTCCCACATCCCAAACCAATTAGTGGATTTGGTTTTATTGCCCAATTCACTTTGGTAAGGCAGGTCCCTCCTCTCGATGCTGCCACCATCCAATGCTGTTCCCACCTGGAAATGCTGCTGCTGCTGGGCGGACATCAGCCCAGCAGAGCAGGGGTCAGGACAGACGGAGAAACCGTGAGCACACCTGGGCATGGCCACCAAAGGGGTTCCTGAGCACCCCAAGCCCCAGCAGGAGGCTCAGGACTCACATACCCTGTGTGCACACACATGTGCATGTGTGTGTGTACATGTGGGGGTCACGCGTGACTCAAGCACAATCTAATCGTTGAGCCTCTTTTCCACCTGTCTCAGGTAAAGCCCACGTTGCCCGCATCACCCGTGAGTCCAGGGTTCTCTGGCCATGCTCGTCCCAGCCCCGGGGACTGAGGCCTAGGAGGCCAGTGGCCGGCGCCGTCTTCCTTGCTCTGATAAACGACCCGGAAAGTGAGTAATATTCAGGCTCACCCACCTCCAAGGCAGCTGTTCTTAGGATTAATTGGAAGGTTGGCCTGCTGAAGTCGCCCATATTTCTTTGGAAAGGAAAAAATTCACAAATCATGTGACCTTCATATTTGGTTCATGACTGGAAACAAATCTTTCCTGGCGGTGACTCCCGGGGATGCTGCGGGGAACGAGGCCGGGCCTGTTTATGGGGCGCGAAATTGTGTCATGAACTGATGTGGTGGGAGAGTCAGAGCAGGCGATGCAATGCCAGCACGGGTGTGTGCACGGCCCCCGCCTCGGCCTCTCCCACCCTCTCCCCGCCCCCCCTCCCCTTCACGTGGCTCCTCCCCTGTCCCCCGGGACCTGACCACGCAGCCGTGAGTGAGCTGAGGACAAAACCCGAGGGAGAGGAAACTGTCTGCTGAGAAGAAAAGTAAGAAGTCAGAGAGACTCGGGGACTCTGAGCCAGGAGTCTCCCCCTTTCCAGAGACACAAACAGAAGCACAGAGGGCGGGGACTTCCCCCACATCAGCTTGGTTTGGAGCCAGAATTCTCCGGCATCTGGGGTCAATTACAGAGAGATCCAGAGTGGCTCTTCTCTCCCTTTCTAGCCCCTTCTCCCAAACACCAGGGACACAAACCAGTGTGCACACACGCATGTACACACGTGTATTCATGTACACATGTGTGTTTGCACATTGCACACTTGCACATGTGTGTGGTTTCGTGTGTGCTGCTTGAGCACATGCACTTGTACATGCTCTCGTGCGTGCATGTACATGTGAACACGTGCAGGTGCAGGTGTGTATCTGCACAGGTGTGTGCATCCATACATTTGTACCTGCATGTACTTGTGCACTCATGCAATAAACACAGGCATGCACACGAACCCTCATTCTCATTGTATGTGTGCACACATACACACGTGTGCACACAGGCGCACACAGACACTCATGCACACACGCAGGCACAAACAGTATAACGTCATGCATGTGTGTTTGAGGAGAGATGCAGAGTTGAATGGAATCGGCAGTGGCACACGGGCTGGCTGTCACTGGACCCTGCTGGCCTTTGCATCTTTTACCCTTATTTGTTCAAAAACATAAAGGACTCGGGCCTCCCCTGGGGGTGCAGGCGGTTGAGCCCTGCGCTGTGAAGCTGTCCGCAGCCTCTGCAGCACCAGTTCGATCCTGGCCGGCCAGCAAGGGTCCCATATGGCGCAGCAGACCTCTCCTGTAGCACCGCTGCTCCCCTCAGCAGTGTATTTCATCAGTCTGCCTGTTCTGTCTCTGGTGAATCCTCTCACCCTCCCGCACTTCTGACTGTACCCCGGTTCTTGTATAAATAAATAAATAAATCTTTAAAAAAAAAACATAAAGGACTCCTGTGACCCTGTCACCTAAGCCAGGAAGCCGAACACTTCCAGTAGTATTTAGCTAGTGTGCCTCCCGTAGATCAGCTTCCCGTCCCGCCCCCAGCCAGATGTCCAGCCAGTATCCTGCAACATACTAAACTGTGTGTTCGTTCGTATGTTTCATTTGTGTGTATGAATAACAACCTATCATTTAGTTCTTCTTCATTTAAAACTCAGCAGAATGATCATAATCTATACTTCAGACATTTCTTTTATTCACAAGCATGTGATTATTAATGATCCAAATTGCTTGTTATTAAGGGTTATTCCTTTTCACTGTTGTATAATACTCTCTAGAGTGACTATACTAGTTTATTAGTTTTCATTCTCCTGACAATAAACATGTGGGCATTTGGATTTTTTATTAGAAAAAGCCCTGGTCTGAATGTTCTTCTACACAGTCCCCAGCACCATGTGCCCAGGGATATATCTGCTCTATCTAGCTCTCTCCCAGGTTTACACCCAGCAGAGCTTTGTCAGGTGCTAATGCATGTGCATGCCTAAGTGTATAAAAGAATCGCAAGTTGCTTTTCAACATGGTGGCAGCAGTTTATATTTCCACAGTAAATGCAGCGGGAACAGCATTGATCCAGGTGCCTCCCAAACCTAACAACATCAAACTTCTTCAGTTTTGTCAGTCGATGGATACTAAGTGGTGTCTTATTGTGGTCTCGATTTCCATTTGCAAATGTTTATTCATCACGTGTCTCCTGTTCCCTGAAAGGGCTTGTTGGTGTCTTTGTCCATTTTTATTGGGTAGATTTTCCATATTGATTTGAGTACTTGAAAGTAGGATTTTGTCAGCTATTGACATTGTATTTATCATCTACTTTACAGCTTGTCTTTTTACTTCCTTTACGGTGTCTTTTGGGGATCAGAAAGGTCTTTTTTTTTTTTTTTTGTGGGACTCTCGCCCAGTGGCCGGGGATCGAACTGGTGCTGCAGAGGCTGTGGGCAGCCTCGCAACCCAGCGCTCAACCACTGCGCCACCAGGGGAGGCCCAGGAAGGTCTTCATTTTAATGTTCTGTCATTTGTCAGTCTTTATCTTGGAGTATTGGATTTTTACTTCTCAAGCTACTGCCAAGCCGGGCTCATAATTTACATTTCTTATCTTATTTGTACCCCACAAATGTAGCAGACACAGTTTCCACATCATCCTTGTGGTGCCCATCAGGAGTCTAAGTCCCAAGGGGAAGGGAGCCTACTGGGCCTTCAGACGGTGCGTCCTGCCCAGGATCATGGGCTCGGCCTCAGCAGACACTGTAGGGTCTTCATGCCAGAGGTGCCCTCAGCCCTGGAGATGGAGAAACAGGACATCATCTCCACCCAGGAAGAGCTTGTGTCAGGAGACTGTTTCCAGAGAAGGTTTAGTCTGAGACATCTGAGCTTGGACTGAAGAAGTGCTTTTCACAGCCGGGGGAGATTTAGGAAGCTGGGGCCTTGCAAGGCAAAGGAAAGGACTAGAGCACAGCGGAGTCCTGCGGACAGCAGGCTGCCCTGGGGCAGGCCAGGGACTGGCAGAGAAACTGGGCCCCGGACAAGATAGGACTGTGAAGGCCCAGGTGGGCTTGCTGTCTGCCAGGCTCTTCCTCCTCAGGAGATTCGTCTTTGAGCTTGAAACTCTGAGCTCTGACCTGCAAAGCCACCCTTTCCCTTAGTATTCCTTCCAAGATTTCTTTTTGAAAATTCTACCAGCCCAGTAGGACATTCCCTTCAGCGGAGAATCAGAACAAGCAGTTCTCAACTGTCAGACCTCTCCTTCATGAGAGAGTTGTCCCGTCTACACCAAGCATCACAACACAGACAGATCTAAAGGGGAAGGAGCAGATCGGATTTCCAGGGGCAACAGAGATCTTCAACTGGATGCAGAGACGCTCCAGCCATCCAAACGACCTACAACTGCACTTTCCCCCAGTGGCCTGAATCTGCTTCCAAGAGTCATTCTCCCAAAGTGAATGCGTAGCTGAGAATTCTAATAGAAAACAACAACTAACGGTTTTAAACTCGCACATCCATGGACAGGTGGGCACCTCTGAAATTGGACAAGTAGCGTTCAGGCTGGGAAAGAGGGGAAACTATGGAAATTCAGTTCTGGCAAACACAGGATAGTGTCAGAAATGTCTCATCTGCTAAGCTACAAAGTAAGGCCCAATCAATTACAAAGACTCTATTTTGAAGGCTAAATTGGAGAGTCCCCCAAAATAATTTTGCATTTGCTTCTGCTGTGAACCCCTCAAAAGTTTCAAGTGACTGTTCTTTGTGTCTTCTTTGCAGTTTGGTTTCCCCTCAACATGTGGACACCCAGAATTGAGGTGCCATGTTTGAGCCTGCCAGGGATTTCTTCTTTTTTTTAAGATTTATTTGTATTTATTTATGCATACAAGAACTGGGGTACAGGCCAGAGGTATAGGGGGTGAGAGCATTCACCACAGACAGAGTGGGGAGCAGAACAGGCGGATCTACTGATATACACTGCTGAGGGGAGCAGCGGGGAGACAGGAGAGGTCTGCTGCACCATGTGGGTAGCTCCCTGGCTGGGGATTGAACTCATGTTGCAGTGGTTGGCGAAAGGCTGAGACTTAATCCCTGCACCACCAGGGAGGTCCTTGCACCAGGGATTTCTCCCAGAAAAGTCCTCTGTCCCCCAACTTAGAACAACTGGCAGAGAGAAGCCACTTAGTGTCTCCCATAGTGCGAGGGGATTTTTCCTATTCAAGACCCTTTTATTCTGCTGGTGGGAAATTATGCCATTTTCTACGTTCACCTTCTATCTGTATAACACCCGGGGATGGGAATTGGGCATGACCCAGAGGTCTAACCAGACTCACTACAAACCTTCTGTTTTCTTCCCTAGACCCGCCTATCCAATGCATACATCACATTTTACCCATCTCTGGTTTTGATCACTTTGCTACTGTTTGGTCTTCTTTGCTTTTTTAACTTTTTGTTCCCTCTGTTGTCACTGAGGGAGGGGGGGGCCTGGCAACCCATCTTCACCTCACCACCAATGCCTGAACACCCCTGTATCTGCAAGAAATGATTAAAAAGCATTTCCATCTCCTGACCTGTGCCACCATTGCTGGAAATCAAGGATAATTAGACAAGAGCCATCCTCGGGAGCTTATTTTGATCTAGTTATTACACAATGAAGACACGGTCAGAAGCTGCAGGAAAAGGCTTTAATCAATAGAAATGAAGAATGATCTCCTAGCTCTCCCAGAGAAATAATAAGCTGCACCCAAGCAGATAGCAAAATCCTCCCAATCTGCACAGCACCTCATGCATTTCAAAAGGCTTTCCTGTTTGTGATCGTCTCTGAGCTTCACCCAGGCTAGTCACCCAACAGGGTAGGAAGGACCCAGTGGCGGGGCTGGGCTATACTCACAGGGGGAGGGGAGGGCAGAGAGGAATAGGAAGTGGACAGGAAGGGATTATCTCACACAAATTCACCATCAGCTGAACCACAGAAAAGCTGATTGACACAAACTTCGCCTGGCTGAAGGATGAAGGCATCAAAAAAACTTCACAAAATTGGGACTCCCTGGTGGTACAAGGAGTTAAGACACAACCTATGAAGCTATCAGCAGCCACTGAAGCATAAGTTCGATCCCCACCCAGGGAGCTACCCACATGGTGCAGCAGACCTCTCCTGCCTCTCCCGCCACTCCCCTCAGCAGTGTACTTCGGTCAATCTGCCTGTTCTGTTCCCCACCCTGTCTCTGGTGAATCCTCTCACCCCCTGCACCTCTGGCCTGTACCCCAGTTCTTGTATGCCTAAATCTTTTTTAAAAAATACTTTGCAAAATGACTTTTTATATTTGAGTTGAAGAGAAACTTTTATCACATTCAATATGCTTTCCCAAAGCCTGCAAATTGATGGCCATGCAACATATTCACTGCATAAATTCTGGCAGCAGCTGACGTTTTAAAGCAAGAGGAAGTCTAGGCTGTCTCTGTGGAAAACAGGGCATAGGGATCCCAAGGGTTCTAGAACATTAACCTGAATATAACCATCCCTCTCTATGAGTGGACACAGGCTCCACTGCTAATTAGAGAAATGATTTACAAGATCCAGAGAAAAGCCACATGGGCCAGTGAGCGGCAGAAAACTCTGATTTATGATTTTTGAGATGCATGATTTGATTATAGATAAGGCCTGGAAGAGTAGATCCAGCAGGGATCGGATTCAAGTTTATCAACATTGAAGTAGGACAGATACATTCAGAACTGTAAGGAATATTTAAAATCCATGCTGCCTGAGATATAGTAAATGCTCAATTTTAAGATGTACTTATTATTTAGATAGAGGGGTGGATTTTCTTTGCAAGGGTTCCACAAGAAAGCATCACAGGGCCTCCCCTGGTGGTGCAGTGGTTGAGCGCTGGGCTGCGAAGCTGCCCGCAGCCTCTGCAGCGCCTGTTCGATCCCCGGCTGCCAGCGAGGGTCCCACGTGGCGCGCAGACCCCTCCTGCCCTGCCCGCTGCTCCCCTCAGCAGTGTATTTCATCAGTCTGCCTGTTCTATTCCCTGCTCTGGCTCTGGTGAATTCTCTCACCCATCCCACGCTTCTGACTGTACCCAGTGCTTGTATAAATAAATAAATAAATCTTTAAAAAAAAAAAAAGAAAGCATCTCAGACTGACTTGAGCACCAGAAATGTGTTTTCCACAGCTCTGAATGCAGAGTCCTAGCCCACATCTCCAGCTGATTCCTTCAGATGCCCTCACCTTGGCCCATGGCTGGTTAAACACGTGTTCTCTCTGAATGGTCCATAACCATGAAAAGAAAAGCAAAACGTAATATCTTTCTCTGTGGACTAGATTGTGTCCACCTAAAACTCACAATTTGAAGCCCTAATCACTCACATGACTCTATTTGGGGACACGGCATTTAAGGGAGTAAAGAAGTTTCCCTGAGGTCACAGAACGTGACCCTAATCTAGTAAGAATCTGGTGAGAAGAAAGCTAAACCCTTATTCTGTCTTAACGCAAAATTTGACTCCAATTTAGGCAACATTTTCTCATTTTGCATCTTTTTAACAGAGATCATTTCATTTCTGTAGTTGAGAAATTCACCTAGGCCTGAGCAAATTCAGCCACAGAAACCCGGCTGCAGGTTGGGGTTCCTGTGAGCCAGGTCCTGGGGCTAGGCTGGCTGCACAATCCCCCCCACCCACCTCATCTCACATGGCAAAGGGCGGGAGGCCTGGATCTCTGACATCATCCCCATGGCATGTAGACTCAGAGTTTGCAAGAACTTTCTGCACCAGCCTTGTTTTATTTAAGTTTATAACATTCTTGGAGACTTAAAATCTCATCCACAGTGGCTGAGAACTCAGGATTCGGTTGGATTATTAAATGGATGCAGCAAACGTATCCTCCTAAAAGCTGAATTCAGCAAACCGTTCAGTCAAAGCCACCCTGCCCCCAGTCTCAAAGCAAATCTTTCAGCTCACGACATTTTAAAGATCGCTAGCAGTCAGCAGCCTTTGGATTTATGTCACCTAAGTTATATGCAGTAAAAGCCGGAGCCAGTTACAGAACGAAGGTTCACGCGCGTTGGTTCAAAGAGAGCATGAAAAGCGGACATTAAAAACTAGAACCCAAAGCCTGATTATTTGTTTTGTTTGCATCCATAACAAGGGGCAACGAGTTTTGTTTTGTTTTTTTCCTGTTGTCTCCAAAAATAAGAGACATGATTGAGCGTCTGCAAAATGCCAGGCCTGTGGGCAGCCAGGCTCAGGGATGGCGAGGGCTGGGACTGGTGGTAGATGGCACTTGGCACGTGTCCCAGGGGCGCTTTACTGACCCACCAAACAGGTTCCTCCTAACTTCTAGACTCAACCTGAGAATTCGAAGAAAAGTGTTACCGAGAGGCTGACACCAGGGGGTGCCCAGCAAAGCCAGCTTCCTCGGCAGCTGCCCTGCTCTGGTTTTAGTCTGTCCTCCTGGCAAAGCAGGGAGTTTGATATCCTCATCCCCGTTTCACAGGTGAGGGAGGGGAACCCTGGCTCTTGGTGGGGGGCACCTGCACCCCAGCTCCCTTCCGCCACCACACAGGTTATCGTCTGTGGTTTGCACGGGTCTTGCATCCTCTCTGCTTTCCCTTCTGGCCGCCTGCCACTCACCACTTGCCCTGCTAATTAGCACCTCCACCGCAGCAGAGCAGGGGAATCCAAAAGGGGGAGCCTCTCGTCTAGTAGCTGGATTGTGTGGTTTAAGAGCTTTGGGGAAAAGGTCTAAAAAAAAAATTAGGTAAAGGGAGAGGCAGCGTCAGTCACATCTAAGCAGTGACATGAAGACTTTGAGCTACATTGGCCTTTGAGCTACATTGGCCGTTCAGAGATCCACTATTCTGGCCCCACTCATTATATGGATGGGATCATTATATTTAATGATCATTATATTTAAGAAAAAATGGATCATTATATTTAAAAAAAATGGATCATTATATTTAAGAAGTTTTCTGATCTTTAGGGAGATCAAAGTTCTTTTGTCTGCTGAGGCAGTGAGAACGTGTCTCCAGACCCCCTCCGCATTCCTATTCACCCCTTGGATCGATCGCTCTGCCCTGGGCTGGTGACATCCACCATGGAGAAGCTTCTATCAGCAACGGTATCCTCACCTGGCTGCGTTTGAATGACCGGCTCGGTGCCTGGCCAAGCAGAAGCTGCAGAGGCAAATCTTAGCACGGTCACTGGGGAGTCCAGGCCGACTCTCTGCATTGCTACCAAGGCAAACTCATGTCATCCTAGAACAAGCATCTACTGGTAGGACAGTAACGTCTGTTTCTGAAACTGGTTTACAATGGAGATGAAAGAATTGCTCCTGAGAAGCACTTTTGAAAACCCCATAAAGTATCCACATTCAGTCCCAATTCAGTGCAGATACACTTGCCTTTGCTTTTCAGTGACGTCTTTCTCTAGGGTCTTGAACAGCAAGCACTCGATTAGCCAATGTTACAATATCATAAAACCCCATCCTGCAGAGCTGGAAAGCAGAGACCCAAAGGCATGCAAAAAATGTAGCAAAGGTCTTTAAAAAGTTCCTATCCTTGATTTAATCATGTCTCTTCATTTTTTCCCCAATTTCTTATGTTTGCTCTTTCTTATGGAGCTAACACCAGCTTATTACATTACGTAAGTCTCAAGTGTACGGTGTAATTTGATATCTGTCTGGGCTACATGATCACAATCATCACCCAACATCCAGGTTCCTTCCACCCCCACGTTCCACCACCTTGCCTCCCTCCCCGCATTGCTCCCACCTACCTGCCCCCTCCCCCTCTTGTAATCAAGTCTGTGCTCTTTGTCTCCAAGTTTGCCTTGGTTTCATTTTGTTTGTGCTTTTGCTCTGTTTCCTTATCTCCCACATACAGGTGAAATCAAATAGCGCTTGTCTTTCTCCATCTGACTTCCTTCACTTAGGTAACAATTATTACCTTAAGTGAAGGGTAATTACATTTAGAGTAATAATTGTTCTTAAAATCCATTCTTATGAAACCATTTAAAAATGCACATGCATCTGTTTCTTACAGTAAATATATGGATGATGGACAAAATTGGAAACAGTGAATGCTCCAAAACAGGCCTGGTTAATTCACGTATTCGATAACCATGCATCATACCGACTCACTGCAAACACTGTCCAGTTCTCGCACATTCCCAGTGGAAAGGCTTATCTTTGGCTTCCCACGGGCCTCTGGATACCTGCACTCAAATCCCAGCTCCAACCCTTGCCAGCTGTGATCCTGGATCAGTTGCTTACCCTCTCTGCAAAATCAAAAAAAAATTTACCTAACTCATAATGCTGTCATGAAGACAAAGTACAAGTCTTAAGAGTCTACATGTAGTATTCTACATAGTAGCTGGGATGCAATGAACGGTGTATGAGTTTTTATTATTATTGTCACTATGGTTACCACTAGTATATTACCACCACCATCAAACTCAATATATCACACTGTAACTCTTTGAAAAAAAAAAAAAAAAAAACACATCTAGAGCATCTTAGGGACCTAGCTTCCAGACTCAGACTCACCCCAAGGGACAATTCACCTGCCACCAAGCCCCGTCACACTTCTCTGTGCTTCAGAGACTGGACCAGACCAAGTGCTGACCCCAGAGAATTTATTGTAGAAGAGTCAAATTTTAAAGACCCATCTCCTGAGCCCACCATTCCTATTCCAAGAATTATATCTCCTGGGAACAACGGATGACGGGAACATTCAAAACCTTTCCCTGCCAGCAGGCACTGTCTGATCTCAGAGTCCCCAGAAGACACCCATAACTAGCCCGACATGGTGTTTCTGCTACTCAGGTTTGTTGCGTCATGATGTCAGATATATTTTCCAGATTTGATGCTGAGCGTCAGAGCCACTCACCATGTGAGTTCGGGGCAGTTGTGAGTGCTCTGAGCATCGCTGTTAAGATGCGTGGAGGGTGGATGCAGCCAAGGACATCAGACTGTCTCCCAAGTAGGTCAGCAGTCGTCAGGGGTCCTGATGGGAGTCTGCGTGATCTTCACGAGGCTGCTCTGGGACATTCCAACTCCTTCTAGGAAATAGTTGTCCGCAGTTGTAGATGTTGTTTTCTCAAAGATGTAAAAACAACAGCAATTTGCTATTTTTATCGATTCCATCTTTCCTGGGCCTATCAGAGTCAATGATTTGAACTGGAACAAAAATAAGAAACTACTTTTGTTTTCAAAGTTTACTTGCTCAAAATTCTAACCTTTGCCAAAAGAATTTAAAAAATAGAAAGAACACGTTGGTTTGTAGCACAGGAATGTCATTCAAACCCTTAAAGGAAAATAACTCATGCTTTTCCAAGTTTCATTTATTTTTCCAAGTAAACAAAGATATCTTTTTCTAAATTGTTTCCACCCAACTTTTGAAACATGCCTGCTGAATTTCTCAAATAACATCTTTTATGTGTTTCTGGGTATTGGGAAGTGCCAGGAAATCAATCCAAGGAAAGCAAGTTCACAGATCTAGCCAGCACAAGAGCATAAATGATGACCTTTCTACCTTCCAGCCAGGTAACACTCCCCGTCACTCTTCAGGTACCAGTTTACTAGCCATCAAAGCTGCCTTCTACAGCTATTTCTGGAGCACAACTTACATGTGCAAGGAGGAATTGCCTTTACCATAGTGAATATACAAATGAGAACATTACTTGACACACTCAGTGGCTTCCCTGTCAATAGAGAAGACACCTCAGAATAAAACCAAAAACCTGGAATGTGAGCACAGGAAAGTCCCCAAAGATCATTTCACTGATAAATTTGCGACAGATAGATGAGTAATTACAAGCTTTTGAAAACTGTTTATTCAACATGAATCCGTTTATTTGACAAGCAAATGAAGAGCACTGGTGATCTTCTTGTGCAGACAACCGCAGTGCACATGGTCTGTGCCCCGGAATCCAAGGCTTGCACGGGCCTCGCTGACTGCCCAGCACACACTGTAACACAACAGGCAAAGAGCATTGATGTCTGGAGGGCCCTCATGGAGGAGCAGCATTTGCCCAAATGGCAGAGAGAGACACTCATTTCAGAGTGACCACCTGGATGCGCACCTCCCCAGCCGTCTCCCTGCAGCCCGGTCATCGAACACAGCACTCCAGATACGGCCTTGACTGTGTGACCTATTTCTCTTCAAAAGGCATAGTTCCTCTTCTATGCAGTTGAGTTTTGAATTTCCTTTTTTGGTACCAAGACACCTGGTTGGCTTCTAGGGAGCACAAAGGGACCTCAAAGCACAGAGACATTTATTTAAATAGCTGCTCTGTTCAGCTCCCTACTTGTCATGCAGCACTAGGGCAATGGACTGGTTTCTCATTTTACTTGAACAGAGAAGTTGGCATTTCTCACTATTGCTTTTCACGTTCCCCACCTCCCCCACTTTTGGCGCATATGCGGGCCACCCCCACTAAACAATCATACAGGATATGGAGATTCTGCAATGTGGGATTGGGAGGTTTGGGAGAAAGCAGAACTCAGAATTCTGGTGAAATCAGCATTCCTAAAGCGGTTGTCATCTCTGACCTTTCTGCGTGACATTGGCATCTCGTTAGCATAAACACGTCTTGTGTTGTGGGGAAGAAAGACAGCGAGGTGCCACGGCTGCATCTCCACACTCCTGGACCAGCCCCAAGCCCTAGTGCCTGCCTGCTGCTCTGTCTATAAAAGTCACCAAAATGTCCTAGAAATCACACTACCTTACCGTCTGTTTACTATGTCGCCAGACTGTCTTTGTATCATAAGTGTTCCCAGCGTCTTCCTCAGATAAAGCAAACCCAATTTTCTCTGCAAGATTATTAGAGAAGACTTGAATGATGTTCCATAAAAATCCCTTTAGCATGCCAGGGAGCCTCAGAGCTGGAAGTGAACTGGAATCTTGGCGAGCTGCATCCTAGTCCTCCACTCTCCGAGAGTTTGCAAGATAAAACAGGCCAAGTCATCTGATAGGTCTCCTGCATGCAAAAATATGCTAAAGCTTCTTGTTCCATTTCTACTGTTTTTTTAAGGAGGGACTGAGAGGATGAGATGGAAAACAACATTTATTATCTCTTTTCTATACTACAGTGTTTTATATTATAAGCCCATTGAATCCCTATCATTTTTGAGGTGAAAAGGATCAACCCCATTTTGCAGAGGAAGAATGCTGAGATTTAAAGAATTTTAGTTACTTCTCCCAAAGTCATACCGAACCAAGTTCTGTTGGGCTTTGAAGCACCTATTCTTCTTGATACATAGGGAAAATCCAAATTTGGAAAAAATCTTGAAGTACATCGATTCCCAAAAGTTTATTTTTCAGACAAATACAACGAGGTCCAGAGAGGCTTTGGAGATACTGGCAACATCTGAGGTAGCAAGCGGCGGCACCACCCCAGAATCGGGTCTCCTTAAACCCATGTGCACCCCTGCTCTTGGCCACACTGGTTCTTCTCCAGCTATCACTCCTCTGGAAATGTCACTCCCTAAAGATTCACCAAGAACACATAGTCAGGAGAAGAAAGCATTGCTGATGGTTAAAATGATATTCAACAGGGCAACAAAAATGATGTGAGTAAAGATTTGTGAATAATCCAATGTTAGATGTGAAAAGTGAAGAGACATTGACCAGGTGACAGATGGAAGGTACTGGAATTAAACCAGCTACCAAAGGCCAAAGTGAGCCAGGCGGGCAAGTTTGCAAGGTCTTCCCTACATTCCTTTTCGATGAATTCTAACAAAATGCTTCCTGAGTCAGGAAATCAGGGCAACGATTGAGTGATACAAGGGCCGAATGGTCAGGTTCATGGGGGAAAAGTTCTTGAAGAGTTCCATCTGATGTGTGCTATTGTGAACCAGAGATTAATTCATTGCTTTTTTTTTTTTTTTAACAATCACTTCCATATGACAATTGGGTAGTAAAAAAGTCATCCCTTATAGAAAACCACTTAATGGGAAAATGTCCACAAGGGAAGAACTATCAAAAAAAAAAAAAAAGTGAGGAAAAAATGTGTACATGACAAAAGCAAGTCACTTACAAATAATGGAAATATTTGAACATGGAAAAGTTCCAAGAAGTATTTTCTTCCTCTAAGCTGAGAAAAGTGGGAGGCTCTGGAAGTCAGACTCTATAAAAAGAATATGATTTTTTTTTTTTATGATTTTCAAGATCTAGTACATAGAGGGAAATGTTGCTTATAGCTAAGTAGCAAACAAGAATTTAGAGAATAGTAGTCCTTGGAGTCAGTCTACTTTTGCAGCAGAGTATTTGCCCTTAATGTGATCACTGGTAGTTAGAGTCACTGGATTAGGTTTGTTCCAGATGGGCCACGAGGCATTTATAATTCCCTTCTCTCCGAAAGTAAACCACAATCAAAACTAGGTCACAGATGCTGTTTGAACATAATGACTAACATCTGCAGGGCCAGTTATGGTTTAAAGAGTAAATTCATATCCATTATCTCATTTGATGCACATGAAAATTTGTGGGGCAGATATTATTATTCCCTCATCAAGGCTCAGAGTTTGAATGACTTGGCTAAGGAGACACAATGAGTAAGTAACAGAATCAGGACTTCTTCCCTGCCCTCGCTCTGCCCATCAAATGCTCATCAACCAAAAAGACAGCCACCACCCAGGATACCTAGGTGTTCAAAATTTCCTGGCACCAAATTAGCCAGATCAGCTTTGTTCAATAGAGCTTATGAATTTCGCTGCAGCATTTGTAAAAGACTTACAAGAAAACCTGAAAAAGCTGAAATAAGAAAGACATTCTGGTTAACTCCCAAAGCATATTAATGAGCAATGTTCACAAACTACTATAGACACTGTGCAGACGTGATTCTGAGTCTGACAAACGCTGGCTGGGTGCTTTATCACCTTCCATACCTACGTTTCTTCCCCAGGACTGATGGTTACAGCCGAAAAATGACACATCAGTTAGGAAGAAATTTTAGTTATTTATTCATGTGTATTTGTGCTCAACATTGGAATATAAACATGTAAAACTCAGGATTGGGAAAAAGAACACTCAGTCGAGTAGGATGCTTTATAGAGTTCATGGGAAGAAATAGAAGTGGGCAAGAATTTCTCCAAAAGGGATGATCATTTATCCTACAATTCCTTTTGGTGGAAAAATAGCTAGTTTGGAATAGTTTGGTTCCAGAGAGTATCTGTAAGCAAATCTTAAAAAAAAAGAGAGAGAGAGAATCCTGAAGTCTACAATAGAGATGAATTTTTATAAGGGGAAAGTTTTATTGGGCCACACAGCAGACTTCCTTCCAAGAGATTCTGCACTTTTTAAAAAAAATCCTAAAATTGTTTGCAAGGAAAGAAAGATATTCTGATTAAAATGAAACAGATTGGATATACGGTCCTCAGAAACAAATATTCCCCCGGCTATTAAAGCAACAGACTTGAGCAAAGGTGATTTTACATGAAAATAATCAGAGCTGAAAGAACCTATAATTAAAGTTGGGTCTATACAATATCAACTTTGAAATAGCAAAATCAGTCAAATAACCAAGATTTATCTTCTAAATGCCAACAAAATCCTAACCTTTTTCCCACTAAACTGTCTAATTGATGTTGCTGGACTCTACATGCTCACTGGCGCTGCCTCCATGAGACACCCAGGGTGGGTTGAGAACAGATATTCATTGTCCCACCATTCTGGGGGCTACAAGTCCAAGGTCAAGGTGTGGGCAGCTTTACTTGCATGTGAGGCCTGGCTCCCAGACTCGCGGGCAGCTAGCTTCTCCCTCTGCCCCACACTGCCGCCACTTGGTCTGTGTGTTCTTGTCCTAACCTCCTTTTCTTAGAAGGACACCAGTGTCATTAGATTAGGGCTCCCTTTCTAAACTCATTTCACCTTAAATGCCTCTTGAAAGGCCTATGGCTAACTGTAGTCACATTCTGAGATACTGGGGGTTAATCAACACATGTGGTTAGCTGGGACACAACTCAGTAGGCAAAAATACACTCACCCCATCCCAACAGCCTCCAAAGACTTCATCAGTTCTATTACCAACTCTAAGTCCCAAATCTCATCTATTATCTAAATTAGGTTTGAATGAGACTTCCTATGACAAAATTCTTCTCCAGCTGTGAGCCTATGAAACCAACTTCTCTGCTTCCAAAATACAGTGAGGAACAGCCAGGCTAGACAGTCCCATCCCAAAAGGGGGAAGTCAGGAAGAAGACAATAACGACAGGGCCCCGGGTGACTGAAACCTAGCAAAACAAACCAAGCTCCACTCAATGTAAAGACTTTGTCTCCATTTTCTATTTTAGGAGCCCTCATCAGTCATTATGAAAGCTCCCTCCCTTGTTCTAACCCAACACATTGGCAGTATGGTTTCTACATCAGCCTGATGAGCTTGGTTAAATGTGAGTCCGCCTTAGCTTGAGGGGACGCATGCCTAGGCTCTAGCCACAAGGCTCAAGATCATTCTTGACCGAGGAAAATTTGCTTCAACACTTACCACCTGATGAAACTTCTTAGAAGACTGACGGTGGGTTTTGCATAATCTTTCCAAACACGATCCTCTTTGAAAGTTTAACACTATTGCCCACTTACCTGCCGTGAACCCGAGATTTTGTCTGCAAAATAGGGATATTCCTGCTAGAAGTTAAACCAGATACATAAATAGGGTAGAGACAAAGACCACAAACTTAGGAATTCAAGGGTAGAGACTCAGTTGTTAATCCCCTTTCCTTCTGGCGCCCAGGAATGTGTTTTCCTGGTAACTGCAGTTACGGAACACACTATTCCAGAACTCCCATTCCTTCATATCCTAAGGAATGCTTATTCTTTCAACTACACTAACCAATTGGTCTAACAATTGGTTAGACCCCTAACCAATTGTCCCCTAGCGGGGGGTCACTGAAACAGAACATAGGAAATATTAGGGGGCCGTTAACTACCAGTAGCCATTTAACGGGCATGGGAGATTCTGGGGCTAAGGAGGGTGCCCAAGCTGGGTTCCAACCACCATGGACTCTGAGGGGATGGCCTCTGGGCTGTAGCAGAGACCCACTGGCTGCAGACGAGGAGGTCACCGGTGGCCAGGCTGAAGGCACGTTGACGGCACAGTGGTAACCAGCAACAGCAGTTCTGGGCTACAGAAGCATTTCTGTTCTCTGGGTCACACACACACACACAATAATAAAATGGTTAATCGCTGATCTGGACAAATTTGGAGGTGGGGATGGGGCTATAGTGAAGAGCAAGGAAAAGTTCCAAGGCCATTTCCTCCCAGAGTGTATTCTTTGATGTCCAAGTTGGCCAGGTTGACGAAATAGCAAGCCCTGAAGCATGCTGTCTGTGACACGGCTGAGCTCCTTCTTCACTTCTTGAGTGTTTCAAGATGTATCTTTATAGCAACAAGCTAAAATGAAGATTAATGGGCAGAGGAAACGCAGAGCCAAATCTCACCCCAGCGGGGAGCCTGCAGGGGCGCGAGGCAGCGGAGAGCGGGGCTGGGAGGGTTGCCCAGAGAGCTGTCGGAACGTTTCCCCTGGCAGGGACGGCTTCCCTCTCACCTCCTGGACAAGGACGGGCATTTCTAGAAGCGGCAAATCTCCTTCTGCCCAAGGTCACAGACACCTCTCGTCCAAGGTCACAGACATGTCTGTGCAACTTTGCTTCCGTTTCCAGGGCAGGAAGCAGGGATCTTGACTCCGCTTAACTGGAGGTGAAATGGACGTGGTCCACGTGGGAGCTGGGGCAAGGAAGTTCTTTCAGATCTGGTGTCAGAGTGTTGGGTGTCTCCACTGATGTAGTTGATGTTCCCAGTGGAAAGAGGCTCGGCCTTGGGAGGGTGGAGGGGTGCAGATGGAGCAGCAGGAGTCCAAGAGAAACGTCTAGAGACTCGGCTCTGCAGTCAGACAACAGGAGCTTAGGTTCCCGTTGCACTGCTGGTGACTGTGGGGTGGGAGGCAAGGCGGGGGGTGTCTCTGGGCTCAGTCTCCTGTGCGCAGGAGCAAGCCCGACACCATCCCTCTCAGGCTTGATGCGCGGATCAAAGGGGAGAAGACACGCAGAGGCGCCAGCACAGCCTCTGTGCGCGGGGGCTGTGAGCCAAGTGCGAGGCTCCCTTTTCAAATTACCTTTTTAGTATTTGTGAATGTGTTCACGGTGAAAAGTACCGTTGAGGGGGGTGTCTTCAATTATACTTGTAGAGAAGATGAAACATATGGGAGGAAGATATCGATCCCACGATGCCAGAAGTACTTTTGTGGAAGGAAAATTCAGAATCAGTCCAAATCCATACTGCACCCTTAGCTGCAGGTGTGTCTGCAGAGACTTCACCACTATTAAATTGAATATATTCATTATGGCATAAATAGAATTTGGGGAGCTACTACGTTCAGGTTGGAGCTTCTGCAGATCCACTCCACCGGGTGTATATCAACACATTTGGAAATGTCAGACTGGGGAGAGGAAGCTTCCTCTCTGGGATTTGAACACCTGGTGTGAGAAAAATCTCACAAGAAGGTGCTGGCAGAGAAAGAAGAGAATAATTCTTATTCTTTCTGTATAATATATGCAAGCAACACTGAGCAAAGCCATCAATGCTTGGCATGTTTATATTTGCTGGATATTAACTGACTTTTCATAATAATCCACGGAATGCAGGTAACTGCATCGCAATAGCACGTGCCATAGTTTTGGGGATGGGAAGGGCATTCCATACGTCATCCCATGCAACCCCATCTATTTAGGGGTGGCTGGTCAGCAGGGACAGGATTTTCGTGGGCTGAGGGAAGAGGCGCTCACGACAGTCTCTGCTGAGTGCCCGGCACACGGCGTCTCCAAGTGTCTGTGAGGTCAGAATTACCGTCTCGTTTCACAGCTGAGGAAGTTGTGTCCAACGAGAGTTGACTCACAAATGGCAAGAGGCATTTGGAGCCCAAATGTGTCTAATTCCAGAGCCTGGCCTTTCCCACCACCCCACACGCCCCACCCAGGGACCTCATGGGTTCTAAGGCCCAGCAGGCAAAGTGCTTCTGTCTGGGCCAGAGACTGAACGCCTGCAGAAGAGCCCAGGCCGCTCCTGCAAGTTCAGCTCATTTCCCGTGGCATCCCCACTTCTCGCCCGCAGCCCAGAAAGTGGACTCCCATTTACCCACGTGCTGCAGACAATCTGGGGTTCTCCTCAACCCTCTTTCTTCCACACCCCGCTAAATCTGAATTCCAGATGAACGACTACATCCCATGCAATCGATGCCATAGACAGATACCCAAATGCCTCATGTTTTTATCTGAAATTCTAACTTAGCTGGGTGTCCTGTATTTTTATTTGCTAAATCTAGCAAATTAGACCTGGCCTGGGTGTCCAACTGGTAGCTCTGGACAGTGCCCTTTGCTCACCACATCCCAGAGGACACACTGGACTCCCCAAAAGCTCCCCGTGGACAGAAGCCGAGGTGTTGGTGGTGCGCTGAGCACTTGCCAGAAACCCAGGGCCCCAAGCAGGTATGGCCACAGACTCAGACTCAGCTTAGCAAAAGGACCGATCTGCTCAAAAGCAGCCAGGGAATCAAGACACAGTTGAAGATGGCTGGAAAAAAACGGGGTGACGGACATGCACCTCCTTCAGCTCAGCCAACCCTGCTACACTGCAGATGAAGAGCTGAGAAAAGCACAACCTGTGTGCTCAGGGAGGTAAAGCGGATCCTATGGAATTTTCCATCCTAATCCCCCTAGACTCACCTTCTGTCTCTGATGTGCCTTCTCTGCTCCTCCCCCCAACTCTTGAAATCAATCAGCTGCTAAGCCCTGCTCACCACCACCCCCCCCACACGTGCACCCCCGCCACTTCAGCACCTCAGCAACTTCACCATTCTTGGCTTTGCATCCTCACTCTCTCCACCTTGGAGTCCGCCCCCTGTAGGCTGGCTGTCCCGGGTCCCCTGCCAACCGCTGCCGCTCCCTGGTGCTGAGACATGCAGGCAAGATGGAACAGCTCTTCCTACTGCCCTGACTATCCCCCCTCTGCCTAAGGAGGACCAGACCCCCCACTCCAGTCTGCCTGTCCCTACACCCTACACACTACCCCTAGGCACATGGGATGACAGGCTGCTTCTGAAAGTTTGGGTTCTTTGCTCCAGCTTGTCTTTGGAATCTGCCATTCAGAAACAGAAAGGAAAAGACCTGGCTAAACCTTCATTAACCAACTTCACTCAACAGGACTCCAACCAGCCCCACTGGCATGCTTCTCCAGCACCTCTCCAAAAACTAAAATTCTGTGGCTTTGTCAGAGAGGGTGGAGTCCCCAGGACCCTTGTCTGGCTCACCTCACCTGAGTCCCAAAGGATTTCAATACTAGTCCAAGAGGTCACAGGTAACAAGAGTTGGGGCTGGGTTTCAAAGCCAGGCAATCTCTGCCCAGAGTTGTGCCTGGCATTGCTCCATGATGCAAAGCCCAGGGTGATCCTTCCCAGAGGGTCCGTGAACAAGGGAGGATCAGAGAAAGGAATCCTCCTCATAAGAACCTTCTCAAGGCTGTGGTTACAAAATTCCCCGAATTCTGCAATTACACTCAAACTCTGTACCTCTCGTTCTCTCTGTCTACCTCAACATCCTTTTCTTCCTGCCCCGTAATAAGTTATCAGCAATAAGTCACAAACTCTAAATCTCTGTGGCGTCACACAACAAGGATTTATTAGTTGCTTCATTCAGCCCAGGCAGCTTTGGTCCACGTGGTCATTCAGGGATCCAGGCTTCTTTAATCCCCAGCCAGCTTCAGAGATCTGCATGGTCAGCTGGGAGCCCACTGAGCCTGCAGCCGTCCATGTTCACATCCTGACTTCCCCCTTGGCAGGTCTGCTCTGACCTTTCTCATACATGGGTCTTCACCTCAGGGCACTTGCAAATAAATTTCCTGCAGGCTGAGCTCTCTCTGAGTTTGCTTCACAGGAAACCTGAACTATAAATCCACTTGTCACTTGTGCTCACAAGGCCTCAACCCAAACTCAGGCTGGTGACAACGAGCCTGGATGGAGAGCACAGAAGCCAGAGAAGGCAGTGCCCATCAGGGTTGGCAGTGGCTCTATGGCAAACCCACCGCTGGTCTCCATGCAAGCTCGGCCACCGCGCAGCCCTCCAGCGGTGGAGGAGTGTTTTACATCGGAACCCGAGCTAGATTCCAACACTCTGGACCTGGATTTGGATGATGGGATTGAGAACCAGCCTGCCAATTTCATAAAATATTCTTTTCCTTCCTTCTGTAAACACCATTCCCAAATCTATAAAACATAACCTAAAATATTGGACTAGATGATCAAGAGAATCCAAGCCAAGTCACCCACCCCAGCACCTGGAACAGAGAAAGTCCTCTCCGATTCTCACTGGGTCCAACTCTGTCTTCTGGCATCAGCTCGAGCCACGTGAAAACACTGACCTCTTTGACTGTAAACCTAGGGGCTGGGGTATTTGGACATCACATCCTATCCACAACTGACCAAAGAGCGAGCTGGAGAATTCAATACCATCGTTGTTTTACTTTCTCTCTAACAAAACTTTGAAGCTATTTTCCTTTCACATTAAGCCACTTGATCTTGACTCAGAGTGCTGTGGTTTGCTGAGTTGGACCAGGATCTGATGCCGGGATCTGGCATTTACTTGAGGTGGGCCTTTGAAGGCAGAATGAAGCTTGGCTGACTTGGACTAAAGGTTCTTCCAGGCTTCAGGCATTCCACTGAAGAAGGCCTCGCCTTATGGGAAGAGACTAGCCAGGCAGAACAGATTGGTAGCAGTTTCAGATTGTTACCTTCTCGCTTCATAATTTGAAATGAACCCAGCATAAGCCTACGATGTAATCATGCATTGAGAGGCTCTGGGATCAGAATCCAACAATACAATCCCTGGGAAGGAAAGCTGGGTGATCAAAGGGGTCTCCCTACACTTAATTCTCAGCTGAGGACCCTAGATGCTCTCATCAGACCTGGGATGGGGTGAGTAAGAAATGATCTGATTGTGTGCACAGCGGGTGAAGGCCATGAGTTCTGGAGCAAGAGCACCAGATCTAAATCCTGTTCTGCTAATTCCTAGCTGTGAATGTGTGCTAACCTAATACTTAGGCCCTCTGTGACTGAGAGTTCCTGAAGTTAAAATGAATGTAGAGGGGGGGAGAAAAAAATAAAAATAAAACAAAATGAATAAAGATCAAAATAGTAACGACATCATCATGGTAATATGAAGACTGGGTAAAATCACCTGGCATTCAGTAACTATACAGTGGAGTTCTTTGTAATTGTTGTTCTGCTGAGAGAGAGAGAGAGAGAGAGAGAGAGAGAGAAAGGGATTGGATTGCTGTTATGTTACATGTGATCTTAGCCAAAAAGCTGAGACACATAGATTCCTGTTAAGGACTTAATTGTGTCTCCCCCACAGCTCTAATCCCCATTGTGACGATGTTTGGAAACAGGGCCTTTAGGGGGGCCTTAAGGTTAAATGAGGTCATAAAAGGTGGCATCCTTAGTCAATATCATTATAAGGAACACCATGGAATTCCCTCTCTCTCTCTCTCCCCACCGTGTGAACACACAGCAAGGAGGCAGCCATCTGCAAGCCAAGAAGAGAGATCTCACTAGAAACAAGCTCTGTTGACACCTTGACCTTGGACTTCCCTGTCCCCAAAACTGTGAGATAATGAATGTATTGTTTAGGCCACCTAGTTGTGCTATTTTGCTGTGTGAGCCCAGGTTGACGAAGATCATCGTGCTATAAAGGACACTATTTATGTACTTCACATTAAACAAAGCTCGGAAGGTGTTGACTCAGCCAACCTGTGCTGGCCTAGCAGTCGTGGGTGGACGTCCATCTTCGAGCCAACTCCAGGGAACCGAAGCCCCACTCCGTCCCTGGGCAGCCAGCGTATCACTGGGTCTCTCGGGGTAGTAAACAAAAATTCTTTCTTTGAGCTAAACGCCGTCTCTCTGGAATTTCCACACCGCAGAACAGTACCATGTATTCTGAAGCAAGCTCATTTTCCATTCACTGATTTTTATGTTGGATGTGAATTCTCTGAAAACCCTCTGTGAGGGGCATGCTTCCTTACCACCAGCCAAACTTGGGGTCTCATGATGAAGACACATGTTCAAGAAAGCCATGGGGATGATCCTGGGTGTGGATTGAGAGAAGGGAGAGAATTAGGTTTCAAATGGGGAGAAAGTGGCTAGATGTGCAAGGTGGAAAGACATGAGGATGGTCAGAGCTCAACACTGATGAAGGGACCACTTCATGACCAAGGGTAGAAAGTAGTTCCATATCTGGGGAAAAGTGGGGAGCATTCCAGAAGACTTTTTTTTTAATATTTATTTTTTTTATACAAGAGCTGGGGTAGAGGCCAGAGGAACGGGAGGATGAGAGGATTCAGCAGAGACAGAGTGGGGAACAGAACAGGCAGACTGACTGAAATACACTGCTGAGGGGAGCAGCGGGGAGACAGGAGGGGTCTGTGCACCATGTGGGAATCTCCCTGGCCAACCGGGAATCGAACCCTGCTGCAGAGGCTGTGGACAGCTTCACAGCGGGGCACTTAACCCGCTGCACCACCAGGGAGGCCCATTTTTCTTAACAACTCAGAAGAGGAAAACTTAGAGAAGGCAAACAACTGACAACAACCGTTTGAGTTATTTATTTCTCAGTCTACTTAACTAACTTGAGTCAGATGACTGCAAATGGTTCCTGAGGCCCTGAAAATATAGGGAAGAAAACCAGAAGCCACATGAACCAATCACCTGTGACCAGGGACATGGTCATGTGCAAATACGGCGGCTCCTAGGGGGGACCCACATACCAGAGGTGGGATGCAACAGGCATTCACATGAGTGCTTGTTGAGAAGTTAAAACTTTAGAAGTGAGAGTCCAGGCATGCTGGCAAGAATTCAAGTTCGTACCAGACTATATTAGGGAAGGCAGGGGGAACGTGGATTAAAACACTATAAGTCACAAAGTTGGACGTGTTTGAAATCTACCATCTAGTTACTATGTGCCCTTGGGTAAGTTAATAACCTCTCTGTTGCTCAACTTTCTTAAAATATTAAAAAGGGAAAAAAAATCTAGATTTAATCACTCTGACCCACAATTTTCTGATTGTGAAATTGCTGAACTTGTAATGATTACAGAAAATTCATATAATGCATCTGTTAAAGTATTTAACTCATGGATAGTGTTAAAAATTGTGACTTTCATTGAAATATGCCATGTATATGAAAAGCACACAAATTATACATATAGAGTTCAACAAATATTCATGCATGAAGGTACCTATGTAACTATTCCCCCTGAAAACACAGAATATTACCAGTCCCTGCAAGTCTGCCTCATGTCCCCCTATTGGTGCTGCCCACCCCCACCAGAGTAACCGACATCTTGGCTTTTCCCACCATAGATTAGCCTTGCTTGTTTTTTAAATTCTACATCAAGGAAATCGCTATCAAAAGGGAAGCATACAGTATGTAATCTTTTGAGTATAATTTATTTCATGACCTATTTTATTTCATTTAGTATATAATTTGTGAGATGTTACTATATATAGGTACAGTTCATCCTCAATATAAATAGGTTATTATTCTTCAGGTCAGCTTATAATTTTTTACCTTGAAACAAAATGGCAGCCAGACAAGACGCCCAAATGGCTAGCTTCTGTGCTTGATGGCTGCAGTTCGGAAAACCACCAATTTAATGTTTTGAGTCACAGGATGACTCGCTGAGCTGCCCTAGAGTGCAAACCATAAATTATGCACATCATTTACCACGAAAGAAATAAACCAAGCAGCCTCAACCCACAGCTTAAATAAATGCAGAAAGATAGCAAAACCTTAATAAATTCCGACAAGAAAGATTCCACTAGAGTGAGAAGACATGGCGCCAAGGCAAATAGTGAAGAAGGAACAGAAACTTTGTCCAAAGTCTCCAGTGGAATTGTTGGAGATGGACAGACATGAAACACAGAAGAGCAAAGACTGATGTTGACAGAACTGGTGTCTGGTCAGCCCTTAGCTGCCATCAACATTGTGATCTTGAACAAGTCATTTCACTTCTCTGAAGTCTCAATCCATCTCAATCTCTTTATCGGCAAATTTGAAATTATAGTACCTACCCCTTAGGCTTATTTTGAAGTTAAAAAATTGTGTGACAACATAAAGGAGATGCTTAAATGGTTAAGAAATGAGGAACATGGCACCCATGATCCCTTGCTCCAAATAAATGTGATTTTTATGTTTCTAAGTCAATGGCACTGTGAGTTTTTGAAGAGTGGAATAGGAAACTAGTTTATCTGCTGCTAACGAGTACTCAGCAAGTGTGGAGGCTGCATCCTTGGAGGGAGGGAAGCGACCCTCGTTGTTTTTAGCTCTCCTATTGGTCAGTCATGTTCCAGTCTCTTTGTAAATACACATGACGTTACTGTATCATTTTGATGTTTATTATAATTCTCTGAAGCAGTTTTATGGATCAGGAACCAGAATTCAGAAAGGCCCAGACTGAAAGTCAGTTGGTTTAGGATCGAGATTGGGATCAAGTCTGAATATTGCCAAACACTGGCTCCTTCCCTCACCATGGTTTCTCACCATGCTTAACTTCTTCCATGCTAACCTGTTCATTCAGCTATTCTCTCATTCAATTCATCAACTCATCAACAAATATTTATGGAACATCTCCATGTGCCAGACTCTCATCTAGGCATTTGAGTATAATGACAAAGGACAACTGCAGTGTCCTCATGAAGCTTACAGCCTAACTGGGGTAAGGGTAACAAATAAGTGAGTTGGACATAGACGGTCCGTGCAATAGCGAGAACTACGATTCAACAGGACACCTGTCAAGTGAGACCTTCAGTCGACGAGACATTTGAACTGAGACCTGAAGAATGTCCACTTAGGTGGTTCCAGCTGATGCCCACCGCTGCCCTTCCACAGTACCCTGTTTCAGTTGTTCCTGAAATTGACCCATGCAATGCGCTGAGCCTCCCCCTGGCTGCCTGTGGGGAACAGTTTCGAATGCTGGATTTACAGATCAGTAGGAACAGATCCCAGCTGCCTCCCTGCCAGAGAGCTGTCAGCACTTACAGATGGTTTCACAGAACCCTGCTTTCTATCTGTCTGGGCTGGCCCTCCCCACTCCGGGGGCAAACCGTCTGCTAACAGGGATGGTTCGGAAGAACTTTCCAAGTGTATCTCATGCAGTAACTGGCCCCGGGCTTTTCACCTGGAGGGAGCCCTTGGCTCATGTTCCTTTATCTTCCCACAAGGACAAGAACTGCCAGCAACAATCAGCCACACACTCACCATTTTCATACTTATCCCAAAATGCCCATAGTTATGAGACCCCAGACGTCACCTTCTAATGGCTGGTGACACAATTGTGCATGTGGTCACAGAGGTGGCTACTGACGCCTCCTCTGCAGATGCAGTTCTTTGTAAAGACTGGAGGCTTAGTTCCACCACAGGTGTGTGCGAAGAGAACATTCTCATGATTAAACATGTCATGGAATATTAGACTGTAGGAAGACAAATATTGGACCCAAGCAACAAGGAGATGAAAGTGTCTGATGAAGGAGAAAAGCAGGAAGTTTGAAGCCAGACAGACGTGGTTCTAAGCCTGCCTCAACACAGCGAGGTGATTATTAAAGAACCACTTAAGTTCCCTAAGCTTCTATTTGCCCACTTGGGGACAAAATGAGATTAATCATACCTAGAGAGGGTCTCCCCGGTGGCACAGCGGTTGAGCGCTGGGTTGCGAAGCTCCCCTAGCTTCAACAATGCTGGTTCGATCCCCAGCCACTGGGCGAGGGTCCCACATGGTGCGCAGACCTCTCCTGCCACCCGCTGCTCCCCTCAGCAGTGTACTTTGTCAGTCTGCCTGCTCTGCTCTGCTCTTCGCTCTGCCTCTGGTGAATTCTCTCGCCTTCCCATGCTTCTGACTGTACCCAGTGCTTGTATAAATAAATAAAATAAAATCTTAAAAAAAAATCATACCTAGAGAGGCTTACAAAATGAAGGAGAAGGGTTGGTCCTGGCCAGAGCGTATGACGAATGTGTCCCGCCAAGAGAAGGGCAGGTCTAGGTAATGCTTAGCTTGGAAATTTTCTGTAATCCAAGGTCTGACAATACTGACCTGATCTGTGGTCCACCAAATATCCACCCATCTCTCAAGGAGAAATCATGCTCAACAAGCTCCCTCCATGAGTGAAAAAGCAGAATATCAACTTTTAAAATGACAAAGACTTGAGCTGTGAGGCAGACCTCAAGCCCCCCACTGGAAGCACAGGGGCGACCATATTATATTCACGAGGCCAACAGGTGGACATGGAGTCCAGGAAGGAAAACTCGATGGACAATAGCTTCCAGGCATCAGGGACAACGTGGTCATTGGGACAGATATATCCACAGCCATACCTCCCCGGTGGTGCAAGGGGTTAAGATGCAGCACTGTGAAGCTGTCCGCAGCCTCTGCAGCACGAGTTCGATCCCCGGCCGGCCAGCAAGCTACTCACATGGTACAGTAGACCTCTCCTGTCTCCCACTGCTCCCCTCAGCCTTGTACTTCAGCCGGTACACTTGTTCTGCCTCTGGTGAATCCTCTCACCCCGCCAACACACACCTCTGGCCTGTACCCCAGTTCTTGTATGCATAAATAAATAAATCTTTAAAAAAATTTATAAAGGTGCAAGACCTTATTCTTGATAATACAAAGCTAACAATGTTGTCCTTCCTAAACTTCTGCTCCTCTAATAGAGCCTGAAAGGCACAAATACAAGTCTCGTGAGTTGGGAATGGCATGGGGAACATCAGAGCATGGTGACAGTGGCTGGCATTTGTTGGGGCTGTTATGGGCAGGTACCTTCTGGGAATCTGATCAATCACTTCTCACTAAGTTCTTACCGGGACCTAAGAGATAGGCGTCATCATTAGCCCCATTTAAAGATTAGTAAAGATTAGAAATAGAGATTAGAAAACAGTTTCAGAAAGGCTGAGTTACTTGGCAAGTCAGCTCACTGAGTAACTGGACCAGCGAAGAATTGAACTTAGGACCCCCGACACCCGCCTTTCATCTTCACCAGAAGTCATACCATAGACAAGTTTTCTGGGGTGGTTTTCAATTCAGTGAGTCACCTTATGAAATGTTACATGACGGCGGGGAGGAAGCATCCCCAGGTTGTGCCAGAGGGTTCTGTCCTGGTGCCCAGTCAACAGCGTGTGAGTAACTGCAGCCAGGGCCGAGTGGTCGTCTCCACAGAGAGCGGCCCCAGCATCCCTGGATGCTTCCTGTAAGAGGTTTGTTTTCTTCTGTTTGCTACTTACATACTCTTTAGGCTACAAGAATCTTGAAGAATTGGATTTCCTTCAGGAAGGAACAGGGAATGCAGAGCAGGAAAGAGGAAATATGCAGAGAGGTCCTTGCCAGGGACCTGGAAGCTACTAGAGTTTGGATGAAGAGGTTAGGAGCAGAGAAATCAGAAGGTTCCATCTGAGCCCACGTGACCAGCCAGATGATTCGCATGAGAGTAAGCTGTTTTGGGAGAGGCAGAAGCTCTAAAAGAATTTCGTCACATCTCTCTAAATCAAGACAGCTACTCTTCAGGGACTAGCTGTCACACATTGTATGCCAGAGTCATGCTCAATACAGAGAATTTTGTGTTGCTTGATCACAGAATTATAAAATGTTTCCAAAACTTTCAATATGAAGTTGAAACATCTTAATTTAGAACACACATAATCTACATGCTGGCCCCTGTGGTAGCATCTCTCCCATCTCCGTGTACATATTTGGCCCCATCACACTGAGTTGCATATAGTTCTGGAACTTTCCATTTGCCTTTAACATGCTTCCATGCTTTCCTTACTCAACTTTCTATTTATTCTTCAAGACTCAGGTCGGTCAAAATAAGCCTCCCTGGACCTACCTCCGTGCTCTGAGGGGTAGCATATCCTTCTGGGCTCTGTGCCCACAAACACCCTATACCTCCTGCACTGGGGCAAGTAACTCACAATGAGTTCTGTCAATCACCTGCCATCAAGACCACTCCCCCCAACTGCCTCCACCGCCATCAGACTGAGAAAGGAAATGGAAAGTATTGTGTCCTCACTGACTCTGTAGACGCAGGAATTTGACCTTGTTGTTGCTTTAAAACTTGAATGATTTTAATTTTCAGTTCAATTCCTAGAAAGCTTTTCTATTCTGGTGCTGAGCCAGGTAAGTGCATGTCACCCTGTCTCCACTACGGGACACAGAAAGTCGGCGAGGACTCATGCAGCAGCTCCGTGAGGACCCCGAAGAGCACAGGGAGTAGCAGGCAAGTGGGGAGGGGGCTCAGCATCCAAAGAACCACTGAACCGGTTAGTTCACTCCATTTCTCCTCTAGCCTCCCCCGGCCTGAAAGTGTATCAGAAACCCCGAAGTAGGAAACAGGGCACAAATAGAAAGTCCAAGAAAAGTTCTGCTTGAGCAAAGGGCAAGGAGTTCCGGATGCTTCTAACACTCTACTGATGAAATCCCTGGGGATTTTCTATTTCTTTCTCCATACTCGCCTTTCGCAGTCCCCAAACAATCCTATAGCTGTGGAGGTAGTAGCAGTAACAGACTCCAAGGAGGGAAATCTCTGGTCAATAAAGCTATGGTTCCAAAAAGCAAGGCCAGTCTCCAGTGCTTCTTTTCCCTCTGAGATCTCCCTCCACTTGACGCTGAACATGGGCACAGTTGCAGAGGCAGACAGCAGAGCAGCAGAGCTAACGCGTGAGCATGCTATACAGAGGACCACGAGCAGGAGCCCAGGGAAACAGAAAATATTATGGAGAAAACAGCAGAGAGGAGCTCAGGAAAGTAACTATATTGTGTTTTTGCTAAACGATCTCATCCCGGCTGCTTGTGTGGGCATCTTATTCTGAACAGCACCCCAAAGATCCTGAGAACTGAACTGACAGACAGACCCCTGACTGGGCCCCAGAGAGACCACCAGCAGCACATGCAGAAGACACATCCAAATTCCACTGCAAAAGAATTGAAAACTGAACTGACATGGTAACCACAGTCCACAGAAAGTGGTTTGGAACTTACAGACTAAACCTAACCAAGCCAACAGCCTGAAAGAAGCCAAACTATAAACATTCTCCTCAAGATTTAATGAATCCGACATATAATAACATAATTTCAAAATATCTAGGATAAAATTTGAAATTATTCTGAATGTGTAGGTCCAAGGAAGTCTCAACTCACATTAGGAAAGATAAATATTAAAGGCCAATATAAACATTACACAGTTATTGGAATTGTCTATAAAGTCTTTAAAGCAGCTATTACAAAAATGTACTGGCAAGTCATTGAAACCAATAGAAAAACTGAAAGTTCCAGCAAAGAAGTAGAAGATATAAAGAAGAACTAAAAATTACACGAAAACACAATAAGGGGAATAAAACCTCCTGGGTCAGTTGAATAGCAAAATGGAGATGCATAAGGAGTTAATAAACCATATTAATAAAAGTTATTCAGTCTGAACAATAGAGAAAAAAGGATTGACTATAAAAATGAGGCCAGAGTCCCAGGGACCTGTGGGACAATAAGAAAAGATCTAGAGTTGAGTCATCAGAGTCCCAGTAAGAAAGAATGCATTAGTGAGAAATGTTTAAGGCAATAATGACTGAAAACTGACATGCATCTACATGTTTAAGAAACTTTAAGAACTCCAAATAAGATACCCCCAAAGAACTATCCACCAAGATACATTATATTAAAGTGCTGAATACTGAAGACAAAGGAAAGATCTTACAGGTAGTTAGAGCAAAACATGTATTACCTCTGAAGATTAATGATACAAAATACAGTGAATTTCTCATCAGAAACCATGGAAGCCATGGTTTGTAAGTAAGGGGAACAATATTTTTTTAATGATGAAAGTAAGAATTGTCATAGAACCAAAATTCTATGTCCAACAGATATACTTCAAAAATAATGATTAATTAAACACATTCTCAGATCAAAGAAAAATAAGACAGCAAACCTGCTTTAAAAGAATTACTACTAATGTTCTTCAGAGAAAATGGAAATAAAAGCACAGGGAAACTTGGACTATCAGGAATGAAGGAAGAGTAACAAAAGGGTAACACCTATGTAAGTGTAAGAGATGATTCTTTCCCTCCTGAGTTCTTTAAAATATGTTTGGTAGTTGAAAGTAAAAACTGTTACATTGATGGGCTTTTGAAGCATGCTAATAAAATATTTAAATCTACTATAACATAAATGAGAGAATTTAAGTGGTGACATACAGTGCAATTTTTACATTCTACTTGAAGTCATAAGATATTGAGAGCACACAATCGAAAATTCAGTGTGTGTATTGTAATACCTACAACAGAAACTGGATAACTATGGTCCACAGGTCAATTCTAGCCCACCATCAATTTTTAGTAAGTAAAGTTTTGTTGGGACACAACTATGAGTGTTTATTTATATACTGCCTATGGCTGCTTTCACACTACAATGGCATAGTTGAGTAGTGTGCAAGAGACCATATGGAATGTAAAGCCAAAAATATTTACTACCTAGTCCTTTACAGAAAAAGATGGTGAACTCCTACCCTAAAATAGATGCTTTGAAATTAAGCAAAGAGTTACTGTAAAGACAAAATTAAGTAGAATACTAAAAGTTATACAAATAACCCAAAATAAAATAGGAAAGGGGGAAATAAAAGACAAAAACCTAGAACAAACAAAAACAAATAACAAAAGGAGAGGCATGTATCCTATAAATATAATTTTGTATTGATAATTACATTAAATATAAATGGCCTAAGCATCAATTAAAAGACACATATTATATATACCTGTAAATAAATAGATAGTAGAGAAATGATCCAACTGTCTAAGAGAAACGTTCTTCAAATATAAAGAATATAGGAAAGTTGAACAAAAAGAATAGAAAACAATATCCTTCAAAATACAAGCGAAAAGAAAATGGAATGGACGTATTAATATCAAACAAAATATACTTCAGAGAGGGAAGTTAACAGTGATAAGAAGGAATACTTCATACAAATCAAAAGGTTAGTTCGCCCAGAAGGCATAATGCTAAATGTATATGCATTCAACAACAGAACTTCAAAATATATGAAGCAAAAGCTGACAAAACTAAATGAATACACAAATCCATAATTATAGTTGGAAACTTCAATACTTCGATCAAGAATAGAACAAGCAGGGACAAAACCAGCATGGATGCAGAACTGAATAACACCATCAACAAACTGGGTCTAGCTGGCGTTTATAGAACACTCCACCAAACAATATCAGAATACACTTCTTTTCAAGTGTACATATAACATTCATCATGATAGACTCTATTAAGTGTCATCAAAAAAACCTTAATAAAGTTATAAGCATTGAAATCATCCAAAGTGTGCACTCTCCTCATAATAAACTAAGCTAGAAATCTATAACAAAATTTTCTCCTCATAATAAACTAAGCTAGAAATCAATAACAAAATTATAACAGAAAAATCTCCAAACACTTGAAAAAAGCACACTTACAAAGCTGGGCTAAATAGAAAGTCTGAGAGAAATCAGACAATATTTTTAATGGATCACAACATGTGGCATGCAGTTAAAACAGGGCTTGAAATTAATAGTATTAAACATTTATATTTAAAAAATAAGAGAGTTCTCAAAATCAAATTCAGTTTCTGCCTCAAAAAACTAAAAAAGAAGAAAACAAACATAAATGGAGCGAAAAGAAAGAAATCATAAAAATAGCCAACAATAGTGAAATTAAAAATAATGGAGAAATTTAATAAATTCTTCAAAAAGATCAAGAAAAATGATAAATTTCTAGCAAATAGCACAAGGGGAAAATAGGAAAAAGGCACAAATTACATATTTAACACAGGAAATTTAACACAGACCCTTCGACTCCTAAAAGGATAATAATAAAACAGGATGAGTGACAGTATGAACGTATTTTTAACAACTTCCATGAAACAAACCAATTACTTGAAAATCACAAATTACCCTAAGATGAAATAGAGTAGTCATAGAACTATTTAATTAATCAAATTCATAGTTTAAAAAATTTCATAAAAGATGTCTCTGGTGAATTTCAGAAAACACTGAAAGAAGAAACAACTCTAATTCTACACCGTCTCTTACAGAAATTACAAGAAGAGAAAGTACTTCGGAACGCAGTTTGGAGGCCAGCATGACCCTGAAATCAAAACCAGATAAAAGCAATACCAGAAAAAGAAAACCACCTCCCTCCTATGAGACTGGCCCATATCAAAAGAATGAAAGCAACAAATGTTTGTGAAAATGTAAGTTAGTGACTTCGCTGTAAAAAACAGTATGGAGATTTCTTAAGAAAATAAAAATGGAAACCCCATATGATCCAACAACACTTCTGCCAGGTATTTACAAAAAAGATGAAAATTCTAATATGAAAAGCCTCATGTCTCCCTGTGTTCATAGCAGCCCACAATTGCCAAATCATGGAACCAACCTAAGTCCATTGACAGACAAAAGGGTAAAGAAGCTGTGGCATTTACTCAATAGAATCCTACACATCTATTCTGAAAGATGAAATAGTGCCTTTTAGGACAAAATGGATTGACCTTGAGGTGGTCATGTTAAGTGAAATAAGTCAGAAAGTGAAAGTCCCATCAGATGATTTCACCTATCTGTAGAATATAAAAAACCAAAAATATATACTGGCAAAATACAGCACAATCAAATCTTGGATTTAGTGAAAAAAATTTAATGTTCACCAGAGGGAGGGGGGAAGCGGACAGGGTAGAGGGCGTGTGGGAAGGGAGTAGGCAGGGCATTGGTATGGATGGGTTGGCGGGGGGTGAGTGGAACACATCACCTGTGAAAGAATAAAAATGTAACCCCCAAATTATAATAATAATAAGATTTTAATAAAAGATGGCATTGGACACATACAAAATAAAAATGTAAAAGAAAATTACTCATTTATAATCCTCTTCAACATAGATCTTAACAAAATAGGAGCAGATCAAATCTAGGAACAGATTCCGTGTTCAAGAACAAGTCATATGAGCAACCATATCAACAGTCTAAGGAAGAAACATCCCAAGGTTATATCAGCCGATAGAGAAAAGCATTTGATAAAACTCAACACCCAGTTGTGATAGAAACTCTCAGCAAACTAGAAGGGAAGTTCCTCAACCTGAGAAGAAATCTACAAAAAACATAGAAGTAACATCATGCTCAGAGATGAAAATTTAATTCTCTCTCCCTAAAACCAGGAGAGGATGTGTCGTCTTCAAGCCGACCTCAGAAGGCCAGGAGACACCGCCTAGCCATTCTTTCTTCCCTCATTCCTGAGCTCAGCTTATCTGTTTTACAACAAATATATTAAATTCCAAAGCTTTACTCTACCTCTTAACGATTCAGTTGATACCGCTCACAGCCTCTCAGCTATCACGTGATCTGGGCCATCCCTGGCACCGCTGCCTCTGCCTTGGGCTCTGTTGGACCTAATTGGCTTCCTTTCAGCCCTTGTCCTTCCAGTCTGATTAGCATGAAGAGGAAATAAAAGGGGTGGAGGAAAGGCCTGGTTGAGGGACTAGTGAGAGACAGAAAAATGGGAGACAAGTGAAGGCTGGAAAAGGAGAGAATCTTTCACACACGTGTATTTTAATTGCATGACTCTGGAAGTCTCATTCCTATAAAGCTGTAGGAAGCTCTGCTCTCAGCAGGATTTGCAGCAACATTCATGGGGAGATACCAGGATGAGTGGTGCTGCCTTGTAATGAAGTGTTATGAGTCCTCTCTGGTTGCTAGGTATGTGTGAAAGATTCTTTCCTTGGGTCAGGGATTTTATTAGCTTTCCAATGGCCAGGATTGCACTGTAATAACTGATGGAAAACATTCGTGCAGAACTTAAAGGACTGTCCAAATAACCAGCTCGTAACAGCAAGCACAGCGACGAAGAGAAATGAGAGCAGCCCAGTCCTGGGGAGTCGACCCAGGGCCACCAGCCATGAAGATCCAAATGTCCAAGACAGCTTAACCCAAATGTGATCTGCTCGTGTCTTCCCTGGACACCTTCTGCGAAGTTGAGCCAGAGCCCCCTGGATACTCAAGAACCAGAGAATTTGACTAGGGAATCGTGGTTATTATTTTGCCTTTGCCTCACTTCAGTAACTATAGTTCAAGGATGGAATTTACTGGGCTTTAAGTTGAGACCAAAAGATGTAGATGAGCTGTCATACCTCACCAGGGTGGGCATGAATAAGACTGAATAAGCCTGGTAGTCTCGTGGTTTTTCTGAGTAGACCATCCATTCTAGAAGGACCTTAGCAACCAAGTGGTTTTTAACCTTATTTTTCAGCAAAGCTAAAACATTTGTTCAAATGAAATCATTAAGAAACTCACTGCAGAAAACCAGATGAAAGTGTAACTAGTCTGAGAGCACATGACCTCCCTAAACAAGGGAGGGAATTGATGATAGATTCAGCCAAGAGCGCGCGGTCTCTGCCCGTCCCCACCCCCTACCACAATTCTTCCCATTCTTCTTCGCATGTTCTTCTCTTTCTGGAGACATCTAAACCTCCTGAATTCACCTCTCCAAAAAAACCCAAAGCCTTAAAGACAAATTCAAGCCTACTTTTTCCTCCCACTGCATACAGTGGAGACACGCACCCCAGAGCTCGAGAAATACCTGTAGATACCCTGAGGATTTGGGGGGAATGTTTATAGGTACAGAGCAATTCTAAACCTTTTATAGAAGTCGTATTGGGGAGGAGGGATTTCGTGCCTCTCTCTGGATTTTATTCCTCTTTCTAAGAACATACCTCTCCGGGGTATGTTCTCCCGGGAGCAGTGGGCAGGTCATGAGCATAGGGACAGGTGTGAGGACAGAGCACAGGCTGAGGCCCCACAGCCATGTAAACAGACCTCCTTCCAGTGCTGCTCCACAACAGACAAGAGTCAAGATGAAGGAAAACAATCGTGTGTGTGGGGGGGTGTGGGTGTGGGTGTGCATGCGCGCGCGTCCAAGGTTGTGCAAACACAAAAATGGAAATGGACAAAGATTTGCAAGCCAAAGGGTCCAGATCAGTCATGATGCTGCTTCTGTACCGAGTGATGAATTAATTCATTAAAAATTGATGTAATCTGATGGCGCTTATTGTTAACTGCACAGCCCTGTCTTGGAAGAGAACGTTCAGTTGGCTTCTTCCTCTCCACTTGCTGAGGAACGGGAGGCTCAGAGCCCACTCGTGAGACACGCAGCAGAAGCCACGTCCGTAGACACTGTTTGCAGGGCACTCGGCTATGAGAGAAGATGCCCAGCTCCCTGACTGCCGAGAGACAAACAGATGCTCCCTTCCTGCAAGAATAGGAAAAACATAGCCCTGCCGTCAAGAAACAACTAGTCTCTTCAAAAATGCTCCAGTAACTTCAGTGTGGAGGATGCGCCCAGCGTTGGTGCTGAACAGATGCTCCATGTGGAAGGAAGGAGGGAGGGAGGGAGGGGTCCAGCTCGGGCAGTGCCGAGGCTGCGATCCAGCATGGGGGAGGGAGTCGCCCAGGCCATGGAGCCACTAGGCGGTCGTAAGGGATTGAGAGATAAAGTCGGGTGAGACACGCGAGCCGTGCCAAGTAGAGGTGATTGTCGGCAAATTGGTAAAATTTGCTAAAAATGTAATAAATGCAAAATGAACATTCTAGAGCACTTTGTATTTTACAAAATTCTTTTGCATAAAATACCTCATTTATACTCCCACCCCCAAGTAAGGAAGGTCTAATTCTCTCTCCACGTAAGCCAACAGGAAGGGAGAAGCTGGGCAGGGCCACCAGGTGGTGAGCGTCAGAGCCGGGACTCAAGCCCTTTTCTGTGGACTCTGAAACGTGCGTGTTTTCCAGAAGCCCCTGCGGCCACCACAGGGGCCAAGTCTGCCGTCTCACCTGGGAGCCTTATGCTGAAGGAGCACTTCCCCAAGTTACCCCAAAACGTCATTCCCACCTCCAGAACCGGAGGGTAATTCTTTTACTTTCAAATCTTCGGGGCCATCCCGTGGTTAGGAGGCTATTTCTTATTTCCCTGACCCCGTTAGAAAAACAAATGGTGGCAAGAGAAGGCAATATCAGTAGGAAAATGGTAACTTTAATAAAATAGTAGACCGTGGTCCTCAACAAAAGCTCATTAAATGACTGTGAAATGATCTTGAGGCATAAACACAGGAAGGTATTTTCAGCAAAGCAGTACCGTCGACACAGAGCATTTTTAGGTGTAGTTTCACCGGTGTAACTAGGTGATGTTTTCAACCACTTTTTTGGTTCTCTGAGAGCCCTGGGTTCCTGTACTTCCTTGCATGTAAAGGAGAGAGAACTCAGCCTGTTAATGAGAACTCTGAACATAAAGGCAGCGCCAAAGCAAAGCACTGCAGTTACCAAATGGCTATTTACATGTGTTTAATTATCCGGCTAATTATGCAGTCATATCATCGGAATGGGCTGGGACCAAGAGATATGATCAAGAAAATGCAATGGATAATCTGCTCCTTTTCAAATCAAGATTTGCCTGCACATCATTGCTCCTACAAGTTTGCTGCCTGCCTGGCTCTCTTCCGCCTCCTGGCCCACGTCATTCTTCCCCCAGGCACCCTGTTCACAGTCTTCCAGCCAGAGACAGAGCAGTTATCCTAACAAGCCTCCCTCTCCTGCTCCAGAATGTTCCCCTGATCACCCGATCCAGCTCCACTTCTGCCCCATAGCCCCATAGCCAAATGCACGCCCTTCTCTGCAGCCCAGCACCAGAGCTCAGGTCACGGCTTCCACTCCCCTGGCCTGTGACCTGCACCCAATGTCCAGCCTCCACTCCCTGCCCTGAGTCCTCTGCAGCAGGATAATCCTCTCATCACAAATCAGAGCTAGTCTCTCTCCCATCAGAAAACCTTCGCTGTGTCCACACCCCTGGGAAACTCCAGATGAGAATCCAATTCCTTCAGCACTCAGTGTTGCCACAGGCAGTTCCTACAGAATTTGCTTAATTTCAAAGTACGCCATAAGTGGAAGGATAAACATTAGCAACGATTTAGTATTTTGAAGTTGGGCTGCCTTATATCCACAGCCAATGGAGTAGTTTACCTTTCCCTGTAAAAAAATGTCATTATTAAGTTGATGGTGTATTTTAGAATCAAGTAAATAAGCTCTAAGGGGAAAAAAATAGAAAAAAATTGTTTCAATTATTGGGAAAAAGAGGACCTAGTTTGACAGCCCAAACATCGACACAATGACGACTTTTTTTTTTAAGTATGAATTTGAGCACACACGGATTCTGCAGTGATTGTGATACTATCTGGAGCTTTGATCTTGAGCAGTTATTTTGCTTTCCAGGCCCCAACCCCATCTTCCTCCTTTGTTATCATTGGAATTGACATCATCATTGTCCTTTTTCCTTCCCATCCTCCAAGCACTGCCTAAATATCATGTCACTCTTTTCCTCAGTTGATATTATTTGTGGGAATTTAGAAACAAAATACAGTTGAGGGCCTCCCTGGTGGCGCCAGGGGTTAAGACGCAGCACTCTGAAGCAATCCACAGCCACTGCAGCATGAGTTCAATCCCCAGCCAGGGAGCTACCCACATGGCACAGCAGACCTCTCCTGTCTCCCCGTTGCTCCCCTCAGTCAGTCTGTTCTGTTCCCCACCCTGTCTCTAGTGAATCCTCTCACCCCCCATACCTCTAGCCTGTACCCCAGCTCTTGTATGTATAAATAATTATTTAAAAAAATACAGTTGAATGAAATATCCACAGAATTCTGGCTATTTGCAACAAAAAATATAATTTTTTAAATTCCAGTTCTAAGAGAAAATCTATGCCCCAGGCCATCATCCCCATTTCAAATGATTACAGAGATTTCAAATTTGCTTTTGCAAGAAAAATGTTTAGATGGTCCATTAGAGATGGACATGATGGTATTGGGGCTGTAATTAATATTGCTTAGGCTCAGAATGAAGAACCTAATTATGTTGCATATTAAATTTAATGACTGTTAGGATGGACTTTCATCTCTAAGTCTTTTATTTCCAACCTTGTTGGACAAGCAGCAGTTGAAAGCTTCCTGAGCTCGCCCTATTCCATTTTTAATAATCCAACAAGTAAGACAGAATTGACTATTTAAATTATCAGTGGTAGAACGGGGTGTAATTAGCACATCTATGTAAAAACCCCCAAGACCACACTGGTGGTCCTCTCGGCCTGGCATCTGTCCAAAAGATTTTGTCATTTTAAATTAATCAGCCATTCTGCCCCCCCACACCACTGGGGTCAAATGTGAAAGCAGCAGAAAAAGGAGCTCACGTCCAGTGACCGCGTGCCGTGCGTGCCAAGAGCATCCCTGGTACTGCGTATCCCGGGGACCACGAGCAGGAGGGGATCGAGCACTTAATTACAACATGTGCAGGCAGCTCACGGAGCTGCCGGGAGGGCGACCAATGGGTGTCAACACAATTACAGATCTTCACACACATTTGGAAATAACAGACTGTGACACAAACACAATGGTCATGTTGCCATCTCGTCTTCACAGTGATTTGACATCCTGGATATCACAGCGGAATTGAATTAGGGGACGAGATTGCACGGCAATTTCCCAGCCTGGCTTTCCAATGGCTGTCAGTTGAGGGGGAACCAGCCCCAGCACCGCCGCGGCAGCCCACCACCCACACCTCTCCCGGACCCGCCGCCACGACTGTCCCCGCCAGGGTGGTTCCACATCAACGACTGGGCAGCTGACTGTCGAGAGGCTTAGAAGAAATCCAGAAACTGGAAATGAAGCAGCGCTGCTCTGAGCGTGACTCAGCTCCCAGAACGCCTCTGGTTAACCCTCCAGCCCACCTCACTCTCGGTGCCTGACAACACTAGCCTCTAAGGCACTCTCAGTGGCCCCACTAGCCACGCAGCCTCAGGCAACCCCCGCACCCCGCCTGACTCTCAATCGTCCATCTCCTAAAACAGGGGTTAGGAGAAGCAGCTAGAATCATCCAGAAAATTCTTTCAAAATGTGGATTTACTTTCCCTACCGAGTTGGAATTCTCAGGGAATGACCCCCAAGAATGTGTATTTTTAACAAGTTCTCCAGGTCCTGAGGCAACAGGCTCTGTACGAGGCACCAGACCGGACCCGAATGCTAGAAAGGGCTACTCGTCGGCAGGGGTCTTCCTAGTGCTTTAGGCTGTTCTCCTGAGCATAACAACACACATGAACCACGTACCAGTTACCGCCGGCAGAGGTAGTCACAGCCTGCTCCCTGAATCCTCACAGAAGCCCGTCCAGGCTGGGGGGTACAGGTCGACACCCGGCCCCAGGTCTCAAGGGGAGTATGGCTCTGGAGGCCAAGACCTGCTGGCTCTCCAGGGCTGGTGCATGGTAGGTGCTTAATGAGCATCAGCTGAGCATCTGATGGGTGGGGAGACCCAGGTGCCTACCACCGTGAGGTCATAAGACCTTGACCCCAGGGCTGTCCAGTACAAGTGCTGGGACTCTGTATTACTTTCCAAATCCTTATCCCGATGGCCGGTCTTCCTGTTCGGATAACTGCATCGGCGTCTGTGCTCAGAATCGCAGCCCTGGATTTCTTGAGGAGTAAAAAGACACCGTCCTCTCCTGTGTCCCGCAGCCAGTGTACAGGTGTTTTGTATTTTCTTTTTTTTTTTTAAGATTTATTTATTTATGCACACAAGAACTGGGGTACAGGCCAGAAGTGCAGGTGGGTGAGAGGACTCACTAGAGTCAGGGTGGGGAACAGAACAGGCAGACTGACTGAAACACACTGCTGAGGGGAGCAGCGGGGAGACAGGAGAGGGCTGCCGCGCCATGTGGGTCACCTCCCTGGCTGGGGATCGATGTCATGTTGCAGTGGCTGTGGGTAGCTTCATAGTGCTGCATCTTATAACCCCTTGTGCCACCGGAGAGGCCTTGTTCTGTATTCTTTCTCCTCAACCATCATAACTCTCCTGTGAGGTAAAGATGATTTTCACATGTTACAGGGGAGGGACGTGAGGCTGAGAGGCACTAGCTGCCTGCCCAGGGCCCCACATTGATGAGCAGAAGGACTGGACCTGACTTTGCCTCTTCTGTGGGCGAAGAAATAGGCAGTATGTGATCAATAGTTTCACTTCCAATTTGATTTAGGCGAAGCCCACCTAGAGGTAAATTGCATTTTAATTGCATGCTGGGAGATCGTGTTCATTTGTTGGCCTGCTTTTTAGCTTGTGATTAGAGATCTCGTGTCACTCTTGGCCGCTCCAAACTGGAGTTTCTCCATCCATATTAACTTTGCTATTGATCTGGTCTCCTCACAAGACAGTTTTCAAATCTTCACCGTGGAGCTTTTGACTGGGTCATTATTTCAAGTTTATTAGAAAAGTGCATCAGCAGCGTGAGCTCGGCGTTCCACACAGGGACCACCTGAACACAACACCACAAAGGTGCTCAGCTCCAAGGACGGTGTGCTGAGGTTTTGCTTTCCCCTTTCTCTGTCGCTGATGTGAGATGTTTCCTCCTTCTGTGACTGAGATAATAATGAAAAACATAGTTTAGCTGGCTAGAAATTAGAAGCCCTCTGTAAATCGTTTTAGCATCTATTTCTATCCAAGTGTTAAAAATAGACTAAAATTCTCCTTTTTAGCAAAAGGCTATTGGAGAGCTACAGTGGTGATGGTGCTGATGAGCAGCAGGAGGGGGTTTGGGGGGCACCTCTGGGGTTTGGGTGTCTGGGCTTGAAACTCAGAGGCTGAGTTCCAACCTCACGAGAGCCCAGCCCCGGAGACACTGTTAATTTCAGAAAAATGACTTAACTGTTAAGAGTAATCCTAGCACCTGCCTTACCCTGAGGGGTAAGGATAAAATGAAGTTACACAGAAGAACCCCGAGCAAGTGCTTAGCATAGAACAAGCTTGCACAGAGACCTTTATTTTTTTTTTTTCTTTATTAAGAACTACCTAGAGAGCGCCGTCCTCGCCCCAGACATTTTGTCCAGCCTTCGCTCTTTAGTCACTGCTCCGGCCCACTGGAGGGTGAGTGAAAATGATATCAGGCTTTTCTGCCCTCCTGCCATTAGGATGGATGATGGATCCCTGCGGTCCTGAATGCATGCCTGATGGCGGACACCTGGAGTAGGGCGTGGGCATGCGTAGATGGCATTCACCTGGGCTGAGAGACGGGGCTTGGAAGGGCAGCATCACGGGGATGCCAGCAGAACGAATAGAAGAGCAGAACCACGAGAGAGCAGAGAAGCAGAGACCACCAGGAACACCGGAGAGCCCAGATAGAGTGAAGGCTTGCTGGGGGCTGGGAGGCCAACCAGCCTCCCGGCCCCCACCACCTCTGCCTGCTGTGTACCCAGTAAAATTCCAATAAAAGCCGGAAAAGGCACCGAGGACACCTAGGACTCACTCTTTTGCCCTGTCTGCTGGAATCATAGAGATCCTGCCATGTGTCATTCCTGCCACTACAACCACCCATGGCCTCCCACCCTCCCAGGGAGGCGTGTTCCTTCCCTGCTCTTCCAGTGCCTTCTGGGGCTCTGTCAACAGCTGTGCTGTGCATCTTTCATGCAGTGAGACTCACTCCGGGCAATCAAGAAAGACCTAACCTCAGGAAAGGTAAGAAGAGGCTCCGCAGGAACAGCTGCTTCATCGCTCCCTCTTCACAAGGCCCCGGCCGCCAGGTGTGAGCCCCACAGCGGACATCCAAGATGCCACCATCTGGCCTGGCAGCTTCTGGTGGAACCTGTGTGCATGCGACGTGCCAAGGCCGCCCTTCCCTGGCAGAGCGCACAGCTCCACTTGCCCCATGGGTGGAGCTACTTTGAAATGTGGCTGAAATCTTTCTTAGAACTTTTGATTTTGTTGCTTCTGTCAAACTTGCAAGAATTTCGGTGGAAATTCTACCATCTAAAGGTGAATCACGGGGGCTTTGAAAGGGGTTCTGAATGTGGAGGAGCAGACCTGGAGCTATGCATCCTGCATCTAGGCGTGCGGGGTGCAGGGTCCACCCCAGCCCTACCTCACAATCCTGCCGATTGCCAGAGACCTGGAGCTTAGGAAGCGAGCAGAGGCAGATGCCCTGGGTCTCTTGGATTATGCACGTTTCTGAACATCAATCACCAGATAGCTAATTTTCAATATGTAATGCACATTTTCGCAGACCTGTGGAAAGAACAGAACATAAAAGATAAAACATACTCCATAATCTCACCGCTCATAAAATGCATCGGTGAGCACCAGACTAGATAGAAAAGGACATTCGTAACAGTAATAGTCATAATATTAAAAGTGGGTAAATGTTTATGTATAAATATACATATCTATATTTTAGCATCAAGGTGATATATATTTATATACTTAATTTTATTGCATTATACTGTATATCAGTATTATGTATTCATGTCTGAATACTATACATTTTATTTTTTGTATTACATAAATGATACTGTTATATAATGTATAAGTATATGCTATATGACATATAAGTGTATATCATTGAAATATAAATTATGGGTACTTAAATTTGTAGAGTTAGCTATAAATATCCCCACTTTTGATATGATTAATAATGTTTTCATGAATGCCCTGTTACAAAATCATTGTATTATCAACGAGCCCCTTCATTGGTGTTGGGTAGGGATTGATAATCCATTACTTTCATGGTGCAAGAAATGTAATTATTTTTGCAAAATCAAATGAAATTTCATTTAAACTCCACATTTGCCAAAGCTGGCAAGGCCCATTTATTGCAGAGAGAGAGAGAGAGAGAGTGAGTGTGTGTGTGTGTATGTGTGTCTGCGTTCCCTCTTCCTGTTGTGGACTGTGCCGGAACTGGAAAAAAAAGAGCAAACTCCAAGCCTTGGTCAGACTTGCTAACACCGCCTGGTAGACTCCTCTGGGTTCCTGAAACTCTCTTCTGCTGGATCATTTCCAAGAACTGAGCTAAAGCTGCTCAAGCCCAGCACTTACTGCCCAAATTCCCGAGTCATCTGACTGACATTTAAAAATAGTTAACACTTGCTAAAATCCTTTTAAATAGTTTATCATGAAAATATCATATATACAATATCTGTCTCTAAACAACTGTAAACTGATGACTTTGGGCAGTCCATGTACCCTCTCTGAGCCTCATGTAATGTAGTGACATCTATGTAATGTCTCATATAATGTCACAGTAAAAACACCTGTCCAGGTTATCTCACACAGTCATTGAGTGGTAAGATTAGAGCTGTCATACTATTTGGTGAGAGTGAGAAATGCAAGGGCTGATCACTGCAGTGAGGAAGAACAGAAAACCAACTGCAGAACTCTTTCCTGTTTCATCTGCTGTTCTGACCTTTCCAATAATTCTGGTGACTGAGCTTCTAAAGCCCACCCCAGTCTCCTCACAGAAATGAGACAAGATCTCCCAGAACACTAGCAGACCAAATTATTAGCATCTGAAGGGAAAATACCAACCATGCACTCCTCCTTAAAAGCAATTTCAGATGCACAACATTCACTCCACACACACACACACCATCTGAAGAAGAACATGGGAGAGGTGGGGAGAGGGACAGGGTTTGCTAACTAGTGAGCTCTTCTTCTGCACTTGGCCCAGAGCTAAGGTTTATAGACACATTTTCTTCAGTAATCTCACTACTGCTCTGCCATATAGATATAAACTCCAAGTTCAACAGATGAGAAAATTGAGGTTCTTTAGATGCTAAGGAAGTTGTCTAAGCATTCAAGGTTAGATAGAGTCAACACTGAGATTCGAATCCAGGTCTGAGTCACAGCCAGTGTGTTCTGACTCCACCCTGACTCCCAAGTTGAACCTGAACCAGCCATGACCTAGAGCTTCCACACCCTGCAGGAATCATGTGCAGTTTCATCCTCAAGTCTTCCATTTGCATGTAATTAACTTAAGGATGAGTTCTCCATAAATTATACTTCAATCTGGTTTTATATTTGAATAATTAAGTTTAAAACAGAAAGACTAATGAAACTAATGGTTACCAAATTACTAGGTTTTGAAAATCATTGATTTTCTCATTTGCCTGCTAAAATTAATTGATCTCATTTACATTGCATTGGCTTTAACTTTGAGGATATTTATTTTCCAAGTTTTTCCACCAAAGTTTCAAAATTGCTTTACAAAAATGCAATTCTATTTCAATTATACTCATTTGCATGGAAACCAAAGCTTTATTGCTCTTCTCATTAATACTATTATGATTGTTCCTTTTATTTGAATACAATACCCTTGTAACTTAAAGAATAAATTTCAATCCAGTCCAGGGACTTTAGAAATACGTATGGAAATAATTAGCTTAATATGATTTTTTCTGGTAAATAAGATAAATAGAAGCAAATTCTCCTATTACAAAACACAAATACATTTTACAAAATACATTTTTAACAATTTCTGTGACACAGCAAGCTATTTTGACCAGGGATGCTAAATATTTGTGTCTCATATACTAAGGTATTTCTTGGATGATGAAGGATGGGATGAATCCAACAGGAGATTCATAGAAAAATAGAACACAAGGATCCAACAAATTGAAAAGGAACTAAAATTCTTCTAATTCACTGGTTCAAAGTGAAGGTTACCACTGACAGGTCTGATGGGTTACCAGGAGTATTTTTTAACAATAAAGTATAAATTTAATAGAAAACATATAGGAAGAGAAACAACTGCTTTGTAAAATTTTGGTTCTGTGTTGTATAATATATGAGTGTGTAAACACGTGTGCCAGCATATCACTATGGTGTGTAGTATGTATGTGAGTCTGGATGTGAGTCTGGGGGTGTGTGAGAGAGTGTGTATGTATGGGATGTTGTGTGTGCCTGGCCTGACTCATAGTTATGACATAAAATCTATTTATTATTGTGTATCAAGGTCTAAGGGTTTGAAAACTTCATGTCTGATTGAGCTCCTTGGTCAGGGAGAGTTTTGAAGGGCTCCTATTTCAAAGATAATTAACAAAACAGACTTTGGTATCAGACAACTTGGCTTCAAATTTTGACAATTGCTTAATCTCCCTGAACCTGTTTCCTCATTTGCACAATAGAGACAATAATGGTAATATCTCAGATTTGTTGTGAATTTCAAAAGTGATCATATATGTTAAGTGTTTATTCCTGGCGCACCGGCTATCATCATCTCCCAGAACTGTTGACAACTTTCTTAGTGTCTGATTAAATTTATCTACCTCCAGTTTTATCCATTTCCCATCTAGTCCACGCCACATTCATTCAGTTCCAGACCCTGTGGAAAGAGGAGAGACAAATGAAAAAAAAATGGGTCACAGATTTTAGAACCCCAATCTTAGGTTGTGCGACATTCAAATAAAAACTCCAATGCAACAGAGATTAGTAGTCGCTTAGAAATCTTCAAGACTCCTGCAAACTTTTTCTGTTTTTTTCAATAGTTTCTCCCAGGTATGGAATGGGGGAAAAGACATTCTAAATACAAATACTGAGTCCAAATATGGATGGGTTCTGGAGTAATGGCAGGTAGGGTGACTCAAGCTTGGGAAACATATAGGGGATAGGCAAGCTATTAGTTCGGAAACATATTTTGAAAGGAACTTATAAGGTAACTTAAGGGTTTTGAACTTGATGGTGCAGTAACGAGCTAGACAGCAAGGCTCTGTTCTTGGTCTGCATGACGCCAAGTTCCTTGCACACATTGTCTCACCACACCAGTGAGCCAGACTTTCTGGTGGCCCCCAGTTTTCTTGTGGCAGAGGACAAGTTCCAAGAGACTTTCATGGAAACATTTATGGAAAGGGGAAGCTGAGATTCATGAGTCAGACAGTTAACTCTGGGGCCAACACTCTTGAGGTTCTAGAGCCTTCTATGAGTCGGAGAGGACATTCAAAGGCACCTGAACAGGACACCAGCATTTTCTTGGCTTCCTCTGTGGCTGGAAGAGATTAGGGTAAAGCTGGGAGAGCTGGGTCCTAGAAACCATCAGGGTATCTGCTCCTTACAGCATTAGTCCAGGCAGAAGTGAAGGCGCTGTGAACAGCACACATTGAGGAGAGAAGGAACAGGACGGAGCTGTAGGCAGATCTCAGAGATCAGATAGATACACACTGACAATTGTTTCAGTGTGAGACCTGACTGACAAAGACCAGGAACAGCTCGAGTTTCCCAGTGGGCAGAAGTCACATAACCTGCAATCCCAAGTGCACAGGAGCAGGCCAGGGGCAGGCAAGAGGGCCTGGAGCACGTTCCCAGATGTGCCTGGAACCACCTAAGACAAAGCAAAGTTGCATACAAAGAGCAGAAGAGCAGCTGGAGACAGACAGCCTGGCTCTGAATCTCAGTTCTGACACTCGAACACTGTGTGGCTGAGGGCCAGCGAGTTAATAGTATGTAAAACACTGCCTGACATGGGGCGCACTGGGGAAGTGTTAGCTATTAGCATGATTAGAACCAAATGAAATAAAACTAGGGCGGGGCAAGCAGCTTCTCCAGATCTCAGCTGCCTCCTCCTCTGCACCCCAGCCCTGTACCACCTCTCACAAGCTGCTGTTGAGAGGGCTGAGGAATTAGGGAGGTGCCAAAAGGAATTAGAAAGAACCCCCTTAGAGATGGGCCCCTCCCTTTAGGGGCTGAAGTCTCAGCCCAATAGCACACCAGAGCCCAGGGCATAATTGCCTCTAATCTCGCTCCTTGTCCTTGTCTATTCTGTGGGCCTGGGCTGGGTCTTTTCCCAATACTGGAACGTGGAACTTCCTCCTTTAAGGAAACTTTGAGATGTGACTTGGTTGGTCCTGTCTTCATCAGGGGGAAAACATCGCCCTCCAGAACTCCAACATGATGAGTGGCCTTTGTGCTCTCTGTGGCAAAGGGGCAAAGCAGATAATTACCCCATGTTAAGAACTTAAACTTGATACCCACTGTCCATCTGTCCTCACAATGGCACTGAAGGGCAGCAGAAGGTAAGGACACTAGGGATCAGGGAGATGAAATAGCTCTTCCAGTCCTCACGGCTGGTCAGCGGTGAAGGGTATACGTTATTACGTGGGTCGTTTTGAGCTGAGCTCAGTTGAGGCCCTGCAGTCCCAAGAGAAACTTCTATCATGCCCTTAGCTACCTAGAAGAATAAAAAATTGGGGCTCTTATCAGAATCACAGTATGACCAAAAATAATCACTGTGTTGAAAAATCTTCTCAGTGGCAGAGCAAACATCTAATTAAGAGCATGTGATCTCCATCCTAGAGTCACCCTCTGCTCATCACATGAGCTCCCCCCTCTCTTGAGGGCCCAGGCCCCCATCCCATTCTTTAGTTCATGATACATCTCCTCATCCTGTCTCTTTGCCTTTGGAATTCACATCCATGCAGACTCCCCAAATGTATGTAATTACAGTTGGTTTTTGGGCCTCCCTGGTGGCTCAAGGGCTTAAGACACAACCTATGAAGCTCTGCAGTGTGAGTTCGATCCCCAACCAGGGAAGTACCCACATGGTGCAGCAGACCTCTCCTGTCTCCCCGCTGCTCCCCTCAGCAATGAATGGATTTCAGTGTTCTGCTCCCCACTCTGTCTCTGGTGAATCCTCTCACCCCCCCACACACACCTCTGGCCTGTACCCCACTTCTTGTATGCATAAATATATCTTACCAAAAAAAAATACATTTGGTTTTTTCCTCTGCAAACTCTCTGATGCTAATTTGCCTGTACTTTAGCCCCAGAAGAACCCAAGGGGTGAGGGAAGTTCCCCTTCTACCCCAACAATGACTCAGCAGGATTCTAACCCGGATCTCTAGACTCAAAGTCTCTTTCCCTCCAGCCTTCCATTGGCCTCATGGGGTAAGGCCAGAACTAGAGCTGATTACGTTATCCTAAAATGCTGTCACATTTCCAGAACTTTCTACTGAAAGATGACTCATCAAAGGCTGAGAGACACCGGCAAGTATAGCTTCCTTGTGCGTAACCCCTGAGTGTCAGGGAGCCTGCACCAACTGCGAGCCCTTCACTAGGGCCTCCTGAGGTTTGCTAAGTGGTGGGCCCAGTGGTCAAATAAATGAAAATTATTTATAAGCTTAAATAAAAATTTGAAAATGATATAAAACAGCATGCAAAGAAACACAGCTATCCATCTAGTTTTTTGAAATTGTTTTCAATTAAATATTGGGGCCTGACTCTTATGCACTGCGCCAGTCAGGGTCCACAGACAAGGGAGAGACCACACCAGAACTCGGAGCGGGCAAAATCGAATCTACAGAATGGCTAATTAAGTAAAATGTGGTTAACCATGGAAAGGGGGAGCAGGTGGCCCTGCAGGAAGCTGAGAGATGAGCAGACGAGGCAGAAACTAGAAACCCAGAGGAACGACAGCCAGCGAGGAGCAGGCCAGGTGGCCCCTGGGGGACAGGCCACCAACTCCACTGACCCTCATTTCTGAGACTCCCCAAGGTGGGGGGTCCCCAGCGCAGGCCCTGCCAAAACCGAACAAAAGGGGGAAATGAACGGGCGGGTGATGAAAATGATATTTCCTGGAAATTTTTCAAGAATCTATCATAGAAGTAGAGTATTTTCCTCTTTCAATTTTGTTACACTTCCCTCATAAGCTCCGTAAGAAAATCCCTGGAAACCAGCAGTGCTTTGAGAACCATTTTCTGCTCAAATTCACTTCCTTCTCCTTTTTGTTGCTCTTGGCCACCGAGAACTTTCAGGGCCTCCCTCCTCTCAATGGATGTCCCCACCGTCCTCAGAAAGTTGGGCCAGACGAAGCCTCGTGCAGGAGCTGGCGCCAAAGGTGGCGAGTGCCTGACTGGGTGAGCCCGTTTCTAGGGAGTCAGCGACTCTCAGGTGTATGGAACCTACGTTGAATGAAGCCGGCTCCATCTTGTCTAACCGCCATGATGAGGCTTGTGACTCAGCAGCAGCCTGCTTCCTCCTCACGCGGAACAACAGGAGACCATGAACCCCTCGTTACAGAGGACCCCATGCTGCAGCCTTCTGTCTGGAGACGCTTGTCAAACCAGCCACAAAAGACACATGGAGGAAAATCCAAGTGTCAGAACACAGGCTTCCCTGGTGGCGCAAGGGGTTAAGACGCAACCTATGGAGCTGTCAACACACTCTGCAGCATGAGTTCAATCCCCGGCCAGGGAGCTACCCACATGGCGCGGCAGACCTCTCCTGTCTCGCCCTCTGCCCCCCTCAGCAGTGTACTTCAGTTAGTCTGCCTGTTCTGCTCCCCACTCTGTCTCTGCTGAATCCTGTCACCCTCTACACCTCGGACCTACACCCCAGTCCTTATATGCATAAATAAAAATAAATCTTTAAAAAAATAACATGTCAGAACAGATGACCTAGGCTGAGGCCACTTCCATACCTGGCCCTTTAGAAAGGGCCAACCCTAATCCCAACCCTGGTGGCGCACACCTGAGATCTGACTGCCCCTTGGGGTTGACTGGTGTGGACCCAGGTCATGATCCCTATTCTCGAATAAATGCTTTCTTGATTCTCTCACAGCCTAAAGATTTCATGATCAACAAATGTAAACCAACCAACCCAGAGCCCACATCCCCACTGCCTCCTTGGCCGGGCTCTCGCATTCCAGGCCGCTGTCTGTCGGAATCACCCCAGGGCCAGGTACCCAACACCTGAGCACACCCCACATGAGTCCACTGAAGCCATCAAGCGAGCCCATCCTAAGCGTGCTACCCTGCCTGTCCATTCTTTCCCCGTGGACACCATAATGACGTCTGCTACCCACAATCCCCCTCTCTGACAACCTGGGTGCTGACAACCTGGGTGCTTTCCCACGTGCCCTCACCCCGACCCGAGGTACGGCATGTCTTTCTTCTTGGGGTTTGCAAGTGGAACAAATTGTCCTCGCAACGGTGGCCATCTCCCCATCTGTGGCCCTTGCCACACTAAACAATAATAAAACCCATATTTTAAAACAAGGCTTTCTAAAGCCTGCCATATAATTCTAATTAATTAGGATAATTGGCCCAGCATCATGGACGGAATTACACACAGCTTTAGCAGACAATGATCTTAGCCCAGTGAAAAAAATCTACAGCATGTAACAAAGAAGGAGGGCTCCGTGCTTTGTCCTCTGTGCTAGGGAAGTAAATCGTGGCTCCTTCCGCCCCGACGCCGGTCCCAGGGGAAGGCCGTTCTCTGTACACACGTCTGCCTCGCCCTCCAGACCGTGTGTTTCTTGAAGGCAGGCATCAAGACTAAGTCTTCTATTCATCAGCTCCAGTGGGCTTCTAGCCATGCCCATGCCCCACAGTGGGGGTATTGGGGGGAGTTGGGGAGAAGCTGGTGACGTCGTATGCAGCTACTCACTTGCGGGGAGACAGACACGGGCTTCCCAGACACCCCAGAGTGTGTGTCTCAGTCTGTCTCAAGTGCCTCTGATGTGCAACTGTTGTTTGCAGATGCAAACATTGAACCTAATTATCTTTCAGCAACTTTGAGGTGTCCAGATTCAGTGGGGTCCCCGTGGCTCAGCAATCCTGCAGTACATGACCCAGCACTCAGGCCTGAACTTGTTACCAAAAGTAAGCGAGACGGACGGGGGACAAAGGCAGCGCTTGGTGGACCCAGGGAGTCCCCAAGGGAGTGAGTGCAGGGCCTGGGCTTGGGGACTGCCCTGGGGCACGAGGCAGGCAAGTCGCCCCAGTTCTGTGTCACTGTCACCACACCCTTTCCTGCAGCACCCCTGAAACACAGCCCTCTCTCTGCAGCCCCACTTCTCTGGGCGCTCTCCAGCCCCTCCAGTTAGTCTGGCTTCGGAGCCCGCTTGTAAGGCAGCTGCTCCCTCGGAGGTGGTGAGTCACCTGGAACGCCCCAGCAGGGGCCATGTTCGGTGCGTGCGTTCTGCTCCGTCACCCCAAAGCGCTTGTCTCTTCCTCCCTCGGCATCTGAGTTCTCTCCCGAGTCTCTTCCTAGCTCGCTCCTACAAGTCTTCATAAAGTCTTCCTTCAGGTTTCACTCTCAACATTCCCCGAGGTCTCTCCTTGGCTCCCTCGCTGCTCCCGTTGCCTTTCCAGGATATTCGTTGTGTTGCTGTTATTCCCAGGTGCCCTCAGCTCAGAGCTCAGGACCAGGTAACTCCCCCTCTGGCGACAACACACGCTGCCCTTCCCACACTCACCTCCCATGTGGCTTCCATCCATTCACGTGGCTCTTTCTCATATTTCTCCCTAGACTTACTATTTCCCCCTCCCGGAATCCTCTCCAGGCTCCCTTGAGAGGCGCCCCAAGAAGTGGGGCTGCAGAGAGGGGGCTGTGTTTCAGGAGCTGGTGCTGCAGGAAAGGGTGTGGTGACAGTGACACAGAACTGGGGCGACTTGCCAGTCTACCCGAGGACAGCAAGAGGCTTCGATGACGTCCACACTTAATGAAATTACATGCACCCAGTGAGAAACAGCCCAATCTGATGAGTGACGTAGAAAACTATGACTTTGTACTGTTCAATATTTTTAAAGCATAATGCAAAACAACACATATAGCATAATTCATTTCACAAATAAATATACACATATGTATCAAAAATACTTAAAGAATAAACAACTGTTATAGGACAGGGAGAGGGGCAGCCCAAGCCCCGCAAACCTGCCTATTCTAAATGGGTTCTGCCATCCGCCGCATCAACACAAAACACATGAGACTTTAATGGGAAGGAACTTTAATAAAACTAGGAAACAATACAGGTAAGGCAAAGAGTCTAGTTTCTAAATGAAGCACCCAAAGTTACCCATCCCCTCGTGGGTAAAAGTCCATCCATATGGGATCGGCCCAGAACAAGGCCCCAAAGTCTACCACAAGTCTAAAACATCTTCCAGTGGGGACCCACAGAAAAGGGTCACAAACAACTGGACAAGCCCGGAAGGAAAAGAGCAAAATCAACATCAAGATAAAAACTGCCATTGTCACCTCCCCACGGGTCTCACCCACATCTGTGTCACCCAGTCCACGACCAAAAGACAAGCAGTTTCTTTACGTGTCTCTAGGCTCCATGCGCCTCCTCCAGGTCTCCTTCTGGCTCCATCCTGCTTCCTTCCTCAGTCTCTTCTGCAGCTTCTCCTCTTCCTGCTCAGCTCCACCCTCCCTTGGGTGGGGCAGGGAACCTGGAACTTCCCCCTTTCCTGGGGACCACCCTGTTACAATCCCCCCTTTTAATTTTTATTCCACCATATCTATGGTGGCACAATCTCAGGGTGTAGTCTTAGGAGACAGTCTTTTTTAGGGTTACAATGTGTATAAGAGAAGCAACAATTAGTCAGCAGCATTGTCCATGAATGTCCAGTATGACAGTTTTCCATTCTGAAAAATAGTCCATTATACCAGCCAAAAGAAAAAAAAAATTGGAGCGTTAGCTAAAACAAGACAGCAAATATATCAAAATCACAGGGAAAAAATGTTAAAATGGTTCAACTTATGCAAAAACGAATTCTCTCAACCTTGATCCCAAACTTTAACAGCATAGCAAAAGTTTGCAAATTAAATCTACCTTTAAACCATTTTTCCCATTTTTGCATAAAATCACAGGGCAGAAACAACCAACAGCAATTTCTAGCTGGCTTTGTTGAAATATTCCATACAGGATCAGAGCGAACCGTTGGCATCTGGTCGATGCAGGCTTCAGGTATAAAGTTGGTCTCATCAGACTCCACCTGGGCTTTCCTCTTCTCGAGGGTACCAGGGCATTTTCGTTGGCCGGGTTGTCCAGTCCTGCCAATGGAGGCAAGCTTCCTCACCTTCTTTGGAGGTCTCTGGAACCCTACAAACAAGGCAAACAGGTTCTCCTCTTCTTGGTTCAGCTCTTTTTCAACTTTCTGGAAGAACTCCACACAAAGCCACACAATCAAACTCGCGTCCAATTTTTTTGTTAAAACAGACAAAATCCCTATGGAAGTTATGCAAAAACAGACTCTAAGATAAGTAGCAAAATTACTACCACTATTTGTATGCTGTGTTGGTATCAAGGGGAGAGAAAATGTGACAAGTCAGCTTTGCTGGAAAAAAAATTGCAACCTTTCTGCAGATCCTGGTTACTCAAAACAAAACAAAACAAAACAAAAACTTCGTGGATTCAGGACAGAATGCATAAAAAAAAATTTCCAGTATTATGTCAAAGAAACCTTAGTAAATGTCAGGTGTATTTCTAGGTCTATTCAGTCCTTTGTAGGAAAGTTTTTTTTTTACTCTCAACAGTTCCATCAATAGGAATCTGTTGAGACCTTTTCTCCCTATATTTCCGGAAACAATTTCTGTAGGTGTGAAACAATTGAATTATACAATATTACAAGGTGACAATCACCATTGACAATTTACATACATACCAGATACTGCTGTTAACATTTTGTACATACCAAAGTTTTACCATTTTCCCAAGTGACAATGCTTCCCTTCCAGTTTTACTTCATTAGGTAAAAGCCAAATAAAACAAATTCATCTAGTGCCTTCCCAGGAGGAAAGGGAGAAACTTCGTGGAGTGTCTCAGGAGCTCTACTGAGGTTCCACAAAATTTCCTTGCATCAGTCAAATGACAGGCTACCAAATTTGTACTTGAATTTAGATTTCTGGGAAGCTTTGCCATAAATATCAGAAAATTAACAGAAACAACAATATTTAATGTCTATGAAGGCACCGGCTTAGTTCAGTAGCACAATGTTGACAATCAAACCATAACCTTTATTTTTCTCATGACTGGAGACTCTTTTTTTTTTTCAACTTCTATGGGCACCATGTATACCAATTTGTCAATCACTGGAGGTCAAGACAGTTAGACACAAGGACATACAGACATACAACATATAGACAAAGACAGTTGTTTTTTTTTTTAGTTATGCCATGTAGAATATGTTATGTAACTGCAGTTTTACTCCATAGGCTCAGAAAAAAAAATATCAAAGTCCAAAAAAAATGTGGAGTGTTGCTGGCAGAAAAATTTCCAGTTGTCATCCTGCAAACCTAAGACTTTGGAAATAGGAAGGAAAAGTTTTATTAATCACAGGAGTTACATGACCTTGTTTATCACCTTAGGGTTTTCAGTGTTGAAGACTTTTTGTTAGAAGTCAATCCTGGGGTATTCTGTACAGCAACTGAAAGAATAAAAGTTAACTTTCAAGCAAAAGGAGTCATCTCTTGTTAGCCACCAAGCAGGCACTCCTTGGGTTTCCTGGAATAGAACCCGAAAAAGCAAAATCAAAATATCAGTAATTAACTTTCAATTAAAAGGAATCATCTCCTTACTTCTGTTAGCCACTCTGGGACAGAAGCTGAAAGAGCAGATTAAACATCTAAGCACAGATTACACCTCCCCCACACTAGGGAGGGACAACAACAACACAGGTATGAAAACCTGGTATAGTTACATGATGCACCCTAAAGAGTGCTTTCCACAACAGACCTTCCTCAGTAGGAAGCAGAAACTTAGAATCTTGTCTTACACCAGCAATTGAACAAATTCAGGATTCAAAATGGCAAACATGCCCAAAACAAATTGTGTAGACAAAATTCACAGCAGCAAATCCTTTCAGACTCAGACAAAATCTTGTTAATTTTTCTGATCCAGACTTTGCAAAAATTCAAGTTATCTCCAAGAATCCATCAAGGATACCAGGGATTACCAGTTACTGCTTAAGGCTACTCTTTCCTTAACACCCAGGCATACATTTGCTAATTAAAACACCACCTCTCCACAGTTGGCTTGCAAAACCGGTCAGACACAGGGCAGGAAGTAGTCAAAGACAAAGCAACATACCACTGAAGAACCATTATTGCCTTTAGAAATGCTAATGAGACAGCAGAGATTACAAAAAGAAAGAAAAAAAAAGTTCCCAGTGGCCTCATGACGCCATCTTTGATCTGGCCACATGGTCCAATGTACTGCCTAATCTTTTGAGTAAAACTGGCACAGAACAATTTCCACAAAATCAAAATCTCTTAGCAAGTCACTACAAACAAATTACACACAAACACACAGAATCTTCACAAAGCCCAAGCCAGTTTTTCAACAGCAAATCTGTTATATGAAACAAACACACCGGAGAAACCAAAAATCACATTTGCGCTTGTGGTAGCCAGTGCCATAGGGAAGCCCAATTTCCCATGGGGCTGACTAACCACGGATGGCTCTGTCCTAAATCACGTTGGACGCCAAATCTGTTATAGGACAGGGAGAGGGGCAGCCCAAGCCCCGCAAACCTGCCTATTCTAAATGGGTTCTGCCATCCGCCGCATCAACACAAAACACATGAGACTTTAATGGGAAGGAACTTTAATAAAACTAGGAAACAATACAGGTAAGGCAAAGAGTCTAGTTTCTAAATGAAGCACCCAAAGTTACCCATCCCCTCGTGGGTAAAAGTCCATCCATATGGGATCGGCCCAGAACAAGGCCCCAAAGTCTACCACAAGTCTAAAACATCTTCCAGTGGGGACCCACAGAAAAGGGTCACAAACAACTGGACAAGCCCGGAAGGAAAAGAGCAAAATCAACATCAAGATAAAAACTGCCATTGTCACCTCCCCACGGGTCTCACCCACATCTGTGTCACCCAGTCCACGACCAAAAGACAAGCAGTTTCTTTACGTGTCTCTAGGCTCCATGCGCCTCCTCCAGGTCTCCTTCTGGCTCCATCCTGCTTCCTTCCTCAGTCTCTTCTGCAGCTTCTCCTCTTCCTGCTCAGCTCCACCCTCCCTTGGGTGGGGCAGGGAACCTGGAACTTCCCCCTTTCCTGGGGACCACCCTGTTACACAACAACCTGCTATATAACAGGATAGAGTAATTAAAAGAGATTTTTATTTCCTAAGAAACAGTAATGGGAATTTTACTAACACTTGTTAGTGGGAAGATCTGTGCACTTAAGGTTTCCCTGGACATCGCTTATCTTTTTAACTGAGCACTTATTAAATGCCAAATTGACTGGAAGTGTTCAAACGGGGTATGCTATTTACACACACAGAGCCAGTCTAAGGTGTTAGAGATGTAATCAGGTTTTCTTTGCTTAACAGAAAAGAGAAGCAGCAGTAAATTATAACAGTCTGGAGCTCTGGACAAGGGTTTCCTGGTCCAGCTCTGGTTCTTTTGACAGTCTGTGTCCATCCCCCTGTCAGACCACGAAGGAAAAGCTCCCCCACCCCTCTGGTTCTCTAGAAGCGTCAATCATCAAACAAGCATCAAATAGTGATAAAAGCAAAGGCCAAAGCTAAATTTAATAACAATATGTGCCCCTCCAACGTGGCCGAGTAACGCACCTCTGGCCTCAGACTACATCTCAAATAGCTAAGTTAAGACAAGGGAGGCTGTGGGGGGAGATGGAAGGTCAAGGAGAAAGCTCCCCAGGGAAGCGTCAGCACACAAAGGGATGCAGATTCAAGCTCTGCCTTCTCCTAGGGCAAGAGATAAGGAGATTAGGTCTTCCCCGAGGCAGTGAGGGGGACACTTAGAGAAAGAACCTCCCCACCCAGCCTCAGAGTCATCTCATGAAATCAAGCCTTTTACCAAAAAGGCATCTTTGGGAGAGGCAGCTTTTGCTCCCCTCCACTACAGACCCAGGGGAGCGTGACCCAAGGGCTACTAGGCAGCACAAACACGCACGGGAGCCTGCAGATCACAAAGTGGGGAGCTGGCGTTTCAACTGGGGGAGCAAGTGATGCCTGGAGGATGCTGGGAGACTCGGAGGATGCCAGAACGGTGCCCAGGGGCATGAGGTGCTCTGGGGACCCCAAGGGGTCTTCATGAACTCGTCTCTCTGCTCATAGCCATCAACTGCCGAGCTCGGAAGTGGCGTTTCCATTTCATCTTGCCGAGGAGGAAATATTAGCTCACGCTCATGTGTCACTCACCAAACATTTTATGAGGATTAATCTCTTCTAATCCCCAGAACAGCCCAAGGTGGCCGACCCACTATTAACCTCACTTTACAGACAAGCCTAGAAGACGGACCGGGGTTACAGATTCGCGCAGCTAAGCGGGGCAGCGCGGGACTCAAACTGCGACGGGTCCATGCAGGCCGCCTTCTGCGGGGCCTCCCGGCTGACCTTTGCTCAAGGTCAGGAGGTGGGAAAAGGCAAATTCTGCTACTCAGTCTCCAAACCCAGGGCTACCTCACTCCCCCCAAAATAAAACCATTCTCAGACCGTTGGGGAAACCGAGTAGGAGGAGGGATGGGGGGCGAGGAGGCAGGGGCTTCTGCTGACTCTCTCGATGCCAGACGCCCAGAGGGCGCTCGCCCAGCGCCACCTCGCTTGGTCTTCATCACAACCCTGGGAGGCAGCGGACAGGCTGACCCCTCCTGGGCAGAAGAGGAGACCTGGTTTGAGAGGAGGAGACACCGGCAGCCCGGGCCCCACTCCTAGCGGCAGACCCAAGCTCACGTCATTCCTCCCACCCAAAGGAGCGGGTTCTCTCCCTTCTCCTGCTGCCCAGGAGGAAGAGCGGTCGAGGTCCAGACGGGCCACCATGGCCTTGCCCCCCAGAAGGGCCTGCATGTACAGGGCACTGGGGTACATCCTGGAGGCGTGCAGCATGGCAAGCTCCTCCCGATAGCATGCAACCAAGGGTGCCCAGGTGTTAGGGGGAAAGGATGTCCTGAATCACCATGGAAATGGTGGCAAAAAGTGAAAGGGGGGAATTGTTAGGGGGAGAGGCTGTCCTGAGCTAATCCCATACAGGCTTTGTGGACCCCACCCCCACTCCAGACCAAAGCCATCAGGACATTGGGAAAGACAAATCCCGTCACCACCAAAGGGAGGGTGGCTGGGACCTGAGGGTGGAGTTGGGCAGCCAGGTTGGGTATAAAAACCAAACACGTGGGCCTTGGGGGGCTCGCTGTCACTCGCCTCCTGGCTTCACGGCTCCTGGCTCGGGGCCAGCTCTCAGAGCGCCATTTGGGATTCCAGATCGGCGGATCGGGTAGGACGCATTTAAAACTTTGTCTCCCACTTTTCTCCCTGAGCTGCACATTTCCTCATTTCCCCTGCCCTTGTCAATAAACCTTTATGAACCTTTCGCGTGTGCCTGCAGTAGAGCATTGATAAGTCCTTTTAAGCGCACGGGTGAGGACCCACAGTCAGGCACCCCGTTTTGTATCAGGGTTGCTCTACAACACAGGGACACCAAACTGTCGGGGGCGGGCGCTCTGAAAGGGACCCAGCCCTCTGTGTGCACAAAGGCAAAGAAAGCATAATCCTAGTGTAAAAGATTTTTCATAGAATCAGTGTGCAGAGAGAGAGAAGAAAGCAAATTCTTAATAAAACTCTGAAACTTACCCAACCCCTCATGGGCAAATAGGCTTGGCCCCAAACGGCGCCAGTGATGTCTGCAAAAGTTCCACAGATCTCAGGTGTCTTCTGGCAGGGAGTCCCAGAAAGGGGCTAGGCAGGACCCAGAGGGCTGGGACAGGAAATACCATATCAAGGTAATGGCTGCTGTTGGCTCTGCCAGGGGCCAGGAGCACCTCCCCACCTCCCCACGGGTCCTACCCACACGTCTCTTATGAGTATCTCTCCAGGATCTCCATATGCCTCTCCTCCCCATGTCTCCTCCGTGTCCCTGGGTGCAAATCGAAACTGAAAAAGCAAGTGAGGGAGCCCACCTGCCTTCCGTGGTCTGTGGTTCACCTGGCTGCTCAGCTCTGCCCCTAGTTCCCAGTTGCTCCACTGCCCAGGAAGTCTGGTCCATGGCACGCTGGGACTTGCAGTCCAGGTGGCTGCATGGACGTGGGGGCAGGGAAATGGCACTTCATGAAGTGTGTGGGTGACACTCCTATCATCTGCCTGGCACAGAGAGGGCATGGAGGTGAGGCAGGGTCCTTGCAGGTCCCTCCAGCATCTGGGCATAACCCTGCCCCCCAGTCTACCTCCACACAGGAAAGATGAGCAGGAACACCCCCACTCAGGAGTAGGGCCTCTACTCTGCTCCAGCAAGACGGATGCAGAGTGATTGTGGCAGTTTTGTTGTCATGCAAGGTCACGGAGAGCTTTTGGGGGGGAGGCTGTCCGGGTTACAGGCACAGGCATCCCCTCGGTTCCCATGAGGGGAGGTTCTCCGGGCGGCCACCCAGACTTTGTACACTCCATTAACCCTGCGCCTCCCCCCTCCCCCGACCCAGCAGCCTCTGACTTGATCCTTCTCTGCTTTGCAACTGGCCCCGGGGAACTGCCGCATGTATTTCAGACACTGAGACGGGGAAGGAAAACTGTGTCCTCCCCAAGTGATTAATGCTCTCCAACTCCAAATCCTGCTGGGCACGTGATTCCAATATGCTTAACCAGACATGGAGGGAAATTGTGCAACCTGGCCTCGTGGGGGAGGGAAGGGGGTTTCAATTATGTTATGGGTTTTTTTGGCAGAAATCCCACACAGGATGCCAAGGCCACCACCCTTAACAGAGGGAGCCCCTCAGCCCAGCGGGGGCCACAAGGACAATCTCCCCACCAGCAACCAAGGAGCAGAATGCTTTGACATGCGCGTTTTGAGAAAGCAGAGATGTGAGTTGCAAATGTTTCTGTGCTTTTCAAAAACAGAGGAGACCATCAAACCACAAGGAGACTTAGCAGAGGAGCCTGAGGCTAACAGATTTTGCTCCTGGGATGCAGAGTTCTCAGGCTTGGCAATTAAATTAGTTTAACTAGAAGTGAGGGTGTCTGAAATTTCGTGGAACTTCAGTGCTGTGGTTTGCCATTTTCAGGGTGTTTCTGTGGGACCACCCCCACCCTGACCTGTGCCCTCCAGGAAAAGCCAGCTTGGATCAGGTTCCATTCTGGATGAAATTCTGTTGGACTGCTCCACACACTCGCAGCGTCAACATCCCAACAAGGTACTGGTCTTCATTCCAGTGACATCTGATCTGCTCTTTATCAAGCTCTGGAAGATTCCATTACTGTTGAACATGGACTGTAACTCACATATGTGCAAGATACTTCACATGTATTATTTTATTTAATCACTATAAGAACCCTTTTTTCGGCTATAGAAACAGGTTTATAAGTTGGCCCCAAGAGAATGCAGTCAGTATTGGTGGACCAGATCCATCTACACCCCTTGGTTAAATTGGCTAAATGCTTAATTCAGCCTTAATCATAGCAAAGCACTTGTTATTTAATACAGGGAAGGTTTATGAGCCTCGACAGCACAAGTAGTAACACAGGGAGGCTCCTTCTGTTGCCTCCAGCCAACCCTCAGCAGAGAGCAGGGTCTCAGGCGAGGACCCTTCTTCAACCAGCCCTTCTCACGTCACTCTTGCATCATGCCTAGTTGGGGGGGGAGGGGTTGGGGCAGGAGAGTGTCTGTCCCCACCTGGTCTCTGTTCAGGTGGTCCTGCCTCCTGCCACAAGTATTGGTATTGACATGATCCCCACTGATGGGAAGGTGGGGCTGTGGAGATAGAGCCACTGAAGCGACCAATTAAGATACAACCTCTTGTTTACAAAGACACTGAAAACACACATGAAAGGCAAGGACAGACAAAAACCTGGCCGTGCAGAAAGGCCCACCCATTAAAAAAACAGGTGGTCTTGATAATTAAAAAGTGGGATAAATGTAGAACAAACTTGAGTTCATTTGAAGTGTTGCCATACGCCAGGTCTGCAGTCCTGAAGCCGGCGTGCAGTCCTGAAGAGTTTGGGCCTGCAGTCCTGAAGAGTTTCGTGAGGCCCACAGGGACTGTCCTCCAGGCTGTGGCCTTCCCTTCCCTGCAGACAGAGCTCTCCAGATGGGGCTGGGCTGACCCCTATATTGCCAGTCACCTGACCTTGGCCAAAAGGTGCATTTCTTCTTCCCCTTTTAGTCTCCAGTTGAATTGTACACTTACACTGTTGTAATTTGGGTCACCCAAATAAATTCATAGTGTCTGGAATCCTAAGTAAAACCTTCCTGCTTAGTGGAAGTCTCAGGACTCTGACACCCCAAACCTACAAAACACCCAACACCATCAATGTCACCACTGACGACCCCAGAGTCACAAACAGCAATAGGTCTGCCTCCTGGATGTTTCTCATCCCAGATGCTCTGACCCAACTCTGTCCCCCACTGGAAACAAAGGTGTGTTTTCCTCACCCCTACGTGGACCCCTCTAGTCAGGACCTCAAACTATCTGATGTGATAAAGATGCTGCTTTATTTACAAATAATGAAATCAGGACTCAGAGAAAACCTGATAGACACGGTCTAAGCAGTAGGATCCAAAGACAGGACTTTTATTCCAGTTCCTCTTTCCCGGGTGACCCCAGACAAGATACTCATTTGCCTTGAATCTCAAGCTCATCTATAAAATAGGAATAATCTACCAGGTCATTGAAAAAGCTAAATGAAATACACCAAAAAAGGCAAATTCCAACCAAAAACTAGAAGACACAGCCTCGGAGAACCCCAGGGAAGCTGAGTTTTGCACTCCCAGGCCCTCAGGGCAGCTGGTGAGATGAAGGGCTGAACTCCACCCCATATCCTGTGCAAGGGTTGCTGGGAAGGAGGAAAGCTGAGCGGCATCGTCATGAGACTCTGAAAAGGAGTGACGCTCATCGGTGCTCCTTTTTTGTCAGAGCTTCTATGGAAGGCAGCCACCCCCCAGGCTTTCGCCCCCCTACCTCAGGGTGGGCCCTCCTCCACCCCAAACTCAGGGGCAGCAGGCCTGCCTCACCTGCCAGCTCCTGTCGCTGCAACTCCGCCTGCCACCTTCAATCAGTAACTGGAACTAATTTTCCCTCTCCCTCTAACCTGTTGTTTAGAATGAATCAAGGTTTGTTTTTTTTTTTTTTTTCATTTTGCTGAACAAAGGCCCTTTTATTTGCGTTTATGTCAGCAGTGGGGTGGGCCCAGAACCAGTGAGAGAGGTTCTGACCTCGTGAGAGTTCTTCAGACCCTTAACCCAGTAACTGTGCAAATAAGCAGAGCAGCTGAGCCCCCACTGCAGGCTGGCTTTGGAGCTTTGGGGAAGGTAAACTGAGCCCCAGTTCAGGCTGACTGAGCTTAATCTTTGCAGGAAGTCTCGGGTCCTAAGCCTCATTCTGAGCTCAAAGTCATCAGGAAATTGATATCAGATTGTTAATTGGAAATTATTTTAAGAAAACAGGTGTTTTGCAGCCTTTAAGGATGCTCTCTTAACCTGTTCTCTTAGTGAGTACCCAGCGCCTCAGGAGCAGAAGCAAAACACAGCCCCAGCTCTCAGCTGCATTGGTTGTGAAACCAAAGGTTAAAATTTCATAATCAACAGCAAGCCGGATGGGGAGCCAGGAGGCAGGAAGGCAGGGCCCAGTTTGGAGTGAAGCTGAGATGGTGGAAGGTCAGGAATTTCTGCTCAAAGTAGCCATGATTGACATAAATCAGAAAGTGAGAACAGCCCAAGTTCCTGAGACAATAGTAATGAGCATGAAACTTCCTCTCATCGACTGCCTAGCTGATGTAAAATAGCCTCATGATTATGATTATAAGGTTATTTTATAAATTGTAAGACTGAGACCCAGAGAAATAAGCCCCTTGATGAAGGTCAAGCGACTGCTAAGTGGCAAGGGCAGAATTCAAACACAGAGCTGCTGGGTTCTCTCTACGGTGCTGGAGAGCTGTCAGACTAAAATACAGAAAGACCCTCAGTTGAGGCGCAAAGAGGATACTGGGAGAGACAAAGTCAAGGGTCAAGGCTGAGCAGAAATCTGATGAATCAGGAGCAGGGGTGGAAGAGAAGCTGCAAGGGTGAATGCTAAGTAGTAGCTCGAGAAAAGCAGAGACTGACCTTCCCTGGCCACTGGGCGCGAGTTACTCAGGAAGGGTGGACTGCGCTGGACCCTGGTTGGGAAGACCATTCTGGAGACCAGAGGGAGAGAGACCAGTGAATGTGGATGCCATCAGAGAAGACTTTCAGCAGGAGGCACCAGGCCCCACTCACAGTCTTCGATGTCAAGCCCCCCAGCCCCCTTCAAGGGAGCACCAGGCCTGCTTCTCCTGTGCTTTCCACCTCCAGGGCTTCTGCTGCACAAACCGGCACAGTTACAAGATCTGGTTGTGACACGGTTGTCATTTTGGTTGACTTGATGGATCTTCTCAAGGTCATCTCGGGTTTGGCGGAAGTGCAGGTAGAATGGAAAGTTGGTGGCGCTCTTTTAGGCATCAGTGAGGCATTATTTCAATTAACAACCGCTTGTTAGTATTTTCTATAAGCCAAGCATGGTGCTGGATACCAAGGTCACAGAGCAAAATATCAGTTGTTGACTTTAGGGACTCAAGAGCCAGTGGAGAAGAGAGAAGCAGCCAGACCTGAACCTCCCAGCGCTAAGCTTTGTGCTTAGGGGAAAAATAAGGGACCACTCACCAGGGGAAAAGAACTTCATGTCCATTTATCCAGTACGTCTATTTTGGAAACTGAAACTTCGTACAAAAATCTGCTCCCTGATGGGCCTCCCTGGTGGCACAACGGGTTGAGCGCTGAGCTGGGAAGCTGTCCGCAGCCTCTGCAGCGCCGGTTTGATTCCCAGAGAATCAAAAGGCCAGCCAGGGAGATTCCCACATGGCAAGGCAGACCTCTCCTGCCGCGCCCGCTGCTCCCCTCAGCAGAGTCTTCGGTCCATCTGCCCGTACTGTTCCCCACTCTCTCTGGTGAATTCTCCCACCCCCGCCGCGCCTCTGACCTGTACCACAGTTCTTGGACAAATAAATAAATCTTTAAAAAAAATCTGCTCCCTGAGCACAGCTTTTAACAATTGGAAAGAGTAGAGATGCCCAATAATTTGAAACATTAAGTCATGTAGAGTACATCTATCCAGTAGAGAATTTGGCTTCTATTTTTAAAAATGGTGCTTATACATGTTTTCTTTTTTAATTCCAGAAAGAAATGCTTACGCTGTCATGGTAAATGAAAATTAGTTATGCTATGCTCAGTGCATAAGAGGAAGGACTGGACAACAATAAACAGGGAAGCACTAATACATGTGGAGCAAGTAAAATAAAGAAGGCCCTGGATCGTAGGGTGCCGTGTGCCAACTCCTGTGATGTAAATACCCCCACTGGGACTCCAAGGCTGCTGTCAAGATGCCAGGATGACGTCACCGTGTCTTTGAACATGAGCTGGACACTAACGACATGCAGTTGGCTTTCGCAAGCTGCCACCAGCCAGCTCCACTGGCCGGCAGCGGCCTCCAGTTGGGGACAGTAGATTGAATGATGTAATCATGCGCAATGTTGCTTTTTATTTATATCTTCCAAGTTTCTCCAATGCAACGAGGGACAAGAACACCCACTGTTCATTTCCCGTGGAAACAACGGCACAGCGAGTGAGGCCGTCGGCTGAGACGCCCACCGGAGCAGAAGTGTGGGGCTGCCTCCTTGCACGCTGGGCTAAGCTGGGCTGCTTATTAGTTTCCCGTTTTGGTCAGTGACTACTGATGGGAGCTGGAGAAGCCGGAGAAGCAGCCCCTCCTCGCTGGGACACGATCCATCCAGCAGCCTTGGAACTGTGTGGGCAAACAGGCGCCCCGATTCCTTCTGAGCAGAGAGAAGCTCGTTATGAAATTATGCTACAGTCAACTTCAGCCCTGACCCTCCACAAAGCACGGTGTCACCTAGGCCACCCTTAAGCCAGTTATTTCTCTCTTAGTCTTCTCATCTATGAAATGGGGGCTCGTACACATGACCCACTGTCTCGGGCTGTGAGAATCAAAGGAGACAGCAATATGGGGTGCACAACTGCACTTAATAAAAGCTCCTAGTTCCTATTCTCCCCTTTTGCTGACCCCGCTGTGTTAGGAAGCTGCCAAGAAGTGTCAGCCCACAAAAAAAAAAAAGGATTGGGCCTTCCTGGTGGCACCAGGGGTTAAGATGCAACCTGTGAAGCTATCCACAGCCACTGAAGCACGAGTTTGATCCCCTGCCAGGGAGCTATCCGCATGGCGCAGCAGACCTCTCCTGTCTCCCTGCTGCTCCCCTCAACAGTGTGCTTCAGTCAGTCTGCCTGTTCTGCTCCCCACTCTGTCTCTGGTGAATCCTCTCACCCCCACACCTCTGGCCTGTACCCCAGCTCTTGTATGCATAAATAAATAAATCTTTAAAAAAAATTGATGATAAAAGATGTTGCTGTTCTCACAAATAGCCCTAGAGGCCTCCGAACAGCAGTGCCACCCTGTGCCCATGGCCGTGGCATGCAACCACACATGTGTGAGCCTGTGAAAACCTCAACCAGCTCTGCCTTAGAGACACAGTTTGGGGGGTGGGTGTGGGGGTTTTTTAGAAAGTCTCTTGCATTTGGCCCTGCAGCTCAGACAACAGGACATCAGCTTCGGAGGAGGAAAGGCCGGGCTTCCGCCTGCTTCCCCACCAGCCGGCTCCAGCCAGCGCCTTCCTGCCAAGAGCAGGAGAGCTGGGCTGGAAGGGGCAGCAGGTGGCCTCGTGCCACCCCATGCGGCCCAGACCCTGACCGATGACACTGGCTGAATTCAAGCGACAGCACTCGGCTTTCGGAGCCCTCAGGGCAGTAAGAGCAGAAGGACATGGGGCTGGAGCTTCTGGTCCTCAAAGGCCAGGGACCTGGTTCCTTCCTCGCATCGGAGGCCCTTCCCGGCAGCACTGCCAGCTGAAAGCTGACCCAGCTCTGCTCACTCTGGGGCCATGGGAGGCTGAATAATTGCTGCTGGGCAGTGGCCAAAACCTGCCTCCAGAGACCCCCCCCAGCCTCTGCGCCTCTTTCTCCTAACCGCCCCCACCCAGTCTGGATGCTTTCATTTTTGGATTTCACCTAAAGTCCTTTCCTATACAGTGAGCTGTTTTGTGTTCCACCCAAGTTTCAGGACACACTGGACATGACGTGATCACCACCATTGACATGATTCATAATGATTAAAAGCAAAGCAGCTGTGGCGGCCAAGCCTCTTTGTTGACTTGACTTGATGCTGCTGCCGGCCCCAGCCCAGGTACTGAGGCACAGGTGAGCTCTACATGTGACTAACGTTTAAATCAGTCAACTTTACAAAAAGCAGTAAACTTTATGAAAAAGCCACCCAACTCACCTGAGGACCTCAAGAGCAAAGACTGAGTTTTCTCAAAGAAGCAGGAATTCTGCCTCCAAGCTGCTGCCTGGCAGCACTGCCAATTTCAGCCTCCAGCGCCGGGACTACACCACCAGCCCTACCTGAGCCTGCAGCGCGGCATGAAACAACTCTTAAAATCTCTCTAGACAGATAGGTTTACAGCTGCATACTTACTCGCACGGAGGCAGAGAGAGGATAGACAGGCGGGTGGGTGGTCGGGTAGACGGGCGGACAGACGGACAGATGGGTGGACAGATGGACAGATAGATGATAGAGACAGACCACAGAGAGCGAGATGCTGTAGAACTCTAGACCCTACTGATTCTGGAGAAGTCTAACCAACACACACTCCTTGATCCTCCCAGCAGCCAGTCCCGGGGAGGCAGTTCTTACAGCAGGTGCCGGCCGGTCTCGAGCACAGCCAAGCACAGGTACGGCGGCGCCAGGTCGACGGCTCACACCTCTTCGTGACCTCCAGGACCATAATGGCCTCACAGAAGGTCCCAAGTGGCTCTGACCCCTGCCCAGGGTGCTAAAGGCCTGGACTATCCCTCCCACCTCCCCAAGGACCAGAAACCGATGGCTGCCCCTTTGCTCCCACAGCAAAGATGGAAATGACAGGCAGGAACCTCGGAAGGAGACCCCACTTGTGGGCTTGCAGGTGGTGGTTCTGCTCAGGGAATGCACCCTGGGCCTGGGCGAGGAGGAGAAAGGTTGAGAGAGAACTCAGGAGCGGGTGTGCCCCCGAGGAGCAAATCTCCGAGGAAGCTGGTGAGCTGGCGAAAGCTTCCCTTGTGGAGCTGGCTGCGGGATGCAGATTGCAGCGCTCCCGCAGGAACATTTGGTTCCGAGAGCCCAGGAGGGCCCAGAAAGGCCTTTCATCAACACCGCCCGCAGGTTCAGACACAGAGCCCAATGGAGGCCACTGGCAACAAGCCACGAACACAGCCGGGAGAAGGGAGCCGTGTGCACTGCCCCGGGCACCCATCAGGCCAGACGGAGGAGGACAGAGAGGTGGGGGTGAGGACAGCCATGGCCGGGCAGCGGCAACGCCCTGCCTGGATGAGAGCCGACGCCAGGAGGAAGGGCGAGTGTGCTGGGACGGGAGAGACGACAGCGGCCCCTGCTCCCCCGGGAAGGGCTGGCTGGGCTTGAAAGGCTGGGGAAGGAAAAACTCGTTCCAGTTGGAAAAGGTTCACGGGCGACGGAATCAGTCCTGCGGTGGAATTCATCCTCAGGCAGTGAAGAAAAGGTTGTTCAGCAACGCGAGTGGGAAAAGAGGAACCAGCTTCTCTCTGTCCCTGGATGCTCGAGCAGGACAACGCCTCCCTCCCTCAATGCTGGAACCTTCTGGGCGGCCACACTTGCCCGCTCCCCCTCCTCTCCTTGTCCCGTGTCTCGCCCCCCCTCATGTCCGTGTGAATGCGCCATCTCCAAGTCACCCCAATCCTTCCCCGACCCCCTCCCTGCCGACCTGCTCACACGGGCAGCCGCCTCCTCTCCCGGGAAGCCTGGCCCGGCCACCCCAATGGCTGCTTCCTCTCTCTGCAGGGACCTGGCCGGAGGCCGCAGCACCACCCCTCTTTCTCCGACCGTCACTTTAACTACCCGCTGTTGCTCCTGAGTGTCCTCTGCTCTGTTCGCTGCCGAAGGCCGCGGGCTTCCTGGGCAGCATGCGGGGCGACCGCGTTGGGGAGAGAAGGATGTGGAAGCATCCGTTTGATGACCTCCATCTATAACAGGGACGCTTGAAATTGCAGAGGGCATGGCTGGAGGGGAGCCAGGGGGAGCGAGGCCGACGACCGAATGGTCTGGAAGATTCGCTTGGGAGAAGTTCGTGAGTGTGTGTGCCTGCCTGTCAGAGAGGGAAGATGCCTGCGGGTAAGGAGCCAAGTCCAGGCCCTGCACAGCCCGGCCCCCAGCAGGGAGCCATCCCAGGCTGCGCTCGGGCTGAGCCGCTTGTTTGGAAGAGGAGCTGGGGCTGTGCTGGCAGGAAATGAATGTCCTAGTGTTTCTTCCTGTGGCTAGGCCAAACAGCGAGTGTTAATAAATGTTAAACAGCATCCTCCCTGTCCTGGGCGCCCTGAGTCTGCATAGCCTGAGGCATTTGGGAGGCCTTCGTCCTGGGGCTTGTGGGGAAACGTGCTTGGTGAAGCAGCAACAGGATCCAAATGTGCAGACATGTCAGCGTTCGTCAGAGTCTGAAACTAGATACTGCATGTGGTGGGTTGTCGTCTTCATCCCACAATGAAATGCAGCTCCTGGTCTGCAGACTCCTGTGTGGTCCCCACATGGGCTCAGGGAGAGGGTTGCTTGCGTGACTTGGCCATCAGGGTAGCAGCCGACGTGACTCAAGCAGGTACTTGATAGGCTGCCTGGAGAGGGGCACAGGTGATGCACAAAACGACTGTCTCCTGGAGAGGCCGCAAGGAGGACACTGAAGACACGGCCCCTGGCAGTCCCAGCTAAGCGCCAGGGAGGGAGAGAGACCACCTGGTGACAAGCCAGCAGGGCAGCAAGGGACCCGAGTGGCCTAGCCGGGCTCGGCGGCTCAGGCCAAAGTGCAGGCTGTGAGCGACAAGTTCTTGTTGTTCAACGCTATGCTACGGAGCTTGAAAGGATTTGCTCTGCAGCAATAGATAACTGGGACATTATCCTTCTGATAGAAAGAAGCTGCCACAAATCAGAGAAAATAAAACACTTCCTAAAATCCAACAGTTATGCTTGATTTAAAACTCATGATGAGCCCGTAATGGCCTTCGCAACCTGATGGATGACGCGCCAAACCAGCCAACATAAATACACCGATTGAAGCATAAGGGCACACACGTTCCCAGCCAGGCAGGAGGAAATACCTGCCATACTGCTGCCACTCGATGCTGTAGCCGAAGTGCTAGACCAGCCAGTAGGCAAGAAAGAGGAACAGAAGGGATAGGAATGAAAATGAAGACAGAGAAAAATCTATACAATGGGATCGTCTGGGGTAGGCTGGAAAGTGTGCCCAACCCCAACCCCACCCCCAAAAGGTCAACGTTCCAATCTCCAGAACCAGGACTACTACCTGCTCTGGCAAAAGATTCTGTCGATGTGTTGAATGAAAGGATTTCAAGATGGGGCCATTACCTTGAACTATCTCAGTGAACTCAATGTATTCACGAGCTTCCTATAAAGAAGGTAGGATGGACAAAAGTAACAAATCCATTTTAAAAATTTTAAGAAAAATGCAGTAAAAAATGTGCACAATAGGAAGAAAATTCTAAAATGTTTTGGAGGATATAAAAGAAGAGCATTCTAAGTAGAGAAATATACCATACTTATGATGACCATTCGGCTTAAAGAAGGCATTTCCCCCACATTTATCTATGCAGTCAATGCAAGATCCAGCAGTCTGTTTGTCTGTCTGTCTATCTGCTTGTTTGCTTGCTTGCTTGCTTGTTGTGGAACTTAATAAGCTGATCCTAAAATTTAGAAGGAAAGGGTTAACTCAGCAGGCCTGGATTATTCAAATCCTACACATCCAGAGGAGGGCTGGTCCTCAGGACCCCTTAGCCAGGTGCTGGGAAATGCCCTTTGGGGCCCTGGAATGTTCTGCTGGATGTTGTTTTGTAAACTCAAGGCTATCTGCTTCTTTGGCCAGACAGCTTTACGCTGACAAGTGATTTTGGTAAATGCCTGCTTTGCTAGGATCGGGAGGCAGGAGGTCACCCATGCAGATTGCTCAGGTGAGTCCCCTGGTGGGGCCATGACCCGTACCGTCATACATTGTCCTGGGAGAACTGCATGTCCCGCAGGACTCCATGGAGGAGCACCTGGAAACCTAAAGCTGATTTCTCCAAGAAGCTGCCCCAGACCCCTTTCTCCTTGGCTAATTTGTACCCTTAGCCTTATGTTGCAAGAAACTACAACTGTGAGTATCACGTTCTGAGTCCCACCCATCCTGCTAGCTTAAAAATCAAGCCTGGGGGTGGTCTTGGAGACACCTGCCACAAGGAGCAGAGCTCTAGGAATAGCTGAGCCCGACAAGGCGGGTGGTGGGTCACTGTGCCTACCAGATTAAGGTCTGCTGCTATGAAACGACAGCAGTAAGCTAGGTGGCCTTATCGGACAGATAAATGGAACAGAACCAAGAGGCTGGGCCCTGGCCTGTGGGTAGGAGTTCAAATACGGAATAGAAATGGAGGACAATGTTGACGCTAAAATAAAAACAGATCCTCGGTTCACACAGCATTTGAAAAATAAGGAGCATACCTTCTAGCAGGAGTGGGAAAGACACCAACAAAGAACATGAGAAACAAGCAAATTATAACATGGGAAAAGGTCATCAAGTGCTCGAGGCATAAAGGCGGTGGGCAGGGGTGGCGGGAAGAGTTGGATTAGGGATACGACTGATCTGGGCGGGCTGCGGTCTTAATTCAGCACTTGCCTTAGTCGATTTGAGTTGCTATAACAGAATATTAGAGATGGTGGCTTAGACCCAGAAATTCATCTGGCACAGTCTGGAGGCTGAAGTCCAAGATCGAGTCCAAGGCAGCGCCCTCCCACCGTGTTCTCCCATGGAGGAAGGGACAAGCCAGATCTCTGGAGCCTCTTTATTCAGCCATGAATCCCATTCCTCAGGACAGCACCCTTATGTCCTAAGCACCATCTCGCCACACTATCATCTGTGGAGGTTCGGATGCCAAGACACAAACTTCCAGACCACGGCAGTGATATTCAAGGAGGTGAAGGCGTTGTCCCTGCAGATCTGTAGGGATGGGGTAGAGAGAACCGCTGCTGCTCACAGGGGAGAAACTGCAGCTTGGAGAGGGTAAGCCACCTGCGTGATTTCATTGAGAGGGACTCAGACCTGTCTCTCCAAGCCTAAAATCCATGGTCTGGATTTAAATAATGGTAAGAATTTCTTATCTGAAACTTAACTTTCAAGACACATCTAACAGCAATCCTCCGTTGGACCCTTCCTAATTTTTCCACAACCATAGTCTTAAAGCTCTTGCACCCGTGACCCAGTCTCACCAAACCCTTGCTCTTCTCAAACACACCACACATGTTCAAGCCTCAACTTTCCATTCACGTTGATCCTGCATTTTTCAAGACACTAGCCATGTGGGTGAAGTCCTGTTAATTCCCCACAGTCTCTTCAAGTGGTATTTTCTTTATGAAAAATTTCCCAGGGAAAAGGAATAGCTCCTTCCTCAATTCTCCCATAAAACTTTGGTCACATTGAAGCCACATTGTGTGGCTTGTGTTTGGTCCTGTCTCTCCCTCCGGACTATGCCCTCCAGAAGACCCAGCCACTTTGCTGTTCATATTTCTCCAGAACACACCACAGGATAAAGGAACCTCAGTGTGTATTAAATAAATGTATGTCAAATGGAAAAGAAATGAAATATTAATGATGATAAAAACCAAAGCATCTGGAAGTCTGTAAATTGTAATGTTCAATAGGAACTATGGTCAAAGATAATAAAACCTAAGAGTTACATTTGGCATAAAGTGATGTGTCATCCAGTGATTAAGTTTGGGATTTATTGAGTATTTTGCAAATGGAGGAAGACATCAAGAAGACCAGGCTAATAACTTGCAGTCAAGAACACACAGAACATGCTAATTTGTTATATGTGTTGGGAGAGATCTCCACATAAACACATCTTTTCAGAAAGATGTTTTCTGGGACTGATGAACAGAAACTCATGCTGAAAGTTAAATTCCGAAAATTGGGTGGGTTCATTGAGTATCGACTTACATCAGACTTCATGCGAGAATTCTTTCAGTATGGAATTCATTCTTTGGCCTCTAGGAATATGTATCTCATCATTTTAAAGACTTCTGTTTCACATCTAAACACTCTAAAACCACATTAATTCATGCACACTAATTTCATTTCTCTATTTTTTTAAGATTTATTTATTTATGCATACAAGAGCTGGGGTGCAGGCCAGAGGGGTGGGGGGGCGGGTGAGAGGATTCACCAGAGACAGAGCGGGGAACAGAACAGGAGGACTGACCGAAATACACTGCTGAGGGGTGCAGCAGGTGAGACGGGAAAGGTCTGCTGCGCCATGTGGGTAGCTCCCTGGCTGGCCAGGAATCAAACTCGTGCTGCAGAGGCTGCCCATAGCTTCATAGTGCTGATACTTAACCCTCTGCACCACCAGGGAGTCCCCCATATCTCTATTCAAAAGAAGGAGACTAAAGGAAAATTTCTCCTCTGCAGCATTTGTGGGTAAAGACAGAATAGTGCACCACTGTCACAGGAGGAGCTGGACATCCTCACAGCCTCCATCTTCTTGCTCAGCCTTAGTCTCCTCCACTTGTCCGTGCAGCCTGGGAGCCATTAGCCACACGTGGCTAACGACCCCTTGACATTTCACTGTACAAATGAGGACTTGGATTTCAGTTTCCTTTCATTTTAATTAGTTAAAAATCAATTTAATTAACCACTTTGGAATGTGCCTAGTCACTACCATATCGAGCCACGCAAATTCAGATCACTCCATCACCTCAGCAAGTTCCACCAGCCAGACTGTTTTCCAGTACTCCTGATGGCCAGTTCAACACAGACGACACCCAGTCCATCGAGCCATCAGATCTGACTCTGAGGCATGTGAAGGAGGGTGATCCTGCCTTCGAGGGTCCAGGCGGGTGGACAGTCCAGGGAAGGATGCCCCTCACGTGGGTAGGCGCAAAGGTTGCATGAAGAAGCAGGCGTCAGATTCTTCATCAGCACGGGATCAGGAAAAGCTTCAATAGGTGTCAGAGTTGAGCAGATGCGTGTAGAAAGAAACAATGGAACAAGGGATGGCGTGGGGACAGAGAGCCATCGAGCCGGGGCAACCGTGTGTGATGTCACGACAGACATCTAGAAAGACCATGATGGCAGGTGACATATCGTGGCTGGCCGGGCTGGGTGGTGCAGGCTGCGGGAGGGCAAATGGCTGCACAAAGGCCTGAGACCATGGGGGCGTCAGAGCTGTCCCAGGGATGATGGGAAATTGTCAGTAGAAAAGCAACCGGGCCAGAGCCGTGTTCTAAAAAGATCTTTCTGGCTGGAGAGGAAATCAGACAGGACAGTGAACGATTCCAGAAGAGAGACCCAAGGGGCGGGCGTGGTCTGAACCAACACAGAAAGCCAGGCTGGCCCGGAGCAGAGGCGGCGAGCCTAGAGAGGAAGCAAGGGCTGTGGGAGTTGTTTACTCAAAATGGATGAATATTTATTTCAAAAAGACTTTTTTGAAAATGCAGCAAGTGTGAGACGTGTGAGCATCTGACATCCCGGCAGCATATGCTGCAAGACAAGGTGTCGCTGCTCTGAGACGGCTTGTCACAGCCACAGCCCCGCTGGGACAGCTCCTCGCGCTGGAGCGGTCACTCCCGGGGCCGGGGGCGCCAGGCTCAGCCCAGACCCCTGTTACCCCAGCAGAACCGGTGTCGACGGACAGGTGAGGGCTGGGCCAGACCCTCGGAGAACTTGCCAGAAGGCCTGAGGGAGTCTGAGGTGTGGAGCCGCGGACCACGTTCCAGGCCGGCCAGCTGTTCAGCAGAGCTGATCTTGGAGGGGGCTGCAGACCCTCAGCACCCTCATTTCCTCACCTGTAAAGTGGGGACAATGCCACATCGCTCCCACGTTCCCTGGAGTGTGACTAATGCACAGGAAATGCCTTAACGATGTTTATTCCTTTTGCTTTCCCCAAACGCACAATCCTTAGTCCGCCCAGCCCCCAGCGCTCGCGGGAAGAATTCACACTTGGTCTGGAATCTGCCGACTTTTTCTCCTCCTGTGTCACATTTTTCTTGGGTTCTCCCCATCCTTGATAAACCTGCAGTGCCTGCGGGCTTGGGAGGGGCTGGTTCATTGACTATGCAGCCTAGGAGCCGCCAGAGTGTGAGACACGAACGAGGGGGGCAGACCAGGCCCCTCACAGACCGCGCAGTCTCTCCTCTCGGTGGGTCGGACCTCACCGTGGGAACTGCGGCCCCTCAAGCGGCATCTTTGGAGGCGACGAGATAACCTGGAGCCCAAGGCGCGGGCCAGCGCCACAGCCGGTCAGCACAGACAAGGCGCGTGTGGTTAGCGCCACCAGCATCGGGGCAAAGCGGGGACCAGAGACGTCTGGCTCCCGGGACTGTGGTGTCAACTAGTGGAGCACAATGTCCTGAAGAAGAGAAATAACTGCCAGTTGGCAGCTTCTTTGTCTTTTCTTTCTCTTGTTCTTTTTTCCCTTTTGTTTGTTTTTCCTTGTTTTTTCTGCACGATTTGGGGGTACGGATTAACACCCCCCCGGGCGTGTGTCAGCACACCGCAGCTGCCGCCATGCCGTACTCCAAGTGGAAGAGCTCCAGGTGCGAGGAACAGAGCCGAACCCGAATCATCAAAAATGGGGCCCATCCCCTCAATCAGTTCCCAGGCTCAGCCAAGCCAGACACCCAGGGCCCCTTAAACGAAGGAGAGGCCAGTTCCCGTGAAGAAGGGCCCTGCTCTATCACCGAAAATGTCTGTTCTCGTTCTTTCTCCCAGGCTTTGCCTTTGGGGAGGCTTTCTCCTTACTGCCTCTCACCTGGAGGAAAGGCTTTGGAGGAAGGGCCGTATCAGACGTCAGGGATTGCTGGACACTGTCCCTGAATTAATACAGATTCCAAGGGACCCAAAAGGTCACTGAGACCCCCTTTGGGGACCAGGAGGTCCCCGGAGCCTCAGCTGTGAGACTCCGTGAGACCAGCAGATCCCCAAAGCCACGTGTGGTCATCCCGATTTCTGAGCCAGAATCCACCTACATCAATTTCAAAATTTCTTCCAACCTGGCTATAAATCAGCCCAAATTTATTGCTGTAAGATCATCTGGTCTTTCTTTTTGATAATTATAGGTAATCTGTGACTGCAAAGGTTTCTTAACCCCGAGGCGAGAGAAAGCCGGGTTGCGCAGAGGCGTCGTAAAGTCATGGTGAAAGCAAAGATTTATTGGTGCAATCTTGCCCTCTCTTAGTGGCGTGCCCTTCGAGCCCGCGCTGGCAGCAGGCGCCCACCCTGCCCGGGTCTCCCCGTCAGGTGGTGATGGCTCCTTCGGGGACAGCCAGGGACATCAGGAGTCGGCAGAGCAGCAGCCAAATCACCTTCCTTTGCTTCCCCTGCAGACTGCCGCCCCCCGCCTCCTCTCCTCTGAGCTCTGAGCCCTGCCAAGCTCAGAGGAGGCCACGACCAGGCCCCCATGCCTCTGTCCTTGGCACTCGAGTCCATCTCAACTGCCCCGTGACCACACGGCCGTGTGGAGGGGCAATGGACCGCCATCCATCTCGGTCCAATCTGCAAGGTCCCCAGTGCGCCTGAGGCCGGGAACGGTCTCCCGTGTGGACGCCCTGTTACCACCATGATTTCATTTTCTCCCTGCCCGGCTCCTTCACTGCCCAGAGCACTGGGGTGATCGCGGCCTGCTTGGCCACCAAACCCTAAACCCTCCGGTCTGGGCCCCACACGTCATTCCTCACAACCCAAAATAAGCCGGGCTACGGGTGGATGAGGGAGCAGGAGTTCCCGAGGCCAGAGAGCAGCCAGGGGCCGCCATCCCCAGCGTGAGGCCCCCTCGCCTTCCAAGAGAAAGCCTTAGAGAGCGGGCTGGATGTGGGAGGCTGGCGCTGTGCCTCGGGGCTGCGTTCTCGGGACCAGGGCTAGATGGGAGGCAAGGGGAGGACACTCTGATTCCAGGAAATGTGTCTGGGGAGGCTTTCGCCCTCCCCAGCCCCAGGGTCAGCGCTTGGGGCTGCCCCATCGCAGCCCAGGCCTCCATCAGCCTCTCCTTCTTCTCTGCAGCTGGTGCCACCCACTGAGCTCCCCAGGGCCAGCTCCCTGTGAAGTGGGGAGGCTCTGCCCAGCCCCTCCTCCCCACCCCTTACAGACAAGCTGACAGCCCCGAGCATCCGAAGTGTGGGCTGGCTGGTGCCAGCGCGGGCACGGGCGTGAGCATCTCAGGGACCAGAGTTCTCAGTGCGCGGCCAGGCGGTAGGTAGCCCCGACTCCCTTCCAACGAGGAGGCCGTGGCTTCTGCCCTGTTCTTCCTCCCACGAGGGGGTATCAGCCCTCCCGGGTGAGGGCCTCACAGGTGACATGGTGAGACCTACTGTGCGGGGTCGGGGCACAGAGACCCCAAGCAGGAGATCTGGTGCCAGAGGCAGTGTCCGCGTTAGGACATGGTGTTCGGACAACTCACCTAGACAGAGTCAGGCTCACGGGGAGAACGGGAGCCGCGGCCGCTGGCGGAGCAGCACGGAGGGTCTGCACAGGGAAGGCGGACGGGCCTGCAGCGGGCACTGTCCACACAGCCGGCTCTCCCAGAGAGACCCAGGGTGGGTCTGAGGACCCCGAGGCGGGGCGGCTATACTCGTCTTCCAGGGTTTGGCGTAGGCAGGCAGCGTTTCTGAGGCCCTCCCTCCCTGCTAGACAGTTACACGTTTTCATAGAGGACTGTGCCATGACCAGACCAAAACCAGACCAGAAAACACTGGAAGCCCACGGCCTGCTCCACAGCCACCTGTCAGGAATAATGTGCCCAGGGGCATGTCCAGGTGACTAGAGTCAGGGGTGGGCGGGGCGGCCGGGGAGGCTGAGGACCCAGGAACGGCAGCCCCCTTCACGCTGCCAGTGGCAGGAACACTGACGCAGCTCTGGGTCATTGGAGCCAACCCAGGGGGTCCTCTGTGCCCCACCCCCGGCCGGGAAGGCTCCCTGAGCGAGGGGAACTCAGGGTCCTGTGGTGCCAGAGGACAGGGCAGGGCTTGTTTCCCTGCCAGACCTGACTCATGCTGGGTGCTGGCCCCTGAGGCAGCTGAGAAGTAAGGCAGGGGAGGGTAATGCCCTCGCCTTGGGGAGCAACACAGGGATCCCCAGTCCCAGGATGAACAGGCTGGTGGCAGAGGGAGGCCGGGCAGCTCACAGGCCTCCTTCCTCCAGGGACAGATAGGAGTTTCAGGCTTCCCATGAACTCTGGAGGTCTCCTGGAGGGAGACTGCCTGAGAGGAGGCAGCCTGGGGCAGGGCCGCACAGGGCCGAGGAGCACAAGAGAGCTCGGGCACCCTTCCCAGGCAGCGGAATGAGAACCAGCTGGGGGGAGAGGTGGCCAAAGGGAGGGGGTTGGGCCTCTGGATTCGATTTGGTTTTACTCACCACCTCTCAGCCGGGTGGCCCTGGAAATGAACTCCTCTGCCCTCAGTTTCCTCTTCAACGAAATGGAGATAATAAGACCTTTCTCCCGGGCCTGTGGGAGAGTCTAGGCATGCTCCATCCAGAGCGTGCCACCTAAGTTAACAGGCACGACATTCTGCCCTGGACGCTGCTCTGAACACTTCTGTGCCGCGCAGCCTAGTCCCCACAGCAGCCCTCCCAGCTGGAGAGGACAGCTGCGCCCATGTGAGGTCGCTGGAAACTAAGGCTCTGCGGGTGTGAGGATTGACTCCCTTGCCCAGGGTCACGACCTGGAAGGGCAGGGAGGGTGGATGATAACCCAGGCCAAGCAGCTCATCCATCGCATAAATGGTTGTCATCTAGCGGCTTTGCCAACCCTCCCAACTTGTGAAGTTTAGAAATGACATGCGGCGTGTTCATAGGAAAGTGCCCGGCCCAGGTGGTAACCAGGGAATCACCACCCAGCCACTGATGACAGAACGATCGCAGTATTACCACCAGGGCACCGACATGCCCATAGAAGGTGCCCACAGCACTGGCTATTGCCAGGATAGCATCACTGATGCCCACAAAGCCCTAGTGGCACAGAGAAGCAGCAACTGTTCACGAGTTTACAGGTCTGAGGGGTCCGGGAATTGGACCGGGCTCACCTGACCCCGCTCAGTGTCCAGGGCTGAGTCGCTGTCACCTGAATGGCCTGCGCTGGGACCCCTGAGGCAACTCAGCTCTGCTCTGCGTGTCTTTCTCCCTGAAGATACTAGCCCAGGCGTGCTCTCGGTGTAGACGGCAGGCAAGAACAGCAAATCCAACTGTGCATCTTCTGTCCGCATCCCATTTGCTAAGCTCCCATCATACAGCCAAGCCAAGTCAGGCGGGAATGTGACCCACCGTCACAGGGAGGAGGAGCTAGAGAAGGGCAAGAAATCGGTCCTAATTCCCAATCAGTAGCTTGAGCTGCCACCTGCGTATTTACCAGACGGTTCACTCTCCTCCCCAGGGGACCACCCTCGGCCCCTTTGTGCCACGCTTCCTGAATCCCTGTGTTTGGCCACGCCGTGAAACCTTCTGAGGCAGCTTTTCAATCACTATGCACCCGACACAGCGCCTTGCAGGCACTGACAGCAGCACATGAACCAGACAAATGAGGGCCCTGCTGCAAGGCAGCTAATGTTCAAGCAGAAGAGACATGCAAGACAGTACATAAGGTAATTTCAGATAATGAAAAATTCTATAAGAAAATTAACCAGAATTACTTGCTAGAGAGAGCTTGAGAATAGTCTTAAAGGACAGTGACCTTTGAGGTTCATGTCTATATCCTCGTCCCTAAGCTCAATGCCTAACATGGACTAGGCTTTAATGCATCCTGACAGGAGATTGGATGGATGGATGGATGATGGTGTGTGGATGGACAGGTGAAAGATGGGTGGGGAATGAAAGAATGGGATGGATGGATGGATGGACAAGTGGATGGATGGATGGACTATTGGATGGATGGACAAGTGGATGGATGGATGGACAAGTGGATGGATGGATGGACAAGTGGATGGATGGATAGACAAGTGGATGGATGGATGGATGGATGGATGGATGGATGGATGGATGGATGGATGGACAAGTGGATGGATGGATGGACAAGTGGATGGATGGATGGATGGATGGATGGATGGATGGATGGATGGACAAGTGAATGGATGGATGGACACTTGGATGGATGGATAGATGGACAAGTGGATGGATGGATGGATGGATGGATGGACAAGTGGATGGGTGGATGGACAATTGGATGGATGGATAGATGGACAAGTGGATGGATGGATAGATGGACAAGTGGATGGATGGATGGACAAGTAGATGGATGGATGGACAATAGGATGGATAGATGGATGGACAAGTGGATGGGCACTGAGACCTATCTGGCACATTCTTCCATAGCCTTTCACCACCTTTACTCTCTGTGGCCCAATGGGACCAAGAAAGATGCCAGAGAGAAAACCCAGTTCCTCTCCACATCTGGAGAGCCAGTCCTGAGACCCCCAATAAATATTTTCGCTACAGATCCAGTGGGTGAGGCATCTCTGTCCTCTTCATTCACAAAGAGTTTGTCTTCTTTTTGAAAGCCCTGCTTCGTGTGGGAAAAGCATCCACAGAGCTAACGCTGCCCACTTTCCTTTTGGAGCACTCTAGACCTACTCCTCACCCCTTGCCTTTGTTTTGTTGCTGGTGTATGAAAGGGGCTGAGGAGGCTTGGGAAGCTGCCATCTCTGATCCCACAGCTGCCAGATTCCCCTGAGCTAAATCAGCAGGCTCATGGCCCCGGCATTTAGCAGCTCAACACCATTCACTGAATGACTGTTTCGTGTATATTTACTCTTTGCAATAACTCACCGCCTCGGCTGTACTGCTCCACTTACCTTCCACTAAGAAGACAAGTGATTTTCTTAAGGTCCCCATTCCTCAGAGACAGTTTTTCTGAAGCAATGTAGTAGAATGGAAACAAAACAATTCTTCCCTGTCTGACCGACATGGATTTAAATCCATTCATCTACTTCTTAGCCTTCTAGCCAGGAAGTGCTGAAGCAGAGCTGAGAGGGATGGGGCTCACTCAAGTCCTAGGAGCCAGAAGACTCAACATTCTTCCATAGCCTTTCACCACCTTGGCTCTCTGGGGCCCAGTGGGACAAAGAAAGATCCCAGGGAGAAAACCCAGTTCCCTCTCCGAATCTGGGGCCAGCAAGCGTGCACAAGCATGTCCCAGGAGAACGCATCTATGGAACGCCCTGTGTGGCTTCTGTTTCCTTTTTTGAAATGCTTACAGAGGTGACTGACAAAGTGCATTTCCACCCTGGACAAAGCAATCAAACTTAACCATTTTCCTAACTGTGTATGTCTGCACACTAAAAATCACCCGAAACAACACATTCCGTCATGGGACACGGTGGCTTCTCAAACACAGCCCCAGGGGCCCACTCTGCTGGGGAGATGGGCCAGGTATTTTGTGGGGACCCTCTTCGCCTGGGTCTCTTTCATATGGTAGGTGGCGAAATTCAAGGCAGACGTGAAGTCGGAGGGAGCAGGCGGAGCAGAGTCTCCGAGCCCATCTCTAGGGCAATTCATCCTCTGCAAAGTTATTTTTAATTTGTTCCGTGTGAATTGTGAAAAACATGAAACATTCAGGGGTTTATCATAACGCTCAATGAGATCAATGCTACGCTCGTGCAATAAAAGAAAAAAATGGAAAATATGTATTTAGTCCAAAAACTTCATTTAAAAAAGTTAACATAAGGAAATGATTTTCTAAAGAGCCTTTCTGGAGACGAGAGACGGGCCCCGCCTGCGTCAGGAGATGCATGAGATTTATCACTCGGCTTATGAGGCTTGACTAGGACAGGCTTAAACCATGAGCTTTCCAAGGAGCAGAATTAAATTCCTCAGAACCCCACTGCGTGCCAGACTGTGCGGTGCACCTTAGCCTTTCAGCCCAAGTCCCGCCGCCCCACCTGCCCTGTTTCTAACTTGCAAGCTGCACGGCCTGCGCGCGCGGCTGAGTCCCTCGAACCCGTGTCCCGTCGCTGACAACTGGCCCCGTGGTGGGTGAGAGGATGGCGTGGAACACTAGCGCTTGCTGGGGAGGCCGAAACTTATTTACAAGGTGAGTCACTATTGCTCTCCTGGACTCGAAAGCAGATACAAGTAGGACCCACTGTGCGCTGAGCCGTGTATCCATCTCTCAGAAGAGACAGGCAAGAAAAGCAGCAGGTGTGGCCCCCGCCGCCAGGGGCTTGCGAGGAAGCTTTCGGACATGAAGGGGAAACAGGGGACTCGTGTACAATGAATGAATTTGTGTCTTTGTGGGGCAGGTTTGAAATGGCCAGCAGGTTCTGGGGAGGCCTCAGGGCGTGCATGTGGCTAGAGGAAAGCATATGGGAGAGACGGCAGGTGCCCCATGAGGTGTGAACAAGTCGAAGGGACTCGTGCCTCAGTCATCAACTTGACCCTGGGTCAGGGTGCAGCCAGCACTGGAGCCCAGGGCCTGGATGCCCACTCGGCCTTGTCCACACCCCATTTCTGAATCCAACCAACTGATGTGAAAAGTTCTCTTTAGAACAAGGCTCTTTTCAAGAAAAAAAATTAATTTCTCCACAGCTTTTGTTGGTATCAGCACAAACAGCTCGTTTTCCAACGGAGTCAGCAGGATATAAACTTTGCCTCTGGGCCACTCACCCGGGGAGCGACAGCCCCGAGTGGCCTGGGGAGCTTCCCACCTCAGAAAACCCCCCAAAAAAATGTGTTTTTTCTCACAGGGGTTCTCACCTGCCATTTGGTTCCTACCTCAGGAAATTCTCCCTGGGCAAGGAAACAGCAGCCTGCACTCCACTGACATGAACACCTTGTTTTTCTGCTCTGATGAAGGCCGGGCTGGCTCACTCTTCCCTCAGTCAGAAACTAACCTGGGGCCTCCCTGGTGTGCAAGGGGTTAAGTCTCAGCACTGTGAAGCTATCCACAGCTACTGCAGCATGAGTTCAATCCTCAGCCAGGGAGCTACCCACATGGCATGGCAGACCTCTCCTGTCTCCCTGCTGCTCCCCTCAACAGTGGATTTCAGTAGATCTGCCTGTTCTGCTCCCCACTCTGTCTCTGGTGACTCCTCTCACCCCACACACCTCTGACCTACACCACAGCTCTTGTATGCATAAATAAATAAAATAAATCTTTACATAAAAGAAAAAGAAACTAACGAAGTTGAAGAAGTTTTGCAGTTTAAGGCATTAAAGAGGTTGAATCTGCAGGAGGCTCCCTGGGCTCCGTCAGCTGGAGGCATGAGCCAGCATCAGGTAGGGTGGGATCCAGCCATCCAAACACCAACAGGAAGACTCTGGAACCCACCACAGTGTACTCCCACCCAGTCCCTCCACTCACAGGCTGTGGTGCCAGAACAAGCCCTCACCTCTCTGGGCCTTGGTCTCCATAACTATAAGTGAATGAATCTGCATTTTGTCAGCTGCTAGACTGGTGGTAATTTTTGCCTTAGAGGAAAGGAATATACATGGTCATGATAATCCCCCTGAACCTGATCCCTCTTTAGACCATCATTCACAACTCTCTTCCTTCTTATCCAAACTTCTAAAATCAGTCATCCAATCTCCTCGCTTCTACGCCCTCATCTTCCAGTTACTCTTCAACCTCCCACTTCCTGTCCCATCGCTGTGGACATCAAGTGACATGTTATTGAATGTGTTCAAGAATTCACAGAGGGGGCAGGTGCCGACTTCTACCTACACATTCACATTCACATGACACCTACAGCTGGCCACACCTCTCCCCACAGCTTCCAACCGCCTGTTGCTCCTTCCACATAGACCCCCAAACACAGCTTTCATGCTTGTTTTGTTTCAAACAAAATTCATTTCCACGCCTCTCCCATCCACCCCCACACTTTTTTCTATCCATCTCAGTTCAAATCCCAACCATAGAACACATCCATTTAGAAACCTAGGACCCATCTTCAGTCACCCCCACCCCCTACTTCTGTCATCCATAACCCATCAATCTCGGCAGACTTACACCTGGTCTGTCTCCAGAACTACACCATTTTCTTCATTCCCTGTGGTTGCTATTTTATTTGAGGTCACCATTATTTCTTGCCTGGAATTACCTCTTAATTTATTCACCTGCTTCCAAGTGTATTGATCTGCTATTCCCACTGCAACCAGAGTAATTTATCTAAAATGCAAATCATACTGCTCTCTGCTTACCACCTCTCAGCTGCTTCCTGGATGGACAGGGTAGGTGACGTGGCTACTCAATCATCTGAAGCCTGCCTACCTCGCCACCTCTTCAGAGCCTGTCTCAAGCTTCATGCATCATTAACACAGCACAAGTCAACTTTTCCTTATTTCCATGTCTTCTGCTCTTGTTAATTTACAACCTGTCAATCCTCCTCTTACAGTTACTTACCCTTCAAGATTCAATTCAAGCTTCACCTCTTCAAGAAAATTTTTCTGGACTTTTCCAGGCTGAGTTAGGTCCCTCTCCTCTGGGCTTCCAGAATGTGTTTGCTGTATTTGCCAGCACTTAGCACCGTGCCCAATGCATTGGAGGCAATCCCTTCCACGTGTGCTGAGTGAGTGAATGAGTGAGTGCATAAACTTTTCATACCGTTAAGGGGTGCACTAACAGAAGTGAGAAAGGGGTGCTGTTGGAGCACAGTAGGAGGGCACCTCAGTCTCCTGAAGGGTCAAGGAAGCCTCTGTGGCAGCAGGTCTGAGTTTGAGAGGTGACCTGGAGGAAGAGGGGAATTGTGTCCTGGGCAGATAGGCAGAGTCAGCTTCTTAGATACAACACCTGTGGCATCACCAGGGACACTGCTGGTTCCAGTCACCAATGTTCTGCTGCCATTTTGAAATTCTTCATGTTTGAACTTGGAGACCTGATTTTTCCTTTTGCTCTGGGCCCACAGCTTAGGTAAACAATCATGTGGGTAAGACGAGCCTGTCCAGAATCACAGATGTGAGTCTGAAAGCGCTCATCAGGAGACCTGCAAGAGGCTCCAGTCTGGCTGAGTGCCCATAACACTTGCTCTATCGCAGGAAGAATGAGCGCTTTCTCCCCCATACATCTTCGTCTTTTTGTAAATGTTTAGAAGTTAGGAGGGAAACACCAAATCCTCATTCCCAAGCCTTTTTCTGCTCAATACTTAGACGTGCATCTCATGGGACAAATCAAACCCATGTGTTTCAGATTCATCAGAAACAGTTTACACGCCGCTCATCAGAACAGTCTTCTAGACCCTCCCCACAAGAGCTATCTCATTTCCAAGAAGCCTTCTCAGCTCTTTTGGAGATTTGGAGTTGAAAGAAAAGGGTTTTGAAAAATCTGAATCTGACTCAAGAAAACCAAATTTAAACCTCAAATTTTAAACCTCTAGATTTTGCAACTCTAAACCGTCAAGTTCAAGGGGACACTCAGCGTGGCTTCACCCCTTTTGTCCCCTCTGTGGCTGGTACAGCCCCCAAGGAGGGACATTTCTCCAAAGGAGGGAGACAGTGCCTTGACTGTGCCTTCAGAACTGGAAACTCAGAGGAAATTAAATCGATAGCTGCTTGAAAAAAATGATAAGCTTCTCACACTGCGCATTTAGAATCACAAATCTTTAGGACTGAAAGGGATAATTGAGATCGTCTACAGTAATAACTACCATCTGGGCAGCACTTACACTTGATAAATCACTTTCACACTCATTTTCTTATCTAATCCCTACAGTTATATTGTAAGAGTGGCACTGTTATCACCACTCTCCATTGTACAGCTGGGAAAATGAGGCTCAGAAAGGTTATACAGATTTCCCACACTCACACAGCAAACAGCAGAGACACCAAGACCAGACTCACGTCTCTAATGCTACCCAGACCTGCCCCAGCTCCGCTCACCACCTCTCGTGTCAAAATAAGACCAGCCTCGCCAGACTTACCCTCAGGTGCAGGGTGGGGGTGACAGTCGGAACATTCACCTCCTTATCTGGACTGGCACCTTCCTCAGTGTCCCCTTGTCTCCTTCTCTGGGGAGGATCAAGAAGACAGAAGTTTATCTCTTCTCATTCTGGTCAAAGAAATGTTTTATGGTTTCTGACATCACGACAACCGCCCCTTTGAAATAACCATGAACAGAGTCATCCACTTAACATGCTATCTTTCTGATTCTTTTTTTTTTTTTTTTCAGATTTATCTATTTATTTATGGGTAGAAGAACTGGGGTGCAGGTGGCGAGAGGATTCACCAGAGACAGAGTGGGGAACAGAACAGGTGGGTCTACTGAAATACACTGCTGAGTCTGAATCTGACTCAAGAAAACCAAATTTAAACCTCAAAATTTAAACCTCCAGATTTTGCAACTCTAAACTGTCAAGTTCAAGGGGACACTTAGCTTGGCTTCACCCCTTTTGTCCTCTCCATGGCTGGTACAGCCCCCAAGGAGGGACATTTCTCCTGAGGAGGGAGACAGTGCCTTGACTGTGCCTTCAGAACTTGGAGCAGCGGGGAGAAACAGGAGAGGTCTGCTGCGCCATGTGGGTCAGCTCCCGGGCCAGGGATCAAACCGAGACCTCAACCCTAGGCCACCAAGGAGGCCCTAACTTTCCAATTCTTACAACCTGGTAGATCTTCTATATCCCATCTCCCTCAAAGAGGAAACTGAAGGTCAGAGAGAATATACAATAGCTTCCTATGACATAAATGACAAATCACTCACAGGGCCAAGACTTAAATCCATGCTTTCAGACATCAAGTCTAAAGGTCTTTTCATTAAGCCACCATGAGGACAACCAGATGCAGAAACAGGAGCTAATAGAGGGAATAAGATAGGAAAAATATCACTGAAGGCCTACAAAGGTACAATTCACCATACATCTTGACTGTTTGGCCAGAATCATTAAGAAGAGCGGGAGAATCTTAAGCCTAAGGAGCAAGGCAGACTAGAAGGCAAGACAGGTACTGGTTTAGAGCCAAACTGAGGAATACATAGGTATAGATGGAAAAAAATACACAGCTTTACCTCTGTTTCAAGTATATGCAAACTAAGCTGTAAATTAGTACTAATCAGAACCCATGAGGTGAATTAATTAAGAAGTTATAATTCACAAGAGGCCAACATTACTTGATAATGTATCACCAAAGCTTATGAATATGAGAATTAATTACTTGGCCCAGATGTTGAAGCAATGTTAATTTCTTGAGCTCTTGGTTTGAGGCTCCCAGTGATTCCACCGATCTTGAACAGCATTGAAAGGAAGCTAACATTAATGTGTGTTTGTTCAACTATTATTTTAACAAGCAGTCACCATTTATTAACAAGTTAATACTCAGTGCCTTGCTGTACAAGTTGCTTCACACACATCATTTCATTTAAGCCTCATCACAATTAAATAAGATGGACATAATTATCATCATTTATATGTTCTTAAAAAATAGGCTCTGTGATCTAAGAAACCAAGGTCACACAAATTAAGTGGCGGACTAAATATACAAATTTGTATCTGCCCAATTTTTCCCATGCCAATGACCCTTATTTCAAATAAAGCCCTTGACAATTCTGGTTTAGTAACCTCTGGATGACTGCGAATTTAGCCCATTTGCAAACCACTTGGTTTTGCCTGGTTTTCATGCAAAGCCAAGAGAGGGACTTGACTGTCAAACCTACAGGCTCATTCTGTGTGTTCACTCCTAGGTTGTTTCTCCTTCCACTTTAACCAAATGAGAGGTGACCACTGCAGGGGACTAGTGAGCAGTGCAGATAATACAGCATGATACAGCCAAATTCCTCTCACTGTTTTGAGGGATGAGGGAACAGAATGAGCATAAGGTACATATGGGAGGATTTGTCTATAGCCACAGAAAAAAGCAGTGAAGAAATGAGAAGCTTAAAACTCTGACTTGCATGTGCTTTTGATTTTTTAAGATATTTAAAATTTTAATGGTATTCTTTTGTTTTTTTTTACAATAAATATATTTTTCTTTTATCATAGAAAAATACATTATTAAAATTACAAATGACAGTTTGGCTGGGTATTGAATTGTTGAGTCATAGCCTCCCCAGCTTTGGAAATGTTGTTCCACTGATGCAGAGAAAGGTCTGAGGCCTCCTTCATCTTTATTCCACTGCACTTTGCTTTGTTTTGTTGTCTGAATTTTTCTAGAATTTTATTGTTATCCACAGAATTTCCTATTTTCACCAGGCTATATAGATGCTTGTCTTATTTAATTAAATCATTCTGTTAAGGGTCACAATTTCAGAAAAATATTTATTCTAAATTCTTTCTGATTTATTCTTTAGGCCCAGCCATTAACTATAGTCTGTGTTTATATCATCTTTTCTCTGATCATTATCTCTTTTTTATGTTTTTTTCCAGGCAAGTTTCACTCATGAGTTTGTCTTTTACCACTGACTGCCATATGACCCTGAAATTCTACTATGATACAACTTGTTTCCTCCCATTATTATCTGAAGTCTGCTTTATCCCAATAATGACAAATCAGTTTCAATCAAAATATTGATACACCAGAATATGTTAGGGGTGACTTAACATCCAAAAGTTTTTCTATAGAGATAAACCTACAAAGCTAAGTGGGACATTATCAGTGAGAGGCTGGGGAACCTCAAAAGCAAAAGGCAAGGAGTCATGCAATAAAAGACATTAAGATGAATTTAAAAACTGAAATAAGAAAAGCAGACAGGCGTTAGCCCATTACCAATGTAGGCAGGCCAATCAGCAGAACAGTAAATTTTTTGTTATTTTTAACAGACTCCATCTAGGAGGGAAAAGGATTCCATGTGGCAACGACAATGAAACTTTTAGCTAATCATTTAGGGGGGAAATGTCACTCTAGACTCTCCCTTACGTTGCATAGCCTAAGTTCTAGATGATTTAAAGATTTTCTTTTTTAAAATACATAATGTACATAATGTAGTTAGATAAAATTGATGACTACTTACATAATCTTCACAATTAAGAAAAATTTTGAAGTATTTCACCAAATATAAAACTCAAATAAAATATGACAAATTTAACCTTATGAAAATCCATTAAAAACAAACGTATGGAAACAGGAAAAGATACAAATGGGAAATTCACCAAAAAAAGAAAAAGAAATGTAAATGACTAATAACTTAAGAAAGACATTTAATTTATCTATAATCAAAGCATTACAAACTGAAGGAAAGTCTTAACATGCTCTCAACTGTTATCTCTTGTTTTGCATAGTTTTTACTTTTGTACAGTTTTAAGACGTAAAAAGAGATTTGATTACAAGACCTGGTAAATGACTGGTTAGAGAGAAGATGAAGTAGAATAAATATGGCCCATAATTTTAAAAAAAATACAACAGGTAAGATTTGGTTCAGAGAACATAAAACAAACCATGGACTAGTGTAACCAAAAATGACATTCAGAAAACTGAACTCTTGAACTCGAACCTGAAAAAAAACAGTATAATGGACTTGGATGTCCTCCACACTAGCAACCTACCCAAGTGACCAGTGTGGCTCTGAATTCATAGGCAATAACTGAGAAATTAATTCTATCTAGAGTGTAAGAAAATTCTTGTATATTATGCTTTATATTTCAGAAAAGTCTTTTGAGACCTTATTTCCATATAATCTCCCTCTGACCACCACCACCATCACCACCACCATCATCATTGTCATCATCATCACCCACCACCACCATTACCAGTAGCAGCATCTATTATATATGCTGGACATTAGCATAAGCTATGTAGAGATATAGTCAGTCGGCCATTAAAAGCAATGATCATCAAGATCAGTATCTTTGTCACCATATCACATAGTAGAAAACTGAGCCTCAAAGAGGCAAATTATTTCCAAAAGGACATCCAGCAATAAATGGCGAAACCCAGACTCAACCACAGCTGTCTAATCTCCAAGCAGGCCCGACCTTCAGAACAGCCTGGTTTCTTCCTAAACTTCCTGCATCTGCCATGCAAATGCCGCAGCTGAGCGCACAGCGGGCATGTAAGGAAGCAAAGGGGTAGACAGTCCCAGGCTCTGTCCCTGTGCTCCCCTGCATGTAGCTGTCACAACAAGGATTACTTTCACTCCTGGGGAGACATCAGGAACTGGGTGGTGTGGTGAGGATCAGCCTGGCTCCTCGGCACCCTGAGGCTCTCTGAAGATGGCTCCAGAACATTGGCTGTGCTGGCTGAAATCCCATCCACAGAACCCCAGGAGGCAAGAGGGTGCTGTGCAGAGCAGCTCCCCCAAACGATTCATCCCCCCAGCGCCATACTCTTGCTCTGGGGATGCTGACTTGGCTTCAGTGCAAGGTACCAAGGCCATCAGCCACTTTCCCACACTCAGCACTTTTTCCAACTCCCTGGTTCTTTCAGCTGAGGCTGCAAAGTTAAACATGTACTTTTGTAAATTAATTCTTTGAAGATTCACTCTTGTCAGCTAACTTTTCTCACTTTAATAAGCCAAGGAAGTCACTTACTAGCAACTGAATTTTCCACTTTCATATACTCTTGAGACTTTAATTTCAGACAGTGTTTCCAAAGCCTCTATTCAGCAAAACTTACCAGTTCCAGTTACATTCAAAAATATTCCCCTAAAATTAATGGAGAGAGTGATAATCCCGCTCGGCCTGGGTGTGTCACATGGGTGAGAAAGAAGGCAGACAGGGAGGGAGCCCTGTCCCAGCCCAGCGTCCTGCTGCCTGGCCTCTCCAGGCCCGAGGCGGCCACAGGGCAAGGACTGCAGAGGGTTCCAGCCAGCGCCCCTCCAGGGGGAGAGTAAGAAGAAAGTCACAGCCCGACCTCCTCCGAGGTTAAGTGGGTAGGAAGGACGCCCATCCCCGCGGGCAGAACAGGTCGTGCTCTGAGGGCCAGGGGTTCTGGGAGCCGGGCCTGGGAGGCTTAGGCGGGTCTGGGCTCTGACTCCGACCCTCCCTAGCCCTGTGCATCTGGACAAGCCCCTTCCGCTCTGCCAGTCTCAACTCCCAGCTCTACTGAAACAGCAACAGCAAAAAAATAAATAAATAAAAGCAGATGATAATTGCAATCCTGTCTACCTCTAGCTTTGCACAAGAACAGTAAAATGTCCCAGGAAAAATGAAGAGCGTGGTTCTCACTGGGGGGTCTGGGAGCGCACGGGGAAGGGCAGTCCTGGGTGGGGTTGGAGGGCCTCGGGGTGGTGATGGGTCTGCAGAACAGGAGCTGCCAGTGTTTCTCATCAATGGCAACAGGTTCCACCCCCCACCCACACATGCCCAGGGCCACTGAAGAGGGAAGGAGACGGACAGGGACGGGGAGAGGTGGAAGAGGAACCCAAGTCTCACACACACACCCCAATTCTACCCGCACTGTCCGCCGCGGCTTACGGCGCAGCTCCAGAAGCTTTGCTCTTTACCTCGCAGCCAAGCCGGGAGGCAGGGACTGGCATCTCTGCCCACCTGTGGGGCTCAGCGTGGGACCAGGACGCAAACCCAGGCCTGAGTGGGCCTCCAGGGCCGTGAGTGTGGTGGTGTGCACATGAGGGGGAGCCCTGGAGCCCCGACCCCCTCGGTCAATGGCTAACAGGGCTGCAGAGACAGCGGAGAACCTGCCGGGCCTGCCCTGATGCTGCTTACTGCCCAGTCACCCTTCCAGAGGCAGTGGTCCCTGGGAAGCTTCCAGAGGAGGGTGAGAATTCCCAAAGCCGAGGGGTATCAGGCAGGATTGAGGAATCTTGGGAGATTCTCAGGGACAGGGGAGGAGACAGCGGGTGTCTGATGCTTCAGAATAGCCTGAGGGCTTTTGCCTGAACCAGAGTCCCACCTGGAAGCAGACAGCCTTATCAAATTAGCTGCGGGAGGATCTGCTTGCCAGGGGCTGATGGTGATGGTGCGGGTGGAAGGGGACCCAAGGAGAGGCTGCACGGAGACGGGTCCCTCCTGCACACAGAGAAGCTCCCGGCAGCTCAAGAAAGCCACGTAGAGGGAAGAGCTCTGGGATCGACGCCATTGCGGGGGGCAGTGAGGGCAAAGGCGAGCAGAGGTCACCCCACGGGGGCAGCCAGGGATGCAGGCCTGCAACTTGTTCTCCTCTCTCCTTTCCGCCTCCTGCCAGCACAGCCCTATGACCAAACCCAGGCAGAAGTCAGAGCAGGCAGGACCCTGGGCCCAAGGTGCACTGAACTCCAGACAGGCAGCTCCCCAGGCGGGAGGGCAGCGTGGACGGGCAGGGAGGAGGCACCGTGGCAGTGACGCATGTGAAGCCAGAGGGGCTGGGGTGGTGGGGGGAAGAATTAGGACCAAAGTCAAGTTATAAGGAAGCACATTTTAGCTGCATCTCAAAAGAGGAAGAAATTGACAGAGAGCGGAACTCAGGACGGTTTCCATAAAGACAACTGAGCCCCCCAGCACTGAAATACAAGTTAAAGTCAGAAAACCAGTGAGTCCTAAAGATCAGGAAAAAATCCTGGTGATTTAAAGGATTTGTAAACTCTCTCCTAACTCTGATATTCCAACCTTTTTTAAAGTAAAAAGTAAAATAATAGAAGAGGTTTTTTTTCTATTAATCTAAGTCTTCTTTCCAATCTCCTTCCAAATTAAGGGCTAACATTCACCATACCTGGAGGATCATCAAAGATGCTCGCAATGAAGGATCGCGCCACTGTTCTAATTAGGCAGAATTTCGAAGTAGCTTGAATTATTTTTTTTAACAAACCCCTGCCTTGTTTTTTGTGGCCATGGACCAAGGAAAGGAATGTTGTTTTCTAATCCAATCAACTTTAGATACCACTTTCATCCTCATCTCAAGAAATATCACATTTGCTCACAAATCCTCATCCATAATTTTCCCACAATTCCTCTGAAATGAGGGAGGTAGCAAAATTACAAAAAGGGAGTGGCTGAAAGTTAATTTGCAAACTTTATTAACCTTTCCACTTTGTCTCTCTTGCTTACCAAGTAATAATAATAATGTTTCCCTTATTTACCAAAGTACACTATGATCACTGTCAAGGTTAATTAATGTCTAGATTTGCTGATTCTTGCATTTCCTGAATTTCCAAACAAATGTTTTAGAGAGGTTCAGCAATTGCATAATTACCCATAATGTATTTTATATACTGGAGGCATCTCGTGTGGGCTTTGGATTAAGTGAATAATGGCAACGCTGTTTTGAGTGCACAATAGTTCAGTTAACTCCATTGTTACTAAGTAATTTACACTTAGAAAACCCAGAAGGTCATTTGGAAATGTGTGCATTGAAATCTGCCATATCTTGGTTACACAATCTGCTTTTCATTATTTCACAATGTCTTGAAGAATGGAAGTAATAAAGCTGATATTTCATGGTGTAGGGTGCAGACTAGCAGTTTGATGTAATGTTTCAGCTCACAACTCCTTTTATACAAGGAACAGATTAATCTATTCAACTGGAGAAAGAGACCACCTAAGGTTTAACTGCGCAGATGAGGTGCAAAAAAACTGGCTCCCAACTATTTTCTTTCAGAATTAATGTAACCGATTGGCATATCTCCCAAAAAGGCATGACAGAGCCATAGGGTGATGGATTCAATTCTTGTCTATGAAAACCATAAATTAAGTAATGTTCAGTAAGCCAAAATACTGCAGCCTTCAGGGAATCTTTAGGGCAATGGTTTTGATTTCTTCGTTCCTACAGTCAGTAGTAAGCGGAAGACTTGATCTTCTGAGCAGAACTTGGGACAGCGTATGAGCAAAGAGCTGACCACTCGTGGCGAGTCCCGTGAGGAAGGCCCAGTGAACCGTGTGCTTGGCAAAATCATCAGTTCTCAATACCAGGCTCTCCCCTAATCACCCAGAAATCCTGTCACTTACAGGATCTCGCCTACCCTCCCCGAGTATAAGCTTTAATGTCCTAAGCTGATGGACAAGGCCTGGCGCTTCGCCACACTCTTCCACAATGCCGCCTTCACGCAGTTACTGTCATTCAGATTCATCCAGACACCCCGCACAGGGCTTCCAGGCGATGCGCTCGCTCTCTGCAGGTTTCCACAGACCAACTCTCATCCACACCTACTGAACCTGCCATGTGTAGGGGAAAACTCTCTTTTCTCCTGTCAAGTCTCTTTGACTGATCGAATAAAAATATTGACATGAGACAGATTAACAGGAGGAAAAAAACAAATTTAATATCACATGTACGGAGGCCCCGTAGATACGGGACTTAAAGAAATGATCGGGATGTTTCACTTTTATATGCTTCTTAAAAAAAGTAGGGTTGGGGGAGGAGGAAGCATATACACACACATAGTCACTCATTCGCTCTTGAGACAGACAAGGAGGAAATACACGAAAATATTAAGAATGGCTACCTCCAACTGGGACCGGTACAGGTCATTTTTTATTTCTTTTGATTTTCCTTAATTTTCCAAATTTTCCAAGCTAATAATATACAGATGTAAATTTATAATACGTCTACAAAGAAACTCCTTTTTAAACAGAATGTGATAGGGTGGAGAAATGGCCAATATTCTTTCCTTCCCTCCACCCCTGCCCTTGGTGCAGTGTCTCTGTGCAGTGACTGTAAGCGCCACCACTTGTTTGGGTCCTGGATGTTAGCCATTATGATGTACAAGAGGCTCGAGAGGTCTTACCTGCTGGAGTTCCTCATGACAGGCAGCTCTTGAAATCGCAGCACAAGTGCTGGAGAGGGAGCCTGAGGTAGCCTGTTGGAGGGTGAGCGAGACGTGGCCCACCGCCCCAGCCGCCAGCCAGCTAGCCCTAAGAAACAGAACTTTCTAGTCCACCAGCTGCGGACCACAGATGCATGAATGAGCTCAACTAAATCTGCAAAAAAACCACCCAGTTGAGCCCAGCTCAAATTGCCAACCCATGAAATCATCCAAATAAATAAATAGTTTCAATCCACAAAGTTTTGCAGTGTTTTCTTATGCAAAAAGAAAAACCCTAAATGATATCAGAAAAACTGTGCTAGTAAAGTAGAAAAATTCAGGTTTTTCAACTGGGCACATAATTTGGCCTATATGAATATTTTGTTCTCTCTAAGATGGTGGTGAGACCACATGCTTGCTGCGTAGTTGTGAGACTCCAATAGGAACATGAAAGCAGCTGACAAATAGTAAGGTTAAAAAATGTCAGATGAATCTGAATCACTATTAATTGTTAGGAATTGTTACGAAAGAGGCCTTTAAGAACGTTAAGAATAGATGGATCAGATTACTTCACTCTCCACAGCTCAGGAGCGGGCTAAAAATATTATTGAAGCGTCAAAGGATTTCATTATTTGAGCAATGGCTAGAGCCTTGGGCTGGAATGCGAGAGCATGAGCTTTATGTCCTGACTCTCCCACTGACTTGGAGCGGAAGATGACAGAGGATGCTTTTCTGTTGCAATTGGTTTCTAGTGGTGGTCCCACAGGTCCGAGCCAGTTACAACAGAGCAAGGGAAGAGCTTTAGGCAGTTATTGCAGACCTAAAGCTTGAAGGCCATTTCCTTACTTGGACCTTTACAAATCATTATCAACCTGCTTCTACCACGGGCAGCCCAGCCCACCCCATAGGCTGAGCGCCCGACCAAATAAAACTGCTTGAAATTCTTGAGGCAGCATCATGACGGCTGTACTTGCTTATGCTGTTTCCTCTGCTTGGATTGAACTCCTATTTATCCTTCAAAACCTCACCCAGGACGACTCCTCTGAACCTGAAAACAAAACTTTCTCCTTCTGTTAGCCAGGTTCTCTAGAGGCAGAGGTTAAGTGACCTGTTCTGGAGGATGACAGAGGAGAGAGGAAAGCGAAGCAAAGATCTGGGCTCAGCTGAAATCTATGTGGATATAAGTGAAAGCACAGAGTTGCCCCACTTGACCCAAGGGTCCTGCCTGGTCTTCTGTATCCCCATAAAGGTCACTCATTGGCTGGAGGACACAGCCTTCCACGCATGTCCAGGGAAACAACCATCACCCAGACAACGTGAAGAGAAAGAGTGATTTGGCAGGAGAGAAGGAATGGTCAAGACAATGAAGTGGCGGGAAGGGCAGCAACGACATCTGCTACAGTCACCCCTCACACCGCTGGGACGCACCTGCATCTCACATTAAGTTCCCTCTATTTACAAAACTCCTTCAGGTTCTGATGGGTCACAGCAGCTGGTGAAGCCTGTGAGACAGGAGCTGCTGCCTTGACCCTGAGGTCATACCTGAAACGCTTCATCTCCCCCCCCCACCACCCATGCTACATTTCCCCCCACGTTAGCCAGGATGACTGCAGCTGCGTGGAGAGTCCCGCGGGAGAGGGAGGCCCCCTCTTTACCTGCCAATGTCCTCGCCCCTGGCTAGACCTCACTAGACCACCTTATGGGTGTCCTCATTGGACCACTGCTGTGGAATTGGCCCATTTATTGTTAACACTGAAAGTGGGGCACCAAGAGATGTCCCAGGAATCACCCCAACTAAACATGTCCCCCTGCACTGATTATAAAGCATCTTCTTCAGCACAACAAGGGTCAGTTTCCTCTCCCAATATAGAAACTTCTCCCTTTGCCTGATGAGTATTTGCACCAGGAGCCTGAATGACCAGCAGCTGCTGCAGCTTTCCGTTTCAGGGGCTCTTGCTGAATTTCCTGGCGGCAGCATCCCCACCCTATAACCCAAGTCCTCTAAACTCAGAGCCCAAACTTGCAGGAATAAATGAAGCACAAATTTCCCAAGGGGGCCGCGAGGGGAGATGGTGAGCAGCCCCGCTTGGGGGACTGTCTTGTGTCTAGAGATCATGGCCACCCTCCACCCAGCGACTCCTTGAGGACAAGGTCTATTTTTATTCATCTCTGTACCTGTAACAACTCACATCACACAGCAAGGGTGACAAGTAGAGGAGAAAAGTGCTTTCTTTTGTTTTGTTTTGTTTTTTAATATAGTGGCGCTTCCTTCCCTTGTGATGAGCCGTAAGATCTGCTCTTAGCAACTTTCAAATATGTCTTGCCGTGTTATTAACTAGAGCCACCGTGCTATACATTACATCCCCAGAACTTATTTACTTTATAACTGGAGGCTTGTTGTAAATAAAAGTGCTTTCTTACACCACATCCATCACGCCGCTGGAGGGTCTGACTCATAATCCTCCAACAAAATATCGAGACTGTGGTCCTGACACCAGGATGCTGGCTCGGGGTGTTTAATTGAAACCATTCCAGGATACCTGCAAAACAAATGGTTACCCCATGCCGGGCAGTGCCTTAACAGGCTGGCAAAGTTTAAAAATTCCTCCACCAGTGCGTGTGTGGCCAGGCGGAGGGTGGGGCTGCCAGCCCGGCCCTGGTGAGGAGCAGACGCTACAGATGAGAACGCTGCTCTGCCCCCAGAGGCACCCTTATTCGGTCATCGGGACTGAGAGACAGTCACCTGGGGTCACGGCCGTGTCATGGCCCCGCTGCCCCCCCGGGACCGCAGTCTGGCCAGGCCCTGGGGGGAGAGGCGGACACGGGGTGACCATGGAAAGTGCTGGACCATGACCAGTGCCCTGGCCACAGTCACCCCTGAACCTCCTGCCTTGGCCAAAAGGGGCCTGGAAAGGAAACAGACACAGAACAATTGGGAAAGGTCTACAAGCCACAGGAGTCTGATGAATAAAGCCAAGAGGCTGCCCAGTGATGCAATCCATGGGAGGCCGAAAAGGAAAGAAAGAAAATAATAGGCAAGAGCTCGCCCATCCTACCCAGGAGCATTCATCATTCAGCGTGACCTTCCAGGAATCTGCTGACAGGCAGTGTTCTGTGTGACTTTCTGCCTGGGACATGGCATGACTGAGCCTCCAGGAGCAGGGGTGGGGGTGGGGGGGCCATTGCCAGAGCTGGAAAGTGGGGGAGACCCGGGGAGGGTGGGGTGGCCTTTCCTGGCGGGGAGTTGTTGGGCGCCATCTGCTGGGCGCAGGGGGAAGCACACACATTTCCCGCCCAAATTATTTTTTTTTTTAAGATTTATTTATTTATGCACACAAGAGCTGGGGTGCAGGCCAGAGGGGTGAGGGTGAGAGGATCCACCAGAGACAGAGTGGGGAACAGAACAGGCAGACTGGCTGAAACACACTGCTGAGGGGAGCAGCGGGGGGACAGGAGGGGTCTGCCGCGCCATGTGATTCCGGGAGGTAGGTGCAAGGAGAGGAACAAAAGGTCTGTTTCCTCCTCTGACAAGACAGATGCTTCCACATACCTTTCATCTCCTTTGAATGTTACACCCTTCGCAGGTGAGAATTGCTCTGCCAGTCGTACAGGTGGGAGTGAGTTTCCAGGAGAGGATTCATTTCACTTAGGGCAAGAATTGACAAATTTGTTGTCACTGAAGAATTGTTCCCCATCCTGAACTCTCGGGGGGTTGAAATAGTTCCAGGAGCATAAATACTCGCTGAGTGAAGGTCTAGATAAGGCTTGAATCGCTTGGGTTTTGCAATTTGTCTGTGTGAATTTAACAGAAAGGGGAACACGAGTGCTGAACTAGGAATGGGGGTTGTGTTTGCAGAGGGCACCGGGAGGTCCTCAGGGGCTTCCTCCCCCCTTCTCATCCCCTGAGACGGAACTACCCCAAGGCCCCATAGACTTTAGCCCAGATCTTTCTTTCCTTTGCTGACAGGTGGAGCCTTTCACCTGCTTGAGGGCTTTGCTCCAGCAGAGTCTGCTCTCCCCCCTCAAGTGCTCCTCTGGGTCACCAGCACCAATAGCCACACAAGTTCTTTCCCCTCCTGTCTTCAGAGAGAGGGGGACAGAGCCCCTGCAGAGAGGTTAGAGGGCCTTCATTGTGCTCGTCTTCCAACTTCTCTGTAACTTTAAATTATTCAGAATAAAAAGTGAAAATAAAAAGAGAATGTTAAGAAATTTGCAGTGGGTTCCAGAGTGGATCCTCTGATATTTATGAGACTACGGTAAAAATTTAAATTGCTTTTATTTTTTTAAAGGTTATTTATTTATGCATACAAGAACCCAGGCACAGGCCAGAGGTGGGGGAGTGAGAGGACTCACCAGAGACAGAGTGGGGAGCAGAGCAGGCAGACTGACTGAAATACACTCGGCTGTGCAAAAGCAAACAAAAAAACGCTTCCCTTGACCCCTTCCTGCCATCCACTCTCTCCAGCAGAACTTGTCAAAATGGCCTCCACGTTGATTTCTCCCGCGTCCACACTTCCCTCCTCTAAAACAGGTTTTGTTGGCTTCTAAAGACTCCCACGGTGCCAGCCCCCGGAGCCCGTCTGGCCAGGCTCCCGTTAGGCATCTTCAACCTCACGTGTCCAAACCGCTGTCCAGGCCGCTCCTCCTGGTCCTCCCTGACTCACCTCATCAGCCGCCATCTTGCTAGTTTAACCCCAACGCGGGACCTTCCCTGCTTTCTCCTTTCTTTTAAGTCTCACATCTAAACCATCCAAACGGCACCTGCTTCTTCCTCCAGCATTTCCTAAATGACCTGCTGACCGCGGGTGGCCTGTGGCCTGGGCGCCGGCGGCCTCTTCGCCTGCCTGCACTGGGCGGCAGAGCTCCCAGGGCCGCCCTGGCCACCCTCGCCTCCCCGCAAGGGCTCTGTAGGGGCAGGAAGACCACAGGGCAGGTTTTCTGATCCAGCAGACCAGCTAAAGGAGGAGTCAGAGTCCTCAGTGGCTTTTGCAGGTCTTTTATTGGGATTACCAGGTACACAGCAGGCAGGGGCGCTGGGGGGCCGGGAGGCTGGCAGGCCTCCCAGCCCCCAGCAGGTCTTCACTCTTTCTGGCCTCTCCGGCCTTCTCTGCTTCTTCTCTCGGCTTCTCTTTCTCTCAGCTTCTGCTGGCGTCCCCGTGACGCCGCCCTGAAAAGCCCAGTCTCAGCCCAGGTGAATCCCATCTACCTAGGCCCACACCCTGCTCCAGGTGCCCGCCATCAGGCATGCATTCAGGACCGCAAATCCGTCATCTCTCCTGATGGCGGGAGGGCAGAGAAGCCTGACACTTTTACCTTACCCTACAGGCTCTCTCCCCTTAAACACCTCAGTCACTCCCCAGCTTTTAAAATTAAACCTACCTCCTCCCCCAGGCCTTGGAAGCCTCGGGGTAATTTGTCACCTGCCCTCACCTCCCACCTGTCTCATCACCCACCGACCTCCCACCCTGTCTCTGCACTTATGGGTCCCTGGGCCTGGAAAGTCCTTTCCCAGCTCAAGTCCTAGATGGGTTGCCCCACCCTTGGGGCTCAACCTGCCAGCCTCCCCCTTGGCCAACAGAAGCCCCTCCTCCCGCCCAGCCCAGCACTAACCCGCCTGCCTCCAGCCTGCCTGTGGCTGTGCTCCCCGCAGAGGGGAGGCCCTCAGGCAGGACGGCTTGTCCCACCGCTGGTGTGCGGAGAGGGAGGAGCCACAGCTGAGCAGAGGCACTGAGCAGACGCTGACAGATGCCTTGGGGTGTCAGCATCACATAACATGGTCCTGGACAAAAGCACCTGTGGGCCGTGCCCCCAGCAACAGGGTCATCGGGACGGCCTCCATTCCGTCCGACCGCTGTCCCCTGCCGTGCCTCGGTGCCGAGGAAACGCTCCCAGGGAGTGTCATCTGTCAGTGGTTCACTGAATGAGTGATTCACCCTAACCCAAGCTGTCCCCAGCACCTGTGGGCTCATTTCCTCCTCTGCAAGGCGGAGGCCATATGGCCCCAGGAGCCAGCCCGGTGAGGTTCTCTGTCACCCTCTGTGCCGCTCCAGAGTCCCCTCATCGGTTCTCCAGCCCCTCCCAACCACAGTGGGGCTCCTTGGCCTCTCTCCCAAGGGTGGCTATCGTGGACAAGAGGCTGGTTGAACGTGCGTGTAATCACAGCAACACCTCACACGCGCCTTGTGATGGGACCTTCACGTGACCGACCCAATGGCTCACCTGGCCTGGAACACCTGGCCTCTTGGAGAAAACTCACCATTTGGGAATAGTTGAGGGGCTAAATTCCAGAGACTGTTAGCAGTGAAAACTCAAACTCTGTGACTATTGATAGGAAGCGGGATTCTTCCAGGCCACGCCCAATTCCTCAGCCCGGTCCCTGTCCACCCTGAGACCGAGGCTAAGTGAACTTACCTCCCGGACAATGATGTCTATTGAACCATCACCGTCAGGATTGGAATAATTAAACAGCTCTCTTGGACAGAATAGGATAGAGCAGTAGATCATTAGAAATAGAAACCCGTCCCACAGTGACTATATGAGTTGCCTGCACAGTAAATAATAAGTGAAACGCAATTTTGGGCCTTGTCTCGGCGCTTACTTTGTGTGTGACTTTGGCCGGGATGCTTGTTTTCATCTGGATCTGAGAACAGCTCCTCCTGGCCGGCCTGTGGGGTCCTCACAGGATGGCCATGCAGGCGGCCCAGGGTCACTTTCTTCTGTGGCTCCCCACAGACAGGCGCTGGGGAGTCTGGGGTGACAAGCCCCTCCTGGCAGCAGCAGGGGGCCAAGGAGCTGCCCTAAGTGGATTCCACTGGAGCCTCGAACCCCCACCTCCGAGCCATCAGCTGGTGTTCACCACACCTACTGTGCGCTGGGCCCTCAGAGACCGTGTCCCGCTGGGTCCCCAGGCTGAGGACACCTCCCCACGGGGCTGGGAGCACCTCCCCCGGAAGCAGGTGCTCCCTCGGCCACAGGCGCCCTTCCAGGCCCAGGGCGCACAGCTGCGGCCGGAGGCTGCAGGCACACACTGGGCCTATTGTGTCAGGAGACACGGGGCGCCCCTGCCCACACAGAGCTCCTGCCAGCCCCCCCTTCAGGTGCTGCCAAGGGGACCCCGGCAGAGCCTTTGGGGGCCAATCCAGAGTGTTCTTCATGCGTTCACTGCAGGGGTGTGGAGACCCTCCCACGGCCCTCCTTTCAGCCTTTGCTCACAAAATTGGCAGATGGGATTGATTCAAGTCACATGGTGATAGGTGATGCCCCGCAAGGAGCGGGTGGACCCCCCCATCTGAGCTCCATTCTCATGTGGGAAGCCACTCACACCCACCAGCACCCCAGGGGCGCTCTGTCCTACCCCTCACCCCTCCTGGGTTCTGTTGAGCCTGGACAGACGAACAAATGGACTTCAGACAGATTCGTAGGAAAAAGGCCAAATTTAATAACCTACGTGTGGAGACTTCACGTGGTTGTAGGTTCCAAAGAATAACGGGGCAGACCGGGGACATTCAGCCCCACTTTAGGGTGAGGCGTCAGGCGGGGGTGGAGTGGGGGACTTCAGGTAGCAGACAAGGAGGGGATGAGGTCTCAGTGATAACCCCCCAAACCCACCAAACTACATTCTTCCAGGTCGTGAGCAGGGGAGTAGCGATTGCGTCAGTGACCAGGAGAAACGCAGAGTTCCTGGGCCTCCCTGCTCTTAGCTTAACCTGCGTCCGAAGTCCCAGAGCAGACTTCCCAGGGCCGGAGCAGGCAGAGGCGGGTGTGGCTCCCCTTTAAGGTGACACATTGCGAAAGGCTGCCTGCCCCTTGGGAGAGCAGGCCGGGGTAGGCCAGAGCAGGGAGGCGAGACTGAAGAGCCAGAGGCAACTTAGAATTCACGGAAACCAGTGTTTTCCGGGTTAGGTTTATATTAACACCTCCACACTCCCCCCTTTGCCTCGCGCAGCCCGGCCACCCCAGCTTGAGGATCTGGGAAACCAGATCTCTGAGCTCCAAGCCTGAGTTCTGCGTCCACAGTCTGGGGCAGGGCCGAGAATTTGCATTTCTGATGAGTTCCAGGTGCTGCTGCCGCTACCAGCCCGGAGAGGGCCGCGGAGAACCAGGGTCCAGGCCCGATATGGTGGGAACAGAAGCCAGAGCAGAAGAGGGCCTCTGTGGCCCTGGGGTGCCAAGAAGTTCTCGGGGCTCTCGGGGTTCTGGGCCCAGAGCCCGGGGGCTGCAGGATTAGAGGTTCTGGAACCTCTCGAGTGTGCTGGCACAAATCAGTTCTCTGTCCAGGAAGAAGAGCCGGGTAACACCTAAGACAAGGAGATGGGGCAAGGCTCAGTGCAAACATTTTGGGGTGAGCTGGCCTGGAAGAGCGTTGTCTCCAGTGTGCAAATGTGCCCATGAAGATTGGCACGCAGCCTGTGACATCCAGATTTCACATAAGCGGCTTCACAGTCCAGTTTAGCAGCAAGGACACGTGAATTTTGTTTTATGATTTGCTGTCTTCCCTACACCTTGGGATTTTATGTCAAAACTACTCGGTCCCATCTACTCCTATCACATTCAACAAGTATAAGAGCAAATTCTTAGATGGCACTCAGGGGGTGCCAGGGCCTGCTCCAAAAGTTCCCCAGCATTTACTCAGTTACTCAATTAACAGCCTAAAGGGGATGGAGCTAGGACAGAGAAGTTAAGGAACATGCCTGAAGACATGATACATTATCAGGCAGTCAGTTTATACACCCCAGCAGACCGCTCCTGGGAGTCCAGCGATCTTGTCACACTAAATCACAACTACTGGTTTAGTTGTTGCTGTCTCTTCAACACACACACACATACACACACCCCACCCCCCCCCCACCACCAGCAAGCCACAGAGCCTCACAGCCTTGATCTGCTTGCTGCGTGGTCATCCACTGCCTGAGCTTAGCATGTGCCAGATACAAAAGGCCTTCAGCAAATGTTGAGTGGACACATCCACATGTGAAGATTTCTTAAAAACAAATCCACATTTCAGCTTTAAAAAATATATAAATAAGGTTCTCCACGGTGGTGCAGCAGGTTGACCACAGCACTGTGAATCTGTCTGCAGCCTCTGCAGCGTGGGTTCGATTCCCGGCCAGCCAGGGAGATTCCCACATGGCGAGGCACACCTCTCCTGACCCCCCACTGCTCCCCTCAGCAGTGTCTTCGGTCAGTCTGCCTGTTCTGTTCCCCGCTCTGTCTCTGGTGAATCCTCTCACCCTCCTGCACCTCTGGCCTGTACCCTAGCTATTGTATAAATAAAGAAAATAATAAATAAATAATTTTTTTAAATTTAAAAATAAATGATCAAAGATCAATCAAACATATGCAGAAACTTCTACACATTATCATTTTTTAAAAGATTTATTTCATTTATTTATGCGTGCAAGAGCTGGGGTGCACGGCCAGAGGTACAGGAGGGTGAGAGGACTCACCAGAGACAGAGTGGGGAGCAGAACAGGTGGATCCACTGAAATCCACTGCTGACGGGAGCAGCGGGGAGACAGGAGAGGTCTGCTGTGCCATGTGGGTAGCTCCCTGGCTGGGGATTGAACTCGTGCTGCAGTGGCTACGGATTGCTTCATAGTGCTGACACTTAACCCCTTGCGCCACCGGGGAGGTCCCACATTATCATTTTTAATCTGTAGAACAGCCCAACAAAGAAATGCAAGCCCTGTTGTACAGCTGGGAAAACTGAGACCCAGAGGTTAATAGTCTGCCCCAAACCGTTACCCTCGGATTCCCCAGGGTCAGAAAAGACTTGTGAAAATCTTTGAAATGGGAAAAGCAGGGCTGGGGGGCGCTCTCAAGAGCGTCCCTCCAGGCTCTCTGCACCTGCTGCACCTGGTGGCAGCTGACTGTGCACGCGAGAAGCTGACGTGACGCAGGTCACACACATCCATGGAAATGCTGATGGATTTTGGGTCTTGAAGATGCAATCACTGCCCTGGGACATTTTATTCTTTTGGCATCTATTTATAAAAATCAATTCAGATTTCTGACCGCCTATATCCATGTGTTCTTTGAATTCTCCCTGGGACTTATTTATATATTTTACTGGTATCCTTGTTAAAAGGTTAACTGAAATCCTTGGCATGTATTTGTTATATATTTTCATGTGGGTCATGAGTTTACCTTTCTATTAATTGAGCACCAATTGGGATTCAAGTCCAAGTTTGTGGATTCTTTCCAGTTAATTAAGCACAGATATATCATGCTGATCACAAGTTCTTTGTCATTGTGAAATCCTGGTCAAAGGCAAACAAAGCTTGGTTAAAAGTTAAAAGCACCACAAATTTATTTTTCCCCTTTTATGTATCTATTTTGATTGAAAAAACATCTGAAGCACTGGAATTCTGAGATTTTTGCTTTTCTCCAGTTAGAATCAGGTTGGCTCACAAGCCTGGATTGAACTCACACTAAATTAATAACTTGGATTTAAGTTGACAAGTCGACATTAGGCTGTGGGGTAAGTGGAAACAAAAGGGGTTTTTTTGAATCGCTGCTATTATTCATAAACAATCTTGATAAGTTATAAACTAGAGGTAAGGATATACTTACTCTCCCTAAAATACATGCCCCTCAAAATAATGTCCACTTCTCAAATTCACCACCCAGTGTAAAAAGTAGAAAAGACCAAGTTTTGCCACCATCCCAGGCCAGGAAGATCCACTGTCAATTCTCACGGACAGAAGGAATTTTGGAAACTTCAGTAGATTTTACAGGCCTTCAATGCTGCGTCAGGGGATGGACCAGCCAGCCTGGAGACAGCACAGCACCCCCAGCCTCAGAGTGAGGCCGCCTCCTTTAACTCGCCCTCTTGGCCCAGGTGTCCGTGTTTACACACTCGCTCGCACACACGCACGCACACACGTCCCGTGCCCCCAGGTGTCCTTACTCAGGGGTGCTCGCACCTCCTGCTCACCCCTCTCAGCCCCGCAGGGCTGCTGGACCACAGGTGCCAGCGCAGAGCCTGAGCTGCTTCATTTCCCTGCAGACCAGTAACTTCAAAGAAAAGCAACACAGATTTAAATTTCTTTTAAAATTGTGTTTTTTCAATATTCTCTAATAAAGACCGAGCGAGTGACGTCTGGACGGAGGGTTAGGGCAAGGCTCCCTCTCCTGGCTGCCCTGAACTCCCAGCCCCCACTGTTCTGCATATTTCCATGCGGGCCTGGCTGCCGCCATGGCCAGCCAAGGCAGGAGCCATACATTTTTATCCATTTTTACCCATTTCTCCTAAACTACCCTGTGACCCAGAAACACTGGCTCACCGTCAGGGGGAAGAGCGCAGGTTGGGTTGAACTGGATTGGACAGCACTGGGCCTCGGAGCAGCCTTCCCGTCTGTCCCAGAGCCCTGGCCAGGTCCCGCAGAAAGGTCTTCCAGAGAAACTGGCCTGGGCGGTGCGGGGAAATAGCAGGTTTTTTCCCGATAAAGTGATCAAAGGCTTTGCAAGGCAGAAACAACAACTTCATTTGCGGCCCTGGGCTGCTGGCCCCAGTGCACCCCCACCCCCGACCCTGGCCCGGCCCCCACGTGCTCACGCTGCGTGGAGATTCTGGAGTCGGAAGGCTCTCGACTCACGTTGAGCTAAACCGCCCCACGTTGCTGAGTTTCAGCTTGACCACCCCTGCCGGTTGATTTTATGCATCAGCTGGGCTAGACTACGATGCCCAGGTGTTTGGTCAGAACCAGCTCAGTGGTCGCTGTGAAGGTTATTTTTCGGATGTGACTGGCATTCTGTAAGGGAAGGAAGACCACAGGGCAGGTTTTTTCTGATCCAGCAGACCGGGTAAAGGAGGAGTCAGAGTCCTCAGTGGCTTTTGCAGGTTTTTTTATTTAGATTACCAGGTACAGGGCAGGCAGGGGTGCTGGGGGGTCGGGAGGCTGGCAGGCCTCCCAGCCCCAGAGCAAGTCTTTACTCTGGGCTCTCGGACCCTCTTTTACATTTTTTCTGCTCTTTTTATGGCTCTGTTTCTATCTCGGCTTCCGCTGGTATCCCCATGACGCTGCCCTTAAAAGCCCAGTCTCAGCCCAGGTGAATCCCATCTACCTAGGCCCACACCCCACTCCAGGTGCCGCCATCAGGCCTGCATTCAGGACAAGGATCCATCATCTATCCTGATGGCGGGAGGGCAGAAAAGCCTGACATTTTTCCTTACCCTACACATTCAAACCCAGACTTTGAGTAAAGCAAGTCACACTCCATCAGGAGAGTGGGCCTCTTCCAGTGAACCCAAGAGCTTCAGCGAAAGGCCGGCTGAGGGCCGGGAGCTCTGGCCCTTGCTGGCTGCCCGCCTTTGCACTTGAGGAGCAAAGTAACCTTCCCCTCCAAAGGCCAAGGCCCCACAGTTCACGTAAATGTCTCCTCTTCCTCTCTCTCCCCAGCTCCCACCTGCTCTCCCTTCCCCCTCCCCCGTCCGTTTCTCGCCACACAGTGGACCATTAAATGAGAATCCAAGGGTGATGTGCAGAACTGGGCTTTCTGGGATGTTGTGAAATGGTACAAAAATTGACATTCATAGACCCAGGCAGAGCCCACCCTCCAGTCTGGGCCCCGCAGTGCGGAAAGGTCCAGAGGGAATGGCCAGGCTCCCTGCTGCGTCCTCTGCCCTCTGCTCTCTGCAGCCACCTCACTTCTAACGGGGTCTGCAGCTTTGGCTAAGTACATAGAAGACTTAATCCAGCTTTAGAGTGGATCTTTGGGATGAGGAGATGTCAAATACACAATCCACCTGAAATGCTGCACCACTACAAAAATTAGAGATGGTTTACTACAACTGGATGTCTTCTGAGGACTCCTTTGTCAAGCCCAGAAAGGTCAGTCAGTGAGCAAAAGTGCTAACACAAACCTCCAAATCTCAGAGGGGGCGCCAGGGACACTTGCTTGTCTCTCACCGAGTCCGTTCAGTATTTGCCAGGTCACCTGCCACGTGACCCAGGGACCCGCTTCCTTCCATCTCCTGGCTCTGCCCTAGTCAACTGGGCTTCCACTGGGTGGGCGTGTCCGGGAGCGTGAAAAAGACACACCTGCTTTCTGCCTCAGCCGCAAGGTGGTCCAGACCACTGCTGCTCACACTCTCCTCGCCCAGAGGCCGTGGCCTGGCCCCAATCTAGAAGCGGGACTGGGGCTGGGAAACTGAGTCCCCGGGAGGCAGCTGACCTTTCAGCAAGAGCTCGCCGTGAAGGGAGGCAGGAGAGAGAGTTCGCCCCTCTGCCCGCCACCTAAGCACAGCGTCTACCTGGCCCTGCCTCTACTGCACAGGAAGCCCCAAACCAACGAGCATTTCCGCCAGCGCTGGACGTGTGTCATAGTGTCGTGTCGTCGCTATTACACATCAGTGCAAAAAAGCAGAGGCTGCAGAGGCGCCCGCTCACCCTGTCTGAGCCCGGTGCTGTTCCGTCAGCACACTCCGGCGTGCCCGGGCCGTGAGGCTCATGGTGCCCGGGGAAGTCTTCCCGCCCAGCCAGGACGTGGCATATTGGACAGGAAGCGCCGTTCCAGACCCATCCTCCAGCCCCAAGCGTAATTATGTCTTTGCAGATATTTTTTAATTGAAAGGTCAAGCTCTGCTCAGTGAGCGGAACGGGTCTGGTTTGCATTTGGCCCTGGTCAAAACAGGAAGTCTTAACCCTCTTCTTGAAGTGTGTTCGCTTTTTTTAGCAGCAAATGCGCTGTGGCCACACAATGATTCAACCCTGAGTAATATGTGGACGTTGCTTCGGGTCTTTCTCACGGCCCGGCCGCAGTTCCGCGCCCTCCTGTCCCCGTGGGCTCAGCCAGGACGGAGGGCGGCTCGCCGCGGGCACAGGGGGCGCGGCGGGCCCACCCATCCTTGCCCGCCCCGGCGGCCCCCTTAGCGCCGCCGCTCTGGGTGGGCGCAGCGGGACAGGCCCTGGTGACCCTTGACATCAGCTGCATGGGGAGAGCAGCCGCCAGGTCCGCCGTGTCGGTGGAAGCACCTCTGGTGAGCTCGACCTTCTCTCTCAACTTCCATTTCCTCATCAAAATGCAGCGAATGACTTTACAAAGCGACCTGAAAGAGCAATGATGAAAAGACTCAGGGATTGTGTTTCAACCAAGCACGACTCTGTCCAAAGCACCAACAGGCCCTTGGTGCTCCGGCTTCTTGCAGCCGCGCAGAAGCCGCAGGGAGGGGGCGCTCCCCTGTGCTCAGAGAGGAACCCGAGGGCCCAGGCAGGGCTGCTGGCGGCGAGGAGAGTCTGCAAAGCCCAAGAGGGATCGTTTTATAGCAGCTGCTCTGAGAACGCTCCCGTGCGGGCCCCGCAACTTGTAGGCGCTTGTCCCCCACGGCTCAGGGCTGGATCTCGATGACCCCGGAAACCAAGTCCTCTCTTGCTGACCTGGCCAGGCTTGCCCAGCACATTAGAGGAATTGTGAGCCGGGTGGAAAGAGGCTCTGGGGAAGGCGCGCCTCGCGAGGCTCCCGTGGAACCTGGAGAGATGCTTGAGGCCTGCAGAGCGGGGAGCTCAGGGAGCCGGGGAGCTCAGGCCGGCCGGTGCCCACACCCTGGCGGGAGAGAAGCCCTTGAGGGCGCGGACACGTGCACCAGCTCTCAGCAAACCCCTTCCAAGGCCCTGTTTGTCCACAGGCACCGGGATGCCCCCGCAAGCACCCCAGTACGTCCTGACATGCACCCTTTTAATGGCTCGCATTCCACTCACTGTACTTGTTAGGAGGAAAAGGCTGTCCTAAAGCTGATTCCATACAGGCTTTGTGGACGCCACCCCCACCCCAGGCCAAAGCCAAAGACACTGGGAACTCCAAATCCCATCCCCACCCAAGGGAAGGTGGCTGGGACCTGAGGGTGGGGTTAAGCCGCCAGGTTGGTATAAAGCCAGACACGTGGGCTTTGGAGGGGTTCCCCCATTTTGGCTCTCTGCCAGCTCGCAGCGTCCGGCCAGCTCGGAGAGTGACTTTGGTTTCCAGGTCGTCGGATCGGGTAGGACGCATTAAAGACTTTATTTCCCTATTTTCTCCCTGAGTTGTACATTTTCCTTATTTCCTTTCCTCTTGTAAATAAACCTTTTATTAACCCTTTGGCGTGTGTCTGTAGTAGAGTATTCATAAGTCCCTTTAAAGCGCGCGGGTGAGGACCCACAGCCAGGAACCCGTTTAATATCGGGGCTGCTCTATAACATACTGACACCCTGAAACTATGTGTCTCGACATTTGTGTCTGAATTTCAATTTTCACACATTAGCTGCTGTAAAATGAGGCCGACAGTGGGTGCTGGGGGACGGGGGTGTGGAGTGGGGAGATGCCAGGCCTCCTCCGAGGCCGTCCAAGTCGCTGCCCGGCTTCTTCCTTCTCTCGAGACTCTCAGGCACCTGGGGCTGGAGCTTCCTCCTTGGCCTGGGGGCCAGGGCGGGACAGGGGGTACTCAGAGGTGACAGATGCCACCCAGGCCCCACTCTTCAGTGGGGTGTCAGACCCCACCCCCATCTTTGCTGCAAGTGTCTGAGGCTGGAGCTCTGGGGGCAGGTTTGGAGGGTGCTCACCCAGCTCCTGCAGCAGGAGTGCCTGTGGCCAGAGGCGCCAGGCCCACTTCCCAAGTCCTGCGGGAAAGCCGACCCCACCCCAGGGCCCCTCCTCAACCCACACAAACGTTCTCACCTGAAAATCCACAAGCTTGCTTCAGAGCCAAAGTCAGCAAAACTGTAATTTTTTTGTTTTAAAATAGCTCTGCTCTCTAGAAGTAGAATCGCCCACCGCCTGCCCATACAGGGTGCAGGTGGACATTGGGGCTGTCAGCCCCCCACCTTGTGGGAGAGCAAGCAGGTGTGCAAGGGTGCACAGCCCGTGGGTCTCTGGACCTCAGCTGCGCCTCCCTTCCCCCCACAAGGAGCAGCTCAGTCAGGAAGGACTGCAGCGCTTCTGCCCAGGCCATGGGGGTGCCGGAGCAGGGAGCAAGGAGCGGAAACATCTCCCCGGTGCTCAGGCAAGTTTTGTCAAGGTACAGCTCCATGGAAGCCCCCACCTCCGTAGAGCCAGGGAGGAGAATTTTCAGCTTTAGAGGTGAGAGGAGATATTTGAAATCCCCGATCTGGCCAGACTCCAGTCACTTCTGTCTCTTCAGGTGACAAACGTGAAAGCTCATTTGCTGCGTTTATGCCCCGTCAGCCCAGATCCTGGAGGAGAGAGATTGTGTCAGCCCAGATCCTGGAGGAGAGAGGGCGGTGGCACCTCCTCCCTGAGTGTGTGAAGCTTTAAGTCAAGCAACGGTCAAATAACGTCCCGTCCAAGAAAGCCGTAGAGCCACCAGGGAGAGAACATTAGAACGATGAGGTCTGGGTGGTGTAACCCCCCGCTCAACCCCAACGTCCCCATTTCCACGTCTGTGCACGTTCGTCCTGCGAGACGATTTATTGCAGGGCCCCTCCTTGCTGGGAATGCGCATCCGCCTCAGCGCAGATGGACATCTGTAATAAGGGATTTTTCAGAGCGTAGAGTTGGCATTAATGACAGTAGTGGCGTAAGTCGTGCTCCATTATGCTCAAAAGTCACAAATCATTTTGACAAATCAACAAACAGAAAACACGAATAAAGACTTCTGTGACCCAGTGAGCCCAGCATCATTTCAGTGACTTTAATTCACCAACATGTACCAGCAGGTGACACGCATGAATTTTATGAGTGCAGTAGTTTTACCTGCATTTAATTTTAAATGCATTTTAGCTTTATAAGTGTAGAAAGCTGATTGTTTTATGTGTACATGCATTTACATAGAATTCTATAAAAACTACTTAGTTCAACATAGTAGCGTTTTGAACAGGACTATTGTGGGGTCAGTCACCCCAAAAAAGGTGATCTAGACTTTGTTTTAAAAAAGATTTTATTTGTTTATGCATACAAGAACTGGGGTACAGGCCAGAGTTGTGGGGGGTGAGAGGGTTCACCAGAGACAGAGTGGGGAACAGAACAGGCAGATCTTTTCTGAATGAGCCCAGAGCCGCTTGGTTGGGGAAGGCAAGGCCAGTGGGGAGCAGGAGCCTGGGGAGGTCTATTATCATTACTTCAAGAATGTAGATGGTTTGGGTAGAGAGCCTGGGGGTTCTGAAGGCAGTGAAGAAGCTCTGTCCTGGCCTGAGTCCTCTGCCTTCCCTAATCAAAGAAGAGACATCTAGAATATGGTTTGGGGTCTCACCCAGTTACAGGCTATGTATGTCCTCCCAATCCAAACATCCCATGTTTACTCTCAGAGTGAGGAAGAGCTAACTCCCCTCCTCGTCTGTCATGAAGCCTCCCTAGCTCTGCCTTTGACACCCCTGGTCCTAAAACACAAGATAAATACATCCCTGGGCAGCAGCATTATTCTTTAGAATTTCCAACCATGTAACATTCTCCATACCTTATTAAATTGTTTGCCTTTGCTAACCCAGCTGATGCTGTTTTGATGACTCATGCAGTACAAGAAGAACCCAGAGGGACACAGGGTGATTTCTTTTGACCCCCAACATTCCATGATTTGAATGGGGCTGGGAGGGTGGCAAGCTGCCTGGCATGTGTCCACTAACCATGTGCTGTCCGGTGCTCAGAAACTCACGACCAGGCGCCCATAACCTGAGTTCTGAGGAGAGTCCAGGTGAAACCATTGTAGTGCTTGGAAGGAGCTCTAGTCTCATCACCTGTGGGTGCTGCATGAAAGCAAGAAAGTAACATTTTGTCGGGAACTAAGGCTCTCTCAAAAATTCACTTTAACCACCTCCCTCCATCAGGCAGCACTGTTTATTTTTAGGATAATCCTGAAATATGAATTAAGAAGACAAAGAACAAAAATGAAACTATCAAGCCCCTCTGGAAGGGAAAAATCAAAGTTCCCAAATGAATGTGTGACTTGAAAATATAAACCGTTTCTCCTTCGCTGGCTCCGTCATCCATCTCGGAAAAGGATGTTTTTACAATCAGAGCAGAAATATGACTGGCGCTCCGACATTTACATTTCTTTTTTGCAAAATGAATGCAACTTGTTGGGATTCCAGCAGCGGAGGAAGCAGCAGAAATTGTGGTTACTTTCCAAAGTGAAACTTAAAACCACAATCTCCAGTGCACAAAAGGCGAATGAGTCACCGGGAGAGGCCACTCGTTTGCAAAACTCATTTAAAGCCCTGCTTTTAATGGACTTCCTGCAGCAGTGAAAAGATCCCTGGCATGAGGACAACACCTCGAGGCTCTGACAATTTGGGGCAGGATGGGAGCCCTCAGAGATCTGGGCACAGCCCAGGCCTGCCAGGGCACCCCTTGCGGGCACAGGCAAACTCCCCGCCCAGCAGGACCAGCTCGCCTTGGGGGCCGGGCAGCTGTGCTAAGTGGAGTGACCAGGACACCTTGGGCTTCCCAGCTGCTCACCAGGAGCCAGGCTGTGGCCCAAGCATCCCCCACACCCTCCCCCACCCCACCCCATGCTCCGTAGTCAGCTGATCATGCAGCTCTAGCCAGGCCAGGTTAAAGGTAGGCGTCAGCAGCAGCCTAGGGCATGGCATTGGGACCCCAGGGAGGACCAACCTGAGAGGCTGCATTTCTAACCACCACCCCCCCCCAAGATGGGCGCTGCCAGCCAAGAAGACCATCTGAGATCCACAGATCTAAATGGTGTCGACCAGAACAGACACAGTCACGGGCTGTGCCCCCACCCCGACCCCGGTCAGGGAGTGACGTTGACCTTGGGCTGTGCCCGCTGGGACAAAACAGTCCAAGTTCAAACACTCCTGGCGTGGCTCCAGGCAAGCACCACAGGGAGGGGCCGAGTCCAGTCCAACATGATTTAAAAGGCCATGCTAAGAAACCAGACGAATTGTGCCCTCCAGTGGCCATTTGGGGCCATTAAGTTCCCAGGCAACTGCTGTCAGCTCACTTTCTGGCTCCCTAAGGCACCAGGCTGCAGCCTGGGAGCAGCGACCACCACCCTCCATGGCAAAGAGGCCAGAACAGCAGAGACAGAGATGCCCCCCCAGGACCCCAGCCCCATGGAAGCAGGGCAGTGCCCCCCACATGCTGCATTTACAGAGGGGCTGGATAAGGGGCGATGCCAGTGAGGAAGCTCCGATGCCACATGGATTTTTAACTTTTTAGTGCTTCACCCTCCTCCGCGACTGTTCTCCCACCCCAGGGCTGCAGGAAAGGCTGCTCTGAGGCCCAAGTCCACAGCCACTGACCTTGCGGTCCGTGTTCCTTGGCTTCCATGTGATAAACGCACTTGGGTACTGATGGTTGTGAACTTAGAAAACCAGGGCCTGCAATACTCCCCGATGACACCGGGAGAAATTCAATCTGCTGCTGTCCCTGCCCGAGAGCTGCCTGCACAACCGAGCGGCAACAGCACCGCCTAGTGGTGACACCCGAGCACGAGGCCGGAGCGGCTGGCCCTGGACGCCGTGAAAGCCTTTTTTTAATAGATCAAAGAGGCTGGGTCTGAAATCCCTGATGTTCAACCACAGGAGAGGTTGGATTTGCGTTCGAGATCCACCGTGAGTTCTACAGACGCGCAGGGAAGTGCTTGAGCTTGGGCTTCCCCAGCCTGTGGCCCGGGAGCAACCTGGGAGTTTTGAGGGACCGAATCATTTATTCCAGAAGCATTTAGGCTGACAGGTGAGTCAACAGGTTGTTGATGGTGCACCAGTCAATAGGACACGAGTTTCCAGGTTACCTGGGTGAAGTCATCAAGGGCTGATTTTGATTGGCTCGGATATTGACGAGAACAGCCCAAGCCGCCAGGACACTGGGCAGCAGGCAAGGAAAGCTGCCGGCTGTCACTGTCCCTCCCGGTATATGATCACGTGACTACGTGCTTTCATATCTGCAAGACCTTTCTGGCTGGGGAGGGAGCAGTGAAGCTGTTCCTTAGAGGCAGCAAAGGGCCCACTGGACACCTCTGTATGTAACTGACCCATCCAGAGGGTCACCTCTGTATGTAACTGACCCTCCCAGTCACCCCAGGGCTAGACGCCAGGCAACCCCTCTAGGGACCACCCTATTGCTTAGAAGCCCCTGAAATGGTTGCAGCCGGGGCTAAGCTGGCACCCTCCCTGCCCAGGCCTTCTGGCTCTTCTGCCCTCTGGGCCTCTCTGTGCAGCCGTGCCCCGTTTCTAGGGACTGTGAGAACAAACGTTGCTCTCCTGCATCTCCCCGTGTCTCTCCTGGCCACACCTGACCATCACACACGTACAGAACAGAACAGACGCCCGTGCAACAGCCACTGTGGGGCCTTTCCCAGGAGGCGCTGTGCGCAGTGATGAAGCCTTTGCTGAGTCATGCGCGTCAGGGTGGAGCAGATGCAGGGTGCAGCCCCCTCCTCTCTGCACCCACCTCCCCCTCCCAAGCGTGTACGGAAGCAGGGGATCCTAGCAACGCATGCGGAAAGTTTGGCTCCTTTACTCCAAATGGTGAGCAGTTCATAACCTGAAGGGCTTTGAGTAGAGAATAAAGGAATATGCTGGACATCACACACCAGAAATCAGCAGCCCAGTGACTTAGCAAAAATGACTTAAAATTCACACGCCTGCATCTTTCATCCGTCTCGTTTATTACAGTATTTCCTAGCTTTGCAGCCAGCACAGCACAGTGAAGTATTACAGTGATTTTTATCATTGCACCAGCATAGAGGCTACAGATCAAGAGGTGGAAATCGCGTGTGTATGAAGTGATCATCCAAACCTAACATTGAAAAGGGAATTTTCTCTGAAGGTGCAATCGTTTTCTTCAAAGTACTAAGTATCGCGGATAAACCTTCCTCCGGGCGTCTGTGTTTGGCTCCTCACATGGGATGACCGTCTGGGGACTCGGCAGGGGGGAGCGGTTCATTCCCACGGGGCAAGCTGGACAGGCGCAGTCCCAGCACAGCACGAGCGGGCACGGGCGCTGCGCCTCCTCCCCTCCAGGCAGGTGTGAGAGCCGCAGGGCCTCTCCTGTCTGGACCTGACGCAGACCGAGCGCGCCTTTCCCTGAGGGTCTGAGCCCCACCACTAGAGAGGGACGCTGGGAAGGCACCGGGGAAGCGCCGGCCGTACTCACAGCCCAACGCCAACCAGAGCAGGGAGAAGCGGATAGGCCTCTGCAGGCCCCTGAGCTGAGGTTTCAGTCACCAAGGTCCAAATTCCCTGAAAATACCCTCCTGACGGAACCAACTCACGCAGCCTCCCCAGGCCACTAGTGACTGGGCCCAGAGTAACAAAGGCTCATGACTCTTTGTGATGCCCTCAAAAGGGAAACCACACCAGCGCTTCCAGGCGGCCTGCAGGAGCCGCACGCGGGCCGTGGCCGCGAAAACTGCCCGCAAGGGCCCGCGTGCCCGTCGGCCACAGCAACGCAACGTCTGGGTTTTCTTTCACAGAAAGAGTAAAGTTTCATTCAAACGCTCTGTGTGGCCGCCCATGACCTGACAATGTAAGTAAGCGAGCACAGCCAGTCGACCAGTGGAGTAAAACTCTCTTTAAAAAAATATCACACTTCAAGAAGCAAAATCTCTTACCAAAATAATTGTTTCACTTTCCAAACTGCACTCGCCACAAGCCAGGTCAATAAACAGGTAAGAGAACTGTCTCCTGCGGGCCGAGCGCACGTCACCGGATGACTCCCTGTCCGCATGGCCTCAGTGTGCGTGGGGGAGCTGAGAAGGGAGGTGGCCCTTGCAAGTCCAAAGGCAGGAGCAAGCGGGGGGCGCGCAGAGCCAGGCGCTGCCAACAGCTCCCGGGAGCCTTCTCGGGCACGGGCAGCGGTGACGGGTCTGCCGAGAAGGGGAAGGGAGTGAACAGGATCTACAGAGAATATAATTCCACTTCTTGAAACGGTTTTCTTAACCCGCTGCTGTCTGAGCCCCCGACAGCTCACAGCATCGCATTTGGCACAAGCTCTGGTCCAGTCCGTGTCCTCGGCGCCGCCTCGCTGGACACGGCAGCTGGGCCTGCTGGCCTGACCCGAGCGACGCCTGCCTCGTATTCCCTGCACTGGGAGGCGAGGGCGCGGCAGAGTGGCAGAGAGCCGGGCAAAGCACATTCCAGGAAATAAAATGTCGGCCACCGAAGGCTCAAGGCCCAATGATTCCAGCCTTGAGCCACAAAAACGGGGAAAGGCCAGTGACACAGGTTACCTTTAATCGAAGGGATTAAAGAACTTCTAAAAGTCCGAGCGTTGCGCAAACACTGCAAAGGGACACCTGCAAGGCAGAGGCCCAGCATAGTGGGCTTGGGGTCCCTTCAGAGACCCGAGATTCAGGTCACTGGGCTGCCCCCGCCAGGTGCATGAAGAAGGGGCACAGAATCAGGGAAATGTGCCCCCTACTCTACGCAAAGTCGTGCCCATCATCCTCAGTTAACTGTCATCGCGGGGACCCCTAGCAGCCGCCGCGGCCCGGTGCCCGCGGCCCACCTGGCACATTCACGACCCCCAGGGCTGGAGCAGATGGGGAAGGCAGAGGGCAGCTGGCTTTAAGCCACAACTGAGGAAGACTCTGCACCCCGAGTCCTTTCCCACCAAGTGCACCCCTCACATCTCACTTCAAAATGCCAGCCCTGGGGAGGTGGGGAGGAAGCGCTCCTGAATGCTCTCTGTTCCTCGGCAGATGAGCGCCGCTCCCCAGCAACCAGACCCCAGCCTGCCCTGGGCTGCCCGGTCTTCGCGGGTGTCAGGAGGCTTGGAACGTTTTATGCTGAGGCTGAATGAACATCCTGGTTTTCAAAGGGCGGCAGCGGCTCTCTCCAAAAGGTGAAATTACTGAAGGTATCTGAGCAGGGGAAGTCGGAAGAATGGCTCCTTTTCAGCAACGGGAAGACGTGGTCGACCACTTCACAGAGTCTCCCGTACCTGGAAGGACAACAGAGAACGTCACCGCCTCGGAGGCACAGCCGGACGGTGGGAGCAGGAGTTCCAGCCGCTGTGCTCGGCGTGGAGATAAACCGAGGCAGTGGCCTGTTAACACAACACAGGTGGTTCCAGAACAATCCCTAACTCATCGTCCGGAAGCCCACGAGTGTGCAGAGGAGGGCCGGGGCTGTTCTCAGGTCTGCACAGACCAGGCCGCCTCTCAAACAGCCAGAGCAGGATCTGGCCTGGCAGGGCTGATGGCATCCTGTGGGCAAAGCACCCCCCACCCCCAGCACGCAGGACAAGGACATGCTCCCCTCTGGGAAGCAAGGAGCCCAGAGCAGACAGACACCCTCCAGCCGAGACTCGCCCGCTGCCTGGAGGCCTCACACAGTGACTCAGCAGCTCCTCTGCGGGAAGCCCTCCCGCCCTCCCCCCAGCGCTGGCTCCACGGATGCGAGAACGTGGTCACGTCTCAAACAACATTCGAGGCTTGCAAACCCAACTTGGCGAATCCGAATCTCGGGTTTTCAAATCCCTCCCATTCCACTCGGGAGCAGAATCAAGCACTAGTTTAAACTCCCGACTCAAAGGGGATCTGATTCAACTCAGACGAGTTAAAATACAGATATTCCTTGCAGGAACTAAAGACTAAACTCGCGCAGCAAAGGCCACGGTGGTCACTGGAACCGTGGAACAGCCCGGGATGAAGACGCCAGCCCAGAAGGCCAGAGCCGGCCTCGCCGGCCGCGGGCACTCACGAGGAGATGTTGGTCTTGGCGTGTTCCTGCACGAGCTCGCCCTTGGGGTTGACGGTAAATATTCTGTTCAGAGACACCCCGACTTGCTTGTAGGAGTACACGTCCTGCGGGTGGGGCGAGGCGGTGCGGTGTTAATGAGGGCATGATAAATACACACTACTGGTAGTTCTGAGATGATACAACTCTGCAAAGTTTTCATTAAGCCACAGCTACGCCTCCAAGGAGTCTACACAGAGCGTCTAGGGACAGGAAACACAGGCCTCAGCCCTGCCAGCCTCAGCACGCTCCTGATCGGGGACTGCGGGGGGAGATAGCCCACCCACCCCCTCAATCCTCACACCTGAAGGCCACTCTCGAGCCCTTTTTTCTCAGGCGTGATTTAAAAAACTGGGAGCCTTTTTTTTTCCCACTGGGAAATTAGGACCCGATTGTAATCTCGGGGATGCTGAACCTTCCAGAAAATGTGGCAAGTCCACATGTGATCTGGACGTGTTCCCCCCACAACATGAAACACCCGTGAGCACGTGAGGGGCAGGTTCCACCGCCGGGGCGCAGGGGGTTAGCCTTCCCCACACCCTGGCCCAGGCCCAGGCCCACTCACTTTGCAAGTAATTCAGGCCTTGACGCTTGCAGCCCCACCTGTCAAGCTTCTAACTGAAACCCACTAATCCACCTGCAAACCAGAGACCATGAAATGGTGGACCATGCGGTGAGACGCAGGCCAAAGACACCCCACCCGCCATTTCTTGTAGGGAGAGTCTGGCCTCCAGCCCCCGCCCCGGCCGCTGTCAGGAAAGGCATTTCAGCAGCTCTTAGGACCCCATTGGCTACTTACAGCAGGGCGGTTTCCAAAAGCAGCATAAAAGGGCTCTGTATTTGGGAAAAACAGGTTTTTGATGTCGGTCAGACACTGGACTTTAAACTTTTCTGGCTTCTTTTCAATCACTTCTCTGTTAAACAAACAAACAAATAAATAAAGGATCAGCTTGAGCAGAGAGTCTTCAGAACCATCAAACTGCCTGGGACTGTCAGAGATGCAGGATCCCTAAGAACACAGCTGAGGCCTCAAAGGTTAAGAAAGTGGAAGCCCCAGGAAGGCACCGGACAGAAAGCAAATCCACTTTCAAGTCTCCCTTCAAAGCAAACTCTAGGGACGGATGATGTCACCCCAGAGTGCCAGTCGCCCACGGAATGAAGACTCCAAAACAGCTCTCAGCTGCTATGTGAGGCACGCGTGGCCTCCAAGCCAAAGCAGAGAAGAGGAGAGAAGCAGGAACATAGCATCGGTCTCCTAGAGCATGTAAGTGCAGACACATCAGCCCATGCGGACGTGCAAGCCTAGTGCAGTGAGGCCTCACTGTCTTGGCCCAGGAAGGCAAGAATAACTTCAGGTTTAAACTCTTTGTGTAATACAACACACAAGCAGACAAGAGGAGGAGAAATATCGTTCCAAAATACACAGACAGGGCGTTGGGGACAATTCAACATCTAATCAAGACAGAACCCAGGAAGAGAAGGGAAGGCTCAGGACCAGAGCAGACGCCCTAGGAAGAGGAGGGAACGCAGGCGCGCCCTGAAGAGAGACAAGCACAAAGAAGGCGTGCTGACTGGCGTGGAAGGAAAACACCTGTCATTTTTCACCAAAAAAAATTACCATCTACATAAAAAAGAGGATCTGCATAAATTATGATTATTATAGGCAATAACGTCACCAGTTCCAAAATCAAACTAAATGAACGTGCCCCCCACAAAAAAATCAGTGTTCAAAATGCAACTGTATTTTCATGCACTAGAAACAAATAGGTATAGAATGTAATTCTGTAAATCAAATTTTAAAACTCCGAATCCGAGGAGTAAGCCTGAAAGATGTGCCAGACCTTGGAAAAAACTATAAAACTCCACTGAAACCTATTAGGGGAGACCTAAATAAACGAAGAAATGTACCACATAACTGAGTGGGAAGGATCGATAATATAATGAGAGAGTCGTTCTTCCTGTAAGTTGATCTACAGATTCCCTGGAATCTCAGTTAAACTCTCAAAAGGTTTTCACGTTTTTATGGAATGTGATTCCAGCAGCTAAGCAGGCGCGCAAGGCCACCAGGTGCAGCACAGTCACAACACAGGGCTCATGACTCAGGCGGAGAGAGTGGCCTTTTCAGCAAAATGGTGCCAGGAAAAAACTCAGAAGAAGACCCGGACCCCTTCCATAGGCAACAACCAGTTCCTGGCAGGGTACAGACCTAAGTGGGACGGGCAGCGCCTTCAGGTAAGAGGCAGGAGTCAGCCACAGCCAGGAGGCTCATTAGCACACCAAAAGCACAAGCTACACAGAGGAGGTGATGATCAACAGCCAGAAAGTAGGGAAATTTGTTTATCAAGACCACATACTGGGGGAAAATGCAGCATTCACGAAAGAGGCTGGGTACACAGGATACAGAGCACAAGTCATGACGGGCATGGCCAATAAACAGGTGAAAAGGGATATTTCATACCCAGCAGACTGACAAAAATGTAAACAGCAGAAAGCCTGTGGGCAAGAAAGCAGAACCAGCCAGACACTAATCCTCTGCCGGTGTGTGATCGATTGATTCGACTGCTTTTGAGAAGAGCTTGGAAAGGCCTAATAAAGCTGGGTGTATGCCTGCTCTGTGGCCCCACAATTTCACTCCTCAGTCCCTACAGTAAGGCCTCTGTTAACATGACCTCGACCGTAAACAAAACAAGCTAGAACGAAGCAGGTCCTGGGACAAGCTGTTGAGTTCAACTCCGGCTGGAGTTCTTTTCTCATAAAGGTTCCAGGGAAGTGAACATCATGGGGTCCAGGCAGAGAGGGGGATGGCTACGGGTAGGGATGGGGCTTGGGGTCATGTGACCCAGCCTGGGTTCCAGATTAGAAGAAATGCAAGTGGCTTCCGGGAATTTGGCTTCTGGGAGTTGTCAAGGTGGGGCAGGAGGGAGGATGGGGCAGGCACCCACAGGTGCCCAGAGCAGGGGACAAGGAAACAGCTAGGGAGCGAATTCTAGACAAGGAGAGAAAGGAGACCCAAGAGAAGCCCAGCGCACGAAGGCGGGTGAGTCTGGACTCAATCCCAAGAGCCGAGAGGTGGCAAGGACAGGCTGCGGGGGTCGGGGGGCAGGCTTTGAAGTCCACTGTGGACAGGAGCGGGGAGGGGCTGTTCCTGCACAGTTTCAGGCAGGAGGTGAGAGGGCCTGGGGCAAGGTACCTGTGCAGGGCAGAGAAGAGGCTGCTGGGGCTCAGCAGCAGCGGCCCCTGGGGCAGCACAGTGCCCCTCTCGTTGACCCAGTGCAAATAGCCCCTCGTCATGTCCGCCATCCCGATGGCACGCGCTGAGCAGTAGAGGAACTTATATCCATTTCTGCAAAGAAACAAAATGCTCATGTTGCGTGGCATCAGGAGACGGCTTGTGTTGCATTCACAAACCCCCATCTCTGCGCTGCCGCGAGTACACGTCCAATGTCCAAAAATCCTATTTTCAATTGAGGAACAAGCCACGGTGCATTTCACAGCACCTTCACAGTCCCCCACTTCGCTGATCCTCAGGGGACACCGCTGGGTCGGTATCTAGTCCTGGCTTTACCCCCAACCCCGCCCCGCCCACACTCCCCACACCCGGTGCGGGCTGAGGGCCGCCAGCCACATGGGCACCTGCCAGGGGCATCCTACCCCCACGCATGCACCCTCTCCCCTGGGAAATCCCTGGGGGCGTATAAATACAAGCAAACCTCTCTCATCGCCTCCTAAAGACCAACCGCCACCAAAAAACAAAACAGAACCACCCCCCAGAGGAGTCACTGCTCCAGATCAAATCCCATCTCTGCTCCCCTTTGTAGCAAATTCCCCCAAAGAGCCTGCAGGGGCTCCACGTTTACCATCCTCTCTGCAGCCCTCCCCAGGCCCAGTCTGCTCCCCTCTCTCCGACGCTGCTCATGCCCACAGCTTCAGTCCCTCTGAGCCAAACATCAAAGAAAAGGGCCAGGGGGTGTTCTCTGCAAAGCCACACAAGTTTTCCAAGGAGGTACCTTTTCTAGAAATATCCGAGACACACAATTCCAGACCCAAAGAAACAGCAAATGTCTTCCCCACGTGACAGACAGCAAGGACAGAAATGGATTTATAGTCCAAAAACCAGAATGAATCAGCCTGAGTAGCCTGACCCAGAGGGTCTCTTCCAACCAAAAAGTAGCTGCAATTTTTAGGGCCCTGGGAGTGGGGCGGCTCATCGGCAGATGAACCCTTTTAAATGAAAGGTCAGCTGTGGGGCGAGGGGTCTGCACCTCACTGTCGAGAAGCACAGAGTGGGTGGGCCTTGGCAGGGGCCATTCAGAGACACTGATCACGCCCCAGGACGCACTCTCTGCCCCCCACCCAGCAATTCTGCTTCTGGGAATCAACTGCCTGCAGGCCCCGGTCGGGGCATCTTCCCCACCCTGCTAGATGCTCATTCTAGGGAACAGACTCTAGAGTCAAGTGCTTCCTGTGTCCCTGCTGGAAACAGTGAGAAGGCTGGCAACTGCCAGGGGCACCAGGGAGGTGGCTTATTCCCATCACAGGCGTTTCTTTAAAATGGGGAACGCTTCCCGCCTGCAGGTGCGCCCGCACAGGCCCTGCCGAGCCCACCATGTTGTTCCAGGGCCCGAGTGTGGGCTGCCAAGGCTCGCAGGGCCAGCTCTGTGGGTACTGCCTGAAGCCGCGCCGACGGGCCTGATCAGGCTTCGGTATCTTCACCTGAGTACCCGCCCTCCTCAGTGTGGGCAGAGCCTCAGCCCCGCCCCTGATGCTGACGATTTTCCACTCGCCTTTCACCTCTCTTCTCCGCCCTTTGGCATTGAGCTCAGGCTTGAAGCGGGCTGGACGCCCCACCGCCACCCCCAAGGACACCCTGGGTCACAGCGACCCCCAGGGCAGAGATGTCCACACACCAGTGGGGGGCGGAAGGGGCTGGTACTTACTGGCTTACTTTGTGGTACAGCTTGGCAATGCCCTGGTGGGTCCAGTCCTTCCCGAGGGTGGGCAAAATGTGGCCAAGAGTATCTGATCTAAACAAAGACAGAAACGGGAAGCGTGGCATGAAGAGGATATCGCCCAGCAAGATGCCCATTCCCACTCACAGCACCATCAGTGCCTAACACAAAACACTGCAGGGGAGACCCACGACTTGCTTTCTGGACAGAAAGCCCCAAACTCAAGAGTGGGGCTACACGGGGAGGGACACGGCGGCCCTCGAGAGGGTGCCATGGCTCACGCAACGGGCTAAGCCCAAGTGCTGGGCCCTGAGACAGGCATAGGGAGGACCCCGCCCGAGTAGCAGAGCCAGGGGCCGATGCCCTGTCCGCCCAGAGGTGGAATCATCAGGCCCGGGGCCAGGGGTGGGAGCCAGCGGCCCACCTGGTGATGGTGCCATCGATGTCAGAGATGACCACCTTGTCGTCCCAGTTCCACAGGTAGATGGTGCCCTCGCAGCGACACGTGCCTTGGTACTGCGTCGTGACGCTGAAGACCACGTCATTCGGGCCGTTCTTCAACTTGAGGCTTTTCTGAAAGACAAGACCACGTGTCTGGCTGAGGGGCTGGGGGCTCGTGTGGCCTCCATGCCAGAGGCCGGGTTCAGATCACTTGTTCAGTGCACACGTCACGGTCTTGCTTCCCTGCCCTGCTCCGGGGGACAGTTCTTCTAGGGTCGGGGCACCTGCACCCGGCTCTCCTCGAGGCCTGCCTGCAATGCTGCAGCCCCCAGTGCGGGTTCCATGTGCCCAGCCTGCCCCTGAGTTTCCGGGGGGACTGCTCAGGTAGGTGACATGATGGCTCTAGGACTTGGTGTGAATAATCAGCCCCCCTTGCCGCGTCTGTGACCAGGAGGCAGGTTGAAGCCGAGCATGAAAAAAATGCTTCCCTCGACAACCAAGTTCTTTAGGGTTAAGGCAGACACCGACTGTGGTCAGGACACACCTCAGACCCAGAAGCACACGGTCTGGGCGCCGGGAAACCAGGGCCGATTCAGAAGCAACCTCCCCTGTTGGCGCACCTGACTCTGCAGTGAGCCCCTGGTGCAGGCCAGCGGGCTGCCTGACTGGGGGGGCCCCACCCTGGTTGGAGCTGTGTCGCACAGCCACAGGGCAAGTGGCCCTCTCCGCCCCCCACACACACCCCCGCCCCAGCAGGCAGCGCTGATGGCTGAGCGGGGTCAGCAGGTCTGATGTCTGCAGGAAACAGCCAGACCCGGCTCCCCGCTGGTGAGGGTGGGAACCCCTAAGAGCGGGGCTGCCTGCTCGCTGCCTCAGGACATGGGGTCCACAGGGGAGGGCGGAACTCAAACTGGTAGGAAAGACTCCACACCCCGCACAATTGCTTCACTTCCCCCCAGTGGGTGAGGCGCTGAGCGACACATCTCTGCAAGTGAGACGTGGGCTGCTGCTCCATCACGTCTCGGGACAAGTGCCACTGAGCAGAGCAGGAGCCTCCGGGCCGCGTCAGGACCACGGCGCCGAGGAGCCAGGGTTCTGGCCCACAAGGTCGGGGCCAGGTACAAACATGGGCACCAAGAGGAGGGGCCCAAGGTGGCCAGTGCACCGGGATAGACAAGGTACAGGTGGGAGCCCTGAGATCAGGGGCACCTGCAACCCGCCCTGGGCCGCGCCACTCACCAGCTGCTCTGAAGTGAGGCGGAGGGTCTTCTTGTAGCTGACATTCGACAACAGAGGGAGGTGGCTGGTGCTGGACGGCTTGGCGGCGGCATGTTCCTCGTCGCTGGAGGATGATTCATGCTTGATTCTGGAACACACGGTGATGTATTGCCAATTAGGAAATGCATCTGGCTGGCCATTAAAAATGCATTAGCGGGGAATCAATGGCGGAGCCGACGGGGTCTCTCCCAGATCCGTCTCTTGGGTCCTTTACCATTCGCGGGACATTTATCAATGAACTGGCTGGCGCGGCGCGGGCGCCTGCATCATGCACCCCGGCTGCCTCCCCCGGGCACGAGCCTGCTGACGCTGACGTCACTCCATGTGGAGCCAGGAAGCTCCTGGTCCTCCCTCCAGGCAGGGTGCTCACACAGGAGCCCTGCCAGCCCCGCCTCCGTGTGCCGGCCAAGCCCCAGGTATCCCCGTCCGGTCTCCATGTCTACCTTCCGGACACACGAGTCCACAGAACTGGGGTGCCCTAGGACGTGCGAGCAGGGGATGGGGAACCAGTGCGGACAAGGAAGGTCCCCATGATCCCCCCCATGCCAGCTGCCCCAGGAGCAGGGACTATACCCTATTTGCCAAAAGGAACCCACGGGCCAGAGCTCCTGACTCTTCTAGACTTTTCTGTCAGGTGAGGGACTAGGATGCAGGTGGATGCAAGTCATTTCCCTAAAAAGCTCCTCAAAAGCTCATCAGTAACTCATTGTTCCTGCCATTAGCGTCCTGCTAAGACACCTCCCCCCACCTGGCTGCATTAGCTCTGCTTCCTGAGACCATTAACTTTAAAAACATCTTGTGAAATGTTAATAAACATTTGTGAGGCTAAATGGAAAAGGCATGTGGCCCCCAGGCAGGTTGGCCCACGCTTCCCGCACAGCTGGCCACAGGGCGCGCCCTCTGGCAGTGACCGCAGGGGCACCGCCTCTCACCTCAGCCAGCTCCCAGCGGCCCATCCTCTCTCCTGCGTTCCAGTCCTTCAGCTGTTCTCCCACCAACCTACTGCTTCCCTGGCCCCCATGCTCACCCCAGAGCAGTCCCCACAGTGCAGCCTGTCCCCACGCGGGGAGACGGGGAAGATGCCATGAGCACCCGCTGCTCCCCGGCCGTCCTCACCACCTCCACCTCCAACGCGGTGACCTGGCTCTTTCTCGTGGAGAGCAGCTGCCCTCCCAAAGCACCGGCTCCAGGGCTCAGCTCCTGGGATGCAGGGGTGGAGGGGAGCCGTGGGAGTTCATGCCCCCAGTGCTTACTCGCCAGAAGGGTGCACACAGCAAGCAAGCTCGACCCCAGGGAAGCGGGGGAGGCCCCAGAGCAGCAGCCAGCCCGGGAGCTGCACAGAACAATCTGGGCCAGAGGCACAGGCGTGGCCGTCGCCAGGACATGCCTGGTGACTCCGGTGTGAGAACAGGGACGTGGCGGGGGTGTGGGGGGCAGCACACAGGATCGGGGCTGGCGTGTGGCGGCCCAGCCACGAGTGGGTGGACCCACGTCCACGACATTGTGGGCAGCCACCAGGCAGAGTGGAGATGACGCAAGGTCTCTCCGGCGCCATCTCTCAGGGCCCCAGAACCCCAGGGACATGGGGCTGAGCCGCACAGGAACCCCAGGCTGTCTTACTTTGGTCACATCCCTCTTTCCTTCCTGCCCTGCTCTCCAATGTTCCACAGCAGCGGAACCACCCGCATCGGCCCACCAAGACATTCAGGGTACAGGCAGATAACCAGACCGGGAGGCCTGGGGCCTGAAAAGCTACCCAGCCTCCTCCTGGGCCTCTGTGGCTCGTCTGTTACAGGACACGTCCGACAAAAGTCCCTTCCGGTTCTGACCCTGCAGATCTTATGATCTTCTGAACCGACAACCCAAGCTCTTCAGACAGGTGGTGGACCAAGTTCCGGAGCCCATCCAGTGGGCACCCCTGGGTGGGAACCCAGGAGATGAGATCCCAGGCCCCCCTGCCTTAGGGTGTTCATGTTCCAACCAGACGGTCTGGATGGGGAACGAGACCCCAGCGCCGACGAGAGCTCTAGTGACAACAGACTGACGTGCGCCGCTGCCAGTGGGCGCGGAAAGCGAGGCTGAGAGCTGCCACTTCCATCTGCTCTTCTAGAGACGCGCGCTCTGGGGCCTTGCAGCGCGCCACGCTTGACGGCGGACGGCAAGGGAAACACACACCAGGCTGCCCGGGAGCTGCACCGTCGGCTGCCACAGTCCCGGCGGGCATGGGGCAGGCCCACGGTCACCTGGGGATTCTGTACCCCCTTGTGCCTATAGGGATCACAGGTCACTCACTCCACAGCGTCTGCAAGAAGCAACAAAGCAAAGAAAGGGGCGCGTGCAGGCACATGCGACCAGGCGCCAGGAACCTCTAGGGGAGCACCCGTCTCCGCACAGGGTTTCCCACCTGTGCTCGAAGAGCTTAGGGTGCCAAGCTGTTTGCTGCATTGGGAGACTTCAGGGACGGGTCTGTCAATCAAGCCTGTCAATTAGGAAAACACTCCAAGAGCTTTTTTTAAATTCAGCTGCGTGGCTCTAATTAGGAGACTAGAGCCGGAGATGCCAGCGAAAGGAAACGATTTGCATTTCTCAAAGAGAACATCGGGCTGACACGCCTCAAAATCCCCATCCCTTCCACAAGAGTCCCTCCGGCAAAGAAGGGCGGCGTGGCTCGTTTAGAACAGTGAACGAGCCAGTTCATCTCACTGGAAAAGGCGCTGCAGGTAACCTTGGCACCGGAGAGCGTCAGGTATTCGGAAAATCCAGCACGCGTCCAACACACCCAGCTTGTCCCAACACAGGGAGCAGCGCAGAAGTGTCCCTGCTGCCCCCACCAGCGCCCTCCGGTCCTGCTGGACAGCGGGAGAATCAGCCATGGGGCCACATCCCATGACGGTGGCATCACAGTCCACCCCGAGCCTCGGGGAGCCGCGAGCCCAGGTCTGCCAGGCCCACAACTGGCAGCTCCAGGCTGAACTGGGCAGACATCCGAGTCTGGTCACCTCTCGGAGACCACTTTAAAGGCTTTGAGGCGGCCCGTGTCCCCCCGGCGCAGGGCATCCACCCTGACCACTCTGCTCTCCTCCCGGCTCCTGTTGTGAGGATTCCAGGAGCCCACACCGTGAGCCGGCAGCAGTCCCAGCCCTGTCTCACAGACGCAGGAGGGGACACCGACAGGCTGAAGGATCCGCCCGTGGTGCGCAGGCACTGACCCTCCTGCTCTCGCCTCCAGCGCAGGCCACCTCTGGTGTCTGCAGCTCGTGGCCAGGACGGGCGGCTCCTCTGCGGAAGCTGAGGAGAGCCGGTGGTGCCAGTGTAGCCACCTTCAGTTTCTTAGGACAGACGGGGGCGCCTCTGCCGTGACCCCCTGGTGGTCTCGGCCTCTCCTGTGCAGCCTCCCCCAGCTGCCCTGGGAGGGAACCTCCGCCTGCTCCTTTGCTCAGATGAGATGCGGCCTCTGTCCAGAGCCTGGGCTCCAGAGCACACCATGCACAGCAACACCCAAGGGCTCCTGCCAGCTGTCTACAGGCACCGACGGAGGATGGCACGCGCTCCCAGCCTGGGCACAGGTGGACTCACCTGCCGCTCCCTTCCAAGCTCAAAGTCAAACTCAACTCCAGAGGGAAAGTATCCCACCAGGCCGGGGAGCCCTCCCCGGAAGATGAGCCGAGACAAGGGTGAAGCTGGAATGTGACACACGAGCTGCCACCTTGGCTCCCCTCCGTGCCAGTCGCTGGGGTCTGCTGGGAGAGCAGAGGTGGGGTCCTCGGCACCACAGCCAGCGACGGCAGAAGTCATCCAGAGGCATCGGTGAAGACGGCGTCACCTGCTCCCGCACACTCCTCCACAGAGAGCCTAAGAAATCTGTGTCCTGCCTGCCATCACATGGGTTCTATTCTAACGCGTTCTAGAAATAAAATAGTTTAAGACCAGGAGCTGAAGGCTCCCAGTCTCAGTCTCTGCTATGGGTCAACAATCTCCTGGGAAGATCTCATAGAAGCAGGAGCTGTGGCCACTGGACCTCCAGGACACAAAGACAGCTGACCTCGCGTCCCGCCATGGGCCCTGTCCGCGTTCTGTCAACCGAGGAAGAAAAGGACAAGCGCGAGGCGAGGACAGGGTCCACATGCAGAGTCACCACGGTAACTGGGGGTGACAGCATCGCCCTGAGAGTTGCCTCAAATCCAGCACCAACAGTTTAACCTGGAGGTGGGACGCTGCTAATGCCCATCGTGCCACCCAAATCGAAATTCTCAGCGCCAAGGACACGGGAACCCGCAGCAACTCTGAGGGACGTATCAACGTAAGTCTTAGACGTATTTAAATGGCAGAGAGGGCACACTCTTCCAGAAAAGACACTTGGGCCACGTCTCTGGGATGGCATTGCTTATCGCGACTGCTTCACGGCTGTCAGTACAATCACGGCCTCTATGGGGAGAACCGGGCATGCGCCCTCCAGTGATTCTTTGTGGTCATGGAAGGTTGCCGAGTGTGGCCACATGACCTGGGTGGGCTCGCCCGCCACACACCCAGGCTGTGTGCTGCAGCCCCCGCATGTGCACAGCCCCTCGCCCAACAACGCTGACCCCCTCACAATGGCGCAGCCTCCCGTGTGCTAAGGGCGCCGAGCACCAAGCCCCGGAGGCGCCCCAGCCTTGCGGCCACGCACGCTGCTGCCTGACGACGGCTCCGGGCCGGGCAGGCAGCCCAGGGAGCAGCTGCTTCCCTCCGACGGGGCATGCCAACGTGCGCAGGACACTGAATAAAGGACAGAGCCAGGGCTGGAAGCCGGGTCCACCTGGGTCAATGGCCTGTGCTGTGTGGGGACCCCTGAGCACGCGCTGACCCTGGACAGCAGCAGCCCACCCCAGAGGACTCAGCGTACCTGGTGGCCAAGCTCAGCTGCGCCGGCTGCTCCCCGGTGCTGTGGCTCTTCCCAGCCAAGCCCTGCTCCGGCTTACTTTCCTGGGGGGAGAGGAGAGCGCGTCAGGGGCGCGCGTGCCCAGGAGGGGTCTGCACCAAGGGCTGTGCTGGGCCAGGCCTGCAGGAGCCCCGTCCCCGACACACAGCCCCAGGGAGCCGGGTCCTGGTTACTCCTCTGCTTAGGACAACACAATGAAGCTGAGAAATACATCTGACAGAAACAAGTCTGCCTTCCGTAAGTGTTTGTGGCAGCCAACCAAAGCTCGTCATCGCTGTAGCTCACGCAGACGCTGATCCGGGCTGCCTGGATACCCAAGGGCTTTCAAAATATTTTCTTATAATTGCTGATAGAAATGCTTGAAAACATTTTCACACCATATTTTGCTTGGGGAAAACGTGGACGCGTTCTCTCTTCTTCAATGCCGCATACGCTTAACAGGAAGCCCTGCTCTGACGTACTAGAAGGAGCGCGCCGGGCCTCTAAGAGACCTGGGCTGTCAGGTCTCTGGTTCGGGAATCATGGCCAAGTCGCAGGACCTTGCAGAGGCCAGTGGTCACCACGTGGCACAGAAACAAAGCCAGACACCTGAGGGTGGGGGGGGGCGGGGAGGGAACCTCGGGGTCAGTCACCCGGCCCAGACCAGACGACAGAGGCAAACATCTACAATGACGTCTCATCGTTTGTGACCGTCCTGCCAGGAGGCATGTTCATGTTCTCCGCTGTAGAATGTTAATAAAGAAAATGAGTGATATGAACCGTGCAATTGTGAGACCACCCTAACATTTGGTAAGGAGAGGCCATTCTCAAATACTCTGGCTTTTGATAAGCACGCAAATATCCAGTAATTTTTTATCTATTTACTGAGGCAAGTAAGCAACCACTGTCAATAATTCTCTGCCAGGCTAGTTCAAAGGATCTACACCTACGTCTGTATCTGAAATCTGTACGCGTTAGTTTCCTTGGAAAGTATTTACTTTCCTAACGGGGCCTTATTTCATGCCGACTTCCCTCTCAATTCACACAGTGAGAATGTGGAGACCCCATGATAAATCAGCTCTCCAGTAAGGGAACCAGACTGATGTCCTAAGTTCTCTTAAAGGAAAGCTTACCTGTCCATACCCCTTGGAAATAAAACTGAGGCATATGAACGGAAAATGTCAAAGAACAAGTGGGTCTTGACAAAAGCCCACACTTTTTCCCTTTGAACTAACAGCAGAAATAAAAGGAGCTTGCTGGGGTTTCATTACTTTTATAACAATCTTCACTCTTGTGGAGTTTCTTCATACACATTCCCAAGTAATCAGTATTCCCTCAAAAGTAGGGCTGAACCCCCCACTCTGGGTCCAGCCTGGGCACCAGGGATACCACAGGGATTAAAGACCCACGTGGAGCTTAGGAGCTGGAGAAAAAGAGATGCTAATCAAAGAGCTGCCCTAGTAATTGCAGGCCTGCGAACAGAACAGACAGCAGCCAGCCAGGCAAGGCCTTTGGAGTTGCTGTCTAGTTAAGAGGGGAGAGATAAAGGAGCACTAAGAAGAGCATGTAGCGAAGGGAGCATATGCAAAGGTCCTGGGGTAGAATGTACTATCAGCCAGTGGAGCTAAAGCCCAGAGAGCCAGGAGAAAGGCAGAAGGTGAGGCTACCAGGTGAGATGGGGGAGGATCCACAAGTCCTGCAGATCAGGGGCAAGTCATCAGTCTTGACTATCATAACAGCCCTGCACACCCACTAGAGGGCTAACACCTTTTAGCAGGCAGTGACATGACAGGAACAGGTATGCAAGCAGACCGAGGTAACTAGAGAATGAAGAAAAGGCAAGAATAGCTACACACAGGATCTGGGGAGCTGATACCCTGGATTTGTGGCCTGGAGCTGGGGAGAAATGAGTAAATCTGAGAGCCACTAAGGGTGCTAACTTGACAGGTCTCCGTGACGCGTTGGATGCGAGGGCTGAGGAAAATGGAAGGCTCCGGCCACGGATGGGTAGTGACCTCATCCCCTGATGATGGTCCAGTGAAGGAGAAACTCAGAGAAGAGCGGAGCTCAGTTCCAGACGGGAGGAGTGGGAAGCGCCTGACGCATCCCCAAGGCCACGGCTGCCGACTGGGCTGCTTGATAAACGGGCGCAGAGCCCAGAACAATGTCTGGTCCCAGAACAATGTCTGGTCTGAAAACAAGCGACACATGGGGCTGCCTGGGTAGGGTGCGGGGCCAAGGCAGAAGAGGAAGCCCAGAGACAACCTGAAGGACCCCTTTATGGGGGGGGTCAGACCCCTGGGGACCCCTTATGGGGGTCAGAAGAGCCCTCATGGAAACAAAGTCAGGTGGCATAGCGGCACGGTGCCAGACATAGAAAGTGCTCGAAACGTCAACCAAGATCTTAAAAAAACGGCATTTCCGGAAATGGAAACCAAGGCCTCGCACAGCCAGGGGAGCCACATGAATGAAATAATGAGCACGACTCGCGCAGAAGCCCATGCTCAGGGGGCAGGGCTGGCAGCTGGCCCCCGCAGGCCACGCCTGCCGGGCTCCTCCCCACGCCCAGCGTTCTGCTCAAGGCAGAGCTGGCTCCCGAGGGCGCAGCCTCCTGACGTCAGGGCAGGAACACCAAGGCCCCTGCCCAAGCCCGCAAGTGCCGGGCCTTCCCGTGCCCCAGGCTTACCTCTTTGATTGTGGTATTTCTTCCCCTCCATGAAAACCACCATCTTCCTCCCTTTTTGGGCATCTTATCCCTCATGATAGATTCCACAGTGGCCTGTTTTAAATGGATGGCAACATAAATAATGGAACCAAAAAAAGATCAACTCAGCACATTCAAACCAAAAGAAGCACACGTGCAAATTAAAGTAAGGTCCAAAAGAAAAGAGACTCGGAGAAAACACAACATACGATTTGTGAATTAAAAATTTTCGAGAAGCAAAACCTAATGGCGTCCAAAATGACATAAAGGTAACTTATGCATGAAGACTTAAGAAGATGTCAAAAGAAGAAACAAATAACAAATAAAAAAAAAACCACAACAACAACAAAAGAAAAAGAAAGCATTGAAAAAATCATTAGTGATTAGTAAGACCAAAGCTTTTCAAATTAAAGTGACTTACTGGTAACGACATTGTTACTCTCAATATGATGACAATAAAATAAAACATGAAGTCATTAATATAAAGTATAAGGTAAAACGACCTTAAACAAAAGGTAAAAACGCACAGGATCTTTTCAGTAAATATAAATTTCCAATTATTGACAAAATGAACGATAAAAGCATTTGATTTAAAATCTCAACTATTAAAAAGAAAAGGCGTCGTCTTGCCCAAATCCATGAACGTTTGATGGAGGAGGGAGGTGATTACATCTGGGTCACAGTTTTCTAAGTCTTTCCAAAGAACAAAATATCTATCTGCAGGCTGATTCCAGTCCCAAGGTAAGTGTTACCTACTTCCCACCCCTGTTTGCAGAAATAACAGGCAGTTAACACCTCAGGCAGTAATGAAAGCAAGCTGACGCCTTCCCACCAAGCAGGTAAGTGGAAACATATGTTGCAGGTAAGTGGCAACATAAATAACCCCCATATTCAGCCTGAATGGTGCTTCTCTCTCTTTTTTTTTTAAAGATTTATTTATTTACGCATACAAGAACTGGGGCACAGGCCAGAGGTGTGGGGTGGGAGGGTGAGAGGATTCACCAGAGACAGAGTGGGGAGCAGAACAGGCAGATTGACCGAAGTACACTGAGGGGAGCAGCGGGGAGACAGGAGAGTCTGCTGCGCCAGTGGGTAGCTCCCTGCCCGGGGATCGAACTCGTGCTGCAGAGGCTGCGGGCAGCTTCATAACCCAGTTGCATCTTAACCCTTGCGCCACCCCCCTGAACGGCGCTTCTCTTTACCACTGAAAAGCATCCCTGACCAGCTGAACCCACCTAGTGAACAGGACCGTCCCTACAGATGACACCACCCCGTCCCTGCTTTCATCCGCAGACCTAACAAAATCCCATTTTAAAAAAAAAAAAAAAAAAACTAATAGGCCTCACAAGGGGATTTAACTTTCACATGAAAAACAAAATAGTCAGAAGAGCAGTCGGGACACAGCCTCGGCGCGTATTAAGACACAAACTGTGAAAGCGACAGTAATCAAAAGCATGTAGGGCTGGGCAGGCGCCAAGGTGCAGGAGAAGCCCAAGTGCAGGAAAAATCCAGAATCCCAGGAAACATCCTAGGTGACAGGCGTGATGCTTCCAGGCCGGGACGGGTCGGGATCTCTAGGGAGCCACACAGCCTGCCGGGGCCTCCTGGGCACGTCACCCCCTCTCCTTCTGGCCAACAGATCCAATCCCCTGGGCAGGGCTCAGCCTGCGACCCGGTCAGGAAGGCGGGCTCGACTCCACAGCACGGGCCTCGGTGGGTCGCCACCACCTGTCCTGGCGGGGTCTGGCCAGCAGCTGGTTCGGCAGCGATTCTGTGGCCAGGTGTGGCCAGGCGCCTGTGAGGAGCCGGCCCTGCCCGTCCTGTCTGGGGTGTGGTTGTAGGAGGAAAGGACACGGGGCGGTCGTCTGGGACCATAAGGGAAAAGCCTGGAACGTCACGGAGAAGCCGACCGATGTATCAGCCTCCGAGACTCTTGGTGGAAGAATAAACTCCTGCGGTGTAAGACGCGCGTGCTCATCCTGTGCCCAACCCACCCAGTGTCTGCTGAGGAACAGCTGGCTTGGCTCCCAACACCTCACTCATCTCTCTCAAAGAAAACCCGGATGGGGCACAGGCTTACGGAAGTACCAGGAGGCCTGTTTTCCCGAATTTTGGAAATGGGGACGCAGGGCCCAGGTGTGACAAAACCCAAGCCGTCCGAGCCAGACTGACCGAGTCTAGGCATAAAAAGTTTCTGAGTTAGACAAAGACCACGAGCCGTGAGAGATCACCGACACCCTCTGCGGATTTCCGGCACCTGCCGCAGAGGATGACTGCTTCGAGTTTCCAAGCGAGGACGCCAAATCCCTCACTACGTCCCTATCCTGTGGCCTTTTGTCTGACTGGCTTGGAAGAGCTGAGACGCGTGAAGATAAAAATTTGTCCTGGGTGTCTCAGACACCACGGGAGCCGCTGGGGCCAGAACAAAACCAGACAGGAGACACGCTCGGCCCGTGCGCGAGGAATGCTCCCAGCTAGAGAACGGCCAGAGAGGAAGTCACAGTCAAATCTCACACACACACACACACACACACACGCACGCACACATGCACGCACGCCCAGGAGCACCCAGTGTGGCCGGAGAGCTGAGAGGATCTTCAGGAAGCTCAGCTTCGAGATGCCCAGACCCACCCGCAGGACCACACAGGACACTTGCTAAGTGTCAGCCGCGCTGAGCCAGCAGAAGACGACACAGTGCAGGAAAAATGTGCTTTTCCCAGCGCAATGCCTGGTCATGGAGGCTGGGGGCACGGTGGGCTGCCGGGGCGCAGCTGCCTTCTCACCCTCCCTCCCTAGCAGCCCCCATCACTCGCCCCATCCACGGCATCTTCCAGGCCAGCCGGGCCCAAGCCCGCACCTTGGCTGCAGACACCGGGGCTGCCTCCCTGCACCAGGGCCGCTGCCCGCTCCAGCCACACACAGCCCTGCTGCTCCTCACCCCTGGGTCCTGCCCCCGCCAGAACCCCCAGAGGGCAAGACAGGGCAAGAGGTAGCACAGACCTTCCAGGGGGAGTGACATAATTAATGTGGTTTCTAAAATCAGACTCCCATCCCCCGGTCACCCCACCCACCCCGCCAGCGGCCCCTTCTTTCTCATGTTAACGCTCACCTTTGGCAAAGGTTTCTGGAAGGCCTGCATGGCCAGGAGCAGAGGCGCCGCTGTTGTCCAGTTATAATACCTAACACCAAACAAGGAAAAGGCGTCAAAGAGACTGGAAACCTTTCTAATGTCACGAGAGGCACGGAGAACTCTAGAATTCCAGGAGACTCCCCCAAGAGCTCGCCCCTGTGGCCTACACCCCCGGCCCTCCTCGGCAGGCCCTGCCCTTGCAGTGCCTCCCAGATCCTCCAGGGTCACACTGAGGAATCAAGCAATGTGGGGGTGGTGGCACGAACCTGCCCTGCGGCCGGGCCCCAGCTGGGCAGCAAGCCCCATTCTGCTCGTGCATCCCTGCCTGGGGCAGCTGTGCATCCCTGCCTGGGGCTTCCTAGCTGCCCGGGTAACATGGAAACACCCACACCTGACCCTGGGGCAGAAGAGACTGTCAACATTCTAGCAAAACACCTGCACCCGCTTCCCCCACTTCAGACAGTGCCGCTTTCAAAGGGCAGACGCCCAGCCCAGCCGCTTTCTTTTCTGAAGTAACACGTTTAATGGCAACATGCAGGCGGCAGGAATGCAGCCTCAGTCGGCCCACACAGACCCCGTGCTCCGCTGCTCAGAGCTGAGTCCAGCACAGACGGTCCCCAAAGCCACAAGAGATGCGCCATCCACCTGCCAACTACACAGCAGCGCGTATTTCGCCAGGAGCAAGCCGACAAGGGCTCCCACAACCAGCCTGAGCTGCTCCGAGCCTCCCCAAGCCTGAGCTCTGAAACGGCATCATGATGTAGGGCCGAGGCCTTCCTGGAGCAACTTACTTATTCCCGATCTTCACCACCAGGTTGGGGTCGTCGATGAGGGCCGGGTTGTCCACGAACTGCTGATAGGACACAGCTTGCTCCGAGAAGGCATCTGGGGAAGCCATCGCGGGCGGGGACAGAGGAAACTCGGGGTCAGAGGCCAGGCAGGTGATCACTCGCACACTCACAAGTGCTCCTGAGCATGGACGCACCCCAAGGGCGTGCACAAGCCTTTAAGGTGGGTTTGTAAAGGGGGCTTCTGTGTGCTTGGGGGGCAGCGTCTGTGGGGAAGTGAGGGGGCTGGGGTGGGCTGAGCACAGGGGTCAAGCGAACCCTCAGTCACCCGGCCAGACAGACGTGTGAAGAACACAGCACACGGACCCCTCAGGAGCAGATGAAAGGGAGGCTGGGCCACCTCGGTCTCTTCTGTGACCCCGGGGATGAGATTACCCTCCCCAGGCCTCCCGTCCCCGTCTGACAGGCGCCACTGGGCCCACTTCCTTGGTGGCGGTAAAGAGGGACCAGGTCGGGATTGGAAAGGGTCCCTATCGGTGGCTGGGCCCCTGCTCAGCCACCTGCACACACGCTGAGCACAGCTGCCAGCCTCCCTCGCTCAGAGCAGCGGGAAGGGCTTGGGGTCAGGGGTCTGGACCACAGCCCTAAACCCTGGCGTCTGTGATGGCACCACCTGAGGTCCCGGCTTCCCCGCAACATCCCCTATTCAGCTACGCAGGGCCTTGAACCCTGACCAGGGCAGCACAGCCTCCAGGTCCTAGTCCACACCCACTGCTTCCCTGGGGGTGGCTCAGTGACCTGGCATGGAGCCAGGAGCCAGCCGACACTGGACACTGCAGGTGGCTCCCCTGCGGGGATACCAGCCCCTCTGTCATGATGCCAACCCAGACCAGCCTCAATTTGTACCCTGGAGTCTGACTCAGGTCACTAGATACCTGCCTCAGGGGCCCCGGCCTTGGCGCCAGGCCTACCTGCATGTCCCAGCAGGTGACTCTCAGAACAGTAAACCCTGCGCCCAACAGGCCACAACCCCCCAACTTCCCCACCAGCCGAAATGACCCCGGGCTCCTTCAGGGCCTCGGAGGGGTTGATGTCGGAGTTTCAGAAATACAATGGGTCAGGGCAATCTAGGAAGACTTCCTGGAAGAGACTAATCGGCCAGATCCGCAAGGCAACCTTGCTTCCCTTGACCATGAGTGAAGGACTGGCTGGTTCAGGCACAGAACTGTGGGCCCCTGGTCTCTGTGTGAGAAGAAACACCAAGCCTCACAGGCACTGCCGGAGGGAGCCGGGACAGGGACGCACGCAGGCGGGAGAGGCAGGGAGAAGCACACAGCCTCCCCTTCCCCTCGAGCCACGCAGACCATGGGGTGGACAAAAGGAGACAGTGGGCACAAGAGTGGAAGAGGACGCGCCGGGCTGCCAGGACGGCCACAGAAGTCGCCAGTCGGTGACAGCTGGGGGTCACAGGGTAACTTCGCTGGTGAGGTACTGTGCTCTGTGAACTAACATCCTGAGAGCCTGCCCAGAGCACCCTCAGAGCCCCCCGGGAAGGGCTCAGACAACCTCACAAGCCCCTCCCTCTGCCCAGGCCCCCAGTCTCACGGCACCGGCCCCCACTGCGCGTCCCTGTGGCGGCGTTCCCGCCAGGGGCAGGGCTGGTGCGGGGCAGGACAGCACCTGGCTCAGCAGACACCTGAAGACCAGGCCCGGGACCTTGCTGTGCCTGAAGCCGGCAACATCGGGCCACGCGAGGCAAGAAGTCCCGGATGCTCATTAACCACAGCCCGGGGGGAGGCGCCCACAGGAACCCCCGCGGGGGCCCTCGGCCGCGCAGGCGGCCTCCTGACAGTGGCCACGAGAGTGCGGCGCAGCCCGAGACCCGGCGGCTGGCAGGTACCTTTGGTGATCTCCCTGTTGTCACTGAGCCCCCCGCAGAGGGAGATGGCGATGGACGGCAGGTCCCTCACGCCGTCCGCGGTGCTCTCCACGCCACTGTCGATGCCGGAACTGCCCACGGACTGCGGAGACTGGTTGGCTGACCGGGGCCCGCTGTCGCTGGTGTGCTTGGCGGCGCCGGAGGGGTCTCCGCTGGAAGGAGGGAGGGGAGAAGACGCTCTGAGGACGCCCCTCACCTGGGCTCGCACAGAACACGGGGACGGCGGCCCTCGGCTGCCCCTCAGAGGCACCAGGCACTCCCTGGGTGGCCAGATGTCCTCAAGCGCCAGGACCAAGACAGAGAAGTGCCATGAATTAGGAGAGAAAACGACTCCCGTGAGCCTCCCTGCCCGGGCCCGTGTGCGGTGAACCTGGCGGCCAGCGCCAGGCCAGGGGCCCATGGCCGGCTCTGTGCTGTCACCCTCCGAAGGGCTGGCCTGCCCTGCAAACCCCAGGAGTGTGAAGCGGGTCCCCAGGGCTGTGCAAGCTCCTAGGGAGCGAGCGGGCTGTGCAGCAGCCCCCCCAACCCACCTCCATTTACAGGGTTGTGGGTCACTGACCCCAACACAGCCACGGCCTGCCCTGCTCAGAGGTGGAAGCCAGACACGCCAGGACACCGGCCCGCTGTGCCCACTGGCTGCTTCTCACCGCCAAGTGTGCAAATTCCGCTGCTGCCTTTTACACACTTTCCAGTCAGATAGAAGGGAAAACAGTCTCACAAGGAGTCGTCAGAGGGCAGAAAATGAGATGAGGACTAGGAGTAAACTTTACTTCTTGGGGAAGTACAGAGCAGCCACTTCCGGATCCATGTCGGTGAGGTCGTCCAGGTAGACGCCGTCGGCACCGAGGTGTCTGCTCCGCTTGTCTGGAAGAGCAAAGGGTCTAGTCACAGCACGTCCCTCCAGAAACCACCTCTGGATGGGAGGACAGCTCCACGGTGAGCATCAATCAAGGCACAGGACCCAGATTCGCGCAAAGGCGCCCAAACTGGCCCAAAAGCACAGGAGAGTCAGCGCCAGGCACCGCGCAGAGGCTGCCACGGCCGGCTGGGCTGCCTGAGGCCCGCACTCGCCTGCTGTGTGGTGCTCAAGTGAGGGCGCCACCCCGCCCAGGAAGTGCTTGAAGCCTGCCAAGGCCAGTATCATGAAGCACCACCATTTTATTATTAAACTGTAACAGCGTCCAGTAAGCGCCTGCCCGTCCATGCTCGGGGCCGGCATCCGGGCTGGATCCCATCAGTCACGGCACCCAGGACTGAGGACCTCCCGTTCCCGCCGGCAGAGAACCCCATCACTGGTCAGAGGAATCAAGGCACGGCCCGGGCTGGGCGGCTATCAGATTCAGCCCGACACCGTGGCTCCTGACGCGTGGCCAGGGGAGCAGCAAAGGAGCGCCTTCTGGGTGCGGCCGCTGTCCGCGCCCCAGGAACAAAGACAGACCGACCCAGAAGACACGTGTTCGCATAGGGATGCGCATTCTGAATGGGCATCAGTGAAACAAGCAAGTGGTCATTTGCAAGGGGCTAAAGGGGATGAGAACCCAAATGAGGCAATGCCCGAGGACGCCAGGATCAGCGGCCCCGGAGCGCGCTTAGCAGCCAGGGGAGGAGCCAAGGACGCGCGTAATAATCGACTTCCTAAAATTCACTTTGGATGGGCCCCAAGTGCAGACAAGCTTTTAATCCATGCAGCGCCCCTGTCTATCAAAGAAGGGGCTCATCCCCTGCTCCCCAGGTAAACGACCAGATTCCAACGACTAAGCTACCAGCGAAGGACAGGGACAGGTGAGCAACATTACGCTTCAGCTTCCGCCCTGATACTTCTGAACTTCCCAAGGAAGGAACGTGCTGGGCAGACCCACAGGCCTGCACAGGAAGAGCCGGGAAACCCCAGCCTCAAACCTTTTTTCCTGGAAGGCGAATCCATCTTGCCCGCTGCCGGGGCCACACCAGCAGAGAGGGACTTGGGCTCCTCCGTCGCAGGCAGAGGCGGGGCCGCGGCCCCGAGGGCCTCCATGTCGTCTTCATTCACGAACTGCATCTCTGTCTCGGGCTTGCTCTGCTCGAACAGCACCTGCTCAGAGGGCGCCCCCGCCGGTGTCGGCGACTGGTCACTGAACGTGTCGGAAGACTCGCTGTGAATGGCCTGAAAGTGTATCTTGTCGTAGATTTTCCTACTGCTCAACGGGCTGTCCTCTTTCATCTTGTGTGGAGACGACTACATGGCAGGGACAGAGAGAGAGAGAGAGAGAGAGGGAGGGAGAAGTTCAGGGCTCTGCAAACAGAAGAAGGGGATTAAACAGGGAGATCTGTCATTGCAACCTCTGCGGGGAGCTGTCCGCACACTGTGCAGGGAGAGGCTGGCGGCCCAGGGCTCGCCTGGTGATTTTCTGCAAGGAGGTCTGGAAATCAGAAATATCAGCTCCAAAGCCAATGAGCTTCCATATAAAACAACGACAGTTGTGGGCATAGACGTGGCAGTGAGATGAGTGATGCCCACCAAGCAGACGTGGCCCTGCGTTCACCAGGAGACCGGGGCGTATATCCACGCCACGGGAAGTTGGCAGTAACGAGAATAAATAAGCTACAATTCCCACAGCAACACGATGAATCCTGCACCTCGATTCTCTGCCGCGAGTCGGGATCCTGCTTATCCCCGTAGGGGGCGGCTTGAGCAGGGGCTGCAAAGTGGGCATGAGGGAGACCCCTGAGTTGCCAGCGGGTTCTGCAGCCTGGTCTGGGGGCAAGTGGCATGGACACGTTCACGGTGTGCAGCACGTTCACACGTGCTCGTGTGATCTATCCCGACACGGTCTGCCCCCAAACGTGAGTAAGTGGAGGCTTGTGGCTGGGTCTCGGAGAGGGGCACAAACATCGCCGAGTCAACCTCTCCAAAAAGTCTGCGGGTATGGAAAATATTTCTCCAAGGAGAAGCAAGCTATAATTAGAGGGTGAGCAAGAAGGGAAAGAAAGGGGTGTCGTTTCTGACTCTGGTGTCGGGGCTCCTACCACACATGGAAACAGCTGGTGAGTCTGTGGTCAGTGGGAGGGATGGGCTGGCACGTTCACGCCATTTTTCCAGTGACACAGACATGAGTTCGGGGAGACAGCGGGCGAGGTCGGCACCCGGGCTTTGGGCAGAAATACTGCGTTTTCCATGAGAACCAACATAACCTCAGCCCTTTCACCTCAACAGACCTGCTCCCCAAAGAGCCGCCCATCTTGAGTCTAAGAGGCGTGTCCACGCCGTCTCCACGCCTCATCCTCCCCCAGACAACCTTTCCAGGGGCACACAGGCAGAGCGCCCTTTCGGTTACGCTTACAAAACAGTCATGTCATTCATCGGAACGTGAAACAAAATGTCTTGAAAGACAAGACCGAGTCCGTTGCATGTTTCAGGAAGCCACTGTTATCCCCGCAATAGTCCCCCACGAGCACCCCCAGACAAGGGAGCCGAGGCCGTGTATGGACGAGGCACGGTCGGAGAAAGGAATCAAATCGTTAGAGGGTCCAACCAGCCCCAGACACGCCACACACGTCATCGCGATGGCTTCCTCCCATCCTACAGGAGACACGAGGCTCAGGGGTCACTGCTGACGGGGGGTGGGGACCCCAGGACAGGTTCCTCCCAGGCCCCTCATTCTCTCCACACTGCAGCTGCTTTTCTAATTCTCCTGGAAATCCCAACAGGATGAAATCCCACCAACAAGGAGGGTCCAAAAATAGTACATGACGAACATCAAAGCCTTAAAATTCCCTGACTTTGGTTACTGGTTAGATCCAAATCTTCCGTGTCTGCTCCACCCGCCTTCCCTCCTGCCAGTGCCCTCCCAAGAACCTTTATCTCTCTGTCTCTCTCTCACACTCACACACACGCTCACACACATGCACACACACGCGCATGCACACACACGCGCGCACACACATGGGCGCTCTCACACACACACACACACACACACACACACGAGCACGTACACTGCAGCTCTCACAACTCACTGGGACTTCTTATCAACTGGCCCAGCTTCCAGCCCCCAAACCACTCTTCCGGCGCCTTCTCCCTCGTCACGTCACGCTTGCAGAATTGAGAGGTGGGAGATACTTGTGTTTACAGTAACCGCAGGACCCCAGGATACATGTGCAGAAAGCAAACATTGTAAAATTTGGTTTGCGTTTAGTCACGTAGGTCCCAATGTCAGAGCAGTCCCTGATGGCTTCAAATGAAACCTCTTTATCATATTGCTGGTGCTGAAAAAGCGACTGTGTTTTGGGGTGAACCCTAATATACTCAGTTGCCTGCAGGCCCTGGTCCTGTGTTCCGTGGTTAGACTCGAAAACTTCAGGGCAGGACAGAACCGAGGGGAAACTGACCTTTGCAGCTTGTGGCAATTCTCCCCAGAGCCAGAGCATTTCTAGATTGTTCTTCGGTCTGTCCATGGACTTACTGACCAACTCTGAATCGCTTTTAGGTGTTAAAGGTCGGGAACCTGAAGGACTAGAGAAAACACAAACGCATGACTAAGGTAGAAAAAAGAAACTTTTCTTTGTCATGTTTTCAGCCCAGCATTCTATGGCTCAGACAGCCCAGAGAATTCACCCAAACCCAAACCGTATTCCCTTGTGAACGTGACCTCGGGGCACAGCCCAGCCGGGGCCACCAGGGGCCAGAGCACACAGCCCATGGGGCAGGCCCTCCGGATCTGGGCAGCCCTGGCCCAGCCTGTTCCAACTGCAAGCCAGCAGAGGCGACGCGAAGTACCGGGAAGATGAGAGCCAGAGGCGGCGGCAGGCAGGAAAGCCCATCCATCCCCGCACCAGAAGCTCAAGACCTTCAGGTCTCTCCACAGAGGCTGCCGCTGCCACACGCCCGCCGTAGCGACAATCTCTAGCAGCCACAGCCTATAGAGTATGTGTGACTCTGGCTTTAAAGATGGGGAAACTGCATCACGAGCCAACGTGACCGCGCACGCTGGGTCTCCGCAGCAAACTCGCCGTGGGGCAGGAGCCTCCGAATCGAGGTTTCTAGAGACTATTCTATTTCCCAGGAAGGAATACTTCAGTGCGTCCCCCATCTGCTGAGGTTCCTCCTGGAACAACACATGCATTTCACTCTCAGGTCAGCTCATGAGGGGCTGGGACTTGTGTCCTCGTCACGAGGATGAGATCTCCACAGTCTCGTGTCCGGCCATCGTAACCGGGGGGAGCAACCCCCTTCTCCCGAGACGCCCACGGCATCCCACACACGGAGCAGAGAAAGACGCCACCGAGTCTGTTCTCCTTCCTGCATCGCTTCCTCTAAAGAACGGGCAGCTTTCAACTGCAGCGGGAAAGCCAGCTCCCCCGTGTTCCTCTCGCGCCCCCTCTCAGCCTCGCGGCTTCTCACCCACAGGGCGGCAGAACCAGGAGCCTCCTGGGTGAACAGAGCTCATGTCAAGTAGGGGCCTTTCGGGCTAAGTGGACCCTGGTCTCTTGGGTCAAACCCCGTGGACTAAACACTCACACCCAGGTGCACACAGGCTGGTTCTGTCTCCTCGTTGCCCATGGCCCGGCCTCCAGTGTGCGTGAGTCTGTCTGTGGAGGGAAGGGACTAAGACAGCAGAGAGCACAGATGGTGCACCTCACACACACTCACACTCACACACACTCACACATGCCCACACACTCATACATGCACGCATTCACATATACACACACACATACACACACGTGCACGTACACACAGCACACGCCACCCCTCTAGCCCTTGGGAAGGAGTCCCGGAGGGTGAACACCGGGTAGACCTGAGTGCTGGGCAGCCTGTTCGCCGCCTTCCTCTCTCACTTCCTGTCCTTCTGAAACCAGGCTGTTCTCCAAGGACCAACGCTATTCCAGGCACTGAAGGAGCCCCCCCGGTTACACGCTCACATCAGGGACACGTGCGAAGGGGCACCTGGCCTCCCGAGAGGGCCCCGATGTGACTGGAGTCCACCCCCTCCAGCCATGGGGAGCACGTCCCTCCTGACGGCCTCGACAGCTCACGCCACCGCTGCATGCCTCACACAGGTGCACGATACGCCTTGCCACGCATTCCTGGGGACCCCAAGCTGCCTCGTCCTCGTCCACTTTCCCATCCTAGGGAAAGTCCTTTGGTCAGGCTTGGTGGAGAGCAGGTGGCAGCAAACGTTTCTGCAGACGGCAAATATTCCAGGTGTGTGGGTCCGCGCTGTCTCATCGCCCTCAGTTCTGCAGATGTGCGCTAAGTCCCCACTCGTCAGTCAGACGGAGTCTCCAAAAACATGAGTTTAAGCAAAACGACTTATTATGAAACCAGCTCCTCAAATAATATCCTTTGTTTCAAAGCCAGCCAGGTTTGCTTCCTTCTCTTCAGCGTGATAGAGAAACGACATTGAACGAAACGACATTGAACAAAACTCTCGTGCAGCGTGAACACGGCCCTTGGGGTCTGGATGCAAACTCACTGGGCTCCCACACAACGCGACCGGAACAGCCAGCAGCGGGCCAGGGCTGCGGCTGGCTGCGTGTGCCGGCGCCGGCCCTGGGAGGACGAAACGCCCACCGGTTTCCAGAGAGGCCCTCGGGTGTACCAAGCCAAGTTCTCCGGGACCACGCCCGTGCGGAGGGTCCACGCGGGGCCCACCTCTCACCTTCACACCCACGAGCAGAACCGCTGGCGTGAAGGCCAGCCAGCCTCCCCAGGAGGACCCTTCGGTCACAAGGGTGGGGGCCCCCAGCACAGCGGGTGACTGATGAGAAAGAGGATTCCAGTCTCCCGAGCAGCCAGCATTGTGGGTTGTTCAAAAAGTAAGCGTACAAGCTCGCCGACTGGTCTTTGCCTGATCACCCCTGTGAGCCACGGAAGGAACAGTCTTCAGTTTCCAGCCAAATCAGTCCTGACCCCGCGTGACTCAGTCTACCTCATTTTAAGACGGCGTCTCCTCTGCATGACGAGAACCCGAGATTCAGCTCTTGAGTGAAAAAGCTCCCCCTGTGGAAATTCATCACCGCTCCACTTGCTGAGTTTTATAAGGTGAGCCAGGCAAGTGCATGGGCGGGCAGAGGGGAGTGAGGGCCACACCGAGGGCTTCTTAGGAGGCACCTAAGACCCTGGCCTCAAATGAAGACACAGCCCCCGACCCCGCCCCTGCACCTACCTCTCCAGACACCTGCTCTAGACCATTATGGAAAACCAGCGCCATATCCCGAGTCTGACGGGCGGGTTAAACAGCATTAACACCTAGAAGACAGCTTGCAAGCTTACTTGTTGAACAACCCGAGAAATAAGCGAATGATCACACGCCCGATTTTTACTCCATGACACTACTCCTGAAAGCCCGCCACAGCATTAGGAAGAAATTTGGGCTGAGCCATCAGAGTCAAATCTAGTGCTTAAAAAAATTCTATTCTGCAAAAGTTTTAAATGAAAGGAAAAGAATTATTTATGTGCATTGTCTTCATAAGTAATTTGGTTAGTGAGTGAAAGATTTGTAAGCGTTAGATCAAATCTTCCCACTTCATCTCGTCATACAAATTTTCCACAGAATTAGCTCGATTAATGTTAAGTTCGATTTGTGGGTGTTAGAGCGAGAGGTTCATTCTGGAGGACACCCAAGCGGGGGAGGGACCGCCTTTCTACCTTTCCGAAGCAAGGAAGGGGGAGGGCTGCTGAGGACAAGAGCTAGAAAGGCCTCCCTCTCCCGCAACCGCAAGATGAGGGGGCGTCCTTTTGCAATCTATCGGGCTACTGGAGACGGGGAGACATTGAGAGAGAGAGAAAAACAATCACGTCAATGAGGTGAAACGGAAACCATACGCATTATTTGACTACTCTTAACAATAATACCTGTAAGAAAGGGAACGCACTTGGGTATCTAACAAAGGCTGAGGTCTGAGGTCTGTATGTTGAAGTCAACATCAATTTTCTGAACCACAAAAACAGGAAATTGCCAAAAGACCCGTTTCACTTTCTCTTTCATCCATGTGCCCATAAAAGACGTTTTTCTCTGGTCAGAATGTAGCGCCTGATCAAACTACACGCTCCAAAGAGCCGAGCTGTCAACTGTCTTTGGAAAAAATACACAATTCCCGGTATGGAAATGTATCTATTTATCCTAAGTTGTATTTGCAGTTGACGGTGGTCAGATCCACATTATCTGACACAGTCAGAATTCTGGGTTCATAGAGCAAAGTGTGAAAGAATTCTAACACTTAAAAATGTTTATTTTAAGCCCTCAAAATTCATGTGTAATATTTAAACAGATTTTTTTTTTTTTTTTAGCCCTTTAGTGGTTTCTCATTAGGCCACATAGTTTTCCTCCCAAAGTGCTTTTCCCTCCGTGGGGTTTATCTCCACAGACCTCATAGGGAGAGGACTCTGAGGCTCCAGAAAGGTCTACAGAGCCAGTGTCCAGTGTCCACCAGGACAGTGCATGGGCTCTGGACCCTGCCCATGACTCACCCCTGAGGGGCTCTGTCAGCACCTGGCAAATCAGCCTGAAAACACTAACTACCTCAACTTTTCTACCTGACGACTCGTTGAAAGGCTAATATTTGGGATATACTGGATCAAATGGATCATTACAATTTATGTTATCTGTTCATTTTCTGAGTATGACTAAGAGAAATTGTTAAACTTCCTGGCATGGACAAGACACACCTGGAGAAGGGGACCCCTGCCTGACTAAGCTGCTGTGTCACGGTGAAGCCAGGAAAGGTGACAAATCTTTTTCTCCAGCCCCAGTTTTGGTGCACACAGCAAACTGCGCTGGCTCTGAATGGGGGCAGGCGGCAGGGGGAGGCATTTGCCTGAGACTGGCTTTGGGGAGGAAGTCTTAGCTGCACCTGCCGGGGCTGCTGGAGGTTCTCACACACCCCTCTTAAGCCACAAGAAAACAGAACCCTTTCAGCCTAGGAATACCCCAGTGTCGCTGTCAGCTAGATGGCTGATTCCCAACCCCTGTCCTGCCGCCACACCCCTGGGGGCATTGTGAGACATTTCTTCCAGTAGCCCTCCCTCCTCCTTGAAATTTTAGTGCTGTGACTAGACCATCTGCTTCAGGGTTGACCCCATTAGAGGCCACAGACGATGATGTCTACAATCTTTTGTGGCCCAAAGTCGCTGGCTCAATCGAGGTGATAAGGGCCCCGGCAGGGATGGCTGGGTTTGGAATGTCCCCTCCCCAGGTTCCTAAGAGCTGCTCTGCCTCGCTGACTGAGGTCTCTGGCCTCTTCGGGATGGCAGTCTGCACCGGAGCAGCTCTGGTTTGTGCTGGGGCAACTTGTTTATTTCAGGAAATAAAGGAAAGAAATATTCTAGAACTCAGCAGAACAAACTAAACTTGGCAAAAAGGCCTCACTCAGCAGAATGACTCAGGGCCCCTGCAGCCACCGCTCTTTGGTGCTAAGAGTCCAGGAAGGCTGAGCCCACGTGTCCCATTGACCACGAGTGGACGTCGCTGAACAAGCGGTCAACACCTGCTCGGGGACCCAGGGCTGCAGCTCAATTATGCGTAAGGAGCAGGTCACGGTGGCCGTGGTGTTGCACCCTGAGCTGAACCACCTACTCTAAACTGCATCTTTTCTGATCCTAAGATTCTCATTCTGAATTTATAATTCACTACTTTATTAACCACGCTTGCTAGGACTGGTGTGGGGCCGCTGGGGGGGTGCGGACACACCGGGGGGCTCACCTGGCGTTGGGCGTCCACTCTCTATCGGAATTAGGGTAAGAGGCCGACTGGGAGTAGGTGCGCAGTGGGGGCAGGTCTTCCTTAGGAACTTCGTCTTGGAATGGAGGGCTATCACTAGGGAGGGTTCTGCAGGGGGAAAAAGACGAAAGTCAACGAATGATTAGAACCAGAACAAGAACAAAGGCAGTTTCTGTTTTGCTGAGTATCTCTGAGCACCTCGCGGATCTTCCCTTTTTAAACCAAGACTCATTCCAGGCAGCGGACAGAAAAAACGTGAGATAAGGCAACACACAGGCGCGCGTCTATGTGCCCTGCCGGGGATGGATCCTCGACGTGATCATGATGGACTCCGACACCTGCTGGCGTCATGGCGCCTCCCAAAGTCCACCTCACGGAACCGGCCGCAGGAGTGACAGCACTCACTGCCGACACAGGAGCCGCTCAGTAACTAAGTGTGCACAGATCATAGTTCATCTGGCAGAATAAATAAATATCAACCAAATACAGATGTATCCTATGATTACAAAACGACTGAGAAACTGCCAGCCTCAGGTGGACAATGGAAGCTCGCACATTTCATTCTCATTACATATCTGTCACGCTGTAACATCACAACTGGCCGCGCTATCTCACACAGGCTGGGGAGCCTCCGCAGGCCTTTCTCATGTTGCTGAAACAGCCATTGCTAAGCCCTGGAATCAAAAGTCAGGCAGCAAGGCGACCTAGCCCCAGAACCGCTCCCGGGGACCCCTGGTCTGGGGGCTGGGGACCCACACCCTGCTGCTCTGCCAGGAAAACACCGTTCTGTTCTCAACAATGAACAGGGGACACAACAGATGCACCAGGCCCTTCTCCATGGTAAAGAGATACAGAAACAATCCTCAGGACACTGAGTTCTATAATTATCTGAAACATCAAACGCTTTTGACAAATGAGTTTTGTCTTTCAAAGCTGTCGCTTTTCACCAAGAGTAATACATAAAAACAGAGTTTCGCCACGCCGATGAAAGCAAAGATAAGCATGACCCATGTCCACTCCGGGCCTAATCAAAACAGAAAAGGAAAGGTCCTGTTCTCCGGCCACCCTGAGACCCAAAGCCTGCCACCCATCAGCCCCCAACTAAACAAACCCAGTTTCGTGCAGGAACAACTGGTTTGCTCAGTTCCTATTTCTCAGTTCTGCTCTGCTAAAGTTGGGAGCCAGGATGCCTGGCCTTACCAAATGTCTCTGAGTTACACGCTACGTTAAATCCTGACACTCCTTTCAGATAGGGGCTGTGTGATTCCAAAATCTAGTATAAAATGCATTCACAGAAGAATGATTAATGCAAGGTGTGGGGTGGGGTACGGGGTCTGTAGGACTCGTCTGCATAAACTAATTGGCCTCACTCCGGGATGGGCCGCCCCCTTCCACACGCACCTGCTGCCGTCCAGCGGGTCTGCCTCCTCATCGGAGCTCATCTCTATGGGAAACACGTCTTCATCTTCCGATGTGTTCGCAGTGTCGTCTCTTTTCAGGCTGTCCAGCTGGGACTTTCTCCTCCTTTTTCTTCTCTTCTTCACAACAGAGCTGCTTGAAGAGGTCTCACTGGGCGTCAGAGCCTGCACAGACGTGTTCGAGTCCAGGCTCCTCGCACGATCCACCGTGTTCCTTTTTAGCTGGCACTCCATGAGAGAGGCTCCCTCGGACAGGATAGGGGAGGTGGCCAGGTGTATGGGGATCACTTCCTGAAGGTCAGAAAATAGTTTCAAACACGAATGTAGTGACATTGGCATCACACGGTCAGATGGCACATGCCCAGGAGGATGACCCATCAGAGCTCTCCACCAGGGTTGGTGGGGACGTGAATTAATGGTGTCGTGGGTCCTGACAGCATCAGGCAGCCACTGGGTGACCCAGCAATTCCGCTCCTGGGTCTGGACCCGGACAGACAAAAACTTGCACACAAATGTTCAATAGGTCAAAAGGCAGGACAAACTCACGTATGTGCCCATCAACACAGGATGGGGAGAGCTAAGTGTGGAGCACAGGGAGCATGCGTCCATATTCAGCCCCAGAGAGGGGGGCAGTGCTGACACCGTTAGGAAATAGTACGCTGAATAAAGGAAAGTCGGGCCCAAAGGACCACATGGTTCCATTCAGAGAAACATGAAGTAAATGAGCTGTTGCTTGGGGCAGGGGAGAGGGAGGGAGGGGTGGGGGATACAACCAAAGGGCACAGTTTTATGAAAAGATTCTAAAACTGACTGTAGTGACGGCTGCATATAACTCGTGAAAATACTAAAGCCCCTTGAATCATACACTTGAGTGAATTATATGCTGTAAGAATTATATCTTAATAGAGCTGTTAAAAATTTAAAAACAATAAAAAAATTAAAGTCACTCGGTCACTCACTAAGTAAACATTACAACAAGCAGCCACCTGAGGTCCAAAGCTCCAGTATAATTTGTGCTTTGGACACCAGGCCCAGCACACTGAAGCGGGAGGGGCGCTGAGGCCTGCGTGGTCACAGGTCCGCAGAGAATAGGCCCTCTGTTCGGCAGGCCCCCGAGGTTCGTGTCCACACAGACCTCCGTTGTGTGTCCCGGGTAACCTCTGCTCCAAGTTCAAACCCAGGAAGCGGCCCTGACGGCCCAGCCCTCCTCACTCACCTGATCATTATCAGTCTCCTGAACAAAAAACGCTTCTCCGTTATCTCCCAGTTTCATGTGCAAATCCACAGACTCCCCGTTGATTTCTATGTCAACCTGAAGGAAAAACACATTTAAGAAAACAAGGAACTGCCCACCCCACGGGCAACCTCGCGGGGACGCCACTCTGCATAAATAGCTCTCATCTCAGACACCCCGAAAGCATCTCATGACAATTCCAAATCTCAATCAGTCCATCCGGTTCCACACGCTCTCCCCACAAAGCAAAGGCGTCTGCTCCACGCAGCCCCGCAGGCTCCCTATTGCCGCAACGCGTGAGCACAACAGAAGCGGCACCACAGGTAGAAATCGGGTCAAGGGGGCCCGTCGTGGGGTGAAGGGGGGGGACTGGCCCTTTGGAGGTGAACCTAACGTAGCAGACATGCAGAACTGCTGCAACCTGCAAGATGCTATCATGCGGCATGACTTCAACTAGGAAAAATGTAGGTAAATAAGCGAAAGCCAAGAATTTGATTGATAAAAACTGACTGCCAGCGATGTTGGAAAAAGAATCTTGTTTAGAGAGGCCGATGTTTATTAATTTAAAAAAATGAAATGGGCGAAGTTGGAGGAACACCAATGCGTGTTAAAATGTCGGCTCAAGTAGAATTTCAATTAATAAAATGCGTTCATTCCTTCAAAAAGCAAAGTGCCACTGCATGGCCTCCTCGCAAAGCCAGGCCAGGAAAGGAACCTGGCGCCCACCGGCTGCTCGGCCCTCGCCCTGGGGACGCCCGCCCTGTTGGGAGGACAACCCAGGCTGCACAGGGAGGACGAGTGTGGGTGTTCTGGCCTCATCGGAGAGCTGGGTCAAGGGCCACCCGTCTCGAGAGGGACCCCAGAGGATGCCAGACCCCGACTCTGAGATTCCGGCCAGCGTCCCAGACAGACAAGCCACCGCTGCGCCGCTCGGGCTGAATTCCTCGCCCGCAGAGCCCAGGCGTTAATACGGAGCTGCCTGGAATGAGAACTAACGTATTAGCTAACGAGCGGTGAACACCACTCAACTCTGGAGTAATCCACAGCCACAGGGGCCAGAATCCTCCACATTAGTAACTGCCCCTGCAAAAACAGCGTCCCCCAACGCAGAGCCCAAAGACGGGGTCTCTGAGAGGTCCCGGTTATGCCAAGGCACAGAAATGCAATGATTTTCTCCGAGGAGACAACCCAGTCCCGGGCCACGGCTCTCCCGTCTTACCACTTTCTCCCGGGAGCGCAGCACCCCCATCTTCCCGAAGCGCACGTGGAACGGGGAGCACTGCAGGCTCCCGTTGGGCTGGCGGACCACGATGATGTCGATGCATCCAGAGAGCGTGGCGGGGTTCAGGCCCTTGTAGAGCTCCTTCACCGTAACGAACACCTGGCCCGCCAGCTGCCCGACGTAATTCATGGTTTGAGCCTAGGACAGACAGAAGCACAGGGAGACGAGCCCTTAACTCGGGAGGCCACTCAGGAGCCGGCACAGCCAACGCTGCCTCCTTTCAAAGGTGCACCCTGCACCCCGCACCCCCCCACCTGGCTCGGATGCTTCGCTTCAGCCGCAGGGACTCCACAATCCCCCGCCCCGCTGCCCCAGCCCTCACTGCCGCTGGGGATCCCAGGGAGCACCGGCCACTCCTCCCTGGGACCCCGCAAGCTCACCCTGATGGTTCTGGCCCCCCATGACTAGCTCTGTCATTCAGTGCAAGGTTTAAAGACTAAATCTCAAGACACTTGAGAAAGGCCCTATGTGTATTTCGTAGCCTCCCGCCTGTGCCAGAGGAGGCACTTAATGTTCTTATTTGGAATTAAGTTCTCACTGGAAAAGCAAAAAAGATAACTCGTATTTTGAACAATGTCCATCCTCGCGCCGGCCTGCCTGGCTGGCTCCTGCCGCCACGTCCAGGGCTACCTGCTCTGCCTCCAGCCACCGGCCCAGCTCATCAACGGCATCCCTCTCGGTGGGCACGCCGGGCGCCCCCCTCCGAAGGGCCTGGGGCCCAGGGCATGGCCGACCCGGACGCCGTCCCTGTCCCCTGAAGGCGCTGGGTCATGAGGAGAGGGAGGCAGGACACGAGTAACTCAGTACTGCCAGGCTCTGTCGCTTGACACGAACATCAAGGGAGTAAGGCCCGGGCAAGAGGGGAGTAAATCATGGAGGGGCTGGCCCGGGGGGGGCTGGACCCCTATGACATAAGCAGACGCGACATCAGCCCCCCGTTTACAAATGAGGAAACAGGCTGGCGCTGGGCTGGTCCGATGCCCTGCGCACAGCAGGCAACCAGAACCGTTGGTCCGCATCTGACGCACAACCACCCTCGCCTGCTAACGAGACGGCGCACGAGGGAGCCCTGGCAGCTCGTGGGGCGGTTTCCAGGGCACGTCCCCCTCTGCTGAGGGGCCAGCCCCTCGGTGGACACGCAGTTGGAGAGGCACCGCCGCCCCCAAACCCCGGCAAGGACCACCGCACGGCCACACCCCACCGCGCTTCTGTTTGTTTGCGGGTGCTGGTGCCGCTGACTTCACGCACAAAGGGGAGGGGAGGGCAGTTCCCAAAAAGGTGTATGAGCTAAAAAGGGATTCTTTGTAACCCTCATGCTTCCCAGTAGGAGGCCTCTCAGAAACCCTCCGCCCCAGGGCCCAGTCTAGATTTTCACCCGCTGTGCATACAAACGAGAGGAGTACCTGCGCCCCAAGCCCCTCCCCCGCACCTCGTCCACCCCCCTGAGATGCTCATGAGTCCCTGCAGGCATGAGACCTCTGAATAAACATGTGCCCAGGGTCGCCATGTGCCAACGCTGGGGACCAGGAATTGGGGTCCTGGGGTTCTGCAGTCACCTTTATTTCAGTTCTGTCAAGCCCCCTCACCTGTCCCCAGGGCTTCTCCTAATTTCCTGGCTCTCGCTCCAAGCCGTGCTCAAGGATGCCGGCAGCAGGTTCCCAACCGCCACCGCCAACACACGCCACAGGGTGCCCGGGGCCCACCACCTGGCATTTTTGATTCATAAGAGAAAGCTCAAAACAGATGGTATCACCACGTCTCTGCATCCAGCTTCTTGTCTGTGACATGAGCATGAGGACGTCGGCCTCCATGAGCCGCCAGGGCCAATCCCAGCTCCAACTAGTCGAAGACGCAGGCTGCCCTCCGAGTTCTTAGCAACAGAAGGGGCGTCTTTAATAACTTAAAGACTGGTCTGTTCTCCTGAACAAATCGTTCGCCTTCTCAATGAGTAAATTCAAGTAATCATGCAGAATCCAAGAACTTCACTTTGAAGCTTACAGGATCCAGACAGAGTTGTTAGTTGTTCTAACACCCGCATCTCAGGGAAATCAGCCCCCAAGGGGAGATGACCGAGTAGTGTGCCCTCCCCGCAGAGACCAGGGCTCAGATCTTCCTGCTTCCAGCCCTGGACCTCGTCACAGGATCTGTCCGGTGCATTTTCCTACCACAAATAGCTAGAAATTGCTCTGAGTCCATCTGCTATCTGTGCTCCAGCAACTCGCTTATTTGCAAGCTGAAAATATCTCCATTTGGAAGCAGGAATCTGCTCCATCCTCCTTAGCAAATAAATGATAGGGCTGTGGGTGCCACCTGACCACAAGTTCCAGGAACTGACCTCAACATCTGCACCTGCGGGAAATGCCTTAGCTGAGCAGAGAATGTTTCAGAAGACACTTCCACCTCACACCCGTTTGGATAGCTACCATCTAAACACCACGGAAAAGTATTGACAAGGATGTGGACTAACTGGGACCCAGGTGCAAGATTGAGGGGATGCAAAATGGTGCTGCAGAAAATGGTCTGGTGGGTCCTCAAGTAACACGTGACTCAGCAATTCCACTCCTGAGCACATCCCCAAAACAACTGAAAGTGAGGTCTCAAAGAGATCCTTGCACACCCATGTTCTCAGTGACATAATATTCACAACACCCCAGTGTCCATCAACAGATGAACGGAGATACAAAAGTATTCCACCGGGGAATACTACGCAGCCTTAAAAAGAAGCCTGACGAGGTGCATCATGGATAAACCTTGAGGACATTAAGTCAAATAAGCCAGTGACCAAAAGACAAATACTGGATAGTTATGCTTATTTGAGCTACTTAGAGCAGACAGACTCACAACAGAAATCAGAGTGGTGCGCACTGGGGGTCAAGGGAGGGCGAGCTAGTATTTACGGGGCACAGAGCTTCAGTTCTACAAGGTGAGGAAAATTCTGGAGATGCCTAGTGGCAATGGCGACCCAACCAGATGTCTGCTAGCTGTACTGACGTGTAGGCTTAAAACACGGCTGAGATAGTGAAATTGGGATTATATGTATGTTGCCACTTTTTTTTAATTTTAGAGGACAAAGGAGAATAATATTTTAAAACAACTCATTTCAGGGAGATGAAGATTGTTTGGTTAAAGCTCTTGTTGCATAAATAAATTAAATCTTTTTTAAAAAAAAAGGTCTTTGAGGGCCTCCCTGGTGGCGCAAGGGGTTAAGCACCGCACTATGAAGCAATCCGCAGCCTCTGCAGCATGAGTTCAATCCCCGGCCGGCCTCAGAGCAACCCACATGGTGCAGCAGACCTCTCCTGTTTCGCCCACTGCTCCCCTCAGCAGTGTATTTCTGTCGTCTGCCTGTTCTGCTCCCCACTCTGTCTCTGGTGAATCCTCTCACCCCCCGCATCTCTGGCCTGTACCCCAGCTCTTGTATGCATCAATAAATAAATCTTAAAAAAAAAAAAGTCTTTGAAATACAGGAGACGCCTTTCACGGGGGCGGGGGGACATTCCGGATGGAAGGGTGCAGACCTGCTGCCTCCTGGCTCCTCCCCAGCTTCCTGTCCTCCAAGATCTCCCCTAAAATCTGGGCAAATAGTTAAAGAACAGGACAAACCAGAGGAGCCAAAACTCCCCAGTATTATCCCTTAACCTTCAGCCTATTTGGAGTGAAAGGCTCAAGGCAGACGCTAATTTTATCTCCCTGAAGATAAGAAGCAGGACCAGCCCGGACCAGCCCTGGACTCACCTCCCCAAAGGCCTGGCTAATCTCATCACTGTCATTGTTTCCAGCCTGTTCTCTCGGGCACATGACCGGGAAGTGAGAGGACTATTTGTTTTAAAGAAGAAAGCAGCTTAATTGCCTCAAGAATAACCAGAGACAAGCAAGGGCTGTAGAGAGCAAAACAGAACACCCCAATTTCCCACTGACAGCCTGCAGAGGGATGCTCCACAGCCACCCCTCCAAATTACCCGGCCATCTATTGCTTTCAATCTCAATATCTAACCCAAAAAAAAACCAGCTGCTTCAGCACACAGGGCTTCAGCCCAGAGATGCTTGAGGTGGGGCACAGAGCCGAACCCCATAAAAGCCCTTTGGCCAAAGTAGGTTTCTCCAAGCTGGTTTTCAGGGAAAATTGGAGGTTAAAAACTATGTAGACACACATACACACACACACACATTTTCACATGACCTTTTCTAACCTGACCTTCTGGAACAAACACTAATTTTTCTGAGGTCATGGCCTCCCAGGAATGCACCTTCCCAGACACCCTTCCTCAAACTGGAAACCACTGCTGCACTTAGACGAGATCCAAATAGACAATACACAGAGGAACACAAAAACCCGAAAGCGTATTTCCACCTGGGATTGGATTTGCGACATTAACAATAAACAGTGTTCAATTTGAACAACATCAATTATTAAAAACTGAATGCCGGAATTGGAATTATTTTAGGCCAAACCCCTTGAAGGTCAATTCAGGAATCAGCTGTTCTGATCGTTATCAGGCAAATGGATAAAAAGGATTTCAGTTCTGTTTCTAATTCTCTCAACTGGAAAGTTCTCAAACGCACGTGTGAACTAAAACCACAATTCAAGGGGTGTCCCTCTCCCCAGCCTCAACTGAGGGCGCAGCCAGACTGGTTCTTGGCAAGAAGCTGTGTCAGCAACTGTTACACACAACACAACAAGTGTTTCCAAGCATATCAGCAACTTCAGAGAGAGACGGATATCAAGGTTTGTGGCATTGCTTAAAAAACCACCCTCAGGAGACACGGCTCTAAATAGACAACATCGATTTTAACGACCATCCTCCTTGTTTTTCTCCAATCACAGACAACATCAAACGCCACAGGAACCGGACACCTTCCCAGACTTTCCATGTAAAAACCCCTGAAAATGTGAAATGTTTCCCTCGCGGACGGGCTGACTGCTCAGAAGGGCCGGGAGCGCAGCGCTCTCTGGAGGCTGGGCGGGGCTCAAGTCCTCAGACTCAGCTCTCCAGAAACTCACCACTCGGGCACACGCGTTACCTAGGCAACAACAGCCTGCACTTGGTGTTGCGGGTCTGCTCCTTGGAAGGGAAACACCCACAGCTGCAGCGTGGGGCGACTCCCACCTCCCTGCTGAAGGAAGAGCGGACTCAGGTGAGAACCCCACCTTCGCAAAGCCCAGGCCCGGGATGTCTGCAGTCACCGAGGCCACATCTCTTCTAGTCACACCCAGGCTTTCCTTGACTACGTTTTGTTTTTTTTTTTGTTTTTTTTTTTGCCAGGATCCTGACCTTCTGTCTGTGAAGCCAGAGGCTTCTGGAATGACTTGACTGAATAAGAGCTTTAGATAACGACTGTCTCCCAAAAGTGAAAATGCTTCATTGGTGGTGTCCACCCGTGGGGCCATGGAAATCGAGGGTGTACAGTCAGGGCTGCCTCTGCCCCGCGGGTCCTGAGTCCATTCACACCGTTGGCCTGACTCTGGCCCAGGTGACGCTTACTCCTGGGGACCAATGTCCCTGCCTGGGAGGGGGGTGGGCGGGAGGGGGGGGCCTGAGGGTCGTAGGGGCTGCACTGACCCAGGACCGTGAGGCTCGGGGCTGTCATGCCACAGTTTCTGAGCGACACTCGAGCTTCAGCAGAGACCAACCTTTGATTCGTCTCTGGAAGGACACTCAGGACCAAACAGCATTTCGGCTGAGAAAACACATCCTACCTCCTGGCTGCTGTCAGGTTCCTGACCGTGGGCTCGGCCCCCGGGGAGCGAGCTTGTTTTCCTGGGGCTCTCGGGGGAGCCAAAGAGGAGCCGACATGCCAGGCTCCCTCCCTGTCAGCACTGCGAGGCCTCGAGTAACTACGGAGGCGGCAGAACATGAGGGCTCAGCCAGACCTCGGTGCCTGGCTACCAACTTGGAGAGAAGTGAAATCTCACAGCCCTCAGGCCCAACACCCACCATGTTTATGCTCCAAGCCATTCACAGGTCACTAAGTCATCCCAGGAAAAGAGCCAGGCCACCCCCACGCTCCAGCGCCTCCCAGCCCACGACCTTCCGCTGTGCGAGCGCCTGACCCCCACTGACACAGATCTGTGAGGACCCCAACCAGCACCGTCACCCCGTTTCCAACAAGGAACAGGTGTGGGTCTGCGAGGTATTCAAACAGGCCCAGCGGCAGCGAGGCCCAGGGCTTCCCATTCTCTGCCTCGGGCTGCCCCCTCATTCTGAGGGGATAAAATGGTAAACAGGGGCAGGACAGATAGAGAAACGCCAGTCATGTGACATTAGCAAAACAGACGGCAACCACCTAGTTCTGAAAGTCAGATAACACCAAGGACATGTCCACAGGCGTCCACTACTAACAGCTCATCGTGGCTGCGCTTAAAATGGGAATCCCAGAGGGAACGGTCCAGAGCCAGGGTGGACAGCGGCGCCATCGCTGAGACCACGCTGCTGAGCAGAACTGACTCCTGAGCGGGAGAGAGCCCCACGTCGATGGGAGCAATCAAACAGTCTCAACCACCACCTGGCAAAGAGGGGGTAGGGGGAACCCAGAACTTGGTGGGCGCGAAGTCTACGCTTCCACGACCTGGCCACTTCATCCCAAGCAGGAAGCCAGGGTCCGGGTTGTTGCTGGGGGGCCGGCGGGGCGGAGCGGAGGGCTGTGTGGGTTGTAGTGAGGGGTGGCGAACCGGCGGGTGGAGGGTGGGAGGCTCTGTGGGAGGTTTATTTTTGGCCCCGCCACACTAAATTCCAGACTCACAGACGCCAAGGTGAGGCCACCACCTCCACCGCGGCTTGGCAAGGCTGGGTGTGAGTGGGGAAGTAGTAAAATTTAAAAAGTAGAAGAAATTAAGAAAGCAGGAGCTGTTTTCTCCGGGAACGCCAAGCTCATAAAGACCATGCCCTGAAGAAAAGTCCCCGGCAAACCCGCCGAAAGAGCAGGTACACGCGAGGTGTTTCTTGCCACCTCCACGCTCTGTCAAGGGCACCTGGGCGCAGACGGCGTCCCGGGAGGACTGAAGGCCAGGCCTTCGGGGCCGGGGCCCGGCCGGAGCCCGGGCTGCGGCGGTCACAGGCTCCTCGCTGCAGTCGGCCGACTGGAGACTCCTCGGAATGAGCCATCGTTTCCTGGAGAGCTCCCTGGATGAGGCCTCTGCCGCCGCCGCCCCATCGGACACGTGCCAGGGAGCCTGCAGGCTGGGGTGTAAGGCACACCCAGGGAGCTTCTGGATTCAAAAACCAACCCAGCATCAGCCCCGGTGAGGCCTCCTCCCTGGGCCCGTTCTGGGCAGCAGCAGGGGACACAGAACCCACTACAGAAACCCCCTGGCACGGGTCACAGGGCACCGGCCGAGGCCCCGTCCGGCCTCCTGGCCACTCTGCCTCGTGAGCACGAGGGACCTGTGAGCAGCCTCGCAGGTGCTGGCTCTCGGGTCCGGGCAGCAACAGCGCTGACCCACCGGCCATTTTCAGGTTGACCTACTGCCGAGAAGCCGATAATAAGAGTCAAAATGCGTTTCTTGTTTATCATAATGATGCCAAGAATACAGTTTTTCCATTTTACAACCCAACCCAAAGAGGCGATTCCTTAGGCTAGATCTTTACTGCTTAAAGTTCTTGCATTCCTCACGTGAGACCCTCTGGCCAGGACCCTTGACCTACTGAGCTACGTTCTTCCAGGGTAATCCTCAATTTTGACTCTAAAATAAGGTTTTACTTCCCTCCACGCAGTGGGGATGACACGTAAGTCCTGCCTGCAAAGCTCCCACGTGAGCTGACAGCTCAGTCCGCTGTGGCCGCACCCCCAGACGCAGCGCACCTCACATGCGGCAGGAAAGGATGGCGCACAGAACGCGGAATCTCAGAGACTTCATCCAGTCACCCGCTGTGGGACACGTTAGCGTTAAGCTCCTTTTCCCACGCCGGTGTCTGGCTGGGCATTGGGCTGCAGGTTCCAGGTTTGCCTGAGCTTTCCGGGGGTCCGGGAGCAGCAGGCCCGCCCCACTGTGCCATCCCCCGGCAGCACACTCAGGGAGGCAGAAGGTGCCCGGCTCAGGTGCACGGACTTGGCTGAGCCAGGGGGCGCCCCCTGGGCCCTGCAGTTCTGTAGTCTCGTTACTTTTGGCTAGTAAAATAGATAAACACAATCTCCCTTTCTCCTCTTCATCCTGATCCAGCTCAAGCGGAACCTGAGGCCAGCCGAGTGGTCAGCGGACGCCCCTCCTTTCTGCAGCAGGGATGACAGGGCCCCGCGCCTGGCTCTGGAACTGACCAGGTGAGATTCACGCCTGTCCCCCAGACACTGAGCAGCTGAACATTCATGTCGACCTACCACCTTTCCAAACACTGAAGAATGTGCCTGGGCAGAGCGAGCACCCCGTCACTAGAAGTACTTCAGTCCCCTGGCTTTTAATTGGGGGGGGTCAGTTCCTCCTCAAAGGTATGACACAATCTGCCTCCCTAGGCGCCCCACAGTCCCTGAAGCCCAGGGACACCTCATCTCATTCTCCAGGGTTCTCGGGCCCCAGGAGGTGGCGGTGTGGCCCCCCAGCATGCACAACCACTGCTCCCCGCTCTCTCAGCACCCCCCAGTGTGTGTCCCCACATCCAGGCCACATCTGGGCTGCACCTGCCGTCACAGCGAAACACATTTCGCACTGCAACTGGGCCGTCAAGATGTCACCTCGGCCGCGCCAGGTACACGCCGGGTGACAACCAGAGCATAAAAAAAGACCATTTCTAATAAATCCCCCAAATGGTATAATGAGTAATAAGCCTAGCAGAAAAAAGGAAAGCAGCTTACAACAGCAGATCTTCCTCTTGTGACTTGTGTTCCGGGCGGAGGGGGATGAGCTCCACGTGAAGGGGGAAGAGGAAGCGCGACTTAGATGCAGCACAGGAAAAGGCGAAGTCTAGACACCTGGCCCCGCCCTGCCTCCAGCGCACCCCCCCCCGCCCGCCTCTGCCTCTGCCTCTGCCTCTGCCTCTGCCTCTGCCTCTGCCTCTGCCTCTGCCTCTGCCTCTGCCTCTGCCTCTGCCTCTGCCTCTGCCTCTGCCTCTGCCTCTGCCTCTGCCTCTGCCTCTGCCTCTGCCTCTGCCTCTGCCGGAGCCAGCCCACCGGCCGGCCGCTGCAGGAGTGAGCTCAGCTGCCCCGCAGAGCACTCAGCTTCTTCAAAACAAGGGCAAAGTCCTGTGTCCCTCCACACCCTGCGGGGGTCGGGGACAGACGCCCTCATGCGCTGTTCTTCGGGAATACCCCCGGGCAAAGTAAGAAAAGTCACTGCAAAAGCTGGAAGTGCTTTGGAAAAGCCTGCAGGCCAGGCCGCTGCTTCCTGACTGCAGGGACAAGCAGTGAACCAGCTGGCCCCAGGGCCCCCCAACCCGACCCCGCAACCCTTTCGGAATGAAGCAGGTGAGGAATCCGGATTACAGGGGAAGAGTGTGGCAAGAGTGTGTGTCTGGGGTCGAGGGCCGACACCCTGCAGAAGCGGGGGGCACGGAGGGAATGCCGGGATGGGCTGGTCTGGGGGACTCCCAGCACACAGCAGGTGCACAGAAGCTGAGTCACCTCCACCTCGTGTGCCCCGGGAGGTGGCTGCTAACACCTGGCCAGCACCCGTCACGGGGTCGCGTGACTTCTCACCTGCTTACATCAGGAGACTCGGCATTTTGTCCAAAATTGGCAAAACCTTTTTCCAGGGTGCACACGCTGCCAAGAAACACTTACGTTCTTGGAACTTCTGCCAAAACTCGAAACCACAGCTGGGGCTCCGCGAGCGCCCGCCCCCTCAGGCCGCCAGGAGAAAACCGAGACTTCCCAGAGAGGGACACACACGTGGCCAGCGGCCTCGGACACGCGCGGCCCTGCGCCCGAGGCGCGCCGCCAAGGTCTTCGCAGGGTCCAAAGATCTTTGTAAAAACCGCAGGGATGGGGAGCGCGGGGCAGCCAACCGCCCCCCTCAGGGCTGCAGCGAGCCCAGCACACCTGCCCTCGACCTGGGAGACCCCCGGGAGGTCCCGGAGAAACTGCCGCCTCGACGGAGTCGCAAAAATCAGAGACAACAGAGAGTCTACAGGACAGAGATGAGCAAACTCCGGACCACCCGCGCCGTGATGGGCGGGTCTAAGGCTGTTCCAAAACATGAGAGGCAGCCCCACAAGCTCCGACACAGAGGAATGCACGGAGTGATTTCTAATACGAACCCCAAGACGGCGGGACCGAAGGACGCGCCCCCGACCAGGCCCGGGGGAGGGGAGGGGACCCTCGTGGCCCAGCATCAGTGTTTCCATGTGTGGCTTCGGGTTTTGTGTTTCACACGCACATGTTTTACTTGGACGTTAACTTTTGGCGACCTCAGAGAACCGGGTAAGGGACGGGAAACCAGCCCAGGGTCAGGGTCTGCCTGTCCCTGAAAGTGCCAGACAGGAGGGGGGTCATCTGCTGTGGAGGGAAGGTCAGGGGTGACAGTTCAGTAGCTCCACGGTTGGGATTTTGCAAATGCTCGGCTGGTGAGCCCGCAAGATGCGTGTCCCCAAGGCCCGCGGAGGAGCTGGAAAGGGTCTGGCAGTGGGGCGGGGGGCGTCTGAACCAGAGGGTGGCCGATGTGCTGGGCCGAAGAGCCCAGGCTTGGACCCAGTGGGGCTTTGCGTCCCGGCGTCAAGTACCTGCACGGGTGTGCTGTCGAGTTTGTGTCAGGGTCAAAACGAATTCCCTGCTGCAAGGGGTTAAGTCTCAGGACTGTGAAGCTCTCCCACTGCGGCCCGAGTTCCATCCCCGGCCAGGGAGCTACCCACATGGCGCAGCAGACTTCTCCTGTCTCCCCGCTGCTCCCCTCAGCAGTGGATTTCAGTCAGTCTGCCTGCTCTGCTCCCCACTCTGACTCTGGTGAGTCCTCTCACCCCCTGCACCTCTGGCCTGTACCCCAGGTCGTGTATGCATAAGTAAATAAATCTTAAAAAAAAAAAGAATTCCCGGCTTTTGTGACTCCCACCTCTGCCAGACCCCTGCCCGCTCCACACTAACCATTCCAGGAGGGTGCTGCCCCAGGGTGCTGCCCACAGCTCAGGAGGCAGGAAGGCAGGCCAGCGGCCCACCCACCAGCCCTGACCTGGGGCAAGTGACCTGCCTGTAGATCCCGTTTCCCATCTGTGAACTGGAGTAATATTCACTTGCCCACCGCAGCGGACGGGTGTGCGGGGGCAGATGTGATTTTCCCAGTGCACCCCCAAATGAAAGCCAAATGTGCGGTCACAGCCTCTCCCAGACAAAGACTGGACTCTCCTGTCTGCTGGTGCTTTGCATAGATCAACAACCAAAACCGCACCCTCGCCAAGGACGGGCAAAGAACACCACCGGCTACGATCAGTCCAGGGCTCTGGGAAGGGTGTTTCCGTTCCGGTGGGGTGAGCCCGGAGGCAACACCAGCTTGGGCAGCATTCTGTGATTACAGAGTTGACTGGCAGGTTCTTTTGCCAAAGCAAAACATGGACGGGGGCTGGTCTGTTGAGGAGCTGGAGACCTGTAGGGCGGTGACGCCCTGTTTGCCCAGGCACCTCACTGTTTGCATCTGTCTTTCGTAAACCAAAGTTGTGCTACTGGCAGCCGTGAATGCAGATACACCCACAGAGGGTGCACCTGCAGCTGAGGGCAGGGGGAAGGGACCAGGTGTGGTGCTGATGGGGCCCCTGACCGTTTCAGGAGAACTGATGGAGCAACCTGCCTGCCAGGCTGCGGCCACCTGCTGGGGGACGCAAACCCAAGAAGACAGCCCTGCCCCTCGGCCTCCCTCAGGGCGCTGGACACCCCCCCCCCCACACTCACAAATCTAAATCATGTGGTCACCACTGAGTTCAAGCCACATGCTGACTGCACTGCGCGCATTGCTCCACGGGGCTCCCTATCTGCACACACTTAGTGCCCCCAGCACCCTCACACAGGACTCCCGCCACCCCGTTCTCTACGTGAGGACACTGATGCCGGGAGAGCCCAAGTAACTGAGCAAAGCTGCAGGGCGAGGGGCCAGGGAGGGGATCCTGGCACTCTTGTCTGAGCCCACACCCCGCAACCCTGCACCTGCCATCTGTTAATGCTGTGGGGTGCCCAAACAGGACCCTGTGGCCCCCCAAAAGGTCGGACTATGGGATGGAAGCTCCATTCCAAACCGCAGCCAAGCCGCCCCCCACCCCCAAACATAGTTCAACACTCTCTGTATGAATGCCCAGAGGCCCGGAGCCCGGGCCTGTGGACAGACACTCGGTGGAGCAGGACAAGATCTGTCCATCTGCTCAGCGCCACGGCCTTTATCTGGATGTCAGTTTAAGGCCTCGAAGCCGCCGGGAGGCCAGGCAGCACTGTTGTGGAACACGCCAAGAGAAACAGGCCTAGAAAACACGGCTTCACACAGGAGGCACCCCAACTCTAGAGCCGTGACAGTTACCTCAGTATGGAATCGGAAGGAGACAGCGTGGTTCTCCCACTCAGCAGAGCCAGAGAGAAACAGGATTTTCTCAATATTTTCGCCTGGGACCCACATTAAGAAAAACATTTTACGTGCAACTCAGGACTCACATGTAAAACCCCCTGCTCCGCCGAGGTGGAAAGAAAGGCCTCTGTGAGGGGCACCCCAGGAGAGAGGGGTGTCGCCCAGGCTCCCTGCACCCTGGGGGCTGTGCCCCGGAGCTCACATACACTCACACCACAAAATACACACACGTCACTCAAATACACACACACCGCAAACACATAATACACAGACGCCACACACGCATGCCCACACACACACACATGCACACACACCACACAAACATATACTACACACACTACACATGCGTACCACAAAACCACACAAATACCACACACACCACCCACATACCACACACATCACACAAATACCACTCAGAGCATGCACACACGCATAAACATATTCCACACGCACACACACACACCAGAGCTAAGGCCAGTCTCACGGAACAACAGCCAACGGACAGTGAGCCCACCGCGCGTCACGGTTTTATGGGGAGGGCCACATGCGAGCTGACCGAGACTGGCCTCTCCCTGGGCCCAGAGCTCTCTGCGGCAGAGTCCTCCGGGAAAGTACTCCAGCCCTGGGCCTGCTGCTCACTTCTAACTTGTCGAGCACAACCCTGGCCGGCGTGTGGCAGAGGGAGAGGGAGGAGGGCCCGGCAGGCAGGGAGGGCACAAACCCAAGGCTCGTGCTCTGAACTAACAGCCCCGGCCCACAGCCCGTCAGGTCCCTGACACCCCCTTCCCGAGGAGCCCCGGCCCCGTGTGCCGCCAGCCACAAAAGCAGGCGGGGGGCCTGGCTCCCCAGAGTGTCCGCTCCCGGTGAAGACAGTGGAGGGTTCAGACATGGTCGTCAAATGGACACGTGGAGGCTTCAAGTTAAGAACGCGCTGGCTTGGTGGGCTTGCTCACGTTTGCTTTTCTTCACAAAGCCAATTCCAACTTGAAATGAGTGGGCTGCCCCTGTAATCAACTGGGCCGGGACCCCATCAAATGCAGGACGTGCCATGTGGCCCTTCCAGGAAACTCCCCTCACACCCGAGAATGTCTTGTGGCCGGCTCAGGCCCTGACGACACCCCGTTCTCACGACCGCTTCCCCAGGGAAGAGGAAGTGCACACGGGTCAAACCTCAAGCCTTGGTGTCCCAACCCGTCACTGCCTTCTGGGTGTTTCTCCAAAACCACACCCCTGCCACCCCCGCCCCTCCAACAGGCCCGCCCTGGACAGGTGCCCGCAGCCCTCGGCAGCCCCACCAGCTCACCTGCCCACAGCAATCCACCCCCGGGGGGGACCTTCCAGACCTTGAACCCACAAAAGAGAGGATCCAGGAGAGGCCAACCCAAAGTGGGAGGGGGCAGACAGGGGGTCCTACCTACCGTGATGATCTGCCGCCTGGCGACCAGCCACCAGGGGGGACTGTCCGAACCCCAGAGCACTCCTCGCTGGCGCTCGGACCCTGGCTGGACTACCACCTTCACGGACTCTCGTCTGTCTTAATCGCTACAAGCATCTGGTGAATGAGTGATTATCTCCTCATGTCGCAGATGAAGACACCAAGGCGCTGGGAACTGAAGTCTCCGGCTCCGGTTACACAGCAGGCAGCGTAACAGCAAAGTCAAGTTCTTGTCCTCGAACCCCTCGGGCCCTTCTTTTGAAATATCTTCCCATCTCCTGCTCGCCCCGCCCTGCCCTCTGGCCCAGGGCCCGGAGGGCTGTCCCCGGGCCAAGCACAGGCCACTGACTTCCTCCTGGTCTAGCTGGGCGGCCCCCACACCCCAGCCGGGAGCCCGAGCCGGGAGAGCCCTCGGTCCGCAGCCCCAAGCTCTCAGGGACACAAGACTCGGCAAGTTTGGCCCCAGCGGCGCAATCTCTTATAAAGGGGTGAGATTTTTGATAAGGGAGACCTGGGGTGAGGAGGGCAGGAGCTCAGACTCCCCGCCACTGGGACCCGCCGGCCCACATGCGAAGAGCAGTAAAAGCTGGAAACACCCCTCCAGGCCTGGGGAGGAGGCAAATAGGAAACTAATCAAAACACGGGCCAGAAAACAATCTTCCAGCATTTCTAGGAGACAGAGTGTGTGTGTGAGTGTGTGTGTGTGTGAGTGTGTGTGAGTGCGCGTGCAAGCGCGTGCACACACGTGTCTGTTTCTCAATTACTCTGCACGCCCCATCGCTCACTGTAACTCCCGGACCCAACGTGGAAGGACCAAGCATCACATTCACGGCCCAGCGCCAGCCCCGCGCAGAACCAGGGGCCCCGGGCGGGAGGGGGGCCCTTGGCTGCACCCCCTGGAGCCCCGTGTGTCCTCAGTGGGGGGCAGGAAGGACAGACACCGCTTTGGGTGATATTATCTTCAAAAAAAAAAAGGTCACAAGCTCATCTTTCCGAAGTCTACACCCCTGGGGCGCCTGGCCGGTCCGAGGACCCCGGGGTCACGGCCCGCGGGCGCCGGCCCCCCCCCCCCGCGCCGCAGGCCCTCGCGGGAGCCCCAAGCGCCGCTGCTCCCGCAGCTCCCGGCGCCCCGCGGCGCGCGACTTGCAGGGGCCCCGCCGCGCCTCGCCGGCCCGCGCCCCGCTGCAGAGGCCGCACCCCGGACCCGCGGGGTTCGCCCCCGGCCGCCTCCCGGCCGCGGGGTGACCTTGGGCGGGAGGTCAGCGCCCCGCGCCCCGCTTCCTGCAGCGCCGGCGGGACCCGCCCCCCGCGGGCGCCCCCACCCCGGGCCCCCAAGGTCAGCGCGGGCCTCGGGCGGGCGGCCCAGGGCAGCTCGCGGCCCGGCCGGGCTGCGGGGACCCGCCGCGGGGACGCCAGGCGCGCCGCGCCCCGCCCCGGGCCGCGCCGGCCCCTCCGCCCGGCCGCGGCCCTCGCGCCCCGGCGGCTACTCACCCAGGGGCGCGCGGCCGCCTTTGTGCGCGGACGGCGGGGCCCGGTGACAGGCGGCCGCGCGGCCGGGGCGGGGGGAGCGGGGGGCGGGGCGGGCGGCGGGGGCGGGGCGAGCGGGCCGGGAGGGGCGGGGCGGGGCGAGCGGCGGGGGCGGGGCGAGCAGCCCGAGCGGGCGGGACGAGCGGGCGGGGCGGGGCGGGGAGGGCAGTGGGCGTGGCGAGCGACGGGGGCGTGGCCCGAGGCGGGCGAGTGGGCGGGGCCAGAGTGGGGCGGGGCTTCCATGGCCCGGGCAGTGGGGGGGCCCGCAGCTCCCCAGCCCCCCCCCCGCCCCCGAAGAAAGGGCGCGTCCGCCAGCCGCTCCTTCAAGCCCTCAGCTTTCCCGCGGTCTGGGCCCTTAGGCCACGTTTCTGACTTTCCTCCCCAGAGCCGGTCACCTGTGTACTTCAGCAGGTTGGGCTGACCTTGAGGATGCCCAGGAGGGTCTTGTCTGGGCACCCTCAGCGGCCGGGCCAGCGTGGCCAGCCCCTGAATCTTTCCGATCCTGTTTATTCAGCCACAGAAGGGCAGCTTGCAGCCGTGTTCGCCGCCCCACTGCCGTGCTCCGCCCCCCCACCGCTGCTCCACCTGCTCGTCTTCCTCCCAAAGAGCAAGCCCCCCAGCCTCAGGCATCCAAGCAGCAAACACCTGCAGGCTCGGGTCCAGACACAGCTCTCGGGAGTGACAGCACCTGCCCAGGCGGACCTTACACTCTCCAGCAGGGACCAAAAAAAGAAATAATCTCAGGTATAGAAATGACTTTGATCAGATGATCAGGTGGTTACATTTGAACTGGAATCCTAAATGACAGAAACTGGCGTCCCACAAAGAGGACAATTAGAGAGGTACCCCCCCCTCTCCCTGGTCAACTAGGGGCTCAGCTGGACTGGCCTTGTGAAGAAGCTGCAGCAGCAACAGCAAGTTGCCCCCAAGCACACCAGTAACCTCAAAAAAGACAGGCTTCAGGGCTTGGCACTGCTACCGTCAGAGTTCCCGGGAGACACGGCCCTAAATAGACACACCAGCTTTAACAACCCTTCTTGTTCTTCTCAATACACAGCGTCAAATGTTACATTTTCCTGACATGTCCCCAGACTTTCTCTGTAAAATCCTTGAAAATGTAAATTACTTCCCTTGCAGGCCATGTAAAATTCTCATAGTGGGGCTCAGAATGCAGACAGCGTTCCCGGAGCTCCCCGGAGACAGCACCCAGCTTAAGGTCTGTCTTGGTTCTACTTGTGCACTGACCATTTTATCTAAGACAACAGGGGGAGGCAGCAGAGCAGAAGCAGCAGGTGCCAAGGTCCTGAGGCACCCTCTGTGGATGGCTGGAGCCACTGAGTTGCCGCAAGCATCACAGGGAGCAAACTTTTCAGGTTTTGTGGGCCAAAGCGAGGAATTCAGATATCCTAGGGAAGGTTTTAAGTTAGGAAATACTTGTTTAAAATACCACTTCTCTACTAGATAGAAAATGAACTTCAGGGAAATAGGGGAGACTAAGTGCGCTCTGATGGGAGGATGGGGTTCAGACTGTTGGGGATGGGGATAAAAGGCAGGACTTTGGATACACTGCGGAGGTAATGATCCATGGCCTCGCTTTGTGGGGAGAGGCACGTGAGGCCAGAAAGGAGAAGCAAAGAGATCTGCCTTTGGAATCCTAACACAGAGGGAGGCGGGGCGCTTTGCTGATCTGCAGGAGGGAAGAAATGGGGGCTTGGGAGGAAAATCAGGGGGCAGTTTTGGCCACACTGAGTTTGATCTGGTTTTTAGCCACCCCAGAGGAGACGAGATGTCCGAGGCATCTGGTGCTCAAAACATCCAGTGGCCCCAGATGTAAGTTTGGGGTCACCTGCATGGAGGGACACCAAGTGATGCTAGGAGCTGTCTTCTATCGACACCCTCTAGCTGGTCTTAGGGAATCATCCATCTCAGCAGCCTCTGCCTCCAGGGAAGCGGTGACCCCTCCTTGCTGGCATTTCAGAAGTGGGGTGCCACAGAGGGGCCATTATTTACATGAGACCCCTCCTCCCACTTGGGCCCAGAAGGAAGTGACCTGTTCCTACCCCGCTCCAGGGAGGGCCTACCTCGGGACCAAGAAGCAAGTCCTGGAAAGTCTTTCTGGAAGCCAAGTCTGACTTTAGCCCACGTTAGCAAAGCCTCTGTATAAAATAAATCTTCAATTATTAAAGTTTGACGACTAGAAGTCTAAAGACCAAGAAGATCCAGTGCAAAGCCCTCATTCTCGGGGGCTGGAGGGCAGCACGGGGCTGGTGGTCTGACGACCCCGAGCAGGTAAGGCCTGGGCTGTCTAGCTCAGTTGCCCCCTCAGGGAGGCACTCTTCCTGTCCTCATGGCTGCCACCCATCTAAACATGGAGGGAGAGAGCCCTGAGCCATGAGGAGGGAACGCTCTGTCTCACACATTTCTCGGTCCACTGAATAGGATTTCCCAAACCCTGGCGTTTCGGACCCGCCCTGTCTGGACACACACACCCCCCACCCACCCACCCCCACCCCTGTCGGGCCCTGTTGTCCTGCTGGCTAGCAGGCAGGGGACTGGGTGATGACTCAGCTCCAGCTCAGGGGCAACCCTCAAGGCCTGGGTTGCCACGAAAAGAGGGGCTCTCCCTGGGCCCAAGGCCTATCCTGGGCTGGGGTCTCTGATGGAGTGACTTGGGCACAGGCACCCTCTTGCTCAGGGTCTCAAGAAGCAGGTGGGACTGTCCGGTGTCACCTCACCCTGGAGCGCAGAGGAGAGAGGAGCCTGGAACCTCCCAGAGGAACAGGTCCCGGGGCCTACAGGCTACTGGGGGCAGGTAGGAGAGACGCAGGGTCCCCCGGGAGAGGAGAACAGGAGGACAAGGGTTATCTGTGGGCACGAATGTCTGGGATGCAGGCCGAGGGCCCACCCCTCCATAGGGTGAGGATCCTAGATTAAGGCCCAGGCATCCGAGTCACAGGGAGATAAAGGGGAGAGGCTAGTGGGGCCACAGCTGGGGATCATGGAGGCGACACCACCCCAGTCCACCCTGACAGCTGGGTCCGTTAGGGAGTTCGTGATCCCAGCCTCGGCGGCGTGCTGGGAGGAGCTGAATACCCGGACCCAACACACAGCAGCCACCACCCAAGAGAACTTAGCCGGGATCCAAGTGCTCATAGTGCCCGTAGGACAGAGACACCCCCAATCAATCCTCAGACACCCTGACCGTGCTGCGCAGAGTGGGGGCACCACAGCCTCAAGTCTCAGATGCCCCAGTGCTAAAATGTACCGACGTGAGTGGGTCTTCGAAAGGGTTGAGAGGCAGAAAAATTTTCCCAAAGATGGATGGGATTCACAGTTTTTTCTCTTCAAGGCCGGCCGGTGTGGCTGGGCTTCTTGTCAGCTGAGCTCAGCCCCGAAGAGAGACCAGCAGACTCACGCTTGCCGGGGTGAGTCCTCAGTGAGCCCCTGAACACTGCCCCAGCCACCAAGGAGAAGCCTCAGAGTCTCTGTCTACAGCCTCTGGGGAAGTTGCATCTCCTGTAAGTGGACGAGCTCATTCTGGTACGTTCTTTCATCCACAATAGATGGCCAGGTAAACCAAGTCTGGGTTCGTGGTTGCCCTAAGCTGTGTCAGCCAGAGGAGGCGCCGCCTGAGGCTCTTCCTCTGTGGCTAAAGGGACGTCATCACGCCTCCGCCGCAGTAGGCTGGAGGGAAACTGAATGAGAGCACGGACCACGGAGAAATCAGGCTCCAGGGTCCCCTTGGTGGGTTTTGGGGTCCCTCCGTTTCAGTCACTGACTCCATTGCTCAGTGAGTCTACACCCGAGAAGTCAGCCAGGTCACAGGGAAAGTAGTGAGACCTCATTACGCTCCACCCTCCTTGCTGCCGCTTACCTTAGCTGCCGGAAGAAAGTCTTGTTGCCTCCACCCTGGAGGACATATTGGCAGGACCCCATTCAATTTCCATAACTTCGTATGGAGCTCCCTTTCATGGCAACTTTGAGCTCCTGCTTAATTTCCTCTTTCTTCCAGTGTTGTAGTTCTCAGCAGCCCCGGACACCATTTATTGGCTGTTATTGGGACAGGCATGGTTGACGCCACCCTGATCCTGCCCTTCTCCTCCTGATCTTGCCCCTCAGCTCATCTCCTCCCCTCCCACTTGCTCTCCCCCATCATCCTGTCATCCGTGCCCGCTGCAGGGAAGGGTCATTGTTGGGTGGCAGGGTTGTGATGACCCCACTGAGGTTATGATGTCAGCCTTAGGCACCCAGCGAATGATAACTAAGTAAGACATGGAGTTTGTTCTGAGGCATTACTGGATTCAGAACAGAATCTGGCACACACAGGGGCCAGCAGAAAGCTTGGAGCACAGCATGATCAAATTCTTTCACGAAACGGGAATTTTGCCTTGTTAAATTCTGAACTCACAGCAAACAAAATAGAAAGGGCTTTTAATTCAGAAAGTTGCTCTCCTGGGCCTCCCCGGTGGCACAGGGGTTGAGCGCTGGGCTGCGAAGCTGCCTGCAGCCTCTGCAGTGCCAGTTCGATCCCTGGCCGCTGGCAAGGGTCCCACATGGAGCGCAGACACCTCCTGCTGCGCCCGCTGCTCCCCTCAGCAGTGTACTTCCTCAGTCTGCCTGCTCTGCTCCCCGCTCTGGCTCTGGTGAATTCTCTCACCCTCCCACGCTTCTGACTGTACCAGTGCTTGTATAAATAAATAAATAAACCTTTAAAAAAAAAAAAAAAGAAAGAGGGCCTTCCCGGTGGTGCAGCGGTTGAGCCCTGTGTTGCGAAGCTGCCGGCGGGCTCTGCGGCGCCAGTTAGATCCCCGGCTGCTCCCCGGCCACCAGAGGAGGGTCCCACATGGCGCGCAGACCTCTCCTGCCGCCCGCTGCTCCCCTCAGCAGTGTACTTCGGTCCTTCTGCCTGCTCTGCTCCCCGCTCTGGCTCTGGTGAATTCTCTCACCCTCCCGCGCTTCTGACTGTGCCCAGTGCTTGTATAAACAAACAAACAAACAAATAAATAAAACATGCCTCAAAAAAAAAAAAAAAGAAAGAAAGTTGCTCTCCAACAAATTGAGGAAGCCATATGGGATGAAATAACCTTATCCACCTTTTTTACAAAGTGTGGAAGTTTGGGGTTACCTACTATGCATAGTAAAAGATGTCCATAATGGGTGTTGTCACAGAAAAAGCATCAATCCAAAGAAATGTAAGCTCTATATGAACTCTTTGAAACCCCCAAATTTCAAAGGGGAAAGGATGAAAAATTGCAGAAACAGTTGATAAATTATGGTCCAATTAATTAAAATGGTGACAAAAAAAGATAGTTATTATACAATCAGAATGGGCTCTTTGAATATAAGATAGTAATACTATAAAGCATCACAAGTCTATTGAGAAGGGAGCCCAAACTTATAGTTGAAAGCCAAGGAACATTCTTGTGCCCACCTTTGACCAATCTTTATAGAGGTGCTTAGGCCTACAGGGGGGTTCTCTTCTCCTGTGTGATCTCCTTAGACATGACCAGAGGGCCTGTACCAAATGTCATACCTCAGAGGAGAAGGTGAAACTGGGAAAATTGATTCACAAACCACGAACTTTCTCCCTCTTTGGGAAAATTCAGAGTTAGAACAAGCAATCTTGTCTCCTGGATACACAAAACCTGCTTCCCTTGCCATGCCATCTTTTGAACCTTGACGGAAAAGTGACATTTGAAAGGTAAGTTCTTACAGAGAAGAGAATTTCTTTCACCTCTAGCTCTTGTTACCTTGGATAGATTTGTAGTCACTGCAGATTACTAAAGGCCATTCTAATGTTAAAATCCTGGATGGTAAGTTCTAGATTTGTCATTATGCAACACAGCACCTTCCAGTAAATCATGCACCAGCCTAGTACATTCTGCTCTCCTGGTTATGAGAAGGCAGTTGGAAGCAGCAGCAACTGAAATACCTACAAATCATTTCAATGAAATAATTAGCTCATCATTTCCCCAGGGCATGTCAACCCTTCCTTGCCAGAATTTGGGGCTAAAAGTTTTTCATTTTCTTCTTATGAACAAAGTCTCTGGAACCAGAAGTTGTGGGTTCAAATCCTGGCATTGCCCCCTTACAGTCATGTGACCTTGTGTGAAAGACCCAGCCTCTTTGTGTGCAGTTTCTCACCCTCAGATGAAGATAGTGACAGACAGGACAAATTTGTAGGGTTGTTGTGAGGAATTGGGTGAGCTAATACATTTGTAATGTTCTTAGAAACAAATCTACCACATAGTCAGTGCTTTACAAATTGTGTTAAAGGAGAAAACCAGAGTTATATGAAAATTATGGTCAACCAATAGAAGAAATAGGAGGTGATCTAAAATCTCTTTAGAGATAGGCTAAAGTAAAAGCTTAAGGACATGATGTGTTCAGACAGAGAATGGGAAGCATATATTTCTCGTCCTAACAAAGAAAAAGAAAGGCAAACATAACTTCCAGGAAAAACACATACTCCTCCAAGAAAAGCTCCACATATAAGAAAGGCAGAGTCTGAATACAGAACAAACTAAAACAGGTTGAGATTATACAAAAATAGTAGAGTAAGGGCCTCCCCTGGTGGCGCAGCGGTTGAGCGCTGGGTTGCGAAGCTGCCCGCAGCCTCTGCAGTGCCGGTTCGATCCTTGGCCACTGGCGAGGGTCCCACATGGCACGCAGACCTCTCCTGCCATGCCTGCTGCTCCCCTCAGCAGTGTACTTCAGTCCTTCTGCCTGTTCTGCTCCCTGCTCTGGCTCTGGTGAATTCTCTCACCCTCCCACGCTTCTGACTGTACCCAGTGCTTGTATAAACAAATAAATAAATCTTTAAAAAAAAAATAGTAGAGTTAAAAAAAAGGAGAATGTGGGGCCCTCCTTGGTGGTGCAAGGGGTTAAGATGCAACCTATGAAGCTATCCACAGACTCTGCAGCACGAGTTCGATCCCTGGCCAGGGAGCTACCCACATTGTGTGGCAGACCTCTCCTGTCTCGCCCTCTGCTCCCCTCAGCAGTGTACTTTGGTCAATCTTTTCTGTTCCCCACTCTGTCTCAGGTGAATCCTCTCACCCCCACCCTGCATCTCTGGCCTGTACCCCAGCTCTTATATGCATAAATAAATAAATAAATAAATAAATAAATAAATAAATAAATAAGAATGTGCTGGCTTATGATGCTCTGAAAATCAGCTAGATTCTCCTCTATCAGAGTGCAAATCCATAGGCTACATACACCAACTGGAAACTGTAGCTTTAATTATAAACCATTATTTCCTAGTTCATTTTATAGAAACCAGGCACATGAAGCACTTTGATAACTTTTCAAACACAAATTTAAATCTAAACAAAGTTCTACTTTCTCACCCAGTAAAAGGTGCTGCCTCCAAGAAAATATCTTAAATCCATTCTTTTTCTTTTTAAAACTAAAGACAACAAGAAAGAAAAAGAATAAGCAAAATATAGACTCAAGTCAATGGGCCAGGAAAATCTAGAATTCTGGGAATTGTTGCTCTAACTAGAAATTATGCAATCCACATACACTTTGGCCAAGAGGGAGGCATTTCCTGCCCCTTAGGAACATAAGGTGAAAACTGTGCCAGGCTTCCTGTAACCAATTGTGCCATCGTGTTTCATCACCTGAGCAAGGCTGGTGAGGGAGCCCTTGTAAACATTTACTTGCTCAACTGTCCCTGCAGAATGCAGGAGTTTGGGTTTGAATGAATGAATGAATGAATGAATGAATGGGTGGGGACGAGAGGAAGAGGGGAAGTTGTGTTAATATTTCTTTGGGCTTATGTTCCACAGCCAGATGTACTCTGTACTGACAGAACTCCACTGTGGTCCATTGTCACCGGTCAGTTGTGCTCCTCTGTCTCCTCAGAGGTTGGGTTGCCCTTGCAGGGAAGCAGCAAGCAGGGCACAGACATCCCAGGGTCCCCTGTGCTGGGTACATCTGCACAGTCATTGAGTCTTACTGTCTACCATGTTGTAGCTCCCTTTTAATTTGGGCTTTCTCATTACTAAACAGTTTTGGAATTTATGAACCCGCCTTCCAAGGATAATAGGGCACAGTCATGATCAAATGTTGTGACAGGAGGGGTTTTGTTTAGACAGTCTCCTCTAGCCCTGTCTCCCTGGTCATACCCCCTCCCTGGGGGACTCTGTCCCCCACGGAGACTTGAACACAAGAGATTCAGACTTCCCTGCCTGTTGGTTCCAAATAATACGTCCAACGACCTGGCAGGTAGCTGCATCTGGATGACCCACAAGCACAAACTCAGCCAGGTCAACAAGAGACTCTAACTGGGGTCCCTGCTTCCAGGCACACCCCATGATCACACAGTACAATGCAGTCCCAGGAAGGGCTCTGCCCTGAGCAAAAAAAAAAAAAAAAAGAAGAAAACATTTAACATGTCACTGAGTACATGTTGTTCCAGCTGTTGTTCTGTCCGAGGTAGAGTCATTTGCAGCTGCAGAGGCAGCTTGAGCCAGTTTGAAGGTGCAGGGCTAGCCAGCGTGTAACCAGACAGAAAACCCTGCCCCTCAGCACGCCTTTGCCTTGTCCCTGAACACACAGCCCCCTTGTTTGCTTTCAAAGTAGTGCCCTCTGCCCCTGCAGGAAGGTGCTCCATGGCTCGCCCGCACTGCTGCGCTTGCTCCTTTTTATGGAGCCTGGTCACTGTGTTAACTGATTGACGATCAGCAGATGGCCCCCTCTCGGGAGGGGAGCCCACCTCCGCCCTTAGTGCACCCCCAAGGATTAAGTCCAACGTCCTTGGGAGAGCAGAGAGGACCCCAGCCATCAGCACCCCATCCTCATCTCCCCTGTCCTGACCTCAAGTTCGTTCCCCAAACACACCGCGGGGTTTCTTGCCTCTCAAGCCTCTGCATGAGAGTCCCCTTTTCTTGGAAACTTGTTCCTGAAATTTCTCCTGAACCCTCCTCTCCCACTGCTCCCAACTAAGTCACAAACTCCATTTTTCTTCTGCCCCACAGGGCCTTGGGGCAAACAGCCAGCACGCCCATAAGCAGCTCGGGGACCTCGCGTGCGGAGAGGCTGGGCTCCCAGGAAAGGGCCAGCTGCTTGGACTCTTCGTCCGGCTGCCCTACCTTGGATGGTGAGACTTCCTGCAGCTTCTCCCGCCTACTTGGCATCTCCTGTCCATGCTCCCTGCCCCCGTGGGCTCTGTGAAGGCCCCATGCAGGGCCGGGATGCCTGCTGGACGGCCTAGGCCTGTCTGGCCTTGGTGCCCACGGGGGCCACCGCCCTACACACCAGGCCTGCTGCCTTGAGTCCCGGACCCACAACTGGAGAACGGAAACCTGGCCGGGGAGGCAACCTCGGCCCACCGCGCGGGCTGTCGGCTGTGAGGGGGGCTCACTTACCAGGGCTCTGCTCCACGGAGGATGTTCCCCTCACCCTGGGCTCAACTGCCACCAACTGCCCACTGGCCAGGATTCCTGGCTCTGGTGGGGCCCGTCCTGCCACTCCCTGGAAACAGAACTTCTGCTCCACAGAGTGCCCGGCCAGCCTTCCTCTGCGTGGTCTGCGGATTCGTTTAAGGGGGCTCCAGAGTCATCCCGCGTGCTGCGCTGTGAGCCCTCTGCAGCCCCTCCTGCTCCGCGCCCTGGGGGCTCCGCCCAGAGTGAGCTCGCTGAGAGGGGACTTGCTTCTCTTCTAGGGCCCAAGGCGTGGGGACAAGCAGCTGTTCAGACTCCATCATTGCTTCCCTGGACAATTCGAAAACCTCTCTCGAGCCTCTCCACCCCAGAATCTGGCCTCAAGGCTGTCGTCCGCGGGGACGGAGCCCAGTTAAGAGCTGCGTCCTATGATGCTGCTGACGCTGGCAGTGTGGCTCCCGTGCGGAGATAAATGAGCCTGAGCTGGGGGCTGGAACCCCCGCGGGAGGCTGTGCACAGTAGCACCCCAATGATGACGGCTGGAGAGCTGGACCCAGGGAGCCAGGCTAGAAGCCTGCTATGAGCCTGAGGCCGGGGCTGGGGCGGGGCTCAGCCCACTGAACTCGGGGTCTAGGGCGATTCAAATGGCAGCGTCTGTGGGCAGAGCAGAGAGCAAAGCGCTAACACGTTCTGAGCTCCTCTGCAGGGCCTGGCAGGGCTGCGGGCAGGCACAGGCCAAGACAGGACAGAGTTGCTGAAGGTTGCAAGGAGAGGGGTGTGAGTTGCAGAATCTGGGAAAATTTGAGGGGCTCGGGGGCAGCACAAGGGCTTTCACAGGCAGCCCTCATTTTACTGCACTGCGCAGAAAATGCCTTATTTATTTATTTTTTTTTCAAATTGAAGGCTTGTGGGAACCCCGCCTGGAGCCAGTCTGTCAGCACCTGTCCCAGAGCACGTGTCCTCGGGCTGTCTGTCAGCTGGGTGAAGTACGCGCGTGGTTTAGACAGGGCACTGTTGCGCCATGGAGTGGCGCGCACCCACTGCTTTTGTACGCGCTGGAAACCAAAAGGCTCACGTGCCTTGCTTTACGGCGATACTCGCTTTACTTCGGTGTCCAGAACCAAACCCACACTCCCTGAGGTGCGACTGTCAGAGCCATGTGATGACTCTGCTGGCCACTAAGACCAGCCTTTTCCTGCTGGAACTAGGAACCCGTTGCACCTTGTAAACCGGAGGCCACACCACCACATCTGTGATGCGGGAGGGCAGACCCCAGCGAGAAGAGACTAGAAACTAGCCAGAATGTTCCTCGCCCCCCCAGGCTGACGACACCTTCAGACGAGCCACGGCCAAGCCGGAAAGCATCCAGGCCGAGCCCGGGGGCACTCGGTGGCCCTAACCGTGGCCTTCCCTCCCTGCCAGACCCAACTAGGGCGCACGCGGCCGCGGCACTCACGTTGATGTTGGACGACCACACGTTTCGAATCCATCCAGGATCTCTCATCATTGGAATCTGCAAAAGAAGAACACGAGAAATTAATTCATGGACATATTCTGGAATCAATGTCAGCGGCTGCACCAACATCGGTTCCCTTGAAGGCGGCGAACTGCGTGGCAGGTGATGCCGTCACCACAAAGCAGGGAGGTAGGGGAGAGGAAGGAGGTGGTGATGCCTCTCCACGCGCCTCCCCTAGAGCCAGCCCCGCAGCCCAGGGCTCTCCCGCCTACTCCTCCAACCTCTTCCCAGCCCTGAGCAACCCTGGCAAGGCTTCAGGAGATGAGACAGTGCCAGGAAATGATAGACTGTGGCGTCAGAAGACTTGCCGCCTCCTGACCGGCTGCCTCTGTCCTAAGCAGTGTCAGGGCCTGGAGCTTGTTTGTGTGTCTGCAAAGTGGTGTGACCGACAGCCTGAGCTGCTGCCGAGGAGGGCAGGTAAAGGGGCAGGGGTGAAGGGGCAGAGGCCTTGGATGGACTTCGGGTGTTGCTGTCCCTGCGAGCAGTGCCTGCGTAGCCCCCTTCGCCCCACCCCCCGGGGCCGCCACCCCCAGACTGGCTGGTCTCAGTGCCCTGGGCCTCCAGGTACAATCCGTTATCTCAAAGACATCCCCGCCTTGAGCTGACTACAGCGGCGCGGCCTCCCCCTGGTTTACGTGGTGCTGTACGACATTCCCTCGGGGACCCCGTACGTGGCCGGGCAGTGGGAACACAGATGTGAGTGCGAGGTGGACTTGCCTGAGGTCCCCGAAAATGCAGAAGGGTGGGGTCAGGAAGATGGTAGGAAAGCAGTCTGGGCTGGGGTGACTGTGCTTGCATGCCCGGGGCGGGGGCAGGACCCCCAGACATGCCCGGGTGGGGGGCAGCACGGCAGGGCACCAGCGCTCTGTCTGCAGGGACCCAAGTTCCGGCCACGCACAGAGGTTGGCATCTGAGCGGCTTCTGCACGGGGCCCTCTGGAAAGGGGGGGAAACGGCTGCTCAGGCAGAGGCGGGCATGTCCAGAGCCACAGCAGCAGCCACACACCTTCAGGGCGCAGCGGGCTGGCGCGGGGGCAAGAGGGGAAGCTGGGGTGGGCCCAAGGCAGGAGACATGGGCAGCGGGACAGGCCGCTTCCCTCCCTCCCTCCCCGCTTTCTTGTTGTAAAGTCTGTCTTCCCCAAATAAAACCTCTCGCAGGAGTCCAGATCCTTCAGATCTGTCCTCTGTGAAGTGGGGGTTAAAACACACTGCCGGCCGCCCCGGGGACTGAACGGGAAGAACTGAACACACGGGCACAGAACAGCTACACCGTGTTCACGGTGACGGCTCCCGGGGGTCTCAGGGGTGGTAATTTTATGGGGATTACACGTGAGAGGAGAACTCAAACAATGTACAAAAATGAACAACAATGTAAAAAATAGAGATAAATTAAAATTTTTTAAATGTATTATGTGTTCCGAGGATGTCACGTCGTGTTATTCTCATTCTTAACCGCCACTGCGTATAACGGAGTAGGCCAGAGGCACCTGCTCCAGCCAGGTCAGGGGGACACCGCAGCCCTGGTCTTGGCTGGCCCAGGGGAGAGCTGCGGAGGGTAAGGTGACCAGATCCGGGGCCACCAGGGCCACTTAGGGGCGAGGACACACCTTTGTGTCGCGGGCAGAAGAAGTGAGGTTAAAAGCTCCTCCAGCCAAGAACGGCCAGGGCGTGAGCCATGGGGATGAAGAGGAAGGGGGAGCTGAGACTCACCCGGCTTTGGTCCGTGGGTGAAGAGGGAGCTTTTGAAGGGGATTGAATTTCTGGTTGGGGAAACATGGGGAGGAATGTTCTAGGGTCCTGGAGCCACATGTATAGAAAAAGTATAGATTTTCCGACAAGGCAGATCAGGGTAAGAAGCAGATGGGAGCAGAGGGAGCCTCCCCAAGCCCGGGTACCTGTTGGAAAACTGGGGACAAGGTGGTTGATGTCTTCATCTATAATTTGCTTAACATGGCGACTAATTCAGTCCCGCTTCTAGCTGACGGGTGCATTTCAGACCCTTCTTGGGATCCAGTTACTGTTTCTAAGCCCACTGCTGAGGAACATCACAGCCCCTGCGAGGAGTCACGCAACTTGGCGACGCATGTTCTGGGCCATCCACTCAAATTCCTTGGGGGCACAGACTCTCTCATGCCCACCGGTGCCGCAGGGGACAATGGTCTGGTTGATTCCGTGCTCACGAGGTCGGTGAGGCCGGCTGCCAGCAGTTTCGCCCACAATACTTGGATTTGGTCCCAATGACAAATGAAGTTTCAAATCAAATGTGTTTTTTTGTGGCCAAGAGGGCCTCCCCATGACTCTGACCCCCAGTTTGGTTTGATTTTAGAGATGAACGGTAAACACAAGACCACCAAATAGGACGAACCCATGCATTGCCATAACAGCTCCTCTCAAAGCTAAGAATAACGCCATTCCACCCCACAAGGGCGTGACTGTGGTCATTCAAAATTCTATCGGGTCTCCCTGTTGGCACAAGGGGTTAAGATGCAGCCTATAAGGCTCTCCACAGCCACTGCAGCACAAGATCGATCCCCAGCCAGGGAGAAACCCACATGGCGCAGCAGACCTCTCCTGTCTCCCCGCTGCTCCCCTCAGCAGTGTATTTCAGTCAGTCTGCCTGTTCTGCTCCCCACTCTGTCTCTGGTGAATCCTCTCACTCCCCACACCTCTGGCCTGTACCCCAGTTTTGTGCATAAATAAATAAATCTTAAAAAAATTCTATCATTAAGTCCTGGCCCAGTCTTGGGACCCTGGGCACTGGTAGTCAGCAGCAGAGTTGAGTAAACAGATAGAGCCAGTGGTCAGGCCAGGGGGCTGGAGCTCAGGTGGTCCACGAAGGAAGAAAGACATGCTGACTCGCTGTGTGGCTGGAGCTTGGACTTGGTTGTCTTAGGGGCGAGGACGGCCAAGAGCCCACCTTTGGGCGCTGTCCCCTGCTGGAATAGCTGGTTTCGGCTGCCAGCTGACGTGCTGGTGATCGCCCTTGAGTGTCTTTCTTAATGAAGTTCACTTTTACAGTATTTCCTCAAATTAAACCTCTGAAGACCAAATGGCCTTCTCTAAGTGGCCCTTAACTCCCCACTCATGGGCTTCCTCCTCAGAGGCATATGTCAGAGGAGTAATTGTTTACTGGACAGGTGCAGGCAAGCGGTGATGGCGTCTCGGGTAAATGGCCTGGACCCAGCAGCAGCCGGGCAGCAGGGCAGCTTTCAGGGTGAAGCAGGCCTTGCTTGGAGGGAACCTGTATGTGCCCCTCCTTTCACAACCACATCCAGCAGTGAGCAAATCCTGCAGCTGCTCCTCTGGCCAGGGTCCCCAGTCCCTCTCGTTGTTCAGCCCCACCCTCCCAGCTCCAGCTCTCTCACGTGGCTCAGAGCAGCAACCTCTGAGGCAGGTTTTTCTCGGCGCTGTCATAAACCTTTCCTTGCTACATAAGCAAAGTTCCTACCCATCTGTCCAGATCACTCCCACCTGCTCCTCTGGATTCTCCGACCCTTTCAATCCCTCCTTTCACCTGACTCCAGCCAGACCCTTTGCTGCTGCTCTGCCTTCTGCCTGGGAGGCATTTCCGCTGGTTGCCAACAACTCATTCCCCAGACAACAGCTGACACCCCACTCTGAGAGCCTGCCCCAGCCTCCTCCACTGGATCTCCCCCGGACAGTGAGGACCCCGGGGCGATCAAGCCAAGATTAGACCCTGAGTTCTTAGGCAGGCAAATGGGCTCCTTGAGCAGCCCTGGGGCTCTTCGGGGGTCCTCCTGGGGGGAGAGGGGAATGCAAGGAAGCAGCTCCAGGGAATGCAAGGAAGAGTGGGAGGTAACACAAAAGCATGTTCTGCGAGGCATCAGAGAAATTCGGAAGCATTCGAGAAAGCAGAGACAAAGTTTTCTGGTTTTGTTTTTCGTCATAGGGTTTTGTTTTTGTTTTTTTTTGTTTTTTTGGTTTTTTTGCCTGTCATTACATCATTGCCTGTGGTCCATCTCCAGGGGGACACATACAATCTAGCATTTCCCCAAAACACAAAAACTTGAAACCTCTTTGTCAGCAAGGGAGTGGTGGTGTTTGTATGTCAGGTAACTTGTTTTGGAGAAATGCTGCAGCAGAAATGTCAGGTGTCATGTCCACACCCAGGAGCCACCGTCCAGACTTCCCTCCCCACCTGGGCCCAGGGAACACGAGGTCACAGGGGTTTTCCTCCATGTCCAGTGCGGCCACATCCTGATAAACATGTGGCAGATGTTGCGGGGAGCTCGGTTGCCGAGCATCGCCAGAGAGGGCCTCGGCCCCGTTTCTGCTCCACGTGTCTCACTTTCACACCACCACGATGTTGAAAAATCCTGAGTCAAACTGTTATAGGACAGGGAGAGGGGCAGCCCAAACCCCGCAAACCTGCCTATTCTAAATGGGTTCTGCCATCCGCCGCATCAACACAAAACATAGGAGACTTTAATGGGAAGGATCTTTAATAAAACTAGGAAACAATACAGGTAAGGCAAAGAGTCTAGTTTCTAAATGAAGCACCCAGAGTTACCCGTCCCCTCGTGGGTAAAAGTCTATCCATGTGGGATCGGCCCAGAGCAAGGCCCCAAGGCCTGCCACGAGTCTAAAGCATCTTCCAATGGGGACCCACAGAAAAGGGTCACAAACAACCGGACAAGCCCGGAAGGAAAAGAGCAAAATCAACATCAAGATAAAAGCTGCCATGGTCCCCTCCCCACAGGTCTCACCCACATCTGTGTCACCCCGTCCACGACCAAAAGACAAGCGCAGTTTCTTCACGTGTCTCTAGGCTCCATGCGCCTCCTCCAGGTCTCCTGGCTCCATCCTGCTTCCTTCCTTCCTCAGTCTCCTCTGCAGCTTCTCCTCTCCCTGCTCAGCGCCACCCTCCCTTGGGTGGAGCAGGGAACCTCCCCCTTTCCTGGGGACCACCCTGTTACAAAACCCTTGTAAGTTGGGGGCCCTTTGTGGTTTGAAGAAGGTCAAGAATGAGGAGCCTTGTGGAAGGAGACATGTGAGTGTTTCAAATTCTCCTTTCATGCCAGCTATGCCCAGGTCGAGTGTCCTACCATATATGAACAAAGCACGTCCTGGCAACTCTTAAAACTTGGTATCTGGGAGCCACAAGTCCGGAAGGAGGAACTCGGTGAGACACACATGATCACACAACACACTGACGCACCCGGGGTCTCACGAGGCTGCTGAGGAACAGGGTAGTGTAAGGCAGGCCGACACCCACCCACCCAGAGAGGACACACCCACCCCGGCCGCAGGAAGAGCACAAGCGGGTGTTCAAGGTAACAAAATCGAGGTTCTAGAATCGGACAGACTAGAACACGCGGACTCTCTGTATGACGCTGCCCTGGTCGCTTAACTTGTCTATGCTTCATTCCTCTGTAAAATGGGGATTAAAATAGATGACTATTGTGAAGCCCAACTGTGCATGGGTTTATAACCCTGGCACCGAAACCGTTCCATATAATGCTGTCAGCAAATGTCACATTTCATTATCCTTCTTGTAACTCCCACTACAAGCGGGGCCAGCACTCACTTGGACTGAAAGCCCCCCTCCTGTCCACCTGGGCCCGGGGCTGTAGCCACAGGGCAGTGCCATTCAGGGTACAGACCAGCAGAGACTGGGCAAGCCTAGGTGGTCACACGTCACTGTGCATCTATTCATTGCACAGACATCCATCGGGCTGAGCTCCAAGCTCACCACTGGCCCAGGTTCTAAAGTGCCTGAGCATCTCTGATTGATGTAGAGCCCTAAATATCCTCCCCAAGGAGGGGGCAGTGACAGGTGACAAACTTGGGCAGTGGGCCTGAGTGAGAGTGGCCACTCCGAGTCCCCACTCCAGAAGGGAGACTTATTTGCAGTCTAAACTCTGAGGTTTTCGTGGCAAAGGTTCTGTTTCACGCAATAGGCAAAGGCTTGGTCTCGTCCAGGATGCCACAGATTCCACAGGAAAGGACCCGGATAAACAAGGTCTGTCTGTTGACAAGAAGAGCCTGCAGCCCCCTCGAAGGAGCTGGTGCCTCCTGTAACCTCAGGACAAAGGCACTGCACCCAGCCCCACGGGGGTGCACAGCTGAGGGCAATTTAAAAGCCCAGGTTTTAAAAAACAGGTCCTAGCAGCCACCAATCTGTTCTTTACATCTCTAAATTTGGTTTTGTTTGTTGTTACCCTTGGCAGTGTGTGTGTGTGTGTGTGTGTGTGTGTGTGATATCGGGGTCAGAGGTGCAGACTTGCAGTTCTGAGCAGTGCAGGGACTCACCGTGTGGCTCAGGGCTGTAGCTAACAATACTATATTGTGTATTTGAAAGCTGCCAAGAGAGTAGGTCTTAAAAGTTCTCACCGCCAGAAACACGCGTGTGACGGCGTGGGGTGGATGTGGACGGGGCTTCTGGTGGTGATCACTTCCCGGCACAGACAGAAACGGACCACTGTGTCGTGCATCTCAGAGTCATAGAGTTCTCAGCTAATTTGATCTCAATTAAAAAAAAAAGCTTCCCCATGCCATCGACCAACTTAATATTTGTGTGGCTCGATAAGTTTATCTTTCTAAGAATAAAGGGCGACACGGAGAGTTCTCGATCGTGGCCACTATGAGCTCTTAGCAAACTCACTTGCTCTGAGGGGACGGAGGTTCCCATGGGAGCGTGGGAATGGCGGGGAGCCAGGCAGCCGGGGAGCCAGCCCTGACCCCCCAGCTCCAAGTGGGTGGGTTTCTCTGCAGCAACAGCCGCCACGGAGAACAGGCCTCCAGGTGTTCTGGTCCTTGCATTTCTCAGAAGAGGCGGGTGACGTGGGAGCTGGTCACAGCCACCCTGATTCCAGGGAGGACTTTAAATAAAAAAGCAGAGACAGCCCCTCGACCTTGGGTACAGCCAGTCCCGACCACATCTGGTCTCCTGGGACAGCCGCCCAGCGCCTGGGCCCCCGCCAGGCTGGAGAAAGGGCAGCAGGCGAGAGGGAACCGGGCAGGACACGCTGTGCCCGCTCCTCCAGGCTGAGCCGAAGGAGATGACAGGCGCTCCCAGCCCCCAGGCCCCCAGAGGAATCCTTCTGGGCGAGGCGTGCTGGAAGGAAAGATCATCCTTTGCTCAGCAGAAAAGACAACGCAGTGACACCCCCTGGCCCGCCCAGGGCAGTGAGGACGGTCAGCAAAGCCCAGCCCTTCCGGGTTGGGGACAAGCGGCAGAACCCTCCGTCCCCAGAGGGTTGCATGTGACCAGGGGTGGGGCTTGCTCCGGGCCTGGTGAGACGGGGAGGGGCCGGGGCCGTGCTGCCGCCCGCCAATCCGACAGCCGCCTTCAGTAGGAGTCAGGGTTGCAGCCACAAAAGCAGCCAACCAAGGGCTTCTCCATCACCGCCTGTGAGTGGGGGCGTTCCCTGCCCTGGGCCGGGCCTGGCTCTAGCGGCAAAGGTCGCCCAGGGTCAGCAAAGCGGACTGTGCTGGGCAGGCGCAGATTCCTAAGCTGCAGGGCCGACTCCTGCAGGCTCCTGGGCTGGCCGGGAGCGCCCCGGGGTGAGCGGGTGCTGTTTCCTGCCCCCAGCATCACCCACCGGCCACAAGAAGCTGTTGCTGCTCCAGCTGGAGCCCAGGGGAGCCTTCTGGAACATGCAGGAGGCTGGTCTGGGGGGCGCAGAACACACAGGACCTTGGGTTTCAGGGTGGCCTATGCTGCTCTACTTTAACCGAGAGAGAGAACAGGCCAGGCCCCCCAGAAATGGCCATCCTTCTCGGGACAGAGCATGGCGCCGTCCTCAGGCTCTGAGCCAGACCCTGGGTGCAGACAGGGCGGGGTTCTGACGCAAGATGGCAGGTGGGAGATTGGGGGGCTGCAGCTGCACTTCTGATGGCTCCCAGGCGACTCCGACGCTGCAGCTCTTCCGAGGACCAGCACGGACCCTCGATTCAGGCTGCTGAGCAGGTCATCCCGCAGAGTGCCCAGATCACGTTTTGATCTTTCTTTTTTTTAAAAAAGATTTATTTTTATTTATTTATTTATACAAGCACTGGGTACAGTCAGAAGCGCGGGAGGGTGAGAGAATTCACCAGAGCCAGAGCAGGGAGCAGAGCAGGCAGAAGGACCGAAGGACACTGCTGAGGGGAGCAGCGGGTGGCAGGAGAGGTCTGCGCGCCATGCAGGACCCTCCTCCGGCGAGCAGGGGATCGAACCGGCGCCGCAGAGGCTGCGGGCAGCTTCACAACCCAGCGCTCAACCGATGCGCCACCAGGGAGGCCCCACGTTTTGATCTTTCTAGATCTCAGCTCAGGGCATCCCAAACCAGGCCACACATCAGCATCACGGGAAATTGTTCAATGTGCCTGAGTTTCGACGCCAGAAAGCGAACTCCAACAAGAGAACCGGATTCCCTCCTTTTTTGTTTCTAGCCAACTGCCCAGGTGATTCAGCGAGCAGGGGAGCGCCCCGCCTCCTGCCCTCTGTTTCCTCTGACTCTCTAGCTCCACCTGCCGCACCATCTCGGCTTATGGGGGCCTGAGAGTGTCAGCCTGTCACAGCTGACCCGGCCGTCCGGAGGAGCCTCCACGCTGCAATTCATGGCGTCTGGCTGCTGAGCCAAGATAAGTTTCCTTCCGCACTCTCACCGGCCTGGACGCCTTCAGTCCTCAGGCTGCGCTTTACTCCCAGGAGTTCGGGGGCTGGGCCAGAGACCTTTCCACCCCTGTGCCGTGGAACTTAGAACCAAGGAGACAGAGCGCAGCCCCAAGCAGTGACAGAGGGATTTAAATGAACATTCTGGCGAAGCACCACCCTTTCCTCTGACTATTTTTACCAGAGGAAGCTGTCTGGAGAGCAGCGGCCATGGTGTGCCCCTGGGGTTTCCAGGACGCAAAGCAGGCCGCCCCAGCCCCTGTGCCTGCAGGAAAGGGGGCAGAAGTGGGGGAGGAGAGCCCCAGATAGCGGCTCTGGGGTACTTCCCTTGCTCCGCGCTGGCAGCGAAGCACTTTTCAGACACAGCCACTCAGAACTGCACCTGCTGCTTTTCAGAGGCACATGGGGGACCCCACTCTGAGCCGCTGAGTCAGAACTCCCAGGGGAGGCCCGTGTTTGGGAACCGCTACAGGCTTTGCTCAGCCCTCAGGGCAGCCCATTTTACAGATGAGGACACTCAAGAGCAGCCTTACCCAGCGCACAGACAGAGAGTGCCAGAGCCCCTCAGGGGGAGGAGATGGGCCAAGCTTTCTAGTGACCCAGAAGCAAGAGTATTCAGATTCCTCGGGGAAATTCAGGTGCTGGTGTTTCTGCAGACTCAGCACTTCCTGAGAGCATGCAGCGCTTTCTGAGCAAACCACGTCTGCCTGGGGACCGCAGGCTGCGTGCCCCCAAAGAGAGGCCATTAGTGCTGGAAAGCCAGGGGCTGAGAATCCATCAGGACACAGCAGCCCCAGGATTCATGGGAGAGGGTCTAGCAAAGAAATTACTTTCTTTTTTGCATAGAACTTAGGTTCAGAGGTCAGGAGAATGTCTCTCTCTCTCTCTCTCTCTCTCTCTCTCTCACATACACACACACACACACAGAGGTGTGTAAATGGTTTCAACGAGGCATTTGATAAAGCCTTGCATGATGCCCCAAGGGACAGATTGAACAGCTTGGGTTAGGTAATATCAGTCCAGCCAGTTAAACAAACATTCCTAAGGAACATGGAAATCTGCTTGGCTGGAGGTCACGCCCCTGGCTCTGACCTTGAGAGCATTTGATCAATATTAGGATGGGAAAGCGTGTTTGTGACATGGTCAAGATGGTGCAGTGGATTTGACTTTTAATCCCCCTGCTCCCCATGAACCCATAGTCCATAAAAGGACAAAGCAAAGGGACACAGCAAGACTCCACAGCAGATTTCCTGCTGGAAAAGGGGTGACTGGGGACGGAGCCCGAGGGCTACAGGGCTCCAGTCTGGAGGCACAGGGTGGGGCTGGGTCAGGGGCTGTAGGGGGTGCGTGCGCCAGGCTCCACACTGGATGTGTGTGGCCAGCAGCGGGGCACGGAGGTGAACGATCCACTGAAAGGACTGAGAAGAGGAAGCCCCTAAGGCACCAACCAGCGCGCAGAAAGCCCCCAGCAAATGCAACCACAATGATGCACCCGGACACGAGTCCTTCTGAAAGTGCTGTCTGTTATCCATACATCGGGAACAACTCATCGCTTGCAGCCATCCCAGGCCAGACAGCTTCACTGTCGGTTCCAGCGATTTGAAGGAGAATTCTGGAGCCCTTGGCATCACTCTCACAGGTTTTACTGGTGAGCAGGTGAAGCCAGCCAGCAGGGAGGCAGCAACGTGAGCCCCCTTCCCAGGGTGACACCGCCCCTTGAGCCCCTCCCTCTTACTCAGGTGTGCACACTTGCACAAGCGCACACACCCACGCCCAGGTGTCCATAATCAGGCACGTGTGCCCCACGCCCATGCACCTTGCCTTCTGCGTTAAAACGATCAAGGCCGCAAGTGATGGCCACGGAGGCCGATGGCGTAGCAGCCTGACAATTCCATCTGCCCTGCTCTCCTGTTGGCAAAACGGTGACCACACAGGCCGCCCCCGGATGCTCGGCCGGGAGGGCTCTGCTCTTTCTCTTCCCGTCTGGAGACCTCTCACCGCTGGCCCTTCCAACTGGATAAAACCCAGAAACTTGACCCTGTCTTGCTTCACGCTTCACCGTGAAGCGTCTATCAAGTGGCTATTAATAAACTCTGCCCAGGGCACATCAGGGGACTAGCTCAGCCTCCTTTTCCTTTGAGGCACTTTGAAGTTCAAGTCCTCTTGTCCTTGGATAAAGGGAATTCACTGTCTTATCGTCACAGAAAACATTTCCTATATGAGCTCCTTTTGCATTTGCCTCCCCGCTTGCAAGGCTGGACGGAGTGGCCTGATCCCGGCGGTGCCTGGTCTGGCCCCGGCGTGGCAGCGCCCTCTGGAGGGCATTTCTGGGACCGGGCCCCAGCCTGGAGGACGGTCTCGGGGCTGGGTAAACAGGAGCCCGCAGGCCTGAAGGGTGTAACAGGGCGTGGACTGGACACTGGGTCCACCGCCACCCAGGAAGGCCCCGCCCTCCAGTCTGAGCTGTGGACATCCGGACTCCATGCTGCTCCGGAAAACCTTCCTGGCTGGGATTCCAGAATCAGCATTGGGGGTGCAGTTGGGGGCGACCGGGGTCACCTCTCTGGGGACTTCAAGCTCTGCTGCCTTTGCCCTGGGGTGATGTGGAGAAAGGAAGGGTGGGGGCCGGTACGTGCTGATTGATGTGGGGAACAGAAAGGGAGTTTGAGAAGGGAGGGCGCCCAGCTGGCCACCTGCACCCTGGCAAGGAGCAGTCATTTCCTCCGTGGACAGGGTCCCAGAGCTGGCAGGGATGTGGGTCCCGCGCTGGGGAGGGCAGGTGCCGGCAGTCAGGGTCAGCCCAGCGCCCTGCGCCAAGGGGACACGAGGGACCTCTCTGTGCAGAGCAAACAAAATGGCCTCCTCTGGGTGAGGTGGTTTCAAAAGGTGCCCCCTCCTCCCACGTCCCCCCAGCCTCCCTCCCCGAGCCCTCCAGGAGCCCCTCGGCCACATGCTGGGCAGACCCTAGCCGCAGCCCCAAGCAGCCCTGCCGTGCCCCCTTCTTACAAAAGCACCCATGAGGCTGGTCTCCAAAGCCCCCTTTCCCTTCGGTGGATGTAGTGAACCCGGCTGCCTTAGCGGGGGCGCCCAGCACCGCAAAGGCGTTGGGGAACAGCAGCCCTGTGGGGGCGGCATCGTAGCCCCAAGTCCTCCCTGCTCAGGCCACACCATGAGGCCTGGAACCCGCATCCTGAGGATCTGAATTCTCTCGGGACGTCCCCCCCAGCATCTTGTTCTCTTCTTCCTCCTCACGATTCATAAGCTCAGAGGCCGACCCCACCCACCGGTCCTGCCTCGCGGAGGCTGCGGTAGGGGTGTCGCTCCGTGGGTGCCCACTACAGACCAGCCAACAGGGATGCTCAGCAGTCCTGGTCTCCTCTGATAAGGCCCCGCCCTGTTTCAATACAAATAAAGACATCTGGCAATTTTTTTCAATTTTTGGTTATTATTTGCTTATATCCTTTTCCAAATCCAAAAAGAAATTCAAGCAGCTTGGAAAACCAATCAAGGAACAGAGCTGTTGAAAACAGGTGGAAAGCCGGGAAATGGAGCCGGGTTAGCGGGCTGGGTGGTGGGGGGAGAACATGAGCCCTGGAACTAAGACTCGGGATAATCCTGCAATTTCCCAAACCAAACCCGGGACCCATACAGCTCCGTCACCACAGGCGCAGACGCCAGTCCCCCGCCCTCGGGAAGGTCCCTATGGGGTCTCGCACGGGGAGCCCATAATGAAGGCCAGCAGCCGTCCCCGTGGGCGCGGGCACAGGCAGCCCCTCGGTCACTGGCGTGGCTGGGGTGCTCTGTCTCGTGGGCACAGGCTGTGGCCGCCATCCTGTGCCTTTAACCCAGGCCAGGGCATCCAGGACAATTTGCCATCAGGCCTGGGCACCCACAGAGTGCCCTGCTCACGCCCTCACCACCTTCCAGCCTTCATGCCAGCGTCACTTCTCAGCCTCGGGAGACCCACCTGACGGGGAGGACAAGCGTCCCCTCCTGCACTCCACTCACTGTCCCTGCTAACCCCCAGCCCTCCCCCTCCGGTCTATGTCTCACTGATCCATTTGCTTGTTCTTTTCTCCCCCAGCCAGACTGTGGGCTCCCAGGGGCCGGTAGGGCATCTGCTTTATTTACTGGCCCCTCCCCAGTGCCCACAAGGACACTGACCACGTAGCAGAAAACAGTGGATGTTCACAGTTGAATGAATAAATGAATGAAAAGATGATCGTCTTTCTTTTTTCTCTTTGCAGGAGCATGGGGGAGACTGACAAGGTCGCTAACTTTTATCTGTAGAGATGGGGGGGTGGGGGGTGTCATCCACTATTATCATTTTGAAAGAAGATACTGTAGGGGGCCTCCCTGATGTGCAAGGGGTTAAGTCTCAGCACTATGAAGCTATCTGCAGCCTCTGCAGCACGAGTTCGATCCCGGGCCAGGGAGCTACCCACCTGGCGCAGCAGACCTCTCCTGTCTCCCCTCAGCAGTGGGTTTCAGTGGATCCGCCTGTTCTGCTCCCCACTCTGTCTCTGGTGAATCCTCTCACCTCCTGCACCTCTGGCCTGAACCCCAGCTCTTGTGTGCACAAATAAATATTTTTTTAAAAGAAAGAAAGAAAGAAGATACTATAACCTCCCCCAACAGGAAGGCTGTTCTCTCGGTAAACGCGAGTCTTTGCCAGGAAAGTGGAGCAGGTGGCCTCACGTCAGCTTAGATGCCACACACACGCCCGCGTGAGCACGCCCATCGCTCACCCCCACTCCTTCCCTCCAGCTCTGAGTCGCTCTGTTCCAGGGCCAGCGGCCTGGTCAGCCGGAGCCAGCCGGACCCGCAGCCTCAGCGTTCACGTTGAATTCCCAGGGAACCTACCCTCTCCCCGGCGCCTCTCGCCTCTCGGAGCCCTGCCGGCCGGGAGCTCAGCGCTCAGCGGGAGAGAGGAGACAGGCCATTGTGCCCGCCCAGCAGGAAGGGAGGCTGCCTGCTAGCGGCTGTCATGGATTGACCCTCTGCACCCCAATTTCTGAAAGGGAAGAAAAATCAGTTTCCAGTGAAACAAACCCAGAACAAAAAGCAAAGCGAGGTGTGACCTGGCGTGAGATGGGAGCCCCGCGTCACCCCCTCACGGAAACAGAGGCCTTGGCCTCGTGCGAGCAGGACCTCCAAGGGGGACCCTGCGGGGGGCTGGACGCCGAGGAGGAAGCACAGAGTGTGTTCCCACAGCCGGCGCCGGAGGAGCTAAATCACAAACAAGTGTCACGGCCAGGAGTTCAAATCACACGCCCAGTCATCGCTGACTTTGCTCCGGCGCCATCGGGTCCCTGCCACGGCGCTCCCCATAAGCGACACCCGACGGTGTCACCTGACACCACAAAAGCGCGGGTGCCGCAGGGACGGTGCCGACCGGGGCCTCTCCTGCTGGTGGTGGCACCGCGCCGCCTCCAGGGGGAGCTCCGGGCCTCCCCAGAACGTCACCCGAAGCCGAGGTCAGGGGTGGGCTGGGGACACGTGGGGGGAAGCAAAGGGGCCCGAAGGGGAAATCGCTGACTCCCCCGTCTGTTTTCTCCCCACCCCATCGCAGGCAGCGGGGTAGGAGCAGCGTGGGCTCTGGCTCCACCGCCGTCACAGCCCAGGGAGGGCGCAGGGGCTGCCGGGGCTGCTCAGACCTCTGGTCGGTGTTGCCAAACAAGCCTCAGGGTGAGACACAAGTGGGGTCCTGGGGGCATCTCCCTGGAGACCCAGCAATACAGCTGGCTCGGTGCCCCTGAAGAACGGCCAGCGCTGGTCATGGCGGGAGACGGCAGGACCCAGAGAAGGAAGGGGAAGCCTTGAACGCCAAGCTGCCACACCGGCCGAGCACTGAACTCAGAATTCTCCGGGCCGGGAGACGGGTCCGCACTAGGGTGTTTCCTCCTTCCAGGGCGCTCGCCCAGACCAGGTGCATCTGATGCCCCCTCCACGGGATGCCAGCCCCGCGAGCAGCAAGGTCGGTGCTGTGATAACCCAGCTGCTGCACCGGGCACCTACACGGGATCTGTTACTAGTGTGTGAGCCCCATTGTGCAGATGAGAAAACTAAGGCTCCAGGAAACCAAAACTTGTAAGTGGCACAACAAGGGCTTGAGCTCAGGTCCTGAGGCTCCTCCCGCCCACCCCCCACCACTTACACACAAGGCCACCCCCATCCCAGCCTCCACTCTGGGCCCACCTACTGGGTCCCTGACTGCTGCTTTCTCCCCCAGGCTGGGTGCCTGGCCAAGAGCACTGCCACGCTGCATGCCCAGCTAAGGAGAAATAAAATCTCAAGTGGCCCGAAGAACACAACCCGCAGGCTCAGCTTGAGGGGAACACACTGTCCTCTTAAAGCCCAGCCTGTGCTTGAGCTGAGCCCTTGGTCTAGAAGGCTCCAACGCCGTGTGCTCTGTTTATTGAAACCCTACTCTTCTCCAAGCTCTGGCTCCAGTGCCAGCTTCTCAGAGCTGCCTTCCCCGGCCCTGCCAGTGGAAATCCCGCCTGATCAGTGCCTCCTGGAACTTGGCAGCTGGCCACAGGTGCAGCTTCACCCACTCACATTCTGCCTTGAGCTCCCACGCGGGGAGCAGCTTTCTGGGGCTGTGCACGCTCTGGGTCCAGGAGCAAGCTGAGTCTCTGGGAGTGTGGCCACGGCTGCAGGGAGATGGCACTGACATAGCAGCTGCCTCCGCGGCTCCCAGTGCTGCCAGTGGCCTCTCCCAGCCCCAAGACTGAAAGCAGGCCCAGGACTGCGCGCCTTCCACTCTTCCCAGAAGCAGGCAGCCAGCTGGGCTCCCAGCGGTGGCAGCTTGGTCAGCCATCCAGCATCTTCCTCCCAAGGTGTCCTGCCTGCATCTGGGTATCTGCCTCACTTTCCTGCTTTTGTGCTTCTGCCCTGCTGCTTTGCTGGAACCCACTTCTAGGCCTGAACTTTCTCTGGCCTCCAAGAATGGGCCAGGGCTAGCCCCTGGCTGTAGACACCCCACCTCACTGGAGTGTCCGCCACTCCTGACACCCACCAGCCACCTTTAAGCCGGACAGGCTAGAACCTTCCAGATGTGGCACCAGCCTGAGCCAGTCCAAGTTCCCTGGGGCCCTTCAGATGCTGCCTTGGGCAAAAACCTTTGCAGGGGCCACAGCTCCAGTAACCCCCATCACCCTGCCCTGCCATCGGCGAGCCCACCTCCCCAAGAAGTCATGGCACGGGGATATCCAGTCCACAGTAGGACAGCGGAGGGGCTGTTGAGGGTGTTAACTTGGGGCTTTAGAATCAAGCGCACTTGGTGGTACGGGGCTCGGAAGAGTTACAGAAAAACTTGCTGTAGCTCAATTATAATGAGCCATCGGGGAGTGAAACAAGACGATGTGCCCCGGCTCCCCAGAAGGTAAGGTGAGGTGTGTTCTACTCTCACTTACACTTCCCTGGATATTCCAGATCTTCTGTGACAGACATGCCTTTGTATTCAGGAAAAACAAGTAATAATCAAAAGCATCATCTGAAAGGAGATACCGTGCAGAGCCCTGATGAGGATTAGGATGATGCTCCGGCCCCGAGGGGCTTGGGAGGTGGGGGCTCCTCAACACCGCGAGGCCCACATCCATGGGGCCTGGTTGTAGGGGAGAGAGGTTCACAATGGCCTGGGTCACCTGGGCAGTGGGCGGAGCCTCCTGGCTCCCTTCCTGGTCAGCGCAGGTATGACGGCTGCTACTGACCAGTGTGATGTGGGTCGCACACACTCCTGGGCAGAGGCCCCTCCGCCCTCAGCATGGGGAGGCGGCACTGGCCAGGCCAAGGTAAGGCTTCTGCAAGCAGCGTCCACTCAGGACATCCTTGCCCAAAGGGCCAAACAGCTTCTCCGCAGCCCCAGGCAAGGCCCCAGCGAGCCTCTTGCCCCCAGGCAAGAGCAGGACATGACTGAAGTGACAGGCGACAGGTGCCACTGGGAACCAGCAGGCCGGAGACTCTGTCAGCCTCTGGCCTGCTGCACCCTGACTCAGTTTCCCTAGACGCAGAAGACCCAGCCCTCCTCAGCCCCCTGCAGCTAAGGACAGGAGGCGAGCACCGTCTGGGCACCAGAGGAGCCACTGCTGACACATTTGAAACATTTTTTTCACTGCAGCCGACACTCTACCCCCCACAGCCACACCCCACCCCAGGAAGAAACTACCAGGCCCTGATTCTAGCCCCGGCCCCACCCTCACTACCTCCTCTTAGGCTTATCTGAACACCCTCTGCACCGGCTTTAGGGTTGCAAGTGAGAATAGTTACTTTAGATCAAAAGCCCTGGCGTCTAGGATGAGTCTCCCCAGGGCAAGGCGTCCGGCCACGGCACACACGTGCGGCTGTCCGAGTCTCGGGGCTCTCGATGCCTCGGGTCACCCCACACCTGCACCCAGCCCCCCATGACAGAAAGGCCAGGCGAGGCCCCAGCCCAGGGCCTGGGCGCCGCAACCCTGCGTCCCTGCCCTGAGGATCGAAGCCATCACCGCTTTCCATCCACGGCAAGACAAAAAGCCTTTAATTCTTGAATCATCTCTAAAAGCCCTTCTGTCCAAGTATCCATTCAGCAGCCCGGGAGCCTCTGGTCCCTCGGGGACTAATCTGGGGAAACTGCGAACAGACAAATCCTAAATGAGACCCTCTGGGCGCAGCTGACCCAGAGGTCCACTCAGCTCTGCGGGGCTGGAGCGCAGAGGTGGACAGGCCCGCTGGTCCTTACCCACGACCACGGTGACTCAGGGCTGCTCTTGTCCCGGGGGGCCTCCCAGCTGGAGCTGCAGCTGCCATCCTGCTCATCCATGCCGCCGACGGAGCGGGCGGCCGCCTCGCCAGCCCGGAGAGAATGTCCCACAGGCAACACAGCGGCGAATTTCATGGGCTCGGGAGCCAGAGGCCGAACCCAGGGCAGCCGCTTCTCCTTACAGCCCAGGAGCGCCGCCAAGTCACAAGGCTCAGGAGGGAGCCGAGTGTTGGATTGCAAATCCTCTCCCACCTGGGGGCTGGCTAACAAACAACTCGGAGTCTCCTCCTGTCCCGAGGATGCAAGGATGCGGATTCCCAGCTGAGGCCAGTTTCTATCAACGTGGGGTGGGAGGCTGTGGGGGGCCTGACCGCTGCTGATGGGCAGCTGGGCTCTTGACACTCATCTGTCCACACCTGCCCTGGAAGCTTCCCTGAGCACAGCCAGAAATGGACCCACTGACTGCCCCAAGGTCACATGGCTATAAAGAACAGAACTGGGGCTCCAAACCAGAGTTCTCTTTCGGGGGGGCAAGCGGGGTGCGAGGGAGAGCCCTCCCAAGGCTGTCAACAGCAATGCATTCATGTTCCACTCTGCTTCCAGTTGCCCCAAAGCCCCGGGGGATCCTCTCTGTTCCTCTGAATTGCCCCGGCACCCCTTGGGGAGTGAGGAAAGCTGGGTTCAGTGGGTTTCCCTCCCTGCCCCCCTCCACCAGGCTCAGCAGCCTCTGTCATCGAAACAGCTCTCGGTTTCGAACACCTCCCATCCACCAGGAAGCAGAGCACTTAGGCTACATCCTGGTATGTAATTTGCACAGCACCCCGATAAGATTTCAGACAGAACTGGGCTGGCCGGCGCACTGAGGACTGGGAGGCAGGGCCGGCAGACTCCAAAGCAGAGCTCACGATCTGATTCCAACCCTGCCAGGAGTCTCGGGCTCCGTGATGGGGCTGAGGGACATAAGCCCTGGAATAGAGGCTGGGAGGGAGGGCCCATAACTAGGATGGTTGGGGGTGGCGGGGGAGGTTGGGGCTGATGGGACACCACAGGGTGGGTCCAGAGGCTTCCATCTAGCTCACCAGGGACTAAGGGGACAACTTTGCCATCTGCTCAGAGGGAGACAGGGCGGCCCCTGGGTGCACAGTGGGCTTCAGAGCAGGGATAAGTGGGGTGCAGTCTCCACTCTTGTGGGCAGAGGATCCCCCCTCCCCTCCACAGCTGCCCCTCCTCCTCTGTCCCTGCGGTCTGTGCTGCTAAGACCAAGTGCCTTTTGATGTCTCTAACCTGCTGCTGCTCCACTGGCTGGCGAGGTGCCCTTGGTTCTGCTGCTCCTCCCCAGCCAGCTCCTCGGGTTTCACAGGCCCTCCTCCCTCTTCCTCTGTCCCTCCAGAGAGGGCCCTGAGCTAGAACCCTGTGGGCTTGGCGTTGGCGTTGTGGTGAGAGTGAGGAACACAGGTCTGGCTAGCACGGTGGGTAGAGCCTCACGCCTGCACAGGTTCGGGGTCCTGGCTTCCCCGGGGGCCGCATTCAGCTAGGAGCAGAGCAGTCCCCCAACCCCAGTCCCCAAGTTCCCAGTCACCATGCCTCGATCCCGGCCACACTGGCGCCCCTTGCCTTTCTTACTGGAGGAACACCATTTGCCCTGGAATGTTCCAGAATGCCCAGGCCCAGAGCCGCATGCCACCACCCCACCCCCGGAATAGCCCCCACGGTCTGAATGCCCCAATGTCCTTACGTGCCAGGAGAAAATAACCACACTTTAAGACACTTCAACTGGATGGGGCCACCCTTGCTATTTTTAATTCATGCTGTGAAGATATTTTAAGAACCTCATGACTAACGAGTGATAAGATTGTGCGTAATTACACCTGGCCGTGTTTGGCATTTAGCCAGGAATCTCCTGGCGGCGCAGGACGCGCCAGACGGTGCTGGTTCTGAACAGAGTTTGGTTCAAGTTCACAGTGGATGGGGAAGGCGGAGCCCCAGGGCTGCGGGGGGGGGAACCTCCCCGAGATGGAGGAGCAGGGACGGGGCCACACCAGAGCCAGCCGTCGGAGGGAGGCGCGGCCAGAGGCAGGTGTCTGGCCGCTGGGTCTGCGGGGAGAGCCAGCCCGCCGTGGCAGGTGGACCTGCAGGGGAACCGATGCCCAGAAGCTCCGTGTAGGGTTAAATCTCAGCATCTGAGTCACACAGACTTGGGCTCCGGGTCTGATGCAGCTTCTTAGAAGCTGTGACTCAATGGGCCTCCCCGGTGGCGCAGCGGTTGAGCGCTGGGCCGTGAAGCTGCCCGCAGCCTCTGCAGCGCTGGTTCGATCCCCGGCTGCTCCCCGGCCACTGGAGGAGGGTCCCACATGGCGCGCAGACCTCTCCTGCCGCCCGCTGCTCCCCTCAGCGGTGTACTTCGGTCCTTCTGCCTGCTCTGCTCCCCGCTCTGGCTCTGGTGAATTCTCTCACCCTCCCGCGCTTCTGACTGTACCCAGTGCTTGTATAAACAAACAAACAAGCAAACAAACAAACAAATAAATAAAAAGCGTGCCTCTAAAAAAAAAAAAGAAGCTGTGACTCAAGACAATTCACTGCTGAGAGCCTTCCTTTCCTTATCTGGGAAAAACAGGGATTAAAAATAGAGCCCCTGGGCCTCCCCTGGTGGCGCAGCGGTTGAGCGCTGGGTTGCGAGGCTGCCTGCAGCCTCTGCAGCGCCAGTTCAATCCCCGGCCACCAGCGAGGGTCCCACAAAAAGAAAAAAAAAAAGAGCCCCTCCCTCAGCGGGTTCTAGGGATACTTGAGGCCACTCAGGCAAAGTCCTTGACATGCCTCTTGTGACGAGACCCTCAAGTAGCAGCGTTTACCCTCTCAGTAGCTTGGAGGGAGGGGTAGCCACGCCATTTTATAGACCAAGCGGAGTCAGCGTTTCCTTTTGGACTTCAGGCCATGGCTGACTCTCCAGGCTCCTGCAATAGAGCCCCTCGCTGCCCAGGGGACCATGGTCAGGACAAGCTGAATTTCCTGACACCTGCCCTGTGTCCTCTGTGCTGACAGCACAGGATGCCACCTTCCCCCAGGCTAGCGGCTCAGCGACTGGGGGTCACCTATGAACCCCCAAGAGCACTCCAGAGTCTCCCACTTCTAAACCTTATGTCCTGCTGTGACCCCTTCCTGGAATGCCTTCCTGCCCTCGCTTCCTTTTTTTTTTTTTTTTTTGCAAAGATTTACTTATTTATGCATGCAAGAGCTGGGGTACAGGACAGAGGTGCAGGGGTGAGAGGATCACCAGAGACAGGGTGGGGAGCAGAACAGGCAGATGGACTGAAGTACACTGCTGAGGGGAGCAGCGGGGAGACAGGAGAGGTCTGCGAGCCATGTGGGTCAGCTCTCTGGCCGGGGATGGAACTCAGGCAGTAAGAGTGATAACGCTGAGACTTAACCCCTAGGCCACCAGGAAGGCCCCAGATATTATTTTTTGATGCACAAATAGTTTGAGGGTGGTTAAAAAAAAAATCAAAAACTTGCCCAAAGTCGCACGGCTGGTACATGGGGGCCCCTCCTGCCTGTGGGCTCCAAAACAGAAACCACTTTCCCCCAGTTCCGCTACCAGATCCAACTGAAGTGCGCAGATCCAGCAGGCTGAGAGGCTTACCCGACGCCCGCGTCTGCTCAGGGACACCCTTGGGGGCGCGTCCTCGCGTTCTGGAGGCGCCCAGACGGGAGAAGGCGGCTCACCCGGCAGCTCGCCCAGCCCTGGTCTCCAGGCAGTGAAAGGGGCGGAGCGCGCGGCCAGAGCGGGATGGAGACCAGCGGCCCGCGGGCCCCGCGTGGAGCCTGGACGCCCGGACCGGGTGGACACGCGCCTCCGGGCCGAGGTGCGGCTCCCCCCCCGCCCCCCCCACCCCCCGCGCGTCCTGGCGCCGGCCCGGCGGGCGATGCGCTGTCCGTGCACGCGGTGCTGAAGGCGCGCGGCCCGGGCGCTGCGCTCCCGCGCGCTCAGTCTGCGCTCTCCGCCCTGCCGCTGCTGCGTGCCCTGGCGCTCTACTACTTCGTGTGCTTCCACTCCCGCTGGGCTTTGGCGACCTCGGCTGCCGCGCCCACCCTTCCGTGCGCGAGCTGTGCGCCCTCGCCACGGGGCTCAGCGTGGCCATTCTGAGCGCCGAGTGGTGCCCGGCTGTGTGCCAGCCCCTGCGCGCCCGCGGCCTGCTGCGCTCCTCTGGGCCGTCTCCTTCGGCCTCGCCCTACCCAGGGCGGTCATCATGGGGCAGAAGCACGAACTGGAGACATGCCGGGTTCTCACTGGGCATTTCCAGGTGGGCACTGGGCCTAGTGCCGTCAGTGGCTCCCAGCACCGACCCACACCGTCGGCAGGGCAGCTGCCTGACCATCGCTATCTCTTGCGGGGAAATGGGGGTGGGGGAGAGAAGTGGAGGCAGGCACACCACTGGGCCACAGACACTGGGTCAGGCTTGGAACTGGGGGCTGGACACTCACCTCCGATCACCTTCCTTCCCAGGAGTTCGTGGCCACGAGGCAGTGAGTGAACGACGTTGGTCCTCCCAGTCCATCAGGGCCCATGGGTTTGGCCATTAAACAAACATTAAGAGTAAAACCCACTTAGTAAGGCAACTATATTATGGTTGCACTAGTAACTAAAAAACACAACAGCCTCCTGCTATGACATACACATGCAGACAGAGAAAGGTTGAGGATGAAGCACAGGGAGGCAGCAGGATGGGTGTGCTAAGGAGATGTGAGTGATCCTATTTGTCATCTTCACCCAGGATCTGAACCTCAGAATGCCTGGCACTGAGCCCACAGCAGATACCCAGAGATGTGTGAAGCCAGAAAGGTCTGGTGAAACCTGTTATTTTCCTAATTTGCTGTATGCTATTGTTTGTACAGAAATAACAAGGAGCAAACAGCAAGTCAGTTCCCCTTGCTGTTGTCCTGACAGCAATGCTGGACGTTGGCTGATGGGCCCAGATTCTGGGGTCACACCAGCCTGGCGGCCCCTGCACTTTATTTCAGTGTAACTTCATTTCAACCGATTACATCAGCGACATCCCATTTCCAAATGAAGAAACATTCTGATGTACTCGGGTTAGGACCAACATATTGGGGGGATACATTTCAACCCTGAACAGCACTCCAACCCACCCTTCTCAGTAGGGTGACTTGCCACCCTAGGCAAAGACCCTTTTAGAGGACAGGACCCAGAGTTAGAGTGGCCAGGGATCCGGACAGAGGATGAATGTGCACCAGAGTTCTAGAAAGAAAGGCACAGGGATGCTGGGACAGTGTATTCTGCGAGTGGCAAATGCAGTCACAGAATTCTAGATCCTTCTCTCCACGTGAAGGGCTTTAAAAGTCTGCACTGGCCTTTCCAGCTGTTCTGTTCATTAAAACGCTATAACCTGCTAAGTGCGCAGCCTGCCAAGGCAAGGCCACCGAAACAGCTGTGGACACTGAAGTGGCCTTGGGCCTGGGCTCTCCTGCAGGATCTGGGCCTCACCTGAGAGGCTGAATGCAAACTTCTTTCTTAGAAGCTTCCTTGAAGCCTGACTGCTGTGATCGCCTAGACCCTGGTCGGTACCTAGTATGCGTATTTGGCATGTGCTCTCCCCAGCACCGCTCCCAACGAGAAGCTGGAGCACTCTGATTGCACACAAGGCTTAGGAGCGGCAGCATCCACGATTAGATGCCGCTGGGAGTCCACAACTGGGTAGGAAGCAGCGGTGACATTCGTGTTAACATCCTGGCACCTGCAGGCACAAATCTCAATTTGTTCTGATACTTGATAGCTGCGTGATCTCAGACGAGTGCTTTAAACCTCGCTGAGCCCTACTTTCTTCTGTAAGATGGTTCCCAGATACCTATTTCACTGTTCTTATGTTGGTTCAATGAAATAACGGACAATTAGTCATCTAGCCTAGCACACAGTGGGTGCCTCACAACCCCTGCAGCTCACTGCTGGTCATTTCATAGTAAGCGAACACCCAGGGAGTTGGGAGACTTGGCAGAGGTAGTCCCTGAAGATCTCTGACAAACTATTTCCTCCCAGAAAATGCAATTAATACCCACGAGAGAAACAAATGCACTGAGAGCTTTATTGATAAGCCGGAGCAAACAAGCATATTAGTTTGTTTTTCAAATTTAAATTAACTAATAAAATGGGAGAGAACAACAGCCTTGCAGTCACTATTTACAAAAGACAAACGTAACTAAAGAATGTAAGTTTTTATTCCAAATTAGGAATAATGACATATACAAAGTGATTATTTTATAAACATGGATCTAAGTCTTTTATACTCAGGGAATTTTTTTCTTAGGGGAAAAAAAAGATTGACATTAACTCTTTGGCATTATTTTTCAAAATAATCTCTTCTTGGATTGCTATCTACTAGAGTGCTTACCGATGTCTAGGATGGATGTGTATAAGAAAGCACACTGAGAGTTACTTTCTGAGTTATTTTTAGACTTTTCCTTTGGTTTCAGGCCACTCCAAAAAGCCATGCGGGGTAAGATGGACTCTGGGGTCCAGAATCCAGGAGTCTGACTCGTGCTCTGCTTCTGTCCAGAGTGTGATCCTGGCGAGGGCCTCTCTGCTTCTCATCTTTCAAATGGGGAGACTCATCCTGGCCACACGGGCTGTCCAAGGAGAGGGAACCGTGATAGCACCTGGCCTGTAGGGGGGGGGCTCGACAATGCTGGTTAAAAAGACATGGCTGGGCCCTCAAAGTGGAGCGTCTTGCTGCCTTCTCCTCTGTCCGGGCTTCCTCTCTGGTCAGGGACCAAGCATTCCTCCGAGCTCACCATCTGAGGAGCTGAAAACTGAGCTTCAGGAACTTACAGCAGAAGTCTAGTGCTGACCAACTGGTTTCCACACACCTTTGGCGGATCAGTTGCTCAAGCCAGCGGGTCCTCTTCCCTTTGTAAGGCAAATTCTGCTCCATTAAGTCAATCTCCATAATCCAAAATCCCTTCCTGAAACCCTTTTAAAGAAAGTTTCTTTTTCCCTTTGCCCCTTCTCAGAGGGAGGGTATTTGGCCAACTATGCCAATGGCATCCTATTGGCTCTGGACAATTTGTTATGTTTTATTAACCTCAATGCCTCTGGGCTAACGTCTAAAAAAGCAAACTTCTAGGCAACAGCATCTTTCTTGTTAAACGACCTACTTAGTTCTTTCCTTGTCTCCTGCCTTTACAGTTAAAAAGCTTTTTTGGAATATTGCTTTGTAGTAGTTTACAACCAAACTCATGGCCACAGCCCGAAATACTGGTCCCTTTTCCAGATAACCCAAGAACTTAGAGAAGGGAGCTTGTGTGTAGAAGCCTGCGGAGGCCCTGACAGCAGGTTAAACTTTGTTCTCCATGAAGTGAACTTGGACACGCTGGGGGACGTGGTGTGGCCCGGAACTCAGCAGACGGACATGGCTTCTTGCTCAGGTCTGGCTCGTCCTCCTCACGCTCGGGAAGTCCCCATCCACCCACCTCTGGGCCTCAGTTCCCCAGCACCTGCACGAGGGGGTGCACAACAGACAGATCCCAGGCCCTTCCAGTTCCAACACCCGGTGGTTCTGGTTCTTTCTTTAGCCTCAGTGGGACGAGGCACGGAAGGCTCCAGAAAACCCGCCAGTGTGGTCCTCAAATGTGACGTCCAGTCAGAAAGAAGAGCGGCCGGTCCTCCTTGGCGTTGGCCGTCTGGAACTCGTCCCGCAGGCGGAACTGCCATTCGTCCTCCAGCTCCAGGCGGACCACCGTCTGGCGGAGGGAGTTCCGGTCCTGACAGATCACACATAAGGTGGCACCTGCGGGGACAGGGGCACAGGTGCGCGAGAACAGGTGAGTCAATCAGGTGAAAGCACCGCCGGGACTCAACTTGCAATAACGAGAGGTGGAAGGAAGGTGGGCCACGTGATCCGTTTCCTCTGGAATGCTCCATTATCTTAGTGAGAAACACAGGGCGATGTTACCTGGCAGCTCTGGCAGGTGAGACAATATGGGGGCAGAAGAAACGCTGACAGAGAAGTGAGTGGAGGAGCACTGGAACGGGACCGCTGGCCGGATCACAGGCCCAGCTTCTCAGCTCGTCCTGGTGTGAACCGCCACCCCAGCCCACCTCACAGCAGATCCCACCTTCTCCCTGCCAGCCGCCCACCCACGCAGGCCTACCTCTCCCATCTGCCCAGCCACACGTATCCATCCCCTTCAGCGTGCATCAATAGTGTGATCATGTTTGTGTATTTTTATTCCATCATCTATTATCTACCCCCCATCTGCCTATATTTCTATTTCTCTATCCAACCACCCACCCACCTTCCTGTCTTCCTTCCTTCCCACCCACCTAGCTAGCTAGCTATCCATCTGTCCCTCCACCTGCACCTATACCTCCCTAGTTCCCCATCTCGCTCCCTGTCCATCCACACACCCATCCAGCCCCTTATCCATCTCTCATCTATCTAGCTACACCCCTGCCCACTTCCTCCCCTCCTTCTTACCTAATATCCTGTCCTCCCTGAGGACAGAAATCTCTTGCTAGCTCCCAAGGCCTCACACCAGATCGGTGCTCAGTGAACACCAGCTAGGGAGGGAGGTCAGAGGTAAGAGCAGCCAAGGGGAGGTGATCTGAGCTGGAGTAACTTCAGTCCCACAGAATGAACGCTCGTCACGCTGAAACATCCCAGCGTGGAAACAGCCGCAGAAGCAGACAGGCTGGGATGGACGCTAAGCAGCGCGCAGGGAGCCAAGACCAGGAGGGAAGCCTCATCTATCCACCAGGAGGAGGAACACCCAAGGCCAGCCGGGGCCCATGTCAGGAATTCGGACCAAAAAGGAAGGCAGAAGCTGAGACTAGCTGTGACTCGCCTACAGGAGGGGCTGGTCCTGTCTCCCTGCACAGGCGCAGGGGAAAAGGCCGCCCAGGGGCCCGGCCCAGCCTCCTCGGGCCTCCCTGGGTGGTCGGGGGAACCACGGGCCCACTCTGTGCCTCAGTTTACCCGTTCTCAGCAAAGAGGCCCCGCACCAGCCACAACTGCCTCAGCGGTGCCACGTGAAAGTCCAGGTAAGAGGAGGGAGTTACCTTTCAGAAAGTGGAACTTTTTCAAAAAGCTCGCGCCCACGAAGGAGTCGCACAGGTACAGCAGGAGTCCGCTGAACATGAAGTCGGCACAGCTGATGTTTAAAGAGTGAGGCCTGGAGCTCACGTAACACACCGAGATCTGGAAAAGAAGGACCTGGGGAGAAAAAGCCATCGCGTGCCACCACGCGCTCGGCACCCTGATGCCCGGCCTGGCCTCCAGCAGAGACTCGCTGCCCGGGCAAGCCCAGAGGTGGGGGCCAGAAACAGCGTTTCCATGTTATTTCCAAGGGGAGACCCTGAAAATCCACTGTCAGATGTGAGTCCAGGTCTCATCGCGGCGTGAGAGGGTCTGGCCCCAGGACGGGCCTGATTCGTCTCTCACGGCGCTCGGGGTGGACCACGGCCCATCCCTGGGCCTTTGTCCACGTGGGCGCAGGGTGAACCCCTGAGATGAAGCAGCCGAGAGGTTCTGTCCTGAGACCAGGGCGCGAGCCCAGCCTTCCAGGACTGTCGGGGCTGTTGGTTCGACCGTGGGAGTTACCTGCGACCCCAGGTTAAGGTAGCAGTCCACAGACAGCACCGGGTGGGCGAGATTCTTCAGGGAGAGCGGGAAGAAGCGGTGGCTGTGGTGCTGGAGAAACTTCTCGAGCAGCAGCTGTGCGGGGGCCGCCAGGAAGGTGTGCTTGCTGTCGGGTGCGCAGATGTACTGGGCGGGCACGGCGGCCACAGGGGTGTCGGGCACCTGGGGGAAGGGCGGGTCAGAGCCTCCCGGCCCCTAGCAGGAGGTGCTTTCCGAGGCTCCAGGCTGTGTGGGAGCAGGGGGAGGTGGCCCCGCAGTGAAGCCCCCACCCCAGGGAAGGTGACCGTGCAGCCGCCCCAGCTCCACTCTGCCAGGCAGACCTGCGGCGCGGGGCCGGCTCACCTTGGACGTGATGTGGAAGGACCTGTGCCCGCCCACGGCTATCTGCTTCTTCATCACACTGAAGCGGTTGAAGCGGCAGAGCAGGAGGCCGGCGCTGTGCACACGCAGGTTGAAGTCCACGTCGTCACACGTGAAGCTACTCGGAACCAGCGGGCAGATGAGACGGGGTGCCCTCAGCCCACCGTGCCCCCCACACCTGCAGCTTGGGGCCAGTGTCCGAGACCTTCCGGTCCCGGGCACACAAGGACAATGAGCAAGGCAGTCATGCCGTGGGGGTGCGTGCCAGAAGCAGCAGGGGACCCTCGCTGGGACTGCAGAGGGGCTGCCCGTGCTGACCACGCTGCACGCCGGGCACAGCCTCGGGGCTGTGCAGACGCCCCCCCGGGAAATGCTCACAGGCCACAGTTCTGCAGTGCAAGGCCAGGGGCCCAGCTGAGCCCCCCCAGGCATTTCTAGGCATTAGCATTATGATCAACAGGCTGAGGCACAAAATAATTGTTTTACCTACTTGGAAAAAAGAAAATGAAGCTCCCCGGGCAAAAATAACAGTCACTTTTTACAGCTGGGGAAAACAAGGCTCAGAGGTGGTGATCAGCGCTTGTAGGCGGCAGAACCCAGCTTCCCTAGCAGGTGGCCTGGCTCCAAAGTCCACACTCCCTGTGGGCTGCCTTGGGGCCCTGCCTGCACACAGCGGCGAGCGACGGTGGTGGCGTCACCCCTGAGACGGCAGCACGTCTGCACTGGGCATGTGGAGAGCGACATCGTGAAGTCACTCGATATTTTGTTCGGGGCTTAGGCAACTTCGAAGCCACGTGTTTGGAGGAGAAAAAAATCCAAAAGAAACAGCACGTAGTAGGACGTAAGTCCTGGAAGCATCGAGTGAACCGAAGATGACAGCCGTCATCTGTGCTCCTCTCCCCTGCACTAAAGCGTACAGCAAAAATACAAAAAAAAACAGAGTGGGTGCCGAGGGGGGCCAGGCGGGCTGTGGGCAGGAGCCCCTGGGCTGCTGGCCTGCCGGGCAGAGAGGAGGCGTGGGTAGGCCTGCGCCGGGGCCCGGAGAGAGGTGGTGCCGGGGCGGGGCTCACCGGTTCTGGTTGTACTGCACGTTCTGCGTCAAGTCCACGTTCAGGACGATGAAGTCGTGCACGTGGCAGCGGGAGAAGGGCTCCCGCACCTCGCGGCTCCCGGTCTTGCTGGACCACTTCCGCAGGCCGATCAGCGCGTAGTGGGTGATGTTGGGGGCGGCCTCGATGTGCTGCATGATGTGCTTCAAGGAGACGTTCCTCTCTGACCACGAGAAGTCCCTGCTGGGCGGGACAGCGCCGGCCCGAGGTTGACACCTGGTGACACCAGGGCCAGCTCTGCACTGGGCCGGCCAGCGCGCTGGTTTCCCAGCCCGACTGGTTGTATGTGCTGGACAGAGCTGAGGGGGTGGTGCCTGCCCTCCCCCACCAAGCGACCAGCGCGGCGCTAAGCCCCCGCAGCAATCCAAGACACAGGCCTCAAGCCGGGCCCTACGGAGGAAGAAAACGAGGCCCCCATGACGTGTCCAGTGGCTCACGGACAGAGCCCAGGTGTGACCGGTCTGGCTCCGCAGCCTGCGTTCTTCCCGCCGCGCCAACCCCCTCCCGTTGCCAGTCGGCAGAAATGAAGGTCACATGGGGGGAGAGCAAGGCTTCTCCATTGTGAATTCCAGGAGCGAGTGGAGAGGAAAGGGCTGCGTGGACCACCGCCCCTCGGTGGTGGTGTCGGGGTGTGTGAGGATGGTGAGGGACAATGAGGGACACCTGGTGACCAGCGAGGGGGGCTGAGGGAGGGGCTGTAGGCAGCAGGGGGGAACAGTCCAGTCCCCGGGGGCCCATCAAGATGCTTGAGTCCTCCGGACCTCTGATCTCTGTCCCCAGCCAAGAGGCTTAAACTAAACCCTCTGTGATCCACACCGTCCACGGACCAATAATCACATCGTGTCTAGATTAATCATCCACACCATTCAGATGAGTGATCACAAGACTCACAGATTAATCCATGTCAATGTCAGGTTCATCAATCCCCCCACATGCAGTCAGTAATCACACTGCGGAGACCAGCAGTCACACCATGCAGAGCAACAGTCCAGGAGGGGTGGGAAGGGGGAGAACAAAGAGGGAAGGAAGCACCGTGGTCTAAGCTGGTGGGTGCACAACGGTGGTGATGCCTGGTGGGGGATCCTGATATTGCTCAATTAAAAATAAATAAAATCTTTTTTAATATTTTTAATTGAGCAATATCAGGATCCCCCCATCAGCAACTCTCTGGGGACTACACCTGAGGGGGTGGGGGAAGCAAATATTGTTTAAAAAATGAACAGTGGTGTAAAAAATAAAAAATAATAATAAAAATAAATAAAATCTTTAAAAATAAATATTAAAAAAAGAAAAAATTGAAAAAAGGGAAAAAATAATAAAAAATAAATAAAATCTTTAAAAATAAATATTAAAAAAGAAAAAAATTGAAAAAATGGAAATAAATAATAAAAAATAAAATCTTTAAAAATAAATTAAAAAAAATTGAAAAAAGGAAAAAAAAATAAATAAAATCTTTAAAAATAAATAAAACATTAAAAAAAGAAAAAAAATTGAAAAAGGGAAAAAAATCCATACCGTTCAGGTTAATAATCCACACCATTCACAGATTAATTCTCACAACACATTTCCAGTGCAGGGATTAGCCCCCTTTGAAAGACGAGGAGAAGCTGGTGTTTCCCTGATGCCGCACGGCAAGCTCACACACCGCTGGACTTCAGGAGCGAGGCCGGGGGCCAGGGGGCCCGGGGGGGGCTCTGGGGAGCACTGGAGGGGCTGGGCGCTGGCAATACCCCATTTCTCCATACAGGAGCTGGCGAGGGGGTGTGTTCAGTTTGTGAACATTTCTCTACCTGGATGACCCAGTGTTTGCATGTGTTTTAAACTGAATCTGTACTGTGGTTTTTCTCTGTTCTATGTCAATGTCTTTTTCTTTCTTTTAAGATTTATTCATTTATGCATACAAGTCCTGGGGCACAGGCCAGAGGTGTGGGGGGTGAGAGGATTCACCAGAGACAGAGCGGGGAACAGAACAGTCAGACTAACTGAAATACACTGCTGAGGGAGCAGCGGGGAGACAGGAGAGGTCTGCTGCGCCATGTGGGTTGCTCCCTGGCCGGCTGGGGATTGAACTTGTGCTGCAGGGGCTGTGGATTGCTTCATATTGAGGTGCTTAACCCCTTGCGCCACCAGGGAGGCCCACCTTTTTCTTTTTAATTGAAAATGCAAGCTGGGAGCACGGGGATCTGCACCCTGCACAGCACCTCCTACCCCAGGCCTCTCAGGGGTCTCAAGGGTGGGTGGGCCTCTCCCCAGAGGACAGCAGCTCCCTGGTCTCGCTGTGTGGGGGTCTCACCTGGCCCTCTCCCCGCTGCAGTCCACGTCCACCACGTTCCACATCACGCAGGAGTCGTCAGAAATCACGATGAAAGGCCAGATATCCTGCGGCTTGATGCCCAGCTCCTCCTGCCGGTTCCGCTCGAGCTCCAGGTTGTGGTAGGACAGCTCCTTGATCAGGAAATGGGCGGCCCCTGAAATGGACCAGCCCCCACCTTGGGTCAGCCCTGGCCAGCAGCCGCACGGCCAGGACCAGGGAGGACAGGAGCCGCTTGGCCACACCCCACCAGGCCCAGGTAGCCACGCACCCTGGTCCACACCCCTGCTCCATCACTGTGGGCTGTGCAAGCAGAACAGGGGTCCCGGGGGGGGAAAACACTCCCCTCTGGGTGCACACACAGCCATCTTTTTTTTTAAATAAAGATTTATTTATGCATACAAGAGCTGGGGTACAGGCCAGAGGCACGGGGGGTGAGAGGATTCACCAGAGACAGAGTGGGGAGCAGAACAGGCAAACTGAAGTACACTGCTGAGGGGAGCAGCGGGGGAGACAGGAGAGGTCTGCCGACCATGTGGGTTGCTCCCTGGCTGGCCAGAGATCGAACCCGCACTGTAGAGGCTGCGCAGAGCTTCACAGCGCAGAGCTCAACCCGTTGTGCCACCAGGGAGGCCCACAATCCGTCTTTTTTATCCTGGATTTTCTAACCATTCCGTCAATAACCAAACATTAGGAATATTCAGCTTTAAAAAGTCCAATCAAAATAGCTTGGAAAGTCAAAAAGCAAAATGCTTCATGTGAAGTTTAGCTCTGTCATCTCTAGAACTTTCTCTCGAGTGTCCATTCACAGGCTGAGGGCAGCGGGGGAGCCTACCGACGCCGGCGCTGTTGAAGATGCTGGGCAGCACCAGCATGATGTGGTTGGGCCAGTACTTCTTGTAGATGGCCATCTCGTACTCCTTGACCACCAGCACGTGCAGGTGGCTGGCCCCGTCCATCGCGTGGTACAGGTTGAAGAGCCCGTGCTCGTGACGGCCGGTTGTGGGGGTGAAGGTTGGGCTTTTTATGTATTCGTGACTCTGGAAAATATGGACGGAATGAGGGCGCAGCTCTGTGAACAGTCCCAGTGACCCCTCCTGTGCGTAGCTGTGCAGGGCAATTTCTTCCATCAAAGAGGGAACCAACTTCTGCAGTCCCGGAATCAGCTAAGCCTCGGGACCTGGGCCCGGCTTTACCCATGAAGAGCAGCAAACGTGATGCTGGTCAGTTCTGAGGCTCACATGACACAGTCGCCCTCTCTCAGAATCCTCCCAGGAGCAAGCCTGGGACAGCGGAGGGAGGGGAGCCAGCCAGGGAGCAGCTGAGGGAGGGGGAGCTGAGGGAGGGGGAGCTGAGGGAGGGGGAGCAGCCAAGGGAGCAGCTCAGGGAGGGAAAGCAGCCACGGGAGCAGCTGAGAGGGGAGTAGCCAAGGGAGGGGGAGCAGCCAAGGGAGCAGCTGAGGGAGGGGGAGCAGCCACGGGAGCAGCTGAGGGAGGGAGGGAGAAGCACAGGAGGCAGCCCGGGGATGGGAGCCAGCACCGGGAGAACAGGGGTGTCCCAGAGGGCTCAGCATGCACTGCCCCCTGTGTGACTCAAATCCCGACCACTCACCCACACGGCCTAGAAATGAACGGTTAGCCCGCGCCTCTTCTATTTCAGTAACTGTTTTCTTGCTAAGTTTTGACTCCCTTGCGACCCCGCAAAGCACCTCCACAAAGTCCTAGCACAGCAGGGGCTCATAACCAGCTACTGGCACTGAGGAGAGTGAGGGGGCCAGGGACAAAGCCCCGACCGGGTCATGTCCACGGGAGTGTCACTGCGGTGCCCTCCTGCCACCCAGCTCAGAGGGTGACCTCAGCACAAAGGCCTCTGTGTAGCCTACGGATGTTTCATGGCTGGTTACGGAAGGCTGCGACGCCAGGCTCGGCGGGCCGTGCAGAGAAGGAAAGCAGCGGTGCTGACGGGGAAGTGCCCTGCGGGGGGCCGGCTGACTCTGGGGCTGGGCCACAGCCTGGCCCTGTGGGGTCCTGTGGGGACCGTGCCCATAGGGATGGCGCCGATGATGGGTATGAAGGCCCCTCGCGCCGAGATGGGGAGCCTTAGAGATTTACCCCGAAATGCTGATGGATGGAACAGCACCAAGGGCGAGACTCAAGGGTAAGGAAGGAGAGGGGCAGGGCGAGGACAGGGGTTGGCTGTGAGGTTACTCTGCTACCTCAGTGGTCGAAAGGGTACAGAAAAGACGCGGGAGCCGCTCTGTTATCTTCCAGCCTGCACTGGGGCCTCGTGCCAGTGACTCCAGATAATCCTCGCAGCAAGCGTTGCCAGGGTTAATATTGCCCAAGTTCCCACGAGGGTAAACTGAGGCTCAGAGATATCAGGTGGCAGGTTCAGGGAACACTGAACCGAGATCAGATGGTCAAACAGGGCTCAGACCCTGAAGATGGGCAAACAAAACGCATCTGTACTTTTCTCTTTGTTCTCTATTGACAGACAGCAGAGCCGGGGCCTGGCCTAAGAAAGCAGAAGCGACAAACTTGAGCTGAGCCCGAAGACCAGCTGGAGACTGGGAATGCGGAGGAGGGGCTTCCGGGGGCAGGGGAGCACCCGCAGACATGTCCGCTCCCGTCGTCTGGGGAAGGGCCACATCACAGCCACATACGAACTGCTCTGTGACTACTCAGCGAACCCAGCCACGTCCACCTGTCTTTGTCCCTAACCTGCTTTCCAGCCAATAAAACTTAACTGCTTTGTTCTCAAACCTGGTCCCCAAAACCAACATAAACCCCTTCCCTATAAAAACAAGGAGGGGTATTTTCTTTCTCCAGCCTCCCTTGACCTGTCTTCATTCTCGGCTCCAAGCACTGATGCTGCAGTGACTCCTCTTTACTGCACGTCCAGCACAGGAACATAATTTGGGGGTTTGTAACAGCACAGCTATTAGGCCAAGGGTCAAACCTGACTCCAAGGGACCCCACAGCCGTGTGCAGCCTAGTCACCTCCAAGTTCAAGCACCACTTGGGTCTCTCCCGTGTGCCCCACCTGCCCTCAGCTCCCCAGGCAGCTGCTATCTCGAGGTCCCTGCAGCCCGGCAGCCACCTGCTGCCACACAGGCTCAACTCGCCGGGCGGAGCCAGTACCTTGTCTGTGACGAGGGGCAGCCGCATGCTCTCCAGCTGGCCTCCAGGTTGGCTGAAGACAAAGTGGTGCTCCTTGGACTTGGGGATGATGAAGTGGAGCTGGATTTCCTCTCCTAGCATGGAGTAAGAGAAGGCAAAGGCGTGCAGGGTGGACTCATAGAGCTGGGGTGCGAGGGGAAAGGACAGAGCTTGTCATCAGAGTCCGCGTCACTTCCCAGAAGAACCCAGGCCCAGCACAACCAGGACCTCCCAGAGGCCACCGCTACAGCTGGAGCACGAGGGACCCAGCAGCAGACACCCCTCCAGAGGTGAGCAGCCAGGCCCCGCTGCCGGCTTACACACCCGAGGCCACACCCTCTCAGCGGAGCCGGCTGGTTCTTAACTCTGATCAGTCTCACGAGGGATTCCCAGCCCTTCCAGACTCTGGATTTGCCCCAGAGGTGTGCTGCGTCGTGAACCAAAGCATCCCCACTGCACGTCTCCTTTTTCACTCAAATGTTCTCCTCTCAGAGGCATTATGTGTAATAGCACGTGAACAAAACAACAACAGCTGCGCTCACTGGTACCACGCTTGTCTGGCACCTTCCAACCCCTGTGTATTGCGGGTAACAATCCCAGGGAGTGGGTACTGCTGCCCCCCCCCACCATTATGGATGAGGAAGATGACGTTCCGGGGCGCACTCCCACCCCCAGGTCAAGCCTCTCCTCTCGTCACTTCCTCCAAAGAGCCCTTGACTCCAGTGCCCCTCGCCCTGTATCTGCGCCTGCTGCTCTCAGGCCTGACCTCCCAGCCCATGTCTGCCCGAGCCACACGTATGTCTCCTCCAGGCCTGAGGCCCCGGGCATCACGGGGCCTTCCCTGACCTGCCTCCTCTGGCTCACAGCCCCCCAGACTCACTGCTGGGGCGAGCTGTGTCTCCTGGAGTGGGCTCTGCCACAGAACCAGAGTCCAGAGTGGGGGGCGGGGGGGGGGCACAGATGCAGGAGAGGTGGAATCTGAGCCAGGAAGAGAGCAGAGAGGGACACAGCTGGAAAGGTTTCATAAAAAGAGGTCAGGGGAACCTTGAGACTTGAGGGGGTTGGGACAGAGTGAGCAGAAGCAAGGAGGGAGACGCCAGCAGGGAGCAGAGGCCTGGTTACAAGGCCCCTGAACAGGGGTCTCCAGACCTCCCGCCCCACCCCAGCACGGACCAGGGATCCCGCTCACTCCCTGCTGATGGTGAACAGAGGGAAAGCCTCAGGTCTTTGCATTTCAAAACCAAGCAAAGGTTTTCATATATATTTTTTCTGCCTTGAAAGAAAACTTTACCTCCAAGGATGAAGACGGTTAAGAGTTTCTCTACATCAAATGGGATTACTGATTATTTTTAATCCTTTAAAAAAAAAAATCACTCCTATATATTTTCTAACTTCATCTACTGTAAAATCGACACTTAAAAAAAGTGTGCTACTTCCACGGCCAAGCTCGGGTCAGGCAGACTCGGGAAAATGAAAGCTGAAGGGCAGGCTGGGTCAGCTGGGTGTTCTGAAGGATGAAACTGGACTTTCAGAGATGAATCCAGAAGTAAATAAACTCTTGCTTAAAAAACAAGTAAAAAAACCACATTTTTTAATGATGCACACCTGGGACTTACGTAATACTACAGTGAGATGTTACTTCAAAAAAAAAAAAATGAATGAGAAAAAGAGAATAAAGCCATATAAAATAAAGTGACTGTCTGCTGTTTCCCTCTGCAAAAGGGCGGGGCAGAGCCAGCCGGCGCTCTTGCGGCCGCAGCCGTTCTGGAAGTCAGGATGCCAGGGCCCCGGCTCTGTCTGCTGCCCCGTGTCCGAGCAGCTCCAGGCCTCCCGCTGCCCGCCTCCTCCCGTCAACCTTGCTTGGGTGTGAAGTGAAAAGAAAGGCTAAACCTGACATGCCACCTTCTGTTTCTGACCCTGGGCCCCATAATGACCCTGTGCAGGCCGCTGCGGGTGGCTGGGAGCCTGGACTAGCCAGGGCCCAGGACAGGAGCTCACGGGTTTACTCAGCATCTGGGCAAACACCAGTTTCCATCACATAAAAAGGTTGGGAAGCGCAGGCATGTAGCGGGTGCTCAGATTCCCCTGCTGACCACATCACTTCTATGCTTCCAGCATTGGCTTCCCGGGGGTCTGAGCATCGTCCCGCCCCTGGGCTGCGAGTCCAGAGCATGGGGACGGAGTACACTCCCCTCTGTGTCTGTGTCGGGCCCCTAGTAAGCAGCCGGGAAGTGTCAGCTCACGGGATTCCCTTTGAGAATTGCTGGGACAGCAAGAAAAGACACCTGCAGCCACCTAAGAAATGTGTCCTCCAGGGCCATCACTGGTCTGCAGTGTCAGCAATAAGCCCGTAAGTTACTGATGGGAAATGGGGGTGCAAGTAAGGCAGGAAGCAAAAGCTTCTAGAACTTTCCATCTCCCACTCCAGAATGAAAACATTAAGAGAACAGGGAAGCAACGGCATCAGCCAGGTGAAGCCCTTCAGAGAGCTGCCAGGAGCTGCCGGGAGCTGCTGGCACTGCGGCCACGCCCGGCACCTACCTGGTAGCGGGGGTGGAATCCCATGTACTGGTGGCACTGCTCGCAGTGGTGGTAGGTGTTATACGCCGCGTACTTGGACAGCCTCATCCGCGCCGTCTGGCGCCGCACGTACAGGTCCTTGGGCTTCCGGGACATCCCTCTGTCTGCACGAAAGGCCCGGCGTTAAGAGCAGCGGGAGGCAGGAGTTCTCGCTCCCTACCTCCTCAAGCCAGAGTGAACTGCACTGTGTGAGGGACCCCGGCTGGGCCACTCTCACCTGTCTGGCCCCGAGACTCAGCGGCCCAGGAGGGCAGCTCCGTGGGAAACTCACAGACGGCCGGCACGGGGCCTAGGGAATGTCTCCGAAGCACACGCTCCAGGGCGCACAACGTGACAGCGTGACTCGACCGCCACATGACACGAACACTGTCACGTGATGCAGGTGCACCTGTGTCAGATGTGGCAGGTGACTCAGCAGGAGGAAGGTCTGAGTCCCGAGACGCTGTGCAGACCCCTCGGGCAAGTGGTCTCCGCTGAGAAGAGAGAAGACCTAAAGCCGCTGGTCTGACATGAGGCTGGTGAGTATTTTGCTCTCACTAGCATCCACCAAACTTTTCTAGTTAGTGCTTCTAATCACGGCAACCACACGTGTCTGTTTGCTGAGAGTGGCCCCGAAATGCTGCAGGACCCCGTGACGTCAGTGGCCCCTTTAGGACGGGGCCAGGGGTCTGACCTCCCACACTCCATCACAGATCCTTCTAGTTCTTTCCCGACCACTGCCCCTGGCAGCCTCTGACCCTTCCTCCCACCCTTGCCTTAACTCGGAAGCCTCCCTGCACTTACTAATCTCCACCTGTTTGCAAGTACTTTGCCTTGTCTGACCATCTGTTATAACACGTACGTTGTTTTTTATGCGCTAGTAGCCAGAACCCTCAGAATATTCTGTCCCCGCAAACACCAGGAGGGTCTTCATTGCTGTCAGCACCCCTGGGCACCGCCTCTTCCTCCGTGGGCCCTGTCACGTGTACGACACTGTTACAACCCTCATGGACGGAGGCCACGTATGTGCTGACGCCATAATGACCCAGACTGACGGAAAATTGTGAAAGAACAACTTAAGTTATTGATTAAAAAGCAACCACTTGTTGACAAAGAACAGACGGAAAAGGCCAGGGCAGATAAAACCTGGCTGTGCAGAGACGCCGCCTAAATAAAGTTAACCAGCGGTCCTGATAAGATGCCTCTGAAGATGCTATAAACATAGGAATGGGTCTGAGACAATCTGAGATGCTTGTGGGTTCCATGCCCACGCCCCAGACGCCCCCTCCGAGACTCGGGGACAGCAGCTGGGGACTCCCACACGGAGAAGTGACCGCTCTCTCCCAGCACGTGGACAGCCACCAGGAGCCCCGGACCGCGTGCCGCGCTCCCGAGGGCCAGTCCCCACAGCTTTGCCAAGAGATTCACTACCTTCTCCCTTTTCCTGCCAATTAAATTGCAGACGTCTATCATTATAACATGGATTCCCCCCAATAAATTTCTACTGTGCTTCTATGCGTTTGACTTGAGTTGCCCGCGAGAGCTTTGGCGCTCTGGAGGGGCCCACCCAGGGGAGCCCTTGCTCGTGCAGAGTGGCCACGCCAGCTCCCCAGCACGGACGATTAGACTCCACACCCGTAGGACTCGGCTCTTCCCTCTAGGAGGCATTTCCCATGTATTTTAGAAGGCGAAGCAAGAGATTGCAAAGTCTGACCTTCGCTCTTTATGCCCTGCTGGTGTGAACAAATCAGGCTGGCGTCCTCGTACTTGGGGTCGTGAATGATATAGTCAAAAGGCATCTTCCTGAACAGCTCCACGTCCGGCCAGGGGTCGCCGAGCTGGAGGTAATGCCAATCTGTTTCTCCTCGGAGGTCTACAGGGCGTGGAGGCACAGAGAAGCGACAGGACATCACGCTTAGTTTAAAGGAAACACGGTCATTTATCCAGGCCGGGTGACCCACGGGGACACTCGGAAGCCAGGAGTTACGTCTAGTGTTAGCCACAAAGGACGCCCAGGCACCATTCTGTGACTGAGCAAAATGACTACCCAGGAAAGATGAAGGCACCCCACCCAGGCCCTGAGGGAGTCTGATCTTGGCCTGAAATTCCAGCTACACAGCAAGAGAAAGGCACCAAGTCACTTGAGAAACGGATGCCAGGCGAGGCCAGCCCCAATCTCCCTGGAGAACTCACCGCTGTTGATCTCCTCCTCGTCATAGACGTCCACCTCCGTCAGCCGGATGAGCATCCGGGACAGGATGCTGAGGAACTGCAGGTAGGCGCCCGTCTTCCCGATCTGGAAAGGATGAGACTAGTCAGCCTCGGCACCCCCGCCCCGTGCGGTGAGTGGGCTGCAGCCTGAGCCGGACGCCCTGGCACGCCCCAGCCTCCTCTCTGCACAGGGGGCGCCTAATCCACACGAGAAGCTGGTAGTGCAGTCGGGGGCCGGGATAGGCACCAGAGAGGAGTGGCAGGACGACAGGAACCTCGGCCCAGGGCCGCCTGGTCCTCCCTCACAGCGAGGGCACCTTGGTTCTGAAGCTGCTAGAAATCAGACTTGATCACAAGCTGAAGAACGTGCTTCAAAACTGATGGGCCAACAGAGACATCACTCTCCAGCCTTACATGCCGCAAGCTATTCCTTGTATCGATCGCTCTGTCCACGACAGAACTCACTGTGCCGGACACGGCTCGCCGGCACCGCGGCTCCCTCCCCGGGTCAGAAGGAGAAAGGAGGCTCCCGTCTGCCTGCAGCAGCGTCTCCTGCGCTCAGCCCAGCCCCGGCCGGCGCCCTCAGTGGGCTCATCTTAGTCACATGCGTTAAACACACTGTGTCGCCCCAGAGCCCTCCGATCACCCCCATTTCAGTAACAGTTACTCTTGCAACATGTGCCCAGGCTCTTAGCTCAGTGCCTAGTTCAAGTGAACAGTTAACAAACGCTGATGAGCGGGAATCACTGACTTTAAAAAAGGAAATAGGAAATATGACCAGGGCAAGCATCACTGAGAAGTATCTCTGGCTCAGAAAATAGACAACAGGTTAAAATCTGTCATCTCTAAAGAGCTCTGGGAGCAACAGGGGGAAAGTGCAACAGTCTAAAGGAAAAAACAAGACGGAAAACCACCGTGAAAGTTCTGATGACCGAACAAAATACACTCAACCTTGCTAATAAAATTATTTTTAATGGGGCCTCCCTGGTGGCGCAGGGGGTTGGGCACAGAACTATGAGGCAATCCACGGCCTTTGCAGGATGAGTTCCATCCCCAGCCCGCCAGGGGGCAACCCACATGGCGCAGCGGACCTCTCCTGCCTCGCCCGCTGCTCCCCTCAGCAGTGTACTTTGGTCAATCTGCCTGTTCTGCTCCCCACTCTGTCTCTGGTGAATCCTCTCACCCCCTACCCCCACGCCTCTGGCCTGTATCCCAGCTCTTGAATGGATAAATCTTTAAAAAAAAATACTATTTTTAATACCATTACTATTACTAATAAAACTTACTATTTTCACCTAGCTAGTGGGCAAACACTTTAAAGACTGACAGCATCTGCTTATCAGATGAGGGTGTGGAGAAAACAGAATCCCCTTTTAACACATATCTTATTTTCCCCTAGTTTTCAAAAATTACAAAAAGCAAAATATAGTCATTTAAAGGCTGAAAATAAATGCAGATTGATAATGAAGAAGAAGGTTCATAAACTCCACCCCCCTGGGAAGATTTAGTGGTTATCCTGCCAGGGATGATTTCACGCATCTCACACACAGAGACACAAATGCTGGTGTCCCCGCCCCTGGTGCCACGCTGAGCATCTGTCGTTCTGCCACTTGATGTTTTGCATTTGAACATGTCACGGCCCCACGTGGGCGCACAGGGTCTGCTCACGCCGTCTGGCTGGATCCCACCACTGGGACCAGAGGCATGTAGGTCATCTCCTGTGTTTTCACACTTGCCAACAAAGTGGGCGCGCACGCTGGCCTATCTTCATGGCTCCTGTTCGGGAATCCATTTTGGGGATAGAATCCCCAACAGGCTGAGTCAAAACGGAGCAGGTCTTGAATTGTGGGGGTGACAGTGTTGACAGTGATGCCAGCATTCAGCGGGTGCTCTCCATTAAGACGCGTTGCTGGGACACAGTGTGACTGTCACTCTCGGAGGACACCGAGGCAGGAAGGCTGGAGCTTGTACAGTGTCAGGGGACGTCAGAGTCAGAATTCACCTGCAGAACCATCTGGCAGCCTGCACTGTTCCAGCAAAGCCCCTTCCCGGGACCCCATACCAACCTCCAGCTCACCCCTGGGGGAACACCTGCAGATTCCTAACCTTAACAAGTAGAGCTTTGTGGTTCGGGAGAGGTCAAGAGCCAGGGGAGGGCTGGGCTGGGGAAGCAGCCCCCCAAACTCCCAGGGCAGAACTGAGGGCTGGCGTCTCACATTCAGCAAAAGCAAAGCGCACACACTGGCCAGGAGGCCCAAAGGAAAGAATACTGGATGAGCAGAATTGTCACGTGCAGGGGTGAGACAGGGAAGCACCCCTGCCCTCCGAGTCACAAAAGGAGAAGACTGAGGTCAGAGGGCAGACAGCATCTGGCTGTGGGCAGCAGGCGCCCCTGGACCTCCACCCACCCACACAGCAGGCCCACAGAGAGTCCCCCACGGGGTTGGCCAAACATGAATCGGGATGTGGTCAGCCCCACTCCAGCCCTGTGGACACAGGGACCAGGAGTCCCTGGCCCAGGCGCACCCACCTGCGGGGGGCCACTGAGCAGCAGCCGGCGCGGGTGGAAGCTGTCCACGCGGCCCTCGGCGCGGTTGCCGTAGTCCATGTGGCTGGGCCGCGGCACCGTCCACTGGCGGTAGTACAGCGACTGCTCCGTGGACGTCATGGTCTTGCTGAGCAGGGGCCGGAAGGAGCTGGCCCACATGACCGAGTGGGAGGGCAGCAGCGAGGCGGCCTTGGGCAGGCCACTGCTGTCCGTGGACGTGACCATGTCGTACACCAGCTTGGGCAGGAAGACGACGGGCGGCTGCCGGCAGGCTTTGGTCAGGGCGCACTGCGAGGCCTGCAGGACCAGTGGGCCAGCAGCGGGCACCGTGGGTGAGGAGGACGAGCAGGCAGAGAGCTGGGAGGACGACGAGGGCACCGATGCCTGGATGCTCCTCTGGCCGGACCGGGGGCCACAGTCAGGCTGGGGGGCCAGCCCGGGGCTGATGATGGACGGGGCCCCCCGACTTGCTCGGAGCCTCTGGCGCTCCCCAGGGGCCCTGCCTTCCTCTGAAGGGCCACAGGCCACTGGCGACCTGGCCTGCTCCCCCGGAAGGGGTCCCCCTGGCTGAGTTGAAGGCTCCCTGCCGAGCGCTGAGCCTGGAGAGAAAGAAAACCTGTGAGAGACGCCGCCCAGGGGGACCCGGCGCAAAACCTGCCCGTCCCCTGCCCGGGTTCTGCAGCGCAGTGTCAGGGTCAACGCCCAAGTTAACCGTGGCTGTTTATGGAAAGCGCCCAGCCCAGGGCGACCCACGGGACACTCAGACATCGGGAGTCATGTCCGGTCCTTCCAGCCCACAAAGGATGCCAGGCGCTGTCTGTGACTGAGCAGAGTGGCACCAGGAGAGATAAAGGCAGCCCAAGGCCCTGGTTGACCCTGACCATTCCTGCGACTCCACCCCCAAGCAGGTAAAGCACAAGGTCTCTCTTGAAATAGGTAGAAATGAGTGACCTCTTCATCCTCCAAATCTCAAACAACCCCAGGCCCACCGGGCGGCCCCCGGGGACACTCACTGGACGCCTTCGAGGAGAGGGACGAGGACGCCGAGTCTCGGGAGCCGGGCCTCTCCGTCTTCACGGGGCTTCTCTTCTCCGAGGCGGAGCCTGGTTTAGAACACCCTGATGAGCGCGCGGGGCATCCGCCCAGCTCCGCCAGCTGACAAGCTGCATTCGCACCTGTCACCCCTCCCCGGCCAGCAGCCTTCGCCCACCTGGCAGGGGTCCACCTGTGCCAGGCCTGGGGACGCAGGGGACAAGGCCCCAGGGCCTCAGTGACAAGATGGAGCACGAGGAGGGCCAGGGGCCCGCAGGCCGAGCTCCCACCCAGCCTGGGGAGGGAGGGCAGGAAGCTTCCTGGTAGAGGAGCCGCCCGCCTTGGGTCCAGGAAGGACGTGGGGATTCCTGGTGAAGCACGGGGAGAGGAGGCCGCAGGCAGCAGGTGGAGGGCGGGGGTCATCCGCGTGGCCAGGAGGGGACATGGGCAGGGCAGAGCAGGGAGCGTGAGAAGTCGAGTGTGCTCCAGAGCATGGGGTGCCACACGGGGGCCGGAGAGTGCGAAGGGGGCAGGAGGCGACACGGGGCCGTCAGGCCCGGGAGTGCGGACTTGTCCCGGGCGACAGGCAGTCACCGTCACGGTCCCGGGGGACAGAAGCAGCCCGCGTCTGCAGCGCGGGACTTCCCACTTCAGGGAGGTGACCCAGGCCACCCCGCGAGCAGGCGGAGGAGGGAGAGCGGGGTCTGGTCTCTGGCCCACACCCGTCTGTTCCACCACTTCCCCCCCACGACTCTGCGTTTTGCATCAACAGGTTTTCTTCTCCTCACTGTCGACGAGGCCCAAAGCCCTGCTCTGCTATGATATCAGGCCCCACTGGGCACACTGTGGGGTGTTAAGAGTCTGCACACGCCTCCACGGGACACCTGCTCTTCAGTCCTCCCACCGAGAGGACGTCAGAGAGGACGTCTGCCCCCAATGCGCAGCAATTCCACCAAAGATCCAGTGGAGCATGAACTCGATCAGCATCCTGCAGTTCTTTATGAATTCTAGAACGAGGAGGAACCCAGCTGGGTGTCCAGCTTCTCACACCACCCATAAAGGGAGGAAAAGCAAAATCCGAATTCATCAAGGGATTCGCCACTCCCTGCCAAGCTGTGTCCGCACAGCTCTCACCCGACCCGCAGACAGGCACGGGCCCCCAGGGCTGACAGCAGGTGGCGGCGCGGACCCCACACGAGGGAGCCTGGGAGGCATCCAGAGGCCCCAGGTGTGCCGGGCGAGGCCCACCTTCCGTCCCCGGCTCCTCGTCCTCGTTGTCCGTGCTGCTCAGCCTGTCCGCGTCGCTCTCCAGGGCCTCGTTCCGGGAACCCTTGTCCACGGGCACCTCGCTGCTCACGAAGTAAGCGGCCAGGCCCAGCTCCTGCTCCAAGGCCGTTCGCACCAGGCAGGAGGAGTTTATCAGACGCAGGTCACAGTAGCGCAGAGACCTGGGGGGACAGGGCGTGACGTGGGGGGACGCCTCCCGCGAGGCGGTACCCCAGCACGCGCCGAGGAGACACGGGCACCCAGCACCGCTGCCTCCCGGGCTCCTGCGGACGGCAAGAGTCCAGAGCCCGGCACGGAAGGGTTCTCACTCCACGTCAGCAAAGGCCACGCCAGGAAAGACACGCAAGGGCAGCAGCAGATGGCCTGCTGCCCTCCACGGGATGAGGTGAACCTCTGAGAGCCGCTGGCCACCATCCATCCAAGCGCCTGCCTTCTGGAGGCCCGGGGAGCGTCTGCTTGTCTGGGCAGTGGCCGGAGACCCCAGGAGACACCAAGCGGGCTGACGTCCGCGAGGCTGGGACGGCTCCGTGGCTAGAAGACCGGGTCCTCCCCAGCGGCGTCGACCGCCTCCCCCCCGCCCCCCAGATCAACACCTCCAGAGCCAGCGGAGACCCGGCAGCCCAGACACCAGCGGAGGAGCAGCTCTGACTCCCGAGATGACGCGACCCTTTCCCGGCAGAGCAGACACGCCTCACACGCACAGCCCAGCCCCGGGTGCCCGTCGGAAGGAGCACGAGCTGCCCAGGAAAAGCCGTCACGGCCACAGGCTGGAACGCCAGCACGAAGGGCGGGTCTAAGGCTGTGGCTATCGATTGCTCCAACTACCCTCGAGTGGGGGGGCGGGCAGCAAACCGCAACCTGGTCTCAGGCTCCTCGAAGAGCCCCCCCCCAGAGGTAGAGCCCCCCACGCCCCGCCCCCTCACCTTGGCAAGGATTCCCCGTGCGGGTCCATCCCACTGAAGATGAGGATGCAAGGCAGGCCCTCCAGCTCCAGGTAAGTCTGAGGTCTCCACTCCGCATCCTCGATTTTTTGCCACATCTGCAGGTAATTAAAGAGTCTCAGAGCCCTGACGTGCGGTCTGGGGGAGCCCGTGCTCCCACCGGGCCAAAGCCCTTGCAACGCGGCCTTCGATTACAAGGGAAAGTTCTTTATTCCACAGATCAGCAAATAAGCACGTCCTCTGCTCCACCGGTCTCCCGGCCACGGGGAACACAGCCTGACACGTATGGGCCATTCCAGAACTACCGGCCGATGGACTGATTCCGTGGGACAAAGTCTATTCTCAACGGCGTCTAATGTTTTCCTGACCTCGCCATGGTGTGCTGTGCCCTTTCAACTTCATAATTCCGCCTCGTCAAGGCACTTTCTTTCATAGCTCCTCCTCGTTCAGGGAGTCTTTCTTTCATAACTCCCACTTGCTTATACTTGAAATGTTCAATATTAGTGAGACACAACTGCGGGCCAGGCCCTTGCTAGTTTGGGGGGCTGATCTGCAGGGCTGGCCTCTGCTCGCCACAGCCTGGGGAAGAGCCAGGTGACAGGCAGGGAACGTTGAACCTGCCTGGGGAGGGGGACAACGGCAGGCATGGGGAGAAGCCCGGGTGCGGGGGGTGCAGCTTCCAGAAGGAGGAGCAGAGTTGAGTTCTGCAGAAGCATTAGCTAAGCGGAGGAGGGAGAGAGACTCACAGGACAAAGGGGAAGGATGTCACCGCCAGAAGTTCGTAATCAGAAGACAGGGTATTTGGGGGAGCAGCCAGGAAGCGTGTTGGTACGTGGTACCACTGCACTGAAGGATGCTCTAGCATCCTCTAGAGTGGGGCTCTAGCCAGGTGCGGGAGGATGGCAAGGTCAGGGAACATGCAGCCGCCCTGGCTCCCCAGACCCCACACCCACCCTCCCCAGGTACCCGTCACCCTCCTGCCCTGCACTGCCCCCACCTTGAGCTGCTTCACAAAGTGCTTCCCCACGGTGATGCCCGAGCTGGGGTTGCCCAGGATGATCTCAAAGTGCTCCTCCAGGGCCAGCCGTGCCCGCACGTGGGCCAGCCGCTCGTAGGCCACGGCCGCCAGGGGCGAGCAGGGCACCCGCAGTAGGACCATGAGCCCGTGGCCACAGGGGCACTGCTTCGGGGAGTTGATGAGGTTCTGGGTGATCTCCAGCGTCTCCACCGACGTGTAGTTCTTCATCTGTGACAGGCCGCTCACGGCCATCATGGCGGCCGCGTAGTGCTGCACCAGGACGAAGGTCCTGATCACTGCACTGTGCAGCCGGGGGAACCTGCAAGACAGACGTATGGCCACCGTGACCCCAGCTGCTTCAGGAGAACCTGCAAGACAGACAGACCACCGTGACCCCGCCCTGCTGGGAATTGTGAGGACAGAGACTGCTGTGACCTGCGCCCAAGGCCCCTGGCGCGCTCTCAGGAGAGGGGGGTCTCTTCCAAAAAACAGAACCCAGGGTGTCCACCACCTCAGCACAGGCCGCTCCCAGATGACAAACAGCGTGCCTCCTTTTGAAGCTGCTGGTTTGGAACCTGAAATGGAGCCATCCTTTGTCAGGCAGCTGGGAACAAAAGTGGAGGCTCACTGCCCCAGGGAGGCCCCCCGTCAACAGCAGGTCATCAGCAGTTTAGGTTTAGGGGAGTCAAAAGTTATATGTAGATTCTTGACTGTGTGGGGGTCAGTGTCCCTGCTGCATTCGCAACATGGAGATACTAACAGCAATAGACTCAGAGAGGTGGAAAGCACTAAACAAGATAATGAAGCCAGGCCTCAGCACAAAGAACAGCGCAAAATGAGCCCTCGACAGAGGACACAGAGGAGGTAAACACTGACACTAGCTATGATTGTCGCTATTGTTTCCTTTAAATCCTTTGGCGTCTTCCCTCCTTCTTTCTTGCCCTCCCTTGAGTATCAAACACACAATCCCACATGCCGGCATATTTCTGTCCATTCACACCCTTAAATTTTTCTGGAACAGCACAACAGAAATAATCACTGACCCAAAATTCAGGATGAAAAACCAATCTTTGATGGAGGGATGGAGTCGCCTCAGGAGGGAGGGAGGTGAACTCCTTCCTGGAACCCCCTGGATGCATGCATGCATCAACCTGCACTTGACCTTGAAGCATTTTAGTAACTTGGAAGAGAGACGCGTACCTTTTTCCCAGTGCAGTGACCATGGCCTCAAAGGAACTGTCGTATCTGAGCAGGGGCAGGCTGTGTCCCGAAAGTGTGGACTCAATGAATTCGGACAGCCCAAAGTACTTCTTGTTCTCAGGATATAAGTCCACTCCCTAAAACAGAGAAGTACACGGGTCATCTAAACTTTGCATTTGTGGGGCCTGAGAGGCTCCTAAGCTGGATCCACTGGATCTCGATCGTGTGACTCTGCAGGTGATATTTTATGAGTTTATTCCTTCTGCAGACCCAGTACACAGAGAGTTCCACACTAAGGCTGGCAGATCCTCATCGGTCAAGACTTTGCCTTTCATTTGACCCTAGTGTCTTTGCCAAGAAGAAAACCAAGGCCTCCCTGGTGGCACAAGGGGTTAAGCACAGTACTGTGACGCTGTCCGTAGCCTCTGCAGCACGAGTTCGATCCCTGGCCAGGGAGCTACCCACATGGTGCAGCAGACGGTCTTCTCCTGCCTCACCCACTGCTCCCCTCAGCAGTGTATTTCAGTCAGTCTGCCTGTCCTGTTCCCCGCTCTGTCTCTGGTGAGTCCTCTCACCCCTGTACCTCTGGCCTGTACCCCAGCTCTTATATGCATAAATACATAAATCTTTTTTTTAAAAAAAGAAGAAAACAAGCCTTATCATTTTTTAAACATACAGCTTTCTTTGTTGAGATTGCTTCTTCACAAAATTTGAAGTTGTTTCCAGGAAGAGGCAAATCCATCATCTTGTACTAAGATGCTTTTAAAATCAGCAGGAAAAATGCACTTACCTAACCAATTCACTCACATGACAGAAAAGCCATCCCAAACCAACATCAGAGTTTCTCAAACTTCAGAACAGAGCAAAATTGGGGAGGTTGTTAAAAACACAAAGGTGTGAGCTTTATCCTCAGATAGCACAGTGATTGGTGGGAGGGCAAAGTATCGGTGGGCTGGGTCACACCCAGGTTCCCCACTTCACAGCTTCATGGCCTCAGGCAAGTGGCTCGACCCTCCTCTGCCTCATTTTCCTCATTTGCACATCAGAAATCATCCTGGCACCTGCCTCTTGTATTAGTTCATATGGAACTAATGCTAAAGCACTTCAAACTAAAGCACTTCAAAAAGAGCCTGCCTGGCTCACAGTGAGTGTCACCCAAACACTGTCACAGGTGCCCAAGTGGCTGGATTGAAGACAGGCAGCAGCATCTTTCAAAGCTCCCCAGGTGACTCTGAGATCCTCCGAAGAAGTCTGGACTTTGATGCTTACTTATCACTTGCGTAATTAGCTAGAATGCAACCACCCAGAATTCTCAGTTCACCAGAACTGTGTGTCTTCTATCTTGATGAGCAAACTAAAATCAAACTCAGAGGTTTTCGGAGGGAGATTTTGAACCCTGTTGTTTAAAGACGCAGACATAGGAAAGCCAGGAATGATTCTAAGGCTTCTGGACCAAACGTGACATGGTCTCAGCTGGGGAAGCCAACAACACAGTTCAGCAAGGTTTTAAAGACCAAGACCTCTAACCCCAGCTTGTGTCGAAGATCCAAGGAGCTGGAACTGGCTTGGGCCCTGGCTCTGCTAGATTCTGCCAAACACAACCCCCCACCCAAGCTCAAGGGCCTTTCCACGCCAGCGCGGCACCCGCTTGCACTCACGTTGCTGTAGGAGGCAGGCCAGTGGATCTCGTTGTAGGGGCTGATGAGCGTGTGTTGGGTCTGCAGCGCGTAGGGGAAGGAGGTCACATGAAGAGTGACGATGTTGGGGGCCTCCTTCACCTCCCTGCAGTTGAACAATCTGTCTACCAATCCCACAGACGGGTCGCTTTGGGAATAGAGATTATGAACAGCACTACTGGTGGGGGGAAAGGGAGAAGACACAGTGAGTGGGGTTAGTGACAGTGCCCTGTCATCGTCCAGGGATGAGTAATCAGCCCCAATGGTGCCGACAAGGTAAGCACGTGGCTCCACCGTGACGGTGACAGTCGGGACCCCCGGACTCCTGACTTGTCACAGGTTTGGCTTGTGACAATGTCAGCTCCCCACGGCCCAGCCCCACTAACCTCACAAGATCCCAGTGGGCGTGGTCATGGATCAGGACAAAGAGTGTGTGCGGGTTCTGGAAGGAATTTTGCAGAAAGGACTTAAACTTGGTCTGTGCCTCGGTGTCCAGCTTCAGAACATACTGTTCCACCCTCTGCTTGGTCAGGTGCTCCTTTTCCAGGCCCAGCTCCAGCAAAACCCCTGTGACACAGGATGAGTACATCAGCACCTCTTCACCCCGCAGACATTCCTGAGCATCTTCTGGTGGCAGGTGCAGTGTGAGGCCCCAAGGCCACCTGGGCACAGGCACCTTGGCAGCAGAGAGGCAGCCCCCCCCCACCGCCCCGTTCCCATAAACACTGTCTACAGCTGTCAGTGCAGGAGCTGGGCCCAGAGGCAGGCTGCTCCACCAGATGGGTGAGCTACCCCCTCTCCCAGGGGCTTTGGAAGCAGCTGACCCCTGGGGTGGGGTGACTGAGGGGAAAGCAAAGTCACCTCCCACCCTGGACACCACTGGCCGAGGTGGCACCACACTCCAGGGCAAATCCTAGGAGTGAGACAATGTCTTGTGCATTTCACAGTCAATCCCTGATGGCACAGGACGTGTAAGCTGAGGTCAGATACCACGGCACGAGCAGGCTGCTGTCCGGAGCAGGGCAGGGTGAAAATTCAAAGCATGATTCTGCTTTTTCAGATTCCAAAACCCAGGCCCAGTCCTACCTCCAAGCATCAGGTGTTTCAGGAGCCACAGAGTGGGGTGCTACCGCTTGCCCCATCTACCTTCAAGGCAGAGATGCTAAAACCCCATCTGAACTATAGTGGACCCGAGCACCGGCCCCCGCAGCCCCCAGGCTGGTACCTGAGTGCCAGACGTGGAAGAGGGTCTGCTGGTAGGTCACCTCTGAGGGAGGGATGCAAATCAGGAAGTCGACCTTCTCGAAGGAGCCCAAGTCCAGGTTCTGGGTGCTGGAGTCGGCGATGGAGCACACGTGGGAGAGGAGCTTCTGGGCCACAGCCAGCTGGAAGGGCCGCAGACAGCGGGACTCCAGGCTGGAACCTGGAACCAGAGTGCCCGTGACCTTGGTGAGGACCCGTGACCTTGGTGAGGTGCTGAAGGGCAGAAGCCACCGCCCTGGACCTCTGCTGGGGAAACAAACAGGGACCCCCAGACTAACTGCGCCAGGGGCCAGGGACCCAAGGAAGGATGACATGTCCAGTGCTGCGCTGGGCGCCCCCCACACCCAGCTCCACACGCCTTTCCTAGTGTAATGCAAGTGCATGAACCAAGGAGCTGTGGTCGACTCTGCTGGACAAGCACAGTGTCCCAGGGAAGCAGCTGCTGAGACTGGGCTTTGGAGGAAGCTGCGAGTTCTCCGTTAGGGAAGAGCATCACAGCCTTCTGGAACTCAGTGCGAGCAAGATATTTCAACAACACGTTGAGGCTGGACAGCACAGAGAAGTGCACCCGCGCAGGAAGAGCTTGCAAATGTGTACTCAGGAAGAAATGTGATGTTATCATTAAGGACTAAAATTAAAGTGAGAAATGAGGTCTACTTGGGGGAGCAGGGGAGACCCAAATTCTGCAGGTGCCTCTGGCGTGGCCTCCTCGGGAGATGCTGCCTCACAGCCCAGACCCCGGCCACCAGCAGCTGCACCTCTCCCGTGGCCAGCAGGGCCCCCCAGCTCCGTCTCACCACTCACTTGTGCATGCAGGTGCCCCACCGACATCCAGGGGTGCTGACTTGGCGACAGAGGAAGCAGTAAGTGAGGAAGAAATGTGGCCTTGATTTTCCTGATGAAATTTGTCCAGCAAAATGTCAATGTCCCCCTCTGGCCAAAACAGAGAGAATGACAGTTGGGTTTTCCATCCCAGTGGAGTCCAGCAAACATCTAGGGGACACCTGCGTATCAGGCACTGTCCCAGTTTGGGGGTGGAGTTATCAGGGAGGCCACAGCTGGGGAAGGGAGGCAGATGCGCTGGAGTAAGGCACACCCGGACCAAGAGGTGTCGCCACAGAAGAAGGACGGGCCCAACCCATTCTGGAGGGGAGGAGCCCCAACCCGAGAGGGGTTGGGGCGAGGGGGAGGGTCCGGAGGGACAAGAAGCCAGGTGGAGCACAGAGCACAAGGGCACAGGAGGAGGGAGGTGGACAGGGCAGAGAGGTAGACAGGAACAGGCACTAGGCTGTGTGAGCCCCCAAAAGACAGAACCTACAAAGCTCCCACCCAGGTAACCGACAGCCAGAGCAGAAGACGGCCAGAGGCCACGCTGACGGGCTGGAAACACCACGGCCAGAGCCACACCCGGCACCCCACGCCGGGCACCCCACGCCGGGCGCCCCAGGGCTGGGCAGAGATGCCGTGTCTTGCGACAGGCCTACCTGGGCACAGGGTGCTGAAAAAGGCCCCCAGCGAGTCCACCTTCCCTGTAACCAGCTCATAATTGACTTCCTTCTGGTACTCCGCTGGGGTGAGGAGGCTCTCAGACAGAATCCGGGCTTGGTATTTCCCTGGAAAACAAAGGACAACTTTCACGAGATCCCTGCGTGTAGAATCGGCAGGTGAGCCCCAGGACGGGGCCCAGTCCGTGCCTCTCCAGCCCGAGTCCAGCAGCAGGCCTGGCCAGGAGCAGGTGTCCAGGCCACGAGGAGTAGAGGAAACCGGGAAAGGCTTCGGGCGTGACTCGCCCTCCTGGCCGGGCAAGCAGCCGCGAGCCCTAGTCCTCCCGGGCCGGTTCCTCCTGAGGAGCCCGCCAGCAGCAGCTACGTCATGGGCGCTGTAAGGATTAACAGGGCGCCTCTCACAAAGTGCCCGGCCCAGCGCCTGAGGGCAGGGTGCAGGGTGTCACCGAGTCAATGGACCATCCAACCAGCATCAAGAACTGTAAGGACCTCCCCGTCCAGCCTCCCCCCTGCTCCAGCCACCCCCAGGGATTCCCTCGCTCTTCTCAAACACGGAGCCCCTGCACATTCCCTGCCCTGCTCTCTCGCCATCCTCAGGTCCCTCCTCCCTGGACTGTCCAGCCCCATCACGCCCGAGCATCACCTCAACAGCCTGCCCTGCTCCACTGCCCACCCCCTCGGCCCCACGCCTGCCCCCGCGTCAGAACACGGCTGGCGCACGCCAGCCCCGGCACTCCAGCCCTCCCCACCCCACGCCAGGGCGTGCCCTCCTGGCCATCGCCTCCCCCGCATCACCCTTGCCCGTCTGTTGTCTCTTCCCAACATGAGAAACAAGCCCCCGTCCCCGGCTTCCACGGAGCAAGACCTGACCCCACGTCCTCTCCCGTCACCTTCCCATTTCCCTGTCCCCTTTCAGGCAGCACTTGCCAAAGTCGCGTCTACACTCGCTGCTTCACTAATTCTCTCGAGCCAGCCATGGTGCCCGGCTGTCGGCGCCCGGAGCCGTCCTGACACAGGGGGCCGGTTGCCGGCCCTCGGGCCGCTCAAACATCAGAGCCCCATCCCACCCCCCGACAGGCACCCCCGGTCTCCTGCACTGACGTGATCTCCCTCCCCGAGCCCCGGTTACTAGTCCTCAGGCCTCCTCTTGCACCCTGCACCTCCAGGAAGTTATGGGGTGCACCCCTTGGCTGCTGAACCCCCCAGATGCTGACTCCTCTCTTACTCTGCAGACGCAGCCCCTGCCCTGCCCTGCCCTGCGGGTGTTCACGTCCCACCGCTGCCCTCCAGGGCCCGGGGCCAGGCCAGCCGCTCACAGAGCACTCGGCTCCAGCACCGTCTCCCGCCCGCCCCGCGCACACGGCTACGGGAAGGTTAACACCAAACTGCACAAGCCCAGTCCTCGGGGTGGCCGCGCGGCCCCTGCCCTTCTCGGCAGCGCCCAGGCCCGCCGCAAGCCCTGAGGGCGCCACTTCAAAGCACGCCCGCTCGGGCCACTCCCTCCACCAGCCTCACCACCCCCAGTCCCGGCCTTTGCCCGGTCACCCTGCCGTCCAGCATGTCCCACGTGCCATCACAGCCTTGGGGCGCTCTGCCGCCGGCCCCCAAGTCGGCATCATTTGCTTCCTCTTCGCGACCAGGTCCAGCTCTCGGGAGAGCGTCCCCGACCCCCTTCTCCAACCCGCCCACTGCGAGGCCAGAGGCAGGCGCCAGGAAACCAGGGACTCCCCTTGGTCCCCGGCCCCGGGAGCACACACTGAGGCTCCTGTCCTGTTTCTAGAATTACTTTGCTCATCGCCTCTGAACTCACGCGGCACGAGGGGTCGCTGTTTCCTATCTCCAGAGGAGCTGAAGAGACGGAGGCCGGAGCCCCTGCAACAACACACCATGGGCTCGGGCAGCGGCTCTGCGGGTCCTGCCCGACTTGGCCGCCCCCATCTCTGTCCTGCGTTCCCAGAGGCAGGCCTGACCGGAGCCCACAACCCAGGGACGTGTGTTAGCGCTCGCACAGGCTACTGCAGCCACGACCCAGCGCCCTTAGAGGCAGAGAGGGCAGGTGCCAAGGCGGGCGGCGAGGCCAGCGAGGCCTCACTCCAGCTGGACCGGGCGCACCACCGCCCGCCGCCCGCCGCCCGCTCACCCGTCACGGCGATGCAGGAGTCGATGGCCGCGTTCCGGCAGGCACAGATGATCACCACGTAGTTGGTCTTGGCCAGCTTGCCCTCGACGAGCAGCCGGAACATCTCGGAGAGGCCCTCGGCCAGGGAGTAGGTGCACTCGATGATGTACACGCTGTCGTTGCAGGAGCTGGCGGCCAGGCCGGCCAGCCAGGGCAGCTGCGCGGAGGTGACAGGCGCCACGGCGCCGGGCGCGGGCGGGAAGGGCTGCGGCGGCGCCTGCTGGTACTGCCGGATCTCGGTCAGGTGCGACTCGCGCCAGGAGCGCAGGAAGATCCGCTCCAGGTCCTCCATCAGCGGCACCTGGTCAGCCGCTGGCGGCGGCGACAAGCAGACGGGCATCAGCGGCCGCCCCCACGCACCCCCTCGGTCCCACTGCGGTCCGCACAAAAACACTGGCCCTTGTGGGGCAAGGCCGGCAGCTCGTTCAGAGATAATGTCTAAGCTATTCATGGGAACTCGGCAGTGCAGACGGCGGCAGGGAAGTAAAGAGGGGGAGGCAGGAGCCACACGGGCCTGCAGGCGAGCCCACTTCTCAGGAAGGAGCGCAAGTGCAGGGTGACTGGGGTGCGGGGGAGGCGGGTAGGGGATGCTGGCCTGTCTCTGGGGCCCGGAGCAAGTGTGGATGCTTGCGCTGGGAAGCCCCGGAGGACTCAGAGCCCGGAGGAGAGGCAGAGGGTGCCCTGGGGCAGGGCAGGCCGCGGCAGAGCGTGACCAGCTGGACTCAGGATGGAGCAGGCCTTCCAGGACGGGTGGGTGGGGTCGGGAGGGAGCGAGAGCCGGCAGCTCCTGTCCAGCCCAGCAGCACCGTCCAGGCACCGCCCCTTCCCTGGCTGCTCATCTGCTCCTCCTCCATCCCAGAGGGTCTCCAGTCCATAATCACCTCCAGGGGACCTCCCAGCCCCCAGTTTTAACACAGGTGACGGAGCTGAGCTCCCCCCATCTACACCTAGACCTTCCCTGTGCTCACATCAGCACAGCCCTCAGCTCAGTCCTGCGGGCATCTCCACCTCAAAATTGCTCAGAACTTTTGCTCACCCTTCCACTCCACTGCCAACCTGCTTGCCACAGCCCTGGCCTCCCTCAGGCACCTGCATCCTCCCTCCAAGTACACCCCACATCTCTCTCCTGAGCCGCACCCACCTCTCGCTGGGATGGCCCCACCCCACCCCACAGCGCAGCCAAAGGGGTCTCCTGAACGAAATCGCCCGCTGCTGTGGACAGACCCGTGCCCCACCCACCCCCGTGTGGAACCCCCAGCGTGACGGTACTTGGAGATGGCCCTTTAAAGAGGGGACGGTGGCTCCATGAGGCCTGAGGGTAGGCCCTTGAGCCTGTGTCCACCTGAGAGGAGGTGGGCCCAGAGTGCTCTCACTCCGCAGCCTCCCAGGACCGGGCCCTGCTCCCTCAGCCCCACACCCTCACTGTCCACCCCCAAGGCCCACCCGAAGCTCAAGGCTGTTTCTTCGCACCACCCAGGTCTCTGCTCAAATGTCACATCTCATGACCCCAACTGTGACCTGTGCCAGCCCCACGGCCCATGCGCCACCTGCTGACTTCCTGCCTGCTCCTTCCTTCCCCTCCTTCTGGCAGACAAAGACCTGGAGGTAGAGTATTTTACAGCCTGCTGAGCCCTGCCAAGCCTGGAGGGGTCATTTGGAATGATCTGGAAGGTGCTGATGTGCCGTAAGCCCTTCCAGGCCATTGGGCCTCGACCAGGCCTAGGAAGCCATCAGCACCCCCAGTCCACTCCCACCAGCCAGGGCTGTGTGCCTGCAGGCTCAGGGGTGGTGGCCACCTGGCTGGCGAGGCTGTCACCTCTCCCACCCACGTGTCACGGTTTTTCTCCCCGCAGGAGGGACGAGGCTCACCCAGCTGGACGAGATAGTAGACGGTCAGCAGGAGCTGCATCTCCTCGGAGATGGGCTGGATGGTGGCGGCCCCGCACTGCTCGTAGGCCCTGGAGATGGACTGAGAGTTCTGGTAGCAGGTGTACAGGAGGGGGCTCACCACCACGTCGCTGAGGTTCCCGCAGAGGTAAGGGAAGTTCCCGTGGCCTGCGGCAGGGGACAGCAGCTTGCTCAGCCTTGGCACAACAGCTGCCCCCACACGGCTCAGAACGCCAGGTTGCTGCAGTTGCAGGCAACCTGCATGGGGTACCTCTCCCTCCCGAGGGCTCCCAGGGGCTAGTGCGCCTGCGTGGCCAGGTGAGGACAGGACAAACCCCCAGCCAGGCTCCGGCCACGAGGGCGGGTGGGGCTGGCTCCTGATCCTCATGCTGAGCACCAGGCACAGCAGTTCAGCGAGGCAGAGCGAGCGAGTGGACGAAAGAACAGGTGAACCGGCCAATGATGTCACGGCATAGGAGCCCCTCGCTTGGGCCGTGGCGGAGGTTGTGATGACCTCTGCCAGCCCCAGAGCGGCTTGGGGGCTGACCTGCCACGGTCTGCCCAGCTTCTTCACAGCCCTGGGTTCCCCAGGAGGACAACCTCGGCCTTGGCCCGGGATGCCGTCTCCCTGGATGCCGTCTGCCTGTTCCATGGGCCGCACTTGCCTTTAAAGATCACTGGCTTGGCCTTGCAGATCTGCAGCAAGTTGTCAGGAACAGACACTGGTTCTCCAGAGGCCACAACGGGAAAGGCGACCGAGGCTGGTCCCACCAAGCCGACCTGCGGCACGCAGGACACACCTGCACTCTCTGGCGACACGCGTGGAGGACATGTCAGACGAGGCATCCAGCTCCGGCAGACCGGACCTCAGGTCGGCCACAAATCTGCTGCAACTTGATCTTTACCCTCCACCCCCGCGGGAGCACCCAGTCCTGGAGCCAGGGGCTTCTAGGGTTGAAAGCATCTTTCAGAGCCCTTGGTCCCATCTTCCCTTCAACAGTCCAGCCACTGACAGGCCCCCCTTAAATCCCTCTGGAAGGACGGATGCGCCACTGTGAGGGACCCGGCTATGTTCAGCAGCAGATCATTCTAACAAGCAAGAAGAGATCCTTTCCTTAGACCAGTCAGGTCTGCTCCCCAGGACGTCCTCATCAACACGTACGCACGCACAGATGCAGGTGCACACACGCAGCAGGTGCACACACAAGAACACAAACACACGTGTGCACCCGGCACCACCATCCCAGTTCTGGATTTGGGGTGAGGCTGTTGCCACTTACCATACTTAGCTCTGGTGCCACCACCCTGGGGGTAGCCCCCCTCCGCAGCTGATGGAGATTCTGGAGACCACCCCTTGTGGCGCTTTTTGGGCGGCCCGGAGCTGGGTAAGATACCTAGACGACATTCAGACACGGATCAGGCCCTCGTCAGGAGGAGCTTCCATGAAACGCGTCCTGAAGGAACCATCCTGCCAATTTTTGTAAATGCTTCACCCCAAAGCCGTGCAAGTGTCTGCACTTTCTATCACTGAGCCTTACTTAGTTCCTTCAACTTGAAAATGTAACAATAAATTCTACTCTGAAGGTGGTTTAATCAGAAGGAAAAAGAAAAGACATGAAGCTTGGAGCAGTACCCAGCACAGAGCTTGGGCCCAAAAATGGCAGCCCCCAAGACCACCACCACGGTCTCTGCACCTTCCAGTGTGTTAGTGTGCGTTTCTCCAGACTCAAAGCAGGTGGATTCCACCCACCAGCACCGTGTGACCAGCTGGGGGCAGCACCGGTCCACGGTACCTGCTCCCGCCCAGCCCTGAAAGCTGATTTCAGGCTAGAAGGATCCAGGGGAACAGAAGCTGGTGGTGCCCGCTGCTGCAGAGTCACCCCCTTCCATGCTAGACCCCAGTGTGTGTGTGACTCACCCTACAGCCATGGATTATTCAATATATCGAGCATTAATTGCCAGGTTTTTTTACCAATCAGACACAAAGATCCCCTACTTTAGGACGACACGTTACTCTCAGCTGGGAAACTTTCAAAACTCCCCATGTCTGCACGCAACTTCACCCCCAGTAAGCGGGACCCTGGTGCCCCCAGCTCAGGGGTCTCTGCTCCAAGCAGGCAGAGTGGGAGCCCGGAGCACTGGCAGGGTCAGCGCCTCACTGGGCTCACTTGCTGAATCAGGTCTCTGGAAAGGGGAGTAAGAAACCGGGTAGTTCAAGTGCAAGGCAGCTCGAGAGTGACCACTTCACAGTCTACAAAGGAACTGAAAATGGTTTCCACCTCTTGAGACTGAAGCCAAGTACAGTTAAGTGAGTAGAAAGTCAAGACGGAAAGTTTATTTGCCCCGAGGACTCCTGGCCCCATGCAAGCAGCTCGGCTCTGTTGGGGAGCCCCCGCGGAGCCCCCAGAGCCTGAGGCCAGTGCTCTGACAGCGTGTTAAATGATCAGAGGGGCAGGACGGGAGTGGACCGGGGCACCAGGGAAAGCGAGTCCTCACTGTCTGAAGTGGATTCTGAGCTCATGGACTCTCCCAAGATGGTGCCCCAGGGTGCCAATGTGCAGCTATTCCTGTGTCCTCTGGTGGGGGCAGGACGGGAGCTTGGAGCGAGAAGATTCCTCACCGGTCAGCCCATTCACGGCAGGGAATCCCCAGCCCGTGACCACCGGACAGCAGGCACGGCTCTGCAAGCCCAGCAGGGGGCAGCATGGCTCTGCTGGAAACCAGGGAGCCAGGGACCCGCTCCCCACAACTCCCACGCCCTACCCCACCTCTCCTTATGCTCGATATGGATTCAGAAGTGGAATTCTTACTCGCAATCAAGGGTTTGCTTAGCCAGATTTGTCCAAGACCCCCTGACTCAGGAGACAGAGTCAGGGATTCATTTCTGTCGGCTTCTCATAACCACATTTCCCTCATTTATCCGAAGCTGAGAGCCCTCCTGCTGCGCAGCCAGAGTGTGGGCCCAGCTCCCTCTGCCTCTGGGCATCAGAGCCCCATGGGGCCCCACCCACCTAGCCCCGCACCCCTCCCACGCCACTGGGGCCCAGGACTCTGGCCCACCCCCCAGAAGACAGCCCCAGGACGGCGCTACCTAATGCCGAAGGCCGAGGCACGGCGGACAGGCTGTTTCTTGCCAGCTGCTGGTGCTTCGGGGAGTCTTTGCCGTTGAAAACAGCTGGAGCCATGGCCGCGCTCAGCGAGGGGTGGTCAGAGGCCGGGCCTGGGGGCAGAGGGTGGGAGAGAGGGCAGGGTCAGTGCATGCAGCGAGGCCGGCGGGCAGCGGCTCCTTGTCTTCTGTTGGGGCAGACCGGCTTTCCACTGAGAGTCCCAACGGGCGAGACTCCCGGTGATTCTGCCCAAGGAGAAGGCCTCCCCCCACGCACGCAAGTGCACACATGCAGGTAAAGGGACATGAGAGGCTAGTGAGGGCCCTGGACGCCAGGAGTGCCCCTGAAGCTGTCCTGTCTTCCATCTACCTCCTCCTGCACCCCCCGAGTTCAGGTGTGCATCACACACGCTCGGATCACAGGTAGGCGGGCAGTGCCTGGTCCAGGCTGCTCACAGGCCAGGGGCTGTGGGACTTTCTGGGGTGGGTGTGGCCACGCACTGTCGAAGTCCCCCATACCAGCCAGAATGGTCTGGAAGGCACCGCAGAGTTGGGAATAGTACAAAACATTTCTTGCAGGTGAGGGGATGAGCGTGGGCCTGAAGCCAGACGTCCTATGTCTGAACCCAGTTCTGCTGCTCACTCGCTGTGTGACCTTACCTAACCTACTTAACCTGTCTGGGCCTCACTGTTCTCACCCACAGAAGCAGGGGCCAGAGAGAACCACTGTGGGGGGTGATACAGGTGCATAGAAGCTAAAAGCACAGGATAATGCCTGGCAGGGAGGGGCTGTCACCACATTTCATTCTGACAGTCACCCCGACAACCAGACAGGTGTCCTCCAGCTTTACTGACAAGGAAGCACATTCAACGAGTTGCCCCCAAACACAGGAGAAAGAAGCAGCCCTGGACCCTGCAGCCAGGTGTCCTGATGACGACGGTGGTGACTGCGCAGGGGCCACATGTAACTATCCCAGGTGGCCCAGAGCAGTGAGGCAGTGAGGACAAGGGCAGGCCCCACTCAGAAAGGGAGAACATGCGCAAGGAGGCACAGCCTCTGCACATGGGTGTGATGTGCCAGCTGCAGCCCCTCTGGGCAGGGGGAATAAAACCCCAGCCTTCCAGAGTTCTGGAGAAAGAAGGCTGCTCTGGATTTTGAGGACAGCTGCCAAGCTTAGCACGCGCAGGACGCTAACCACAGGCTCCGGCAATACCTTCTGTCGCTTCCCAACTCCACCATACAGTGGGAGATCTCAGATAAGGACCAGGGGTCTCGACTTCACAGTGGTGAAGCAGGGTAAAGAGGCCTGCTGGTGGGGTGGTGCCAGCATCTGATGGGGCATGCGCAGAGCCAGGCACACAGAGCACATGATAAATGGTGCCCCTGCCTGCCCTCCGGGCTTTCTGTTCCAATACAGACCTTGCGCCCCTCACAGAGCAAGTTCCATGCTGCGAAATGGGGTACGGTGGAGTCCTAGCCCCCATCTCATCCACAAGGGATCACATTATGGAGTAAACACAATACGAAAGCAGAACGTCTTTCCAAATTAAAAACACAGCATTTCCACGGAGTTGAAAATGACAAACACTGTGAAATGCAGAGGTAACACAGACGAAGAAAACACACAAAGCACGCCCCCTGCTAGTCTTGCAGAAGATCTGGCAGCAGTCGCGCCCCACCAGTGACACGCCCCGCCCATGACTTAGTACCTCCAGAGCTTCCCCACCACCTCACCTGCCTGCTGGGCTCCCATTGCGATGCTGGGATTGGTCCCAGGAGTGGGCTCACTGGAGAAGGCAGCCAGAGGCCCTGGGCTCTCCAGTGGCGGGAAGGGAGAGCTGGGACAGGTGCTGGCGGAGGTCTGCCGGCTTCTGAACTCTACCGGGACAAAATGCACGCGTGAAAACCAGTATGTGACCGTCAACCACAGTAACTCGATTTCTCAGACTGGAGCTTGTCCTACGGGAGAGCTAGATGCATAGAAAACCATGATGGTGCCAGTGCCATCCAGGCCTTGCTTCTGTAGACAGCGGGCACGTGGGGGGCAGAAGGGGTGTGAGAACCCCCGAGGGCCTTATGCCAGGAATGGGGCATTGGTCAGCCTGATGGACAGCTCTGTCAGGAGAGGGAGCATTCTGAAATGAGCATTTGGGAAAAAGAGAAAACAGATTACACAAATGAGTCATTCAGTGATTCCAAGGGAAGAACCGAGTATTGCTCAAAGGTCTGAGCTGCGAGGTACTTGCTCACAGCAGGAGACAATGACTCAGCTAACCCCACAGGTGAAAAGCCACTGCCTCCCAGGGCGTAGGAAATGACCGGCGCGCGGTAGGGGCTCCAGCAGTATTTGTGAAAAGACAAGGAGAGAAGGAAAAGAGTGATAGCACTGGTGGTGTAGGGAGCACCTAGAGCCAGCCTCTCCTGAAGTCCTTCCTTCTCCTCACAGAACCCACCGGGGCGTTCCAGGTGACCCGAAGTGGACCAACTCAAATAACTGAGGGACCAAAGGCTGGTTCCCCTGGTCATCGTGCTGACGACCTCCTAGGACATGTCCCTCCACCACCAGTCAAGCCCCAAGGGGGTGGAGGGCAGCCCTGTTCTAAAGGCGCTGCCCATCACTCCTTCAAGGACTGGTCTCTCTGCTGGTCTCTCTGTTCCTGGTTAACAGGGCTGAGGGCGGGTAGGGAGGGCACTGCTCAAGCCAGGCTTCCTTCAAGGCAGGACGTCTCGGCCTTGGCACGGCCCACCTCACCCATCCAGGGCCGCCCGCGTCCCGCGGGGCAAGTAGCCACATCGCCAGCCTCCGTCCACTGGTCGGCACTGCTCAGCCGGGACCAGGAGAACTGGCTCCTGACAGGGCCCTTGTTCCCAAATACTTGCCCCAGGAAAGGGAGGGTGGGGGGATCTAGCGCTGAAAAGCGATGCAATCAGGGCGAGGGTGACCTCACAAACTAGCAATACACAGAGGTCCTTCCATTCCATGGGGCTGACCTTCTGCAGAGTGGTGTCCCCCCCCAGAGTGGATGGCACCCTCCCCGCTTGGAAGACACCCACTTCACATCCCCCCATACACATAACACCCCTGCACGGACACAGCCCTTCACACACACCCCCTTCTCTCTCTCACATGCACACGGGAGCCGAGCCGCTCACCAGAGCCCTTCCAACAGATGAGGGGCCCTTGCATGAGCGCCCCCTGGGCGTTGCGGACCAGGTAACACTTGAGGTGCTTCTGCTTCTTGGGCTGGGCGGTCAGCTTCAGGTTGATGTGGTTGGAAAACTCGGTGAAGTAGCAGAAGCCCTTCTTCCCGCAGCCCACGCAGTTCCCGGAGAAACCTGGAGGGCGAGCGCGCACGTGAGCCCTGGCCCGGCTGCCGTCCTGCTCCCGGGCGGGCCTGGGATTGGTCCTCTTAAGCAAGTAGCAGTAAGTAAACGAAGGAGGCGATTTTCAGCCTCCGGTCTCTCCCCTGGCATCTCCCGTGACACAGTGAGCCCACGTTAGCCTCTCCACAGAGTGAGAGCAGGAGGAAGGCGGGACCCAACCCTGCGTCATCGGGATTTAGCATAATTCTTGGCATAAAAGTCATTCACTAAACATTGTTGCCCATAAAAAATAAATCATACATAAATATCTGCATCTATATCTATAGATCACGCACAGCTGATGAAAACACTGACTGGGGCCCGTGCCACCCAGCGGAGAACCTCCAGCGTCCCGCACCGGCTCAGGGGTCACGATGACCTTGGCTGGAGTGGAAGGACAAAGACTTAGTCACGGAAGATTAACCTGCCTCAGGGCACATTTTAAAACCTTCACTGGAGAGAACTTTACAGGCCAGAACTGTCGGGTTTAACTGTCTACACGGCCCGGTTCCTGCAGTGACTGGGTGCTCCCCCACTGGTCTGGGCTGCCAGCAACAGTATCGTGGACACAGGGCCTGTGGGTGCCCTCTGAGGAGCCCAAAACTCCACCCTGGAGCCAAGCAAGTGGCTGCGCTGAAAGAATTCGGGAATGCGCGTGGGTTCGGTGGGTTCTGTGGGTTCTGCGACACGCGGTGGAGGCACCCCGCTGGATGGGGCAGTCTTGGGCCGGGTCTCACCGCGCGGTCACAGTGGCCTTCCAGGGCTGACAGGGAATCCCCCCGTTGAGCTCCAGCAGCTGACAAAACCACCACTCGTGAGTCACTGAAATCCAGACCGTGTGCTCGAAAAGCCCGTTACAAACCGGAAAGCCTGTTCAGACTGTACTTGTTACAACTGTGGGTCGCAGAAGAGACGACTCGCTCCCCCACCTGCTACCGTCCACGGTCAAACGCCCACCTCAAGCAGGTCCTTCCTCAGACCTTGGCTGCCCCCCCAGCCCCACCCAGCGCAAGGCCCCTGGGCTGGGGTGACCCTGAAGCCGGGACTAAGCTACTTTATCATATTTTCTAGCCGACAAATTTACAACAGTCGTTTCAACTCCGGCCACGAGGGCCGAGCGGCTATGCGTGCAAGCGCTGCATTCAAACAGAATATCCCTGAGCCTCTGGCTAGTGCTCAGAAAATAACAGCAGCGAGTAGAGGGTCGAAGCATCTCCAGAGGAGACACCGCATGGCAGAAACCGCTGGGTCTGCTTTAAGTAAAATCAACATTTCTTAAAAGATCTTAGAAATCAGAACAAATAAGGGAGCCAGTTTGCTTAAGCTTCCAGAAGTCTATTCTCTGCACCCAGCAAATAGATAAGGCACCCAAGACGGTCCCGCACAGAGATCAGAGCATGACCTGCCGTTCAGTCGCGCAGACACGGCACTCGGCCGAGCTGACAACACAGCAGCCGGGCCAGCGGGACTGTCTCCGGGAGGCGAAGAACCGGGAGGCTAAGTGATAATTCAACACAGAAAACGATGCATTCGATTCCAGCAAGAAGCGCACTTCCTAGGGAGTCTAGCCCACAGGCCCCAAAGCCGCTGGCCTCGGCCCGTACACCTCATTCTGCTGGGCCAGCCCCACCACACCCACCACCTTCCCGCCTCTGCCACCCCCTGGTGAAGGCCCCACCACATCCCACCCATCGCGAGATGCCCAGCCCAAACGCCGGCTCCCGTGCCCCAAAGGGCTGGTCTTGCTCTTCCCCAAGGCTCTACTGCTCTTTCTTTCGGCCAGACAGCCCTCGCAACGTCTTCCTTTGGGCCAGTTTTTGAAATGGGCATCTCCCCAGGTCTCCCGAGGGCCGGGTTTCTGTGTGGCCAGTGCAGGTGCAGGTGGAGTGAGTACCGACGTGCGGTGGCAGGCGGCACCTGGCCACCGCGGGAGCCAGCAGGAGCAGAAGGGAGGAAGCCGGGTGGGTGGACGCACCCGCCCCGCGGGGCCCTGCACACGCGCAGAAGCGCTGGCCTGGTGGTTCACTTGTTCCTGCTCCAACCGGGCCCGAGAGAAGCGCAGCCCCAGGGCCACCTGAGAAGAAATCTCTGAGGAGCCTTCCGAGTCGGGCCCCGGGTATGGAAGGATAAGTGAGCGTGGCGCAGGGTTACAAGACCTAGGATGCTGGGGGACTCTGCCTGGGCTGGTGCGGCCACCTCTTTCCAGAAACGGGCCTTTGTCCCATGAGAAACGGGGGCTGTGCAGCCAGGGGGAATCTCTGAGCACGAGGCTGGAGGTGGCTGCAGGCTGGGAGGTGACTCCTCACTGTAGATGGGGTGCCCTCCCCTCAGGGGGTGCTGGGCGCCCACACCGCTAGTGTTTCCTTCTAAGCCACAGTCCAAGGAGGCTTCTCCGCTCCGGCCACCACGGTCCCAAGCAGCCTCCCACGGCCCTGGCGCCTTCCTGGGAGTGGGAGGCTTCTGCCCTCACTCGAGTGTGCTCGCAGGGCGCAGCCGGCCGTCCCCAGTCAGGGGCCCCCCACGAGAAAGAGCAGACCTTTGAGCAGCCAGGCTGAGCACTCAGAGCACACTTGCTGGGCCCGAAGCCAGGGGCTCCGAGGCAGACATAAAAATATATGGCCCCTGGCTGTGAGGAGGAGGCACAGCCACAAATAATGAACTCGGTGGAGGCAGCACTACGTGTCCGCCAGACGTCCCAGTGGCCTTCACCGGGCAGAGCTTCAGACTCCTGCAGCCGAGCAGTCGGTCCAGAGGGACCATCCCTTCCCTAGAGGGGAGCCCCGGCCTGGGAGAGGAAGCACCTCTCTCTGGGATGGGGCCCAGGCAAGGGGCCAGGAGGCAGGTCCTGAGCCGGCTGGGAGAGGCGGGCTTTAAATCAGAACTGGGAGATGGACCACATGGCCTGTGGCGCCGCCTCGGAGGACCAGCAGGTGCATCCCCAGAGCTGAGAGCCCCTCCTCCTCCCTGAAATCCCCGCTGAAATCCTCCTGGGGATAAAAGGACGCTCCATGGGTCTTTGTAGCACCTGAGAGGAAATCCCGGTCTGGGTCCCGGCCCCCAGGACGGAGAATGGAAGAGAAGCCAGGCCACCGCGGCCAGGAGGGGCGACTTTCCCTTTCCACCTCGTGGATCACGTCACGCTCATCACAGTCGGGGTGACGGCAAATGTGGCCTGATGACAACTGAGAAAAACGGGGCCACCGCCCCGGGCCCTGGCACTTGGGCCAATTCCCACGAACACGTGGCGTGGATGGGCCGTGTCCGCAGGGCCGCACCCACACGTGAGCCGGGCCCCGGGCCCATCTCAGCCTGGGGTTAGACCTTCAGGAAAGCGTGACCGTGAGTGGGCACTGGCAGCTGGTGGGGTCCCCTCTGAGAAACACACCCCCACTAGCTGAAGCACCTCGGTTCTCATCTCTCAGCTTTCCCAGAGAAAATCCCACTGTGGCTCCTACGTCACTAACACCAGACTCCCTAAGAAGTCAATTCTGGGGGGCAGAGGCGCCGAAGTCGTCAGTCTCCCCAGAGGCCCCCCAGCCCCACCTCACAGGTCACCAGGCAGCCCCCACCCGGCGCCTGGAGGGCCCAGGGCTGGCTTATCCGGCTTATCCTGTGCAGCCCGTGGGGTTAATGGCAGGAAACCTAAACAGCGCTAAGTGTGCAAGCTGAGAGCATAAAGTTATTTTGAAAGAAGAAAGCAGTGGTTGTTACCAACCACCCTGCTCATCCACCTCCCATGGCTTTTGGCGAGCAATTAACAGACGCCACTTCCTCCGGGCTCCCCGCCTGAGGACGGGCCGTTACCACCGAGTGAATGAGCTGAAGACGCTCGTCTCCACATTTCAAGACACAGACCCCCCTTGATTTACTACCCTCCAATTCCTTTACAGCCACAAAGTGGTGGAATTCAGGCCAAGCACCCCCTCCCCAGCCTCCCCCACCACCAGATCAAACGCCAGCCAGGTCACCAGGCACAGCCTGCCCGGCCCATTGCTCCCCCTTGGCCTGGAGGCCAGTCGGACCCCGGCAGAGTGAGTTTTCTGGGGTTATTTCTGTCTTCACGCACGAGTCACGTAAGCCGGGTGCTGCTAGGGAGAATGACTAGGACTTTTGCTCTCCCTGGCCAGGGTGGCAGAGCTACTGTCCTGGGGGCACTCACCTGCTGTGCTCAGCAGCCCTGTCCCCTCCCTTCTTCCTCCCCGGGGCCTCCTCCCAGGTCCCGCTGCACCCTCCGGTCCTGCACACAGAGCACCCTGCATGAAACGTGCTGGATAAATACCCACCGAAGCGTGTTTACCCACCCGGCTTTAGGGCCCGATCCAGCACAAAACCGGGGTGCATGTGCATGAGAAGCCTACAGGAGAAATGGCGGGGTTTTAACCTAGAAGTGTTCCCATCCAAGCTCACAAACAAACTAGTTTCTACAATGCAGTTTGTTCTGTGTCTGAAGGAGATAAGATGATCACGAACCACCAAGCCTCCTGCCAGCCAGTTCTCCAGAGACACCAGGCTGAGAAGTGGACAGAACATGAGGGAAAGCCCCTCCCCCTCGACAGAGGAGGCCGGCAAGGCCCAGGGCCCCTCCGCACCTTGGGCATCTGCACGGCACCTGCACGGCATGGCTGAGCACAGGCCTGGCAGACAGCAGGAACTCAGCACATGTCTGAGGAATGGGAACCCGGCGTGACCTCACGGCTGCAGTGCCGTCGGGGATGTCACGGGCCAGGAGTCGTTTGAAAGATCAGAGCCACGCCTGCCCTTGGCTGACCTTGACCAGGACCCGGGACCCCGAATTAAAGGGTGGAGTTTGGAGCTGGGGAGACTGACAGTGAGCACTGGCTGGGTTCTGCCACTTGTGCTCTTTTAGGCAAGTTCACCCCCAAGTGAGGATAAGAAATGATGTCACCTTTGAGAGGGAGCCGGGAGGGAAGGTGCCCGACCCAACCGCACACAAAGCCAGCCCGGCGAGGCTTCCGCCTGCAAGCGTGAAGCCACGGTGCTCCAATCCAGCCTCTGCTGAGGACATCGGGGCCTGTCCCCGGGCCTCCCTCACCCCCCGCCCGCGTGCAGACCGAGGACACGGAGACGGAGGACGCGGAGCCGCTCACCCAGAAGAGCGTTGTGGCCGCTGTCGTCTGGCAGGAAGCGCTGGTCCACGGCGCACACCAGCAGGTGGTCGGGCAGGCTGGGCGACTTGGCCCCCACCAGGAGGAAGCCGGCCGGCACCTCGAGGGGCTCGCTGGAAATGGAGGCCAGACGCAGGTCCTTGCCTGCCTGGCAGAAGCCTGGAGGAACAGGCAGGGTCAGCGTGCCCAGGGGACGCTCTGGATCCTGTCAGGAACAGCCCTCACTCTGGATGGGGCCGGCCCTGCGTCACTGATTAGGAATGGGAAAGAATTTTCTGTGACCGACACACATCACCTACGTTGTTGTTGACCTTTTAAAAAAAAATCTCCATTTTATTCTACCTAAAATTTAAAGATTATCTTTTATTGTTCTCCTACCACCACCCCTTAGTCCATAGGCCCGCCCCCCCTCCCCTCCTCTTAGAAGCCCCCTCCCGGTACGAGTGCCGCTAGCTCCGTCAGTATTTTACTCTGTGGACCTGTCCTGCAGGTCACTGGCCGCCCAGCCGCTCTCCAGCCCCAGGTGCTCACAGCAGGATGGGGCAGCTCGACTGAGCTAACGGTTCCCTAGATAACATCCATCACCTTCCCCGCAGCACTGGACTGAGGACGGGAACCATCACTCCCACCGATCAGCTCGGCGGTAAACACCCAGGGCTGCAGATCCGGGTGGGGAAAAGGCATTCTCATTTCAAACCACCCAGGCAGAGACGTGAACCCTGGATCCCCACTGGGGTCTGGCCTGGCCGTCCAGGGAGCAGGCCCGGCAGTGAGCCCGGAGAGGCCCAGCAGGTCCCAGGGGATTGCCTAGCACCTGAGGCACAGCCCAGGCCAGGGGAGCAGGACAGGCCCAGGATGCACCTGGCGCGCCCAGCCGCACCTCTGGGCAGTCTCGGGGCCCCCTTGGTGGGAAACACTCACCGTCAGTGGTGCAGCACCCCTCAGGCGGGGGGTGCATCTGGTAGGGGGTGGCAGGGCCGTTGGGCTCCAGGGCACCTTCTCCCTCTTCCTCCTCTTCCTCATTGTCCACTCGGCTCCCGCCTGGACCCAGGGGAGAGGGGTGAAGATTAGGGCCAGCCTGTCCCCGCCCTCGGGGGACCTCAGGGCCTCTCCTTCAGCATCTCAGTCTCAGGCCCCTCATCACTGAGCAGCAGCTACTCACCCCTCCCTCGGCCCTGACCAGCACGCCCAAGCCCGCGTCGGGGCCCTTCTCTGCTACAGGGAAAGACAGCCCCTCAGGTCACAGACCCACACTCGAGTCTGGCCCCCCCGGGCCATTCGGGTGCCCTTCCTTCCTGCCCCCCACATGTCCGCATATGGCCAGGCTTCAAGATGGATACATATCGGGCCTCCCTGGTGGTGCGAGGGGTTAAGCACCGCACTATGAAGCAATCCACAGCCTCTGCAGCATGAGTTCGATCCCCAGCCAGGGAGCTACCCACAGGGCGCAGCAGACCTCTCCTGCCTCACCCGCTGCTCCCCTCAGCAGTGGATTTCAGTCAATCTGCCTGCCTGTTCTGTTCCCTGCTCTGTCTCTGGTGAATCCTTTCACACACACCACCCCCCTGCATCTCTGGCCTGTACCCCAGCTCTTGTATGCATAAATAAATAAATAAATCTTTTTTTTTTTTTAAAGAAAAGGATATATATCACTGGTTGATGAGACTGAGCCCGAAGCCTGCACGTAGTAGGGGCGTGAAAAATACTTGTGCTGGGCACCCTGGCGAAAGCGACCATCTTCTCAGTGAGGAAGCTGAGGCCTGGCGAGACCCCACAGCCCACAGCTCCCCAGCCACGTGCTTGGGCCCCGCCCCGGGCTCCTGGTGACGGCGGGTACCAAGTGGGGTCCTCGCCACCCAGAACTGCCGGGTTCAGGAAGCGAGCTGTGAACCCCGATGTTGTTATTTATCCTGAGGGAAGAATGGATGCAGACATTGCCGAAAACACAGACCACCCAAACTTCCCCGAGGTCCCCACACAGCCATTCCAGAGCAGACCAGACAAGTCATGACTTTAGGGAACTTGTCTTACATGAAAGAGCATTTGGGGATTAACAGCAAAGGTGAAACTGGTCAAAAGAGCCAGGAATTGGCCACAGAAAGCCCATCATCACTCCCTGTCACTGCCAAGAAATAAGCTTCTGGCCTCAGCCCCCGAATCAGCTCCTCAGCCCCTCTCACCTGTGTAGCTGTCCCGGGCACCCAGCGAAATGTCTCAGACAGAAGAGGGGCAGGAAATACCTGCCCGAGGGATCTGAGCACGCCCAGGCCCAGCTCATTTACGGAGAAAGGGGTGAGGAGGGGTCCTGCAAAGGAACTTTCTAGGTGGTTGAAGCATCATCCTTCTAACCTCTTTCAACTTGGATATCTGGGAGAAAAACCTGTCTCCCTGGTCATCTGATCAATAGCGTGCACGTCTACTCATGGCTCAAGGTCATTATCGGCAGCCCCAAGGACACGGCGCCAGGACACAGGTGCTTCCCACTCACTGTCTGTCTCCTGCCTTAGGGCTGGTTTCTTGTTGCTCTCTCTCCTGCTCTCTTCTTCAGCTCACCCCACCCCATCCATCGAGTGGGTTAAGTGATTTAGTGATTTTAAGTTAATGATACAATCATGTGCAGAGATGGGGCTGGGACCGAGGACTCTGCCACTGGGAGGTCACAGTCAGGTTACCTAACCTCTCTACACGTCAGATCCTACATTGCAAGACAAGGTCGTTCCAGAAGGTCACTCTGAGCTGTGACAGCCTGGGAAGGAAGGCCCCGCAGAGTGGCGCAGAATATTCCAGATGTCATGTAATCAGGGCAGGGCACCGGGAACGCAGCTCCCAGGGGCCCCCACTGTAAAGGCACTAGGGGACAACAGAGAGGAGAAGATGAACATTCCAAGCCAGCCCAGGCCTCTGACCTTGGGAAGGTCACAGCAGGAAGTGAAAGGAGAATTCCTAGAGGACACAGAGGTGGCTGGAAACTGTAAAAAGATTACCAGGAAGAACACAAGGGGATGGGGGATAAAGGGAGATTCTCCTTCCGCCTCTTCCTTCCTCCATTAAATGCATGGGGGGTGGGGGGCGGTCAGGAGAAGTTGGAGAGGCTGGCCCAGGCCCAGGGCACAGCACAGGTCCTAGTGAAGGTCCAACTTGCCCTTTGACCCCCATGGAGTGGATGGCACGAAGGCCTTGCAGGAAATCAAGACGGGTCTCAGGGCCAGAGCTGCAGAGGCCCCGAGGGGGTGGTAGAGACCCCAACTGTCAGAGAGAAAAGGGAGAGAAAGTCAGAGAATTGGGGCCTGGGGGGGGGGCACAGGAATGTCTGCCCATTATTCTGCTAAGTGGAAAAGAACAGGAATTCAGACTCTGAAGGGATGAAAGAGGAGGGTCTTAAGCCTCAGAATGCAAAGAAAGAGCTCAAAATCCAGTCGCTAAGAAAGCAGGGTAAAGGTCAAAAGGTCTACCCCAGACATTCCAGCCCCTTTGATGGGCTCTGGGAGCAGAAGGAGACTTCCTGGCTCTGAGCAAAGGAAACCAGACAGCCCCCAAGGTCTCGGCGGGACGGAGGGGTCGTGAATGGTGTCAGACAAAACCAGCCAGGCTGGCGGGGGAGGGGGGGAGTGGGCGGGGTCTTCATTCTGGATCACAGGCGCCCACGTCCACAGCAGCCTCACCCCACGGCAGATGCTGGCCTTAGTGTTGACACTGGATGTATCTGCTCCCGGGAGAAGAAACTGGGAGAGGTTTTAAGGGGTGGCATTACAGGAATAGACCTGCATCTTGCTTAGTTAATAAAAACTTAGCTCAAAATTCTGGGCTGGTCTTATTATGCCTTTTGTTGGTCTTCCTTGGAAGAAGAAAAAAAATAAAATGTGTGCCCTGCTAGAAGGGCTGGTCAGACCTCTAACCCTGAAGAGCTGCCGAGGGGGGTCATGCACCTGCACCCCGATCCTAAAAACTCTCTTTAATGTCAGTGTCCAAGGAAGGATGGCATAAGTGTCCCTGACAGACAGACAGACAAAACAAGGTGCAGCCTGGACAAGGCGTCTGCCCCGAGTTTTATGATGCAGAGACAGGGGCTGGAGCCCAGTGCTGAGTTTTGGTGACATTCTGCAGACGTAAAAGCCACTCCCTTTCCACCAATCCCCCTCACTAGAAAAAGAAAACCTCAGAGGATGTCCCTATTCTCTTTGCTGGACAACAGGGGAGACCCAAGAGAACGCCTACTCTGGGTTTCATATCAACACCAGAGGAATGGTAAGTATAAGCCTCAAGGCTGCCTGGCAGATGGGGAACTCCCCAGGAGGTAGAATGTTCTAGATGGAGCCTCCCAATTAGAAGCCTGGAGAGGGACTGTAAGGAGCTCTCAGTAGAAGGGCAGGCGTTGGGAGCCCAAGCTGGCGCCTCTCCCTCAGGTGAGCACCCACCTGGGCACCTGGGCGCCTCTGTCCAGCACACCCCAGCCTCTGCCCAGTGCCTCCAGAGCAGCCAAATCACAGGCCTCGGCCTCCCGCTCCGTCCTCCGAAACCGCAGGCTCCCATCTTCCCAAGCCCAGGGATTCTGTTGTATTTCACCCCAGTGGGGGTGAAAACACTTCGTAGATTTTAAGGTCCTGCTCAAAAATACTAAATTATTTATCCTGATTACTGTTCTTCACTAGCCCTTAGCAACAAAGGCTTTGCATACTGTAACAAGTTAAGGATAACCATTTAATAGCAACTGACAAAGCCTTTCAGCCAAAAGCACAGCCTGTGAGTCACTCGGGTCGCTTCCAGCTTCCCAACGGCACCGCAGCGCTGACTGCACCGGCCGAATCCTTCGCCTCTGAATCCAGCCAAGGATCCTCCGATCTGGTGGTTTTAGGCCCTGAGCTATTGCCATTTGCAAGGTTAACTGAGTCAGAACACTTTCCAGAGTGACACAGATTAATTCAGTGAAAACATCTATGGGGTCGTGGACACGCCCCCGGCTAGGAAAAGGGACCATCAACTAGACCTGGTGCCCCAACCACGTGTCTGTGCAGCCCTCGCAGCCCACCAGCCGCACACCCTCCGAACATGCGCGCACACGCGCACACACGCCCGCGGCCACCCCAACCAGGCCCCGGCGCACTGCACTCTCGCATTTCCTGGTGGGTTCATCAGTGCCGGAAGCTGTGCCCCCACTTCACATCACCCTGCTAAGCCAAGTCTGCTGTAAGTTCAAGACACAAACTGGCATGAGCTTCCATAACAGGCCTCCCTGGTGGCCTCGGGGTTAAGTCTCAGCGCTGTCAAAACGACAGCCTGAGTCTGATCCCGGCCAGGGAGCTATCCACAGGGCGCAGCAGACCTCTCCTGTCCCCCGCTGCTCCCCTCAGCAGTGTGTTTCAGCCAGTCTGACTGTTCTGCTCCCCACTGTCTCTGCTGAATTGTCTCACCCCACACCCCCCCACCCACACACACCTCTGGCCTGCCCCCCAGCTCTTCCATGCTAAATAAAGGATTCATTTAAAAAAAAAAAAAAGAAGAACTTCCATAACAGGGACCGTCCCCGGGACAGGTGGCCGGGAGGTTACTTTTGCCATGAAAAGTCACAGCTGTGGGCCTCCCTGGTGGTGCAGCAGTTGAGCGCTGGGCTGTGAAGCTGCCCGCAGCCTCTGCAGCGCCGGTTCGATCCCCGGCTGCTCCCCGGCCACCGGAGGAGGGTCCCACATGGCGCGCAGACCTCTCCTGCCGCCCGCTGCTCCCCTCAGCAGTGTGCTTCGTCACTCTGCCTGTTGTGTTCCCTGCTCTGACTCTGGTGAATTCTCTCACCCTCCCGCGCTTCTGACTGTACCCAGTGCTTGTGTAAATAAATAAATAAATAGATCTTTAAAAAAAAAAAAAAAAAGAAAAGAAAAGCCACAGCTATAAAAAACCCAGGCGTTGAACAATCAAACGATACAACTATTTCATTCTCTAGATAACTAAGCAAAGAGCCCCGACGCCTGGGGGTGTGTGTGGAGCCCTGGCACAGGCTCCTCCAGCTTGCTGTGGGTTTTTTAAGTTTCTGGAGGACTCGCACCGGCTGTCACAGGGAACGTCTAGACTGCTTGGCAAAGACACATGCGTGACTCGCGAGTGTGCCGTGGACACAGAGCAAAAAGACACAGAGTCCTGAGTTAGACAATCCCGGCCACCCACCCACATGGAAACCTCACACCTCGGGGTCGGCCCACTGGGCGCAGCCCCACAGCCCCACGCCACCTCCTTCCGAGGAACGACCCCTCGCGGCGTGGCTGGCAGTCACCCCCGCCTCCGCCAAGGAAGAACTCGGGGTCACTTCTCCTCCTAGACTTTCTTTTCTGCACGACTCAGGGTCGCGGAGCAGCAGAGGGCCTGGGGGGGGCTGGGGAGCCTGGGGGGACCCGGCGGCGCCTACCTTCCAGCGCCGAGAGCTGCCGCTCGGCTTCCAGGTAGAGCTGGGAGAAGACAGGCCGGGGCACCAGGCTGCTGGAGCGCAGGGAGGCCTCGATGGAGTTGTGCAGCACCTCCTCGAAGCGCGTGGTCTTCAGCTGCCCGGCGTAGGAGTTCCCCATCTTCCGCGGGGCCGGCACGCTCTGCTCAAAACATCGCAGGGCAGGGGCGGTCAGCAGCCGGGGCGGTCAGCAGCCAGGCTGGCCGGAGCCCGGGCGGGAGGGGCCTGCGGGAGGGGCGGCCGGTGGGCGCAGGGCAGGAAGTCATATAAGTAACAGCCCCAGCCTCCTGGAATGGGCTGCCAGAACTCGGCTCTGGGAGGTAAGCCCACCCCCGACCCCCCAGACAAATGAGGCTTTATCTTCCTGGACCTCCAGGGCAGCCCTGCACCCCTCTGCAGACAGGGCGGCGGCTGACCAGCGCCAGCTGGAGAGTGACAGGACGTGGACCCTCACCGGCTCAGGGGCAGGCCGCAGACCCCAATTCCTTTATGATGTTTCCCTTATACAATGAGGAATGACACCTGGACGATCTAGCAATCAGAGAGGAGGCGGAAAAGCCTGTGTGTTGTGGGGGGGAGTCACAGCCACTTCCTTCCCCCAAAAGAACGGCTGTGATTTTATTTTCTTGGTAGCCAGTTGACCAGAATAGAAAACACAGACCAAACTGTCCATCCAGTGGGAGGGTTGAGTCACTGGGTTCTGGCATCTTCGGCGCTGTGGTCAGTGGAGCAAGGACAGAACATTTTCATCCCCCCAGAAGAAGCCTCCTACCCTGTAGTGGTCAGGCCCCAACCCCCCGGGTCCCCTAGCCACAGGTAACCACTGGTTTGCTTTCTGTCTCTGAGGCTTTGCCTCCCCTGGAAACTCCCTAGAATGGAATCACACGGTCTGCAAGGTTGTGTGACCGGCTCAGCACAATGTTCTCAAGACTCGTCTGTGTGTGCAGCTGGACTGGGCTTCGTTGCCATGGAGACATTTTGATGCGTCTCCCCAGACTTGATTCCTTCCAGAACTTGGGAAGGGGAGTGATGAAAGCCTATATTTACAAGTTATAATTATTCAAGAAAGCGTTTTTTATTCTTTTTTCACTTGATGTTACAGGTCACCCAATCCTTACACATGCCTTGCATTTGAAACCATTTTGATGGCTGCATCATATTCTACTGATCAAGGTGGAGAGTATCTGCTCAGAATTCTTTCAGATAATGCCTCTGTCAAATCTCTATCTTTAGTTCTTCCCAAGAATCAGCATTTATATTTATTTTCCACTTGTTTTCTCGATTTCTCTAAGCTTAGCTTCATCTGGATTCCCTTCTTCTATCTCCTTTTGCTGTATTTTTTTCAAACTTCTTAAAATGATTATCATCATCTTTATCGCTCGCCTGTCGGTGTTTTCCTCTGGGCACCTCCTTTGCTATGGCACATAGGTTTAGTGTAAGTTTCTTTTCATCTATTTTTAGGCAGTTTATGATCTCCCCTTGGATTCCCTCTTTGATGCGATAATTATCCAGGAGTGCATGTTCAATTTCTAAACAGTCAAGACTTGGAGGGAGAGAGGTCAGCCTTATTTTATCCATTTCTGACTTTTATTGCATCGTGATAACAACTGTGGCCTCTTTAGAAACTACTTTTTAAATTGGTTAATGGTTACTCTTTGACAGATACCTGATGGATTTTTCCAAAGACACCACTGGCAAGAGGAAAGAGACATGAACCCCCTTCAAGGGAGGAGACAGACTAGTCAGTTCTTCTATGTCCCTGCATATTACTTATCTATTACACTGTTGCTTTTCAAAGTATCATTTGACTTCAAAAAATTGCACAAAAAAAAAAAAAATAGCCAAGACACCATCCCAGACATGTCCTTAGGGCCCCAGTTTCCCACTTGGTCTCGGGGCTGCACACCCCACACGCTAGTTGTGAGACCAGCTTCCCAGCCAGGCACACTATCCCACACCGTGCAGGTGAGGAAACCGAGTCTCAGAGAGCAGGAACCCAGGGACTTAACACTTTCAAAGGTGCACTGGGATTCCAGCCAGAGTCCCTGCCTGGAGTCATAGCTCTCCCGACCCTCGGCCGTCGGCTTGCTGTGTGAGCTTGGGCAGGTTGCTAAGCTGCTCTGAACCAAACATCTTCAGAAAACCAGAACCCACAGGGGATTGAAAGAGGAAAAACACATATTAGCACATGAGATTGGTGCGGGGAGCTGCCTTCCAACAGCCAGCGCCCCTTCACACAGTCACAGATATTCTCGTTTCATTCTGGAAGGGGAAGATTATCCCCATGTTACAGACAAGGGCAAAATCCATACGGTGGCGAGGGCGGGTGGGGGGGGGGCACTTCTATAAGACAAAAAGCCCAAGTTCTTCAATCAATAAAATATGAGCCACACACGAGTGCAAAGAATCCCCCTTGTCCATTTCAAGACTGGCCTGGCCATGCAGTCAGCTCAATTTTCTGCCTCTATTGTCAGGAAGAGCCAGCCTTTCCTCTTCCAACTCAAAGTAAATGGAAACCATTAAGCACTTCCTGCCGTGGCAATAACTGCCCACCAGGCCCTTGGTCAGCCTCTGCTTATAGCCTGGGGAAATGAGCTGTTGGGAAGATTGCTGCAGGAATTAGCCCAACAAAAAGAAAGCGCTGTGAAAGGCCGAGGTCAGCTGCTGGAGCCGCTAATAGCCGAGGCACAGGGGCTCCAGCCCTCCTGTCTGCCTTTTTTCTTGACCTGCTGCACACTTCAATACGTGAATGAGTGGTTACTGGCCGCATTTGGGGCCACTTGCATTATTTTCCATTCAGGGTGGTCTGTTTAAAGCTGCCGCCAATTAACAGCGTCACAAATGCCTCCCGTTTCTATAGGATCTTAGTCTGAAAAGCTTGAGGCTCACAGAGAGAAGTTTTAAGTTTAGCCCATTTTACAGGGAGCCACTGAAGAATCGGGCTCAGAGACTGAAAGACTGACCAGGCTCCAGGCCCATCGCCCAGGGTCCGGTTCAGCTGACTTGATAATAACTGGCACCCCAAGCCCAGAGGGCTCCAGCACATAAAGCAGACCGAAGCCCAACGCGATGGAGAGAGAAAGAAGGAAGGAAACTGACATCGTCCAGCCGCAGTGCGCAGCGCTCCCTGCTTGCCACACTGGTGCCCAGCGAGGGACAGATTGAAGCCCACGTCAGCGTCTCCGAGACAAAGTAGCCTAAAGGAAGTCTTGCTGGAAGAAGAGAAGCAGAATTAGGAATGATGCCTGGAGAGGAAGGAGAGAGGGGGAAACACAAAAGACACAAGGGCATAGGGAAGATATAAAAGCTGGAAAAGAAGTAAAATTATCCTTATTTACAGGTGGCAGGATAACATACATAGAAAATTCCAAAGACTCCGCCAAAAGTTGTTAGAAACAATGGATCAGCATAGCAGAGTGGCAGGCTACTACACCAATACACAGACATTAGTTGCACTCCTATATGCAAATAATGAAGTAAAAGAGAGAGAAATCAAGAAAACAATACCATTTTCAGTGGCATCTAAAAGTATTAAATCTCTAGGAATAAACCTAGATGAAAGGCCTATTCAATGAAAACCACACGACAGTGTTGAAAGAAACAGAAGACACAAGGAAATTGAAAGCTATCCCCCCCACGTTGATTGGAAGAATCAGCACTATTAAAATGCAAAGCAATATATAGATTCAAGGCAATCTCTATCAAAGTTTCAATGGAATTGTTCAAAGAAATAAAGCAAACATTACTGAAATTTATGTGGAAGCACAAAGACCACAAATAGCCAAAATAATCCTGACCAGAAAAAGAAAAAAAGGAATGGAGACATCACAAAATATACTATAAGGCTATAGTAATCAAAACAGTCTGGTATTAGAATAAAAATAGACACACAGACCAACAGAATACAACTGAGAGCCAAAAAACCCCACACTTACATGGCCAATTAGTGTAGGACAGAGGAGCTTAGAGTATACAATGGAGAAAGGAAAGTCTTTTCAACAAATGGTGCTAGAGAAAATAGCCACATATAGCAAAATGAAACCAGACCAGTCTCCATTCTCTCCACACAACACATACACATAACTCACATAACTCAAAGTGGATTAAAGACTTGAATGTGAGACCAGAAACCATAAAATTCATGAAAGAAAATAGAGCAAAACCCTCAGTGATACTGACTTTAGGGAATTCTTTGGGGACTCAACTCCAATGGCAAGAAAAACAAAAGCAAAAATAAACACATGGGAACACATCAAACTAAAAAGCTTCGGCACAGTGAAGGAAACTATCACTAAAATGAAAAAACATCCTACCAAATGGGAGAAAATATTTGCACATCAAACATTGCACAAGGGACTAATATCCAAGATCTACAAACAAAATGGGAATTTCATCTTACAACCTTAAGCAAATGTTAAAGGTTTAATGTCTTACAAGCAGACAGAAACAGCAAGAGAGAAATTGCAAACCACCCCTGTGTGATGATGCATTTGAAATAATAAACGCGGTTGAATCGGGAAGAGGAAGGAGCCCTGAGAATCAGGCCAGCAGTGTGTGGTCCTTTTGGTTCTTCCCTATTGGGCCACAGTGGGCACAGCAGGCACTTTCTAGACGCCTTGTGGTCTGGTGGTGGGGGTGCTACCTTACAGACAAACCCCCTGCAGGGCGAGGGGTTTGGGACCAGCAGCCAAAGCAGCCTGGGCCACAGGCGGCTGGGGCCCCACAGCAGGTTAGAATCCTGTACGTGGCAGAATCCTGTACTTGGCAGAATCCTGTACTAAGGACCAGAGGAGGAGAGCCTAGCCCGAGGTCGCATGCAAAAGCCCAAATCCTCCCAAACGCTCCTGAAGCCAAGCGCACCCCTGCATAGCTGGCGCCACTCACACCTGTGCACTAGACTCCACCGCAGAGAGTCAAGTTGGTCAACTGCTATGTTACCCCCATACCCTGACACGTCACACTGTGTGCCAAGGCTGGGGTCCTCACCAGCTAGCACCTGGATCCTAGAACCAACCCAGTGGCCGTCGTGGCCAAAGGGTGGTCAAACCACAGACTGTGCCTTAAGCACAATGGCCTGGCTATAGCGTCTGACAAGGGCACATGTGACTCATCGGGCCTCAGTGCTCCCAGCTGTAAAATGGGATTGCTTGGTGGCTGCAGAGAGTACAAGAGGCAGCAAGTGTGAAAGTGGCCTGCACAGCAGTGAGTAGTGGGTGCACGAGCATCAATTTCTAGCTAAATCTGAATATTCACATGAAAAGGTAAACATTTCAGATCAAAAATGACAAATGACCGAAAGTGTTATAAACCACGGCACAACAATGAAAGGGGAATGGTGGAGGATCAGTGAGAACTTGGGGAACCAGAAAGGACTAGTGGATCAAAAGTAAAAAAAAAAAAAAAATTCCTCCCTGGTGGTGCAAGGGGTTAAGTCTCAGCACAATGAAGCTATCTGCAGCCATTGCAGCATGAGTTCAATCCCCAGCCAGGGAGCTACCCACATGGCACAGCAGATCTCTCCTGACTCACCGCTGCTCCCCTCAGCAGTGTTAGATCTGCCTGTTCTGCAACCAACTCTGTCTCTGGTGAGTCCTCTCACCACACCCCCCATATCTCTGGCCTATACCCCAGTTCTTGGATGCATAAATAAAATAAATCTTAAAAAATAAAGGCTATTTTTAGCAAAAATAAAAGCAACTTGGGAATAACATTTGGAAAGGAACATGCTCCAAGAATACAGACATGGTAAAGGGGAAGGAAGGAAGCTCTTAGCAAATGGTTTACAGGACGTCACTGGGAGAGAGTCTAATCAAAACTAAAGGTAAAAATTGGGAACTGTTTTAGGAGGCAACACAGTCCCTGAAGGTTCGGAACTAGGGGTGTATGATGATGAGGGCATGTTTCAGGCGGGCCAATCAGACAGGGGTGTTTAGATAAAATTGGAGGGAAGACCTGGAGGAAGACAGCCTGGTGGGTGCTGCTTCCATTGGACCTGTCCATTCCTGCTGCTTTTAAGAGTGAGACACAAAAAAGTTCCTGGAAAACTCAGCCCGTGGACATGCAGTTGGCCGGCAGCTGGTGGATTCCCAGACGATCACCAGATGTGGGTCTATTTCACCAAGTCAATATCACCCTCTGTCCACTCAAGCCCAGAACCAGGACTTCTGCGAGACCGTCTGACCTCACCCAGGACTTGACCCGATGAAGCAGACCAGCGCCAGGAGAGCATGGGCGAGCAATCTGGACATGCTCCCTCTCCCCATCCTTCCAGAACACTCACAGCTCTAACCGTGGCTGAATCGGCACCAGTATACACTTACAGCTTGCTAGAAAGAAAATTTCCGTTCCGTACAAGCTGCCTGTCCTGCAGCTGCTACTTTTCTGGAAGGACGGGGGAAAGGCAGGGTCCGCGAGGGTGTGTGATGGGGAAGGCAGGCGGGGGCGTGGGTGGGAAAGCAAAATCCTCCCATTCCACAGCGAGCGCGCAAAAGCGATCTAGAAGGAAGAAATGGCAGCACACATTGTTATTTGTAAATAAAGGGGTAAATTCCAGGAAATAATAAAAAACAGAAAACGGCTGCCTCTCGGGAATGGGAACTGAATGGAACACGGTGGAGTCGGCTGGTTTTCGCTAGAAAGCTTCTATGTGCCTGAACTTCCCTAGACGACGCGCACACTTCCATCTCACGAGAGTGGAAGGCTGCACTGAGCATCTCCGGTGATTCACCAGCCCTGGGAAAAAAGCTCATTTTGCAGATGCGGAGACGGAGCTGGGGGACATGGTCTTCCCGCCGCTATGATCTCCTTCCTCGGCGGGAACCCCGACAGCCTTTTAAGCAGCGATGCGCAGAGCGACACTAGCGCAGCCCGTAGTGCGACGCTGACCTTGACGGACACTCACGTGCCCTGAAACACGCGCCTCGTGGTCCTCAGTTCACAGACAGGACACAGGCAGGGCGGGAGGGCAGGCGCCCCAGCTCACACTCGTGACCCCCGAACCCGAGCGTCTGCTTTCGATGAAGCCGCTGACTTGAGAGAAGGGATGTTTCCTGAAGTTACCGGTGTAGACCTTTCTACCACCAGACGGTCACGGGTCCAGGCGGGCTAAAATGGTTGGTTAGAAAAAGGATGACCTTGGGTTCTTGCTTAAAGGGGTTTTCGACTAAAGGGGGGCTGCGATGAGAAATTAAAGCCTCCATCAATGCAAAGTCCCATTTAGAGGACACCTTTCTGGGCAGACAAAGGAGGGGCGCAGTCGAGGAATGCTCCCTGAGAAGGTCTGCGTGAGGGGGGCCGGGGCTGCCGGGCAGGCAAAGCAAACAAACACTCCTCCGGGCCTGGACAGTGTCCAGTGTCCCCGCTCCACGGCCCACCAGCCCTCCCTGGAGATTAAAGCAGGGCCCCCAGGCTCCAGCCCGGTCAGAGAGAAATACTCTCACCTGGCCTCTCCTAAAAGTGACGTTAGTCCTTTTCTATTTTGAAAAACGGACTCTCCAAAGGTTTCACCCCAGCAAAAGGGAGGCAAGTGCCTTTATCTTGACAGACTCGCCGCACTGACTGAGGCGCTTGGGGAGAAGCGCAGTCTGGCCCCAATCACCGACCTTCCTCGGGGACTTCCCTCGGCCTTTCATCAGATAAGCGGTCAGGTCAGGCACTTCCGCCTGTGCCAGAGCCCCGATCTGTCAACAAGAGCGACTGAGTGCCTGCAACTCACTTCCAAAGCCAGCACCCAGCTCTGGGGGCCCCTGGGGGCCGCACTCATCTTTGAGTCACCTCCCTGCCACGCACAGGGTGCCCCGGAGACCTCCGCTCACTCCCCACGGTCACCCACTGCTCAGATGTTCGCTCCATGAATGGAGACTGATGCCCGCACGTGCCGAGAACCAGCAGTTCAGTCCACAGGCCACGTCTCGTCCCACCAAGCCCGCAGGACCGGAAGAGGACCTGGCAGGCCCCTTCAATGCAGAACGAACCTCTCGGGCACGCAGGATGTCACCAGCATCAGTTGATCGAACTCAGAGCTTGCAAATCTGCTAATCTGCTATGGGTAAAAAGCATGTGCTTTGACCAGGGGCTTCTTTTAAGCTGAGTGGCCCTGGGCAAGTCAGCTAAGCTCTCTGACCTCTGTTTCCTCGGCTGTAAATGAGGGTTGTAAGAACTCGCTTCCAGAAGGTGCAGTGGACTAGCTTTGTAAGGCAGCTGGCAAAGAGAAGACACTAACCGAATTCAAGTTTCCTCTCTAAAACTGAAATGAGGGGCCTCCCCAGTGGTGCAGCGGGTTGAGCATTGTGCTATGAAACTGTCTGCAGCCTCTGCAGTGCAGGTTCAATTCCCGGGCTAGAGAGATACCCACATGGCGTGGCAGACCTCTCCTGTCTCGCCCACTGCTCCCTTCGGCAGTGCCTTTGTCCTGGTCTGTCTGCCTGTTCTGCTCCCGGCTCTATCTCTGGTGAATTTTCTCGCCCTCCCACGCCTCTGACCTGTATCCCAGTTCCTGTATAAATAAATAAATCTTTAATAAAATAAAATAAAATTGAAATAAACTGCTCATAATTCTAATTTCTAGATGTTAACCAAAGATCTTGATTTAATTCAATCCACAGCCTCAAACTGGCTTCCCTTAGCGTGTGCCCACCGAGGGGCCTATCCAAGCAGGTATCACCCTGTGCCCCTAACACCCCCCCCACCCCGAGCTTGAAGGTGCTTGACAGCAGGAACTATTCAGTCACCTCTTTATTTCCCGTGGTGCCTGGGACACTGCACACCCCCCAGAAACAACTCCTAAAAAGAGCACAGGGGAGACGCAGGGCCCCAGTGCAAGATCAGAGTCGGGGCTGTAAAGGAAGGAGCGAGGCCTGCGCCAAGGCAGGCAGAGGCCCCAGCTTTCTCTTTAGGTCCTCTGGGCATCCCCACCCGTGTCCCTGCTGCTTTCTGCTCCAGCAAGGTCAGCATGAACTGTGCCTTCCAGAACAGCATGCCCTGCAGGGCTGGTTCCTCCTGCAACAAAATGATCTGCTCCCCCTTCTGCCCCACCCTCCCCTGCGCCAGGGTTTCCCCTAAGGCGGCGTGTGTTTGTGTGTCCCCCACTTCCAGGGCTTTGCGCTTCAGGGAGCACCAGCCCTGTGACCAACTCTGCACTCTCCAGAAAAGCACACGTGGCCAGGGAGCGGTGGGGGTCTGCACACCCCCACCCTTCACCCCACCCCCACCCCAGGCCACCCCAGGCTTGAAGGGAGGCCTCCGCTGGAGGCCTTAGGATCTCAAGACCGACCTGAGAGAGCCGGGTCTGGGCTGAGCTACAAGTGGGCCACGTCTGGTCTGCTCTGAGCCTCCTCTGGGAGAAAGGGCAGTTTCCTCTTCCAGAATCACCACTTGCGTTTTGCAGTTAAACGCCCCAGTCACCAAAGCAGGACACAGGCGGAAACACTGCCTTCCACCGGGTAAGGCCAACAGGCTGCGTCCCCAACCTGAAGACGCTCGCAGGAGGCGCCTCGGGAAACAACCGGCTGCAAATGCGTGTGGCTGTGGCTGCGGGCCGGCAAGGCGGGGGAGGGGAGGGCTGCACCTCCCCCTTGGGGTGGCTGGAGTGAGGAGGAGGAGTCGGACTTGCCAGCTGAAAGGAGGAACAGGCATGCGGGGCAGGAGCTGCAGCAGGGACGGGGCGACACCCACTGTGTGATGGGGAGCACCGGCAGGCCTGAAGGCTGGCACTCACGGAGCCGGTGTGAGTGCGGGTGCCAGGGTGGCGAGTGGCCGCTAAGGACTGAGCCTGTTCCCGAGGATTAACCCTGGGGAGCCAGGGGAGGGCTGTGGGCAGGCCTGGAACTCAGACTGTATTGGAGGGGTACCACCCAGGCTCCCCAGGCCTGCAGAGGTGGGGCACTACAGGCGCAGCGGCCTGGGGAGGAGGAAGCTGGTGGGGTCACCCTCCCAGAGCTGAACCCGAGCAGCCTGAGCCCGACTTGGGCGCCGATGCTCTGCTGAGCCCGCCTGCCTGGAAGCCTCGCTCCGTCTGCACCCCCTAATCTTTGTCTTCTGTCTCCCCTCAAGCGGCTGTCGCTCGGTCAAAGCTGGAGTTCAAGTTCACACAAAAGGAACCTTTCCTCGGCTACTGCCAGGCCTCGCTCCCGCCCTTTCTGTCACTGGTCTCCACGCCGAACCCATCCAAGCACACCAGCAGTCCCCACTCCCTCCAAGCCGAGGCCTCCCACCCCCAGCATCCCTGCTGGCCTTGCAGGGCCTCCCGGTTTGGTGACTCACACTGCCTCAGCTGGCCCCAGTGACACAGCCCCCCAGAGTCCTACCAGGACACCCCCAACTCAGACCTGAAATGGCCGGCCCCCATTCCTTCCTCCCCGCCTCCTCGTAGCACAGCTGAAGCCCCGGCCAGCACACAAGTCTGGTGTTTCAAAAACCACCCCAAAAGCAAAGCCCTCTCAAGACGGTGCTTTCAAGCTCGTGCTGTCACTTCCCACTGCCCAGGGGCCTCCTCCGGACGGAGGGGCGCTCAGCCCGCATATATGATGTGGCCATAAAGGCATTCCCTGCGTTATGGTCTCCCATAAAGGTTTTGACAGCCACCCCCTGGCAGGAAACGCCACATTCTAATGTAGATTTCTCGGATTTTCCCGGAGGAACTCATAAACCTCACAGGTGTCATGACAGGAAGAGCAGCCCCAGCCGGCGGGGCTGGGGGCCTGGCTTCCGACTCAACTCATCGACTCATCAGCTGAGCCGGTCCTGGGGCCGCCACCCACCAGGCAGCCAGAAGTACCTTCAGAATAAACCCGGCAGAGAAGAAATGGCTGAGAAAGTCTCTCCAGAAACCTCCAGGCGGGGTCCAGGGCGGCGGGTCTCAGCCGAGCGCCACAGTCCTCCTCACTGCTTCCGTGTCCCCCCGACGCCAAGCAACGCACTCGCAAGGCTGTGGATGTCATTTCCAAAAATAAAAACAAGGAAGCATCATTTTTTAGGTGGACTTGGGGAGGCGGGGGGCTCCCCTGCCTCTTCCTAGAAGCTCGTGCTCTGCCATGACCCTGCCGGGCCCAGCCTTTATAAGACGCAAAACGCTGACCCCAACCTTCCCCAGCCCAGAGTCACAGGCCCCGCGCCTTACCAAGAGCGGATGTTCCAGCCGCCCGTAAACCAGCCAGTCAAGAGCGGGCTGAGCGCGGCACGTGGGCGCTCTGGCAGGGGCTCCCGCCCGCCGGGACTGCGCCTTTGATGGAGCAGGGAGCCCCGCCGCTCCCAGAACAGCGCCAGGTCAGCCTGACACCCTGGGCCCCCGCCCTGCGCAGGCAGCCAAGCACCCAGGAGGGGTCTGCCAGTTCCTGCAGCGGAACAAGCCGCAGGGGAAATCAGGTACAAGCCGCAGGGGAAGCCAGACCTCCCGAGTCGTGTTCCATCTGGCCCCGGCTCCCGCTGGGCTGGACACGACCGTCTCCTGGCGCTGGGGCGCGCGCTGGGTCAGCGTGCTCCCTCGCAGGTACAGGCCAGTCTGTCTCAGCAGCCGCGGCTAAGGCGGGACTGTCCACAACGCGAAGGTTTTGTGCCTGGAGAGGAACCAGTAGCGGCCCAGAGAACAAAGGGGCAGGGAAGGCACTGGCTTGGCCCTCTGAGGACCCCAGGTGCAGGTGCCCCAGAAACATGAGCCCCTCAAAACCAGCACCTCCCCTCCCAGAGGAGGAGCTGCACACCCAGGAGGGAAGCTCCCCTAGGGGCACAGATGCACCCTCTTAAGCTTCTTTTATTTAAATCGCTGCCATCACCAAGCAAATCAAGGCTCTCCAGCAACCCTCACAGCCCTGGTCACTTTCTCCCCCCGCGGCTGACTCTTACAAAGCCAGGAACCGTCCAGACCCTCACTGAAAAAGGCAAGCAAAGAAATAACAGGAGTCACCTTCCCTGGCCTCCATGCCTCTAATGGGTTTTGTCATCTCGCAACATCTTTTATTTGATGGCAAAGATGACTGGGTGTGACCCAGCGGCGGGGTGTCCATGTCCTTCCCCTTTTGACAAGACCCAAAGAGCTGATGGCTCACGAGGGTGTCCCTATCAGGGGCAATCCTCAGTTGTTCCTCCCCGGGGTCCACACCGCACGCCTGCTCCTTCCCCAGCAGAGCTCGGCTCCCTGGAAGGCCCCCAGGGCCCCAGCCTGCCCCACACCCTCCTGGCAAGCACACAGCGGCCCCTGCTGGCTCCGCCTCACCAAGGCTCTGGGGGTCTTGACTCAAAGGCCGGGGCCAAGGCCTCACAGACCAGGAGGCAAATGAGGTCTGAAACAGATGGACAGATGGACAGGAAAGGAGCTTGACCCCACAAGGGGCGCTGCCACCTTCTGAGCTGGCCACGCAGCATGCACTGTCAGTCACGGGGGAGGCAGGCACTGCAGAAATGCCCCACAAGAAAGGGATGGGGGCTGGGTGCAGTTTCCAGGGCCCATGGGCACCAAAGCGCATGCAGGAAGTTTCCCCCAAAATGCAGATATGCATAGACCACTCAGCGAAAAGAAGTTAGATTGTCATAGGAAAATGTACATGTATATAGAATGTAATATTCGACGTATCAACGAGAGATGGAGGGCAGAGACTAAGAAGACGGGCTGTGAGCCCAGGCTTGGGTTTGAGTCTTGACTTTACTGAACATTAAGCCTCGAGCAATTTCCTTAACCTTTATATTCAACTCAGTTTCCCCAGTTGAAAGAAAGGATAATAGGCCTCCCTGGTGGTGCAGGGGTTAAAGTCTCAGTGCTATCAAGCTATTATTGCCAGTCACCGAGGCATGAGTTCGATCCCCGACCAGGGAGGTGACCCACATGGCATAGCAGACCTGTCCTGTCTCCCTGCTGCTCCCCTCAGCAGTGTATTTCAGTCAGCCTGCCTGTTCTGCTCCCCACTCTGTCTCTGGTGAATCCTCTCACCCCTCCACATCTTTGGCCTGCACCCCAGTTCTTGTATGCATAAATAAATAAAAATAAATCTTTTAAAAAAAAAGAAACAGGGGATAATAACAGCAGTTTAGTTGTGTGGGTTCAATGCATTAATATGCATTGTGAATGTTACAGACACAACATTTACTGTACTGATACTAACAAGTATTATCATTACTAAGCTTTCAACCTGTGGGGAAATAAATAAAATGCCTCAAAGTGATTTCAAAATGTCTGCAGTGGTTACCTCTAAGTGAAAGAATTCAAGATTGTTTTTTCTGCTTCTTTCATCTTTTCTATAATTTGCTAACTTTTAATTGACACCAGTTGTTGTCATCGGGAGAAGAAAATTAGAAGGACTTGCCTTCATTGGGTCTGAAATATCTTTGAACTGACACTCCGTTCCCACCTGTCAAAATTGTCAAAATAGGCTTCTGAGGTGCTTAAAGAGGAGAGCTCACCCCAATGTCAGCTCTGATCGGGGCTCCTTCTGCACAGGAGAGAAGCACCTTCAGCATGAAGCCAGAATTCCCATCTGCCATTTGACGTTCAATGCCAAGGTCTCTGGCTGCCACAAACCCTTCCACATCGCACGTCACTGTCCAAGCCCCTCCCACATCCAACACGACAAGCACAGACCGAGTCACCCTTTCAGAGGCCAACATCAGCATCTGGGACCGATGTGTTCACTTCAGTTTTCTTTCTGATCACAAAGGCTAGAAGTGACTGGATGACTTTCAAAAGCAGTCACTGTCCAGCAAAGTGACCGTGACCACCACAGGCAACAAGGGCACAGGCTTGGCTCACAGAATGTTTCCCTGTGTTTCTCGGATCCTGTTAGATCTGTTGACTTGTGGGAACTGTGGGGCGGGTGCTGCCAGGCTGCAGGCTCGTTCCCAGAGGCTCCACGTCGATCTCAGCAACCTTCCTTGTGCCTGCTCTGGAAGTCCTTACCCCTCCCTCATGACATAAACTTCTATTCATCCTTCAAAACCTATTCAAACATCTCCAGCTGGGCGGCCTGGCCTCCCTAAACAGACTTTGTTTAGTTTAAGGAACTTCCAGAAGCTGGACTAGAGCTAGGTGGGTGGCAGATGCGGGTGAAGGCCACGGCAGTGAGGTGCAGACCCAGAGGACGCCCATGGACCCTACAGAAACCCGCAGGCTCTCCCCCTGGACTCTGGCGTGTTAGGTAGAGTGAGAAGCCACATCAAAACCAGGATTCTTGTTGAGACACTGTCTGCAGAGCACCTGGCCCCTGCACCTCCGACCCTGGGGGCAGCGAGGACGTGGCATGCACCCCAGATGCTCTGAGTCAAGCCGGGAGGACAAGGTCGCGACACAGCCGGGACCCGGCCACACAGGCCCTGGAACACCAGGACTCTGTCCTGGGCACCCTGACAGCAGCGCCTGCTGCCCGCAAGGCCCCAGAGGACACAGCGCTCCCAGGTGACTTTCTCCCTCGTGCCTAAGCACCCACGGAATCCAGCAGTCACCCCGAATCTGAAGGGGACAGAAGCATGAGGAAACCTCTAGGAGACAAGACACAAAGCAATCAGAGAAAAGCCAGCGACACAGACAGATCTTTTTAAAATAACTACTATCTGAGAGTTCGGGGAGCTCTGTGCCGGCTGCCCATTCACGCGGTGGGGTGAAGCTGTGCTCCCCTTTCTACCAGGTGTTTATCTCTTGTTTCAATGTGTCCTTTATGATGCCCCCCAATGTGCTGCCCCAGCCCCAGGCCAGGGCCCCGCCACTCTGGCTTTAGCGGGAGCGACACCTCCGTGCATTTGGGCTGCTCTAACACCACCAGGATGGGGGCGGCCGCAGCACACTCAGCCCTCGTGGTCTGGGGGCCGGGAGACCAGGGGCATTAACCCCATTCCCAAGGGCCGCACCCTCAGACCTCGTCGCCTCCCAACGCCCCCCACTTCCTAACAGTTCACCCTGGGAGTTAGATTTCAACTTAGGAATTGGGGTGGGGGTGGACATGAACCCCCCACTCTGTTGCAGGGGTCCCCAGCTATTTAGCTGTTCTGCTGGGTCACTCCCATACACAGGCAGGGCTGCCACCTTGATTTTAAACTGCAAATGCTCCCTGATCAACAGCTGTGCTGAGGAACAGGGCGACCATGGGCGGGTTCCCCTGCAGGAAACACTAAGGTGGAGGCAGGAAAAGCGGGCCGCTTGGGAGGTGGGAGTGTGGACCAAGTTGCACACACACGCCATCCACATCTGACGCTAGAACCTTCCACGTGCCTCTGCTTCCGCCTCTCTCCTCGGCTCCACCACAGCTCCCCGGTGGGTGTCCCCAGGACCCAGCTCCCGAGCCGGGCTTCGCTGGTTCACCTCGCCCTGGAGAAGAAGTTCCACGTCTCGCAGTGGTGTGTGTTCCCTTCCACGCTGCGGGGAGAAGCTGTGCTCCCCTTTCTACCAGGTGTTTATCTCTTGTTTCAATGTGTCCTTTACGACGCCCCCCAATGTGCTGCCCAGCCCCATTTTCCCACCAACACTGGTGCAGGCTGCAGAGGCAGTGGTCTCGAGGCACACGCCCGTCTCCTGAGGGCAGAGCTGACCAGGGCCGGGTGGCCTCACCTCCTGGCAACTGCAGGCCAGTCTGAGCGCACCAGGGCTGGGGACCCCAGCTTGGCTTGTGCCCTCGGTGAGGGAGTCAGACTATCTTCCTGGGACAGGGCCCCCTGTTAAGCTCTGTTAATAGTAAAGAAATCTGTGGCTCATCCCCCCACTTTGGCAAATGCAAAATAAAACTGAAGCATAAGCCACAACACCTCTGGCTTTTATTTACAGAACAGCAGAGAGCGGTGGGTCTTGGCAGCACCGTGTGACCTCGGGCGGGCTCCCCAAGGGGCTCCCTGACCTGGCTGGCTCCTCTTCGCCACCCTCGGGGAGATAACAAGGCTGACGTCAGAGGGATTTTGTGAGGATGCAATGAGATAACTTAGCCAAGTATTTAGTGCCGGGGCTCACACTTCACCTGTATTTTTTGCCCTGTGTTTGTTTTTTTTTTTTTTAAGATTTATTTTATTTATACATACAAGAACTGGGGTACAGGCCAGAGGTGTGGGGGGTGAAAGGATTCACCAGAGACAGAGTGGGGAGGAGCAGAACAGGCGGATGGACTTAAATCCACTGCTGAGGGGAGCAGCAGGGAGACGGGAGAGCTCTGCTCCGCCATGTGGGTCAGCTCCCTGGCCAGGGATCGAACTCACGCTGCAGAGGGTGCCGATAGCTTCATAGTGCTGAGATTTAACCCGTGCAGGGCACAATGAGAGGGTCTCTAAATGAGTGTGAGTGCAAAGCCGCAGAGCTGGCGAGGCACTGATCCGTCTTTCTCTGCTGCGGTAATTAGAAGGACTCCAAGCAGCCCGAGGTCAGAGCGACCCAGAGACTCTAAGTACAGACGGTAAGTAAGAACAGTATAGTTCCCTCCACTATTCAAGTGTGTGGTGAACTTTAACACAAGAACCAAAGGCTTAGGAATAGATAACGATGTGTGGTTTCCGCAAGGACTAAATCTCAGCTCTGCCCAGAAGCCTCAGGCACAGGAGCCATTCCTGCTTGGTCTTGCATGTACCGGCTCCTGCTTGGTCTTGTATGTTACCAGACACAAGTGTGATTTCGTGGGCTCCCCCAGGCCAGGGCTGCCTCTCGCCCGTGTGTCTCCCCAGGACCTAGCACCAAATAAACCGCGAGCGTGTTTACGATGAAGTGCTCCTGTAGTTCAATTTCAAACAGCAAGAGAATTAACAACTCCAAACGTCGGCTCTCTGGAGCTCTCCAGGAATAAAGGAACACGTGCCTCCTGAGTCTTGCTAGCGCTGACTCATCAGCAAAGCGAGCTCTACATATTGAATCAGACCTCCTTGAGCGACAAAAAGCATGACATAGTACTAGAAGCAGGAAAGACCAAGGCTGGGAGCTGTATCACTGTCATCTATCACTTAACATTACCCGAATTGGGATTTTTTTTTTTCCCAATGCAGAGGGAAAGGCTGGAAGGAGACACACGACGTTCATCCATTTCCCCAAACATCACCACGGATGTTTGGATGTTTGGGGAAATGGAATACGGTCAAATTTGTTCTTCTGAATTTTCTCTTTTTAAATATTTTTTTTTTTAACAAACCGTCACCTGAATGTATACAAGCAACTGTGGCACAGGCGGAGGGTAGGGGTTCATAATCGTCAAATTCCATCGTTTGAGCTCGTTCCAGGGCAGTAGATCGGGCGTCCAGGAAGGGGCCTGTGGTCACCAGCAGGCACCTGCTTCACCCTCAGGACAATCAGCCGCCCCAGCAGACGGTGTGGCCCCAAGTCTCCTTAGCAGCTCCCGCTCAGGCTTGAAGGGGGGCAGTGGTTTCTGGGGACAACAGTCCCAGCAGCAGGAACCTGCTGGGGTTGAAAGGGAAGCAAACATCCCCACAGCCACTCTCCAGGTCAAGGCCAGAGTCAGGTCCAGAAGCCGCAGGAATTGCCGCCTGCCCCCTGAACTCCAGGCCCCTCTTCTGGCAAATGATGGACATTTGTCAAATTTTACTTTTTTCTTTGCTACTATCAGTACTGAAACTCAAAGAAAGCCCAGATAACTTTCTTCAATTGGAAGTAATTAGATCAGGTGAAGAATTAGCCCTTGGCAATTTTTCTCAACTGACTTGAGCAACTGTCAACATTATCAAAATGTGATTTCTGGGCCTCCCCGGTGGCGCAGCGGTTGAGCGCTGGGTTGCGAAGCTGCCCGCGGCCTCTGCGGCGCCGGTTCGATCCCCGGCTGCTCCCCGGCCACCGGAGGAGGGTCCCACATGGCGCGCAGACCTCTCCTGCCGCCCGCTGCTCCCCTCAGCAGTGTCCTTCGGTCCTTCTGCCTGCTCTGCTCCCCGCTCTGGCTCTGGTGAATTCTCTCACCCTCCCGCGCTTCTGACTGTACCCAGTGCATGTATAAACAAAACAAACAAAACCAGCAAACAAATAAATAAAGCATGCCTCTATAAAAAAAAAAAAAAAAATGTGATTTCTGTCACTGGCAGCACAGAATTGCATGGCAGTGTAGTCACGACCTACCAGAGATGATCAGAACTGTTTTTCCTCCTAGTTTGTATGTTTTTTCCACAGTGACTGAAACTTCCCAGGATTCAGAGGATCTTTCTCATTTGGGAAGACACACTTTATAAATATTGAAAATAATGAAATTGCCAAATCTGTTTGAATCTGTGAAGAAGGGAGAGGCCCCTCCCCCCAGTAGGGGGAAAAAAGGCCAAGCAGACGGCATGGTAGGGAGGGCCGGAAACTGTAAGGTGACTGTGAAAATTCAGAAGGAGGAAAAATTTGGCCACATTCCATTTCCCCAAATGTCCACTGCTGTGAAAATGTGTTTCCTTCCAGCCGTTCCCTACTCATCACCCACACCCACACCCACACCCACACCCACACCCACACACACTCTCTTCTATTACATGTTAAGTGGCTTTGGGAGCCCACAGCCTTGAGGACCCGATGGAGGGGCTTGTACCCACAGCTTCTCTGACCCCAGAGGGTCCTGGGATGAACACCCACCCACATCAAGCTCCCTATCCTTGAGGGGACCTCAGGGTTCACTTCCTCCCCCAGGAGCCCCACACTGCCCCAACCCTCTCTCTGTACCCCTTTCTCTTTGTGAATGTGCTTAATCAAGTTTGAGGAGATGCAAAGGAATATTTGCAAAATATTTATGTCACAAAGAGTCAAGATCCAAAGACCCGCCATCTGAGAGCGGGAAGAGCAGCCGTGTGCTTCCGCGCTGCTTTCTCACAACACGGATGAGAAAAGCTCCATCCCGGCAGAGGACTGTGCAGGAACCACGGATCCAGGACCCGCTGTCATGCATCGTTCACTTGAAGTTACTGTTTCATGTACCTGCGGGTCACTTTAATTGAGGACGCGCCGTCCCCAGCGCCCGTCTGCAACATCCTGTCCTCCCGCCCCCTGTACCCGCTTGATGGTCAGCGCCCCCTTGCTTTATCATTTTAGCACTACTTTAACTGCAACTTAAAATATGGCAGCTTGACCCCAGCCCCACCCTCCCCATTTGACAGAGAGCAGCTTGGGGGTGAGCCAGTCCCCGGGGTCTGGTTAAAATGCAGATTGTTCATTTCTGACAAACTCATTGAATTTTAAATTAAGTTTCAACCTAAGCTCTAGGACCCATTTCACATCTTTAAAACCGTGGATGGACGAACATGATCTTCTAAACTTGCTCTTCCTTCCAGTACGACGCGGCCCAATCTGAGTGGGCGTCTCCACTCTACAGTCCATGGCTGTTGAGCTACTTCTTTTTTTTTTTTAAAGATTTATTTATTTATGCATATAAGAACTGGGGTGCAGGCCAGAGATGCAGGGGCGGAGAGGATTCACCAGAGACAGAGTGGGGAGCAGAACAGGCAGATCGAGTGAAATCCACTGCTGAGGGGAGCAGTGGGCAAGGCAGGAGAGGTCTGCTGTGCCCTGTGGGTAGCTCCCTGGCCGGGGAATTGAACTTGTGCTGCAGAGGCTGCGCACAGCTTCACAGGTTGCGTCTTAACTCCTTGAGCCACCAGGGAGGCCCCTATTGAGAAACTTCTAAGTGTGTTTCTTTGTGTGTTGTGACAAATCACGCCAGAAAAAACATCATCTTGCATGGCCCCTCATACCCACAGCCCGGGGGCGGCCACACAACTCGGGGGGCACTGATCCACAGCAGGTTGTACAAATAGCGCCCCCAAGAGCAGGTGGGCAGCACCACTCCAGGTGAGGGAGCACGACCGGGTCCAGGTTAAAGGTTTGTAAACTGCGGCCAGTCCCATGAGTGTGCGATGGCACCACACCGTGGTATTGATTTGCATTCCCCTCCCCCAGTGAGAGTGAGCATCTTTTCCCAAATCCATCAGCTATCTGCTTCTCTCTTTTCCCTTTTTAAATTCCTAAACTATGCCTTCAATTCATCTTACCATAGCAGAGAGAACCTTCTGTGGCTACCACTATCTTACCATCACCTTACAGTTCTAAGCCCCGTTCGACCACACAGTCTGGTCTCTCTTTTTACTGTTTCAAGCTTTTTCCCCTGCTGGGGTGAGGGACCGCTCCCTTCTTCACAGGTTCAAACAGATTGGGCAACTACATGGCTTTCAATATTTATCATCTTTCCATGATTTTCAGATGAGAAAGATCCTCTGAATCCTGGGAATTTTCACTCACTGTATGAAAAAAAAAAACATCAACGAGGAGAAAAATAGAAACAGAGTTCTGATTATCTCTGGTAGATAATAAGCACACTGCCATACAATTCTGTGCTGCCAGGGACGGAAGTCACATGTTAATAATGTGGACAGTTGCCCAAGTTAGTTGAGAAAATTTATTCACCTGATCTAATTACTTCCAATCAAATAAAGTTATCTGGTTCTTGGGCCTCCCTGGTGGTGCCAGGGGTTAAGACGCAACCTATGAAGCTGTCCACAGCCTCTGCAGCATGAGTTTGCTCCCCGGCCAGGGAGATACCCACATGGCGCTGCAGACCTGTCCTGTCTCCCCACTGCTCCCCTCAGCAGTGTGTTTCAGTCAGTCTGCCTGTTCTGCTCCCCAATCTGTCTCTGGTGAACCCTCTCACCCCCCATACCTCTTGCCTATACCCCAGTTCTTGTATGCATAAATAAATCTTTAAAAAGAAAAGTTACCTGGTCCTTTTTTTTTTTTTTTTTGAGATTAAATACTGATAGCTAGCAAAGGAAAAAGTAAAATATGACAAATGTCCATCGTTTCACAAGAGTATTTTATCAGGGACTCCCCCTGGGAAGTGGAGACTCGCTACCACCTTATGCTCTGCACAGAGTGTGGCTGGACAAGGGCCACGGAAAACAGCCCACAACAATAGATTTTACAGCTGAAAAGGGGATTCAAAAGCAAAAGTTGGTCTAACCCTGTGCCTTACCGTAAGAAACTGCCAGAATTGTTTTATTTATTTTTTTTTAAAGGTAATTTTTTTTTTTTGAAGAGGCATGTATTTTTATTTATTTATTTATTTGTTTGTTTGTACATGCACTGGGTACAGTCAGAAACGCAGGAGGGTGAGAGAATTCACCAGAGCCAGAGCAGGGAGCAGAGCGGGCAGAAGGACCGAAGTACACTGCTGAGGGGAGCAGCGGGCGGCAGGAGAGGTCTGCGCGCCATGTGGGACCCTCCTCCGGTGGCCGGGGAGCAGCCGGGGATCGAACCGGCGCCGCAGAGGCCGCGGGCAGCTTCGCAACCCAGCGCTCAACCGCTGAGCCACCGGGGAGGCCCATGCCAGAATTGTTTTAAATACAAGGAATCAAATATCTAATCCAAGAAAATAATTCTGCTACTTTTACCTACGCTGTTTGCACTTTATAAATTCTTGCCGTTGATGAATAGATTTGAAAGAGATCTTTGCTGCTAGTTTTTTTTTATGTCAATGTGGACTTGGAGTAGATGTGGAGAGCAAGGTCCGTAAAATGTCATCATCCTTCTGTTTGACCGGAGCAGGGGCCCCTGGACCCTGGGGTCTGCTCCGGAGACACAGCAGCAGACACGTGGATTCAAGCCCCTTGCCTGGTGTGGCCAGCGGGGAACAGGCGAGTCCGACCTAATCTGTCATTGTTTCCCTAAGTTTCATATTTGATGGAATTGATTTTATAGACTGAGAAAGACTGATTCTGAGACTGGTGGGTTTATTCTACTCAATAGCTGCTGGAGTGTGGACACAGAAAGCTCAAGGAAAACGAAATGAAGGGATCTGAGACTGTCTGTAGGTCCTGAAGCGGTCTGGGATTCTAGCAGCAGGAGGATCAGTGTGGCAGACTCTGTTGAACTGTTCCTAGAACTAGGATTAAGGGGCACACACCCCCCCACCCCCCAGCCATCCTGCCTTTCACGTCTCAGGGTCCATCACACCAACAGTTCATGCTTCAATGTCTGTCTTCCCATAAGACTTTGAACTCCAGGGCCTCCTGGTGGCGCAGGGGTTAAAGTCTCAGTGCTGTCAAGCTATCGCCAGCCACTGCAGCATGAGTTCAATCCCCAGGCAAGGAGCTACCCACATGGTGCAGCAGACCTGTCCTGCCTCGCCCGCTGCTCCCCTCAGCAGTGCATTTCAGTAGATCTGCCTGTTCTGCTCCCCACTCTGTCTCTGGTGAGTCCTCTCACCCCTGACAACTTTGGCCTGCACCCCAGCTCTTGTATGCATAAATAAAAATGAATCTTTGGGGGAAAAAAAGACTTTGAACTCCAGAGGGCCACAACCACATCTGTTTTGTGATCTCAGGCACACCAGAGCCCAGCCCTGCCTGGTTCTCTGCACTGGCCCTTCCTGAAGGAATGAGTGAGCACTATTTGGAGAGGTCCTGCTATTTGGAGAGGCTGGTCAGCAGGGAAGCACAGGAGACAGGCTGTCCATCCAACCCACCAGTGCCCGAGTTTACTCCTGGGTCGAGTCTCACCCTGAGACCCTCAGCCCCTGAGCCGGGCCCCTGGCGGAGCCCTCTGCCAGGGGTTGGCAGTAATATTACAACCTTGGCTTTTTTCCCTAAGCCAGCGTGGAAATCAGCCATATGAAACTACCTTTGGCATCTGCCAACAAATTAAGTCCGTGGTGTCACAATGCCATTTCTACAGGGTGTGGGTATGCGCGTGGGCGGAGGGGGCACGCGCAAAACAGGGAGGCTTCGCTCCCACATCAGGAAGTTAACACATGTCACTAAATTCCCGAGTCAAGAAGCAGCAAAATATGTATTTAGAAATGTCATGGGGCTGGCAGAGAATCAGAAATGTCATGGGGGCTGCAGAGAATCAGACTGCAGTCAGACCTAGCCCAGACCATCTCACAACCTCCCCTGACGAGAGAACTAGGGCCCCAGGCACTGCGCGGCCAAGGCGGCACAGCTAGTCGGGAGCCCGGGCTGTGCGACGCGGATACTGGAATCCAAAGCCCGTGCCCTTTCCACCGCTTTAGGCCCGTATGCTCCTTCGAAGGGGCGCATGACGTAAAGGAAGAAAGCTTGAGGCCGGGGGCTCACCAAATGCCACATGATGGACAGAAATAGAGAAAAGATGACAAAGATGAATAAAAAAGAGTGAAAGACCATGTTGAAGACGATTCCGAGAACTGAAATTATATTCGTACCTAATCCACGTGAACTGAAGTCACCAGCGGATTTTTTATTTTTTTGGCTACAGCAGCTGGCATTCAGACAAAAGGCCAAGCCCCACCAAGCATCTGGTGCCCCCGTGCAAAGCTGGGGAACACCTCGGAAGCAGCACCTGCCACTCGGGGACAGTTTACTGGGTCCCAGGACGAAAAACTCAGAAGGGCATTTGCCCCTCCATCACCCCCAGACAGTGTGACACTTTGCAACCAAGGACGGGTCAGGAACACCTCGGAGCACAGAGGGGGCAGGGTGCGAGTGGGGCCGGGGGCAGACACGCCGCAGGATGGGGTCTGGGGTGAGAAGACCCAGGTGGGTGTTTCAAGCCCAGTCTGTGCGGTGGTTCCTCGGGCCGGGCCTCCCGGGACCGCTCCTGCAGGGCTGTCTGTCCCCGGATGGGGTCTCTGGGCCGGGGCAGGCATGGCCATTCCCCCGCAGGTGCTTCCCCTCCCCACTGGAGGCAGAATTTCTGTGAGAACACACCCCTAAGGAAAGAGACCGAACCTACAGAGACTGTCACTCTGGAAGAACAGGGACCAGGAAGAGGAAGAGACATTGTCAGACACATGTAGCCAGGTAGAGTCAGGTAGCCAGGTAGAGTCAGGTAACCAGGTAGAGTCAGGCCTGTGTGAGTTCTGGGAAGCACCTCATCTATTAATTAAATTTGGGGCCTTCCTGGTGACCTGGGGGTTAAGGCTCAGAGCCTTCACTGCTGCAGCCTGAGTTCAATTCCCCGGCCAGGGAGCGACCCACCTGTCACAGCAGACTCTCCTGTCTCCCTGCTGCTGCCCTCAGCAGTGTATCTCAGTCAGTCTGCCTGTTTTGCTCCCTGCTCTGTCTCTGGTGACTCCTCCCACCCCCACACCTCTGGTCTACACCCCAGTTCTTCTACACAAAAATAAAAATTACCAAAAAAAAATTATTAAATGTGGCTACTTGTTACAGAAGCTCACCACGGGGGCTCAGCAGGAGGGGCTCACTCCTCCCGGGAAGAAGCCCGTGGGGAGGCAGCCCAGAGCCAGGGTGGCATCCAGACCACGACCGCCAAGACCAAACTCTGCCCCAGAAGATGGAGATGCAGCACACGCACATGCCAGCCTGGCCAGGGGACAGTTCACCGGGGACAAAGTGGCCTCATGCCAGGCGTCCCGCCCAGAGACATCCACTTATAGAACACTGGCCAGAACGTGTTCTGATGCCACCTTCGCTCCAAAGGAGTCTGGAAAGTGGAGCTTTAGTCGGGCAATTTGCTCTAATGAAGAAAATCAGGAATAAATAAAATAAGGGAGGGGAGTGATGCAGCTGTGAGCGTCTGCTCAGCTGGAGACGAGATGAGTGATGTGTTCTGGAAGGCACGGTACGAAAAGTCACGAGAAGACCAAAACAGAGCAAGGCCAAATCTGTCCCAGACAACAAGGTCGTGCTGACCTGGGGGAAGAGGATGTGCAGACAGACTTGGTAAAGCTCATGCAAAAATATCAGTGTTATTTTACAATCCTGCCGAGGTGGCTATTTGGGAATTTGCTACCTACCTGGTAAGGGATGCACGTGAGCTGCCCAGGAGGGTGCTTCTGCTGGCCCTTTCTACGAAGGGCAAAGCCAGGAGAGGGGGCGTGAGGGCCAGAGACACACAGGGTATCTCACCCAAGAAGACACAAGTCCAAAGACTAAGAGCTGGGATCTGAAGGCCAATCTGTCACGCTCCTAACCCACGGCCTCTCCCACCTCCCTCTTGTCCAGTTCAATCTCCTGGACACCAGACACAGGCAAGACTCTGCCTCTGTTTTGGGGCGACCCAGGCCTCTGGCTACTAGGCCGGACCCACAACAGACCACACGGAGTCCTGCAGAGCCAGCTGACTGGCCCCTGGCCCGGCTTCATTGACTGGCCCCTGGCCCGGCTTCATTCTCAAAGGTCAGAACCATCCCCTACCTGCTTCCCGCCAGCCTCCTAGACGACTCCTGTGGAAGTGCCCAAGCTCTGAGCCACGGGGCCTGCCTCTCGCCCTCCCTGGCCTGGAGCAGCCGCCCTCAGCTGAGACCCTGCAACAGGCTCTCTCGTTTTGTGGGAAGGCCTCAGGCCTGAACGTAATGTCCAAAAGGGCTTCATAACCAACATCCCCAGGCGAGAGGACAGACGGGAAAAGAGCGAATTTCATATTTGGGCTTCTACTGATTATGATACAAATTTCCACAGGTAAATCGATGTTCACAGGCCTGGGGTGGGGAGACAGGGGTGTGGGACTACAGGGGTGAGGGGGGAGGGGGCAGGGGTGTGAGAGGGCAGTTCCCAGACAGAGTTGCGACCCCTTGGCTGAGTGAAGAGTTGCTGGGCTGAGCCTGCTTGAACCTAGGAAGCGACTTGCCCGAGTGCGCACGGACAATCTCCACTCTGCGCTCGGAACCAAGCCAGGCGGGAAAGACATGGCAACTGCAGAGAGACGGGACGCGAGCGACAGGGCATGCACCGCGCAGCCCAGCGGGCCAGGAAGCAGGAAGCCTTGCCATGCAGGAGCGCAGGGGACGCGCCCCAGGGGTTAAGTGGACAGCAAGCAGGAAGGTGACGCGACCACTCCTGGGTCCTGGTCTTTCTGCTCTGGGTTTGCACGGAGACCAGGGATTCTGTCCAGGTCCCTGGACCTGTCTCCAAGGGGACGTCCCTGGGAGTGCAAGGACGGCGAGAGCTCTGGGGGCCCTCCAGAGAGGCCGGACGTCCGTGCCCGTGTCCGAGGAAAGACCCACCCTGCGGAGCGTACACCTGTGTGGCAGCAGAACCAACACCTGTGGGGGAGCACCGACGTGGTGTCCCCAGACCCATCAGCAATCCATCTCCAAAAATGGGGGCACCCAGGGAAACTTCTATGTAAGATACAAAGTAGCAAACAGGAAAAAGTCCATGTTATGTGCCTTTTATCAGATCTTCAAATGCCTCTGCCAGGAGACTGACGTGCACATTCAGGTCAATTCTGGATGGGAGTGCGTTCCAGGGTGACCCTCCCGCTGACGCTTGGCCACCGCTGGTGTTTCTAGCTCTCAGCATCTGAAGCGAAATGTGATTGGGTCATGGGACGTGGGAGGAGCTGAAGCAACACGTCTGAGTTTACACCAAGGGAGCTTTTCAGATCAAGGACGCTTGCCAAGACCGAAGTCTGGCAGAACGCACACTTTCAGCCTCTAGAATTCTGGGGACTCATGTCTTCCCAATTTTCCTTCTATGATCCATTCTCTTCTAAGACGAGTCCAGCATGAATTTACCCCTCACTGGGTAAGGAGTGAGTGTCCACTATGCGCCCGGCACTAGGCGTACTGCCCTGGAGACCGCGCGGATTAGGAATAAAGGCACTAGAGCCAAACCGCCTGCATCTGGAATCATCCCCACGGCTAACCGCGTGGCCCTGAGAAAGTGACTCCATCTCTCCACGCTTCAGTGTCACTATCTGTACAACGATAACGGGGCTTCCTCGTGGGAGGCAGGATACCAGCCCCCAATGCCCACATCTAAGCCCGGCATCTGCAAGCACTACCCTAAATGGTAAAAGACTTGGCGGATGGGATTAGGGTGGCCGACCTCTAGAAGGGGCAGCTCTCCCGATGGTCCCGCAGCTCAGTCTAATCACTTGAGTCTCTGAAGGAGATGGCGTCCCCCCTGTCGGCACAGTGACAAGACCAGAGTGGAAGGGGGCGGAGAACAGGAGGAAAGAGCTTTCAAGGCGAGAGGCACCCAGACGGTCCAAATGCACCCTTTAAAACGAGCCCGACTTCCTCCCACGCTGAACGTGCTCATCTTCAACTCACACGCTCCCACCCATCATGATGCACCTTTGGGCCCCTCATGACCGCGGCGCTGCACTCCTACCTGGAAAGAGGCCCCTGTGTTCTCAGCAGGCCGCCTGCCCCTGATGGCAGGTGAGAGAGCTATGCCAGCGCCACAGTTCCCCTTCTCGTTGGCTCTGGAAGAGTCGTCCTAGATCCCCTTCTCCAGTAAGTGCCCCCAGGCCAGGAGAAACACGACGACTCCCAGGAAACCCTCTGGGTCTTGAGAGCCTTGAATCGCTCCTAAATGTTTCACTGGCAGTGGTTAAATGTACAGAAACAAGAATTCCAGCAGCACTTAAAGCCAGGGGCGCAGCCTGCACCGGCGGCGTGCTCATGCGCAAACCGGACGAGCGCGAGCCCCGTGCCCGAGGACCAAGGGGGCAGGACGTCGGCTTCTCCTGGGCGACCACGCGTGACCGAGCACCTGGCTTCCGTCTGCAGGGGCTGCGTGGGGAGGTGGTCACCACCGTCCCCTGCCACAGACACAGAAGCCCGGACTGCTCATGGCGGGAGCCGAGAGTGGACGCAAAGGCCTGATGGACGCCCACGGCGCTGCCCAGGGCACTGTGAGGACGTGGACATCGGTCTCCAGACGGGAATGTCAAGGGACACTCACTTCAAATGGCCTATTTTCCAGATGCCTAAAAGTGTCCAATAAAATGCTGTGACAGCTACTTTGTAAGTGTTTTTGGGGAACCCTGGCCTTTGAGAGATTTCCAAAATGAGAAGTGATGGGAAAAACCTTGCAGACTGAATGACACAGTTGCTGCAAATGTCACTCAGGCACTGAGCAAAATTAGACCCAACGTATGCCCCCGCCAACAGCTACGCCTAGATTTTTGTTGTTAGAATCATTTCTTAGAGAAAGAACAGCCCTTTATGAAAGAACCAGCAGATGCACAGTAGCTCCTTAAAGGTCATCAAGGGCTCCTGGGCTCCACAGCACGTTGCCTTGGTGACAGCGGGGCCAGCAGCCTTGGGGCCCCAGGAGGGCAGGGTGACCCCTGGGGCGACAGCGAGACCATAGCACATGTATTGAGCAATAAGGACAGCACCCGCCAGTGCATTATCTCTGCTCCTCCTCCCCACGGAGGGGGTTATCTGACCGGGGGGCGGCTCAGAAATGTACCCACAGAGAATGAGCTCAGAGGGTGTGGTCCAGCCACGCAACGGACACTAGGCAGCTGTAGAGAGATGAAATACCGCCGCTTGCAGCTGAGTGGAAGAGCTTGAGGGGATAATGGGAAGCAAAAGTGAACCCCAAAAGATAAAGACCAATATTGGGCAATTTCACCCACAGGAATAATATAAGAAAACAAAACAGATGAACGGACACAGTAAAATAATTATAAGCCAGCAGACACTGGGGAAGGAACCGGGGCTTCTGCGGTTAAGATGGAAGAGGGAGAGCAGGGTCGAGGGGAGGCAGAGGATGGAGGGGGGTTAAGTCGGTGAAGGAAATTTTAAGGTTCCATGAAGCTAAAAAAAAAAAAGCTAACAAAAAACACAAATCTAGAGTTCCTTAATTTAAGAAGCAATTGTATTAATCATTCAAAAATATAAAAACAAGGCATTTTTTAAAAGAAATTTACCACGGATAGACACTGCACCCCTGAGCCCCGATTCCTGCCCAGTGGTTCACAGGGAAATGGAATGAGGAAGGGGCTGGAAGGTAAGTGGACTCACCAAGCTGACAGGAGCCCGAAATCCAGGCCAATGAGAGGAGGTGGGGTCCTGGCAGGACAGTGGGGAGCTACAGCCACAGGGCCAAGGATGCTGGGCACCCCAGCACACGAGGCTGCCCACTCGAAGGCCAGGCCCCTGCCCACAGCCCACCCCTGAGCTTCCAGCAAACTCTCCCCACTGCACTGACGTCCCCCTAAGCAGCTGCTCCCAGGACAGCAGCCGCAGCCGTGTCCTCTGGGCGTGACCCCCAGAGGCAGCGCGTCCAGGACCACGAAGCCAACACAATCCCAGCGCAGCGAGCACCCCAGGCAGGGCCCAGTCCCCAGCCGATCCCCGCTGGGCTGCCCAGATATGAGATGTCAAGATGTCTCGGAGTGGGGCCTGGGGCCCAGCAGGGGCCGGGGGAGGCCCCACAGAACTGATGTAACCTGTGTGAGTAAAACGCCCCTGTTGTCCCAGGAACCAGCTCCAGAGAAGGGGGCATGGGCCAGACAAAACAGGAGGTACAGCCCCTGGGAGGCACAGAAGGAGACGGAAGATGACCCCCAAGAAGCCCCACCTCCACTCCTTTGCCCCCCAAGTCCTCCCGCCCCCAGAATGTGCTTCTGGGTCACTGCTGTCTACGTCCCAGGTACCTTCCACGTCAGGAAGGTCAGTGTCAGGGGTGAGCTCCTATGTCAATCTCAGCCCCCAGCCCCTCAGGGCGTGACCTTATCTGGAAACAGGGTCACGGCAGATGCAGTGCTGAGGTGCTGCTGACGCAGGTGGCTTCCAATCTGACATGACTGGTGTCCTGCTAAAAGGAGGAAGCCTGGGTTCAGCCCAGACTGCACACATCCCCTGCGTGGGAGGGGACACTGGGCCCCACTGGACTTCACGGAAAAGGGGCAGTACCCACAGTCTGAGACTCTGGGAAGGCTGAGCTCCAGCATCCTGACTCTGGCCCCCACCCCAACAGCGACCCCAAACCCCCCACCTGCAAGCAGTCCTTGAAGGGTCATGGCCCCGCCCTACACCCACAACCTGCTCCTCCAGGTAGTCCTGGGCACTACACACACCAGAGAACCTTCTAGACAACCAGCAGAGGCTGATTCCTGCTGGGAGAAGCTGCCTGCAGTCCCCAGCTGGGAGGGCAACCCACAGCAGCGCTCCCAGGAACCCCCCTCCAGGCACTGCTCCCCTCCAGCTGGCAGGACCCCCAAGACTCCCTTTAGTGCTGCAAATTGCTCCCTTTCCCTCCTTGTGTGAGGCAACATCCCAGGCACCACCCATGGGAAGTTTCCCTTAGACGGACCCCAAGATCTAGCCGGGGGTCAGAGCAGGGGGGGTTAGCTGGGCCATTTGGCCCTCATGCCTTAACCACACAGGCCACCACCCCGCAGTGGTGAGTGAGGCCCTGGTCCTGTGTCCTGACTCCTCGTCTGTCGCGGCCAGAACCTGGGTAAGGACAGAAGGACAGAGCTTTACCGGCCCCCTGGCCCCGGCGGGAATGCACAAGGGGCTTGACAGTCCTGCATGACGCCGCCAGACTTAGGTCCCAGGGGCACAGGAGGAGGGTGTGGGGGGAATGAAACCCACTGCTGCATCCTGGAAGAGGCCGGGGGCCTGCGGAGGCAGGCACGGGGCACGGGAAGAGAGAGGGGAGCAGCCCCCGCCCACCACAAACCACATGCACAGAGGAGCCCCCCGCACTTGGAACCGCCCGGGACAAGGAAAGACGTCCGGCAGCAGGAGACGCTGGAACAGGGAGAAGACGGGGCCCTCGGACCATCCTGGTGGGCCACTCTGGGTAGGGGGCGTTTGGGGAGACCCCCGCAGGCCATGGGACATCCAGGCCAACAAATGGGGTTCAAGAGGCAAACAGCTCTTCCTTCTGCTGTTCACAGGAAACCTCTCTGTCGATTAGGGATTTACCACAACCCCGGCGAACCCACCACACTGAGCCCCGCGGAGGCGTCCCTGGCGCGGGCCAGCCTGCCCCGGGGCCTGCCGTGGCCGCGACGTCAGCCGCCCTCGGCATCTCCACGCCAGCGGCCCGATCACAGAGGCCGGGGAGGGGGAATGACCGGCCCCCGCCCCAGGAGTCTGCGGGCTGCGTGGGGAATAACGTCAGATGGATGGGCTGTCACCTCCTGCCCCGGGGCTGACGAGTGACCGCTCCGCCCAGGGACATCTGCTCGGCCCTCTCAGGCAGCGGCCCTCTAGGGAGACACAGGCGGGGACGGCAGCGCGGCCACCTTGAAGGGCCAGGTCAGTGCCCCCTGCCCTCCCTCCGCACACAGGCTCCGGCGCGGGACCCTCGCGTCTCAGAGGGCTCCCCGCAGAGGAAGGAGCCAGATGGCGCAGGGAAGACCTTAGGGGGCCGAGAGGCAAGCAAGGGACGCAGGGCAGAGAGCGAAAGGCCGCCTGGCTCAAAGCGACACCCTTTAAAATAAAGAAGCAACCTAATATCTTCTTGGAGAGTCCAGGCCTGGGGGTGATGATGCCTTCGTTCAGGACACTTTTCTACTGGACACATTTTCCTCTCGTTACCCCTAGACTGCGGGCTTTCTGAGAGCATAGCTTGTATCCAACTGTGTTACCTCAGCACCAGTCACAATATCAGGCATATTTTGGGGTGTCCCTGGTGGCATAGGGGTTAGTCTCAGCACTATCAAGCTATCAGCTGCCACTGCAGCATGAGTTCAATCCCCAGCCAGGGAGCTACCCTCACGGCGCAGCAGACCTCTCCTGTCTCCCCGCTGCTCCCCTCAGCAGTGTGTTTCAGTCGATCTGCCTGTTCTGTTCCCCACTCTGTCTCTGGTGAATCTTCTCACCCTCCCCCCGCACCTCTGGCTTACACCCCAGTTCTTGTATGCATAATAAATAAAAATAAATCTTAAAAAAATAATAAAATAAAAGTCCAACCATGTCTAGAGAAGTTCAGGAAAGTGAGAGGATTCTATCGGCTCAGCAGATCATGGAGGGCTTCCTGAAGGAAGAGGGCCTGAAAGGATGGCTGAGAGGTTCCCTAGGAAGCCACACGAGAGTCCCATTTACGGCCAAGATCTTGAATGTTGCTCCTGGACAAACGTGTTACAATGGCGCGGCGCTCCTTAAGATGTCCCTCCCTGAGAAGCCCGTGCTTCAACTCTCAGAGCCCCTCAAGGATGGCGTGGAGGCTCTTACTCGTCCCGCACTGGACACTGGACCACGTGAAAGACCCCCCCCTTCTGTCAAGGAGACGAGGGTCCTCACAGACCCTCAGGACAGGTGAATGAATGTCCTAACTCAAGAAAACAGATTCGTTCCTTGCTGGAGCTTACGCCAGGCCACATACACGGTCTCTCTGCGAACAAACAGCAACCAGATGCAACAAAGCTGAATGTCTTTAAGCTTTCACTGCAGCTCAAAAACAAAGACGCTCAGCTTTGTCAAAGTCTCCCTTCCCGGCAGATGGGGCGATGAACGCGTCGGTGAGCGGCTGCCCCCAGCCGCCGAGCTCCGCCCCAAGCGGCTCAGCCACAGAGGGAGGGTCATTTTGACCTGATTATCTGGGTCTATGAACCTTAAATCATATTCACTTAAGTAAAACATAAACTAGCTGAGCTTTTGTAAAAAGCCTCTCGAGAGGCTGGGAAAGGCATTCCCCTCCGTGCTCCAGAGGACCAGCATCGGGTCACTGAGCCATGACTGTGCTTTTTGGTTCTGCGTTGGTTTTACTGAGGTAATATTGGTTCTCAACACAGTAGAGGCTTCAGGGCTCAAGTCTGGGGATGGTCATTGGAGATCAGGGGCCTGAGGCCTCGTCTCATGGGAACCCTCTTGTTCCTCTGACAGGTGAGGGGCCGACCCAGTTCAGTTACGACTACCAACCCACGGCCCCTTCCACCAAGCCAGGAGGCTCCTCCTCAGTCCTCGGGCCCAGGAACACAAGATGAAATTGTTCTAAAGCTCTAGGAAACACGTAGATATTCCCTCGCCCCAGTGCTGCCAAGAAACCCCGGCAGGAAACACATCAGTTCAGTGCATGACTGAGCACCCAGGTCATAGAACATAGTAAGCATGCAATAAATATTTGCTGAGTGAATTAACTGTATTTTTAGGAAAAGAGTTGCTTCTTTGGTTTGTTGGTTTGTTTTGTTTTGATTACTTTCTACTTCAGTCCCGTAAAATGTGTTATTTCTTACTTCAAGTTTTACTAAATGAACTGAGCCCTTCCAGGGGAGCTACAGTGGTGGACAGAGGACCTGGGGGGAAGCAGTGCAGCTTAAAGACCCCATAGTGTGACCAGAATGTTCCATGTCACAGGGGTTGCAATGCAGGGTGGGACTGGCCCCTCCAGTAGGAAAAAGATATAAAAGAGGTCGTGGCTCTTTTTTAACTCCGATCCATAGAAAGTTGGTACCTGTGCCCCCTCCCAAAATTTCTGAAACTAAATAAAAATAAAATAATTTAAAGACAGCTTTGATAGAGGAGGATATGGTACAAAATCAGGATGTACTAAATACCACTTTATTTTTCACTTTAAAACGGATGATTTTTATGTTATGTAAATCTCACCCCAATGAAAAGTATACCTTGGGGTTTCTGGCACCATTTCCAAACACAATTCCCAGGGAAAAGCTCTGCCCTTGGGTTGGGGGGAGGGGAGCCCCACACCCTGAGTAAGGACCTCACCAGTGTGACCTGTAGGAGTCAACTTGACAGGCCATTGCTTGGCTAAAGGCGGGCAATCTGAGCACCAAAAAGAATTACTTTACTGAATAGAGCACAATGTCCATGTTAAAAATCCCTACAATCATAATAACATTTAAGAAAAAAAGGTTCATTTGTCAGCTTTCAAGAGTACAAAGGAGGCAACTCATTTTGACAGCTGGTAGATAAAAAGAAAGAGCCAAGCAATTCTCTAGCCTTTCTACTGAACCATAGTTTAGGAGACTGGCGGATGAAAAATCCTTTATAAAGCACCTCCCTGGTGGAGCAATGGGTTAAGCGTCAGCACTGTGAAGCAATCCACAGCCACTGCAGCACGAGTTAGATCCCCGGTCAGGGAGCTACCCACATGGCGCAGCAGACCTCTCCTGACTCACCTGCTGCTCCCCTCAGCAGTGTACTTTGGTCAATCTGCCTGTTCTGTTCCCCGCTCTGTCTCTGGTGAATCCTCTCACCCCCCCGCACCTCTGGCCTGCACCCCAGCTCTTGTGTGCAATCAATCAATCTTTTTTTTTTAATGCTTTATAGATAAATTCCAGCCAGTAAATGAGAAAGGAATAATTGATCATGATAGTATCATTTTATAACCCCTGGTGCCATCAAGGGTCCTGGCAGTGACTGTCAGTGGTAGAAAATCCAGTGTGATGGGCTGAGAGGGACCAAGTGGATGAATCAGGCTACCAATCCCTGAATCCACAGGCAGATCCTCACATCACAAAGGGGGACGCCCTGACATGACACCTCTCCTAAGGGAAGGCAACACAGGCAACACGCCCTGGCTTGCACATCTCTGGCCAAATATTGAACCTGAATCTGAGCAGGGCTCTAGGTCAAGTTACCAATTTATTGAAACTACAGGGACAAAAGCACAGAGTAAACCCAGTCCATCAAGGCCGAATCAGCAAAATGCAGAAAGCAGGGAATTGCAAGAGATGATGAACTGGTGTTTCCATCAAATAAATAGCAGAGAAAAATTCTCACAGGTCCAAAGAGCCCTAGGACACCAAGTGGTAAAAGGCAGTATGTGGGGCCTCCCTGGTGGTGCAGCGGTTGAGCGCTGGGTTGTGAAGCTGTCCGCAGCCTCTGCAGCGCCGGTTCGATCCCCGGCTGCTCCCCGGCCACCGGAGGAGGGTCCCGCATGGCGCGCAGACCTCTCCTGCCACCCGCTGCTCCCCTCAGCAGTGTCCTTCGGTCCTTCTGCCTGCTCTGCTCCCCGCTCTGGCTCTGGTGAATTCTCTCACCCTCCCGCGCTTCTGACTGTACCCAGTGCTTGTATAAATATATAAATAAATCTTAAAAAAAAAAAAAAAGGCAGTATGTGGCCTGGTTTGGAAGCTGATTGCAACAAATTAATTAACTGCAAGAACATGTGAATGAAACATCAGGAGGCTGTGAACACCGACTGGCTATTTGGAATAATAAGGAATGGTTTAATTTTTTATTCAGGTGTGATGATGGTATTGTGTTTTTAAATCAGAAAATATCTTTATACAGACACACAAAAGCATTTGGGATGAAAGGATAAATCTGAGATGTGCTTTAAAGTAATTCAATGGGGAAAAGAAAAAGTGTTTGGGGGGTGTAGAGAGAACAAAACTGTCCACTGTTGCTAATTTTGTGAGATGGGAACTGCATCACTGCAATATTCTCTTAAGAGGAGGTTTACAATTCTCCAAAATAAAAGACTGAGCAGGAGAAAAAGCTTGACCCTAGAACCTTTGGACTTGGGGTGCCAGAATGGTAATTTCTGGCACCTCAATGGTAAAGGGAAAAGTCTGATCAGCCTTGAGGCAGGGCTCCTCTGTGTTCTGGAAGACAGCTGGGGCTGGCGTGGTGAGTGAGGGTTCTGTGCTGGCCAACAGCGATTTGAAATAGTGCAAATTAGAACAAAGTCGCCTTCAGCTCCTTGAAACCAAATCTCTGCAGTTTGTGTTGGCTTTTAAAGGAGGTTTATTTGTTTTGTTTTCTTTTATTCTAAACATGGGCTGAGACTGCACCGGCCTGGACGCTGCCTGTCCGTTCCTGGAAGGGAACTGCTTGTGGTTCTGTCCACCACCCGCCCGGGAGCAGCGGAGGAGGATGTGAAGGAAGATGTGGACACGCCTTCCGGTGCGAGCTGGAGGAATAATTCAAGGTGACTTTCATTTTTGCTCACATGCTGTTCACTGAACCTGCCCGGCACCAGATGCTGTGCTGCGTGCTGCTTCAGTCGCCGCAGGCAAGAGGCATTTTATCCACACTCTGCAGAGCTGGGAACTGGGCTGAGAGGGAAGAATCCTGGAAAAGGACTGACGCACTGACAGGGCTGCAGCGTGGTGAGCCTCGAAGCCTGCCCTGGGAAAGCAGCCAGACGCCAAAAGCCACAAGAGGGTGATTCCACTTAGAGGAAGTGTCCAGGATAATCACTGTCATGTATTCGCCCAACCTCCACCTGCCTTCACTCTATGAAGTGCCCCGAGAATGTGACACGTGACACAGACCGAGACGCAGATGCATAAACTATGATCGCTCCATTTCCAGTGTATGTGCTGCTGAGGGGGGCACCACGGGGGTAAACTAGTAAAGGAGCAAACAGAAGAGCTGAAGAAGGTCCCACCTTGTACAGTTCTATAAGCTTCCAAGGAAACCCGGGCCCTGAGAAGTAAAAGAATCAGTTCAGCCCAAACAGAAATAAAGAGAAACCTGGGACCCAGGTTTCTCTGGAGGGAAACTCACCAGGGACAGAGTCGGGAGCAGAACAGGAGGATCTACTGAAATCCACTGCTGAGGGGAGCAGCGAGGAGACAGGAGAGGTCTGCTGTGCTGTGTATGTCAGCTCCCTGGCTAGGGATCGTACTCATGCTGCAGTGGCTGCAGGTAGCTTAAGTGCTGAGACTTAACCCCTTGCACCACCAGGGAGGCCCATATTTGCGATTCTGATACAATTAACAGTCCCTAGTCCAACTACAGAAATGTTATATCTACACTATCAAGGCATTTTTTGGGCCTTGATACTCCCTGGTGGCCCAAGGAGTTGAGTCTCAGCACTATGGAGCTATCAGCAGCCACTTCAGCAGGAGTTCGATCCCCAGCCGGGGAGCTGACCCATGAGAATAAATCTCTAGGGGAAAAAAAAAGGGGACACCTGACAGGGTTAATCCTGAAACTAAAACATACGAGGACCTGGCAAGTGACAGACGCTGCCCACGTTTCCCTTTCATCTTCCTAAAAAGCATAATATAAAATAGGAGTGAAAACACATTGATGAATGGGATCAGCGTAACTCAGAGAAACAGGAACCACGTCTAAAACACTCACAATCAGCATCTCACCATGGAAGCGAGATGCTCTCCTCTCCTCCTCCTCCAGTCCTTCCCCTGCCTCCCAGCAAGGGGAGAAGCAGATTTTCACGTGAAGCAGATTTTCACGTAAACAGAGAAAAATAAAAGTACTGTTCAGTTACCCGCTTTACACCATTTTGGCTCACCAAAGGTTTCCAGGAGTGCTCCGCTTCCCAACAGCGGGGTAAATCTGTAATTTTATTTTATATTTTAAAACTGTAATTTTATTTTAACAATGTTTTAGATGCTACAATAAGCATTTTCTCCTAACCAGAAAAGACAACAATACCTTTTTAATTTTTTAAAGTAACAATTACATAAGATGAAGAAATTATGTAAAAATAATGACAGAATACTCTGCAGAATATTTGTGTAGAATTTTCTTTCGTGTAGAGTATTTGTGTTTCTTTTTTTTTTTTAAGATTTATTCTATTTATTTATGCATTGAGAGCTGGGGTGGAGGCCAGAGGTGTGGAGGGCGGGGGGAGAGGACTCACCAGAGACAGAGTGGGGAGCAGGACAGGAGGATCTACTGAAATCCACTGCTGAGGGGAGCAGCGAGGAGACAGGAGAGGTCTGCTGTGCCGTGCATGTCAGCTCCCTGGCTAGGGATCGTACTCATGCTGCAGTGGCTGCAGGTAGCTTAAGTGCTGAGACTTAACCCCTTGCACCACCAGGGAGGCCCATATTTGCGATTCTGATACAATTAACAGTCCCTAGTCCAACTACAGAAAAGTTATATCTACACTGTCAAGGCATTTTTTGCAAAATTCCTATTATGTGTGTAAACTTAAAAGACAAGAACTTCCCCAAACGCTAATGATGGTTACTCCTAGTGGAGGAACTATATAGAGGGTTTTGTTTTTTATGTTTCTGTGTCTTATAAGTTTATCGTTTGCTGCAATGAACCGACATCACATGGGAGAGTGGATGAAAATGCATGTTAATCTTTTAACCAGATAAAGAAACAAATAAATTTTCCTCCGAACAAAAGAGATGTGTCAGTGGAAAATGCCAGTATTATTGATCAGCTCCTGCCAGGAATTAAAAGAGACAGAAGCTCTGCTCGCCAGGGTCCCCAGTGGGGACACCCTTGAACAGGAGGGACAAAGGACAGGGCCAGATAACAGTGTTTAGAGATGTCTCTGATGTCCTCACCATCGTCCCGGACAACCGGACAGAGGAAACAAAAGCTCATTCTCGCGGGGCCGGCTGCGGGGCCCGCAGGCTCCCACCTTTTGGCAGGCGGCCTTCCCAGAGCTGACCTCTGACTCTCACACACAGGCCGTGTTTGCAGCCGGTCAGCAGTGTCAAAACCGCTCTCCAGCTCCAGCCATTGAGAGGCAGCCCAGGAGAGAACAATTTCTTTTCTTTTCAGAAGCCAGCTTTGTGTCTTCAGGGCCCAGCTGGGATAAGAATGGAGGTTTTGAAAGGCAAGAGCAAAAAAAAAAAAAAAAGACCATCTTCCTCCCCAAATGAGTAATTTTGTGGGATTATCCCAGGGCCTGGGGATGCCGGATAAATCTGGTTGAACTAAGCTTTCCAAGTGTTCTCCAAGGAATACATTTGCGCAATAGGAAAGCATTTCAAGATCACACTAAAATTTCAGATGTAAACCCACACTTCCAAAATGGCACTAACGAGGGTTCTGTGTGTTCTAGACACAGGTTTTGAAGCTGCTGGTGCTGCAAGCCGCCCTGGGGGAGGGGGCAGGTAGCAGAAGCCAGTCAGAGAACAGGCAGGGCACCGGCTGACAGAGGAGGCAGAGGGAGTCTGACCCCGTCATGCTCAGGCCTACCTCCAGGTCAACTCCACCTGCAGGTTGGGGTGCCCCAGTTGACCCGGTCACCCAGTGTCACCACCCCTGCCTGAAGAGGAAGGCTGCCCAGCTGCTCAGGAGCAAAACTCCACAGGAACCCACAGAGCTTGCACCCTGACTCACTACCCCAACTGCCACGGAGCGCAGACCAGTCCCAGCCTCGAATTAGCTAGGAGAGTGTCTCAAATTTATTAGGCAAACATCAAGCACAATTGGGGCTCAATAGTCTTGGCTCCATAACAAAAAGCAACAATTCTTAAATTCTTAGAACACGTCATGCAAAAGGAATGCAACGGTGAGCCTTTCCAATAAGTGGTGCTGGAGCAACAGGGTGTCCGCAGGTAGATGTACAAACCTGGGCTTAAACCTGTATACCTCAGACAGTCACCCTGAATGGATGGAGACCTCCCTGCAAAACATAACACTTCTAGGTAAAAAGCAAGTTGGAAAGTTCCGTGATGGAGGGTCAGGCACAGAGTTTCTAGATTTGACACCTAAAGCACAAGCCATGAAATGAAAAGCTGATACACTGGACTGCATCAAGATTTACAGTTTGGCTCTGCAGAGGCCCCTGGTGGCCCAAGGGGTTAAGACGCAACCTATGAAGCTGTTCGCAGCCACTGCAGCATGAGTTCCATCCCCGGCCACGGAGCTGATCCACATGGCGCAGCAGACCTCTCCTGTCTCCCCGCTGCTCCCCTCAGCAGTGTATTTCAATCAGTCTGCCTGTTCTGTTCCCCAACCTGTCTCTGGTGAATCTTCTCGCCCCCCCCCACCGCTGTACCCCAGCTCTTGTATGTATAAATAAATAAATCTTAAAAAAAAAAAAGAGGTTAGAGAGCTCTGGGCTACCTTCTGCAAAGGGCAGTTCTCAAACATGGCTGCTTGTCCGATTCACCTGGAGGGCTTGTCAAACCACAGACTGCCAATTAGTATCCCCAGGGGCTCAGAGCAGGTCTAGGGTAGGACCTGAGAATCAGCATTCTGGTCAAGTTCCCCAGGGAGGCTAAAGCTGCTGGTCTGGGGATACAATCTGAGCACTGCCACCCTACAGACAAGGCAGACTCACCTTGCACGAAGTTCGAAGGAAGCTTACAGATGACCTAGGCCATCCTCCAGAGGGACAGATGAGAAGCTAAGCCCAGAGAGAGAACTGACGCTGTCAAGGTCAAAGCTGAACCAGTAGGTCAGGTTCCCTAATGCTCTGTCCCTGGTCGTTTTACTACACGGCCTGAGTGGGTCCTAAGATAAACTCAAGGTCAAACCCTCTCCTGGGGGCCAGGGGGCGGGGGAGGGGGGCTGTTGTGAAAAGCTTATCATGACGGGCACTGCAAATAATCCACTGGGGTGCAGGGTGGGGAGGGAGGAGACAGAATAAACAAAAGTGACCAAATATGAACAATTATTGAAGGTGGAGAGACCACAGCATTCATTATACTAACCTCTCTGCCTCTGAACATGCTGGAAAGCATCCACATAGAAACGGGAACAGGAACCACATGGGTCCAGATTTGTCACTGACACCCCTGAGCGGGGTTGGGCTGCCCTGGCAACCCCTGCAATGCATACTTGCCCTAAAAGAACAGTTTGAACATCTGTGATGTGTCAAGACTTGGCAGGGTTCTAGAAGGATCCAGATAAAATGGAGAAACAAATTTCTGTCCTCAAGAAGACCATAATAGGTTGGGGTAAATAAAATGCAAATTATTGCATTGCAGGGACAAGAGGCCAAAGAGAAATTCAGAGCGAGCTAAGAGATGAAGCTGCATCTGTTTTCATACCCCAAAGATTAAACCTTTTTTTGCCACTTTCTAAGAGCCGCCAAGTTTTAGATACGTGGATTACCATCAATCAGTGATTTTTTTAATCAAAATAGAACATGAAAAGTACAAATGATAGGAAAAGTCTAGGAATCTGCTAGAGAAATGGTTAAATTGCAAATTATATAGAATACGTTAATATATAATAGCCATAACAATGACAACAGTCAAATTACAAACCATAATAATACAAAAGCGTTAAAATGACATCAAAAATGATAGGCACTATTCATGAAAAAATGTCATAAATTAAAGATATCATATATTATTTTGTCCCATATGTAGATAAATATAAAATTTACCTTTTATCTAAAAAATGCACCCAAATGTTAATAAATAGTAATTATATCTGCACCACAGATTTCTGGATTCTATTAAAAAAAATCTCTTGTAGATTCTTAAATTTTATGTCACAAATATGTATTACCACAGTAGTCCTTCCCCATCCTGCTTTTCCTAGTACGATTGTCTTGAAAGACCTACCATTTATCTGTATGTCCAAAAACTAAACTGAAAAGCTGAGAGAGCCCATTAAGTGCAAGGAGATTAACTGCCTGGAATCTTTTGAGGGGATTAGAGGTCGGGGACCCTCCGGAAGGGCCAGCCAGGGTTCCATGCGCTGCGAGCCATCACCCTCATAGTCAGTAGCCCCCACACAAGCCTCAGACCCCTTTCCAGGCCAGGGCAGCAGCACTACCCCTTGCTGTCCAGGGAAAGGTGGGATTCTCAAAAGCGACGGCCCTCAGCCCTGGAGGCCACAGCACACAGGCCCTTTGTTCCCACGTCCTCCAGTCCAGTCCGGCAGCCTCTCCACTCGGACTAGGAGGCCCCGCAGGGGCGGGTGGGGGCTGCCCCTCCCCTTCAGCCCAGTCTCCCCCTCATTCTGATTTTTGAACCTTTTGTTAGTTCTACCTTGAGACTATCTCTGACCGTGCAGGAATCTCTAATAATTCAGATGTTGAAGCCACAAAGTGGACGCAAGTTTCTTTACAACAATTTTCATGTCCAGTGACATGGCAGTGCCAGGCGGACGGCCTGCAAGGCCGGAGGAGTTCAGTGAATTTCCTTCTACTTGAAGGAGTCATCAACTTGGCTTTCAGCACGGAAACCTTCAGAAATGTTCTATGAGATTATAAATTCTCCTATTTAAAACAACAAATCAAAAATACAGGTAATTTGAAGTCTTGCTTCTAAGTACCTCCCCAGTAAAGGCTTACAGGTACTGGTCCCAGCAGCTACTTCCACTAATCAGAAACATTTTAAAACACAAATAAACCATTTTAAACATCTGCAATAACAAGATAGCCAGGATGGGATTTTAGTTTCAACCTGAGCTCACTGCTTACCCCATAAAGAACTCTGGTTCCAGGCTGAACAGCGGGCTACCCGGTCCGCTACCCCACCCGCCGCTGTGGGCATGGGAAAATCAAGAGGCACATGGCACACTTTCATGGAACCAAATTCCAGCATGAAAAAACTGGAAGAAACATCTAGAAACAAACTCCAGGCAAGCGCAAAAACAGTTCTCTGGAGGCAAGGGATGGCTTCCAAGAATTCTCCAAATCCGCCCAGAGGTCTGAGCCATTCTGAGAAGACTGTCAGAAGGTGGGATTGTAATTGGCCTTTAAACTCCCAGTGACATTTCCCTGCAGAGTCTGCCACACGGGCAACATGAACGCAGCACTGATGGGAGCCCAAGCGCAGCGCTTCCCAGACCCCAAGGCGCAGCTGGTGTCCAACACAAGCCAAAGCGCGCTCCTGGGGCTGCAAGTTCGGGATCAAGTGAAACTGACCCAGTGTTTGAAGGGTGGCCTTAAACACCAGCGCGCCCCGAAGCCGGCACTCACCTCTATCCCAGAGCTGCTGACAGAGAAGCGTCGCTGCGCAGACCAAGAAGTTTCCCAGGTTCCCGGCGGGTCCTCCTGACGGGACCAAGGGAGGGTTGGCGGCAAAATGGCCCAGCAGCCCTCTCCAGGAACGGGCAGGCCCCGGTGCCCCCCACCACCCCTGCCCGCCCCCAACACACACCCCTCTTGGGTCTCCAGGGACGCAGCCTTTGTTCCAGGCCCACCCCAGTCACTGAGTCCCAGCCACCCCGACCGGCCTCCCCAGGCGGGGCCCCTCCGGAGGGTCCCGGGCCGAGCGCAGGGGAGACCCGGCGGCCGCCCCTCCGGCCTCTCTCGACGGCCGGGCGGGCCCGGGGGGCGGCGCCCCTCACCCCGAGGCGGCCCCGACCCGCGCTTTTCAGGCTCTCACCGAGGAGCGCGCGCCCGGGCCGCTCGCGGAGCCCAGCGCGCGGGGCGCGCTCCCGACTCACGCGCACACGCGCGCACACACCCGCACACGCGCGCGCGCGCACCCGCACACACTCACGCGCTCGCGCACCCGCGCGCACGCGGGGCCGCTGCGCCCAGGTCGCCGCACGCCCCGGGCCGGGCCCCGCGCCCCCCGCACCTCCCGGGGTCCCGGCGGAGGAGGCGCCGCGTCCGCCCGGCTCCAGCCCCGGCCCCCGCCCGGCCGCCCCCCGGCCGCGCTCACCCGCCTTTGTCCTCCGCGGCCCCGCGCCCGGGCGCCGCCGTCGAGCGCCTGCAGCCGCGGGCGCCGGGCACACCCCGGGGGCTCGGCCGGGCGGGGCGCGCGGCAAAGCCCGGACCTGGGAGCGGCGCCCGGGCCCCGACCCCGGCCCGCGCCCCGGCTCCGGCTCCGGGTCTTCGGGCGCGCCGCGGGGGAGGGGCGGGGGCGGGGGGCGGCCACCCCCGGCCTCGGGGGCAGGGTCGGGGCGCGCGGGCGGAGGAGCGGCCGGCACCGCCGTCGGGGGGCGCGCGGGAGGCTCCCCCGCGCGCCCCGCTCAGCCCCGCGCGCGCCCCCGCGGCGTCCGCGCCCCGACACAGCTCCGGGGACGGGGGTGCCCAGCCGCGGGCCGGGGCGCCACCTGCGCGCGGGAGGAGGCGCCTCTTCCCGCTCTCTCGGGGTGCCCCGGCCGCGCCCCGGCACCCGCGCCGGGAGCCCCCCGCGCCGGGCTGAGGCGGGAGGGTCCCCGCTCCCGAGCAGAAGCCCCCGCGGAGAAGGACCCCCAGCCCCGGGACTCCGCGGGCTCGGAGGCTGCGGGAGGACCCGCCCGACTCGCCCCCGCGGCGCGGGTCTGCGCCCCCGGGGCGCCCCCCACGCCCTGCGCCCCAGAGCAGCGGGGCTGGGGGGCTCGGGCCTGGCGCAGATCTGTGCCCGGCCCCTCCCGGCCGGGGAGGAGGAGGAAGGTTCTGGAGGATGGACACCTGGGGTGGGGCCGGCCGCGGAATGAATGAACGAGTGAGCGAGAGCGGGAAGGACAGGACCAGGCCGCGAGCGCTGTTTGCGCACCGGGGTGGTGGGGGCCGAGCTCCCGGGTGGTGGGGCCGAGCTCCCGGGGTGGTGGGGGCCGAGGCGGCCTGAGCGCTGAACCCCGACGCGGGACTGAAACTCTCAATGTCTTTCTTCTCTTCAGCAAAGGAGGGGCCTGGAGCCTCGAGCTGGAGACCCCCAGGGCAGGGCGCACCCCAGTCTCCGCGGGGAGGGCCCCTGGGGCCAGTGGGAGCGCAGGGCCTGGGCAAAAAGGTGGACCCTCGTCCCCTTACTACGTGGGCACCAATGTGGTTTCCTTTTCTGTGAAATATTTCCAACACTGAACCAGGGCGCGGGTGCCAAGAGCCAGCCGGGAATAAGTGTCACAATGAACGCCCCGTCGGTCTTCCAGCTCCCCACCTTCCAGCTCCCCACCGCTCTGAACATCCCGTCCCTGCTGCCCACCCCATGCTGTCAGGACCCAGAAGCAACCCTCACCTCCCTGCAGGGTATTATGTCAGTATTCTCCCTGATGCACCTCCCCCCAGACGAGACCCTCGGCCCACTGTTCTCATCCTATTACTACTTTGCAGCGTGCACGTGTGAGTGAGGCACAGTGAACATTCTGACGGTTTTGCACATTTCCGTGTGTCTGACTCTGTGTTGGTCTGGAACCCAGAAGGTGTGTCTTCTGTTGTCTTGCTCAATAGTCTGTCAGATTCCGCTAATCAAACTTACAACTTGAGTTTGCTCATTTTTTTTTTTAAAGATTTATTTTTATTTATTGATACAAGCACTGGGTACAGTCAGAAGCGCGGGAGGGTGAGAGAATTCACCAGAGCCAGAGCGGGGAGCAGAGCAGGCAGAAGGACCGAAGTACACTGCTGAGGGGAGCAGCGGGCGGCAGGAGAGGTCTGCGCGCCATGTGGGACCCTCCTCTGGTGGCCGGGGAGCAGCCGGGGATCGAACCGGCGCCGCAGAGGCCGCGGGCAGCTTCGCAACCCAGCGCTCAACCGCTGCGCCACCGGGGAGGCCCAGTTTGCTCGTTTTGACAGCCAAGTGCTATCCCAGGAGGTGAGTGGGCCTGATCGATTTGTGCATCTTTCCCACCACGGACATTCAAGTGGATCCGGTCTTTCATGAGTGAATATGCTTGCGCCTGCGTTGGTGTTTCTGGGGTGGAGCCCACTTGTCAGCCCCTCCAGCAGGAACACAACAGTTGTGTTGCATTGACATTAACCAGCACGTTTGCCCTTATGGCGGGTTATTTACTGCAGTTGCTAAACTGGTAATCACAGCAGGAAATGCCCCCCAGGGCAGCGCCATGCCTTCACCCCTGCCAGGACACTCCAGAAAGTCTTTCCTTTCAAATGCTGATATTCCGCATGTGCTTGCAACTTTACTACTACGGGGTTCATAAATGTGTAGTGCTGTTTCCAGCATAGTCCTGTAAATGTCAGTCCCTGAAATGAGGCCAATGGAAGTCGTTTCAGTTTGTTTATTGCACGGTTGGCCTCCACACAACAGACTGAAGTGGTAGAAAGTAAAAACAAACACAAAAAAGAGAGCCCTTTAGTCGCCCCCCTTAACACGGTGACAGCTTGCATTCTGTCAAGCAAACGAACACCCACAGAGCCCAGCTCACGGCGCTTTATCTTAAAGGGCCCGAAGTAAATGTTTTAGGCTTTGTGGTCCCAGAGGCAAAATCAACACTATTCGATAAGTACTTTTACAAAAGTTATTTAAAATATACATACCCCTTTATAAATGTAAAAGCCACTCTTGCTTCATGGGCCATTCAAAAACCAAACCAGAACAGGCAGCTGAGTGGGTTTCACCCATTCCAAAAATTAATTCCTTTCCTTGAAACTCAGTATTAAAAAGGACGTTACTTTTAACAAAGACAAAAATTGAAGTTAGCACAACAAAAGAGTAAAACTGAATGTGATGTAATAGCAAGGGGGAAAATCTTAGGAAGCTGTCTCACACCTCAGCTACTTAATGCAGTGACTCTGGGGAAAACAGTTCATCCTGTTTTGAAAAGAATGAATGTTAGAATTGCATAGGCTTTGACCAGAGAATTAGTCAAGAAATGAGGTTCAATAAAAAGGTGTATTCTTTTCCTGTTTAATGAATCATCTCTCTGTTCCAAGGTTACTGCTTGAAACACCAGCCCACGGTTATAAATTATTAGATTTGTTTTTCCTGAACTGAACCTGACCCACTTGTTTTATATGCTCTATTGAACTTGAACCAAAACTTGAAAAAGTAATTTCTAGATAGTTTCTTATACAAGGGAAATCAATGTGGTTTAAAATATTGTTGATAAGATTAGGCACACACTAAAAAAACGTTGGTGGCTGACCCAAAGCTGACAAAGGAGCTGTCAGTCTTCAAACTCATTTGGTCATCAGAGAGTTCTGGAAGAGGCCATGGGGTCAGGAAGGCGATTAGACATGGCTCTGGGTACGTCTGCTGCTGTGACCAGCATTGTCCTCAAGGCTCTCACCCACAAGTCTCTCACACACCCACCCACTCACACATGTCTCCTCCAGTCCTTCACACCCACACAATCCTTACACACATGTCCCTCTCACGAGGATGTGCACGTGCTACCCCATGTATCTTTACACATGTGTTTGCTTCCTTAGATCATCCCACACAGGGCCTCCCTGGTGGCAAAGGGGTTAAGTCTCAGCACCATGAAGCTATCAACAGACACTGCGGCCTGAGTTCGATACCTGGCCAGGGAACTGTCCCACATGGCACAGCAGACCTCTCCTGTCTCCCCGCTGCTCCCCTCAGCAGTGGATTTCAGTGGATCTGCCTGTTCTGCTCCCCACTCTGTCTCTGGGGAAATCCTCAACACCCACCCACCCCTCCATACCTCTGACCTACACCACAGCTCTTGCATGCATAAATAAATAAATCTTAAAAAAAGAAAGAGAAAGAAAGAAAGAAAGAAAGAAAGAAAGAAAGAAAGAAAGAAAGAAAGAAAGAAAGAAAGAAAGAAAGAAAGAAAGAAAGAAAGAAAGAAAGAAAGAAAGAAAGAAAGAAAGAAAGAAAGAAAGAAAGAAAGAAAGAAAGAAAGAAAGAAAGAAATGTGTCCCACACAGTTGTGCAGTCTGGAAGCCCAATCAAGAGTGGCAGGACTGGTTCTTACTGCAGGGCGCAGGGGGAAGGATCTGTTCCAGCCCCCAGGGAAGGTCCTGGCCCCTCACAGTCTCCTCCCTCCCATGTTTCTGTGCCTGTATTTCCTCTTCTTAGATGGAAATGAGTCATCAGTTTAGCTTGGTGACCTCTGTGGAGACCCTATCTCCAAATCAGATCACATTCTGGGCCTCTGGGCGCTGGGACTCCAATGCATGAATCTGGAGGGGTCAGAAACAGGTGAGAACAATATAATGTAGGATCCAGCTTGTTTCTGCATGTGATTTAGAACAGAGATACTGAACTCTACCTTAATTAACTGTACATCCTAGGCCCAGATGTGGAAGTTCCTCATCTGAAACCTTTGTTATAGAGCAGCCCCAATATTGAACGGGTTCCTGGCTGTGGGTCCTCACCCGCGCGCTTAAAAGGGACTTAAGAACACTCCACTACAGGCACACACAAAAGGTTAATAAAAGGTTTATTTACAAGGGAAAAGGAAATAAGGAAAATGGACAACTCAGGGAGAAAATAGGGAAATAAAGTCATTAATGCGTCCTACCCGATCCGCCGACCTGGAAACCCAAAGTCACTCTCCGAGCTGGCCAGACGCGGCGAGCTGGCGGGGAGCCAACATGGGGAACCCCCCAAAGCCCATGTGTCTGGCTTTATACCCACCTGGCGGCTTAACCCCACCCTCAGGTCCCAGCCACCTTCCCTTGGGTGGGAATGGGATGTGGAGTTCCCAGTGTCTTTGGCTTTGGCCTGGGGTAGGGTGGAGTCCACAAAGCCTGTATGGGATTAGCTTTAGGACAGCCTTTCCCCATAACACCTTCAATTCAAATCTGACTATTCCCAACTCTCCTCCACCCACCCGTGTTACCAGGAATATTAACCCATCAATTCAAAGGCCTCCTCAGGGGCCTTCCTGAGGTGAGCTGCTCCACCTGGTGGCGAGTTCAGGTGCTACACCTCGGCAGGTCGGCATTGAATCTAGGGAGCCGATGCTCTCAAGACTTTGGTTCCATTATAATGTCTTTTCATGCCAATGCAGATGAAGAAAATATGATTCCTGGCCTTAACCACTGTCTGTGGAGTTTGCACACTCACCCCATGTTTGTGTGTGCTCCAAATGTCCATGTTGGCGTGTGTGCGTGCGCGTGTGTTTCAGTAAGATCATCTCCCTTTTGTTTTTGCAGAAGGCATTGTCATTTATCATTTAATAATTTAAATGTAGCCCCCTAAGAAAGCAAATGACCTCGAGTTCGCAGATTGCCTTTCTTTTCCTGACACAATTCAAATGGATTTTTAGAATACAAACTCCTACATACAGAAGATGCAAAAGGACAATTCAAGTGATTTTTTTGGAATTATCACCAATGAAACTTTGCCGTGGTAAAATCTTTAACAAATTAGATTTGAACACTGCCAATTTGTACAAACTGAATTATTAAAAATACAGCAATCTGAGTTCAAGTTTTCCTGAGACGTTTTCTTATTGAATTTCCAAAACTTTGCAATGCTCACTCTAGTATTCTTTCTCCTAGATAAAGTCACTTTAAATCTATAAGATTGGAACATACAAAGAAACCAATTATCTAACAGCATAAAATACAAGCAGGAGAAAAAACAGAAGTCAAACTTGCAAATAATTTTATAACACCGAATCAAAGCAAAATCCATCATAAGGGATACGCAGAAGAGGTAAGACAAAATACCATCTCAGTAGTGTGCACTGTCACTATTTACTTTACACTTTACATTTCAAAGTCAGCATGGTCAAGATGATTTCCAAGTATTTATTTATAATGTAATGTCCCTACCGAAAGTGAAAAGTTTTGGTTTTTTAAAAAATTTATTTTATTTATTTATGCATACAAGAACTGGCCAGAGGTGCAGGGATGAGAGAATTCATCAGAGACAGAGTGGGGAGTAGAACAGGAGGATCGACTGAAATGCACTGCTGAGGGGAGCAGCGGGGAGACAGGAGAGGTCTGCTGTGCCATGTGGGTAGCTCCCTACCTGGAGATTGAACTCCTGCTGCAGTGGCTGCGGACAGCTTCATAGTGCTGAGACTTAAACCCTTCGCCACCAGGGAGGCCAGAGAGTGACAAGTTTACTGGGAAGCTCATCCCAACATTCATCCCAGGTTTGTGTGGGTTTTTTCTGGGTGCTCTGGTTTCCTGTCCTGTCATCAGGGGCTTCCTAGTCCAGGTTACAGGGCTCATCCAACACCTATGGGGAAGAGGCAGGGGTGCTGGGTTTATTTAGGGCTTCAGGGAAGGCTTCCTAAGGAATTTGCTGGAGGAAGGACCCACAGGCTGAGGTTCGAGCAAGGAATGGAACAGCGAGAAGAGGCAGCGTGGCGAAGCTTTGAGGAAGTGAGAGATGAATGACCAAGGTGACTGAGAACGCCATCCAGCCGAAGTCCCAGGCACAGAGGTGGGGGCTTCTGAGTGCCTGGGGGGACGCCGCCAGGCAGGCAAGTGACCAGTGAGCTGGGAAAATCCTAACATGGAGGACAACACTGACCCAATTCAAGCAGAGAGGGCTGAAATCCCATCTGTGCTTCGAGAGGTCTCTCTGGCAATGTAAAGTTAACAGTTACCCCCAAAAAGGTCGTTGTTGAATTGGACAGTGACCGTGCAGAGTTCCTGGGAGGTGAAGAGGCAAAGCCAGGGAAATGAGCGAGAAGGGTCCTAATGGCCGGGGAACAATGGCCAGAGGGCGGGAGCCGGGCAGTGGGATCAGGAGGTGGGAAGACCCAGCTCCTCTCTGGAGAGAGTTGACAAGCCTCCTGCCCTTTGTAGCGTCCTCATTGGGGTTCGCTGAAGCGTGCGGCAATAGCTCATCTTTCCCACAGCTCTTATGTGACAGGCTTTCATGGGGATTTGCCCGATGGGTGTATTTGACTGCCGGCTTGCTTTGTTTGTTTCCTTTCTGAAGCAGGAGGCGAATACTGTTGCTAACTAGAGACTGAATCCAGGAGCCAGGACCCAAGCCAGTTCCCTGGCCGGCATCTTCTCTGGAGTTCTCTGGAAAGCTCCTCGTTCTGAACAGCACCTGGTGCAGAGTGACTGCACCAACCTTTGTTCCCGTGAGTGGCCTTTGAGACTGGCTTGGAAACCGTGGTGAGGGTGTAAAGTTCGAGTAGCCACTGAAGACAGACGGTGCACCCGGGCCCTGAGGTCTGTTCTCTCTACAACAGAACTGCAGGGATGTTGACCCGCAGTTTACACACAGAGAAACTGAGGGCCCGAAGGACAAGTTGCTCACCAGCAAGGGTGGCTCGGGTTGCTGCAAGACTCTTCCAGACCAGGCTGGCCGCTCCTTCCCATGCCATCCGCCTGCCCAGCATCCTTCCATCTCTTCCACTGCCTCTCTGGCTCTGTGTTTGTTTGTTTTTTTAATTTATTTTTAAATTTAGTTTTATTTATTTATGCATGCAAGATCTGGGGTGCAGGTCAGAGGTGTGGGGGGTGAGAGGACTCACCAGAGACAGAGTGGGGAGCAGAACAGGTAGATCTACTGAAATACACTGCTGAGGGGAGCAGCGGGCAGACAGGAGAGGTCTGCTGCGCCATGTGGGTAGCTCCCTGGCTGGCCGGGGATCGAACGCGTGCTGCAGAGGCTGTGGTGTGGATTGCTTCATAGTGTGGTGCTTAACCCCTTGCACCCCCAGGAAGGCCCTGTTTTATTTTGTTTTGTTTTTAACACTACCAAATTCAGTTGTTCTTTTCTCCCTCTGGGCACCCTCAGCCTGTTGTACATGTTCCTCTCAAGGCCTTGAGCTTTCTGGTTACGTGTCTCCACGGGGCTGGGCTGCTGTATGGTAAGGGCCCCCTGGATTTCCTTCTCCCCTTGGCACTCCTCTACTGCCCATGCGCAAACAGTGTGGGTGATCGAGTCTCAGGGCAAAGTCACAGGATGGGGTGGGGACAGACGGGAGTTCATTGCCCCAGTTCCCCCGAGCTATGCTCATCCTCCATCTTCAGCCGGGTGTGCCTGCCACCCCCATCCTGACTCACACCCCACCTTCAGTCCTTTGACCCCACCGCGGGCTGCAGAAAATCTAGTCATCCTTCCAGAATCTTCCCAAGAATCAGCACACCAAATTAGTCAATCAGTTATGGAGTCAAATCCTGTCTCTACCACTGCTTTACCACTGGCTCATTTTTGTAATCTGGCTAATCTTCATTTTTTCTGATGTCTAAATTAGATGGAAAACACCTACCTCTGAGTCTTGCTATAGGATTTACATGGAGAAAATGGTCGTTTAATGCCAAACCTGTAGTAAATGCTGGCTAATGCCTTATTTTAAAAAAATAACCATTTCTGGGCCCCAGAGTTTGTCTGCCCAGCGACTATGGTTGGCAAAGAGCTCTTTTTAAAATACCCCTTTGGGTTAAGTCTCAGCACTATGAAGCTATCGGCAGCCTCTGCAGCATGAGTTTGATCCCCAGCCAGGGAGCTACCCACACGGCGTGGCAGACCTCTCCTGTCTCCCCGCTGCTCCCTCAGCAGCGTACTTCGGTCAGTCTGCCTGTTCTGCTCCCCGCTGTCTCTGGTGAGTCCTCTCACCCTCCCGCGCCTCTGACCTGCACCCCAGTTCTTGTATAAATAAATTTTAAAATAAATTTTTAAAAAAACTACGTTTTTTTTAAAAAAAATAGAGTCCTCAAATGGAGGAAGAGAGCGAGGCAGCGCACACCAGCCCGGGCGGCCAGCCGGCGGCGGGCAGCGTGCCCTGAGCTCCGGCCGGGCAGTGGCTGAGCCGCCGGGGCTCAGAGCGCGGACACCCCGCGGCCACTCGGCGCCCGCCCCGGTCCCGACCTTGGCGTTCCTGCGCCACCTTTTCCTTCTCGCCGCCGTCCGCTCCGTGGACTCCGGGCCGGCCTTTGCAGGGCGCCGCGGGCGGGGCGGGCGGGCGCAGTGCGCATGCGCAAGATGGCGGCGGCGGCGGCGGCGGCGGCGCTCTGAGCTCCGCGGCGCCGCGCTCGCCTCCCGCTCTCGCTGCGCGGGCCCCGGGGCTCGCGCGCGCGGCCGGCCCGGCAGGGGCGCGCGGGGGCGGCGGGCAGCGGGCTCGGTGTCGGCGCGGGCAGCATGAGTCAGCCGCCGGCGCGCAAGCTGGCCAGCCTGCTGGTGGACCGCGAGGAGACCGTGCGCCGCCGCTGCCGGGACCCCATCAACGTGGAGGGCCTGCTGGTGAGCGCGGGCGGGGGGCCCGGGGGCGGGGGGCGCGGGGGGGGGGCCCGGCGGCGGGGGCGGGCGGGGCGGGCGCCGTCCCCCCTCGCGCCGGCCCCGGGCCCCCAGCGCTCTCCGCGCGCCCGGGCTCCCCTCGGCCGCCTGCGGCTGGGCGCGCCCCCCGCGGCCATGCCAGCCCCGCGGCCTCCCGCGGACGCCCCACCCGCCCGCGGACGCCCCGGCGCGGTCGCTCCGTCTCGGGCGGCGGCAGGTTGGCGCCCCGCGGTCTCCCCCGGGGCCTCGCGGGGTCCCGGCTTTCCATTTACCCCCGTTTTTGCAACTCGGGGTTCCTCGCCGCTGCTGGAGACGGCGTCGAAGCCGGTGCCCAGTCCCCGCGGGGAACTCAGGGCGCAGGAATAGCCGCGAGCCGCGCCCCGGGTGACCCCGCGGGCGCGGCCAAGGGAGCTCCGCGTGGTGCGGCCCGAGGAGGCCGAGACCTCGGGGGACCCGGCGGGTCCGCGGGGAGAGAAGCCGCGTTGCCCGTCCAGGTTCCGGCTCCAAATGACGTCTTGAGCCCGCAGGTTGTGTCCTAAGCCCGGCCCCCCTGTGAGAACACCCCCCCCACTCCATGCGCCCCCGCCCGCTGGGCGCGCTCCGCCCCCTTCACGGGGACCTGGGGGGCGCCCCCAAGTGTTCAGCCCCCCCCCCTCAGTTCCCTGGCAGCGCGGGGTCTCCCCCAGGCCGCGGGCGCCGCAGCCCCTCCGCCCCTTCCCCGCCGCGGTTTGGACCCCGATGGACACTCGCTCCGGGAAACTGGCCGCTGAATCTTGCTTTGATTTTCCTGGCCTCTCCTCGAGCTGCTCCTCCTCTGGCCGTTCCCTGCATGTTGGTGCGTCGACCCTCTGCTCCCACATTCCTCACACGGGGTGTCCTTGACCTCTCCAGACAGGGCTGCCGTCCACACTGACGGGCCTGCGCTAGAGGGTATGAGAACCAGCAATGCTGTGTTTGTTACCAGAAGAGACACCCCCTTAAACACGACCCCTCTGGGGGTTTCTTGCCTGTCGTCATAACCCCCCAAGCTATAAGTTCAAATCCGTTTTCCAGCCCGGGACTGGCCATCGCTACTTAGATGTCAGCTCCTACCATATTGAATTATCTCCTCTGCCCGGCAGCAACAACCCTGCCGTCTGCCCGGGTCGTCGCCTGGGCTCGTCTTGCCTTCACCCTTTTCCAAACCCACCCCTGCTCCTCCCAGCCTGATCACCTCGGTCCTCACCAGTGCTGGCCACTGGGAACCGTCATCCGTTTTTCTGATCCGTTTTCCCAGCATCTGGTCTTGCCCCAGCCTTTCTGCTTTCTCCGTGTACTAACTGACCGTCGTGGCCATCTCGCAGCTTCTGAGCACTCATTGAGCCTAAGGCTTTATCATGGTTCCCTCGTGCCCTCGGGGTAGGGTAGAAACTTCAAGGTATAATCAGGCCCTGGTTTTGCCTCTCCTGAACTGCTTCCAGTTGCGAAATTTTCTGTATTCTTTTGTATCCCTAAATATCCATATTCCCTTTCCCCAAAAACTTTTTTTTTTTAAACACTTTTCTGGTTAACCTCCTTCAGGTCTAGATCTATATAGATCAGTTGTCAGAGGCCTCCGTCCCCTCAAGACTGGTCGGGCGTTCCTTCTGTGAGCCCCCTCCCTTGCTTCCCTGACCCTGCTGTGCAGAGGTGACCCAAGTCGGCGAGTAGCTAGAGAAACTCTCCCGGGCTTGAGCTTCAGGCGGAAATTGTCCAGGTGACAAAAGCTGTAGCCGAAAAGCTGTAGCCGAAAACAAATCAAGGCTGTACCTCCTTCAGTGGTGCGAGGCTCTGCGCTCCCCCAGGGGGGTCCGTTCCAGGCCTTTGCGCCTTGTCACCATCTCCATGTCACTCTCCATTCTAGCTTAACAAATACTGACCAAGTGCTCAAGATATGCCAGGCACGGTTCGACTTCAGAACCGAAAACAACAGCGGCCTCCTCTGTTTGCGGTCGGTGTCCAGACGGTCTCACTTCCCTTCACGGGAGCTGCCGTGGAGTGGCGAGGCGCCGTGTTCAGAGCGAGGTCGGCATCTCCCCACATCTAGGAGTGCGTAGCCCCTGAGCCCCATCTTAAGCCAGAAACCACTTTGACTCTAAAGGGGAGGAACGTGCCACTGCTGTGAGCACTTCGGGAATCTCTGGAATTGCAGGCTGGGGACCGTGGACTCCGGCGTCTCCAGAGCATGACAGTGTCGTGTCTTCATAGTTTGCAGTCGGGAGATGAGTCAGGCTGTTGGGCTGTGTTTTCCCGCAGGCTGATTTCAGTCACTGGACAGCGGTGCCTGCTGTGTCTGGCCTTGCCCTGCGCTTCTGGGTTACGATCGGGAGCCCCTCCAAGCCCCGGTCTGCGTCACAGTCGTTCTGACATCACGGTCTCTACAGTAGTGTGACCCTGGCTCCTGTAGTACCCCAGCAGATGGGGTAGAAATTCAGATACAGCAACTTAAGCCCTCCAGCTCTCCATGACTGGGGCTTGAGCACATTCCGAACTCTTGCTGCAGGGACTCTGGCCTCGCGCAGTGTTAGCAGAAGGGGTGAAAGTGAAAATAGCCTTGCCAGTTGCTTGGCTCCTCAGCCCTTGATGCTGATGGGCCTGCCCTTCAGCCTCCGCTGTTGGCGCCCTGTTTGCAGGTGGCTGTGGCTAGAGCTATGCGAGCGAGCCTCGCCAGGCACACCCAGGCCTCCCCCCGCCCCCACCAGCCTCCAGGACTGGCTCCCCACACCCCACACCGCTTTGTTGTGCTTTGCAGATAGTACACTTTTTTGCAAGTCTGTCAGCACCACTTTCCGAAGCTCAGCTGATGGTTGGCATATTTTAGAGAATATTTTAAAATTGAGGTGTGTCCACTGGGTTTTTTAAAGACATGCTTACAGCACACTTAACAGACTCCAGCACAGTGTGAACGTCGCCTCTGTGCTCTCGAAGCCAGGCGGCGCCTTGCTTGTCACGTGCGCGCGTCATCGCGGTGGTCTGGAGCCAGACCCCGAGTGTCTCTGAGCCGGGCCTGAGGTGGGAAAAGAAGATTGTTACCCAGTAAAGTGCCGGCCATGTGACTTGTTGTTTATACATCACTAAGTTAAATATCTTCTTTTTTCTAGCCATCAAAAATAAGGATTAATTTAGAAGATAACGTGCAGTATGTTTCCATGAGAAGTAAGTTGATTACTGAGTAGGTCCCAGAATTTGCTTCATGGGATTTCAAATATTTGTCTTAAATGCACGTGAATTGATAGAATCTGCAACCTGGGTGTCTGCTTTAGCAGTGTACAGAAACATTTAAAACCACCCTCTTCAGCGATCCTTTATTTTCAATGTTATCTAAAAGAAACAAAGATGCATGCAAAAATTTATCTGTGGGAGATTCACTGAAGACTTGTGCAAAAGAGTAAAACTGGAGACAATCTGATTTTCCAGTATGGCATCTGCCTAACAGATACTCCATATGTAATTAAATACCATTCATTAAGAGTAATGTTGAAATACATTTAACAAGTCAGGGTGTTTCCAATATTGAGTTAAAAATAGCAGGTCTCTAAAATAATGGCATGTTCCAGCACGTTCCTGTTTTTGTTTTAAGAAGCTACACATGTTGATTTGTGTATGTGTGACGGAAGGGGGGCCAGAGAGTGTTTGTGGGAAATCAAAATCCTCTTCCTAGGGGCATGGGTGAGGGAATTGAGACTTTTCCCCCTTCGTTTATATACCTGTTAATGCCGGGGAGTGGATGTTTTAAAACATACCTTTCCCTCAAGCTGTATCATCATTGTCCTAAAGAAAGCTAGTTTGAGCTCTTCCAAAAGCTTCCTGAGCAGAGTTGCACTGTGACACGTGTAGAGATGTTTCAGACGTTAAAAGGAAAGCCAGGTCTTTGCCTTTGCTTTCTAAATAATCTCTTAACTTGAAGACCAAATGAGAAAATTAATTTTAAAAGATGACTTCCAGTTCTGCTCGTGCATGGCGGCACGAATGCAGACTGAGCACCCAGCCTGGTAAGCTGCACTACGTCTGAGAATTCACGAGCTCTGTGGAAACGGGCTGCCTATGTCACATAATGCTGTATTTAAACCTAAGACCTTTTGTTTTTAAACCTGGGACAGGCTAATTTTTATCCAATTTGAGAAATGTATTTCACAAAAATCAGCTGTGATTTGGTCTCATTGTAGGATTTTAGTGTCTTTTGACTAAACAAGAAGCAGTAAATGTTTTCATGGGTTGAGAAGAAATACCTAACGTTTTATGATTGTTCTGTTTCCCAGATGCTCTAAAAGTGAGGAGACCTCGCTTTGATGTATCGCTGGTTTACTTAACACGAAAGTTTATGGATCTGGTCAGATCTGCTCCTGGGGGGATCCTCGACTTAAACAAGGTGGCGACGAAGCTGGGCGTGCGCAAGCGCAGGGTGTACGACATCACCAACGTCCTGGACGGGATCGACCTGGTGGAGAAGAAGTCCAAGAACCACATCAGATGGATGTGAGTGGGTGTCGGGCTTGTCGTGACTGTGCTTTTCCTCTGCGTTAGTGGCAGCGCCATGCTTGGAACGAGCTAGATGCCACCAGTGCCTTGACGGTAAAAAACAAAGACGTGACTTGCTGTTAGAAAAGGATTTATAAAAATTTTTTGTGTTTTCCCGAAAGATACATCACCCCTTGGGACTGAGTGGGAGCCATAGACGCTGTCATTCTGACATTGTGGACAGCTAAATGGAATAATTATCAGTATTAAAATGTTTCGTTTTTAAAGATTCTAAGGAGGGTATATTTGATTATATAGATTATATAGGTGTTCTTAAAGGAGTTCCCTCTGTTCCAATTGGGTATCGTTAGCAGGGGTTGAGGCGTCAGTTAAGGTTGTCATACAGTGGGTCTGTGCACAGCAGGGCAGTGTGGCTGTCGTTGGGGAGACTTCGTGGCCTGACTCGTGTTGTGCTGTGATCCGGTGGCTACTGATGCTGACCTTTTGCTTTTTCTTTGAAAGAGGGTCTGATCTGAACAACTTTGATGCAGTACCTCAGCAGAAGAAGCTGCAGCAAGAACTTTCCGACTTATCTGCCATGGAAGATGCTCTGGATGAGTTAATTAAGGATTGTGCTCAGCAGTTGTTTGAGTTAACAGATGACAAAGAAAACGAAAGATATCCTTTAACTGTACCTTTTTTTATAAATGTCTCTTATCAAAGCAGGCTGCTTGGGTCCGCATGGGCTCAGGATGTGAGCGGGGAAGTCCCTGGATGAGTGAACTTGGCGAGTATGATAAAAAACTGCTGCTGATTGACTTACTCTTTTAGATTCTACTTTTTATAGATTTCTTTCCACCCTGCATTTTAGGGGATTCTCACCAAAATCATAGGTGCTCTCCCACAATGAGCCGGAAAGGGAGTGCGGGGGATTTAGGTGCCTTCTTGGGTCGTGCTGGGTCAGGGATTCAGACCTGAGTAATGCTTTTCTCTGGGAAACGTCGTGACCATGCAGTACAGTTTAAAGGAATTCTTTATGTGGATTATAAATTTTGGAGCACACTTTATGAAATCGTAAGAAGTGTTTGTGATACAATGCATGTGAAATAACTGTTTTCCTGACTTGACTATGTGTGTGATAAGAGATAAGTTACTTGGCCATGAAGTGTCCTTGACGGAGCCTCACGCTAGCGTACGTGACGTATCAGGACATCCACAGCATCCAGGCGTTCCACGAGCAGATCGTCCTTGCAGTGAAAGCTCCAGAAGAAACCAGACTGGACGTCCCCGCTCCCAGAGAGGTAGGTGTCTGCGTTCACGTGAGTTCAAGAGGGAGGGGCCGCTGCCCGGCTCTGCTTCCTGCAGGTGCCACCACTCTGTAGCTGGTGGACACCGTCCGCCCAACGCTTCACGCTTGGTGGCGGTCACGGCCACTCCCGCACAGAGGAGGAACCGGCACAGAGTATTCACTTTCTCCCTGTTACCACAGTCCGTGCCGGTGGTCAGGGGCAGCTCGCTCTTCTTCTAGTCCCTCACATCTTGAGTTCCTGGTGATGTTTCTGTGTTGCGTGGATGCCGGAAGGGCCCGTGCAGTCAGCCAGCACAGCTCCTTCTCACGGCTCCGAAGGTCTCTGGAGAGCCGAGCGTTCAGATGACAGGGGATTTTAGATTCCTTTGTCATCAAAACACTGATATTTGACTCTGATGTACCAATTCCTCTAGGGGCTGACTCCTTGAGTAGAGGAAGCTGAGCCTGAGTTACCCACGTGCGCACGTATTTCGGAAACCATAGCTGAGCAGGCAAATAGCTGTTTTTGAACTGCGTGAATTGGCCAGTGGCTGACCGTGACTAAAGCTAGGAATGGTTTTCTCCACTCCATGGTAGAGGGAAGCTGTCTGGATTTAAGTTTTTCAGAAATATCACCCGAGGCTTTTGCAGCTGTAGTAAGCGCAGACAGTGCAGGGCCGGCGGCTCACTCCCTGGTCTCGTGTCCAGGACTCCATCACGGTGCACATTCGGAGCACCAAGGGGCCCATTGACGTGTACCTGTGCGAGGTGGAGCCGGGCCAAGCGAGTGGGAAGACAGCGGCCAGCGCGGGGACCTCTGCGTCCAGGAGCAGGTGTCCGGGACCCCCGGATAAAGGTAAACGTGCCGGTTTTGTGATCAGGAACACTTAAGATGTTAATGACTTAAAACATAAGCGCATGTTTTCTTTATAAGCGTGTAAGACCTGATAGGTATTTTTAATTTTCCTAGCTATAAAAACTTGAGTTAAACATGTTTATGGTAATTTTTACTGTCGTGTAGAATATTCTCACAAGTCCATGTTAAATTCCGTAGAGGTCAGCGGGAGCTGAGAACTGCCGTGGGTCCCGCAGTGGCCCCAGTGGTGCTGCTGTCGGGACGAGGGGTTCCCCGACGGCGCCTGGGATCGTGGGTGCGTTCGGTTTATGCTTGTGGTGACTTATGAAAACACTAGCTTCGTGCCATTAAAATAACGTGGTCCTTAGCCAAGGATTTGTAATTTTTTTTAAGCACTTGAATTGTTACCCATCTGCCTTTCACAACTCCACTTAGGAGACTCTTCTGGTATTTTTCAGAGGAAGACCCTCCACAGCAAAGTGAAGAACTGCTTGAAGTGAGCGACTGAAAGCCTTTGAGAGTTGGGACGTTGAGTTTTAGAAAGTCCCATGCGGGTGCGTTGCGCCTCAGATCTAAGCCTCGGTGCAGCCCGTCACCTGTGGAGTTCTCGCGTTCTCAGTTAGTGGCCGCGTTACGGCCTGTAGTGACATGGGTGGCTCGCCGCTAGATTCCCAGTAGTTACGGTTTCCGCATTAAAAAGCGAACTTTTTGTGACTTCACTGCTTGTTGTCAGTGAGATGCTCGCCTGCTGAAGGACTGCACCCTGAGAGCATCGTCAACAGTGCAGGCCTGAGTGGACGGGCTTCGTGGCTGCTGCCCCGTCCTCCGAGGATCACCCGGAGCTGTCACAGTAGAAGTTGCCTTACACGCTTCACGCCTGCTGCGTGTGCCGTGCATGCGGCAGGTGTGCATGAGCCTCGTGCGAGGTCTGTATCCGTGTGACATCCAGGTTCCTCACGCAGTTTGTCTGAGTGAACCTTCGCCCTGTACAGCCAAGATGATGTATATAGGGAGAGTGACAGACGAATCCTCTAATTTCTGTGGTGTCTGTGACTTACTAGAATCTTCTGCGTAGGGTTAGAGCAGCGTTTCTCCCCGACTCCTCCATGTCGCGTGTCCTGGATGTGCTGCGCATTCGTGTCTGGGTTGGTTGCGGTGTCTCAGGCCCCTCTGCTGACCCGCACTCCCACCCCTGTGCTTACGCGTCCGAGCAGGCAGGCCCTGCCCGGGACCGAGAGGCAGATGCAGACACGCCGCCACCTCGCAGCTTCGTGCCTCGCAGGACACGAACTCTGTTGTGGTGAAAGCGATCTTAACGTTTATGCAGCAGATTTGGATGCAGCCCCCCTCTTCTGTCAGAGGGGTCACCAGTGACGCGTTTATTGTCCCCTGCCCTCTCCGGCTCTAGTCCCATGTTTCCGAGTTCCCAGCTATTTCTACCTCATTTTGTGAGTCATTTACCACTCTGTGCCTCAGTTTACTCAGTAGTTTACCATTAGACTGTGAGCTCCTTGAGGGAATTTGTCTTAATCATTGTTATGCCCAGCGCCTTGCACCATGCCTGGCACATTAAAAAGTGCTTAATAAATGTTTGAACAAATCCGCTCGTGCGTGCGTGAGTTGCAGTTCGACTGGCTGAAGTCCTCGGCCGGCCGGCTGTGCAGGGTTCGCGTCCGCATCACATTCTCGTTGCCAGCGCCTCGTGCTTTCCAAGAAAGATTTCAAGCAACTTGAAGTTAAGACTGTGTATAAAAAGATTTAAAATAGGAGTCAAGCCATAATTTGGGAAACATTTCTTATTCGAATACTGCTGAGCCTGGTGCTCTTCCTGGTCTCGCCCCCCAGAACCCCGGCCTCCCCGCCTGCGCCCCTCTTCTGTGGGAACCGGGCGCTGGTGACATGCTCTCTGCATGGGCAGCGCCCAGGGCAGGGGGGCACAAGCACGTGCCACGGGGCGCACGCAGGGCTGGGCGGCAGCTGGGGCTGGGCGGCCTGGGGCCTGGTCCTCCGTGGACAGCTGAGCTGTGGGCAGGAGGTTTGCAGGTGACTTTCTAAGAGCAGGAGGAGCCCGTCGTGCGGGGGGGAGCAGGAGAGGCCTGTGGACACCTGCAGTTAAGGGGAAACGGAGGGAGTAGTGGGGGCTGGGAGGTGATGAAGGGAGGTGGGGTCCTAAAATTCAGCAAAGGACGCGCTGCCTGCGGTGACGGGGTCCGAGGTGACGGGCCACGCCCAGCCCGGAGGGCGAGAGGAGGTCTTGCGGTGCTTCACAGAAGTCCATGTTCCCATCCTAACCACACGCCTCGGGGTCCCCGCAAACGCTGAGGGCCGCGTGGCCAGAGGCAATTCCCAGCCGCCTGAACGCGTTGCCGGCCCAGACTCCCACGCGGGCTCATGCCCTAGACCCCGCGAGCCAACCTGGCGCCGCCTTGGCACTTACCTTGCAGCCCTCAGCCTGCCCAGACAGTCTCCCTGCTCCCCTCCTGGCCGTCACTTTCCCACGGTTCTGAACACGGGCAGGCGGCCTCGGGCCCGCTGGCCCTGCCGTCCGTGCTCTCGGGACGGCCTTCCCGAGGACGGGCGAGGGCTGAGGAAGGCGGAGAAAAGAGCTGGAGGGAGGCGTTTCAGAGCCATGCCGGCCTCCCCTCGGGGCTTGGGCTGGGGGGACGCTCCGTCTCTGCTGCCTCCCGTCACCTGCCCAGGGGCGGGGGGTGTTCTCTGAGGGTGTTTGGGAAAGAACTGGCCACTACGGGCTCTGCTACGTGGCGTTTCTTGACTCTGGAGCCCGTGTTCCCGCTGCGGAAATACGCGATTGACTTGCCCGAGGAGGAGCCCCGTAAGGGCTCGTTTGAGTGGTTCTCAGCAGTGGGCAATTAATTCCGTTCCTCGGGGCAGCATCTGCCGAGATGACGGGATGTGGAGAGGGTCTCACGCTGCTGGCCATGGTGGCAGGGACTGGGTGCCACTGAGCACCGTGCGGCGCGGCGCCCCGCAGCGAATCACCCTCCAAATGTCAGCCGTGTTGATGCTGAGAAACTGGAGTTACGCCAGGTCCAGAGGCAAGGGTGCTCCCCGCCCCTCCGTCCAGTCTAAAGCTGTGACTCCTCTTAGCTTTGCCAGTAGAGAGCGCTGGGTCTCGGGCACGGACATCTGTGTCTGTCAGCTCACTGGGCTTGGAAGGGGCAGAAGGACGTCGCTGCCGGGGAAAGAGCCGTCACAGACTTTGCAGTCAGCACCTTACTAGTAAGGATCCAATTCAGCTGCAAATCACAGAAAAAACACCCTAAGTATCAGTGACTTTAAAGAAATACCTGTTTACTTTTCACACCTGGAAGTCTCACACCTGGGCAGTCCGAGCTGCTGGGCCTGTCGGCCGCATCAGGGACCAAGGGTCCTTCCAGAAGGCGTCAAGCTCAGCTTCTGTCCCCAGAGTCACGTCCAGGTCCAGAGAGCCCTGGAACCCAGCCACGCTGGTCAGCAGGGAGCATGATGGGGGAGGTAGGTGCACTTCCCCTTAGGACACACCCCACAAGCTGCGCACCTCATTTTAATTCACAATGACTGGCTGCAACTGGGCCACTTAGGAAGACCTTTGCGGGGAGGGCAGCGCGTGCAGCCGACGGCCTAGTGTTCTGCTGCTGTTGAGGAAGGAAAGAACGTGGTCAAGTGGACGTCGCTGGGCCTCACCCAGAGCTGGCTCTCCTGCCCTGTTGGGCACAGGGCGCCTGGACCTCCCAGTGGCAAGTCCAGGGAGGTCACTTGACAGTCCCGGTGAGGGCCATGCGCCGTCCTCCAGCAGCTCTTTCCTGCAGCAGGTGGCGGGATTTCCTGCCCTGGGGTGATGTTGCTACAAGACGCTGGAACCTCCATCAGCCTGGGTGCCCCGGGAGACCGGGGAATAGGGCCTGGCCGGGGAATAGGGCCTGGCCGTCCGCGGAGCATGTAATGTGTCACATCCCTGGGGTTTCCCTGGAGTTAACTTGTATCCACAGCGTAACAGCCCACCCTAGCAGGCGTGTTTGGGGACAGCTGGCTTTCTCCACCACAGGTCATGAGTGAGAGAAAAGTGCAGCCCAAACAGCCTCACACCGAGCCCGTATCAGCTTTGCTGGCCTCTCCAGACCATGGTCAACACAACCCCGACAGCCATCAGCGAATCCCCCGCCGGCTGCGGGTGGGGGGAGCCCAGCAAGCTTGCGCGACGCGCGCCCCCTAGTGGAGGACTGAGTCGCTCCTCTCTCTTCACTTGCTTCGGCTGAGCAGATGCCTCCAGAGAAGGGCCCGGACCCCGGGCCTGCGGATGCAGTGAAGTCACATTAATGCCCACGCAGTAAGCTCTAAATGCAGTGACAGTCACAGCTGTTCACTTAGGACACGGACGCGATGCCTGCCTGTGACCCTTCCTTCCCCTTCGTAGTGCCCGGTGTGCGGGGAACGGCATTGTGTGGACCCCCCAGGGCAGCACCCCCATGCATGGCCTCGGGCCCGTGAGCAGTTAGTAGTAAAACCTGCTTCAGTCAGACATAGGGTGCTCTGGCAGCAAGGATGATGGCGTCGAGGCTCAGTGAGCACGGGGCATTACCGCAGAGGTGGGTCCCCCCAGGAGGTGGGTTCCTATAAGGAGCCTGTAGCAGCATAAAGGGGGCCATCATGGGAGCAGAGATTCATCGTCAGGCAGCAGCCACCACCCTGAGGAAAAATGGGGCGGTCCCCACATCTCAGAAGGTGACGCCACACTTGTGCTTAGGTGAAGAGACCGGCCCAGCGCCTGGTGCTCAGGCTGGGAGTCTGCCCATGCCAGCCTGGCCTCAGCTCTGCCAGTGTGTGTCTGTGCTGGTGGCTGAACTCTCCGATGAGACTGATAAATGGACCTTGGGCTTGGGGCCGTGGGAGTGGACGGGGAAGGAAGGCCGCCTGGTTCCAGCCGAGCATTTCTCAGTCAGGCTGATAAGTGGACTTAGGGGCCTGGGCGCCCTGTTCCTAGCTGACTGCCTGTGTCCATTTCCTAACCTCCTCCGTTACCAGCACCCAGGCAGCCGGGAGGCAGGCGGGCCGTGTGGCTGACGCAGTTTGCAGAACACCCAGCACGAGGGCAGAGGACAGAGGGGCAGGCTGGGACCTGACACCGTGAGCACCGGGCATGCACTTCACCCGATGGCCCCATGGAGCGCAGACCCAGCTCTGCCCCCCAACATTGCCACATTGGATACGTCACCCTGTTTTCTCAAGTCACTACCTGAGTCCAAGACGCCTCTACACCAGTTGTTGCCAGGGACACGAGTTGTGTCTTAGAGACTGTGTGTGTCTCCAAATGAAATATTAATTTAGAAATGCTATACATAACTTACTCTTTTATTTGTAGTAAAAAATAGTATTTGGCCCAAAAGTAGATGACTGGATCAAGATGTGGTACATATACACCATGGGATATTACTCAGCATTCAAAAAAGATAAACTCATGCAATTTGCAGCAACATGGATGGCGCTGGAAGGGATCATGCTCAGCGAAATAAGCCAAAAAGAAAAATCCCGGATGGTCTCACTCATAGCAGGAATCTAGAAAACTTAAATAAGGGACCAGGAAAGAGACTAATCAATACAAAGTAAAAATCAAAATCAACAAGCAACTATAAACCAGAGACACACTACGCGGGGGGGGGGGGGCAGGGAGAGGAAGGACTAGAGTCAAAATAAGGGGGGGTGCAAATGTATGGGGAATATAACCAAAATGAAAATTGTGCAAAGATGTGCGAATTATATAAAATAAAATATGCATTGTGCAAAGATGAAAAATGATGTAAGAATTATATAAAATAAAATATTTTTTAAAAAATAGTATTTCGGACTCCCTCCAAAGGCATAAAGGTAAGTGCTCCATACACTGAGGTTTGCTTTCAGGCTGCTGCGGTCCTCCCGCCTTCAGCATCTTCCTGCTCCCCACACCTCAGGTCGACCTGTGGGCTGTTGTCGCCCCGCATCGCGGGGACGAGGACGAGACCCGGCTGCAGTGACTGGGCTCCCCGCCCCCCCCGCCCGGCCCCCCCGCCCCGGCCCCGGTTACCTGCACCCTCCCGTGTCTGTGCTGTGAGGGTGGGGCATGCTCACTTTCCCCCACCGCTCCAGTGGGTGGGGGTGACCCGCACAGTCTGGTGAGACAGAACCGGGCAGTGGAGTCACAGAGGCGGCCCCTGCCGCTGCTCACGCTGCCCACGCAGCCCCCCCTCCATGCTGGGAGTGTCCCCACACGGATCCCGAAGCTCATGCTGGCGCCCCTGTGGCCGGGGCTACGTCAGAGTCAGTGGTGAAGCAGGGGCGGTGTAGGCGGGAGGAGGCCCCCACACTGCTGAGGAGGTGCTTTGCATATTTCTCTAGAATACATTTGGGGTGTCCCCAAGGCTCCTGTCACAAGGGAAAATCAACAAACATGAGCAAAACTGCCGGGGAAATATTTTCAGATTTAGGCAAAGTTGTCTGGGGCTTGTTTTTCTTAGTCTATTGTTACCCACAATCGATTTATTTATAAAGAGAGAAATTCCATTTGAATCCCCAGATGTAAGTTTTTCTCCTCTTTTTGTACTGCTTCCCCCAGGCAGGGGCTGTGTCCTCTTTCCCGTGCACCACAGCCTCTTTCCGCCGCGGGGTGGCTGGGGCGTCTGGAGCCGTCCCTGATGCTATTCTTGACCTTAGTGGGGTTGCCTCGATACTGGGGGTGGGAAGAGGAACATCCTGTGAAGTCACAGACAGCTCAGGTGGTCTTTGCCTTATGCAAAACAGGCCTAAGCTACAGAAAGAAAAAAAAAACAAAACCCTCAGGTCTAACAGCCACGCCCGCTGAGGTGAGTTGACTTCAAACTTACTACATTTCAACTTCAGGCGTGCAGGAGTTACGTGGTTTGTAAAAGACTGAATGTGAACATCGCTGGGAATTACATGACACATTAAGTAATAACTTCATGTCCAAAAGATTAAGTGACAGCAGGGGTCTCGAAAATAGGGAACATTTCAGAGTCTTTTCTGCAGACCAGGCTTGGGTGTAGGCGCTTGAAAGACAAAAGTAAACATGGCACATTCCCTGCCTCTAACTGGAGCCCAAGAGGAGACCCCCAGCGAAGGCCCACACCTGCATCAAGTGCCCACCTGAGGCAGGTGCAATGGTAAATGAGAGAGAAGGCAGGGACATGTACCCAGGGCAGGATGTGGGGGTACCCAAGGTCCCCAGGCAGAGCAAGGGGAAGAACATTCCAGACGAAGAAAGACATGGGTAAAGGCGAAAGCAGTCACATGAGGGACTCTGCAGTAGAAGCAGCAGCTTTCAAGTTCTCCTCTGCAACCTGCAGTGAGGAAAGCATTTTAAAGATTGTCCAGTGCCCACAAATAATTCCCAAAGTGACATCACTGCCCTGCAGCACACTCTGCTCATCATTCCATTCCATTCCATTCCAAAACAAAAACAAGAACCTAATCAGCCACAAGCTGCCCTTTGAAAAACACCCATGAAGGAGCTTCCAGAATCTTCCGATTCCTGTAAGACATGGGTGGTTGTTAACAGGCAGTGGGAGAGTCAGATTTGTATTTAGGAAGATGGCTGCAGAGGACTCTAGGGAAAGAGTGTTGTGTTTCAAGTTGAGAAGTTTGGAGTCTGTTCACTTGTTCCTTCATTTTTTCAGCAGACGTGCGGACGTGTGGACGTGCTGGAGGCGCACAGCTAAACCAGGAGGTGCCACGCTCATGAGGTCATGGGCAACGGAGCTTGACAGCCACCTGGCACCTGGCACAGCCTGTAAGTCTTTACTGAGCCTCTCTGAGTTCAGGGTGATCCCCCACGAAAGTCTTCAGCACGAGAGGGGAACTGGGAAACTGGCTTGAGGTAAGCACTTACAAAATAGCAGTTTTCTCGCTCCTTAGTACAGAGCGAGTATGAAGAGAGAAGTAACTAGGAGCCAGGAAACAAGATGAATTTTTTTTGAAGATTTATATTTTTTTTATGCATACAAGAACTGGGGTGCAAGCCCGAGGGGTGGGGGGATAACAGGAGTCACCAGAGACAGAGTGGGGAGCAGAACAGGTGGATCCACTGAAACACACTGCTGAGGGGAGCAGCGGGGAGACAGGAGAGGTCTGCTGCGCCATGTGGGTCAGCTCCCTGGCTGGGGCTCGAACTCATGCAGCAGTGGTTGGTGACAGCTTGATAGCGCTGAGACTTAAACCCCTGCACCACGAGGGAGGCCCAGAAACAAGATGATTTTTATTTTCTGGTTCATTTTTAGAAAATGTGTAGATTATATTGTAATTACTGACGAGGACATTTTACCTTAAAAGCCTTGATTAAGTGTGGAAAAGTGGTTTGCAGTGGCTTTGGAACACAGATGTGGCCTGTTTTAGTTTGTGTTCCTTCTTTGGTTTGAGGTTGGATAAGAACCAACAAGGAAATCACATGCATGGGGTTGTTAGGTGAGGCTCTCCCAGTTCAAAACTTTCATCAGTTCAGCCTAGGGTCTCCTGATCTGGGGCCCTCAAGGTCCCTCAAGGACCCCGGAGGGACTGCGTGCTCGCACAGGTGAGAACATCAGGCCACCGCATCCGGCCCTCTGTGAGCCGAGCATGTTGTGAAATCTCCAGCTGAAGCCAAGTGAGTTCCAATTCCCATGGAGATAGATGGTGATTCACGAGTTTTATATCCCCCTAAGAAAGTGAGAAGCGCTCACACATTTGCTGTGACTTTCCCGATGTACACATGCTGTGGCCCTGCAGCCGTCAGTGTCAGCGAGCCCAGGGAGGTGTCCTTGTCTGCAGGCCAGCTCCGCCGAGCCCACTTTACACACCACACCAAGAGGTGGACGGCTGGAGCCCGGGGGTGGCTAATTAGCATTCCCTGCTGTGGCTGCCCGTCCCCAGGGCCCAGTCGTCTCACTCTGCAGCGAAGCCTCCTGTGGCTGTTCTCGTCATCCTGCCAGGGAGAGGCGGCAGCTAAGCTGTGTGGAGGCTTCTGAACAGCCCCAGGCAGTCGCGGGAGAGCTGGAGCAGGAAGGCTGGCAGGGCAGGGGTGGGGGGGAGGGGGCTGCAGCGATCCTCGGGTGCTGGAGGACCTGACGCACCTCCCAGTGTGACATCTTCAGCGGACGGCTGTGGACATCTCTGTGGGGCTGGGAGAGAACCACTCGGAGCAGCCTCACCACGTCCCCGGGAAGGTCAGGGGAGGCTGGTGTTCCCCGTGTGTGGGGATGCCCATCTGTGCAACGACAGCTGGGTTAAGGCGTCGTGCGCCATCTCACCGCGTCGCTCTGCTGAAGATGCAGGGACGCGGCAGATGAGCACGCTCGCAGGTGGGTCAGGCCCGGCGCCCGGCCCAAAGCCGGCTGGCATCCCGCTGCTCCACTGCCTCTTCAGCTCCAGCAGAGTCGTCTGAGAAGGACACAGAGGGTGTCTTCCCCCAAACAGTCTGGAGACTGAGACAGAAACCATGGGAAGGAGAAGTCCGATTTTGTGTGAAGAAAATGATGGAAGTAGATCTCTCGCCGGGAGCAGATGGTGCAACGTTTGGGCTCAGCATGATCCTCAGAAGGAAACTGGCTGTTTCTTAATAATGTAAGAGGAAGTCTTCAAGTTCTAAGCTCTAACGACCAGTAAATACACATCTGACACCAGGCCCATGAAGACTCATCCTAGTTATCACGCTCAGTCCGCTGTAGGCTAATCATAACTTCCTACCTACGTGGGCGCGAACGCCATCAGAGTTATCTTGAGTTGGCAACCCCTGTATCAGAAAGGGAATATACACTTGGCCGGCCTAACGTCTCCATAAATCACAGTGAATCTGAGCAGACCCGGGAGAATCCATACATTGAATTGATTTTCCGTTCTGTGAAATAGTTTTCCATGGGCTATGGCTTAACCTCCGGTTGGCATGTCAGACTTAAATATGGAAAGGGGGCTGAGGTTAAAAGCCTTTTAAAGTCTGTTTCCATTTAACCTTTGGTGACTTGTTAATCACAGACTCTCATCGATGAGAAAAGATCACGACACTGACTTGCTCTTCATCATAAGGCGATATATCCCATAGAACCCGTCAGCTTGGGCCTCCCCAGTGGCGCAGCAGTTGAGCGCTGGGTTGCGAAGCTGCCCGCAGCCTCTGCAGCGCCTGTTCGATCCCCAGCTGCTCCCCGGCCACCGGAGGAGGGTCCCACATGGCGCGCAGACCTCTCCTGCCGCCCGCTGCTCCCCTCAGCAGTGTCCTTCGGTCCTTCTGCCTGCTCTGCTCCCCGCTCTGGCTCTGGTGAATTCTCTCACCCTCCTGCGCTTCTGACTGTACCCAGTGCTTGTATAAATAAATAAATAAATCTTTAAAAATAATGATAATAAATTAAAAAAAAAAAAAAGAACCCGTCAGCTTTCTGAAGAGCTGAATATCCCGTACTTTGCAAAATCCTTTCAGAGCCGCCAGGGAAAACTGCAGGGCTGAGCCCTGGGGGGGTCTGCCAGCAGGGTCTCATTTTTTGTTTAAAAATATTTACAGTTGTTTTAGAATCGTTCTTCTCAGTTGCTCTGCTGGAGTTAATTTGGTGCAAAAGGAACACGGGGTTGTTCCTTTTGTAGGAACGTGGTTAGCGTGTGGTTCTCTCGTCAAGCTATCCATCAGCCCGTTGAGTTTTTATGAATCATATTATGCTTTGACTGTTGCAGTTACCATCCACTCATAATGAAAGTGAGGACTTTGGCTGAAGCTTTCCCAGGTGCTGGCCACTGGAGACTCTGATCCTCCCAGTATCTTGGCACATGGGCATCATTCTCTGCATTTGAGCAACAAGAAACCTGAGGCTTGAGGGGGGAGTAAGGAGCCTGCCCAGGGCTGAGTGCTGACAAGGGGCAGGGTCTGACCTGTGCCACCCACAGCCAGATTCCTGTTAGGAGCAAAGGCCACCCCCTTGCCAGCCTATCTGAGTTGAGTTCCCAGAATTCTTGCAGCTCATGTGGTCACCATGAAAAAATGCCTTAATTTTTGGAAAGAGATTTTATTTTGCATAGAAGGACTGGGGTGTAGGCCAGAAGGTGGGGGGGGGCGTGGGGTAGGGGAGGTGAGAGGACTCACCAGAGACAGAGTGGGGAGCAGAACAGGCGGATCCACTGAAATCCACTGCTGAGGGGAGCAGCAGGGAGACAGGAGAGGTCTGCTGCGCCGTGTGGGTAGCTCCCTGGCCAGGGATTGAACTCAGGCTGCCAAAGGGGGCCGTTGAGGTAGCAGTGCTGAGACTTAACCCCTAGGCCACTAGGGAGGCCCAATTTTTGGACAACTCTTGAGAAGTTGCAGCAAATACAGACTATCAAGTTGTGATGACTGTGTTTCCTAGTTTCATTTCTTCTATCAAGAATCAGTTCTTTCTTCCTGTGACCAAATATACAGAGCAGGTGAGAAGAGGTGATCTGCTGCAAGCCCTTGGGCTGGTTTCGGGTTTGGCTTTTTATAACTCACCAAGAAGGCTGATTTAGCCGGACAGTGAGGCCTGGAACTGTAATTAGACATGCAGATAACATGTCTCCAAAGAACTCCACATCTACATATATTCTGGGGCAGCTGTTTAGATCTTGGGCTCAGACAGCTGGAAGATTCAATTTTGTATGCAACTGGGGAATTCGGTTTGAGAGTTTTGAGCAGACGCATCTAAAAGAGCCTGTGACAGCAAATTTATGAAGTCATCTTTAGTGCTTTGAAATATGGCGTTTTGACTTAATTTGCAAATTGTCGCAAATAGGATTTCCGACATCTTGTAAAGATATCCAGTACAGTGTGGCTTTTTAAGGGTTAAGGAAATTGGGGCAAAGAAGGATAGAAAACGCAAGGTGAAGCCCTTGAGAGGTTCGCCCCAGCGCCCTGGAAGAGGCTGGCATCTCAGGCTTCTCATTTTAAAAATAAAGCAGCTCCGCCTGCTCCCTATGAACGTGGCTTCTTGATCCGGCAGCTCCATCTATTTTTCCACAGGGGAACATCTTGTGCCTTTTTACGCTTTATTCTTTCCACCCTGCAGGAAGCGTTCCACTTGGTTTCTGTCCATTCTTTTTTGTTCAAATCGGCAGAATGCCGCCGCAGAGACGTGAACATCTCCCCAGGTTTTCAAACACGCGACCGCAGGCGCCAGGGTGTCCCAGGTGGGCCTCAGCCACAGGTCACCCCTGGGGTGACGCCGACCCGGCCCAGGGGCTGCCTCGGGCACCCCCAGCCTGGAAATGGCCCTCGTGGCTGCTGCTGCACTGGGGCAGTGGGATCAAGACCTTTCTTCCAGATGTGGTGCATATACACCATGGAATATTACTCAGCCTTCAAAAAAGATAAACACATGCCATTTGCAGCAACATGGATGGTGCTGGAAGGGATCATGCTCAGCAAAATAAGCCAGAAAGAAAAGGAAAAATACTAGAGGGTCTCACTCATAGCAGGAATCTCGAAAACCTAAATAAGGGGCCAGGAAAAAGAATAACTATGAGAAAGAAAATATCAAAATCAACAAACAGCTATGAACCGGAGACACACTGTGGGGGAGGGGCATGGGGAAAGCAAGGATTGGGGTCAAAATAAGGGGGTTGCAATTGTATGGGGAATATAAAAATAAAATTAAAAAAAATCTTTCTTCCAGAAAGTGCTAATCCCACCTCACGAGCTCGCAGGTCTGAAAGGGAGCATCTGTTTTTCCACCGACTCTGCCTTCCCTGAAGAAGGACCCTGTACGTGACGTCAGGGCTCACAGAGTGGAGCATCCTCAGCCTTGCCATCAAAATAGCATTTCAAATTGATGAGCCCAACGTGAGAAAGTGAAATGTCAACATCCCCGTATAGAACTGCAAAGTGTGACAGATAAAACGTGAAATGTGCATCGTTTTCACTTTGTGCTGCTGTAAATATGAAAAAGAAATAATCCAACACAGCACAGAACTGCAAGGGAAGGTCTAAAATTCTAAAATCAATGTTGACTGAACTTTAACTTCTGCTTTCAATGACTTGAAAACTAACAGGCTTCATTTTTTAGTGCAGTTTTGGGTTTACAGGAGAATTGCAGAGCAAGTCCACAGTTCCCATGCTCCCTGCCCTACACACAGACTTTCTCCATTATCAGCAGCTTGCTCTGGTGTGGTGGATCTCTCACAATGGGCGGAGCCAATATTGGGACATTATTATTAAATCTAAAGTTTATACTCATATTAGCTCTTTGTGTTGAATGGTTCTGTGAGTTTTTTTTTTTTAAAGTTTTCATTCTTTTTTTTTAAAAGATTTATTTGTTTGTTTATACAAGCACTGGGTACAGTCAGAAGTGCGGGAGGGTGAGAGAATTCACCAGAGCCAGAGCGGGGAGCAGAGCAGGCAGAAGGACCGAAGTACACTGCTGAGGGGAGCAGCGGGCGGCAGGAGAGGTCTGCGCGCCATGTGGGACCCTCCTCCAGTGGCCGGGGAGCAGCTGGGAATCGAACCGGCGCTGCAGAGGCTGCGGGCAGCTTCGAAACCCGGTGCTCAACCGCTGCGCCACTGGGGAGGCCCAGTTCTGTGAGTTTTGACAAATGCATAGTCTTGTATCCATCACAGAGTATCATACAGAATGATTCCAACAAGCTCCCTAAAAATCTTTCATCCACCTATTCATCCCTCCTTCCCTTTCCCGCCCCCCACTACACCCCCAGCAACCATGGAACTTTTTATTGTCTCTATAGTTTTGCCTTTCCCAGAATGACATATAATTGGGACCATCGTATGCAGCCCTATCAGGCTGACCTCTATAATGCAGCAATATACATGCTAAACACGAAACAAGCATGGCTTTACATTTCAGCCAACTGCAGACCGCAGCACACACGACAGAGCCTGGCGGTCCCAGCAGGCTGTCCCATCCGCCTAGAAGGGACCATCTACTGGCTCTGATGTTTGCACAATGACAAAATCCCATCAGATGTAGTCCCTTCACTAGGTGACACAGGATGGTATTGCATGTCCTTTTGTAGCCTGTTAGCTTATTTTTTTCATTGTTGTATAATATCCCACTGTACGGATGTGCTACGTTTTGTTTATCCACTCACCTATTGATGGGCATCTTGGTTTATTGCAAGTTTTGGTCATTATAAAACTGCTATAAACAGTCATGTGCAGGTTTTTGTGTGACTGAGGTTTTTACTCCTTTGGGTAAATACCAACGATCACAATTGCTGGCTCATAATCCAATATTTTGTTTTGTAAGAAGCTGCCAAGCCTGTCTTCCCGAGTGGCTGGCCCACATCACATGGTTACTACCAGCATAAACTGGAGCTCCTGTTCCCACATCCTCAACTGTGTGTCTGCCTTGGTCATTCTAGAAGACATGTTATGGCTCACTATTGTTTGCGTTTGCATATCTCTGATGACACAGGATGTGGGCACCTTTCGTAGGTTTACTTGCCATCTGCATGTCTTCTTTGGTGAAGTTTCTGTCCAGATCTTTATCCATTTTTAAAATTAGGTTGTTTTCTTACGGTTTAATTTTAAGAAATCTTTGTATATTTTGGATACAAGTCCTTCGTGTTATATGTTTTGCAAATATTTTCTCCCTGTCTGTGATTTGCAGTTTTACCCTCTCAACAATGTCTGTTGCAGAGCAGTTTTAAATTTCAGTGAAATCCAGTTTACCCATTTCTCTCTCATGGATCCTGCTTTTTGTGTTGTATCTAAGACCTCATTGCCATATCCAAGGTCATCTAGATTTTCTCCTATTTCTCCTCATTTTACATTTAAGTTAATGATCCATTCTGGTTTTTGTTTGTTTTTAAAGATTTATTTTATTTATGGATGCATACAAGAACTGGGGTGCAGGCCAGAGGTAGGTCAGGTAGAAACCTGTGATGCCTCCTAAGTTCCAGACTGGGAACTGGTAGGGGGTGAGCGGTAGGGGGTGAGAGGATTCACCAGAGGCAGAGTGGGGAGCAGAACAGGCAGATCTACTGAAATGCTCTGCTGAGGGGAGCAGTGGGGAGACAAGAGAGGTCTGCTGCGCCCTGTGGGTCAGCTCCCTGGCTGGGGATCAAACTCAGGCTGCAGTGGCTGCTGGTGGCTTCAAAGTGCTGAGACTTAACCCCTTGCACCACCAGGAGGCCCTGTGATCCATTTTGAATTGATTTTTTTTTTTTTTTAAAGATTTAAGGTCTGTGTCTATAGTCTTTTTTTAATTTTTTTTATGTAGAAGTCCCACAGTTCTAACACTATTTATTTAAAAGTTTGCTGAATGTTTTTGATGCCAGGAAGGAAAAAGATTCCAGTGCTGAACGCCGCAGGACTGGCAACCACCCAGGAAACAGTCCCGTAGGGACCCACCCTCCCTTCTCTTCTACACCCCTATCTTATGTTTGCAGGAGCTGCTCCTGAAATAGTGTGTTAGTCAAATATTTCAACAATAATGCTGTGTAACACCCCCCCCCCAAACATCCAATGACTTAAAGTGTTAAAAGCGTGTCCTCACACTCACAGATCTGTGCGTGTGCGTGGCTGGGACAGTCTCATCGGGAGCTTCCTGGGTCAGGTGGAAACCTGTGACGCCTCCTTGCTCCAGGCTGGGAGCTGGTCACTGTTCCTTTTGTCCCTTCCCTGTTGGTCAAAGCAAGGCATGTGGCTGAGTCCAACATCAGTGGGGCAGGAAATGTATTTCTCCCATACAGATCCAGGAACAGGGAGCATTTGTTGAACAACTGTATGAGGAACGACTTAGTAAGTTGACGAGGCAAAGTTTAACACAAAGAATTATTGGCTATAACAGGGAATGGGAATAATAAAGTTTCGGCAGAAAAGAAATGTAGAAAATGCTGAATAGAGGACTAGCACATCTAGGACACTGTCATTCTACCTAGAGCTGAGCTAGAGAGAGCGGCCCCACCCAGTCTCCCCCAGGACCCAGATCCAGAACACACTGGGAGGCAGGACTAGCAGTGGCTCATTGGATCGCACCAAAGTGACTGTGGTGCTGTGTCTATGGAACTTGCTAGAAATCTGAACACTGGCACTTGCCAGAAAGCACCCTCTTGGCTATAGGGCAAAGGTGTTCCTGGGAGGGATCTCACCAGAGACCAAGGGGGATGCTAGGGAAAGCTGCTGGTGCTGTTGGGCACTGTGCAGGGGAGGAGGGGTGTCGAGCCAGACCCGGAGAAGCCGCTTACACTGCAGGAGCCAGGGCTGGGGAAGCTGTCAGTTCAGGAGCTGGACGTGGGAGAGACCCCACATGCAGGAGCCAGCCCAAAAAGCACAGGGGAACCACACCTTTCCCCTCCCGCAATGGTTCTCTGGCGTCCCCTACCGGCAAAGCTGAGTATTGTGCCAGTTAGCAAAGGAAAAAATATTGAGAGGGATTGGATCCATTTTCACAGCACAGGCAAAAAGGGTGATGTTGAAACTGAGAGACAATAAATCAATAATTAGCACAGCAATTATCTAATCTAATCACAGATAGTAAGACTCAAAAGACAGCAACTTAGCAAACTGAAAGCTTTGTGAAAGCATCTAAACTCACTCTCTGGACCAAACCACTTACTCTGCTAGACCAATGAGTCTCAAAGTGCCCCCCTGCATCTGCTATGCCAGAGCCACAGGGAATCCAGCCGAGTCCTGAACTCCAACTGGAACTGGGAAACCAATTTAGGATGCAGGAAGGGCAAGAGGACTCTATATTCTGAACACATGCCCCAGCAAGCTCCAGCTACACTGAAGCTTAAGGTCCAGGCACCCTTTGAGGTCAGCGACTGTAGGCCGAATGAATTAATCAGGCTTTTTACACGAGTAGCCTCTGCGGCTATCACCTGTGGCCTTGATCGTGTTAATGCAGAAGGTGCTTGGGAGCATGCACGGGTCGGGGGGCACAGTTGCCTGATTGTGGCCACCTGCAGTTTGGGTGTATGTGCATGTGTGGGTGTGCATGCCTGAGCCTAGAGGCGGGGAGAAAAGCTGTGGCAGAGGAAGGAAGTGCGGTGTGACCACAGAAGGGGCGAGACCCCGAGATGACGTGAGAGAGAGAACGCCAAGGAGATCCCAGGGAGATGGAGTAAAGATTCATGGCTCGTTGCCCGCCTACCTCCACCTCCCCTGCCCGGCCCAAGCCTGCCTCCCTGCTGCCAGCCTCCCTGCCTGGCATGCCTGTGTGCCTGGTTCCCTGAGAGCACTAAAGCCTGAAGAATCCCCTGAGGGCTCCAGGACCCTGTGTCCTTCTCCCCGAATCCACAGTGAACCTGCCCTGTGCCTGCTGGCGCAAGTGACCCTTTTTTACTTACTGCTGTGTCCTTGTCTCTTGGCCCAGTGCTGCCACTTACCGGGTGCTGCTTTAGGCAGATTCGTTGCTGGGCTTGCGGGCTGTTTGACAGAACCGATTCAGACCCAACCAGCTGTAATTGACCAAAGCCTCATCCCACAATGCTCCCTAGTGAGCACGCGCCTTGACTATCGCTAGCGAAGCCCTAAGGTGACCCCCCCCTCACCAGCATGGCAAACAGTGCCTCCCAAAGATGACTGCAGCGGGATCTTCCATCCTCCATGCTCTCCTGCCATGTGACCCGGCCACCCCTCCATCCCCTACCCTTACATCTAGGCGGGCTTGTGATCCACGCTGTGCAGAAGTGATGAGGCTGACTTCTGAGGCTAATTTAAATAGGCGATGCCGCTTCTTCCTTGTTCCCCGGGACACTGTGGAGCCCTGAGTCTCCATGTAAGAAGTGTCCACCCTGTGAGGAGCCCGTGCCTGCTCAACGGCCACCCGTGGATTGTCCAAACAGCAACCCCCGCCGTCCACCTGTCAGCCAGGTGAGCCACAGGGCGACACAGGTGTCTCAGGGGTTGCAGCTCCCAGCTGCAGTCACCCCCAGCTGTGGAGTCTCCCCAGAGACGAGTCTCTAGAGCCATCCCACTGCCCATCCAGATCCCTGTCACACTGTGAAAACAGCAAAATATTCATCTCCTTTGGGAATCAGATGTTATGCTACAATGGGAACTGCAGCAAACCCTAAAGTTCTTCTGGATCAGAATCACCTGGCCTGGGAGCTCATCTACAACTCATGTGCTGAAATGCACGAAAGGCATGAACTTCTATTTTAACCTTCTCTAGTAGTAATATTGCTTCCTTTCCCTCCTGCCAAATAGCATTGCAGAAAGAAAGCACAATCCTTCGAAGCTTTTTCCATTGTCTAATGGCTCGATGTCAAGCTCTTCATAAAACTAAGTGTAGGGTAAGGAAAAATATCAGGCTTTTCTGTCCTCCCGCCATCAGGATAGATGAGGGAACCCTGTGATCCTGAATGCGTGCCTGATGGCGGCACCTGAAGTGGGTGCACCTGTGCTAAGACTGTGCTTTTTAAGGGCGGCGTCACGGGGATGCCAGGGGAAGCCGAAGCAGCAGCCGAAAGAGAAGCCGAAGAGAAGCTGAGAGAAGGCCGGAGAGCCCAGATAGAGTGAAGACTTGCTGGGGGCTGGGAGGCCTGCCAGCCTCCCGGCCCCCCAGCACCCCTGCCTGCCATGTACCTGGTAATCCCAATAAAAGACCCGCAAAACCACTGAGGACTGATTTCTCCTTTACCCGGTCTGCATGGGATCCTAGAAAACCTGCACAGTGTCCATTCCTGCCCCTACACACTAAGTCAGAAGTGTCCCAGGTGGAATCGCTTCCGCAGCTGGAGGAAGGCGTAAGAAAGCAACGCGGGCAGATCGAACCCAGGTCACTTCAAATCACATTCCCGTCTAAAGCACTAAGTCACCAATCGTGCCTCAGCAGTGTCCAGGAACTTCCCTGGGTCGTCTTCAGCAAACATCTCAGCTCAGAAAGCTGAATGGAATAATGGAAAGAGGAACAAATTAGGGGTCCAGAGAACCTCAATTCAAAAATAAGTTCCTCCTTGTAATGTCTTGTGGTTACCTCTTTGAGCCTCAGTTTCCTCTAAAACAGGATTAGAGGAAACCCTTCCTAGCTCACGGGACTGTTTCGCTGATCAAATGAGGTGGGAAGAGGTGGGAAGAGCTGTGCGAGCTGTAAAGGTGTAAGACAAAATGCTAACAGTTGTCGCTTCCCACTAAGGGCTGCTCCACAAAAAATGAGATCAAAATCAACAGAAACTGCTTCCAGGTGATTCAGGAAGGTATTGGGGGGAAAGTAAAGCAAAAACAAAGCAAATAGTCCTCCCTGGATATTTTTTTCTGGAATTTCTTGCAGACCCAGGGTCCACATTCGTGGGTCACAGTAATAAGGGGACAGAGGCACGAGCGGGCCCTTTGCTGCCCGCCCCCCCATCCCGAGTGCACGGCGGGGTCATGCTGCTTTGCTCTCACAGGTTCATGGGCTGCGGCCGAGGTGTCTCCTTTCCCAGCACCCCCACGGGGGAAACAAGCAGCCGCTGCGGGTGCTTTGCCAGGACTCATTCCCAATCCCGAGTCCTGAGGGAAGCACCAGCCGTGTTCGGGCTTGATTTTGCTTGATTTTGTGCCCCAAAGGTGGCATAAAACAGGAGCCCACTCTGTTGCTCGGTGTAGGGCCAGGACAGGGCACTGAGCAGGTTTCCTGATCCAGCAGACCAGGTGAAGGAGGAGTCAGAGCCCCCAGTGGCTTTTGCAGGTCTTTTATTTAGATTTACCAGGCACACGGCAGGCAGGGGCGCTGGGGGCCCGGGAGGCCCCCAGCCAGTCTTCACTCTCTCTGGGCTCTCTGGTGTTCTCTCAGCTTCTCTTCTCTCGGCTTCTGTTCGTTCTTGGCTTCTGCTGGTGTCCCCGCGATGCCGCCCTGATAAACTCCATCTCTCAGCCCAGGTGCACCCACTCCAGGTGCCGCCATCAGGCCTGCATTCAGGACCGCAGGGCTCCCTCCTCTATCCTAATGGCGGGAGAACAGAAAAGCCCGACACTTTACCTCACCCTACACTCGGTGACCTTGCATGTCGACGATCCCTTTTACATCTGCCCGGATGACCGGACGCAGAGACCAGGCAACCCCTCGTTTCACCAACATGAAAACCAGGACCCACGGAGGAGCAGCAGACTCCCCCTGCCCCGGGTCAGGACCCACAGAGGAGCAGCACCCCCATCCCCGCCGGTCTCCTTCGTTCTGCCAGCGTCTGGCGCGGTTTCCAGGCTCGCATACCCTGCCGCCTGCCGACATCTCCACATGGATGACTAATAAGTTTCCTAAACTTGTCCAAGCAGAGCACCCTATTCCTCCCACCCACCAGGACTTGCTCTTCCCCCATCTACCCGACCTCAGTTAATTGCCCAGTCGCCCAGGCAAAACCCAAGAGTCACATTTCGTTTGTTTCTCTCGTTGTCCGCATCCAAGTCACCAGCAAGTCCTGTGTCTCTACCCACAGAGTTACACTCAGGTCAGTCTGCTCCTTACCACTTGGACGACGACCACCAAGTCTCCCTGGCTCTCACTTGGGGCTCCTTCATAGCCAGCCGCTGGCCTCTGGCCCCACCCAGCTCTCCCTGAGTCCCTTCTCCACAGCGTAGACAGAGGGAAGTCTCAAAACCATAAAGCAGATCCCACCAGGCCACTATTCCAAGGACCCCACGGCTGTGCCTCTCGTAATAAAATGCAAACTCCTTGCCAGGTTCTGCATGGCCCCATGTAATAGACCTGCCTGTTGCTGGGGTCCCCTATCCTGGCCCTCTCCTTTACTCAACTGTAGTCACATGGCGCCTCCTGCTGTTCCCACAACACCCAAGCTCGTTTCTGCCCCAGGGCCTTTGCACCTTCTGCTTGCTCTCCTAAAGTGCTCTTTACTCACATCTGGGCATGGATTGCTTACTCAATTTATCTGTTGATAGGTTTCTGATAGAACTGACCTTGACCACTCTCTAGACAAAAGAGTCTACCCTCCAGTGACTCCGAGCCTTTATCCAGCTTTATTTTTCTTTATAACTCTGTGTCCTCATGAAATTATGTTATGCATTATTCATACACTTGTTTATTGTGTATCTTCCCCACTGGTACTTAAACCTTAGCCTGACTGGGTTCTTGCTTTCTTCAGGGTGCCTAAAACGAGACGTATCAGGGCCTCCCTGGTGGCGCAGGGGTTAAGACACAACCTATGAAGAAATCCGTAGCCTCTGCAGTAGGAGTTCGATCCCTGGCCAGGGAGCTACCCACATGGCGCAGCAGACCTCTCCTGTCTGCCCGCTGCTCCCCTCAATAGTGTATTTCAGTCAATCTGCCGATTCTATTCCCCACTCTGTCTCTGGTGGATCCTCTCACACCCCCACGCCTCTGGCCTGTACCCCAGCTCTTGTATGCATAAATAAATAAATCTTTAAAAAAAATCAGTCACGTGGGGTATCAGTCACGTGACACCATGCCTATCCCAATATTAACTGAATCAATGAACAAATCAACAAACTAGCGTATAATTAAGTTTGGGACTATCAACAAGATTTTAAGAAGCAACTTGAGGACATAAACACATGGTCATCCGTGTCATTTCTTAGCACAAAATTCCCACAGAGGCAACTTCCACTGTGGTGAAGCTGGCAAAGAGCCATGGTCGATACAAAGGGAGAAAGAACAGAATATTCTTAAAAAGCATTTTGTGCAAAGAACACACTAACTGGGCCCTGGACTCCCTAGTTGGCTCTGTGTTTTCTGTGAGCAAATTTATGTACCCACAAGCTCAGAGCACAGTGCTTTCTCAGTACATGCTGCTCCCAGAGGAAAGGTGGGTCAGACCCAAGCAGTTGAAGTAGCCCATCTGGGAGATGTGATTGAGTCTCTCCAGAATCCATTTACGTGGACTCACAGGAACGCCCTGGCAGCCAGGACCCAGACCTGCAGGGGGAGCTGATACCACACGTCCATTCTGGAAAGTCTCAGAAACTGGGGTCCAGAAACTTAACCATTCCTTCAAGTTGAAGGGAGTCAAGAGGTCGCTGAATTTCATAAACATCCAAGATGTTCTCTTACTCCTGCCAGAGTCTGAGAGCTTGAGATTCTCTAGACTCAAAATGTCAAGTGGTCAAACTGGTTTCCTACATTCCGTGTAATAACGAGTTTTTCTGCTCCGAGGGACCACTTCCTCTGTGCGTACAGGCCTCAACGTCCTCTGCCACCTGGCTCGTAAACATGGCAAAAAAGTCAGCTCTCGTCACAGAGGGAAACCCTTGTGGGTTTATTAAGAAAGCTCTAGAACTTCACTTCATGCAACTGGAGAGCAGAACAATAAGACCTTCCTCTCAGGGACCCAAATTACTAAACAGAATGGAAATCATTCTAATCATAGTTTCTTTACGACACTGTTGCTTGATCAGTAGTAAACCTCACCTCGGTCTTGTAATATCACAACAGCAAGTTTCCGTGGTGTGTAAAGGCTCTGCTTACCCCTCCCCCATCCTTCAGGGTAGCACTTGAAAATGGAAATTAGGCATCTCCCCCACCCTCGGTCACCCTAACAAGGTTGAATTCAGTCAGAAAGAAAGTGGGCGGGGGTTCATCGTGGCTTCTGGGTTAGGTCTGAAAATGGAGTTTGCTCTCCCTGGCATAAGAGGGCAAGGGGAGACTTTTGCTCCAGAATGAGGGACTAAGCAATCCTCCGCAGGCAAGTCTGCCAGTTTGCGCCCAAAGGGCTTCACCATTTCCTTTTCAGTCTAGTGAGTTCCTGGACTTCCTGCTCCAGGACTTCAAACCAAGAACTCAGGCCATAGAAAGATGCATTTTAAAAGATGGTTCATCCCTCAGCCCCATGGCACAAATATGTCACTGGATATGATACATCCTCAGATCCCTGCCAGCTGAGCTGCGGCCACGCTAAGCACATGTATATGGTCACGGCCGCACCCCCACCTGTCCAAATACAGAGCCCGGCTCCTTCCCTTGACAACCCTCTTCAAGCTCCCCGCTCTCCCAACATTTTCTTCCGTAGTAACAGCTCCAACAGGATGCCTCTTCAATGAACATCAAAAATGAGACCACCTCTCTCGGAGTATGCAGGTCCAGGCTGTTAGCTGCTACTGGTGTTCTGATGAGCCTGGCCCCCAGGTGAGTCCTCCCCAGGTGACTCCTCCCACAACTCCAGCTCAGCACAGTCTCATCCGTCAGTCCTGCCCTTGACTTCTTTGCTCTGAGACCATCCCATGTTGCTGAGTCTTACTTGAAATGTGACTTCTAACTCAAATCCAAGTTGTCTTCATCATGTGACAGCAGCATTGAGACAAAAAGTTACTGACAGGCCAAGGAATGCCTCTCACACGCCCATGCCATAAAATGCAATCAAAATCGCCCAATCTCTAGACTACATCCTGGAGATTGATCTAGTTAACCTTAGTTAACATAGTCAATTCTTGATCAAGAAGTAACTTTTTCTGGGCCTCCCCTGGTGACGCAGTGGTTGAGTGCTGCGCTGCGAAGCTGCCGCAGGCTCTGCAGCACCAGTTCGATCCCCGGCCGCCGGCGAGGGTCCCACATGGCGCGCAGACCTCTCCTGCCGCCCGTTGCTCCCCTCAGCAGTGTGCTTCGGTCCTTCTGCCTGTTCTGTTCCCCGCTCTGGCTCTGGTGAATTCTCACCCTCCCGCGCTTCTGACCAGTGCTTGCATAAATAAATAAACAAATAAATCTAAAAATAAAAAAAAAAAGAACTAACTTTTTCTTGGGCTCCAAGACAACCATTTATCAAGAGCTCTTGACTGATTTCCAGGAAAATTAGTTTAAGTCCAGTAATGGGTAATTCAGTTGGGAGGGGGCGGGAAGGAAATGCAGATGTAGTCTCCCAACTGCTGTGGCCTGTGAGTGCTCATGAGGCCAAGCTTACAAATTCAGGTCAGGAAGGTCACCTGCCAGGTGGGCGCTTTGCCTCCCTGCCAAGGGCAGGAGGCCATGAGTGGGTACGAATCTTCAGCGTTGGGATATGCTTAAATAAACTCTTTAACTATACACCAAAAATGAAGAGACACGTAATCAACCATAGATGCGTGTGTGCTACTGTCTGTTCATTTTTCCTAAACTGAGAACATTAGCATAGAGCAGTTCTTTTGTCCCCAGGAAGTTGCTATTAAGTCAACGCCATGTTTTATAACCTCCAACATCTTAGGGATGTTGGAAACTCCATGGTAGCTTGCCCTGGCCCCATGACCCAGGCCTCCGCCTGAGGCTCTCTCACTGTCCCTCACAGGTGAGAGGGAGCTCAGGCGCTGATGCGAAGGACACCAGCCCCCGCGCTGCTCATCCCTGTGACTGGGGCTCTGTGGCCGCCCCCTGCTGTCTCCACCACCTGGTGCCCGTCCCATACCCATAGCACCCAATGGGCGCCAACCTTAACTAGGGGGCACCTCTCAAGAACTGATTTGGAGAAAGGGATCCACAGCTAAGTTGTTTTTTTAAGCACTGGACTAATTTATTTGTAATGTCACTTTGGTTCAAATGTTTTCTGATTCACTCACTCCATGGTGATTTTCATCCAAATGGAAATAGTTGTTCTTTCCTTCACATGAAGGCTCTGGACTGGAGAGCAGGCAAAGGACTCAGGTGAGGTTAGAAGGAAATGACCTCTTATCCAGCGGTTCTCAACTGAGGTTAAAGCCAGACATACAGACAGAGAGGCAGATAGACAGAGAAAGAGATTTTTGCTCCATTCCAGGTCAAGGCAGAATCTTTGCAGGAAATCTAAGAAAAAGGTATTGGGGAAAAAAAACAAACAAACATTTCCGGGTGATTCAAATGTGCAGCCTGGTCGAGGACCATCAATTTAGAGGGACAAACACTTTGGGACTTGGGACCCCTAGATTCTAGGCTCTGCCCTGACACTCAGGCGATTTACCTTGGACACAATTTCCATGTATGCAAAATAAGAGCTGTGGTGTGGAGGGTGACTTTATCCTTTCAGATCCGTCACGCCGACACCAGGGCCTGTGCCGGTGTGCACGTGGGCATCTCCATGTAACGCTGATTAGAACCGCACTTTGGGCTGAAACCACCAAAATAGACCACAATCCCCAACATGGTCTTTTAGTGCCCAGCGTACCAGCCTTCCCTGTCCTTGTTTTTTCCCCCGGCTTTGCACCTGCAATCTCATCTCGTGGGCCCTCCTCGCTAGGGCACCTGCGGCTTTGCATTCACTGGACGCCTGGACCATAGTCCTGGGAGAGGGCTGAAGGAACCCGGGCGGAGCTGAGGAACAGACGTGAAAGGGCAGACGAGCTATGGTAGGGGATCCTTCCTAGGGAACAACAGGAGTGGGAGGCCGGAGCAGGGTGGATCCCCAACGTATCCCCAACTTTCAGCAGTGTTGCTGGGTGTATGGTGAGCGTATGAAACGGACGTGGAAGGGGAGAAGCCATCTTGGCTGTGAATGTGATTTCTTTAGGATTTTTGATCCACAGGCTGGAGGCACTAAGGTTACATAACTATCCAAAGAGTATGACCTTGGTCCCTATCAGAGCTTCTTCCAGATCTTTCACTCACGCTAAAGGTATGTTGTATGCAGATATTTGATGACCATGGGAAATTAGGTGTGCCCTTTGGGAGGGCCCATCTGGCGGACTGTCTTGTCGGTTCCTTCATTCACATCACACTCACTCATTCATGCTTCATTTATTTGCTCCCCTCTACTCTCAGTTCTCTAAGTGCTATCTGGGACATTTTCTTGGCACTTACTTTCTACGATGTATTTTGTCACCAAGGGATAGGAAATCAATGAACGGACTGACACGTGAAGAAGGCGGTGTGGGATAAGCACCCCAGCAGGAAGAGACCCAGCAGCAAGGAAGTCGCCAAATCCTCCTCCCTCAAAAAGAAAATATAAAAGCCTCAAAACAGACAGAGAACCCAAAGAATTCAGTGCCCTTACAATGAAGCAACTGTCTCGCGGTAGCTTGTGGGGAGCAATGATGACAACTGACTTTGGCTACATCTTTGATAATAATAATGACCCAAGCACATTCTCCCTGTCAGAGGCTACGAAAAGCTTCCTATATATTATGTTCATAAAAATTTCATTTAATGCACCCCACAACCCCAGGAGGTAGGGCTTACCAGCTCTATTTTCTGTGTGAGGAAACTGAGTCTGGGAATTTAGGTCACTTCTGCAGAATAGCACAGCTGGCAGGTGGCACAGCTGGAACTATGAGCTGGGTCAGCTGGGCTCAAAAGCTCACACTGTCCACTCTGCTGTCTCAGCCCCACAGCATCACTGTGGTAGGGCTGCCCCCCACCCCCACCCCAGTGACCTGATCATCAGCTCATCTCCAGGTCTCAGAAGGTGCAAAGGTGGGCAACACCTTCAGGAAAGGATCCTCCCCGAGTGGCCCAAATTCAAATGGTTGCATTCTCATTTGGTTAATCTTCAGTTATCTGGAAAATTCATTTATATGAAGCTCTTATCCCCTGTCAGTGAAACAGACAAAGAATTACAGCCATTTTCTTGAGATCAAAGCACCAGAAAGATGCACAGGACGCCAGACACAGTCCTGATTGTGCACAAGACAAGGATAATACATTCTGGGTTGTTTCCAAAGCTCTAAAAACTCATCCCAATTGGTTTAGCCCTCCAAGTCATAAAGCCACAGTGCCCTGCTGGAGTCAGAGAGTAATCTATTATAATGACTCAATCCCAAATCCTTCTCCTGGGTCCCTATCAAAAAGTTGAGTCACTGAATTTTTTATACTTAGACATTGTATGATGTCTCCCTAAAAGGCTTTTCTTTCACTTGCCCGCCCTACCACCCCCCAGAACACCTCTCAGACTGGAAACACACTGTCCTGAAGGCATCAGATTGATGTCCTGTTGCCTTATTCCTTCAAAACACTTTGCCATTAAATGTACTTGAAAACACACATTGTTAGTTCAGGGCTGGAGTTCAGGGTTTCCAATGCACGGCTCAGAGAAACGGTCTTTTTCTCTTAGCCGTCAGGATGACTCTTACCAAGAGTCAAGGTAATTCATTTGTCTTCCATTCGCTTTCATTTGTCCTTCTGCGTCAAGAAAGCGGCAAGAGAAAGGTTGAAAACACAAGTGTGGAGCGGGCGTGTTCCTGCATCCAGGCCCTGTTCGGCGCCTGAACAAGCCCCTTTGCTGTTTTTGAGCCAAATCTGCTCCTTGGGGTTCAACAGTGTCCCTCCCAGACCCTCCTTCTTTCTTGTTATCCTCTTCACAGCTGCTCAAGGAGCGCAGGGCACCTTGTCCGAAGCCAAGGGGAGGGGCCTGGGCTCCCTGCGAGAGGAGCTGCTGGCTCAGCATTTGATGTGGTTAAGTCCTCAATACATTTGTGATCCTCATTATTCAGGGAGCACAGCTGGGGGCTCACGGGAGGACTGAGTCCAACAAGGCCCGCCCAGGCCCCAAAGGGTCATCAGGAGGCCGACTTGTGGTGTAAGTGGCATAAATGATAGCGCAAGACTTGACTTTGGGTTTTGGTCAGTGTCATGGATTAAAATGTCCCCCCCAAATTTCATGTCGCTGGGACCCTGAGTATGTGACCTTTGCAGATGTAATTAAATTATAATTTAATTATCATTAAATTATTAATGCAGTTAAATTATCCTGGATTGGGGTGGGCTCTGAGCCTAATGACTGGGCACCTTGCAAAAGGAGCAGACACAGACAGGAGAGCAGATGGCGTGTGAAGATGGGGTCAAGCAGGCGCCCTGAGTCTGCTCTTTTTAACGGGTGCCTGTTTCCTTGGAAGGTAAAATCTTAAGTTGAGATATTGCAACGGGGAGCCTTGATGTTCTGCCACCACCAAGGTACACCTGGGGCTCCCAGAAGTTAAAAGAGGCAAGAAAGGTCCTTCCCCTGGAGACTTCTGAGGGAGGATAATAACCCTGGGGACGCCTGGATTTCAGGCTTCCAGCTGCCAGACTGTGAGAGAATTCAGTTTGTGTTGTTTTAAGCCACCCAGTTTGTGGTAGTTTGTTATGACAGCCTGGGGAAATGAATACCGTTAATCTGCTTTTTCACTAGAACGTTCTGACTTTATCTTACATTTGCTATAAAGTTTGACCTACTTTCCTCCAACAGCAAATACTAATGCATTGAATGAACTGGTCCCTGCAAAGGATTTGAGGAAGCAGGGAATAGCCTCCCAGGAAACACAAACATCGCCTACAGAACGAAGACCAAATTCCTTAGCGTGTCCCCTGTGACAAGCCATGATTTGACCCAGCCCAATCTTTCCAGAGTAAGTGTAGTTGGAAGCAAAGTCAACCCACATCCGGAGTCATCAACTGTTCAGCCACCAGGAACATCCTCGTTCACTCCCATCTCACTGATCTGCATTCTACTCATTCTTAAGTTTTAAGTTAGACGCCCCCTCCTCCAGGAAGTATGCCCTAATTCATCCTCTATAAGTAAGGATTTTTTTGTTAGAAGCTAAAAAAAAAAATGCCAACTCAAACTGACATTAACAGTAAGAGAAATTTATTATTTCATGTGACTAAAAAAAAAATCAAGACTAAAAATGGTGTTAGGTAAGGAATGTTCTGGTGATTCAGGGACATTTATTTCTGTCTCTTAGTTTAGCTTCTGCAGTCAACTCATCTGATGGCTGACTCAACACACGGTAAGAAAATAGCTTTAGCAGCTCCCTGAGCGTCTTCCTTCACCATCTAACATGCAGAGTCTTTGTTTCAGTCATGCCAGTAGGAGACTGGATCTTCACTCTGACTGGTCCAAGCTTTGGTCTTCACCCTGATTGGCCCAGATTAAAGAGCCTGGTCACTCCTGAGCCAATCCCTGTGGGCAGGCAGAGGAAGTGCACGGATTGCTGAGAGTCCACTCTCCTGGAGCCACGAGTCCACCCAAGTAGAAACGTGGGTCATTGGGAGACAGGCAGGAGGAAAGGAAGCCGGAAGACAGTCACGTGCCCAGCACATCCTCTCCCTCTTCCACGTGCTGATGCACTTGTCAGCAGTTCCATTAAGTCATGGGCCACTCCGTGCATGTGTCCACTCCAGTGTCTGCACCTCTCCCGGCAACCACCGGGGGATCAGAGACTCGGATGTCCAAGTTAGGGTCCGCGTTAGCCAGTGGCAGGCTTGGTGCCCAATAAGGTTTGGTGGAAGTGAATCACATTTTTAAAAAGGAAATAAAGAAAAAGTTGTTTTCATACTTTTGAATTCCCAAAGGATCCCATTACGTTGTTTTCTGCACATTGATTAATCCCTTGTCCAGGAAGTTAGGCTAATCGTGGGCTGCATGAACGGTCTCAAGTGCTGTAACCCGATACATCGCCCACATTTTAGTCCTTTACAAACTAAGTCAAATGTCCACTGCATTTTTTGTGTGTGAATGTGTGGAGAGTTATAAATAGACGTGGAAAAACACTAGGACTGTGTGAACTCAGTTGGCAGGGGCTTGGGCTTGGACCCCCAAATATAGCCTGCTGACAGTTTGCCACAGCATTTTTTTTTCCACACAGTTCATCATTTCGAACATTCTGAGCAACTATCCCGAATATTTGTTCAACAGTACATTTTTTCCACTTTGTCTTTTGGCCAAATGGGGGGCTTTTCTTTTTTAAAAAGATGAGAATTCAGGCACAGATAAATATATGCCCCGGCACTTGGCTGTGCTACAATTCTCTATAGGCAATTTTGTCTCATGTCCGTGGGAGTGGTTTAAGTCTGGAAGCCTCTGGAAGGCCTCAGTCTCAGACTGCTGCTCCCACAACTTGAGCCAAAGGCAGGAACGCAGAGAAGTCCCAGGGAGTGGGCCACAGACATTGTTTTGGTTAAACGGAACCAGACAGAAGGGCAGCTCCGGGAGCGGTGTCTCCACAGAGTGGGAGCTCTGAGAAGCCTCCTGTGGGGCTGCCTGGTGACCACCACAGAGTCTGGCCATCCTCTCCTCTCCCTCTCTCCAAACCCCACTGGCTTCAGGGTCCGGCCTGGCAGCCAGACCTGTCATCTCCAATTAGAAGTGAGTGGGCCTCTCCCAGCCGAGGCTTGGGCCGTGTCTGATTAGTCCATGGAGCTCGGAGTCTGAGATCAGAGCAGACGTCCCAAGGGCGCCATGGCAGGGATGGGCGTTTAGCGTCCCCAGCTCCATCACAGGCGTTCATGCAGCCTGGGTGTTCTGGTGACATCCTGGGGAGACCTCACGGTCAGCTTTTGAGAAGGAACGGAGCTGCCAGCATCTGCACGTGCCCCTTCAGCCCTGGCTCTTGTCTCTGCGTCCTGTCTCAGGTGCAGATGGGGTGCGTGCTGCGGGGGTGGGGTGGGGGTGCCGCCTTCAGAACACCGAGAGCAGAAAGCCCGTCACCTTGAGTTGCTGCAGCAGTCCAGGCTGCCCAGCTCTGCATTTCTTCACAAGCAGAAAAAGAAGAAAGAAACCTCCCAATGCAGGTAGTTCCTGCTAAGGGCAGGAGGACACAGCCCTCAGCCGATTCAAGCATCAGTCCTGACTTCTGAGGTTACACAGCTTGGAGAGATCTCCTGAGCCCTCAGAGGCCACGGATGAGCCCTTGTGATCCTGGGTGCCCCTCTGTCAGCCCTGGTGGATGGGATGGGCCGGGACGAAGGCTATGGGGTAAGAGGCTGGCAGGAAAGGCAGGAGAAGCCCCAGAAACATGAGTGGGGCACAGAAAACAAGTCTCCCCCAGTTCTGGGGTGATCGCAGCCCCTCCCGCCCCCCCGGCCATGCATACTCTGCTGACAACTCTTGTCCTGACAGGAGCTTGGGGCAACCTGTGCCACACCAGCTCTCACCAAGGCAGACCCCACCGCCCTCTGCTCCCCTGGGAGGGTCCCTGGTGCTCACGCGGCTCCAGCCAGGGCCGGCGGCCCCTCTCCTTGGGCCCACTGTGGTCATTTGCGAAGCTGTGGGTCAGCAGCTCTGGGAACTGTGTGCTGTGTCTGGCCCCAAAGCTTCCTGTCCCCGCAGCCCAGGCCGCGGCCCTGCACAATGCCCTCCGAGGATCACAGGCTGAGTCACGTCTGCGAGCTGGGGGCAGGAGTGGGGCCTTCGGAGGCCCGCGGGCAGGACCAACTACGGGCATTCTTACTGTAACAATTCTAGTGATGCAGGCTTTTGTTTCCCAGAGTGTTTCCACCTGTATTGACTCACTGACTTCACGTCCTCTCCCTCTGAAGTGGCAAAGGCGGGACGTTATATTCTCATGTCAGAGATGAAGCAACTAAGACTCACAAAGGGTTGCTGCCTCCATAGGATCACACAGGATATCAGCCATGAGCCTCAAACCACCAGTAATGCTAATAACAGCTGTGTTATCAGCCCCCCCCCCGCCCCCGCAGGAAACAGATGGTACTCTGCAGAGAGGTGATTCATGGGGGTGCAAGGAAGCACTGTTTACAGAGGTGTGCTGGGGCTGGGGAGCCGCGCTGGGCTAGCGGGGCATCCCGGAGGCCGCAAGCGCAGGGAAGCGTCTGTCACCCATAGGCTGGGGACAAAGAGAGGGGTTCCAGTTCCAGCTTCTGGAACTGTGGTGAGAGCTGTGTGCTCAGGACAGAGCCACCGAGCAGGGGCTGCGAGGAATGACGGCCATCGCCAAACCCAAGCGTGAGGACCCAGCGCTCTTTCCTCCTACCCCTCCCATTTCCTGCCGGTGCCTCCCAGTGGCCAAACTCAACTGGAAGCCAGAGGACAAACACACACCCATTGCACGCCGCCCCCGCCCCCGAGGGCCGCTTCCCTCAGCTAGCACCAGCGGCCAGAGCGGGGCGGATCTGGGCGATGGGAAACATTCAGCTGTATCTGGTGTGTGCTTATTTGGGGAACAGAAAATAGCCTTGGGGACTTCGATAATGGCCTCATGGAATCCTTGCTATTGTCCTGTGTGGGGATCACCGAGCCTCAGATTGCCCACTCAAGTGTGTAAGACTTGAAACTCTGTTTTTCTACAATTTAATGTTTAATAATAAGATGGAGACTTCGTCCCAATTTCCTCAGTCAATTCATGGTTTCTTTGGCCAGGTTTGGATCCTAGTCAACACTGTAACTCCTGAAACACTTGCTCCAGGGGTACAAGGGGCTTTGAGAATCACAGTCAACAGCTGCTTCTGTCAGCACTTCCACCTTGACATCACCCAAGGCATCCTTGTTCCCACCTGGATCAAAAATTCTTTTTTTAAAGATTTATTTATTTATGCAAACAAGAACCGGGATACAGGCCAGAGTTGTGTGTGTGTGTGGGGGGGGGGTGAGAGGATTCACCAGAGACAGAGAGGGGAACAGAACAGGAAGATCGACTGAAATACACTGTTGAGGGGAGCAGCGGGCAAACAGGAGAGGTCTGCTGCGCCGTGTGGGTATCTCCCTGGCTGGGGATAGAACTCACGCTGCAGTGGCTTCAGCCAGCTTCATAGCTTGCGTCTTAACCCCTGGCACCACCAGGGAGGCCCAGATTCAAATTTATTTTTTAAAAATTTCTTTAAACTAACAGACCAGGGCCTCCCTGGTGGCACCAGGGGTTAGGTCTCCGCACCATGAAGCTATCGGCAGCCATTGCAACATTTGTTCGATCCCTGGCCAAGGAGCTGACCCACATGGCTCAGCAGACCTCTCCTGTCTCCCCGCTGCTCCTCTCAGTAGTATATTTCAATACCTCTGCCTGTTCTGCTCCCCGCTCTGTCTCTGGTGAATCCTCTCACCTCCCCATACCTCTGGCCTACACGCCAATTCTTTTTTTTTAAAGATTGATTTATTTATGCATGTAAGAGCTGGGGTACAGGCCAGAGATACAGTGGGTGAGAGGATTCACCAGAGACAGAGTGGGGAGAACAGTCAGACTGACTGAAACACACTGCTGAGGGGAGCAGCGGGCGAGTCAGGAGAGGTCTGCTGTGCCATGTGGGTTCTCCTTGGCTGGCTGGGGATCAAACGCGTGCTGCAGAGACTTTGGATTGCTTCATAGTGTGGTGCTTAACCCCTTGCACCACCAGGGAGGCCCTACACCCCAATTCGTGTATGCATAAATAAATAAATCTTTTTTTAAAATTAACAGACCGAAGACACTCACCACCACCCATTACACACTCCCCCCACCCTGACTTACACCTGCCTTCCACCTCTTCACTTCCGGTAATCTCCGTTCTGTTGTTGATGTTCTCTGACTTGTATTTGTTTTGTTTTGTCCAATCATCTGTTCTTTTGCCTTATATTGCACATGTAGATCAAACCCTCCAATATTTGTTTTTCTTCTGTTGACTATTTTGCTTTTCATACTCCCCTTGAGTTCCTTCCATTTGGCTGCCAATAGTACATTTTTATCTTTTTTTATGGCTGAATAGTATTTCATCGTGTCTTTATACCACATCCTCCTTAACCAAACATCTGCCAGTGGACACTTAGGGTGTTTCCATGTCTTAGCTATTGCAAATAATGTTGTAATAAACATACATCACAGTTATACTGTAGTCACATGACTCTTTGAGGTAATGATTTTATATTCTTTGCATAGATACTCAGAAATGGAATCACTGGATCAGATGGTACTTCTGTTTTTTTTTTTTTTTTTTTTAAAGCTTTATTTATTTATACAAGAACCAGGGTACAGGCCAGATGCCCGGGAAGGTGAGAGGATTCACCAGAGCCAGAGCGGGAAACAGAACAGGCAGACTGACAAAACATACCACTGAGGGGCGCAGGGGGTGAGACAGGAGAGGTCTGCCTCGCTATGTGGGATTCTCACTGGCCAGCCGGGATCAAACCCATGCTGCAGAGGCTTGCAGAAGCCTCACAGCACTGCTCTCAACCGCCTGCACCACCAGGGAGGCCCGGTACGTCTGTTTTTTTGAGGAACTTTTTGAGGAAACATCAAAAGCTTCCTGTTTTCCAAAATGGCTGCACCAATTTATACTCCCACCAACAGTGTAAAGGGTTCCTTTTTCTCCACACCCTCACCAACACATGGTGTTTCCTCCTTATTACGTAAGCCATTCTCACAAGTGTGGGATTGTTTATCTTTAGAGACAAGATGAGTTTCCTGCAGGCAAAAAGTTGAATTTTTGTTTTTGATCCATCCAATTACTCTATACATTTTATTTTTTTAAATATTTATTTATTTATGCATAAAAGAACTGGGGTACAGGTTAGAGGTGTGGGGGGGGGGTGAGAGGATCCACCATAGACAGAGTGGGGAACAGAACAGGCAGACTGACTGAAATCCACCACTGAGGGGAACAGTGGGGAGACAGGAGAGGTCTGCTGCGCCATGTGGGTAGCTCCCTGGCCAGGGATCGAACTGCTACAGTGCTGCCGTGAGCCCCACAGGTTGTGTCTTAACCCCTTGAGCCACCAGGGAGGCCCTACTCTATACCTTTGATTTGGTAAGCTCAAATAATTGATATTTAGGGTAATTACTGAAATACAGGTGTTCATTGCAATTTTATTATTTGGTTTCTGGGTGTCTTATAATTTGTCTTTGTTCTTTTTTTTTTTCTTATTCGTCTGTGCTTTGACATGTTCCTTTTGTGTTATGTTCAATTCCCTTTCAAATTTCATATGTGTTTCTTCTGTGGATTTTTGTTTTGATGTTGTGGGGTTTATGCATAAGCTTCTGTGCTTACAACCATTTGGGCAGATTACTCTCTCGAGCTCATTTTGATAACCCACATTTTTACTCTCCCTCCATGCTGCTCTATTCTTTTTATTTTATGGTGGAGGTGATGGTGGTGATTGTGATGGTGATGGTGGTGGTGCTGGTGGTGGTGCTAGGGGTAGGGTGGTCCTCGTGGTGATGGCAGTGGTGGTGGCAGTGGTGGTGGCAGTGGTGGTGTTATTAGGGGCTGCCTCAATCCCGTCAGCATGTGGTTTCTCTATTCCAACCCTCTCATTTGCCCCTGTGGGAAGATTTACTAAGACTTGCTTCTTCAGGGTTGTGCCCTGGAAGCAAGGCTAACGTTAATTTGAAGCCAAAACCCAGGATTTAGTTTCTGTTAGGCCCTACCCCCTAGTGACTTAAACCCAAGATCTTTTTGGGGGTGACATGGCAATAGCTATCCAACTCTTGTTTCTTCTTCTCTTCTCCTTTCTGCCTCCCCCACAATTCCCTGACTCCAGCCTGTGGAATACTTATAAAGTAGTTTAGGGCATTGGCTAAATGGCTCTGAGTAATCAGGTATGTTTCTGTTTTTAATCTACTGCTCTGGCATACGCTTTATCCCCTAAATCTTTCAAGGATTAGGATTTTGAAGCTCAAAAGTCTAAGTCTTTGCAATCCAAAGACTTTGCTCTTTAGAAAACATTTAAAAATTTCTGCCACGGTGATAATTAAAAACTCAGAACCAGGAACTGCCACGTTGGCTGCCTGTGGCACCTCCTCCCTGCAGTAGGAGGCCGCAGCTGCTACCTGAAAGAGAAGGGCCTCAGTTAGGAGACGTCCCCAGGGTGAACACGACAGTGTTCGTGGAGAGATCAAGTTTATTGAGCAAGTGAAGTTTAAATTTCAGGGTCCTTCATTCCCAAGTCCTCGGGGTGGGGGGCTCAAGCAATAGGTCATGACTTTAAAAAAAAGCAAAACAAAGATTTTTTAACCACAGTCAGTTAAGACCACGGTCTCCTTTCACTCCAGTGTCTTTTCCCCACACTGCTGCAGGCTCTGGGTGGTGCTGTAGTGGTCGTGGGGCTTGGGGACTTCTCTCAAAGGAAAGCTGAGCTGAGTCTATGCAGCTACATCTTTTATCTGGGCAAGAGCAGCATGCACCGTCCTCACACCTCAGAGCGTCTGGCTTAGGGTTGCGCTGGGTGACTGTACACAACAGACACTTATTTCTCACAGTCCTGGAAACAGGACGTCTGTGATCAGGGCACCAGTGTGGCCACATAAAGGCTCTCTTCCAGGCTGGATAAGGGAAAGATTGTCAACTTGGGAACACTCTCTTGGGACCCAGCTAAAAACTGAGCATTTGGGCAAGAAACCCGAGGGGGGTGATGTCATTCCCTGCTAGGGTAACTTCTAGAAGCCTGCGGAAAGCATGGTCCGAGCTGAGCCGAACTGGAGTGACTGGACAGCCATAGGGGTTAGCCGAGAAAGTGATTCAAAGACTCAGGGACAGGGACCTGCTGGCGTGCCTGTGCTGTGTGAGGCCAGATGCGCGGCAGAGGACTATGTTCTACGGGAAGGCCCAGCTGACATCATTCCCCAAGGCCATCTGATCTGTGATAGTGAGAGTGGGGCTGCCAGACCGAGCAAGTAAGAATAGAGAACGGCCAGTTACGTTTGGATCTCAGTTAAACAGTGAGCACTTCCATGGTGTGAGCACACCCAAGGACTGATAGGCCAGTGCGGCCACCCAGCGCCTCCCATCTTTCCTGGCAGTGACTTGGGAAGACGAACCGGTCGTGGGAAAATCCCAGCAGGGGACAACTCGGGCTTTTGAAAAGCATTAGGGGATGCGGTGGTGGGTGCGTAGCGATGGATGGTGCGTACGATATAGACAAGGAAAAGTTATTAAGTATATGATGTATCTCTCACGCACTGTTTGAGATATGCTTGAAAATTATTCACTGTTATCTGAAATTTGATCTTAACTGGGCATCCAGTTTTCACCTGGCAACCCCACGTGAAGCTGTAGTGTCAGAAAGAGGCTCAGTAACTGTCCTTCTCTGCAGGTCAGGCATGTTGGTGGAGTTGTCCAGGCGAGAGGCTGTCCCCACCCTGGGAGTGGCAGGGGTTTGACCTGTGAAGAGCACTGGAGAGGGGTGATAGCACACAGATCCTGGACACGGCTGTCCACTGGTGTACTTCTGCACACATGTGTGGACTTGTTAACATGGAAATAAAGATTCAGTGGAGCAGGAAGCCCAGGGTTGTCATCGCAATAAACCATTTCGATCCTTTCTCTACTTCCTGAATGAGAGTCCCTGAATAAGCTTCGGGCCTATAAAACCCAGGTCTGTTCCCGAATGATGTTACTTCCATCAGCCCGTGTTTTCTTTCCCCCAGCCGGAAGGGGCCAGGGCCCGGCCGGCCAGGGAGATACCCACATGGTGAGGCAGACCTCTCCTCACCCGCTGCTCCCCTCGGCAGTGTATTTCGGTTGATCTGCCTGTTTTGCTCCCTGCTCTGTCTCTGACGAATCCTCTCACCCTCCTGTGCCTCTGACCTATACCCCAGCTCTTGTATAAATAAAATAAATCTTTTTAAAAAAATTAAGACCTGGAAGTCCAGTGGCCCATACCCTGAGTTGTGTCCTGGGGGCCCGAGCGCGGCTGAGCCAGTGGCACTGCGCATGCGTATGCACCACCCCTCCAGCCTCTGGAGAGTAGACGTGGTTTTCAAATTTTCTGTCCTTATCTTACAGAGGAAAAGTCTGGCTACCTAGATTAAAGCCTTGTGGTTTTTTTTTTTTTTTTCTTTTTTCTAATTTTTTTTTACTTTATACTGTTTTTATATGTATTTTAAAATTAAGGTACAAGTGACCTGAAGCATAACGATGCATTATTTGTGTAGGAGTGTCAAGGTCTCCTTGAGCTTGCACTGGTCTGTGAATCTGGAAGCCAAGGGCAGGGAGGTTGTTCTGGCCGTCCACTGCACAGCTGCGCCGTGGCACCAGCAGGCTGGAAGCAAGATTAGACAAAGGGAAGACCTGGCCGGACAGATTTTCAGCCCCTTATAAGACTCGAAAATTGGGGGATTTCCTTTGAATGGACAAAGGCTGAGTAAAGGAAAGGCAGCCTCTAGAAGTACATTCAGAAAACAATTCTAACCTATGTCTCCCCAGGGACGTCCTGGCCTTGACTTTTGATTTCTGGGGGCTGCAGGAATGCCTCTGCAGTCCTCAAGGAAGTGGGGATCTCCAGCTCCATTCCCACTGAATGCTGCTCTTCAGGCAACAAAGGAGTGGACCGCCTCCCACTCAGGAGCTGCTTTCCAGTGAGCTGTCTCCATGGTGAAGGTGGGAGAAAGAGAGAAGATGGTTTCCATGGCAACACTCAGAGAGAGAGGTCGTTTCCTTGGTGATGAGAGGAAGGTAGAGGTGATGGGGCTCGAGCATCCGTCTCCCAGCCCCTGCATGCGTCTCACCTGGCCTTCTGGAATCAGGACTTTGCCTGGTGGTAACAACAGTCCCACAGGTGACGGACTGAGCCAGGCCCCTGATCTAGAAAGGGCTCTGTTTGGGCCCTGGGTTCAGGCAGACTTGGCTGGGGGCACGTTGTGGCCCTGTGGGCTCACTATTGTTTTATCTGTAAAATGGGACTAATCATAGGTTTGACCTCTTAGGCTGGTGAGGGAAGTAAGTTAAGTGTCAGTAAATTTTAACCATGAGCATCACGAAACTATTATTATCACACAAAAATAACACTGTGGAGAGGCAGCCCAGTCAGATTTCATAACACTGCCCTGGGGAGGAGGAAGCCAGGCCGCGGGAGTAGGCTCCGAGGCCCACACTCTTGGGTTGCAGCGTTTAGTGAGGGCCGGGAGACTCGGACTCACTGTCCGGTTCAGTTTCCCGGACCCCAGTCCTCTTGCTTAGGAGAGTCTCCTGCCGCAGGCCCACCCTCATTTCCACCCCATGCCCTCGGGGCCCCACTGTAAGCCTGTGCCAATCAGCACAAACAACTGGGTGATTATCAGTGCAATTAATAAGCACGAGAAGGAAATAGTGAATTAATTTGGCGAAATCTTCCCACCCCATATGTCACGGGACTCAGTCTAGACGAGAGTCTGGCTGCCGATGATGGGCAGAGGGCTTGACTGTCTCAGACAACGGTGTTAGCATCACGCAGCCTCTGATGGCATTCCTGGATGACTCACTGGCTGAGTTATTATGCTTCTGCTTTCAGGACATTAGTTATTCCACAGGTGATAGGTAGTTCTGGGCAGACTGCTGCCTTTAAAATTAACCAGCAGTGGAATCAAACCCTAAAATCCACAACATGCTAGCAATGTGATTTTGGGTAAGTTAATATCCTCTTGACCATCTGTTTTCTGATCCGTAAAATGGGTGTGCATATAACATCTCCTGACAGATTTGTTGTGAAGTTTAGAGACAATGTATATTTAAAACACTTGGTACATGGAAAGCATTGAGCAATGGATATCTTTTCTTATTAAACACTGATGGTTTCATCACCTTTTACTTTGTTAGAGTCTCACTTCTCTTGTTAATCCTCTGCTGGGCTGTTTGCCTGTGACGACAGGGTTTTGCACCAAACTGATGCCAGCTAACGCTCCCGGTTGCCTCCTGAGCAATGCAGGGGCCAGTAGGTCTCGGTGATTTCAGCTTGCAGCCGAAATGTCACTCTGTGGGTTGCATGGCAAAATGGGATGCTCGCCAAGCCCTGGCACCGTGTGACACCCCAGGCTGCTGCGATGCCTTATGGGCTGCCAATCACCTGTACAAGATTGGGTGGTGCCAGAAAGTTTGGATTACTCGCTCTCCCCCAGTATCCATGCTTGATTGCACTGGAAGTTAATATCTGACCCAAATCCACCAGTAAAATTCTATCCCCAATCTAGAAAACTTAAATAAGGGACCAGGAAAATGAATAACTGTAAGAAAGTGAAAATCAAAATCAACAAAAAACTATGAACCAGAGACACTTTTTGGGGGATGGGGGGCGGGAGGGGAGGGATTGGGGTCAGAATGGGGGGGTTGCAATTGTATGGGGAATATAAAAATAAAATTTATTATTTAAAAAAAAAGATAAGGAAATAAAAACATAGCAGTTCATATAACATTCTAATCTTGTTAAGTTTCTGGTTATAATTCTATGTCTCATATAATAAAATTGACATTTTTTCATGTTTCTTTTAAAAAAAAAAAAAATTCTATCCCCAAGGAATTTAGGATTAGGTCCAAGAAAGTGTTGTTAGTGTCTTGATGTGGTTCAAACACATATATATATTAAAGCCTGAAATGGATCTGAGGAAAGACATACACACATGCACACACGAGCATGCACACAAATGCACATGCATGTACACACACACACAAGTATGCAATATACACACACACACTGACACAGAGTTTAGGGACAGAAGCTCCAGGGCTTATATCTGACCCTCCCAGGTTTTGGTGGCATTTTTGACTGTAGATTTGGTGAAACATTAAAATAAATTTCCCTTTCTGGCCTCTGTTGTTGTTAAACTAGGTCAAGTTTATTTCTGTTACTTGCAACCAAAAAATCCTAAACGATATATTTCCTTTTCGTGGGAAGGTACAGGGCAGGGCAGGGTGAATGCTGTGATACCTTGAAGAAATTCAGCTCACCGAGGGGCTCTTCCTCAGACTTTCATTTCCATAATAAAGTCATTCCCACCCTTCAGCAAGAGTCTTGAGCTTTTGTCTTCCCAGATCCTCCTAGACATAAAGACCTTGCAAAGGTTGCCAGACACCAGTCTTTGTCTCCCCTGCTGCATTTTCTTATTGTCTTTCACAGATGCCTGATAAATTCCTTCTCTGGGTACAGAGAAGACTTGGAAAGCGAAGAACGAAATGCGGTGCTGGACTGCCCAGTGTGGTTAGGTTTCTGAATAAATCAGCTCTGTCGGGGAGTGAGCTGTGCTCCCTCTGTGCTGGAAGTCACCCAGTGACAGCCTCACGGGCGGACTCTCCGGACCCTTGGGATTGCTCTGGGGAACCAGCATCTCAGTCAACCCCCAGCTCGGAGTTTAGAATAGGCAAGATGGCAGTACTTCCAGAAGCCATGATTTGCCAAAGGTTGTGTGGTCTTGTAGCTCGGAGAAGGGCCACCATGCCTAGCGCTGAATGCCTGTCCTGTTCAGTGTCTGAATGCCTGTCCTGTGGTGCAGGCTGGGTTCCCCGGCAAGCCAGTTCTGAGAAGAGTTTTGGGGTGGGCTGACACTGGGACCATCCCCTGGGGAGCGGGGAGAAAGAGGAGTTAGATGGGAGAGAAAAGCTCCTTGGGCCCCACAGGGGGCACAAGCGCTAGGATGACCTTCACACGCATGCCCCGTGGAACAGACAGGCCTCTACGCCATCCCCACTGGATGCAGCCACCTTGGGAAGGGCACCACCTTGGACCAGCTCTGCAGCAGGCAAATGCCCAGGGCCGACGGCTCAGGTTGTCAGAGGACAGTGTTTCCAGAGCTGGGAAGCTAGTGTGCCAGTAAGGGGGCACTAGGGGGCACATTGCCGTGTCCACCAAAGGTAACCACCTCTCTGCAAAAGGCAAAGTAGAAACCCAGCACAGGAAGACCGAGGAAGGCGGACTTGAGCACAGTATACCATGTGTATACCAGTATACCACGCCCCCCACACACACCTGTATTTACAAAGCACGTCCTGAGACAACCCTTGCCCAGCACATAAAAATGCCATCCTATCCTCACACAGTGCGAAGTCTAGCAATCAAGGTGGAAATAACAGCTTACTCACATCTACGTGAGAGGAGCTGGGCTGCAGAGACCCAGCAGCTCAGGGGGTCTGAAGTAAGCTTAGTTAATTGAACTGAGCAATAAAATTTTAACAAGTAGAAACATCACCAAAATTGGCTAAGCATTATTGAAAAAAGAAGGGAAAAGAATGCTGGTCTAGGAGTCAGAAAATCTGAATTGGAATCCAGGCTGTGTTGGCTGTGTGAGCTTGGTAAGGACTTAAAACCTCTCTGAAGTGAATCTGACAATGGCAATCTTAGCTCTTACTTTACAGGGCTGATGTGGAATGAAAAAGCTAGCACCACAGCTGGCACCACCTATGAAAAATAGCAAGGATGTAGAGGTCAGTCGGCTGGCTTCCTTCTCAAAAAGCCAAGCAGCCACTATGGATATTGTAAAAGTTATGGCTCCAACCACAGGGCCATAAACCCTGCTTTTATGGCCTTATGAAGGCCAGATGTCAGGCAGGGAACCACGGAGCTGATGTGCAGTGCCGAAACCTTTGGAGCACACCAGTTATCTGGTGTCCGGTGACTTCCATGCCCCTAAGTCTTGGGGTAGGGAAGATTTAAAATATTTGGGATTCCGGTTCAAATCAGGCCAAGATCTGTTGGGTGACACCAGCAGACAGCATCCCCAGGAGGTCTGTAAGCAGCCATCCTAAACACAGCCCTGACACTCAGGTGCACATGCACACGTACTCACACGTGCACACACGCACGCACACAGAGTCTTACAATAGATGGGTTTTCGCAGATTACCATCTGCAAAACCAGCAAAGGTTCAGCTAAAAAAAAAAGCTGGTGGTGAGGAGACACAGCCATTCCTGCACGGCTCGGGTAATTAGGAGAATTGAAATCATCTTTACCACCCAAGTGTGCAGAGAGTGGGAGGCAGCAGAATATTTTTATTCCTGGTGACCTAAAATGCTGTGTCATAGACAAGACAGTTAGCAGAGCCCAAGACTCACAGTCATTTCCCCCCGTTTTTTATTGTGCTATTTTATGCATAACTTGAATGTTACCATCTTAACCGTCTTGAAGGGTAGACAGAATTCAGTCACGTCGTGGCGCTCCCCTCGCATCCATCCACCTCCTGACGTCTTCATCTGGTAAAGCAAACTCCAGATCTATCAAGCAATCATTCTCCAGTCTCCCCTCCCCCAGGCCCTAGCAACCGCCCTTTCACAGCCTTGCTTTTCAGCCCAGCAAGGTCAAGTCCAGAGAGGGCCAGCAACCGGAAACACACACAGGCCATCTGTTGCTGGCTGAGGACGGGACCCAGCTCCTGAGGTCCTGGTCCAGCGCCTTGCACTCGGCTCCTCCTTGGTCATGGGGCTCGGCGGGCACAGGGCGCTGGCGGTGCTATTGGGGGACCAGTCCCGACCACACGCATATCCCTGACCATCCCGTGTCAGCTCTGGCTTTGCAAGCAGTAAAGGGAGCTGCAGAAGGGGGCTCAGAGTCTCGCAGCTCAGAGGCAGAGGACACTGGCTCAGTGTCCTGGGGCTGCCGTGAGGAAGCGCCACAGGCCCCTTAGGTGCGATGACAGAAACATTGTTTCCCCCTCCCTGGATGAGAAGTCCAAACACCAGGCATTAAGGGGCTGCTCCTTCTCAGAGCTGTGAGGGGGACTCGCTGCCGGCGGTTCCCCCCCACCTTCAGCTTCGCATACCATCCCCGCTGCGTGCATGTCTGTGTGCGAATTTACCCCGTCAGTGAATGTGTCAGCAGATTAGATTCAGGCCCACACTCCCCAATGTGACCTCATCTTAAATTCTATCAGCACCAAGCCTATTCCAATAAGCTCCGTCCTCAGGCACAGGGTTGGCGGTAGCAGGGTGGCAGGGGGTGGGGGGCACGGCTGTTAGGACGTCAGCAAACAATTCAACTTGCACCAGTGACACTTTACGGGCTAGTCCAAAGAGACAAAAAGGCTCCCCAACTGGAGAACCAGACTTCGTTGAGTGTATATTGGCAGCTTGACACCTGGCATGGGGCTCCACAGACGAGGGTGGTCTAGCTGACACATCAGGCAGCCATGCCACCTCCACACTGCGCTCTCCATGCCAGCTTGCGATCGTGGCACAGCTTTGTGTGAGAATATTCATTGCCGCGTTGTTTGTGACACCAGACACATCCCTCTGCCAGGGAGAGTATGTAGGTGGCGGGCTGGGGTCCACTTGTGTCCCCCAAAGAGTCTGTGTCCCCGAACTAACCTCCAGCACCCCCGAATGTGGCTGTATCTGGAGATGGACCTTCAGAGAGGTAACTGAGTCAAAATGAGGTCATGCGCGTGGGCCCCGACCCATATGACTGGGGTCCTTATACGAGGACAGCAGGACACAGGCCCAGAAGGAAGGCGATGACCCAGCGGATGTCCACGTGAGACGGGGCATGTCAGGAAACACCCAGATGCACAGAAAAGGAGGACTCAGGGCAAGGATGGCATCTCCAAGCCTGGAGAGTGGCCTCAGGAGAAAGCCACCCCGCAGACATCTACATCCCAAGTTCCAGCCTCCAGGACCTGGATCGGATGAGTGTCTGCGGCTGCAGCTGCTGGGCCCAGGGGCTGTTCCTGCTGCCAGAGTACCCATAGTAGAAACACACGCATGGGCTTGATGGACACCCGATTCCAGCTGGGTTTACCTTGGGGAGGGGCAGTGGAATGCCAGAAGACTTGGACTATAGCTGCGACCCATATTTTCCAAGCTGTGGGGTGGGTACCTGCAAGTTTGTTGTGTTCTTCTCTCTGCTTTTTATTTAAAAACCCAGGAACGGGGGCCTCCCTGATGGCGCAAGGGGTTAAGCACAGCACTGTGAAGCTGTCCACAGCCACTGCAGCACGAGTTTGATCTCCGGCCAGCCAGGGAGCTGCACCCCTCATGGTATATTTCAGTGGATCTACCTGTTCTACTCCCCACTCTGTCTCTGGTGACTCCTCTCACCCCCTGCACCTCTGGCCTGCACCCCAGTTCTTGCATGCATAAATAAAATAAATCTAAAAACAAACAAACAAAAAAAAACACCCAGGAACAGTGAGTATGTCTGCCAGCACAGACAGCCTTCATTTCCGGGCAACCTAGCCTGGAAGGGCTGTCCCAAGAGCTTGCTTTGACACCCGGCTGGTCACTTCTCTTTGGCCTAAGTATCTCTGACCGGTGACATCTGAAGAATGAACTCATTCAATTTTTTCCAACGTGTGTCCCATAGGACACTTGAGCCCAAAGCCGTTTTTGATACATAAGAATTGGCCCAGAATTAGCTGGTTAAATATTTTTAGGAAGTGCTGGATGGACACGATCAATCAGTTGCATTGTCTTACTGCAGAGATCCCCAAAGCTTTTAATCCCAAATGGGAACTGGGGTATGCAAACAACAGGAAACTGTTTTCAAAGAATAGCCACCAACTTCTTTTTCTGCTCACACAAGTAAGAGCAGATGTCTCTGATGAAGAAACATCAAGAATTTTCTGCATGGTCTACTTTGTGTAAATAATCACATTTTTAAAAGTTTAAATGACAGAAAGACAATCCCAATTGCTGCCTTGTAGGCCACAGACCTCCCAGACTGTGACAGGGGCCTCCTAACATGCACAAGGAAAGACTTTACTAAAAATATGTTTGTTGCAATAATTAGAAAATTCTATTATTTCATTTTTAAAACAAAGCCAAAAAATGAATCGAACAAAAATGAGACCATCATGAATTGACTGAATTAAAATAAACTGTAGTTAAAAAAAATCCATTCTTGGTTTTCTTTTTAATTTTTTTTGTTGTAAAATACAGTATTCATACAGACAAGGGCACAAAATAAATACATAATTTAGTCAATATCCATCATCCAGGTCAAGAATTAAATCATTGCCAGAAACAAAGATGTCCTCTATGCCTCTTCCCAATCACGACTTCCTTCTTCTCATGAGAAACTTATGAGTCTATCATTTATTTCTTCTTAGGTGTGCCTGTATTAAAAAACCCTTTAATAAATAGAATCTAAAGTATATATTCTTTTGTGTCTGCTTTCTTTTGCTGCACATTATCTTGTGATAATTCCTATGTTGCTGCATTAGCTGTAGTTGTTTTCATTTTCCTTGCTGCATAGTATTTCTTCCACTGAAGAAATGCACCAACATTTATATCTATTCTACTCTTGTTAGAATTTGGGGTTTCTTCCAGTTTGGAGGTATTTAGGAATTTCACTGCTATTAATATTCTGCATGAAGTACATTTCTGGTGGGTATAAACTTAGGAGTAAAATTGCTGGGTGTAGGTTATACCTATCTTTAGTTGATAAAGTTTAACTTTACTTGATAAAATCAAACTTTTCCAAAGCAATTGTAATCTGTTCTTATTCCCATCAAGAGTGGATGAAATTCCTGTTGCTCTATACATTGTCAGAATTTAGTATTATCAGATTTTTAATTTTTTGTCATTGTGGTGAGTGTGACTTTCCTTTGCATGTTCCTAATAATAATGAGGTCTTTACCTTTTCATATGCAAATAACTAATTACATATCCTATTTTGAAGGGTATGTTCTGGTTCCTCACCGATATTTCTGATGCCTTGTCTTTTTCACATTGATTTGTAGGAGTTCTATATATAATTTGGATACTCTAGTGTATCCATTTCCTATTGCTGTTGTTAACAAGTTACCACAAATTATGTGACTTTAAACAATGCAAATGTATTGTTTTATTGCCTGCAGGTGAGAAATCTAAAATCAGTCTCATTGGGCTAAAATCAAGGTGCTGGCAAGGATGTGTCCTTCTGAAGGTTTTCAGGGGAGATTCTATTTTCTTGTCTTTTCCAACTTCTACAACTCACTTGCATTCCTTGGCTTGTGGCTCCTTCCTCAGATCACTCTACCCTATTGCTTCCATAATCTCATCTTCTGCTACTATCTCAGGCAGCCACCTTCCTACCTTCTTTCTGTAAGGACCCTTATGATTTCACGTAGAGTTCTCCCAAATAATTCAGTGTAGTCTTCCCATCTCAAGATCCTAAACTTAATCCCATTTGCAAAGCACCCTTTTCCATGCAATGTGATGGAATGCAACCCCGGGGGTTGGGGCAGCGACATCTGTTGAGAAGGATGGTCTTTATTCTGTCTCCCACATCTGGTGTTGTTCTTAAATAAAATGTCATCCAACCACAGGCCATCAATGGAGATGCTGGGTCTTGCAGTAAGACTTCCAGTAAGGCTTCTGGGATGTGGTGAAGCAAGGTTTGCTGGGTTCTCCGGGCTCATGTTCGGAGTGGCAGGGCCGCCAGAGACCCGCTGTCTCCCTGAGTCACTTGTTCCTGGTGGCTCTGCCACTTAGGACGTGCCCGCAAGCATCATCTGCTTGAGCAGCTCCTGTGTGCCCTTGATAACATCTGGAGGACCAGTCCTTCCGCAGCCTTGACTCGCTCACTGGGCCTCTTGGGAAGTTTTGGCAGGAGCCTCATTCTAGGCAGACAGGGCCCCCACAGATCAATTTGTATGATTCTTTTGTCAGGAAAGGACAACGATGTGACCCATTTTGTTCCCCTCTTTGTTTTAGCTGCCAGGACAAGCTCAAACTTGGGACCTCTTTGTAGTCCTGGTTTGTGGGATGGCTGGCCTCAGAGGCAGCAGAATGCACAGTCCCATCCCTGCACACGGCCACATTGGAAGTCCCCAGTGCACCCCTGAAGCTTCCTCTCAGGGGACCCTGCGTCCCAGACACAGCTTATTCCTAAGTGTGTCTCTTGTGTCATGATACTGGAATGTTTATTTCAGCCCCACCAGAGGTCCGGGTTCTTGATCAGGTGTCTGCACAGGAAGGGGGTGCCCATCTTGCTCTGGCCTTCTTGAGTCACCATGTATTTAGCCCAGGGAGACAGCTGGACCAAGAAACAAGTTACCTGGGTCAACGAACTTGTGTCCCCCCCGAAAACTTGCAAGCCATTATCTGAACCTGTATCCTCGGTCCCCAAATGCAGCACCTGAGCTGGGGTCCGTGTAGAAACGTTTTTTTGGTCTGAAGTACAAAAAAAAAAGATTGTCATAATAACTTAAAAAAAAACCCCTAAACTCATTGGCTTTTGGTTTTTTTTTTTTTTAAGTACTCTATTAGAAACAAAGCAAAGGAACAGACGAAACCAATCCTAAACAAACTCTACTTGGCAGAATCGATGTCCCCAAAGGGGGCGGGGCTGGAAGGAAGAGGGCGGGGCCTGTGGTGGGGAACTGTGGGTGCCTGGGGTGGACGTGGTGTGATAACTTGCATCTGAAGGGAACCCGTACCCCTCAAATGCATACAGTGCTGGAAAGGCTACCTCAATAAAAAAGCACAAGTTGAAAAAATTATTGCATTGTAATGATGGCACCGGAAATGATTTTATCACTCTTTCAAGGCAAAAAAAAATGTCAAACCCCTCCCCCGTTTATTTTCTTAAAACGCTTTTTGGTGAGGTGTAAAATCCACACAGCTGTGAGCCTTTATAGTAAAGGCTCCTGACCGGTTCCACTGCCAGGCCCCACGTAGGAAGGAGCCGGTTGCCCACAGCTGGAGCTTGGCGCAAGGCCCTTCACCAGCTGTCCTTTCTCACCACACACCCTCTGCTACTCTTGTGACGGTGGCTTGCTGGCTGCTCCTCAGACGCTCATCGCTTTGGAGCCCACCTGTCTCGGAGGTGGATCTCTTGTGACCCAGAGCGTCTTCTCCTCCTCTGTCTCCCAGGTCCAGCCTCCTAAGAGCCCCTGGCAGGTTAAATGAGCTATAATTGTTGGCAACCTGGCTGTGAGTGAGGTAACCCTCTGGTAATCAGCCTCTGGGCAGCTTGACAGCAAGGCTTTCTTCACATGAAGCCTTTCTAGAAGCTTCTCATGAATGACCGAGCTCTCTCGCTCCAGCCAATGGCATTATGTGCTCACAGTGTGCCCAGATGTGCTGGGTCACCATGTCCTGTAGAGATTGCAAACTTGAGGGTGGGGCCACGTCTTATTTGTCTTCATAGTCCCTGAAGCCTCAGTGTAGCGTCTTGGGCAAAGAGTGTGCCCATTCATGTTTCTGGGACAGGGGAGGGAGTGAGGGAGTGAGAGGCTCAGTGAGCCGCTCGGGAAGCGGGCTGTAGGGTAAGTGATTTTCAGGCTTTTCTGCCCTCCCGCCATTAGGATTAATAATGGATCCTTGTGGTCCTGAATGCACGCCTGATGGCGGCACCTGGAGTCGGGAGTGGGCGTGCAGAAGTAGATACACCTGGACTGAGACTGGGCTTTTCAGGGCAGCGTCACGGGGATGCCAGAAGAAGCAGAGAGAACAAGAGCGAAAGAGAGAACATGAGAGAAGGCCGGAGAGGCCAGAAAGAGTGAAGACTTGCTGGGGGCTGGGAGGCCTGCCAGCCCCCCAGCACCCCTAAATGCCATGTACCTGGCAAATCCCAAGAAAAGCCGGAAAAGCCAGCAAGGGCTCCAGGACTCCTCCTTCACCCCGTCTGCTCGGGTCATAGAGAACCTGCCCTCTGGCCATTCCTGCCCATTCCACAGGCGCAGGCTGGACATGGGACGAGTGACCCACCTCTCCGGATTTTCCCGCAGAGCTCGGGCGTGAGGGAGGTGGGGGGTGAGGCGGGCTGGGTGAACTGGAGCGATGGTGAGCGCAGGCACGACCCCAGCTTTCCCTGCCTGGGCCCAGAGGCAAATAGCAATGAATTATCGTTTATTAAATGTCTGTCCTGAACCAAGCACTTTTCATATCTCATTTATTCTCATCTCTACCAAATAAGGAAGGAACCTAGGATGCAGAGGGGTGAAAAAACTTGCTAGAGTTGCATGGTTAGCAGAGGTAATGAGGCGCCCTGGCCTGGATATTCTCATTACCCCCAAACCCATCTGTTGAAAACCTAATTACCAAAGTGATGGCATTGGGGTGAGGCTTTGGGAGGAGACTAGGCGGTGAGGGTGGAGCCCTCCTGAGTGGAATTAGCACCATTTCAGAGGAGGCACCAGAGAGGCCCCTTCTGTCCCTCGAGGTCAGCGCAAAGGACGCTATGAGACCCAGGGAGCAGGTCCCCCCAGCGCCATGGCCCTGGACTGCAGCCTCCAGACCATAAGAATGGCCGTGTGAGAAGGGGGTGCTGCTTTAGCCCCAAGTCCCCGGTGTTCTGCCAGAGCAGGTGCCCTCTGGCCCTAAAACCTTCTTCTTCCCACTGGTGAGAAGCGCAGGTTGGGGCCAGGCCGTTGCTGTCCACAGACTCTCCCTCGTCCGATCACTGACAGCGGAGTCCCCAGAGTGACCGTCGGGGTCGGGGCCACTGGACACAGACAGTAAACCATGTGCTGCCGCAGCACGGCCGTTTCAGACACCACGAAACTTGAAAAGAGGAGCTGAGTTTCCGCTGGGTTTATTTTTGTGACCAGGAGAGTGACAGCCGTAGGAATATAACAGAGAGCGTAGAGCGTCTTTGAAAGGAAAATGCTTGTGCTTTATCACTCGACCCAGAAACTCCAGCTGAGCGTTAATCTTGGATGGATTTTGTCTGCTGATTTGGCAAACAAATAATAAAAACGGTGAGGTGGGGAGCATCTCAACGCGAGCCTCGGCAAAGGCCCCAGCCCCGAGATGACGTCCAGGGCCTGGCCCCTTCTGGGTGGTGCCGCCCCTGGAGCCTGGTTAAATGGCTCCTCTGTGTTCTGACCTGGCGAGAGGGGAGGGGACCCCAACCCCCTCTACCTCAGAAAGTGAGTTTGGCTTCCAACTGGCCAAGGTCTCATACTTCACCATGTTTTCTCATTTCCTTAACTCTTCTTTTTCTAATGATTCTAAATTTGGGCAACAATCTTGCAGTCAATAAATATTGCCAAGCAGGGGAGCCCGGGGCCAGAAGTCAACCTGGGGGTTGAGAGGAGGTCCTGGCAGGGGTGACCCGGGATCTCAGAGGCCAGGAATTCCCCGGCAGACACGCCAGCTCTCTGGATTAGGGGCTCAGGAATAAGTCTTTCAATTTTACAAAGAGGTTTTTTTTTTTTTTAATATCCTTTAAAAACAAATGTCCTGGAACATCCAGCCAGCTGCAGTCGGCTCTGCAAGATTTATGTACTTCTTGCAAGTCACCCGGTGGTTCTGAGCGGGTTGTGGGAGGTCAGGGATAGGACAGGCCGGAGGGTGGGGAAGCAGGAGCCATTTGGGATGGCTGCGACGCCCACTTTCCCTGCTTTATCTCACGTATTCCTTTGCACGTTGTTTCCAAACCCCTGTACGTCCCATCTGAGCTCTGGCACAGATCAGTAGAGAGAAACTGAGCCACAGAATAAAGACAAACCTTCCTGGAGAGGGGTCATGGGTATCAAAGAAAAGTGGACATGATTTACCTGAGGTTTATTCTTTTTCTTTCTCAACTTCTGTACCATATGAAAAATAGCTTTATTGAGACATGATTCATCTACTATAAAATGTACCTTTCGATATGGGCAATCCAATGGTTTTTTAATATAGTCAGAGTTGTAGAACCGTCACCACTGTCTAGTCCAGGATGTAGAATGTCCTCTGGAATGAATATTCATTCCGTAGAATGAATCCAGAATACTCATGATCCCCTCACCCTGAGAAATCCCATACCTACTAGCAGCCACTATTTATCCCCCATCCCTGGACCATCTTTTTTTTTTTTTTTTAGATTTATTTATGCATACAAGAACTGGGATACAGACCAGAGGTGTGGAGGGCAAGTGGACTCGCCAGAGACAGAGTGGGGAACAGAACAGGTGGATTGACTGAAGTGCACTGCTGAGGGGAGCAGCAGGGAGACAGGAGAGGTCTGCTGCACCATGTGGGTAGCTCCCTGCCCGGGGATTGAACTCGCGCTGCAGTGGCTGTGGATAGCTTCAGAGTGCTGTGTCTTAACCCCTTGTGCCACGAGAGAGGCTCCCCTGGACCATCTTTTTGAAGGAAATGGATCAGAATTATGACAACCCTTTGTTTTATAAAGGGAGTGAGCACTTGGTTGTGTGCTGTAGGAGCAGGTGGCAGAGGGGAGAGTATCCCTTGAGCTCCTGGCTCTGCACACAGGGAGCTATGGGCTGTGAATCTGAAATGGGGCTTCTTGGAGGAACTAGGGAACTTGTAGAAATGAGATTCTGATTCAGCTGGTCTCGGGGGATGGATTCTCCATTTCTAGAAAGCTCCCAGGAGATGCCGATGCTGCCCACCCCAGCCAGTGAGTAACCAGGCGTGGGAGCCGCCTGGTCGCCCTGACGGGCTGTCTTACCGAAGGCAGCCGAGAGGTGGAGGCGTGCAGTGGGAAGGCCGCCAGGCTTCAAGCCACCCTGACGGGCCTGCATCTTGGGCCAACCTCCACCTGGCCTCCTCCTTTTGCAACGTGTACAAAGTTCTTTGAGCACAGGGGCAAAGTCTTGCACAGACTATTTGAAGCCACAAAGGTGACATTATTGAAAGCATTTCATGTCAGAGGTTGAAGGTAGGTCTCCATTGGCCATGTGGACTTGACAAAGGTCTATTGCTTCCTCTTCTGTAGAAAGCCCTGTGTGCTGACCAGTGCGGGGAGGGAGGGCTGGCAGGCCTGGAGAACCCGGCTGGTGGCCTTGACAGAGAAGCTGACTGCCCTCTGGGTGTTCTTGGAAGTCAGCAGAGAACACCAGAAGTAGCTGGATCCTGTCTTTCTCACAGATGCCACAGCTCATAGCTACTTCACAGCCTTGCTGCTCTTTTCTGAGGCTGCTTTTGGCCCCAGGCTAGGTTACTTCAAAAGCCTTCCCTACCTCTGGTTAGTGGGAAGGAGGCTGAAGCAGGGGCACTTTCCCTTGCTAAAGTTCCCTGGGTCACTCTGCTAGGTGACCCTGCCCTTGCCAGCATCCTGCTGGGCACCTGGCGGGGCTGGCTTGGCCAAATCCACGCTTGACTGTTGTATACTGTGAGGCCACTCTGGACCTATCCCTCGGTGACCTTTTGTCTTTTCTCTCCAGATAGCAGCTGTTAGGTTTTTTCACTACAAAATTTTTTTTTGATTCCAGTACCAGTAGGTCACTGTGTTACATAAATTTAAGTCTTAATAGAACATTCTGTTACAAACAGATCGAGGGATGTTTCAGGGAAACAAAGAGCCTCAATAGTGACTGGACGCTGTCAGGACTGTCTCTCTGGGGTGCTGGGGTTGCTGCCTAGCAATCTGTCCACTTCTCTATAGACAACGGCCACTGCGCCTGTTTGCAGGGGCAAGCGCGGCCTCCCAGGCCAGGGGTTACTGGGCCTTTCAGGTGCCTGCAGTGCTGAGAACATCAGTCATTGAAGACTCAAACCCTGTAGACGGATACCTGACAGGCCTGCAGCCAGTGGATTCAAACTTGTGCGAGTCAAGGTGGTGCCACCAGACCATGGCAGGAGGGCAGCAGTTAGCTGAAAGTAGAAGGCACACAGCGGAGACGCAGACACCCCAAAGGCGGTGCAGGTCCTTTATCCTAACAAAATGGAGCTGTTGGAGCTACCGCTCCAGCTCTCTGTAGAAGGTAACACTGAGCTCTGAGTTTCTGCGAGGAGAAAGTAAACCGTTGCACACACTCCCGCCTGTGGCCAACTCCTAGGGGCCGTCTGGAGGCTGCCGGCTGTTCTCGGGAGAGCTCTGCAGCTCTGCAAAGGGGGAGGCACCCCGCCGGGGCTGTTCCTCATGCTCCTGCTGAACAGCAGTGCCCAGCTCCACGTCAAGTGCATGGCGGTGCCCGCCCTATGTCCACTCTTGGAGAGACGCCAGGCCCCTCACAGGTTGTCTCTGAAACAACCAAGTCTTCAGTACTCGGCTCTGAGCTGGGCCCCCAGTAGCCCAGACCAGCATAAATAGGCCTCTTTATTTGCCTGCCTTCACGCTAAGGATAAAGAACAGCAGAGCTGAGGAAGAAGGACATTCCAGAAATGCCAAGAGAGACCTCAAAAGAGAGTTGCGCTGGGGCTGCCCAAGGACTTGTTCAGGGGAGAGGGGAGAGCTGCCCACCAGGCCTGGCCCCAGAGGACAGCGACTTGCCCCTGCCCACAGAGAGAGCTTCGAGCAGGGATGCCTCTGGCCCCCACAATTTTGCTAATTTAACAGGGTGGACTTTGGCCATCGTGTGTCATGCTGCCTGGACACCCAAGAGATCAGGTTGCCCGAAGATCTGCAGGGGGCGCGGCCAGCAGGAGTGTTCAACAGAGTCAGCTCCAAACAAACAGCATTTCCATCCAAGTCTAGCAAGGCGTGGACAAGGAGTCGAAGGAGGACTCTGTTACTCATTGGGAGAAAACCAGACCGTCCTCTGTGCTGCAGCTCCGGAGGTGTGAGCTGGGGACACCCGGTTACCCAAGAGAAGAGAGAAGTCCTGCTTCTGGGGACGTGCCCTCCGGGGGGTGATGCTCAAGAACTCCCAGCGGCGGTCAGTCTGGGTGCTCTCTTGTGGTTCGAGACGAAACCACATGCATTTCCTCCCAATACGTGCAGACTAAAATTACACACACCCTCCTCTTACAGAGTCTTAGAGACTTGGGTATTTTCAACTTGTTTCTCACTTAATAATTGTCATGTTGATTTGTGCCCGCTGACATGATTTGGGTACGAGGTTTAGTCTGGGAACAGCTGTTCCTAATGCCACGGCTTTGCTTCTTTTCAGTCACAGAAAGCGGATCGGAAGTTTGGGTTGTTGTGAGGTCGACGAAGGGGCCACGGCTTGTGTGGGCCTGCATCGCCTATTTCGGGAATGGGACTTCTGAGTCACTACCTAAATTAGACACAGGTGTTCTTAGCAGCGAGACAGCTGAGCGACGGCTCGGGGGCCCCTGTCCTGCTGGCTTTACTGGCTGAGGGTCCCAGGGAGGAAGTGACTCAAAACGGTTGGGACGGGGCGAAAAAGCAGGATCTTAAGAGCAGATCCTCCCAGAGGCACCTAGGTGAGGATAAGTTGTGGTCCTTCCTTGGCAAGTCTGGTTTCATATCCCTATTCTAGAAACTTCTACTTTCTGATATTTGGGGCAGCTTACTCACCCAGCTTCATAGCCGACAGAATGATTCCTACTTGCAGTTGCAAAGTCATCATAGGAACGGAGGCTGAGTTTAAATGTCTCAACATTGTAGGAGCTTCACCAACAGGACACGCTGTTACTGGTCCTATTTCTTTTTTCTTTTTTTTTTTTTTAAAGATTTACTTTATTTATTTAAGCATACAAGAGCTGGGGTGTAGGCCAGAGGTGTGGGACTCACCAGAGACAGAGTGGGGAGTGGAGCAGGCAGATTTACTGAAACACACTGCTGAGGGGAGCAGCGGGGAGACAGGAGAGGTCTGCCGTGCCATGTGGGTCAGCTCCCTGGCGGGGAATTGAACTCGTGCCGCAGTGGCTGGTGATAGCTTTACAACGCTGAGAATTTAATCCCTGCACCACCAGGGAGGCCCTGGTCCTCATTCTTAGTGGCCCTTGCTGTTAGTTCTGTCTTCCTCTGTCAGGTGCCCAGGCTAAACCCTTGGAGGGCAAGGATTGTTTCATTCACCTTTGAGGTCCTCAAAGGACAGGGAGGTGTGGAGGAGACTATCAGCAAATTCCTGCAGGTTCACCCTCTGGCACTGGGGACCCTGGAGGCCCCTTACCCTGTCTTGACTTCCACACCTACAGCTTGTACTTCTGGTGCCACCTGCCTGGGATGACCAGCGCAGGAGGCAGGACACAAGCAGCACAGCACAGCATTTGCAACCTAGAGTGAGCATCGTCCATGGAGAGGGCTGTGTGAGGCCGTAGGATTTCCAGGGAGGGTCAGAGGCAAGATCCCCAGAGGCTTCATCCCCATCCAGCAGACCCTGAGGCAAGGCCAGCAGGGGTTGTGGGGTCTGGGTGCAGGTGTGGCTGCAGGTGTAGAAAGGCGGATCACTCTCTTTCACTTATTGAGCTCTATGAGGACCTACTGTGTGCCAGACAGTCGGTGAGGTGCTGCGATGGAGAATGAGACCTGGTACAGTGGGAGTTTTTACAGAACTCTGTGAGGCACTGGGAGGCGGTGCCAGATACCCTTAGGGCACCACCCAGGAAGTTAGGGAACTCTGTGGGGAAACCAGGGCCCAGAGGGATCTGAAGGTCAAGTTGGAGGAAGCCTCATCCAAGGAGGAAGAACATTCCAAAGCAAGAGAACAGCACTGGAAAGGTCCAGAGACCCTTGACTTGACCCTGGACTGGAAACTTCCAGAAGACTGTGGATACAGGGCCTAGCGGGAGGAGGGGGGAGGGGGGACGGGCACCTGCCGGATCCAGCAGGGGAGACCCTGAAGGAGCCTCCGGGGAAGCGGGGCTTTGTAGAGAACATCTTTGCTGAGAGCTACAGACACAAGGCCCCGCCAGCAATGGCAGCGGTGAGGGAGCAGTGGCACGGGGGAGAGCAGGGAGGCTAAGGGAGGCTTTACACAGGACAGGTCACCATCTGGAGACGGCCCAGATTCTCCTCTTTGTTCTGGAAGTTCGGGTTAGTGAAGGAGGAAGTTGAGCTTTTCCTTTGACTGTCTCCTTGGCAGATGGGAGGCCCAGCCACCACCAGACAGCAGCAGGTCAAATTACCTTCCAGGGGCATGACCACAGGCTGGCACTCGTGCAGATGCAGGCTCGGATTCAGGGTCAGCCTCCTGCAGCAGTTGGAAATCCCCAAATTCCTGCGGGACACGGCCACCATCAAAGAAGGGGCCGCGCAGTGCCTGGCAGAGGACAGCACACCGGAGGGGGTTTGCGCTTGAAAGTGGAGCCTACCCCGCTTTCCGCCCCTCATGCTCTTCCCACCCTGTGCAGCTGTGGGCGGAGAACTGGGCTTGCGTCTGCAGACCCAGGCCTGGGCCCCCGTTATCTCTGTGTCCTTGGCACTTCCCACCCAGAGTCTCAGTTTCCTCTGTGAGGCTTGGGTCTGCTCTCCTGGCCCCCAGAGACCATGGGAGCTGACTCCCGGGACAGAGAGCATCACAAGGAAGTCCGGACCACGGTCCCGGAAGACCTTGCTCCCAGCCCTTCGCCACCAGTGCAGGTAGTTGGAGACAGCGAGGGTGGGGCTCCCTGGGGTCAAAGTCAGAGAGAAACTGGGAACCAGAGGGCGGGGGGTTGGGAGGGACTTTGGCTCAGATTCAGCAAACATTTGTTCAGTGACTGCAGAATGCCCCAGGCATGCAGCCAGGTGACTACAGACATTAAATAATCTCCACGGCAACCGGGGGCTGAGGCATCCTTGTTATCTCTGTTTGGTGAGCTCAGATGAATGGCACGACCAGCCCGAGAACACATGTCTGGATCCCCTTGTTGCTGAGGTCTCATCTTCCATGTCACCTCCTCAGAGAAGCCCTCATGTCCTTTCTCTGGCGCAACACCTGGATATTTCACTTACCAAACGACTTTGCAACCACATACTGGTCCATGCCTTTTTTTGCTGAAGTCTAGTTCTCTAAATTAGAGGCAAGAACCAGGATCCCTCTTCTTCACACCACCTTCCTAGTCGCTGGGGAGAGGGAGCACCCCAGAACCCCCAAACCAGCCTATCCTGCCATCCACCGCATCAAGACAAAACATATAAGAACTTTAATGGAAAGAAACTTTAATGCAATTAGTAAACAATACAGAAAAGATGAAGAATAGAGTTTCTAAATCAAGCACTCAAAGTTACCCATGCCCTTGTGGCTAAAAGTCCAGCCAAATAGGGTTGGCCCAGAGCAAGGCCCGGAAGCGGGGGCCCATAGACAAGGATCAGAAACAGCCAGACAAATCTAGGAGGAAAAGAAAGTGGCATTAAGTGTGATTCAGCTCTTCCTCCTCTCCATTCTGAATTAGGTTCTTGGCCCCATCTAGAACGCCCCTTCCCTCTTTCCAGGAGACAACCTGAGGCTGAGGGGCCCCAGTTTTAGGACTGGAGTTGGATCACAGGGGAACAGCTACAGCACAGAAGCAGAAGCTGGATGGGGGTGATGAGGGTCAGATCCAGAGAGCAGAATTCTGTCTAGGGGATCATGGTGGCGTGAGAAGCCAGCCAGGGTCTGGGGTCCAGCCCCCCACTGAGAGACAAGCAGAGAATGAGAGACAGGAGGGGCAGAGACCAAGGAGGAGACTGGGGGGCCTGATGCACCCTTTCACTGGTGTAGACCAGAGGTGGGGGACCCAGAACCTGGGGATACCCACACTGGTCGCTGGTGTCCTTGGCTCACTGGTGTCCAGACAAAATGGGAACAAACCATAGACAGAGCTTCCTGCTTCCCCTTTCATCCAAACTGTGTGTGTGCGTGTGTGTCTTTTCACTTCCAGAGTTGCTCTGACATTATGAGTCCAGGGCCTAGCCTCTGGCCCTCGGCCAAACGGCCAGATTCCTTTCCAGTCTGGAGCTTGAAATCTGTCGTGAATTGACATTTTTGGTCAAATGGTTTAGGAGCACCCACATCCAGAAACCCCTGGGCTCTGCATTGTGCACGCCTGTGCTCTCCTCACGAGGTGCAGCCTCTGTCTCCCTGGACAGCAGCTGCATAGAACAAGAAGAAGCTTCAAACTCGCAATGGCCCATTACCTTCCTGAGAGTTTCTGCCCTGGGAGGGCAGCGATGAGGCCACAAGACCAGGAATTCATCCATTAATCTTTTTCAAAAACTACCAGTTTCCCAACAGAAAAAATGTTTTAATGAGTCCTCATTTTGTTTTTCAAATCAGATATACAAATAAGCTGATAACGATTTAAAAATAATTCAAAACAAGAATCTCCAGTCATGGGAGCCAAAGCTTGGGCTTCTGAGTTCCTGCCTTACGGAGGAAATTAATTTGAAATGGCAGGAAGAAAGAGGAGGTAAACGTTCATGTCTATTTTCGTTTTCCAGTGAAGTCCTGTTTCCTTCTGACTTTGTGTAAACAAAGAAAGGACAGTTGTTCGGTTGCTTATTACAGATAACCCATATCTTTAAAGTAAATGCCATTTATCTAAATAGGGATCCAATAAATGACTAAGCTTTTCCCAACTGGAACTCCTTAGCTAACAATGAATAATCACAGATATCATTTTGTGGGGGAATTACTATGCAAAAGTCAGAAGGGTAAGTTAGAATCTCATTAACAGGCATTATCTGTTTTGGCCGGAAATGCCATTCCTAAAAATCTAGCACAATGAAATAAAATCGTCTGCAGAACAAAGGTGTATGCGTGTGTGTATGCGTGCGCGCGCGTGCACGCTTCGATATTATTCATAGTGGCCAAAACCCGGAAAGAAGGCAAATATTAGTAAATATGGAAGCACATGAAGCCAGTATGTTATTTCCAAAGCATGAAATGTTATGCAGCCTTTAAAACCAGAGCTCTACCAGATGACGAGGTTGCATTTCCAAAATGCATTGTTGATGAGAAAAGCAAGTTCCATATAATAGGATCTCTTTTTACACATGATAAAAACCCCTCCTGTGATTCGGTCTATTCTAGTGTTTATATCTAAATGCTTTTATTTTTGTATTGTCATGGAGAAAATAAAGGAAGGTACATTCTAGGTGGTCAGTTAGGTTATGTGGGATGTGCTCTGGGCCTGGGTTTTGCAATGAGCTGGGATGGATTTCAATAGAACGGACTAGAAGGGTACTGAGAAGTCAAAGGAAAAAGACAAAGTGAACCCCACTTAAGAAAATTCACTGGGAGATAGTGAAGGCAAAGATAAACAGCTGGGACTACATCAAATTAAAGAGCTTCTGCACAGCAAAAGAGACAACAACAAAAACAAAGAGAAACCCCACCAACTGGGAGAACATTTTTGCACACAACAGTAATGATAAAGGACTGATCACAAAAATCTGCAAAGAGCTGATGAGACTCAGCACAAACAAAGAAAATAATCCAGTCAAAAAATGGGCAGAAGAGCTAAAAAGAAACTTCTCTGAAGAGGAAATGCGAATGGCCAACAGGCATATGAAAAAATGTTCAACATCACTTGTCATCAGGGAAATGCAAATCAAAACTACCATGAGATACCATCTTACACCAGTGAGAATGGCACATAAAAAAACTAGCAACAACAAATGTTGGCGAGGGTGTGGAGAAAAAGGAACTCTCCTGCACTGCTGGTGGGAGTGCAAACTGGTCCAACCACTATGGAGAGCTGTGTGGAGATTTCTGGACCTACTAAACATAGAGCTTCCATAGGATCCGGCAATTCCACTCCTAGGTATTTACCCAAAGGACACAGAAACATCCATTCCAAAGAGCACCTGCACCCCTATGTTTATAGCAGCACTATTTACAATAGCTAAGCTTTGGAAACAGCCCAAATGCCCAAAAATAGATGACTGGATCAAGAAGATGTGGTCCATATACACCATGGAATATTACTCAGCATTCAAAAAAGATAAACACATGCAATTTGCAGCAACATGGATGGCGCTGGAAGGGATCATGCTCAGCGAAATAAGCCAGAAAGAAAAAGAAAAATACCGGATGGTCTCACTCATAGCAGGAATCTAGAAAACTTAAATAAGGGACCAGGAAAAAGAATAACTGTAAGAAAGAAAATATCAAAATCAACAAATAACTATGAACCAGAGACACTCTATTGAAGGTGGGGGTTGGGGACGGGAGGGATTGGGGTCAAAATAAGGGGATTGCAATTGTATGGGGAATATAAAAATAAAATTTATTTAAAAAAAGAAAGAAAAAAAAAAGAAAATCCACTGGGAGATATAATATAGTCATATTTATATACTTGGTAAAATCATCTCTGTAGTTGTAAGTAATGAAAATATTAGAAAACAACTATAATATAAAAATAGTATTGAATTTTTCTCAAACAACGTTGTGAAATATTAATTTTCCCATTTTTATAGATGAGGAAATGGAGGGTGTGACTTGCCAAAGGCTCTCTGGCCCCCAAGCCTACCTTCTTTTCCTGAAGCCATGATGCCCGTCACTGTGAGCATTCAAGCATCCCACGAAAGTACAACGGGGATGGTAGAAGCCAGAGGCCCAGAGAGACGGCTGTCAGAAGGTGGCACAGCAGCCCCAGGAAGCCTCGTGTCTTTCCACTCCAGGCCCCTGCAAACCTGCCAAGTGTGTCTGCCAAGACGACACAGGCAGCACCAAATCACTGTGGGACAAGACCACGGCCGCTGTCACTCGTTCTGAAAAGTGGACAATCCTGGGCAGGAATAAAGCTGGCCCGGGGGTAGAATCGGGGAGGACAGGCCGGGGATCAACCTTGAGACACTCAGCAAGCTTCCTGGGGGCGAGTGAGGACACGTGCCGTGAGCAGCAGAATGGGTGGCATTTTGGAGCAGCCCCATCCTCAAAGGGGCTGTTCCCTCTGGACATCAGTGAAAGGAACTGGGGATGACTGTTTGGACAGGAGGTGGGCTGTCTCCACCCTGAGGTCAGAGAGGGGCCCGCTTCTGGGCAGAGCAGGAAGCTGACCCCGAGGATGCTCCCTCTCAACCCAGACCCCGCACACTGGCCATGCCTCTTGCTAGAAGGCCATCTGCTTCTGGGCCTCTAAGAGGCCAACCCAGAAGGGCTGTTACAGTTAGGCCTCCTTGCTGTGGGGGTCTCTTCTGACTTGACCTTGAGGCCCCCCTTTTCTCTGGAAGAAGTAATGAGCAGGCCTGCCTCAGTCTTCAGGGAGGCCGCAAGCAGAGCACACAGAAGGGCAGGTATTGCCCCTTGCTGCCCACATGGTAACCCTCTGGGAAGACACCAGCCCTGCTTTCAGGGGTGCCCTGAGGCCACCCTGGAGCAGTGACCTCAAAGGACACAATCAAGTTCTCTTTCTTTGGATGGTGGCAACAGGACAGGCCTGTGGGGACTGACTCACAGGCAGGTACAGAGACATTTGGGGAAGGGAATCTCATGGTCTTACTTCTAATCTGGTGGGTTGGGCCTCCAAGTACTAAGATTTGAAGGATGACTTTATCTTACACACCGATCCAGAGTGGGGAAGGTCAGTTATGTGGCCACAGGCATATGCCCCCAAAATGCAAGTCTGATCATGTATTGCTGATCTCCTGCTGAAAATGCCCCAGTGGCTTCCCCAGGGATGAAGCCCAAGATCTCCGCCAGGGACCTGGTGCCAGCCTCGCCCCTCCGGCTACCTTACCATGGCCACCTGGAGTCCTCCAGCTCCTTCCTCCAGTCCCCAGGCCTCTTGCACACTTCTGCTTCTGCTCGGAACACTTCCTGTTGCAGTCAACCAGAAAGCTTCTCTTCACCCTTAGAGATTCAGCTTAAAATGTCACATCCCTGGGAATCCTCCTTGGCCCAGCCCTCCTCCCAGCTTAGATTAAGTCCTCCCAGAGCTCCAGTAATCGTTGTGGTCACGACACCTTCGGGACATGTTTTGGTCAAATAGGGCGCCATTCCTACTGGTTGCTGCATCCCCGGGGTTTAGTTACTGGCTAGTCATTCTTCATATCTGCTGAGTCTGAATGGGGAAGGAACATGATTTCACACTAAGGGATAGTGTCCTGTCGTCTTCCTGTTTGTTGTCAACAATGCCACACATGTGTCCTGAGCATGGCCTTCGAGCCCTTTACAATCTATCCCTCATCTTCTTTCTCCTTCTGCTTTCTAGACCTTGAGGATGCTTTCCTAACCTTGACAGTGCTGGACACACAGTAGGCCCACAGTCTGTGCTTACTAACAGGCCCAAGTGAAATGCTCCAGGGCCCTTCCACATTGTTTCCCTGCTTTATGCCATGCCTTTGTCCTGTCCCTGCCAGCTCACTCTGTGCTCTAAGATGTCACTGAATGTGTCTGTCTGTCCCAGAATGAGTCAGGCTTCCCTTGGGAGCTCTGCTCCCTGCTCCCGGCTCCTCATGACTCCTACTGTGCTCCCAGGGCAGTGTTTATAAAGCTGGCTCTCCCGCTCAGTTTGGGTCATTGATGGCACGGAGTCTTCTTCCATTTGTTGTCACCAGCCTCTAGCGCAGCCTCTACTACATCACCCATGTTCAGTAAGTGTTTGTTGAAGGAGCGAATGAGTACAGGGATGAATGAATGATAATTGAATGAAGAAAGTGGCCAGGTAAGGCTGCGAGTTGCCTGGAACCCATCCTGATCTAGGGCTACAGGGCCTGTCAGTGACCAGAGCCAGAGAGTCCTTCCTAGTAGGCAGAACTGGGTGGAATCCTTTTTTTAGTGCATGATAAACAGAGGCCCCAAATGTGAAGGTCACACTGCAGGTTATAGAAGAATGAAGTTGGCAAGATATCAAGGGTCATGAGTCATCAGGCTCTGGTGTCACCTATTTCTGATGACACAACACACTTTTTCCTTCTTAACAAAATAATGATGATTCCTTAATATTGTGCAGCACTTTTTAGTTGAAGTCCTGTTTGAAAACAATCCCTGAGCTGGGTTTTTGTGGTTGAGTAACTTGTAGAGATCACACAGCATTTAGATGAAGGCCGCAGGGCTGGTACCCAAGGTTCCTGGCCCCACGTCCAGTGCACTTTCCAGGATGTAACACCTCCGACATCACAATAAATCGTAGTTAAATATTGATTCTAGTCTCGCTCCTGGGAAATGCCAGCATTTCTAATCAATACCATCACTTCCTACTTCTAAGAATTAGCGGGACAGCTAGCCCAGACTTGTCAAACTTTACATAAGAGAGCTGGTAAAATCTATGGTAGGCTACAAGGAGGAACCAGAACATCACCTGTGTATGTCAGTGTAAGAGTGTGTGTGTGTGTGTGTGTGTGTGTGTGTATCCTGTCAATGGCTCCATATGGGAAATACTCGGTGTTTCAGGGCACTCAAAAGTGAAAAGGTGAACAAAACAAGCTGATCCCAATGCACCGTGCCTGCATAGAATAGGACCTTAATAAATATTTGCCAATGAATGAATGTGCCTTAAGTTTAAATATTCTTCTATAGTCTGCCTTTAGCTAGTATTGCCATTGAACAGCTTTTTGAAACTTAGATGTGTATTCTAAATAACTACATCAATCTGTTTATGCTTTCATCCAATAAAATGACCACCTACTAAGTGCCAGATGCAGTTTTCCCACCACATAGCAGTGAACAAAATAGACACATGACCCCCTACCCTCCTGGTGTTGAATTCCTTTGCAGTGAGAAGGAAGGAAAATAACCAATATTCACTCTATCTAGCAATTGGTAATAGGTATGAAGAAAAATGCAGTAAGGAGAAGGACCAAGGTGTGCTGGGGCAGGTGGAGCTACAGTATAAATGAGGGTGCTCAGGAGGATGACGTTTGAGCAAAGGCTGGAGGACAAGAGACAACTTGTGAGGGTGTCACAATTCTTATATGTACAAACGCTTCCTCTTTTAAAAAGAAATGCCTCCCAACTAGCTAGTGTGTGCTTTTCTGCCCTCTAAGAGAGGACTAGGCAGGAGGATGCAGGTTTTCTTTGTGGCTGGGGTATCTCTGGTCTCTCACGTGGGACCAGTGTTGTGAGGATCACAGAGGCTGAGGCCACAAGGGTGGAGGCCCACTGTCTCTGCACACCGTGGCCCCGAGTCTGATTTTCTCTTGCCAATTCTAAGTTGCTCAACTCTTCTGTTTCATAGGAGGATCTAGAAGCCCAAAGTGAGAAAATGATTTGTCAGAGATCACACAATTAACAATGGAAAAATTGGAATTTTTAAAAGTTACAGGGCCTCTAGAGCTCAGGGGGAGTCGGCCTTTCTTGAGTGTGATGCCACTAGACTTTGGGGTGACAGGGGAGGCCTGCCGGTGCCCCCATGACCATCACAGAGGCCCAGCTGGACTGAGGCTGGCATTGCTCCTTTTCATCTCTGGCCAACACGAGACAAAGCCCCAGAGCCCGGCAGCTGCCCCAGTTCTCTGGCTCCTGCCCAAGAGGCCACACCGGGGACCAAGGTCAGGTCCAGGGGACAGATCCTACATGCCCTCCCAGGAATGCCCTTGTCCACAGCAGGCGGAGAGCAGCAAATCCAGAGCTGAGGCCCTACCAGGGCGGGAGAGATGCTTCTGGCGTCCCTCTGGGGTCTGACTCCTCTCATTGACATAAGGGGAAACTGAGGTCAGAGAATGCTGAGACACCCAAAATTCACACAGAGTCCAATTCAACAAATAATTCCATGTAGCTTACATTAGTTTTGAATTATCATCTTTACTGTTAATTTTGGTAATTTTTCAAAGTGCTTTCGACTGCTATGCTTGCTCAAGGCTCATGAATTTTATTTTTTTAAATGTCTATTTTTGCATTAGTCAAAAAAAAAATCACCTTCTTTTGATTATCTTGCCTTTGACTTTGTTACAAACTGATTTCAAAAGGCAAGGAAGCTGGTAATAGGAGCAAGTCCTTTGCCAAGATTTGAGCTGTGTCCAAAGTAACCCCTTGCAAGTGGCTTCCTCACCCAATATATTTTCCCTCTTTCCTTTGACAAGTGCCATTCAGAGAATGGAATCATGAAGGGAGAAGGTAGCAGCCAGCAGTAGGTAAAGGTGGAGACTCTGCTGGCAATTCAGAGGGTTGAGCAGAGGAAACTAGAATCCCAGCTCTCCCCTGAATTCTGGGTCTTGAGGGTGTCAAAGATCTTCCTTTAACAGGGTTAGTTCCTCAGCCTGATGCTCAAGGGCCCCTAGATCCCCACAGCCAGTATCTGATCCAGCCAAAGCTTACTCTTGGCCACAGAACTGATGGATCATCCCTTCCCCGCTTCTCCTCAGGGTCTGCTGCTGGAAGGTGCTTCTGCAGCGGTCCTAGTTCTTGCCATTGTCTGAGTCCCTGTCTCTGCCCTGAGCTCCCCTAACTTCCCCAGAGCACACTGTATATTTCTCTTGAATGTTTCCCACTTGATAGGATGTCCCAGCTGGCTGGTCCTTTAGAGTTCACTAACGCCACCTCTTTCCGCTTATAGGCGAGGATCTAGAGGCCCAGAGGGAAAATAACTTGCCTGAGATCACACAATTAGCAAATGGAAAAACTGGGACTCAGCTTTCCGGTTTCTCGACCCATTGCATTCAGCATCCGAGTGGAGCCAGAATATATTTCCTTTTCGTTTTTTTCTGGAAAAGGGCGATTCTACCACAAAGGGCTATTCAACTGCTTACTTCTGTCTGAGTTTTTAACTTGTCCATATTTACCTACCTGAGAATAAATATACAACATTTAGATGCAATCATCGACCTGTGTCACCCAGCGAAATGTGGAGGTCATTTTTTTTAATGATTTTTTTTAAGATTTTATTTATTTATACAAGAACTGGGGTACAGGTCAGAGGCGCAGTAGGGTGAGAATTCACCAGAGACAGAGTGGGTAGCAGAACAGGCAGACGGACCGAAGACCCTGCTGAGGGGAGCAGTGGGCGAGACAGGAGAGGTCTGCTGCACCATGTGGGTATCTCCTTGGCTGGCCGGGAATCGAACCCTCGCTGCAGAGGCTGTGAACAGCTTCACAGTGCTGCGCTCAACCCACTGTGCCATCAGGGAGGCCCCTGAAGGTCATTCTTGAGCCCTCTCTTCTCTTTTATGTCCAGAACACAAGCTAGGTCCACCGCAGCAGATGAGAGAACAGACTTCTGATGTCATTTTTTCTCCCCAGTCTTACATTTGTATACCCCTTCGTGTAAGTTTTCTCATTTTAACCCTTGAATCGACTCTGCGGCCTGGCTTTTATAGAAGAGGCAGTGGAGCTCCACAGGTGAAGTGACTTTCCCACGGTCACCTCGCTCACCAGTGGTGCGAACGAAGCCTGAACCCAGGTCGCAACTTCTTTTTCCCCTGCTGGGCTCTAAGATAAAAATGGGCCCCCCACCTCTCCAGTGGGGATCAGAACAAGGATCTTTGACCAGGTGCTTCTAGATTAACCTGCTTCCAAGATTTACTGCGTAAATACTTAGAAAAAATGGCCACAAAGAGCCCTGCAAATATTAAGTGTTGTGACCGGTAGGGTAAAACTCTTGAAACCTAATTAGGTCAAATTGCAGCGCTCTAGAGAACACGTGTGCCTCTCCACCAGCTGTGGGGACTCATTCTTGACCACCAGCCAGGTAAGCGTGAGGGAGCCTGAATGTTAGGAAATACCCCTTCTTCTCCTGGGCCCCCAGTTTTTCCTAGTTCTTTTTCATCCTTTCAGATTTCACCAGAATAATGACTCTCACAAGCTTTCCCTGATTCCCACCTGGACTCTTGTGGTCTTTCAATTCTCTTAGCCCGTGTAGTTCTCTTTTGTAGCACTTGCCATGTTGGGAATTATTTGTGTGATTATTTGAGTCGTCTCTGTCCCCTCCAGCAGATGATAAGCCTAATTAATAAGTGCCCACAGGGATTATTTTTCTGCTGCTGGCTACTGCGTCACTAGCACATACACAGCTTTGCTGAATGAATGAATGAATGAATGAATGAGAGTACTTGGAATCCTGGCAGCTTTTGACAGGCGAGGTGAGATGGAGCATCCCTTCAATATACCAGATGCCATATGAGCCTTCTCTTATTTAATTCTCACCGAAACCCAAGGGGAGAAATTTAAGTTCAGAGAGGCAAGTTTGTTTGCCCGAGGCCACACAGCTAGAAAGGGACAGAGCCAGGCCTGGAAGGAGATTTCTGTGCCTTGACTCCATGGACTCCAGTGGGCTGGCCTCTCTGGCCTCACACCATGACTTCATAAGAGTCACGGCAGCAAGTGGAATATCACAAGGGCCACCTGAGCCATCAAAGTGCCACACAAAAGGCCAGGAGGTTCAAGTGCTTCCTTGTTTCACAACCAGGCAGGCATCAACAGAGGCCAAGTGTTACCCTGTGCTCTAGCGCCACTTTAATGACAGTTTTCTTTGTAGGCTTTGTAAGTTGTTAATTACTCATGATCTGAACCACCTAATTATAAATGGTGGCTTGTGAGTTGCGAAAACGTCCCGCAAACTGGTCTCCTCCTACTTTGCTGTGTCACACTCTGCTGAGTCCCAAGACTTCCTCACCCCGCATGCCCATGATTGCTGAGAGGTTCCCAAGTGCCTGTCTCACAGGCCCGAGGACCAGAAGCTGGTGCCCTGGGCCAGGATCTTCAGTGACTGGGGCCTGGGGGGCTTGTGTGACATCACACAGCATGACAGTGCAGACTCTAGGCCTCCCTGATCTGGCTTCCACTTACTCCCACTCCCTAAGCACTCATGCCCCTGTTCTTTAGTCATTACTTATTTTCCCTTTAATTTACCTATTATGTTCCCATGCTGTCCTGGAAGCCAGAGGACTGTTCTCTCTTTCCCTTTCCAAACCCAGCTGAGTCTAAATCTCAAGCAAGGTCCCTTGCTTCCTCCTTTTCCCAAACCCTTCACTAGAAGACACCTCTCATGCCAGGATCCTTAGCGTTCTCTTGGCATATTATCTGTCAATCTCTTCCAGCACTTACCTCTCTTGAATTATAATTATTAATGCTTTCTCTTGTATCCATTCATCAAACAAACGCTGAGTACCTCCCTGTTCGATGGACAATGTGTGACGCGAACTCTGTGTAGGCAGAACCCATGATCACTTCCTTCACGTATCTACCAAAGAACTAGCCAAGGCTCCAGCTGAATTTAAAAGGAAAAGAGAACACAGGGAATGGCCTGGAAGGAGATTGCCTTCCAGAGTGGTCCATGCTGGGAGGGCAGGGAGAAAGGGGACAGGAAGAGAAGTGGCACCCACAAAGCCCAGAGTGGGGACAGGTGAGGACATGAACCTGTTCTTTTCCATGAGCAGGACATCCTATACCGTGTGCAGTTGTGCTGGAGCAAAGTATGGAGAGGGACTAGCGACTAACACTCCTCATACGGTAATGATGGTAAGCGATGGGGAAGCACTGATTTGCTCTGGACACACAGCAGATCCAATAAGGGGAATGTTAAAAACACTGATAGGGAAACAAACACAGTGCCTTGTTGTATATATTGTTAAAAGTTACAGGGCCTCCAGTGCTCGGGAGGAGTTAGCCTTTCATTAAAGGTCATCAGATCTTGAGTGAAGGAAGCGTTCAAGTGTGAGTGGAGAAGGGAAGGAAGGAGGCATAGCACAGGGTGAAATTGGCTTAACCAGAGAGGGAGGAAGAGAAGAGCTGAGTTTGTCCAGCTTGAGAAGAAGTGGAGAAGCAGAAAGAGAAGTGTCTGGAAAGGGAAATCGTGGACACTGCACAGAAGGTCCCAGATTCCACTCTAAGGACTTCAAGTATAATCACAGAGCGTCCAAAAAAGATTTGTGGACCAATTTTATCGATGTTTCGCTTATGGGGAAAATGAAATGGTCAGATGCGACATCAGGTCTCCTGCCAAGCTGGCAGGACCAGAATCAAAGCTGAGCTTACCAGGAGCCCAGGCATAACTGGGACCACTTTTCTCAAACATATCTAGGTAAATCCCTGTGGCGCGACTTACATTTATTTCCAAGTATCCTTTAAACCTTGCCCAACCCTTTCTCTGAGAATCTTTCATAGTATATTGGTGAATAACTTGTCTTGGACACATACAGTATCTTTCATCTGGAGATCTTAAGGAGCCTTAATGACAACCAAGCTTCATTATTTCTGTTTTGTGTATGAGGAAATTGACTCACAGTGGGGTTCAGCAATTTTCTTATTCATGCTGGGAGTTATTACCAGAGGCACGAATGAAACTTAGGGTGAGTTTCTATTTCATAAACCATTAAACTCTGGACCCTTTATAGTCGTGGAGTTTACAAAAATAATGACACCTTAGTGTTGAGAGTTCAGTCTTTATTCTGTTATTAAACCTTGGCTTTTGTGGGACAGAAGCATCTCATTACGACACCTGCTTGAGTTATTCTGCAGTACACAAGATGGGAAGAGAGGTCGTGTGTTTTATTGGTGATGCCCAGGCCACTGTGGCTTCATTGTTTCCCTCTGTCCAGCCATTATCATATATCTGAGTCCCCATTACATCATCTGTAAAATGGGCAGAACAACATAACCATTAACAAAAGGCGTTTGGAGAAGGTATTTTCTATAAAGCACGTTGCCTCGTGCATAGACGTCCTTATACCAAATCATAATCCTTTTCATTAAAATCAGTAAGTGCCACATGGGAAGACAGAAAAAAATGGCCTTTTGACAGCCCGATCTGGGGCTGGAGTTAGATTGCATCTGAAGTGAGCATCACTACCAATGTGTAATACGTTGATAGAACAAGAACTGTGTTGGTCAAAAAAAAAAAAAAAAAAAAAGATTTAGGTCATATAAACAAAGGAGTCTTCTTTTCTTCTTGTTGACAAAGGAGGACCTCATAAAATTTTTTTATTCTGTGGCTTTTTACACGTGTATTACACAAATGTATGCATTCTTGTAAAGGTTCAAACAAACCAGAAATAGAATGTAACTTGAAAAGTTATTATCCCAACCTTCCTACACACATTCTCTTATCATTCAAGGTCTTCAACCATTCTCATATACATACACAATCTATATAAATGACGGTCTTCAGGGGGTGCCCAGTAAATGTCTCTCAATTGCCACTTTTTCCTTTTTATGTAAGGTTTCAACGTCCAGCATTTGGGAAGAAGCATGGTTGGCCTACCAAGATCCATAAGAACACAGAACCAGTCATTGTGAAACTATCTGGACTCTTGTTCTTTTTGCTTTGCATTTTATACTGTCTTGCAAACCAGAATCCATAAGCATTGATTATTTTATTATTTTGCTCCAGTGCACATACAAAAGGGCCTGGCTCACTTGGTGAGGTCTGTGGTGGTGTGACTGAGTCGTTCAACATCTAGATGAAAGGACTTACCTTTGGCCCAGAAGCTACTGTTATTATTTGAGAGAAAAAGCTGCATTGGCTTCACCAGGGTTTATTCCTGGCTAAACCCAAGTGAAAGTGGCTCTAATACAAAAGATGAGGGTCTGGAAACACTGATTAAAATGCTACTTTGGCAAAGTTAAGGCTTTAGAGCTACGTTCCCTAACTGTGGCCTTATCTCTGACATGCCCGAGAAAGGTTAAGATACTACAGGGCCTCCCCCATGGCGCACTGGCTGAGCACAGGGTTTGCGAAGCTGCCCGAGGCCTCCGCGGCGCCGGTTCGATCCCCGGCTGCTCCCCGGCCACCGGAGGGTCCCGCATGGCGCGCAGACCTCTCCTGCTGCCCGCTGCTCCCCTCAGCAGTGTCCTTCGGTCCTTCTGCCTGCTCTGCTCCCCGCTCTGGCTCTGGTGGATCCTCTCACCCTCCCGCGCTTCTGACTGTCCCCGGTGCTTGCATAAATAATAACATAAATCTTAAAAAAAAAAAAGATTCCTACTACTCAGTGACTAACAGATTTTAGGAGCGGGTCATCCCCTCCTATTGCTAAAATATGTTCATCCGCTCCGGATTATTTTGGGGGCAAAAAGTAGGTTTCAAGTTTTAAAATTTTCCTGTTCTTCAGCCTCTTTACAGAGGGAAAAACTCCCGTCCACGCGCGGTTGTGGCCTGTGCTCTCCTCCTGCCCGGGCCGCTGCGCGCACAGAGCCGACCCGGCGTGCTCGAGCCACTCGCTGTTTCGATTAACTTTTCCCAGCACAACTTTCAACTTCGCCAAGATTTCAGGGGCTCGGCGCTGGGGGTACCTGCCGGCCCCCCGCCGCCACCGTGCCGGGCGAGTCTGGACGACCGCGGGCGCCCGACGACCGTCCCCGGCGGGGTCGTGGCCCTCAGGCCCCTCCGCACGGCCCGGCCGCGCGTCCCGCGGAGGCCGCCCCGCTGCCCGGCCGTGTCCTGGGAGACGCGCTTCCCCGAGTGGGGTCACCGCGCCGAGGCGCGGGCTCCCGGGCCCCGGCCCTGCTCCCCGCCCCCCCGAGGCACGGCCCCCGTCCCTGCCCCCCCGTCCCCCCCGGCCCCCGGAGGCGCCGCCCCCGTTCCGGCCCCCCGGCCCCCCCGGCCCCCAGAGGCGCGGCCCCCGTCCCTGCCCGCCCCGCCCCCCGGCGCCCCCCCCCCCCCGCCCCGGCCCCGGAGGCGCGGCCCCGTCAGCTCCGCGGACGGAAGCGTTTTCTGTCGCGCCTTGTTCCCCGGCCCCGCTGGGGCGCGCCCGGGACGTCCCGCCGGGCCTGGGGTCCGAGCGCGGGCCCCCGCAGCCCCCCCGCGCGCCCCCCGGAGGGTCGGGGGCTTCGAGGCCCCCAGGCCCCGGGCCCGGGCGGAGCCCCGCAGGCGCGGGCAGCGGCCGCCGGTCGCCGGGAGGCCCGAGGCCGCATAGCTGCGCCCTGAGTCAGGGCCCGCGGGGGGGCGGCCCCTCCCCCCCACTCCCCCCTCCCCTCCCCTCACTCCCCCTCCCGGCGGGGGGCTTGGGGCGGGGGCCCTGGGGCGCGGGCGGGGGGCCCGGGGCGGGGGGCGCGGGCAGGGGGCCTCCGAGTCCGCGGGTCGCCGCCCGGCCGGGTCTGGGGGGGCGCGGGGGCGCCCCCTTCCCTCCCCCCGGGGGCCGCGCACCCGAGGACTCCCGGGGGGGGCGGGCGCGAAGGAGGCTCAAAAAGGAGAAAGGCGCCGCGGAGCAGACAAGAGGAATCGCGAAAAATGTATAAATAAATACATAAATAAATTTAAAAAAAGTGGAGAGGGGGAGGGGCCGGCCGGGGCGCGGGGGCGCGGCGGGGCGTGCGGGGGCGGGGCGTGCGGCGGGCGCGGGGCGGGGCTGGCGCGGGGGCGGGGCTGGCGGCGGCGCGCTCGCGGCGGCGCGCGGAGGGGCTTGTGGGTAGCGGCGGCGCGCGGCCGGACACGGGCGCCGCGCGGAGTGTGAGGGCGCGGGCGGCGGCGGGGCGCGGGCGGCGGGCGAGCATGGGAGCCGGCCGGCGGCGGCCGTAGCGGGCCCGGCCTGGGCTGCAGCCTCCCGGGGCCCCAGAGGGCGGGGCGGCCCTGCCCCGCGCCGGGGTGGCGGCGCCCCGTCCGGCTCCCGCCCGAGTCCTGAGGGAGCTCGCGGCGGTCGGCGCACCCGGCGGCGCGGACCGGCCTGAGGGGCGGGGACCGGCGGCGCCTCGCCGCTCGCGCCGGCCGGCGGCCCCGGACCGCCCCAGGCCCGGGGCCCGCGTGGAGCCCCGCAGCCGCCGCGGGAGGCGGGCGGTGGGCCCGGGCCGAGCCCCGCCCGGGCCGCGGCTCTGGGGCGGCGCTAGGCCTCGCGGCGGCCGGGCCGGAGCGCGGAGCGGAGCGCGGCCCGGGCGGCGGCATGAGCCGACCCGCGCCGGCGGGGAAGATGCCCGGCGCCCCGAGGCCGCGCCGGGGGACGGGGCGGGCGCGAGCCGCCAGAGGAAGCTGGAGGCGCTGATCCGCGACCCGCGCTCGCCCATCAACGTGGAGAGCCTGCTGGTAGGTGCCGCGCCCGCGCCCCCCGGGACCTGGCCCGCCCGGCCGCGGCGCCCGCTCGCGGCTTCCGGCAGCCCCGCGCGCGGGGTCCGCGAGACCCGCCCTCCGCCGCCGGGCCCCGGGCCGGAGCCGATCCGGGCGCCCCTTCCCGGAGCGCCGGGAGGAGGCCCCCTCCCCGGCCCGCCTCCCCCGGCCCGGGAGGCGGGGGCCGCGCTCCGAGCCCCCGACGCGCCCCGCGCGTGTCCTGCCGGGGGACGCGGGGCCCGGGGAGGACCCCGAGCCGCCCCTCCCGGAGCCCCACCTGGGGCGCGTGACCTGGAGCCGCCCGCGCCCCGGGTCTGCGGTCCGGACGCGCGCGGAGTTTCCCGCTCGGGGTTGGGAGGGTCGGGGGCGCTCTCGTCTCCGCACGGGCGCCTCGGGGGCTGCGGCGGGGCGCCGGGGCCGTGGGCGGGGAGGGGGCGCCGCGCCCGTCGCGGCTCGGGCCTCCACGACCTTTGCAACCCGCGCTCACCGCCGCGGAAGGGCTGCTCGTCGGCGGCCTTTTGGAAACGAGACCGTTTTGGAAACGAGACGGGTTCCCGAGGGCCGCGCGGGCTTGTTTTGTCGGGGCGGGCGCGTGCGCTGCGCGGACAGCGGCTGGATGTGGGTCGGGACGCCCCGTGGGAGCGGAGGGCGCGGGCTCCGGCTGGGGGCGCGGAGGCGGCCCGGGTGGTGCCCCCCGCGGGCTGCGCCTGAGCGGGCGTCCCGGGCCCCGGACGGCCCCACCGCGGTCGGCCCTGCTGCGCCCGCTGGAGGCGCCCGGCGGGTGCGCTGCGGGCGCGGCGTCTCCTCCCTCTCCGGGCCGCCCGGCTCTGCCGTGGGGCTGCTCTGAGGTTCGGGATCGCGGCGCGGTGACTCAGTTCGGCCAAAGGGCAGGAACTGACGGCGAGGCCGAGGCGCGGGCGCGTCCCGGAGGCGCGGGGGCGGCGGGGGGTGTCGGAGGCGGGACGCCCCGAGTCCCGGAGCCTGCCGCTGGGGTGGGGCGGCCGCGCGCGGGGCAGAGCTGCTGGGCTGGCGCGGAGACTGGCTGCCCTCCCGGCATTTTCACTTTGGTATTTTGCTAGCGAGACTCTGACCTACGGCCAGAGAGTTCAGTTAAAAATAGAGCAGCACCTCTCGGGTCTTCGTCGGGTCCTGGTCGGGGTACGGGGACATGTTTCACACTTTCGTCTCGTGGGTCTCCAGTAGGGTCGGTCATGGTTGTTGAGGGGGTTCTGAACTTGACCCTCAAGAATGTGTATATACGTGCAGCGTGGCCACACCTTCTGTTTGATTAAAGTATTCCCGAAATTAAGAGGAAGGCTGGTTTTAAAAATGAAACTTGGCACGTGCTCAGTAAACAATTTGATCCTTTCATTTATTGAGTGGCTAATACAGTGAAGACACTTTGTACTTTTCTTAGAGTGATGTGTTCCTGGTATGAGAGTTGATATCAGATGTTGCCAAGTGGACCGACTTTTGTGAAGATTTTAGTTGATTAAATAAAGCGGTTCTGAGTTGCAGTAAATATTACTAATTGCACCTTAAGTCTTTTCTTTAGAGCGAGATTGCAGGTGCTTCTACTGCAAATTGATGAGGTGAAACAAAGCCTTAACTAGTTTTAAATTACATATACTTATAATTTACTACATATATTAGAATGAACTATTTTTTGTTGTGGTACTATCCCTGTAATATGAAATTCACTTTTGAAACCATTTTTAAGTGCACAGTTCAATGGCATTAATTTTCGCGTTCTTGTGCGGCCATCACCAGAACTTTCCCATCTTTCCATGGATGGAAAATGGAAACGCTGTGAGTTAATCTTTCAGAGTGTGAGAAAAACATATTTCCTGAAATACTGATGAAATAATGACTGGCATCACTTTAAAGATTTGAAACCTTATCATTTAGCCTGCATGTCACAGTCGGTCATTGTCTTACTGCCGATGGCATTTTAATTTTAGTTTTACTGTAGAAAATATTCCTTAACAGAGAAAACTTAGTCTTATAAAGACATCTTGCATCTTACTGCTTCGTTGAGGCGCTCAGAAAGACCCATTTAAAGTTGGTCTACTGCCTAAGATGACAAAAGTAAGAAGATGGAATACACCAGGAATTACTGTTTAGTTATTTTCTAGAAGATTAGGACTAGATGGCAAAAAATACATTTGTATGAAAAAAATGTTTTATGAGACAACATGTACAGTGCTTACTTAGCTCAGTGCTTGGTGCAGTGTAGTGCTCATTAAATTTAGCTTATTTCTATGGGCTAAGCATATTTTTAGTTAATTACTTTAAACTTTCTTTGAAAAGGAAAGTGGTTTTACTGGCCACTGTTTCTTGCCATATAATTTGAATGTGCAGCATTATCTTTTGAATTTGCTGTCAGAAAAATGGTAGAAATCTGGCACCGACAGCTGGATTCCAAGACTGTAACAGTATAGACTTTATTGTCTTTTTTCTCTGCAGAGGCTCCTTGCTTTAAGTAGGTCCTTAAATTAGTCTGAAGATAATATATTTCTTTTGTGGTTGCAGATTGTGAGTGCTTTGGTATTATTTAAAAATAGAGTTTTGAGAGAGGTTTGCTTCTGTAATCCTTTGTTGGGAGTAGGGAGGGCCTTCCATGGTCTTTGCAGCGATTGAAGCTTTGGGTCAGCCCGAAGGCTTTGTCAAGATTCAACTTCTCCTGCTGAATATTATGGTCAAAAGAATTGTATTTTCGTATCTTTCTGAAGGTTTGTGCTTTAGGGTTTTTAGTCTTTGCTTTTTAAAGAGTAAATGCTTACAATAACCTGTGGGATTCAGGTTGATGGGGAAAGGTGATTAAAAATTTATGATGTAAAATGACTTAGAATGCGAAAGTGTTTTATTGATTGATTTTTCTATACCTGTGAACTTTATGACAATAGTTTTTTTTTTTTTTTAAACTGTGGTTTCTAGAATTTTTTTTTAAAGATTTATTTATTTATTTATTTATTTATACAAGCACCGGGTACGGTCAGAAGCGCGGCAGGGTGAGGGAATTCACCAGAGCGGGGAGCAGAGCAGGCAGAAGGACCGAAATACACTGCTGAGGGGAGCAGCGGGTCTGCACGCCACATGGGACCCTCCTCTGGTGGCCCCGGAGCAGCTGGGGATCAAACGGGCGCTGCAGAGGCCGCGCGCAGCTTTGCAGCCCAGCGCGCAACCGCTGTGCCACCGGGGAGGCCCTTTATGACAATACTTAACCAGTGCTTTAGCCTCTTTCAGTTTGGTGCTGGTTACTTGCCTGATTAAAACAAAATAGTATATATGTTTTTCCCACTGTGTAATAAGTGTGAATATTATAAAGACATAAAAATGAAATAGAATAAATATTGAAAAAATAACATCACACATGCTTTTTCGGCGTGCTTGGGTATTTGTGGCATAAATAGGATTACTTTAAATAAAACCTGCATTTTTTTTTAAAAGATTATTTATGCATACAAGAACTGGGTACAGGCCAGAGGTGTGGGGGGTGAGAGGATTCACCAGAGACAGAGTGGGGAGCAGAACAGGCAGGCTGACTGAAATACACTGCTGAGGGGAGCAGCGGGCGAGGCAGGAGAGGTCTGCTGTGCCATGTGGGTAGCTCCCTGGCCGGCCGGGGATTGAACTCATGCTGCACTGGCTGCGGATAGTGTCATAGGTTGTGTCTTAACCCCTTGTGCCCCCTGGGAAGCCCTAAAACCTGCATTTTGGTCTGGAAATATTTAAAGAAAATGAGTTAGGGAGGGTTACACAATGTCAGGAACCTACTATTTAGATGAACTTGAACCTCATTGAAAATACAAATCCACCACCCTTTAGCTACAATTCTGATACAGAAAGAACTCGGAAAACCAAGGTTTTGGTACAACTTTATTGATAAAGTTCAACATGATCTGATGTTAGAATCTAGTCAGTTTGACCCCTTTTGGTGTAGATAGTAATATTTTTCTGTGGAGAAATGTATTACTTTATTTGCTTTCAGGATGCTGCCTCAGATACCCAAGAGGGTTTTTATGACTTTACTATATATGGTATATGTACTTTATTACCCTTCTAAAATCCAAAACATTCTGCATTTGGAAACATTCTGTCCCAAGGTAAGACCAGTGTAGATTTAAGTAAGGAACTGTAGTCTTACATATATCTCAAATAGTTGTAAATATTGTGTATAATTATCTTAGAGCCTAAGTTTTTTGAGTGTCCTGATGAGACAGCCCTCTTCTCTCATTTTGAATTCCAGAATATACTAAACATTAAGAGATTATAGTATGCAAAAGTGAATTATAAGCATAAAAACATTCATGAAATCACTGCTTGAATTAATAACTAGAATACCAGTCTGTTGAAGTCACCTCTCTGCCACTGCTTAATTCAGTTTTCCCGCATTGTCCCTCTGTTATCCTGAAAACTTTTATTATTACTCCTTGTTTTATTTCGTAGTCTACCCATTTGTATTATCCCTAGTGTTTAGTTTTACTTGTTCTTTTAACTATATAAAGTGTTAACATTTGTATATTTTGTGACTTACCTTTTTAAATTAATATTTAAACCACAATCTCTTGCTTCAGTCTACTTGATGGATTTTTCAATTGTTTTACTTTTTTTTTTTTTTTCTCTATTATGGGAAGTGTTGCTGTGAACATTTCCGGAGCACAAGGAAAGTTTATCTAGGCTACAAGTAGAATTGTTGGGTTTTAAGATATACTTAAAATTATCCCAACAAGGAAATGGGTAACATTTAAATACCACCCCCCCAACATTTTTTTTATAGAGAATTTCAAAGTATAGTGAGGTTAAAGAATTAACAGTTTTTGATTTATATAAAGTTGCAGATAATAGTATGCTTCTTTAAACACTACAGCATGCATTTAATTAACTAGAGTTCAGTATTTGCTTAGTTTTTTAAGACATAAATCTTGAGTATCTCAAATTTACTGAGCTTCGACAAATGCACACACCTATATAATGCAAATTCTTATCAAAATATAAAATACTGCTGTTAACCCAGAAATCTCCCTTGATTGCTTTTTCAGCTAATTCCACACATCATTCCTTTAGTCAGTCACATGCCTGATTTTTTATTTTGGTGCTGAAGACTACTTTTGCCTCTCCTAGAAGATTTCATGTAAGTGGAATCTTACTATAGCAGGTACTCTTGTATCCAACTTCTTTGGCTCAGCATAGTTTTTTTTAAGGACTAATACTGTGTTGTATGTTTCAGTGTCAGCATAGTTTTTGAGGTTGGTCCTTGCAATTGTGTGTATCAGTAGTTTTTTCCCTTTTTTTAATGCTGAGTAATATATTCTAGGTATGTATAAGCCACAGTTCGTTAGTCGTCTGTTGATGGATACCTGGGTTGTTTGCAGTTTTGGCTGCTATGTATTATATACTTTGGCTCTTAATAACGCTTGCTATGAACAATCTTGTATTGTATTCGTGAGGACATGTTTTCATTTCTCTTAGGTAAATATTTTGTAGTGGAAATTGCTAGGTCATAGGATGGATATGTATGTTTAGTTCTTAAGAAACTGCCAGATCTTTTCCCAAAGAGGTCATAGCATTTTTTTACTGCCACCAACAGTGTAAGTTTTAATTGCTTCCCAATATTTAGTTTTCAAATTTTAGCCATTCTGTGGGAGGGTAGTGGTATCTCACTGGGATTTTATTTGCACTTCCCTAATGACAAATGATGTACTCTTTCTTGCACTTACTGGCCATTTGTGTACTTCTGTGTGAAGTATCTTCACATTTTTCGCTCATTTAAAAAAATTTGGTTTTTTATTTGTTTATTTCTAATGTTGAATTGTACAGGTTCTTTATATTGTCTAGATATCATTTCTTTGTCAAATATATTTGAAAATATTTTCTGCTAATCTGTTACTATTTAAAAAATTACTTGTTTATTTTTTAATCAGTTTTTTTTTATTTTTTGAGATTTTTTTTTTTAAAGATTGATTTATTTATTTATACAAGCACTGGGTACAGTCAGAAGCGCGGGAGGGTGAGAGAATTCACCAGAGTCAGAGCGGGGAACAGAACAGGCAGACTGATGAAATACACTGCTGAGGGGAGCAGCGGGCGGCAGGAGAGGTCTGTCGCGCCATGTGAGACCCTCGCTGGTGGCCGGGGATCGAACTGGCGCTGCAGAGGCTACGGGCAGCTTCGCAGTCCAGCACTCAACTGCTGTGCCACCAGGGGAGGCCCTTTAATAAGTTTTTAGTTGCTTTTTCTGCCTAAGACACCTATTCCCATGTCAAAAAGCATATTCTCTCTCTCTCTCTCTCTCTCTCTCTCTTTTTTCCTAGAAGCTTTATAGTTTAACTTTTACATTTAGGTCAAGGGTACATGTTAAGCCAATTTTAGTGTGTGATGTGAGTTAAGGGTCAAGGTTTTATTTTTGCCTACATTTCCCATATCCTGTAGCTGGCCTGGATGTGCAACATCAAATCATGCTCCCCTCCTCCCAGCTTTATTGAGGCTGATTGACATGGAACATACTCATTTAAGGAATATAATTGATAAATTGATACATGTATATATCGAGTGTTTGCCACAATAAGGTTCACCTCACATTTAACTTTCAGTTATTATGGTAAGAACATTTGAGAATTTGCTTTTCTTAGCAACTCTCAGTGTCTCAGTCAGCATTGCTAACTGTAGTCACAAGCAGCAATTAAAAAAAGTTCTGTCCTTTCCTAATTGGATGATTGCTTGGTGCCTTTGTTGAAAATCAGTTTATTGATAGATGGACTTTTATTGTATTTCTACCACCTTGGTGACTATATTAAATCTTTAGTTGTTTGAAGTGAATAAAGATTTGCCATTTTTTAATTTATAAAATTAATATGTTCTTAATGTGGAAAATTTAGGAAACAGAATAGTTTAAATGCAAGTGATTCTTAATCTATAATCTCTCTCCATAGAGATAACCACTTTAACATTTTGGTATAAAAATCAGAAAAAAAAAAGACTATAAAAAAGAAAATTATACTCTCCTCATGCTTTGTCATTTTTTTATGTTACATGAATAATAGAAGTTTTTATGCAGGTAGATTTATCACTCTTCTCACTGTAGAGTGATTTCTGGCTTGGATGTCGTAGGACATTCTTTATTACTGAGATTATAATGTTGTATGCTTGACTTTTAGTACTTTATTTTTTTTTAAAGATTATTTATGCATAGAGGAACTGGGGTGTAGCCAGAGGTGCAGGGGGGTGGTGAGAGGATTCACCTGAGTGGGGAGCAGAACAGGCAGATCTACTGAAATCCATTGCTGCGGGGGAGCAGCGGGGAGACATGAGAGGTCTGCTGCTCCGTGTGGGTCACCTCCCTGGCTGGGGATGGATCTCAGGCATAGGGGTGATATTGTTGAAACTTAACTCCTAGGCCAGCAAGGAGGTTCTCTTTTAATACTCTCTGTAATGGTTTTACTTTTAGTGTTACTTTTATTCCATTTAGAAATCTGATGGAAAGAATAGCATGGTGGGGGGGGGGGCTCCCTGGTGGCACAGTGGTTGAGCGTTGGGCTGTGAAGCTGCCCACAGCCTCTGCAGCACCGGTTCGATCTCCGGCCACCAGCAAGGGTCCCCCACATGGTGCGCAGACCTCTCCTGCCACGCCCACTGCTCCCCTCAGCAGTGTATTTCGTCAGTCTGCCTGTTCTGCTCTCGGCTCTGGCTCTGGTGAATTCTCTCACCCTCCCGCGCTTCTGACTGTACCCAGCGCTTGTATAAATAAATAAATAAATAAATAAATAAATATTTAAAAAAAAAGAATAGCATGGGGGTTCAAAGATTTTCTTAAGATTTGTTTATATATTAAGAGTTTCCAAATTGTTTAATTTGGAACCTCTGTTTATATCTCTGTTCTTACCATTGCTTTCTATTTGGAGAGTGGCATTTGGGGGGGGGGGAGAGAGACTATTGATGATAGATTTGGTCTCCATTTGGGCCTCTTGAGTTTGTCTAAAAAAATATACTCTATTACTATATTTAAAATCTTATTTTGTGCTGACATTCAAAAATTATATATGCTCAGTTAGTGATAAAGGGATATACTGGTGGGGCCTCCCCTGGTGGCGCAGCAGTTGAGCGCTAGGTTGTGAAGCAGCCCGCAGCCTCTGCAGCACCATTTGATCCCCGGCCACCAGTGAGGGTCCCACATGGCGCGACAGACCTCTCCTGCTGCCCCCTGCTCCCCTCAGCAGTGTATTTCGTCGTTCTGCCTGTTCTGTTCCCCGCTCTGGCTCTGGTTGATTCTCTCACCCACGCCTGTGCTTCTGACTGTACCCAGTGCTTGTATCAATCAATAAATAAATGTTTAAAAAAAAAAAAAGGGATACTGGTGAAAAACATGTGGATGATTAAGAGCAACTTACAGCTTTTGGTAAAAAACACAAAATCTGCCATTTTTCATTGTCATATGGAGCTTAATATTTAAATTGATATGAAATCATGATGGCATTTGGGGTTCTACTAAAACAGCTTTTTCTCACTTTATTCTTGATTGGAATCATTCTCTTTTCCTCTCAGCTGTACTCACCCCAGCCACCTTTAATTATGATTAAATTATAGACATTCTCTTTGGGCAAATTCTACAGTTGAGTGTCCCAAACAACTCTTTCTCTCTTTGTCAAAAAGGAGATGCTGAGGTTTGGTTTTGGTTCATTGTTGATAATCTTTCTGGAAGTATTTCTAAGTCCAAGAATGACTTTATGATTTGTTGCTTCATTTTGGATTTTGATAGGGAAGGTGTTTTTTCAGATACCTAAAGTCTATACTTTTTTGTTATGGTGTTAAATGTTTAATGTCTTTTATTCTCTAAAAAATACTCTCTAAAAGAGTTTTAGGCTTTTTAGTTATAAAGCAGGTGATAGAAATTTTCTTTATTTTTAAGGGATTATATATAGACCTGGAACTAATTTCTAACTTCATTATTGCAGTGGTTTTTTATGCCATGGAAATGAATAGCAGAGTCTTGTCCAGCAGTACTGTACTGCATTAAGATGGAACAGACCAGAATAGTGTTGGTATTGTTTTTATTACCTGAATGATTGTGATAAGGAATTCATAATATACTAAGCATTGTTTTTTTTATATATACTTCTTGCTTTTAGAGTTTGTTTAACAGAATGTAAGCTCTTTTAGGACATGGTGTTTTTAGGGGTCTTATTGTTGTGCCTTGTAAATTGTACTTCTTTTCCTAATAAACCCAAATGCTAAAGAAATAAATCCAAATGCTTATATTTTTTGTTCCCTTTGTATTACTTAAAACAGAGAAAGAAGGTGATTTAGAGTTATGGGAGTTTTTCTTCTGTATCTGCTAGTGATGTTCATTTAACAAAGGAGAGCAATATGTAGTATCTTGCTTCTAGTAAGTCTTTGATAATTGTTGGTTGAATGAAGTGTTGCCTGTAGATGTAATGCAAGATAAGGTACGTTTCAGTCTCTTATTTGCTCTTAGAATTAGTCCTGAAATAAAAGCCTGGCAGTTGATAGTTGTCAGAAGGTATTGAAAATAGTCAGTTATCATTGTTTAGTAGCTTTCTAAGTTCTTTTTAATTGATAGATACATACTGTAAAGTTCACACATTGTAAATGTACCATATACTGATATTCAGTGAATTTATAGTACTGTGCAGCCATCATCAGAAACCATTTTCATTTAAATCCTAAATTCCCTTGAGCATGCTTGAAGTCAGTCTTACTCCTGAGCCTGATCTCGTTTCTGTTTTTATAAAATTTTCTTCTTTGGAAATTCCATATAAGTAGCATCATATAATATGTAATTATTCTGGCTTCTTTCACCTGGCATAATGTTTTTAATGTTTTTCTATGTTGTAGTATATATATTTTGTCTTTTTTCATTGTAACATTCCATTTTATAGCTTTACACATTTTTTATCATTCATTATATGTGTGGATATATTTTTGTTTTTTCTTGGCCAGATTTCAAGGACTGGGATTGTAAGGTCATATGGTTAATTGAGGCTTAACTTTTAAGAAAACTGATAAACTATTTTCCAAAATGACTGCAGCATTTAGCATTCCCACCAGGAAGTTATGAGGGTTCCATTTTTTTCCCTCATCTGTCTTTGTGACTGTAGCCATTGTAGTTCATTTTGCTCATAAGTGATGCTGAGTATTGTCTCATGCACTTGTTAATTTTGCTTGTTCTTTTTATTTTTATGATTCATGAGTGTGGTCTACCTTGAATCAATATGTTTAAATTGTTTTTTGTTTTTGTGTCAGGAGTTAGTGATTAAATGGTGAAGGGAGTTTGAGTTTGTACACCGCAAATCAATTCTAATGTTTAGAAATGGAATACAAATATAGACCAGAGCCTTTTGTAGATAGAATTACCCTACCAAGTAGTCTCCCAACTAAGCATATTTTTCCAACCTTGCTCTGGTGTACCTTTTGCTTCCAAGTACTCAATGCGCTTTGCCCTGTAACGGTAGTGACACTTCTCGTGGTTGTGTAGGCTATAGCTCAAGTGAGGTACTGCTCACTTACTAATTTATTGACTTACTGAATTTCAAGTTTCTCCAATTCTTCTCTGTGTTTATCTTTCCTTTTTTTTATTACGTTGAGCACGCTAAAAGTAAGCTTATAAACTTTTCTCATCTTGACCCAACATTTATCATCATACTTCCCTGTTCTAGTTATAAAGCAATTCTTAGTATTATTTTAGTAACTTGGTTTCTGTGAGGGTGTTTTAAGCACTGTATATTATATTTTGTGTATGCTTTGAACACCCAGTTGAATTTAACAAATATAAATATTGTCTGTTGTTCACAGATGACATATGACATTGGATATTGACTTGTGGGATTACATTCTGCACAAAATTTTGGAATTTATCCAAAATACAAAGTTTTTTTTTTTCCCCCAGATGTAAAAGTAGCTGCCTTATTTAAGCACATTCTGTCAGGATGTGAACCTACTGTTTTGCCTCACATTTCAGGATGATTCCTCTAGAAGTCATACTGGAAATATGTTTATTGAGGCTGAAGTTTACGCTTTAGTTTAGATGATTGTATTTTTTTGATTTTATCAAAGATAACCACTTTCATCTTTTTTTTTTTTTTCAAGAAAGTTGATTTTATTTTATTATTTTGAAAGAAAGATTTATTTATTTTTGCATACAAGAGCTGGGGTACAGGCCAGAGATGCGGGGGGTGAGAGGATTCACCAGAGACAGAGCGGGGAACAGAACAGGCAGACTGACTGAAATACACTGCTGAGGGGAGCAGCAGGTGAGGCAGGAGAGGTCCGCTGTGCCCTGCGGGTTGCTCCTTGGCCGGCTGTGGATCGAACTTGTGCTGCAGAGGTTGCGGATTGCCTCATAGTGTGGTGCTTAACCCCTTGAGCCACCAGGGAGGCCCTCACTTTTGTCTTTAATAAAAGATTAAAGACATTTTTTGAACACTCAAAAATCAAAGAAATTATTTCAAAAAACACTTAAGATGAATAAAACTTTTTGGTTATAGTGATATTAATTTTTATAAAAAGTGCACTGGCAGTTTTCATGTGGCTTGCAAGTTTTAGTGAAATGTGTTTTTGTACGTTGAAAGTTCTGCAAAAGTATTTAAAATATTAAGCTTCCAAGTACTTAATATAATTTTGAAAGGTGTTTCACCTTTTTGGGATAACATTATTATACAGTTTGTGGCACTTTTGGCTTTTATGTTACACATTGAAATACATGGCCATATTTTACATTACCTAGGTCAGGTTGAAATTGAATGGTTCATAATGGTGTGTTGTGGTTGACTAGCTTATCTTAGTTGAAAGAATAAAGATTTAAAAATTTTTTCATTGTCAGCCTTTAGCTTTTATCAAGTGCTGCTAATAGACCGTACAATCAACGCCAATGGAATAAGTAAAGATCAGTGATTTCATTTCAGGGAAATGAGATAGAAAATCAAATTAGGGAAAGGATGGCAAATGTAACGTAATGTTAAAAACTAACTTTAGAAAAAAATTGCTTGGAGTTAACAGAATATTTAAAATTGCTTTTAAATATGTAAAATTGACTTTTGTATTGCTGTTCCAATGTTTATATTTCTCAAGATGTAATCATTGAAATTAATATGCAAATGAAATAATGAACTTTTCTCTAAACTTATGACTATGATATGATTCAATATTTGTTGTATTCACTGTGAAACAATTTTTACAAGTCTTACATCCTTTCTAAAAAAGTAATTTTAAAAGAAGTGATAATTTAATCTGTTGAAAAAATTTCCGTAATGGGTTAAAATAAAAAGGAAATCATCTATCTGTCTGGGGTTTAAAAGCTTAATTTAACATCAGTATAGTTACGGCCTCACTCCTACAGATCATTTTTAAGTTAAGATTTTTCTAATCTGTAGCTGCTAAAGACAAAAGCTAAGACAGTGGCTTCCAAACTCACCTGAAGAACTTAGAGATACAGATGCCTGATTTCCACCCCAGACTTTCTAATATAATTGGATGTGGTGTGACCTAGGAATTTGAAGTCTTAAAAATCCCAAAGGTATGGACATTGTCTTTTTTTGCACAACTTTTACTGAGTCTTTTGAGAGCTTTCCCTCTCCAGTGTATAATGGCAGCTCTTGAGGAAAACTGATTGTGCAAGTTGTAGAAGAGGAGGCAGTGGTTCCAAACAACAAGATCACTGTAGTGGGTGTTGGACAAGTTGGTATGACAGGTGCCATCAGCATTCTGGGAAAGTCTCTGGCAGATGAACTTGTCTTTGTGGATGTGTTGGAAGATAAATTGAAAGGAGAAATGACAGATCTGCAGCACAGGAGCTTATTTCTTTAGGTGCCTAAAATTGTGTCAGTGAAAGACTGATCACTCTGTGCCATGGATTCTAAGATAATGGTGGTAACTACAGGAGTCCTAAATAGAAGGAGAAAGTTCTCTGAATATGGTACAAAGGAAAGTCATTGCCTTCAAATTCATTATTCCTTAGGTTGTCAAGCACAGTCCTGATACCTCATTGTGATCTCCAACCTGGAGACTTAATGCACTTCAACCAAGTACCACGCTGTTGAAAGTGGGTATAATCTGGATTCTGCTAGATTTTGCGCTCTTGTGGCTGAAAAATTTGGCATTCACCTCAGCAGCTGCACTCAGTGGATTTGGGAATACTGTGGTGACTGTGTGGAGCCTAGGAACTGAAGCCAGAAATGGGAGCAGACAATGATAGTGAAAATTGGAAGGAACTGCGTAAAATGGTGGTTCAGAGTGCCTCTGAAGTCATCAAACTGAAAGGATACACCAACTGAGCTACTGGATTGAGTGTGATGACCTCACTTAATCCATGTTCAAAAATCTAACCAGGCAGGATTCATCCAGTGTCAACTATGGTGAAGAATGTATCTCATTGGGAGTGAAGTCTTCCTGAGCCTTCCATGTGTCATGAATGCTCCTGGGTTAATCAGTGTTTTCAACCAGAAGCTGGTTGCTCTGGTTGCTCCACTCAAGAAAAGTGCAGATGCCCTGTGGGACATCCAGAAGGACCTCAAAGCCCTGTGACTTTGGGTTCTAGACTGTAGAGACATTTTAAAACTATACTATGATGAGCCATGAGCGTTTAGGTTTCATCCATGCACATGGATCACAGCTTGCTTTTATCTTCTTATCAATAACTGTGAATTTGGACTCACAGAATCAAAACTCACACTTGGTTTAATGTTTGTATAGGAGACTTTGAACACGTAAAATTAACTATTGTTATGTGAAAAAAATTCTACAGGTAATTCTTAAATCAGGGAAGTATGGGAACCACTGTGCTCAGGGTGCAGCACAATTCAGAGGTTGGCAAAGTGGCCCGGGCTTCAGAGTTATCCAAAAAGGGGAGAAAACTTTTTTCTCACGAAGAGAGGCTCACGAAGGCTAAGGTGAATCCAGAAAATCAGAATTAGCTCATGGGGGCCAGAATCACCCCTAGGGTGTCAGATCTTTTGATTCAGACATGGGGGGTCCAGCAATTTGTATTTAAACAAGAGTTTCAGGTCTTTTTTAATTCTTTCTAAAGATTTATTTATTTATTTATTGTATCTAAGAATTGGGGTGTAGGTCAGAGGCACGGGAGGCGAGAGGATTCACCAGAGACAGAATGGGCGAGCAGAACAGTGGATCCATTGAAATCCACTGCTGAGAAGGAGCAGTGGGGTGACAGGAGAGGCCTGCTGCGCCTTGTGGGTCAACTCCCTTGGTCTGGGATCAAACTGAGGCCATAGCGGTGATAGTACTGACACTTAATCCTTCCACCACCAGGGAGTTCCCTCAGGTCATTTTGATGCAGGTAGTCTGCAGGTCAATATCTGAAAAACAGGACTGGAAAAATAAAAAAAAATCTTTTTGGCACGCAGAATTGGTTATGTGGAAAAGACTGACATGGAGAGATGCAAGATATTTCTAAAATATCAAGGGTCATCATATTTTAGAACTTTCAGAACTCAATAGGAGTCAGACTGAGGTTTCTCTTTTTCTTACTTTAGAAGAAAATTTAATTTGCCAAGTAATTCTGAAGAGAGAATCAGAAGATACACCAAATAGAAATGAAAAAAAAAATTTATTATGGTAAAATATAAATATTTTAAATTTCAATATGAAAGTTATTACTTCTTAGCTTTCTGCGAGAAATATAGTCTACAGAAACTTAGTGGCCTAGAAATATATAATTTTGATGATTCACATTTAATAAGTGGTAATGGGAGAACTAGTGATGGTCTTTTGAGTTACTGAGAGTTGACTTCATTTGGGGAGAAAATTTTCACTAGAAATGTATCCTTCAGAGCATGGCCCGAAAGCAGGATTGTGAATGTACATCTGTGATTGTGACTGTCTAAAAAATAAGTCATTCAAAAATTATTTTGTGGTTTCTTTTTCAAAGGTAAGCAAAAAAGGGAAAAAAACTCAAAATCCTTAAATGAAACTATTTTGAAATTTACAAAACAGCTTTTATGTTATTGATTGTGTTAGAGTCATTAACATATCACTGTTGCACACTTTGCGATTGTTTGTCTTTATATCATTAAAAATTAAAAAACCCAGCAATTCTTAGGCAGTGGATAAGAATGCTCATAGTCACTCTTTAAAGTACTTGCATATCAGATTTCTTACTGTTGTGCCATTTTAATTTTGGTGGTTGAGAGATATGTACATATTTCAGAAATCTGAAAATTAACATTTGCATTTCTTAGTTCTTGTGATAATAGTTCTAGCTCTTATAGGAATAGCAGTTGTGATTTTTGTCTTTCTTCAGTATCTAAAATATACAGCAACTTGCTGTTTTCAGATTTTATTTCATCTTGTGGCTAATAAAACTGCATACATCTGTGGCCAAGGCTCAATCAATCAGTTAGTCAAATTTGATTATAAGACTCTAGGGTGACTCACAGTGAGAAAATCTTTAATAGCCTAAAAATCTGTGACAGTTTATTTTTAAAGTATCCGTACTTTCCAAATTATGGCTGAATAGAAAGAAAACGACAAATGTGAAACAGTTTGACACTGGGTGGCCATTCTTCCATTGACTTAATTTACTTGTGCATTTATCTTGGAAGCTTGTTACTTGTGATTTATTAACACTTTCTGATTCAGAGACATTTACAATCTGTTGACTAGACTTCCTATTCAGTCAGACCTTAGTGTTGTGCAGGGTGCGCCAGCATTTCTAAATATTTTACAAAATGAAATTTGTTATGACATGTCCACATGAAACAATGCTGGGACATTTTTCTGATTATAACGTAAGTGGGATATATAATTCGTGATGGCAACATTTAAAGTTAGGGTATTTTAATTGTTATATTCAGGCTAAAGAAAAATTTAGTCACAAAAGCAAGATGTTACATTATGAAAGAATGAGAAAACTCATTGAAAGGATTTTGCTGGTAGTTCTAAAAAACAGTTTCTGCTGCAAACATATATTTCTGTTAAAAAGGAGCAGCTGTGAAATTATAAATTTTGCAGGCATTACTGAAAACATTTGTTTTCCATTTTTAAGATATTTTCATAATAGAACAATGGATGATGTAAATAAAACTAAATTTGGAACTGATAAAAGGAAACTAGTACCAAATTGGCTTATGACATTTCCGTCAGAGGGAAATCATAAAGTAAAATGCCCAATAAACTGTTAAGAAGTTAATTACTAATATTTTGGGGGAAGTTGGGGAGAGGGGGTTGTTATAAATTTTAATAGAGGGAAACTTTGTCTTTGAAGATATGGAGAATGTAAGTCTCTGACATGGGATTTGAGAGAGAGAGAGAGAGAGTGTGTGTGTGTGTGTGTGTATTTTAAATAAACAGAATTGTTCAGTTTGGTTCAAGTTCTAACAAACCTCTGAAATAAGTTTAAGATATGATCAATGACTTATTTCAAATTACTTTCTCTAAGTAAAATTCCTTTAAGTCTGTAAAACGCACCCATGTTTAGCCTATATTGATATATAAAAATACAACTGAGTTTCTTTCCTTAAGAATTTTTTAAGGAAGTAAAGAATTAAAAAAATGAAGGAAATGACTTGATTATTTTCAAGTATATTTTTATTTTTTTAAATATTTATTTATTTATTTATACAAGCACTGGGTACAGTCAGAAGCGCAGGAGGGTGAGAGAATTCACCAGAGCCAGAGCGGGGAGCAGAGCAGGCAGAAGGACCGAAGGACACTGCTGAGGGGAGCAGCGGGCGGCAGGAGAGGTCTGCACGCCATGTGGGACCCTCGTCCAGTGGATGGGGAGCAGCCGGGGATCGAACCGGCGCTGCAGAGGCTGCGGGCAGCTTCACAACCCAGCGCTCAACCGCTGCGCCACCGGGGAGGCCCTCTGTAAACTTTTTTAATGACATTTGAACTGTCTGTAAATCAATCCATGTTGTGTCTGTGTCTTCAGAAGATATGTGCATGCAGAATCAAGCTACTGATATTAGTTTGTTTTTCCCCAAAAGGTATATTACTTGGCTCATATTAAGTTCTCTAAAATATAAATCAATAAATGAAAATTAGTTACATTTTGATTTGTTCATTCTCTGAGAATAATTGCTTGTAGTGAGTGAATTTGTGCTTATATTTATTTTTTTAGAGTATCTTATTGCACACCAGTTATCACTTTTCCCCAGCTAAGATTTATTCATTTTGAGTAGGTTTGATATTGAACCATCAAAACGGAATCTGGTGTTCTTATGTAATATCAAATTTCAGAAATCCTTTTAGGTAAATATAAGAAAAAGTCGTGACAATTTTTACATCTTTATCCATTTGCAAAAATGTTAATCATACCTTATGTAAGATTTAAAAGAGCATTTAGGTTGCACCAGCAGTTCTTATCTGTGGCTTGAATTTAGCAGCTTTTGATCTGCTTTTAGTAACAAAGGCAAATTTAGCAACAACGATGAATAGCTTGGAAGAAGCAAAATACAGATGCTATGCTGTTTTCTCTTACACAGATTCTGGCATACAGGCATATCAGGGAAAATTAAATTTTGTCATGTAGAATATATACAAGTAACACACTAGTAACGTGGTGCGCTCATTTTCCATGGATGGCCTTTGTGATCAATAACTTTAATTTTCTTCAGCCATGTAATTTGAGAACTAATTTTGGGATTTAGGATCTGGTAACAGAACTGGGCTTATTGCTGAAGTCTGTTGTTAACCATTTAACAACCTCATGGAATTAGAATTTGTATTTCTGTGGGCTAGGAAAAACTGGATTAGTATCTAGGTGTAATTAAAATGTGTATGAGGAGAAGCCTAATTGTTAGCCACTGTTATGGTGACACATTCTATACTTTCCCTATTCCTATGAATTAGGAAATGAAGTTTATGTACTGCTGTTTTATATTTCAGAGTTTTTTCTTAGAAAAACACTATTTTTTGACTTCTGATTGGTCTCTGCTTAGGTGCCTATCTCTGTCTTCTGAATTAGAAGTATAGGGAGGGGTTTTTTGGAAGAGTGTTGAAGAGAGAATAGCGGGACAGTCTTGATGGGCTTTCTAGCTCACAGATGATGAGCTTTGGGGCATAGAGACTTCAAAAGAGTGAACAGGGCCAGTGATGGAGGCGGTGATCCTTTCACTGATAACCAGGAGCTCCTCCAGTGATCATGTAAATTTTTTTTTTGCTTGTTTTTTTACTTTCATATTTCAGTATATTGGCATTATGGGGACTAAAACCACCATTTTTTAGGGTAGTGAGGCGTAAATGCTTTAAAAATAGTTTTCCTTTCAGTTTTATTGAGCTATAATTGACATACAGCAGTGTATATGTTTAAGGTGTACAGCATGATGACACGTATACACTGATACTGCTGGAGTGTTGGTGATATAGTGGTTAGCATAGCTGCTCTGCATAATATTGTGATGGCATTACCACACTAGGTTTAGTTAGTATCTGTCACCTCCCGTAGTTATGCGGCAGTCATCGTGTCTCTTCCCCGGGTCTAGCACAGAGCCTATGGCAAGTTTGGGAAGCTTAATCAAATGGTTAGTCTGATTCCCAACAGGCATCTACATGTAGGGTTTACTGCTGCTTCCTTTTGGGGTGTAGGGATGGGTTGCCTGTTTTAATAAATAATAATGGTTCTAATCCATTCCCTTCATTTTATGAACAGGTGACTAATTCTAAAGAAGGAATGTCTTATTTGGCTAAGTAGGTATTCTTATTTCTTTATCACACCGTACTAGGTGTTGTGAAACATAAGGAAGCTCCAGATGGCTGGTTACTTACAGATAAAGGACAACTGTTGATTTCTATAATGTGAGATAGATGTTGAGCTTTTCTCTGTTCCTACAAATCAGGTCTAACCAATGGAACTTTTGCCTGCTGATTTTGGTGTGTGTCCATAACCCGGTACAATTCATCCAGATTTCACTTGGCTCCTTCCAGAGGTCTGAATCTTCTCACACTCTAGGAGCAGACTCTTCTAATTATAATTATTTCAAGAACTGGCTGACTTTTGAGAGACCTGTATATCTTTTCTTCCAGAGAGCCCTTGAAATCTGTCCTCTTAGACAGCTTTCTGTGATGTGACTCCACTGAATCTTCTTTCATTGTTGTCTTTTTGCCCTTTATACATACCTCTTCTCACTCTCCCCTGCTTTTCCTTCCTGTTCTTTTCAAGCATTTTCATCCCTTGTTCTAAGGCTAATATCATTTGCATCTTCAAATTCTTTACCGAATGTTACTCTAATCTTTGTGTTAATAACACTGATATTTTTCCTGAGGAAAAGCCCTCTCTTGTACCTTCTTTTACTCTCTGCATATCTCAGCATAGGAAAGGCTAGGAAGGGGTTTCTCTTTCACAGCTAAGCCTCCAGTAATTGGAATGTACATCTCTTTTTTCATTGAAGACACAGGCTTCTGGTTCTTAACCTTCACTCTACTCAAGCCTGTATCACCATTCCAGATGAATTCAGTGTTTACATGAACAGAGTACCTGGCCTCACAGTTTCCTCATCTCTGGAGGTCTTTATCTTCACCTTATTCCCACGAATCGACTCTGAACCCCACCGTTACCTGAAATCAGTTTCACCTTTGAGATCATTAATTTAAATTTCCTTTTTCTAACACTAAGCTCTTACCCTTTTTTAAAAAGATTCATTTATTTATGCATACAAGAGTTGGGTACAGGCCAGAGATGCGGGGGTGGGGGGTGAGGGGATCCACCAGAGACAGACTGGGGAACAGAACAGGCAGACTGACTGAAATACATTGCTGAGGGGAGCAGCGGGGAGACAGGAGAGGTCTGCTGTGCCCTATGGGTTGCTCCCTGGCCTGCCGGGGATCGAACTCATGCTGCAGAGGCTGCGGATTGCTCCATAGTGCGGTGCTTAACCCCTTGCGTCACCAGGGAGGCCAATCTCTTATTCTTTTACTGAACTTATTCATTGGCACTTTTGAGTTCTTCATTTCATTGACACCTTTCTCCAGCAGATGCTTCCTTTGTAAGCAGACAAGACTACATTATCTACTCACTTCAAACCCAAATCCACTGTCCATTACTTCAAATCTCTTTGAGAATTCTTTCTCATCTTACTTGCCCTGTTGAATTTCTATCATGTGCACCTCGCAAAACTTTGATTTTTGAATCAGGTTCTCTCTCACTTGTACAAAGGTGCTTATTGGGCACTGATGGAGAAAAACATACAACTACTCAGATCACTGGTACAGTGAATCTATGGTCTCTACTGCAGGAACTGTCAGGTTTGTAGAGAGATTCTTTCATTCTCCAGAGGCGCTGTTGTAGCCTTTCCTTCCTTTAAACTTCAGAAACAAAGTAGTCTCCACAGATGGTCTTCTTCATGAGGAAATAGAAGCCATCAAAAGGAGATCCCTTAATTTGCTGTTACTTGACTCACCAGTTTTTCTCCTCTGTACCATTTGTTCTTCCTCTCCTTCTGTTTCAGGGGATGAGATGGCCATCATTCTGTCTTGGACTAATTCTCCAACTGTGCTGTGGATTTCATTCTTGCCTTATTGATTAGCTTTTGTTGTCCTTAATCTTTCTTAATTCTGAGTCTGGACTTGCTGCATATGTTCATATGTCTCACCTGAAAACAACCAAAATACCCCTAGAAAGAAATCTTACATTTTTCTACCTTCTGCCTCCTCCTCTCACCATCAAGACAAGATCTCACACTTCTGTTCACTCTTTTTTTTTTTTTTTTTAAGATTTATTTATTTATACAAGCACTGGAGTACAGTCAGAAGCGCGGGAGGGTGAGAGAATTCACCAGAGTCAGAGCGGGGAACAGAACAGGCAGACTGATAAAATACACTGCTGAGGGGAGCAGCGGGCGTGGCAGGAGAGGTCTGTGCGCCATGTGGGACCCTCGCCTGTGGCCAGGGATCGAACCGGTGCTGCAGAGGCTGCGGGCAGCTTCTCAGCCCAGGGTTCAACCTCTGTGCCACCAGGGAGGCCCTTTTTTCTGTTCACTCTTCAGTAAACTATAATCTGTCCTCCCTTAGCTCTGTTTGCTTCAGAGATCATGCTGACTTTCTTGCTCCTAAAACCATTGTCTTATTGAATATTTCAGAAGTACTTGACACCTCTGAAAATGTTTCTTCTTTTGACATCTGTCTCCGTACTAAACACATCTCCATTTCTCCTTAGCCTCCTTTGCTGCCTGTTAAACAGGAAATCTTCCTAATTCTTCTTCCTTTTAAAAAACATATTCTTTACCTTCTTCCATTTTCCATCTGAAAACTTGCCATGATCTCATAATGTTATTTTCTGACTTAAAGCATTTGAATCATTAATTTCCCATCCATTGAGAGAAAAGTTCAAATGCTAATTATTTCCCCCCCCCATATTGATTTATTTATACAAGAACTGGGGTACAGGTCAGAGGCACAGGATGGTGAGAGAGCAAGTGGGGAGCAGAACAGGCAGACGGACCAAAGACACTGCTGAGGGGAGCAGCGGGCAAGGCAGGAGAGGTCTGCCACGTCATGTGGGTTTTTCCCTGGCTGGCCAGACTCAAACCCAAGCTGCAGAGGCTGCGGACAGCTTCACAGCATGGTGCTCAACCCGCTGCGCCACCGGGGATTATTTCTTACAAAATTATTGATGATCCTGACTTATGCTGATTTTGCCAACCCCATCTCTTGTCTCTTACCCCACTACTTTCTCTGAGTTCTGTCCATATTAAATATCATTTGAAGCTGCCTCCTTTCCATTTCCATGTGTTTTATTTTATTTATTTATTTTTTTACGTGCACATGTCTCTGTTTAGACTAAAACCACTAGGTCCCCATATATTTCCATATACTGATATTCATTGTATGGAAATACTTCTCATTGTATTTAGTTTGGTTTGAGGACAGATTCTGGGTGGAGAAGACAAAAATGTACTTGCAATGGTGTTTTCAGAAACTAATCTAGTTATGTATTTTATTATAATGGACAGCTGGTTTATAGAACTCAAAGAGAATTTCATTGGAGGAGTATTCCCAGTCAAGGATGTTGGTGGGAACTCTTGTGAGCATTTCTGTTGTGAGAAGTGTGTATAAATGTGGCCAATGGAAAACAATAATGTAAATGATAAATGCTGGGCACAAAACCTCTTTGTAGAAAATAGATAATTGAAATGAGTTCTTAATGAGTTCTCAATGCTATTAGTAAAACATATAGTTCTTATTCTGTACCAGGTACTGTTCTGAAGTACTTCATTAATTTGTAAGATTTCTGTTTCATTTCCCCAGTGGTATCAAAATGACATATTCTTTAAAATATTTTGCTGAAAAAGTACTCATAAATTCAAATATGGTTTCAAACATTTCTAATAAAAAATTATGACACTTTTTAGGTAGTACATAGTTGCCCACTTTTTACAGACATAAAGGAAATCTGTTCCCTGTTTGTAGTAAAGTTGTGTAGTCAGAGTAGTGTATTTTTAATGGTATAATTTAGATTTAGTATCTTACTGAGTGTTTTATGTGGGGTCTCTTTTGATATTACAGTCTGAAATATGAAGGCCAGATGTCATGTTTTATATTTCCCTGAATGATAAGGAAACTGAAGTTCGGAGAGGCTAAGTAATTTGCTCAAAAGAACTGTTGCTAATAAATGGCAGAACTGGACGGGAATCTGTCTTTAGAGTTTTTTTTTTTAAAGATTTATTTATTTATGCATATAAGAACTGGGGAACAGGCCAGAGGCGTGGGGGGTGGGATGATCCACCAGAGACAGAGTAGGGAACAGAACAGGCAGACTGACTGAAATACACCGCTGAGGGGAGCAGCAGGCGAGTAAGGAGAGGTCTGCTGCGCCATGTGGGTAGCTCCCTGGCCAGCTGGGGATCGAACTTGTGCTGCAGAGGCTGCAGACAGCTTCATGGGTTGCGTCTTAACTCCTTGCACCACCAGGGAGGACCTAGAGTTTTATTCTTATGGCAGTTTTCGAAAATAAAACATCAAGTTCTATATAAAAACTTGGTTGCTTTTATTTTTGAACAAGCTGGACTTCTGTCTGCTTAGTTTGTCCTCGGCTCTGACCTTTTTTCACTGCTGGTGATGGGCAGCGTTATATGGTAAAGGAGAACTGCTGTTAATCTTTCTCTCAGGCTGGTTTGCTCTCAGATTACAGGGTAGCTAAGTGGTGTATTTAAATTGAGATAGCCTCAAATCTCCTTACAGGTCTGGCTGGGAAACAAATGAACATGAAAGTACTTTTTAAATTAAAAGTATCTTTTAGTTATGTTTTGACAGCAAGTTAGAGGCTGAGGTGATGATGGTTGAAAAATCATATTAATCTTTAAAACCACCAGTGCTAGTAGAGATCCTGTTCACTGACCATTTGGCTAACCTAGGGAGGAAATGGAATGCCTGCAACAGGAACAGGACAGTTCTTCAAACTCTGGGATTCCAGAATGATACAATTGGCATTAAAAGAAAACTTTCCACCACATAGAAGATAATGTTGAAACATGTCCAGGTGCCAATGAGAAACTATTTGGGAAGATAAAGCTTGCAGTCAAATTGAAGGTTAACGGATGACTTGAAGAGCAGTAAACACAGAAATATGAAACAGTGCCTTTCTATTGCAGCAGCAGTCAGTGAACACCAGGAATCTTTGAAGAAAGGGTGGCAGTCACTGGACTTTGGAAATAATAGGAAAGTATTCTGAAGGAAGAGGGACTTGATTTGCATGTTGAGATGATGATGATAATGATGACAGTGACAATAAAAATAATAGTGACATTTATTTAACTTCAATCTGAAGTTTTATGTTGGAAAGCACTTGGTCCTTCCCACAACCCTGTGAAAAACACACCGTTGTTTTCTTGATCTTACTGAGGAGGGGGTTTTGTTTTGAAAGGAGGGGTTTTGTCCAAGGTCACAGCAGTTGTAAGTGGTACAGTTCGAATTCTGTCATGAGAGTCTGGATTCTTTGGTCGGCTACACTTCGTTTCACGTAGTAGCATCGTAATAAACTGAGGAATGGGAGGACAGTCTTCCTTTGCCTTAATTGGCGGTGTGGAACTTTGGAAGGGCCATATTTGTTATCTCTGAATGAAAAATAATCTGTTAGTAAGCTACCAACTTTGATTCTTTGACGTTTTGCTTACAATCTTTTATTCTTTTAAGATAAATTCTACTCTTAGTGAGGAAGATTTAAAAAAGAACAAACACCCATATGAAGTGTGGTGTAGTAATAGCACCTGCAGGGGGATATCCTCTAAAATACAGTGTTGTAAACCTGTGTTACCTCAGTAAACAATCAGGGGCCTCCCTGGTGGCGCAGGGGTTTAAGTTTCAGTGGCATGAAGCTATCACCAGCCACTGCTGCCTGAGTTCTATCCTGGCCAGGGAGCTGACCCACATGGCGCGGCAGAGCTCTCCTGTCTCCAGGCTGCTTCCCTCAGCACCTATTCTGCTCCCCACTCTGTCTCTGGTGAGTCCTCTCACATCCACACCTCTGGTCTACTCCCCAGTTCTTGTATGCATAAATTAAAAAATAAATCTTTGAAAACAAACAAAATCCATGTAGAAGTTAGAAGGCTGTTTTTTAAAGTAAAAAACATATTTTAGCTTTTCATATGGAAGTTTTTTTTAACCTGTGTCATTCTCATTGTGTCGTATTAGGACATTTAAGTAAATTGTTTGATTAAAAATGTGTAACTGAAATTCCTGCATTTCAAAATAGTTGTTACTGTGTAATTATATAGAAAATTTGAAGGAAGGATTGTTAAAAATTGTTTAAAGCAATGACAGTGGATTGCAACAAATCAAAAGACCTGGTCACACCCTTGTGTGTGAATTAAATATGTTTAAAATTTTATAGACCACCAAAAGGAGTGCTCTTTATATGGATGGTTTTAAAATTGCGGTGGTATGTATTATAGAGGTGTTGGTGCATAATAGTCGACATACAATGAAATACTTAGAGTTGTTCCATTGTATCTAGACTCCTAAGTTGAAAAGCATTATGCTGCATGGTCAGAACTCGCTGCTCAGACAGCATTCTTCCCCTCATTTATTATGAACATTGCTTTTGCTAACACTTCCCCCGTGTAACCGCCACTGAACAAATAAAACATAACAGTGTTTCAGGATTCAGGGGTTAGGGATTATTGTTTTTTGCCTTGTCATTTTGTGAGTTAAATGCTGAACCAATCAGTTTCTTTTAATAATATGAGGGTAAATGATACTTTATAAAGTTGCTAAGTTTAGGGGCCTCCCCTGGTGGCACAGCAGATGAGCACTGGGCTGCGAAGCTGCCCGCAGCCTCTGCAGCGCCAGTTTGATCCCTGGCCACCCACCAGCAAGGGTCCCACATGGTGTGCAGACCTCTCCTGCCGCCCGCTGCTCCCCTCAGCAGTGTCCTTCGGTCCTTCTGCCTGTTCTGCTCCCCGCTCTGGCTCTGGTGAATCCTCTCACCCTCCCGCGTTTCTGACTGTGCCCAGTGCTTGTATAAATAAATAAATTAAATAAATAAGTCTTTAAAAAAAAAAGTTGTCAAGTTTAAATGAAGTACTCTAAAAGCACAGTGATAGACTTTAAACCCTCAATGAATATAGGTTTATTATTATGATAAAAAGGCATAATTTAACAATTTTATCATCATAACCATTTCTAAGTGTATAGTCATGTTCAGTTAATTCACACTGCTTTGCAACCATGCTCCAGGACACTTATGCTTTATGTTGTCCCATGGCCTGCTGATGTCTCGTCCCTTCATTGAAAAAGTCTCTTTTGGTCTTTCCATTTCGCATTTCACTTTGGATCATTTGTTTCCATTGCTGTGTCTTCACGTTCCACTGTCTTCTGCAGTTTCTGGTCTTGTGGTCCTGTCCAGCGGACTTTGCCTCTCGCACATGGTATTTGCGCCTCAGATTTTTTATTTGTGTCCTTACATTATTGCAGTGTTTACAGAACTTTTGTATTGTGATAAACTGTATCTGTAACATGAAATTTACCATTCAAACCAATTTCCAGCAGCACTAAGTACATTCATAGTATTGTGCACCCAGCCCCACTGTTTGTTTCCAAACTCCCGGTGCTCCCTGAAAGAGAAGCTCTGTAACCATTAGGCAGCAGCTCCTCATCATCCTTTCTTCCAACCCCTGGTTCTCTCTATCACATCTTCTGTCCCAGGGATTTTACCCGTTCTAGACACCTCGTGTCTAGATATTTGTCTAGACGATATTTATCTTTTTGTGTCTGGCTGATTTTACCTATAATATTTTTAAAGTTCATTCATGTTGTAGCATCTGTCAGTATTTTATTCCTTGTTAACCTAGTTTTTTTCCCTAACACAGCGAGTATAGTTGTCACAGCTGCTTCAGTGCTCTTGGTTGTCGACGTCAGCTCTGTCATTTCCTGATCAGTTGTAATTGGTTTTTCCTACTTATGTGTTGAATATTACTACTCTTTGGTTTATTTTATAGTTTTTTCATTGTCAGAGACTGCTAAATTTACTTGTGGGGTGCTAGATAATTATTACTATAAATGGTCTTAAACTTTGTTCTGAGAGATGACTGTATGTCTTGAAAATGTTTCCTTAGCTGTGTGTGATCGCCTGCGTTGAGTTACGCGGTGGGCACAGAATGTGAGCCTAACAGATTTGTGACTAGTGTTGAGGAAGAGTCCTTGGAGGGAGCTTATACATTCTTCCTGTATCATTTCTTTGGTTGGTTGGTATTTGCTATCATGTATCATGGAGGCAGATGCTTGATATTCAAGGTAACAGTAACAAAGCCGAGGAACCTGGGCTGGGCCCCTGAAGATCGCTGGAGTGACTCTGTCTGCCCTTGACTGCTTTGAGGCCAACACATGGCACAGGACCATGTTTTCTGTCACATGCAGCTGGACTTAATTCACACTGATAAAATAAGTTAAAATTACTGTCATTTCTGTGTTTTACAGATACCTATTTCTTTCATGTCTTTTAATAGCAGTTCTGCAGTGTTGTATTATTATTATTATCTCTGTTTACTGATGTTTTGGAGGTTTAGAGAAGTTAGATAACTTGGTAGTAATGGTAGATTCATACTCCATGTCAAGTCTGTCTCACTTTTTTTTCCTTAAGCCATGCCTTTGTTTTAAATCTCTATTTCTGAGAAACCTTCTGGTTAGTAAATTAATCTGTTTACTTAGGGGGTATCCTGTATAAGTGACACATTAATTGTTTCAGACCTCTTATTTTTTGTTGTTGATCAGTGAAGAATGTGAAGTTAAACTTTCCTAAACCTGCAAAGTAGAAAAGCTCTGCCAGCTTTAGATTAGTGGTGACTCAGCCTTATGGTTTCTTCTGTAGGTGATGGCTGTTCTGAAGGCCTGAACCTACTGGCTTTTGCTGAATTAAAGTGTTTTTTTTTTTTTTTAATAGAGGCATGTTTTATTTATTTGTTTGTTTGTTTTTGTTTATACATGCACTGGGTACAGTCAGAAGCGCGGGAGGGTGAGAGAATTCACCAGAGCCAGAGCGGGGAGCAGAACAGGCAGAAGGACCGAAGTACACTGCTGAGGGGAGCAGCGGGCGGCAGGAGAGGTCTGCGCGCCATGTGGGACCCTCCTCTGGTGGCCGGAGAGCAGCCGGGGATCGAACCGGCGCCGCAGAGGCCGCGGGCAGCTTCGCAACTCAGCGCTCAACCGCTGCGCCACCGGGGAGGCCCTGAATTAAAGTGTTTTTAAACGATGTTGATAACCTTTATAAATTAAAGGTTTAGTATTAGGTGTGGTTAGTTTTAAATTACTGGGGAAAACAGCTTGACTCTTCTAGTCTAAGTCTCTTAATTCATTAGAAGTTTTGATGGATTTAGTTCTCATTTTAACCTACTCTTAACTATTGTTATGACATAATAGCAGTCACAGGACGAACACTTCCTATCCTAGAAACCTAACAGTGCAAGAATTACTTAAAATATATGATCCTATAAAACATTTACTTCTGAAAGGAATGTAATTTTTCAAATCTATTGCAAAATAGCTTTAAAAGCTGGATATTCCAGAACCTGTTTTACCTGTTGTCTCCTAAGTGAGATGAAGACTGATTGCATACCTGAAAGAGAAATTCACTGGTGGAAGAGACAAATGCCAGAACTGTTGAGAATAGGCCCTTGTTTGTGTGACCTTTTAGTTTGTTGACTCTTTACTATTTGGGGGTATAGGAAATTAAGTACTATGGAAGAATTTGCCATTTCTAGCTGCTTTCCTGTTCTTTATGCTATAGAATTTCTTAGTGCTATTTTTATTGTTTTATAAATCTGATATGGTTTTTTTTTTTTAGTAACTGACAAAGAATGGATGTAAATTTAACAAGAAAAATTGTTAAGATTTTTAATATTGTATATGCAAATATTTAAATTCTAAATTTTTTTGGGCTCCAAGACATTTTGTTGCCAGCCCTTGCACCAACCTCTGACACTATATGTATATTACACATATGACTATATACACTATACTACTATATATTACTATATATATGTATACACTATACTACTATATATATATGTAGCTATATATATAATATTTACCCCCCCCTTTTTTTCAAGTTTCACTGCTACCAGTTAGGGGTAGTTGTATTGAGTAGTTTAAGAGAAAATCTTAGGATGTATCCAGTTACATGTCTGCTTAATAAATATTGTAGCCACTAACCATATATTAAACTAATTAAAATAAATTCAGTTCCTCATTTGCACAAACCTTATTTCAAGTGCTTGTTGGTCACATGTGGCTAGTGCTAGCCTTTTGGGCAGCATAGTTAGAATATCTACTGAGTATCTGAAATGCCTCTACTCAAGAGATGTGACCTGACTCTTCCTCAGGTTCCTGTTAACCTCAGTCATTAGAGGAACTCAAGAAACCTGTTGACTCACTAGATTGATGTATTACAAAGGATTTAACTCAGGAAAAGACAGATGGAAGAGATGTCTAAGTCTGGGAGCGCCCATGTCCTTCCAATATATACAGATATACACACGTTCACTGTCCTAGAAGCTCTCTGAAACGCCCTTTCTTGAGCTTTTATGGGGTAACTTCCACATGATTGATTAAATCATTGGCCACTGGCAATTGAGCTTATGCAACCCCTCTTCGCCCTGGAGGTCTGGGGGTGGGACTGGAAGTTCCCACCCTTCCATCACTGGGCTTGGTCTCCAGGCAACCAGCTTAATATTACGGTGCATTTCAAGTTTATGTCATTGTTTGCTTAACCATTTCTCTGTTGTTGGACAGTGTTTTGTGTAATGGTGTTCATTTTGTTATGCTGCTTATAAGGGTACAAGAATATGTAATTTGAATAAAATCCTTTTAAGAAGACCTTCACCACTTATTGTAATTACTTGTTTTAAGTTTACTAGAATGTAAGTAAGCCACTTCAGTGTAAAGGATCATGCCTTGATTACATACATCTTTTGTGCAGTGAGACAGATTATGAATAGTCATTTTAGTTACACTTATATTCCCGATTCATAGCGCTGTGTTTGGTATGTAGTCAATCATTAATGCCCAACAAATGGAATTTAGATAATTGAATTATCCATTTTCATAGGTTTTGTCTGTGGGTGAAAATATGCATGAAATTTTAATAAAAGAATAATTTGATTTTGGGGATATAGTCCTTGCCTTGAAGAACTATAGTCTCATTTGTAATATAGAAATGCTAAAATCAGAGGTAAATGACTCCCCCCCTTTTTTCCAGTCCTTTCAATGAGAGAAAGTTTTTGGATATACCATTTAAGGAGATGAATATTTTTTCAGGGACGTCCATATTTTAAGCATCTTATTTGCCAGGCTTTATCACATGCCACAGTATGGGTTAGCTATTTGAGGAATGTCTTTAGTGGCAAACACAGAAAAATGAATCATGGATGCTGGGATACTGGCCAAATTTAATTATGATAGTGCTTCGTGACTTTTGTAAGCTGATTTCAATAATGTTTTAGTACAGGCAACCTTGAAAAGCAAAATTAATGATGTGCAGTTTCTCTTTTGTTTTCTACAGTAACTGGATTCGATGACATGTGAATTTTGGAGACTATAAGGCAGCATGTTATTCATGACATATAGCATGATATGTGTTGAAAATTATATTGGCACCAGCTAATATACTGGTAAATGAAGTCCTAAGCCATTCACACAATATTTTAAATGTACTTAATGGTATAGTGCTTCAGTAAATAATAGCAAAAAAGCCAGTACATGCAAAGACTGAATCAGTTAATTTTTAGAACAAATATAGTCAAAGCGTAAAGAAAACAGCAAATGGAAAAGCTTTTGTTGTGATGTTTTAATTGTTACCTTGGACTGTGAGAACATTATTGTTACTCTGAAATGTAAATTACTGACTGAATAGTTTTTCCTCTCCATTTTTATATCATGTTTTATTCATTCAGTATCTCTCATTTCTATATTAATAAATTTAAATGTGCTTCATTCTTTTTTTAAGATTTTCTTTTTTAAGATTTATTTATTTATACAAGCACTGGGTACAGTCAGAAGTGCAGGAGGGTGAGAGAATTCACCAGAGCCAGAGCGGGGAACAGAACAGGCAGACTGACAAAGCACACTGCTGAGGGGAGCAGCAGGCAGCAGGGGAGGTCTGCCGCGCCACGTGGGAACCCCGCTTGGCGGCTGGGGATGGAACCGGCGCTGCGGAGGCTGTGGCCAGCTTTGCAACCCAGTGCTCAACCGCTGCGCCACCGGGGAGGCCCTGCTTCATTCTTCTTAATAATTCTGTAGTATATTCCATTGACTGTATTATAAATTTTTTATTCATTGTCCCTACTCAAGAACTTTTGAGTCGTTTTAATTACTTACATCTAGGTATCCTAGGATATTCTTAAATACATACATATATATGTATACATATATGCGCAGGCTCAAGGAAAAGTCTAGAATTTATCTTCTGTTATTCCCACATTTGATTAGTGTTACATATTTTTTAAAGTAAGAACAAAGCACAAGTTTATGGGCCTCCCCGGTGGCACAGCAGTTGAGCGCTAGGTTGCGAGGCTGCCCGCAGCCTCTGCAGCTCCGGTTCGATCCCCGGCCGCCGGGTGAGGGTCCCACATGCAGACCTCTCCTGCCACCTGCTGCTCCCCTCAGCAGTGTGTTTCATCAGTCTGCCTGTTCTGTTCTCCACTCTGACTCTGGTAAATTCTCTCACCCTCCTGTGCTTCTGACTGTCCCCAGTGCTTGTATAAATAAATAAATCTTTTTTTTTTTTTTAAAAAGCACAAGTTTATGATTATAATAAAAATTTGTCTTAAAAAGTCGGCTTAGTATTTGAAGGAAAAATGAAATTTTCTCACTTTATAACATGCAGCAAAATAAACTCAAAAGTCAGAGTGGTAAAGGCAAAATGAGAAACCATAAACAAAATGAAACTATGCAAATACCCATCTAATCTAAATATAATTTATATGAAAGCAATCAAAAAAAGTCATAGCTTTTATTTGCTGAAAGTAAACAAAACTAAGAGTTAAAAGAGCTATAATAAAATGAGAAAAACCATATGCCCCAAATGGCAGATAATGCACTAATATTCTTAATATAAAGTCCTTGTACACTAATAGCAACAGGAAAGTGTTTTTTTTTTTTTAAGAATTTAGACAGTTGACTAAAAGACGTAGTCATTTCTAATCTATAAATTGCTAATTTGTTTTTTTAAGAATTTTCTTTTGTTAAAATTTTTAATTCTTTGCCAAAATTCTCCATCTTGTTATCTTGAGCATATTAATAGTGGTGGTTTTGAAGTTGGTTAAATTTCTGGATATCCTATAGGTTTGATTTTTTTAAAAAAAATTTCTTTTGGTTTCATGATATTTTAGTTTTATCTCATGACTGCCAATGTTTGATTTTTGTCATTGTGTATAAAAAACTGCTTAGAAAACTGGGTCATGTTATCTTAGGTTAGCCTAAATGTCACCTCCTGCCCCCCTTTGTCCCTCACCATTTTAGTTTCAGTGATAGGATTGGCTTGCGACAAGCTGGTTTATCATTGGTGGAGACAGAAATCTTGTTATGTTGTCCACAAATTATTTGTTTCTTTTTTTAAGATTCCCATTTCTGTATTTGAATATTTGAATACCAAGTATTTGAATATTAGGGGTTTGATTCATAAGTTATTCTTACGCTGAGTTCAGAGCCATGTGAGGGTTGGAAGAGTAAGTTAGATGGAGATCTAAATGAGTCTAGGATGTAGGCTCAGATATGGGACAGAATGGGCCTGCTTGAGTAGATGTGGAGTGTTCTCACTGGTAGGTTTCCCTCACAGACTGCAGTCTTTCTTGCTGTGTTCAGGGATGATAGGTGAGAAGTAGTATTGTTAGGGGGGAAAGGCTGTCCTAAAGCTGATCCCATACAGGCTTTGTGGACGCCACCCCCACCCCAGGCCAAAGCCAAAGACACTGGGAACTCCAAATCCCATCACCACCCAAGGGAAGGTGGCTGGGACCTGAGGGTGGGGTTAAGCAGCCAGGTGGGTATAAAGCCAGACACGTGGACTTTGGAGGGGTTCCCCCATTTTGGCTCTCTGCCAGCTCTGAGAGTGCTTTTTGGGTTTCCAGGTCGGCGGATCGGGTAGGACGCATTAAAGACTTGATTTCCCTTATTTTCTCCCTGAGTTGTACATTTTCCTTATTTCCTTTTCCCTTGTAAATAAACCTTTTATGAACCTTTTGTGTGTGCCTGTAGTGGAGTATTAATAAGTCCCTTGTAAGCGTGCGGGTGAGGACCCACAGCCAGGCAACCTGTTCATTATCGGGGCTGCCCTATAACAGTATGTATCATTATATGGGTCATATTCTAGAAAATTAAATATTTAGTGTATAAGTTAAAATAATTGTAAATATAAGTTACAACATTCTTTAACAGAACTTAGAAGGAATGTGCTCCACACCTCGCTTAATTATTTAAATAGTCATTTTTATAAGAGAGAACAGCTCACCAGAATGGTTTTATAGACCATTATATCTGGTTTACAAATGAGGGCACTAGAAATCAGAAGCCTCTCTAAATACATAGGGGCTTTAGAAAGGCTTAAGATCAGTGGGGACAGTTCAAGGCTGCCCTTCACCCACAAGTCAGAGTTCAGGTTTTAAACATGTTTTTGCTGTAATTAGCCCTTTAAGTGTTAGTACTAAATATGAATGTAACTCTGTTAGACATGTAGTACAGTATTAATGGACTTCCTTTACTATTTAGAGGCTGTAGGGAGGGACACTTGAGCAAATTTTACTGTAAATTTAGGTAGCTAAAGATTTATATAGGTGTAGTGCCAGGATAGGCACAGAGCAGGTTGTGTATGATCTGGCAGACGGGTAAAGGAGAGTCCTGGCGCCCTCAGTGGCTTTCTCGGGCTTTTATTGAGCTTTACATGTAGTGAGGCAAACAGGTACATGGCAGGCGGGGTGGGGGGGGTGGTGGTACCAGGATGCTGGTAGGCCTCCAAGCCCTCCGCAAGTCTTCACTCTGGGCCTCTCTCTACTCTCTCTCCTGGCTTGCTTTCTCCTCTTCTCTTTCCTGCTTCTGCTTCTCCAGGTGACTCTCTCAGTACTCCCCTCAGGGCCCACAGAAGTAAATAAGACAGCTTACCACAATGTGACAACTACAGGTACCCCCTTCAGGCAGGGCGATCCTATTGGTGGGAGGGCAGAAAAGCCTGAAAACCATTTACCCTGCAATCCACCCCCTCAGGGTTTTCTTCCATACAATCTGCATATATACAATTTTCCCTTAACAAATACAAACACTGCAGCATGGCCCACAAAAGAAAATACAACGGAATAATGAAACAATACAACAGAACATAAGTAATTCCAGGTAGGGCACCAGCCTAGTGGTGAAAGACAATTAGCACCAGCACATGATCCACCACTTTTGCCAAGGCACTGCTCATGCGAAGGGGGAGCCACTCAGGCATCTGCCATCACACCCCAGGAGCGGTCAGGCTTCCTGGCCTTCTCTAGCTGTGGTCTTGGCCACAAGCCTCACACTGCTTCCATCCTCAGGATGCACTCTGGGATTGGCGATTCTGGGCTCTTTGGGGGTAATCGCCCAATCCTCAAGGTTTCTGTCTGCGGTCACTCCAACACTCGGCTTTCATAGCCACCAGTGTGACATGCAGACCCCTGCACTCTGGCCAGCCCATTGCACAAGCACATGGGTTGGGGATCTGTGGATATAAGCTCCACATGCGGCCTCTGTTGGGGCCCTCTTTGGCTGTGGGCTCTACCACAAGCCATGTTCCCCACCCGTCCCCCAAGTACGGGTTCCTCAGCTCCTCACCCTCACTAGACAACAAGCAGGGCATCACCCACAGGTAATTTTAGGAGACTCATTGGCCTTCTTTAGCATATTCAGGCCGCTTAACAGCCGCTCAGGGCTTCCCATTTTGAGCACCAGCTTTTGCCTTTCTAAGTTGGCTTTTTGCCTCTGCCTAGCTCCAGGCAGTATACAGGCTGCTTTTCGCCATCAAGGCCCACTGGCCACCCCCAAATTCCCATCTCCTGGGGTGTACAAACCATACCATCCTCCCCCACGGGCCCCAAAACAGAACATTACCCTGCCAAAGTTCTTCCGCCCTCTGGCGGGATTGTCATGGGTCCAAGTCCATCAGTCTTCTGCATCAGCACTGGGCGATCTCCGTATCATGGTCTTTTTTTCCCTGACAATTCTGCTGCCTCAGGGGTGGTGGGCTGGTCCTTCGCAGGACATCTCCACCTCCACTTGAGGTCTTGTCCCGCATTTCCCAGATCTTGTCCACCTCCTGTGCTCCTGCAGCATCTTTACCTCTTCTTGCAGCCCCTGGACCTTGGTCACCTTCTGTGCTGCCATGGCACATCCAGCGTTGTCACAGGCAAACACAGTCTGCAACTCCTTAGTCCCTCCTGACATCTTCAGAGGACTCCATACCTGTCTGCTTTGAATTATCTTGACGACTATGCCAATTGTAGGGGCAGGATGGACACTGAGCAGGTTATCTATGATCTGGCAGGCAGGTAAAGGAGAGTCCTGGAGCCCTCAGTGGCTTTCTCAGGCTTATATTGAGCTTTACATGTAGTGTGGCAAATAGGTACATGGCAGATGGGTTCTGGGGGGCAAGGAGGCCAGTAGGCCTCCAAGCCCCCGGCAAGTCTTCTTTCTGGGCCTCTCTCTCTCTTCTGGCTTTCTTTCTCCCCTTCTCTTTCCTGCTTCTGCTTCTCTCGGTGACTATTTACCCTACAATAGGCAAAAAGGAAAATTATTTTTACGCTTTATTAAATTAGCTACTCAAGATTATGGTGACAGATAACTCTGTTGCAAAACATGTGTAAGGCACTTTTACCTAATTTTCTTTTATTTATTATTTCTTATGTTACTTTTTTCCTCTTGTTACTTTTTCCTCTTAAATTAAGATTCTTTATTGGTAGGTGACAGGATCAATTTAGTTTGTCATTTAATTTGGCTGACAGATCTTAGACTAATATACTTATAAAACTATATTATAAATTAAGGATTTTGCTCCTCTTATATTGATAACTGATAGCAAATCAGTTACTGTGACTTAGATTTTTCTACATGAACTACCACTACATTCTGTTAATTAATCATTAGGTGTGACTGAATTTCTTTTGCAGTTATTAAAAAAAAAATCTCAAATTTCTAAATCTGCGGAATAAAACTTTTTAAAATAAAAAAAATAAATAAATAAAAATAATATAGAGGGCCTCCCCGGTGGCGCAGCGGTTGAGAGCTGGGCTGTGAAGCTGCCCGCAGCCTCTGCAGCGCCGGTTTGATCCCCGGCTGCTCCCCGGCCACCTGAGGAGGGTCCCACATGGTGCGCAGACCTCTCCTGCCGCCCGCTGCTCCCCTCAGCAGTGTCCTTCGGTCCTTCTGCCTGCTCTGCTCCCCGCTCTGGCTCTGGTGAATTCTCTCACCCTCCCGCGCTTCTGACTGTACCCAGTGCTTGAATGAATGAATGAATGAATAAATAAATAAAAATAAATCTTAAAAAAATAATATAGAATATAAGTTTCAAAAGTTTATCAGTGTGAATATAGAATGGCTTAAAATTGATATTTTTTTGCTAAAGATAAATTTGATCCTACTATTTTTAGCTTTGTTTATATTTGGAGCTTGTAGTAACAGAAGGAGGAAATGTGTTACAAATTCACTTGAATAACATTTCCTGGTCACTTATTTGTATAGCAGAGACACAGAATGTTTCCTATTACTTTGCTATCTGCTGCTTTAAAACCTGGATGCTGTTTTGTACTCTCTTAGAGGAATAACTTTATTAACTTTAAGTTCGGTAATGTTTAAATTATAAATGTATCATAAAGCTCTAATCCTGCCACTTATAACTGTTGACTTGGGCAAGAATTTTAACTTATGAAAGCTTCAGTTTCTGCACTACAGATTAATAATACCTAGCTTGCACATAGCTGAAGGGTTTAAAATATTGACTATGTGTAAAAATGCTTTGCACAGCACATGGCAGAAAGTACTCAGGAAAAATTCCTGTTATTAATAAATACTGTACTGACCTGTAGAATTAAGCTATGGTTTATGATAATAAGTAGGCTGTAAAGATCAAGAAATTATGTAATTTATCATCAAGTTGAAGGCTAGGTGTTATTTTGGATATTAATTTGAACTCAGAAACATCTTGAAAGAGGTCTTTGTTTTGTTTTTTAAATAAAAATGAAGCAATTACAATCAAACAAATACTAAGAAGATGGTGAGCAATTTGGATAAAACAAGCTTATAATCTAAACACACCCTGGAAAAGACACCTCTGTGTTTAAATTCTGTCTTGATACAGTTGACTTACTAACATTGACTGTGGAAATGATACAGTACTTATTATCTACATATATTTTATGCATTCATGCCATAACTACTTCTTAATCTTCCCCCATATTTCTTAACTATGCAGTTTGTCAGCCAGTACTTTAAAAATGGTCACAAATTGTCAGAAAAACTTGCAGTGCAGTTATTGGGGGAAAAAAAAAATCTGTGTGTAAGTGGACCTGCACAATTCAAATTTGTGTTGTTAAAGACTTAATTTCCCTCCTACCTCAGATGCCCGAATGATCTTTTTTTGCTGTTGTTTTTTTTTTTTTTTTTCCTGCAGTCCTCCAACTTTCTTCTCTACCCTTTCACACTCCCATTGGTGTTAGCCTGACCTTGGGTGGGGGGAGCATGTCAAGTTTATGGCTGCTAAGATTTAGGTAGTGTTCTGCTACATCATTTCTTAATAGCATAACCTCGAAAAAGTCAAATCTCTAAACCTTTGTTTCTTTAGTTTTTATTTATATTTTTAATTTTAAGTTAGTTTATTTTTAAATGAAGTACTTTTCTGACATCATTGTATTTCTTTGTTTTTAAATGAGAATATTTTCTCTTGTCCTCCTCAGAGACCTCATTCTTAGAGATGAGACTCTGTATGTGTAGTGTTTTAGAAATACTATTTCCTTCACAAGCATTGAGTAATTCTTGTTTTGTTTCATTCTGATCAAGTTTATATGTATGTGCCTTTTCCTGTTTTGATCATAAATTTAATACATGCTGGTAGAAAGTTTGGAAAATACAGATAATATAAAAGAAGAAGATAGTAATCTGAATAAGGCTTCTTTCTGTTTTCATGTTTTTAGGAGAAATTTAATTTTGGACTGAGTTTCTTAAGAATAAGAATAATATCTTATTTATTTTTGGATTTTCTATTCTTTGTGTGCACTAGGCACAAAATTAATGCTCACTTGGATAAATGGGAACTCTTTAGTCTGGGTTTAATTCTTAAAGTCAAAATCTAGGTGAAATTTTACTGGGTATTTGCAGAGAGAAGATACCTCACTGGCAAACCTAGTAGTGGATACATATTTTAAAATGGTGTTTTTCTGTTGCCTGAAAGAGTAAAGGAAAACATAGTAGGGTCAATGCTAACTTTTTGCGGGGGTGGGGGGTGGGGGGGTAGAGGGGTGGGGATGGTGGTGGGGGGGATGGTGGGGGGTGGGGGGATGGTGGTGGGGGGTGGTGGTTAAGAGACTAGTTAAGGCCATTGAATACAGAGCCGGCTACTGGGTAATTTTGTATCAAACTGGATTGACATTTAGTCAGCAAGAACTACACTGTGGTAGAATTTAAAGACTTTTATTGAATACTTGAAAATTGTTAACAACTTTTTCCTCTTTCTGTATTTTATTAAATAGGATGGCTTAAATTCATTGGTCCTTGATTTGGATTTTCCTGCTTTGAGGAAAAACAAGAATATAGATAATTTCTTAAATAGATGTAAGTATATTTAAACTTAATAACTATAGCAAGAGATTTGTTTGTTCCACTTATTTATTAAACTACTTTTCAGTTTGCCATTTGATTTATTTAAAAATGAATATTTGTTATTTCCAAAGCAAAATTGTAGAACCAGTTACAATATGTAATTACAGAAGTAGGTGAAGTTCAAGATTATATATAAATTAATAATACTATTTGGTGATTTCAGGACAGTTTATTTATTGTAGTTGCAAGAGAATTTTTAAGTTGTTATTGATAACTCCAGGACTTAGCTTAATGGGACCCAGTCTGGTTAATGAAAGATAACGTGATACTTGTTATTGTCATATGTATAGTAACTCTTAATATTTGGCAACATTGATGTTATTATAATGAAGGTATAAATGAAATTGAATTCTAAGAATAAGATGTTCTCAAAATGTACTCTATCAATACAGTAAGTATTTAAATTTGAAATTGTTGGAGTGGGCTATTTCCTAATTAACAATTTTATTGTAGTTATCACACTTAAAATTTGTGATTACCATTAAATGTAGACTATCAGCATTCATTGCTGAAATTATCCTTGCAAGTCCTTTGATCATGACTTTTTGCCATGACTCAGAATATGCATCAGGGTTGCTTGGGTCATCACTGTTCCAGCTATCAGCTAACTTGCCAAACAGACATCAAAAACAAAATATTTTAACTGCTGCTTTTTGGTAGTCCTTACTGTTTGTTTATACATGTTAATAAACCATAGAGTTTTGGGTTTTTGGTCTAAAAGTTAGTACGTACCTTGGATTATTATATAGCAATCTTTAAAAACGGACAGATTTTCTTGAAATAAAACTTTCTACAAATGTGATTATTTTAAAAGTCTTTGTAAATTTGATTGCTATTACATATCTAGTGATTTTTTTTTTTTATTATAGATGAGAAAATTGTGAAAAAAATCAGAGGTCTACAGATGAAGGCAGAAGACTATGATGTTGTAAAAGTTATTGGAAGAGGTGCTTTTGGTGAAGTTCAGTTGGTAAGAAGTACTTGCTTTATAATTTTTATTATTTTTTTGATAACATAGTTTTGTGAAACATTGTCAGCAGCCCATGAGTAGATCCAATTTCTATGGCCTTACTATACTAGAATTAGTTTTTGGACAAAGTTATCTTGTCTCTGAGAGTCTCAGTGTCTTCATCTATAAGAAGAGGCACTTTTGCTGTATATAAATACCAGGTCTTTTCCAGCTCTGAAACACTAAGATTTATGAGATCAACTTCACTTCACACGTGATCTGCATAGCAGTTAATATTCCACCAGAATTACTCTGTTTTTATTTAGTATGTTCAGATTAATAATATCTCTGCTTCATTAATTAAGATTAATGTAGACTTATGAAAAACCCAACAAAGACGTTTTAATAACTGAAAGTAAACCTAAAAATATCTTCGCAGGCCAAAGTGCTATCACTTACTGGAAACAATATATTTACAAAACTATTTCATTGATATTATTTAGTGAAATGTTATAATAATGTTCCTATTTTTTGTCCTTATAGTTAAATTATGGAATCAAAATCTGTTTTCCACTCAATAGTGATTTACTCTTATTGATTGAGCAGTGAGAATAGCAGTAATCACCATGAGTGAGCCTTAATTTTCCTAGGAGCAAGTCATGACAGACTAAGAAAGTCAGTCTTTTCATTTCATTTTTCTTTGATAGGTTAATTGAATTTGTAGATAAGGGTAGTACAATCGATGATTTATATATTTTATTTAAAAAAATGTATATACATATATAGGATACTTGGGAAAAAGCTTGCCATACTTGAGTATGATGCGGAGAAATGTCTGTGAATAAGCATGTGTGTAGTCAGCTGTATAATTTATAGTTGTATTCTAAGGAGGCTAATGAAAGCATGAATGGTATCAGGGTTCTCTTTTCTCCTCTTACTAATCATTTTATGAATGACTTGTATGGAGGTCATGATAGCATGTTAAATCATTTTGCAAATGAGTAAAAGCTGCATTATGGTGAGGATGATTTAAGACTGGGGGGAGAAGTCATTGGCCAGATAGAAGTGAAACTTAAGCAGAATACTGACATGTCCTTGTGGATGTGAATTTCTCAAGGAATAGGTTGCTTAACAGTAATTATGAATTAAAGAACAATTTTCCTTGAATGTAAACTAAGCAAGAGTCACTGGGATGTGTCTGTCCACATCATAAAGCAAGTTTGAACTGGTTTAATACAGTTTCTAAGATGATAGAGATAGGTTTTCTCTACTTTTAAATGATTGGGCCATGCCTGGAATATTTTCTTTCTAGATGCCCTATTGAAAGGTGTATTGATAGAAGACAGTCGAGGGATGGAGTGCTCAGGGGCTTGAATTGATGCCATTTGAGGTTTGGTTGAAGAAACCGAGAAGTTCATTTGGAGTGTATTTGAGAAGAGGGCTGCCTTGGAAAGGAATGAGGCTTTGGCTTTGTTTTGTCCTGTTTTTTTCTTTTTTTGTTTTTAGTCAGTGAAAGTGGTGAAGTTTCAGTTAGTAGAATGTTCTAGTGAGGAGGATGGGAGATTATATTATATTATAGATGAGTTTCCTATAAAATAGGGAAAGTATAAAACAGTTGAATCTTATGTCTGACATAGTCTGACTCAAGGGTGACTAAAGGCAAGTTTCTCAACTCTCTTGAGTGTCATCGTGTAGAAAACAGATTATAATACTTGTCATGGGTGTCGTTCTGGGGCGCTAGGAGAATTACCAAAATAAATAAGCCGGGTTATTTTGTTCTGTAAGTGTTAACTGTTGTTTCTGTTGTCTGTCTGGTATGTAGAGTCCTACTACTTGCACTTGTTGTTTCTTCCTGCTTACAGTTCAGGGTGGTTATGAAAGAGAGTCTAGAATTTGGAGTTGTTCTCCTTTTTGGAGGGAAAAATGACAGACCTTGACTTATCATATTTCTGTGCAAGTGGTCATTGTTCTGTTAGGCTAATTTGATGATTAAAATTCAGTGTGGTCAAGGAAAGGAAAATGTATAAACACAGAAGACTTATTTTTGTTAATTTTCCATCCTAAAATTCATTTGGCCATAAACATGCAGAAACAAAGTCATACTTTTTAAAAAATGAAAACTATTTTTGCATTCCATTAATCTGATGGCCTCACACCCAAGAGTCTGCAGCATGTTTGTTTTGGCTTTAGTTCTTGGTTCTGCTACTTTAGGCAGGGATTCTTTAAAAGAAGGATAATACAGGCAAGGGCAGTCCAAGTGCTTTTTCCATGACCTTTGAAAATTGACTTGCATATGGTAGATACATCAGTTTGGAGGATGTGGAGGTACGCTTCATGTTTGGCATATCTTTATGATTGTGTTTTTCTAGTCATCTGAGGAAAGTTTTATGATAGTAGGTGCAAATTTTTCTCTCCTGGTGAAATATCTTTTTTTTTTTTTTTTAAATAATAAATTTTATTGTTATATTCCCCATACAATTGCAGCCTCCCCATTCTGACCCCAATCCCTCCCCTCCCGTCCCCGCCCCCCTAAAAGTGTCTCTGGTTCATAGTTTTTTGTTGATTTTGATTTTCACTTTCTTATAGTTATTCATTTTCCTGGTCCCTTATTTAAGTTTTCTAGATTCCTGTTATGAGTGAGACCATCCGGTATTTTTCTTTTTCTTTTTGGCTTATTTCGCTGAGCATGATCCCTTCCAGCGCCATCCATGTTGCTGCAAATTGCATGTGTTTATCTTTTTTGAATGCTGAGTAATATTCCATGGTATATATGTACCACATCTTCTTGATCCAGTCATCTATTTTTGGGCATTTGGGTTGTTTCCAAAGCTTAGCTATTGTAAACAGTGCTGCTGTAAACATAGGGGTACAGGTGTTCTTTGGAATTGATGTTTCTGTGTCTTTTGGGTAAATACCTAGGAGTGTAATTGCTGGATCATATGGAAGTTCTATGTTTAGTAGGTCCAGAAATCTCCACACAGCTTTCCATAGTGGTTGGACCAGTTTGCACTCCCACCAGCAGTGCAGAAGAGTTCCTTTTTCTCCACACCCTCGCCAACATTTGTTGTTGCTAGTTTTTTTAATATGTGCCATTCTCACTGGTGTAAGATGGTATCTCATGGTAGTTTTGATTTGCATTTCCCTGATGACAAGTGATGTTGAACATTTTTTCATATGCCTGTTGGCCATTTGCATTTCCTCTTCAGAGAAGTTTCTTTTTAGCTCTTCTGCCCATTTTTTGACTGGATTATTTTCTTTGTTGTTGTTGAGTCTCGTCAGCTCTTTGCAGATTTTTGTGATCAGTCCTTTGTCATTAGTGTTGGGTGCAAAAATGTTCTCCCAGTTGGTGGGGTTTCTCTTTGTTTTTGTTATTGTCTCTTTTGCTGTGCAGAAGCTCTTTAATTTGATGTAGTCCCAGCTGTTTATCTTTGCCTTCACTATCACTGCTTTGGGTGATGTGTCTGTAAAGATGTCTTTGATGTGCAAATCACGTAGTGTTTCGCCTATATTTCCTTCTATATATTTTATGGTTTCAGGTCTTATGTCTAGTTCTTTAATCCATTTTGAGTTGATTTTTGTGTATGGTGTGAGGTAGTGGTCAAGCTTCATTCTTTTGCATGTAGCGACCCCGTTTTCCCAGCACCATTTATTGAACAAACTTTCTTTGCTCCAATGCATAGTCTTTGCTCCTTTGTCAAAGATTAGTTGACCATAAATCTGTGGGTTTATTTCTGGATTTTCTATTCGATTCCATTGGTCTGTATGTCTGTTCTTGTTCCAATACCATGCAGTTTTGATGATTATGGCTTTGTAGTATAGTTTGAAGTCTGGGCGTGTGATGCCTCCATTCCCTTTTTTTTTTCAGGAGAGCTTTGGCTATTCGGGGTTTTTTGTGATTCCATATGAATTTCATCAATAATTGTTCTATTTCTTTGAAGAATGCCATTGAGATTTTGATTGGAATAGCATTGAATCTGTATATTGCTTTTGGAAGGATGGCCATTTTAATAATGTTTATTCTTCCAATCCATGAGCAGGGGATGTCTTTCCATTTCTTTGTGTCTTCTTCTATTTCTTTTAACAGTGTTTTATAGTTTTCTTTGTATAGGTCCTTTACCTCTTTTGTTAGATTTATTCCCAAATATTTGATTTTTTTTGTTTCAATAACAAAAGGGATGGTTTTTTTGATTTCTTCTTCAGATTTATTGTCTGTGTATAGGAAGGCTACTGACTTTTGCGTGTTGATTTTGTATCCTGCCACTTTACTGAACTGACTGATGAGTTGAATTAGTTTTTCTGTGGAGTTTTTGGGGTTCTCTATGTATAATATCATATCATCTGCAAAGAGTGATAGTTTGACTTCTTCTTTTCCTATTTGGATTCCTTGGATGTCTTTCTCTTGTCTTATTGCTCTGGCTAGGACTTCCAGTATTATATTGAAAAGCAGTGGTGAGAGTGGGCATCCTTGTCTTGTTCCAGATCTTAATGGAATTGCTTTCAGCTTTTCTGGTGAAATATCTTTAAAAAAAAAAAAAACCACAGGGCCTCCCCGGTGGCGCAGTGTTTGAGCACTGGGTTGCGAAGCTGCCCGCAGCCTCTGCAGCGCTGGTTCGATCCCCACCTGCTCCCCGGCCACTGGAGGAGGGTCCCACATGGCGTGCAGACCTCTTCTGATGCCCGCTGCTCCCCTCAGCAGTGCACTTCGGTCCTTCTGCCTGCTCTGCTCCGGCTCTGGTGAATTCGCTCACCCTCCCGCGCCTCTGACTGTACCCAGTGCTTGTAAAAATAAATAAATAAATCTTTAAAAAAAAAAAAAAACAACCCACAGATATCCCACCAGTGGCTGTCCCCCAGTGTTTTAGAAAGAGCATCAGACTACTTACAGTTGGATTGTGATTCTCTCATGAATTAGCTATGACTTCAGACAAGTTAATTTAATCTCTCTGTGCCTCATTTCTTACCTGTTAAATGAAGATAAGTATAGCATTAATATCTCATAGGATTTCTCTAAGAATTAAATGTGATAATACAGAAGGCATTTGGAACAGTACTTGGACTATAGTGAGTGCTCAGTGAATGTTAACAATTTATTGTCAGATATGAAATGGTTCATTTGTCCATCCGCCAAAGAAATATTTATTTTGGGCTTGTGGTCCAGAAGCCATGCTGATCTCCAAAGATACAATAACAGTCTTTCTTTCTGAAAATGGTAGTTTTATGGAGGAGATAAAGAATTTTACTTTAAACAAGTATTTTCAGATTATAATAAATACTATGAAGGAAAAAATATGAATGATATGAGAAAGAATAATGGATGGATGTTGTTAATTGAGACTGGAGAGTTAGAAAAGCCCTTGCTGTGAGAAAGCTACAGTTGACTTACACTGGACAGAACTTAGCCACAAGGTGAAATGGGGATGGGAGTCAGAACAGAAGGGACAGCGTATGAAAACTTCTCAGTCAGCAGAATGCCAAGTCATTTAACTTAGCTGGGTGTAGATTTCCTCATCTGACAACCCTATTTCTTACAGGCTGAAATGTCCTGTATCTATAGGAAGGCAACATTTGTTCAGCTTATTGTCCTTTTTTCCTATCTAAAGTGGAGATGCACATTTCTCTTCTTTATATCATGAGAGGTATGTCATGGCTGTTACTGCATTTTGCTGTTTTGGGATCTTCTATCACATCTCATTTTTATGGAAAATAATTATTAAATATATTGTCCTGATTAAGAGCCCTGGGGCTAGACTTCTCAGTTTAATAAGGCCTGCTGTGCCCTATGTAGGTCAGCTGCCTGTCTGGGAATTGAATTCTGGTCATAGAGGTATAGCGCTGAGACGTAACCTCTAGGCCCACCAGGGAGGCCCCAAGTAATGTTCAACTTTTAACAGACACTTGTGCATGAAGAACTCTGATATTATGGAGGAGGAGTGACAGTTGACTACTTTGCTTCCATTCTACTGTATATAGATTTACTGTCATCAAAGATTTAGTAGTAGAACATATTTTATAAGATTTTTAGAAAAGATTTATTTATTTATATAGCACTGGGGTACAGGCCAGAGGCAAGGGAGGGTGAGAGGATTCACCAGAGACAGAGCAGGTAGCAGAACAGGCAGGACTGAAATACACTGCTGAGGGGAGCAGCAGGCGAGACAGGAGAGGTCTGCTGCGCCATGTGGGAATCTCCTTTGGTGGGCCGTGAAGCGCTGCGGACAGCTTCATAGTGCTGCGTTCAACCCACTGCGCCACCGGGGAGGCCCCCTTAAAAGATGTTTTTGTGTGCGCTAAATTAGGTTTCTGTGTATGTGGTACTTAGCATGGACCTGGCATGTTGTAGATACTAGGTAAAATTTGCTGTTGTCATTGTTGTCGGCTTATTTAGGTTTCTGCATTTAAATGAGTTTAAATTTTGAAAAAAAATCAGAAGTCCTTTCTAACTTTTGTATGTATTTATGTGTATTAATTTGTTAGGTCAGCCTCAACAAAATACCACAAACTGTGTGACTTAAACAACAGAAATTTATTTCTTCACACTTCTAAAAGTGCAAAGTCAGGGTTTCTGCAGTTTGGTTTCTCCTGGAGTCTCTCTCCTTGCCTTGCACCTTCTTGGTCTGTCCTCACATGGTCTTTCCTCCTGTGCTTGCACGTCCCTGGTGTGCTGCCCTCTGTCCTCTGCAAGTAGCCTCTTTTTATAAGGACCCTTGCCAGATGCAAGTAGGACCCACCCTAATGGGCTCATTTTAATGTAACCATCTATTTAAAGGTCTTACCTCCAAATACAGTCACAGTCTGAGGTCAGGGCTTCAAAATAAGAATTTTGGGTGAGGGTGTGTGTGTGTGTGTGTGTGTGTGTGTGTGTGTGTTGGAATGAACTTTTCAGTGAGGTATCTTTTCCACAATAGCATGCATGCTTTACTCTTTATGTTTGCTAATATCTTGGACCTAACCCTTTTTCCTAACCCTTTTCTTTGAAGAAGAGAGTTACAAATTCTAACTTTGCAACTGTCTTCTTAAGGGAAATATGTAGTTTTCACCTCTATTAATAGAAAATGCATAATTCTTTAAATATTCTTATGGTTAAATGATTAGCAGGTGCTTATTGAATATCAAGTACCATTGTAAGTACTGGCAGTCATCATATAGATTACCCAGACCAGGCACCTGCTTCAGTGGAGTTGTTTTTTGTTTTTCTTTTCTTTTCTTTTCTTTTCTTTTCTTTTCTTTTCTTTTCTTTTCTTTTCTTTTCTTTTCTTTTCTTTTCTTTTCTTTTCTTTTTTTTAATTTTAAGCTGGCCACTTTCATTGTTAAAAGAAATTGTGGTCTAGTCTTTTTCTAAAATGTACTACCAAAAAAATATAAAAAAATACTACTTATAAAATTTGCAGGTATATTACTAATCACTATTATTGGATTCCTTATTTGGAGAAGTTGTATACAAATACTTTAGCCCTTTTATTTTTGAAGTTCTATCTTATTTTGGAGTTTTGGAATTGTGCTTTTAAATGGTTTTACAGTGTTGCCTGCTTCTCTTTTCTTAAGAGAAGTGTTAAGCAATGTTAATTTTTTCCCTGGTGACTTTTATTTAAAACGACAGATATTAATATATGAATGCATGTAAGTTCTTAAAAGGTCTAAATTACTTAGGTAAAGTGTGAAAATCTCCATTTTTTATGTCTTCTGTTTCCAATTTCTAACATTAAAGTAACCAGCCCATTTCTATCTTTTTAATACCTTGATAATTGAAAACATTTGGGTACTTGTAAAACTAGTGCCAAATTATTTTCAGTGGGTATTTATATTTTATCCTGTCATCCTAGAAAAATAGAAATTTATGTTGAAGTAGTTGCTTCAGTGCTAATTATTCTCCCTTGAAATTGAAACTTAACAAATATGTTCATTGTAGAATAATAAGAAAATAGCTAACATTATACTTTTCAGAACCACCTGTAGTCCCATTTCTGAGAGAGGACATACTTGTATTACTTTGATATATAGAGCTTTCCAACATTTCTATTTATAAAGCTATAGATAATATATATGTGTCTTATTTATATGTATGTTAATCTCATTATATATGTACTTTTTTTGTTTGCAGTTTTTACCCTTTGCTGTGGTAACCTTGGTTTTACAACACTGTGTGTGATCGAGGGGAATAGGTTCACACCTCAGAGGTCTGTTACCACACAATTCCCGCCATCCAAGCACCCAGAGTCCTACCCTCCTTCCTTTGTTCCCACTTCTCAAAGCCTCAATTCTGCAGTCATGTTTCTGGGGGTTTTTGGTTTAGTTTTGTCAGTTCCTTTTATATACATTTTGTAATTTGTGTTTTTTAATGCAATAATAAATAGCACCACACACTTTTATAGTAATTGCAATATACCAGGCAGGCTTTAAGCAATTTGTATGTAGTAATTGATCTTCTCAACAGTCCTTCTAGGAAGGTATTACTATTATACCCACTTTACAGGTGGGAAATTCAGGTAGACAGGATAAATAACCTGCCAGAGTTCATGTAGCTACTAAGTAGTTGAACTGAGAGATGAATCTAGGCAATCCTTTCTTTTTGTTGTATGGGCACAATCATTTTCTGTAGCAGTAACACAGGCTTTGTATATAATTTTTTTAAGATTAATTTATGCATTCAAGAACTAGGGTGTAGGCTAGAGGTACGAGGGGATGAGAGGATTTACCAGAGACAGAGTGGGGGCAGAACAGGCGGGTTGACTGAAATACACTGCTGAGGGGAGCAGTGCTGCGGAAGCTGTGGATAGCTTCATAGTGCTGAGACTTAACCCCTTGTGCCATTAGGGAGGCCCTGAATGTCATTTTATTCTCTATGTGGTGTTACACTATCATCTTAGTCAAACTCATACTAGTTATTCAGCTCTTTTTTGAATTACCCTTTTTCCTATGTTATTGGCTCACTCTTCTGTTTCCTTAGTGATTCATTTTCCACCTGACTCCCAAACATTGTAGTCCCCAGAGACTAGATTCTTTTTTCTTTGATCTGCATTTTCTCCCAGAGTGAGCTCATGCATTCTTGTGATTTCGAATACAATATAGGTTCATGTTTATAGCTGCTGCTCATGTTACTTGCTCTTCAAACTCATATACATGATGGCTTATTTGACATCTCCGTTAAGATTTGTCATAGATACCTAGAACATTTGACATGTTTTATTTATTCCCTCTGTAACTACACTTTACCTCCACAAACCTGTCCCTTCTCTGATCTTTGCCATCTTAATAAAGGACTCCATTATCAACCCAGCTGCTCAAGCTGAAACATCAGAAATCATCATTGATTTCTATTTCCTTCATTTCTATTATTTAATTTTTCAGTAAATCTTGTTCATAATATTTATCCAGTCTCTTTACTTTTTCAAAAAAAAAATATTCATTTCCATCACCTTTATCCAAGATATTTTCTATTCCCAGTCAAGTATGAGCTTCTACTCTATGTTCTAGTCTGCTTTGCACTTCAGCTAGCAGACTTTTTACCATTGTTACTATTGATTTCGGATTGGGAAGTGCTGATGGACAAAATATCAAGGTCATGCTGATTAAACAAATTCATGTGCTCCAAGCTCAGCTGACCCACGGTTCTGTGTGGCAGCCTATTTTCCTCACACCACATATCCTTGTACTTTCCTGCACAGCCTGTCTACTACCCATCCCAGTGTGGCGCAGCAGGATCAGCAGTCACTAGCATACATGCTCTTTTCCATTCTGTTTTCTTATTTCTCCTCCTCTGTATATTAAGGTCTATAATGGCTGGCGCGGGTCTGACTTGTCTAATATAAACTGCTACCAAATCGATCCTCTACAAGACATTTGTTGTGTCTCTTACTTTGTATCTCAAGCCTACTAAATGAGCCATGAAGCCATCCTGGTCCTTTACTCTCTCTTTTAAGACATTACCAATTTATCTTTCTAGCCCTTATTTTTCATTATGCTGTTCTTTCTGGGCAGGCTCAGAGAATGTCAGAGCATGCCCTTTGTTTTTCAGTTTATTCAATCAGTAGTCTCTGCTTCTCGGTGCTCATTTAAAACAAAAACTTTCCTGATTCCTTTTACACACCTTTGTACCCTTTATCTGATTGTGATCTCTTCTCTGTCTCTTTTAGTTATCATTTCATTTACCATATTATGCCTGTGCCATACTCTACATGTATACTTTGAGTCCTTCTTTTATTTGGTAAATTTTTTGAGGTAGGAATTGTGTCTTTTGGATACTTTTTTTGGAATCCCATTATGGGTTCATAGCTGCTTGTCTGAAAATAGTTGACCTGTAATCTGGGAGCCCTCACTGTGTCACCGTATCTCAGTACAACCCTGAACATTGGTAAGTGTGTGGGTGTGGATATAGCCAGGTGAAAACTGTGATTGCATTTTTCTTGCCTTTTTGTATTCTGTACAGCATAGAACCTGAAATGTGTAAAATGTTTCTACTGAAGTGAATTGACTGTGATCCTTCCTCTTCCCTGGGCTTAGGTGCAGGATTCCTGGGGATCTTGGGTGCTGAAGGGAAACTGACTCTCAATGATAGGACTCAGGCAGCTGTGATGTGAGGACCTTGTTCTTTTTTCCTCCCACTTGCTTGCTTTGAATTTAATTGGCTCTAAGCTTTTGAATTGGAATCCACCAGAAGGAGAAAGTGTAGGGGAAATGATTTTATAATACTTGTCATGTAAACTCAATTTTTTTATTCCTTTTGGAATAAAACAGACTCTTTGCTAGTTACAAGGTTATTTCTGAGTTGCAAAAACTATCTGTCCCTCCATGTTTCTGTATTTCCTGTGCCCGCCCTGACTCTTGCTCTCAGGGCGGGCACAGACAGAAAACATGAGGGTATTCTTTTCTTTCATCTTAAGTATTCCAGGTTGGTCAAATAGATGCATGAGTCTTCTTATAAGAATAGTCTTATCATTTTTATAGTAAAAATAAAATCAAAAGTCCCAAACGGGGAGTTTGTTTAGAATTATCTTCAAAAGTTTTCATTTACAAATGTTCCAGGAAATCTAGGTTCATTTAGGATTTTCCTAAATCCACTGTCTCATCTACTTAAATTTTTTTACATCAGCTGTAGAAAAGGCAAATGAACAAATGTAACAAAATAAATATTCCACTTGTAACTTTTAAAACCTAATTTTTTTCATCTTTTTTCCTGTATATAATCAGATAGTTCTTTGCATTCATCTGCCTTTAAAATTAGAAATGAGGAATACAACCATCTTTCTCTAATAGAAATACTGGAATAAGAGCAACATTTGTGTCCTTCATGTACTCATATCATAGATCAGTGACACGGGAAACCCATGGTGCAGTTAGCTAACATTTGCAGTGGGTATGTTTTATGTGCTAAGTATTTATATTTGTTCTCAGTTTACTTTTGCAACAATTCTGTGAGATTCTTACATAGATAGTCACTGAAATCTATTAGGATTAAGCAGAGTGACCAAATTGTCCATAAATAGCTAGAACTTTTGCCCAGGATTGTTGACATCTAAATCTATGCTTATAAGCAGTATTGTGAACAGGGTGATGATGAATAACTACTGTATCTGTTTATCCATCATATTGAATAGGGAAAATGAAACGAGAGAACAAAGAGGGATATACAGAAATGCTGAGGAAGATTGTATTATAATCATTCAGAAAGAGAGATCCTCTGAAGGAAGATAAATGTAAACCAGCTTTCCTAAAGAACTGCTTTACTGTAGTACTTTGTGGTATTAGTGCTAATGGATTTTAAAGGTATGAGGTAAATATTTGGCATGAAGACACCACTGCTTCTTAATGTTTGTTCTGTAGATTAAGTCAAATTAATGAAAAGTTTTATAAATCTCATTTAGTTATAGGTATAATTTTGTTGAATTTGTTAATTGACCAGTTCATCATGGTGCAACTTGTGCACTAGACATCCCTACAAATGAAGGTTTGTATTCTGTTCCTAAAGAAGCTTATGAAGTAAATATGTACACAACTAACTGTGATATTAGACGATTGTAAGTGTTGTTGAAGCACAAAGTGGGAAACAATTTTTCTTAAAGAATCTCAAAAGTCAATAAACATTTCCACATGCTCAGAAAATCCTCTAGGCCTATGTTGTGTAACTCATTACTTTTCCTTCCAGGTTTTTGTTTGTTAGTTTAGTTAATTCATATGTAAAGATTAAGCATATAACTAAATGTTTAACTATTATATTTTCAGTTACTAGTAATAGCTGTACTTTATATTGCAGAATTTTTAAAACTTGTGGCAGGAATGAAACATAGATACTATTACAGTTGTAAATTAACTGGCTGACTCTTCCTGTTGCATGGAGTGCTTTCTCTAATAAAGCTGGGAAGCATTCAGGGTCTGATTTGTTCTCAGCATAAGTGAAGGTGTGAAGACTGGCATAAATACAGAAGAGGGAATACCTTGGCAACCTCTTTTTAGCAACTTTTTTTTTTAAGCAACATTTAAAGCATTGCAGGAATGAGCATTTTCTTTGAGATAATCCACTAATTCTTCACATATCAGTTACAAAATCTTGTCTATCTGCTGTGGAAGAAATTTCTAGTCTTAAGATTAGGCTCTTTCAACTACCCCCACCCCGTTCTCATCCATATTTTCTTATTGCTTTTTCTATGTATTATTTTCACCATTCTATGAATGTCATAAAACTATGTGCATAGAAGGAATTGTTATGCAAGTTTAGTAACTTAACATAGAAGATGGATATAATATGCGTTCCTCATCATAACTTACTTGATTCTTTGTGTATAGTAATCTTTACATGTAAAGATGTGGCATATTAATAACACATTTCAGAATATTTTAAAGTGAAAGTGGTGAAACATGGCTATAATAACCTTTGTAATTGTAATATTGATTAGGCAGTTTTTATGCTGGATTCTATTGTTTTATTTACTTTTATATCAAGTACTGAGAGGGCTCGAAGTTAAAATTTCCAACTGAAATTGTGGTTTTCTCTGTTTTCTTTCTTTTGTTCTGTCAGTTTTGCTTCATGAATTTTTAAGACCATTTGTTAGATGCATACATACTTGGAATGTTTCCTGTTATGCCTTTCTGATGAATTATACTCCTTTCATCTGAATTACTTTTTTTTTCTTTGCCTTGAAGTCTGCTTTGCTATTAATATTGCTTTGTCAACTTTCTTGTTTGCATGTTGTATCTTTTTCCATCCTTTTAGTTTCAGCTTATTTTGTTTTATTTAAAATATATGAAGCTAGGATCATGCTCAGCAAAATAAGTCAGAAAGAAAAAGAAAAATACCGGATGGTCTCACTCATAGCAGGAATTTAGAAAACCTAAATAAGGGACCAGGAAAAAGACTAATTAATACAAAGTAAAAATAAAAATCAACAAGCAACTAAAACCAGAGACATATCACCTGGGGGGGAGGGGAGGGGAGGGAAGTGGAGAGGAAGGTCTAGGGTCAAAATGGGGGGGTGGTGCAATTGTATGGGGAATATAACCAAAATGAAAATGCATACATTGTGCAAAAATGAAAAATGATGTAAGAATTATATAAAATAAAATATTAATAAAAATATACTGCCTGTTCTGTTCCCCACTCTGTCTCTGGTAAATTCTCTCACCCTCCCGTACCTCACCTGTACCCCAGTTCTTGTTTAAATAAATAAATCTTTAAAAAAAAAAAATATATATATATATATATGTGAAGCTAGGGTTTGCTTTAATAAACTCTGATCATTTCTGCCTATGCATTGGAGTGTTTAGGCCATTTATATTTATACATCTTTTAGGCTGTTTAAGATTGTCTTGCAGCCCCTTGAGTCTCTTTCCAATTTCATTTATTCATTTTTTTTCTCTTTACTTGTCAGATTGATTTGTATTCTGGTTAAGAGACTCCCATCCTATCTCTGTTCTCTGTTAAGCCCTCCAGTGAATTTTCCATTTCAGTGATTTTTCAGTTATACAATTTTCAATTGGTTCTTTTTTATATTTTCATTTATTTGTTAGTTTTTCCTTCTGTTCTCTTCAGACTCTTTTTCTTTTAACATATTTTCCTTTAGTTCTTTGAGCATATTTATGAGAGATATTTGTCAGCTAAGCTTTTGGGATTGTTTCCTGTTGACTCCTTATTTGTTGATAATGAGCCACATTTTCCTTTTGGCCTTTCTAGTAAGTTTTCAATTACTTAATGGTCCTTGTGAATATGCGATAGAGACTCTGAAATTTGTTATTTTTCTTTGGTGAGTGTTGATTTTCATTCTAATAAGCTGACCAAGTACTTTGTAACCATCTTTAATTTGTGCAGGCTTAGTTTTATGCTTTGTAAATGTGGATGTGTGAAAAGAACAAGGTGTTTTCCCAAGTCCTTTTAATTGGCAGGACTGAACCTCCAAACTCCGTTTGCTTTTTCCAGGGAAATTTGTGGGATTTCTCCACTCTTGTTTTGCTGGAAAGCAAATGTCCCTCCAATGCTGTTAAATCCCTAGTATGTCTGTTCTAGCCACCCCATAGCAGTTGCTTTCTAGTAAACCTTGGGTACTTTGGATAGTACAGCCTTTCCCCAGGCACTCACATGATACATCAAGGGACCTCTGTATGTACAGCTCCTTGCTTTCCTATTTCCTGCTCAGCACAATCCAGGTGCTGCATCTTTCTTGAACTCTGGTCTCTGCCTCTTCAACTCAGCAGGACCACTGTGCTTTGCATAGTTGATCACATGATAAGTGGTGGTTGGGATATTGCCTTCCATAAGAGTATCTTGAGCAATTATGGGTTGACTTGGTGAACAACTCTTCTTTTGGGGATTGTATTATTTTATAAGATCTGAAGACAGTTGCTTCATATATTTTGCCAATGTAATGGTTGTTTGAAGTGGGAGTGCTAACTGGTACCAGTTACTCCATCATGGTCAGAAGTAGGTGATCCTGAGTAACATATGTCTGTATGTAATATTTAACTCTAAGTCTTGTCTGTCTTGATTTGTTCAAATCAATTCAACAAATAAAATTTTTTACCGGAGTTTTGGAAGGGCAGAAAACTCTATAAAGAGGTACAGCATTGGATGGTTTAATACAACTTTATTGCATTTTAAACTTCATCTGAACTGCATAGAATGATGATTCTTCCATATATTCCCTGGAGAAGATATGAGCATCCCTTTGGCTTATCTTATTTTCTTTAGTATAATACTGACTTATTCTAACTGTGGATCTTTAATGAGCTAAAAGTGTTAGTTCTAAAGAGAACTAAAAATATTACTTGTTGACTTTTCCTGGAAATAGAAAATTAATGGTAAATAAAAAAAACTTTTTGGGCCTCCCGGTGGCGCAGCGGTTGAGCACTGGGTTGCGAAGCTGCCCGCAGCCTCTGCAACGCCGGTTCGATCCCCAGCTGCTCCCCGGCCACCGGAGGAGGGTCCCGAATGGTGCGCAGACCTCTCCTGCCGCCCGCTGCTCCCCTCAGCAGTGTACTTCGGTCCTTCTGCCTGCTCTGCTCCCCGCTCTGGCTCTGGTGAATTCTCTCACCCTCCCGTGCTTCTGACTGTACCCAGTGCTTGTATTTATAAACAAACAAACAAACAAACAAACAAATAAATAAATAAATCTTAAAAAAAATAAATAAAAATAAATCTTTTAAAAAAGTCTAAAAAAAAACCTTTTTGCAGACATTAATTCATTCATCAAGTAGTTTGTGTCTACTTTATTTCCCACGCTGACATTTTGCTTGGCACTGAGGGTATAGTGGAGAATATAACAGGCATGGGTAATCTTTTGTTCAGTTTATATTCTAAAATGGGAGACACATAATGGCATCTGGTAGGGAGAAAACAAATGAAGTCAAAGGTAGAGAACCGTGAATTCCTACTTTGGATAGTGTGTCTTTCCTTTGAAGAATTTATATTTCATTTGAGTCAAAAAGGAGCTAGTCGTCTTGGGGGACAGGAAACTAGTGACAAGAATTAAAAAGGTGTATGCAGGTTAGATCACTAAGCTCTGACTCTGTAGACTGCCTCCTTCCTCCAGCACTCAGTGGGGTGACCATGTAATTTCTTATACAAAAAACTGGCATACTTCTGAGTTGAAAGGAGGACCAACTGGGTGGGACACTATGTCCACAGAGATACGACCCTGTTCTAGGGGACACAACCTAATTTGGGGTATACATGTATAGAAATGTCATGGATTTGGATGCAGACTGCCTTTGACTCTTGACTCTGCTCACTATCTGTATAGCCCTCTGGAAATTAATTTCTCTAGGTCTCAAATTTCTCATTTGTGACTTGAGGAAGCATTTCATTAGGATTGTGATGAAAATTAAGTAAGATAATACATTTATCAAAACATACTATGACTTACATAGTAAGCACTTACTCAGTAAATTCGTACTTTTAGCAAATATTTATTGAAAGATTACTGTGTGCCAGGAATTATATTAGGCATTGCGGATTAAGCAAGCAGTGAACAAAACAAAAATCCTTGCCTTCATTGGGTTTACATTCTAGTGTGGAGAGAGAGTAAAATAAATAAGTAAAAAAGTAGGATGCAGAATGGTAAAATAAGTACACTGAAGCAAAAACGAAGAAGAAATTTGGAATAGTGAATGGCAGCAGAGAGGGACGATGAATTGCAAGTTTTGTTTCACCTCATTGAGATAGATTATTTGAAGAAAGTGAGGAATTGCTGTGATTCCAGGCAGAGGAAGCAGCACGGGCAGCACATGTGGAGATGAGAATATGCAGAGAACAGCTGTTAGGAATTTTTAGGCAGAGCAGTGACAGGAAATAGTCTTTGTTTTAGAAGGAGTGAGAGTGACAACAGGGCAACTAGTTGCGGCTATTGCAGGTAAGTGAATTAAAAGCCATTAGACCAGGGCAGTATCAGTAGAGGCAGTTAGAAATGGTTGTGTTCTAAATGAGTCTGAGGTAAAACTGACATGACTTGCTGAGTTTGATTATCTGTATGAGAAAAAGAGAGTAGCCAAAGATTTTTAGCTGAGCACCTGGAAAGATAAAGATGCCATTTATTTCAGGAGCATCTCTGGGGAGGGTGGTAGGAGAAATACTTTCAGGAATGAAGAGTTGCGATTCAGTTTTGGATATCTGCTAAACATCCAAATATAAATAATCAGTTATGAATTATTAAATCCCAGTAATGTTAAATCCCATGCATTAAATATTTATTGACTCTGTGGTAAAGAGTTTGTTACTTTCTATTCTAGGATTTAAATTGTGGTCAAAAATAAACATTGTCCTTTTATGGAATTTATCATATAATAAGGGAAGAAAGGAATTAATCAAATAATCATATTTTGGTAGTTTTTCCCTTTAAAAAAACCTTGTAAGGGGCCTCCCCTGGTGGCGCAGCGGTTGAGCACTGGGCTTCAAGGCTGCCCGCAGCCTCTGCAGCACCGGTTCGTTCCCCGGCCACCGGCAAGGGTCCCACAAAAAAAAAAAAAAAAAAAAAAAAAAAGGCCTTGTAAGTAGGATACCCAAAAAGTGTTGACTTCACAAAATTACAAGTATCTCCTTATATTTAAATTTATTAGGTTCTTATATTCAGATAGTGAGGGATACATGTACATGTCTTGTAAGTTTCTCATTTAACAAATCTTATTCTTAAACTTGGCTAATCAGCATGAGGCAGTGAAGTTTCATGTATTCAGCTTTATGATCTAGGTGAAATGAGACAATCACATATAAAGGTATACTTTTTTTAAAAAAAAAGATTTATTTATGCATACAAGAACTGGGGTACAGGCCAGAAGTGTGGAGGGTGAGAGGATTCAATTCACCAGAAATAGAGTGGGGGGCAGAACAGGTAGACTGACTGAAAACACTGCTTAGGGGAGCAGTGGGTGAGGCAGGAGAAGTCTGCTATGCCATGTGGGCTGCTCCCTGACTGGGGATCGAACTCGTGCGACAGTGGCTGTGGAGAGCTTCACAGGTTGTGTCTTAACCCCCCACGCCACCAGGGAGGCCCCAAAGGTATAATACATTTCATGAACTATTTAGATTGGAATTTTCTTCTTTAATTCATTCACAAGTGTTATGCTTTTACTTTTTGTTAATTAGCTAGGATCATTTTGTTTTATAGCTAAAGTCTTTAATACTAGCATTATTGCATGATCTATTCATCTTTTTCTTATAAAATTAAAGTATTATTTTGTATTTTAAAAAACCTACAGGTTCGTCATAAGGCTTCACAGAAGGTTTATGCTATGAAGCTTCTTAGTAAGTTTGAAATGATAAAAAGATCAGATTCTGCTTTTTTCTGGGAAGAAAGAGATATTATGGCCTTTGCCAACAGTCCCTGGGTGGTTCAGGTAAGCATACTAATTTTTGTAAGTTTATTTCCTTCTTTAAAACAAGTGCTTACTATTCATAAGAATTGATTTTGTACCCTAAAGTCCTGTATCTAATTCATATAACGACATTGCAGTTATTTTTAATAAGATTTCCTCATTACACTTGTTTAGTGTTCCCAACTGGTGTGTCGCATAGATATGTAGTACTTACATTGGTGACTGGAAGCAACTACTGGTTACGACGTTTTCTTTTCTAAGTCTACTCCTTGGCCCCTCGTGATTTATGTGCTAAGGAAAAAAACTTCCTATGGTACAACTTTTGAACATTCCTCTATAGTCCTTTGTTATCCATAATGTAAGACAGGATGGCGATTCCTGACGCAGTCTCTCTTTAGGCTGTGAAGTAAGAAATTGATGAATCTATGTTGCCTTCTTTTCATTTGTATTCCTCACTACCTTTGCTTCTCTCGGGATTATTTTTACACTAGTATCTAATCCTGCAGACTTTTTTGAGCCAGTTCCATGAGTAAGATTAGCTGTGTACTTGTGATGTCCAGAATGCTTGAAAGATGTAGGGGCTTGTGTGGATAGCCATTCTGAGAGAAAAAAATCTGCCACATTTTTCAATGTGTAATTCAGAAGTTTGTTACTGTTGGTTTTTAACTGATGTTGAGCCTCAGCATTTCTCCTCTCCACTTAATGTTTTTTATTGTAGCCAGTGAAGAGGAGTTTTGATCTGTGCACCTGAAACTAAAATTTTTGTAGCAAATTATATAATACGATATTTTACTTGCTTGAGGAACGATGGTCCTAAGTTATTTCACGTTTAGCTTTGCAGGGCTCCTGGTGATAGACTCATTGCCATTTCTTTAGTTGGTGTCTCTGACCTCTGATTCTGCTCAGTGGCCTTTGCCAGTGGTACCGATCCGTAGAGTTCATGGAGCATCCCAGGCAAACCAACAGGGGAACAATGGACAATTGACGATTGAAAAAGTGGTAGATTATAAATTCTGGCTTTCATATGTTTATCTCTGTGGTAAAGGATATTCCATGCACTATTACATGTATGAAATTGCTTAGGAAAATTTGTTAAAATGACTGATTTATTTCTATTTTATTATTCAGTGATGTTTAATATATTTGTAGAATGGTGCAGTCATCACGCTACCTAATTTTAGAATATTTTTATCACTTCAGAAAACATCCCTAAACTAATTGGCACATTATTTTCCAGCCCTCCCTGACATTGTATTTACCGGTTTTCCAAGTAAGGCATTTGTTTACTCTTACTCTCTGAAAGTGAGCAATGGGGAGGGGACAGTATGAGTTTGAACCCACGGACTTAAAACCTATTTGATGTGTTTCAGTCCTTTGAACATCTTATTGATGCTCAAATTCTGACATTTCTGGCCAGTAGGTTCTGAGGTAGAGTCCCTAGTTCTTTTGACATAGCCCTGGTAGTCTTTGATAGCTTGCTTGCTAGCTCCTGCGATAGGGTGTTTCAGACCTACCTTACGTATTTTCAGCCCTGGATATGAAATTAACCATGCTTGTAGGTCCATTTTTTGTATGTGTGAATATTTCTTAAGAAATAGGTCGCTGGCATTGTAATTGCTAGGTTGTATGGTATGCACCTTTGACATTTGGATTGATAATTCCCAGTTGCCTTGTTGCGGGGGAAAAAAAAAAAAACTTTACAAGTTTACAATATTCTAATTGTGCAATAGATGTTTTATTTCACTACAGTTTTACAGATACTAAATATTGTAACTGTTTAAAAATTTTATTTTAAATGTCCTTGAGAAATAAGATGTGGAGTTAGGTTGCATGTCCTTGATTACTAATGATAATAATGCGTCCGTTTACACAATTCATATGTGTAGGGTAAGGAAAAAATGTCAGGCTTTTCTGCCCTCCAGCCATCAGGAAAAATGATGGATCCCTGCGGTCCTGAATGCAGGCCTGATGGCGGGCACCTGGAGTAGGGTGTGGGCCTAGGTAGATGGGATTCACCAGGGCTGAGACTGGGCTTTTAAGGGTGGCGTCACCGGGACGCCAACAGCAGCCTAAAGAGAAGCCGAGAGAGCAGCAGCAGAAGCCGAAGAGATGCCGAGATCACCGGAGGGCCCAGATAGAGTGAGGATTTGCTGGGGGCTGGGAGGACTGCCAGCCTCCCGGCCCCCCAGCACCCCTGCCTGCTGTGTACTGGGTAAACCCCAATAAAAACCTGCAAAAGCCACTGAGGGCTCCAGGACTCCTCCTTTACCTGGTCTGCTGGATCAGAAAACCTGCACTGTGTCCATTCCTGCCTTACAAATATGCTGATTAGTAATTTGTATTCCAGCTCCATTGCTTGTCTCAGTTTTTTGATGTGTTTCGTTTTTTTAAAAATTGATTTGTTAGAAATGCTAGCAGATCCTGGTTAACCCTTTATGTTGGAAATGTATTCTCTTGGACTGTTATCTTTTGTTCATTGATTTTTAAAATTTAGATGTAATCAAATCTGTAGATTTATTCTGGTCCATTTGTTACAGTGAATGAACCAATATAGATTCATTATTATTAACTAAACTCCATAATCTATTCTGATTTTCTTAGTTTTTACCCACTGTCCTTTTTTTGTTCTACATTACATTATCGTGTTTGCTTAGGCCCTTCCTCTGCTGTGACAATTTCTTCGACTTTCCTTATTTTTGATGGTCTGCTTTGAGCATTACTTGTCAGTTATATTGTGGAATGTATATGTTTTTCTGCTGGAATTTGTCTGATATTTTTCTCATTTATGGTTGTGGGCTTTTGAGAGAAAGAGAGGTAAAGTACCATATTCATCTATATTGATTGCAAAGTTTAAATGGATATTGAGAGATGGATATTTCCTTTGCCTTTACATTGGGGTACAAAAAAATCTGCTGGAATTGTGGAACTATGGTTTGAGCTCAGAAAATATATTCACTGCAGATTTGTATAGAAATGGAAATCTCACTTGTTTTAAGTTTTATAGTTTGGGAATTGCATAAAGCAGCTTGTTAGTTGTCACCCAGATGATCGTAACACAGTTTCAGTTTTGCATTAAGTGCTATTTTGCCTGTAATTTTGGTTGTATTGATCAAGAAACATCATCAAGTCTGCAGCTACTGCCAACTTCCAGTGTTGTTCAGTGTTTGATAATAGTTGGTGAGGGTGGCTGTTTTTTTTAATTGAGGTAACATTAATTCACAACACTGCGTAAATTTTCAGGTGTACAACTTCTCATCTCAACAGCTGTACTGTGTATATCTCTCACACCAAGGGATGGTTCTTCTTGATGAGAAAAATTTCCATCTCCACTCGGAGTTCAAATAATTGCAGTAAAATTGAACTGTGGTGCGATAGAGTCAGGATATTCAGTTCCTATTTCTGACCAAAACGAAATCATGGAACTGATGTCTAAGTCCACAAAAGCAAATGATGTCATCAACATTACTTGTTTATTAACACGTGAGAGATTCAAATGTATTTTCCTCAGGGTGTCTGTTGATCTGTGTCATAAAGAATAACCATGGACTTTAAACATCTTACATTTTCACAAGGCTTTGTAAATGCTCCAGATACGATTTTACCACCATCTCTTACAGTACACCTTACCAGAGTCTACTTCAGGTTGTACTGAATTAGTACTTTCAAAACTTCTTTGAAAACATTTTGCCTGGAGTTCATCTTGCAGGCTGTTTGTAGAGGATAATTCTTAACTCACTTCAAACTTGCCACTGAGTCTTCCAGTGAACAATAGTGAATGGTATTGGTAACATCTGTTGTCTCACGGAGAGCCAAGGACAACCACTCAGAATCCTTCGCCTTTTTTCAATTGACTATTGATATTATTCCCAGTGTTCTCAACTCGGAGCAGCTGTTGTTACTGAAGGGCTAATAGTCTTAAATTTATTTTCTCTAGACACATTTCTTTGACTGCAACAAAGACAGTTTAATTCACCACTGGTAAAATGGCTTTCTTTGCTTACCTAACAAGCCATCTGGAAAGTTTCTTTGATTTCAGTCCACACATACTTAGCAAACCTTAACATTTCACTATAATTAATTTTAAACTGCTAAAACATCACAAGAACTTTTGAATTACTTCCTATTCTCCTACCATTCTATCCTCCCCCCCCCCCCCCCATTTGGGAGAGAGCTCCTGGGGCTCAGGCCCTAGTGGCTGGCAATAGATGGAAAACGCTGAGACCTCACCCCGCGCCACCAGGGAGGCCCCATCCTACTGCTCTTCTCCAGTTCCTTCATCTGCTTGACTTATTGTCAGCCCTTATTTTCCCATTAAGTGTCTCTTTTTGAATATTGTATTCTGACAAGATCAGGAGAGATGCTTATAAACACATTTGAAGTTATAAATTTCTCTTTGAGTTCTGTTTTAAAAAATGATTTTGTGACAATGCAAAAAAATACATAAAACAGACAGTAAAATGATTTGTCACTACCCAGCTTGAAATATGAACATTGTACCACCCTCAAAATCCCTTGGCACTCTTTCCCAGTCATTGCCTCTGTGTACCCCAGCAAAGGAACCCCTCTTCTGACTCTATTAGTAATAATTTATTTGCTTACTTTTCTAGTTTACCACCTAAACAAGCTCGCAGAAACTACAATTTTCTTTTCTATTGAAGTTTATATTAGTGAAACAGTTGACTCCTTTGTAGCTTTTTTGTTCCACATGTTTATTATGAATTATCCAGATTGCTAGAATTTATTAATTTTGCTGCCTTATTTTCTTCCCTTGTATGTCTATACCACATTTTGTTCATATACTTAGCAAATTGTTTTGAGATTTATCTATAATGTAACATATCGTTCGTTCATTTTTATTACTGAGCAGCACTCCCTTGTATGGATATATGACAGTTTGTTCATTTATGGACATTCAGGTTGTTCCTAGTTTTTGTCTCTTATGAGTAAAATACATGATTAAGTTATTTGCAAATCAGTTTGTACAATTCAGTGATTTGGGGGAAATTTAGAGAGTTGTGTCCCCACAACTATTACTGATTTTAGGATATTTCTGCTGTCCACAATGATCACTTTTACCCTTTTACCATCATTTGCCATTCTCCTCACATCCCCAGGTAGCCACTAGTGTGTTTTCTGTCTCTAAAATTGCCTTATCTGACCACTTCAGATAAGTGGAATCATGCCTTATGTTGTCTAGTCTCTTTCCATTGATGTACTGTTTTTGAAGTTCATGCACATTATATATAGTGTGTATTGTGCTTAAACTTTTATTTCTTTTTAGTGCTAACTAGCGTTCTATTTTATGGTGTTGTATAATAAAGAATGTGTTTGGTCTGTGTCCCATTCCTAGCAGAATTTTGAAAGCTCTCAAATTGTCAGACTGATGAGAATGTCTTTGTTATGCTAATGAGACTGCTCCTGGAGGCCCTTTGGTCACGTTGGGGTGGATGCTGATCACCAGAAGGAACAGCACATATTACAGGAGTCCAGCTGCTAGAAGAGGGCTGGAGATAAGAGTTTAATCACATGGTCAGTGGTTTAATTAATTGTACCTATGCCATGAGACCTAATACAAACCTTGGACACTGACACTCAGCTTCCTGTTGGTGAACACAGCAGTGTGTGCTGGTTGGTGATACGCCTCGGTTCCACAAGAAGGCACAGAAGCTCTGTGCTACCTCCCAAACCTGCTCTCCGTGTAGCCTTTATAATAATACTATAATCATAAGTGTAATGCTTTCCCGAGTGCTCTGTGTTGTACTAGTGACATATCAAACCCAAAGGGGTTATGGTAACTTCAGATAAGGCAGGTACCTAGGGACTCCCTAAGTGTGCTTACCCTCTGAGAAGAGGGCAGCCTTGTGGAAGACTGATCTTGTAGGATCTGATACTAATTCTGCGGGTCTAGCAGTATAATTGCAATGCAGTGAGCCCAGTTAGGGGGAAAGCCAGATACATGGATACATACCCCATTGTGTTTGTCCATTTACCATTTACAGAGTTGTGCTGTGTATCACCAACTCTGGGTTAAATTGTTTCCACCTTGGATCTATAATAGTGGCTACTGCTGCTATGATCTGTTGCATGGACATACTGCATGTCCCTTGGGTAGACACCTAGGAGTGGAAAGCTTGACTCTGTGGTAATTTCACATTTAATTTTTTAACTACTTAAGAAATCCACCTGTTTCCCAAAGCGGCAGTGCAGTTTTATGTTCTCATGAGCATGTATGCAGTTTGGTTTCTCCGCAATCTTGTCAACATTTTCTGTTTTCTTTAGTATTGCCACTCTGGTCAGTATGAGGTAGTAGCTCATTGTGGTTTTAATTTGCATTTTCTACTTACCAGTGATAGTGAACATATTTTCATGTGCTTATTGGCCACTCCTGTATCTTCTTTGGTGAAATGGCCATTCAGATTTTTTACCCTTCTTAAAAATGAGTTATTTCTTTTCTTATTTATTGCCTTATAGGAATTCCTTATATGGTTTTTGATATAAGACATTATCATATCTATCATTTGTAAGTAATTCTTTCCAATCTGATTTATCATTCATTTTATCATCCTCAAAAGCCGGAAGTATTTATTTTGATCTAATCTTAGGGCTTAGTTTTTCAGTGTGTCATTTGTGTCTTGCTGCTAAAAGAAACCTTTGCCTAATCCAAGGTCAAGATTGTCTCCTTGTTTTGTTCCCTAAGATTTGTAGTTTTTTTTTTTTTTTTTTTTTTAAAAGATTTATATTTGTTTATTTATCCAAGCACTGGGTACAGTCAGAAGCGCGGGAGGGTGAGAGAATTCGCCAGAGCCAGAGCGGGGAGCAGAGCAGGCAGAAGGACCGAAGGACACTGCTGAGGGGAGCAGCGGGCGGCAGGAGAGGTCTGCGCGCCATGCGGGACCCTCCTCCGGTGGCCGGGGAGCAGCCGGGGATCGAACCGGCGCTGCAGAGGCTGCTCCCTAAGATTTGTAGTTTTGACTCTTAAATTTAGTCCCATGATAATTTCTAAGTATGCTGTGAAATAAGAGCCTAATATATTCATTTTTAAAAAAAGATTATTTATTTATTTATACAAGAACCGGGGTACAGGCCAGATGTACAGGAGGGTGAGAGGATTCACCAGAGACAGAGAGGGGAGCAGAACAGGCAGACTGATGAAATACACTGCTGAGGGGAGCAGCGGCCATGACAGGAGAGGTCTGCTGCGCCATGTGGGACCCTCGCCGGCCAACCGGGATCGAACCTACACTACAGAGGCTACAGACAGTTTCACAGCGCGGTGCTCAACCACCTGTGCCACCAGGGGAGGCCCCTAATATATTCATCTTTTTGCCTGTGAATATCCAGTTGTTCAAGCACCTATTTGTTGAAAAGATTATTGTTTCTTGACTAAATTTATCTGTTACCTTTGTAAAAAAGAAAATCTGTTCACCCCAAAATATATAGGCTTATTTCTGAACTGTCATTCTGTTCTATTTATGGGTGTCTGTCCTTATGCCCATAGTGACTTGATGACAGTAATTTTGGAGTGAATTTTGAAGTGGGGAAATATAAATTCTCTTCTATTTCAAAATTGTTTTGGCTATTCTGGGTCCTTTTTATTTCCATATAAATTTTATGATGAGTTTGTTGATTTCTGGGGGACAAAAACCTTCGGGGATTTAGAGTTTGTTTTGAATCTACTGATAGTTTGGGATGAATTGCCATCTTTTAATTTTTTTTAATAATTCTTTTGAAGTGACATTGCATTATAAGTTTCAGGCATGCATCTTTATAAATGACGATCTGCATATACGACGTGAAGCTCACCCACTGAAAGTTTAAATTCCGTCATTCATACAATTGACCCCTTTTGCCCAACTTCCCATTCTCCTTTCCCCTTATCTATTACTGTCATTGTAATATAAAGTCTTTTGCTAGAGCATGCAGTAGTCTTCACTTTATCTCTTTCCTCATAGCATTTAGAGCTAACCAGTCTTACACACACACAAAGAACAGAGCAGCACATGATTGATTATAGGAATCCAACCTCAATTTGGTGATCAACCCTATAGCTTCTTTTATTAATTTATTTGTTTGTTTGTTTGTTTGTTTGTTTATACATACACTGGGTACAGTCAGAAGCGTGGGAGGGTGAGAGAATTCACCAGAGCGGGGAGCAGAGCAGGCAGAAGGACCGAAGTACACTGCTGAGGGGAGCAGCGGGCGGCAGGAGGGGTCTGCCTGCCATGTGGGACCCTCCTCCGGTGGCCGGGAAGCAGCCGGGGATCGAACTGGCGCCGCAGAGGCCGCAGGCAGCTTCACAACCCAGCGCTCAACCACTGCGCCACTGGGGAGGCCCAACCCTATAGCTTCTTTCCCTTCATTTCTGCATCCTGTCTATCACCTTCCATTTAAAATTATTCTGATTTTGGCATAACTCTCAAGTATTTAATTTTGTGTCAATTACATCAAGCAAACTTTTCTGGATTTTTAAATTTACCCTTTTGATTAGGTTTCAAATAATCCTCTCCTGTTTGTTCCTATTATGTCAAACTATATCCTTGGATAGTTCTTTTAGTTATAAATTTTGAAAATTTCTGTGATATACTGCATTTCTCTAATTTATGTTTCAATCTGTTACAGTCTAGAAACAAAATTATTTTACCTCAAAGTGTATCTTTGAAGATACTGTTCTGTTGTCTTTTTGTATATTTTATGTTGGATGAGAGATTTGTTGCCAGCATGATTTATTTTATGTTTTTTCAAAGATCTATTTTCTCTTTGAAAATTTGGGATTATTCTGTTGAATTTCTCCAACTTTATACCTGTCTTATTTGACTCCATTTCATTTAGAGGTCCTTTCTAGCTTAGATTTTATTTATTTGTTTATTTTAGATCTATTTATTTATTTATACAAGCACTGGATACAGTCAGAAGCATGGGAGGGTGAGAGAACCCACCAGAGCCAGAGCAGGGAACAGAACAGGCAGACTGATGAAGTACACTGCTGAGGGGAGCAGCGGGCATGGCAGGAGAGGTCTGCACACCATGTGGGACCCTCCTCCGATGGTCGGGGAGCAGCCGGGGATCAAACCGGCGCTGCGGAGGCTGTGGGCAGCTTCGCAGCCCAGTGCTCAACCACTGCGCCACCAGGGGAGGCCCCTATAGCTTAGATTTTAAGTCTCTTCATTTCTGTACATTTTTAGTGATCATTTCTCTCATTTTTTTTTCTTCTGACCTGTGTTACCTCTCCCACAGTGCAAGTTTCAGGAATTTTTTTCCATTTCAGACTATTGTTTAGTTGATGTGGCATGTTAATTCTTTTGAGGGTATTGATTCTTAGATATTTGAAGCTGTTCCTGATTTGTTTTATTAAACATTTTCTTAGCTATCAATTTTTTATTTCTTGAATTGCTTTGCCTCTATTTCATGATGTTGGTTTTTCTCAAAAGTTAATTCTTGCTTTTGTTCTATTTCTTTCCTACTAGCTTGGTGTATTCCTCTGGTCCCAGTGCTACTGCTTTAATCTGGATGCAGCGAACACTGCCACTTGTTGCTCATTATGAACACGATGACTGAACGGGGAGGTGGCGGTGCAGGGGAGTGCAAAGGCCCTATTCCAAATCTCCATGTCAGTTACTGTTTCCCTCTGTATGGGGCTTGTCCCTCTGCTTGTAGCCATTGAATTTGATATCCTTTGGGCTTTCCTAAACTGCTCCTGACTTCTCAGCTCTATTCTGTGTGACCTATATGCAGTAATTTTCAGAAAGCTGTTTCTTAATTATGACTTCTGTCATTAACCGCTCAGGTTTCTCTTCCTTATTCTGTTTCTCTTTTTAAATGTTTCTGTTTAGGTAGAATCCTGTGTTCTCCCAGAGGGAAAAAAGATTAATTTATGTATGTTTTGAAGAAGATACCCATATAAAACTTCTGCTTGATAACTTTTTCCATTAAAGGTGTTCAAATGTAGAAGAGTTCATAAATTTCAGCTCCATTTGGTTATCATTTTTCTTTTTCAATAGTAATAGCTTTTTATTTTTATTCTTTTATGATTTTGATTTTCTTTCATTTAAATTTTTTTTTCCTTACTGTTTGTTTTCCAGCTCTTTTGTGCCTTTCAAGATGATAAGTATCTGTACATGGTGATGGAGTACATGCCTGGTGGAGACCTGGTAAACCTTATGAGTAACTATGATGTGCCTGAAAAATGGGCCAAATTTTATACTGCTGAGGTGGTTCTTGCTCTGGATGCCATACACTCCATGGGTTTGATTCACAGAGATGTGAAGCCTGACAACATGCTTTTGGATAAACATGGACATCTAAAATTAGCAGATTTTGGCACATGTATGAAGATGGATGAAGTAAGTAATAAGCAGATAAAAAAATCACTACTTTTTGAAAAAATTTAAAGAAACTTCAAATCAGGGCTTCATAGTTTTATAAAGTTAGTTTTGCTGTGTAATGACTAAAGCAAAGTAATATGGCAAATAAAGACATTTCCTTTACTAATCATTCATCTTATTATAGAGAACTTTATTATTACCTTTGGTGAATTGAAGAGAAATAAGAACTCAGGTAAACTTACATACTTACCTTCCTCATAGAATGTTGATAAACAGTTGCTCTCAATCAAGACTAGTTTTATGTGTACTGTTCTGTGTGAAGGCGTAGGGCACAATATAAATTAAGGAACATGTGTTTCCATCACCATGTTATTTCTGTATTTTTCCTTTAAAAAAGAAGTAAGGTAAAAGGTTTCTGTTACCACCTCGTATCCACCTCATCTGCACTAACCATGTAGTATAAATTTGCAAACAGCAATTCAAATTTAGATGAAGAGATGCAGTGCATTAACCTCTTAGTTATTGTCTTTGTTTTATTGTCTTTGTATTCCCCTTTTTGTCTGAGGAATGACTTATAGGTATCAGATTTTCTATGTATTAATGTATTTTGACAGCAAACTGGGTATCATCACCTCTATGGTTTTTTTTTTTTTTAAGAACTTTTTTTTTTTTTAAGATTTATTTTTATTTATTTTATTTATTTATACAAGCACTGGGTACAGTCAGAAGCATGGGAGGGTGAGAGAATTCACCAGAGCCAGAGCGGGGAGCAGAACAGGCAGAAGGACCGAAGTACACTGCTGAGGGGAGCAGCGGGCGGCAGGAGAGGTCTGCTCGCCATGTGGGACCCTCCTCAGGTGGCCGGGGAGCAGCCGGGGATCGAACTGGCGCCGGCAGCTTCGCAACCCAGCGCTCAACCGCTGCGCCACCGGGGAAGCCCACCTCTATGGTTTTTATAACCTAGTATGCCTATGTGTTAATTTCTTGTTAGTTATCCTGTCAAAATATTTATCTTGAATTAAGCTGATTTTCTTTTCTCTTTACCTCATAACTTACTCATGGGTTCTTTGTGATAATCACCTTTATTGATTGTCCTACTTTCATCAGTGATCCATTTCCTTCCATGCTCAGCTCATATTTTACCTCATCTAGAAAGTTCTACCTGATAATCCTCACCTGACTGCTCACTCTTCTCAAGATATAATGTTCATGATGTCCTCACTTGCTTAGAATTTGTGCTGTTCTTTATAGGCTGTTTTTATGTCTATCTAGGTTTGTGTGTTTTGTCTACCCAGTTAAAATTTAACATCCCTTTATGTCTCTGGTCTTCTTCGAGTCTGTTACTATATTCTACATATATTAATCAGTGTTTAGTAGATAAAATATTTATATGCAAAGCTTCCTCATGTGGTGTTTATTATATATTATAAAATAATTACTAGTGAAAATTACCTTTAATGAAAATGAAGCATGAAATGATGTTCTAATGGAATCCTAAACTTTTTGTATCTGTTAGACAAAAAGAATAATGCTTTTTGTCTATAGTTCCATGAGTACACGCTGATTTTTATTAAACCAAAAACCTTTGGGAAGGTACAGAGAAATAATCACACCACATTTTTAAGGAGGGTAAAATTAGGGAAGAAGTTAAGGGTAAAGTTAAGGAGGAGGGTAAAGTTAAGGAAAGAATAGTGTAGATTGTGAGAATATCAGGAACAGAACAGAATATGGTATTTAAAAATAATTTTACAGCAAGTAATTGAATGCTAAATTCAGTATTCATGTATGTTTTTTTAAAAAGATTTATTTATTTATGCATATAAGAGTTGGGGTGTAGGTCAGAGGTGTGGGGGCCGGGGGCTGAGAGGATTCACCAGAGACAGAGTAGGGGCAGAACAGGCAGATCTGCTGAAATGCACTGGTGAGGGGAGCAGCAGGTGAGGCAGGGAGAGGTTTGCTGCACCATGTGGGTCAGCTCCCTGGCTGGGGATGGAACTTGTGCTGCAGTGGCTGCTGGTGGCTTCAAAGTGCTGAGACTTAACCCCGTGCGCCACCAGGGAGGCCCAGTATTCAGTATCTTACAAGGAAAATAAAATACGGCTTACGTAGTTTTATAATTACCTCCTAGTTTATCTCCTAGTTTCTTGTTCTTTCTTTCCCTGATAGCCAGCCACTGTAAATGTATTTACTATAAGCTCTGGCAGACTGTTAATGTAGTGCTCATACATGCAGATCATATGATGGTACAGCGTCATTTTATTTATTCACTCAACATTGTTTAGTAGCCATTCCTGAGATAAGTAAATTAGCTCATTGCTTCTGAGCATATTCCATAATATCTTTCTATTAAGTTGACTTGGATTCTTCAGTCACATCCAGTTCCCTCTTACCAGTAGTGCTATGTTGAACATCTTCACACATGTCTCAAAGTGTACCTTGATAGAGCTTCCTTTAAACATAAGCCTAGAAATGAGCCTCCTTGCTAGAGGATATTTGGAGTCTTAGCTGATCTCAGAATGCTTCTGAATGTTTATGACCTTTTGCTGGCAGTGCACAAGAGACCTTCTCTTCCCATGTCCTCATCCACTCTCATTATTCACTCTCCAGGTGTTACCAATGGGAAGTATTACAACCGATGATGTAAATCATTTCAGATACTTGTCACTCATTTCTTTTGTGAATTAACTGTTGTCTATTTTTGATCCTTTTAAAATTGGCTTCCTGTTGATGTGCAGGTCATCCTTGCACATCATATGTTGATTATATGTATATGTTGTATATAATCATATTGATTATATGCATATAATCATGTTGATTATATATTATATATATTACTAAATATAATCTATTTAGTGATTCCACAGGTACTGGTATTTTCTTCTACTTTACTACTCATCTGTTTCTTTGAACAAAAATCCTTAACTTGTTAGTCAAATATTTTTATGAAATACTGAGCTTTAAAAGTAGTGTTGGTTTTAACCCAAACCTCCATTCCTTAATATTAATAATGAGAACAATTATATATTGTTGAAGAACAAAGGAGTTTTTATTGAAGACTACATCAAACCAAAATGTTTGTACATTCAAAGAAACTATAAAAGAAAAAGATACACCCCACTGAATGGAAGAAAATATTTGCATAGTATATATCTGACAAAAGCTGATATTGAAGATCTACAAAGAACTCATACAACTCAATAAAAAAGAAAACAATCCATTTAAAACATGAAATGAACTTCTCCAGAGAAGACATACAGATGCCAGAAAGACAAATGAAAAAATGGTCATCACCACTTATCACAGAAATGCAAATCATAACCACAATGAGATCCCCCTTCACCCCATATCAGAGAGACCAGACACACTAAGAACACTAAGAATGTGGTGGGAAAGGCCCCTTTCTGCATGGGGGTGGGAATGCAGACTGGCCCAGCCCCTACTGGAAAACAGTATGGAGGTTTCTCAAAAGATTACAAATGGATCGGCCATAAAATCCAGTAATTTGAGGGCCTCCCCAGTAATTCCAGGCTCAAGGGATTAAGACACAACCTATGGAGCTGTCTGCAGCTGCTGTAGCACGAGTTCAATCCCCAGCCAGGGAACTACCCACATGGCGCAGCAGACCTCTCCTGACTCGCCAGCTGCTCCCCTCAGCAGTGTGTTTCAGTCATCTGCCTGGCCTGCTCCCCACTCTGTCTCTGGTGAGTCCTCTCAGCCCCCTGCACCTCTGGCCTGTACCCCAGCTCTTGTATGCATAAATAAATCTTTAAAAAAAAAAAAAACTAAAAGGGGGAAGTGTTTGGTTTAAAAAAAAAAAACACCAGTAATTCCACTCCTAAATATCTACCCAAAGATTATAGAAACACTGATTGAAGGGAAATTTGTGCTCCCAGGTTCATTATAATAGCCAAGATATGGAAACAATTTACCAAATGCGCAAAAACAGATGAGTGGATTAAGAAGATGTGGTATGTAAGCATAATGGACTACTACTCAACTATTAGAAAAGATAAATTCTTGCTATTTATGGCAACATGACGTAGCTGGGAGGAATCATGCTAAATGAAATAAGTTAGGAGAAAGACAAATATGGTAATGGTATTTAGAAGGTAATGATTTGGGCACCAGACATGTTTAGTACTTCTGGAGTATCTTTAATTCTAGGTCCTGTCATGGACTTGTACATATTGTATGCACTGTATGTATTAACCTGCATGAACACACGTCTGTGTTTAATCCTGTTCATATCTGTCTATAGATATATAGCCTGCAAAGGTATGAGTTCATGCGGATACTTCTGATCCTGGTCATGTACCACAGGATTCATTGTAGTCATCTTCCCTTCTATTCTGTAATTTCTCTTTTGGACATTGAGAAACCTGGCTCTCTTATTTCAGTCCCAGTATACACGAAAATCCAGGATTGTCAATCCCTACCTCCGTGACAAACATTTCCTAACTAGAATGCATTGTCTTTGTGCAGTTCTTTTTGTATGTAGCCTTATTCATGTAAGATACTACTTCCCAAAGTTACTTGGTCATTTCTTCCACGCCTCCTTCATTGTTACATTATTAATCTAGAAAACAAATTCATTTCTCACTATTGTATTCCATCTAGAGTTATTTCCACATCCAATTTGATTTCAGCTGTTTTTTATGTTTTTTATATATGACACATTCCTGTGGTTGGTTTCAAGAGTCAGAGCTGTGCAGAAAGCACGCTTAGAGAAGGGTTGCTCCTGCTTTCCCCCAGCGCCCCTTCCCTGTGTTCCTTCCTTTTCACCTTTCCACCCACCCTTTGTAGGTAGGTCAGTGTCTTTTAGTTTCTGATTTATCCTCCCTGCATTTCTTTTTAATAGGATCAGAGCTGTCACAAATGTAGATTCTATATTCATAGGATTGAAGAATTTCCCCATAGGACAATTTTAAAATATGTTTTTTAAATGCTTACTTAAAAAAAAAAAATCCAGTGTGCTGGCCAAAATTTGTAGTTAGAATGTTGATTTTCCAAAAACAGAATGCTAGTTCCGTAGTTTACTTACTAAAAATTCTTTAGTCCTACCCAAGTGTTTATTCTTCAGTGGTTATTCAAGCTGATCTCCACTGTACCTGTCTCACCTTCATCATTGTGAAATTTTACATTTAGCTGATTTGGACATCACTGCACATCTTGAACATGCTTCATACAGTCCTTTTGTTCCTTTATTTTGGTTCTTTTTTCTTAGCTACCTTATTACCCTTTCTCCTTTAAAGGTATACTTTGCAGCCTAACTTTATGCTAGTTCTTTTTGTTTCTTGCCTTTTCCTCTCCTTCCTCTGAATCTTTAAATGCTAAATAATTTTTCTTGTAGTGTACTTTTTTGTCTTTGTGAGTATATAGCAAGGTTTTATTACTTTTCAACCCTCACAGGATTTGTGTTTTAGAGCCTAATTTCTATAGATATATATATAAAAAATGAAGAGATTTTCTTTACCCTGCTAAGTCTCTTAGTTTTTCTTTCAAAAGAAGTCTAAAGTATAAGGTAGTTCATGATAAATATATTGTGTACTCTGCCTTTTGAAGTCAAACTATTTTCTTCAGCTTTTATCCTAAGTAATCTACATAAAGTATTATCCTCATAATTTTCTCTGTTGTTTAAAAAATAATTAATGTTCAAACTAAAATGGCTTTCTGTATTTGCTATATGCTTGGGAAAAAACTGAGTTATTTCTGCTAACAGGAATAATCAACTGCTTTTCAAATTAATGAGTCATGTTTAGCATGTTTCATTGTGTTTAAATAAAAAAATGTACTCGAATCATGTAATTTACATCATAAATTACATAAATCATGAAATACATTGAACTTCAGGTGGTCTAATACTAGATATTTTGGTAGTTTGTATAGCTTCCTTACAAGGAAGATAGGTAAAGGCAGTCATGGGTATTAACTTATCTGACAGGGTAAGATTAGTCTGTGAAATTAAATTAGTCTGTGAAATCTTTGCAAATTTGGACAACACTGAAACTGATCAAATATTTAGTGCTATACTACTATAGTGATTTAATTTTACGACATATACAGATTTACAACGTGCAGAAATAAGCTACGCAATGCTACACATATATAGATCTGTAGTGATTCTTTTTCTTGTCAAAAAGACATCAAATAGGATTTATCTTTTTACCCACCAAAAGTAAAAAGAGAGAAGGATTTTTTTAATCATATCGCCAAATAATCTTGATGTCATAGCTTCTAAACATGCAACATGGAAGTGTGGCTTTCAAACTATTCAAAATTTTTAGTTTTTTGTTTGTTTTTTTTTAAACTAAGGTAATAGTGGTTTACACCACTGTTTCTGTTTTGGAAAGAGTATTTTAATGTAAACATTTGATCTATTTCCCCCATGTTTTCTTGGTACAATAAGAATCATTTCTTTATACAGCCTCTAAACTGGGTCTTTCATAATTTTAATTGTTCAGTGTTTTTTTAATAAGATTTATTTTTTTAATAAGATTTATTTATTTATATAAGCACTGGGTACAGTCAGAAGCATGGGAGGGTGAGAGAGTTCACCAGAACGGGGAACAGAACAGGTAGACTGACGAAATACACTGCTGAGGGGAGCAGTGGTCGTGGCAGGAGAGGTCTGCGCGCCATGTGGGACCCTCACCAGCGGCTGGCGATTGAACTGGTGCTGCAGAGGCTGCGGGCAGCTTCGCAGTCCAGCGCTCAACCACTGCACCACCAGGGGCGGCACTGCTGCAGTTCAGTGATCCTTTTCTTTTCCCCAGTCAGTGGTCAAGTATATTAACAACCATTTGATACTTCTCTTGTAACTACTTCATAGTGCAAGAAAAATACATAAAAGATGTTGATTTATATGGAATTCCCATGGAGTTTACCACCTTTTCCTTTTTTCACTGATGAAGCCTTCTATATTTGAAAATTGGAATTTTATCCCAGCTCTCTCATAATCCAGGCATTTTAATGCGTATTTCATAATGCATTTATGCCCCATCCTTCCAAAGCCACATCAACAACGAAGTTCTGTCGATTACAGTTTGTAGCTAATATGTATTTAATAAAAAATTAATTAGCTGCATTTATGTGTGTCTTGTAAAACACATTAACACTCAGCTACTTTTCTTTATCTTTACTAATTTACCCAGACAGGCATGGTGCATTGTGATACAGCAGTTGGAACACCTGATTATATATCGCCTGAGGTTCTGAAATCACAAGGGGGTGATGGTTACTATGGGCGAGAATGTGATTGGTGGTCTGTAGGTGTTTTCCTTTTCGAGATGCTGGTGGGTAAGTAAATATTTTAACTTTTTTTAAAACCAACATTTCATAATACCTTAGTTCTAAGTTAAGAATTTGAGAATATAAAGAAATTAATTGCCTGGGCCATAGAGGAAAAATGTAATCTCTGAAAGGTTTGAATCAGCAGTGTCTGAAATAACAGACTATTAATTGGAAAATTATTACTGTTGTTATGTTTATAATTTATTTATTCTTTTAATCAAGAAAACATTAGGATCATTCCCATCGGGTATCACCACCACACACACTGGCACAGTGATTAAGTAGAACTTGAAAGGAACTGAGCATAGACTGTTTGGCAGTATTACTCCAGTGTTTTTGTATTAGGAAAATATTAGAAGAGGCAGGTTCATAGCTGCAATGGACCTCCATTCTGAGATGTTCTTGATCAATAGTATTTGTTGTAAATATTTCTTTTTGTTTGTTTGTTTATACCTAGAAGAACTGGGAAGTAGGCCAAAGGTGTAGTAGTGAGAAGATTCACCACAGACAGAGTGGGGAGCAGAATACACTGCTGAAGGGAGCAGTGGGTGAGACAGGAGAGGTCCGCTTGCACCCTATGTGGGTTAACTCCCTTGTCTGAGTTCAAACTCAGGCCTCAGTGGTGATAGTGCTGAGACTTAACCCCTATACCACCATGGAGGCCCTATTGTAAATATTTCTAATTAAAGGCTATCACTATGTTTCCACTAATAATAGACAACTAAAAGTACTCTATTTTGTTACATAATTGATTTTTTATAAACTATATTTCATATGTTTACTACTTATATGCTTGTAATTCCAGTAAAATTAATCATATAGTTATTAACCATTTAACTATGAAATGAAATATGTTTATAATAATAGTTCAGTCTCAGAAAATTCAGAGGCAGATGTAATAATTTCTTTTACTAATTTATAACATGGGTGGAACTGCAGGGGATGACGCTAAGTGAAATAAATCAGGACGACAAAGAAATACTGGACCATTTCACTTTTTCTTAATACGTATTATATGATGGATAAGTAAATGGGTTTTTTTAATCATTTTTATTTGGCTTTTATTGAGGGAATGTTGGTTTACATTATTGTTTGTATTTGGGGGAGTATAAGATCTCCCCTTCAGGTATTACTACTGCCGTGTACCCACAAAACAAAGGGACAGGCAGAGCAAAACCAAAAACAAACCTCGAAGTCTGACTGTAGATTGAGGCTACCAGAGGGGAAGGGTGGGCGGTGGAGAGCAGGATGTAGACGGCACTCTGTGGACTGTGTGGAGGACTGTGGTGCCTTGGTTGTAGGTGTGGTGTGGGAACTTTTATCTGAAGAGGAGTGAGTTCATACCTTCAAATCACATACAGCGCTGTAAACCACTGGACCTCAATTAAAAAAATAAAAATAATTTAAGAAAAAAGCCAAAATTTAAAATGCTCATATTTTGAAACCTTTCTTTACATCACAGATTTTTTTTTCCTTAAGATTTTCCGTTCCTAAGTACTAAGGTCACAAAAACATCTGACTTAAGGAAGCCAATAACTGAGACACCTGCTTGGGAATAAGGGAGATGTAGTGAAATCTACTTTCTGAGGCAAATGTGATAAGGCTTATAGGATAAGACATTGGAGTGGAAAATATATTTTTAGAAATTAGAGAATTTTTTCCTTGAATATGATCCCAGAACAATTGGTAGCAGAAAAATGTGTAAAATTTGTACAGTAATTGAGTATGGATATTGCTTAAAAAAAATCTATATTTTGGTAAAACCCAAATTTAAATAATGATTAGTTATGGAACTTTTTTGTTGCATAACTTGCCCTCTCTTAATGGCCATCCTTGAATTTGCTATGCTTAGTCTCTTGTCATAGTGTGACCCTTGTTTAGGGCATTGGTCTTTGTAGGGGGTCTCTTTGTATTCGCTGTGCATTCCATGGCAGTTAGCTGTCTGTTTTCCTCACCTTTGGCCTGATGGATGATGCATTAGGTGTGTCTTACAATCTTTTGAAAATAGAATATATTCTGTCACTTGTCTAAACTTTCTTAGGGATTTAAAAAAATAATATGCTTTGGATAAGTCACCTGGCTCATTTGAAAAGGTCGTTTAATTCCTGTTACTATTTCAAACTCTGCTGCTGTTTTCAACTCTGAATTTAATGAGTTTGAATGACATGGATCTGCAGTGTGCTCAGTCTGTTTTGGTGCTTGCTCAAGTTGATTGGTTCTGGACTTCATAAAGAACTCTCTACTGCACTTGAAAATGGCATTAGAAAAATCTTGAATTCAAAGATCCTTTCTTGCTCCTTTGTGAAAAAAGACAAAAGCTAACTACCTGAATATCTGTTTGAAGTTTTGAATGGACTGATACAGGAAAGTTCATTTTTTTCCTAAGGTAACTTGTAGTCGAAGCATACTGACTGGGCCTTTAGCCCTTGTTAGGAATTAACCTTGTAACTCTGAAGCTCAAAATAGTGCCTTCAACTTTTTCTCAGTTCCTCTCTTAGTCATCAGTCACCAGAAACTCTGCACTGGACACCATTTCTGCCTTTTTTGTCTGCCTCTGTTATCGCAGGCAACTCACATGTCAGCTACTTGGCCTGACCTTCTCATATGTAAAATAATAGGGCTGGTGACCAGTCTGCCATGATGGCAACAGGTTTTTTCTACTCTGGTGAGCACTGGCCATGTTGAGTGCCTGAGAAGTGGTCACTGTGACTAGGGAACAGAAATTTTCATTTTAATTAATTTAACTTTGAATGGACAAGCGGGATAGTGAGTGACCACTATATAACAGTGCTGTAAAGCATTACAGTTCAAGCATTAGGGGGCTCTGACCCAGCTGACCTGGCCCCATTAGTAATTTTTTTCTTTATTCAGTAAATTGTTTCCTTTCCTATGTTAAAAAAGCCACAGATTCTAGAGTTAGCATTGCTCTTAAAGGTAATGGTTGATTGGTATGGTTAAAATTTACAAATGTTATTGGTGTGGGTTTGTTACTTTTGACTGAGATTCCTGGCCCATAAACTGTTTATTTTTCCATGACAGTGACAAATTTCAACTTACCATATTTAAATATTAGATGACATGTGTTTGGTTTGCATTTTCTATTCACCTCTCTCTTTCTTGGAATTTTAGGGGATACTCCATTTTATGCAGATTCACTTGTGGGAACATACAGCAAAATTATGGATCATAAAAACTCACTATGCTTCCCTGAAGATGCAGAAATTTCTAAACAAGCAAAGAATCTCATCTGTGCCTTCTTAACAGATAGGTAATATATATTGAATTTCTTTGTACAGTCATCTGATTTTTAAATTTGTAGAAATGAAAGCTTAGCTAACTCTTATTTACATATGACATCAAGTCACCTTTCTTCTTTTTTTTTTTTTTTTTTTTAAAGATTTATTTATTTATTTATACAAGCACTGGGTACAGTCAGAAGCGCGGGAGGGTGAGAATTCACCAGAGCCAGAGCAGGGAGCAGAACAGGCAGACTGACGAAGTACACTGCTGAGGGGAGCAGCGGGCAGCAGGAGAGGTCTGCTTGCCATGTGGGACCCTCACCTGATGGCCGGGGATTGAACTGGCGCTGCATAGGCTGCGGGCAGCTTTGCAACCCAGCGCTCAACCACTGCGCCACCGGGGAGGCCCACCTTTAATTCTTGGTTATAGCCTTTTCCTGGTGGTGGGTTACCCTTATGCAGCCCCGCTGTCACTTAACTATACACTTAACCTTCCTGTCTAGAAACAAAAACAGAAGTTGGAAAAATAATGCATTTGAGGGAAATAAAACTTTGGTAATTTTACATTTTACCTCTTAAGGCCTTGATTGTATAACTTTTGAGGTGAAAGCATTCTGTTCAGATAAATAATAGGTTTTAATCTTAAAAATTATTTGTGTTTTATATGGTAGTGTCTTCTTCCCAACCCTTTCTTATTTGCATCTGAATATGAGCAAATCTTTCCTGGAGATTTGATATATTTTGAAACAAAATAGACGAGCAGCCCTGTAAAAACTTGCCTCAAAAAGAAAAACTAGAAAACTATTTGGAGTTTCGTCCTTGACTTTTATTCAGTTCTTGTTCCCTTTTTATATTTGTGCTAAGAGTGATCCTCTCAAAGGTCCACACAAGAGGGTGCTTGCTTTTCCTCACAATTTTATGATATTAAGGAAATTATTTTACTTTTTGGGAAATAATTTTATTAGTCCATAAAAATCATGGAATCAGATAAGACCTCTAAGTGCATTTCAAGCCCGCTAATGCTGTAATTCCCCAGCACACCTTACTGTTTGCTCATTGCTGTTAGAAGTAGTACTGCAGAGACTATCCTTCTTTGCATACTTTTTTTTGTAGGATAAAATCTTAAAGGTAAAATTCTGAGAAACATTTTAAAATTGATGTTGTAAATTGGCACTCAGAGAAGGCACCTCAAGGTAGATTTCCTCTAGCAATAATTGTTTCCCTCATTCTTATCAAACTGAAGATTATAAGTGTTTTTCCATCTGTGGCAAGAAGAGTTAGTATTTTTCCACACTAGAAAGACTGTTTTTAGCAATCATTTCTAGAACAAAACTTTGCTAATCATATGATTCACAAACAATCCATGTAGGTAAACTCAAGGTAAATCCTGTATAATGTATGATTTGAGGACTGGAAGGTGCTGATGTAGTTGACCATAATTTGTTGCAAATGGTAAAATATAAAATAGGTTATAGCATGTGTTAATAAAAACAATACCATTCATGAAAGTTTTACCTAAGCAAACCCTTATTTGGGGTTTAGTGGATTTGCCTAAGCAATTTATTTGGGGGTGGGTGGGTGTTTGCAGTCTAAGACATGATTGTCAGTAGAGAAAACAGTTTTTGAAAATAATTTAACACCATCAGTGTGATTAGGAAAAATTTTAATAGAACTGTAGAGATATAATTTATTGGAGTAAATATGGATAGATTCTGCATAGTATTTTTTTAAAGATTTTTTTATTATGTATACAAGAACTGGGGTACAGGCCAGAGGTATGGGGGGGTGAGAAGACTCGCCAGAGGCAGAGTGGGGAACAGAACATGCAGAATGACTGAAATACACTGCTAAGGGGAGCAGCGGGTGAGTCAGGAGAGGTCTGCTGTGCCCTGGCCGGGGATCGAACTCGTGCTGCAGTGGCTGCGGATATCTTCTTAGGTTGTGTCTTAACCCCAGCACCACCAGGGAGACCCAGTATGAGTTATTTTTAATATTTATATTGATATATTGATATTTATATTAAATATTATTTGATCAGAGAAGCTTAACTTCTCTAATTAGAGAAAAATAACTTCTGTGCCAAAAGTTATTTCTTTGTCCATTTTACATCCTGAAGTTGGTCAAGTGTTTTTGGCACATGCAGATCATTTTTTTTTAATTTGAAAGTTTCATATGCATTTTCACTGGACATAGGTTACAAATAGAAATGTATTTTGCTTTCCATAGTGTCTTCTATATTTTGAAATTCTTTTAATTCATTCAGAGGGATCACATACTATGCAATTGAGAAATAGTATAGCTGAAGCTTTTTTTTGTGTTTTTTTTTTTTTTTGGTGGGACCCTTGCGGGCGGCTGGGGAATGAACTGGCACTGCAGAGGCTGCGGGCAGCCTCGCAGCCCAGCGCTCAACTGCTGCGCCACCAGGGGAGGCCCGCTGAAGCTTTTAATACAGATATCTCAAACTCATTGGTGATTCTTAGTTTGATCCTTGTTTAAATAAGTTAATATTTTACATACTCTTCTCATAATACAACCTTTACATTGTTTAGGGAGGTGCGACTTGGGAGAAATGGGGTAGAAGAAATCAAACAACATCCTTTCTTTAAGAATGATCAGTGGAATTGGGAAAACATAAGAGAGAGTAAGTCATTAATTTTTTAATCTCATAAATTGATTCCTCTTGAATTAACATGCATGTTTGACACTCTGAATGCTAATTTTTAAATTGAGAGATTTCATTTTAAATTTGCTCCATGTCCGTATTTATAACTAAAGTAGTATTACCTCAGTACCTTAGCAAACTAGTAAGTATTATTAACAGTATTTCATAATACTTTTTTATGTTTCATATTAATTTGTGAAGTTCAGTTTTATAGTTGTCAGTGATTTTCAGAATGGTGGAAATACAATCTTACTTTGAATGTGTTTGAATTAATAAATCAGTAATAATGTATAGAAACTACTTTGAATTACAGGGTGAGCATAGTAATTTGTTTTTACTTTATGTATATTTGATATTTCATTTTGAAAGTAAGGAATTTATATATGTAGAATATATATGTAGAAAACTGAAGGCCAAAGAATGTATATTCTAATACCTAGAATAATAACATATTCCTTTTCTTGCTTAATTGTTCATATTTAAAATTGATCTAGTCTAAGAAATATTTATAAAATTGAATTCTTCGAAATGATAAAATGGAAATTGTGTTGCTAAAACTTTCCATAGTCAATCAATATTAATCATTAATGTATAATGTTAACTTATATATGACTTATTGTAATAATATATTACAAAACATGTATTTTTCATTTTGAATGAAATAATTTATTTTCTTTTAATAGCGGCAGCACCTGTAGTACCTGAACTCAGCAGTGACATAGACAGCAGCAATTTTGACGACATTGAAGATGATAAAGGAGATGTAGAAACCTTCCCAATTCCTAAAGCTTTTGTGGGAAATCAGCTGCCTTTTATAGGATTTACCTACTATAGAGAAAATTTGTATGTGATTTATTTGTTTTTAGTCTAGCTATAATGACATGACTTCATGATTGTAAATAATTATATACTATAGTGTTAATTGGTTGCAAACTTTGAATTTTTCAAAAGAACAATCCTAGAGTTTTTATTTAAGTTCATTATTTTATTTTTGAGTGGCTTATGATATTTATTCATAAATGCAAGGTAATGTTCTGTGTTCTTGTGGGGATATAGAATAAGACCAAGTACCTGCTTTTGAAGGAGCTTGTCAGTTATGAGGGTCTAAGAGAATTATATAGTTGTATTGAAGGATGGAATGTGATGTTTGCCTTAAGAAAAGCATCAGAAAAAATCTGCGGTGTCTCAGGAGAAAAATGAAAGACACATCTCTTTGGGTAGAGGGAGTGGAGAGTCAGGTAGGACCTCAGGGAAGAAAAAGTAGCATTTTAGCTGAGTTTAAAAATAAGAAAGGGGTTTTGAGTGGCAAAGATGTGGGGAAGTTAGGCGAGAGAGTGGTGGGGAGGTGGGTGGTGGAAGCAAAAGTCTGGAATGCAAGCATATGTCTTGGGGAGAGAACATGCTGGTGCGGCAGGTTCGAGCATAGTGTATATAGTGCTGTCATCTGAGCACTTGGTCATTTTTGTGTGCTGTGCTTAGTGATTCTGGGCTTTGGCAGGCAACGAGGACCCCTAAAAACTGTTAAATAGCTGAGTGAAGTATTAAAGACATTGAGAAATTTTTGTTATGTCCATGGATGGAATGACCGAATGACCAATTTCTACAGTTTTCTCAGGACTAGCAGTTTCCTCAGGTGTGGCGTGGGACTTTGATCCTGAAACCAGGAAGCCCCAGGCAAACCCCATGGAGTGGGCATCCTGCAGGCGTGGTATTCTAAAAGCAATTGCGATGTTGAGGAAGATGAGACTATCAGTGCCGGGAGAAGCCCGGGCGTGCTTATAGGCAGTGAAGAAGGGCTCACCTAAGAGAGAGATTGACAGCGACATACACGTGATGATTTATGCGTTAAGATCTTTAAGAGATGTTATCTTTTAAAAAGAGGCAGTATGTCTTTCTAAAACATTTCTAGAAAGAAGAATAAAACAGTTACAGGAACTCAAAATGAGATGAAGGGGAGGGAACTAGACATCTGTTTAGTCACTCTGGTCTCAACAATGTGGAGGGTGAGAGTCAGGAACAGTTTAGATTTTTAAATGATTGATAAAGGTATAAATGTTCAGAGGGGAAAATACTGCTTCATTTAAAATACATTACAAAGAAAGGAAAGAGAAATCTTCGTGGTTGCAGTTTAATTCTGTGAATAACATGGTATTAGAAAATGGGTTAAAATGACATGTAAGAGAATTTATTTCCTCCTTTTCTTCTAGGTTATTAAGTGACTTTCCATCTTGTAGAGAAAATGATTCCATACAATCAAGGAAAAATGAAGTATGTTGAAAATTTTACTACTTTATTTTAATCAAATGTGTGAATTTTTTACTAATATTCATGTATTTAAAAAGTTTCTTTGATGCTACTGTTTGAATCATTAGATTGAATTCTTAGTTAAGCGTGCCACTGGAATGACTCACTTATTTAACATCATGTGCATGATACATTGAGTAGTAGGAAAATGATTTGCTCGTGACTTAGGGCTTAACTTTAGTGGCAAAAGTTATGGAATAGGTTTGTAAACATCTTTAACACCAGTTAGAAAATTTGTAATTTTAGTACTATAAATCTTAGTGTTTCTGTACACGAGTACAGAAATAGTTGAGAGATTAAAATTTTAATGATTAGGAATGAATTCAAATGAAGACTAAAGTTTACCAAACTGTTCACAGTATTTTGTGATCTCTATAATTTGGAACTACACATAAAACTAAATCATACATATACATGTACACATAGGAGAGGATGCTGAACATTTTCTCTTTGAAAAACTAAAATCTGTTGATTGAGTAATTTTGGTTTGGGTTGAATAATTTATCTTTTAGGAATTTTAAAAAGCATAACAAATATTTTAATATGTTTTTTTGTTTTGTTTTAAATAGGAAAGTCAAGAGGTATGTTGATGTTGTCAAATATGTTGAAAAACACAACACTAGCAGTGTTTTTGTGCAGTCATATTCCATCTAACATTTGGAGTACTACATCTACCAAGAGAGAAGTTCCCAACTTTTGTTTCTATCAAGTATCTCTTTTATTATTGCTTCTCTGGATCTGTTTAAAATACATATTATGTAAATTTTCTTGTTTTTATTTTCAAGGATATATTATTGAAAGCAAGAACTTCTGGTTATCATGTGATAGATAACTAATATGATCAAATTAAGTTAAACAGCCAAAAGCACTTAAATCTGACTGTTTTGTTGACCTTTTTGTGTTATTAGGGAAAAATACTATTTTGCTTTAGATGCATAACATACGCAAGAAACCACAAAGAATCTAATCCTAGAGAGAACAGTAGAAAGAGCATTGGCATTGAAACCTAATATACTTGGGTTGATTTTTGGCACTGCTACTTATTAGTTCTGCTAAATGGACCCACTTACTCACCTTATTTGGATTTTAGCTTCTTTATTAAGTAGATGTACTACTACCATCTTCTTAGGATTTTTGTTAGGGTTAATGACACATAAAGTGCCTGCCACTATATCTAATGCAGAAAAGGAACTCAAAAAGTTAAATCCCTAATAAAGATAATAATGGTCTGAATAAGTGTTATTTAGTAACTTCTATTATTTTAGTTTGTCTAGAGACTGACATAACTAGGGAAAGTTATCAGGGAGATGACTTATAATTAATGAGCATTTACCCAAAAGAATTTTTTTTTAATTTTTTTTTAAGATTTATTTATTTATTTATTTGTACAAGCACTGGGTACAGTCAGAAGCGCGGGAGGGTGAGAGAATTCACCAGAGCCAGAGCGGGGAGCAGAGCAGGCAGAAGGACCGAAGTACACTGCTGAGGGGAGCAGCGGGCGGCAGGAGAGGTCTGCGCGCCATGCGGGACCCTCCTCCAGTGGCCGGGGAGCAGCCAGGGATCGAACCGGTGCTGTAGAGGCTGCAGGCAGCTTCGCAACCCAGTGCTCAACCGCTGCGCCACCAGGGAGGCCCCCAAAAGAATTATTGATTGCAGCTCTTCCTAGTACTGTGCCCAACATTGTGTAGGGAAATGTAAAGAAGAGCTTACATTGTCATTTGTTAAGAACAGTAATATATTTTGCAGCATGTGCAGTCAAATATTTTCAGTATTTGTTTCAGGTTGATTTTTTTGTTTTATAAGCACAGTGGTGGCAGTATTTTCAAATAAACTTCATAAGTACATTGTTAACATTGAATAGTTGAGGATATCCTTTATTTATTAACATAATGAATGTGAAACTTTTCATAGAAGAATTCTACCAAAACAGCCTTCTCATGCAGATGTTTACATAGTTGTTCATAGATACATCTGCCTTTGTGATAGAAAGCAAGAGGTGGAGGATTTTTTCTCTCAATCAAGGAAAGTCTCATTAAGATGGTACAAATAATTGTTCCATTATAGAGATTTTGTTGAAAGAAAAAGAAGATAATAATTGTTTTCATTTAAGTCACCAAACTTTATAATAATAGATTTTTGTTTTTGACAGATTCAGAAAAAACTATATACATTAGAAGAACATCTTAGCACTGAGATGCAAGCCAGAGAGGAACTGGAGCAAAAGTGCAAGTACGTAACATCGATAAATAAACATTGTCATTTAAAATGTGTTAAAACATTTTACACAAAGGATAACTGCAAAGAAGTTACATGTTTTTTTTTTTCCTTTAATTTATGGTGTTTTTATTATAAATTAGGAGTGAGCTATCTTATCTGTTGTTTCTTTTGAAATTTTTTAGATCTGTTAATGCACGTCTAGAAAAAGTAACTAAGGAACTAGAAGAAGAGGTAAAGTTGCCCTTTGCTTTTATTAGCTTTTTTGTTCATAAAAAGTTTTGATGCCCGACTTACCTACAGAGTCCTCTTAACACCATGTGATCAATGTCTTGATATACAGTTAAACCTGCTACCTTGTGGCATTGATTGACAGGACAAAAATTATAACCAGGATAATAGACTTTATTTTGTTGTGTAGTTATTTCAAGTAAAAAATTGCATTTGTAGTAATAACATTGCTTAAAAACAGAAAGTAGTCATTGTTGTTTTGTCTTCTTTATAGTTGCTATTCATACATTTTAGAACCATTGTTTCTATTAAATAAGGATGGTCCAGTGATGATGGAAATTTATTAAAGAAAGTTTGACTTTCAATAGTAAACAAACACTTACGGTTTTGATGATTTAACAGTATGTGCTAATTTTAAAATATGGAAAACATTTTTAGGTCTTTTTTTATCTGCTTAAAATAACTGAAATATTTTTATTTGATTTTTATATATACTTACCTTTGACAGTAACTTTAAGCACTTTTTCAGATTACCTTAAGGAAAAATGTGGAATCAGCATTGAGACAATTAGAAAGAGAAAAGGCACTTCTTCAGCACAAAAATGCAGAATATCAGCGGAAAGCTGATCATGACGCAGACAAGAAACGAAATTTGGAAAATGATGGTTTGTAGTGTAGAATATTAAATATCAAGAAAAAAATTTAAGTGTTTGTGTCTATGTGTGCGTGTTATGTCGCAGCTTGCCACTGAAATGCTTTTTATTATAGTTAACAGTTTAAAAGATCAACTTGAAGATTTGAAAAAAAGAAACCAGAGCTCTCAAATATCCACTGAGAAAGTGAATGAACTCCAGAGACAAGTAGGTTGATCCCAATTTGTAATAAGGGTGTTGAATTTTATTATGACTCCCTACTAAGGTTAGTTTTAATTGGCAGTGGTATTAAAAGCCTTTGCCTTTTATTTTAGAGGGAAGTCCTAAGAAAAATATTTTATATTAATTAGGTAGGAATGGTTTTATAAGTCGAAGTATTTTCATTATGTACATCTGTTTGTTGTTGTGTTTGATTTTTGAATGGAATAACAGCTGGATGAAACCAATGCTTTGCTGAGGACAGAATCTGATACCGCAGCCCGGTTACGAAAAACCCAGGCAGAATGTTCAAAACAGATTCAGCAGCTGGAATCTAACAATAGAGATCTACAAGATAAAAATTGCCTGCTAGAGACTGCCAAGTTAAAGCTTGAAAAGGAATTTATCAATCTTCAGTCAGTTCTAGAATCTGAAAGGAGGGACCGAACCCATGGATCAGAGATTATTAATGATTTACAAGGTATTAGTTTATACTTGTATTGATCTTGATGATTCATAATTTATAAATAACTTTAGACAGTGGATATGTACTGGAGAAGCACATTTATGAATGTACCACTCTGCTATGTAAAGTTAGCATATTAGAAATATGTTGATATAAATTTTAGGAACAAAAAATTTACTTTCCAATAGAATGAAATATTTTAAGCATCAACCTACCTCCCATGGTAGTAGACTAAGTTCCAGTTAACTGTATAGCTCTATACCAACAATTTTAAAACTCCTGCTCATAAATAACACCTCCAACGTATGAGGTAACTTTCAAATTTTTTAACTCCTAATATAATATATGTATTTTAAGATTTGTTATTTTTTCAAATGTTGCTACTTTAGGTAGACTTTCTGGCCTCGAAGAAGATTTAAAGAATGGCAAAATCTTACTAGCAAAAGTAGAGGTGGAGAAGAGACAACTGCAAGAGAGACTGACTGATTTGGAAAAGGTAAGACATATTAAGCTTTATGTTTATATGTAAGTTTTAGATTGGAAAACTTAGGCTAACAAGGAAAAGCCATGTTGAAGTATTTTTGCATACTCATGGACTCTTGTATATTTAGACTTGGTTGCATAAACTCCCAGGGATATATATTTTAAGCCTAATCGTGACAATACACGCCAGCCCTTAGTTTGTAAGATGCTTCTAAAGAAGGGATTTCCTAAAATATATATGAAGATGCATCTCTCTGGGTTTCAAATTTGACTTTTGCATGTCTCAAGAATGAAATGTTATCATGACTTTTAGTATTTGAAAGTTTTTCTTTAAAAATATCATGAGTGGGGCCTCCCTGGTGGCGCAAGGAGTTAAGTCTTAGCACGAGTTCGACCCCCGGGCAGCCGGGGAGCTGATCCACTTGGCACAGCAGACCTCTCCTATATTGCCCACTGCTCCCCTCAGCAGTATATCTCAGTAGATCCTCCAGTTCTGCTCCCCACGCTGTCTCTGGTAAATCCTCTCACCCCACCCTGCACCTCTGGCTTACACCCCAGTTCTTGTATGCATAAATAAATTTTAAAAAAAAAAACAAAAAACAAAAAACCATGAGCCAGGAATAATTCCTAGTCTGTGTAATTAATGTTTTATTTTCATGCACTTATTTGTTGAAGTATTTACTATGTCATCTCTGTTAGAAATATGCAGGATGCCATTTAACAGTCTCATGGTCTCATAGGTAGTTTCTCAAGCCATAATAAGGCACACAGACAATGCTAATGCAGCATGGTAAACAAAATGATAGAGGTATGAACACAGATGTGGGCTTAGAACCAGTCACTAATTTGACAGACCAGTATTGGTTGATGTGGTGTAAAGGCACATTCTGAGTTGGGGAGGACAGCATGAGCAACGGCAAAGGATGGAAAATTTAAAAGGTGTAGATGGCTTATTTAAATATAAACTGTTCAATCTTTCTGGAGTATAAAGTTAGGGGGTCTACAAATTGTATTCTTTAAAGAGAAAGATATTAAATAGTTTAAGCTTTAAAGGCCATATGGTTTGTGTTACCACACTCAGCTCTGCTGTAATACATAAAGGAATGGATGTGACTGTGTTCCGGTGTACTGTCACAAAAATAGACACCAGGCCAAAATTGGCCTGATGACAACAATGTGGTCCTTATGTCACTGTGAAAAATTCAGGGCCAGAGAGAGACTGCAGTGCTAGGCATGAGCTAGATAATGAAAGATTTTGAATACTCTGTTAAGAAACTTAGTTTCTCTAAGTAATGGGCTAGCCACTGGATGTCTTTAAATTGGGTGATGTTATTTAGAAGTACATTTAAGGTACATCATTATGCATGAGATGGACAGTAGATTTGAAGTGGGCAAGAGGCAGGGAGGTTAGTCAGACTTTTTGAGCAGTTCAGATAATGAAGACTTAATAAAGTGGTTGTAAGGATGGAAAGAGGGAAGAATCTGAGAATAGTTGAAGGAGGACTCTTTGGCAGCACTAGCTGGTGATATGTGGCTTAAACTCATCAAGAATGAGTTCCAGATATCTAGTTTGTGACAAGAGATACAGTGGTGCTGCCATTAATTAATAAAGGATAAAGGGAAAACAGCTCTTTTAGAGGAGACAATGCTAAATTCATTTTAGTCTTCTTAAGTTAGGGGTGCTTACAGGACAGGCAAATAAGGATGTCTACAAAGCAATAATCTGTGGTAGTAAAAACTTGAAATATTTGAGAGCCATTGGTACCAAATTGACCCATGCAAGTATAAGAGCCCATCTGGGAAGGAGCTGTTTAGAGAAGTAGTTTTTTAGGGCAGAGTAGAGTACCCGCTTTTCATGCCTTGTATCGTTTGGGGAAAGAAATCATTTTCAGCATTAAAGGGTTTATTTGGGGGGGGGGAACCTATATTTATGGCACAAGCTATAGGAAACAAAAATTAGAAAATCTCTTGAGGATATATAGAAAATAGACTGACTTCTTTTCTTTCATATTATAAACTTATTTTATCTTCTGGGTGGAAAATAAGAATGAATGACAGAGGATGCTGAGTTTGTTGTTGTTGTTGTTGTTTTTTAAGATTATAGCAAAGGGAAACATTAGGTATGTTTTTAAGTTTGAGAAATTAAGACATAGGAAGAGGAGAAATGTTACAGTGAAAACATACTAATTCCAGAGAATGCCAGCATTTACAGGGCAGCTGGGGGAGAACTCCACAAATGACAGAAAGATGAGCGCAGAATGTGGAGAACCAAGTGAGTTCTCTGTCAGGTATGTTAAGGAAATAGTTTCAGGGGCAATAGTAAATTTAAATGAAATAAAGATGAAAAAGTGATGAATTGGATATTGAGGCTGTCATTGACCAATCAAAATCATTTTAATGCAGATCTCAAAGCAGTAGAATGAAGTGGTGGGAGATGGACACTCCATCTCTTCTGTTTAAAAATTGTGTGATTGCACTCACATATAGCACACCCATAAAGAGATCACTTTTACAAGAAGTTTGAATGAAGAAAGGAGGGAAAGTATCCTAAGCTTGTATGAAATAATTTTGTAAGTTTTTGAAATTATGAGCCAATTTTTTTTTAAGTAATTGCCATTTTTAATCTTTAATTTTTAGGAAAAGAACAATATGGAGATAGATATGACATATCAACTGAAAGTTATACAGCAGAGCTTAGAACAAGAAGAAGCTGAGCATAAGACTACAAAAGCACGGTTGGCAGATAAAAATAAGATTTATGAATCCATTGAAGAAGCTAAATCAGAAGCCATGAAAGGTAAGCATTCTGAAAGAGGTTTTTTTTTTCAGGTAAAATCTAAGTGCGGTAATGTGCAACCATTTTTCACATTTGTGATATACAAGTCTAACTGCCATAAACTTTGCTTGCTCTTTATTTTGATATCAAAAAAGACTTCTGGAAGGCTGCCTTTACTAAGGCAGAAATTAATGAAACAAAACATTGCAAATCATTTAGTAAATAAAGGACACTATAAGGTAGAAAATAAAAATGAACCACAATCCTAATCAGGATTTGTTTTGTATAGTCGCTCAGCGTTTTCTACAGTTTTGGTTTTTTTTTAAGCTTTTTTTCTTTTAAAAAAATTGTGAACATTGTCTTAGTTCATTAAAATATAGGGGCCTCCCTGGTGGCGCAGACAGTTGAGCGCAGCGCTGTGAAGCTGTCCGCAGCCTCTGCAGTGCTGGTTTGATCCCCGCTGGCCTCGGAGCAACCCACATGGCGAGCAGACCTCTTTTGTCTCACCCAGTGCTCCCCTCAGCAGTGTAATTTCAGTCAGTCTGCCTGTTCTGTTCCCCACTGTGTCTCTGGTGAATCCTCTCACCCTCCCACGTGTCTGGTCTGTACCCCGATTCTTGTATAAATTAATAAATCTTTAAAAAAAATAAAAAATAATGAGCACTTATCAAATGCTTGCCATATACCAGGCAGCATTTAAAGAATGCACATATATTAACACAAAATCTTACTAACATCTCTGTATAGATAAGTACTATTATTACTGTTCTAGAGATAAGGAACTAAGCCCCAGAGAGGTTGATTAACATTTGCAGTCAAATAATTGGTGATTGTTAGAGCCAAGGTTCAAATTCAGGAAGCTTGGCTCCAGGGTCTTGTCCTTTAGTCACCTCCCTAAAGCTTAATTTTCATCCTCTTCGTAGTGATAGGTTAACATGAAAAGAGCCATTGAGATCATAGAGGCTATTTAGAAAATTTTCTTTTAAGATTTATTTATTTATTTATTTATTTATTTATTTATACATTTATTTATACAAGTACTGGTTACAGTCAGAAGTGCGGGAGGGTGAGAGAATTCACCAGAGCAGGGAACAGAACAGGCAGACTGACGAAGTACACTGCTGAGGGGAGCAGAGGGCGGCAGGAGAGGTCTGCGCGCCATGTGGGACCCTCGCCAGTGGCCAGGGATCGAACCGGCGCTGTAGAGGCTGCGGCAGCTTCGCAGACCAGCGTTCAACTGCTGCGCCACCGGGGAGGCCCTATTTGGAATTTTTTAAGGTACGAAGAGTAACACTGAGAGGCATAGAGTAATATGTGAAAATAAAACAAATCTTTATTTAAAAGATGTGTCTTAATAGAACCATAAGTGAAGGGAGAATTATTTTACTTCCATGGGAATGGATGTGATGTTACAGAGTGTGGTAGATTTTTATGCCCTGCAAATGAAATTCCTAATTTTCAAGGACTTGCAGACATTTCAAGTGCATTACGAGTAAAGATGAAAAATACTGAATTGAGAATTAGTGAAAGTATTTTTTTTCTTTTTTAAAGATTGATTTATTTATACAAGAGCCTGGGGTACAGGCCAGAGGCACGGGGCGGGTGAGAGAATCCACCAGAGACAGAGCAGGGAGGAGAACAGGCAGAAGGACTGAAATACACTGCTGAGGGGAGCAGCAGGCGAGACAGGAGAGGTCTGCCTCGCCATGTGGGAATCTCCCTGGCTGGCCGGGAATTGAACCTGTGCCATGGAGGCTGCGGACAGCTTCACAGAGCTGCGTTCAACCCACTGCGCCACCGGGGAGGCCCAGTGAAAGTATTTTTAAGGCAGCATTATTTACCATACTTTTTATTAACACTGTCATATATTTGATATGTTTCTTTTGTTTCATGATTTGTCCATTTTGTGGCTATAGAAATGGAGAAAAAGCTCCTGGAGGAAAGGACTTTAAAACAGAAAGTGGAGAACCTGTTGCTGGAAGCTGAGAAAAGATGCTCTATACTAGACTGCGACCTCAAGCAATCACAGCAGAAAATGAATGAGCTCCTTAAACAGAAGGATGCGCTAAATGAGGATGTAAGTGTGCAGCTCACTACCAAATAATAACGAACTATTTAATGAGTTGTAAATTAGATTTGTTTGTAAAGGTTCAATTAATGTTTCATAATTGAAACTTTTTTCTTGATGAAATACAATTCTACAGCCTGTTGACTTTACTGAATTAGGATGACATACTAAATGAATCATAACCTTAAAAGTTTTAAATCATTTTTCTCTTAAAGACCATGTTTTATTTTTGAAAATGCAACATGAAAAATTCATGAAGTATTTGACTGTAAAATGAATTAACTGTGTATGGGCAAAAATCTGTTTACATCATTACATTTGCTTCATGGGTAAGAAAAATCAAAGTAATTATATACCAAGTATACTATTTCTTTAGGTTAGAAATTTGACATTGAAGATAGAGCAGGAAACTCAGAAGCGCTGCCTCACCCAAAATGACTTGAAGATGCAAACTCAGCAAGTTAACACACTAAAAGTGTCAGAAAAACAGTTGAAACAAGAGAATAATCATCTCATGGAAATGAAAATGAGCTTGGAAAAACAGAATGCTGAACTTCGAAAGTAAGTTAATTGTTTGAGACAAAGTTTTATCAGTGTACCCAGCTAGCCACATATCTTAATTTTGGCTTATTTCTGGGGATTTTCTTTTGGCCTTTTCTTTTCTTTTTTTTTCCTTTTCTTTTAAGATTTATTTATTTATTTATATAAGCACTGGGTACAGTCAGAAGCGCGGGAGGGTGAGAGAATTCACCAGAGACAGAGCGGGGAACAGAACAGGCAGATGAAGATTATATTTACTTCCTCCCAGGTTTCTCACTACTGCCACCTTATTGTCACACAATGATAGAGTGTGGTGCTAGAGCAGAGGAAAATGGAATTTTTACTCTATACTCTTTCAAGACTCCTCCTAAGGACTGTTATTCTCTGTGTACTTTTTGTTAATTCCTTAGGACTTGCAAATGTTTGACTACTAAACAAGTGCCATATAAATTTTATAATTTTTTTAAAAAAATTTATTTATGCATACTAGAACTGGGGTACAGGTCAGAGGTGTGGGGGGTGAGAGGATTCACCAGAGACAGAGTGGGGAACAGAACAGGTGGATCTACTGAAATATACTGCTGAGGAGAGCAGCGGGCAAGTCAGGAGAGGTCTGCTGCGCCATGTGAGTAGCTCCGTGGATGGGGATCGAACTCATGCTCAGAGACTGAGGATAACTTCATAGTGCTATGCTTAAATCCTTGCACTACCAGGGAGACCCTATAATGTTTTTTCGTTAGGATACACTTTTATGGTCTATTTAGCTTACTTAGGGGATAGAAAACATTTTAAAAGTACTTTTAAACGTACTTTTAAAATGTTTTCTATTCAGTCATTAGCAGTATAATTCTTTGCAATCATAATCAAAGGTTATACTGGATCCCAGTTATTTTGGTGAGACAGTGGTAGGGTAGAAAGAACACAGACTTTGGAGACAGACATTTGAGGTCTTAGTAGCAGTTCCACTACTTGTAAGAAGCTCAACACTGGGGAGAATATTTAATCTCTCTGAGCTTTTTGTCATTCCAGTGAAAAGATGCAAACATTAGCTTCCTTGTTAGGTCTCTTGTGAAGGACAGCAGTGATTCCTTCACAGCATCTAGCCCACTAGTCTGCAGCCATAATCCCCACTAGAAATGGATTAGAGTTAGAGGTTGGAGACCTTTCATCATAACTTCTGTGCTCTTCTGTACTTCTTTGTAAACACATATATATTAGGTGATTGCTTATTGAAAAATACTTCTCTTAAATACCTAGTAAATGTCAGGTTTTTAAAGTCACATTGCTTTTCAAGATCATACTATTAAAACTAGGGCTTTGCTGAAAGTAGACTTACCTGGTGATAATTGAAAACTTGACCTTTCCTATGCTCTCAGTCACATAGGTTCTTATAACACCAGATAGAGTTTTGATAGGATATATTACACCATTCAACTCAAACAAAAAGAGCAATGGGACAAGAGACTAAATGAACAGAAATTCATTATTATTGCTAGAGAAATAGTTCTGAGTTCATACCCCATTCCCTCTGAAATTGATTAAAATCATTGCTTAAAAAAAGCAGGGGGAGGGGGCCTCCCCTGGTGGCACAGCGGTTGAGCATTGGGCTGTGAAGCTGCCCGCAGCCTCTGCAGCGCCGGTTCGATCCCTGACTGCTGGCGAGGGTCCCACAATGCATGACAGACCTCTCCTGCTGTGCCTGCTGCTCCCCTCAGCAGTGTATTTCATCACTCTGCCTGTTCTGTTCCCCGCTCTGTCTTTGGTGAATTCTCTCACCCTCCCGTGCTTCTGACTGTACTCAGTGCTTGTATAAATAAATAAATAAATAAATCTTTAAAAAAAAAAAAGGATCGCTTATTGAGGAAGAATTTATTTCCATAATGAAATAAAATTGTCATTTCCACATTTGTACTTTTTTGAGATCAGTAAGATGCAGAAATTCACCTCTATTTCATTGAAACCAACAAAATTATCTTGTCTAAATTATTAATATTTTCCTTGCCTATTTTGATTCAGAAATAAGAATCATCATTTCTTAATAATATACTCATTAATAATAAATTACAGAAATAATACAGATAAATGACTTCAAGTGATACTTCCTTTTCATCCAGAAATTTAAGAGCCAGTGAGTAAACGAAGCAGCCAAATTATGTTACATGGGAATAAGCATAAAAGTCCTAAGTAATAGAATTGTATAGTGTGATGAAATCATTTGCTCTCTTGAGTCTGTCTCAGAGATCTAATTTAAAAAATTTTAAATATTAGGCGATATTCAAATATTATCTCATTGTAAAATACTCAAAACCTAATTAAAGGTTCTTTAAGAGTTGCTGGCCTTAATATGTTTGTGACTTATTTAAGCCTTTGATTCACTGTCCCCACAGAGAACGTCAAGATGCAGATGGGCAAATGAAAGAGCTCCAAGATCAGCTTGAAGCAGAGCAGTACTTCTCAGTAAGTTCCATATACCTTAATTTGAAAATTATTGCAGATTTTTTTTTTCATTCTTGTTGCAGAACCAGGAGAATATCTCCTGTTTTTAGAATAAATTCTTACAACACCAGAGTTTTGATGGGATGTATTACACCACTCAACTCATACAAAAAGAACAACAGGGCAAGAGACTATATTTCACCTCTATTTCATTGAATCCAACAAAATTTTCTTGTCTAAATTATTAATACTTTTCTTGCTTCTTTATTCATCCTATCCATCTGTGTCATTTAGTAAGAAATCTCATTATAATATTTAGTTGAAAATTACGCTTCTAAGTTATTAATGTTTATCAGTTGATTATAAGAAAACAAGCTCATCAATTTTCTCAGGGCTTCGCCATTACTTGGTGTTATGAATATATATGTATACAATTTGACTTACGTCTGGATAGGTTTTGGATTTAGAAATAATCTGGTGATAATAATGACAATGATAATATATGTGTTATATTTTGCTCCTAGACTCTCTATAAAACACAGGTTAAGGAACTTAAAGAAGAATGTGAAGAAAAAAACAAACTTTGTAAAGAATTACAGCAGAAGAAACAGGAATTACAGGATGAAAGGTATGGACCAGGGAAGATAGCCAGCTTCCCTGCTTCTAGGACAGTGTCTGCTAAGGGGTGGGGAAAAAAAAAGTGGCTGAAGCAAATTAGACAAAATCTTTGGTTTCATAGGAAAAATTAGATATAAAACTAGTATATCTTTAACATGTAGGGATTCCTTGGCCGCTCAACTAGAGATCACCTTGACCAAAGCTGATTCTGAGCAGTTGGCTCGTTCAATTGCTGAAGAGCAATATTCCGACTTGGAAAAAGAGAAGATCATGAAAGAGCTGGAGATCAAGGAGATGATGGCCAGACACAAGCAGGAGCTCACAGAGAAGGATGCTACAATCGCATCTGTAAGTAGAATTCTTGGTTCCCTAATGATTGTGTTAAATTCTTCATTAGAAGCCCTAGCAAAGTGACATATATCTAAGTGGAAAATTGTATATCCTGCTTATAAGATTTTTTGATCCACCTAACATCAACTTTTTAAGTGTTTGACAGGAAGAGGCTCAAAAAAGGACTACTTCCAATGATGTCACCTCTTGGTAAATTCAGAGTTAAAGAACTAAAATGAAAGGGAAATACCAAAAGGTAGAAAACAGTCAAAGGCATTTTTTTCTAGTCAAACTAAGCTTAGTTCGAAAGAATTTTGAGGGCCTCCCTGGTGGCCCAAGGGGTTGACGCAACCTATGAAGCTATTCGCAGCCACTGCAGCCCAAGTTTGATCCCTAGCCAGAGAGCTACCCACATGGTGCAGCAGACCTCTCCTGTCTTGCCTGCTGCTCCCCTCAGCAGTGTATTTCAGTCATTCCACCTGTTCTTTTCCCCATTCTGCCTCTGATGAATCCTCTCATCCCCCCCCACTTCTGGCCTGTACCCCAGTTCTTGTATGCATAAATAAATAAATCTTAAAAAAAAAAAAGAATTTTGAAATTACCACTAAGATAGTCATGCAGGTTGAAAGAAAATTGCAGAAAGGATTTTGTTTTTTAAATCTGGATAACAGATAGTTACCATGATTTGTTAAAATGCTTTAAGATATAACTTAGAAAGTGTGGTATTGCAATAGAGTTAGTTAATCCTGTGCAGTGGAAATGATTCACGTACCTGCAGGAACTTGGCATTCAATAGAGGAAGCAATATACAAACCAGTGTGAAAGGGTACAGATACTGAGTGGATATATCATTTGGAATAACTATAATAACTAATAAAATTCTGTGTGAAATGAATATAATTTGGATTAACTTTTTATGTGAAAGAAATAAAATTAGGCCCTTATACCAAATGCAAAAATAAATTCTTAAGTAAGAAAAATAGAAATTTAAAATAATTAGAACAGATTCTGAAACTTAGGTATAACAAGAGATAACAAATAAATGACCGGGGAGATATTTATGTTTATTATAAACAAGGGATTAGTGTCCAGAATATATGTGGAACTCCTACAATTCAGTAAGAAAAAAAAAATTAAATAATTTAGAAGAAAATTGACCGAAAGAGAAAACCTAAAAATGTAACCAAATGCTTATCTTTACTGCTCGTTAAATACCGTTTCGTGCTGATCACATTGACAGAAATTCAGGGTCTTACAATCTGAAGTGTTTGAAGGATGTCTGGAAAATGACATTCTTGTTTACTACTATGGAAAATGTAGTTTTAGTATGGCATAATATGGTAAATAACATGGCAAAAATTTCTAGTAAATTGAAAATATTCATATAATCCAAAGAAGGTCCATATTAAGATAAATATGCTAGAGAAATTAAGGCACTGTACTCATAGTGTAAATATTTTAATAGCAAAGATGTAAATGTTTTATCAACAGATGAATGAATAGATAAATGTGGCAGAAGATGGAATTACTGTATCAATTAAAATGAACTACTTATTCATATATATATAAGCAGTTCTTTTATGTATGTGTATGTGATGTCAAGGGAAAGCACTTGCAGAAAGATACCGTATGATGCTGTTTATGGACAATTAAAATTACATAAAACCATGCTGTATTATTTCAGATATATGTAATAAAAGTATGTAATCATGGATGGATGAACACATAATTCATAATAAAATTTCCTTCAGGAAGGAAGAGTAGGGATAGGATTGGTGAGAATACAGTTTCTATTTTCTATATTTAATCAATATTCCAAAAGAAATACTATAGTTTTAAAATTTGTTTATTCTCCATGATGGAATGCAGACCTTTGTTACAGCGTTTCCTTTTACTGTTGTTTATTAAACATTTTTCTCATTTAAAACAAGATTTTGGGGAGAAGGGCAATGTTTTTACTTTCTGGAGTGCATATGAAGTCTTAAGGTTAGCAAAATTTTCATCAAGAATCAAGTTGGGCGGGTAGCTCAAAGGCAAACGTTTAGAAATGTGTATACTTAGAAAACAGCAGTTTTATCAACATTCTAGAATATTTTTGTTTTAGTTAATTGCCTTATAACTTAAGTTTTATAAGTTGGGGATGTGATTTGTTTTTCCTCTTTTATTTGTTAGCTTGAAGAAACCAATAGAACACTAACTAGTGATGTTGCCAATCTTGCAAATGAAAAAGAAGAATTAAATAACAAATTAAAAGATGCCCAAGAACGTATGTATTAACGAATACAGCTTATTTTTAATATACTTAATATCGGTCAGTTGTAGTTATCAATATAATTTTTACATTTTCGGTATTTTAGAACTATCAAGGTTGAAAGATGAAGAGATAAGTGCAACAGCTATTAAAGCACAATTTGAGAAGCAACTGTTAACAGAGAGAACACTCAAAACTCAAGTATGTATAATGAACTCTAAATATGAATTTGAATTTTTTTAGTATATCTTTTTTACATTTTATTGCTAGCATTAGAGATGAATGGAAGTAAGTATTGAATGTCAATATTTGTGAATAGAACATGCCTGATTCTTAATTGAGAGAAGCTAGATTTGCTTGACATTGGCCATTTCAATGTTTTTCTTAATTTTCCCATATAGAAACACATCCCTACCTTTGTTTTTTTTTTTTTTTTTAATTGTAATCTGAAGTTTCTCTGCTTTTAAGAAACTGTAGCAAATGATCCTTTGCTGACAGCCTAAAAATCGGTCAGTGTGAAGAGGCACTTGTGACACTGGCCCGTCATTCTGCCATCGCTTGTGGCTGTACTCCCAGCAGAAGGCCTTGCTCTTCTCTCTTGTTGGAATGTTGTATTATATTAATGTGATTCCAAATGCGAAAGTCTTATTTTCCAGGATAAAAAAAGATCTGCCTAAAAATGTCTCTCGAAACTAAAAACACTGAGTGGTAGATTTAACCTGTGGACATTTTAAATTAGAGTTGTGAGAAAACTTGAGGGTAAAAAACTAATAGAATATAGGTCAAAGAATGATAATTAGTAATGAAGGAGGCATATTATTTAATACAGAAATTGTTTCTTTGTGGTCCTGTATATATGGAAGAAGAAGATTAGTGTTTGTATATCTTGCCATTGGCAAGTTACTGAGAAACTGTCAACATACTTATTTTTATGTTTTTAAGGCTGTGAATAAGTTGGCTGAGATCATGAACCGCAAAGAGCCTGTCAAGCGTGGTAGTGACACAGATGTGCGGAGAAAAGAGAAGGAGAATAGAAAGCTACATATGGAGCTTAAATCTGAACGTGAAAAATTCACCCAGCAGATGATCAAGTATCAGAAGGAACTGAATGAAATGCAGGCTGTAAGAATATTTTTTGGATTCTAGATTGAAAATTTCTTTTTATGAAGTAGAATTATTTTTATTTGCATTTTATTGGTTATAGAACATTTCTATTAGTAATTATTATTGCACTAAGAATCAAAATTGTGAGATATATGGCATCACATTAATTTACTGTAATTTAATTTCTTGTAGCAAATAGCTGAAGAGAGCCAGATTCGAATTGAACTGCAAATGACACTGGACAGTAAAGACAGTGACATTGAGCAGCTGCGGTCACAGCTCCAGGCCTTGCACATTGGTATGGACAGTTCCAGTATAGGCAGTGGGCCGGGGGATGCCGAGGCAGACGATGGCTTTCCAGGTAAGATTTCGTCTTTGCCCTTCTGTTTATTTTTATTAAAAGTCTTTTTAAAATATGTCAGTTGACAGTTTTAAGCCTTGTAATCAACTTTGCTATTGAGGAAAAATGTTTGTCATCTTGAGAATCTGCTCCTTGGAGGGGGTTCAAACTACAAGTTAAATTTATTGATTTTTGACAAAATTTTTCATTAAAAAATATTTAAATGAATTTTTTATGTATTACAGGTAGCTCTCTTTTAAGTTATTTTCTCTTAACTTTCTACATTCTTACTTCCTTCTGTGTTGGGTGTTTAGTTCATATCACTCAGTCACACACTATGGAATCTATGTCATTCACCTACCAACGTTCCTCTACTTCTCTCAATATTGCCACTAAGCCTTCCAGTTCTCATATGCTTGACTCTGATTCTGACTCAGAAGAAGAATTCTTGCCTTACTTACCCATTTCATCGGAACCTAATGGTACAGGTGATATCCTGAAAATCTTTCAACTTTGGGGTTTTTCCCACTACCTTTAATTTAAGTCCTTTTGAAAAAGTTTTGTAATGTAAACTAATACTCACTAACTCTAGTAAGTTGCTTTTGTCTTGGTTAAGAAGAAACTACTGCATGAACTATTTTTTAAGGTATTTATCCATGGCATTGCTAGTAAAATTGATAGATTTTGTCAACTTACAAGAAATGGAGCGGTACTTTCTGTTGTTTAAGAGCACATGTGATTTCATTGCCTGTTTCATCCATTTTCAACCAAGAAGACATTCTTCCTGAAGTTTCACACTAAGATTACTAGTGTGGTAAAAGCACTGAGACTGTTCTAGATGTTGTGTTTAGGTTTTCAGTGAGTACTTGCTTATCTGGTGAATGTTGTGCTAAGCATTAAAAGAGAGGACAATTCAACTTGACCTGCTTCTTGCCCTAAAAGAAACCAGTTAGAAAACATGTGAAATTATTGTGCTTATTAGTAAATATCAAAAACACTTAAAAGTTGCAGGAAATTAGCATATGAGCAGTTGAATATAGGGTAAAATGTTCTTATTAGTTGAATTAAAAGTAAAATAGCTGTAGTTACATTTTTCTTTTAAGATTTATTTATTTATGCATATAAGAATTGGAGTACAGGCCAGAGGTGTGAGGGATAAGAGGATTCATCAGAGACAGAGTGGGGAGCAGAACAGGAAGATTGACTGAAATGCACTGCTGAGGGGAGCAGCAGGCGAGTCAGGAGCGGTCTGCAGTGCCATGTGGGTAGCTCCCTGGCCCTGGATTGAACTCGGGCTGCTGTGGCTGGTGATAGATAGATTGATAGCACTGAGACTTTAACCCCTGCGCCACCAGGGAGGCCCCTTGTTTTAGATCTTGGCAGTAAAATTACTCAGTTTCATCTGTAATGTTAGAGGTCATGATTTTGTCTCTTAAATTGCTGTAAGAGCATGTACGACTGTTGTCTGTGGGCTGTTGTTAATGGCAGCATTTCTGTTCATAATGCCAGGCAGAACATATGTCTCATAGAGTTTTTGTTGTCAACAACCTGTCATGGAAGGTTGTTGATATGAACGAGAATGTGGGCAACGAGTCAGAGACATGCCCCTGTGTGACTATTTTGTCGAGTTGTGAGAATTAAAGAATATTTATGTAAAGCATCTCTAACAGGTCAGACACATAGTAGATGTTAAATAAGTGATTATTTTTAAAAGATACTGATCAAATGCCATTAGAACAAATTCTAAATATTTAATCAGAGTCCTTTGCTGAAATAGTATGCTATAGATAGTGATATTTTGGAGTTAAAATCTTTTTGTTTTATTGCTACTCATTGGCCAAATTTGATCTATAACAGGTAATTTTATTTCGTTTACATGTAGTCATTTTAAAAGCTAATTTTCTCTGAACACATTCACTTAAAATGTATTCTCTTTGAGATGTGCAGTAAATAGTTAAGGCTTTCTTCTTCTCCCAAGGGAAAAATAAAGGATTCTAATGCAGGTGTATCAGTGAGAATAGAGACTTACTACCTTTTTGGCAGCTTTTCTGCTGACCTTTGCAAGTGCATGAATTTAATCAGCAAAGTATTTGACTTTATGAAACTATTAAATATATGTCCAATATGATATAACCTAGATTTTGTTTTGTGTTGCATAATTTGCTTATACTGATCCTGCATTCTATTCTAGATAATGTATAATGATATATTCTGAAGGACATACTTGATTTGTGTCTTTTGTATTAAAATTTTATTAAGTTTCACATTTTCTTAGGAGAATTGTTATTTATCCTCGTATCTCTTGTTTATTTATAGAATCAAGACTAGAAGGATGGCTTTCATTGCCTGTGCGAAACAACACTAAGAAATTTGGATGGGTTAAAAAGGTAATTGGTACTGCTTTTACTTTTGGTTTGCCTACAGGCATTTCACTTTTATGGTGGAAATAGATACAACTTTTAGACACACAAGACGATGTGACTTTATGTATTTATAGAAAACCCTTTTTGTTATTAACATGTTAATAAAGTATGTTTGGTGTTAGGAAAATAGTACCCTGTTGACCTTGGTTCTTTACCTCTTTCATTGGGAAAACAACTCTGGATTTGACAGAAAGAAAGATCATTTATTTCTTTTCCTCTGTTATGCTGATTATTGATGTTACTATATTCATTTTGGATAGATATCTTAGTCTATTCTGACCGTCTAATAAAATAACACAGAATGGGTAGCTTGTGAACAGCAAATAATGTGTTGCTCACACTTCTGAGACTGAAAGTTCAATGTCAGCATGATTGGGTTCTGCTGCAGGCCCTCTTCTGCAGACTTCTCACTGCTCATTTGTCCTTGCTTGCTGAGGCTCTGTCTGGGACCTGTATTCTAAGGGCACCACTCCCTTTCAGTGAGGATGCTACTCTCATGACCCAGTCACCTCCTCTAGGTGTTAGGAGGTAACATGAATTTTGGGGGAACACAAACCCTCAAGCCATAGCAGTAAGATTTCCTACATAGGCTGTTGTGCCTTGAAACTAAATCAGTCCAAAAACACTAGACTTCACTTCCTCTCCAGTTTGCTTTTTTAAAAGACATACAAACAAAACTTCCTATTTTAAGGAAGACTTTTCTAAAGATACACTAAGAACATTTTAGCTGTTTACCTTGGGTGTTTTATATGGCTTTTATTGCTAATACAGAATTTATTTTCAGAGAAAATAAGATATTAACTTCAATCTTTGTTCTCTCCCTCTTTTTAACAGTATGTGATTGTAAGCAGTAAGAAGATTCTTTTTTATGACAGCGAACAAGATAAAGAACAATCTAATCCTTACATGGTTTTAGATATAGAGTAAGTGTTTTTATTAGAATATTTAGAAACTTCAGTTTTATAAGTATAAGACTATAATGTGACCTTTTATGTTAATACAATTTATGAATTGTATATGTGTATACTTGTGTAGGTTAGCGCCTACTTATATTTTCTTATATTCAAGTTGTACGTCTAGGATTGAAAGTCAGCTAAAACATCTATATTTCATGGGTCTTTAATATGTTGTTTTCTAAAACTAATTAGGAAATTTCTGACTTACATAAATTTCTCAAAATCTCAAGGGATAATTGATTTAATAAGTAAGATACTCTTCTGACAATAGGTCAAAGTAGTCAATTTTAACTTTCTACATAAACATTGAATAACTAATGTAATTTTTTTCCTTTGTTAATTTTTTATTCCTTTGTTAATAATTTATTCCTTTATTGAAAATATTTCACAGCAAGTTATTTCATGTCCGACCAGTTACACAGACAGATGTATATAGAGCAGATGTTAGAGAAATTCCCAGGATATTCCAGGTAATCATAGTTTTTATTTTGTGGCTGGTTGGTTTGGTTTTGTTTTTTCACCATAAGTTTCTCAGTATTGGCACATCAAATTTTGTTATCTTGGGGCTTTCTTCAGATTGCACTTTAATTTCTGTCTCATTTAAAGATGGTTCATTCTTTTGTGATTTTCATACATATATTCATTGAATATATCTTCATTCCTTTCTCTAGATTACTGCTTGTTAAAGTCTGTGTTATGTTTATATCACTTTTTTGGCCTTTTATTCAAGATTGGTTATATTTTTAAAGCATGAACTTTCTTGGGTTTTCTTTTGTTAACGCTTAGCTCTCAAGAGAGTTAAAAAGGTTGCTGGTGAAATTAACTTTTGCACCCAGTAGTCCTTCCAATACAAAGTGGTAACAAATTCTTCCCATTGCTACTTTCATTTAAAAATGAGTCAGACAACAATCAGTTACTGAGTTCCTTATGCATGAAATCCACTGTGCTTGGCGTCCTGTGGGATACTGGGCCCCTTGTGTTCTGTACTTGCAGTGCCCATCTGGTGTGCTGCTTTTCCTCTCTTCCTCAACTCTCCAAATACAGATCTCCTCAATTAGAGTGTGTTTGCAGTTGTCACAGTTGTCACCCCGTTGTCTGCTTTTGAGAATCATAAAGTATTGGTTCTTTTCATTGCCATATCTCTTCAGGTGAGATGGGGAAATGTGAACCAAAGTCTATCTAGAGGTTTATTTCACATAAACACCTAACTAGGTGGAACCTACTTAAGTTTAAATATCAAATACATTTCTCATTCAGTAATTTAGGTTTATTTCATTTTGTTTAAAAATTGTTACTACTTTAAAAAATCATGTGTTTGGAAATTATTCATTGTTCTTGGTATTCAAAGATTCTGTATGCCAATGAAGGAGAAAGTAAGAAGGAACAAGAATTTCCAGTGGAGCCAGTGGGAGAAAAATCAAATTATATATGCCACAAAGGACATGAATTTATTCCTACTCTCTATCATTTCCCAACCAACTGTGAGGCTTGTATGAAGCCATTGTGGCATATGTTTAAACCTCCTCCTGCTTTAGAGTGCCGCCGCTGCCACATCAAATGTCACAAAGATCACATGGATAAAAAGGAGGAGATTATAGCACCTTGCAAAGGTAAATAGTAAATTACTTGCTCCATCAGTGTTTATGTTCAGATAATTTTAAACACATTAATATTTTCCAAATATTTCTTTATAGTGTATTATGATATTTCAACGGCAAAGAATCTATTATTATTAGCAAATTCTACAGAAGAGCAGCAGAAGTGGGTTAGTCGGTTGGTGAAAAAGATACCTAAGAAGCCTCCTGCTCCAGACCCTTTTGCACGGTCATCTCCTAGAACTTCAATGAAGATACAGCAAAACCAGTCTATGAGACGGCCAAGTCGACAACTTGCCCCTAACAAACCAAGGTAATTGAGAAACACCTGGTAAAAAGTGAGATTTAAAAAACTGTATGTATGTGTGTGTGTATCTTCATACTACAGATTTTCTTAATGACAGTTTTCTTTTGCTTGGTAGTTTAATGAACTGTGCAATAGCAAATGTTTGAAAGTATTTTAGTGTACTTATTGTTTCAGGTGACTGTAATGGAAATTTATTTTCTGAATCACATATACTAACTTACTTTAACCAGAAATGTATAAAGAGCCCATTTTTATCACATTAATGCATATAGTCATACTGTTTTGAGATTTTATAAGCACTTTTGACTAATTCGGTGATTTAGGTAGATGGGATGCACATAGACCTTTAGGTGCCAGCACACACATGGTGTTTAATATTGCATCAGACAGCTTAGGAGATAGGAGAGACATTTTCTTAAGTCTTTTTTTTTTTTTTTTTTTAATTTTTCTAGAGGCATGTCTTATTTATTTATTTATTTATTTATTTATTATTTGTTTGTTTGGTTTATACATGCACTGGGTACAGTCAGAAGCGTGGGAGGGTGAGAGAATTCACCAGAGCCAGAGTGGGGAGCAGAGCAGGCAGAGGGACCGAGGTACACTGCTGAGGGGAGCAGCGGGCGGCAGGAGAGGTCTGCACGCCATGTGGGACCCTCCTCCGATGGCCGGGGAGCAGCCGGGGATCGAACCGGCTGCAGAGGCTGCAGGCAGCTTCGCAACCCAGCGCTCAACCGCTGCGCCACCGGGGAGACCCCCATTTTCTTAAGTCTTAATTCATATCTGTAAGTTTAAGAATAATAGCATGTTTCTAATTTAAGGAGGATTATAGAATGCCTTTTAATATGCAGATATTAACAAAAGGGTAAAGTGAGTGTTCCTTGTAATTGAGGTAGAGCTGGGAATATGGATTCAGTTGAGAGATGATCATTATGTAATGAGTAAAAAAATATTTCGATGGAGCCATTTTCATAAAATTCAGAAAATTTTGATACCATTTTCATAGTAATTTTAAATATCTTGGCTTAGAATAACCTTTTCTTGGCTTACCAGATATTATAGAATTGGTCAATATTGCTGTTCATTGAAATGAACATGAGATTTGGTGAGCTAAAGGAAAAGGTTTATACTTAGATTAGGTGTGTGATTTCAGGTATTTTTTTTTTTTGTTGTTCCTTAACTTAGGCCCTTCAAGGATATGAATAATGATGTGCATTGGCTGTATTATCAGAAACATTGTCATTGTAACCACAAACATCTCAGATGAAACTTTTCTTGAAAGTGTATGTCAAGGAAATAATTTAGAATGACAAAAGTAGAATTGGTGTTTCTGCTGAATTTTTGTGTGAGGTATGATAAAACTAAATATTGTAAAATTAGTGATCTATATGATAGGCATTAAGCTGAAAAAAACTCAAAAGAGTTTCAGAAACATTGAGGTACGTTCTGTGTGTAAATCTCAAAAGTAGATTTCTATTAATAATAAGATAGCACTCACTATAGAGAAATGCCATGCTGTTATAATACCTTACAGTAGAAAGTGTTTTTCAACTTTCAGGGTTTTTACATATATATTCTGTTTTCTTATTTAACTTCTTATATATTTGCTTAGTGTCTCCATTTAGCAGATGAGGAGATGAAGGCACAGAAACACTCTATGCCAAGGTAACATGGCTAGTGACCAGCAGGGCCGTGAGTTCAGACACAGATAGTCTGATTCCGGCCTGCATCTCCACTCTGACGCTCTGCTGCCTTACAGCAAGATGAGTAGGAATGTGCATAATCAACAATTTATGTCATATAATATGTAGAAATGCTACTCTAGAGAAATGTTTTCTTAGTAAATTTAATTACAATTAAAATACTATGGTGGAAAAGTAGAAAATTATGAATAATACTGTGATTTTGAAGAAGACAGTTTGGAGAGACCCTAACTTGTTCCACTGAAAGACATAAAATACTGATCTCTGCTGGGAGCACTTCACTTTGACTATTTTCCTTTTCAAGATTTTTTTTTTTTTTTAAATGCAATATTTAAGTCCTACAGAAAGTATAAAGCCCTAAATGCTTATTTACCTAGTTTTAAGAAATAAAGCGTTGCCAATGCAGTCAAAACTTAAGGGTGTGGAGAACTATTATGTTGTCATCTTATCTTTTGTTCTTTTTCATTTGTAGGTGTTAGAAATATAACACATTATTTAAGAAAAAATAAGTTATGTACACTTAAAATGTTAAAATATAAATCCACAAACGAAGTAAAAGAAAATAGGTGAATATGCAGACAACTGAAACATTAAAGCCTTCTGATTTTAAAAACTCCATATATTAGCAATATATATGAGAAAGATGGGCCAATATATTTGTATGTAGAGTTCTTATAAATCATTAAGAAACAGAAGTTTTCCTCTTCCCAGTATAAACATTTGTGAGGAACATGTAGGTATCACCACACATATTGTAAATATGGAGAGTGATCAACCTGATTATTAAGCAAAGAAATTAAAGCAGTAATAACCATTTTCACCTGCAAACTGATAAGGATTAAAAAACTCTTGGTATTAGTGAAGTGTAAAATGGGCACTTCCATATACACTCCTGGAACTCAGTTTCTGAAGTGTTTCTGCCTGAAGGCATCAAGAAGTTTCCAAAAATGGAAGGTCAGTAGTTCTCCAGGCAAAAAAGTAAAGGAAAAGACAATTGAGGGCAGTGTTTGTAGAGGTACTGTTATCAGAACTATTTAGTTGTTTATAATGCTATGTTGGGGTAGGGTAAGGAAAGGGTTATGACAGGGCACAAGGTAGAGGTGACACTGGAAAAAAAGCTTTGAGCCAGATTGAAAAGGACCATGTACACTATGCCAAGGAGTTTGGCTTTGCTTCTACAAATAGATGTCCTTTAAGAAGAGCTTGGTATGTTTCGATTTAATGAGATCCTGAACTAAAGTGCTGACAGTGAAAGTAGGTAAAGATGATTTCTTAGAATTCTTGAAGTGATAAGAATTAGGTGATTGATTGGAAGGAGCTAAGGGAGAGGTTTTAAGAGAAATAAGGTCATATATTGCTCCAATAGCTTAGTGATTAGACTTTTAAATTTGAAGATTGTGACACTGGCACACACTTCAAGGGTTTTGGTAGGCTATATAATGCAGATTTTTTTCATAAATCATGCAAATATTAGAGCCTAGATGGACACCCTAGAGGGCATACTGATTTCCGTCTCCCAAGCAGTAGAGCTGAAACCATAGCTAAAAGTTCCTTTATGTGAAAGCCTGGAAAAGTGAATGTACACTAGCTTGTGACATACATTAAGTAAATAATGGTATCTAAGTTTGTATGTTTTCTCAAGTCTTTTTCTACATTCAGTAAATTTTGAAATAGTGTAATTTTTATTGGTTTGTTTACCATTGTCAGTGATTCTCAAAGCCAACCACTTCTCCCCCAACTCCATTCCAATTATCTCAGAACCTCTTGTGTCAGGGTGTGGAAATACGCATTATAAATAGCATTGGGTATATCATACACTGAAGTTTTATAACCACTAACTTTATGATCATAGATAGGGCTTTGGGGATCAGATGAGTTCCTTGGCACAGTTTATTCATGAATGTCAGTAATGAACAATGAGAAGGTTACTGCTATTTTTTAAAATAAAGATGATTGCTATGATAGATGATTGGATTGGATTGGAAAAAAAGATTACACATATACCTGTTCAAAGTCCAGTTTATTTAGTCTATTGCTAATGCTACTAACTTACCTGTGGCTTTCCTGTCCTTAATTTTTCATGGAGAGCGTAACTGTCAGTGACTCATTGAACTAGTAGCATCCTGCTGGAATGGAGGAACAAGTAGCATCCTGCTGTATTCTTGATATTACTCCCCTTTTCTACTAATGATTTGGCGTTATTGTTGGAAAAATGTAAACTGACAGTCTGGATACTTTTGTGAAGGAAATGTTGAACAATGTTGAATTTTCATAGTTCTCAAATCAAACTGGCCCTCAGAATGATTTTATCTTCATCTGGACCAAGGGACTGGAGAGATTTTGGAGGGTGGGGGATAAGATTGTATCTTATTCGCAGACATTATCTGTCTTCATTCTCTGGTATTCTGAAAGGCATACGTGGCCAGCATGGTTTTATGCATTTATCTATAAACAGGTTTTCCTGCATGCTTCCTTCTTTATATAATGATGAAAGGATAGTTTAAATGCTTACAACACATTGAAAGTGTGATACCTGGATCATAGCATATTAAATTGCCATTTCTCAAAGGCGATAGAGTATAAATTTGCAAACCTCCTATTGCAGATTGCTTGATTTGGGATTTAAAGACTGGGATTGGTCATTTGATGATATTGATGGTGATGATGATGATGGCGATGTTTTTGATTTCTGAAGAAATAAATGGGGTAAATTGAAAAATGAAAAATGAGTTATTTTAGTATTTCAAGTAGTGCATGATGTTTGCACTTGGGTTTTCATTATTTTTGACTAGTTTTGAAGTTTAAAATTCTTAATAGTATGTATTTGAAAAGTTGTTTTCAGAAAAGTTTCTAACTTGAAATTTTCATGTTAAATAGAAAAGTAAAATGCCATGTTCAGATTCATTATTGATTACATATTTTTAATACAGTTGGAATTATAATTTTTATCTTGGGAATGAAACATACAAATGGCAAAAGAAGCTAATTCTGGCACTTTTTGTTTATTTCAAAGACGCCATATTCAGAGAAAAAGTAAATTTTACGATGTTTTCAATACAACTGTATTAATTCGTGAACATAGCATGAGATTCCTTTTCCCCTCCATTCTCTTTCCTTTTCTCCTCTCTCCTTTCTAACTTGCAAGAATTGAAATCATAAAAACTTTGTAAGTCTAATTAAGTGCTGTGAAATAGCTGTTTCTGATTTGACTTTTCTTTGTGATGCTATGGAATGTTTGCTTTTTGAAAATTTACTGTTACTCTTGCTGAAGAATGCCAGTGATGTGCTGTGAAAGTTCTTGTGCTTTTGGAGAATATGTAATAGTTTGGTTAATACAGGTCAGGGGAGATTTGAGTGAGAGTTGAGCTTCGTGGTTTAAACCTTTTACATGGAATACATTGAAAAGCAGTAATGGTCTATCTTAATTAACCTAAGCAAGCATGTTGTAAAACATATACTTAACTTTCGTAATACTGGGATCTGTTTATAACCAGGATTTACAAGACACTTTATGTATATTTAGTGCAACATGTTTGTGCAAAACATGTTTGCACATGTTAAAAAACAATGTGACTGAGGTCAAACTTCAAGTTTTCCAGCTGCATGAGGCCGGTAAGCAGTTGAACCTTGAGTCAGACTCATACGCACATGAGTTACTCAGTGACAAGTTGTCTAGCCCTACTAGCTAGTGAGCCATGTTAAAACTCGCATGTCATGTTTCTAGCCAATATAGGAAAATGTGAGAAAGGATATAATTGCATGTACCTAAAAAAAAGGAATATCATAAATATATTTACGCATGATATAGGTGTTAGAAATACAGTAGTTGGAAGACAACATACTTTAATGATATAAATGGAATGCCATTTCAAAGAATGTAACACTCTCTTAAATTACTTTACTCTATCAACTTTATTTGTTTTTTCTTTCCAGCTAACTGCCTTCTATGAATGCAGTCATTATTCACGGTGACCATATTCTTCCAGTAAAAAAGAAGATTGAAGTGTGATGGCCCAAGATTTATTGAAAAGCTATATTTTCATGAGAGACTTATACACACACACACACATACATACATACATATGTATGTGTATGTATATATATATATATATATATGTTCCCTTTTCCCCCATAATATAAATTATAAATCTTGGAGAGATTTTCTGGACTCCTTGGAAGAACAAGTTGAACCAGCAGTGATGTTAGTAAGAGTAAGGATGCCACCTGCAACTTTTCCAAACTTACTCCATAAAGCTCTCTTGACACAGTCACTCACACTACATTGCTCAAATGGACTAAGAAGAGTTAAAATCAGCTTTTCAACTTCAACAGAGAGATTTCACCAGCACATTTACCAGAAGAATCTGGGAATGGATTCCACTACAGTGATACAAACTGCCTCTTTAAGAAGTGACCATTAAACTGTGTGTGTGTGTATATATGTGTATATAGATACACATGTGCACATACATATATCTATAGTACAAGAGGGTTTTTTAAATGTCCCACTTTATTTTTTTATACACATTAATCAGATACCATTACTTACTGCAGTTGCAGCTATGCACTTGTATAAAGCCATCACCTTGGGGTTTGTACGTCCATCCATGATGGACACTGCATGTTCATGTTTAAGCAGTTACTGAAACAAGAATTAAATCAGTTTCCTAATGCTTCGTGATAGGCAACTTTAACCATTTTGAATGCCTTAATTTAATTTTTTTTTCCTATCTAATTCTCAACCCTTTTCTGTATTTAAGGGGAAAAAACACACACAGGTATTTACCAGTGCTTAGAATACAAATTTGCTTTGCGGAAGAAAAATAGTGCACTATTTTTACACATAAGACTTATCTATGTCAGCCTATTTTGATTTTTTTTGTAAGTGTTGGTGATAGAAACAATAATGGATAGTATTGGAACTAATATATCTTTTATGTATATCTATATTATTCCTCCAGCCCTTTTTACAGACCTCAGTATTAGTGTGTGACTATGAAACATTTTCTTTGCTTCGAATTTGCTGGCTACCCTAGATGTGTTTTCATTTCTCATAAAGACATTGTGACTTTTTAAAACATTTTTCACATTCAAGATTTAAAAATTATCTCAACTCTAAAGAAAAGAAATACCGTAGATACATTTTAAATATTTAAATGGAATCCCTTAAACACAACTGTGGTCTGGCAATATTTCATTATTGGGCTAAGAAAACTGGTGATTGGGAAGAATTGACTCAAAGGCACTTAACATGATGTTTTTAATTTGTGCTGAATTGGAGTGTGCAGCGTTATCAATCAGCACCTGTACATGCTACATTATGGTCCCTACCAATTGTATTTTTAAAATGCTGTTAAATTTAGAAGCAGAACTGTTGTTGCTTATTTCTCATTATCCTGAGAAAGTTTGTTTTATACTGCCAGAGTGTGCATCAGTGATCAGCATCAAGTTAAAATTATGTAGTCTTTTATCAGTCTATATACACACACAGTTTGATGTGATACTGAAATGTCTGATATTTCAATGAAGGAAGTAGATGTTTTTCATTGATTCTATGGACTCATAGAGTAGAGATGTTTAAAGGGTAGATCCCCAATTAGAGAATCTATTGTGGAAATTGAGGAGAGGCCTTTGCTCAGCTGATGTACTGGAAAAGAATCCTGTCCTCTCGTGTGGTTGTCTGCGCCCTTCTTGCGGGCTGTGCTAAGCCAGGTGCCCAAGCCACTTCCCTCGCGGGTGTGTTCCGCAGTTCTGGTTTGGGGGCGCAGCTTTTTTTTTTTTAAAGAAGATGAAAAATATATAAATTTATATAGAATAAATATTTCCATTCATTAGAATTGTTAAAAGAAGACTGAATATTTTATATAAAGATTTTGTTACACTATGGGAGGGTCATTCTGAATTGGAGAGTATATATATATATATATTTTTAATAAACTTTATTAAGATGAAATAATTTGAAGTTTACAAATGAGTAATTGAAATATTTGAGTAAAAAGGGCAAAAGTTTAAATTTTGAAAGCTGTATATATATCAGAGAATATGGAGAATCATGGTGTGATGCAACTATACAAAGAAAATTAACATGAAGTTTTTTTGGGGGGAAAGATATTCTAAGGGGTGAAAAAAATCTCTCCCATGGAGATTCTTCCCATTATATGGTTTGACATAGGGATTTACAATAAGGTTATTTGTCCCACTAGTGGAAATGTGCTTAATAAAAAATTTTGACCGTGGGCAAGAATTTGCTTTTTACCCTATTCCTGGTTTCATGTACGTGAGTGCATGCACCAGATGTTCTCCCCAACACTCATTAAATACAATATTGACTTGGTTTAACAGCCTGTTTTGTGCCAGCTTTCTCTTTCTTGAGGCTCCAAAGCTTCCAAGATAACTACTAAGACTGAAAGTCACTTACTTCCTCACACCTGACTTCTCCTAGCGCCATAAATACCTCCTATTGAAAACTAAGAGTGAGTTTTCTTAGTTGGATGTTTTACTTTAATTTTGTGGGGATAGTGAGACAGAAGTGGGATACTGGTGCCGGAATTACTGTTGAAAATTCATGAGTTTTATTTAAAAGTATTATTTTTTCAAGTGTTACCTAGAAGTAAGAGTTAAAATAAAAAAATCTATCTGAAAGTTTAAAATGCTGTAGCTAACTAAAGTATACCAATAAATCTAAAGGTCAGTCTTTTTAAAACTGGCCTCTGCTAGAGTTAGACAGATCTGGCTCTGAAGGATCACCCGTGCATTGGTTTATCCTCAGGAAGAGAAACTCTAGGTTGCCAAACCACAGCTGAAGAGGTCGTGCTGCTGTTGATAACCTGCTTACAGGATTCTGGTGGGAAACAGTACCTCGGACACTGTGTTACCATGTGGAAACGTGCTTTAAATGACACGTTTACACCCCGGGAGAGCCAGTCACTGCTGAGCTCTGGGCGGTGCTGACACTGCTGCTGACTCTCTGCTCCCTGGAACAAGGCTGCAGTCTGCCTGTGTTGTGAAGACACCATAGTTGATCTCTAAAGCACTTTGAAGATGAGCACTGTTTGCCGGTGCTGAATGTTATGTTGGGGGGCCTCGCCTTGATTTCCTTCCCCATCATGAGTTCTGTTTGGAATTGTGATAAGTTATGAACTTGCATGACTTAGATAATCATAAACATTGGATCAACTGTCCCCTTTGAACAAAAATCGTACCCCCTTGATTTTGTTGCATCTCGATAGTAATGTAATGTATTTTATGCCTGCTTTTTATTAAAAAAATAAAATCAAGACACAGCCTTTTAATATTTTCCTGTAAATAGTCTGGGAATGCTAAAACCTTCTAAACTTTGCCCCCCAAAATTTGCCTTCTGTGAAAAGTGGGTTTGGCAAACGTGTCATAATTAAGGTTACAGGCTTGTGAATCCTCGGCCCTGTCCATTATTGAGAAATGCAAGATTTCAACCAGGAGTCGGTCTGATTTGACCTAGACATTTTAAGGGGTATGTAAACCTAGCAATCTCATTTGAGGGTCAAGAGTAAGAAGACAGGGCCTCCCCGGTGGCATGGGGGGTTGAGACACAACCTATGAAGCTATTGGCAGCCACTGCAGCATGAGTTCGATCCCCAGCCAGGGAGCTACCCACGTGGCGCAGCAGACTTCTGTCTCGCCCGCTGCTCCCCTCAGCAGTGTGTTTCAGTCAATCTGTCTGTTCTGCTCCCCACTCTTTTCTCTGGTGAATCCTCATCCCCTACACCTCTGGCCTGTACCCCAGTTCTGGAATGTATAAGTAAATCTTAAAAAAAAAAAAAGTAAGGGTGCCCATTGTGACAGGAATAGTGTGCTGATGGTGTTTTGCAGAAAGCATTTCATTAACCCTCTTGATCTGTGGCACATAATTCACCCCAGAGGCTGTGTTTTCATCTCCAAAGAGCAGATTACTTATAGGATTATTGTGGGATTAAGTATGATAATGTGTATAGAATATCTGGAATAGCTCATGTATTTGTTCCCCTCCCACCAAAATAAAAATGGAGGAGGAAAGTTCAACTAAGTATATTCTCAAGAGTTGCTTTAAGCAATGATAAAGTACTTAATAATTTAAAAAGTATTATCTGAAAATATTTGTCGGACTAAGTCACCTTAATTTGTATTCGTGCTAATGGGCACACTGTAATTGTATATGAGAAAAGCTTGAGCTTTTTAAAAATAACTGATTTTTAAAACTACAAAACTTGCTTTTAGATAACATGTTTCTCTTCCAGCTAGTCCCAAGCGGTAGTTCTAACAGGATTAGGCCCAGATTGGCATTTAAAAGCTGTACTTTACATAACTTCAAACTACTCATAGGCAACTGACAATGCGAAGACTCAGCAGAGTTCAAAATTTGAAAATTTATTTTGCATAGGAAACACTTTCTACAAGCATCATTTACTGCATATGATAATACCATTGATTAGAATGGAAAAAAGTTTGAGTTTATGAAAAGAAAGTTTTGTTGGGTTTATAAACAACAGGGGAAGACAGTACACAATAATCTTAACATGTTTAGGGTAAGATTCTATAGTAAAAATCTAAGTAGTTGGCAGAACCTAGCAATACCCCTTACTGCATATGTTTTTAGTAGTCAAGGTCAGCAGTATTTTGTTCCAGATTCCAACAATGGTTATTGTAGAGGGTGCTCCTTTTCAGAAGGGGGGCATCGTGCCTGCCTCAGGAAGTACCCCGGGATTGGCGATCCTAAGTCGAGATCACAGCTGAGAGTACCTTTTATTAGGAACTCCTTAAAGACACAGTATAAAGGTAAAGGACTGGTGGTAGAAGGACGAGTCAATTTCATTTTTGCTTGCCCGGGTGGTCTCGCCAGCCTGAGGAGGCTGCGTTCCATACAGTAAGGTTACCCCAAACATCCCAATGAGCCGTAGTAATTTATTAGATACTCTTGTGACTTGGAGCAAAATTTCACTCCATTTATGTTCATTTGTGCTGCACAGAGGACTTATTCCTTAAAAGATCCTGAATGCTGATGTAGTCAACTCTCTGGAGAGCACGTAGTCATGACCGTGAGAGTAGAGGTCAAAGTAATCTCAAAATGGGCTTCCCAGGTAACGCCCAGCAGCCGGCAGCCTGCTCAAAGCCGCAGATGCCTGGGCCCTGCCTTAAGCTCGCGAAGTGGGCGGAGGGGAGGGGAGGGAACCCGTAGACAAGTGTTCAAATGGCTGAAGTTTAAAAGACTTCTGTTCAAAGCTTCTGGAACAACTGACTGGATTTATAAAACCTTGATTTAGCCACTAGCTTAGCCCCCCGCCCCCTCCCCCCAGCCTTTGGTTGAGTTTATAGAAACCCGCTGTGTCTGCAGGAACAACGCATGGGTCACTCGGCCTTTCCAGCGGCCTTCCGGTAGCGAAGGACTGTAGCTGTCACCCACATATTTAAAGCCAGCATGATCACAAAACGTATAAGAACTGAAATCAGTGAGAAAGAAAGAAAAATTATGCAGTTAAAAATGCCAGATAAAAAATACTGTTTTCACATAACACAAAATTATCTCTTGCTCTGAATAAAAACCTAAAGTCCCCCCACCCCCCCCCAAAAAAAAAAGAAAAAGAAAAATGAGACTTAGTAACTATGAAAGAAACTATGGGTTGTAAGAATTATTGACAACTTTGGTTCCGGATGTTTCTGGAAAGGTGATGTTCCCAACGTGATGGCCAGCCCTGGCCAGGTGGCCTCCCATCATGGACAAGGGCTTCTTACTGTGAATGCTGAGTGACCTCTGAGCCTTTCAAACCCCTTTACTCAGTTTTTGTCCTGAGGACAGTGATGTCTCAGACCATTCCATGTTGAACAAAGATGTATATCGTACATTATGTCCAGGTAATCCTGAAAAACTGGCCTTCCTATCAAAATGTATTTTATATTGAGGTAACCATGAAAAAGGGTTTTAAAAATGTGTTTAAAAGATGCAACTTGAACAGTGATTTGACTGATAGTCTCCTATTAAGTAAGGCATAGCAGAGGTAAGGATCTTTGTGATCATAAAACACTTGTGATAAACTGTTTTTAAAGTTTATCCAGATACACTGATCACCCCCAGGAATAGCTGTCACCTTGGAGACAAAAGAAACTTTTAAACTTAATTTCTAACATGTAGGCTTGTTCTGTTGTTTACTGTTTGCCTCTTCTCCAAGCAGAGGATCTGCTAACAAATGCATCTCACTGTTTTGTAGCAACATTTCTCAAATAATAATTAGCTGGTGTTAAGGGTCTACATGCCAGGGGCATATTCCTAATCCTCACTGAATAGGTGACACCGTCTGCCATAATCATTTTCCAAAACTTAATATGCTCGATTTGGCTGTTGAAAACTCAGCCTAAGGAATTATTAAATTCGTCCTAACCTATTTTTAAAAAAGACAAGGTCTTGGAATCAAATAATTATGTCACTCACTCTCCTGCTTTAAAAAGCCTTCCTGGGCCTCCCCGGTGGCACAAGGGGTTAAGTCTCAGCACTATGAAGCTACTGGCAGTCTCTGCAGCATGAGTTCGATCCCCAGCTAGGGAGCTACCCACACAGCGCAGCAGACCTCTCCTGACTCCCCGCTGCTCCCCTCAGCAGTGGATTTCAGTAGATCCACCTGTTTCACTCCCCACTCTGTCTCTGGTGAATCCTCTCACCCCACACCTTTGGCCTGCACCCCAGCTCTTGTATGCATAAATAATCATTAAAAAATAAAATAAAAAGCCTTCTTGCTGCTTCTGGGGAATTGTCTGAGGCTCTGGGCCCCCTGGCCCTGTGCCCCTTCCCCCCCTCATTAGACTCACCACTCCAGCCCCCTGGTTAAGCCTTGTGACCTTCGTGTATGCTGCCCCTTGTGAAAATCTGGAAATTTCCTTTCTCCAGATCTTATTCTTCTGCCAAGTTAATCTTCCCTGTCCCTCCTGACAGGTCAGGTCCCCCGGGGTGCTGACCTGTCCTACTCTCCCAAAGCACATTTCACAGCACTTGCCAATAGTTACACGTGGGAGGACGCCACTGCCCGCTTCCACTGGAGTGGAGGCCCCTCGAAGCCAGGCATGCACGCCATCTGCGGGGCGTCCCCCCAGGCACGAGGAGTAGATCTCAACACTGTGATGGCGACTGGGGAAGCCCCAGAATGCTGGTGCTGACCTCTGCAGTTACAGTCCACTGGAGGCAGCTGAGCTGAGAAACCCCAAGCTCACCAATGAAGGCGGCACAAGTGGCACAGCATTCACAAAGCAAATGGGAAGAAAGACGTTCTGCTTACTTGTAAGGTCATTGCTGGTCATTAAAGTCGTTATTATTCTTGCTGTAAAAGAAAACGTTCACCGTGAATGTCAGCTCACACATCCTGATGCTCAGCTAATGCATCTCCCTCGTCTAAATGCAGGGACGCAGTGTAACTTCTTGAAAAGCTGGATGAGGGCCGAGTCCTACACAGCCCCAAATTTCAGAAGACACGGAGGCCTGGCCACGCTCCCCTGCCCCGCGGCCACGAAGCCGCCTGCCCCGCAGAAGTCGGTCCCAGGAAGCAGGGCTGCCCGAGGGGGCCCGGGCAAGGCCGCCAGCCTGCAGCTCTCGCACCCCAAAAAGCAACTTCTGAAAATCTCACATACTCCAGGTAAGATTTCATTGAGTGAAAGCCCCGCGGTAACTAAAAACACTGTTGTAAAAGCTGGACTTTCCCCCCTTCTTTCACAAAGAAAACGGAGACCAGGAAAGGGTTAGATGTTCCTGCGGGTCTGCCTGAACTGCCTGACTAGCTCACTTGGTTTCCGGGCAGCACTTCGCTTAGCAGCAGGGGGAGATGGAAGCGCCGCAGACAAAGGACGGGAGCCAGAGGGTGGGCTGGCCTGCAGCGCCGCGCTCGCGTGCCCCCACAGCCTGAGGCCGCTCGCTCAGCGCAAGCCAGCCCAGCTCAGCCCTGTGATCTGATCTTGCAAGTAACCCGAGCCTCTGAAAGGCGGAGACCAAATCTGAGGGATCTACTTTGCCAATTTTGATAAGCCGAGGATGGACGCGTGGCTGGCATGCAAACAGCTGCCGTCCAGTGGGAACGTGCATGGAAGAAACGGACCTTAACTAGCTGGAGATTCCGTTCAGGCAGGCAGGTGCCCAACCAAAGGGTTCTCAGGCTTGAAAAGGCCATCAGTGCTGGCAGCACCCACCCCAGCACGGAGACACCCGCCAAGTGAGGACCAGTGCTAAGTGCAGATTTCATTCATTTCTCAGAGGTGCTCAAACTGTTGCCCTCATGGTTCAAAAAAGGAAGGGAGGGCCTCCCTGGTGGCACAAGGGGTTAAGCACCGCACTATGAAGCAATCCGCAGCCAGGGAGCAAACCACGTGGTGCAGCAGACCTCTCCTGTCTCCCCGCTGCTCCCCTCAGCAGTGGATTTCAGTCAGTCTGCCTGTTCTGTTCCCCACTCTGTCTCTGGCGAGTCCTCTCACCCACCCCCCCACATCTCTGGCCTGTACCCCAGCTCTCGTATGCATAAATAAATCTTTTAAAAAAAAAAAAGGAAGGGGGCCTCCCCGGTGGTACAGCGGTTGAGCGCTGGGTTGCGAAGCTGCCCGCGGCCTCTGCGGCGCCGGTTTGATCCCCGGCTGCTACCCGGCCACCGGAGGAGGGTCCCACATGGCGCGCAGACCTCTCCTGCCGCCCGCTGCTCCCCTCAGCAGTGTACTTCGGTCGTTCTGCCTGCTCTGCTCCCCGCTCTGGCTCTGGTGAATTCTCTCACCCTCCCGCGCTTCTGACTATACCCAGTGCATGTATAAACAAAACAAACAAACAAATAAATAAATAAAAAAAAACATGCCTCTATTAAAAAAAAAAAAAAAAAAAGGAAGGGAGGCTGAGTTTCAGACCATTATTCAACAAATAATTAAGCACTTGTTACGCACAGAGTGCCATGCAAAATAGACTGAACCGTAATACATGGACTCAGCAGTCACAAGTGCCCCAGATTTCTTAAAAGCAACATTTTAAAGATTAAAATACCTGAAGATAAAACATAAAATTATGGAGGTAATAAGTAATACAGCTAACCTGTGATTCTAGAAATCAGTGTATACATATATTTATATATACAATAGAACTACATGTGAAATATATAATTTCATAATATCACTTCATTTTAAAGCTAAAATAGTCTTAATTTGAAATCACCTTGGACATAAAAACCCCTACCAGCAACCCTGGCTATAGAACTTGGTCCTTTAAATATAGAAGCAGCAAGAAGATGTAAACTTCAAACATCTAAAACTAGTACATCCCAAGCGACAGCTCTGAAGATGTTTCCACCTAAGCGTATCTGAGGTAGCTGCTGCCGGCATCCAATGGGCAGTGCATGCCAAAGTTGCCACCAAGCAATGTCATTCCAGGAAAACCTCGTCGATGAAAATGACATTCACTCTCCAAAGCCAAGATGACTGTGGCTGCTGCAATCTGTTACATCACCTTCAAATTTAATTTTTTAGTTTTGTTTAGGAATTTTAAAACGAGTTAGCGGATTCGATATAACCAGGCTCTTGCTGCTGTCACACAAGCGCGACTATTAAAGTAGCTTTTTGGAGGAGGGTGTGGCCTCCCTGTCTTTTAGCAACCGGACTACAGAAACGGGAGAGCAGTTTGGAATCCTCCAGCCTGGTAAATACGGACGCCCTCGAGGTCCTATCTGAACAGCCCTTGGCAAGGCATCCACGCTCAAGGCGCTGTGACTAGGGACACCGAGTCCGCGCCATCTGGGGAGCCCCCCAAGCCCCCCACCCCAGGCTCTCTTACCGGCGCAGGTGTAGGAGGCGAGGATCCACGTGAGGGCGCTGACGGCGCCCGAGTCCCGGGTCCTCCACAGGCACTGGAGCTGGGCCAACTTACTGGCGGCGCTGATGACGGTGCAGAAGTTCTGAGGCACAGAGAACGACAGTAGCAGCCCTTTGGTTAAACCAGCGAGGGCGCCAGAGACCCGAAGGTTCTGAAGCCGAATGTTCGGGCCGAGTAAGAAGCGACGTGCGCGAGGCCAGAATCCAAGGGTGGAGAAAAAGGGAGCAAGAGAAGGCTGTGGCCCGAGGCCCTAGCGGCGTCTCCCACGTTGGGGCGTGGGCCCAAGCCAGGCACGAGACAGCGGGGCCCTCGCCAAGGAGGACAAAACATGCCTGGGGACACGGGCAACCAGCCAGTGAGGGTGGCCAGGACGGCACTCGGGCCCAGTGAGAAGGCAGCGCGCTGTGCCGTGTCACTGTTTCCACCTCCCAAGCCGGCCTCCGCCCACCCCCATAAAGGAAGAAACTTTCAGCACATTTGAGGGAGTCGCCCCCACTGCCTCGGCACACCGAAACCCCCGCAGGTGACAGGCCTGTCCCCCAGGTGGCTTCTTTTCAAGGGGCCGTACCCACCATGGCCAGGTCGAGGATCCACTTCTGCAGGGCGAGGAGGAACCAGGACGCGGCAAACCTCGGCGGCGCTAAGGGACACAACCATGGAGGCCCGGCCCCCCGGGGGGCACCGAGCCCAGAGGCCCGCGCGGGAGTGAGAGCGGGATGGGCAGCGGCTCTGCTGGAACTTGCCAGAGTTGGAAAAAGTTAAAACCAGCTCAAGGGGACACCTGCTTGGTCCCCACCCAGGCAGCGGCTCCAACTTACCGCCCAAGGCTCAGCCCTTAAAGGACCCCCCCCCCCCCATGAAGCGGGAGGATGACAAAGTACAAAGCAGGCGGCTCGAGCTCTGGAGTCAGGTGGGGCCTGTCTGCTGATTTCCTGACCCGCGGAGAGCGAGGCCGGGGCAGGATGGCTGGAGGGAGGGCCTTGGTTTTCCAGCAAGCTCAGTGCCCCGTGGGAACAAAGGTGCAGGGGCTGTTCTGGAGCAGCGGGGCTGGGGGCAGGTTCCCCCCCGTGGAGCATCGCCTTTGGGGTTCTTTTTCAGTTTAAACAATGGAACAGGCCTCTGGCCCAGGACCTGCTCTCTGCAAACCAGCAACACATCGGAGGCCCAGCCCCCCACTCCCAGATCCCAGATGCCGGAAGGATACAGGACGATGTAGGGTGCTGCCCCCTTCGCGTTCCCGTTGAAGTGGAAGATGCAGAGCAGGAGCACGATGTCTGCAAGGGAGAGCCGGTGAGTGGGGGCAGGGGTGCCGGGGCGCGGGGGCGCCGAGAGGCGGCTTACCTTGTGCGATGAGGATGGGGTACTCCAGGTAGGTCAGCAGCGGGTACTCGTAGTAACACTGGTACCGGAGAAACACCAGGAACCTGGGGAGTGGGAGGGCACCCCTGAACACAGATGGACCAACAGCGTGAGGCCCCGGCAGAGCCCCAGGACTGGGGCAGGAGATCCCGAACAAAAAGGAGGGGTTGTTTGCTCATCATGGGCAGGTCAGGGCGCCCAGGCCTGGTGGGCGCTGGCGTGATGCCTGGGGTCTGTCAAGGCCCCGAGGAGGGTCACCCACAAGCCGGCTCCCTAGAGGGTCTACCCCTGGCTGGGAGCAGGAGAGCTGGAGCTTCCCAGGCCGGCCTGTCTCCAAGCTGGGCTCCTGCGAGGCGCCCCGTCAGACGATCACCCACAAAGCACGCAGGCCAAGAAAGACACTGAAGCAGGCCAGCCGTCCCCGCCGGGGCTGGGCGTGCCTGGGCTCAGCGCTCACCCCGAGACCCTCCGGGAAGAGGATGGCGGAGCATGCGGCCTCCGCAGCTGGCAGGAGCAGAGGGCAGAGGGGAAGGCTGAAGAACAAGCCTCCGATCCTTCGAGGAGGTTCTGGCTCTGCGGGGTCTGGGCATTGGGGGGCAGGTGAAGACCCGGGGAAGGCCTGAGCGTCCTTCCCGGCACACACCCCAGCCAGCCAGCGCCCTCGGAGCCACTCTCCAGCTGTCCCCCAATGTCTCTGCTTTCACGCCGCAGTGAGGCTCACACAGGCCAGCCAGAGGCCCCGCTGGACCACTCTCCTCCGCGGGGAAGGGGCAGCAGCAGAGCAGGCAGTGGGCGGGGAGCATGGCCCCCCATCGCGGAGGCCTGCCCAAGGGATACAGGCAGAGGTGTGAGGGGAAAGGCTTGGGGATCCTCGCGGGGGCGCACAGCTAATGGAGGGCGTGTTGCCTCGCTCGGTGACTGCAGTGAGGGGTCACCGGAGTGGGCCGCCCCATTTCACAGGCCACATGGGGAAACTGAGCCCCCGGAGATAAGACGAAAACTCAGGGAAGAGAAGAGGGTCAGCTCCTGCATCGCCTGACCCCAGTCCTGGGCCACCTGCACCCCCCAGGCTATGTCTGCTCCCAGGGTGACCCGTGTGGTATCTGCTTTTTCTAGGGGACCCGGACTCTCCCGGATGCCACCCCCGCGCCCTGCAGCCTGGGATCCAGAGGCAGTAAGTGTCTTTCTTGTCGGCTGCGGTGGCTGCAGGCCAGAATCTGGAGGTTTAAACGCAAACCTCGCGCGCCCACATGGGGCCAGGGGCGGCGGCAATGGCCGGGTCCACACCCAAGGGCTCCCCAAAGGAATCCTGCCTAGAACCCCTAAATTTCGGCGCGCCGGCCCCGGAAAGGAAAGCGGGGTCGCCCAGCACCCCTGCCCCGTCCAGGCCGCCGAGGCTGAGTCCGCGGACCTGAGCCGGGGGGTCAGGACGCCCCACGGGCGCGGGGCGCAGACGCGAGGTCCGAGCGGGGAGGGGGGCGCAGCAGGTGGCGTCCGGGCGCGGGGGGGGGGGTGGGGGCAGCGCGCCCCCTGCAGTCGAGCCTGCGACGCGGTGGCCCCGCGCGCCTGCCGGGGAGGAGGGCGGGCCCGGGCTCGGCGCGGGGCGGGGCTCGCGTCCCGGCGGGTTGGGGCGCGGGGAGCCGAGGAGGACCTGCCGACCTCCTACGGCCATCAAGGTCGAGCCCCGGCCCGTCGTCTTCCGCGCCCCCTGCGGCGAGGGTTCGGGGCCGCCCGGGTCCTCGCGGGCCCCGCGCCCTCCGCGCGCCCCCCAACCCCGGTCCTGCCTCCAGCGGCGCCCCCAGCCCCGCGCCCCCTCCACCCGCGCCCCGCCCTGCGGCCGGGGCGCCCCAGCACTGCAGCGTCGCTCACAGCCGCTCCCTCGGGGGCGCCCTCGGGGGCGCGGCGGGGTGGGGGCGCTGCCCGGCCCGCCCGGCCCTCGACGGAGCGCGGCTGCCCAGCGCCGCCCAGAGCCAGCGGGCACCCCGGGGCGGCGGGCTGCACGGGGGCGCCGGGGGACCCCCCGGCCGGTGCCGCGTTACCCGCCCTTCGAGGCCTCCCGACCCCGCGGTTGTCAGGCCGCTCCCCGCGCGGCCGTCGGGGCGGGGCCGGGCCCCCCTCGGGGTCCTGACGCCCGAACCCGCTCCCCCGCGCCCCGCCGCCCCAGATGCCCGCCCTCCCGGGAGCTTGCGGCCTCGAACCCCCTCATCGTGGGCATCTTTAATGCCGGCCCCTGGCTTTGCGGGCGAGGAAACGGAGGCCCGAGAAGGGGCGCGGGGGCGCGCCTGGGAGCGGCGTCTGGGCGAGGGCCTCGGGCGGGGAAGCCGGCGACTTGTTACCACGGACGCCGGGTTTCGGGGTGTCCCCGTCTGTGAACCGGGCGTGCGCGGCCCCGCAGGGGTGACGGCCGCGCCCGCCCCGCCCGCCCCGCCCCAGCTCCCCGGGCCCCGGCTCTGCGGGCGCGGACGGGGCGGGCGCGGTCCCGGGGCGCGGCCTTACCCCGCGAGCTCCAGCAGCAGGCTGGGGAGGCTGACGCCCCGCGCGCCGCGCGCCCCCAGCACGGCCGAGATCTGCGGCAGCTTGAGCGCCGCGCACGCGCCCAGCGTGGTCCAGTTGCAGGCGCCCAGCAGCAGCGCGCGCATGGCGGGGGCGGGGGCGCGGGGCGCGGGGCGGCGGGTCCGGGCGCTGCTGTGCGCGCCGCGCGGCTCCGGCTCCGTCGGGCCCTTCCGCTTCCCCGGCCCGGCCCGCCCCGCCCGTCGGGTCCCCGCCCGCCCCGCCCCGTCGGGTCCCGCCCGGCTCTCCACCCGCGGCTCCGCCCGGCCCGCCCGGCGCCGCCTCCGCGGGACTCGCTTCAAAACATCCCGCCGGCGCCCCCAGTCCCAGCCCCCCGCCCCTTTCCGGACCGCACCCCGCGACCGCGGCCCCGCCCCCGGGCCCGCTCCGTCCGGGCCCTGCCCTCGGGGCGCACGGGACGGGCTCGCTCCTCGCCCCACTTCCTCCGGCCCCGGCCCCGCTCTGCTGGGGCTCCCCGCGGGCCGCTCCCGACACCCCATTGTCCGGGCCCGAGTCCGCCCCGCCCCGGAGGCGGGTCCGGCCGCGCTGCTGACTCACCGCGCCCCGGGCGAGGCCGCGCCCCGGGACCACGGGCGTCCTCACCCCGGACTTTGTCTCCCCCCCAGCGCCCCGCCCCGCGCCCGGGGAGCAGCCACCTGCGGCCGCGGGGTCCCGCCTCCCCTGCGCGTGCGGCGGTGGGGGGCTGCCGCCGGCTCCCCGGGGCCCGGCGCGGGGGGGCGGGGGTGGCGCCCCGGAGCCCGGGAGGGGAACTAGGCTCTGCTGAGGACACGGGGACCGGGACGTGGCCTCGGGGTGCGGGGCGGGGCGCAGCTTCCCGCCCTGGAGACCGCGGAGGGGGGGTCTGGGTCACAGAGACCGGCTGCAGGGCGGGGTGCGGGGTGTGGGGTGACCCTCGGCAGGGAGTCCGCCCGCTTCGGCCGCCCGTGCGCCCCGCGCCTGCCCCGCGCCCCCGCCCGGCCCCGGCGCCCTGGGCAGCCCCGGGCGCGGCTCGCGGGCAGCGGAGGGGGCGCAGGAGGCCCAGGGGGGCCGCAGGAGGCCGAGGAGGCAGAGACGCGCGTGTGTGATCCTCGCCCCTAGAGATACTGAAATACTCGCAGGTGAAGTAGCGCTGTGGAATCTGCGTGGGGTATTGGAGGGGGGCTGGCGGCGGAGCACGTGGAGCCCGAGTCCGTGATCCAGACCAGCGGGGAGAGTCACCCCGCGTTCTGCTCGAGTGGACAGGCCGGCAGCTTTCGGACTGAGCAGCTCAAAGACAGAAGACGGGAGGGCGTGTCCGCGATGCTTCATTTTAAAGGAGGACTTTGCGCTCCAGAGAGACGAAGCTGGCAGGGGAGAGAGGCCAGACCCTGCAGAGAGGAAGGGGTGCTGCCCAGGGGCTCTCTGTCCAGGTCTCCCCCCTCCGCCCTTCCTGGCCCAGTGGGCCCGCCTTGCAGAAATACACACACACACACACCCCCTCTCCCCGCCTTTTCCTCCAGGACAGCTGGTGGTCCCCTTCTGTAACAGGACTTCCTCCCTGAACCCCAAGTTGGAGAGAGGGTGTTGTCTCAGCTCCCGGAGAGAGTTGTACACTGGGTCTGAACTCTTGCAGGCTGCGAACCCCAGGGTGGGGGCCAGCAGGGGCAGGCGGGAGCAGGTGCCTGGTTCTGGAAGGACTTTTCCGGGTCTGGACAGGACCAGGTCTGGCCAGAACGTTTTATAGAAAACCATGTCTAGAGCTACTTATCCAACTGGTCAGGGCCTCTGCACTGGGGGTGGGGTTGTTACCCAGAAGATGTTTGCCCGTGACCTCCTGCTGTGGTCAAGAAGCTTGCTTTCTTGGCCCGCGGAGGCTGGACTGGCCACAGGGGTTGTTTGGCTAAGCGGTTAGCAGGTGCACTGCACGCAGGGACGCCTCCACTGCCTCGCGGCTCCCTGTGCCCCCACCCCGTGCCCAGGAGCTGTGGCTCCCAGAGCCTTGTGGGCCAACTTGGACTGGACCTGAACCTTTGCGCCAACGCCAGCTGAGCTCAGATCAGCTGACCCCCGGCTCCGTGCTGACCTGTGAGCGAGAAATGGGGTGTCCTGTTACGCTGCATGAGTGCAGCCAGCTAAAGCCCTTGGTGGTGAAAGGGCCCCAACCCCGCAGGACTCAGCGAGCCATGAATGCTCTGGCCATGGACCCCAGGCCGCTGTCCCCCCTCGCTCTTTTCGCAGCTGCGGAGACTGAGGCCTGGAGAGGCCCCTGGCCATGGGGTCCTGGCTCTTCACAAGCTGTGGGACCCTGAGCAGTTGGAATGAGTTTGGGCTGCCCGAGTGTCTCAGTGGAGACCGTGACACACAAGAGTCGCTCTGGGCTGCGGCCAGGCAGGAGTCCGCTCCGGGCCCAGCGTCTGCACGCGGCTGTGCTTCCAGCAAGTGGCGGGCTGAGCCCCCGGCCTCCCTCCAGGGCCGGCGGGAAGCTCACCCACAGCCTCTGGATTTAACCTCAAGTCCCCAGAACGCTCTTGCTTCCATCCTTTCCCTCAAATGGACATAACCGTTGCTTTCCTGGCCGAGTGTGCTTATGGCAAACCACAGGCCGGGACTCTGGAGCCATCAGCGGCTGCCTCTGCACCAGGCCGTCCCCGAGGGGCCTGGCCTTCCCTCGAAGCTGCAGCCACGTGGCCTTGGCCCCTGGGCTTGTCCTGCCTCTTCCCCGCTGGGCCCAAGCAGTGGTTTGTTCCGTGACCGGCCGCAGGGCCCAGGCCGGTCCGGGGCATGGGGAAGCGTGGCGTGGACCTGGCGCGGTCTGCGGAACGTCCCTGCCACGGACACGCTGTTGGAGGGGCGGGGAGAGGTAGACACGGGAGAACCAGCTCCCCTTTCTCAAGGGCCCAGAGACGTCCTTTAGGCAGAAAAATCGCATAACGTGTTCAGCACTTGGGATTCAATTTTCGGAGCACTCCGGGTGTCCGAGCCGGAGTGTAACTGAGCGTAGTTTCAGGAATCCTAACAGGTCTCTGGAAGGAGCTGTGTGGTGTCAGGCAAGGGACTGACCCCTCTGTGCCTCGGTTTCCTCATCTGTGGGCACAAAAGTCCCGTCTCTGAGGTCATGAGAGGCTTTACTGAGCTAACACAGGCAAACGGCACCGAGGCTTAGCACCAGCCGCTCAGCCCAGTGGAGCCAGTGTCGGGAGGAGCAGCTGGTGCAGCTCCATTCGGGGCCACGGCTCCTTCTCTGCAGGAGCCCGGGCTGGGTCCGGTGAGCCCTGCGGTGCTGGCCTTGTCCCGGCCTCGGGAACTTTGGGCCTCGGAACCCGAGTCTCAGCTTCTGCTGGTAGCTCAGGCCTCGTGATGTGAACACAGCCGCCCTCCGGCTGCCGAGGGCGTGGGTTGGAGGAGAAACGAGACGCTGAGCTTAAAATGCTCCTTTACACCAGAAATGTGGCGGCGGCTGTGATTGGGGCTGGGCTTGTGTCTTTGCTGGTTCCCAGCTCCTGTGGCTACCTGGGGGGCGCGGGGCTCGGCTCTGCAGCGCCCTCACTCAGCACCTGCGGTCGGGCAGGCTCCCCCGATCCGGAGTCAGAGCCCAGCCTGGAAGCACTTGTCTGTTTTTCTCCTTTTCCACTGGCCACCGCGGGTCCCACCGCTGCGCTTGAGGCCCCGGGAAGGCGGCCCAGCTGTGTGCCCAGGAAGGCAGGGCTAACCCCAGCCCCTAACCAGCCGAGAGCAAGCAAGCCCGTGTGCAATCTGTGCTTGGACACGCGGGGTCAGATCACCCACTTAGTTCACCTGGGCTGCCCACCATCCTGGGGAGGGGCGGTGACCACCGCTTAGCGAGCAGCCCCTACCTGCTGGGGCTGGGGCTGGGCCGCCTACGCGGGCCGCAGCTCGTCCTCCAGCCTCTTCTTGCGGACGCCGCCCACGAAGGAGAAGTCCATGCCCGCGAGGGCGCGGCCCAGGGGCGTGTCCACCCTGCTGCCCACCACCCGGCTCGCGGAGTTGGGGACCGTGTCGGAAAAGAAAGGCACGTAGTCGGGCAGCGCCACCGGCTCCTTCTTGTTGCCCTGCGGAGAGAGGACGGTCCCATGTCCCTGGGAGCCGCGGCCCTGGCGGGAGCCCCAGCCCGCAGGCGCCTCTGGGCCGGGCAGTGACAGCGCAGCCCAGGTCACTTCCTCGCCCCCGACCCAGACCCCTTCCCTGATGACCAGGCCCGATGTCCAGTTCCCTCTCGTCAGAACTTCGTCCCAGGGGTGGCAGCTCGCGTCTAGCGCCTTCTCTCAACCCATCAGGAGGCCCGTCCCTGTGGGGGCGTGTCCCGTGTGCAGGTGTGACCTGTGCGGGTGTGAGGGAGTGTGTCTCTATGCAGGTGTGTCCTGTACAGGTGCCAACTGGGGTGTGTGTCCCTATGCAGGTGTGTCCTGTACAGGTGCAAACTGTGGGGGTGTGTCCCTATGCAGGTGTGACCTGTGCAGGTGTGCCCCATATAGGTGTGCCCCGTGCAGGTGTGTCCCGTGCAGGTGTGTCCTGTGCAGGTGTGACCTATGCAGATGTGTCCTGTGCGGGCATGTCCTGTGCAGACATGCGCCATCTCAGTTCTGGCTGCCGCCTCCCACAGGAGGGCAGGAGTATTCCCCACCTTACTCTTCTGCCTGTGTGACCTTGGGGTCAGCTCCAGTTTGGGGGAGCTGTTTGGAGGACGGTGCTCAGAACACTCGTGGACAAGCTTCCTGGAGGCTTCCGGAGCAGGCTCGCGCGGGAGGAGGAAATGCATGGATTAAAAGGCATGGGGGCCCTTGGGGGGCACAGGATCGGATGCCTGAGATGCAGACACCTGACAGGGGAGACCCTGCACGCTAAAGCGCAAACAGTGACGTCAGCCAACGTGAGCTCCAGCACAAAGGGAAAGAAAGAAAGAAGGAAACCAAAGGAGACGAACCTTTCAGAGGCACCCACTGTTTGCAGGTGTCTAAGGGGAGGCTGCCTCACACAGAGCCCTCCCGTCTTACTGAGGAGGGGGGTCATGGGGGGGAGCAAGGAAACTAGATTTGCTGGGCAGAGGAAGAGTGGGGTGAGGGCAGGGCGACCCCCAGCCCAGCGGGAGAGTTCTGCACGGAGGCCGGGGAAGGAGCCCCAGGAACAGCGCCGCTCTCCCCCACAGGCCGCCCCGTGCCCACAGGCAGCAGGTGGGGTGCCCACATGACCTTGGTTTAAAAAAGAGAAAAGGGCTCTGCTCAGTGGGGACACCCGCAGCCTCCCGGCCCTGCCGCAGGTGGCTTTGCGCCGCCCGAGAGCAACGGCGGGGCCGGGCCGGGCAGGTAAGCGGGTGCTGGCTCGCCCGGACAGGCCTGGGCGCGGGCGGCCTCCGCATGGGGGCAGGATGCAGGCGTCGGCGCTCCGGTTACCAGCGCAGGGCCCTGGCGGAGCGACGCGACTGGACGTCCGGACCAGGAGCCCCGTGTGGGATTTCTGGCCCCAGCGGCTGAGGCTTCCGTGCCAGGGTGGCTGCCCCGCGGCGCCAGCTGCACACGAGGCCTCCCCGAGCAGGCCGGCCCGGTCGGCGTGGACTGGCTCCTCTGCTCGCTTTCCAGACTGAGTTGCTGACCCTCTTCTCACAGCCGGAGTCTCCCTCCCACTTGCTCACTCATCCACCGTGACCCGAGTGCTAAGGACTTTGTTGGGGGAGGGCGCCTGCGGCGAGGCAGCCTCTTTGTCCTTTCTTGGAAGCAGCTCAGCGCCAGGGAGGCTCAGCACCGCGCGGCATGTGGCGTCCAGAGGAGGGGCTGGGGGTGCGGGACAGTGTCCCAGTCACACCCGCTGGGGGTCCGCTCAGGAGCAGTGGGGTCTTGGGGAAGGAGTAAGTCTACCAGGCGCACCAGATGGGGAGGGATTTCGGGCTGGAACAGCAGCACAAAGAGTGGGGTGAGAGAGAGCCTGTGGGGCAGTGTGGTGGGGCGGCATAAGCCCCCCTAAAAAGTGCAGAGTTCTTGAAGGATTTTAAGCAGGGGCGCTGGGTAGTCAGTTTTGTAATGGGGGGCACAGCACTGGTTGGAGGTGTGATGCTGACGGGGGGAGTTTACAAAGTATTTTCACCCAAAATTCTCCATTCTGGGCGCGCCACCCCTCACGCCACACCGCTGACACCCTCGGGCCGGGGAACCAGCTGACACCCTCGGGCTGGGCGGGAGCTGCTCCCCCCCGGGCTTGGGCTGTCTTCATAAAATCAGGAAGCACCGGGAAAGATTAATTTCTAAATGTCTCCCACAAGTGTTTTCCCTCCCACCAGATCCCAAGTTCCTTGAACCAAGAAAGACTATTTCATCCATCCCCGTCCATCCGGCCTGGGGCCGACTAGACCCTGGACCCCCTTGGAGAGAGAGTGAGCACCGCGGTGCCCGCCCGAGCGGCTTACCAGGGGGTCGTAGTCCTTCAGGAAACTCCAGTTCTGCGCCCTGGAAGGGAAACGCAGGCGGTGGTTGGGAGGGGCCCGGGCTCCGAGACACGGCACGTCCGCGAGCCCAAGTCACAGAGGCCAGACGGCAACCAGGGACCTATGATGAGTCCTGAGAAGCGAGCGAGCGTTTCAGCAGCCGGCGCGGACGGGGCCGGTGCCCACGAGTCCCGCTGCAGCGCCAGGGCCGCCGTGCCAGCCCGCAGGGATTTTGGGAAGAAAACCCAGCTTTCTTTGTAATGTGGACAGTAACATTCAGCAGGCCGTTTAGGGGGCGTCCTGGACCCCACATGCCTGCGTCTGCCAGGGAGGTATGCTGTTTCCCTGGGGTGGGACAGAGGGGGTCCTCCTGGGGTTATTTGGGGGTGTTGCACTTGAATTTGGGGACATGCACACTTATTGTTGCACTACCTGACTGCTTTTGTTTGGGGTCAACAGTAACCTTCCAGGAAGTTCTGCAGAGAAAGGTTGGGACGGAGGAGCGGTGGGTGCATTACCTGCAGGGGGGGGTTGAACTTTTATTTTAACCTGTTGTTGAAAAGTCAAACTAGGTTCACAATAAAAGTAGATTTCTGTGTCCAGCCCCCACAGTCCCTGCACCCGATGGCTGGGATCACTTTCTAGTTGTTGTTGTTTTTAAAGCTTTTATTTATTGTTGTGTAAAAGAGCTGGGGTGTAGGCCACAGGCGTGGGCCCTGGGGGGGGGGGTGAGAGGATTCACCAGAGACAAAGTGGGGAGCAGAACAGGTGGATCCACTGCAATCCACTGCTGAGCGGAGCAGCGGGGAGACAGGAGAGGTCTGCTGCGCCCTGTGGGTCACCCCCTGTCCGGGGATGGAACTCAGGCCGTAGCAGGGATGGCGCTGAGACTCACCCCTAGGCCAGCAGGGAGGCCCCCAGCTTCTGGTCTTCAGCTGTGTCTTTAGTCCTTCCACACCCATATGCTGAAATAGCAAACCCAGCGACCCCCTGTGGTGGAAGATTGTGGATGATATTCTGACCCTTTTCTCTTCCCCTCATTTCCTCCAAAATAATTTATTATAGGTTACAGTTAAATTGATATTTATGGTTCATATTTTATGATTATGTAATTTTGTTCCCTGGTGAACTAAGTGTAACTTGTACAACTTGGGTTTTTCTCTCCGTTTAATAATTACGTTTTCTTCCACTTTGCTTAGGTTTCTACGGGCATCATTGATTCCAAACTCTCCCACTGGACTGCACGGCCCCTCGTTATGCTTTTCCCCATAAGCAGGAGCGTGAGCTCATCAGCAGCGTCTTGATTCCAGGGACTGTGGGGTCACAGGGGCCCTCCCTTCACCATCACCTGTTTCTGGAAAATTCTCAGGCATTTTCTATTCAATTCTTCTTCTCATTCTCTTTTGGGGGGGCTCCGTTTGTAGGTGTATTGCACTTTTTTGTTCTGGGGTTCTATTTCTTCACGCTTTGCACCTCCTTGTTTTCTCACTTCAGTTGTGTTTTGTATTCACTTTTATTTCTGGAAGTACTTTTTTTGAAGAACTAACTTTTTTTTTTATTAACAGTCACAGGTTTCTTTCCACTGCTAGTCTTTCTATCCAAGAACAAAATATGGCATATGCCGCCCTGTTTATGCATACCTAGAGGTTCTTTTTGGTGGTTGTTCAAGGCGCCTAAATGCTTTATGCATGAGCTTAGAGCCGAGCTGCCAGACTCCCCCTCTTTTTTGTTGATGGTGATATCATCACATATCCTAAGATTTACCCTTTAAGGGCCTCCCTGGTGGCGCAGGAGTCAAGTCTCAACGCTTTCAAGCTACCGCCAGCCACTGTGGCCTGAGTTTGATCCCTGGCCAGGGAGCCAACCCACAGGGCGCAGCAGGCCTTCCCTGTCTCCCCGCTGCTCCCCCCAGCAGTGGATTTCTGCTCTGCTCCCCGCTCTGTCTCTGGTGAATCCTCTCACCACCAAACCCTTGCACCTCTGGCCTAGACCCCAGCTCTTGTATGCATAAATAGATAAAATAAATCATTAAAAAAAAATTACCCTTGAAGGCGCCCAGCTCAGTAATGATCAGCATATGCAGAGGTGTGTGGCCATCGTCACTATCTGATTTTAGAACATTTTCTGCACCCCCAAAAGTAGTCCCCTGACAGTTAGCATCACCCCTTCCTCCTGCTCTCACTCCTGGTGACCTCGAACTCACTCTCTCTGCGGGTTTTCAGCCCCTGACTAGAGTCACTCCTCCCGCTGTCTCCCGGCAATGCCACCTGGGTATGGTGTGGGCATCTTCATGCACGCAGAGCTCAGACTTTTCACGGGCATCTGCTCTCCCTGAGTTACCCACTTGGGTCCCTCAGTCACCCCAACTCCTTCCTCACCCTTCCTCCAGTGTCCGCTCAGTTTCAGTTGCTCTTACTACTGCTCCCTCATAAATTCCTCTGTTTTCCCTGCACCACACAACTCTTTGTAAATGTCCGTTACGCCTCAACACATGTCACACACACCACACACCATGCACATGCCATACTGCACACACCGCACATTACACACACCACACCATCCACACCACGGACATCCACACCACGCACATACCCCACACCATACACATCACACGTACGCAGCACACTGTACACACACATCGCATGTCATAGACCATACCCACCACACATAACATGCCACGCGCAATACACATGCCACACCCTCGCTCCGAGACATCAGTGCTTCTCATTATTCTGCCACCAAAGCAGTCCTTGCAGTCTTCCCCAGATCTCCGGCTCCGCTTCCACCAGAGCTGAGCTGCACAGACACACTCTTGCTCTGGCCACAGCCTGTCAACTTGTCCCCCACTCCCCCACCCCCTCCCCCACCGCACCCCCATCTCACTTTACTCTGAAGCAGCCAGACTCGTCATTTTAAAAAGTAAACTAGATCATGTCACACTCCCACGTAAAACCCTTGATGGTGTCTCCTTACAAAAACCACCCAGGCCTCCACAGACCCACAGACGGTCTTTGTTTTGAAATAAGCCACATTCTTCCTTGGCCCCTTCTCACATTTCAGGCCTCGGCTTAACGCGCCTCCCCAGGAGGCCTCAGGGAACCGGGAGAGATGGTGCCTGGGCTCTGGGTTTGCTTCTGTCATCACACAGGTGGCCTTGGCACCTGGTGGCCTCCGCCTGCTTTTGGTGCCCTTCCGTGCGTGAAGGATCTGCTGCCCCCCAGTACAGCGGGATGTCCAGGGCGGCCTTGCAGGCATTTTGGGGTTGAATGAGTGTGCCCAGGGATATCCTCTCCCCCGTCAGAGCCAGCGTCTCTCCTCAGATAGTGTCTGGGTTCTGGGCCCCACAGGGCCCGCCCCTGCATGCAGGTAGCCTGCCAGCTCCAGCCGGGGAGGCTTGCACAGGGCTGCTGGCCCCAGAATGGAGGAAACCTGTCCCCTGGTCCCTCCTGACCTGGCCCTGACTGCCTCTCCTGCCCTCTGCCCAAGGCAGGCGTCAGAGGGCTCTTTCCTCGCCCTGGGCCACATGCCTCTGCCCCTCGATGCCCATCCCTGGCCTATTCCCTCTCCAGAAGCTTCCCAGACCCTGAGCCCGGGTGTGTCAGGGAGGAGGGAAGGGCAGGACACTCACCAGCGCCACTGGCTCCGCCGCTCAGCCTCCAGAAGCTCCCGCCACAGCTGGTCCTGCTGCACGCTGTCTGCTGCCAGGGCTGCCCGCTCAGCCTCCAGGCTCCGGGGGGCCCGGCCACCAGCGAGACCCCTGGCCGCTGCAGGGCCACCCTGGGAGGCTGGTGGCCTGGGGGAGGGCAGTCGGTACCCAGCTGATGTGGTTCTCTGGAGGCCAGGGGTGGGGCGGCTCCCCATGGGTGCAAGTGTGTGTGTGTGTGTGTGTGTGTGTGTGTGTGTGTGTGTGTATGAGAGAGAGAGCTCGAGAGCTCACTGCCTGAGCAGCTCCTGCCTGAGCTGCTGCCTGAGACGTCTCCAGGATACCCGCCCTCCCAACCCAGGAGAGCCCCTCACCAAGCCCCCCGGACCTAAGTCGCACTGGCTGATGGGGACAGCACTGTGGCGTCCTGCTTGTTTAGAGCTCCCGCCTGTGTTGACTGTTGTCCTGGGAACGGGCAGCTTCCAAATGTGCTCAGGAAGGGGCGGACCTCAGTGCATCTCCGGGTGTGGTGTGTCTGTGTGTGTGTTTGGTGTTTCTGTATATCGGTATGGTGTGTGAGTCTGGGGGAGGGGGGTGTGTGTGGTGTGGGGCTTGGGCACCCCACTTCACTGGGCAGAGGTGCCAGAGTGCTTTCGAGGAGCCGAGTGAATAAAGCGCTAAGCAGGAGTCAGAAGGGAGCAGAGCTGAGGGTCGGTGGGAGGCAGGGATGGGGTGCAGGGAGGTGGGGGTCTTCCCCACATGTACTTAGAAGCAATTTTTTTGCATAGAAGAACTGGGGTGTAGGCCAGAGGTATGGGGGTGGGGTGAGGGGAACCACCAGAGACAGAGTGGGGAGCAGAACAGGCAGATTCACTGAAATCCACTGCTGAGGGGAGCAGCGGGGAGACAGGAGAGGTCTGCTGCACCCCGTGGGTCAGCTCCCTGGCCGGGGATCGAACTCAGGCCATAGCAGTGACAGCGCTGACTTCACCCCTAGGCCACCAGGGAGGCCCAGCATTTTGTTTTTGTTGAGGGCATATCATGTAAGTCTAAAATGCTGCCTAGTCCTTGTATGCTTTGTTTTTCTTTGATTTTAGTGGTTGCTTTCCTGGACGAATAGCTCCACGTGCTTGGCTCTCGGGTCGGTGGGTGTGTCCTGGGGAGGCCGTGGGTTCAGGGTCCTCTGAGGCAAGACTTAGTCCTTTCTCAGCAGCAAAGGGATGGACAGTGTGTAGGATTAAGTTCCAAAGCCTTTTGGAAGGGAGTGCCCTGATCCCGGTGACTCATTGGGAATGATGCCCACAGTGTCAGCATATGACTGAGGGGTATCCAGGCACCCTAAACTGTTAAGGGGCGCATGCTCTGAAAGGGATCTGGCCACTCACGAACACAAAGGCAGAAAGAGTTAGTCTACTCACAGCTCTCTTGGGTTCTATGGCGGTTTGCTACGGCTGCCATAAGAAAGTATCCCACACGGGGTGTCTTAACAGAGACTTGTTGTCTCTGTCTGGGGCTAGAAATTCCAGACCAAAGCGCAGCAGCGCTGTGGCGCCTGAGAGGAGAGCCTGCGCCTGCGCCTGCGTGTCCCCTGCTGTTTCTCTGGCATCCCCGGCACCTGTGGATAGTGGACGATGTCTCCCGCCTCCCATCACCATCTTCACAGGGCGCTCCCGCTGTGTGCAAATTCACCCCCTTTATGAGGACACAGTTATGGGGGCTGGGGTCCACTCTATGCCAGTATTTAAACTAACAACTTCGGCAACATCCCCATTTCAAAACAGGGCCAGGGGTGAGGACTTCCCCGTAAATTTTGGGCGCCCCCTATCAACCCATGACATACAACCCAGGTTCAGACTCCTTCCAGGATCCTCATGGAGACACCATCTTGTACTCAGCCCCCCTGGGCCGGGCGTTTCCTGCGTGTGACCATCCCTCGTCACCCCACCCCGTTGGGTGATAGGATTCGCCCCAAGTTCTGGGAGAGAAAGGAGAGCTCTGGGGGCTGGGGGGCTCGTGCGGGACGCCACGGTGAGGAGGGCCTGGGTGTCAGGCACGTGTGCCCCGTCGGGAGCCTGTGCTCCTGCTGACGGCTGCGCTGCGCTTGGCAGGAACACTCCATTCCTCCCGGCTCCCCCAGGTGCCTCCTTGATAATTTTCAGCAATTAGAGACTCCACATTTTCCATACCGATCTAGGCTCTGGGAGACAATTTAAATATTCCCTGATAGCTAATTACATTAAAATTAGCCGTGGCCTTGCTCTTCAGGGTAGAGACTGTGCTGGCTGGCATTTCGCCCTGAAGTGTGACGAGCACTTGAGAGGACTCGATGGGATCTGGATACAGGTGCAGAGCCGGGGGCTCAGGGACACCCCCGTGGGCCCCCACCGGTCTTCTGCGCAGGGCATGCAGTGCCAAGGCCTGAGCCCCTGCTGGCTGCACTTTCTGATTTCCCCTGAGGTTACTTTTTGCAGGGAAAAATACCCTCCAGAAACGGCTCTGCTCTGGCTATCCCACCTCTAAACACAATGGCTTCTATTCTGAAGACGGTGCATTTTGGGGGCTGGGGGGCATTGTAAGCATTGGAGAAGATATTCTGGGGGTCGTCTTTATTTCTTTAGCCTGTAACTTAGCACGAGCAGGGCGCCGAACTCTGGAGGAGGAGGCAGAGGTGGAGCTGGGGCTGCGCGCCATGCGCGCCCGGGACAGCAGGGGGCAGCCTGTCACCTTGCATGCGCCGTCGGTTCCGGCTCCTTCCACAGTCAGGCGACTCTAGCTAAGGTCTGAGCAGGGTTCCCCGTGACCCTATCTGGGACTGAAAAGAAAGAGGAGCTGAAAGGACCCAGCGGTGCGCCTGGGGAAACGGGTGCGGGACCAGGAGCCCTCCGTGAACAGGGCCGCTGGGCAGGGCTGGTGTAAATACTAGCAGCAGGTAGGGCCCAGGGCCAGGCCAACAGAAAGGGCTGGAGGCCCCCAGCGGCGCGGCGGTGGGCTGGGCGGCGGGGCTGGGCAGAGGGATGTCTGTCTTTTAATTTCTGACCCAGTCCTCACTCTCTGTGGCCCTGGGGCGGGGGTCGCACACCCTCTGCGGGCTCCCTTTCGATACCTGGTCACAAAGGATGTGTCAGGCTCTTAGGGAGCCGCCAGGCCCCCTGTATGGGTGACCTGGCTGATACTGCTAGGCTTAGGCAGGGGACCCCAGCTAGAGTGGCCCCAGCACATCCCTGCGGACCCCACCGCTGGGCCCCCCGCCTGCTGCAGCGGGGGGCAGAGGGGGCCCAGGTCAGCCATTTCTGCAACTGCAGAGCAGCCCTGCCTCGGCCCCGTGTGCTCTGTTCTGTCTGCTCCATCCACGTCCGCGGGGCCTTGCTCAGCTCCGCCTGCGGCCAGCAGCGCCCACGGCGCTTCCTCAGCCCTGGCCCGGCTCTCGGCCAGCAAGGCCTTGGGATCACTGACGCCGGCAGGTGATGATTATTAGCAATGGGCACTGAGCCATCTTTCCCACCGCCTTGGGGCCTCCACCCCAGCCCCGCCTGCTGGCCCTGGGTCCTGTCGCTGTGTTGGGCTCTTGTGTCCAGGGCCCTGCTGAAAACTCCCCCTTTCACAGCCTGCTCTTAACCAGCTCCCCGGCTCTCTGGCCCCGGCACATCACTCCATTTTCTCCTCAGCAGCCGCCACTCTCCGCCGCTTTGGCCCCTCGCCTGCCCCCTGCGAGAGGCCGTGCCCTGGGCTGTGTCCAGCAAGAGGGCGGCTGGTGTGTCGGGCCCGCGCAGTGCGCAGTGGGGAGGATGGAGTATTCCCACGCGTGATGCTCTCCGCCTGGCTGCAGGATTCTACGGGGCTGGAAGGGGGTTGCTGGGTCTGAGCCAAGGACCGTGGCGTGACTCTTAGTCTTCAACTCAGCAGCTTAGTTTATTTAACACTCTGTGGCACACTCCTCGGGGCCGTGGCGATGGGTTGCTTCATGCTTAGCAATATCCCAGTGGGTCCATTTCCTCCAAGACGAGGCCCTGGTATTTCTAGATAGTCCTCCTATGACATGGTTTCTAGCTGCCTGACCTTCAGATCTTCATATCAGGGGTGTCCTTCAGGGTATCTGCAAACCCCCTGGTATTATTTGTAACATTCTCTGTAGATACGCAGTTTTAGGGGAGGGAGAAGATTTGTAGGATTCATCAGCTTCTCAGAGGCACCTTGACCTTGGAGGGTCCAGAAGCTTCCAGAAACCCTGCTCTGTCTAGACTGTCTCTCAGGCCCACTCTGCACAGGGATTGGGGGTGTGTTTCTCCCCGATAATGACAACCTACTCTAGGTAGCACTTGCCTTCTGAATGACTCATCTTCACAACCAGCGTTTTCCTGAGTCCTCAAACACTGTTCATTCAGCATGTCTGAGTCTCCTGTGAATGAGCATCCAGGGCCCTGGAAGTGTATGTTGATCTACTTTGAGGCGGTAGAGATGAGGTTAAATGGTTAAATCGATCTCAAACCCTAGAGCACAAAAGAAAAAAACACTTATCTAGACTTTTCTCTGCAGTGTCTGAGAGGCTTATTAGCAAAAGATCCAAACTGGGCAAGCCGAAGTGACTGACCTTGAGCTGAGGCCTCAGGTAGCTGGAGCTGGGGACAGAAATACGGAGGAGGGGGCTACTGACCTTGGAGGGTCCAGAAAGGTGGGGGCACAACAGAATTCAAAACTTCAGTTCTCTGAAAAAAGAAAAAAAACCTCTTCCTCCTCCTCCGTGTATAAACTGGCCCCTGAGTAGACAATGCACTTCAGCCTAACCCTGGTCCCCAAACCTAGAGAAGCTCATTCCCTTACGAACTGGGGACGCAGGCTTGAATTTAGCTCTTGCCTCCTTTCCAACGAATTTGTAATAAAACTTCCTTCTCTTCTCAGGATGTGTCGCGGTCACGTGCAGAGCCCGTGGCTCAGCAGCCGCCTGTTGTTGGATGTGTCGGGCTCCAGGCTGCGGGCTCAAGGCTGCCGCGCCCCTCGGTGTGGCTTTCTTGCAGGCGGTGAGTTGGTGGTCGTATCAAGCACACAGTCTTTTTAAAATCAGTTTTGTTTTCTCTTGGTAAATATTTGCCTATTGTTTCTTTCCCCATTTTTTATTTTAATCGTGAAGCCGTCTGTTTTGAGCGTGTCACTTATAAACAGCATACGGCCGTCCAACACGAAAAAAAACCCTAGTCTGACAACTTCTGTCTTTTTACTAGCAAGTTTAGTTCATTTAGATTTATTATAGCTTTTTTGTGTTTTGATTTTTTTCTGCAACCTTATTTTGTGTTTTATATATGCCCTGCTTTTTCAATATTCCATTTCCTCTATTTCTCTTCCTTAGATCTTTGAAAATTACCTATTTTCTTAGTGTGATTTTAAATTCTTCAAATTCTAAACTATAGACTGAACTCAGTTTCTAAAGTTCTGCAATTTTTCTATTCTCCCAAATATTTTGCATAAAATAGAAACATTTCAGAATATTGTCACTATAACCACTCACCCAATTTTACAGTTTACTTTAAAAAGAATATTTATTTATGCTTACAAGAGCTGGGGTACAGGCCAGAGGTGTGGGGGGTGAGAGGATTCACCAGAGACAGTGGGGAACAGAACAGGCAGACTGACTGAAATCCACTGCTGAGGGGAGCAGCGGGGAGACAGGAGAGGTCTGCTGCGCCATGTGGGTAGCTCCCTGCCTGGGGATTGAACTCATGCTGCAGTGGCTGCAGATAGCTTCATAGTGCTGAGACAAACCCCTTGTGCCTCCAGGGAGGCCCCTTTACAGGTTATTTTTGCCTGATATTTCAGTTTTACTCTGTTTTGGGTTGCTCTTTGGATTGGGGTGTCTCTTCCGTGATTGGCACACTCACAAACAGCAGACTCTGGACCTTATCTGCAAATGATCCAGTCAGGAATGACTCCTGTGAGCTGAGCACCAGGGCCAGCCGGAGCTGGGAGACTGCAAATGCAGAAGAGGGGGCTACCCGGAGGCAAGGGCCCCCCAACCGAAATTCACACTTCCAGGTACCTAAAAGAGGCAGGTGATGCACACGTACGAGCCGCCCTGTAACAAGCCCGTGAACTTCAGCCACACCCACCTCTCTTCGCCCTTCGCCCACTCCTTAGCTCATAAAATTTAACTGCTTTGCTCTCGACCCCAGTCCCCGTAACCTACATCACCACATCCCCTTTCTTAACCAGGGAGGCAAATTTGAGTTCACCTCCTGCCTCCTTGCCAATTAATTTGAATAAAGCTCCTGTCCCTTCTCAAACCCTGTGAGGCTCTGGTCTCCGCGCACATTGGACACTGACTCCGTTGCTTGGTGACGTGCTCATGAGCTGAATCTGAAGGTGCCTACCCCAAGGCAGGATTCCTTGCCCAGGTGCCTACTTCTGGAATTTTCTAGGCAAAGGAATCATACTTGAACAATCTTGTCCTTTTACTGTGTGGGTGTGAGGGGGTACCCTCATTTGGCTGCTGTGTGTGCTGTACTGGGGAGCCATCTCTCTATGCAGGTTGCGTGTCTGGTGGGGGAAACTCTGGAAACTCCCATGGAGAAATAATAGGATTCAGGTGTTAAGGGGGCCTGTGCTCCAGGGCCTGTGGGAGGGGAAGGCAGCTGGGTATGTGGATGGAGAAGGGGGCGCAGGGGTGCTCTAACAGTGAGGTCTCAGCAGGTCCCGGGGAGGCTCGCTAGCTGCAGTGTCCTTCAGACCTGTACCAAGTTGGACAAGGGGCAGAACTTTCCATCTCTTTGGCTATCGCTGCTCCCATCCCAGAAGGGGTGTATTTGGGGTTCAGTTGTGATCCTCCAGAAAGCTTCATTGATGACGTCCTAACACCCTGTGCTGTGCCTGACAGAGGTTCTCGATCTTTGCATAACTGGCAACTCCTCTCAGGATCAGTGGGTTTTCTCTCACTGGAAAGACAAATTGTGGGTTTCTGCAAGTGTGTATTGTCTGAGCAAAAACATGCCATTCACACCCATTAGCACGCATCTGCCTGTTCCCAGTTCCTTCAAACCTTCCAGGTTGTGCTGGAAGGATCTTAGAGCTATTTGCCAAATTAGAGAGTAGGCGGTTGGGGGATATAATAGGGGGCCTGCTGGAACTCCCATCCCAGGTCAAAGGCAGCGGCTATGCCCAGAGTCTGAGGTGCCCATTAGCTGGTCAAGCCTGGGATGGCCGGAGATGCTCCCCCCCACCCCGACTCCCAGGCTCACCTCTCACCTCGCCAGGGGCTGGGCCTCCCTGTATCACGACTCGTCCCCCTCAGGGGTGGAACGTGCTGTGTCCCTTTCAAGACAGAGAACTTCACCCCTCAACCTCCTGCCAGAAATATCACCTGCTGGTGGTGGCAGCTGAGTCACCTTCCAGCAATCACACAGAGCTGCCCGATCCAAAGTCCATGCTCCCCAGGTGTCCCCAGGGGTCAGCTGCACCTCTGATTGCTGTGACCGTTTGGCCACCTGGCCACTGTCTCCACTCGGGGTGACTCACAGCCTCCCTAGCTCCCCAGGACGCCGACCGAAGCCTCCTGCTCAGTGGCACCCCCATCTGCCTTCCCTGCTCTTCCTACACCCCATGAGCCCCTGGGCTCTCCCGTGTCACCAAGCGCTGGGGTCACTGCACAGTGTGCGTGGAGGCGGGTACGACGGCCCCGGGCTTTGGGAAAAGGAAGTGTTTTGTTGCAAACCGGTTGGCGAGAGGCAGGCGGTAAACTCAAGTCTGGTGAAGAAAGGGCATGAGGTCATTCGGGTTTTGAGGAGCAGGGTTGAGAACAAAGGAGTTAAATTTTATTAGCTGCAAAGAGGGGCGGAGGCGAAGGATGTGGACTTGGTTGAAGTTCACCGTCTAGTTACAGAGCGGCTCATGCACGGAGAGGACGGAGGACATTTTCTTCGTATGATTAAAATTTGGATTTCCTGTTCCTGTTCCTGTTCCTGTTCCTCCCAGGTCCGGTCGGCCTGAGCTGAGTTCAAGGCCCGTCACTTCCGTGCACGCTCGGGGGGTGTCGTTGGCAGGCAGGTGTTTTCTGTGTCGTGAAATCAAGTCTCAGAAGAAGGTTAGATGAGTTCTGTGTCGCCGGAAACTGGGGTCTGGTTAGCCTAGGAAGCCGGGGTGCGTCTGACCTTGGTTCCTCCTCACAGCGCTTGCTGGGCCAGCCTAGTCCTGGGGCCAGCAGGGTCCTTTCCACACGCTGTGGGGAGCAGCCAGCGGGCAGGCTGGGGCGGTCCCCCCTCCAACCCGAATCTCCCCTCAGCACAGTCTGCAGCCTGAAAGAGGGAACCCGAGTCCCCTCTCTGGGTGTCTGGCACTGTAAGCAGGACTGGGGGCCCGACTCTTGTAGCCTGGCACCTGTGCTTGTCTCTCGCAGCGGCCTCGGGGTGCAGCGGCCTCAGGGAGAACGATCTCTGGCCTTCCTGTCTCCCCTCTGCCGCTCCTCCCGGGCTCAGAGCGGCAAGCCGACTGTCTGATTCCTTTTTTTTTTTTTAAGATTTATTTTTATTTATTTATTTATGCATATGAGAACTGGGGTACAGGCCAGAGGTGCGGGGGGTGAGAGGAGTCACCAGAGACAGAGTGGGGAGCAGAACAGGCAGATCTACTGAAATCCACTGCTGAGGGGAGCAGCAGGAGACAGGAGAGGTCTGCTCCCTGGCCGGGGGCCGCACTCCTGCTGAAGTGGCTGCTGATAGCTCCATAGTGCTGAGACCCCCGCGTCACCAGGGAGGCCCCCTCGACTGTCTAATTCTAACCTGAGGTGGCATAATTAGTCTCTGGGGCTAGTTCCATGAATACTAACCCTGCGGGCTGGCACCTGTAATGGAAGACAAAACAGCTGCCACCAGGGGACACGGTCCAATGAGAGCCGCTGTCCCTGGCTGAGCACCGTCCAGGAGGTGATGGACATTGGTGAGGAAGAAACCAGGGGTAAGGGCTGCTCAGTGTGATGGGAAGCAGCATGGACTGGGTGGACTGGGCATCTCCTGGATGGATAAAGAAGAGTGCGGCCCAGAGAATTCCTGAGTGCTGTACCAGTTGAGAATCTACTGACCCGCCAGACTTTGCTTCCATCACCTCAGCTCTGCCAGGGACCTTGTGACATAAATGCTACTTCCATCCTTTGACAGGTGGGTGGACTAGGGCTTAGCGAGCAGTGGCTTGCCCGAGCTCAGGCAGCCAGGCCTGGGATGCAGCTGGATTTGGGCCTTGTGCCCCCCTAAGGGATATAATCACTGTGGGGTAGTGGGAGACACCTGCTGTCAGACTGGATTCATCTGGAGCCCAGAGCTCTGCACGAAGAGGGTCAGCTCTTCTCACACTTCCTTCATTTCACAAAGGAGTGTTGAGCACCGGCTGCTTGCTCTCCCAGGAGGTCAGACAAAGGCTCACCAAGGAGGTGTGGGAGTCCCTCAGTCAGAAGCTAAATAGTTTCTCTGGGGTCACCAGTCATTAGGGTCCGACAAAGACTAGAAATGGGGGCTCCCAGATCCTGCCCTTTCATGCTTTCAGGGGCCACGTGCTGCCAGAGTTGAACCTGCTCCCAGCTCCCCTGGGGTCTCGACTGGCAGGTTCCTTCTCTGTGTGGTGCCCGGTCCTGGCCAGGCACGTTAAGTGTAAAGTGAGGGCATAATTATAGAAATGCGTAACACCCCAAGCTTCCTTACCCACCCTGCTCTAATCATACACAGCCCCAGAACACATTGTAATAATTTGTCACCCATTTTCCAAGGTAGAATGCACTAACTCTTAATTATAAGCCTAGGCTGGAGATGAGTAAATAAATATGCATGCCAGTCTGAATGCTATAATTAGAACCACCATTTGGCGAAAGAAAAGTAGCGACGTTTTAATTCCAGGCCTCTGCTTGAATGTTGAGTTGCTCTAGGGAACAATCCATGTGTGTTAACACATCAAGTTCTGTGCAAAACGGTAGCAGAGTTAAGAAGATAGATTTTTCTAAGTGGGGCTGGGGTGTTCTCTGTTGCCGCTAGATATTTCCGTTCTGTGTTTGTTTCCCAGAGCCAAGTTAACATGACGATTAGTAATTTTCAGACACTCCTGACAGCTGCTCTGAAGGATGATTTTGCACAGAACTTCTAACTTTATCTGTGCACAGGCTGGCGTTACCCAGGGGCGATGTCAGGTGGGGCGTGACAGAGGGACACGTGGACTTGCTGTCCACTCCCTGAGTGCCCGCTCTGGACCAGGCACTGTTCTGGACACATCGACTTGCTTTCAGGGAGCTTACTCTCGAGTGGATGGAGACAGATAAGACAATCAACGGATATGCACTTAATATGTTAGGTGGTGAGAAGTGCAACAAAGAAATACAAGTCAGGACAAGGGGATGGAGTGGGACACACTGAGCTCTGTCCTCAGCAGAGTGACTGGGAGGATTCTGATGGGGTGACCCTGCAGCAGAGACTTGATTAAGATGAGGCTGCCAGGAGATATGTTGAGAGAATGTCCCAGCAGAGAGACTGGCAAGTGCAAAGGCCCTGGGGCAGGAGACTGTGGGACTATTCAGAGATCAACAAGGAGGCCACTGTGCCTGGAGAGGAGTCAGTCAGGGAGATGCAGAAGCAGCCAGAGCTGGGTCAGGAGGGTCCCTACGGGTCAGGTAATGACGTGGGATTTACTCTGAGGAACGTGGGCGCCGTGGCTGGGTTTTGAGCAACATGGTTCTTTCTACCTGAGTGTAGACTCATTCTGGCTCTGTGTGGAGAATAGATTTAGGGGGGCAAGTGTGTAAGGAGACAGTCTGCCAAGAGAGGTTGTGGTACCTCTTCCCACAAGCCCCTCTGGTCGAGGTGGTGGGCGTGGCGGCCATCAGGCAGGCCCAGCAGGGCCGCTGGCTCCCCATCATGGCCGTGTGGTCTGGGACAAGTGGCCTAACTTCTCTGTGCCCTATTTACTCCCCACTAAAATGGGATCATTTCATTACCTTCCTCAGGGCAGAGGGTGGCCCTCAGGCCAGCAGTATCAGTGTCTCCGGGAACTCACTGGGAATGCGGTTCTCAAGCCCAATTCTAGACGAACCTTTAGCAACCCTGGGGGCAGGGCTGTGGGGATCACAGACCCCCAGGTGGATCTGGGTTTCAGATAGAGAAGGATTCAGGTGACACTTGGGCGTGCTGACAATATAGTAGGGTTTGTTGTTTATCTGAAATTCAGGTGGGCTGGGTCCCAGCTATGGCAGCCATGTCCGGAGTGGGGCCCTGCAATCTGTTTCAAGAGGCCTCCCAAGTTCTGACACATGGTGTCTAAGGCCTGGGTTCTCGGGTTTACACTTGGCATGGTGCCCAGCGGGGCTGGGGCCGGTGCACTGGCACATACAGGGACTTTGGAGTCGGGAGATGGAGCGGCTTGGCTGAGGCGTCTTCTCCACAAGGGCTCCATGTGCTGGGCCTGGACGTGCCCCGAGATCCTCGCGCTTCCTCCCTCTGCCAGGCTGATGATGGAGCTGAAGGGGCGCACACCCTCCCCTCGGCTGAGGGATTTAGAATCGCGTGGTTCTTATTCAGAATTAGTCTCTAATTCTTTACCCCAGACGGTGTAGAAGCTCAAAGCCCTTGCTCGCGGCAGTGGGGCGGCCAGGCTGCTGTCTCTGGGTGGTTCTGGTCCGCTTTGCCGGCGCTGGACTGAGGACCGGCAGGCCGTGCCCTGGGGAATGTCAGCGTAGAAAGGAGGGCCGAGCTCGTTCACAGAGAGGAGAACACACGCGTGGTCTCACGAGCAGCAGACACTCATGTCCTCGTCTGCTCAGGAAGAAGACGGCCGTCGGGGCCTCCAAGGGCGGCAGACGATACTCGCGCCATGCGGCTTACAGGGAAGATCCCAGGGATGAGGGACAGTCGTGGTTGGCGTCACTCGGGCTGTTCCTCACGCCTGGGGGTAGTGAGAACTCCCCGGGGTGTGGGGAGTCGGGAAGGTGGCCTCAAAGCCCCTGCCCGGGCCTGCTCCTCGGCAAGTGCCGGCCGAGCGTCGGGTCTCCAGTCATCTGCCTCAGGACCCCTGTGGGAAGTGTCTCGGAGAGCTGCTTCTGTCTGTGGTGAGGCTCTCAGTCTGTGAAGGGTGTGTGTGTGGTCTGGGGGTGTGATGTAGGGGAGTGTGGTTGTGATGTGGGTGCGTGTGCGTGGTTTGTGTGTGATGTGTGGTTGTGATGTGGGGGTGTGTGTGTGTATGTGAGGGGCACTTTTTACCCAGAAGTGCATCTTATGGTGACAGACAGAGGCCTTAGAATAAGCAGGAAATGAAGGCCGCTTTCACCCGCTGAGGTAAAGGTTCAGGCAGCGCCCTCCGCCCTCACTCCACTGGCGCCGCCGCGGATCCTGCTCAGTCTCGGGCTCTGGCCAGCAGGCCCCGGAGGGGCTACAAGGCTCCTTCTTAGCAAGTCCCAGGTGGAGGGGGAGCCTGCGGTGACCAGCACGCCAGGCCTGTGTGAAACCTGGGCGCCCAGGGTGGTGGAGAGGGGCTGAATGAATGAACTCAGCACCCGGGGAACAAGTGGGGTGACAATAGCAGGAAGGGGGGGGTAACCAAAAGCCTGTACTAGAAATGCAGCTTTATCCAACAGAAGGATCTGCTGCGCGCTAGCACGTCTGCTGCACTCCAGCATTCTCTGGAAGTCGCCAGCTCTTTTCAACACATTCCAAGCAGGATTTAACTGACTGATTTCTCCGATTCTGGAACCCAGTGCCAGCCACCTGCGGGCTCAGGACGTCACCGTGCCCCCCAGGCCTGGGCTCAGCTTCCCTGTGGTGCCTCCCAGGTCCCCGCCCCACTGTTAAATCGTCTGTCACCCGCCGTGTCCTCCCCAGGTGCTTGGACTGTCCCCTGGAGACACACATTTGAGGGGAGCTCCTCTTGTCAGCCTGCAGCTGAGGTTCCTCACCTCTGGCTCCCCCTTCACTTGAATCCACTCCTCCATCCCGGGCAAGCCCCAGGGAGTCAGGGAGGCAGCAGTGCCGGCCTGTGAAGAACGTGCTCCCACACCATGTTCTCCTGTTCCACGCGCAGCTCGGTGGCTTTAAGTAGATTCACGAAGTCGGGCGACGGTCTGATTTCAGAACCTCCCATCCCGCCCCCGCAGAGCCCGGTGTGAGCGGCCAGTCTCCGCTCTTCGCTCCCCCAGGCCCCTCGCACCCCACGGTCTCATCCCGTGTAAAAGGACCCTGTGCGCCGCGTGTTTGCACCTGCCCGCGCCACGTGGCACCCTCGGCTCACCCGCGCCACGGGGTCTGCTGCGGGGTCTGCTGCGGGGTCTGCTCCGGGTCTGCGGGGTCTGCTCCGGGACCTGCGCACCCAGGTGGCCTGGTTCATGGCATGGCCGAGCCCGCCGGGTTACTCCCAAGAGCTGAAAGGGGCGGCCACGCCATGTGCAGGGATGGTGAACGGAGGGACACATGAGGTGGAGACACAGGGGCTCTGGTGCAGCCTTAGAAGGGAGGGGACACAGGTCCCCCAGGGCGGACTTGGGGCCACGACGCGTGGTCAGCCAGACGGGAGGGCCCCGCAGTGCGCGTCCTCGCCCCAGGAGAGGCAGGGCGGGCGCAGAGTTGGCGACTCCCAGGACAGCTTCACTTGCCCAGGAGGAGGAGCCCGGGGCTGCTGGGGCTGGTGGGGGGAGGCCGGCTCCGCCTTGTGCACTTAACACCCGCCGGCTGCCCTTGAAATGGCCGGGAGGTGACGTGTATGTTACTGTGCTTGACCACAGTGAGAGCAGATGGAAAGAAAGGTCGAGGGGGGTTGTCGCGTTCCCCAGACAAGCAAGGGAAAGGCCTGGTTAGTGGAACTTGTTGGGATTTGCAGGATGACTTAACTCGCTTCATTCTGGCCCGACTACAGGCAACAGATGTTTTAGGGGCGGCGACAGGGAGTCTGGGTGAAATCTCATTTGCTGGGTAATTTCCGTTAGGAAAATAAAAATGTGTCTGCGGAGCGTAGCTGTTAGAAATGCACTTGTGCAAACGTTCTGAGGGGGAGACTGACACTCTTGTTATGGGTGGAGGGAAATGTGCTTTATAGTTCAGTATTATAACAGAAGTTGAAATTCCATCTTGCTCTCCCTGAAAGCCAACATTTTCTTTGCTCCACACGCCAGTGCCTTTGTGCAGGGATTCTGTGTCTTCAGCCCTCAGTTCTCGCTCTCCTGTACGCCCAGTTCCAGGAATTCGGTGGTAAGCCGGGGTCGTGGTTTGCTGGTGCGTGACCAGTGCCCTGGGAGCGGAGAGTTGATGATGGTGCCGCCTTCCGCCTGTGTAGATCCGAAGGCCATTGCTGAAAAAAGACAAGCTTTCTCGTCCTTAGCTACCCACAGGAGAGGCTCCTTGGTGTCTGGCTAGTTAAAAACATGGCTGCTCAGGTAGTGCCAGGTGAGCCGCTCAGGGGAGCTGCACAGAGCCCTGGCCTGCCAGGGACTGGACACGCGGCTCCAGGTCGTCACGGCAAAGGCAGGCGAGTTGGTGTGTCGAGTGCGCCCACACACTGGCGAGGGGCTGTGTCTGAGGTGAGGAAGAGGCAGCCGGAGCCCCGGCCCTCCCTGCCCGTCACCCCCAGGTTGCCTCGCGGCTGTGGCTCGGCTTTGCTCGCACACACCGGTCGGTTTGCTGTTTTCCACATTTATTGCCTAATGAAATGACAGGTTGCGGCGACACAGCTGTCTTGTCATGAGGCAGCGAAGTAACTAAGTGTTGAAATTCTATTGCCTCCACCCCCCAAGCTGCGCTGGCTTCATGCAGTGGAGGAGCACAAACCCTCCAGGGCTGGCTCGGGAGAGGGGCTGCCGCGCCCCCAGGAGGGGCTCCCCGTCCACAGGGCCTCCTGGACGGCTGACGTCACAGGTGACTCGAGGGTCCTCCTCCTCAGCTGTGGTGGCGGAGCAGCGGGCTGGGGCGCTTGCGGGCTGGGGCGCTGGTGGCCTCATCTCTGGAGGAGAGCCAGGGCTGAGTGAGCTCCCCGCGGGCAGGCGGTGCCGGGAGGCTGAGGGTGAGGTCAGCTTCAGGAAAGGCAGTCCCAGGGCACGCGGCTTCAGGCTCCTCAAAACCCTGGCCTCTCAGCCCTAGTGCGCGGGAAGCCCCGACCTGCCTCCCCAGCGCACGCCCTCCCTCCTCACCTCTTCCTCAGACCTAGCACCCCTTCCGACCCCCTCCGCTGGGTGTTTCAACCTGGTGAAAGGTGCACAACACAATGTTTATCTTTTTAAACATTCACAGGCGCGTAAGTCGATGGTGGTGAATACGAACTCACAATATAAACACGTCTGTGTTGGGCAAGAGCCCTTCCCTCCCGGGGTGCCAGCGCCGGCCCCCAGCCCCGGCCCTGGTTTCTCTCTTGCTCTTCTGTCCCCACCTGCTCCAGCCTCCCTCCACCCTGCTCCCCGGCCTCATCGTCCATGCTCGGCCCAGAGCTCCCTGCCTCTTCTCCTAGTGGCCTCCGACTGCATCTCTCACCAGCCCGCAGGCCCTTGCCCTCCAGCTGTGCTGCCCCCTCCAGCTCAGGCCCAGGGACAGGGGACATGGAGCCGGCACTCTCAGAAGCCAGACTCCAGCTCGGTCACCCTGGGCCCGCTGCGGGTCAGATGTCGCAGGTGAGAGGTCACAGAATCTGAGGCTCTGTGGGTGACCCCATATGCCCTCGGGCAGCTTGAGGCCCAGCCAGGACAACCTCTCCTCTGCAACTGGGTATCAAACTCTAGATTCTTCCACTGCTCTATTGCTGCCTTGGAAACCTCCCTTCTGGGGGCACAACCATCAGTTAGTGGTACAATTTTAAATTTAATACTGGGTGAGGGTGAGACAAAGGGCAGGAAAGCAGCTGGGCTATTTATTAGAAAAGAAGGTGCGTCAGCCCCAGACAGTAGCCAGGAGTGAGGTCTCGGCCTCTGAGCACACATGCACACGCACGCACACACACACGCATGCACACACACGCATGCACATGCATCTCCTCTGCAGGAAGGGTGCAGCGGGGCCATGATCACGCCTGTGTGACTGTCGCACCACACTGGCTCATGCACGGCTCCCTCTTTGGTTCCCTTAGGAGAAGGTAGTGGCGGGAGGACTATCCAGCCCCAGCCACAGCCTCCCGCCAGGCCGGGCCCTCCCCAGCACCCACGTCGCTTCAGCCCTTCTAAATTATTCCTCTTATCAACGATCAAGTTCCCCAATTTTGGGTGATAGGATTCTCTTCAAGTTCACTCCTGAATTCATTGCTGCCAGGTCAGGATTCTTCGGGGATGCCCCGCACTACAAGGCGCAGGCTGTCCTACGCTCTGCCCCCTGCCGCCAGTGATTTCTCCCAGGAAGGCCGGCTCTGAGGGGTGCATGGTACTTAGGACCACAGTGGGGTGCTGGGGGTGCCTCCTCCTCCTATTATTCCCACCAGTCATTGTTGTCAGGTGCGGTCCGTGGCCCTGGCGAGAGACCTGCACACAGCCTGCTGCGCTTGTTGCTTTCACGTCTATTCTTCCTTCTCCCACTCCAGACTCCCCAGTTCCACCGACTCCAACATCATTGCTTATTTTCTTTATTCCACAGCACATGTACAATTGTTTCAGAATATATAATGCTCTCAAACTATGACTGACACTGTGAATAGCAAAAACCAGCCTCAATCTTTTTGGTTTTTGTCAGTTCTTTTGTTTAGAGTTCTGTCCCCTTAGGTGGGTGAAATCAAATTACTGTGTGCATTAAAGTCACTTGGAATAGTGCCTCTTGATGGAGTAGTCTACACCCAGGGGACACGGAGAGGTCTATTCATTTTGCTTTGATTTTAGGGGATTGCTTTGCAAAGTTTAGAGCTTTAAAATATATAATATCTTTATATCAGAACTGTAAGACAGGTGCATTCTGGGGAGTCTGACGTCTACCCTATTTCTTCTTTCCTCCTAAAACAACAACTACATTTAATTGTTTATCCTTTCATTAAAAAAAAAAACCTCCACACACATATATTTCCCCCCTTTCTTAGGTAAATAGTTGCACTTCTCTTTGCTCTTGAATTAACAGAACTCTTTTTTGTTGATGTTTAAGAGTCTTTCTGACTATTCTTGTTTGTTTCTTCCTCCAAATAAGCTTCATAATCAACTCATTTGACTCCAGGAAAAAGAGAATCCTGATGATATTTTAATTTTTATGACTTTTCTGCCAATCACAATAGTATTTACCACTGTTCAATAACTGATGCCCAGTAGAGGGACGAGAAAAGCAAGGTCCACAAGCTAGAAGGCGCGGGTAAAATTATCACATGGTCTGACGTTACTGTTGTTTAGCTGGAAAACCAAAAAAACCCGGTAAGAAATCTCTATAACTGTTAGATAATACAGAAATGTGATGGGAAAAAAATAGTATCCAGAATCAATATCCTTCAAATATTTATATGTATAAATGTTAGATTTATATACGAATATAATTGTGTATAATGTATTCATATATTATATAATATACTTTATAGATAATATATGATATGTTTATAAATGTATAAATAACAGATATTTAAAGAGTATTGACTTCTATATTCAAATTTTCTGTGTGTGTATGTAGACACACATGTAAGTAGAAGCACAGTCTAGTTCGATGGATTGCAAGCATTTGTGCATAAAGAGGGTGCGTCACCCAGAGATGCACTGGCCTTAGGGCCCAAAGATATCTTTACACTGAGCTGAAATTTTATTTTTTTTTATTATTTTTTTTAATAGAGGCATGTTTTTATTTATTTGTTTGTTTGTTTGTTTGTTTCATTTATACAAGCACTGGGTACAGTCAGAAGTGCGGGAGGGTGAGAGAATTCACCAGAGCCAGAGCGGGGAGCAGAGCAGGCAGAAGGACCGAAGTACACTGCTGAGGGGAGCAGCGGGCGGCAGGAGAGGTCTGCGCGCCATGCGGGACCCTCCTCTGGTGGCCGGGGAGCAGCCGGGGATCGAACTGGCTCTGCAGAGGCCGCGGGCAGCTTCGCAACCCAGCGCTCAACCGCTGCGCCACCGGGGAGGCCCTGAGCTGAAATTTTAAAATGGCGACCCCACCCTTTATTATACAGAACCATGGGGGTGAAAGTTAATCAGGGTAGCTGGGAAGGAAAGCAGGCCCAGAGAAAAGTTCCTTTGAAAAACAAATGGAGGCGCACAGGGGCTTGCAGGGGGCCCTGGGTGCGAGGAGAAGCAGGAGAAGGATCCAGGGAGGAGAAGGAAGCCGGCGGAGTTCCAGCTCTTTCTGCAAAGAGGCCATTTGGGGAGTGGCTGATAGAATCCCTAAAAGCAGCTCTCATTCCTCAAGCTGTCTTTGAGCATGCAGCGTTCATGCACCGGCTTTCTGGAAGGAACTGTGGGAAGCGAGCGGATGCATTGATGACTGCGGAATTAATGGCAAAAAATGTCACTTGGGGGCTATTCTAAGGGCAGAGCATTTGTTTGGGAATTTTTTTTGGAGAAAATTCCTGTGTTTGCTTTTGAAGCTTTAAAAGCTTTTGTGCTGTTGCATTAAGCAGCGCTGTTAATGGAACGGGCGCGCTCTCCTTGAGTCATGCTCTATTATCGCTTCAGAAACCAACTTCTTTAGTCATGCCCGGGCTTCTCTTTGCCAGCCCTGATTCCATCTTAGATGGAGCCACCTTAATTTCTAAGTGCTATTGCCAGACTCTCTCTTAAACGTGGGAAATGCACAGGCACTTGGAATTATCCTTGCACTGACGTCTTTGAAGAGAAAGCCACGCCGTCAGCCTCTGCTCGCTCTTTACGGGCTGAAGCAGCGCCTCAAGGCTGCCGGGCGCGGGGCCAGGAGCCCCATTAGGGCTGTCCACTGGCTCTGTGGACTCGAGCGAGTCCCCCAACCTTCCCGTGCTGTTTTCTGATCTGTGAGTGAGGAGGACAAGAATTCCTGTCTCACAGGATTGCTGGGAAAATGAAGACACAATCACATCCCCCTCTGCGTGCGGAGGCCCCTGCCCACGCCTGTCTGGGCCAGCGGCTTCATGCCAGTCCCTCCGAGTCACCTGGGAAACTGCAAACGAACCAGCTGACCAAAACAAGGCAAATCACAACCAATACAGACCCCTGTGCCTGGGCCAGGCTGGTTTCTCGGGGTTCTTGCAGGCAGCCGGAGCTCCAGCCTTGGGGATCCACTGGTCCAGTGTTGGGAGTTTCAAGGCTGTGTCCACCCGCCAGGGCTCCTGCTGGGCCCAGCCACCGCCCCTGTCGCTGCACCTGTCGCCCCGGAGGAAGCTCTTCCTTAGACTCGTCCCGAATGAATAGTTTGGAAACCGGAACAGCGGTATTTCCGGGAGGCGTGTTTCAAACAGCAGCAGAGTGTGTCGTGACCACCAGCCTGGTCGGAGCTCGTTCTGTGCTTTTGTGCTTTATCTACACTGGAAAAAGTTCTCAGGACTAGGCTCCCTAGGGGGTTGGCGTCCCCCAGGGGAGCGAGCCATAGTGGGGGATCGCTGCCTTGGCCAGTGCCGGGGAGTCTGGGGGGTCGCCCATCCCCACCACCCTCCCGGAGGCCAGTGATCCAAGCCTCGCGTGAGTGACCCGTCCCCAGACCTGGCCCTGCTGACGTCAGGGGCGAGACCACAAAAGAAAAAGTCCACGGCCCCTGTCGGGTGTAAACCGTCCAGTAAAACGTGACCCTTTCTTCTGCCTGGACACGTGTGCCCGGAAGGCAAGGTTGGCTTTTAGAATTCCCGAGCAGTGCGGGGTTTCGTGAAGACGGTGGCGGCACGGTGACTGTGGACCCTGTGACCCCCCAACATCTAGGTCTGTCCTGTGGCCTGAGACCCCGGCCTTTGTGAGCAGCTCAGCCACCGCAGCCTCACCCACGGCCACCTCCCAGCCCCCCCGGCTTGGGGTGGGCCCGCCAGCCTGTGTGCCTTTCCGGGAGGGTGGCCTGAAGCAGATTTGCGGTAATTTGGGGAGCAGTTCACTGGAACGCGGACCGGAGCCGGGAGGGGCCTGGGCGGCAGGTGGGCACGTCAGGGCTGCCCCCAGGGAGGAAAGGGGACGAGGTTCCCCGGGTGAGCCTGCATCCTGACTGCCACGGCGGCGGTGAGGGAGGGGCTGGCCAGGGCAGGACCAGTCACCGGGTCTTCGCAGACCTGCAGGGCGGGTGGTGTCAGGGACTGTTCCTGGTGGGTAAGAAGCGCGACCTGAAAGGCCCTCACACATGAGCGGACGCCCCCCACCAGACAGTGGTGAGGGAGGGCATTTTCGACAGAAGAAACATCTTAAGCAAAGGGATGGAGGTGTGAAAAAATAATCAACGCTCAGCGGAGCCGCATCTGCCACAGGCTGACGCCGCGTGGGTGGAGGAGGGGCCTGCCCGGCAAGGGATGAGCCGGAGGCAGCAGCTCTCCTAGGCCCTGGCGGACATCACACAACGGGCTGCAGTGGTTGTACCGGCAGGTAAAGGCTGCATTTCACGAACTGGCAAAGAAATCGCTGTGTACTTGCATAACTCACACTCACACACATGCACACTCACACTCACACATGCTCACACTCACACACACACTCGGCTTCTGTAGAACAAGCGGTTGACAGTGTTTGCAATTTCTGTGAAACAGCATCTCAGGCCACAGCTCAGATGTTACCACCACCGGATGCTTTAAAGTGTAGGATGCCACGTGCATTTTTATTTGTTAGGGTTTTTTTCTTTTTAAAAGACAGAACAATGATAAAACCCAGTTCCTGGAAGTACTTTGTTTCTAAGTGCTGCTCTTTTTAAATGCTTCTGCGGCACCAGAGCTTTCAGGGGTTTGTACCCCACAATATTGCTCCAAATAAATAAGCCAAGTCCTGCCGCAGGATATTAAGAACAAACAGCGCAGGAGTCTTTCCTGTTCTCATTTCCATTTAGATGATCCAACAGGCTTTCAGGGGTGCTTCCTGCTGGTGTGAATCTGAGCAGCGAGGTCCCGGGAGGGGAGGAAAATGTAAGTTTTGAATATGACTCTTCTTCCAAACCCAATGAAATGGAAGTTAAATCCATGATCATGAACTCCATGGGGCACAGCCATTGTCTAGTGCAGCAGAAGGCCCTGGTAATCACTGTGCTGCTGGCATCCACGCTCCTTGCTTACAGCGACTGAAAATGAAATGGGACAGGAGGCCAAAACGGCGCTTGGCACCAGTGAGGGAACGTGGGCAGCTGATGCCTAATTCAAAACCCATCTCTCCTTCATCTTGGCTCGTTATGTCTAGATGCCATAACCCAGTCATGGAGGTCTTGTTCTTTTTCCTTGACTGATTGAGGTATGAACTCTTTTAGCCCTTGTTAGGTTGGTTGTGATGGCTGGTCGCCTGCAGCCATCTTGCACCCACGAGGAGAGGTCACCTGAAGATGGGCCAAGCTGCTGCGTGTGTCAAGGGAGGAAGGTGGAAAAGGCTAGGATGTTATTATGTCACCGGGTTAACCAATCTTGGACCCATCTTACCTTGGAAAGGATTTTTAAGTAAAATACATTTTTCTTTCTGCAACTGACAGCATCCTCACCAACAGAGAGGGAAATGACCTTTTCTAAACCCACCACATCTCTCTGCTTCCTAGACCTTCATGCAGGCCAGTCAGAAGATGAGTTTGAGAGTGCACCTGGGGTCTCTGGAGGTCTTTGACTGAGAGGGGAAGACTTGGAGAGGAAGAAGGGAAATCTTTAATTAGTCACAACACGTAAGGGCAAGAAAGCTCAGCTCAGGTGTCTTATACGTGAACCTGCTGTACTGCCTGTGTATACACACACACTCTTCACTCCGGGCGCTGGCGTGGTGGCGCAGAAGGTGATGCAGAAGGAGTGGACTGCACGTCCAAGGTCCAAATTCTAGACTCTGCTCCCACCGCCCCTGTGGGTGAGCTCGTGAGGGGCCGGTTACCTCCTCTGGGTGTTGGTCTTCTCACCCATAGGCGCAGATGTCCCTTCCAGCCCTCACGGTCCTTGGCTTTAGAACTCTTTACCCCCCTGTGAAGTCCGGGCGCACACAGCATGGCCTGTAGGGACAGGGGATTCCTCCTTCCTGAATTTCTGGGTGACGGAGATGCGTGGTTGAGAGTATCTGGGCCTGGACTAGGTCCTAAGGGGATTCTCCCCTTGGCGTTTCATTGTTTATTTCTCGTCTGCGGTCAGGCTGATCTGACTCACTCAGTGGGGCTGAGGAGTGACATGGACTCCTGTCATTTGGTCGAGGAAGTCACCCTACCCTGTGGCATGCACGGAGCTTACGCTGGCAGCCGCTGCCTGCACGGGCATCACGCCGCGTGCCTTCGAACGGCCACTTTCTGCGTGCGGGCATTTGGAAGAGAGCTGCTTCCTGGGGCGGCACCATCCTGGAGGGCAGGCCTGGGTCACGGTGGTTTCTGCTAGTATCCGGCTCCAGTAGCCGAGAGTGAAATACGTGCCGGTGGAACTGATCAAAGTGATTGCCCCGGAAGCGTCCGCAGCCCATCCTCGGTTCTGGGAACGTGCAGAGTTTGGCGGCCCAGGGGCTTCCTCGCCACGGCGCCCCGTCTGCTCGCGCTCCACGAACGGCCGCACTCGGCTTTCTACCTCAGGCCAACATGACACGGGCCCTGGGACGGGATCAGCCCCAGCACCGGCTCTGAGTGTGCACGGTCAGGCCCGTGCAGCGGCCCCCACCTGCCTTTCCCTGTGAGGCCTGGGTGGGAGGACAGCCTGGCAGGGGTGACTCTTCTGCGGTGGGAGGGAGAAGGGTGGTAAATGGACTGTGGGTCCCTTTGACCCAGGGGAAAAAGGCCGAGGGCCCACAGCACCCTTGCCCCGGGGCACGGCTCCCCCTGTGCCTGGCAAAGTCACTGTCACTTCGTGGAGGGGAGGTTTGATGGCCCCAGGCAGGCCCCAGGCACACAAGAGCAGCCTGCTGTGAGGCCCCAGACAGGCAAGCGCCTGCTTCCCAGCCCCGCACCTCTGGGAGCCTCCCAGGAGGGGCCTTCGATGATCCCGCCACGTCCTTCTTGGAGGCAGAGCTGCTGCGGTGAGTGGGGGCTTCTGGTCCCTCTGAGGGGGTCCAGGGAGAAGGGGTGGCCAGAGGAAGCTGCCTGTCCTCTGAAGTGAGAGGCCACAACAGACACGTGTGTCTCCCGGTTCTGGAGGATGGACGTCCACGGTCAGGGTGCTGGCAGGGGCCGTGTGGGGGAGAATCTGTTCCGGCTCACAACCGGCGTCTCGCGTGTTCTCACAGGCAGGAAAGAGGGCGGGGGCCCTGCGGGGTCCCCTTGGTGAGGACACAGACCCCGTTCACAGGGAGCGAGCCCTCTCGGCGCCATCCCACGGGGGTCAGGACGCCCCACAGGGACAGGGCAGCGCACACAGTAGACTTCTGCATTTCTGCGCACCTACTGTGTGCAGGCCCAAGCTAAGGGAGTGTGCCGGAGCTGGTCTTTGCGTCGCTGGTTTCACGCCCTTTGCAAGGACGTGTTTGAGCGAGTCTCTGATGAGCGCCGAGGCTGTCGGCCTGGCCTGGGAGCGACACTGCCGTGCGCGCGGCTCTCGGCCCACGGCTCAGCACCTGGCTTGTGATCACACTCAGGGAACACTTTTGCTTTTGAATGAATGAATGAGTGAGTTATTGAGGGAATTTTGTTACTGCCTAGTCAACACCAGGACCTAAGGGACTTGCTTTTGCAGAACCTCTTTCAACAGAGACTTTATGGGTGCAGGAGTCCACCCCTTGCTTCAGACGCGTCTGAGAGCTGGAGGGTTCTCCGTGGCCCCAGACAGAGCTCGGGATCTGAAATATCAAGGATTTGTATATTTTAAATTCAAATTTCTTCCATCTTTACTCTGTACTTTGGCCTTAAGAAGAAGCACCTGCACAAATGCTAGGGATTTGCTTGTTGGAGGGATGGGGTGCTGGGGCTCAGAGGAGCCTGTGGATTTGCGGGGTGGGGGCGGGGGGCTGTGGCTGGCTTTGCTGTCAGTGGGAGGAGGCAGACAGGTCGGCCTCAGGGTACCTCACAGAAGTGTCTCTGCAACATGGAGTCCCTGGAATTGTCCCCAGGAATCTTGCCGGTTTGCAAAGGATGAGTGAAATGAAATGTCCATTTTATTTGAGTGAACGGCAGCAGGCAGCGCCCGCTGGGTAAGGCAGTGAGCGATAAATTATAACTCACCCTCCAGATACAAACAACAATGAAGACCAACATCACCTCAATTAAAAAAAAATATACATTTCCTTTTGGGGGGAAAGTTAGGGGGCACTCTGCAGTCTCCCCGGCCAGATGCCCCGCCCGAGACTCCGTTCCTTCTCTCCCGGCTCAGCCAGCGCGTGTTTCTCTGTGCGCCTGGTTCCCCCGGTCAGAGGGCGGGTCACCCCCCTACCTCCCCGGGACAGCCCCATGAGGGAGGGGGCCCTGGTTCCAGGCGAGGAGTTGCCGGCAGACACCGTGTGGCTTGACTCTCGCATCCACTGGCCCTGCGCGCTGAGAATGGACGCCCGGGCCCAGCCGCTGCCTCCTCCCGCCGCCCCGAAGCCCAAGGAAGCTGCGGGCAGCTGAAAGGAGAGAGGGCGGCTGCGGGACAGGACAGGGTGGACGAGTCCAGGGGGTGTGACCTAAGTATTCCAAACTCTGCTGTCGAGGCCGGGAGGCTGGGGAGAGAGCTGCCTGCACGTGCAGACTCAGGGCTGCCGCCTCTCTGGGGCCTGGTGCTGTTTCCTCCCCAGCGGAATTGGGGAGGGTCGCCCCCGAGGTTGTTTAGGGGACCGTGAGGATGGATTTGGGGACGTGTGTGAGGGGCTTGCCATGAACACAATCTGATCCGCCTGCTCCCCTTTGGCTTGTTCCCACGTGAACCTGTTGTTGCTGGAGAGCTGCTCTTTCGCGAGGGTGGGTCAGTGCGGACGGACAGCAGGGAGTGGGGCCCGTGGGGCAGCTGGGGAGCCTGCCCTCGGGACGGTCTGCCCTCCCGGGAGGACAGCAGGTCTCATCTGAGCACAGTTTGCGGGAAAGCGGGGTACAAGTGAGGAATAAGGTGGTTGAAGCGCATCAGGCAAAGACCGCAGCCTTGCCCGGAACGCGCTTAGGACCGGAAAGTGTTTCCACCAACTCAGTAATGGCAACGATCCATCAACGACTTCCTCCTTCCAAAGGCTCTGCCTCCTGTCTGGGGGGTTGTAAGTGCATCATCCATTTTCCTCCATTCATCTGGCAAACTGGTTCCCTTTATATTCTAGATGCCCGGCAGGCCCTGCGGCCGCCTGTCCATGGGGTCCTTGTGCCAAAGTTTCACTGAGAAACGATCGTGAGATCTTATGGCGTCAAGTGTTCCAGACAGTACGTGTTATTAGTCATCCGAGGAGTTTGGGTGGGATGGATTTTTAATCTTATCCTTAATTTGAGCTCACGTTGTCTTTGGATAGTTAGATAAAAATGCTCTGTTATTCCACCTCCTTCTTGAGCGGAACCAGCAGTACCTCTGCCAGGTCCCCAAGCAGCGCGCATCTGCGCCACCTTGTCTGCAGCTGTTGCTGTCCCCTTTGGCTCACTGTGTGGGGGAGAAATACCTACTGGCACTTTTAATGCTCTCCCCCAAAGAAACCTCCAACCAAGCAGTGGCAGTCTGTGCCCCCTGCTGGAATGATATCAGTGGAATTAAATATTTTAAAATGGTGTCTTGGTAGTTGTTGAAATTCCTGGGGCTCTGCTGTGACTTGACAGCTTGGTAATTGCTAATTCGCTTTTATGCTAATTTAGCTCCATCCTGTTTGAAGGTTTTCAAGTTAAGCGCTGAGGCTTGTTGATGGAGTTGGGGCTCTCCCCCAGGCTGCCTGGCCCAGACAGAGTGGCGGGGGCAGGTGGGGCAAGCCTGTCCGGTCTCCCCCACAGCTGTGCCCTGACCTCTTCCCTGAGGAGGTTGCTCAGTGTGTCTCCCATGGCAAAGCCTTGAGCGGGCGTGTGATTCTCCAAAGGGAAGTTCTGCTTCTCCAGCCCTGCGGGGCGCACTTCTCTGCCATCCCCTAGCGGTGAGCTTGGGACCCTGACTACCTTCCCTGCTGTGACACCTCACCGTCCAGATGCAAACCGCGCTTCCAACGTAGGGGTGTGTGTGTGTGTGTGTGTGTGAAAAGAACTCGGCCCCCTGACTCATGGGGCTCAAGAAACACTGGCCTCATTTTTCTTGAGTTTTTTAAGCAACTGTGATGCTGGTTTCTGCTGTTCTGTTTCATCCAGTCCTGCTCCCTAAACACAGACGCCAATACTCTGTGATGAAGTCTGGCTTTGTGTGGGTGCTGGGCTCAGCTTCCACCCCAGGAGGCCGCAGACAGTGGAGTTGGGTGCCCTGGGGGCAGTGGGACGGGAGGGGGCAGTCAGAAGATGCCGGTGCTCCCACCCACCCTGTGGTGCTCCCACCCCACCTTGCCCTTCCTCCTCTGTGACTCTTACTCTAGAAACAAATCTTCCCAACTCTTAATTCTGGGGCAGAAAACAGACCCACGATCCGGCATCTGCGCTGCCTCACTTCCTCCACGGCAGGAGCTCGGGACAAGCCTGTGTTCTGCGAAATGAAGGGCAGCGGCGACGGCACACGGGAAATCCAGCCTTCCTTGTCACCCCGTTACAGTTCATGTGTGGACATGTCCTGCTGAGGTGGCAGAAACCCAACTTTGGTGGCGTTGGGGTCTCCGCTTTCTCCCCGGGAGCCTCTAGGGCCGGCGGGAGAGCCCCAGGCCGGCCCAGACCCCTGCTGAGCTGGCTGGTCCTTTGGCTCCTGCTCACGGACCCCTGCAGCGGCCCAGGTGGCCACAGGGTTGCCACGGCGCCGCCGGCAACACCGACGTGAGCGCGTCACTGTCCCCCCGCAGCCCTGACTCGGCTCTCGCCCGTTTTCCTTTTCATGTCCTGCTCTGTCCAGGACCCGACCAGGACACCGCGCTGAAGACACTGTCGCCTCTTCCCCACCTCTGGCCTCTGGCAGTTTTCCAGCCTCTCCTCCTCACCAGCCTGCTTTCCTTCTCATCGTTCACTCGCCACGCGAGCTGCTCAGCCTTGCCCTCCCGGCTCTCTCCGTGTGTGCCCTGTGGCGGTGTCGAGTGTCCTTCAGGCCAGTGGGCCAGAGACCTGGGCCCCAGAGTCGCCTCCAGAGATCCAGGCTGTTGGTCATGTCCAGGCGGCCCCGGCGACAAGAAGTCGATGAACCCGGAGAGCCGGCTGGGCTGGAGGGCGGGCGGGCGGCGCCTGGGGGCCTCGCTGCAAGAGAAGCGGGCTCAGCCAGCCCGGGAGCCGCGTGCCCGCTGCCCTCCTCGTGGCTCCTGGGGTGCAGGCGCAGGCCCCGGGCAGTGGTTGATGGTGGGCCGGAGCCCAGCAGGTTCTAGATCTCTAGGGTGACTCTAATTCCTCCCTGAGGAGCTGCCTCCCCCTTGAATCTAGAGCCTCTTTTGAGTCTAGAGCCTGCCCTGTCTCCCCTGCCTGATGGTACAAAATGTTGAAAGCACGTATATCGCGGGCGGGAGGAGGAGCAGGTAACCATGGATAGCATCATTTGGTTGGCACGTAGCTAATGCTACACAATAATGAGAGCTGGATAGACATCGAGTATGCAAAAGTTGGCTTGCCGTTAGCCCTCGAAAATTTCTAGTGCAATTTTGATTTTATTTTTTTAAAGATGTATTTATTTATGCATGCAAGAGCTGGGGTACAGGCCAGAGGTGTGTGGGGGGAAGGGCGTGAGAGGATTCACCAGAGACAGAGCGGGGAACAGAACAGGCAGACTGACTGAAATCCACTGCTGAGGGGAGCAGCAGGCAAGTCGGGAGGGGTCTGCTGCACCATGTGGTTAGCTCCCTGTCCGGGGATCGAACTTATGCTGCAGAGGCTGCGGATAGCTTCATGGGTTGCATCTTAACCCCTTGCACCACCAGGGAGGCCCTCTAGTGCAATTTTTAAAGTTTCTCATTGTGTGCACATTACCTAGAATCATTGCCTTATTTTATAAGTCAGGAAGGAAAACACTTTGCTATTTGAAACACTTTCCCTGGCCTGAAAAATAGCTTCCAGTGTTGGAAAGGGATGCAGCCTCTTTGGCGTGGCCCATGCCAGGCTACCGCATGGCTTCTGGAAGGAGCTGTCCGTTTTTCCTCAGCAGGACTAGCTAGAGCTAATGGAGTCTGCGTGATGGGATGGAGAGAAGAAAACGATTTTTCATAATCAAAAATATTCCCTGCTTGATTTTCAAATGAGGCAGAAGAGGGGTGGCTTAGTGTAATACATTCACAAGTATGTCCTTAACTTCGGGCTATCATGTTTGCATTTATTTGCTCTGTCGCTCGAGAAATATTACTTTTCAGAAGGCCATCTGTGCGGCCTCGCGGTGGCCTGGCCGGGGCTGGGAAGGAGAACTGGGTCCCGCCTTCACGGGCTGACAGCCCCACGGGCAGGTGCTAAACAGACATGGGAGGAGCGCGCAAAGAGGGCTGGAGCATGAGGCCAGGGGGACCCCGATTCTGTCTCTGGTGAGCTCCCTGGATGAATGGTAGGACTGGGTCTGGTTCACACCCCAGTCTGAGCAGAAATATTTACCTCTCCTGTCTCTGGACTCTCCACGGCAATGATATTAAACCAGTAAACACTGAATCACTAAGGGAGAGGGGGGTGGGGCTGACGGGCAGAAGGCCAGAGTCTTGTGGATTCATCTGGGGAAGAAGCATGGCGGCTGCTGCGGGGAGGAGCGGGTAGAGCTGCTGTCCTTTCCTCCACGCCAGGGGAGGGGTGTGGTGCAGGGCACATGCTGACCGGGTGCGGCAAGTGTGGCGTCCCCAGATTAAGGGGCGAGAAAGACGATGAAGAAGCTGCGCAATCCAGCAGGGAAGGCCTGGCTCTGGAGCGCGGGTCTCAGCACCAAGTTGGGCCGTTCTGATCTAGGGGTGAGGCTGGGGCTCTGCCACAGTCACCCCCTTCTCACCCCGTGCCCGGGACCCAGCAGAAGGCTGCCTGGGCGAGGAGTCACTTCCCGACATGATTTACATGAATCAGTCATTGCCTTCTTTCATAAACACAAGCAGACAACCAAATCTAAGCATATATTTAGAAATTCAGAAAAACAAACAACATAAGAGAGGCACATCAACAGGCACAGATCCCAGAGGAGGAGAAATGAGCAAACTAACTTCAAACATCACATAGAAAATAGAACTGGCAGCTCAGAGTAATTTAACAAAATGCTGTTTCCGTAAACAAAGAACCAGAGCCCCCGAAAAAGAAGAGAAGAGGTGGGTGACCTTCCAGGGAACCCAGGTCAAGGTCTTTTTTTTTTTTTTTTTTTTTTCATTTTCCTCTGGGAGAAAATCTCAGAAGAAAGTGTGGATTATTTTAGAACTCACTCACAGAGTATACTGTAGGATAGTCGAACCTTGGCAACATAAGGATTGAAATCTAGAAATAGAGGTTTCAGATTTTTTTTAAAAGATTTATTTATTTATGCATACAAGAGCTGGGGTACAGGCCAGAGATGCAGGGGGTGAGAGGATTCACCAGAGACAGAGCGGGGAGCAGAACAGGCAGACTGATGAAATCCACTGCTGAGGGGAGCAGCGGGCGAGTCAGGAGAGGTCTGCTGCGCCGTGTGGTTTCTCCCTGACCGGCGGGGATCAAACTCATGCTACAGAGGCTGAGGATTGCTTCGAAGTGCTGTGCTGAACCCCTTGCGCCACCAGGGAGACCCAGCTTCAGCTTTTTTGATTGGTATAATTGACATACTTTAGATGTCACCTGCTGAAGTATATGATTCAATAGTTTTCAGTAGGTTTTTAAACTGGGCAACTCACACCGCCTCTAAACATATCAGTTACCACTAAGAGAAACCCTGCAGTTACTAACACAACCCCGACCCCCCTAACAGTCACTCCCCACTCCCCTGCCCCCCAGCCCATGGCGTTCTATATATTTGCCTGTTCTGGACATTTCATATAAATGGATTCATGAAATATACAACCTTTTGTATCTGAATCTTTCATTTAATAGGTTTTTAAAGGCCTTTTAGAGGATAAGGTTCACTTATACATTTATCAGCATGTATTCCCTTTCATGGAAATAACACATTTTGCTTGTCCACTCATCAACTGATGGAATCTGCTTTCCATTTTTTTGGCTACTATGAATTAGCTGTTACGAATATTGATGTACATCTTTGCATGCAGACTTGTGTTTTTGGTTTTCTTGACTCTCTACCTTAGAATTACCAAGGTGATAAGGTAAATCTATTTTTACATTTTTGAGGCACTGCCAAACTCTTTTCCAAAAGTGGTTGTACCAATTTCTATTCCCACCCGCCAAGAATGAGCATTGCAATTTCTCTACACCTTTGCCGACACTGCGGGGATGACGCATGGATTCCATTTTCATCTCTATAATAACTAATTCTGCTAACAAACTTTTATGCTTTCAACACTCAGCCAGGCAACTGGTAACTCTTAGTCTTCACTTTCTGTTTACACTGATCCCAGCATCAGCCAGCGGTGTGAACTTTGGGCTTTTTCAGTTCTTTCAAGGGCTTGCAAAGCATTCTAGACTCCAGGGAGTAGGCAAGAGCTCCTCAAAGTCCCCAGGGGGACACCTCATTCTCAGTTTTTCTTTTGAAGTTGTTGGTCAGACAGCTTCTTGTTTGTCTTAATTGATATCACTGTTGCGGGCAACTGTGCTGTTGAACAATTGCTGCAAATGTTTTTGGACAAAGACCTCCAGGAAAAGGGCTGTTCACAGGGAGTGAGTGACAAAAATTTAAGAGCCTCAGCTATTTTCCCCCAAGCAACATATGACAGAGGGCTGGGACATCTGAATTCCCTCTTGAAGTCACACTGGACATTTACACAATTTTTATTTCTTCACATGGAAGCTGTGGTATCAGGCACCGACAATCTTTTCCTATATTACGTGACTATAGTATTTTGATATATTTGCCTTCTAGGTTAAAATTCAACCAGCCTGTGAAGTCTGATGTTAAGCAAAAGGTTTTGATTACAAGATACACCTTAATTTTTTTGTTAGATTATTATATTTTTAGATTATAAAGCCTGAATTATTATATTTTTAGATTATAAAGCTTGAATGCATTTTATATTGTTTGTTTTAATTGTATTGTTTCTATTGAGGTGGTGTTGGTTTACAACACTGTATATGATTAAGGGGCATGGGTTCATAAGTCTTCAGATATATTTTACCGCACGACACCCACCACCAAGGCACCCATAGTCCTTGACCACAGTCCATCGGGCTTACACACCTCTTACCCTAACTTTCTGGTAGCCTCAGTTCTGCAATTAGACTTCTAGGATTTGTTTTGGTTTAGTTTTATCTATTTCTTTGTTTTATTTCTTCATATCCGTGGATGAATATTAATTTTGGTATATGGTATGAGAGCATGGTCTAGTTTCATTCTTTTGCATGTGGTTATCAAATTCTCACAACACCATTTGTTGAACAGACTTTTCTTTTTCCATTGTACATGCTTGACTCCTTAATCATAAATTGACTATTCATATAATAGTGGGTCTACTTCAGGACTCTCAATTCTATTCCATTGGTCTGTGTGTCTATTTTTACTCCACTACCATACTGCTTTGATTACTATAGCTTTGTAGTGTAGTTTGAGGTCTGGGTGTGTGATTACTCCCTTCTTTTTTTGTTAGGATTGCTTTGGCTATTCAGGATCTTTTGTGTTTACATATAAATTTCAGTAATGTTTACCATATTTCTTTGGAAATGCCATTGAAACTTTGATAGGGGTTACATTGAATTTGTATTGCTTTGGGTGAAATGGTCATTGTGACAATGTGAATTCTTTCATTTCTTTGAGCCTTTTTATTTCTTTGTGTCTTCTATATTCCTTTGTGTTTTTCTTATAGTTTGTTGTATAAGTCTTTCACCTTCATTGCTAAGATTATTACTGGGTATTTAATTATTTTTTGATATGGTTATTAATGTGATTTTTTTCTTGAGTTCTTTCTCTTTGAGTTTTTGTTTGTATGTTGGAACACAACCAATTTTTGTACCTTGACTTTGTAGCCTGTCATTTCACTATATACATTTATTGTTTCTAATAGGATTTTAGTGGACTCTTTACTCTAATTTAAAAAAAAAAAACTTAATATCTCCTGCCCAAAGAGAAATTCTATTAATGTAACTCAGCACATTAACAGAGTAAGAGAATATAATGAACGCAATAGATGCTTTAAAAGCTTTGATATAATTTAAAATTCACTTAGGATTTTTGTAAAAAGGAAAACTCAGCATACAAGATTAAAAGAATATTGCTTTTACCTAATAAAGGATAACTATAAAACCCACAGACACCATCTTATTTAATGGAACAACATTAAGCTAATTCCTAATAAAACCCAGAGAAAAAGTCAACAGTACCCACCCCATAATGTAATTTAATGTGGTACAAGGAGTTCTAGCAAGAGTAGTGACAATAAGATATGGAAGTTTCAAGTACTGAAAAGAATAGATCAAATTGTCATTGTAACAGGGTGGTCCCTTGTAGGTGATATGATTGTTCCATAGAAAACCCTAGAGATTAGAAATAACGAGAGAGTTCAGCAAGATACTGGATTTTCTTAAATTAAAAAATTGCATTTTCACACACTATGATCAAACAGTCGTAAAACGCCATTTGAAATAAAATACCATTTTGGATAGTGACAAAACAAAGCATGAGAAAAGATAAATCAATTTACCTTGAAATAAAGTAACAAAGATATGCACAATTTTTGTTGAGAAAAGGGTAAAATTTACTGAGTGACAGTAAGGAGAACCTGGAGATACATTAAGATCATGGATAAAAAGATTCAATATCAAACAGATGTTAACTCTCCCCAAACTGATCCAGAGGCTGAATTTGAAAACTCAAGTGGAGTTTTTTGCTAAATGTAAGATGATTCTAAAATCTATATGGATGAGTAATAATAGACCTAAGACAGTCAAGAATTCTCTGATGGATAACAAGACAGGCTGGAGGAACTGACCTCTGGGACTCCCAGGGCATCCCACAGCAGAGGGAACGAAGCCAATTTTGTGTTGACAAGCAAAGCTTGGGCAGCAGAATGGAGAGGCTCCCGGAAGTCTCAGGAGTGTGAGACGGTGATAGCGACAGGCTGGCAGTGAAGCCAGGGGCGAAAGGACAGACTGTCTAGTGGATAACTGGTTGTCCACAGAGCAAGTGATAAAACCAGACATTTACTTCATTCCTTCTAGAAAAATCCATATTGAATGAAGACTTAATGTTAAAGTCAAAATTGAGAGAAAAAGATATAGGAGAATATTTTTATACTGTGAGGCATGGACAGATTTACTTAAATACATCTTTTTTTTTTTTTTTTAATAGAGGCATGCTTTATTTATTTATTTATTTGTTTGTTTGTTTTGTTTATACATGCACTGGGTACAGTCAGAAGAGCGGGAGGGTGAGAGAATTCACCAGAGCCAGAGAAGGGAGCAGAGCAGGCAGAAGGACCGAAGTACACTGCTGAGGGGAGCAGCGGGCGGCAGGAGAGGTCTGCGCGCCATGTGGGACCCTCCTCTGGTGGCCGGGGAGCAGCCGGGAATCGAACCGGTGCCGCAGAGGCTGCGGGCAGCTTCGCAACCCAGCGCTCAACCGCTGCGCCACCGGGGAGGCCCCTTAAATACATCTTAAAGGAGAAGAGTGATACATTTTGTGGCATTAAAGGAACACTATAAAGAAATTAAACAGATAAGCCACAAACTGGCCCAAGATATTTTCAACACAGAACTGGGAAAAGATCTAGCATGCATAAATATTTTTAATAAGACAAAACCAAATTACTCAAAACCAAAAAAGGAAAATAGACAAGTATTTCCCCAAAGAAGAACAACAGATAGCCAATGAATATGTGATAGGAAGTTCAACCATATTTCAATAAATAAGGGAATATCTACCCAAACTATTGCAGGGTATCATTTAACATCTCCTGAACCCACAGTAACAAAAAATGTAAATCTGATAAGATAACACAGGTCAGCAGAAATGTGAAACAACTCTTCTCGATGGCTGGCAGATGACTAAAATTGACACTGTCTCTTTGAAGATATACAAACCCAAACGTTTAGCATGTCTCCTCCTAGGTGCCTTCTACACGAGTGCCAGGAAGCGTGCAAGAATATCCACTGTGATGGGTACTAAAAAAAAAAAAAATCATTGGAGAAAATCCGAATGTCCATAGATAAGAGCATGAATACATACATTGTGGCATTTTTGTACAATGGAAACCCTCTGCGGTGAGAATGAGCAAACCATAGCCGCGGGGATGAATCTGGCCCAACTGGGGACAGAACACGTCACCCACGGGAGTGTGCGCCAGCATGACGGCATTTGCATAAAGTTACAAACCACGAAACTCTAAAGCACCCTGCGAGCACGACACGGAGGAACCGTGGAGAATGGCAAAGGCAGAGGATCCAAGAGCCCGGCGGTGGGCGGCGCCCAGGCTGCAGGATCCGAACTCAGCTCTTACCCTGGGCATCAGGCCCTTTTCCTCCTTCTGTTATTCATTTAGATGCCGCCTGGTCCGCTCTCGCTCACCATCTGGAAAAGCCCCTGTGCAGACACATCTCTGTGAGAGCATCGGGACGCGCAGAAAAGGAAAGAGCTTGCAGGTGTCGGCAGAGAAACACGTGCTAAAGGAACAGGAGTCAAGGCTGGCGTCCGGCCTCTTTGGCAGCGCTGGGCGCCAAGGTCCCGGGCAGCCTGCAGGGCCTGGGAGCCCACGGAGCTGCCATGGCCCGAGCCGCCCCTCCTCGCCTCCAGTTCACTGTGCAGGCCTGCTGCTTTGTTTCGTCTCTTTCTCGTCTCTGAGTGAAGTTCAGAGCAAGTTCCGCGGCTCCTCCTGTGTTTTTCGGGGATAGAGGGCCCCCCATTGGGAAGCTGGCGGTCTTCTTCGTGCCCTTCCTGGCTCAGGTCTGCACAGCCGGGCCCCTCATGGGAGGGGGAGGCCGCCGGGCTTCTCCCCCAATCTTCACTACGGGGGTGCCTTCCGCGCACTTCCCCCGTCCTCCTTCCTGCAGAGGGCAGTTTCTTACCTGCCAGGCACAGAGTGGGGGAAGTCGAAGACCCAGAAAGTCAGGGAAGGTCTTGCCTGCGGGGGCAAGTTTTAGTTTGGCTCCACAGGTGTCTCTAGGGAGCACTTTTGTCTGTTTCTAGGACCTCAGCCTTGAGCCTGGGCCTCTGCGCCCCGAGCTGTTGGGTGAGCCGGGGCTCCCACAGTCCCCTCTGCGTACACTGGCAGCAGCGGCTTCTGCTTTCGGTGAGTGAGGCCTGGCACATGAGCACGACCCTAACGAGACACGACCCCCAGTGACTGATAGCAGGAAGAGAGAATCGCTTGGTCTGTGCTGGAATGTTCTGCGTGGCAGGTAAGTCACACGCGGGGATCCTCGCTCACAGGCATGAACTCCTCCACGCTTTGCAAATTCCAGCCTGTGTCCGTGACCCACACATTCTTTTATTAAAAGAGAAAATGGAGGTTTTGTGTTGACAGCCCAGGAATCTCCTTCCAGACATGACCTAAAGCCAGTATGGAACCATATTACCTGTGTCACCTGTGTCACCTGTTACCTGTGTCACCTGTATTGCCTGTGCCACCTGTATTACCTGTGTCACCTGTATTGCCTGTCCACCTGTATTACCTGTGTCACCTGTGTCACCTGTGTTGCCTATGGCCTTGCCTGGTGCGTGCACGTGATCTCACAGCCCCGGCACCAAGGTGGGGCTTTGGGTCCAGGTCACTCCTGGACCCACAGGAGGGCCTGGGCATCAACAGATTAGAGTCAGCCGGCTACGTGCATCCTCCATTTCTTTCAGGAAACAGTGAACGTGGCCATACAAACATGGGTGACATGGGGTGGGGAGCACCCGAGGCTGCAGGCCTCCCAGAGGTACCACCACCGTGTTGGGTGTGGCTCCTAAAACACAGAATTGTGTTTCATTAGAGGTCAAATCCTTGACTTTACAGGCAATAATATTTGTATAGTTATAATATTATAACTGACTTTAGTTCCTGGAATTAACCTGGAGGCAGTTAGGTGGTTAATTCAGCAGTTCTGCTCTGATGATACAAAGCAGATATTAAGATGATCGTGCCTGGTAAATTGAGTGTAACGGTGCTGCCGTCAGACCTGGGAGCTGGGCGAGGAGGCAGGTGGTGTGGGAGAAACATTTCCTTCATCTCGAGTCACAGAAAGTGGAGAAAAGGTGCATGTAGTTGTGGGAACATGAGAGGTTTCTGCGCTCCTTGGAAGTATGATAATGAACCAGACAAGGACTGTTGCTATAATGAAGGAGTTCTGGGCAGAGGAGAAGAGAGGCAGAGGCAGCATGAACTGAAAGTTTCATCTATGGAGTGGGCAGTGTATTTCTACCCCTTCTGGTCTGCTCTGGAATCTTCTCTGAGACCAGCTCAGCAGCCCCAGCAGGTGCAGCAGCCTGTTTGCAGAGCTGCAGGGGGAGGTTCTCCCTGGTCCATCACTGTTATTTGCTTTGCTCCTTTTAACAGCAACAGGTGACAGGCTCTGGCCCGGCTATCTGTTGACCTTTCTGGTGGCCCCAAGAAGTCACGGGGGCGGGAAGGTTGCGGGGGCAGAAGGGGCTGGGGGAGGCGGGGGAGGGAGAAGAGCCAGCTCCAGGGAATCTGCGCCGTCTCCCAGGCGCTGGAGGCTGGGGGTGGAGGGGAGACCACGGCGGCCAGCAGGTGAGGGGGGTCGTGATGGGAGGCACGAGGACCTGATGGCCAGTTGCCAGAGACCCAAGGGGGAGTCACGTTGCTCTTGGAGCCGTGAGAACAGACAAGGCCTCCGTGCCACACCCAGCCTGGCACCCCACGAATTCACGGTGTGATTCTTGGTCCTGAGTCGGGTGCGTGGAGCGATGTGGACCCTGGGAGCCTCTGACTTCTTGGCCAGGGTTCCTGCTCCTTTGGTTAAAGGTTTTTTCAGAAGTTAAAATCAAAGTTGCTGGTGGTTTTGAGTCACCTTTTTTCTTTTTCCTTTTTCAATAGCGACTCTTGAGTGAAAATTAGGCTGCTGTGTGGGCGGCTGTTAAGGGGCCTCGTTTCCACGTCGAGAGCTGCCCACACAGCAGATTTTAGTAGCGCTGGAAGTGGGACCTGATTTTGCCTCTCAGCTGCTATATTAAAATAAAAAGCCCTTAAGCTGATTATAAAGAGGCCGATGTAAATGTAGGGAACCATCGCTATGGGAAGGGCTTCAGTCATTCTCACAGACCTCATGTCCCCTCTGGAGTTGCATGTCACGTCCATCTTCTAGCACTTTCCAGCAGAGATTGGCCCAGGGCTGGAGGGGGTGACTGTGGAAAGAGTGCAGGATGGAGAGCCCCGGGAGGGGCCAGCTCTGCACTGGTTCTCGGGGTCGTGGCCTCCGTCCACCTGGGACAGGCCCGCCTGCTGTCCACCTGGCCGTGCTGCCAAAGGACTGGCGCCGACAGATGGCCACGCTGTGTGTCCTCCCAGAGCCGTCCTCGTTTTATCACCTCCCTCATCCTCCGGGGCGGGCGGTGGGTGATCTTGCACCTGCCCCATCCTGAATTTTTGGGGGTGCTTGGAAGCATGCCGCACCTTCCCCTCCTCTTAGCTTTCTTGCTTCTCCTGGCTCCGCCTTCAGGGCACGGCCTAGGAGATCCTGCAGCTGGGCCAACGGAGCACATGCGTCCCTGGCTTCCAACAGAAGTCTCCAGGGACTCCGCCTCCCGCCTGCCTGCGTGCTCCTTCTCAGCCCTCTGGGCTGGAGCCTTTGCAGCTTCCCCCAGGCAGGTGGCTGTGCTTGATTCCCCAGGGAGTGGAAGCCACCGTCATACACCCATCCCACTGGCACCTCCATCAGCCCTTCCGTGCAGGCTGTGCGCTCCCGGGGTGGGGTGGGGGCAGGAGCCTTGCCAGCTGGTCCCAGAGCACCCCCCTGCAGCGCGCACGGTGTCTGGTGCGTGGAGGAGTGGACGGATGACTCAAGGTCTCCCTTTTCTTGAGAATACCCTCCCTCTACCGGACCTTCTGAATGCAGCCACGGGCCGCATGCTCTGGGGGGGATCCCTGAGAACCTTCAGGCAGATGAGTTTGCTCCCAGTAGACTGAGCTCCCTTTGTGCCCCCCAATCTGCTTCACTTCCTGCTGCCCAGGAGGAGCCCCTGAAACTCCCCGGGGGCAAGTGTGAGGCTGAGTCTTTGGAACCTGAGGTCTCACCAGTGACAGGGGAGGTCCTGGCTGCAGCCTGTGCACCCCAAGCCACAGAGGGCTGGGGGTGCTGGTTGGCAAGGGAGGGCTTGGAGGGATGTGCCTTCCTGAGCTCACCTGCTCCCCGCCCACAGCCTGGACTAGCCGAGCTGGGTGGCAGGTTGGGAGCAGGCCTGGGCCTGGAGCGTCAGGGCTGAGCTGCTCCCTCCCCACCTCGGTGCATCTCCAGCTCCTCTCCCCACCCAGACGCCAGGCGTGGGCCCTGGTGGGGGGTTCTTGCCCGGCAGGCGGTTCTCGGGCTGGGTCCCCTGCTCCCCAGGAAGGGCAGTCGCTGTGCGCAGGTCACCGTGAAGCGGCCGCCTCGCTGGGCGTGTCTCATGGAGGCGTCGTCGAACCCCGGGGGAGGGAACGCTGTGTCTCCTTTGGGTTCTGAGGTTGCTCTTTCTCCCCTGGGGAAATGACAGCGCAGGTGGATTTCCTCCTTGCTCCCGGGGAGACGCCGCTCAGGCCCCTGTTCCACGGAGCGGCCTTTCTCGTGCTGCAAGGGGGGCCGCTTGGCTGGTTTGTCCCTGGAGCCGGCGGCTCTGGTCCCGGGCTTGAAGGCCGGGCCTCACCTCCTGCTCGTGAGATGCCCAGGCCCTGCGCCAGGCCGGGTCAGTGGGTGTTTGGGGAGCACGACGCTGGCGCAGGGGTCAGCGCTGGGAAGGAACAATAGGGCGGGCCTGCGCGCTGGCTTCCTTGCCAGCCTGGCGGAGACAGGGGAGGGCAGGTGGGCAGCACACTTCGAAGGCCAGGGCCCAGGTGCCCTTCTGCCCGGCACCCCGGTCCTTCCTACTGCCCCCGGGCAGGTGGGCGGCTGTGGCTGCGGCGGAGGACAGTCCCCACGGGAGCTGAGAGCGGGACTGTGGGGCTCTGTGCTCCCTGCGTCCCTCTCCAGGGGTGAGAGCTGCTTCCTCCCCGCACTGAGCAGCAGTCACTGTCACTGTGCCCAGAGTGACAGCTGTGGGGGGGGGGAGGCGGATCGCATTCCACGGGGTGGGGCTCTGCCGAGACCGTGGGTGCTGACCTGATCCTGTGCTGTGGCAGATGATGGGGGACACAGGGAGAGGGTGGGGGGTCCCCACATTGGTGCTGGTGCTCTGCCCAGGACAGCTGCCTGCCAGGCTGGGGTCCCACAGCAAGAGGCTGGGGGTGGAGGGACGAGGGCCACAGTGGGGTGGGGTCAGGAGCAGACCAGCGGCGACTGGATGACATTGTTATTAGGGGGGCCCCTGCCTAGCAGGAAAAGGAGGGTCTGACTGAACACTTGTGGGAAATTACGTTTATTTCTCTCTCGACACGCGTGTTGATCCCTGCTCCGTGGAGTGCAGGGGCGCTGTGCCCCCGCAGGCAGGTGCTCGCTCGTTCCCCCTGACCCCGGGAGCCTCGGGAGCCGGGCGCTGTGGATCCTCTCCCCACAGTGCAAAGCGCTGAGGTCCAGAGACCCAGGACCTTGGGCAGGGGTGCCCAGCAGTGAGAAACCAAGCAGAGAATTAAGCTGAACTGTCAGACCCCGAGGGCCACCCCACAGACACCCATCTTTGCTGAGCAACAATTATGCACCTTTTGTTTCTTCTGGGTCTCTCTTCCAACTGGGAGGCCACGCTTGTGTTATTTCACTAGGAAAGAGGCTGAACCCGGTAGGTCATCGCCCAAGTGTGCGGTGCTGGCCAGGATGAGGCTGGGTCGGCCTTCCAGTTAGTCTAACTCTAAACCAGCTCGCCCAGTATTCCCAGCTGCCCCATCCAGGGAGCTGCAGGCTTCCTCGGCAGCAGGCAGCTGGGGGGCTGTTTTATCTGACCACGCGTGACTGCTCGGCCATGGGGCTCCGCTAAACGCACTTCTCTGGCGGAGTTTTTCTCTGCTTTTGGAAATTGCTCTCAAAACCAGCCCTTGCTGTTTGGTCTGGAGCCACAGGGAGCCTTGGATGTCGACAGCCTGGACCCAATCACGCAGCCCCGGCAGGAGCCATGTCTATGGTTTCCTGCCTTCTGAAGACGGGCGGGGGGCGGCCTGGGGTAAAGGAAGACACACACAGTCCTGGGGGTCACTTTAACATCCGTTAAAAATAAACGCCGAGGATATTTGCTTTTGTCAATGTCCTCGGTGAAATCAGGGCTCTGCGGCTTTCGGACACAGAGCTTCAGAGGCACTGCCGCCACTTCTGGCACGAAATTTTGCTTTTAAACATATGAAGCCTGCCCGAAAATATCCATTTCCTGCTAAGGCCCGGATTCCCAGAATTAGCCTTCGGGTGTGCCTCTGTGGGGTGCTGGAGAATCCTGGAGTCCAGGGTCCTCTGAGGTTCTACCCCCCAGGTCTGACTTCACCTTTCCTGCGCTCTCGAGCTGGAGCAAAGCACGTGTGCCGTGGTGAAAGCTGTCTGCGTGTGACCTCAGAGGCCTGGGTCCAGCCCCAGCTCCCCTGTTCACTGCCTGCGCAGCCTCAGACGAGTTTGCTCTTCAGAGGCTGCTGCTCTCCCTGTGTCAGAGCGAAGGCAGCCCCAGGGTGGGGCAAAGCCTCCAGGCTCCACTGGCCGGGAAGGACCTGGGGTCCATCAAATGCTTGTTCATTCATACAAACTGATTTCCTTTGAATTCTCTCTTGAAGTTCATCTTCCTTGTTTCATTCAGAGTCTTTGTTGTCTGTTGGCTTCTGTTCATCGGGGCGTTATTTTTTTCTCTCTCAGATGGAAAAAAACCCATAGGTCCTCCCCGCTCTACCTGCAAGCTTCCCCTTCACCTGCTCTGCTCCGGGCCGGGCCCCAGTCGCCTCCCTGAGAAGGCTGCTCCCCCCCGTCCGTGTGATGCACACAGGTCCATCCCTCCTCTGTAGCTGTAGGCCCGTCCCTCCTCTGGCGCATTTATCATGCGCCTCATTCTAACAGGCACATCTGAGCTGTTTTCTCATCTTGGTACGATCAAGTTTTTCTCCCTCCCACTTCCTTTCATCCAGAATATATTGGAATGTTCCAGAAAAGGAACTGAAATTGACTATATAGGAAAAGGTGGGCGGGGAGGGGGGCGTGGCTGCTGTTTTCCCAAAGGTCTTAGTAATTTCTATTTCCTCTCTTCCATCCTGGTATTTGGCTGAGAGTGGGTGGTGGGTGTAAGAACCAAAATGACTTAACTCGACACCACAAAACATGGAGGCCCGTGGGGGGAAGTCTTTTCACAGCACTGGGGAGACACAGGCTTTGAGATCAGGGGACCGCGTTTTGAACCCTTTGAACCCTGACTGTTTTTTCTTTTTAATAGATTATTAAATTTCCTTCCAGATTTAAAGACATATGTTAAGATATTTAATGCCCCCAGAATTTATGTAGGAGATGTGAGGGGGAAAGTCATCTTAATTTTGTGTTAAATGGATACATCACAACAATACCATGGCTTGATTGGTCTGTCTTTTTCCTGCATATTGGAAATATCCTCTTGATCATGTGCCAGAGAGGTAGGTAATGCTCCGGTGACTTTTGTATTCGCAAGCCACTGTCATATGTTTTAATTGCTGTTGGAAAGCTTGAATTTCTGGGCTAGAATATCCGGGGAGACTCGTAATTCACTTTTTATGAGAAGAAAAGGGTAGTTGCAGAATCCGTTGTTCCCACAAACCATCTGGTATTCCCCAACACTTGTAAAAACAGTGTAAAACAATAATTTAGACTTCTATCTGATTATTTTAGAGATCATTTCCAACATCTCGTTAATGTGACATTCATTAAATCTTTAAACTGAAGCGAGGTAGAAATCCACAGGACTGGTGACGAGATGTTTATTCCATGGAGACTGATTCATTTTCAGGTCTGGGAGAACAAAACAAACTTGGGCAAAGGTTCCCTATGCGTTCAGCCGGGGCTGGGCTGAGTTTCAGGGGGGCACCCCGTCCCCCACGCCTGGCCCGGGACTCTCCTCCGGATGTGCACCCAGGGCCTCCAGCCATGGTCAGGGCGGTGGTCACTATGGACCAGTCACGAGCCATCCACTGTCGCCCGCACACTCAGCGCCGGTGGGGCGCTCTCGGGGGGCCATTCTCCTCCAGGGCGTCCGTTAGGCTTTGCGAAGTCTCTAGTCTTGAAGAGTAAATAGTTTCTGGAGATATTTCATAAGGAGGGGGACCGGGGTGCCTAACTCAAAGGGGTGCTCCCCAAGGTTAGCGTTGTTCAGCTTAACTTGATAACGGGTCTCTGTCCCGTGTCCTAAGGGGACGGAAATATGGACATTCAGCTTTCCTTCGGGCCATGGAAACAAGCATGTGGGTGCCTACAGGCCTGACAGGGGTCTGAGGCGAACTGGATTTCTGGTATGGAGAAAAGTGGGTTTCTCGAGAGTGAGCCCCTTACAGGAGGGGCCCTGAGGTGGCAGAGCCTGCCTGGGTTCAAATCCCGGCACCACCACCACCCAGAGTGTGACTTTGCAAATGGCCCCGGTTTCCCTCAGTTTTCGGTTCTGTAAAAAGGGGGAATGTAGAACTGACTTTGTATATTAGCTGAAGTAATCCATAACTACTTACGTCCCACCCAAAGCGAGTCACAGGCGAGGGTGCTGCTCTGGAGGTCTGAGAACCCGGGACAGGAGTCAGAGATGGGGCATCCTAGGATCTGGTTGCCAGACCCCACCTTTCTGGGACTTTTTGGTTTGGGGTTTACAAAGTGGAGCAAGTAGCACCCATTCCAGGGATCAGGCATGTTCCTGAGGACGGAATGTAGTTAGGAGGCTCATAAGCAGGGTCAGAAGTCTAACTACACCTCCACCCCACCTGGCCTCGGGTGAACCAGAAGAAGCTGACAGGCCACCCTGAGAGTCAGTGAGTCTGGGTACAAACGCACCCAGAGAAGCAGCCACATGCGCCTGGGCTCCGGAAGTGTGTCCGGATGTTGCAGGGCTCACACTAGTGACCCACAGAACAGGCAACAAAGAATTGAATTGCAGCTGCATTGGCATCTGGCAGGAGATGCTGGGGGGAGGGCAGGTTTCTGCCAGGTGAGTTGCAGGGAAGGCAGGAGGAGGGAGGGAGAGAGAGATCAGAACCGGCTCCTTCACTAGCAGGGACACAGCCACCTGACCCAGTGGGGGGACCGCGTAGACCCACAGGGGCGCTAGCCAGAGTCTGTGCAGGGACAGAGGGGGCATCAGTCCCCCCACCTGCCCGCGGAGAGTGCCCAGCTCGCGGGAATCATCCTCGCGACAGGTACTCACCCAGGGCTCGGCTCTGAACATGCAGTCGCATGAAGGTTGCAATGGCACATCTTGTTAAGCCTCACGAGTGTTTCCCAAAAGGGCGTCAGCTGACAGCGGGCCGTGGCCTCCAGCTTGCCAGGCAGCTGGCGCGGGGGCGGGGCGGGGCAGGACCGCAGGAAGAGGGGTTGGACCACAGAGAGGGCTGGAAAGTCGGGGTGGGGGGCGTGGATGTTGGTCCCCTTGGCTGTGTTGATGGTCCCAGGAGTGTGTCACATTATGGCAGCATGTGCCCGGAGCAGGGCAGTATTTCCCCCCACGACCCTCCAGGGAGCTGAGGAAGGCCTTTCAGGGGGAGGCAGGCTGGACCCTCCCTCCTGCTCCCCAGTGTATCTTCCAACACTCTGTGACCCCAACATAAGCCTGAGAGTTCTAGGGCCTTGGAAATGCTACACATGAATTGAAAGAGATACCTGTACCCCATGCTCATCAGAGCATTATTCCCAGTAGCCGTGGGCTGGAAGTAACCCAACTGCCCATCAACAGATGATTAAAGATGTGATATATATGTGTTATGTTATATATATCACATCATACATTATCACATCACATATATCACATCACACCACATACACCACATAACATATCTCGTGTCACCTCACATATATCATATCACATAGGTATCGTGTACAGATCACATCATCGCTACACGTATGTGTACATATAAAATGCTGGGCTGCTGCTCAGCTGTAAGGAGAGATGAAATCCTGCCATTTCCAATCACGTCGAAGGACCTGAGGGCGTGATCAGTCAGCTGGAGAGAGACAAGCGCCTGTGATTTCACGCCTACGGGGCCCTTAAAGTAACAGAGCACAGCAGAGTGGCCCCTCGCTTCTCCCGCAGGGCAGGTCTCTGGAGCCTTCTGCTTCAGCACGTGGTGACCGTGGAGAAAGTGCAGCCTGCGTCCTGCTGGTGCGCTTCCCTCGGCGTGTCTGTCCTTCCCCGTGCTGCTCACACGCGCCACGTGGAGAGCTGCGCGTGCCCCGCTGAGCTGACGCACCTGGCAAGGGGCTGCACCCTGTTGCTCCAGGGAACACTGCCCACTGCCTCCGTATTTCCCACCGCAAGTCACGGGCAGCGCTGGGAGTGGCTGAGGGCGGGCCTGGGCTAGACCCTGAGCTGCCACAAACCAGCTGTCAGGCAGGCGGCTGACCTCGCTGGGCCTGTTTCGTGGTTTATTCGGTAGAGATAATAACCCTTCTTGGAGGTTCCCGGGCCCTAGGACAGGGAGGCCTGGGCCCGGGGCGTTCCCCTTCAGGAGGTAACCCTTTGGGTGGCTCGGAAGGGGCGTCTGGGAGCAGGGAGTGCACTTGTTTTCTGTGGTTGCGAACACCCGCCGACTCAGCGGCCTGGAGCGGCACCTGCTGCCTGCCTGCCTGCCTGCGTGCCGTCCTCAGATGGGCTCCTGAGCTCCGCTGAAGGCGGTTTCCTGCCCGCCCCGGGACAGCTGCGTCCCTGCCCTCGGCAGCCTCTTTGCCCATCGGGCCTTCCACCGCCTTCCGAGCCAGCGGCGTCCTCTCGGCCTCGGCCTCTCCCTGGCCTCCTCTGGGTCCCTGTTCCTCTTTTAAGAACGTTGGACTCACCCGGCTAGCCCCCGGCTCTCACCCCATTTCACAGGCAGAAGCCTTGAGCAGAAGCCTTCATTCCACCCGAGCCTGAATTCCTCTTGGCCGCACCACTTAGAACATTCACAGGTGAATGTTCTAGTTTTCACGGGAACTGTCTGCTGCGTGTTTTCTGTCTCCTGATTGGCCTGTTGGGGTCATTTTCTTGTTTACTTGATAAACTCACTGCATGTCACCTTGGTTGCCCTTTGTCCTGCTCCCCCCGTTCTAGCCAGAGGGTCCAGGGCACAAGTCTGAGTGCTGAACCCTGGTGGGGGAACCCCCAGCCTCCCCTCTCACCTGCTGGTAAGCTGGGGCGACCGTACTTCTTCACCGAGGCCACAAAGGAGAAAAGGGGTGGCCTGTGCCGGCATTTTGACCCTTTGGAGTTCAAATCGTCTTAGAGCTTAAGTTTGTGGGCTTTTGCCGGACTAGGGATTGGACCAGGCAGTCAAATGCTCTTTGCCACTGAGATGTCTTCTATTGATTGCATTTTGAAGAAGCTAGACTCTCTCTGAAGTTGTGATAAATATTCAAATCTATTTTTAGCTTGTTCCCCTCTAATTTCACATATTTTAATTATTTAACTCTTTGAAGCATCTGGAGTCTATTTTGGGGCTATGATGTTGGGTATAGGTCTAAATTAATTTCCACATCCCCAGGCAATTAGCCCAACATCATCTAATAAAAAGCTTTCGATTTCCCCGGTGTTTGGTGTTGCCTATTTTAGTGTTATAGCTTCTCCTGCATAACGGGGCCTGCGAAAGCCTGGGGTCCTCTGAGCATTCTGCAGGTCTGACGTGTTACTCTGCGCCCCGGATTTGAGCGACAACTTATTTGGGTACCAGTTCTCAGAGAACATCCCTTGCTGCTGAGCTGGAGCCTGTTGATTTATTTCTTTTGTCTTTGGGAAAAAAGATTCTTGGAAAAATCAAAGGCAGGTATGAGTCATACCTTTTCACTGTGCCCTGCCTTGTCTGCTGGGGCGATCGCTGAAGCCTCTCTTTGCTGTGGTCTACATTTCTTATGAGACACTGTCTTGCCCACTGCTTCTGACTGTCCACTTCATCCAGACTCTGAGCCTCCTGGACCCCAGCCCAGGTTCTGTGTTCCCAATGTGACCCCCCATACACCTCAACCCACACCATACACTGGAGTCTTGACTTCATTTCTCTATGTTGATAGTTTTTTTAGTTTCTAATAGTGAATTTCATTGCTCTATTGTGATTTTCTTTCAAATAGCTATCAGCCTCATTAATTTGTGTTTTCTGTGATGTAAATAAGGTGTGAGCAATGAAAATGGAGCACCTGGGCCTCCCTGGTGGTGCAAGGGGTTAAGACACAACCTATGAAGCTATTAGCAGCCACTGCAGCATGAGTTCGATCCCTGGCCAGGGAGCAACCCCCATGGTGCAGCAGACCTCTCCTGACTCCCGCTGTCCCCTCAGCAGTGTACTTCAGTCAATCTGCCTGTTCTGTTTCCCATTCTGTCTCTGGTGAATCCTCTCACCGCCCCCGCACCTCTGGCCTGTACCCCAGCTCTTGTGTGCATAAATAAATAAATCTTTAAAATAAAAAAAAAAAGGAAAGGAAATGGAGCACCTGGTGGAAGACAGGTGTTTCAAGTCCTTCAGGAGGAGCTGGGCAGCCTGGGGCCGGGGCCAGGGTGCCGCCCTCCGGCTTAGGGGCACCGGGGAGCACTGCCTGGGACTGTACACCTTCCCCACCCGGACAGCCTGGTGCTCTCAGGAAGCTCCAGGAGACACCCGTGCCCCTGTGACTTGTTCTAGCAAATTTCCATCACGGGTTTAAAACCAAGTGCTTCACTTCTTCAAAGGGTAGATCAGTGATTTGAAAACATTCATTGTGCAGAGCCACTATTTTCTAAGTTGTTTAGAGAGAGAACTGGGTCCTCCATAGCGCCACCCGCTGGAAATCAGAGGGATGGACCGAGGGGCCTGCTCCCCAAGTCTGGAAAGAACTGGAGACCCCTGTGAAGACTGAAAGGGAGACTCCACAGACAGGTGAGGGCAGACAAGGAGCCAACGTTTGTGCCTCCATGAAAGAGCAAGGAAAGAAAGCTCCATGAGAGACTGCCCAGGGCCAGAGCTCGGGGTCTGTGTAGGTTTGAGGACTGGGGCTTGAGAACAAAGAAATTAAGATTTGTTGGCTGAGAAAGTAAGGAGAGTAGACTTGGCCAAAGTCTGGTCACCGCGGCTCGCTGTGGGCCCCGGTCCTCGGTCGGGTCTGCGGCCGTGACTGTCTCCGGGGCGCACAAGGCCTAGCCCCGGCCGCAGTCTGAGCCGTCTGGTCTCGAGGCCTGTGACTCCTCTCCGGCGTCTGCAACCCCTTTCCCGGGGCGGCCGACGGGTAGCTGGGGGAGAGCTCAGGAATGCCCGTCGGCGGGGCCGGCAGTGCAGAGAAACAACAGGCAGAAGAAACTTACAGCCGCAGGTGTCCAGGCCCAGCGTTTTCACCTCCTATGTGCCAGCCCAAAGGAACAGGGACATCGGTCCTCGAGTCCCGTCCTTGCCCTGGGGCCCTGCCCGCCTCGCGAGCAATGTCTGCCTCAAACTCAAGACAGATTTCTGGGTTTCCTCTCCCCTTCCACCTGCCCCCACCGCCACGCGTGAGACCGGGCAGCGCGACCTCTGAAAGATGCCGCTTGCGTCTGGCCCCCACGCTTTCCCTTAAGTAAGGCCATTCATGAAGGGCTGCCTCGGTTCCCCAGGCCGCCGCGGGAGTCGCTCGCTCTCTCCGGAGTGCCCTTCCACACTGCGGCACCGGGGTCTTTTCTGTGCCCCCCACCCCGTGCCTCCCCCTTGTTTATCCCTGGGAGGTCGAGACCCTTCTTTCCTTTCAGACTTGCCTCTTCCTCTCCCCCCCACCTGTCACCTCGGTCTTCCCTCTGCTCCCAACGTACCGAGCACACGCTAACCCGGGAGCCTGCTCTCCCCTCCGTGCCCCGCTCCGGAGGCGCCCAGCAGGGCCGGGGGGACGCTGGCTGGGAACAGCTCTGATGGTCTGCGTCATCGGGACGGTGCTGGTGCTTCTCCGCTCACATTTAGTCTTGAGATTAATGAACAAATGAATTGGGAACTGATTATTCCAAAAATAAAGGATAGATTCTGCTCCTTTCTTTGGCTTCAAGCTTTTGAAGTCCTGCGACGTTTCCCGATGAGAGGGAAATGAAAAGACATATTTGCAATTTTAATTTTTAGATCACTTTGATGTGCAACTGCAAAAGAGAGACCAAGAAATATCAACAAGATCACAGGAAAATAGGAAAATTACAAAGAGGGGACGCAGACGCGTCCTGCCATTCCCCATTGCACTCACAGGCTGGAGGGACGTGAATAACACACCGCGATCCGAGCTGACTAACTCAGGGAAACAGAGAGTTGGTACCTAATTATTGTGAAGCAGAATGTAAGGGGGCCGGGAGCCCAGAGAGACGGGTCTCATCAATGAAAGAAGAGCGGGCCAGGGAGGCTGCTGCTCCACTGTGAACCAGGAAGCCAAGCTGGCCGGGATTGTGTGGGACATAAAAATTAATCCTGAGGGTCTCCTCTGCTCTTGGGGAAAGCTTATCGCCTTCCTGACAGGCATTTCAGGTCCTCGGAGTCTTTTTAGCTTTTGCGTTTGTGATGGTATCCAGAGAATTGAGATCTCTAGACTCTGGTATAGATTCCCAGAATTTTGGCAGTTTCCCATTCCATCTTTGTATACAGTGTTTCATCCTCAGACATCATTTCCCTCTTTGTTTCTACCTAGGGGAAGGAATGACCCACCCCTTTCACTAGAAATGAAATAGGGAAGTCCAAGGTGAATGAACAGAGAGGTGTGGTGTAGCAAGGAGAATGCACTTAGGAGGGGAGAGAGCCTGTGGATAGAGGACCAGCTGGGCCTGGAGGCTGTCTCCAGAGAAGGGCTCTCTGTCCCATGTCGTATGCACAGCTCATGGCAGTAAACCCAGGAGGACAGCAGGTTCTTCTTTTTAAGGAGAGCTCGTTAGAGCCTATAGGATGATGTCAGAACTAAGGATGGATCAAGACCCCAGCAGAGGAGAAGACTAGCCCCACAGTCTACCATTCACTCACTCACCCATCCATCCATCTGTCCAACCACCTACCTACTCACCCATGTGCACATCCACCTATCCACACATCCATCCACCCATCCATCCACCCATCCACCCATCCATCATCCATCCATCCATCATCCATCCATTTATCCATCCGTCTACCTTACAAATATACAAGCAAGATTTTGGGCAGAATCTGAGCAAGAAGAAAGATACAGGAAGGGTGAAATAACGAAGGAAAGGTTGGGTGAAGCCAGGAGTGAGACTGTCACACAAGCTCTGTGCCTGCCCCTGCGAGGAACCAGCCACATCCTGCCTCTGAGCTTTCTGGCAGCCAGCAGGAACAGGGAGACATGTTAACATGATCGTTCCCTTGACTCTCGGTGTCTGGAAGGTAAAAATAAACCCGTTGCCAAGGGAAAGTGTGGTGCTGACTGATTCTGCGACCAGTGAGAATTTTCCTGGGGCTTTTGTAGAAGAGGAGGGTTGAGGTTTATCTAGGAACGGGCTCCTTGGGATAGTGACCGATGCCAGCCCCTGTGCAGGGGAGAGAGTGGTGCTGATCAGTTACCCATGGAGGCTGCTGGGCTGGGGTCACAGGTGGGCGGGCCAACTCTGATCTGATGAGCCATGGCAGTGGTTCTGGAGCTCTCGAGGGGAGAATGGGGGTGTTGACTTGTCCCCGAGGCCACCCTCCAGCACGCGGCTTCCTTTGGGCCATGCTCGTCCGTGGGAGGAGCTTTCATGTCTTTCTAACCCAAGAATGAGAGCAAAACCTAAACCCGCATTGCCTCCATGTTGGGAAATGGCAACCGCAGAAGCATCGCAGTCAGCTGGGCCTTCCAAACAAGGCGCCCACGGAGGCTGTGGCCAGCAGAAACTTCCTTTACTTTTTCTTCTTCTCTGCAGAAGTCCCCCTGGCTCCTGTTGGTCGGGTCGGGTGCTCCCAGCCACTTCTGCTTGGTGCTGCCCTGGTTGGAATCCATGTTTGCTCAAATAAACGCTCACCACTGTCCACAGGCCTCTGTTTACCTTTAGCAGGTTTCCTGGAAACTCGCTTGTGCCTTTGACTCCTCGGGGAGTCTGCCTGTTGGTTTAAGGCTTTGCAGAGGTGAAGCGTGTAATACATTCATCTATCGGTGAGTCATTAATGAGCACCTGCCGTGTGCCAGCCGCCTCTCCAGGTGCCCGGACAGAGCCTGTGGGCACAGTGAACAGAGCATGTGAGACCTTGCTTTCCGGCGGGGAGAGAGAGACTGTGGATACACAGCAGGTCACCAATACAGCAGAGGTGCTGCTCCCCCACAGTGACATGCACTGTCAAATGTTTTAGAGATGGAGGGGGTGGTGGGAAGAGCTGGAGTAAGGGGAGGGGAGGTCTGGGGACCGGCAGCAGAATCTGAGCAGGTCTCGGCCACAGCGGTGTTTGCGGAGCGGGGCTGCGGGCTCCACCGTGCCAAGGAGCGTCTGTGAGAGCAGAGCTTCGAGGGGGACACAGAGCAGCAGATCTTGAGTAAATCTCTAAAAATTATTCTGATTGCATCATGCTCTGGAATCACCGAAAAACCTGCCCTGGGGGCCGCCAGGGGAGAGAGGATGTCAAACCCTGCGCACGCTGAGCCCCTTCGCCAGCTGCCTCCTCCAATGGCTGAGGTCGGAGCCCTGAGCTCTGGGCACCTTGGCAGTGGGGCCAAGGCAGACGCGTGTTTGCCGTGCCTGAATGTTCCTGTCCCAAAGCCAAGCGTGGGACCCGGCCCTCCTGTGGCGGTGTCAGGAGGTGGGATCGCCTAGAAGGCTCAAGTCGAGTGGGGTGGGGGTGGGGAGACCCCAGGAAGGGGATCAGTGCCCAGAGAGCCCCCTCGTACCCTCCTCCTCGTGAGGACGCGGCGGGAGCCCCAGCTAGGAGCAGGAGACCTCCCCTCACCGTGCAGAGGCTGCGGGCTCCTTGAACTCGGCTTTGCAGCCTCCAGTGAGGAGTAGATGTCTGTTGTTCGTAGCCCCCCAGACGCTGACGTTTTGTTACAGCACCCGCATGGGCCAAGATGGAGCCGCTGGAGGGCACTCTCCGGGGCGCTGGGCCTGCCCACCAGGGCGGGGAGGGGACTCAGAACACCGCCTTTTGCAGCGTGATTCCCCAGGGGACTTCAGGAGCGAAGCCAGTTCTAAGTTTTCTTGTTGCCTCATGAGTCTCAGACTTGAAGCTGAAGAGGCCGGGAACGCCGAGGGCCATGGACAGACGTCCCAACGGGAGCCTGTGCTCCGGGCCGAGGGCGAGGCAGGGCAGCCCAGCGAGACGCGACGCTGGGGAGAGTTGTTCTGCCGCAGCCGACACGTGGGGACACATGACCACACTCCCGCCTTGGCCATGCCTTGGCGCAGCAGAACGACGTCACGCTCTTCCTCATTCCTCACCTGGCCTGGCCTGGGGTCGCCTCCTATGATGCAGATGGCCCTCAGGCATTTTCACCAACAGTGGAGCCGCCCACCTCCAGAAGGGAGACGGCCTCTCCCTGGAACACACACGTGGGGCGGGCACCACTCTCTTTTTATGGTTATCATCACTTTTCCTCTTGTATTCATGAAATAGATGTGCTGCCATGTGGACTGGTAACGTACCGTACAGCAAGAGGAAGTCTCCAGAATGTTCTAGAAAGAACTTGGGTCATGGATCTCAGGAACCAAAAGAGAAGGCAGGAACCCAGGTATTGTGGGGTTGGAGCGGAGGATGGGAGGCCTGCCCCTTCCAGAGAAGGGAGGCATCTGGGTGGACAGAGGGAGCCGGGGGCTTACACCAGCTGCCACTGCCCAGGGGTAGCCTGTGAGCACAGAGGCAGGGCCTGAGTTAGAAAAGGCTCCCCTTGCTCTCTGGGAAAGGTGTTCTGGAAGCTGAGAATCCTAAGACCAAGCCCCACTTTGGGCCAGACCTGCCTCGGCCTTTCCATCCCTTGACTGCAGCCTACCCCTCCTCCTCCCGAGGGGACCAGTTAGAGAAAACAGAAGTGGACGGGAGATTTGGTGAGGAAGCTGGTCTTCCAGAGAGGCAGTCAGCAGGGGAGCTGGCCCTTGGAGTGCTAAGTGGGTGCTGAGCACCCCAGATTCATCAGTTGACCTTCCTGCGGCACAGTCTCCTCGACAGTGTGGGAGGAAAGGGCAGCGTGTAGACAGCGTGTGGGTTTGGAGACAATCCCAAAGGACGTCCACCAACAGGAGGCCGGGCCGGTCCTGTTTTCTTCTTCTTGTTTGCTTTCAAATAACAGAACAAATCAGCAGATGCACCGGGCAGATGATGCCTCCCTAGGATTTAGCAAAATATCAAGCAGCATGTGCAGGCCCAACAGACAACTTGGCTTTGCAGGCGGCCCAGAGACACACTCCTTCGGCCAGGGGAGGGGCCAGGGCTTTAGCATCTCTCCACCCAGGGCATGGGAGCACCTGGCTCACCTCAGCCACCAAACCATTTTGGGCTCATCCTAGCGACACCCCAGTTTCACCTGTGGACATTTGGGACAGGGACAAATGTTTCTCCAGACATCTTCAACCTTACTGCTTTCAGTGAAAATTTTTTGCATCTGTACCACCTATTTATATATGTATTTATACACATGCATGTGCACACACTCTCCATGTACATATATATCCCAGTACACATATACATACTCCAATATATAATTCCCGTGTATATCTATCTGTCTATACACGTATGTATCTATACACACACTATACACGTATGTATCTATACACACACACAAAGTACTACTTTTTATGTTAGACATAAGAATATAAATGAAAATAAAAATTTACTAATGGGCAACAAATATGAGCATTTCACCAAGGAGGATATCCAAAATGCCAAAAGATGTGAAAAAATGCTCATCGCTTCTGCAGATTAAAACTACAATGAGATGCCATCTCACAGCCATGTGAGTGGAACATATTAAAAAGTCTCCCAACAGCAAGCGTTGGAGAGGTTGCAAAGAACAAGGAGACATCCGACACTGCCCCAGCATCCCACTCTTGTGCAAATGTATACAGAGTATGACACCATCAACAAAACCCCCATATATTCCACAAAGCTCATAGCAGTGTTATTTACAACAGCTAGGACACGGGTTGGCCTCAATGTCCATCAACGTCCAGCCGGATCAAGAAGATGTGGTCTATATATACCGCGGAGTACTATATAGCCATGATAAGGGATGAAATTCACCCATTTTCAACAAAATGGTGGGAATTTGAGAGAATTATGTGCAGCAAAAGAAGTTAAACTGATTAGAACAAATACTGGGCATTTAAAAAGCAGAAAATTTGATAAAAATTTTTTTTTGAAAACCAGGGAACCTCAATAAACATCCTGAGGGCTTTGCGGTTGAGAGGGAGGGGCGAGGGAGAGGGACAAGGGGACACAAAGGATGATGGAAGGGGAAATAATTTTAAAAAGTTCCTCCACCAGAGGCAGCTCAGCGGAGGGAAAGCAGGCCACTTGCTCATCCTCTCTGCTTTCTTAGGCATTTTCTAGAATTCCAAGGGACAGCTCATTATGCTGGCTGGCTACTGCCGAGCACAATACGGTGCTGCAGGTGAGTTGTTGGGGGGGGTGGATCGTGAAACTTCATCCCAAGAGAAAAAATTGTAACTGAATGGTGTAACTGATGGGTGTTAATTAAACTTACTGTAATAATCATTTGCAATATATACAAATATCAAATACAACCTTACACGAATGCATTGCTATATGTCTACTAAGACTAATGAAACGGGGAAAATAAAGTGATAAATTTTATGTTTGTTTTACCACAATAAAACTTATTTTCCAAAAGAAAAAGAAAAATCAGAAGTTTTGGCAAAATGGGCCCCTCTCTCAACCAGAGCACAGCAAGAGCGAAGTGGGGGCTGCCCTTAGACATGATTCTGAGTAGTGGACTCGCTGCCTGGACGCCTTGAGGCCAACAGCATGACACCAGATTTTGAGAAAAGGAAGAAGTTCTGGGCCTCCCTGGTGGTGCAGGGGTTAAGTCTCAGTGTTGTCAAGCTATCTCCAGCCATTGCAGCCTGAGTTCAGTCCCCAGCCAGGGAGCTACCCACATGGCGCAGCAGACCTCTCCTGCCTCCCTGCTGCTCCCCTCAGCAGTGTGTTCAGTAGATCTGCCTGGTCGGCTCCCCAGTCGGTCTCTGGTGAATCCTCTCACCCCAGCACCTCTGGCCTGTACCCCAGCTCTTGTATGCATAAACAAATAAAATAAATCTTTAAAAAAAAAGTTTTCTAGCATATTGATTGACAACGAGGAAGAAGAAAAACTCAAATCTTCTTGCCACTAAGAAAGGGAATTCAGTTGTATAGGTTTGGGGGGCTGGAATTTAGAACAAAGGGGTTTTTGTTGGACAAGGAGTGGGCAAAAGGCAAATAAATGTGGACTTGGCTGTAGTTCATGGTCTAGGTACAGGGCAGTTCGTACATGAAGTGTGAAGAGGCTTTTATTTCTGGGGTATGTCCCTCACCTCTGGGAGGCCACCCCCCGCCACAAGTGGGCAGATTCTGCCCCTGGCTGGCTGGGTCCCAGATCAAGGTTAGTCACCTCTGTGCAGGCTCAAGGTATCAGTTACAGGTGCTTTTGTGTCTATGGAAGCAAGATCCAGAAAAATTTCAAAGAATTTCGCGTAGCCTAGGAAACTGGTGGCTCTAACTGCAGTTTCAGAAGCAGCTCCTGGCCTCTGCCCCACTCAGGCTCCTGGTTCGCAGACACAGGCCGGCTTTGACTGGCAGGTAACCCCAAGCACCCCTGTAGGCATTTGAGTTTGAGTTTGCTGACTCTGCTTTATGACCTTCAAGTACAACCAGCTGACGAGGCCGCTCAGCTGAAACGGTTCTTCATTTGCTGGGGTCCCGCTCTCACCCCGTTTATGTAGCAACTGACTTCATGTTGTCCCAAGAAATTTCATCCTTTGAAAGAGTAGTCCGGTCCAGTGTTTCCCATCACATGGTATGACCCATCAAGCGCCCATAAAATCTATTTCTGGATCAGAGCCATTTAAGAAAAAAAAAGGTAAATCTCAGACTGCATTGCAAGAGGAAGCACTGCTTTGTGAAACATTTAATTTGGTTACTTACAGGCCTATGTACATGTGTGCTGGGTTGGGATGTAAATATATTTTTTTCCTGTGGGCCTCTTGATCTTTCTTTCTGTGTAATGCCCCTCCATTCCAAAAAAGATGGAGAGGGCAGGAGAGAGGGTTCAGGGGAGTCAGCAGGAGGTCAGGCTTGCTTGCTTGTCCGCTCTAGCCTGCACCTTCCACATGAGGGCTAGGGTGACCCTGTCCGGAATGACTGCTCCCCCTATTCTCAAGGTTTCATTCCAGTCCCCCTATTCTCAAGGTCTCATTTCTGTAAAAAACTGAGGCCTCTCCAGTCTGCGATGGCTCTTCACCAGCCTCTCCACTGGCACAGCCTGAGCCCCATGCACCCCATCACTTTGCTTTGGATGCCAGGGCAACTGCTTGGGGACAGTTGTGTTCTAGCAAGGCAGGCAGTGCTGGACTTAATATAAATAGTTTTCTTCAACAAGTTTTGGAGAGAGTGTGCAGAGAAGGGAACCCTTACACGCCCTTGGTGGGATTGTAAATTGGCGTCCGAACAGTGTGGACAGAGTCCTCAAAAAGTAAAAATAGAAATTCCATGTGATCCAGTTGTCCTATTTCTGAGTATTAATCTGAAAAAATACAAAAATACCAATTCAGAGAGATGCAGTTTCCCCCACGCTTATCGCAGCATTATGTACAGCAGCCAAGAGTGGAAAACAACATAAGTGCCCATCAAGGCTTGACTGAATAAAGGTGTGGCTGGTCTCCACCACAGCGCGCTCCCCAGTTACAAACCGATGAAGCTGGTCCATCTGCAATGATACGGGTGGGCCTGGAAGGTGTTATGCTCAGTGGGTGAGTGAGAGAAAGACAAATACTGCACACTTCCACTCACCTGTGGGATGAAACAGATGACCTGAATAAAGTAAAATAAATTTTTGGAAAGCAGAATAAATGGGCCTCTTGCCTATGGGAGTTCTCAGGTGCATTTTTGACATTGTACTCTCCAGAAAGTGATGCATGGGCGATGCATGGTTAGAGGTTAAACGCCAAGCGAGGGTTTGTTTACCTGTAAGGCAAGTTAATTGGTCAGGTTCATAGACCACTGGCCTCTGTGGCTCTCACCTGCGCGGCCTTGACTGCAGGAGACGTTTGGGAGATGGGCGTGGGGCGCGCGTGCCTGATGGTGGCCGCCAGTGTGGTGTGGGCATGCGCGAGTGGGCACACCTGCGCCTGGGGCTGCGCCTATAAGGGCTGGCGGCACGCGGAGACAGCAGAACGCTTTGGGGGACGCCTACGAGGGCGGTGGGGGAAGTGGGAGGGGGCGGGTGGTTGGTTACGGATGAAGCAGGGCAATGAGAGACTCCAGAGAGCCCAAAGAGGAAAGCTACAGATTCCCCCAGCCTCCCTGCCTTGCCAGCCTGCAGGCTTGCCCCAGACGATGGGTACAGAAGAGCATTAAAGCTAGAAAAAGCCCTTGAGGCCTCCAGGACAGTCCTTTAGAAAGAGAACCTGCCTGTGCTGCTGGCGCTACAGCTCCTGGAAGGCTCAAGTTTAGACTAGAATCTTGCGACGCAGAACCTAGACTCTCCTCTGCGATGATGAATCTGCAAAGCCAGTCAGGCCCGGGTTCTGGCCTCGGGGGGGCTGGCGTCTGCAAGGGCTTTGGGGCGAGGATGCGAGTGGCTGTAACATAAGCAGGGGCCTGTCTGGGGAGGGGCCGGCAAGGAGATAGGGGAGCCCTGTGATCAAGGCCTGCAGGTCGTGAGAGACCAACACCTGCAGAAGGGCGAGTGGCTTTGGGGGGGATGTCAGCCGGGGAGAGCTTGGAGGAAGGGGAGCCGGGAACCGGCAGGGCAGAGCCTGAGGCCATCAGGGACTCTGAGAATGAGCCCTGAGTGCGCTGTGTGAGCAGAGAAGGAAGAGGGGAGGAAAGACAAACACCCGGCAGAGGGGAGTCTCAAATGCTGGGGCTCCGCCTCGGTGGGAAGGCGCCCGGAGGGTTTGGAGGCCAGGGCGGGAACTGGCCGCCTCTGCCCCAGCACGTGCAGGCGGGGGCCACCGTGCTGTGCTGGACGTGAATCCCCGGCTTGCGAGGGGTCCTGGGTGCTGCTCCCTTTTTATTGAGCTCCTAGACAAGTGCCCTGACAGGCCAGAAAGCCCCGATCTAGCCTTGAGGGTTTCCAGCCACTTTCTGGGGTTCCCCTGCCCAAAACAGGAGAAACAGGCTGCTCCCCTCGTGAACGGAAGCGAAGCGCCTCGGGGAGTGGTCGGGCAGCTGGGGCTTGCCCTGTGTGGGGAGAGGGCGCCCGTGCCCCTGCCCCCAGGGGTCAGAGCAGCCTGGCCTTGGAGCTCAGCCTGATGGCAAGAGCCACATCCACAGCTGTCCCAGGACCCCGCCGCTCCGCCCTTCGCGGGGGGGGGGGGGGGCTTCACCGCGGGGTGCACAGGCTTCCGTGGCCGGGGAGCTCAGCCCAGTGCCGAGCTGGAATGTCTGCGGCCCAGGCCCGTCTCCCGGGGAGGCACCTGGCGGAGAGGTCTGCTGTGGGGGGGTCATCTCTTGGGAGAGCGGCCACCCTTGTTCCCCCCAATTCCTAGATGCCCAGCACTTGGAAGGCTCCCCCCGAGATCTCCAGTCTGGCTCCTTGTCTTGAAGGAGAAAACATCTAAACCACCAGCTGGCAGGGCGCGTCAGCCAAGTGGGAGGCAGATGGAGGAACTTGGGGAGGTGGGGACGTGGCGCCCCGTGGTTGGGGAGCAGGGAGCTGGCACCTGCCCCCGGCTGAGCCCCCAGCTGTAAGGAACAAGGGGGCAGGAGCGGGAGCTCCGGGACTGGTCACACTGGTTTTTTTAAGAGGAGCCCACTTGTAGGAAGCCCGTGGGCTTGAGATCAGGCTGGACCGCAGGTCTGGGATGTGCACCCCCAAGTCCTCAATCCCTGTCAGCAGAGCTTCTGAAAAACCCAGTGATGTTTTCTTCAGTCAGGAGACATATCAGAAAGATAATATTCTGGAATTTAGTTAATTGGCAAGAGGATTATTTGGCTGTCACGTCCCAAGGCCCATAATAACTGTGAAATCGCCTCGTACGTTTTGTGGCGAAGTCCCCTCACCCAGCCTCCCTGAGAAAGGAAAACAAGATCTAAATTTGTTTCTCGTGTCCTTTCATCCCTGTTGGGTCCTGGCTGAGAAAAGCCCAGCTTCCAAATGGGAAGGGAGCACATTTTATCAGCTGGAAAAAGTAGAAACTGAGGCTGCTGAGCCACAGAGGCCCGAGGGGGCTGGCCAGGCCTTCCCGCGGAAGCACCCCAGCGGGGTAGAGGCAGGTTTCAGGGGGGGCCGGGACTACGTGCAGGGCCAGGGTCTGGTGCCCCGACCGGACGCCCACCAGGAGCCAGGCTGGAGCCCACATCCCGACCAGAAGGTGGGGGTTGTTGCTGATGATCTTCCAGGTCTGTCTGTCTGGGTTCCTGGGCGTCAAAGCCAGGGTGCCCTGCATATATCTCTGATCCAGAAATAGGACTCCGGCTGGGGGTTCTCTTTAAACTGGTTGGGGGAGGCTGACTGCTGACCTCAGCTCACTTTCGGGCTCCTGTCCAGGTTGTAACTCGGTCTGCCTGCACTGGGGTCCACGGGGGTGAGAGCTGAAACAGTGCATGCACACCCCGAGAGCAGGTGCTGCATGGGCTGGCATATGGGGTGCATTCGTGCTCTGCACCCCGAGCCAGGGGCACATCGCCCGGGCGGAGGGCAGGCTCTCCTTTGGGTCTGCCAGGTGCCCGGGGGCCTCCTGTTACTCCTCGTGGGATTCCTGTGTCTAGTCCATGCAGAAAGTGTGACCCACAGACTTGTGATGCCCCAGTTAGGCACATCACGGGCTCCCTCGCCCCGCCCCCGCCAAGTGTGCATCATTACTGGAATGGCTCCAGCTGTCAGAAAAGATGCCTGGAGCCTCTGATTTGGGCATGGGCTGGAGAGGGAAGCCCACACCTGGCATGTGTGTGACATGCAGGTGGGGCAGAAGCTGGGGGTAGATGGGTTGGTCAGAGGATGAAGTGCAAGTAGGGGTTCCCGAGCTTGGCTGCACATTGGGACACCTGGGAGCATCTAGAAGCTCTTGATGCTGGGGCTTCGTGCCCAGGGCTTCCACTCTGCTTGGCCCAAGTGTGGCCCTGGCAGTTGAGCCTAAACAGCTGAAGCCACAGCTGAGCCCGGTGCGGCAGTGAGCAGGGTGCCTGGGAGTAGCAGCATCGTCAGACACACAGATTCAGGACACCCAGATGTGCAGAAGACAAAACAGGACCAGCTTCCGGGCTGGGATACAGACCCCAGACAGGGAGGGTTGATAAGGGCCCCCGTCCTGGGGTTTGGCCCAATTTCAAAGGGAGACTTGTTCTTTATCCTCTGGGGCCCCCCAAGACCCCTGTGGCACCCTGTCAAGAGCCCCTAAGCTCCCTGCATCTGTGGTTACCTGATACTCCACCAGTCTGCAGGGGGTTCTGGACGCTCCTGTTTCATCCAAGCACCCCAGGAGCAGCACCCATCAGGCCCTGGGGAGTATGGGGAGTGGGACAGGCACTGTCCTCCTAGACGGGCAGGATTGGCCCCAGGGCGGGGGCTACAAGGAGCCTGTACCAGGAATGGGGGGGGGGGTTCAAAGAGGCGCCTGGGGCCGGGTTGGACCTGATACCCTCTCTATTTGCCTGGATGAAAGCTTTCTTTCATTAAGAAAATAAGATTTCTAGTTGCCACAAACTGGGTTTAAGGAGGACATTAAACCACTTAGATTTTTACTGAGCAGTTTCTTAGTCTGGTTTATTTTTTGGCTTGTGCTCATGAGCCATTCACTGCTGTACAGAAAGCTAGGGCGGCGTGGCAGCCTTCCGCTCGGGAGGAGGTGAGGCGGAGAAGAGGAGCTGTGAGCTGCTTCTGAGTATGAGTTTCGTCTGTCAGCTCTGACCTTTCCTTCCAACTCAAAGCCTATTCACAAAACCCTGACATTTAAACAGGCAGCACATCCTGCCCACATCCCTGCTCCACAGGCCGACCACTTTCCAGATCCTTCTTCAGAGCTTCAGCCAAAAATGGAGTTTACCATTTCTGCTACTTCTGTTCCTGAGCTTCCTGAAAAATACAGGGGAGGCAGGAGGTGGAGCGATGCAAGCGCCGGCTGGCCAGTGGCCGGCCCCCCGCGCGCCCCTGCAGGTGGGAGAAGCTCTGTGCACGCCTTTATTTTGCTTTGAAAAGGCGAGGCCCGCAGGCGCCGGGCCGCACGGTGAGACAGGTGGAAACCCGCTCTATTTTCAGCTCAGATTCTATTTAAGTGCGAGTGATAACTTCAAGGTAACCGGCAAGAGAAAGGGAGTCTGCACAGTAATGGTTTTGCCCAAAAAAGGAACGATCCACCTTAAGGATTCCAAAGGCTGAGGGAAGGGAAAATGAGAATTTTGTTTGCGATGATCCCCTAGAAGGGAAATCAAGGAAGCCAGAAACAAATACAGGGCGAAAGGAAACACGTGTTGGCCTCCGGGCGGCCCCTGGGGGGCGGGTGCACCAGGAGGGAAAGGCCCTCGGGAGGAGCCTGGTCCATGGGGTGCTTACTGCCCCCAGGGCTAGGCCGGCCTGGACACCTGACCCAGATGCCCTGTGACGGCCCTGAGCGCCCCTCACTGCAGGCCTGGGCCCCCTGTCTTCCCCTCGCTGCCCCCTCCCCTGCTGCTGGGATCCTGCTTCTTACTGGGACTCTCGACTCCCCCGCCCCTGGGTCAATCCCGCCATCTTCCTGCTCCTGGAAGGGCAGGATGGACCCACCGGGCACCGCTCCTCCTAGGGGGAGGACAAGGAGCAGGGTCAGGCCCTGCCCACCTCATGCGCCTTCCTCAGCCCAGTCCACCGCCGGGCACCAGGCAGGGTAAACGTCCTTCTGGCTCCGCCAGTGTTGCTGTGTGAGGGCGTCTCCCGCCTGGCATGTCAGTTTATAGACGCACATCCAGGAAGGAAACAGGCACAGTGGGGAGGGGGTGGCGATGGCCTCAGCTCTGGCACTGGGTGGCTCAGGCAGAAAAGCCGCCCGCTGGAGGCCGGCAGTCAGCCCTGAGGGTGGGGTGAGCGCCCGCGATGGGCAAAATGCTCTGTTGAGCTCTGAAGAGGGTAAAGCCCAACCCCCAGGGCTCACCAGGCAGCCGGGAGGAGAGGGAGGGTGGCCTGGGCTGACGTGAGAAGATGCGGGCAGGGAAGACACGCGCCCCCATGCTGGGCTCCAGCCGGTCCCCCCACAACTCTAGCGCTCGCTTCCCACGCTTCGACTCCAGTTTTTCGCAAGGTGGTCGCCGTGGATCAGGGCCGAGCTCGCTGGCTCCCCACGCAGGGCTGGCGTGAGGTGGGGCCAGAACTTTCCCCTAGGAGCCGGACCCTGCTTGGCCCACACAGCGCCCCCAGCCCCGGAACTGCGGGACAGAGGCGCAGAGCAATGGACTTTGAGCTGCAGGTGACGACGCAGGAGGAGAAAATGGAAACCTGGAGCTCCGAGGCCGAGTAGGGCAAGAGGCAGCTGATCTACCCGTTGGGATCTTCGCCTGGCAGGAGCAGGTGCTTCCCCAGCCCTCGTGTAGAAAGGGGGTTCATGACAGGCACGATGTGGAACTCTCCAAGCACGGGGCGCCGTGACCGGCCGCGTTGTCCTCGGCGCTGTCCCCGCTGCGACCAGCTCCCGCGTCCTCCTGCCGCTCAGCCCGTCGCCACACCCTGCGGGTCTCCTCGGCGTCCAGCTCCCGCCTCTTCTGGCTAAAGCCACTTAATCATTTCTACAATTTAATTCAATGTAATTAAAATGATGTCCTGTTCTTGCGACTGAATCTTTTCCTTTGAAAATCCAGGAAAGTCGGCGAAGGCTTTTGGTGGCCACGTTGGGGTTCGGGAAAATGAAACCGTGTTTGAAAACTATGGAAAGCGGGCAGGTGACGGGCTTCGCTTTCAGAATAGGGGTCTGATCGGCAGGAGGGGCTGAGGGTGGGGGGAGGCAGAGGGTGGCGGGGTGGAGCCCTGAGCGTGCCCCCCCTTTCTCATCCCCCGTTGGGATGGTGGTTAACCCCTTTCTTTTAGGGAAAAAGTCCTTTTAAAGTCGTTTGCTTCCTTCACCGGAATAGCAGATTCTGTTCCCAAATGACCTGCCTTTTAATGCCAGGAAAACAAAAATCGAAACTCCAGATTTTCAAAAGATAAATGTTAACACCTGATGGCAACAGCATCGCAGGCTTCGGGGAGTAGCTGTCACTTGTGAAATATTGATAAAGAACAAAGCTTTTCTGCAAATTACAGGGAGGAAACGCTTAACCCACATTTAAGAGTCTAACGAATCTCCCGGGTCCTTCAGTCAGGATCCCATTTGCCCAAGTGGGTGGTTCGGTCCAGAGAAGATAAGGCCCGCTGGGGAACAGCCCCCCTGTCGTGACATTGGAAAGTGGGTTCTCCCTCCTTTTCCCCTTCCCCCAACTTCTCCGGTGGGAGGAAAGGCCCTGTTAGTCTCCTCCTGTTTCACATTCAGTCTTATGTGTTGAAGTCAACCCTTCAAAGGCTGGTTATTCCCTCCCAGTCACCACGTCAACACCAGTCACCTGGGAACGAAGGAGAGAAGATGTGATTTCTTGCCCCAAACTGCCTTCCCCCAGGTCCCTAGCGCAGAGCACCCTCTACTACCAATGATGCATCTTCTGCCAAAACTTCTCTTTACAATGAAGTGAGAAGTCAATAGGTACCATGTAGGGTAAGGAAAGATATCAGGCTTTTCTGCCCTCCCGCCATCAGGATAGATGATGGATCCTTGAGGTCCTGAATGCAGGCCTGATGGCGGGCACCCGGAATAGGGTGTGGGCCTAGGTAGATGGGATACACCTGGGCTAAGACTGGGCTTTTAAGGGCGGCGTCATGGGGAGGCCAGCAGCAGCAGCAGAAGTCAAAGGAGAAGCCGAAGCAGAAGCCGAAAGAGAAGCCGAGAAGCAGCAGAACGAACGCCGGAGAGCCCAGATAGAGTGAAGGCTTGCTGGGGGCTGGGAGGCCTCCCGGTCCCCCAGCACCCCTGCCTGCCATATGCCTGGTGAACCCCAATAAAAGACCTGCAAAAAACCACTGAGGACTCTGACTCCTCCTTTACCCGGTCTGCATGGGATCAGGAAACCTGCACCGGGTCTATTCCTGCCTCTACATACCATTTTTAGTTTGTCTTTAAATAACTTCCTTTTATTCATTCCTTTGTTTGCTTTGTACTACAAAGATAATATAAATTTTTATGAAAGTTTATGGCAGCTAAATCTCACTAGTGATTAGCACTGTTACTACTTGGTGGATACTATGTGTGTGATCATTATCATTCAACAAATTTGTTAGTGCTCATGTATCACATGCTTAGCCTATGAACAAAACTGGCATCATATGAACATGCTGTTTTGAAACCGTTTCCACTTACTGTCCTTCCCTAACAGTGAATCTTCTGTTAGAATCCTCTGGATTGGCCTCCCAGCACACCACTGGTGCAGGCACAGCTGTTGGTCTCGAAGCAGAATATTTGTTGAACTCAAAATGAACACAAGTGAATTTATTGCTTTAATATGGCTTCCTATCTAGGGTCCTTTCTCATTCGGGTTGGTATAGTATTAGCTGTAATAGTAGTATTAATAGTATTAAAATTATAATAGCAGTAAGGTCAATAATGAATATTTGTGTCAGATGCTGCATTTAATGCACAACAATCCTTTCTGCTGTTATTAACTCTCAGACATACCATTCACCCCACCTTTGCAGTTACTCTTACACTGGGAAAGCTGCCCTTTTTGTCTACTTCAGAATCTTCATTTTGGTTTTCAAAAGCCAGAGAGACGACAGACCTATCATTTTGAGGAGTGGTAAATGGGTATGGAACTAAATTTTCAAGCTTCCCATAATAGTATGCATTGCAGAGGTGGGAAAAAAAAAAGCCTGTATGTGTTTTGTTTTGTCTTAATAACATGTTTAGGTCTCTATTAATTTAGATCAATATTTGATTCCCACCTGGTCAGCTTTGGATTGGTGCTGCAAGGCCTGATGCCCATGTCTGGCCAGTGGACACTGGACCCAGCGCCCCAAGGTCCGAGGCCTGAGGACTGAAGCCCAAGGACCAGTTCTGGATTCTAGTCTGAGTCAGAACCCTGGGCCTACTTTGGGTCCAGCCTGCTGGTCACCCTCCGATGTGGTGGTGCTGCAAGGCCAGAGGATGGGTGTTCTCATTTTTAAAGTCCTTGGTGGTTTTTCTACATGTTGAATGTTGTAGTCAAATAAACAATGTTTAAGATAAAATGAGTAAATGTATTCAATGTAGAACCAGTTAATAGGAAAGGAAATAAAATCGATGCAACTAATTCTGTGATGTTAGGAAATATTGTTCCCAAATTCTCGTGCCCTCTTCATTGCTCGGAATTATGTATTTATTGTTGCTCTTGCAGGGTGACTAGCAATGACCCTCATTTTCTGGTATTCATGCCCTTGCGTCCCCTCGTTCACTGAAGCTTGATGGACCTGTGACCATGAGGGCAAGGAAATCATCCTTTGTATCTGTTATTTCCATCCTGGCAAGCATCAGATGGACTGAGAAAAAATTATACCACTAGGCATAAACTAATATACCCATAATATGCCAATCATGATAAGATTTTAAAATCCTTCTTCTGAGTTTTCAGGATGCCCTTGTCCTACTTGGTGTTCTAGGGCTTCACGCGGGCGAATCCGGGCTTGGGTCTTCCGTGGCAGGGGATTTTCCTCTCCTTGGTGTTCTCTGAATCTCTTCTGTGTTTCTTAACAGCTCTCGTCACGTGGGAATCCCCGCCCAGGCTTGTTTGCTTTGTTCTGGGAGCTCTTTCTTGATGTCAGCTCACTGCCTTTGTTTGTGTTTTGGCATAGCATTTTTAAAAATTACAACAAACTCCTTATGTTCTCTGCTTTCTTCCTTTTGGTAGCAGTTTGTTTTACTTTTATTGATAGAATACTTGTTTTCTGGAGATACTAATTAGTTATTTAAATTTTGTCTTCACCCCCTAAATTTGTTTCCTCTATGTTCCTTCGTTGCCCATCCTGGTCCTTCTCTGTGCTGTCTGCCACCGCTTGTCAGCTGTTTTGGGTTAATTCGTATTTTTCAGGCTCATGCAGGTTAACAACTGAGCCGTGGTGGTGGATTAGCAGCGCCCCCACCCCAGGAGAACACTCATTTGTATGTGTGTGGGGGACAGTGGGGAGGGGTTGGTCCAACTGGCAAGGGTTACCGCTGTCCCCCAAAAATACCAGATCAGAGGGTCTCCCCTGGTGGCGCAGGCGGTTGAGCACCGCGCTGTGAAGCTGTCTGCAGCCTCTGCACCGCGGGTTCGATCCCGGCTGGCCACCGAGGGTCCCACATGGTGTGGCAGACCTCTCCTGTCTCGCCCGCTGCTCCCCTCAGCAGTGTATTTCGTCAGGCTGCCTGTTCTGTTCCCCACTCTGTCTCTGGTGAATCCTCTCACCCTCCTGAGCCTCTGGCCTGTAACCCAGTTCTTGTATAAAATCTTTATTAAAAAAAAAAACAGATCAGAAGCTCTGCCTGGTGTCCGCGGGGTGGGGGAGGGGGCTTGTGTACCTGCTCCTGCTGTGGAATGGGGTGCATAGGTCTTCTCACTAGCCAGCGTTTCTCCCACCCCTGCTCTAGTCCCTGCATCTGCCCTTCCCTTTTCCTGGACCTCTCTCCCCGACCTGCGCTCCCGACCCTGTGCCTGGCTTCCTGACCCCTGGGGTCTTTACTCCAGCATCACCCCCGCAGCAAGACCTTCCCAGGTATAAACCTCACCCCTCTGATCCACAGGCCCTTCCCTCTAGATTTTCTTCTACCGTTTCCTCTCTCTCCCCGGTGGTGCAGCGGTTGAGCGCTGGGTTGCGAAGCTGCCCGCAGCCTCTGCAGCGCCTGTTCGATCCCCAGCTGCTCCCTGGCCACTGGAGGAGGGTCCTGCATGGCGCGCAGACCTCTCCTGCCGCCCGCTGCTCCCCTCAGCAGTGTGCTTCGGTCCTTCTGCCTGCTCTGCTCCCCGCTCTGGCTCTGGTGAATTCTCTCACCCTCCCGCTTCTGACTGTACCCAGTGCTTGTATGAATAAATAAATAAATCTTTAAAAAAAAAAAAGTTGCTCTTTACTTTCTGAACTATCAAGTGATGTGGGGGGTGGGGGAGGAAATAGCCAAACTTTCCCAGCTGTTTTTTTATTTGTGTATGGAATTTTATTATGTAAACAGAAAATTGTTTTATAATTGATTTTATAAACGCATAAATTATTTTCCTATATTTTTTCTATAGATAATTTATATTATAAAAATACAAATAAAATTTTAATTTTCTATGCTTTGCATAATTACATAATTTTGATTTAATTTTAAGCACTTTCGTGGAGCTGTTGGAAGGCGGCGTGTGAGTGGGCATTGGGACCTGATGTTCTGTGTAGGGTGAACGAGCTAATCAGACTTTTTATGCCACTGGCCTCTGTGCCCATCAGTTGTGGCCTGGATCTTGATGCATAAGGTCCTTGGGTGTGGGGCACGCGTGCCTGATTTTGGACACCTGGTAGGTGCACGTGTGCGAGTGTGCACGCCTGAGCTAGAGGCTGGGATAGAAGGATGATTACAAGAGGGCAGGCGGTGTGACTACAGACAATGCAAGAGAATGCCAGAGAGCTCAGGAGATTCGTGGGGGGCTGGGAGGCTGTTGGTTGCCTGCTTCCCAGCAGCCCCCCATCTCCTTGCATGCCAGCCTCCCTCTTGGCGTGCCTGTGTGCTGGTTCCTGCGGGCATTAAAGACTGAAATAGCCACTGAGGGCTCCAGGACTCTTATCTGTCTGTCTGAGTCCATGTGAACCTGCCCTATGCCTGTTGGCGCCACACACTGCTCTTCCAAGGGGTGTCGGCTGGTGTCCTGGCCCAGCCGGGATTAGCTACGGGACCCTGAGTCTCGGTTTCTGCATACAGAAAATGGGCAGACCTGGAGCTGCCAGGTGACACGCAGCCATCTTGGGCCAGGTGAGCTCATTGTTGAATTCAGGCAAGTGGGAAAAAATCTTGGAACCCTGGTAGGTTTGCCAGGCCTTAGTGCTGAAGGCAGGGAACCAGGTACACAGGCACCCCAGCAGACAGGGGTTGGGGAGGCAGCCACTGAGCCTCCCAGCCCTAGCCCATTGATCCCCGCCCTCTGCCTTGGGTTGGCCCTCGCCTTATCTTCCTCTTCAGTCCCGCAACCATCTTGGCTCTCCTGGCCCAGGAGTTGGTACCCACAGGTTCTTGCGCCGTGCTCTCCACCCTTGTGGCCTCTGGGTCGATAATCACAGGTACACGTGACCCACACTCATGCCTCCTGGCCCCAGGTACGAGCCCCGTGCTTGCACTCCCAAGCACTTTTTGCACAACACGATATCATGGGTGGGCACTGAAACCTGGGAGGCAAGCAAGGCCGCAGGTGCAGTAGTAGAGGCTCGTGGCAGGAGGTGAAAAAGACCCTGAGCCCCTTCCTTTCCCTACACCAGGACTACCAAGATGGCTGCCCTGCTGGGTCTCAGTAGAGGGAGGAAGCCCAGGCCTCTCTGGGCAAGGCAGGTCTCCAGACACCCAACCTTTGCCCATATTCCTCTCCTGACAAACTTCCTGTCCCAGGAGGCCCGAAGGAGGCAAGTGATCCTCCAGGCCCGTCTTTCTGATATGCTGACTCAATTTAAATGGACTTAGTGTAGGGCAGGGCCAGCCGGGAAGCTACTGAGGCCAGAACAGAAAGCGTCCCGGTGAGGCGCCTCGGAGGCTCGTGGGCCAGGCTGTCCATTCCTGCTTCCAGACACTACACCTCATCTCTGAGACCCGCTCCACCCCTCCATTCATGCCTGAGGGTCCCCTGAAGCTGGGGTGTGAGGGCTGCCCAGAATGGACGCGCCAGGGCGCTCAGGCAGGACTCCTCGTGAGCCCGGGCCCGGCTGGCCGCCCCTTCTCGTCGCCAGGCCATTTCTAATCTACCAACCGCGACCCCCAGAAGTGTGGGTCTGCCTGTGTCCCCTGCCCTGCTCCACCCAGGTGACGCGGCTGAGTCTCACTTCTGCCCCCTGGGCCTGGCACCCACCGCAGCGCGGGCCGGCGTCACCGCTCCCTCCTGGCCGGCAGAAAGTGGGGTCCAGAAGGCCCTTTGCTGCCCACGGTCATGACGCTGCTCCCTCTTTCGAGTCCCACTTTGTCAGCCAGGCCCTGCCTGCGCCTCGGCTGTCAGCGCTGGCCGCGGCTCGCCTGGCAGGGCGGGGAGAGAGAGAAGCCTTCTAGGAGCGCTAAGAGCCTGCAGCAGCCGCGCGCACCAGCCTCAGCCGCGTTGCTCTCTGTCTCCGGAGATGCTGGTTATCGCGGCCGCTCTTCCTCCAGCACCCCATCTCACTGCCTCAGCGTCCCCACCCGCGGCACCCCAGCTCGCCTCTCCGCTCGCGAGCCCACGGTCTGGGAGCTCTATTTAGCCCTGGCCGCCATCTGGCTGGGCTGCGGTTATTTCTGCATGAAGCCGACTCCTTCAGACTGAGCTCCGGGAAGCTGGACCCAGGCTGCCCCCCACGCCCCCACCTGAGCCAAGGTTCAGTGCACGTGAGTCACTAGAGAAGTGACCGCGGGAACTAGGAGAGGCAGGATTGTGAGGGGATGGCACCAAGCACGGCCCTGCTGCGGCACCCACGTCTCCGCCTGCCTGGGCACACCGGTCCCAGCTCTCCCTCCCAGTCGAGGGGCGGCCGCTTATACCCCTCTCAGACAGCAGTGCCTCTCCCCCCACTTCCCGATCTCACTGCACGGGCCCGGGACCAGCTGAGGACCCGCCCCGGCAAGGCAGGGCACTGCCATGGGGGTCCCCCAGGTGCAGTGCCCGCCATAGGGGTCCCCAGCTATCCCTGGAAGCTGCCAATCCCACGTGAACCAGCAGCTGAGCCCTTAGGGCTGCTGTGAGGAAGTGAGCTACACCTGTCCCAGCCAGCGCATGAAGGTCTGCCCCGTGGGGCGACTTCCAGCACCCCCAGCCCGAGTCCGCACTTTGCTGGCCAACTGGAAGGTGGACCCGCCTTCCTGCCTCAGCATTTCTGCCCACCTCTCCTCCTTGTCTCCCTCTCCTGATTGCCTTCTTGCTCATCTTTCACTTTAGACACGCCACTCCTTAGTCCTTTCTGGAGACAGTGAGGTGAACATGAATAAAACAGGAGTCGGGCACGGGCCGTCCTGTGAGGGAGGCACTAAAATGTTTGCTGTGCAGGCGCAGGAGGCTCAGTGACTTGTCCAGGGTCAACGGCGCTGCCCAGCTGGGCCCTGTGCATTAGCCATCTCTGAGCCAAGCGTTCAGAACAGACAACCCACCGGGGCCCTGGCTTCCCCTCGTCTGTGCCCCCCTGAGGGCCCAGGGGCAGAAGGAAGCAGGGGCTCAGCCCCACCGGTACCCAAGGCCCAGCAAGTCCCGCTGGGGCTTTGGCGCTTAGCTCTGATCTGAGCTGCAGAACAAGTTCTCCTTTTCCAGAATCCACTGCTGGTGGGAGACACACTCATCCCCACGGCAGCAAGAATGAGCTAACAAGCAGTATGGCGCAGCCCCGTGCCTGGAGCAGCTGCCGGCCCCACCAGAGGGGGAGAGGGCAGTCTTTTTCTCGGCCCCCGGAGATCTTGAGGGCACCACTTGTAACATGGGAGGAACAAAAGACAATACCCACATTGTGCTCAGGTGCCATCTCGGATAGCTAAGACAGGGAGGTGCTAAGATAGCTAAGACAAGGGGGTAGGGGGGTGGATAAGGGGGCTAAGAGGTTAGGAAGCTTACCAAGGAAGGCACAGGAAGCAAGGTATGCAGATCTCAGTTCTGCCTTTTTATTGAGAAGCGAGGAGGTTAGGGCTTCCTGACAGGCGGGGAGAAGTTCCCTGAAAATGTGTTTTTCAAAATTAACCTCCACCCAGTCCTCAGAGCCACGCACATGAAGCAATCTTCTGCTAAACAGACATTTGGGGAGGCAGATTTTGCTCCCCTACATTCTCTGTTTACCAGAAACAATGTTGTCTAGACCATAACCCAAATGTGTTGTTCCTTTTGGGATATGCTGGAAATGGTTGAAACACAAAACTCATTGTGTTAGGCTGGGGGAGAGGCGTTCCATCCCAGCGCCTGGGGACTTGGCCGCAAATGGAAAGTATCCCCTGATGTGCTGTTGAATGGATCCACTGTGGAGCGAGGAGAGTGACTCCTCCCAGGTGGAGAGGAAGTCTCAGAATTATGCTAATTGTCTAAGGTTTAATGTCCAAGTTTTAATTTACAAATAGCCCCAAATACCAAGTGAGTCAAAGGGAAGTATTTGAAGGAGGTAATGATCTAAACTAGACACCCAGGGGAGAAACCAGCACCTTTGGAGGGGATTAGAAAAAAGGAGGTGTGAATGGCATAAAGTTTAATATTGTATTCTCTTTCAGATAAATGAAGTCTTGCTTATGCTCGCTGAAGTAAAGGGCTGACTATTGTGAAAATGGGGGTGGGAATTGGGGAGATGGAACCTCATGGAAATCCAGAATTAGGGGACCTATAACCCCATCAACAGATGGGCCAAGAATCTGATCGTCTTTTCCAGAGATCCGTAAATGGCCAATAAGCACATGAAAAGAGGCGCAACATCATTAGTCATCAGGGAAATGCAAATCAAAGCCTTGATGAGATATCACTTCACACCCACTAGGATGGCTACAATCAAAACAACGGAAAATAAGTGTTGATGAAGATGTGGCGAAATCAAAACCCTCATGCATGCTGGTGGGAATGTAAAATGATACAGCTGCTATGGAAAACAATTTGGCAGTTCCTCAAGAAGTTAAGCTTGGAGTTTCCACGTGACCCAGCAATTCCACTCCTAGGCATAGACCCAAGACAAATGACAACGTATCTCCAAACAAAAATGTATGCATAATTGTTCGCAGCAATATTATTTGTAATAGCCAATAAATAAAAACAAAACAAATGGATGTCAATGGCTGATACATGGATTAACAAATGTGTAGCCACACAATGGAATAGTATTCAGCTGTAAAAAGGAATCAAGTTCTGATACATGCTACAGTGTGGATGAATCTTGAAAACATAAGCTATTGTCTCTCTGGGGAACCCACTAGGACTGAGGGAGCAGTGGGGATGGGAAGAAAGTCAACCCCCCACCTCAGCCCCTCAGGAAGTTCTAACTAGGACCACCATTCCACCTTCCTTTTTTCCACCAACGCCACCTCCTACTAGCTCCTACTGATTCTCCAAACTGCCCACAGCCCCTACATACTTGCATTCTATTATTGTCCATCTGAGCCTTGACCACAGCCAATAGCCACAAGTGGTGGAAGGCAGAGAACCAAGGTTTATGTCCAGATGGGATTTTGCAGGCCATCTGGCCCTTCGCTTCACTCATTTTGCCAAGAGTAGAGACTTTGCTACTAGACGCTCTGCTTTCGCACCTTCTGTGGGATGTATTTGCATCCACGAGCTGGCATTGACTTTGCATCTATCACCTTTATGAGTCTACATTTCAAAGATAACTTTCAGACAATCTCATCAGCAGCTGCCAAACTGGATCATTCTTTACTTCAATGAAAATTTCTTATGATGAAAACAAGACTTTTGTCTTGTTGCAAAGTAGTAAATATTCATTGCTGAGAAAAATAGAAAATGCTAAGAGGCAAAGAGTAGAAAATAAGAATTATTCCCTTTATTACCACTGTGGACATACAGTATTTCTTCCAATGTGTATATGTGCTCCAAAAAACAAAACTTATGATGAATACAATAATAATTTGTAATCTGCTTTGTCTCCCAGCTAACACCATACACACTAATTCCCGTTTATATCACTGAGTATTCTCATGCATAACATGGATTCTCCTATATGTTCTCCATAACAATCACATAATAGTCAAGATAATATTAAATCAACCTCTATTGTGTTTGCTCCTTGGCTCTGTTGACAATGCAGCTATGAAAATCCTTTATAGCTAAGTCTTTACACATATTCATGATTATTTCCTTGGGATAGTTCCTGAAGGTGGAATTTTTGAGTCAGAGGATGCAAAAGTTAAGATTTGGAACATATCACCAAAAATACCTCCATAAAAGTTAACAATATATTATCCATTTATAAACCCAAGAGATGTCTATGAGAATGCCAATTTATTGGCATCCTTGCCCAGCAATTGACAACTAAAGAGTGGGACAAAATACTACTTCGGTTGGCATTTATTTGATTAATATGCAGTTGGACATTCATATATCAACCAATATTTTTTTTTGGTGATTTGTGTGTCTTTGACCATTTTTCTTGCTGGAGTTTTTCTCTGAACTCTATTGCTTTTTACCTGCTATTTATATATTATGGCTGATGTTCCCCTTACGAAGTTGTTATAAATGTGTTTTCCATGGTGGTCATTTGCCTCTAGCTGTATTTATGGCTGCTTTGGGATGAAGAGCTGTTGTTTCTATGGTCAGATCTATCAATTTTATCTTTGAAGGTCATTTTCATCTCAAGGATATATAGAAATTAACCAATATTTTCTCCTAGTACTTTTATAGATTATTTTCCATGTGATGTTTAATCCAACTGATATTCATTTAGTCTTATGGCCTGAGTTTATTTTGTTGATTTTTATTCCACCATTAATTTGAAATGAGAATAACATTTTTGGGGTGGGAGGGAGGGAGATAGCGCGAGAGACTCCCCCGCCCCCCACCCAGCCCCATCTAACAGGTGTCTTCTGTTCTGGTTGCACATTCAGTTTTCTGCTATTGTCTGGAAATCAGCCTTGCTTTGTGCCACTGACTCACCTTACTCTGCAGCTCCCTGGCCCCTGGGCCACTCTTCTGTGGGCGCCGCAGCTCTGGCACGACAGGGAGGAGACCACGCCGGAAGAGAGCGATGGAGAAGGAGAAGCAAGCTCCTTGTGCTCGCACTCTGGGCTGCCTGCGTGCCTGTGTGGTGTGTGGGGCTCAATCCTTGAACAACTCTGCTAAGAGCCAATGTTCCCAGTTCACGAAGGGGAAACATCAGCCTCTGCAGATCTCGGAACTCACTATGGCACCTCCTCAAGTAACTGGCAGAGCTGAAATTCAATCCAGTCCTCCTCACTCTAAAACTCACAACTTCTCAGCCACCCAGAGTCCTAGAGGGGAGGGGAGCAGACAAATCCCCCACTTCCTGAGTAAACCCGGGGGATGCACCCCCCACCATAGGAAGAGCCTGGGGGCTCCGCCTGTCTGGTCCCAGAAACTGACATGAGCTCATGGGCCCTGTGAGACGCCGGGAACTTTGGAAGAAGGACATGTCACCTCAAGGGCTCGGTTTGTTTCCCAGGCCGCGTCTCCTCTGTAGGCAAGGAAGATGTCTATCGCAGGGCGGCAGGGAGATGGGATTCCAGCAGGGATGCCAGGAAGGGGAGACCGTCTGCTTGCTGGTTTTTTATCTGTTCGTTGCCCTGCAGTCTGCATCCATTTTGCAATCTTCTTGGCAAACTGAGCCGAGGACACTTCCTGATGTGATGTTCCAGTGTCCTCCTGGGCCGGATGACTAGCTGCCACTATGACCTCTGCCTTCACAGTCATTGGGACCAAAGGGCAAGTGCAGTCTTTGCAAATTCCCCAGGTGGAGCGGATCACCTTGGACTGGGGTTGGGGAGCACTGCAGGGTCCTGGGGGATCACTGCGAGAGCCTGTCTCAAGGGCAGCTGTCCAGTTCCATGTTTCTAGAACCCAGAGAACTCAGAATTCCTGAAACTCAAGAAATGCCTTCTCTCCTCCAAAGAGACTTGTAGATTTCAATTAGGTGGGATGCAGCACTTTTCAGTCAGTCAATAAACACGACGATGGTTACTATGTAGAGGCCGGGCCTCTGGAGCTCTCAGGCTGCTCACTGCACTGAAAAACTCAGAGGCCAAGGGACAGGGGAGAAATGCAGAGGCTGCCCCAGCCAGCCGGGCACCAGCCTGCAGCCAGGAGAGGCTTTCCCAAGGGGTGACAAATATTAGGTCCCCAATAAATGTACAAGAGGCCTGGCTGAGGAGCTGCTGGAGAGGAAGTGGGGAAGCCACGCAGGTTGTATGTGGAGCCCGGAGGCCAGCAGGGAGGGCGTGGCGAGCTGTGGGACTGCACCCCTTCTGATCTGATGGTCTAGGAGAGGAAGAAGCGAGAGTTGAGGCCTGTCTGACCCCCCCCCACCCCCCCCACCCCACCCCCCCCCCCACCCCCCCCACCCCCTGCGGCCTGACGCCGGCCAGAAGGGTCAGCCCCGGGAGGAGGGGAAGGAATGTGAGAAGCAGATCATGGGCTTCTGAAGGCCGGGGCCGCGGGGAACCTAGTCACTGCTGCTGGTGGCCCACCCCTCCTGCCTTTCCCCTAATGTCCCCCTAATCGGCTCACGCCTCCAGCCCCAGGCAGTGGGCAGGCCTGCCAGGGCTTCCACAGGGGGGCTCCGATTCTCAGGGGGACCCTGGCCTGAACTCCCGTTCACCAGCCTTTTCCTGGAAGCCCTGTCTGCTCCCTCCCTGCTGCCCCATGTCGGGAGAGCCCCTTGTCCGCCTTCCCCGGAGCTTTGCGGGTACAGGGGTGGCGAGCAGCCTTTCCAGTTTTATTATGTATTTGGAAAGATCATAAATAGTGAGGAAAGTACAACCACCCCCCAGACCCCCCACATTCACCACGTCACTTAATCCACCGCAGCTGATTAACACCACTGAGCTGCTCCAGGCGCAGTGGCAGACACGCAAGGTGCACCCGGGAAGCCCGTGGCCTGAGTGAGGACACGGAGCAGCCGGCACAACTGCGGAGGAGACAGGCAGGCACCGGACGGTGGAGGAGCCGGGCCCTGGTGGGGGCTGGGGCAGGTCAGGAATGGATCACGGCAGACATCCCACCGAGGCGCGACGTGTCGGGCTGGGCCCCTTGGAAATAGTGAATGAAGAAGCAGGTGCACAGACCCAGATGCCCCCGGGGGCTCTTGGAGCATCCTGTGAACCCAAGGTCAGGGCTGAGGGCTGTCAGTGGGGCCTTGGCCATCCTGATGGCGATGGCTGCATACCTGACATGACAGGTGGGGATCCTACCTGGCCGAGCACGGCTAGTTAATCACGAGTTTGTCCTGACTAGCTGGCTGTGATCAGTTGGTTATGACTAGCTAGATGTGACTAGTGACTGAGCTTTGTTTCCTCTGAGATCCCAGCCCCTGGGCCCAGGACACTGCTGGGGTCATTTCCTGCCAGGTGCTTCCTCTGCAGCCCCCTAGGAGGCAGGTCAGGGCAGCGCTCATTGCTGCCAGGCTGGTGGCACATGGCGCCCCAGGAGAGGTGCTACGGGCTCGGAGCAGGAGACCGCTTCCCGCACGGGCTGAGCTTTAGCATTTTAAGCAGCTGGTGGACAGCTGAAGACACCACCTCGCCCGCTGCTGTCATCAGGCTCTTGAATGGCCCCACTGGGTGAGGGTGTGGTGCTCCGCACTCCCAGGTAGGGGGAGGGCCTGGTCAGCCGGGGCTCCCCGTTTCTACCAGCCCCGACTTCTGACCGCGATTACGCAAGCCCACCCTGGCCCCTGTGTGCACGCAGCCGCATCCGGGACTCACCCCTGCAGCGTCCCCAGTGGTGTTTCCAGAGGACTTTTTATGACCCAAGAAAATGCAGAATCCCAAACGCTGTCGCTAATGTGTGTGATCACGCACGTCCTGGCCCCCACAGGGGTGTGTAGTGGAGGAACATGTTTGCAGCTAGAAAGCCCCGTGCCAGAGCAGCTGTCTGGCTGCTGCTACGTTTTCCTTATCTTTCCATGTTTTATTAACCGCAAGTTATTTTTATAATCAGCTACTCTCAATGTTTTTTAAAAATATTTTCTGGATGGTTCACCCGATGGCACAGGGGCAGCGTGGACAGTAGGGAGAGCACCAGGTGGGGTGCAGGAGCCCGGGGCCCAAGGTGCCTGTGACTCCCCCTGCTGGGTGGGGGGATAGGGGTCGTGACCCCCAGCACTGAGGTGCCTGCTGTCCAGATCATACCTCCAGGAGTATCTGGTCAAGACTGAGCAATGGGAAGTGACCTGGATGTATCCCCAACACTCAAGCACACGCCCTGGTGGCCTTGACAGCACAGCTGCCTGCAGCTGGCAGGCGGCCCTGCAGAGGACAGCGCTGCCACTCCTAGGGGTGTGAACCCACCTGCATACCCCACTGTCTGGAAGTGTACCCCCACCCTGATGATGCCTCCTCCTCCTTCCTCTCCACCTAGCTCTGTCCTGGAAGCCAGATTCTGCCATTGGAGGGTGGGGACCGAGGACTGTGTCCTTCCCTCCCAACAAGCTTGTTGGGTTGCTGGTGCTGCCAAGGGATGGGTGTTGATGGAGTTTGGCTGAGAGTCCCAGGCAGCTGTGGGCATGCAGCCTCTGTTGCCATGGCGACTGGAAGCCACCCAGGTGGGGAATCAGGAGCTCGGTTCAAATCACTGGCCCCAATGCTTAAGGCCCAACGGTTGACCTTTTCCCCTTAACTGCGGGTCTGATCCAGGTGTGTCCACATGAACCAAGCCCTACAGCAGCAGCAGATGTAACAGAAAACCTTACAAAAAGAGGGGCCTCCCTGGTGGTGCAAGAGGTTAAGACACAACCTATGAAGCTATCCGTAGCCTCTGCAGCATGAGTTCAATCCCCGGCTGGCCAGGAAGCAACCCACACCCACAGCTGTCTCTGGTGAATCCTCTCACCCCCCACATCTCCAGCCTGCACCCCAGCTCTCGTATAAATAAGTAAATCCTTTTAAAAAAGAAAAACTTCCAGAGTTTTTTCTCTCCCACAATCTCAGGAATGACAAGGGATCCCACAGTTTCCTTACGGAGGAGTTGGGTGATTGAGGCATAAATGCAGGGAGCGGCGGCAACAGCCAAATTGCTACCCAGGGGAGGCTGATGAGTCTGCAGTGAGACCAGGCTCATCAGGGGAATTTCTGGACTCTGAAGCTCCTCTAACACAGTGAATGGCAGCCAGTGACCTGAGAAGCAGCTCAGGGGGCTTCACCTGGGGACACGAGCCTGTGTCTCCCCTCCCAAGCAGAGCCCAGCCCAGGCGGGGCAGGTGTACAGGCACCTGGGCTCAGGAGGGGAGGCCCCGCACCCGCCCTCTGGACCTGCCGCCTCTTGGTCTACAGGAGCCTGTGGCCCCAGGGGGGAGCGGGTGACAGCTGGTATGTGACGGGCACTCTGCTTGGTGAGAACTCAGAATAGAATCTAGTGGTCAGTATGGGTGCCCTGGACAGTCGTGTTGGAGCCCCTGTCAGGCTCAAGACAGGGACTCCAGCAAGACCAGGCAGCCAGAGGGAACAAGGGACTCAGCCATGCCCACCTGCAGCTGCTGGCTCAGGGGACATTTTGCTCACGCCCCGGGAGGCCCTGCTCTCCTCCACTGCTGTGGTCTCCCGCCGGTGAGGCCTTCTGTGGTGTCCACGCGTCACACCTCACTTACCTGCAGCCATTGCACTGGCCTGCCCAGAGCTGCCAGGGACAAAGAAACACACCCCCAAATCCGCAGGAGCCCACAGTCTAGTGTGAAAAACAAGACTCCAACTGTGCTGGGGTTTTTAACAAGCAGTGGCAGGACTGCTCTAGGAAGGGGAAGGTATAGATAATAGTTGGGAGTGGCCTCCTGGAAGAGGATGTCTCTGAGGATCAGGCTGGATTTAGATGACGGAAAGAGAGGCGGGCAGCTCATGAATCCATCTGTCCATACATCCGTCTACACATCCATTCATCCACCCGCCTGCTTCCCACTCGCCTTGCACTCACCCATCTATCCAGCCAGCTACCCAGGCCCCCCACCCACCCTTCTGTGCCCCCCTTTGCCGATGGTCCCTGTCCCAGCCAGGCTTCTGCACGGAGGAAAGAGCCTGGACTGGGGCCGGGCAGGTCTGAGCTGCCTCCTGGCACTGCCTCTTACTACCAGGTAACCTTGGGCATGTCTCACCTGAGCCCCACTTACTTGCTAATAAAACTCAGACAGACCTCCCGAGAGCAGCCGTGTCCAGGGCCAAGAGAGGGACTGCCCAGCAGACCCCTCTGCCCAGATCCTCTGTGCTAGGAAGCCATGCCACCGAGGGGGTTACGGAGTCAGGGGTGTCGGCTCTGGCAGCGGAGCCCGAGAGCTAACAGTGAGGTGGTGTCAGGAGCAGGCCGGCTGAAGTCCCATGCCAGCCCCATGTGTCTCCCCACCTCTGCCTCCCTTGCAGGTTCATGAGACAAAGCTTATCACCTCAAAGTCTTGGGGGCCTGGTGTGCTCTTCGCACTTGATACTGCCCGTGACCTTGAGCTCTCCTGGGCTGGCAGGCACAGCCGTGACTGCTCTCCCTGGCCCCCCTGGCCAGTGTGCCTCTCCATCCAGGCATCCCGAGGGCCCCTGGGCACAGTCTTGTCATCTCTCGGTCCGCCCACTGTGAGGCTCCTGCTGCCATCTCTGCCCACCACGTGATGGGCTGACTTATGGGTGGTGGGGGTGGGAGACAGGGATCCCAGATTGTCCAAAATCATCTGGGGGGGACCCCCACTCTTCTGACTGCCATAATCAGGTCATGGAGGTCTGTGACTTGTCTACCCCCCAGCAGTTCTGATGCCCCCCAAGTCATACCTGGGGCCTCCACACTGGTCCCCCTTCCTTTATTTCTGCCCCCTCTGGGTCATTGTCATCTGTCTTCAGCACTTTGCTTCTAACCTTGACTTGGACCTGACCACGTCCTCCTTCCGCGTGCCCAGCAGTGCCTGGCCTGCAGGGTGAGTTCCCTCCTGCGCGGAGAGTCCACATTCTGCCTGGTGTGGTCCCTACTGATGTCCTGGGGGCTTCCCCGTGGGCCCCATCAGTCTCCCTATGCTCAGGTTAACTCCGCCCCAGCCCTGCAGCTCATCTCCAATGCCCCCATTTCAGTGATTCCCGCACCCCACTGGATGGTCAGGGCACGAGGTCACACAGCCGGACACGAGGTGCAGTGACAAAGCTGAAGTTGTGATCGCTCTTTCACGGGCCAGGAAAATGGGTCTCAAGGAGCTGGGCACACCAAGGCCCCAGAATTTAACATCCCAGCGGGCTGGTGTTTATTTTTGCAGGAAATATCTGAAAGGCTGGCTGCAGCAATTACCATTTCTTCTGCTCTCAGAGGGGCTGCTATCTTTGGCAAACTAATTACTAATAAGGTTTGCTCAACAGCCAGTGTAATTGCAAGAGAAAACTATCTTTAAGGACTTATTCTGCCCCATTTGAGGCTCGTTGTCATAAACCAGTGTTCTGAGCAGCCGGGCTGTGATGCAGGGGCCGGTGCACGGCACCTCCAGGGCCAGGTCAGGGTCTTTGCCCCTGCCCAGAGATCCCCTGCTATCCACTCTTCCCAGGGGCGCCTCTGTGGGCAGAGGGGAGCAAGGGGCACAGGAGTGTGGCCAGAGCCCCAGAGCTTCCCTCTCTTTGCTCTCACAGCTTCCCTCCTTCAGCATTGTTTTTGAATTTTCCTTTCCATGAACCCTTTAGCTACGTGTGAAAGAGGCGTCCAGGTTTAGGTCACAGCTCTACCATGAATCCTGGGCTAATTCCTTGACTTGCAGCATGAGGACAGCAATCCACACTTTCTGGGGTGCGTAAGAAGAAATGAACTGACGGATGCCAGTAGCAAGCACCATGTTGGCACCCAGTTGGCAGCCAATAAGGGCTCCCCCATTGTAGACTGAATGTTTGCATCCCCCCAAAGCATATGTCGAGACCTTACCCACTCAATGTGATGGTATTTGCAGGGAGAGCCTTTGGAAGAGGATTAGGGCGGTGGGGGCCTCATGAAGGGGCTATTGTCGTAGAAGGCCAAGAGTGAGTTGGCACCCTACGTTGGCATGTCCCAGAAAAGACCACGTGGGGACATAGCAAGAAGCCCTCTGCACAAAGGGCCCTCACCAACCCTGCTGGTACCTTGTCTCAGACTTCAGCCACCAGGGCACTGAGAAAATTAACTTCTATTACGCTGCTTGGTTATAGCATTTTGTTATAGCAGCCCGAGCTCACTCATACACTCTTGAGAATACATCTCTGAAAATTAGAGGATGGATTTATATGGTGGAAAGTAGAGACAGAGGGCATCCCGTGGATCCATCCACCCACTTATCCACCCCACTCTGCACCCCCATCCCACCCACCCATACCCCTTCTGGGGGCGACAGCAGCAGAACTGACGCCCTTCCCTGCCCACCTTACAGGCAGGGAGAACCACATCCCTCCCTATAGCATGTGCCTAGAGAAGGCTAGGGAAGGATCTGCAAAATGAGGCCCATGCCAGCTGTCTCCGTGTGCTTGCATTTACACTTTTAGTTTGTACGGTCATGGGTTATTTCAGCTGTGCGTGAAGCCCACCTATCATGTTTACAACCAGAAAGAAAAGCTTGGGGCGTTCTTTCTGGGAGCGCCCTCTCCCATGCCCCTGCCTCCTTGGAGAGCCAGAGGTGGGGTGGGAGGACGTGTGGGTGCTCAGCAAAAGCTGGAGATGCAGAGAAGACACGCAGCCCGCGGCCAGAGGCGCCACGGCAGGCAGCAGCTCTCCCCATTTGTATTAAAGCACCCCGCTCTCCCGGCTCCCCCGAGGGCCCCGGCTGGACACAGGCCAACGGACGCGCCTTCTGCGTCCTTCCTCGCGGCGTCCGTGTCTTTCCGGCCAAGCCTCAGGGCCGGGCGGAGACGACGCGCTGTCGAGAGAGTGGATTTCCCCGAGCAGTTCCCAGGGCTCCCGCTCACACCGGAGTGGATATTCTCTTCAGGCGCCATTGTAATTCAGAAACACGAGGCTCAGAATTAAAAAAAAAAAAAAAGGCTTGGCCGTGTGTCTGTCCCCAAAGCGCCCGTTGTGAGAAGGGCCTTGGGTCTTGCCGAGCTTGGCCTGCTGCGCGGAGGGAAGCGCTGCAGACGCCCGACCCAGGGACTGGGAGGCCTGGGGGGGAGGCCCTTGTCCCCAAGCGCAAAGCAGCGGAGACCCGGGAGCACCGTCTCCACCGCCTGCCTGAGCCCTGGGGCGGCGAGGACGGCCCTGCCCAGCCCAGAGATTGTACACCCTGCCGGGAGGGCAGCAGGCGTGGTAGCCCCGGGTGGCTCCAGGGCCAGGCCGTTAGGGTCCTCCCCGCCCATGAGCTGGAGCACCACTCTGCCCCCCGGTTCCCGTCTGGAAAGCGAAGGTGCTCGGAAGACCACGCCCCGGGGACAGAGGTGACGGGCCCAACAGGCAGGAGGCAATCGGTGGCGGGGCTTTCTGCTGGCCAGGGCGGGGCCGCCCCGCAGCTCACGGTGACAAGACTCACGTTAGCCGTGACCCGCGGGCGTGCATATGGCCAAGGCCCAGGGCCGGGGACAATTTCAGTGTTACCCAGGGAACGGCTGCGGAGGGGGGCCCTGCACCCTGTCCTGAGACTCGGGCTGCTTCCATTCATTCCTCCACAGCGCCCAGTGAGTGTGCTTGGCCTTGACGTAGTCATCTGCAGACTCATTCATTCATTCACACATCCCCGTGTTTGCTCCCACATTCTCTCAGCCCCAGGCCTGTGGTCACCCCCACAGTCACTGAGACTCACCCATTCGCTTGTTGACTGGCCCATCTATTCATTTCACCACTCTGCTTGGCGTCTCCGCCAGGCGCCAGGCACTGGGCCAGGTCTGGGGGACACAATCTGACACAATCTCCTTGCTGCCTGCGAGCCGCGGGCGAGACCTGGAACTGTGGTGAGCCGCGTGGGGAATGCTGACTCTGGGAGCACATGGAGTGATGCGGAGCCCAGAGACAGGAGGGAGAATTTCTGGCCTGAGGATGTAGAGGTATTGACTGGAAGTTTCCAGCACGTCAGGCAGTAACCAGACCCCAAACAGTAGCAAGAGTCTAGCTCAGCTAGAGAATGTCAGAGGGTGGGGTGAGAGGTCAGCGATTTGATAGGGATGGAGGGGTGGGGTCACCACCTCAAGGCCCTCAGATGGGTCACGTGTGTGAGGACGTCTGTGACAGCCCAGGCCAGCTGTCACTTGCATGATCATCACAGTCACAGAGGGAGGCAGGTGCTGGGGGGCTGGACGGAGCTCACCCCGCACCCCTCCAGAGGCCCTTTCTTGGTGACACTGGGCTGTGTGCAGGACCGACTGGTTCCAGGGGCTCCAGAGGCCTTGGGGGAGCCTCTCTCTTCCGACAGCTCTGCTGGGTGCCCCCCGCCCTGAGGCCGGCCACCATCATGCTTTCTCACCTTTAAATAAGGAAAGATGGCAGAAAGGCAGCCGGGAAGAAAGTGGTTGGTCCATTTTCTAAGAAAAAGAGGGGGAGGGTTGACAGCACCAGCCAAGTTCCTTGTCGGCGATATTGGGAAACACTGGCCAGGAGGACGCAAGGAAGCAAACCCTCATCCGACGGCCTCCAGGGCTGTGATTTCGAAGCAAGGCTTTCAGATCTGCAGGGCCACCAAGTTGCATCTGGAAAATTCAAGCTGACACTGGGGACGCTCAGGGCACAAAGCGCCTGACTAGCGTTCATGGCCGCTCTCGCCCGAGACAGTGTGCCCCGTGGTCTGGACAGGCTGACATGTGCTGAGGTCAAGGTCACTGAGGGTATTTGCTTCTGTGTTGGCTTTTCTAAAAAACACCGATTCACACCTCTTATACTCAGCCCCAACAGGTCCCCCAAATCTGGAAAAGGTGATGGAAGTCATGACCCCGGAGGTGCAGGGAAGTGACTAGAGAGAGGCAGTGGTGAAGGAGCTGCAGGTGGCACTGGGGGAGGTAGAAAGGGCTGGCCAGCCCTTGTGTGCACCCCACAGCGTCTTTGTTAGAAAAGTGAAAGTGCTGAAGAAGCCCAAGTTTGAATTGGGGAAACTTGGGGAGCTTCAGGAGAAGGCGGTAGGCCTGGAGAAGCTACTGAGGGCGAGGCGGGTGCTGACGTCGCGCAATGGATGAAACTCCACCTTAAGAATCTGTTAAATTAAGACTTTCAATGGTGATAAGGTCTTATTTGTGAAAAAATAAATGTATACTGGGAACTCCTCTCTCCAGAGGTTTTATAATATCATGTGATCACCCAGAAACCCCTGCCAGACCACACGCGGACCGCGCCCTGATGACCAAGACCGGTTGCGGGGAAAACTAGCTCTGAGAAGCCCTGGCCCCTCAGCGGGAGGGAGTGTGTCTGGGGACAAAGCGACATCCCATGCCGGCAAAGGGAGCCGTTAGGCCTTCTCATAGAAGACTCAAGAAGCCACACTCCACCCCACCACCCGCATGGCTTGCCCATCCTAAACATCTCCCACCCCCACTACCCTGCCCGCCAACATTGCCATGCCCACCGTTGCTGTCCACCCACCCTCTGGGCCACAGGTGTCCTCTGTCCTGGGAGCACCGCCCTCAGCACCATGCTGGCCTGTGGGTGCTCTGTGACCATCCCCATGGGCACAAGCCAGGCTGGGCACAAGCCAAGAGCAGGGATGCCACCCCAGCCCACCACAGTGGACAGGAAGGGCCACGTTACCCACAGTACCCGGTGTCCACAACCCAGGCAGTCCAGTCCTGAGGGCAGCTACGTGGCCATACACACAGCCTGTCTCCTGGGGCTCCTGGAAGATGCTGTCACAGCCCAGATCCTAGGGACAGGCATGACCCTCCCCAGGATTGCCCTTCGACTCCTAGGCGGGGTGATGACCCCATAGCAGGTTAGAAAATCAGAACTGGAGACGGAAGTGCATCCGGTTTGCTGGCTTCCTTGGCCCACGGAGGCTGTGGAGGTGTCGGGAGGCCTGAGCGGATGTCAGCCTTTGGTGATCACGGCTATATTAAGATCAATTACTTTGTGCAACAAACATTTGAATCACTCCCAGAAGCCTAGCTACTTGGATTTGCATATGCATGAGAAGCTGCCCACAAATGACTAAAATACAGACGTACATATATAGTCAAAAGCAAGACAGCTCCGGGCGAAGAGTAACAAAAGACCATCAGCCACTCTGGTGAGGGCTGTGGGGAGTGGGCAGGGCCTTGTGCTGGGTTGATTGACAGATTCATTTACAGTCAATGCAAATCCCTGCCCAGCTGGAGCTTCGCCCAGGCCACCCCTCATATCCTAACCCCAAGTTTGCAAGGCCTTAAGTGTTTTTCCCAATTTACAGGCGGGGAAGCTGAAGCTGTAGGAGTTTCCATCACACACCAGTGGTCAGTGCTCAGGAGGACCTCTGAGCTGTGGTCTCTCTCGACCCCAAGTCCTGCCTTTTCCATGTAGACATTGTCTGAGACAGGGTCAAGTTTCTGGCTCCACAAAACCAATATTGACTTTCACACAAGAGAATTGAGGGAAAATGGAGTTAAGTCAGGTTTTTTCCCACCCTCTGGCCACTGGCCTCTCTGATGGGCACCTGTGGTCTTGCCCACCTCTGAGGTTGTGTGGATGCCCAGGGCCAGGAGGCGTGGGCGCGAGGCACACACACCCATGGCTGCGGACGCCTGGGTCCGGAGAACACGAGTGTGCACGTGTGTAAATACAGACACCTGAAGCTGGAGGAACAAAAGGGGCTCCTCGGCCCTGGCGTTCGGAGGGGGCATCACTCTGAAGCTTGGGGGCTCAGTTGCTGTCCTGCCTGCTGGTCTGTCTCCTGATTCAGCATTAAAGGCCCGTAAAATCCACCGAGGGCTCCCAAATCCTCTTCCTGTACGTGAGAATCAACAAAGAACCTGCCGGGCCTGGGATGGTCACACGACACACGGTCTCTGAACTGATATCAAACAGAAACAATCAGAAAGGAAAGATGTCTTAGAGATTCAGAATCATAATTCAAAAAAAAATCAGACAATTAGAAGGATGATAAAATGGGTAGAGCCAAACACAAATCAATAATATAGATGATCAGTCAAGGAAATCTTCAAACTAGGGAAAAAGCAAAACACAAGGACTAATCTACATGTAGAATTGATGCCCCGTTTCTAACAAGAGCCCACAGGGAGAGCAACCAGACGAATTTGGGAAAGAAAATAAAGCAATGACAGAAGCACATTTCTCTGGGGGTGGAATCCTTGGCTGTAACAGAAAATGTAAAGGTCAGGACCGGGAGGAATTCCCCCAACCAGTCAAGATCATGAGAATCTTTATCAAACCATGTAAAGTGAACACTGACCAGGGCTTTTTGAGAGAGAAATTTGAAGTGTATGATAAGCAATAAAGGTAGAAAATTTTGGACGCGACTAGTAGAGACCAGGGGTGCTGTGCGAGTGCGCAAGCAGCCGGGGCACAGGTGTTCTTATTCTGAGGACACCCTGGAGTCAAGATCAGGGTGCAGCCGTACAGCCCTCCAGGAAGAATAAGCTCCAGAAAAAGGTGAAGTTGGGGGCTCCCCTGTGGCGCAGCGGTTGAGCGCTGGGTTGCGAAGCTGCCCGCGGCCTCTGCAGAGCCAGTTCGATCCCCGGCTGCTCCCCGGCCACCGGAGGAGGGTCCCACATGGTGCGCAGACCTCTCCTGCCGCCCGCTGCTCCCCTCAGCAGTGTCCTTCGGTCCTTCGGTCCTTCTGCCTGCTCTGCTCCCCGCTCTGGCTCTGGTGAATTCTCTCACCCTCCCGCGCTTCTGACTGTACCCAGTGCTTGTATAAAGAAATAAATAAATCTTAAAAAAGAAAGTGAAGTTGGGGCTCTCCAGAAGACCATGGTGTGGAGTTTTTTTGGCCAGAACTTTGACGGATATTACTGTGGCAAATGTTGTCCGGCCTGTTGTTTTGACAAACCTGAAGACAAGTGATTCACTGTGGGTGGGTTGATAAAAGTCATGAACTTTAAAAAAAATGGTGTGCTGGGTCTTCACCTCTGGGTACCCGATTCCATCACCCCTTCCACATCCGCATGGCGATTGTTACATAATGATGATGTTCACCTCGCTGGTTATTAGTTTAAATGTGTTTAGGATCAGCAGACTAAAGCCCAGAAATAATCATAGTTCCAGAACAGAATGTACATGTGTTACAGCTCCAGGACCCTGAAGCATGGGGGCCAGGGGATGGGCAGCAGGAGGGAGCAGAGGCGGGGCCCACAAGCGCCTCCTCTCACTTTCATGTCACAGAGCATCATGAGAGACTGACCAGCGCCGACCGAGAAACAGAAGTTTAAGTATATGAAATAAAGCCATAAGGGTAACTATAAAAGAAGCAAAATTTTTAAAAATGTGACTGGCAGAGATGGAGGTTGCTGGGAAGTGATATGAGGAAGTTCAATTGTCTCATTCCCTGGCAAGGGGCCGATTCTTCATTCATGGCCTGTTTATTAAGCGCACATTATGTGTTCGACAGTGTGATATTCTGGGATTTCAAAGCAAAAAGCCAGTCCTGTTTCTGAGAGTCTAGTGGGGGAGACAGAGGTCAATTATCTGAATCAAAATCATGTCAGTAAAGGTAAAGTTGCAGGTGTGAAGCCTGTAAGAGAGACACGTGAGTAAACGGGTGGCTTAGAGGCATTTGACCTAGACATGGAGATCAGGGAAAGAGGTGATGATTAGGCTGAAGTTAGGACATAGAAAAGTGAGCAAGAAGGGAGGAAGAAGACCATTCCATCAGTGAGAGTGAGCAGCATGTGCAAAGGCCCTGTGGCAAAAGGAAGCTGAGACTGAAAGGAAATAAATTTCTAGAAGACAGAGCAGGGTGGGGGGCAGCAGAGAGGCAGCTGGCAGATAGGGAGGGGCTGACCGCCCTTGGGCAGGGGATAGACTTGGGTTTAAAGTACTGGGGTAGGTACCATATTGGGTTCCAAAGTATTGACTAAAATGCTGGTAAATCAGGAGAAAAATGCCGGTAACAAGGGCATGGAAACATTAGGGAATCATTTAATCATCACGGCTCCATATTGATGGATTGAAGAAATATAAATACATGAAAGTATGTCATTTCAGAGATGCTGAAAATTCACTCCATAGAATCTGACTGTTCACTCTTTGATTAAACACTTTGAAAGCTAGCAATCGAGTGAAGTTTTCTTAAGTCAATAAAAGACATCACCAGAAGCAGATGGCGAACGTCCTCCAGGAAAGGACACTTGACACCACATCGCAGGGACCCCAGGCTTCCCAGGAAGACAAGACAGAGTGGGACAGAACTATCCTTTATTTGCAGATTTTTAAAAAACAGATCAGAAGAAGGCAGAAGTCTCTAGAACTAACGAGTGTTCGATGGGGTTGCGGTCCTCAAAGTGGCGAGGGCTGGAAGGGGCAGGCCTGCAGCATCAGCATCCACCAAGGAACATTCTAGAAATGCAGTGCCCAGCTTGACCCCTGATCTGCTGCTCCCCGGGGGACAGGCTCAGGGGATTATCTTTGAACAAGCCCTCAGGTGCTGCTGAAGGCACGGGAAGTTTGGGAACCGTTGCTTTGTCACTAGAGAATGAGAAAATAAAATCCTATTCTAAAGATCACGCGTAAATAGTGGAAGTGTCTTTGGGAAAATAGATTCAATTCACAACACAACAGGTATCGTGATAAACGCTTGCATTCTCCAAGTAAGATTGCTGTGTGTATTTCTTGAACAGCTTTATTTACACATAATCCACATACCATGCAATTCACCCACTGAAAATGCACAAGGCAATGGTTTTTAGTGTAGCCACAGATCTGTCACTGTAGTGAATTTTCAAACAATTTTATCACCCCAAAAAGGGAAACCCACACCCTTTAGCACTCACCTCCCCACTCCCCTGGTCTGGCGACCCCCAGTGCTGGACTCCACTGATCTGATTTCTGACTCCATAGATGTGTCTGTTCTGGGCATTTCATAGAACTGGAATGACACAACACGTGAACTTTCGTGTGTCTGGCTTCCTGCACTCAGCATGTTTTCAAGGTTCATTCATGGCATTCCCTTGTCATTCAGTCACCCTTTGGCCTAGGCAGGCAACACTGCATTGTTTGGCCAGCCCACATTTCCTTTATCCACCAAGGATGGCTTTTCTGCATCAGAAACGGCCCTGCACGTTTGCTGGCTGGGAGAACCTGTTAAACAGCCCACAATGCACAGGACAGCTCCCCAAGAAAGAGTGATCAGGTCCAAAGTGTGAAAGTGTCAAGGGTTATGGCCGTGACTGTAGAGGGCTGGAGAGGAGCATGGCGCAGACCATGAAGGCTGGGAGTGGCTCCAAGAGCTTAGATGTGCCCCTGAGTAACAGGGAGGATGGGAGCTGCTGGGCAGGAGGGAGCCCATGATCTGTGTTTCAGATTAGAGCTGTCTGGCCCTGAAATGAAAGAGGGGCAGAGGGTCTTGCAATGGCACCAAGCCAGCAAGAAATTAGGCTTCATTTGTTAAGTCCAGACCCTATGATACCGGAGGTCTGCAAAGTAGGGTGTGCTCCTCTTCCTAACACAGTCCCAGCAGGGCTGCCCTGAGGGCAGGGCCTGGGCCTACAGCTCCCCAACTCCCTCCTGTTCAGGTCACATTGGGCACCCCCTCCCTCCACCCCCCACTGCTCCCCAGGGCCTCACAGTCCAGGTATCAATACACAGAGCCCATCTCTCTGTCGCCCTCCAGAAGTGTGGCCTTGGGAGCAGCATGTGTGGGGGAGTGCCTCCGGGGACCCCTCTTCACTGGACTTCATCCCTCCTCACTTTACAAGTAGCTGGGTCCTCAGTTTGATCCTGAGTAACCAGCACAGTGACTTTGCCATGACCCTGAGTGATGGAAAGATGGGGGCAATTGAGATAAAATGACCAGTTATTCACTAAAACAGCAAGGGCTGGGTTACAAAAAGCATGGACAGGGGAAGCAAGGACAGAGGCCCCACCAACATGCAAAGTCACAAGTGGTCCTAGGTGTGGGATCTGCAGAGAGGCAGAAACATGGACAGCGCATCTAGGCTATCTGAAACGTTTGTGGAGTCCAGGCCCAACCCTGATGCTTTGTCCAAAGTTTGACAAGAGCCTCGGGGCTCTCCCCGACCCCCAACAAGTGCCATCTCCCCTCCCTGCAGAAGGGCAGCTGCCAGGCCTCCCTACCAGGCCCACCCACCTTCCAGCCGGTCTCTGGTATGTTGCCAAAGGGCTCACTACCATCCCCTCTGCTGCCTACTCAATGCATCCTTGCACTTCGCCATGTGGGTTCTCAACGCATCCACATTGTGGCCTGTGCATGTGCTTGCAGTTATAAGTAGCCCTTACTGCTTCCTGGAAATTGGCACCACCCCTCCACCTCCCCACCCCAAACCTAATAAAACAGTAGCCTCTTTAATACATGTCTCTTTTTACTAACGCTGAGTTTGCTTCACAGGAGGGAGTCAGGCCCGAGATCATGCTCAGCAGGGCCCACCCCCACAGGCCAGGTCTGTAGGTAACAGGATGGTCCCCAGGAAAAGGGGGAGGTTCCAGGTGGTCCCCTGTTACCTAGAGGTGAACAGAAGGGCCCCTCCACTGGGCCTGGCAGGGGCCTGGAGCAAGAGTAAAGAGGGTGAGCCCAGCTGGGCGACTCTCCCCTCATGTGCTGGGGCTTTCTGGTGGGTTTAATGAGGCTCTTGGTCCTCCACAGCAACATTTAGAGGCGCTTCTCTGCACCCCAAAGTCACTCTACTAGGCAGATGTGAGATGTGGTGATACTGAGATTCATAAGAAAAAACAACTGGTTTTTTAGTCCCCATTCTTGGCAGTGCTCCAAAAACCCTTCGCATTGCCTAATGAGACTGACAAAGGTGTCTTTTATTATGTTAATGAAGTGAATTTGCAAAGCACCTAAAGGTGGGGCTGGTTGCCAGGGGACCCAGCCTGGGATTAGAGGTTGGAAATTTCATCCCCACCCCCACCTCTGGGGAGGGGAGAGAGGCCAGAGGTTTGATTAATTGCCAATACCGATGAGTCCATCAGTCGTGCTGGGGAATGAATCCCCATAAAGCCCCAAAGGGCGGGGTTCTGAGGGCTCCCCGGCTGGTGAACCGAGAGGCAGTGGGAAGAGCGTGCCTGGGGAGGGCATGGAGGCCTGTACCCGTCCCTGCGCCTCACCCAGGAATCTCCTGCACCCGGCTGCTCCTCACGCATATTCGTTTATATAAACCAGTGATCCCGTAAGTAAAATGTCCCTCTGAGCTTTGGAAGTGACTCTAGCGAATGAGGTCCAAGGAGGTTGTCGTGGGGGCTTCTGATTTGTAACCAACTGACCAGACGCGCCGGTGACCACACAGACTAGGACTGACCCCTGAAGACACAACGAAGGCAGGGAGAGGGGGCAGCCTTACAAGGCCGAGCCCTGCGCCAGCCCGCGGGGTCTGACACTCTGCAGGAGCTAGTGTCAGCATGGAATCCAACTGTAGGACGACCAGCCGGGGTGCCAGGGGATTGCTGGTGGAGGGGAAGCCCCTCCCCACATCGGAAAGTGGGTCCCACACCAGGAGAGGGGCAGCAGCACGATCTTGAAGGCAGAGAAGGTCCCCATGTGGCAGGAGCCAGTGCAACGCAGTGCAGACAAGGGGTCACCCCGTCACAGCTATCAGCACCCCCTGCACCAGGCACGCTGGGTGTCAGTTGCGAGAGGAGCTGGTGCCCTTTCTCAGCGGTGCCCATTTCCTGGGCAGGGGCTACGGGCAATTCTTACTTGCTGGTCAGGTTTCCTCTGGGAGAGCATGAAGTAATGCCAGGTCCTGCCCTTTTCCTGAAAATTCTCCCCATTTTCTGGAATTGCATTTCACTGTTTTAAACCCGTCTCCTCATCCAGGCCCCAGGTGGTTAGGTGCGCAGCTCTGGACGCTCTTGCATTTTCGAGGTGAGTCCCGAACTCTGCAGGGCCAACACTGCCTGGCCAAGGAAATGTTTTCCTTCTCTTTCTTTCCTTAAAAATAAACCACCACCACCAGGGCCAGTCCCGCTGCAGCGGCGCCTCGCAGGGGGCTGGGGTGGTGGTACTCCACGCCTGCAACTGACTCCCGGGGTCAAAACTGGGATCGAGTTCTGATGGAAGGCCGGGAGAAGTCCACACCTGGATAGACCTGGCACGGTGCCCTCTGCCGCCAGGGAGCAGCACGACCCCCGCCTGCTGCTGCTGTGCTCAGGCCTCAGTTTCCCCACCTGCAAACCTAGGATAACTAGCTCAGCACACAATTTCTTTTCAAACACACACAATCTTAAACATACACAGGCTATTACACACAAGGTGTTACACACGCAGCCTAACACACTGACCGACACCACACTCCTCTATTCACAATGTGCCTCCCGATTTGATGAGGAGGGGACAGGGTGGGCCCTGATTGTGGTTGGGGCATCGGGCCTTTAATTCCACCCCACACTCGCAACGGTATGTGATTCAGCGCTGGTTTCCAGGCTGGACAGTGGAGGGCCTTGGGGTGCTCACGCCTATTTTCCTTTTAACTTGGGGAGGAGGTTGGGAAAAGGGAAAGAAGCAGCCTCCAAACCAGGATTCAGGACCCCAGACACCTGACATAGAGATCAGGAGTCCTGGGTCTGGGTTGGCAAGAGGCTGGGGAGCCGAGGCTGGGCCCCAGGGCCCTGCACTTGTGGTGCTGCCTCTGGGGCTTCTCTGCCTCCGGCCCCAGCCAAGAGCTCGCGCTCTGGAGGCTGGGAGGCCGGTTTTGACTGTCGGGGTCGGAGAAGAAATATTTCTGTCTCTGAGGCCCAGTGATCTCCATCCCAGCAACTCAGCCTTGGTCCTGCAGCTGGAGGGCAGCCAGAGACCAGCCCAAAGTGAGTCGGAGCCAGAGCGCCAATGGGACGTATTCACAGGCACCGAACGTGCAATTTCGGGTACTTTTCACCTGCCACGAAATGCTCTTCTTCCTTGGATTTCTTTTAACCATTGAGCAACGGAAGAACCCTTCTTAACTCACAGGCTGTCCAAACGCAGTTAGCAGGTGCCCCCGGGCCGCGGTTTGCCAGCCCCTGCTCGGGCCTCTTGTTACTCCCAGTGCAGACCCTGGACCAGCAGCCTCGGCCTCTGCCAGGAGCCTGTTGGAAACACAGATGGCAGGGCGCGCCCAGACGCCCATTCCAAGTCTGCATTTTAGCCAGGTCCCGGATGACTCATGTCTGCATTAAAGGTTAAAAAAATCCTAGAGCCTGGGTGTCACCCCAGAATTCTAATGTAACAGGTGTGGGTGCAGCCTGATACGTAGGTCTCTGTAAAGCTCCCTGGCTGGCTCCAATGTACCCCAGAGAGAAATCCCGGGGAAAGAGGCCTCTCTCCTTCCGGTTCCCACAGCCCGTCACTCATCCACAACAATGCGTGTCACCTTGTGATTATCTGTCACACTCTGAGCCCAGGAGCCCATGAAATCCTAATTCACGAAGGAGGCACACAGCCTTTTACCGTTTACCCTCTGGGGACCCAGTCTCCTGCAGGGGAGGAGAGGCCCCCTGCTTCTGGCGCTGTGAAGACACTCCCCTGAGCCTGGGGTGGGGGTGGGGGGGCTGCCTTCTGGAGTCTCCACTGCCCCCTCTCCACATTCTCCCCCCTCCAGGCTCAGTGGCCTCGGGCCGGTACAGACCCACTGCCAGGCCTCTGAGGACAGGGGCAAAGGGAGGCAGCCCACCCGTTCAACAGGCCCCACAGAGCCCCAGGCACACACAGATCACACCCCCCCCACAAGCCACCCCCTCTCCCAACCCTCTCCTCCCTCCCACGAGCCCCTCAGCCCAGCCCCACCTCCCTCCTCTGCCATCCCTGGTCACCGACTGGTGTTTCCCTAGAGAAGCCAGTGATGGGGGTGGGTAGCACATCCCCAGGGCCTGCTCTCCCCCAACGCTTCCCCCCAGCCCCCCACAACATGCAGCCTCCCTGCCCAGCCCCAACACAGCACAGCTGGGAAAGCTAGAGGAGCCTCAGAGTCAGCTCTTCATGCACACGGGCAGGGCCCAGAGGAGGAACAGCTGCCCCGGGAGGTGTAAACAGAGGCCACCTTCCCCCTCTCCCCACCACACACAAGTCCTGCTCAGCTCTGGCGGGAGGGGAAAGCCAGAGAGAAGGACCTGCTGGGACCCAGTCTGTGCCGGGGATGGCCTTTGACTCAGAACAGGGTGACCCTGCCCCACCCCCTCCCGCCTGTGTGCCAGCAGGCAGCTGCGCCACTCACCGCCCCCAGCACGGAGGGGAATGGCTACCACACGCTGAGCAGCTACCATGTGCCAGGCGCTGTGCTAAGGGAGCACCACGGTTCTCTAGATTCCCAGTTAAAACGTGATGAGGGGAGGATCAGAGAGGCGGATAGACAGGCCTGAGGCCACACAGCCTGTGAGCAAGTGGTCGGGAGGGTAAAGAGAAGCGTCTAAGCTGGAAGGTGTCTCGGAGGACTCCTCCCTCCCTGAGCTGCAAACAGGCGCCTCTGACTGTCCCCCTCGACTCTCTGGCGAGGCGGGCAGAGGCCACCTGGGCATCCCCGTGTGTACCCTCAGCGATGCTCGCAGGCCCTGGCTGCAGAGGGAAGGAAGGGCTGGGGGCGGGGGCTCACGGGCGGAAGCTCAGCACCTCCCCTCGAGGATGCAAGCACAGCCTCTGGCCAGGCACCCGCTGCCAGAGAGAAGGCCGGTGCCCCGGGGGCGGCCAGGACCGGGCACCTGCCTTGTGACCTGGAGCCTCGGCTTCTTCATCTGTAAAATGGGGCGCCCTATCCAGCGGGGCTGCTGGGAGGAATGGAGAGCGGTTGTGCAAAGGGCCCTGCACAGGTGACACACACAGTCGGCTCTGGGAAGGACGCCCTCCTGAAAGAGCAGGGAGCAAGCTTTCCCTCACAAGGAAAAGAAGGGAGGCTTCCCTGGCTCAGAGCCTCCCGGAATGTGGCTCCCTGGCGCCCAGCCCCTCCGGAGCCCATCTTTAATTAGCTTTCAACTAAAAATAGCCCTCTGGGCTGCACACCTGCCTCCCGACCTGGCAGGGCACGCCTGAGCCACGTCTGCTAGGGGCGCCGGGGGGTCAGCCAGCCTGTGACAGAACCCATAACACGGGCGGGTGCACGGAGCAGGAGGCTTTATTGAAGGGGATACAGAACTGGGTGAGGCTCCTGCCGTCCGCCAGGCCGTGGCCTCCATCGCCCGTGCTGCCCGTGACCTCCGGACACCCCTCCCTCACCCCGCTCCTGGACAACACAAAGGGGTCTTACCCAGCCTCATCACAGGAGCCCAAGGGGGCCTTCAGAGTCCTGTTCAGGAGAGGGTTGGGGGGCAAAGTTCAGTCCCTCCGGGCAGTCCCTGCCTGGCTCGTCACACCCGTCCCACCGTCCTCCGGGCCTCGATGCCCGTCACTTGCAGCTCTGGAGCCGGGTCCTATGGTGCTTCTCCTCGGTCAGGAGGGGGATGAAGGTGTCGCTGTGGGAGATCTTCAGGCGGCTGCTCCAGCTCGGGCCCTCCTTGCTGGCAGGCTCGGGCGGGAGGTTGTCCAGGTCACCGCGGGAGCCCCCTGCCTTGCCCTCCCCGGCACCGCTGGAGTTGAGCTCCATCAGCTCCAGCTCGTGCTTGGCCGCGGTCTCCAGGACCCGCTGCTTGTTGTAGTACCTGACGAAGTTGTTGATGATGGGGTGGATGGGCAGGGCGATGGCGATGACCCCGCACAGGAAGCTGATGGCCGCGTTGAGCTTGCCCAGCGTGGTCTTGGGGTAGATGTCTCCGTAGCCCACGGTGGTCATGGTGATGATGGCCCACCAGAAGGACTGCGGGATGCTCTTAAACAGGGTCTCCGGGTGGCTCTGCTCCATGGTGTAGCCCAGGGCAGAGAAGACGAAGATGCCCACGGCCAGGTACATGAGCAGCAGCCCCAGCTCCTTGAAGCTGCGCTTGAGGGCGTAGGTGAGGGTCTGCAGCCCCGACGAGTGGCGGGCCAGCTTGAAGATGCGCGCGATGCGCATGATGCGCAGGGCCTGCACCGCCTGCTGCACGTTGGTCAGCTCCATCATGCGCGCGCCCAGGTGCGTGAGCGTGAGGCTCACGTAGAAGGGCAGGATGGCCAGCACGTCCACGATGTTCATGAAGGACAGGGCGAAGTGCAGCTTGTTGGGCGAGGCGAAGAGGCGCAGCAGGTACTCCAGCGTGAACCAGCCGATGCACGCCGTCTCCACGTTCTCCAGCGTCGGGTGCTCCACGCGGTTGCCCTCGGCGTCCTGCACCTGCAGCTCGGGGATGGTGCCCACGCACATGACCACGGAGGAGATGAGGATGAGCAGGAAGGACAGCACGGCCACCACCCGCGCCGGGCACGACGACTCGGGCTTCTCCAGGAACTTCCAGACGCACTTCTGGCAGCGGCGCCAGCGGCCCTCGGCCGCGTCCACGCCCAGGTCGTCCAGGATGAGCTGCACGCGGCGCGCGATCTCCTCCAGCTCCTCGCGCTTCTCGCTCAGGTGGCTCTTGCAGCAGTCGTCGAGGAACTTGAGGTCCACCTTCCAGAAGTCCATCTCGTTCTTGAAGCAGATGGGGCAGATGCCCTTCTTCATGTGCACCTCCCCGAAGTAGTACACCTCGATGACACACTTGAAGGCGTCGGGGTCGCGGTCGAAGTAGAACTCGCGCTTGCCCGGGTCGTAGTCGTCGCACAGGGAGAAGATGGTGTCGTAGCCCCCCGCCAGGCAGTGGATGAGCTCCGCCAGCCGCGTCTCGGGGTACCGGCTGAGCAGGTCTCCGTACAGCACCTGCCGCACGCCCCCCACGTTGACGACGATCTCGATGTCGTCGCCCGCCCGGGAGTCCTGGCTGCCGGGCTCGGGCTGGGGCTCGGGCTGGGGCTCGGGCTCGGGCTCGGGCTGGGGCTCCGGCTCCGGCTCCGGCTCCGCGAGGCTGCGCTCCTGCGCCCCATCCATGCTGCCCGCCGCGGCCCTCGCCGCCTTGGCTCCGCGCCCTGCAGCCGCGGCCGGCGATGCGGGGGTCCCGGGAGCGCGGCCGGCCCTCGAGGGAAGCCGGGTGGGCGCCGCGCGCGCGGGGGGCGGTCACGGGCGGCAGCCGCGGGCCGGGGCGCGCCGCGGGGGAGGCGAGCGCCCGGCGGGGCTCCGCGCGGGCATCCGGGCGCCGGGGCGCGCGGGCGGGCGGGGCGCGGGGCGGCTCTCGCGGTCGCGGGTCCCGCCCCGGGCACTCACCCCGGCCCCCCGGCCGCGCGATCCGCCGCCGGGCTCGGCTTCCCGCGGGAAGGCGCTCCGGGCGCGCGGCGGGCTCGGTCCTCCGCCGGGGCGCGCGGGCGGCGCGGGGGTCTCCGAGCTGCCGCGGCCCCGCGGGCGCCCCCCGCGCCGGGCGAGTGCGGGCGGCCGGCCCCCCGCAGCCGGGAGGAGCGCGCGGAGCGAACTTGGGCTCCGGCGAGCCGTCAGGAGCACAAAAGGAATTCCAGCCTGACGTCAGGAGCTCTCCAAACTGTTCCCTCTTCTGGTGAGACTCTGCAAGGCACGCGCGCGGCTGCAGGGGCCGGGTTAACCCGTGGGCAGGCGGGCACGGCGCGGGGTCCCCGGGCCAGCGCCCCGGGCTTGCGGCGGCGGGCGGCGCGCGCTGGAAGTTGCTCCCTCCCCGCTGTTTCTCCAAGACTGGAAGAACCGGCTGCCTGTTGCTCGGCAGGAGAACGTGTCCGCGAAATCCCCTTCAAAGACAGCGCCCCGACCGCTGCCCTCCTGCGGCTGGTGCTGGAAGCTTCCCCGCCCCTCCCTGGTGCTGCCCCAGCGCGCCTGGCACCTTCTCACCTTCTCCGAGGAGAGAAGGGGTTTGCCCGAGGCCACCCAGTGAAGTGGAAGCAAAACTCAGCCCGGCTGCCTCTTCATCCCGAACGTTCCCTCGCTCCCTGCTAACTGCCCCAGCTGCTGAGCACCTTGGAATTTGCTTTGAAGTCCTTGCTGGTCTCCCTGTCCATTTCTCGGGGGTCCAGCACCTCTGAGGCCCCTGGGTCCCCCCTCTGTCACCAATGCCTGCCTGACCTTCCTGCACAGAGCCCCACGCCGCGCCCCTCCCAGCCTGGCAGCCACGCGGCCCTCACTCCCCGAGCACTGCAGCAGCTGCCTGTAGCCTAACACACCTACTCCCAGCTCCCCGGCCAGCCTCGGCCTGACCAGCACTGCAGGCTCTTGGGCCGCGCCTGTGGACTGGAGCCTGTGTTTAAAAAAGATCCTAGAGAGAGCGATGAATAGGCAGAGCTTGGAGGATTTTTAGGGTGCGAATGGCTGTGTGACACTGCAGGGGAAGATGCCTTCATTAAGCATTTATCCAAGCCCAGAATGTGCCCCTGGAGTGAACCCCGATGTAAAGGGACTGTGGACCACCATGAACTGGCAGCCTGAGCTCATCAGTATGAGAAATGGACACCTCTCTCGTAGTGCATATTCAAAGTGGGGGAGGCTGGGCTTGGGGGGTGGGCAGGGCAGAGGGTATATGGGAAATCTCTGCTTTCTGTTTAATTTTGTTGTGACCCAAAAATAGCTCTTAAAAAATCAAGTCTATTCCAAATATATTCTGTAGGCTGGGGGTGGTTAACTTAAAGTTCTATCATGAAATCAATCTGCCTAGTACTTTTTCCTCTCATGAGATAGTATAAAACTGAGTATATAGAGCATATCACACAACCTATGTTTGGGTGAAACATATTTTTACTTTTTTTTTTTTTTTTTTTGCATTTCCATTTAAGATTTGAAATGGCGTGGCACCACAGAGTAAGAAACTGGGGTTCAGAGGGGAGTAATAGAAATGTTAACACTGAGTTTGCGTTCTTCGAGCAAGGGCTTCCTGAAAGGCTTTGTGCTGTTCTCATTCAACCCCCACAGCATCTCTCTGAGGAATCAAGATGTCCGGGAACCCACCACGATCTCTCAACTCACAGATGGCAAAGTCAGGAGTCTGCCCCTGGTCACCCACTGCCATGGCCACACACGTCACCTCCCAGGTCCTGGTCGCCCAGCTGATGGGGGTGGGGGGAGCTAGGATTTGCCCCTGGCCTGTGCATCTCTCAATATAGGCCATCAGCTGCCTCCCCTCACACCCCAAAAGCATCTTCCAGTGCTTTCTGTGTTACTTCCCTCCTCTGTCTTCAGTTGCTTCCTAATACCCGCATGACGGTGTCCAAATTGCATCTCAGTTTTAGCTTCTTTAATGGGCTTAAAAACACCATTCACTCGATCATCTATTCAAATATTTATTGAGCCACCGTGGCAAGCGCACACACCCCAGTCTAGGGGACAGGGTTCATACTGTAGTGGAGAAGACAGCATTTGTAAGAAGCAAACAGTTGTGCAGTCATCAGTGTAGCAGAGCTACGCGGCAGGGCAGGGGTGGGGGAGTCCTGAGTTTCCCTAAAGGGGGCACTGAGCGGTGGCCGTCTGACTGGTAAGTGGGGCTGCAATTACTGGACACTGGGTGCATGGTGCCTTCCCTCTGGCAGGTAGAGCGCCCAGCCCCGTGTCCAAGTGCCGAAGGCTCCAGGAACTGCAGACACCTGGCCGGCTTTGCCTGGTGTGTGCCCACCTGGGAGAAGGCTGCTTGTGCCTAGGCAGGGCTGGCAGCCCCTATGGCTGACAGGCCAGGCTGGAAACAGACCGCCAGGGGGTCCCAAGAGGAATCTGGACTCTGAGTCAACTGCTCAGTCCCCAGCGATTGATTTAAGCAGCGTGGGGATGGGGTTGCAGAGACTAGGAATATCACTCACGGTGAAAATAATAGCTCGGATCTCAGCTCAGCAGTCACCCGTGCCCCACAGATGTGTGCGAAGGGAAGGGAACGTGTTGACGAGGCAGTTCCAAAGGCCCTGGGGTCTCTGAGGGACCTTCATTTGTGAGGTTTTCACCCCACAGGGCTGAGCATGGTGGTGAGCAAGATGGAGTCCTCTGGGCACATCCATACTCGCTGTTACTCTGGGGGGTGAGAATCACCTGGGGGCTGAGCAGGGACAAGCCCTGGCAGGGGGACAGGTTGGTGGGTGACAACAGGATGGTCCTTTTGTGTGGAGAATTCAGCCCTTTGCCCTGCCAGCCGGTGTGGCCCATGGCCCAACTTCCTAGCCGCTTCCGCCCTGGGCCTCAGAGCATTAGCTACCAACATGCCCGCATCCAGAGTACCCTGCCCTCCCCAGGTCACCCCCCAAAGGTCACTCATCCCCCAGGGCCTCTGCACTCACCTGGCCAGAGCCTCACTTGCAGGTTCCTTCCTGCCAGTGCTCCCTCCCGGTTTGCCACCCACCTCCTCGGAGAGGGACCTAATTCTGTCCCCCAAGTGTATTGGAGAGGGGGCCTTCAAGGAGGTAATTTAGGTTAGATGGGGCCAGAGGGGGAGTCCTGATGCGATAGGGCTGTGCCCTTGTAAGGAGATACACCAGGGATCTCTGCACACACACGGGACACAGCAAAAAGGCCATCTGCAAGCCAGGGAGAGAGGCCTCCCAGGAGCCTAACGGCACCCGCCTCTGGGCTTCCAGCCTCCAGGGCTGTGAGCAAATGCATTTCTACTGTCTCAGCCCATGTCAGCTGTCTGCGGTGCTTTGTTATGACAGCTGGAGCAGACCGAGACATTCTTCCTCTTCCCTCACGCCTGCAAAGTCCTGTCTAGACTTCCTGCTTGCTTCTCCCATGTCCTCCAGGGCTCTGGACACAGACCCTTCATCATCTGACCTGTAGGCCCTGAGTGGATTTTGTGGAGCCTGAGGCTGGAGAGACACCAACGGTTAAGAAAACAAACACTCCTCTCTGCTGCCTTCTCAGCGCAGGTCGCTCATGCACCGAAACTTGAGCTGAGCTGAGCCATTGAGAATTTCCTGAAGGACTGACCCAAAGGAAAAGCCCAGACTTTGGGGCTAAAAATGAAGTTTCTTGCTGTGTTATATTCAGTCCTGATTTTATTTCCATCAGAATTGTACATTTTGTGATTTCGCGGGGTGGGGGGGGGGGTGCCGAGGGAACACAAAACCTTCTATTAGACACAAAAAGAAGAAATTTTGACTCACGTGGGTTTTTATTTAAATAGGGAAGGGAAAAAACCACCATCTATTTAAGTATTATGAGAAGTGAGTGTTTGCACTGCATTTTCTTTATTAAATATGTATTTTTTATTTGTTGAACAATAACACTCGGGGCTGCAGAATGCTTAATTTCACGGTGCTAATTAAAACCAGCACATGTGTATCTAAGTGATTTGTCTAGACAACAAATGATGCAAGCTGTAATCTCGTCCCTTTACACGGAATAATCGCTTCTGTTCTGTTAAAATGTCTCTGTGTTTTGCTGAATTTAATAATACCTTTCGTTGAGATGCAGTTCTGTTCTCTAGCAAGCATGTACATTTCGTTGTTTGCTGTGCTCCTGTCAGCACCGCTGCAGGCCCCCCCGACTCGGGCCCCCAGGATTGACTGGCCAAGGACCCGGGCTCCTGTCTGATCAAGTGTCCCTGGAAGTCACGTGCAGGAGCCCCAGGGGAAGGGGCATTGCATGGAGAACAGGGGTCAGGGGAGAATGAGATAGAACTGAATCGTGGGGAGACTTTGTCCCAACTCCTGAGCTTTTTTCATTCCTATGCCTCAGCTTTTCACGTGCGAAGTGGAACTAGTCACCCTTCTGGACTCCAAGATCTTATAGGAACAAATATCGCGGTGGTGTGAAAGGGCTTTCTGAGCTATAACACGCTGAGAATGTGAAGCAAAGGGAGGAGGAACGATGTGAGCAGCAGGGAGGGGAGAGAGGAGGAGGGACTTGAAAGGAAGGGGGCGTGGGAGGGGAGGGGAGGGAGAGACCCAAAAGTTTCCCGAGCCCCAGCCCCACTGCGACCCGTTTCCTCTGAGTCCCTGTGCCTCCCCTCCCTGCTCCTTTCAGCAGTGAGTCACCCAGCCGGGGGTGGGTGGGAGGACTGAGCAGGTGACAGGTGTGCAGACCCATGTCAGAGACTTTGGACGCAAGCAGGTGCCCTGGAGGTGTGGGAGGGACCCCCTCTGGGCTTGAGATTGGGTTGCTTTGCCTTTCTGAAGGAAGGAAGATCACAGGAAACAAAGGAGGGTCTCTGCAGGCCTCACCAGTCTGGAGCAGGCAGTCCCTGGGAGAGGCTGGGATGCTCTCTGTTTGAGCTGGCTTTTAATGCACACTGAGAGTGGAGGGGAAAACATTCTTTAAAAAAAAAGAAGTTCTGGGCCTCCCCTGTGACCCAGCGCTTAAGCACTGGGTTGCGAAGCTGCCTGCAGCCTCTGCAGCTCTGGTTTGATCCCCGGCTGCTCCCCCGCCAGCGGAGGAGGGTCCCGCATGGCGCACAGACCTGCTCCCCTCAGCAGTGTCCTTCGGTCCTTCTGCCTGCTCTGCTCCCCGCTCTGGCTCTGGTGAATTCTCTCGCCCTCCCGCGCTTCTGACTGTCCCCAGTGCTTGCATAAATAATAAAATAAATAAATCTTTAAAAAAAAGTTCTTTAGCATTTTCCTTTTCTTGAATTGCAAAATTAATATATATTCACTGTAAAAATAAAAAATATAAAGCCCGGTATTTGCATCCCCCAACTCCCCTACTCCAAGTTCAGCACAGCAGAGGAGGACCTGGTCTCTGTTACTGCCACAAGTTCAACAGTTTAAAACATTTATCAGGCCAGGAATCGGGCCAAGGCTTAGTTGGGTCCTCTGCTCAAGGTATGGGCGGGGCTCAGGTCTTGTCTGAAGCACAGGCCCCTTTTACTGCTAATGTGGGAGAATTTGTTTCCTTGCAACTGTAGAACTCATGGAGGCTTCACCTTTGAGGCCAGCATCAGGACTGCTCTCATCCCAGCGAGGGCCCAATTCTCCTTGAAGACACTCGCCTGATTAGACCTGGCCCACTTAGAAGAATCTCCCTTTTGATTAAGTCACACACATGATTACATTAATATTTACATTAGCACCCCCCCATGAAATACTAGGGTACAAGTCTAACAAAATTTGTATAAAATCTATAAGAGGAAAACTATAAATCTGATGAAAGAAATTAAAGTAGAACTAAGTAAATGCAGAGTTATTCCATGTTCATGGATAGGAAGACTCATCAAGATGTCAGTTCTTCCCAAATTGATCTATAAATTCAATACAATCCCAATCAGAATCCCAGGGACATGTTTGGTGGCTATTAAGATATTGGTTGTAAAATTCATAGGAGACGCAAAAGACCAAACTAGACAACTCAATATTGAAAGAGAAGAACAAGGTCAGAAAATGGACACCTTCCGAAGTTAAGACTTACATAAAACTGCACTAATTCTGCGCACTGCCGAATTCCCACTCTGTCAAAAGGCAAAACTGCAGAGATGGTGAGAACATCAGTGGTGGCAGGCGGGGGCACGGGGAGAGGGCCGAACCCGCGAGCACTGAGGATGTCTTCTGATTCTGCATCGACATCATGTGGCTACGCAGGTGTCCGGGCCCACGCACCACACCCAGAGTGAGGCCTGGTGTGTCCATGGCCGTACTTCCATGGTAACAAATGCACCCCCTGGTGGGGCTGTTGATGATGGGGGATGTTACACCCTGAGGGGAGGGGTGTATAAGAACACTACACTTCCCACTCAATTTTGTGACAAACCTAAAACTGCTCTTTAAAAAATAAGCTGTTTTTTTTTTTTTTTTTAAGTAACTAGTTCATGATTTGGGAACGAATCTGTCTGGGGGGTGTGTCACTGCCAGTATTTTCCACAGAAGATCAGCTGCCTTGTCGGCAATGGGTCCGGATGGGTGGAGGCTCCAGGCCCTCCTCATACCCCAGCAAAGAGCCCTGGGCCCCGAGGCCCTCAGAGCTGCTTTGGGAGGTATTTGACAACCGCTGGTCTCTTGGGTCATCAGCTCCGTATCTGCTCCTGGCCAGAGAATGGGGAGTGGGGGGCAGGGGGACACGCTGGGTCAGATGAGGAGAGGAAGGACCTGCCGGGGGAAGTGGAAAGGGAAGGTGAACGTGAGCTTGAGCAGAGTGGGAGGAGGGAAGGTGGATGGGAGGAAACAGAAAATTCCGGAACATCTTCTCATGTTTTGGAGAAATGTCATGTCAGGCAGGACTTGATAATTACTGTCATTTGTGGGATGTTTCAGTACAAGAGAACCAAATAATCCTGGTGACATGAGCTCAGCGCCTTCTCCAAGTCGGCATCCAGCCGCCAGACGCACACGGTGTAAGTGTCCTCCCAGCTTGCCTGGTCGTACCACGGGCTGCACGACAGGGCCCTTTGGGGAATAGAAGCTTCTGCCTCATGTGGGGTGACAATCACATGGGACCTCATGTGTGTACAGATGGACCCTCGGAGGCGCCGGGTTTCCAGAGAGCTTGGAGCCCCAGAACCTCAGAACTGGAAGGAAACTCAGCCTCGGCGTGGATTCCTCCAGGGCCGGGAGCTCAGGACATGCAGGCAGTGGGGAGAGGTGCAATATGAAAACTCTAGGGGAGAAAAGGGACCTTTTTCTACTTCCTAAGAAGAAGCCACGCCTTGAAGCTACAAAGGCAACATCCACCTAGGCTGGCTGGGCGCCTCTCAGAAGACTAAGCTCGAATCTTCCTCAGGCACCTGCTGGCCATGTGACCTAGGGCAGCCCCTCGTCACCTCTTTAATAAGCAGATAATAGGCTCTAGGTGATTTTTCTGAGCGAGAAAGAAAGCACATGGTCTTTTTTCATCAGCATCTATTTTTCATCATCCCAGGGCGGAAATGGGACCCGAGCACTCAGGTATGAGCCTGCTGCTAGAGGGATCTGGAAGCTTGGAGGCGCCTGGCCTGTCCTGAACCCACACTTCGTGACTTGTGTCTTAGAAACCTCTGAAATAAACTTCATGCTTTCAAAATATCCACAGATAAATGGCAGGGAGGTGTTAGCAACCTGCGAAAGGGGTTTCCAAAATAGATTCAAGCCCTCAAGAGACAGATTGGACCAGGATCTGCACAGCCTCGAGCTCTGGACCATTTGTCAGGCTCCAGCCTCCCTCATGGCTCCCCCAGGTGGGCCACCTGGACAGGCACCACAGATGCTCCACCGCCCTGCCCAGCACTGGGGGATGGGGGTTCATCTCTGGGAAAATATGTGTGGCTTCTAATGCCAGCCCCCCCCCCGTTCTTTTGTACAAGTCATTTAACCACTCTGAGTCAATGTGTGTGTCTATAAATTGGCTGTATCAGAATAGAAACTAGATCATAGAGATGTGAGAGGCACAGAAGACCATGAATGTGGCAAATCTCAAAAAGCTAAAGGTGGAGCCCAGCGATCCTCGTGGTCAGCCTCATCACGGCCAAGCCAAGCCACCTGTGGGCGACCAGCTTGGCATCTTTCAGAGTTGAACAATAACCTTTTCACCCCCATACCCTATAAGACCTTGACCCATTTGCCATTTGATATTTAAATGACCTCAGGGGTCCCTAAAATAACTTACAATCAAAGCTTCCAAGGTTGTCGTTCCTTTTTTTGCTGTGTACAGAGTAAGTATGGAGGTCAAAGCAACTCTTGCCAAGTACCCTCCTCTACCCACACAAGATTCTCTTGACTCAAGAGGAGCAAAGTAAAATGTCACTTCCAGATTAGGCATTAATGTGGGTCTGTTCTTTGACAAAGTACACTTCTGCAGCTCACCGGGCATCTGTGGGCATGCAGGCTGAGAGCAAAGAGGTAAACTCAGAGGCATTAGCCTGGATAAACACCACCTGCCCTGGCTTCATAGGCTGGATTGCTAGCTAATCCCTTCAAGTCAGTGTGCTCTTCCGAGGCACCAAACGCGTCTTAAAGAGCAGTTTTTACAAACGATGAGGGTAGAATCCCCCTCCCTTGCCAGCCCATTGCTTTGACAGGTTTTAATTACACCCTTGATCAGAGCAACATCTGCACGCTTCTCCTGGCACGGCAGCAGGCCAGCTCGGGAAGCCGCTGCAGGGCCTCTCTGGCCACGCGCGGGCTCTGTCCCTGCTGCAGCCGCAGTCCCCACCCTCAGCAAACAGGCTCCCCTGCTGTCTCCAGAGGTGCTGGGACCCCCAGGGGCAGGCTGCAGGAGGAAGCCCCCAAACTCGCCTCCCCGTCTCCGATGCTGTTTTCCCTTCTCTTGCCACCAAGTCAGGCCTGCGGAATTGTTACCCTGCGCCCTCCCTCCCGCTGGTCCGGGACTCGGACGTGCAGTCTTTTCCCAGGTGTGAAACAGGAATGAAGGACCCCCATTTTCTCATTTACCCTCGAGGCCTTACAACTTTCTTTTCTCACATTCCGAGGGAAGAGCGCGCCATGAGGAAGAGAACACTGAACTGCCGAGCACCGGGTGCCGGCGGGAGCCAGCCTGCGGCCCCAGGCGCTGGATAAGCGCGCTGCCCACTGCCCGCTGCCCAGGCCCACGTCTGCTCCTCTGCTCCCTGTAACTCTGGGTAAATACCCCTGCCCTGGGCCAAAGGGCAGGACGGGGTCTTTCAGACAAGTGTCTGCTCTCCTCAATTTGTCGACAAAGTAAACTACTTTGCTTCTCCCCGAACTCTATTTCCTTTCATTAGCCACGGGAGACCGAGACCGGCATCCGGGAACGGGCCTGCGGCCTTCTCCTGGATGGCGGTGCGAGAGCCCCCATCACTGCCTCACCTTCCCTGCAGCCTGCAGACGCTGCGATCGTCCCATAAATGTTAATGTGTCTGGTTACAGGCTGTTGCCGGGACCTCTGGCCCTGCTGGCAGTGCTGTTACTAGATAGAATATAGGCTGCTTGGCTTTATTTTTAATTTGGAAAAAAAAATCTGAATCTAAAATCCATCTGGAATTATCCACTTGTATTGATGACGCTGGAGACCGTCCTTGGCTCTCCGCACCCAGGCTCCGGTGAACACGCCCCAGAAAGACAAGCCGTCCTCCCTCCGGGCGCGGACAGGCCGCGTGAGCCCAGCCAGGGCCACGAGCAGGGGCCTCACCAGAAACCAGACCCACCAGCTCCCTGATCTTGGACTTCAAGCTCCCAGAATTGTGAGCAAAGAGATTCCCATTGTTCAAGCCCCCCAGTATTTTGTTATGATGGCCTGAGCAGACTAGAACACAGGAGGAGGGTTCTAGATTCACGAGTGAAGAAAAGCAAGTTCAGAAACGCAACCTGAGCCTTAAAAGATGAGCAATTAACCAGCAGCTGGGGGACGGGAGCACTTTCAGTCAGAAGCTCAGGGACAGGAGGTGGAGAGAGACCAAGAGACCCGAGCATCCGCACCACAGGTAGTGCCTGGGGTGAGGGCTTGGGGTGCCGTCATCTCGCTTTGATGAAAAACAGGGCAGAACATGTAAAGGAGCCTGCAGGGTGAGTGAGTCAATCAGGCTTTTTAGGCCACTGTCTCTGTGGCCATCACCTGGGCCTTGATCGTGTTGATGCAGAAGGCACTTGGGAGTGTGGGTGGGGGCACATGTGCCTGCTTGTGGCCACCTGGAGTGTGGTGTGCATGGGTGCGTGAGTGCACACCTGGCCTAGAGGGCAGGGATATAAGGGCGGCGTAACTGGGAGCCGGCTGACGGGGGGACGAGGGGGGCTGCGAAAGAGCAGGTGACTACGGAGGAGGCGAGACTGAGAGGATGCCAGAGCGAGCCCAGACAAAGTACAAAGATTCTTGGGGGACTGGGAGGCTCAGTAACAAGCTGCCAGCCTGCTTGTTACTACAGAGCCCAATTCGGGGGAATCCAAGTCATGAAGTGCTGCCTGTGTGCCAGCAGTAGGTGACCCCAAAGACACCAGTGCCGAGAATATCAGTAGGAGCCACCTCGTGGCAACCCCGAAACCTGTCACCTGCACAGCGTTCGGGAGACAGCGGCTGGCTGGAGAGCAAGGCCAGGCCGCAACCCCCTGAGTGGAGCCGGCCAAGCCTGTAGTGCCTCGTAAAAAGTGGGTTCTAGGGTTCGCAGGTCGTCTCTCTCCTCCCTGCGACGCGTCACCTCCTTTCCTCTTTCTCTCTCCTGTTTTCTGTGTCAGCGCCCTAATCTCACAAGATCCCCGGCGAGTCCAGGGTCCCAGCTGAAAGAGCTGAAAGATAACAGAGGAGAGGCCTGTGTCTTCATTTGCACCTGCCTTCCGGCCTCCAATTTCCTGACTTTCTTCTTCCCAGTAGCCCTGTCTTTCTGCCCTGGAATAAATGTCAGGGAGGACAGCCCCTCCCCTGCAAACAGACACTTCTGTTCTCTGGGCGCCACCGCAAGGATCTTGAGTTTGGGGGTTAGAAGAAAATGTCATCTGGGCTGTTTCCCTAGAGCTTCCCCCATTATAAAAAAGTCCCTTCAATGATAATTGCTGACTTTTTCCAGTTATCAGCCACCCCCACCACCCCCCAAGCAGCTGGGCTTGGAAACTGCTGCCTCCCTGGGCCTGCTCCTTAACCCTTTCACCCCCGCAGTGCTGCACATGTGCAGATGCACACACGGCCCGCCGAATCCACAGTTACTGACCAGAATCTGCAAGACCGTGAGGGCCGGTGGGGAACAATCCCTGCCCGCCAGCAATGCCAGGTCTCCTGGAAAGAGCGCGATTACGTGACAAATGGACTCACAAAGTAACGGTGAGATCAGGCCAGCACCAGAGGACTTGACCCCTCTGACAGGCGCTTCGTCCTCAGGAAGCTGCAGCCCACTAGGCCGTGGGGTCCTCACCCTGCTGAAGGCAGGGTGGCAGAGGAGGGAGGACAGGCAGGGTGAAGCGACAGGGGTTTTTAGCAGAGAAGGAAGATCATCTCTCAACGGTGGAACAAACCTTTCATTTATCATCTCAACACTTTGCTCCAAATAAGCAGCTGAACAAATAGAACTTGATTTTAATGGGTTTTGAAATGAGAGTGGTGTCGATTTACCCCATGACTGACTTTTGCAAAAATCATGGCATTTGAGCTCTGGAGAGGTCTATTTCCTGTCTCCTGGAGTGCACTGACTTTTAAATGAATGTAGCTAAACACCCCAGATTTCCAGGACACACCTATGCGAAAGGCATCAAATACAGAGAGAGGTGATGTTAAACACTCGCATGCTGAGCACCTGGGACTCCCAGGCGCTATGGCGGGTGGGTGCTTAGAAAACAGTTAAGCGCTGTGAAGCTATCCACAGCCTCTGCAGCACAAGTTCGAGCCCCAGCCGGCCACACGGCACCGCAGACCTCTCCTTTCTTGTCTGCTGCTCCCCTCAGCAGTGTATTTCAGTCAATTTGCCTGTTCTGTTCCCCACTTGTCTCTGGGGGATCCTCTCATGCCCCGCACCTCAGGCCTGCACCCCAGTTCTTATATGCATAAATAAATCTTTAAAAAAAACACAAGCCATTTCTCAAAAAGCTGAAAACTTCTCTGCTTGGGGCCAGAGAAATGAAAGCTGCTCAAGAATGTTCTTAGAACATGTATTTGTAATGGCTTCCAAGTGGAAAGAGCCCAAACGCCCTTCCACAGGAGGCTGAGTGACCCGTGGACAAGCAGGCTGTGTCCATGCAGAGCAGGGACTCAGCAGCCAGGAGGGAAGAACCACAGACTCAACCACAGGAGGCTCTAAGCATTATGTTAAGAGAAGGAACTCAAATATGAAAAGCTGCTGTCTGATTTCACGTTGATGCCTGTCAGAAAAAGGCAAAACCTCAAGTTCAGAACCCGAGAGGTCGCCAGGAGCTGAGGGCGTGAGGGTGACTGACTCCAAGGAGAGGAACTGGGGGCGAGGCAAATATCCCGGTCCTCACGGTGATGTTTTCACAGCCTGCGTTTGGCAAATCTCACAAAATTAGCCACCTGAGTTTTACGTCACGTCAATTCCATCTCAATAAACCTCACTTTAAAGTTTTAAAATATCCTATTCAGAGACCGTTTCCTCTTTTTAGCGAAAGTTCATCACTAAAGTGAGAGAAAGGAAGCCTTATTTATGCTAATTTCTTCTGATTAATACATGACTACATACTCTATTTTTTTATAGAGAAAACTATAAATAATGCTAAATCTCGCTCACATGGTGCCTGTGAACATGGCCCCTGACAGGGAACTTTCCGGCTCCTTCCTTCTCCAGTGGCCCCCAGCACAGAACAAAGAGGAGAAAATGGGGGTCGGTGGCATCTCCCCGAGTCTTCTCACCACAGCCGGGGCGTAGGAGGCCCAGCCTTGACACTGTCCACTTGATAAATATACACGTGACCTTAACAACTGGCAAAAGTCACAGCACAGGCTGCTGGCAAACCCTGGTAAAGGTCTTTTTTCCACAGAGAAAGACCTTTTCTTAATTTTCATCTCAGAGCAACAGTTGAGAAGTCCGAGGCAGGAGCTATGCAGGTAATTGTGAGCCCAATTGAGGGGGAATCGATGGGAGGAAGAGAACTTGTTTACCGACCTGGAATTTATTTTGGGTGCTTTCCACAAACCAACTCAGGAGATGTGAAAACGCCACCCACACCCCAGCGCCTGCAGCCTGCTGCGAGGTGGCACAGACCCAGGTGTGAGGGAGCTGGGACAGACCAGATGTTGCACCTCTTTCTCCGATGGGCTGTGAGGTGGAAAAGGCCCCTCAGGAGACAGACAACCTGGGTCCACACCTTGCTTTGCCTCTTCAAGTTTCTGTTTTCTCATCTCTGAACAATAACGTTTTGCAAGATTTTTGTGAAAATAAGATATAAAAGGCACCAGAGTTATAATACAGGTGAAGAAAATAGGGATACCAGTGCTGCTTTTATCGGGGTGTTGTGCCAGCTGGACCGTGAGCTCCCTGAAGGCAGGGATGGCCTGTGATACTGTAGGGTAATGAAAAATGTCAGGCTTTTCTGCCCTCCCGCCATCAGGATAGATGATGGATCCTTGCAGTTCTGAATGCATGCCTGATGGCGGGCACCTGGAGTAGGGTGTGGGCATAGGTAGATGGGATTCACCTGGGCTGAGACTGGGCTTTTAAGGTTGGTGTCACGGGGATGCCAGCAGAAGCAAAGAAGCCGAGAACAAACAGAAGCCGAGAGAGAAGCAGAGAAGGCCGGAGAGCCCAGATAGAGTGAAGACTTGCTGGGGGCTGGCAGGCCTCCCAGCCCCCCAGCACCCCTGCCTGCCATGTACCTGGTAATCCCAATAAAAGACCTGCAAAAAAACAGTGAGGGCTCCAGGACTCCTCCTTTACCCAGTCTGCATGGGATCCTAGAAAACCTGCACTGTGTCAGTTCCTGACCTTACAGATCCTGAGTCCCAGTTCCCAGCACAGTGGATCCCAGAAGGGTTTGCTAGTGGACCAGAGTGAAAGAACCATCCTTGTTGATCCACAAGCTGCCCCCAATTCTGTGGCACCAGCAGCATGTGGGATTTGCTCACCTCTGCCCACTCCCAAGCCTAGGTCTGCACCGTCACCACCGCCCAACGCCATACACACCCCCTGGGCACTGCCAGCAGGCAGCAGGCTTCCTGTCTCAGTACTGCCCGTCACTGACTGAAGCCACTGAGAACAACACCAGCAGGGCACACAGAGGAAGCACCCGAGAAGTAGATGAGATGAGAAGTCACTGCCTCCGGGCTTCACACTGTGGGGAGGAAATGCTAAGTCTTTCCACTTTCTGGAAAACTTAGACTAGACGTTCTGATATACCCATGAAAGCCACATGCAAAAGCACAAACTCAGGAAGCATACTGATCACCTCTACTCACCTATTCAGAAATGGTGACAAATAGAAATTTTAAATCCCTACATTTAACAAGTATATTAGTTAAGGTACAAGCTGAATGACTAAAACAAAACTCCCTCAGATTCAAAGATGCAAATCATAAAGAGTTTATAATTTTCTTTCATAACTCCAGAGGTGAATTCTACTCCACAGGGCCATTCAGGGATCCAGGTTCCTTCCACCTTTATTTTTTTTTTTCTTACTGTGGTATGACCTATGTATGATAAAGTACAAAGACCTTCACAGGGAAGCTCAATTCATTTTCACACATGTGCACACCTGTGTAGCCACCACCGAGATAAAGGACAGGCCACTCCCAGCACCATGGTGTCCTGCCCATCGCTCTGTCACGCCCTAGGGTGTCGTCTTCATATAGTAGCCAAAATTCATTCATATCAGCTCCACATCCAGCCCACAGGAGAACGACAGGTGGGGATGTTAAACAGCTGAGGCAAATTTGGTGTGCTAGAAGCTCTGAGGAGTCCTGGAGGAGTGTTCTCCACAAAGGCTGTCCTTCCATTCTAGAGAAAACACTAGAATGAGCCCTAAAGAGGGAAGGAACTCTGGTGCTCAAGGGAGATGATACACCTGGCAGGGGAATGGCACCAAGGGCTGAGTCAGGAGTCCCTTAACAAACAAAAACTAAATACTGCAGGGGAAGAAACAGAATTAAATACACCTAGGCTAATGAAGGTTAAAATACCTGGCCCTAGTTTTCCTGGAAGTCAAAGAAAACCCACCAATTACATAATCTGCACAGCCTGATCAAATAAATACTTGAACTTGTCAAGAGTTGTATCTTCCCAAAGTGTTTCCCAAAGACTTGGTTTTAAAATGAAAAGGAATTTGAAATTACAAGCAAGATAGAATATGTTGAGTAAAGTTTGTTAAAAAGTCTTAGCAGCCTATGTAATATTAGAGGTAGCAGTAAATAAAAGACTCTAGAAAGAATTCAGCATACACCCACATCACAAATAGAGCCCTGACCTCACTGTAAGTCTGCGAAGATATGTATCTCCTAAGATATGGCCTCTGCATAAATACAGTGCCTTAAAATAGAACAGTCTGCATGTGGGCAGTGTCCCAAGGCTGGCAGGTGTCTCTAATCAACGAGGCCCTCTAGGGACCAAGCTGCTTCTGCCTGTTGCCTGGCCATCCTGGCTGTCTTCATTGTCCAACCTGTGGACCTGGCTCCTCAGAACCACCTCTGTCTCCCAGTGCAAGAAAGGCTGACAGAGTGAGCAGGGCAAGCAATTTGTGCACTTAAAAAGTAATTGAAAATTGCCTACACCACTTCTGCTCCTACTCGTGGATCTCAGTCGGGGACACAGTGAGCTGCGAGAGAGGCAGGCATGTGGACCCTGGAGGCTGCTGGTGTGCTGGACTGAAAGTTGGGGCTCCTACGACCAAATGAAAGAAGGGCAGTCAACTAGCATCTCTGCCTCAACATCTGCTCAACACCTGCACACGGGTCTTCACAGAGATAAACCAATAATAGCGAAGGAACTAGTTGCTCACTGGTTGCCATGCTTGGGGATTCTGACCTGCAGCCCCTGCGGCCCCAGAACCCCGCTCTGGGCACCGAGGCCCCTGCAGCTCTGACACCTCAGGTCTCCCCCTGAATGCAGGAACAGGGCGCCCCTATTCTCTCCCTACTCCCACCCCACTCATTTATGAGTCAACATGCCCACCTGAGCACCTCCCCAGCGAGGGCGCATTCTTTAACAGCTGAGCCATTAAACTGACACAGTCCTCAAATGTCCAGTCTGGAAAGGGGCTCAGAATGATCAGTTAGACAGAACTTCCGTACCAGCTACCACGGACTGTGACTTAAACAACAGAAGTTTACTGTCTCCCGTCCTGGGGGCTCCAACGCCCAGTCAGCAGGGCCGGGCCCTCCCAGGCTCCGGCTGGCTCCCTGCCTTGCCTCTTCCGCCCCACATGGACCCTCCAACCCTCGTAGCTCGCCACTGCCACATGCTGTCTTCACATGGTCTCAGGATACCAGCCATTCAATTTAGGGGCCCCCTGAATCCAGTATGGCCCACCCCTCTTGATTCGGTTACACCTGAAAGGACCCACTTTCCAAATAAAGTCACATTCACAGGCACCAGAGCTCAGGATTTCGGCCTGTCTTTTTGGGGACAGTCAAGCTCGCAGCAGACAGCAGAGAGACAGAGAAGCGATCTTTAATTACCTGTTATAACCCAAGCCACCCAACACCCCAGGGGCCTAGGGATTACAATCTGCAGTTTATAGGGGAGGAAACTGAGGCTCAAAGAGGTCGAGTGACTCCCCTTAAGCTTCCACAACTTTTAAGATTTGATCCATAACCTGCCTTTCTGCTGGAGCTGGGTGATCTGCTGGAGCTCTTGTGCCTCTGTCAGACCCTGAAGCCCTCAACACCAGCCAAGAGGAGAAGCTTGTCCATGTTATTCAGCGAGTCCCAGTCAAGCTGGGCTGCCCCTGGGGCTCCCGGACTGCTGGGTTCCTGTGTGTTATCACTGAAGCTCTCTGGTCTGCCGTGAGCAGGACCCCAGGGTGTAAGTGGCTGGCGGCTACCGGGACACCAAGGCAGGAGATAGGTGGGGAGGAGGCGTATTGCTATGGGCTGAGCTGGCATCCGATGAGGCACCAGGGACTTAGGGGTCCTGGTCTGCTCCCACAGGGCACCACTCCCAGAGGGGCGAGTCCCGGGGGCCTGAGGGTGATGCCTGAGGGTGATGCCTCCGGCATGGGGGGGGAAGGGGGGGGGCCCTGCTCAGCCGCAGGAGCCACAGAGGCCCCATGGGTGAGCCTGCGGGTGGGAGTCTGTAGTAAACTCTGATGTCTCCCTTCCCCAGAGACGTGAGTTGCTGCTGACTAAATTGTGCCCCTCCCCCAAAATTTGTGGGTTGAAACCCTACCGCTTATGTGCCTGTATTTGGATTTGGGGCCTCTAACAAAGTGGTCAAAGTTCACAGGGGTCATCAGGGCAGAGCCGTGATGCCATAAGCCTGGCGCCCTGCTAAGAAGAGAGAGACCCCATAAGAAGGCAGGAGGGGGGCTCACACCATAACCCAATGGCATCTTGATCTCAGATTTCCACCTCCAGACCTGTGAGAAAATAAATTCCTGTCGTTTAAGTCAGCCAGTCTGTGCTGTTTCGTGCTGTCAGCCCGAGCAGACATACAGGATTTAAAACACTAAAATAGCTCAGTGTTGAGTGGAATAAGCTCTCAAGGATTCCTTTCCCCCTTGTTCAGTATTTAGAGGGGAAAACTGCTCTAATATCTCCCAAGGACATCTCAGCATTTATAGAGGAATTGAGAATTGCCATCTGCCTGGGTTCTGTTAGTTTAACTTCCTCATAAAGAATTCATGGGGCACATGCACTCCCAGGAGCTTCCAGAAGCTCTTAGAGCAATTCTTTCCCTCTGACGATCCCGCTGTTACAAATGCCTGGCCCCCCTCACCCCTCCCTGAGGCCCCTGACTGCTCTCTGGGAAGGCGTCTGGCCTGCACAGAACTCTCCCCATCCTGCTCACATGGCACACACACGTGTGATCTGTGCCAGAAACCCCCAGAGGGACTGCCATCCCCCCAAATGTACAGATAGGGAAACTGGGGTTGGAGGGCCCTTGATTGCTGAGTAACAGTCGATCTTGAACTCCATTCCTGATCTTCCAATTTGAATAACCAAGGTTCGCAGGTCAAGGCCACAGCCAACCCTCACGCTAAGTATTTGCATTTGACACAAGGAAGCGCGTTTGAATAAATTTTGTTAAATGAGTGAATCAACTCATGGATAAACAAGCAAAGGAGTGGGGCGGTGGGGCGGTGGCGGAGGGGTGAGAACACATTCTCCCCGGCCACCTGCGATACCTGCAGGCCCCCATCCGATCCCATGCTGTCCGGCAGTCACCGACGGGGCGGCGCCAGGCCCTGGGCAGGGGCTGAGGGTCAGCGACAACCCGGGAGAGCCCCCCGAGGCCCACCGCGTGTGGCCTCTCAACGGTGCCGAGCAAAGCTGACCCTGTCTATGGAAGGCCCTCGTATCTGCGGCCAAGCGGCTGCTTCTTTTACCACGAACATGGTTCCCGGGGCCTCCAGCGCTGAGCTCACACCCATCCGCCTTGCAATGCGCCAGATTTGCTGGTGAAGTCCAAGTTCATGCGTTCCCAAGCCGATTCATCCTTCACAAAGAGCTGCCGACGCCCCGTCTCATCTATGCTCAGGGTATCCCCAGAAGATGTCGTCTCCGGCTTCCTTGTGCAGAAAAGCAAGCTAAGGCTCGGGGGGTGGGGGGGGGGTGGGGGGCAGGGACTTGCCCAGACCAGGTCACTCGGAAGCGATCGGGCCTTTGTGAGCTCAGCTGGTCCCAACCCCTAATCTAGTCCCCCCCCCCTCGCAGTGACCTCCCAGGCCTGCCGGACGTCTCATCTGTCGCACACGCTGTGCTGACAGGGCACGCGGAGCCAGATAAATCAGGAGCGGGCGCAACTCAGATCCGCCCTGGGTTCAGCGCGCCAGCGACGTGTGCCTCAAGGGAAACTATTTGCACCTGTTTCTGAGAGGGCTCAGGAGCCAGTGAGGAAAAGCCTGGTGATGAGCCTTGGATGTCGCGGAGCCGCACAAATATGGGTCGGGGTCAAGGTCACTTGCCATGTCTGGTAGCAGGAAAGAGGACTGGGGGCCCGAGGCCTAGCCTGGCTCCCTGGGGCTCTGCAGACTCCGCTGCTGGGTCCCCACCCACTCCTCTTCCTCACAGATCCGAGAGCCTCACGTCTCCACCAACCAAAATAACTTAAAATGCATTTGATGATTCACAGCAAAGAATAGAATGGCACCCCGGGATCTTAGCAGATTATTGGTTTCGCCAGAGCAAACCCTCATGGCGTGCCGCAGCATCACACACACGTCTTCAAAGTTTAAAGCCTCTCCGGCTTCCCGGGCCCTGTTCAACCAGCAGCTCAGGGCAGCTGCCGGGGGCTGGGAAGGCAGACGCCGGACACAGACCCGCTCTCGCTTTCCCCCACATGCCCGAAGGACCTTGCTGCTGCTCTCGCAGTGACCTGTGTTTTGCAGGGACGTGGAAGGGGTAATCCACGAGATTCGCATGTAATTCTCTCACAAATGTTTTCCCCCCAATATCTAATTATCCCATTCAAACCCGAGTGCACTGTCTTTTAGATTCCTAAGTGGTTTAATAATAGAATTGCTTCATTAACTCGGCTGCATGCTTGGAATCAAGCAAAAGAATTACAGAAGAGCCGGAAAGCCCAGCAAGGGTGGTCGCGCCTTCCTGAGCTCTAAGCACGGTGACCCAGGGGCTCCACCCAAGGTCCTTCCTGGGGGCCCTCTGGCAGCAGGGGGTCCCGGGAGGATGGTCGGGCACCCCTGCCCCTCCCAGGCTCCCCCCTCCCCTTGCTCACAGAGGTGGAGTGTGTTTGCCTCTCCCTGCCACCCTCCGCCCTTAGAGGGGTCCTTCCTGCTGCTTCAGACACGCCTGGTCCTGGGGGCAGCTCAAGGCTCGCTTACCCGCCTTCCTTCCGGAAAAGATTTATTCTCACTCCTGCACAGAGCACCAGCCCTGCTTCCACAGGGACCCAGCCAAGGGGAAGCGCCACTTTCTGGACTCCGCGTCCATCCCCCAAGCCAAGCGGGGCAGGTCCGCCCTCTCTCCCTCTCTCTCCCTCTCCCTGAGGTGCTCCTGGGTCTGCCTGGCGCCCTCTGCCTTCTCTCACTCAACCGACCCAGGGTCCCTGGCCTCCGGCAGAGGGTGCAGACTGCGCACAGGCTATTTGAGTCACCAACGTGCCCCAGGGCCACTGACACCAACCCCACAAAGCTGAAACTAGCCCTGCGTTGTGTGTGCCCACAGCCAGTGACCGGCTCTAACCGCTGCTGGCGGCTCAGCCCGGCTGGTTGCATCGGGTAGCAAAGGACGCCCTTTGTTACCAGCCAGGCCCGGCTTGCTCTTCCCCAGCAAGTCTGTGCTCCAGTTAAAGGAAACGCGGAAGGTTGGCCCAGGAGTCCACAGGGCGGGAGGACCAGGCTGTCAGCCCGTCCATGGACAAGAGTCTCCTCTGCGATGACCTACGGCCAACTCCGCGATCCCTGCCGGCCTCACCCAGCTCTTCCTCCAGATCTGCAATTCTGTGCCCCCAGCTCAGGCCCCAGCCAATGAAACCCCACTCTTATTTCTCTCCCGCGGCCCGTTTTCTAATATGTGCTGTAAGCCATTCCCTCAGCCACGCGGGGAGACAGAGGGAAGTCGGGGGGCTCCTGTCTCCACCGGCTCCGCAGTGAAGCCTTTCCTTTCCCCCACGTCCTGGCGGCGCAGAACCGGAACTTGTGCTCATCAGGTAGACAAGGCCCTAATTGCCTGGCAACAGTAACCAGGGGCTTTTTCAAGTCATCAGAGTAAAATTCAAGTCCATGAGTGTCTGTGTTATCACCCCTGGAAGTGTCTCCCCTCCACGATAGACCCCCGCGCTTCTCCCTTCGCGCCCCCCTTGGCATCACTGCCTCCTGCGCATCGTCGCTCCTCTTCCTGTTGGTTTCTGCTCCTGCCTTCTCTGCACACCATCCGCACCCACCTCAACCTCTCCACACGAAGAACCCCCAAAGCTTCTCCAGCCCGATCCCTGGCCGCCTGCTGAGCACACGGGCTGCCTTCACAGCCAGCGCTGAGTCAGCCTCTCTGGGCTCCCGCCCGTTGCTGGCCTCCTCGGGCTGACTCCAGCTTGGCCCTGCTCCCCGCACCCCCACCATCCCCGCTGCCCCACAGCCAGCCCCCGACCCATAGGTCTGTGTGCTCGCCTCGCGTACAGAGAGAGGGCGACTGTGGGTCCCTCCAACTGTTCGAGCTCAGGAAAGAAGGCCCAGGCGGAGAAATGACTCGACCAAGCTCATGGGAGCTGAGGGCAGCACTGGCAGCCGGTGCTCCGGCTTGGGGCCCTCGCTCCCGCCTCTCCTGGGCTCCCTGGGGGTGGGAGTCCCCATGCCCCAGTCACTCTCCCAAGGACACCTCAGTCACCCCCTGACACCCGCTTCCCCATACATCTACCTGTGCGTCTCTGCCACGCGGCTCCTGGTGCCTCGCCCTCCTTGGAGGCCCCTCAAGGTCCACGTAGTTGCCAAGTCAAGTTCCCCACTTTCACCTGGACTTTGGGGATCCCAGGATTCATCCACACTCTGACCTCCCCACTACTTCCCACACAGACTGGCCACGGGTGACCCTCGGGCCCTCCAGTCTCATTCCCTGGAGTCCAGTCTCATCTCCCTGCCCCTGTGGCCCGTCCGTGGCCAGGGCCACCCCATCATCGGCACGGTGCTGGGGTCCTCCCCGCACCTCTCCTGGCTCTATGGGCCCTGTGGGCACTTGGCACGGGCCAGACATTCACCACCAGGCTCTGGCCAGAGGCAGACGGAGAGCACGACGGCTCGGACCTGTCTAAAAGCAGCACGCCTGCCGGCAGCACAAGGTCCTCTGAGCGGTCGCTGTGCGGCCGTCGACTCTGCGAAGGTTTTGTCATTGAAAGCGTCCCCGGGACAAGCCTGCTCTCTGAAGCTGTTGTCTGAAGGAGACTTGTAGGTCATCCTTACGTAAGGCCCAAGCTGAGAGACCCCCGGCCCCCCAAGTAGGGGTACAGGCACATCCCACTGGGGTCAGTGAGTCAAGAGAGCCGCCTTACTCTCAGGGACTCCCCCCACCTCCTCCACCTTGTGAGTTGTCCGGGGGCCGGACATCAGGGGTCGGGCAGCGGCCCCAGGGAGCTCACAGCCCGCAGGACTGGAGGACCCAGGAGAATCGAACTCCACACAGTGCAGGAGGCACAGCGCAGTCGGAGGGGACCCAAAATGGGGGTCCAAGATGCTACCTGATGGGGGGCCCTAAGGGGAGGTGACCCCCCAGAGCTGGACTCAAGGGCTTCCACCCTTTCACTTACTACCACCGAGAACCCACCCCTGGTGGTCAGGTCCCCCCTGCAGAGGGAGGCCTCCCAGGCAGCTGCTGCCCGCCCCGCCCCGGGCCTCGCCATTGTCAGAAACTCCTTTCCCAGAACCTCTCTCCCCGCAGGCTGGCCCACCCGCCTGGGCTGGGCCCCGTCCCATCCCACGCCTCCACAGTCACTGCAAGGGAGGCAGAATGATCGCAAGGAATCCTCTCTCACCCCCTGGGGCAGGGAAGGAACCCCAAGAAGCACAAACCAGCCCCCCAACACAATCTGGAGGAAGAGAGTAGGAGGCAGAGGCAGAGCAGTGGCCCACACAGAGGCTCCCTGTGCCCCCCAGCCCCTCCAGCCCCACAGCACCCCTGGCTGACTTGACCCGCGCTCCCTCTCGTGCAACGAGAGGCTCATCCGCTCCGGAAATCGGGGTTCTCCATTTGGTTCTAATACTTGGGAGTCAGCTGGCTGCAGGCAAGTCACTTAACCTCTTTGTGGGGGTCATAACCCAGCAGCAGCTAAGGTGACGTCGGGGTGGGGTGAGGCACACGCACAAGGCAGAACCCCGCTCTTCCTCCCGCAGGGCCTTCTCTTCCCAAGCCCATAAAAGACGATGGTGACACAGAACGCAGTTTGCGCTGACACCAACGAAGGCTATTTTGGGAGGAGTGGTTACTAAGAAACACAGGGCTCCGGTAACCTTGACAACCATAGGTAAGAGGATGATGGTGCCTCCGTCTGAAGATGCTTTCCGCCTTCCCTTCTTGCGCCGCCTCGCCACGCTCGCGCTCCGGGGGATCTGTGCAAAGAGGCGGCGCCTGGGTCGGAGCCGGGGCTGGCCAACCCGTCGTGTGTCTGCATGGCCCAGACAGGTTCCGGAAGCACACACATGGCTCCTGCTTCTGAGGCCGTGGGAAGCACCTGTTCTGTGTCTCCCTTCTTGTTGGGATCCTGACACCGGCCCATCCTCACTCCTGCCGTCCAGAACTCACCCAAGACTGTGCACAGGGGTCAGAGGTGCATTTGGCAGACCCTGGCCAGCCATGCAAGCACACAGGGCACAAAGACGCGACAGTGAAGCTCCCAGAAGCCCCGAGTGCTTGAGCAGTGCTGTTTGTTGAGTGGATGCAGAAGGCATTAGTAGACACATAAATAGACGCAGAGGATATTTATTACCGGGGTGTAGGATGCAAAGACTAACAGAGCTACAAACACCCATGTGCCCACAACCCAGCTGAAATGCCAGCACCTTCGAAACCTTGGGTGCCCCTCCCAGCCCATCTCCTCACGTGTCCACAGAGCCGGGCCACAGTCCTCTAGGCCCTTGCTGGGCTTCCTCATTTTATCAAGTGTCCCTGAAATTATATTTAGTTTCGCCTATTTTTTAAACTTTACCTATATGAGATGATACAGACTCACTCTTCTCCAGTTGCTTGGCTTTGCTTCTTTGCTCCACCAGCTATGCCTGAGAGTCATCCTCCATGATGCACTTGTACGCAGTGGGCCTGTTTTCACTCCTGTGTAGGACTCCACCGTGTAAAGCTACCAGGGACTTATTTATCCCTTTCCCTGCCAATGAACATTTAGGTAATTTCCAACTTACACCTGCAAGAGGCTTTCGCCTGCTGGGATGAGTTTTCTTGATCAGTTTCTCTGATCAAGAATAGAATAGAATAAAATAGAATATGCACCCAGGAGCGCCGCTCTGCTGGGGCCTCAGGTGTAAGCATTTCAGCTTTGCTAGGCATTGCCAAGGTGTTCTTCGAAGTGCCAATGGACAATTGGCATCACCTAGTAAATCTCACTTTCTCCTTTCCTCTGAATTCAACTCTGACTATCTTGATGTCTTCTGTCTTTGGCTCAATCTCCCGCTTATTCTTTACAACAACCCCAGGAGGCAGACAATGCAGGTATTAGTTTATAATTTGAAAGGTTCACAAACCAAGGCTCGGAGAGGTCAAGGCTTATGAGAAGATGCATTTTCAACTATGCCATTTCCTGCTCATTGTAATGAAGTATCAATCAAGAAGTGGGGCAGTTAGGCCTTGGTTCAACCAGAACTAGAGAATTGAAATAACGTAGCCCTTTGTCAAAAATATCATTGAGGGGGTCCGGTTGGCCTGGGGGCTCTGTACTTGTGGTGGGGGGAACACTGAAGAGGCTAGTTCTCAGCTTGGCAGATCTAGAAGGTTCAACTTGCAGGTCACCCAATTGCTAACACAAAAGCTCTTGAGAGAGCTCTTGGGCAAATAAAAAAGGGATTTGAGAGAATTAATTTGCATCTCAAAACAGAATGACCACAGGGTTCGGAGATTCTAGAGCATCAGTCTCCCAGTTTTTCTAAATGTGCAGCCCACTGGTCAAATATTAGCGCTTGCACCCTCAGTAAATGCGCAGTCATCTCTGATAAGGTTCACGCTTGCTGAGGATGATTACACTACCACATATGGACACTCTCACAAGCAAACCAAAAATAGAATGCCAGCACAAGATGAAAGATAAATATAAGTGGAAGTTCCGATATTTGTCCCTGCTCCCCAGTGAATCATCTTGCACACCCCCACTCTGAATTTGGACCCCCGGGAAACGTTCTGCCACCAGACAGCACTCCATGCAAGTCGAGGATAATAGGGTCGGGTGGCCCAAGTGAACCCAGAGCCTGGGATGGAGAAGACATGTTGGAGGGCAGCCTGCCCAGCCCTTCTTCCTTGGAACTGGAGCACAGGGTAGGGTCCTCAGTCAGGGTATCACCCCGACCTGCAGTGCTGAGCCTTTCTGCCCAGCTCTCCTTTACATCTTCTCCACTAATACCAGCTGCAATCAAGCAGGCCCTTCCCGCTGGGCTAAAAGCATGCCCTCCCCCTTCTTAGAAACCAGAGCTCATTTACATTCCAGTTCCACCAAACTTTCCCCTTCATGGTGACTTTTTTTTTTTAAGATTTATTTATGCATACAAGAGCTGGGGTACAGGCCAGAGGTGTGGGGGGTGAGAGGGTTCACCAGAGACAGAGCGGGGAACAGAACAGGCAGACTGACCAAAGTACACTGCTGAGGGGAGCAGCGGGCGAGTCAGGAGAGGTCTGCTGTGCCACGTGGGTACCTCCCTGGCCGGGGATCAAACTTGTGCTGCAGTGGCTGTAGATTGCTTTATAGGTTGCGTCTTAACCATTTGCACCACCAGGGAGGCCCCTATGGTGACTTTTTTATGACCAAGACTCTGCCTTCTGCTTTGAAGACCTGCTCAGCTTTGTACGTGATGGAAAAAGCTGGGTAGGGAAAGAGGGCGGAGAGTCTGATATGATGACCTGGAAAATCCAGGATGGCATCCGGCCCCATCAAGCAACAATAATGGCAAACATCCTCCTGATAGTCCTGTGAGATGCACGCAAATCTTTTTATTGTGTCTGAGGAAACCAGAGCTCAGAAAGGTCATGGCCAGGTGAGGAAACCAGAGTGCCAGGTGAGTGACACAGCCAGGCCCTGAGCTCTGGTCCGGCTGGCTCTGACCCCAGGTGTGTGCTGTTTATCCCCAGTGTCAAGGGCAGGGAAATAAGGCAGGAGGGTTCGCGGGATCCGGGTGGCTGGTGCTAAGGTAGTCAGTAATTATGAGCTGAAACAGCCAGGACTTCGATACCATATTTAATTTTTGTAAATACTTGGCTTTTTTAGTGCATATGAATAAAAATGCCCATTACACTAACCAGATACCTAGAATTAGAAAAAAGACATTTTTTTAAAACCACCAAAACATCTACCGGTGTATAATTATTCACTGCCTACGGACTTTATATTTTAAAATTAGTTAGAAAAAGCAGGAGTAATTAAGCTGGCATTAATACTGCAGTATTAGATGGCCATTGTGTTTTGGTCACATGACTAGCAAACTTCCCTCCTGACTGAAACTGGAATGCTGATCGAGATTAGTTGGACTTCGGGGTCAATCGTGGGAACGTGTAAAATCTAAGTGTGAGTTTTGATGAAACGCACCCAGACGCAGGCAGGGGGAAGCCGGCCCTGGCACGCTGCCCTTGCAACCTCCAAGGCGGCAACGCGCGTTCCCTCTGGGGGAGACTGACCTGCGACCAGAAGAAAACTCAGGATGGCAAACTCTCTCTCCTGATGTGTTTCTCTCTAAATTATTCTGGGGAAATTACAGAGTATAACACTGGCCAGAGGACTGAGCAAGAATGCTGAGATCAGAAAGATCTGGAAAATCAAAGACTAGCTTAAGTGGTCCGGTCCAAAGCTGGCTCCCCAGTCGTTACCCACCCAAGCTGTTGAGGCGAAGCTCAGTGTATCGCTCCCCACCGTGAAGGGGACTATCACCACCAACACCAACACCCCCCCCCCAGGGCTGGCAATGTGTCAGAGGGGAGAAGGCACCAGCAGCATTTGCTGGGGTGAGGAGGAGGCGCTCTACGGGCTTGGTGGAGGGTTAGGGGTCCCCTGGAGGTGGGCGTGGCCTGGTGACATGCGTCTGGAAAGGTGTGACTCAATAGCCCTAGACGTTACAGTGTTGTAAACCAATGTTCTCACGGTAAAAAGCAATACAATTTTTAAAAATTGGCTGAGACGTGGAAGTTCTTGCAAAGGTGGCCAAGCTGGTGCAGGGCTGGGCCGGGACCGGGCCACGGCTGTCGGGCTTGGTAGAAATAAAAAGTGGAGATTCTGAGGCATGGAATTCAAAGAAAAGAGGCACAAATTGCCTCTTGATATTTTCTTGATATTTTCCATCTGGTTGAGGTGTCTTTCTGGAAATTCAGTAAGAACAATCAAGCAATTACTTGCACTGGAGAAAATGACGCGAGTTAGCGGGAGAGAGAGGATGTGCTCGCAGCGCTGCTGCTGCCGGCGGGAGTGCAGCCCCCGTTCTGCGTCCAGGCCTGTGTGGGGAGCACACGCCTCTGGCCTCACTGCGGGGAATGGGGCTGGCGTTGGGAGGTGGGGTGGAGATGGCCCCGGGAGGGTGGGCTGAAGGGCATTTTGCGTGCTGCTCTGACGCGTTCCCCCGGCCTTGCATCGCTCGCCAGGCCCTGCTGCCAGCATCTGGAATCAGAGGGCACCGCGCGACCCCTCCAGGGGGAGGATTTGAGGAAAACGGGAGGAGAGATCCCCCAACCTCAGTCGTTCACCCCGAGTGGGGTCCGGGGGACCAGGTCTTTCCGAAGCTGAGGGTCCAACTCTGACTCCCGGAAAGGATGACAGCAAATAGGAGCAATTCTCAAGCACCCAGGCCCCGGGTTCTGCCGGGAGGGATCCCTGGTCTCCCCACCCAGGCTCTCCCAGCTAGGACTGTGAGCTCGGCTCACGGAAGACAGGCTGACAGGAGGAAACCAGAGACGGTGATCAGCTGGTGTGCCTTGCATTGCCAGGGGAGGAGCAGAACCTGGGGTGTGTGTATATTCGCCTCAGCCGGGCGAGGGAAGAACAGACAGGGGCCTGAGAGAGAGCAACTGCCTTTTGGGAAAGTTAGGTGGTAGGAAGGAGAGAAGGTGGAGGTAGGAAGGAGAGAAGACTGTGATAGGAGAGATTAGAGCGGGTCCTGGGAGGGGATTGATGACAGCTGAGTTCTTTTGGAGCCCCTGCTTTTAGGCAGATAAGGGATTTCAGGAACTCAAATGCCTTCAATTGAAAATGATTCTCATGTTAAAGTGAGAAATGCGGGGTGGCTTCTCCTGGGCCCCGGGCCATCTCTCTTCTCCTGTTAGACGGTGGGGCTGACACAAGTCGGCCTTTGTTCCCAAAGACATGTTCACACACTCGCTGGCGTCCCTACGAGGGCCTGCGCTCACAGGCCAAACTGAACACTTTCCCAAGGCAGACAAGGATACAGCCACACCAACATCATTTACCAGTTGATGCAGAATTACTGGAAGACAGAAAACAAAACAATGTAAAACAGCATAATAAATATACTAAAAAAGAATTAGCAAAAATTATTTGCGAAAACAAGAAAATAGGACCTCCCTGGTGGTTCAGGGGTTAAAGTCTCCTACGTTATGTATATTTTAACCAGTTTTTATAAAAAGCTTCCCTCCACCTGTGCCCTTGAGAAGACCCCCTTCTCTGCCGTGATTGGAGCCCCCTACTGAGATGTGTATGTTCCCTGGAGGGTCTGTCCTGACCCAGGGACCCTGGGGGAGGGTCAGTTTCCTGGGAAGGGACCCAAGGAACTTGGAGAAGTGACGGAAATATCTGAATCCTGACTGTGTGGTGGTGATCTGAGTGTCTAAACTTGTCAGGTCTATCTAGCTGTATTACTAGTATGTAAACTAGATCTCAAAGTTGATTTTTTAAAGGAATGAATAAAACAAAATTGGCAAATGTTATTAATTGCTTGATGAGTTGATGAGTTTATGATTGATGAGTTTATGGAAAAGTCATTATTCTATCCTGTCCCCTTTTCTTTGTGTAGAACTGGGGTGAAGGCCAGAGGTGTGAGGCAGTGGGGAGGCATTGTGAGAGGACTCACCAGAGACAGAGTGGGGAGCAGAACGGGTGGATTTAATGAAATCCACTGCTGAGGGGAGCAGTGTGGAGACAGGAGAGGTCTGCTGCACCATGTGGGTAGCTCCCTGGCAGGGATCAAACTCAGGCCACAGCAGTGATAAGGCTGAGACTTAACCCCTAGGCCAGCAGGGAGGCCTTATCCTGTATATTTTCATTTGTATTTGAAAATCACCATAATGAAAAGTTTTTAAAAATCAAAAGACCTATCATTCAACTTCCCTCATTCACCACTCACGAATACAGGCCGTGGAACTGAAAAGAAAGGCATTTACACATTCTTTACTTTAAACTAAAAGATCAGATCATTAAAAGGCAAAGCTCATTTATGTGGGGTCAAAAAATTACAATTTGGGGTACACAGATTTAGGTAGTAACCTAAAAGACATGCCCTGCATAGGGACAAAATCAGGGTGTTTTATTGATGAAAGGAGCAAGATGAGGTCAGTTGTAACTGTAGACTCAGTGCCTCATGTGCAAAGAGCCAACCACTGTGACCCCAGCTTTTGCAAAGTGAGAAAGAGCTTAGTTGTGAGGCCAGTCGGCAGGAAGACAGGCACAGGGCTCAAAGCTGTCCCCAACCCTTGTGGGGCTTGATTAATTTAACAAGCTTAAATTATCCTTGGCTATACACAATTTGTTTCTGGCTTATTCTCTGACGGGAAGTCCATAATCATCGGTGATCTGAATAACTTCTCAAAAAATTGCTTGTTTGGGGCCTCCCCGGTGGCGCAGCGTTTGAGCGCTGGGTTGCGAAGCTGTCCGCAGCCTCTGCAGCGCCGGTTCGATCCCCGGCTGCTCCCCCGCCACCGGAGGAGGGTCCCACATGGCACACAGACCTCTCCTGCCGCCCGCTGCTCCCCTCAGCAGTGTACTTCGTCACTCTGCCTGCTCTGCTCCCCGCTCTGGCTCTGGTGAATCCTCTCACCCTCCCGCGCTTCTGACTGTACCCAGTGTTTATATGAATAAATAAATAAATCTTAAAAAAAAAATTGCTTGTTTGCTTCATGGCTTCTAAATACAGTTTCAGCCCAGTCCAAAGTCTTCCACCCGTTCAAACAAGGCAGATAATACAGCTTCTGAGGAAAGGCTTACCTGCTCCATTTTTAAAATGGCTCCACAAATGTCAACTTTTCACACTACAGGGTAGGTTTCGCAAGCTTTAACTTTTATTCTCAGACATCATTATCACCCCACTCCATGTGGGGACCATAAGGGACTCATGGGAAGTGAGCTGCCCAAGATCACACTGCTGGCAGCATGACCGGGTCCAAGTCCAGGGTTCCTGAGTGAAACCACCTCCCAAGCACCTGCCCACCATGGTCTCAGGGCCAAGGGCAGAGGTTCCATACAGCACCTTCTAGAAAGTTCCAGAAAAATCTGCATACCTTTGTTTGCCGTGTTTTCTAGATAATCTCCCTAACTGATCTCCCCTTTTCCCTTCCCCAAATCCTGGAGATACTTAGCAAGATATTTAAGATGGTGTCTAAAGCCAGGTGGATGAGCTAGTGGTGCTGGGTCTCTGCTGTGTGCACAGAACACAAGTTTTTATAAGATTTTCTGACTTTTTCTCTTATCAGTCTATTGGGTGCTGGTTTAATTATTTGCCAACCAAAAAGAACCAAGGTGTAAAGGATGATTTCCTTTATATCCTGACAATCCACAGCAACTGCTGGATCTATACTGTAGCAGGCACAAAACTGGGATTCATACCTTTCTAGATTTGGGGCCCCAGCATTGCCAAAACATGATATTTGCAGCTCCCCAAAATACACAGTGCTAGCCCACACTTGCATGCTTTGCAGAGGCTGCTTCAATGGCCAGACACAGCTTCTCGTGATTTCTACCAGCTGATTCTCATGCTACAAGACCCGGTGCGGGCGTCCCCTCCTCCAGGAAGTCTGTGCTGGTTGCCCATGACTGATTACGTGCCCTTTCTCCTGGCTGCTTCCCTCCAGTTTGTTGTACCTCCAAGGAAACTTGGGACCTTGGAGGAAGAGAATGGACAGTCTTCATCCTTGTTCTTCTGACCTGGTACACAAGACCCCCGGGTCTTACATAACATGGGGAGAAGCTCAAAGAAGAGAAGTCAGAGGCCCAGCCCAGAGAGCAGCTCCCTGGCTGCCTCCCAGGAGCCCTTGTTAATTGATCAAGTATCACTCTGGGGGACGGGCGCTAAGCAAGGTGCAAGGCGGGAGAGCCCAGTGGGGACTGGCAGTGCTGGGGTCTCAAATCCCCACTTTATGTGCATCACTGAAAGCTGTTGGGGGCAAGCTATGGCTCAAACCAGGCCCCTCTGATCTGGGAAGAATCCACAGGCATGAGTGGGGGGCTCTGCCAAGTTCTGGGAAAGCCTGTGATCCCACAGCAAAGTCTTAAAAGCATTGAGTGATTTTTGATTTAAATAGAGGCAAAGCACAACTTACAGATCACTTTCGCCGCTGGAACCCCACTTTCATCCCGTCCCCCCTCACTGAGCTTTGAATTTGGGGAAATGACCCTGGCAAAGCATTTCAGTTCTATTAGCTTAATAAATGCCTGTCATGCTACCTGGAAATTTAGAGGCGAGGGGGTAATTTTGTCCAATCTCCTGAGTACCTCTAAATAGGAAATCGGCTGACAAACCCATGCAGACATTCTAGAACATGGTGTTCTTGTATAATTTAGTCTCGAGTTCTAGAACAGTTACCCCTGTTGAGAACACTCTGTTGCTAGGATATGGCCAATGAGTAAACATCCTGGCTTTCTATTATTGCTCCTAGGATCCCAGCCTCATTATTAAAGCTGCTCTGCTCAGGGTGCCTGTGACCTCCTCTCTGCTCTGTCACCTGGACACTTCCAGATCTCTCCCTGGCCAGACCTGCCCCCCTCGGACTGGGGAGTTTATCTCCGGGGCCTCCAGAACACCCCTGTGCTCTGGCTCCTTCCCATGTGCCTCTCCCTGGGGCCTGCCCCGCATCTGAGTGATCCCCCAGGATTCTCTGCCAGGGCCAGGGTGGGGCAAGGAGAGGCCCAGGCAGCATCCTGCAAGAGGACTGACCCTCAAGAGGGCAGTGCGGGGCATGGGCCTGAGAAGGAGGCTTCCCACGATGCTCTACCCAGGCTGGGCCCTGGCCCTGGAGGAATATCCCAGGCTCGCCGGCCCAGGCAAGGCCCCTCAGCGCCCAGCCACACCTCCCACACCTACAGGTGTAACCGGCCCACTGCCCGGCCTAAGTCCATGACGTGACTTTGGTGGCAGGGAAAGCTTTATTATGCAACCGAGCAAGTTTGGAGGCCAGAGCTGGCTCAGACCTGCCTCCTTCCCCTTAGGGTGCTCCGGACGTGGAAAGGTGAGGAGAGGCACAGAGGTGTCTGCAAGGGCCAGGGAGGAGGGAGGTTCCTGATGCGCAGGGACGGTGGCCGTCCCCACCTCTTCGTGGGTCACATGTTCATTGGGGCGAAGTTAGCACATGCCCCTTGGGGGATTTGGAGGGTGTGACATTCTAAGGTTACTCTGCGTGGCTGCTTCTGGGGGTCGTCTGTGTGCCCTAGAATAGAGCTGCTAGATAACCCGTCAAAACTGACCTTGGTGTCTGCTGGCCGGCTCTGCTGGCCTTGCCAAACCGTGGACAGGAGTTTGTGTGGGAGGAGGAGGGTGAGCGGCAGGGGGAGGAGGGTGAGCGGCGGGGGGAGGAGGGCAATGGCTGCTGAGCCGCCTCTGGAGAGACAGGTTCCCCGGGCCTCCCCTAGAGCTTCTCCAGCCTCAGCCCTCAGCACCCTGCTTCCTCCTGGCAGTCTCCACCGGGGTATCCTCAGCTCCTCCCAAGCAGCCCCTCATATTCTGCATCCCCGACCTCAGTTCATAAGGTCCCTGGGTCCCCGTTAGCCGAGACAGAAGAATGGAATCACGCTCCTCTTAATGGATTTCTCCGCGCCGCCCCCAGTACAGCTGCAGAGCAGGGCCCCGACAGTGTGTCCCCGCCCTCCCTGCCCCCGCCTGGGTCACCCACCTCACCTGGGCATCCAGGTGAGGATGCCTGGAGCTGTGGTTCGCATCCTCAGCCCGGGATTTCAGACGGGGTCCGTGCACCACCACCCCCCCCAGGACGAATTGACAGTATTTATCAATATTCTAAACCAGAGGCGCTGTGACTGGGCAGTTCTGCTTTGGGGGATCCACTCGATGCGCACCTCCGTAGGTCTGGGGGTGCTCCCTGCGGCCTGTCGGGCATCCCAGGACCTGGAATCACCCTCCACGCCCGCCATCAGGGGGATGTGTGACTCCCCTGGGCCCGTGGGCCGCGTCACCAGGACGTGCCCCCAGGAGCCGGAGCGTGGCTCTGGTCGTGGACACGAGCCTGGCTGCGCGGCGCATAAACACAGGCCGCAGGCTGCGGGCGCGGCGGGTGTGGAGACGCAGTGTGTGCCCGCGCTCAGACTCTCCGCGAAGCACTGAAGGTGGCACGGCGAGTGCTTCCAGAAAGGGGCCGGCGCAGGGAGCCTGGCTTGTGGCCGTGTCCCCTCGGTCCAGCCTGAGCCCCGCAGGCCGAGCAGGTCTTATCTTTGCAAGTGAAACGGTGTTCAAGCACCTGTGGCCGCAGCCTGTTCCCTTCCTACAGCGCAGCTCTCCCCTCCTCGCACCCTTCGCCTCTCCGCGAGGTCTCTGGGGCAGGACGAGACAGCGCCCCCCTTAACAGGGGCAGCAAGTCCACTGCTAGCCCAAGGCCCTGCCTGGCCCTTTAGACCCCAGACACACTGACTGCCCCCAGCTCCCCTGCGCACAAGTTATTTTTAGCCCCCCAGGCCTTTGCTCGTGCTGTCCCCTCTGCAGGGAATGCCAGCCCGAGACCCAGCCGGCCACGCGCCCCTCCAGGCTCAGCTGCGGCCACCGCCGGCTCAGAACCCAGCACACGACCCGGGCCAGGCGGGCGCTGCACCTTTCATGCACCTGATTTCTCTCCTTGAGAACCAGCTGTGTCCTGCTTGACATGGAGGACGAAAGCCCGGCGCTAGACGCCCATCTCCAGAGCCGACACACGTGGCACTGAATCCCAGGTACGCCGAGCTGGGCAGTGACGATACGATGCCCCGAGTGTCCCTCTTCAGCTGCTTCCCATGCGACCTCATTGTCTATGGATGCAGGTGAACTGGGACCGTTGGCTGCTTTTCCCTGCTGTATTTTCACTCTCGGGAGTCTGCCCTGACTTTGCAACTGAAGATGGAGCAGCCACTTCCCGCAGGCGTTCTCTTTCTTCTTCAGCGGTTTCTCTTTGCCCCTATTTTTAAATCATCCACTTTTCCTCTCGTAAGCCCTCTTGGGATTAGCAGAGAAGACACGTAAGCAAGAAGACACCAGCACTCCCCAGACGTGAGGACTAGAAGACCAACGAGAAGGGGGTGCATGGTGCCCGAGCCTGCTAGAGCTGGGCCCTGTGCCTGGCATGGTCAGCTGGCCCACGAGGGGCTGCGTGGACTGTGAGCACGGGCTCTGGAAGGACCCCCAGTGCTCGCTCACTGACCCCTCCCACCTGGTGCCCGGAGCTGCCCAATCGCACAGGCAGTCTTTCTCGTAGGGCTTGATTCCCTCTCAGAGGAGCGTCCCCCTGCCCTCCTGCAGGACAGCTGGCACATGGCGAGTCCTGTCCCGGTTGGCCAAGCCGCCTGCACCCTTGCCAGGCATGTCCCTGCACAGAACTTTGAACAACTGTACCTGAGGCGCAAACTCTACCTCCCACAACTCCCCACCCTTCCTGCTATCACTGGGGCCAGTTGTCAGTGTGTTGTCTCCCTGCTCCGAGTTCACCCTTTTTGGGATCCTGCAGCTGGACCCTGGAATTATCTGTCAGCTGGTGCAATACTAGGCTCTGCCCATAGTGGGTGCCGGAGGGACACCTCCAAGCCCCATTCTGGCATGTTCTCTCACCAAGAGCTGGTTGTGGGTGGTGGTGTGTTCCAGCAGAGACCACACCTTCCCTAAAGGGCTGAGTCTCATCTTTGGGCACCCCAAGTCCTGGGACCCCTCATATGCCTCCGAGTCCTCTCCGCCCTGTTAGCTGTGGTAGGGCCCTAGGGCTGCCATGACAAACAGGCCTTTGAACAACCCACAGTTGTTGCCTCACGCTTCTGGACGCCACGTCCACACTGGGCCTTGAACAGAGCTGGTTCCTTCGGGGGGGGGGGGCAGTGAGGGCGCAGCCACCTATGGGAGTGACGCTGCACCTGGGTGTCCCTGCCTCCCATCCTGTTATGTCCTCATGCGGCCAACCCCCACCCCACCCCCGTGTGTCTTTGTCCAGATGTCCCTCTTCCCAAGGCAGGTTGCAGTAGGGCCCTCGTGACTCATTTTAACTCGAACCATCTACACAGACGTATTTCTAAACAAGGCCACATTTGCGGGTCCCGCGGAGCTAGGACTTGCACCAGCCTTGTGGGGACACAGTCCCCCCACCACCCCACCTTTCCTAGCTGAGAATTCTTGGTTCCACATCCCTGCACAGCTGCTGCACGGCTTCTGCCTCCGGACGCAGCTCCTCCTCCTAGTCTCGTACCCACTCTCCAGCCGCCCTGCCGCTCACCCTCAGCCCTGTCCCCGCAGCACAGAAAACTATGTCACTAGCGGCTTAAGACCCTCCAGAGACGCCCCACCATCACGGAACCCATCTCCTGCCCCACGATGCCCGCCCCCACTCATCCAGGCGCTCCCAGGCTGGCTCAGGAGCCCGTGCCCACTGGCCCGGCCTTGTGCCTCCAACCCACCAGTGTCATTCCCAGGCCTGTGCCTGGCGGTTTCTCGGGCCCGGCCTGCCGCTGTCCCCGAGACGTCGGCCACTGCTCCTCCTCCCCCAGGCTCTGCTCAGGCTCCTCCCTGACCAGCAGCTTGTCCCCTGGCCTCCCTAGTGACCTCCCCCGTGCGTGCCTGCACCTCATGCAGCTGCGGTTCAGGGCCCGCTGGCAGCACAGCATAACCCCCTGAGGGACCCCAACCCCAGCCACCCCGGCACACAGCAAGAGCTCTGCAGGCACTTGGTGCCTGACTTCTGCCATGTTGAGTTTACGAGAAAGAGAGTCTGAAGAACACTGTTACGACTCATCCAGGAATTTTAAAGTCTAATTTATTTTTCAAGTCACAACCGCCTGAACCATGCGGGTTTTCTTCTTAAAATTCAGCACCCTGGCTCTCACTCGTTGGTGTTTCAGAAATTGCCACGGGGCCAGATCCGCTGCTGATTGGGGTCGCATCCTGCATTTGTGACCCCGTGTGACGCCCAGGCTGGACAAGGTGGGCGCCGCCACCACGGCTTCTCTCGGGGCTCCCCAGAGCAGAGCCAGCAGCAGGTCTTCCCTGGATGGAGGCCCCGGTTTCTGGGTGGCGGCTCGCGGGGAGATGCTGTGGCTGTGTCAGGACTTCGCTCCTCTTGTCACCTCCTGCATCTGGGGGAGGGCGAGCACGCCTCAGTCAGTCCCAGGGCTCCACCTGATAGGGAGACCCCATGTTTGTGGAGAGACCCCCCCAATGTTGTCCTGGTCTAAGTGGAAACAAAGTCACGGCCAAGCTGATTCCCGGGCCACGCCCACGTAATCGCCCGGAGAATTGGGTGAATTCTGAGCACCTGGACAAGCTCCTGGGAACGGCTCACAAGGGTGGGCCCTGTAAGTGATGTCAGCACATTTCCTCCGACCTGACCGCCGGGAGCCCCACGAGAAGCTGTGAAACTCGGGGTGCGGGTTTGGTGGCAGCAAAGCCGGATCTCAAGGAGACTCATCCCTGCCCTCCCCGTGTTCGGAGCCCAGAGCAGCGCTGAAAGGTGACGAGCGGGTGGCCTGCCGGGCGCGTGGGCCCCTGCCTGGACCCGTGGGCCTTCCTCCGCCTTCCTCCGCCTCTGCTTTCCTCCCCGAAGGGGTGTGACCCCCACTTCCAGGCGCACAGCATGAGAGACTGTGCAGCGCCCAGTGAGCGGCGGGTTAGCTCCTCGGCTCCGGTCATGCTGGCTGGGGGGGCCGGGGCCGTGGACCCCTCGCTGCCTCCCACCGTCCATTCAGAGCCGCACTCGGCCCTTCTGCGCCTGCAGCCCCGGCCCCTCCGCAAGCCCAGTCCTGGAAGCTGAGGGTCCCCAGCAGCTGCCACCCCAGCACCGAGGACGCGCCGGCGCCTAGGACGCCATCGCCACGGCGGGGTGGACACGAGAGGCGGCAGGTCCTGACACGACCAGCTCCCGGCTGATGTGCCCCGGGCGCGCACCTCCAGAATGTTCCCTGGAGCCTGGCCGCGGCCTCCTTCCTGGAGGTCTAGCCAAGGGGTTCCCGCAGCGCCCCCCTCGCCCCTCCCACGCCCACTTGGCTTCGGGAAGAGGAGGAGGGAGGGAGGGAAGGAGGACAAAGCGGCAGGACGCCCAGAGCAGCCCCTGCCGCTGTCCCCCCCTCCTCCCGGGGGTCCTCCCTGCGGCCCCCACGGGCTCCGCTGCCCCCAGAGGAGGCTCCTGTCACCTTGGACTCCCTTCAGCGCCCCTCCCGCCGCAGCTGAAACTCAGTCAGAAAAAAAGGTCTAATTTTATACATCCTGTTGCACAGACATAAAAATACCATGAAATAAAATGCAAAATGCCTGTGATTTCCAAGACACAGTCCAAGGCTTCCAAGACAGTCTCTGTTCCTCTGTGGAGGCTCGGGCTGCCCATCACCTGGCGGCGCTTGGGGTCGGCACGGCGCGGCCAGAGCCGTGGACTCGCGCCAGCCGCGGCCTCAAGCCCCGGGCCAGCTGGGCGTCCCTGGGCAGGCTGCGCGGCCTCCCTGCGCCTGGGCTGCCCGACCTGGAAGCGGGATGAGAACAGGCCCCACCGTCAGGCGTCATGAGGACGAGTCTCTCGTGCAAGGCAGCTGGTGTGGAATGTCCCTCGTTACCCCTGGCTTCCACCCGCCTCCCCCTGGCTTCCTCTGTTTCCCTCCCGCCTTCTCATTTCTCCGATTTCCACCCATCCTCTTTCTAGCTTGTCATGTTGAATTGTCTTTGCCAGCTGCCTCCCTCACCTCGGGGAGCGGCGGCGCCACACAAGGTATAAACAGGTAAGAGCTGCTGCGCGCTCCTCTCCCTGCCGTTCTCCCTGAAGGCTTGGCGAGTCTCAGTGAGGTGGTCCATCCTGAGAAGGGAGCTGAGCCCACCACAGAGGGGGTGAAGGGCTGACAGCGAGAGGAGGCAAGGGGCAGAGCCAGGTCCTTAATCCAGCTGCTTCTAGAATATTCTCCTCCCAGCACTGAACCCAGGCAGATTCATTTCTATTGTTAAGGGAGGCAGGATGTCCTTGTTTCAAACGAGGTGTATCATTATTAAGATACCAACCCTCGGTCCTCCCTGGTGGTGCAAGGGGTTAAAGCACTGCACTATGAAGCAATCCATGGCCTCTGCAGCATGAGTTCAATCCCCAGCCGGCCAGGGAGGTGATCCACACCAGCAGACCTCTCCTGTCTTGCTCCTGTCTTGCTCCCCTCAGCAGTGTATTTCGTCAGTCTGCCTGTTTTGTTCCCCACCCTCTGGTGAATCCTTTCACCCCCTGCATTTCTGGCCTGTACCCCAGCTCTTGTATGCATAAATAAATAAATCTTTAAAAAAATATATACTAACCCTCAAAGATGGGAAACTGAGTCTCAGAGAGGTCTTAACCTTCCTCTGCGCTCTCGCAGCTCCCTAGCTCAGGTGGAGGAGTGAGGCCAATGGGTTAGTCTCAGGTGGGTCCCCAAACCCGCCTGCCACACCAAGGGCTTTTGTGCAAGACATGTCCCCCCCTTGTCACATGATGTAAACTTCCCCTCCCTCCCTTCCGCGCTCCCTCTTTCCTTTCTCTTTCTTTCAACATGAGTTGAAATAAAATGCAAGTATTTAGAAAATGTTTTGGAATTAGATCATGGCAACCACCAAATATTGAACTGTGTAAATATACTGAAAACCACCAAACTGGATGCCTCAAAAGGGTACATTTTATGGCGTATCAATTATATTTCAATTTTTTAAATTTAAAACCACAGCGCCCTAAAGTGCCAACGCTATTCTAGACAAGATGCTGCAGACCAGACCTTGTGGTGGTGCCTTGAAGGAGCATGGCGGATGCAATTGAACTTGAGGAGCCTCAGTTAATATTTGCCCCTGGGAGAAACCCTTGGAAAAAGAGGGCTAATGTCCCCTCCACTCCATTAATCACAAAAGTAATTTTAATTTATCAAAGAGATATATCAATATACCCATGAGTTTAGTCTTTTTGTGAGTTCTTAGTGGTGGGAAGAGCATAGCATGTCATTACCCAAATAACCAAGGCAGCAATGGAGATGTATTTCCAGGGGAGCTGGGCAAGAGTTTCCCTCTTTCAGGCTAAATCCCGGGGATAGCCAATGACCTTGCAACTCACCACTCCTCCCAAGCACTGGGGGCAGCAGCTGCTCCACCCCCCCCCCACATCCTAGCTCTTTGCCTGTGCCTCTATTGTCCATCCCCCCCACCAGGGTTTGTAGCGCAAAGAGACCCAAGAGACCCACTCTTTGGGGTTCTGCAGTGTCAGGATGGGCACAGTGCAGGTTTTCTATGATTCAAGCAGACCAGGTAAAGGAGAGCCCTGGAGCCCTCGGTGGCTTTCTCAGGCTTTTATTGAGCTTTGGCATGTAGTCCAGCAACCAGGTACATGGCAGGTAGGGGTGCCAGGGGGCCAGGAGGCCGGAAGGCCTCTGAGCCCCAGGCAAGTCTTCACTCTGGGCCTCCCCCTCCCTCACTCCCTCTCTTGGCAGATAGCTCAATACTGCTCCCATGGCCCACAGAAGGAAACAATATAACAACTTCAGGTGCCCCATCAGGCATGGCATTCCTGATGACGGGAGGGCAGAAAAGCCTGAAAACCATTTACCCTACCGGTTCCTTTGGTCCTGTGCAGGATGGTCAGCTGATTCAGCCTGTTTTTGCTGGTGTGGTGAATCACTGCCTAGCAAGAGGGGGGACATCTGGGCTCAGAGCCAAAGGCTGGGTGCAGGGAGAGAAGACGTGTGGATTTGTTACAGAGCAACCCCCGGCTCTGAAACTGGTTGCCTGACTGTGGGTCCTCATGCCCACGCTTAAAAGGGACTTACCCTGCAGGCACACACAAAAGGCTAAGGAAAGGTTTATTTACAAGAAAAGGGGAATGAGGAAATGTACAACTCAGGGAGACCAGAGGGAGATAAAGTCTTAAGTGCGTCCTACCCGATCCACGGACCTGGAATCCCAAATGACCCACCGAGACTAACCCCTCCTAGCCAAGAGCAGAGCCAAGTGCCCGAGACCCCTCAACACGGCTGGTTTTATTTACAAACAGAGAAAATGGCTGCTGAGCTCCGCCCTCAGGTGCTCGCAACTTCCCTCTGGGGATCCTGGGATTCGTAGTTCCCGGTGTCCTGCTGGAGCGGGGGTGGCGTCCCCAAAGCCAGCATGGAGTCTGCTCAGGGCAGCCTTTCCCCCAACAGGTCCAGGGCGCACCTGAGCAACCCTCACCGGGAGGGTGGGCGGCCTGCGTTTCAGGCCGTGAGTGTTAGCACGTGACCTGCTTCACTGTGGCTGAGGCTGGGGTGCCCGCGTGCCAGCTGAGGAAAAGAAACCGGGGGTGACGCCCAACCCCTGCCCCTCCCAGGCCAGCACGCCGCTCTTGGGGCGTCGGGCGTTCGCTCCCCGTTCCCGGACCGTTGCCTGGAGTTCGCGCTCAGGCGCTGCCCGCCACTTCCGGAACCCCACTTCCGGTTCCGCCCGCCGCGCCGCCGGCCGGAGCGCGACCTCGCTGCAGCGGCACCTGGTGGACGCTGCCGGGATCGCGCGCCTCGGGCGCTTCCCTGGGCCAGGGGAGCCGTGAGCAACCCGGGACTGAGGCCCAGAAGGAGGCCGGACGATGACAGCGCGGGAAATGGAGTCCCGCCGTTTGGTGGTGGACCAGGAAGGCCAGCAACACAGGCCCTGGAGGCTGTCTGGGGCAAGCCCACCTTCCAGCCTGCTGCCTGGGGGAGTCCAAAGCTCTCACTCTCCTCATGTCTACAGTGAAGCTAGAAGGGCCTCCCTGGTGGCACAGGGTTGAAAATAGCGCTGTCAGGCTATCTCCAGCCACAGCAGCGCGAGTTCAATCCCCAGCCAGGAGCAACCCACGTGGCGCAGCAGACCTCTCCTGTCTCCCAGCTGCTCCCTCAGCAGTGCCTTGCAGTAGATGCACCTGTTCTCCTCTGGGGAATCCTCTGCCTCTGGGGAATCCTCTCACCCCTGCACCTCTGGCCTGCACCCCAGTTCTTGTATGCATAAATAAATAAATCTTATAAATAAAGCAGGAAGACTTCTGAGCCCACAGGCTGTGAGGCTCACCTGACTTAATTCAAGTGAAGTGTGAAGCTATGGCTGACCTGGAATAACCACGAAACAAATATGGAAGTATTGGTGCTGTTAACTGTGGGAAAAACAAGCCCAAGATGGAGTCCTTCCTGTCAGGCCCTCACCCCGCCTGAATACCCATTGCAATTTTTAGCTCTTCCCAAAGTGTTCTCCCAAAACAATCAAGGCAGAGTTTCCTAGTCAGCACCAGTGAGGTGCATGACAAGAGCCCCTGCCAGCCCTCAGAGAAGTTGGCTTTACCAACTTTGCTATTAACCTTGACCCACCCTCCTTCTGTCTATAAATACCGGCCATCTTGTGTGAGCCTTTGCAGTATCTAGGGGGGATGCTACCTGATTCATGAATCGATAAAGTCAATCAGATCTCTCAATTTGTGAATGTTTTTTAACAATAGTTTCTTTGCTGTTATCCTTTCCCCACAAGGGACACTCATACTCTTACCTACCCTATAAAATTAATTCATTGAATAAACATTTTCTAAATGTCTACAGTTTACCGGGTGCTCAAGGTCTGTGAGGGCACAGAGCAAATCATCCCATAGCCCGCTGGGTTCTTTTAGGCTGACAAATAAACAACATTAGACAGATTGATAAGAGAAAAAAGTTAATCGGAAGTTTAATAATAACATGTATACATCCTGTATTCTTGGGAGAGACCCAACATGACTGAGTAGCTCACCCACTTAGATTCAGATGCCAACTTAAACAAGAGTCTTTGCTCCCCTAAGCACACTGCTGCGGGCAGCATCCAGGGCCATGTAGAGACAGAGCTTCCTTTGATCCAGCTTGAGATTTTTGCCTTTTTAATCTACGCAGAAGAGGAGCCTGGATAGAGACTGAGTCGCTACCACTTTTTGAAACTGTACAGATGCTGCTGGCAGAGAAATAAAAATTCACTGGGTATTTTTCTTCAGATCCACATCGTGCCCACTCTATAAGCAGTTGGGATTTTGCAACAGTATTTAGAAAATTCATAATGCCAGGTTGAAATGGTCTTGAGGAGTTGGGGGTTTGAGAAGGGAGAAGAATTTTTTTTAGAATGCTATTTCTCTCTGTCATCATCCAAGATCAGTGAATTATAGCAAAACACCGGCAAGGCATGGGGGAAAGGGAAGAATCCTCTCTCATGCATGTGTGCAGCCTCTGATAACCAGGCTCTGACTGGCACACGGGGTCCTGGCACCCACAGTTTCCTTCATGACACTTCTGGTGGCTTCTGGCCCCGGGAACATCACTTAAACTTTCCAGCCTCAATTTCCAAGCCCATTTACTTTATAAATACTGTGTGCCAGGCACTTTGCCCCGGGGACACAGGCTGAGTCCCCTCCCTGCCCTGCGCTGTAGAAACTCCAACAGTGTGAGAAGGGGGTGTCATTCAGCTAGCGTGTACCAAGTACCTTGGCATTCGGGAAACTTCCCAGAAGGGGCTCAGAAATGTTCTGAGAACATGGCCAGCCCCCTTCACCAGGCAGAAGCAGAGAATGAGTCCTCTGGGGGGGTTGTGGCCACTCCCCTTTGTGTGGTGTTTATTACCCACCTGTAGCAACGGCTTGAAAAGCCCCATGCCGGGCAGAGGAGATAGTTCGGGGGTAGTTAGGAGGAGGTCCAAGAAGCGTGCATTGCACCATTGTGACCCCAGGAACCCCAAAGGGGGCAGGAGGGCGGTAGAGGCAAAAAGACTGAAGCTGGGGTTCTGCCCTCACGCAGGAGCTAGCCCGGGAAACATCAGGTCTGGGGGGCAAATGAACCTCTACGAGGGCAGGGAGGGTGATAGGGCTAAGGTGGGTGCCCTGAAGCCTCAGGGTTCCTACCACTGGCTGACTCTGCTTTTGACTCTTGTCCCAAGGGCCTGAGGGGGTCCATTCCAACCACTCTGCCCTGGGGAACGGGGACGCCTGGCTTCCTTCTGCACCCTGACATCTTCTGGCGGGTCCCTCCGTCACTCAAACTTCCGCTTAACTCACAAAGCTCTCGGAGAAAAGTGGCCCCAGAATGCAGGGGTTCTGGTGCTGCAGGGCTCTGGCTGCCAAGGGCCTGGGAATCAGTGGCTAGCGGGGGCTAGACCAGCCCAGGCCTTGGCCCGTTGCCCTGTGTCCCCAGCAGGCCCGTGGACCAACTTGATCGCAGGGATCCCTGCCTTGCCCCTGTCTCAGGCACAGCCTGGCCCTCGAGGCCACTGCCCCTCCGGGGGCCACGGGGCTTTGTGCCGGGAGGAAGATGCCCCCAACCGGGCGCTGCAGCCAGACCCAGCCTGTGGGCACAAATCCTGATCCCCCCATTGTGCAAACAGATTCCGCATCAGGAATAGCAGCACCCCCACCATGATCCCCCCAAGGCCACTGTCCCCAACCCCCAGCCAAGCCTACCCACCTGCCCTGGGTGTGGCCTATTCTAGTCTGTCCTGGGAAAGCGGACTCCATGGGTGTCCAGGGGCCCGGCCTCGGCCCCGGGCCAGGGACAGCAGAGGAGAGGAGCTGTGAGAACAGGCCTGAACTGCTCAGCCGTCGCCTGGAAATTGAGATTCTCTTTTGATTATTTTCTTGGACTAATTTCTCCCTTTAATGGAATTTAGATTCTTTTACAAAATCGCTCAGCCTCCATGGGTCGGACTTCAGAATTGGGATTTTAGGGTTCGCTCTTGAATGCTCCCTCCCAAGAACAATCTTCAGGAATGATCTGCAGCCTCTTGGGCTGTGTCTCTGGCCCCTGCGGAGCATCCAGCGCTGGGCGGGAGCGCCACCTGGTGTCCTTCCCTCACTCTGTGCCCGCAGCCCCAGGAAAGGTTGACAAGACCTTGGCCTTGGGCAGGAACTGGGTTCGGCAGTCTTACAGATTCACCAGCTCAGATGAAGATATTCAGCCCCAAACAAATGGGGAGCAGATAAGATTAGAGCTCCTTGGCATTTCATTGACTTATACGTTTACTCACTGAAAGGTCCATGCATTCATTTCCCTCCCACCACCCCCACCCCGGGAGCTGGACATGTAGAGGTGACCAAGTCATGGGCCTTGTGATCAAGATGCTCCGCTGAGGGAAGCAGACACGGACAAACAAGTCCACCCACCGTGGTAAGAAATCAGAGGCATGGGATGCGGGTGGAGCTTGGAGGAACAGTCCCTTGACCTCCTGGGGGTGACTTCTAGGAGTAAAACATGGTCTTCAACTTAGCGTAAATGTGAGTCAGCCAAGAGCAGGATAGGGGCAAAGACAAGCAGACACAGAGGCTTCCTGTAAGACGTGAAGCAGCCCAGGGCGGCTGGGTGCTGACTGGGGCCGAGGCCTGGGCTAAGGTATTTGTACAGCACAGTGTAGCAACTGGTTCCTGAGGTTTCCTCGTGCCTCTGTAGTGGGCCGGAAGGACCTTTTGGCCTGGCTTCTGATTCTCCGGGGGATCCACAGTGGGACTTTGGTGGTTATTGGCAAATGCGATTCACCATTCTGTAAGGACAGACTGGTCGGGTGGAATAAAGGACACATTCGTGAAACTGCTTTGCACCTGGGTGCTATTAGCAGCTCATACCACTTAGAAGGTACTGTATTAACTCTAAAAATTCTACAATTATCTTGTGACTCATGCAACTAGATAGCATTACATTTTAAAAGGTAAAGCCTTAATTCTTTACAGAGTAAACATGTAAAACCCATCATAATCTGGTGACGCAGCTGAGGCACATGTTTGGCTTTTATCAAGAAAGGAAAAAAGGGAACAGAGAGAGCTGGGCCTTTCTCAACCTCTGGAAAGATCTGGAAAATTCTGGAGGAGGGAATGGAGGGAACCAGGAAAAGGCAAAACAAAGTGCCTGTTGTCATAGTTGAGGCCTAGACACTGAGCGTGAGCTTGGCCAGGATCTGGGAACAGGCTGGAGACGTGCATTTAGGTTTCAGATTTGACAGGATTCAGTGATTGATTCTGCAAAAGGAAACATTTTGTTGATAATCCCCTGTGCCTGCTCATAGGGCGGAGCCTGGTCACCATGGATCTTTTGTTTGGCGAGCTGAAAGTCAACATCCTTGGTATCACGGCTTTGGGCAGAGTTGCGGGAATTACAGGTGTGGGAGGTGCAGGGGTGAACTTGCCTGGAAGCATCAGAGCCCAACAGCTTAAGCAGGAAAGGGAGAAAGTGAGGAAGGCAGAGGTTTCAGAGGCTGCAGGAGAGAGTGGCCCCTGGGCCCTGGGGGGTCGGGGGGGTGTCTTTCTCCAAAGCAGGAGAGAGATTGCCCTTTGACTAATGCAGCTGTGCAGACCCATAGACTGTGGACACCAAGCCCGAGCTTCCTGTGAAATGGACTTCGGGTGACAGTGATGTGTGAATGTGGATCCTACCAGAACAAATATACCCTCTGCTGGGAAATGATTAGGGGAGATGTGGGGGCAGCGAGTAATGGAAAACTCTCTGAACTTTATATTTAACTTTGCCCACACCTTAAAGCGGCTCTCAAAAATGGTTTCTCATTTTTTAATTGCAGTAAAAACAGAAAAATCGAGTAAACATTGGAAATTATTAAATTTGCATAAACATTGTTTTTACTCTAGATCTAAATAACTACAATATCAAATTCTTTCCTATAATTCTTTTGAAAGTGTATGCTTTCATAAAATGCTCAAGTAGCAACAGAACTTCCTGAAGAATGTGCCAGACACTGTGCTACAGCAGGATTCATTCCTGCCCCAGAGGCTCCTTCTCACTAGAATGGAGATTCTATTCCCGTGGAGGAGACAGACAACACACAAACGTGTAAATGCTTGAGGCCATCCCAGAACATCCTGCACTCTACGGAGAAAATAAACACAGGATTTGATCGAGGATGCAGCCGGGGGTGCTCCTGCTTTAGAACTCCGGGTGGCTGGTCTGAAAAGAGTATGAGAACATGACACAGAAGCTGCGATGCAGTGAGAAGAAGGAGCAGTTAGTGCAAAGGCCCTGGGCCAGGACCCAAACTGCAGTGTTCGAGGAAGGACAGAAAGCAGCGTGACTGGACAGGAAGGGGTGAGGAGCGGAGGTCTAGGATGACATCAGCGGTGGGACTTGTAACTCTGATCGTGTGGGTGGAGTTTTCTTCTGTTTTAGGGGAAGCCTCTGCAGAGTTGTTGTCTTAACAGCTGTATTGAGACATAATTCAGATACCATACTATTCACCCAACCTATAGACCCAGCTAGAGACTAACTCTGGAAAGAGATGCAGAAAGGTGAGGCTGTGTCTCCTCCCTGGGGGAGTTTTGCTTGCCGCCGTCTGCTGAAGTTGCTAGAACAGCAAGCCCTAACTCACATCTCCCTGATGGAGTGGCCCCATGATTTTTGGTTAGAGCTTTGCCTAGAAAGCTCGCAAGTTGTTTAGGAATTCAAATCCGGCCAGAACATTAACCAGCTGCCACTGGGTCATTGTTTGAGCTCCTATTTGACTTACTAGGTGGCAGAGAGGGTGGAGACATTATTGTTCTATGAAGTGCTTCCTCGGGAGGGGCACCCAGATAAGCAGCGTGTGCCCAGCTATCTGTTTGCTGAACTGCATTAAAGTGTCAGTGCCCTTGGCTGGGATTCTGAAAGCCACGGATGCACTTGCTGCCCGACAGGGAAACGTGCTGACGTGCTCCCACTTTCTGGATGTTTGTTTGACATCAGTGGAGATGTTGCTGAGTAGGAAGCAACACCCAACATACTGCCCAGGCCCCTGCAGGAAAAGGGTCCTAACCACCCCCGACCCGCTTACTGGGTACTTGCCGCGCAGAGGGCGCTCTGACTGTGTGGAGAGTGGAATGTGATTGACTAAATCCTGCCTTTGACTTCTTCCAGGGCAACAGGAGGGACAGAGAGAGCAGGACAGGTAAGCTGGGAGGGAGCCGATGAGCCTGTGATTGATTTTGTTACAAACCAAAAAGACAGATTCAAAAGGGAATCCTTCTGGCCAGGCCCCTACCCTAACTTGCCCCCCAATCTCACTGCAGTTTCAGCCCCTCCCCAAATCATCATCCAACACCCACCAACCTTGAGAGTGACCCTCAGGAGCGGTCACCTTGCGGGCTTCTGCAGACAAGACCCATCTGGCCCCGTGGGAAGGTGCTTTCACTTGAAATAATCTTCCCTTTTGCTGATAGCCTTGCCCCGCCTCTTCTGGTCTGTAAACACCTCTGTTCCGTGCGAGCCCCAGCAGCACCCAGACAGGATGCTGCCCGATTCGTGAATCATTTAATAAAGCCAATTAGATCTCAAGAATTATGAAATGTGTTTTTTAATCATTTCAGCTGAAAGAAAACAGAAGGAGCAAGCAGGCCGATTTCAGGGAGGTTGTAAAGGATGAGCAGTATTGTGATAGCACAAATGTGAAAACAGTGTTCCAAGCTGTGGATAAAAAGGAGCAATGGGGTGGTTTTGTTTAAGGGGGACCACATGCCAATTTGGGAAGATGAAAAAGTTGCGGAGCTGGCGGCAGGGACGGCGTCACAGTGCGAATGCGCTTATGCCGTTGAACCACGTGTCCACCGTGGCTAAAATGACCAATTTTATGACATTTGCCAAAAACACACACCACCCATGTATTCCACAAGACCCTGTTGGGCTCCGCCTGTCATCAGGGCCTCAGAAGGAAGGACAGCTCCGGAGATTCTCTCTCCCAGGGAGACACACATCCCCCGAGGGCTGTGCCCGGATCCTCTCCAGGAACATTGGCCCAAATTCCCCAACAAGAGCAAAAGCCCCAATTAGAGTAAGGCTAAGCAGGTGTGACATATTATTTCAACATGCACTGCCTTTAAGTTACAGGCCTTCCTTTCTCTCTAATGCCATGGCTGAGGCAGCACCGCATTCTAGAACCAGGTGCTTCCAACACACCAGTCCACACTCCCAAGGACCCCGCAGCCACACTCACCACACACACGAGTACCTATCAGGACGAGGGCGGCGAGGCAGCAGCAGAGCACTGTGGCCTGCCCACCATGAGGGCGTGGACACTGCAGGACAATGAGGACACGTGTGGCTGCGGGACCACGCACCTGGCCACAGAGCCAAAAGAGCACGGATTTGGGGGTCCCTGCGTAAAACAAGTGTTGCTCTTTTTTTTTTTTTAAGATTTATTTATTCATGCATGTAAGAACCAGTGTACAGGCCAGATGCGCAGGAGGTTGAGAGGATTCAGCAGAGACAGAGTGGGGAACAGAACAGGCAGACTGACTGAAACACACTGCTGAGGGAGCAGCGGGCGAGACAGGAGAGGTCTGCTGCGCCAGGTGGGATTCTCGCCGGCCTGCCGGGATCGAAACCGCGCTGCAGAGGCTGTGGACAGCACTGCGCTCAACCGCCTGCGCCACCAGGGGAGGCCCACAGGTGTTTCTCTTAAACCTGGTGCTCAGGGGGAGATCTCTACTCCAGCCCCCACAACGACCAGGGTGACCAGAAGTCTCTACTGGCACCTGAGGGCCTGGTCAAAGATGGAGAAACTTCAGCCACACTTGTCCCCGGGGATGTGACAGTGTCTCCACCTGCTGTTAGGTAGGAGTCAGGTGTCTGTAATGTCAAGTCCTCGTGTTTGCAAAGCGTGTCGTTTTACACGAGCCAGGGAGGAATCGAGGCTGAGTGGAGGGCCAGGAGGAGGGCTGCCCAGCCGGGGAGGCCAGAACCTGTGCCTGGGGGCGGGAGCTTTATTCCTCATGCCCCACAGCAGAGAACTTGCAGTGTGAGCGGCTGGAGAGCGGAGGCTCGGTAGCGGAGCGGCAGAGGCCACGGGGGATAGGGACAAGCTGAATCTGGGCGGAGCGGCTCCTCTGCCCGTGTTGGCCCAGTCCTTGAGCAGGAGAGCCATGTCTGGTGAGTGTCCTGGGGCTTAATTCACTCATTCTGAGCAGACGCAAAGGAGAAAGTCCCTCAGAGGTATAACTCTAAGCCAGGCCCCCTGCCTGCTCTTCCTTTCCCTCACGATGGAAAGGGGCAGCGGACAAGGAGTCACCCCGTCTGGAAGCTGGGAATTACAAGGAATGGAGAGAAAAGATACTTGTGGTTTGCTCCTCGACAGCCCCACTACCAACACTGGGTGAAAAGGGCTCCTAGGGGAAGCACACTCGGAGGCCTATTTTATGATGCGTGTTGCTGCTGCTGTCATCACCAGCCATAGCAAAGCGGGCTGGGATTTGAGTTACTAATTCTGTTCATTGTCCTCGGGAAAAAAAAAGTTTCTGTACTGTCCTTTCCTCCTCTTGAAGTCGTCTCGTGGCCCATTTCTGGTGGGCGAGCAAGCCTCTGAGGCAGAACAGCCAGAGAAGCCTGTGAGCGCCAGACTCTGCCCCTCCTGTCTGTGCCAAGATGACGGCGCGGAGCTGAGATTGGCTCTGCCCAGTTTCCAGCTGAGGCCAGTGGGACTTTCTGAAATTGTCCCAAATCTCCACCACCCAATTCTAGAACACTCCGTTCTTACCGAGCACCCAAAGAGCCATCGTGAATGTGGGCCCAGAGGTCTAGAATTTAAAGAATTTTACTCAACAGGCAAAGTATTGTGGACATCTCTTTTTAAATATATATCATTTTTATTAAGGTAACAACAGTTCACAACAATGTATATCCTTTAGGGGACAGGTGTACCCCTCTTCAGATGCATGTCACCACAGCGCACCCACCTGGGACCCGAAGTCCCCCTCCCCAGTCCACTCGGCCCCTCCCCGCTTGGCCCCGGCCCCTCCCCAGCCCCGTAGCTCACTTCTGCAATCAGACTTCTGGGGTTTATTTTGGTTTAGCTTTCCTGTTCCTTTGCTCTGTTTCTCTATATTTCACATATGACTGAAGTCATCTTTCTCCCTCACAATCTTTCTGCAAGTTCCCAGAGTGGCTCGAAGGAGAGAAACCCGCCCTGTGCGGGTGGAAACCGTCTCCTGCGCCTGCCCAGGGCTGCTGGCCTCAGCGACCTCGAGTGCTTCTCACCTCTGTGCCTCTGGCAGTTCTGTTGGGACAGCAGGGCGAGTTCTGGCCAGTGGATCATGGGAGGAAGGACACCCGAGGCCTGGCCGAACCGGGGCGCAAAGCTCCCTGTTCTCGCCTCCTGGTACGGTCAAGGGCAGAGGAATCCATGGCGGACACTGAGTAGATTCTAGAACTGTGCTGACTCGTGGGGGGCCATGAGCTACATGTGGCCCATTGACCATTCAAACGGAGCCCCTCTAACTTGAGACGTGCTACAAACGTAAATTATGCACGGGCTTTCAAAGATTCCACAAGAACAGAAGGATGTAAACTAGCTCGTGGGTCACTTCCACATGATCGCAGGCAGTGGAAATGATAACATTTGGAATATTCCCAGAAATATTGAAACAGTATTACCAAAATTCATGTTTCTTTTTGAGTTTCTAATGTTCGTTTCCTGTGCGCCCCCTGTGTCTCCGCACAGCGGTTCTGGAGAGGGCGTCCCAGCCTCTTTTCATTATCACCTGCAAAGGACCTTTTTAGGCATTTCTCCTCCTAACGGCTGCTCTCCATGAACTTGAATAACACAGACACGCTGTCTAATGACCTTGGCCCTTGTGATAGCTAAGATGTTTCTTCCTCCCCTGTGTCCCCTGGAGAGAGGCGTATTAACCTTCAGGACCCTTTTTTTTTTTTTTAATAACTTTTATTTATTTATTATTTATTTATTTATTTGTACAAGCACTAGGTACAGTCAGAAGCGCGGGAGGGTGGGAGAATTCACCAGAGCCAGAGCGGGGAGCAGAGCAGGCAGGACCCTTTTTAAATGAGGTCAGAGGCTAGAAAGACAGCTCGGGCACCACACTAGCAGCTACAGACTCCTGAGAGCCCTCATCTCCCAGGAGCAGGGTTGGAGGGAGGGGTGGTCCAAAGGTTATTTAGGGGCCTGTTTTTTAGCCTGGGACTCTGGGAAGGGCATGTGGGTCTCTTCTGTCTTTTGTTTCCAAATAAATCCATTTTGTTCCTGGGATAACCGAACGCTTTTGTTCCATCAACGGGGGCATTCTCTCCCTGGTAGACAGTGCTTTTTTTGCAGGTGGTGGGCCTGTAAGTCCGGGGGGTGGGGGGGGTAGGGGGGAGTGAGAATCTCTGGGCCACCCACCATGGAAAGCTGCTCCCAGTGAGAGCAAGTAACACACAAATATGGATTAAGCCACTGAGATTTAAGGTTTGTTTTAGAGGCCACCACTGATTTCCTTGACACACCAAATCCTAGCTTTTCAACAGTATTGTTATAGGGCAGCCCCGATACAAAACGGGGTGCCTGACTGTGGGTCCTCACCTGCACGCTTAAAAGGACTTATCAATGCTCTACTGCAGGCGCACACGAAAGGTTAATGAAAGGTTTATTCACAAGGGAAGGGCAAATGAGGAAATGTGCAGCTCAGGAAGAAAAGTGGGAGACAAAGTTTTAAATGCGTCCTACCCGATACGCCGACCTGGAATCCCAAATGGTGCTCTGAGAGCTGGCCGCAGGCCAGGAGCCATGAAGCCAGGAGGTGAGCAGGCGAGCTAGCCCCCAAGGCCCACGTGTTTGGTTTTTATACCCAACCTGGCTGCTTAACCCCACCCTCAGGTCCCAGCCACCTTCCCTTTGGTGGTGGCGGGATTTGTCTTTCCCAGTGTCTTGGTGGCTTTGGTCTGGGGTGGGGGTGGAGTCCACAAAGCCTGCATGGCATTAGCTCAGGACATCCTCTCCCCCTAACAGTATCAAGAAGCCCAAGGAGATGTTACAGAATAAAAAAATAATAATAATCAGGGATCCACAGGGCCCAGCGCACATGCAATCTGTAGGTCTCACCATGTCCCCCCAGCTCCACCCCATCATCCAGCATTTGCTGCCTCCTTTCTCTTCTAGGTCTTGCCTCACACCACATCCCAGGCTTGAGGAATCTAGGGATCATATGTGCTTTCAGTTGTTTGCGTCCTCTGCCTGGAATGACCCTGTCCTCTGCCTGCCTGGCAAATCTAGACTCAGCTCCAGCGCCCCTTCCCTGCAGGAAGCCCTACCAGGCGCCACCCCTGCCAGACCCCCATGTGCCAGTCAGCGCTTGGCGGGACTCAGCACTACATTATTAATTCAAATAAAATAAAACATTATTAATTCAAATCCAAAATGCTCAAGTTTAACTCCCATCAGGAGGGGAAATGAGAGCAGAAAGAGAAGGGGGTCTTAACATGTTATACTTAAAATATTTTACAAGTTTTACAAAACCCTGGCCCAAGGGAACGCCTGGCGCCCCTCCCTGCCCACCCCGCCGCCGGCCAGCCGGGAGCAAGCCCTGGGGGGGCGACGCGTCCCCCGGGAGCTCTGCAGAGCCCGCCTGGGAGCGCCCTGGGGGCCCGGGCCGGGCCGGGAGCCTCTCAGGTAAATGGACAAAACGCTCGGCCGAGGGGACTCAGGCTACACGCGGCGAGGGCGCGGCCAGCAGCCCCCGGCGTCCTCGGCCCTGCTGCTCCCTCCGCCTCCGCGCCCGCCGGCGTTTCCGGGACCCTTCCCCAGAGCCCGCGCGACCCCGCGCCGGCCCGACCCGGCGCTCGGCCTGCGTCACCCGACGGCGCGGCCGCGGGTCGCGCTCGTGACCGTCACCGGAGACGGACGCGCCGCCCTGGGCCGTCCTCCCGGGCGGGGGGGCTGACCCCAGGAAGGGGCTCCGCCGCGGCGAGGGGAGGAGAGACACTGAGGACCCGCGGGGGGAGCCGCCAGGCGCGGGGCGAGCGGGCGCAGCGCGGGCGGGAGCGCGGCCGGCCCCGCCCCGCCCCTCCTTCCGCCCCGCCCCTCCTTCCGCCCCGCCCCTCCTTCCGCCGCTCGCCCCGCCCCGTTAAAAAACAAACCCGCAACCTCTACCCGGCCTCCTCCCATTGGCTAGGGCAATGAGTGACGTCTGCGTCAGCCAACAGGCCGCGGCCACGGCTTGGCGAGCGCCTTCCGTCCCGCCCCCGCCGCGCGCGGCGCCGACCTCGCGGGCCGGGGCGGGACTTGGGCGGCGGCGGCGGCGGGGGCGCGGCGAGCGGCGGCGGCGGGCGCGGGCCGGCTCGGCATGGCTCTCCTGGTGGTCGGTAGGCGCGGGGCTCTGTCCGGGGGCAGCCGAGCGGCCCGCCCCTCCCGGCGGGCCTCGGAGGGGCAGCGGGCGACGCGCGGCCTTAGCGGGCTCGCGGGGTGCCCTGGGGGTAGTTGGGGAGCCCGGGGGGGGGAAGAGTCCTGGGGCAGGAGGGGGAGCCGGGGGAGCTACGGAGAGCCGTGGAGGTAGTTGGGGGAGGCCCGGGGGTACGGGGAGCCCGGGGGGAGCCCGGGGGCGACTGGAAGAGTCGGGGAGCTCTAAGGGGTGCCCGGGGCCAGTTGGAGGGCCCGGGGGTCTGTGAGGGGAGCCCTCGGGCAGTTGGGGGAGTCGGTGGGCTGTCGGGGAGCTGGGGGCGCGGAGCTTGCCCTGGGCCAGAGCCCCCGGCGGGGGTGCGGGGCCTGCGGACGCCGCGGCGGGGGGAGAAACCCGGACACCGAGCCCCGGGGTGCTCGGGGACGGCCCGGCGTGGGGGGCGCGCCGGGGCCGCGCCCCGGGTGGAGGATGCTGGGTGGGGGTCGGGCAGGCGATCCCGAAGGTCGAGAGCGGCATTGGGGCGACCGGTGGGGGCGGAGGTCGGGGATTGGGGGCCACCCGACGGGGACCCCGCTCTGCGTCAGGCTCGGGTGTCTACGGACAAGTGCGGGCCCCTCCGGTGTCACGGAGCCTCCTGAGGCACAGAAACATCCCTCCCGGCCCTGACAAAGCCTGGCGGTGGTCTTGGAAGGGGAGTAGAGGCCGGGGTGAGCCGGCGAGAGAGGGTGTGATTGAACTCTTAGAAATGAAATTGAACCCAGCTTTCTGAATTACGTGAATTCTGTTCTAGAGACCGTGAGGTTGAGGACCCGGCCTTCAGCTGGCCTCCCCTGCCCGAGCTCTGCATCCAGCCGCAGTCTGAGCCCCTGCCCTGCTTCCCCTTCGCTAGCGTGTGCCTGGAAGCAAGTTACCCGGCCACTCTGGCTACTACTCTCCAGGGTTGTTCTGGGAATTAATGAGTTAATTAACACGTCTAAAGAGAGTAAACAAGGTTTATATATTTGCTGTTTAACCATAGACAGAATAGGTGGGGGAAATGTTTTCTTGCCCACACACGAATCCAGAGGAAGCTGTGAAAGGGCCTGAGATTGTCAGTTATCTCATTATTTTAATACTTGTAGTCAGCCTCTTGCTTTCTGGATGACTGCTTCGGGACCATGTGCTCTTCTTGAATGCCGGTGCGAGACAGAGATGTTACCGAAGTGGGTTTATAGCATCCTTGACTACTGTGGAGGGATAAGGAGGAGCCACAGATGGCAGGACCATCTGCTGGCATGGATTGGAGGCGCTCAGTTTCCCATCAGTGCTCATTATCAGTGGATGAATGGCGACGTGCATTTCGGAAGCAGCTTCACTGGTCAGCCCTGACCTACTTTATCATCTTGCACGGGCCCAGGGATTTTTGTTTCCTTGAGGGTTTTGTGAGGGCTGCTTACATGGACTACATTGATGCATCTTGTAATACTCAGAAAACCAGATTTCCTCCACCCCTACTAGGTCATATTAACGTATAAGAAATTTAGGTCTTGAACCTTTATCATCCAGCCTTTCCCATGGGGTAGCTGTTTATAGAGTAGAGGCTCTAATGAGAACCACCAAAATTTAAAGACAAACAGAAGTTTCACACCGTTGCTAGAAGAAAAAAGTTCCTGTTATCCCAGGTATCGGTGGTCAATGTCCTCATGTTAGAGGAAGCACCTTCCTGAGGTGGAAGTCATGGGCCTTCCCTCTGGCAACTCCAGCCTGCCTGGCCAGAGAGCCTGTAACTCACTTCGCCATCTGCCTCATCACCCTTCCAGGGATTCTATCACTACAGTCTCCACACCTTTGGTCAAAAATTCGGGTTGTATAACCATGTTCAGTCTTTGTAACTATGAGACCTTGGGCAAGTCACCCTTCTGGTCTAAAACTGGGTGTGGGGATTCATTCCACAAAGACTTAATGTTCAAGGACTTAATGATGTGTTAAATGTTTTGAACAATGCCTGGCACAGGGTGTCCTACAAGTAATATTCTTTGTTAAGATGTCAGTTTCCTGAGGGGTGTTAGATAAATACATGAAAATGTTAGTCATATCAGTGGTCCCCCTTGCAAGATTTTTCTTAAGGAAATGATCATCATTTGAGAAGGGGAAAAGCATAAGAAGATTCAGCATCGGCCTGTTATTAGTTTTAAAAAAGATGGAAATAATGAAAATCTGTGCAATTATTTAGGAAATGTGATTTATTTTGAATGAAGAGGTCACAGAAGGGAATGTATAGTAAAAGTACATTTATGTCAAGTTTTAGATCGCTAGCATGTAGAGAAATGTGAAAATGTTCACCGAAATACTGATCTTTTGTCCCAGGACTGCTGTTGATGCTTTTTCTTCTTCGGCTTTCCCATTTTTGAACATTTCACAGTCAACTTAATGTTTTAAACAGTATCAATTCATATCAATTTTATAAAAAAGGAAAAGCTTCAAAGTCATGGATCTTTGTGGGAGATTATCTAGGACCAATCTGACTTCTAATTTTTATTCAGGATTAGAACAGTCTGTTTCAGTTTCTTAATTGACTTGCTTTGCTAGGTAGGTCAAACTACTTGACCTGAACCTATAGCCAATGAAAAGATTATTGAGCGGTACCATCCATTGGAAATGTAATGCAAACTTTGTATGTAATTGAAATTTTTGTAGTGGTCACATTGGAAAAAGCAAAAAGAAAAGGTGAAACTCATTTTAATGTGTATTTACCCAATATATCTAGCCCATGTCAGCATGCAAGCAGCATCCACAATACGAATACGATCGTTTACCTTTTTTCCTGCCAAGTCTTTGAAATTGAATGTGCCTTTTATTCCTGCACCACATCTCCGCTGGGGCAGCCTTGAGTGGCCAGCGGCTGCCTTGTTGGGCTGCAGAGTGACGGAGGACGCCCCCTTGGCCTGACCTCCATCCACAGTCATGCTGTCCCACCCCGGGCAAGAGGAGGTCGTGTCACCCCTCACTGACTGGCTCTGAATTCTGTTTCATTATTCCCTGTGCTCTTTCTAGCCTTTCCTAGTCTGCTAACCTCTTCAGTTCATGCTGCGATCACCCGCATCTTCAAAAAGAGACTTTCCTTCTGCCACATTTACTTGCTCGCTCCTGTTTTTTAAAGTGAATTAAGGATTATCTTTATTGTTTTTGCAAACTTCTTCTACTCTCCAAAACTACACATCGCCTGCTGCTTATTTTCACTATCCACCACTAGTATCGGGGGCTCCAGTGACTTCTTGGTCATTCAATCCAATTTACTTGCCCTCCCAGTAGCATTGGTTACTGGCACCCATTCCAGTTTTCCCTTGGTTTGGGGATGCTGCCTTCCTGACAGTTGCCCTCTCCATTGTCCACATTGCAATCTCTTATTAGAGAACAGATCTGATCGTACCCCAGCCTGATAACCCTTGTGTAATTCCACATCACATCATTCCTTAATCAGTTCCACAGTGCTGTTTCCTAAGTTCCTACAGTCTTAGCGATGTCTGGGATTCAGATGCTGTATTCTTGAACACTGAAATTGTGTAATCATGCCCTCGCCTTACTCACCTTTTTGACCTGAACACTAAAAAGGCCACGTGATTAATGGGAAATGCTTGGAAATCTGTCAGAGAGCTGCTCCGCCACTTTATTTGTATGCCCTAGAAGGGCCGCTTGACCTCATTCTGCCTTTGCCTCCTTTACAAGACAGGGATGATTCCTGCTCTCTCGTTTGTAATGCTGTGAACAATCAAGTGATGTCATGTATTTGCGAGGGATTTGAAAATTGAAAGTGCTGCCTAAGTATTAAGGTGCAGGATTTAGCAATAGAACAATTAACTTTGGTGTGCACTTCCAGAAAAAATTTACCATTCGCTTACTCAAAAAGTTCCATTGGAAATCTTCCAAATTCTGTTTACAAAGTAAACATTAAAATGTGGGAAAAGGTGTTAAATACACTAAGATGACAGTCAGTTTTACTTATAATTCACTGTATCGGTATAATAAATGTAGGAAATTAGATGATGTCCTCAATGCCAAATAGATAGTAGTAGAAATCTCTTTAATATAACAAAGTATCTGTTTCAACCTAAAAGCCAGTATCAAGCAAAAGGAAAATACTCCTGCTTAAGTCAAGGACAAGCAGAGGACATTCCATTTTTAGCATTGTTCTGAAGGTCTTGGGTGTGCAGCTAATTAGTAAGCATAAAGCAGTTGTGTGCATGTGTGTAAATTTTGGATGAGGCAGAATTATGAGAGTTTACCATTCGAAAGACTTGTGAATTTTTAAAATATTCACAAGTCAGTTCAAAACTTGCTTTTCTATATACAGCAGGTCTTTGATGTTTTGATCAACATGGATAATTTTGCATCCTTGGACAAAATGACGTTATTCGCAGAGCTGGTTCTGTAAACCCTGAGCGTCGTGACTGGGTTCCTAGAAAGTGGTAAAGCTAAATGATCTGTAGCAAAGCCGGGTCCTTGAACGACCTCGTTGGCGGGAATGTTTTTTTTCATTAGTGTAGAAACAACATGGCATTGGATGAAGCAACATTGGAGAACCTGCTGTTCATCAGTCTCTTCACTTGAGGTCACAGTTTCCAAAAACCTACCCATGAAAAAGTGAAGACTTACTGTAATTGCTACAGACCGCATTGAGTTCCCAGAGTAGCCCACAGAAATAAGCTTGGTCCACAGGAGCTAGACTGCTGGTCACAGTACATCTCTGTCCTCGCTTTATGACATTGTACACATGAAATTTCCTTCTCAGCTTCTGGGAAACATTGTGAGTGACTGCTGTGCCTTGGGTACTATTTAGAGAGTCACAGTCTGATAGAGGAGACAAGTATCTCTCTCTCTCTTTTTCCCTTAAAGCTTTAAACTTTAATAGAGACGATGTGCTAATATTGCAGCTGAATGACGAAGGGACTAACTACTGTACTGTGTGGATCACCAGGGTCACAGAACTTGTGACCAATGTTCAATGTCCTTGTCTACAAAATCACAATGATAGTGCTGCTCATAATGTGGTTCTAGAGAATGAGGGTGTTAATGTATGAAAGGCACTAAGATTCATTTTGAAATCTTTTTCAAATTAGCTCAAGACCTGAGCGGGTGTGCTGAGCACAAAGGTAGCCTCCAGCCGCAGCCGGGGCGCGGTGACCCAAACCATCCTGCTGTGTGAAGGGCCTGGGCGTTTGAAAACTGTTCATCCAGGTTTCCTGCTGTTAATGGACCCTGCTGTTAATGGGGTGCTTTTGATCCTACAGGTCTGGTGGGCTGTACCTTCTTCCTCGTGGCGAATGGCCTCTACTCTTCGAGTGATGATGTAATCGAGTTAACACCGTCAAATTTCAACCGAGAAGTTATTCAAAGTGATAGTTTGTGGCTTGTAGAATTCTATGCTCCATGGTAAGTGCTGTCATCATTGGTCATAGTACTTCATAAAATGAGGAAAAGAGTGTGTGTGTGTGAGTGTGTGTGATTTCATTAACCCATCTACCTCATTTACTGCTTGCTTAAAAGAAATAGAGGGGTAGGAGCCTCCCCGGTGGCATGGTGGGTTGAGCGCAGCGCTGTGAAGCTGTCCGCAGCCTCTGCAGCGCGGGTTTGATTCCTGGATGGCCAGGGAGAATCCCACATGGCGCAGCAGACCTCTCCTGTCCCCCCAATGTCTTGGGGCCATCTGCCTGTTCTGCTCCCCGCTCTTTCTGGTGAATCCTTTCACCCTCCCGCACCTCTGACCTGTACCCCAGTTCTTGTATAAATAAATAAATCTTTAAAAAAAAAAAAAAAAAAAGGTAGAGGGGTAAATGGTAGAGATGTTATCTTTTAACACCACAAGCTGTTACCCGTTAAAACCATAAAGATTAAGTGAGTTTTTAAAAATTAAGTTACAAGTTGTTGCCAGAGGAAGAAGGAACAATCCTTATAGTGAGGTAGGTAGGGTGGGGAAGGGAGGTAAATTAATTTTTAGGAAGAAATACCGGGCTAAGGAGAGGTGAAGGAGAAGTGTGTAATTGACTCCATTCTGTTTCTTGTTTTTTCTTTTATCCAGTAGGAAAGAGCTTTACTCTTCAGTGCAATTAGTGCACAATAGAGAGCAAAGAAAAAGATAGTTAAAATCATTTCCGCTTGAAACATCCCAAGTTACCATCCCCTCGTCGGTAACATTCTGTTTCTGGAACAGGTCTCTCAGAAATACATTATTTTAAAATATGGTTTAATTTTAGAGTTCTTTTTCCCCCGTACATTCATCCCTGTGGGGTGAAGATGTAATCACCGTTGAAACGAATTGTGTACAGGTACATACAGTCAGAGTGTGGCGATGTGTTGTTCCTGTAGTTAAAATAAACAGACAGATCAGACCTGACAAGTAGAAATGTGGAAACAGATTGAGACATGGCGCCGAGTGGCGAGGAGACGGCCTGCTGTGAACAGGCGGGCCTCGCGCCCCAGGGTGCTGTGGGGCCCCGAGGTCCAGAGTGGGCCTTTTCAATGAGAACTGTTCTTGCAGTTTCCCATGGGGCTGAGTCGTAAATTAAAGTGGGTGATTTTAGGGTGTGCCTGATGAAGGGTTTCCCTCTGCTGCTTTGGAAAATTGTGAAACAGTTTGGGAAACCAGTCCCCACGGAAAATTCCACTTAATATTCAGCTTGGCAGGTGGAGGCACGGCCCTCTATTTTGCTGTACTAAGAATACATTCAACTTAATGCCTTCACTGTTTTTTAAAAGGCTCCTGTTTGGTTATTGTTTGTTAAATAGTGGTGGACATAGCGGTGTTTAAGGTAGCCTGCGGGAGCTGTCGTGGGGATAGCCAAACAGCTCTGACTTGTATTCGTGACAAGGTCACAAGTACTGACCCGCTACGGTAGGTTGTTCGTGTTCATAATTGAAGGAAACCCTAAATTTCAGTTACAGGCTAATGAAAATAAAGCTTTGTTTGTTTATTTGCCATCAAAATTCACAGAGCCCCTGAATTTTTATCCATCAATCCTTTGGGGAGTATGGGGACCCCAGGGGAAGAGCCCTGGGTTAGAGGGTGTGCTCTGTGTTTAGGTTCATACGACTTTCTGCTCTGTCTTTGCACTGCTTAACGTTGTAACTGAAGGGGGTACATACTCAGACAAAGGGTAGGAATCCTGTCAAATTTTGCCTGGTGGACAGCCACGTGGCCCACCTGAACACAGAACATGTGCAAGTATGCACAAGCAGCATTTCAGGGCAAGCTCTTGTAAAACACTGAGGCGCAGACCGCGTGGAAGGTGATGAAGTGTGGGCTGGGGCGTGAAGGACTGTCAGGTGGCTCTGGCACTGCACCGCCTGCCACTTGCCTGCTGCTTCTGTGGAGTGAAAACAGCAAGGCCGGTGCAGGTGAGATGAAGCCCTGTGTGAAGAGGGAGCATCACTGTGCTGGCCGGTGGCGTTTGTTCATGGGGTCCCGAGAGACCTCATTAGAAGAGAATTTACTTTGCTTAAAAAGCATGTCACCTAACGGTGGTATCTTCCGTCTTCACGCAGTGGATGTTCTACAACGATGAAGATGAGCAAGCGGTTACCTACAGTGGTAAAGGCTTGTTAGCAGAGCTCCTTTCTGTGTGTGTATTTCACAATTTTTTTCAAATGCCAGTAGCTAAAAGATTACGGTGGTTTTCCCTGTGTTCTTGTCACTCTCTGTCTAGCTCTCACTCTTTTATCACCTTACTGTGGTGTCAGGTGCTTTTCAGCTTGCTAGGTTTACTAATTTGGGATTGCGTGTGCATTTTTGGCTGCACACCTGCTTGTGGGAGCCAAAGAGCACCAGGTCCAGGCTCTGGCACAGATGCCTCCCGATCTGTGCAACAGCAGGGTTAGGCTGGGCCAGGGGCTGCCTGACCTTTTCAGCTTTCCACTTGCAGGGGGAATGTACGTTCCTGCGCCCCACCTGGGAACACTCATTTCTTGGGTCCCATAACCTGCCTGCTGCCTATAGCTCAGACCGTATACAGAGGCACAGTCAACTAAGTAAAGCTCTAAAGCTCCTGCTCAGATACAGAGTTATCAAGGAATTGAGCAATAATTTGGAAGCTTTTAAAATTTTTGATCTAAAAAAGGGTTGTGGGAAGGGCCCCTGGGCCCCCACATGCAAGTTTGTGGAAGCCGCATGTGGGGCGCAGACATTGGTGGTGTTTATTGGGTTAGGGTCAAAGACTAACTGTTGCCTGTTTGCGTTTTTATCCTCTGCAAGGTGTGGCCACTGCCAGAGGTTGACACCAGAATGGAAGAAGGCGGCAACCGCGTTAAAAGTAAGTTTCTGCGAGCTGGGCGTCCAGCTGTGCATGTTTGAGTGTGGAAGCAGGCAGACAGGGTGTATACTGGGGAGCCGATTTGCATCGTGATGCTCGAGCCCTTGTTCTGGTGCCGGAATCTTACAGGGAACAGAGGAATAGTATGTATTTTAATTTTTATGTTGTCTTTTTATTATGATTTTTGGATAAGTGACATGATTACTCTTAGTCACGCTAACCCTGGAAGCTGCAGAGTTCCCTCCATGGGTTAACGTGCATCATTGTTCGTCGCGAACTGGCATCCCAGAATAGAGCCCTCATTGACTCTGTGTGTAAGCCTAACCCTGCTCTTTATTACTTGTCTCCGAATTGATGTGATTCAGGTCATGGGTTCTTGTGGAATCTGTTTCAGTTGAAAAACAAATAGATGCTCCTTTCTGCTTCCGCAGGGCATTGTAAAAGTTGGTGCAGTTGATGCAGATAAACATCAGTCCCTAGGAGGTCAGTATGGTGTCCAGGGATTTCCCACCATCAAGATTTTTGGATCTAACAAAAACAGACCAGAAGATTATCAGGGTAAGGACTTGTCCTGGCTACTTTATTTCCGTGGTGGGAATGGTAGTTTGGGCGGGAGGTGAAAACTAGGAGGGAGCCTCAGCTGCTTCGTGACTTGTTCGCTCGGCCACCCGCAAATTTCTCAGCCTCTTGGTGCCTGAATTTCCTCATCTTTGAAATGGCAGTGAGTGGTTCCCACCTTTTCTGAGTCATTTTAAATGTGTCACACAGGTCAAAGTTTGGTTTTAAATTACCATTGTATCAGCTTAGGCCAACACTGTCTTAGCAATAATAGAGCAACAATGTTCTATGCTTTTGTCTTTCTCATAATTTTAAAAAGAATGAAAGTTATTTAATAATTTACAGTTACTTAGTATTCAGTAAAGCTCTACAAATTTTTTTTTGCTCTCATCTCCCTTCCCTCTACTGTCGAAAGGGTCTGGACCATATTGATGTGTAAAAAGAAGACCGTGACCCTAGATGCCTGGTCCTTAAGTGCTGATGCTGTTTCTCAGTCTCCTAAGCTGTTGTGTGCATCTGCTGCGAGTTACTGGGGCAGCTGAAGAGAGAATTCTGGCACAAGCCTCAAAAGGCCAAATTTTAGTCATATTGTTCTCTTATAAAATAGTCCTGTGAGGTCATGCTGTGAGCTCATGCACGGTGTTGCCCACGGAGCGCTGTGTTTAGGATCATTGGAATTCCCAACTTGAGCATCTTCGTGGTCCTGATGGAAGTGCTGGGCACTGTGTAGCTAAAGTTCAAATCATGGCTCATTTTGAGAATTTTTTTGTAAGGTTTTGTAGCATGGAACATACAACACGACTGAATTAGAGTCTAACATCTTTGGTTTGCTTTATGTTTAGGGCAAGATTCCATGGGGTGGGGGTGAGGTGGAAAATGAGCACCACAGTAACAGCGAGTGTTCGTGAAGTAGCTGTTCTTGGTGTCCTGCATTGTCTCCATCTGATAAAACATGCTCAGAAAAAGGAAAGTGAAGGGCAACGCAACCCCCCTGGGTCACACTCCCTAGTGTGGCCTGTGAAGACAGTGCCTGGGTTTGCCTACTGGCCTCGGCACACTCCGGCTTCTTCACTAAATTAAATAGCAAACTCTGGACCTGCTTCTTAGCTGTAAGATGGGGGTGTGGCATCTGTTTTAGGCTGTCAGGAGTTTCATGAGATAGTACATCTCAGGGAAGTGATCTGGTAACTATCAGTGTAGTTCGTACATCACCAAGCTGGGGCTCATAATACTTGGGGACACACCGTTTCTTCTAGACTCCCCCAGTCTGAAGTTCCATAAAATTATCAATTTCTTTTTTCTGAATAAACATTAGCTTTGGAATAATAAGTTGTTCATTTCGTGCTAATTTGTAAAAATGGAATGTGTAGTGCAGGGATTGACTTGGCCTGCCGCCTATTTCTGCAAATAAAGTTTTTCAGAACACAGTCACGCCTGTTTGTTACTGTTGTCTGTGGCTGCTTTCTCACACAAAAGGCAGAATTGAGAGGCTGCAAAAGATAGTATGGCATGCAAAGCCAGCAGTAACTAACCTTTCTGTAGCCTTGGAGAGAGGCAATTGCCAGAACAGGACGCCGGCTGGGGAGGTGGAGGTGCCGCCTGCCGATGGGGAGTAGAGGTGGCTTTCATGCTGAGCTCTGCCCTCTGCATCAGCTGGCCTCAGCCAGGGCGCGGCACCAGTGATCTGAACATGCTCTCGGGCTCTGTACTGTGTGATCTTCCTGGCGTCAGCTCTGAAATGTTTTGTATCTCTGGGCAGTTTGATTAGAAAACTTCAAAAATAAGAATGAATGAATGAAGAGATTTTATTAAAGCTTTGCCTTTGAACTCAGATCACTTTGTGACACGTACTGCCCTGTACTTCGGAATCAGCCGCTAGTCCCCTGACTCCTGGCATAGGTTTTAAAAACTTCCATAGGCTCATCATTGGGTTTCAATACAGGGTTTGTTAACTTACATTGCAAGTAAGTTCAGCCACAAAATCTAAAGCTCAGATACCAGTGTTTTAACTTTAAGCTAGAACAGAGAGGTCTGATTTGCTTTACAGTTACTTAGCTTTGGACACCTCATATCCTACTAGTCTAGCTTTTTTTCTGTCAGTTACCCCATGGGGATTTCTTTTTCTCCCAGTTTTCCTCATTCGGTACTTGTATTTAGATATTTCTACTGCTTTCTTGACTAGATAATACACATTCATCTGTGTATGTGTGTTATGGTCAGTAAACATTTGTGGATTATTCTCATACTAGTAACTAGTATTATAGGTGGGCAGGACGTTCTTGTTCACACTAAAGCTAAAACTGAAGAAGAGGCTTTGGTCTTTTCAAGTGTAAAGTGCAGTGCAATGCAAAATGCATTCTGGGGAGAAATTGGCCCTGTCCTAACTGTACATGTTGTCAGATCTGTTTGAACATCAGGCGAAGCGGACAAATTTGTGGATGTGCTAGTCTCTAGACTGTGGCAGGCGCATGGCCCGCCCCCCCTCTATCTGATGCCCTCTGTCTTCCTGCAGGTGGCAGAACTGGTGATGCCATCGTGGATGCTGCTCTCGGTGTTCTACGCCAGCTCGTAAAGGATCGCCTGGGAGGCAGGGGTGGTGGGTACAGTTCCGGAAAACAAGTAAGATTCTATGGTATCAATTTTTACTGTGTGTGATGATTTTGAAGCCTAGTGTAGGCGCATAGTAATTTGTTGTTTTTAACATTTTAAGTTGGTGAACTTTTGTAATTTGTTGGTTCGATTGCTTAACATTTTCAGCAAGCTCTGGTGAACTTTTGATTAAAAAATAATAGGGGTTTGGGTCATCTGCACCTTGGGGTCAGCCAGCCTTTCGCCTCAGAATCATCCTTTGGCCTTAGCCAGTCCCAGGGCATCTTGTTATAACTCCAGGCCAAGAACTGGGCCCTCGATGGGCTTTCTGGGCCCAGGACTGAAATAGAGAAGTTGGAACTACAGTTACTGCGTGACTTTGGGCACACAGGGATGAAGTTTGCATAAGCTCTTAGCCTGTACCTGTGGCAGTCAGCCCAGAACCTGCGGACAATGCTACATAAGTGCATAGGGAAGAAGAGGAAGATGTTTCTGTCCTACAGATTGGCATTTTAGATGCCCTTGTCTGAAATGTGAAGTTCAACCGTGATGTTCTGTTCTTGTGAAAGGACAGTAAGTTATTACTGATTGAGATAAAATGGCCCTTCATGGCTTGTGAAATCAGTAAGAGGAGCTTTTTCATACAGAGCTTACCCAGAGACGACCTGCTCTGGTCTTTATTTCAGACCTAGACGTTGATGAGCACAGTGCGTCCCTTCTCCAGGCTCTCAGCCCAAGCGGCTCTGGTGCTGAAGCAGTCCTGGCTTGCTTAAGGCTTAGCGCTGAAGAAAATTCTTCAAAAAAATAAAAAAAGGGTTGAATAATACTTTTTCCTCTTGAATGGCAAAGCTTTGTGAGAAGGTCATCACTGTAGTTGTGTGTCAGAGCCTGGGCAGAAGCAGCAGCTGTGCTTGGATCTGAACTAGAGTAAGTGACACAAGGCGAGTCGTTCAGCCTTCTTGAGGTTTCTCTTAATAAAAATATCTGATAACAGAATTCAGACACTTGTTCTGTGTTACGTACCGGCAGTTGTGTTCACTACTTACCAAGTGGAATGAACAGTATTAAGCAGTGTCCCAAATTTTAGTAAAAGAGTATTTTGCTTGGGAAAAAAAGAACTTTGTTAAAATGTAGAAGTGATTTTTGAGAGTTACATTCTTTTTGGCCAGGTTGTAATTTAATGTTTAATGTCACAAATTACAGGGTAGAAGTGAAAGTTCAAGTAAGAAAGATGTGATTGAGCTGACAGACGACACCTTTGATAAGAATGTTCTTGATAGCGACGACGTTTGGATGGTTGAGTTTTATGCCCCTTGGTGTGGTCACTGCAAAAAGTAAGTTTTTTTTTTGCCAAGTCCTTGTTCAAGTCTCCCAACTTCTAATATACCCGTTGAGCTATCTGCTTCTGCTGTTCTGTTTGGACCCACTCCCCGACTGCCTGCCCAACCCCCAACACCCCCCCCCCCCCACCCCTGTCTTCACTGTCTCTGTGAGCTTGGCTTTGTTTTTGTGCCTAAGTTGCGCGTGCGTGACCCCTCATGAGCACACCTGCCCGCTCCAGGAGAGCTCTGGCCCTGAAACGCGGGCAGTAGCGCCAGGGCCGTCCCCAGCATAGTCTCAGAGATTAGAGGGAGAGGGCGCTGGCGCCACATTATGCTTAAAGTACACCTTCACGTGCAAACTGTTCCCCTGCAGCCTCGAGCCAGAATGGGCCGCAGCGGCCACAGAGGTGAAGGAGCAGACGAAGGGAAAAGTGAAGCTGGCTGCCGTGGACGCCACCCAGAACCAGGCTCTCACCAGCCGCTACGGGGTGAGGACGCTGCGCAGCTCACGGCTCTGGCGGCGCGGTCTTTTCAGCTCAGAGTTCAGCCAGTGCCCCGGGCCCCTGGGGGTGCGGGGGGGATATTTAGCTGTTTTGTAATGAAGACATGGCATTTTATGTACAGTTAGTAGGTCTGGAACTCAGACCTGTTGTCCATTTTTTTCCCAATATCTCATTATTCTGCGCGCTGACCGTGAGCCTTCAGCTTACCCGAGCTTTTACAGGCTGCTCATATATGGCTTTTGAAGTCTGTGCACTTTCTCTAGAGCACAGATACTGTGTAAAGTATACTTGCAAGGTGGGAAAGATTTGACTGAGCCTGACATTCAAATTGTTAAAAACCCCTGTTTCTTACCCCTGGGACATTGACGTGGGCTTGGGTGTATTTCTGTTAACATTAAATCATCTAAAAGGTGGTTTAAGAATGTATAAAAATTATCTTATTGTGGAGTGTTAATTTGAATTTTTAAATAGATTAGGGGATTTCCTACAATCAAGGTGTTTCAGAAAGGCGAGTCTCCCGTGGATTATGACGGGGGACGAACAAGATCTGACATCGTTTCTCGGGCCCTCGATTTGTTTTCTGATAACGCACCCCCTCCTGAGCTGCTTGAGGTAAACCCATCTGCCATTCAGTGGGGAAAGCCCTCCCCACCTGATAGTGGAGCTCTTACAGCAGTGATGACTATTCCTGTCTGCCAGGTCCACTCTTTTCCTTCCCTTCTAAAGTGCTCTCTTTAGAGTGTTTTTATACTTCTAAATGGGCAAACCTGTCTGATAAATTGCTGCTATTCATAACTTTTAGTGCTCAAATAATTGCACTGTCAGCAAAAATGTGTCTAATCTCCTTAACAATAGAAAGGACCCCGTCCTGACAGACACCGTTCTGTGCTTTGACGTATGTGCTTCTCAGTTGATTCCTTGCAAGCACTTAGAGGGAAATACTATTTTTGTCTCCATTTTCCAGAGGAAGAAACTTTTCACTTGCATTATCATGTATGAAAATATGTCCCTGAGCGATTGTCAGAGCTGGGCTCTGCAGGGCGTTCTTACTCTAGCAGCCCGTACACCCGCGGGTGTCTCGCCGCCATCCCAGACGGAGGCTTAGGCTGCCTAGGGCATCTTCTGCAGAGCAGTTGTTGGTCTTTCCGTGACCCAAGCGAGGCCATGTTGCTTGGCGGCCTCTTACTGCTCTTTAGAGGAATTGATGGTGTTCCCGGGGGTCTGTGTCATGTGTCTTTCCACCCCTCCCTTGTCTTCGGGCTCCCTCAGATCATCAGCGAGGACGTGGCCAAGAAGACGTGTGAGGAGCATCAGCTCTGCGTTGTGGCCGTGCTGCCCCACATCCTGGATACCGGTACGGGCAGCCACCCTGCATCCTGCTCTGAGGGCGCTTGTAAGAGGGCTCATGTATGGAGTCCTTTATGTTCACCGTTTAAAAACTGTCTTTACACAGGAGCTGCAGGCAGAAATTCTTACTTGGATGTTCTTCTGAAGTTGGCGGACAAATACAAAAAGAAAATGTGGGGGTAAGTTGAACTTAATTGTCTCAGCGTCTTCGGGTAGGGCGCTGTGGCACGTCCCGAAGGCGGTGTGCCACGTCCCGAAGGCGCTGTGCCTCCTGACTTTCTGTAGGACATGTTCCTCTGTGTGCTTTGAAGTGTTCCTTATATAAGATACCAAATAATTAGGAAGACAAGAAGGAAGGCAGGACTCTTGTTTGCAAGGCTCTCCCTAGTGCCACAGCATACTTCCTCTCATAGGAATTGTATTTTTAATTGGTCGCTAGGGCCCCAGGCTAGCAAGCAAGAATTTACTCAGTAACATAGCTGGGTGCTAATACGACCTTGCGAGAGGATGCCGTTGGAAAGTTCTAGAGGTGTGCTTCTGTACTGTCTTGTGAATGAGGGCTTGGTTTAAGCAAATTTTGAAAACCAAGTGTACCCGTCTCCTTCCCTTTGCTTCTCATCCTCTATGTCTGATGCCGTTCTGCGCACGCGCTATGTCTCAGTGACCTTGCACCGCCTTCCCTTGCGCAGCAGTATTCCTTGTGCCCACAGAAGGCCGCGTTCTCCGTTCTCTGTTCTTCACCATTACAGAAGTTGTGTAAAGAAATGAGAGTATTTTTATATGTATGGAATAATAACATGCCAGACTTTTTATTTAAAGAAGTTAGTATACTTTTTAAAAAGCATGCATAATAGATTGGGAGGGTTAATTCTTGAGGTTTAGTAGACAGCACTTGGGAGCTGTGGGTGGGGTGGGGAGCTACAGTCTTACAGACAGAACAGTCCATTTGGGGACTTCTACACTTAGGGTTTAGGGAAGTTGTTATGTAAGAGCACATTTATAATACTTTTTTTTAAACTTCTGGGCTTTTGTATTTATACACCCATTTCGTTGCAGGAGATATCTGAATGTGCTTTTCTGTTATTTAAGTAAGATCTGCCAGCTCCATTGCAATTTGAAAGGAACATTTGCCTTAACCATCAATCTGTCTCTCTAGGTGGCTGTGGACAGAAGCGGGAGCCCAGTCTGAACTGGAGAACGCCCTGGGAATTGGGGGGTTTGGCTACCCCGCCATGGCAGCCATCAATGCCCGCAAGATGAAGTTTGCTCTTCTGAAAGGGTCTTTCAGTGAGCAAGGCATCAACGAGTTTCTCAGGTGATCTCATGGTTTCTTTGGTGGTTTTGTTTTTCTGTCTGGTTCTGTTGCGGGTTTTGGTTCAAAGTTAGGTTTATAGAGACCAGGCAGCAAATGGAATTATTTTGCATTTGACAGTCTAGGGAATTAATTGTTTACAAGTTAGATCTTTTAAATCATCTGCCTGGACTTTGTTCTCCTCATGGGCACGTTGTACACAGTGAAAGACATGCACACTCCCTGCGCTCACGCCACCTCGCCGCCCCGCAGATAGCGTTGGGCCACTTCCTGGTTGTCATAAAGGCCTCCTCAGGGCCAGAAGCAGCCCTGTCTCACCTGTTCTCGTCCCAGCATGCTTCGTAGCCCTGACCAGAGGAGATGGGGTTTCCATTTGTGCCATGGGAAGTCCGTAGGCAGTAAATGCTTCATGGAAAAGGTATGGGGAATGAGAGCACGTTGTGAACACAAGACAGCTACATGTGTCAGGTGTGGCAACAGACAGCCATTGGTTGAAATCACACGGGCCCTGAAGCGGGAGACCTCGGAACCCCACCCCCTGCCAGTGGGGATGCGCACGTGGTGGCGGGTAGGACGGGAGCGACGGCATCTCACTGCGTGCAGTGTGCAGCGAGTGGCCGTGGACCCGTTTCCAGCTGCGTGAGTCTTGTTCCTGAGTACGTGGGCACAGCACTGGTGCGGCGCCCCCTCCAGCGGCCGCCTGGCCTGGCTCCCCTGCCCGTGTGCACGTGAAAGCAGCAGAAACACCCTCCGTCCGTGCGCGTGAGCTGAATTGATCAAGTATAACCATAGACATTTATGAATGAGCCACGTTTTAAAGTGTACAAGATAGTGGCAGCGGCCCCAGACTTGGTGAGCCCAGGTAATGTGAGCCTTTCTGCCTCTTTCCTTGGAAATGTGGCGGCGTGTGCCTCTTGCCGTGGCAGCCAGGAGAGAAGAACATGGGAGCGTGTGTTATGCACCCAGAAGTGAAGGAAGGACCTGGATTTTGTGTCCATGGGTGTTTGTTCAGTTGGTTTGAAAGCAGCCCCCATGTTTCCCCAGCATCAGCCAGAGATCTGCCTGTTAGCACTCAGAGCCCAGGAAGGCAGGCGGCAGGAGGAGGTAGCGGGATTGAACCTTTTTTTTACAAAAAGGAAAAACAAAACAACTGCGGTCTACCCTGAAGGCATAGCCCCTCACAATTTTGTGCCTATTTAAAGGCGTCTTTCATTCGCCTTTGCTTGGATGGAGCTGCTGACGTGGCCAGGAAGCTGTGGGTGTGCGTTCTGCCGTCCAGCACATGTCCAGAGCAAGAGGCTGAGGTTCCACAATAGCGGAGCACACGTGGCTAGCACGAGGGGAACCACAGGCTTTGTACTCACTTGGACTTGTTTCCCACATCTGACGAGCCTTGCGTCGGCCCGTGCTCCTCACCGTAAAGCGAGCCATCCTAGCCAGGAGTTACGGGCTGTGCGCCACAGATCCAACGCAGCTGAGCGCCGTCTGCTGGCACGGCGGCGTGCTCCAGTGAAGAGCAGCGAGGCGGGTGTAGGGCGCAGTCAGTCCTGTTTTCTGAGTGTACGCGGTTCCGTGCACTTGGTGTTTTGAGCCCGGTGGTTCTCCCCTTGGCCTGTGCCTTGCGGGATGTTTAGCAGCGTCCCTGGCCTCTGCTCCCTGGATGCCAATAGCGCACACACACACCCCCGCCACACGCGGAATCTTGACAACAGTGTCTCAGGACATGGCAAAATAGCCCCTTGTGGGCAAAAATTGCCCCAATTTAAGATCCACTGATAACAGTTGTAAAAATGCAAAGTAGCCAAAGGCATTGGAGAAAATCACCATTTTCCCACCATGCAGGGACCGTGTCAGACACACACGGGAGCGTCTTGTCTTTCTCTGCTGCCCGTTTTCCCTGCGCCCTTCCCCAGAGGGTATTTGGAGCCTCCTGAGTCTAGTCACTGCCCCTGCATCTTTGAAGCGAAATGCCTTTTTTCAATTCCTGCCAAAATCAGGACCTACCACTTCCTGCTGGAGCCAGCTTGCCTCGCGTAGAGCTCGAGTGAGAGAGACGCTAACACCCTCTATCGTTGAGAGGCCTCCGGGGCTGGTTTTGAGTGCTTCCGCTTCCTTGGAGGTCTAAGGGAAATGAGTGAATTTTTCTAAAAGCCTTTCTGGGTCTTTAGCCTAGAATTTTGTTAATCAAATGTCATTGTTGGTTTTACCCGTGTTCTAGGTCAACCTGAATAGTTTTTATTACCTAATTTGTATTTTAGCAAAATACACTGGCTGAGTTATGAATTGGGCGTCCGTGGTTTAAAGGTTTTCCACAAGGAGTTTCTCCGGAGCAAGCAGTGAGAAGCACCCCACGTTAACAAAATGGGCAGGTCGTTACTTTCAAAAGTCGTTCTTTATCTCCATTGTAACCGCTTGCGCTGCTCCGGGTCCTTCTCTCTCAGGGAGCTGTCTTTCGGACGCGGCTCTACAGCCCCCGTAGGAGGTGGGGCCTTCCCCCCCATCAGCGCCAGAGAGCCGTGGGACGGCAAGGACGGCGAGGTGAGTCCCAGGGCCCGGCTGCAGAGCGCCTGGCCCCCTCCGCTTCCCCGAGCCCTGCGCCTGGGCCGCACAGAAGTCGAGTTCTCCCGCCAGACCCCAGCGTCTGATGGTGCCTACAGTCACAAGGCCTCACGGGCCTACTGGGGGGCCCTTAAGGCCTTTACCCCATCTTCCCTGTTCAAAAGCACAGCTGGCATTTGATTCTTGATAAACCCCAAGATCAGTTTCAAAAATGAGGTTGTTTCCTGATTTTTGATGGCCCCAAAGTAGTGGATATTTAACCTGGAATTCACTTACTTTGCTTTAGAGAAGCGTAAAGTTATGTCTTTGAAATGAACATTGAATCCAGCCTCCTCCTCCCCCCATCCTCAGAGGACAGGGAAACAGCTCGGTTGCTCTAGTGAGGTCAAGTCGCGCTTCCCTTAGTGCGCAGCGCCTCCGGCTGTGTAGCGGCTCGAGGCAGAGCTGGATTGGAGGCAGCTGGCTGTGTGTGGAGGCCTGCGGGTGGGCGGGCATTTGCGCCTCTGTAAATGAAACGTGAGCCGTCGGCTTGCCCTGTCCATGGTGGGCGGCAGACCCTGAAAGGCGGCTTCTGTCTTCCAGCTTCCCGTGGAAGACGACATCGACCTCAGTGACGTGGAGCTGGACGACTTGGAGAAAGACGAGTTGTGAGAGGCTCGGCGTAGACCTCAGTTTTCTTTTCTTGGGAGCGAGCTTTTCCAGCAGTGAAGGAACATTCTTAGAATCAGTGAGTCTACCCGCGGCCTTTCAGACCAAGAAGTAGCACTGGACGGGTCGCTTCAAAGCACTGCAACAGCGGACTTGCGCATCTCAAGAAAACAACGAGAAATTCTATGAATTGTAACCAGCGAATTGGGTTGTATTCTGTTGAGTAATATTTTGAAGAAAACTGATGGGCTGTTGAAACATTTTCCCTCCCTCTGACTGCTGCTTGAATGTTCTTGGAGGCTGTTTCTTACATAAGTTTTTTAATGTGATTCTTTCATTTGAATATAATGGCTTTTTTCCATTTAAGAATAAAACAATATTTTGGACAATGCCAGTACATGTGTGGAATTAGTGTCCACATACACTAAGAGTCTGGTGTTTAGCCAGTAAGTTAATATTACAAAGGGATGACCCGATGTCTTTCCTCCCCCGGAACTCGTGACTCAAGACGCGTGCGGTGCCTCCCCCAGCACAGCCATGCGGGTCCTGCAAGGCCAGCTCCTCTGAGTGAGGTGTGGAGCCCGTTTATGTTGGGGGGAGAGGAGATGAAGAGGTGGTCAGTTGAGAAGAGCATTTCCTGCCCAGCATCCTGTCTCGGGCCATCGCCAGGGACTTAGCAAACACAGCTGGTCAGTCGTCAGCGCGAGGTTTTGATGTTGTTGTTAAGCCCTTACAGAATGTCCATGAAATAAAGCAGCAGATCACCAATTTATAGGCGGTCCCCATTTATGTGAAGGCCCAGAGAAATGAGGTTTGAATTATGTTAGAATCTGAGTGAAGAGCCAATTCAAAGGAGTGAGCATTTATTGTAACTTAAAAAAAATAAATACAACTGTCACTAACTCTTGTGAGCAGCTTCTCTGAAAATCTACACTCTGTAGGACAAACTGTTCTCCAGCTCTGGAAGGAGCCCCTGTGGGCGCTGAGTAGGAGGCTGCGCGTCCCTCACCCTTCAGTCCAGGAGGTTGAGGTCGATGTGGAAGTAGACATAAGGGTAGTACTCGTGGTTGTTGAGTTGTATCCCAGGGATCTCCACCGACGCCTGCAGGAGGAAAGCGGCAGCGGTCTAAGGGCCTAGCTGAGTCCAGTTTGATCTGTTTTTGAGGACTCTCCAGGCACTGTCCCCCACCCCCACCCATGGCTGTTACACTAGTCAGTCTTGCACAGCAGGCTGGTGAGTACCCTGCTCCCATGGGGAGGCCGGCGGGGCCAGGGAGACGCAGCCCTGACTGATATACGTACGTCCAGGATGCTCGCAGCAGCTACCTCGTCCAGGTGTCTGAAGACCGAGTCCAGAACGTCTCTCAAGCGCTTGGTCGATGACTTCTTGTGAGGCTGCAGGAGCACCGCCTGGAAGTTCACTGGGAGCCCGTACCTTCTCGGACAGAATGCATGAGTTACTCCAAGCGCACATGAACTAGGCAGGAAAGAAAGTTCTAGCAGCAATAAGCTGTCAGAAGAGCTTAAGAAGGTACAACCCAGTTGAGTAAAACGTCTGGGGTCAGGGAAGAGACTGATCACTACATCTTTCTGGGTAGAAAATCTCTGCAACACGTGGGCCCACTTGATAGCAGGTGTTGGTAGCAAGTCGCGATCAGCCCCGGTGTGGTGCGGTGGTGAATGCTTACGCTGAGTGGAGGCAACTAACGGGGCTGAGTGTTTGACAGCAAAACATTTGTCTCCAACCTGGCTCAGCCCAATCGTCCACTGAAAGAACAGCAAAAAGAATGTTTTTCAAGCTTATGAATTGTTTTTGCTGACTTTCTGAGTGGACAGGTGATTTCTGGACTCAGGCTGAGACGCCTGGAAGGCCTGCGGCGGCACGGCCGTGGTGGTGTCCGGCCGACTCAGAAATACCTCGTGCCATTTGCGGCAACATGGATGGTGCTAGAAGGGATTACTCCAGAACACTACGTACCAGGTGGTTTCACTTACATATGGAGCCTAGGGAAAGCAAAGGATCAAAGACAAAAGCATCCTTGAAAGCTGACCACAGATCTGAGGCACTCGGGAGAGTGGGGGACGCGGTGGCGAGGGAGAGGGAGGTGGAGGGCTGGGGGTACTTTGGTGCTGGGAAAACTAGGGTGATGGCATCTGAGGGGAGAAAATCCCATCTTGTGAAAAGATTTTTTTTTTTTTTGAATGAATGAATGAATGAACGGAACATCAAAAATAAAAGTGTCAAGAATCTCCCTGGGGCCTCCCCTGGTGGCGCAGGCGGTTGAGCGCAGTGCTATGAAGCTGCCCACAGCCTCTGCAGCGCCAGTTTGATCCCGGCCGGCTGGCGAGGGTCCCACATGGCGTGCAGACCTCTCCTGACTCTCCCGCTGCTCCCTCGGCAGTGTGTTTCATCAGTCAGCTGTATTTGTGAACAGCAGACCCGTGATTTGTGACTGTCAGGGATTTTTGGTTAACTTCACCACCAGCGAGCAGGTGCCCGTGGCTAATACTTCTGCCTCCTCACTGGAAACGTGGCGGTAGCCCCTCAACAGACGTCACGCCAAGGAGCCATGACTCAGTCTCCGCCCCCCAGTCCATGTCCATAAATCCTGCCCACTCCTAGACTTTGCCTTGGAACAAAGTATCCACTCAAATACTTCAGTGTCTCCTACTTGATCTGCGAAGGCTGCAGTAAATGTGCCAGGAGGCAGCCGGGCCTGGCTGTCACTGCCCAAGCATGAGCCCGCCCGGTCAGGCTCCGGAAGCTTGGGTGAGCAGGTGACATCAGTGAACAAGATCCCAGCTGAGGACCCCCACCCGACCACGGAGCTTTACTTCCCCAAGGCAAGTACCACAGAGGCCAGAGGGGCTGTGGTGTGTCAACACCAACGTGTTGACTGGCACATTGGTGTGTGGGCCGACCCAGGTGACACCCCGTACCTTTGCTCCCATCTTTCGTTCCCTAAGGTCTGCTGTTGCCCATGTTCCAGGAGGAGTTGGGAGTGTCCCCAGGAGGCCTCCCCTCCTGGGAGCCGCCCACGCGCCCTCCTGCTATGCCCCTCCGGTGCCTGTCACCATCTCGCCCATTCACAAAAAGCCTCAGCTCCCTGTGGCTCATTCCAAATCCGAGAGCACTCCAAGTCCCATGGCGTCAGCCCCTGCATCCGGCTTCTCCACCCACGGCCTCCCATGGCCTGGTCCCGGGACACCTGATGCCTTCACATGCCTCTCCCCACTGCTGCTCTGCCCGGCTGCTTACATGTCGGGGTTCCCTGAGGTAGCCCTCTAATCTTCCCCCGGGTCAACTCATGCATAGTCATCACTGTGCGCTCCGTAAGGAACAGGGGGTGCTCAGGCTCTCTTTGCCGCCTGCAGCCAGCCTCTCGGGCCTCCACTCCCCGCTAGGTCTTCGCCCCCCGCTAGGTCTCATTGCCCACACGTGGTAACGTGTTACCACACAGCGCTTGGGAGCGTGAGCCCGGGGCACGCGCACCTGACTGGGCACCCGCGCGAGCAGCCGAGCGCACGGGGTGTGCGTACGTAAGCACGGACACCTGGGCCCAGAAGCCAGGGATAAAAGGAGAGACGGGTCGGGGGCTCACTGCTGCCTCCCTGCCTGCTGGGCTGCCCGTGAGTCCAGTCCCCTGATTCAGCATCAAGGGCCCGTTAGGGACACCAAAGGCTCCAGAATTCTCTTTTCCTCTGCCGGAGTCGGCAACGAAGCTGCCAGGCCTCGGAAGGCTGCTCAACAAGCCCCTCAAGTCCCCTCCCCGCCAAGACCTCCCCCCGACTCCAAGCCCATTAGCCGCCCAGACAGCGGACCACACCACAGCCCCGCGAATCACCCAGCGCTGCTAGAAATTGCTCCTGTTTCTCTCCTGGGGGGCTGAGCCCTTCGTGCACCCCCAAGATTAGTAATTTCTCAACTTTGCTTCTATTCAATCTACAAACATTAGAATCTACTCTCCCCCCACCCCCACCCCCAACTCTGAGCTACAGCCCCAGCCATGGGGCCAGGCAGGGAGCAAGGAAGAGAAGGCAGAGCCCCAAGTGCTCCCCTGGGGTGGGGGGGGCGGGAAGCAGGTGACCTTTACCTGCCTGCGCAAGTGAGCCTGCTCGTCACCACCATCTCCTCAGACAGGGCCTCCCCACGGATAGAATAGGAAAAAGCCACCAGGAAGGACCCCCAGCTCTCGCCTCCGCAGGAGACCGCAGTGCCGGGGGAGCAGGAGCAGGAGCAGGGCGTGAGGGAGCAGCGTCCCGCCGGGGACACGCAGAGCCTTGAAGTCGGAGGCCGGGACTGTCCCGGCGGGGCTGGGGAGGCGCTGCACTTCCCGCACAATGTATCTCTGCACTTTTTTTTTTTTTTTACAGAGTTCTACTATACTCACTAAACAAAAAATGGCGAGTTTTTGAAAAGTGATTCTTGCATTTACTTTCAGGGGAAATAGTTTCATGGCACTTGAGTGAGACACCAGGGCACCCTCCTCCACCTCTCCAGGCCACGGCCTCCGGTGGGAAGCCAGGGACAGGCCGCCGGTGTTGGCGGAGCCAGGCTGGCCTGGGGCCGTCCCTGCTCCAGGCGGTTGGGGCTTTGCAGGTTAGCTTGAGCACACCTCGCCCCAAGGCCGCCATCCCAGCCATCACCAGCCGGAGCGGGTGCCAGGGCCAGGCCTGCTCTGTGCCGGGCAGAACGCTGGCAGCCAGCGGAGGACAGGCTGGAGGCTGAGAACCAGCGAGAGCCGGGCAAGCCAGGCGCAGACACGGGAGGGGGGGCGAAGGCGGGGTAGGGCGTGAGGATGCGGGAGCAGAGGCCGCCAGGCAACCCTGAGGTTTGGGGCCTGGTAATGGCAGGACAGGACGCTGGTCTGAACGGGAAGCCGGGGAGGGGCCGGGGGTGCCTGCGTCAGGCAAAGAGCAGCACCTGGGGGCTCAGGAGGGGTGGGGGTGGAGATGGCTCAGCAGGAAAGGGATGGGGAGAGCCCCACGAGGGCTAGCTGCACAGGAGCCTGCGGTCAGAGCCAGCCACGGCAGGGGCAGCTTCCAGAAGGGGGAGCTGGTACCCAAGAGTTCAGCCTTGGCCTGAAAGCAATTCAATGTCCTGTTTGACTCATTTTCCCAAGAAGAGAGTAAACAGCCCACACCTGCTTGAACTAAGTGCTTCTCTCCCTTGAAATGGGGTCGTGCTTTAAGGCAGTGGCACCTTAAGCTCTCAGTGTTAAAGCCAGAGGATTTTACCTTTATTTCCACCCCCCCTTTTTTTTTTTTTTAAAAAAAAGGCAAAATAAGATTTGTTGGTGTCAGTTCAGTTGGGCTTTAGCACGGCTGCAGGGTGAGCCAGGAAATGGCCGCACATTGCTGAGAGTCTGGGGGCAGAGGTGGGGGGAAGAGAAGATGCCAAGGAGGCTGGAGAGGCTGGGATGGGGAAGGCAGGAGCCCGGGCACCCCCAGAGCTGGCTCCCACTGCAGGACATTCAGGGTTGGGCCACCCCCTCTACGCACCTGAGCACGGACTCCACAAACACCCTCAGCGCCTTGATGTGGATCCAGGCGATAAAGGCTTCGCTGAAGTTCACCTTGAGCCAGTGCAGCAGGGGGCCCTGCAGAGACGGGAGAGGCAGTGACCCCTCCAGGCCGCTGTCCCCAACACCAGGACAAAAGGGACTTGGGTTTGGACAGTGCAAGCCCTGCGCTGAGACGCCCAGGAGCCAGCAGAAGCAGCGAGCTGCTGGCCAGGGCTGGCGGAGTCCAGGCCACACCCTCCAGGGTGCCTGGGCCCTGGAAACGCAGCAGGCCCGCACCCGGCACATGCGTGGGCAGCAGGGGGCTGGGCAGCCCCTGACCTCAGGGTGTCCTGCAGCAGGCAGCTGGCCGGCTTCCATCTGACCCTGTCGCCCAGGAGCCACCTTCTGGAAGGCTCTGCTCTTGGTCCTGGCATCAGGGCCAGTCGCCACCACCAGGGGGCTCCTCACAGCCCCAGCCCCGCGGCCACCAGCCCTCAGGGCCTCCGCAGCCGGCACTCTCGCTGGGGGGGCCCGTCCTAGGGGGAGCTCGGCGCCTTGTCTCCAAGTCCCCGCCTGATACCTCCAACTGCCCACCAAGGTCAGGGGTGGGTCCAGCCAGGGCAGCCGGGGGAGGAGCGCCCAGCTGCCCGACCGCCCAGCAGGGCCTGCCCTTCCGTCACCAGCTCCAGCCACCTCCCGGCAGGGCAGACACACCCTGGCCACCAAGCACGGTCCTGCTGGGTGGGTGGGTGGGGGGCAGCTCCAGAGGCACCCCGAAGAGTAGGAGGAAGGCATGATTCTGGGCCCCTCGAATTTAAGCCTCCAAAGCCACATTCGATCACAGAAAATGCAGGGATTCGGCTTCTCAGAAGACGCCTGAGTGGGCGAGGACATGCGAGCCAGGGAACCCCGGGCTCGGGGGTTGCTTACCTCACCCTCGCCCTCACTGTCTCTCCCTCGGTCGGTCTGCCCCGCAGCAGGCCTAGTGGGGTTACCTAGCGGGGTTACCTTAACCTTGTGGTCCGGGAAGGAGGATGATCCCTTTTTAAGAGCAACACAGGAAGTTTGCTAAAGGCACAGAAATCACTTATTAATCATTCAGCAAACACGCGTCACAAACAAACAATTCTCGGGGGCCTGTGCGGGTGTGCCGGGCGCCCCGTGGGCCCGTGGGAGCGGGGCTCAAGCCCCTGGGGGGCAGCCGCTTGCCGGGAGAGGGGTCGGAGCCTCCATCCCTGCCCCCCTCTGCAGCCCGGGTCGGGGACCGCAGCTCTGGGAGGCGGCGGGGGGGGGGGGGAAGGGGGGGCCGCTGGCTGCCTGGCTCCCGCAGTGTCGCCACCAAGGCGCGCCCAGCAGGCTCCGTGCACAACGGCGTCCGGTGCCGGGGGACGTGCGCCCCGTGCCACCTTTCTCTGTGGGCAGCCGGGCAGCCCCAGGCTCTGCTCTCAAAGCAGCTGATGCCCGCAGCCAGCCCCCCGCACCCCCCGCCCCACCTGGGTTGACAAGTAACAAAAGAGGCCAGATGGCGGTCAGCGGGGTGAACCCGTACCCTGAAATGAGTGTTAAACCATACGCACCCCAATCCAAAACAGTCTAAATGCTGACCACGCCCACCTCCAAACAGGCTATGGGGGTGGGGGGGTCTCAAAAAGCAGAGCAGGACCACCCCCGCCCCCATCCCCCACGCCCCTCCACCCTGGGGCACAGCGGGGGCCTCGCAAGGCACTGGGGCATTTGCTAGTGTCTCCTTCGGGCTCCACTTCCCTCAGAGACCCGGCAGGGCTCCCCGGGGCCCCCTGGGGTGCGGAAATCTACACCAAAAGCGCCAGCAGACACCCGAGGCCAAGGCCGGGAGGCGGGCGGGCTCCTGTGTCACCTTGGCGCTCAGGGCTGGCAGGGCTGGGAGCGGGAGGTGGGTGCCAAAGTCCCCACTGGCGCCCCGGCTCGGGCAGGCCCCGCTGGACCTCAAGCGAGCGGCGCGGACGGGAGCGGGAGCGGGGGGCTGGCTAGAGGCCTCCGTCCCGGGGTCGGGGTTTCGGGGAAGCTGGGGCTGGAAGGAAAGCCTTTGGATAACATCTCTGTTGGTGAACCCCTTTCTGCCCAGGATTGGGGGGCAGCACTCTGAGGCTCAGGCCCCGGCCCAGCCCATCGTCTCCTGCAGGGGGACGCGCCTGCGCCTTGGCCCAGCGGGTTTCGTGTCTGAGGAGCGTGTTCACTCACACGCACGTCCACACACGCATGCGGGTTTGTGTGGGGGTGGGGGATGACTCCCCCCGCTTTTACATGATCAGTGTCCATGTCCTCCTCAAAAGGGGACAGGACTGTCCAGCGGGGGCAGCAGGAACCCCATCTGGGGGCCCCAAGGCTGGGTGACTCGTCTGGAGCTCTTGTGAAAAGGCCGTTGACCCAGAGGTCAAGCTCGACGTGCAGAACCCCCGGCTGATGTCGAAGAATGGGGACCGGGGTGGGGGGGCGGTGTAAACACTCAGCCACGGGGCACTCCTGGCCCTTCCCCCAAGCACACACTCACAGCTTTATGTCTACACCGACTTTCCTGCAAGAGGCCTGCAGAACATTCTGCTCATTCTTCCCGTGCACTCCACCGCCAGGCTGAGCCGGCAGGTGCTCCCGAACCTCCCCCGTGGGGATGGGGACAGGGGCTGGAGACATTTCACCCGCCGGGCCCCTCCCGCCCAGCCCCTGGCTCGGCCCCACACACCCATGTCACACAGCGGCCGGGGCTTTGCAAAGGCTACACTGTCCACACTTCAAGCGTGTGAGTCTGTCTGCTCCCTCTGTCTGCTCCCTCCACGCTGCGCTGCCCTCCCAGGTGAGGAGCTTTGAGTGGCCATTGCCGGAAATCTCCAGCCTAAGCACCTGCTCTTGGTTAGAGGAGCGGGGAGGTAAACACAGGTGCTGGTGGCTGAGGGGGTCATCTCAGCCTGCAAATCACACCACCAAGGACAGCAGGTGACTGTCGCCCCGTTCTCTGAGGGCTGGCCAACACGTGTCACCACATGTCCCCGCCTGGAGCCGCGCCTATCTGGCTGGACCTGGGGGATTAGGCGGGTCCTGATCTCCAGGGAAAGGCTGATTAACTGCTCAGAGCCCGCAGCCCCCCCACCCCGCTCCTCTGCAGGTCAGCCCGGAGGCCCTTCCTGGGAGGGTGCGACCCCGGCAGGGGCACCCGGCTCATGTCCTCCGTCCACGTGACCTGGGCTCACCTGCCCCAGACCCTGCTCTGGCAGTCCCAGAGGGGGGTGCACCCCGGGGAGGGGGGATGGTCGGGGCGGAGAGGTGGAGACTTGGGGTACTTCTGCCCCAGGCTTTGGTGGGGACCGAGGGGACCCAAGGCCCCTCAGGAAAGGCCTGTGTCTGATACTCACATACTGTTGCTTCTTATCAGACAGCAACCTGGTCATCTCCTCCCTTTCTCTTTTAATTTCTTTCTCATCATAATAAAATTCACGGACAGTGAACCTTGAAGCAAGCAAACGCAAGGCTCTTATTAAGAAGCTTCTGGTTTGAGCAAAGGCCCACGGGTGCAGGCAAAGCCCGAGAGGCCCGAGAGGCCCGCCAGGCCGGCCCTTACTTGTTCTCTTTGGCTTTGGATTTGAAGTCATCGATCACTTTTCGAAACAGAGTCACGGTGAAGAGGCCGCCCTCGCCGTCCTCAACAATCAATCTGTTGGAGAAGCGTCTGCTCACCGCACTGGCCACTGGGCCCCGCACTGGAGCTCGGCTGGGGGTGGGCTGTCCCCTCTCTTGGGAGGTGGGTCAGGCAGGGGGGAGCCTGTCACCCTTGGCCGGTGGCCCATGGGCTGGGGAAGGCCTGCCTGTGCCCCCCCCCACTCCAGACTGAGGCCTCAGGGGCCCCCAGGGGGCTAGTGGGGGATCCCAGGGTCCGCCTGCACAGAGATCTGAGCTTTGCTTTACAAGCTCTGCTTGTAACGTGCCCGACAGAGCAAGCTGCCTGTCTCTCTTCCCTGCGATGCCGCAGCGCCTCCGGCCCTGACATTCAATGGCTGTCATGCAGGACGGGGTTCTGGGTGGTGGGCATCAGCCCCCAATGTCCAGTTCGCGTCTAGTGTCACAGTGTCCGGTTGGATACAGCCTCCCAGGCACGCCTCAGCGTTGCTCCACGGGGCTGCGACCCCCACATGAGGGTCTCTGAGTCCCACGGGCTGGAAGACCCGATAATGGGAGCCCTTGGGCCCACAGGCATGCCTGGGTCACCTTCTTGTATCTCAGAGCCACCCCAGAGGGGCCAAGCCAGGCTCCCGTGACTTTTCAGAGTCATCCCTGCAGCCTCTCAGCTGCCCTTGACACGGCTGACAGGGGCCCCAGGGGTCTGGCCTGAGGGGAAGCTGCCTGTGGGGGCCCCTCACTGGCATGGAAAGCCAGCACTGAGCAGCCGCCTGTGCACCCTTGTCCTCTGCTGCAGAGGGGACCCAGCAGCCATACACTGCGATGTCCTCCCTGGGGGCAGCTGCTCAGGCCAGGCCCTTGCTTGACCCTCAGCAAAGGCCTATGGGGCATGCACTGAGGGGACCTCTGCGTGTGGCAGCCCGGGAGGGCGTCCCGGAGGAGGCAGTGGGGTCTGAAAGCTGAAGGGAGTGGGCATGTGGTGGGTGGGGCTGCAAAGGCACTCCAGGCCCAAGGTTGGGGGCACAGGTGTGGAGGGCTGAAGGCCATGCACCCTTAGACGTGTTCGGTGGTCGGATGCCCCCCACACCCTACCTCCTTCCCCCAGGGAGCCTGGGCCCAGGCTGGGCCTCACTCACTTGGTCGACCGCGGGACCACCATGTCCGAGAGGGACTCGTAGGTTTTCTGCCATTGCACGTAGCTCTGTCTGCGGGAAGACAGAACTGCTGGTGATTTTTGCAGAATAGGCTGTGGGGTATCATGAGTGCCTAGGAGCCTGGGCACCCCTTTTTCTGAGGGACTAGGTGGGCAGGGCAGGGAACAGAGAGAACCCCACATCCTCTGCAGTCCTGCCCTCTGGGAATCCCACCCGGCCCCATCCCAGCCCCACCTCCTGTGGGGACTCCAGGTACCCCCAAAGGGCCTGTGTGAAAAGTTCAGCCACCGGTTGGGAGCTTTCTGCTCCTGCCTGTGCGCCCTGGCGAGCCCCTGACCGCCCGGCCTTGGACAGTCAGGGCCCACTGGAGAGGAGACGCGGCGCCTGGCACATCGCGGCTACTGGGGAAGCTCCTGGCCTCCGCTGTCGCCCCACACCCACATCCTGCCCTGCAACCGTCCAGGACCCAGATGCAGGCCGGGGGCTCCTCCTGCCTGGCGCACGCACTTGGGAACGATGACCAGCAGCGTGACCAGGTACTCGGAATCCAGCACGAAGTCTTCTTTGCTTACAATGTCACTCAGCGTCCGCGTGAAGAGGTTCCCCCTGAATCGGGGTGGGACAAGCAGGGGAGGGGAGTGAGCAGCGAGCAGAGGCCTGGGCGGGCGGGGCCCCTGCATGCATGCCCACTCGCACATGCACAGATGCAGCGCGCGGGCCCTGGGACAGGAGGCTGGGTTCCCCTGCGGAGAGGGCCCCAGGGCTGAGCGCGGGCTCCGCTCTGCGTCTGGAAGCCAAACCTCTGTGCTGGCAGGGCCGCAAGCACTGTCACCCGCCACCGCAGGGGCTGCTGAATTCAACACCTCTGTCACCTACGCTGCCCTGTGCAAGCCCCCCGCTGCTGGGGGGGCCACGGGAGGCAGGGAGCTTGGGTTACTCAAGTGTCGACACAGTGGCAGGCCAGCTGGGCCTGTCCCTGCCGAGCACCCGAGGGAGCTCCGTTTCACCTGACACCCCGTACAGGTCGGGCAGCTGGGGCCTGGCCTGGAATAACTCTCTACAGGCCCAGCGAAGCCCGGTCCTTATCAAGGTCATGGTATTTTAAGCACAAAGATCAAGGCCACTGTATTAGCAAATGGGGCAGGGCAGAGCCACCGAGACCCTGCGCAGCGTCAGCCCACGGGCCAGTCAGCAGGTGCCCACACAGCACTGTCCAGCCCTTGGCCGGGGCCCGAGCCTTAGACACTGCTGTCTGGAGGCCCTGCTGCCTGCCCAGGCCGCCTGTGCTGCCCTTGCCAAAGACTGCACGCCTGTGCCGGGCAGCCGCGGCGCTCACACACTGACTGACGTGGCTGTCTGCCCCGCCCGTGCCCAGCACAAAGCAGACGTCCCTTAAATGTTTGTTGATTGAGTCGTGAGCTCTCCATGCGCAGAAGTCCTATTTTATTCTGGTCGGTGTCTCGGGGCCTGAGAGTATGGCAGGTGCTTGGTAAACTCGCTAAGTGATGCTCAATAGGCGCTGGCTAAGAGCAGGAGGTAGAAGCCGCCACCCTCTCCGCGCGCCCCCTCCCGCTCAGCGCCTGTTTGCGCTACTGGGGAGCAGTGTGTGGACGTCGTCAGCTGCGAGCTGCAGAGGCCGGGCCAGAAGTTTGCTCAAACCTAAACAACTCTTCGGAGTCCACAAGTTGGTGGCACCACGAGTGGACGGTCCAGCCGGCGAATGGCCACTGGCCCCGTGGTCAGTGCCACGGCTGGTCTCTACCACAGTCGCCGTCAGGACGCCCTGCCCAGCTCCCATCCTCACGCCCCCGTAGGGCCAGAGGCGAGACTCAGCTGACGCCCGACTCACTGGGATAACGTCAGACGGATGCATCGCCAAGGTGCATCCGTCCTCCTGCCTGGCGTGGTCCACCAACAGACCCCTGACCATGGCGCGCTCGCCCCCTCCCTGCAGCCCCGCCAGACCACCAAGCTCACGCTTCTCTCCGCCTCCCCCCTTCTTGGCGCCCTGCGAGTGGCCGGATCAGCCTTCTGCTCCCTCTCCCACGCGGTCCTGAGGGGCGAGCCCGGGGCACCGAGCCCCTGAGCCCGTCCCTCTGCCTCTCCGAGAGGGGCCTTGACAAAGCTTCCACCAGGGAAGGAACTTGGGGGGCACCCCAGGTGTCCTCAAGGGCAGGGAGCGGCTGGAAGAGGGAGGGAAGGGGCGAGGAGCGCGAGGGCCGGGGCTGCGATTCCTCTCTGGGCGCGGGGAAGCGGCGCCACCAAGCCCAGCCGGCCCGGGCTCCTGGCTGCCTCTGCGGGAGCCGGGGCGTGAGCTGCGGAGCCGCGGGCAGACACTCACATGGACCGCTTCTCCAGGTTCTCCAGGTTTGTCTTCAGAGTGTTGTAAGCAGCCGTGCGGGACTTCACGTCGGTCTCGATCTGTGCCAGTTGCTGTTTGGAAAAGCCCAGGAGTTTAAAGAGTTGGTCAAACTTCTCGAACATGACCACAAATGGCTCCCAGCTCAGGAACATACTATTTGCCGAGTGCAGGGCGGGGCACGGGCAGAACCTTCTCGCATGGTCAAGGTGTTCACAGTGCCTCAAGCGCCCTCAGCTCTGCTGGACACCAGCTCAGGCTCACCCCCACCCTGGCCTCTCTAGGGACCCCCCAAGGGCTCAGGCAGCCAGCAGAGGTCTCTAGGCTCAGCTGGGCGGCAGCTGCCGTCCGTTCTGCACAGACAACCCAGCTCCTTCAGACCGGAGGCCCGTCATGGGTCTGGCTTAAGGAGACCCCAGGGGGCACGACCAGAACCCCCTCCTGTGTGGAGCAGGGTTGGGATGTAGTGGACAGAGGGGAGAGGGGGTGGCCTGGACCCAGAGCCCAGCCAGGTCTCCTGCTTTCCAGATGCTGGCCCCTGGGGCCTGTCCAGCCAGGTGCTCGCCTCCTCCCCAAGGGCTGGCAAGAGTGAAAGAAAAGTGCCCACTGGACCCCAATCCAAGGGGAGCCCTCAAAACAGCCACGGTGCAGCCCCCGAGCAGCTGTTCTGAGGTCGCAGAAAGCGGAAAGCTCAGTGCACGGGGCCTCCGACCCCCTGGGAGCGCGTGCGCGTGCACGGCCGTGGACACGAGCGAGATCAGCCGTCCCCACTGACCACCATGGACGGGTTCTCGGAGCTCTGACCGCAAGCGAAACGACGACAAACAACCTTGAGTAAGGTCATTCAGGTCAGCGTTGGCTGGGATGGTTTTGTTGCCACCAGTGTCACGACGAAACTTGAGGCTGGCTCAAGGAGTGGCTGTGGACGCACACCTGCGACACCGGAGCTGCGGGGCTGCCCAGGCAGCTGAGAAAGGGCCCCTCACCACCCCCACCCCCGCCATGCTCACAGACCCCGAGGTGCTCCCCACCGCCGTGGGAGCCCTGAGCCCCAGACCTCAGCACGGCTGCCGAGACCCGACCGGTCATGTCAAGACCCAGTGTATTTAAAAAAGGGTAATCTAGGCTTTGAACAATTCTGGGTTTCAATGTATACATTTTCATGCAGCTGGAAAGATCCACTTTAAATTTTAAATGTGGGTCACCTTTAGGGGGGTTGGACGGAAGGCAGTGGGGTGACGTCACAGGAGGCCTTTACCGCTTTTATCTTACATTTGACATGTATGTCTTTTTAAAAGATGGAACTTCCTTATGATAAAAATTTCTTACTTTCAAATGCTTATAGATTCACAGGAAATTGCAAAAAGAGATCCCATGTCTGGTTCCGCACGGGCAATATCTTACTATCAAAACCGGAAAATTGACACAGACACAATCCACAGATCTTGATTCTTACGCGTTCTAAGGGGAGCGGGGAGCCAACCAAACAAAAATACCCTGCAGCCTCTCCAGGATTTGTTTCTTATTTTTCTGATTGCACGAGTGAATAAAAAAACTACAAAGGAACGTTTGGAGACCAGTAAGTGTGGGAGGAACTCGGGCCTTCGAACCAGGCAGGCCGGGGCTGAAGGCCTGTGTGGCCCATATCGGCTCCTGAACCTCTCTGAGCTCAGCACCTCGCAATCACCCTGTGCTGCCCCGCGGAGCAGCCACTCAGGGGGCGAGTTCTGTGCTCCCCAGCCTGGGCTGCACGAGGCAGGGGTCACCTCTGGGTTTGGCCAAGCGGACAGCACCGGGCAGCACTCGGAGATACCAGCTCAGCAGGACCAAACTCACCCGGCCTGGCTCCTTCAGGCAGGTGGCTGGCGCGGCCCTGCGGAGGCAGGCATGCCAGGCAGAAGCCTCGAGGGCCCCTGGAACTAGCTCTCCCTGAAGTGCTGGGGATGTTCTGGCTGCAGAGGCCGGTGGCGACCGCTCCAGGGGGCGGGCGTGGGGCAGATGCCCACCTTGGCAGGCAGGTGCATGGTGAGGAGTGAACCTGCCTGCTACCCTGGTTACCTTGGGGGTTTTCTTGAAACTGGAGCCTGGCCCAGACTGGCACGGCATGGCTGGCCCCTGGCCAGGTAAGGATGCCACGCTGAGTGCCTGCAGAGAGTGGGCCAAGCCCTCCTCCCGCCCTGCATTTCAGGGACACAGGTGGGCTAAGTTATCAGCTATTGGCAGGGAACAGGCCCTGACCCTGACTGTCCACACCCGGCTCCTCCTTGGCTGTGGCTCTCCATAGGGGGCTTTCTGGGCTGGTGTCTTTGGTATCAGACTCACACCTCCCTGTGGGAGCGGGCACTGAGCCAGAACTGAGGATGGGGCTCCTGGTGCAGGACAGGTAAGGGGGCCAAGAACCACAGCCTCTCCCCAATGGCCTCCAAGACTGGCGCCCTGGGGTGGCACTGGCCCGGAGCTGCCTGGGTTGGCGGCACCCACACATAGCACATGCCCAGGGCAGGCCCTCCCCACCGTGGGCCTGGAGCCTCCCCCTGCCAGATCCTCCATCTGAAATCGAAGGAAGGGCTTCCTCCCGCAAAGAGGTGACTACAAAGCAAGAGCCCCAGAGGGTCCAGGCCCACTATGAAAATAGGGGCCACCTCCCCCTCCCTGCTGTCCTGCGAAGTCCCTCTGTGTCCCCAGGTTTTGTCTGTGACTACTGTCCCCCATCAGCTGGTGCCTGGATGTGCTTCAGGGGGTGTGGCGCCCCAGGACTGGTGAGCACTGTCTGCTTGGCCTCAGAACAGCACTGACAGGCCAGCCTGGCCTCCCCAGGCTTCATGCGGGGCAGGACACCACATCCCCACAGATGGCAGCGAGTTCCAGGCTGGGGGCTACAGCGCACAACGCCCTCCCGGAAGTCACACCTAGCACAGGTGCTCCGTCCCCCCCACCGCAGGGCCCTCCAGGATCACTGCCCAATTGTCCCAGGTGGGGCTGGGACCTCTGTGATGTAAGCCGTGCCCGAGGGGCCACACCCAGATTCCAGAGCCTTCATGCCCCACCTGTTTCCAGGGACCAGCCAGGCACCCGCCTGCTGTCAGATGGGAGGCCGCGTGGGGATGGGGCCCAGCGGCCCATCTCCACTGACCCGCCCAGACACACCTGGGTGGCTCAGCTGGCTGCGCAGACAACAGGAAGGCTTTGTTCCTGGCTTGGCTGAGATGTTTCCAGCCACCCTGGCCAGCGCGGCCACAGCAAATCCAGAACTTGGTGGATAGCGACGGGAAGGGGTCAGGCCGCTACACTTCACATCAGTTTGTGTCAAGGAGACACCCCCCTAGGGTGCAGGGTCAGGGTCTTAGGAGTTGCTGGGGTGAAGCTGCTTCTCCACCAGCACTTTTAAGAAGCACGAGGGGAGCAGAGTGGACAGGACAGGTCTGAGGTCAGACCCCCAGAGGCTTGACTACCGGGGCGTGTCCGGTGAGATCAGGCACCTCGCCAGGGAAGGGCTGGAGAGGAGTCTGGGAGGGCAGTGGTTGCCTTCCCATTTTAGGACTGCCCTGAAACCCAGAGGTCTCTGACCTCATCCACGGTGTGGAGGCCTCACCTCAGAAGCCCACCAGGCCTGGTCAGACCCACTGGAGGCAAAAGGTGGCGGGGGGGGGGGCTCAGCTTCCAAATGCCCCCTAGAAAGATCCACCTCGCCTGGTCAGATGCCCCTGGTCATCATCCTCCAGGCGAAGCACCACTGCCCCAGACAAGGACTTTCTCTTACCTTTGCCAGAGTATCCACCACACTGGCCAGCGGCTGCTTGGCAGGGTATTTGGCCATGTTCCATTCAAAGTGGGTCACAAAGGACGGTAAGTCAACTGGAAGGAAACAAACAGTCCAGCAGGTGAGCGGGTTCGCCCACCGGGGAGACAAGGCCGCCGCCCAAATAGAGCATCCCCGCGTGCACCAGGGAAGCCACCAGAGAGCGGCGCAGCGCGGCCGGAAAGCCAGGTTTCCCTGAGGAGGCAAGACCCGAGCCAGCGACCGACCGGCAGCAGCACCCAAGCCCCTCCGAAAACACAGCAACAGCCCAGGGACACAGTGACGGTCACACTGCGCCCCCAACCTCGCTCTGGCTGCGCCCCCCCGAGAGCGTGTCCAGGAGAATCCACTTTCTCGCAGGTGGAAGACCAGCCGGAGAAATTCCGAGGGCCTGACGCTGTTCCCGGTCTCATCCAGTGCACCCCCAAAACCACATAGCCCGTGGCCGGTCGTGGGGGCCACCCATACAAAATGAGCCATCTTCCTGCCTGCTGCAGAAAGCAGGACCCCGAGCTGTTTTAAAGGCATTTTAACACTCACCAGCCCTGGAGTTGGCAGCTGTGTGGGGGGAGGGAGAACAGGGAGCCAGGAGGACCGAAGCCCTGGGGCGGGGAGGCGCAGGCGGACTCGGTGGGACACGGGACCGTTACCACAGAGGACCTGGCCTCCAGGTTGGTGACTGGTGGTGGGAAGGATGCTCACTAAGCCGAGCAGCCAGGGAGGCAGCAGAGGAGGAGGCGGGCTCAGCTTGGGACAGGCTGAGTGTGCAAGGTGCACACGGCCAAGTCCCCAAGAAGCAGCAGATGGGGGCGAAATGGGGCTCGGAGGTGGAGGTGGAAGGGCCCTGGAAGGCGGGAAGGAGGAAGCGCCTGAAGCTGAGGCCGCTGAGGCCGCTGGTGCTGCCGTTAACGACCTAGGCCAGGACACGTGAGGCATTTACTCCTCAGCCTCATTAGGTGCCATCATCTGCAGGAGGACATGCCGGCACAGAGCGCCTTATGTCACCGCCACCATAAAACAGGACCACAAGCTCCTAGGAGGCTGCCGCCGCCTCCCTCCTCGCCCCACCTCCCGGGCACAGTTGCGCAGCAGCTGCTGCTGTGGGAGAAAGAGCTGGCATGTCCCTGGCTCCCTCTGCAGGAACCACATGCCAGGGTGACCTGACCGTCGGGTTCCAGGGATGGTGGAATGGACAGGAGCGCCCCTTAAGCACAAGGGGCCTGACCCCACAGGGCCAGCGTCCTGCAGAGAAGACACACTGGGGAGCTTGTCTCCCGCAGGACAGGCGCTGGGCGCTCACGGCCAGAGGCAGCCATTGACGAGCCGCCAGAGAGCTCTCACCAGAAGCCAACCCGCCAGGCCCGTGGCGTCGGCCTCCAGCCTCCAGAGCCTCAGGCCTGTGGTTTCAGCTCCCGGCCTGTGGTTTTCATATGGCAGCCCACACAGGCAGGTTTGGGGGTTAGTTTGTCATTAATGTGGTATTGCCACACTATGGGAGGGAAATGTCTCTGCAGGGAGAATCCAGTTCTGGAAGTTGCTGAACTAATTTGTGTGCATGACAGCACGGGCGCCGTCAGAGGCGGAACAGGGAGATGGTCACTGACTCCCTACTGGACCTGGGGGCACAGTGCCCCCTAAGCTGAGACACCCACTCCCTCCCACCCTCACTGCTTGTCCTTTAACACCAGGTCAGAGATCAACTCCTGGAAACTGCCCGCATGTCCTCACCCTGCTGGCCCGAGCCAGCGTTGCGCGCCTGGCCCCTGCACCAAAGCTGCTGCTTTCCAACTCCTGGCGGGCGATGGCCGTCTCGGCACTCCCAGGGGCTGCACCCACAGAGCAAAGCGGCGCTCCTCACTCAAATCTCCCCAGTAACCTGGTGACGAACCAACCCCTGGCACTCTGGGTTGCCCAGAAGAGGTACATTTCAGATCAAGCTCTCATCTGCAAGCATTCGCAGCAATTCCCAGGTCTTTATGGCCGTCAGAGCAGAGAGAATGGGTTCCCCATCCTACTAAAAGCTACAATGTTTTCTCTTAGTCTTTTTGAAGACTCCTCTCATCTAGGGGAGGCTGCATCTCCACCGCCGCATAAGGCTCTGACGGTAGGTCCCCAGATAAGAGGGCTGCAGAAGCCTCCGGAAACCTCTAGTGAACGTGACCTCCTCCTGAGCCCTGGCTCCTGCTGAGATGCAGCCCCTTGCCCAAGACAACACGTCTCAGGGCAGCCTGGCCCCTCCATCACCTTAACGAGAACACCTGCCAAGGACGGGCCTTCATCTCAGGCCTACTCCAGCCTCCTGGGGCCTCCCGCCTGCAGCTCTCTGACCTCAAAAACAGCAGGCTCACCTCTTCCCCTGGCCAGAGTCTGCAAAGCCAGGTCTCCTAGGAGCAACACCCGGGCTGACAGCCTATGAGGTCAGACAAGGACCCAGGAAGGTGCCTTCCCCATCAAAACAGCCCGACTGCTCTTGAGCAATAGTGACCTCATCTGAAAACCCAAACAAGGCCTTCCTGGCAGTCAGCAGAGTGAAGGGCCAGTGACTGCACGGTTCGCAGACAGCCTACACAGAGGCCGGCTCCGTGCACACCGAAGGCCCAGGCCAGACCACAGCCGGCTCAGCTTCCACTGCAACTCAACACCCCACGCCTTGCACACTCATGTCTCAGCTAGAGGCAAAGGCACCCAGGCCACACTAAGTGTCTATGAAGGGATTGGCTCCACTGACAGGTAAGAAAACCGTGAGCCCAAGAGCCAACCTGCCAAGGTCTCGGAGTGCCCCATGGAGCAGGCCCAGGTTTGAACCTCCAGGGGCCAGTGCTGCGGGCCCTCTGAAAAACAACCCCCTTAACTCCCTGCAAGGGATGGGATTAAAACCCCACCTGCAGGGGGCAACACTGAGACCCTCCACTTCACCCTCGGTCACTCTTTCCAGGGTGGTCTACAGAGGGGCAAGTCCCTTTCGCAGCAGCATCAGGAAGGTCTGAATCCAGCCAAGTTTAAATGGGTCTCTTGCCGCTGGAATCTTCCAGAACCTTTCCTGCGCTGACACACGCTATGGATGTTCAGGCGCACCTGGGGGCACAGCCCAGGGTCCTTGACTTTGTTTGCAAGGACTGGTGGCAAGAACAAGCCTCAGGAGCCTCTCGTTGCGAGTCGGGAGCCCGGGCTGCGGGAGGCTGGACAGTGAGACACACTGAGCAGCAGCGAGTGTCCTCCTGCCGGACAGAGAAGAGGCTCAGCAACGGCCCGGACGGGACGCCGGGCCACGGCACTGACGACTCGGGGTAACAACGTCCCATTTTAAGTAACACAAATGTTGAGTAGAAAGTCAGCATTTCCATCACTCTCTCAATGGAAGTGATCCTCGTGCCCTAAAGACCCGGTTTTTATGTAGGAAAGTCGCTCTCCCTTGTCAGCCCGAAGAGATGGCTGCTGAGAAGTCAGACCCGCGGCTCAGCTGAGCACAGTGATGTTGGTGTTCGCCTCGGCAAGAAACAGCGTCACGAGCAGACGCGTTGCAAAGCCATCCGGGCAACACGCGGCCTGCAACGATTTGCGCTGGGCCTGGAAGGTCTCCTGGTTTTAACTTCCCCCCAGTTGCTGACACAGATGTCAGGAACGGGGCGTGTGGGCGCGGGGACACCCACGAGGCCCCAGGAGGGAGCCCCAACAAGACGCAGAAAGCTCCTCCCGGCACGGACGCGACCAGGTGCGCGGAACAGCCCCGGGGAGCGGGCAGGGGCGGCAAGCCAGGGGCCCGGAGCAGGCGGGAGGTCGGGGGGGGGGGGGGGGGGAGGTCCGCTGGGAACACGCAGGGCTGCCCGGCCCGGGAGGCATGCAGGGCGGGCGGCGGGGGTGCTGGGCAGAGGGCAAGGCACAGGGGCTGCCGGCCGGGTCGTACGGAGGCGTGACCGAGCTGCATGGTCTCCGCGAGGAGCCCGTCGCAGCCGGGGCACCGGCTCCCTACGAGCAGGCCGGGTCATGCGGCACCACACAGCACACCCTCCCCCCCGCCACGTCACCTACTCTTCAAGCATTTCATTTTTTCCTTCAAACCTGCAACACAATAAGGTGGAGTTACAAGCAGTCATAGCAAAGCCACGCCAGGCGCGGGAGCAGGAACATCTCCGCCGGTCAGTCTCGGACAGCAAACAGCCAGCACACTCGCCGCGGCTCCCGGGAGGGCCTGCGGGGCGTGAGTGAGGCCCCACACTGATGTGACGCGAACCTCGGCGGCCGCCCGGGACGGGGTGCGGGTGCCACTGTCTCCAGATGCGTCATTCTCGTGCCCAAAGTGCCTACGTTTTCACCTTGCACCTCTGAAGTGCACGATTTAATGTGTTCACAAGGGGCCAAAATGGCGAGGGAATCTAAAGGTTGACCCCACCCGCCCCGGGAGACGGACTCCCAGCGCCAGCAGTGAACAAAGCATTTCGGGTCCAACTCTGCCACTGTACCGGGCACAGCCTCAACGTAAGTCTGTGCCGCCCCTCAGCTGGTGGAGCTCCCGGGAGAGCCTGTCGGGGTGGGGGACTCTGTTGGGGAAGGTGGGGGGCCAAACAATCAAGACTGGGTGAGACCTCACTCGACCCATTTTCACACCGGATTTTGTGGAGTTCACCCCCAGGGTAAGATGCTTTAGACATGCGTCGTCAGGGGCTGTTGCGCTAATGGCCTCTGTCCAGCTTGACCAGGGGGCCCGTGGGGGGCCCCGGCCCTCAGCCTCTCCAGGGTGGCTGCAGCTAGGGCCACGGAGGGCTACGGTGAGCCGAGCAGCCAAGTGTGGTAGGTCACGACCTACCTCCGTTGGCCAGGAGGTTCTCCTGCACCTTCTCCTTGGCATCCTCCATCACCTCCACCACGCTGTGCGCCGTTTTCCGGATGAGGCTTTGGGGAAAGGAGAGAGGCCGGTCAGCACAGGAAACGACCCCTCACGCCCTCTGGGGGAAAGGATCGGGCTTCAGCCTCCAAGGAGCAAGCTGGCAGATGGGTGAAGAGGCTGAAAGGTCAAAAGCCCAGAAACCAGTATTTCCACTTCTGGAAAATTATGTTGAGGAAATGGGAGGCAGAATAAAAAGATGATCTTTGCAGCACATGTGCCCACAGTAAAACATCAGAGCCCACTGGAAGTTTCGTCTACAGGGGGTCGCTTAGGTCAGTGATGGCTGTCCAGCTGAGTGAGGGGTCCTCTGGGAGCCACCGAAAATCAGGTTTGTAAAGGATTTCCAGCACTGGGGAACCAGGCAGGTCTCACATGGGGCTAAAACAAGAGACCAAAGTCTGGAGCCTGCAGCTGCATGAATCTTGTTTTCCCTGCTGGGCATAATTCATCTTATAACCCAGTATCCGCTTTATCATTAGAAAAGTTAAAACATTTTAAGTCTCCAGGAAACATCTGGAGACTCGGAAGTGCGAGAAGGCAGAGTGGCCACCAAGGGCTCGGAGGCAGCTGGGCTCATGCAGGCCACGGCTCCACCCATCGCCAAGGAGAGGGTTTGCTTCCAGGTCAGCGCATCAGTCTCGACCTCAGGTCTCTTCTCTGTAGGATGCAGATGAGACCATTTGGGGGGATCATCCTTTCACTGTCACTATGTGGAGAGCCAAGAGCATCCACTTCCAGGGCCGACCACTCAAGCGAGGGCCTCCCTGGTGGCGCAAGGGGTTAAGCACAGCTACAAAGCTGTCCACAGCCTCTGCAGCATGACTTCAATCTCTGGCCAGGCAGCTGACCCACGTGGCGCAGCAGACCTCTCCTGTCTCCCCTGCTGCTCCCCTTGGCAGTGTATTTCAGTCAATCTGCCTGTTCAGCTCCCCACTCTGTCTCTGGTGAATCCTCTCACCCCCTGCATTTCTGGCCTGCACCCCAGTTCTTGCATGCATAAATAAATAAAAATAAACTCTTTTTTTAAAAAGGAGGAAGAAACCACGGTGCTGGGAAATATTCTATTCTCAAATTTTATCTCTTCTTCCTGTTATTGGTAGTTCAAAAAGTCACATTTTTTTTCCATGACCCAAAGGCACCTAAGTATACGATGCAAGTGAGAAAACGGACAGAAACCAAGAATGGGCCGTTTTTCCATTTTTCACTTGTGTGTGGATTTAACGTAAAGCATTAAATGTAATGTAAAGCACTCACACAAGCCAAAACATTTCAGGGAGCAAGCTTGAGCAGTGCAACTTTGTGACGATCATAAACTCGTTAAACTATTCTGGGGAAAACACCTAATAACTCAAACCTGCCACACACACAAAATAAAGTGTGCACATGACACTCTCCTTCCTTCTGGTTTTCCACGCATTGTTATCACAAACATTATTAACTTTAAGTGGCCAGTTGAGACAAACAGCCGGAAGACTCTTCTTCCACCACTGAGCGAGACCCATGTGGCAGATACGGGTGTACAGAGTCACTGATCCTTCCGAGTCTTCTGGGCAGACCATGTGACCTTGCCAGCTCCAGTTTGGTTCCTCTGAGGACACCGCAGTGACCGTCTGCTGCTGGCCACCAACAGGAAAGTGTAGCTGCTGCCTCAGGTTTACTTTTATCACTTTACAATTCATGTTTGTCAGGCTAGCTCTCCCTCGTTCCTTTCATTTATTCATAGCATTTTTTTTTTTTTTTTTTTGCATGTCTGTGTCCTAACTAACTCTGCTCTTGGGCATTTGAATTATTTCCACTTTAATAAGATGCTGCAATGGTACCCAGATTTTGCCCACCTGGTGCAGGTAGGTACAGAATAAGTTGATAAAAGTTAGTACTGGAACAAAAAGTGTAAATATTTATGATTTTAACCAAGAAGGACAAAATAAACTCCAGATATACAGGACTAGCATACACTCCCGCCAACAATGCATGAAAATGTTGCTTCCTTAAGCCCTCAATGATAGTAGCAGTCACAGATCTTTCTCATCTCCGCCAAAGTGGCAGTTGAAAAATCAGGCCTCAGTGTTACTCGAATTTGCACCTCTCTGACCACCAGTGAGACTGGACATCTTTTCACAGACTTGCTGATTCTAGAAATAACTCTTTTCTTCTGAGAAAACTGTATTCAGATCTCTTGCTAGCTTTTCGACTTTCATTTTTTATGAAATGACTGTAAAGGCTCGAGTGTTTCAGAGACTCAGTTTTTGAGATAATGATTTGTAAAACATTTAAAGAAGAAAAGAATGAAGACTTAGAGAGCTTAACGTCCCCAGCCCGGGGAACCACTGTCAGGGCAGAAACTGCTCCCAATCTACAGGACTCCGCAGGTCGACTCTTCAGTGCCAGTGTAAACTACCTGGCACCTTCCTCTAAGACACTCGTCAAAAATTTATATTACCCTAAAGGGAAGATAAATAAATCATATTTTTTATTTTAAAAAGAGCAAAATGCAAAGAGTATGTAATTTTAATCAAGGTTCTGGTAACGATGATGTACCCAACAAAATTTACCAGCCTGTTCACTTAAGATGTGGACATTTCACTGTATGTAAATTGGACCTCATTAAAGAAAACTTTTTTTCCTGCAGCAGATACTATCTTATGTGACCAAAATTAGCATCATCAGTAAGGGGAGAGAGGAACAATGTGTGCTCCTGAGCCGATGCACAAAGAACACGATGTCCCTTCTGTGGGATCCCTGCAAGGGCCAAGCCTGAATCTTGTCATGTGGAAACAGCAGCTGCGTTCAAGTTCAGGAGCATTTGACAAAATAACCAGTCAGTACTCTTCAAAAGTTATAATGTCATGGAATTCAAAGGAAGTTTGAAGAACTGTTCCAGTTTAAATAAATCTAAAGAGACGATCACTGATTGTAAAAACTAGAACAGAAAGCCATCTTAGTATTTATTGTTACCTGAGAAAGTAAGATTTGTTTCATGATAAGGGACACTGTGGATAAACTGGTGACAGACATTTCTCCAAAGACATTCAAATGGCCAAGCACAGGATGTGCTAAGCACTAGTCAGCACCGATGGTGAGGACAGCTGGTAAAATGCTTGGAAGCAATAAATGGCCCATAAACATCAGGGTAAAAGCTCAGCCTCACCTGCTGTGAAATATTTTCACTCACCATCTGGGTGTGTTAAAAAGATTTACAGTTTCAGCACCAGCAAGTAAATAATCAGGGGAATAGAAATGCCAAAGCCCTATTGACACGGGGTGACAACTGGTCCGACTCACTGGAGAGTGTCACAGAATATCATGAGGCATTTTGAACACAGACACTTCGGCCCAGCAATTGAGCTTCTAGGAATCGCTCCTTCCGACAGCCTGGCACCTGGGCACAAAGCCACCCACACAAGGTGTCTGGGACCATCCAGCGCTACCGTCAGGGGACCCGGGCGAGGATCACGAAGCTGTACCCCACGGAGTCCAGAGAAAAAGCCAACAATGTACAGTATCGATCGTTACAGTCATTTTTGTACAAGGCAAAGGCAAAAACATGGAAATGCACGTTTGTCTTATACATTGAAAACTCAAAGATTGGCACTAAATTGTCGGCAGTGGTATCGCTCGGGGAGTGGGATGGCGGAGACGGGAAAGAATGAAGTAACCTGTGGGCATTCACCATAAAGACCAACAATAGGTGAAAAAAGGAAAACTCAAGCGCATGCTGCCGGGCACAGCCTGCTAAGGTTTCTTCCAAATTAACTGCGCTTGACGGTCATCTGGGGTGCCTCCGGGGGAGAGTTAGGGTAAGGGGGAGCGGGCGGAGCAGGGGCATTACCCAGGTGTGAGATGGGGCAGGTATTAGAAGGGGGACCTTCAGGAGCTGGGCAGGCAGAATCTGGACACCTGGAACCTTCAGGGAGAAGAGTCAGGAAAAAGCAGCCCGTGGCCAGGAGTGAAGGAAAATGTCCTTCCACCAGCACCTGGGGGTACCTGGAAGCCCCGCTTATTCTGGCTCTGGGACCTCAGGTTGCTCCAACCCCTGCGGCTGTAGGGACGGGAGCCCTGCGCGGTCTGTCTCCCTCCTTGCCCCTGGGGTCCCAAGCTCATCTGTGCGCCATGCGGACCCCAGAGCTGCGCCAGGCCCGGGTGTGCGGGCGCCCAGGGCAGCAGGCAGGGGTCTGGGAGCCGCCTGGCCCAGGAGGAGGCTGGCACAGATGACCCTGGAGGAGGGGCAGGGCCCCTCCCAGGGCTGCGTCCCCGGGCGCGAGTACAGGTGGGTCTCCCTGAAGGGTGCTGCCACTGCGAACTGTTTCCTCTCCTGAAGAGCACCCCTGAGGCCCCGCTTTCATCAGGGCCTCCGCCCCAGCCGGGAGACCTGTCCCCGCCTGCCCCACGGCCTGCTCTGTGGGAAGGAGCCGTGTCTCCGGCATCCAGATCACCTGTGCAGAGAACGAGGCTCTCCGGTTCTGAAGCGGGGGTGTCACGTGAGTCGACGCAGGGAGGGCTTCCCCTCCCCTGGGTTCTCTGCAAAATTCAGGCCACGCAGGCTGAGGGTGGCCTGGTTCTCAGATCCTGCCTGCCTGGGAGGAGAGGGCTGGCAGGGTGGGGTGGAGGGGGTCTCCCAGGTTCTGAAGCAAGCACCACATGGCCCCATGCGGGGGGCAGAGCTCATCCTCCAAAGCCAGTGTGTGTGACTCCTCGGGACCAGAAGCCCCTCAGACCCAGGGAGGCTGAGACTCCCGCCGCGGCCCTGCGCTGCGTCAGCTTGGCCGGCGGCTCTGCCTCTGAGGCAGCCTCTGTCCACACCAGCCACTCTGCACACGAAGGGCTGAGGGGCTGAGTCCCCTCTCCATGTGGATGACAGAGCCCCACCCCACACCCCCTGCAGGGCTGACTGTCCTGCAGCCACACAGGAGCCCTGAGGGGGCCTGGAAGCAGCCACACTGTTGAGGAGTCTGCTCCCCATTCTGCTCCCCTGTGACTTACTGAGGCCCCGGGCACCTCACCTCTGCTTTCTCCTCAGTCGAGCACCCACACAATCTATGTGGCCTGTGGTGAAGCCTTCAGGAAAATGTGATGAGAGAGCAATTCAGTGGGTTTTTTTTTATAAAAACATATCTAACGAGGCCCCTGGGAGGCTCTTAGGTGACCGGGGCTGTAGTGGCTTGGGGGTGGCTCTAGGATCCCTGGGGATTCTACAGGGAGCCTGTGGCAGCTTTAGAAGGGCTGGGGAGTTGTGGGGTCTCTGGGAGTGTCCTGAGGGACCCTCGGGGGTGGGGGCTCTGGCCACAGATGCACCAAGCTTTGAATTCCCGCTTTGCTTCTCAGAAACTGGAAGTTTCAAGAAGGGACTGATTTTTTTCCCATCTTTCAAGGGATTCTTCTCACAGCTCAGCAAAACAGTATTCGCTTCAGCCATATTGGCTACATACAGCTGATTCGCCCACACCCTGGCATAGAAATTCTTGGTCCTATTCAAACACCAATCTCCCTCAGAAACCGCCCCTCCTTGGGAGGTTTAGACAAGAAGGACTCCTTGTTCGGAGTGCTTGTGAGAAGCTCTGGGGTCCCCACCTTTTAGGAAGGACCAGCCAGCCCCCAGGCATGGGGGTTGGCAAGGAGCCTCTGCACATTTGTTTCAGTCACCAAGTAGCCTGGCCACATGCCCGCAGCAGGGACCCCCATTCCCACAGAGCTGGACCCCAATGTACACCAGGCGAACAGCCCCCAGACGGGCGGAAATCCACACATCATGTTCATTTTGAGAGTAGATGCAGTTTTTTCAGGCACTGCGCTGACAAGGGTTTGGAGAAGTGGCACTTCTTACAGCCTCACTGGGAGACGCCTGAGCCACAAACAGCTTCATGTCCACCCACATCCTCTGAACCAGTGATTCTACTTTTGGAAATACACCTTAGGACATAACCAAAAACACAGACAAAGGCTTATAAAAGATGCTAATCAGGGTGTTAATTATAATGACGTATGTATTTTATTGCCATTAAAAACGACAATGAAAAAGGCCCTCCCTCCATTGAAAAAAAGCCTTCCTGTTATTTTAGTGGCATAAAAGCGTGACTAGAATATAACCTACCTGCCCGGAATCAGCAAGGCAGGACCAGGAGGTGGGGCCAGGTAAATGACTAGGACAAGTCACCAGGCCTCCAGGCCAGCCTGAGCCTCCCAGGAGGTGACCGACAGACTGTAATGGGGACAGGCTTTTTGGGGTGATGATGCCGCCCTGGCATACACTGTATCAGAGAGGGCCACATCACTCTAAATACACTGGAGGCCAATAAATGTGCCCAGTACAGGGCGAATGTTACAGGGTGTCTCACCGTATTAAATTATATCTCAATTTATAGAAACATGTCCTGGATTTTCTCTTGGCTTCGTGGGTGGAGACAGCCTAGGGGAGCCCGTCAAGGCCTGGTTTGGCCTTTCAGGCTCATGCCATCATCTTCTCTAAAATTCCTTGCCTCTGCTCCCCTTCTCTCTGTCACATTGTGTTTTAGAGCCACCACAAATCTGTCGGGTCCTGCCCTGGGTGGTGGTCTGGATGCCACGACCTTTTCCCCAGGTATCCTTCAACAACTTCCTCTCCGCTTTCCCTGCAGTTCAGCCCCCTTTTGTCCATCCTTCCCTGGAGCCAGAGGGATATCTAAAAATACACATCTCGGCATGCCATTGTACTGTTTGAACTATGTCAATGATTTCCCCAGAAGTTCAAATATTGATGTTTGCACTCCTTAGCAGAGTTTACAAGCAACACCCCCACCTGTCCTGCTTCCTCTTTCTCCGAGTCGCCCCCACCCTTGCCTGCCCCAGATCATCTTTTGGAGAAACCAGAATACCCTGAGCCGCCTGGACACGTCTCACCCTTTCCAACGGTCAAGTGCCCCCTCCCCAGGCAAATCACCCTAAACAAATACAACACAGCTCTGGATAACACCCCAGCCTGGTACACGTTGCTTCTGGCACTCAGCACAACATACTGTGTGTCAATTACACACCAGGCAGCGTCACCAAGACAGCACCAAGCACAACAGGCCATCGCTGCTGCCACCTGGGGCTCAGTCAGCACTTCCCCCGGCTGCATCAGCAGCCCACTGCCAGAGAATTGGCTTCCTCAGTGGGCACTCAGTGGGTGTGAGCAAATGTGTGGCCTCACTGCTGGGAAGCCTCCTGCTCCACAGGAGTAAATAAGCCAAGTGTCTATCCCTGCGACTGGTCAATAAACTCTGGCACCCAGGGAAGGCTGGTAGCTTAGGAATAGAGAAAACTCTATGCACAGTGGGAGAACCTCCCAGGATATGTTAGGTGAAAAAAAAGCAAAGCAACACAGCTCAAGTGGACAGCTTGAAGAAATACAAATACATAATCAATGTGTAGGGGCCTCCCCGGTGGCGCAGCGGTTGAGCGCTGGGTTGCGAAGCTGCCCGCGGCCTCTGCGGCACCGGTTCGATACCCGGCTGCTCCCCGGCCACCAGAGGAGGGTCCCACATGGCGCGCAGACCTCCCCTGCCGCCCGCTGCTCCCCTCAGCAGTGTACTTCTGTCCTTCTGCCTGCTCTGCTCCCTGCTCTGGCTCTGGTGAATTCTCTCACCCTCCTGCGCCTCTGACTGTACCCAGTGCTTGTACAAACAAACAAATAAATTAATAAATAAATAAATCATGCCTCTATTAAAAAAAAAAAAAACATAATCAATGTGTAGGACTTTTCTTGTGTTTGCGTGAAGAAGCACCAGAAATTTACCTAAGCCACATGTAAAAGTTGTTACCTGGCGGCAGGCAGCTGAGGGAGGAGTTGGAGTAGGGACTGTGGTGGTGCTGCAGAGCCTGTGATGGGGAGCTGGGGGCTGGGGATGGAGCTGACAAGAAACTACTAAAGTTCCTGTGCACGTGAAGAATTTCCCAAAAGCCTCCCTGGTGGTCTAGGGGGTAAGTCTCAGCACTGTCATCTCTAAGTCCTGAGTTCGATTCCCAGCCAGGGAGCTGACCCACATGGTGCAGCAGCCCTCTCCTGCCTTTCCCGCTGCTCCCCTCAGCAATGTATTTCAGTAGATCTGCCTACTCTGCTCCCTACTCTGTCTCTGGTGAATCCTCTTACTCCCCACATCTCTGGCCTGCACCCCACCTCTTGTATGCATAAATAAATAAAATAAATATTGAAAAAAACAAAACTGGATTTTCCCTAAAGAACTAAAAATGAAAATGCCATATAACCCAGCAATGCCACTCTTGGGCATCTATCCAGGTAGACAACCATCAATGCAAAGGACCGTACGTCCTCCCACGTGTGCTGCAGCACTGATCACAATAACCAGCCATGGGCACAGCCCACCTGCCCGTTGGTGGAAGACGGGGCAGGAAGACGGGTCTCTCCACCCCCTGGATACTGTTGACCCATAAAGAAGGATGAAGCACAGCTACTGACAGCAAACTGGGAGGAGCTCAATGGAATGATGTGCAAATACTGGACATCCACATTGCAGACACTTTGACAAAGCAAAACACTTATAAAAACCAGTGGACACGCAAATGCAGTGAGGTTTCTGAGATCCAGAGAGAGGGGGGGGAAAGAGGGGGGCTCAAAACGGCATACGGGATGGTAGTGGGGTAAAAAAAAAACCTTTAATAAAACTTTTAAAATAAATATAGGGCAAATGGATGCAAAAGATTCCCATTAGCAGTTTGAAGCTGGCTGATAACTTTTAGATTAAGATACAGACTTTGAGGATGACGACGGTGCCGGAGAGCTGACCCCCAAGAGCTGGTCTGTCAGCTCAGAGGCTACGGCTGAGATGTCTCCGTGTTCCACAGCACACCGTGTCAGGCATCAACAGAGATAAATGGAGTGTCTGCCGCGTGTGGTGGCTGTTTACGGGCCTGGGAATAACACATGATGCAGGTCTACAAGATTAAGTTATTAAAATGCAGATCTCCCGGCCCTACCTGAGACAGAGCAAATTAGGATTCCTGGAGGCGGTACCCCAGGACTGGATTTTCTGCAGTTCCTGGAGAGCATGTGCAAAAAGAGGAGACCCCTTCTGCAGGGGGCACACTCAGCACCCCCAATGACCCAGCAGTGTCCTCACAGCTGGGAATACCAATAGGATCCCTGTTTTCTTGGGGCTCCTGGGCTACCCAAGACAAAGACAAACAAGAAAACTGCGACAGGGTGTGTGGAATGCAGAGAATGAAAGCACGGTGCCCTGGAGGGCCTAGGCTGGCTCCTGGCCTGGAGAAGGTGCCTCCGGAGGAGGCGACATTTAATCTGAGATCTGATGACCAAAAAATGCCCGCCCGGCAAGGTGGGGTGGTTGGTGGTGACTTCTCTGGACTGGGGAAAGGTTGAGCCGACCCAGGGCAGGATGGAGCCAGGCTGGTGGTGGGCCCTGAAGGAGGACCCCAGGACCCTGCCAGTGAAGGGTCGGAAGCCATGGAGAAAGGTAAGGGTTTCACGAGGAGGGCAGTGAAAATCCAGCAGAGGGTTTCAAACAAGAGTCCAGTGATGTCATGTATTTAAAAGATAACCCTGGCTGCAGTGTGGAGGGGGAGGATGGGCTAGGAGTTTGTTGCAAAAATATAGGAAGAAAGAGCCTCCTTGGTGGGGCAGGGGTTAAGCCTCAGCATTATCAGGCTATCTCCAGCCACTGCGGCCTGACTTCAATCCCTGGCCAGGGAGCTACCCACATGGCATAACAGACCTCTCCTGTCTTCCCGCTGCTCCCCTCAGCAGTGTGTTTCAGGAGATCCTCCTGTTCTGCTCCCCACTCTGTCTCTGCTGAATCCTCTCACTCTCTGCATCTCTGGCCTGTACCGCAGTTCTTGCATGCATAAATAAATGAAATAAATCATTCATATACACACACACACACACACACACAACAGGCTCCCCCAGGCTGTCTCCACCCACGAAGCCAAGAGAAAATCCAGGACATGTTTCTATAAATTGAGATATATATAGGAAGGAGCTGAAGGTGGTGTCGTAGACAAAGGCAGAGCACGGGGCCTGCTGAGATGCGGACTATACAGGACAGGTCTTGGAGACAGAGGCTGCAGAGCTGGGTCCTACTGGGGACTCAAGTGCAGTCAGATGTGAGGGGGGTGCCAGACCATTTGCTGGGCTCCAGGAAGCCTTTGAGATGGGCAGGACCGCAGGAGAGGAGACTGCCTACTAGCAGGTGCCTGCTGGGAATGACATTGACAGCAGAACATGCGGAGGGTGAAAAAAGGCCCATTTAAAGTGACCCTTTGAGGTCTAGAGAACAAGTACGGTCTAGCTGCCGTCCATTAAGGCATGCAGAGCGTCACCAGGGAGTGCTGTGTGCCCTCCGGGCTGAGGTCTGCAGAGCACAGGTCGCAGGAGCTGGCAGTGCTAAGACAGAAGCGCCATGTAGTACAACACTTCGCTTCCCAAGAATGGCAGCATTTCACAGCCCTGCCGCAGGCTGGCCCCTGCGCGTTGAGAGCCCTGCTGGCATTCCTTCCTCCTGCCGGCTGGCCTTCTGCTTTGGTCAGAGCTGCAGCGGTGGGGGCCGGGGGACTGCCTGGTCCTGAGTCACCCACGGCAAAGAAGAGACAATCCCGGCAGCGCTGAAGGAAAGGGGACAGGGGAGGGCGTCGCTGTCCATGGCCAAGACTTCTGACCAAGGAAGGGAGAGAACCAGGTTGAGCAGGTGACGCCTGGCAGCCACGTGGCCCCACACAAGCACCTCCAAGACGTAAATGCCACGGTCTCCTCTCTGCTATTGGGAGACCTGCCCAGTGCACCTGGCCATCGTGAGCGCCTCGTACAGAGCCTGACACAGAGCGATGACCACTAAGCAGCAGTTACTGAAAGAGGGGACTGACGAGCAGTACCATGTGGAGCTGCATGGACAGAGGCACAGAGCACTTCGGGGAGCCTCAGTCCTCTGCGGAGCACAGACTCTCGGCTGCACCCAGTAAGAGCGGCAGGGAGTAAAACTATGGCTGCAGCAGACATAAAAGCTGGGTAGTATTGCTCTGGTAAACACGTCAGTGCTGTGCAATGAGAGATCACATCCACCCGGGGAGCCAGGGGCACATAGCAAAAGCAGCAATGTATGAGATCCCAAGAAAACCTCAAATTCCCAAAGGTAGAACTGGCACTTCCTTCACTCTCTGAAACAAAGCAACAGAATTAGAAGTGAGAAGCAAAAACAGAAACCACAAAGAAACTCAACCTGTCAGAAAGTTTAAAAGCATGGGAAATGCAGAACATCAAGGAAAAACAATGAAAATAACGTGTAGAAAGGGGTGTGATAGTCACAGAAAAATTCACTGCCTTGAGCAATGCAGACTGCAACAAAAAAGAAAATAAATGAACTTAGTTTGCAACGCAGTATGTTCTATGGAAAGCCCAAATAAAGTAAGAGGAAGGAAATTAGGGTAAATGCAGAAATTTAGAAACTAGAAATTAGAAAAGTGATAAAATCGATTTAAAAAGGTGAGAGGAAAACTGCTCTCTTAAAGAGTGAAGAAGACAAACCACTGAGTGGCCTAATCAAAGTCAGCAAAACGCCCTCAAAAGGAGAAATTAAAAGAGACAACTACAATACTGAAAAATATATTCGTGGACTCTGAGGAAAAAACTTGGAAAAGTTGATGAAAGGGATTATTTTGTACAAAAATGAAATTTACCAAAACCACACTCTCTTTCCCCAAAGAGTCAACTGAGAGACCAATAACACTGGGAATTTTTGTGCTCCAGTCACTCCTAAAAGTCTACCAAGGCCCAAGATGCCACAGTGACACATTTTAAGTCTTCCAGAAACAGAAGGTCCCGTCACTGTTGAGTCAGCTGCCCCCAAGAACACATGGCAGAACTAGGGTCACCCAGGAACTTGCTGAAATGCAGATTCTGAGACCCCACCTCAGACCTACTGAGCCAGAAATGCTGGGAGGTGGAGCCTAGTCACCCACATATTAATAAAACTTCCAGATGATTCTGATGCACTCTACAGTTTGGGGGCACCTGATCACCTGTGGTATGTCCAGTGAGGTCTGCAGACCAGCAGCCCCTGTACCACTGGGGAGCTCGTAAGAAATGCAGAGTTCCAGGCTCAGCCTAGCCCCACTGACTCAGAATCCATTTCATCAAGATCCCTGGGGAGATTCATTAATGAGTTGGAGAAACACCCTTTAGATCGCTAGCCCAGTGATAACCAATAAATAGAGAATGCAAGCCACATGTGACTTAAGTTTTTAGTAACCACATTAAGTAAAAATAATGAAGTTAATTGTAATAGTATATTTTATATTACTCAATATTCAAAATATTATTTTGACAGGTAACCCACATAAAAATTTACTAATGAGATAGTTTCACATTCGTTTGTTTTTGGTTACAGCTTTAAAACCCGAGGAGTATTTTATACTTCTCAGTTCAAACTAGCCACATCACAAGTGCTCAACGATCCCAGGAGGCTGGTAGACACCAAGCTGAAGAGTGTAAGGCCTCCCTGGTGGCGCAGCGGGTTGAGCGCAGCGCTGTGAAGCTGTCCGCTGCAGCGCCGGTTCAATCCCTGCCGGCCATAGAGCAACCCACACGGCACACAGACCTCTCCTGTCTGCCTGTTCTGTTCCCCGCTCTGTCTATGGTGACTCCTCTCACCCTCCCGCACCTCTGGCCTGTACCCCAGTTCTTGTATAAATAAAAATAAATTAAAAAAAAGAAAAGCTGAATAGTGTAACAGGAACAGGTAAAAAGTAAAGCTTCCCAATCCTTTTTGCAAAACTATCATCTTTCTGACACTAAAATGGCTTTCTAATTTTACATGACCATACAATAGACGAATCTCAATATTGTGGTTAAGAACAAGGACTCTGTACTAGATTCCCAGCCTTCAAGCTTAGCCTCCTCAGTTACTGCACCTCCCCGAGCCACACAGAGTGAGCACTTAGTAAATGGTAACTCATTACATGGTGATAACAATGGCCATTATTGTTATTCTGTACACCAACGCAGAATCTTAAAATATAGCAAATAGAGTTCTAATGACACATAAGGTTTCTCCCTGGAACACAAGGATAATTCAGTAATGATGATGTTTCTTAAATATACTGTATTGAGGTCAAAGGGGGAAAAAAGACAAATTCATTACATACCATAAAAGGAATTTGAGAGAAAATGCAATACTCATTCCAGATAAACCCTTAGTAGAACAGAAACATACTTCTTCAGCATGATAATATCTATTTCAAAACAAGAGCCAAAAGGATAGTTAATGGTAAGATACTAGAGTTATTCAAATTAAAGACAGGAAGCAGGCTAAGATGTCCTCCACCAGCATTGACAAATTAAACATTTTTCTGGAATAGTAGCCAATGCAATTCAATAAGACAAAGAAATGAGAGAAAAGGACAAGAAATTATTTGTCAATAATCACATGCCTAGAAAATAAGCTGAAACACCATTTGAAGCAATAAAAAATTTCATAAGTTGGCGAGACATGAAATTGACACATGAAAATCTATATACAAACAATCAGCATTTAGAGAATAGATCTCATTTATTTATGAAATTTTTTAAAGATTTATTTTTATTTATGCATACAAGAGCTGGGGTGTAGGCCAGAGGTGCAGGGGGTGAAAGGACTCACCAGAGACAGAGTGGGGACCAGAACAGGTGGATCTACTGAAAATACAGTGCTGAGGGGAGCAGTGGGTGAGACAGGAGATGTCTGCTGAGCCATGTGGGTAGCTCCCTGGCTGGAGCTCAAACTCATGCCACAGTGGCTGGAGATAGCTTAATAGCGCTCAGACTTTAACCCCTGTACCACCACAGAGGCCCCCTAGATCTCATTTATAACAGCAATAAAATAATCCTAATACTTGGAGGGGAAGTCACCCTTATTGATTAAACACTGAAGCTCTACTAATTTAACAGCATTGAGCTCAGAGAATCACTCAAAACTAGAAGAACGTTAATCCCTCTCTAATTTCAGTGTGATTCCAAATGAATTATCCTTAAAACCTTCATGCCAACCATATGCCAGGCTCTACCCCAGATGCTTGAAATATATCTTAAAGGTCAGGGCTTAGGAAGTATCTCCAAACATGTTCTTCCACATCTGTAAATATTTGGACTCGATCATAAATCCATGTGTGTGCCTTGCTCTTGTTTTGTTTTGTTTCACCAGGGAAGGAACCACACAAAACCCTGATAGTGGTTACCTGTGGGGACAGGGACTGGGGCTAAAAGGATCTTTTTCTTTTCTTTTTATACCTCTTTATACCATTTGATTTTTTAATGTTTAAGTATATGACTTTTCTTTTCTTTTTTTTAAAGATTTATTTATTTTTATACAAGAGCTGGGGTACAGGCCAGAGGTGTGGGAGGATGAGAGGATTCACCAGAGACAGAGCAGGTAGCAGAACAGGCAGAAGGACCAAAATACCCTGCTGAGGGGAGCAGCAGGTGAGACAGGAGAGGTCTGTGCCATGTGGGATTCTCGCTGGCAGGGATCGAACCTGCGCTGCAGAGACTGCGGACAGCTTCACAGCACTGCGCTCAACCTGCTGGGCCCCTGGGGAGGCCCTATGACTTTTTTCTTAATGTCAACAATAATTATCTGAGCAAGGAATGACAAGTAAGACATTTTTAAATGTCAGTACTTAAAAATAGTATCAAGTGTTATCATAAATAATAACATCAATAATGATCGAAGGTGGGGGCTGGGAGGGTAAAAGGGAAGAGAAAACATCCTTTCAGGAGAGTTCATAGCCCAGGATGCCAAGTCCCACTGGTGCTGGTGGGAACCAGCTGGAGGCCGCGTGGGCCCGACAGACACACCATCAACAGGCAAGTAGTTGAATCTGAATGAAGGGTCTGTTCACAGCCTGCTGCCCCCAGCCCACCCAGTTCTTTCTAGGAGCTTCTCTGGACCTGTTTCCTCAGTGGGAACAAGAAGGGGTTAGTTAGATCTCTAAGGGCCTGTCCAGGACTCTTCACTCATTCGTTTACTCGTCATGGAGGACCCACGAAGTTATAGGTTCTGGGTTCAAGACTGACCTCATGGAGACACAGTCTAGCCAGGAGATAGATACTAACCAGCGATCCCCCTAGAAAATATTTAAGTTCACCCTGGCCGCGCCCTGGAGGAGGGGGTGCCCTCGGCTGCATTAGCAGAGGGTAAATGGACAGTTGTGAAGACAAGTGGGGTGGGAGCAGAGTATGGGAGTTGAGCAGATGAGCAGGTGTTAATGAGGGGGCAGGTCAGAAACAGACATGCATTACAGCGGACAGGAGAACAGGGAACACACAGTAGGGCTTCCAGGCTGCTCTAGCATCTAGTAAGCACAGAGCACAAATGGGTGTTCAGCTGATATTTGTGTAATGAATGGAAGATGTGTCACACCCATCACCTCAAGGTGATATTCTTGTAGTAAGAGAGAGGCTTGGTTAATTTCTTTAAAATCTATTCTGCTTCTCTTTAGAATGTCCCCACAAGAACTATTCCTAAACTCTACCTCACTAAGCCAACATCCACACTCAGAGGTGATCTTGATCACCTCCCGCAACCTCACGGGACTTCCTGGGTAGAAGCCACCAGCTCCTCCAGCAGTCAGGGGATGCACTCTGGGGTAAGTGACAGTCACGCTGTGCCACAGGGACTCGAGAGGCCCGCAAAAGGTGGTACATCAACCAGCACCCCCACACAGATTAAGATCCTGAATTATTTAAGGGGTGGGGGAGCTTTTAAAAAGAAAAACTGTTTGGTTCCTAAAAGGTTTGTGACGTGCAGTGTAAATACAGAGTGAAAATGAACAAAGGCAGCATGAAAGAATAAATCAAAAATAAAAGGAAAACTCCAGTTAAGTAAAACCTGCCTTCCAGCTACATGGAAAAACACTCCGGTGCCCCGGTAAATAAATAATAAAAGGATATGGAAACAATACACCTTGAAAACGGGTGTCCTTTCTCTGTTCTCCTAGCCAGAAGCAGTGCTGACAGGTTTGTGCTGCCTGGCTCACCGACACAGCTAGCATTTATTTATGTAAAAACACCTGGGCACTTTTCAAAGAATCAGGTAGGACATTTCAAAGAACTCAAGGCAGTCTCTATTTTACTAGCATAATCCCAACACGTTGCCCCAAGCCCCAGTACTAACCCACACCTAAGATAAGATACCCCGACCCCCTGGACAGGATGAATGCTAGAAATAAGAATTTGGGGTGCTCGGACCACGCCACCCTCCCTCCCCCATTGGAAGCCTCCTGAGAATGTATCCCCACAAGGAAAACGACAACAATGCACAGTGATTTCCATTCTCACCACACCAAGCCTGTTTCTTAAACACCCTAACTTGTAACAGGTCCTGTCCGGCTCACAGCTGCAGCCTTAGCCTCGCCTGCCCACATTTCCATACTATTTCTTACATCACGATCACAGGCAACTTGTGCCACAAAGAGGTGCAGGACATTATCCCGGCCGGCCGGAGGGAGTCCCACAGGGCGCGGCAGCCCTCTCCTGTCTCCCCGCTGCTCCCCTCAGCAGTGTGTTTCGGTCGGTCTGCCTGTTCTGCTCCCTACTCTGTCTCTGGTGACTCCTCTCACCCTTCCACACCTCTGGCTTGTACCCCAGCTCTTGTATAAATAAATCTTAAAAAAAAAAAAAAAAGAGGCTCAGGACAAAGCATCCAGGCTTACTGGAAAAAGGCGCCAAAGGAGCAAAACTAAGGCAGAAATAGCAGCAACGCAGGGCCACAGACATCACGGACTAGGGGGCTTTGGTGACCAAGACGGGGTAAAAGGTTGCACTAGACAGACTTGGGTACCAAGAAAGTCTAGAAAGGTAGTGAGTAGCTGTCAATTCTGCAGCAGACCTGGGAAAAGGTCACCTTCGGAAGCCCACACACCTCAAGCTGCATGGAAAACAAGTCACCCCAATCTCTGGCCGGGGCACCAGGCGGGCCTCCGGGGCAGGTCAGAGCCCCAACCCCCACCTGCCAAGGCACAGAGCAGCCTACGAAGGAGTTGGCAGTTTAGAGATCAAGTCACTTTTCCTTACATGTTAACTTTGCATAGAACAGGTGTTGGGATCTGCTAGTCCTCAAGCTGATTTACTCCACTTCCTTCTTCCGTGAAAGCACAGAAGGTCCCGCTACCCCACCTCACGGAGGAGATGCGCAGAGAGGAACAGGAGCAAGTCCTTGCGGGGTGAGGGGGTCATATCCATGCAACTTTCTGTCCAAACCTCTGTGCCCCAGCATTCCAGCCTTTCCTGACTCCCTCCCCCCAGGGGCTCAGAGAAAAAGGACACTCGACATGGCAGAAAAGACTAGAAAGCATATGCCCACCAACAGGGCGAGTCAAGTGAATCAGGTCTGTCTATTCAGAGTGAAGAACGAGCTGTTAGGGACTCCCACAAAGGAGCCCCAAGATATGTAAAGTAAAAAAAGCAAGGATCAGAAAGACTACAGGCCTTGTTCATATAAAGCTACTTTAAAGAACACATTCACATTTGCTTGTGCAGGGACAGGCTGCTTCTGGAAGGCTGTCCCGGGACATTCTAACATTGACTCAAGAGAGGAGAGGAGGGACCAGGTGAGGGGAAACCCAGGTGTCCCCGGAGCACTGTCCTTTGCTAGTTTCAGTGTCTCACTCTGGACACAAGTCACTGCAAATGTAAACCCAAGCAAACCAAAAAGACTTTAAATGCCTGGGAGGAAACCTGCGCCAATATTTCTAAATGCTTCAGGCCCGCACGGCACGGCCATCTTCATGTTCAAGGCAGCCTCCTAAAACCAACCCTGACACCCCTCTCAGCACCCAGCCCTTCCCCCAAAACTATTCAAGGGACCCAGGGGCTGCTGTTTGCCCGCCCGCCCTCCGGCTCGGGCTCGGTCAGGTCTGGGTCCAGCCAGAGCAAGAGCACTGTGTCCTTTGAAAACATTGTCGAATTTGTGTGTAGTAAATAAGACATAGTTTACCTTTCAGCAAAGGTATCGAGTTTCCCCAACTCGTCAGAGAGGCGGATAAGGGAATTCAAGGTCCCCACCTGGAAAAGATGGTAAAGAAGTTAGAGGTTCCTGCTTTCTGGCAGAAGTATGGGTGCAGGGACTCCCTGGGGGTGTTAAGGGTTAAGTCTCAGCACTCTCAAGCTGTCAGCAGCCATTGGCCTGAGTTCCAGCCCTAGCCAGGGAGCTACCCACATGGCACGGCAGACCTCTCCTGTCTCCCCGCTGCTCCCCTCAGCAGTGCATTTCAGTAGATCTGCCTGTTCTGCTCCCGGCTCTGTCTGCTGAATCCTCTCACCCCCTGCACCTCTGGCCTGCACCCCAGTTCTGTATGCATAAATAAATAAAAACAAATCTTAAAAAAAAAGAAGCGTGGTGCTTTCAACAACATTTCGGGGAATTCTGCATCTTGAGTCTTGAGGTGGCTGTCCTTGGGCAGAAGCCACAGGGGAAGCTGGGAAGAGTTCGAAGGAAATGGGTGGACTGGGGGGTTTCAGTTTTGCCACCAGGATGAACTGTGTTTTTTCTGCCCTAGGAAGGAGGTCGCAGCCTGACCCCCGTCATTCTTCCTCTTAGCCTGGCTCTCTACGGGTCGCACGGTTGACCCCCATCGCCCTGGAGAAGATACACTAGGAAGCAGGTTAATGAAGTGACCCTTTCTGAGAGTCTTTCTTCTCCAAGATAACCCGTCCTTTCTCTGGCCTTCCGAGCTGTTATTAACAGTCTGGGGAGACAGCGGCTGCTTTTCCTCCCACTCGATCATCCACCATAATCCTTTTCAGATCACCCATGAAGACCTGTTTCTTAGTGTGGCAATTACTATGGGGTCCAAAACTGTATTTTAAAGTGTATTCACACAATCAGAAGGAAAAGGTTTGTTATCATTTCACTGACCCCCAAGCAGACACTAGAAGGTGATGAGGGGCCTGCGCGGCCTGGGGGTGCTAGTAAATGAAGCTGCTCCTGTTCAAGCAACTGTGACTTCTGCCACTTGCAGCAGGGTCCTGTCGCTTTCACCCTAGGGTGCCCTTGAGTGCTCACCCTCCCAGCGTCTGTGCTTGTCAGCAAGACGTGGGGTCAGGGCCGGTGCCACCCCATGTTCGATCAACTACTCTCCTCTGCCCACCCTGTTCTGTAAGCGGGAGTCGTGAATGTTCCAGATGATGCACTGAGAGTGCCTGGGCCAGAGTGTTGTCTGATCACCTCGGGCAAGCACAGAAACATTACCGAGCTCTTCCCGAGTTTGGAGGAGGAGACCCTGGTTGGCTAGAAGGGTGCCTCGAGCTGCCCTCTGCAAACCCACAACCCTAGAACACACTGGAGAAAGTTCACTCTGTTTGAGCTAAAAAGACTTTCCATCTCACGCCCCCTTTTATATTCATTTCTTTTACCTCCAGGCTCTACTGCGAAAGCCACTGGCGTGTGCGCAGGAGCAATCTCCTTCTGCCCCTGCCAGTTACCACAAAACCCCCTTTCTGCCCTGCTCCCACAACCAGAGGGTCCCTGGGGGCAGCTCCAATCAAGGTTGACGCCCCCGAGCCTGTATGTTTAAACAACAGTGTTCTTAGATGCTTGAGGCCAAACAGGAAGAACGGAAAAGACGCATGAGGAGTCAAGTGTGTAAATGCTCTTCACACTTTGGGGCGCTCTAGACACTGTGGGCCGCACCGCCCGCTCCTTCATTCTCTCCTGGGGCTCTAAGGCCATCGCTCCCGGCACCGGCGAGCTGTTCACTTAGCCCTTGAACCATCCACAGGTTCTTGACCCACGAAGCCGTGCAAAGGAATTCACAGACATTTTAGATCAGGAAGCAGAGAGAGACGAGCCTCAGTCAAGAAAGTAAAGGAAAGTTTATTTAAAGGAAGAAAGTCAGGACTCCCGAGGACGCTGTCGTCGGGAGGGGCGAGGAAGCCATTGTGGGCCTGCGTCTAGGGGTCTTCAAAGCTTTGCGTCCCCCTATCCTGAAGTCTCACCACCCTGTTCTGTGACTGGCTCTTCCTCCTGGGGACCACACGCCTCCAGGCAGATGTGCCCATTTTCCCAGCTCGTATCTTCTCTTTCTACCTCCCCTGGCCAATGTCTTCTAAAATTTACTGTCCCAATTAGTCTCAAATTTTAGCCTTAAAGTTTCCTGCCCTCATCAGCCCTCCTGAGCTTCTCTGCCCTTATCTAGAGGCCTCCCCGACTCTCCCCAAGTCCCCGCCTGCGCTGTCCCTGAGGCTGCCTGCTTAACACTAACGTGCCCTGGGACTCCAGACCATAGTTAATTTTGGATTATTCTGCAAACTCCCATCCAGACCACAACCCTCCCACCCCCAACCCCTGTTGATTCTCACCCCCAGGCTCGTCCTCAGCCTTGTTGCCTTTGCCCTGTTATTGTCTCCTTAGCCCCCCAGAAGCTACCCCCACAGTCCAATCCCCCACTTTTTCCCTCCTCCCCAAGAATTTTACCTTGAAGTCAGGAATCGAGAACTCGGTGTTGTAAGACAGGTTGGACTTGGAGGTCACTGTTTTCATCCTCTCAATAGCCTGTAAATTCTCCTCATCACCAGGGACAGAAATTAACCAAAACTCCCACATGCTTCCCAGTCTTCTTTGATCCAGGAACTGCCGGAGCCGCAGCAACATGCACAAACAGAAGCAGGAGGAGAGAGGGTCAGACACCTCCTCTTCTTCACCACTCCCGGCCTCAGCGGGAATCCTCTCCAGGAGGCGGCTGGTCCGATTCCCCTCACTCTGCCTCAGGCCCGTCAGCTGGGACCCTGCAGGTCCAGGACACCCGCACACAGCGGGGCGCGCTTGGAGAGCCCTCTGCTCTTCACCAGGACACCCCAAGCTCTCCAGCCCCAGGGAGGCTCTGGCTGGCCTGAAGCCCTGGGGCTGGGGCAGCACAGCCCCCTGCCTGGACTCTCCTCACTCTGGCAGGACCCCCAGGCCTGACCCAAAGCGGGGGACGTCAGCTGCAGTGGGGCGCCTGCTGGGATGACATTTTTCCTCCTTTCCCGGTGCATTTTCCCGAGTACAGGGCAGAGGGGGAAGGAATAAAACAGGGAGGGGTTTTCACAGTAGGCCACCTGGGCAAACCCCGGAGCTGGAGACGGACGCGAGCTGCGAAGACTTCTGGAGGCCTCGGCATTTTGTGAAATAAGGAAAAGGCGGCGGACTCTACAGCGCGTCTCCCCCAGGGCCGAGCATCGCGGGGACGCGGCGGCGGCTCCTGGCCAGCGTCCCCGGCGCTCCAGCCCATTAGTTCTGACCGTTCAAACGTGGACACACCCCCGCCTTTCTCCGCCGCCGGCTCCTGCCTCCCGGGCTCCCGGAGAGCCCCCGAGGGGCTGGGGGGGGGCGGTTAGCCAGAGACCCTTCTCCAAGAGTTTTCTTTCTGGTGCTCGCCTCACGCACCCCAGCATTACACCGTCCTCGTCGCCCCCCGCGCCCCGGAGGCCGTTCCTCCGCCTCGCCCGCTGCAGCCGGGCAGACCCGCCGTGCGCAGAGGCGGGCGAGGCCACCTGCGGGGCGGGGAGCGCGCGGCGGCGGCGCGGGCCTCCCGGGGCCCCCGAAAGCGCGGACCCCGCCGAACACCCGCGCCCCGGCCGGGGGACCGCGGACGAGGGGGGCTCGGCCTGGCCCCCCGCCGCGCCCCCACCCCGCCCCGCGGGCCCCGCTCCCCGCGCGTCTTACCCGCAGGGGGAGGCTCGGCCGGTCCCGGGAGGCAGCGGCTGCAGCGCGCGCCCCGCCCCGAGCTTTTATCCGGAGCGGCGGGGGCGGCCGCCGGCCCCCGCCCGCCCCCGCCCGCCCGCCCGGCATTTGCATGTCCCGCCGCCCGCCCGCGGGGCCGCCCGGGGCGCAGGACAGCGGGGCGCGCGCCCCGCGCCCCAGCCCCGCTCCCGGCCCCGTCCCGCCGCGGGCAGCGGGGCACGAGGAGAGATCCCGGGGCGCCGAGGGTCCCCCGCTGGCCGCCCGCGCCCTGCGCCTCCCTCCCAGCCCGCCCGCCCCACGGCCACCCCGGGCGGGTCCCGAGCCGTCGCCGGGACAAGACTGACCTGCGGAAAGCGACGCAACAGGTTCACCTGCGTTTTGGAGCACACACCTGGGCAGAGGAGCTCACCTCCCGTCCATGTGGGCGTGAGCCTGCCCTGATTGCCCGGGGACTCCCCGCGGCTGGACGCACCCACCTCCCGCTCCCCTCCCGGTCGCGGCCCCGGGGTCGCCCTCTGTGGGGCGCGCAGGACCCGCGCGCACGGCGAGGAAAGTCCCTGACACTAGCCCGCGAGTGCAGAAAGCAAAACAAAAGCAGACTCTGGGAACTGGGTTTCTCCGGAGCGCAGGAGGAAACCAGCCATCCTGCTCTGTGGGCCGTGTTTTCGGTGGTTTCCGGGAAAGATAAATATCTCCGAATTATTCTTGGGGGTGGGGTTTAAAGAAGCTCTCCTGCTTCCTTGAGCTGGCCGGCCGCTCGCTCCAGCTCCCACTGCAGCTGCTCTCTGATCTTCAGAAAGACAGGCGGATGCAACCTCTGCTGCTGGGGTGAGAAGCCCCCAATGCCGGACAGAAAGTGGCTTTCAAGGTCAAGCATGATCACGCTGCCATGCTGTTGTGGTTTGGAATTGGCAATTTGGAACTCCCAGCACCTGCACGCTGCATCATCGCGATTGGGACACCCATGCATTAGTCAGTCCTTGCACCACCCTCCTGAAGGAGGACACCTGAAACCGAGGGATGAGGAAACCGGGGGTGTGTGGGGAGCTTAAGTGTCCCTTCCAGGGAAAGAGCCGCCTGACTGAAGGTTGACCTGTGGTCTCCAGTCTCAGGCTTTATTCCAGGGTTGCATTCTCTCCAGCCAGGGAAAGGGACGTCCAGCCGTGGCAGACCTCTTTGCCAGCAAAGCGAAGGATGCCCACGGAAGCTTCATAAATTGCCAGGTGTCACCGGTTAATGGCAGAGCTGTGAGCGGGACTCAGGCCTCAGCCTTGTCTGTGTCCTTCCCAGGCGCCCCGCCAGCCGGAGGACCCTGCTGACCGAGGGAAAACCCATGCTTTCCATCTCACCCCGTGTTTTCCATCCGGAACCATCGGCCTGGCTTCTCAGAGACCGGGCAACATATTACAGTGTTCCACCTTTGCTTAGAACATCGTTTTTTTCTATAAATTTGATTTCCTCCAACAAGCTTCTTTCATGAAACAAAAGAAGACTCAACACAAAATAACTCCTGGACATCATCTGGTTGGGAAAATAATACAGACCTGCAGTGTTCCTTGTCTTTCTCAAACTCTTCCTCAAAATCTAAAATATTTCTAGTCTTTCATGTCTTAAGTTTCCTACTAAATATGGGAATTTATAAGAATTGTCAGCTGCTGGTTTAGGGGCAGCTTGCTTTTATTCAAATAATTGTTTTTCCTGCTTATTAAGGAACTCTGCTTCCTATAGAGAATTGGAAAAAGCATAAAGAAGAAAGTATATCGTCACCTGCATTTCTCTGATCTGAAAATAACCACTGTTAACATTCAAATTCCCTATGTTACTTTTTAATGCATTTTCATACATACAGATAGGGATTCTTTGGCATGATGAGAAGCTATATGACACACCAGTTTGGCATCCTGCTATTGATCGCTATTTAAACATGAAGACATTTATCAAATCTCTCATCAGTAAAGGGTAATTCAATGTCATCAGCAGGTTGAGTATCTGAACTTGAGTCAGATACATTTGATTTCAAAGGCAAATGAAGAGGTTTTGTTGGACAACTTCCTGAAGGACAGGGGAAAACGACACCAAAACAATACTCTCTTACCCGAGGGTGATCTGATTTACCTTTTTCAAGGACAGCCACGTGTGTACTTACCAATTTTGCACGACTTGACCTGTGTGATTCTCTGAGTTTTCCTCTGAAGATCACTCTTTAACTCAAAGACAGGGGGGAAATCAACCAAGAGTTGTGGAATCTGATCCCCGAGTATATTCAGAGTATATAAAACAGCATTCCCTGTTTCCTCCCATAGATCAAGCTGAAGCAGCTTTGAACAACCCATTTCTTAAGCACCCCATCCCCACACACTCCCAAAATCTCTGAAATCTGCTGCTAAATGGCTGCCAGTGTCTCTGCCTTGACACTGCTTCTAAATGTGCCCCAAGTAAGAAAAATCACACAGGCGTCATGAAAAAAACCAGGTCATCAAGAATACTATCTCTTCCTGGGAATAAAGGCTGCAGAGGAAATGCCAACAAGCCTGAATCAGCTCCAGCTTCTTAAGCACCTGGCTCTGGCGAGCTAGTCCAGAAATGTTCCTGCCGCGGGCACGGGCTCGGGCATTGCGCGAGCCAGCTGCGGTCTGTGCGGGATGGAACTGTCCCATCAGGTTTGGAACCAGACAGGCAGGACTGGCCCAGTCTGTGTCCTGTTGTCCAGCCTCTCCCACATGATGTCCTTGGAACCTCTGGACCTCTTTCCGGGCACAGGCCTCCTGGGATGCCCTCTGCCACGGGACACACACCACTCCACCTGCAGTCCACTCAGGTGCTTTGCTGAAGAAAACCTGGGGAAGTTTTTCTAGAAGGACAGCTTTGTAGTGGAGAAAAAGGGAAGTAGGGCCTCCCTGGTGGTGCAGGGGTTAAAGTCTCAGCACTGCACGCTATCCGCAGCCACTGCGGCATGAGTTCAATCCCCAGCCAAGGAGCAACCCACATGGCACAGCAGACCTCTCCTGTCTCCCTGCTGCTCCCCTCAACAGTGGATTTCAGTAGATTTGCCTGCTCTGCTCCCTACTTTGTCTCCGGTGAATCCTCTCACCCCCTGTCTCCCCACCCCTGCACCTCTGGCCTACACCCCAGTTCTTGTATGCACAAATAAATAAAAATAATTTTAAAAAGATTTATTTATTCATGCATACAAGAGCTAGGGTACAGGTCAGAGGTGTAGGGGGGTGAGAGGATTCACCAGAGACAGAGTGGGGAGCAGAACAGGCAGATTGACTGAAGTACACTGCTGAGGGGAGCAGCGGGCGAGACAGGAGAGGTCTGCCGCGCCATGTGGGTTGCTCCCTGGCTGGCCAGGTATCGAACTCACGCTGCAGAGGCTGTGGATTGCTTCATAGTGCGGTGCTTAACCCCTTGTGCCACCAGGGAGGCCCAATAAAAATAAATTTTTAAAAAAGAAAAAGGAAAGCAGAATTGCCCCTTGCATCCGTGAGGGAGTACAGAAACAGATTAGCATCTGGAAGGAGCTACATGGATAAGTGGCTTAGCCTTGCTCAGCTGCAGTTTCCCATGTGACAGGAGCAGAACAACTATGTCCACTTCTTGGGCACATTGTGACGATAAGAGAGGACATGTAGCCTTTGAGGAGTGAGGAAAATTTAGGTCACACTCTTTGGAAGCTTAGAAGGGAAATGCACCTGAATAAAATTTGCTGCTAAAGCTTCGGTGAGAACTCTTACCCTCAGATCCATCGAAATGTCTCTGCAGCAAGACGAGAGGCTGCTTCAATGCCTGCTTTTTCCCATTGCTTTCTCATTTCCAGGTTCCTTTTTTCCCTCACGAGCTCAAAGACACTGATTCTGGCCAGTTGGAACCACATGGCCCGTTGGCAACTCATGCGTTCAGTCCCTGCAAACCTGTCTTTGATGTATCAGCCCGAGCGGCAGGTGCTTCAGGGAGAGCCCCCGGGGGCATTTTGAGCTCTGGCTTTGGGAGTTGAAAGGATGTGCCCTCGGGTCTCAGTTCCATCCTTTCTTAACTGTGCCCTTTCCAAGGACACGGTCTCTCTGTAACCCACCTAATGACTTCAGGGACTTCCAGGTATTGTTAGAGAATTATGAAAAAAAAAAAAAAAAACAGAATGAGATTGTGTGTGCAAGACATTCAGTGTCTGATTCTTTGTACTCTAAATTGGAGTAATTTAATTAATTTAAGCAGGTGGCGGCCACCACCCCCACTTCACTCACTGTCAAGTTCTTAGTGCCCCGTGGATGCTTAGCAAGTGCTTTTTGGATCCCCGGATGCAAGGAGCTTAACTGCTAGAGCCTGGAGTATCAGGTAAGCTGAGTGAGAAGCATTTTGCCGGCCTTAAGTCTGTAATGTTCTAGAAGGTTTTGTGGTCTGCAAAATGTCCTGGGGATGTGGCTCTGCAGATGTATTTCAGGGACATAAGTTCAATGAGTGATGCCATTCATTTATGTTTATAAGACTGAAAGTCGGGGACCTCCCTGGTGGCGCAGCGGGTTGAGCGCCACGCTGTGAAGCTGTCCGAAGCCTCTACAGCAAGGGTTCAATTCCCAGCGGCAGGCCAGGGAGATACCCACATGGTGCGGCAGACCTCTCCTGTCTCGTCCACTGCTCCCCTCAGCAGTGTCTTCAGTCCGTCTGCCCGATCTGCTCCCCACTCTGTCTCTGGTGAATCCTCTCATCCTCCCGTGCCTCTGGCCTGAACTAGTTCTTGTATAAATAAATAAATCTTTAAAAAAAAAACAAACTGAAGGGCCTCCCTGTTGGCGCAGTGGTTGAGCGCTGGGTTGCGAGGCTGCCCGCAGCCTCTGCAGCGCCGGTTCGATCCCTGGCTGCTCCCCGGCCACCGGAGGAGGGTCCCACATGGCGCGCAGACCTCTCCTGCAGCCCGCTGCTCCCCTCAGCAGTGTATTTCATCAGTCTGCCTGCTCTGCTCCCCACTCTGGCTCTGGTGAATTCTCTCACCCTCCCGTGCTTCTGACTGTACCCAGTGTTTGTATAAATAAATTAAATAAATAAATAAAAATAAATCTTAAAAAAAAAAAAAGACTGAAAATCGGAGACAACTTTATGCCCAACAAAGAGGGATTGGGCAGATTAGTAATGGTTTAATCACAGCATCGGTAGGAATGTTTTAGAGGAATATTAAGTAAAAGGAAATGCTTTTAGTTTTAAATAGAATTTTTTAAATGAAGATTACAATTTTGTAAGAAGTCACGTGTAAATATAATAAATACTGTGTGTGCATGTATCTTAAAAGAAAAGAACTCAAGATGGCACTAAAGGTTATAGCTGAAGAGTGCTGTTCCTCTTCTCTCTGGCCTTTATATTTTCAATGTTTTTATAATGAACAAGAAAAAATAAACTCAAGAAAAATGCTGAATGATACTCAAGTGGACAATTGACCATTCAGCCTATTACAGGCAGGAGAGTGGACATGAGCGAGCCTTCTCCCCTGCTCCACCTACCACTTTGAGTCGCCCCTGGAGAGCAGCACCATCCACAGTGACTTTCCACCATGATGGACACATTCTCTAGCTGCACTGCCCATTAGAGTAGCCACTAGCTTGTCAAACACTTGAAATGCAGTCAGTGAATCCACACGTGGCCGGTGGGCACTCTACCAGGGTACACAGCTAAGACATACCACCACCCCCCTTTTTATAGTGTTCGATAGACTCCTGGCCTGACTCAAATATTTAGCTCTTCGTTCATTGTCACCCTCCATCAACACTCGGCTCTTAACTCTTGTGACGTCACCATGACTGAAATGTTCTGGCCATATCTTCATCTTTCTTTCTCTGAATCCTTCCCTTTCCATGATAGTGTCCATCTGCCCTTTGCTCCGTGGTCTTAGCCTGGACTTACCACAACAGACTGCAACCCCTCGCTGGCCTTAGTGCCCTGCCTGCATCCTCAGGCCCTTGAAAGGGTGAAAAGTAAAAAGATCAATTTCTCTGTTGTCCAAATGGGATGAGAGTTTTACCTGTTTCCCTGTCCTTTTTTTAAGAGCATTTGCTAAAGAAAAATATATTTGTAAACCCTAGCTCTGTCCTTTGATGTATAAATAAATCTTTTTAAAAGCTGCCTAAGCCTCTGGCCAACATTGCAACTCAGAGACTTTTTTTTAGGGCCCAGAAGCCACTTGTTTGAAATGTAAGCATGAAGGCAGCTGCCTTCCTGTTACTACTGGTCACAGAAATATGCGAAGTTTTATGTTTTCCATCAGATAAAAGCAGCTAACGACCATAGATGGCTGCCCAGTGATTCCCTTTGGTCCACCTGTATCCCTAGCAACGACCTTTCCAGCCCACAGGGACCCAAGTCACTGACCCTGCCACTGGCCACGTGTCTGTCCCATCATGTCCTCACTTCCCTCCTCAAGCTCTGTGGTCTGTCCTTACATCCACTCCCTTGCCACCCCCTTGGCTCTCCCATCCCATATATATTCACTTTGTTTTCACTTGGATTTTGTTGGCAAAAATTCAACTCTCCACCTGAGAGAGGTGGCTGGAGGAAACACCAGGCCATACTGATTGATCTTGAAGGAATCAGAATATCCCTCTAAAATGTGCCACTTTGACATAGTGATTGTTTGAATTAAAGATACGTAGGAGACGGCAGGTGATGAGACAGTTGCGATCATTTTGGAAAAAGTGCTCGATATACCTTAAAAAAACAGAAATGAAATACCACAGGACCCAGCCATCCCCATTCTTGGGCATCTATCGAGGGAAGCCAAAATCATCAGCTCAAAAAATTATGTTTGCATATAATTTTGTTTGCATATGTTTGCATATAATTTTGCAAAAATCTTTCTTGCAGCATTATTTATAATAACTGGAAACAACCTCGGTGCCCGCTGATAGAGAACTGGGCCCAGAGATGTGGTCTACCATGTGGAGGACTAATATTCAGTCACAAGGAAGGACAAATGTTGCCATTTACAGCAAAATGGAAGGAGTTCGATGGAATTATGTACAGTAAAGCAATTCAGAATGACAGAGGCAAATACCAGACATTTATATTGTGGACAATTTGATGTGGATTTAGCCATGAATCACACCTCATTTTTCTCTATTCAGGTTTTCCCTGATATCCAAAGGTAGAACATTCTTGGGCCTCCCTGGTGGCGCAAGGGGTTAAGTACCGCACTATGAAGCAATCCGCAGCCTCTGCAGCACTAGTTTGATCCCTGGCTGCCGGCGAGGGTCCCACATGGCGCAGCAGACCTCTCCTGTCTCTCCCGCTGCTCCCCTCAGCAGTGTATTTCAGTCAGTCTGCCTGTTCTGTTCCCCACTCTGTCTCTGGTGAATCCTCTCAGCCCCCGCATCTCTGGCCTGTACCCTAGCTCTTGTATGCATAAATAAATAAATCTCTTAAAAAAAAACAACAAAAGTAGAACATTCTAGTTTGTTATGATTTTTTTTAAAGATTTATTTTATTTATGCAAGAACCGGGGTACAGCCCAGATGCGTGGGAGGATGAGAGGATTCACCAGAGATAGAGCGGGGAACAGAACAGGCTGACTGACGAAATACACAGCTGAGGGTAGCAGCGGGCGAGACAGGAGAGCTCTGTTCACCATGTGGGTTGCTCCAAGGCTGGCGGGGATCAAACTGGCACTGCTGAGGCTGCGGACAGCTTCACAGCACTGCGCTCAACCGCCTGCACCACCAGGGAGGCCTCTGGTATGATTTTTGGTAGGTTATTTTTTGGGTCTGGGAACACTAGTAGGTTGCCTGTAAATATTTGCTTAATGAGTGAGCCCTCCTAATTTATCTGGCTCGCTAGCTAACGGTTTCATGACTCAAGCCAGGAGCATATAACCACAATGTGAATTATTGGGGGAGGTGGGTTCACAGTACCGTAATGTAAGCATACAATTACATTGGCAGGAAAGAAACCAAAAAGGGGGTCAGGAATGAAATGAATTTCTGGCAAAATTTGGAAGACTTCCCAATGCAGAAGGGTGGACCTGGTCTGGAGAGCCGGAGGAATCCACACACCGGCCAGGAGGGAGGGGCACACTCAGCCGAGTGCCCGGAGGCTCTCACCCACTCCAGAGAGGCCTTCAGGACCATGGGCATGGAGTCCATGAGCATCTCCAATTTCCTCAACATCAGTGCCTGTGTTTATGCCACGTCTCAGAGGCATCTTATAAGGACAACCTATTAATTTGATTAGACGGGGCCTCTCCAGACAGCCAGGGGCTTCCCTGTCCTTGCCTTTCACCCGCCTATCTGCCGCGTCCTAACAGTGATTGCTTTCTCTCCATAACTGACCCCACCTTTCCATCAGTCGGGACCATTACAGCAGCAGCATGCAACAAAGGACGGTGAGTCTGAGTTGGGGGCAGCCCTGAGTTTGAAGAGGCTCTTGGGGACCCTCTATTTTTTGCAGTCAGCCCACCCCACACCGCACACTTCCCGGTCAAGCTTCTCCCATGGGGTGTGGGCCTCCTCTGATGCTAAAGCCCCAGACTCCCTGAGGTCAGACTCTGCTTATCAACCGTCCTCTGCTCCTGGCCACCGGCCCCCCCTGAGGACTCCCTGGGGACGCGCCTGCTCCCTGACCCAATGACCCGTGTCCCTGGCCACATCCACCAATCGCCCCCCTTCCCGGGAGTGTAAGGGAAAGCAGGGCCAGGTCCCTGGGGATGACAAGGCCCGTCGGGGAGAGACCCACGTGGACCTGCTGACGCGGGAGAAAAACCCAGCGGTCAGCGCCTCCTGGATGAGTGAGTGAAGGCCCGAGGGAGCGGGGAGGGAAAACCAAGTCCCGCTCCTGCTCCGTCCTGCTCCGAGGGCCTCCCGGTCACGAAGGACACATAACAAGGGAGAAACAGCTTCACAGCCACGGCCCTCCGGAAACGGGGAGACCCCGGCACGGGGAAGAAACGGCCCCAGTCAGCTCGCTCGCTGCGGCGTCCTGGGCGGGAGGGCAGGAGGAAGGGCCCGGCCGGGAGGGGTTCCCCGGAAGGCGAGACAGTCCCGAGGGCTCCCGTGGGCAGCGCGGGCCGCACCCCGGCCCCCGCCCCTTCTCAGGGCGAAGGCCTCACCACGTGGCGACGTCTGCGCTCGTCAGAGCCGTTTCCTGGGTCTGCTGCGGCTTAAAAATAACCAGAGCAAAACAGCCCTTGCAGGAAGAGCCGCAGTCGGGACGGCGAGGGCGCCCGGGGCTCCCCGGGGATGAAGGGACACGCGCGCAGGCAGCGTCTCCCCCACTAACGCCCCCACCCCCCACTGAGGACGGAGCCCCACTCGGCGTTTCCCGCCCGCCCGGGAGGGGGCGGCCGCAGGTGGCCCCACCACACTGCACCCCGCCCGCCCCAGCGCCCTTCCCCTGCCCGCCCTTCCCGCCGCCCCGCCCGGCGCGCCCGCGCCTGTCGTCACCTGAAACTGCTCCGCCCGCGAGAGCGTCAACACCAGGGTCCCCGCCCGCGCCCGCCGCGCGTGCCTCACACACACGCCACACACCACACACACCGCGTGCCACACACACCACAGACGCCACACACACCACACACACTGCGTGCCACACACAGACGCCACACACACCACACACACCACAGACGCCACACACACCACACACACTGCGTGCCACACACACCACACACACACCACGTGCCACACACACAGACGCCACACACACCACACATGCCACACACACCACACGCCACACACCCAGATGCCACACACCCAGATGCCACACACACCACATGCCACACACACCACACACACCACACACACAGACGCCACACAAGCAGATGCCACACACACCACACACACAACATGACACACACACCACACATCACACACATACACACACAAAACACACACTACACACACACCACATGCACCACACACATACCACACACACACACACCCCCCTCTACTGTCTCCTGCTCTGTCACCTCTTCGCCCTCTCACCTGGCCTCTTTTCCTGCCAGGTGTGTCTGAACTTCCCTCCTCCCGGCACCTTTGATTCTCTCCTGCTGCCTTGTCCCATGAACTGCCTCCGCCCTGTTTTAGCCAAGCCCTCACTTCCGCCGACAGCAGGGCTGGCCCTGGCAACCGAGGAGCAACGAGGCTGCAAAACACTGGAGGGGGGAAGTGAAGATGTCGGGGGGAAGGAGGTCCTGAACGGACTCACACACAACTTTTATGGACCCCGCCCCACCCCAGACCAGAGAGACCCAAGACACCAAGGACTGCAAATCCCTTAACGTCATCACCACAAAGCGGGGGCGCTGGGACCTGAGGGTGGCGTGAGCAGCCAGGCTGGGATGTAACTCAGGGGTGCGTGGTTTTTCGCCAGCTTTCAGCGAGCTGCTGGGGCTCCAGCTCAGCAGATCTGGCAGGACGCAGTCACCAGTTTCTCTCTCTCTCTTTCTCCCTTCATTCCCCGTTTTTGTAGATAAGCCCTTCGTTAACCTTCCTGTGTGCGCCTGCAGTTGAGTCTCATTACAAGCCCCTCTTACGTGCCCGGGCGAGGACCCTCAGTCAGACCACTCATTTCACATCGGGGCTGCCCTGCAACAACCCCATCCGTTCCTCAGCAGGCTCCTCTGCCTCTGCCTGGTGGGCCACAGGGCGGGGCCTGCTCTCACCATCGGCAGGTGACCTCCTGTTTCCTGGTCACCTCAGATAAGTCAGGCCGTTTAATTTTCATCCAGAAGTCTCAACGCGGCAGCTCAGAGACAAGAAGAAATCTGTTTGACTCAAAGCAGGTTCCTCAGCCGCCCTGCCCTTGACCCATGACCTTTCCCCAGGGGAGACTTTCCTTCACCCTCCACACGTTCAACACTCCCACTGAGCGCTGCAAGCTCAGGCGCTGGGGACGGAGCTGTCAAAGGGCAGGTGCTCTGGGATCTTATCTGCGGCACGAGGGACGACCAGTAGGTAGATAATCCTCAGGTGACTTTGGCATCCCTGTTCCAGTTCCTCCCTTTGCCTTTGGTGTCTTCATTCCTAGATGACCTTGACTCTGACTTCAGGGAAAGTGGTACCCTCAGATCCCTTCCTGTTCCTCTCTCTCACTCACCTTTCTCCATCTGCCAAGCAGATGGGGCTACATCACTGTCCTATTCTCCAGCACTAGCTGGAGGTTTTTCACTCTCAAATTTTACCCGTTTGTCAGTCATTTCCATACTTACATAATGCACACCTCTCCTAGTGCGCACAGCCTTCACTCACCCGCCACCAAAGCTCTGGCGCTCACACCTATCACCTTCTTCCCCCACGGCGCCCCACTCCTACCCTCTGGGGTAACAAGTATATTTTCCCCCTCTGGCTGGGACATCACATACTGTGTTGAACAGTCGTGGCGAACGAGTGTTCCTGATCTTAGGGGAAATGTTTTCAGTTTTTCAGCATTGAGTATGGTGTTGGCTATAGGTTTGCCTTTGATTCTTTATTATTTGAGATATGTTCATTTAATTCCCATTTTTATTGGGAGTTTTTAATAGTAAGTGGGTGATGAATCTTGTCCAACGTGTTTTCAGCATCTGTTGAGAAGATGACGTGATTTCTACCTTTCTTTTTCTTGATGTGGTGAATGACGATGATTGATTTGCACACAGTGAACCAAACTCGCATCCCTGGTATGAATCCAACTTGGTCATGAGGGATGATTCTCTTCATGTATCGCTGAGTTCTGTTTGGCAAGATTGGTGGTGGCGGGGGGGTTGCATTTATGTTCATCAGAGATCAAGGTATAGTTTTCTCTTTTTCTCTTCCTTTGGGGCCTTTGGTTTGGCGATCAAGGTAGTGTTGGCCTCATGAAATGTGTTTGGGAGTGTACCCTCCTCTTCAATTTGTTGGATGACTTTGAGAAGGGTAGGTATTGGGTCCTGTCTGAAGGTTTGTCTGTAGCATTGTCCAGTGAAGACAACTGCTCCTTGTTTTCTGTAATTGTGTAATTCTGTAATTTCTGTAATTGTGGTTGGTTTCTTCAAGCTGTCTATTTCATCCTGGCTCAATCTTGGAAGGTTGATTCTGAAAGTTCTTCCACTTCTAGGTTGTCCAGTTTGCTCATAGACATTCTGGGGGGCCCGCAGGAGCCTTTGTATTCTGCAATATCTGTTGTAATTTCACTTCTTTCATTTTTGATTCTTCTTATTTGGATTTTCTCTCTTTTTCTGGTGATTCCAGTTAATTACTTATCAGTTTTGTTTATTCTTTCAAAGAGCAAGATCTTGGTTTCATTGATCTTTTGTAGCATCTTTTTGGTTTCCATTTTGTTTATTGCTGCTCTAATTTTTATTATTTTTCTTCCTTCTATTGATTTTTTTGGTCTCATTCTTTCTTCTATTTCTAGTTCCTTCAGTTGCAGAGTTAGCTTAATTATTTGAGATTTGTCTTTGTTTATTGATGGGGGCCTGGATTTCTACTTACTTCCTTCTTCATAGGCACCTAGTGATCCCATAGGATCTGGTAGCTTGTTTCTTCATTTCCATTAATCTCCAGATAATTTTTTATTTTTCATTTGATTTTTTTAGTCAACCCAGGAGTTATTCAAAAACATTTTGTATAGTCTCTATGTGTTTGAGTTTTTTTCTGGGTTTATTTTTGTGATTGATTTCTAGTTTTATGCCATTGTGCTCAGAAACAATGCTTGATATATCTATTTTCATATACTTTTGATACCTGTTTTATGCCCCAGCATATCCTCAATCCTTACAAATGTTCCATGTGCTCTTGAGAAGAATGTGTATCTGTTTCCTTGGGGATGGATGGCTCTGTAAATGCCTATTAATTCCATTTGATCTATTACTTCACTTAAGCCATTATTTCCTTGTTTACTTTCTGTCTGGATGATCTATCCATTGATGTAAGCGATGTGTCGAAATCTCCTACAATTATTGTGTAGCTGTCAATGTGTTTCTTTAAGTATGTTAATGTTTGTTTTACATATTTGAGTGTACCTGTGTTATGTGTAAATACTGATGATAGTTATATCTTATTGATAGTTTGTTCCCCTGATCATTACAGGGTACCAGGCTTTGTTACTGATTACTTTTTTAGTTGAAAGTCTTATTTATTATATTTAAAAATAGCAATACCTGACTTTTTATGTTATTGTTTGAAACATCTTTCTCTATCCTTTCACTTTAAGTCCATGTTTGTCTTCACATCTGAATTGAAGTTCTTGTATGCATAATATAGATGACCTATGCTTTTATATCCAGCCTGTTGTCCCATGTCTTTTAATTGGTAAGTTCAGACCATTCATATTTAGGGTAATTATTGCTATCAGAGGCTTATTTACTGCCATGCTATCTTTGGTATTGGGGTTGTTTTATCTATATGCTGTTTCTTTTTCCTGTGTTTCTTATCTCGTCTTTCATTTGGATGCCAACCCCTAGTGTTTCTCTGAGTTTTTCATTTCTTCCTCTAAGTGTACATTCTCGATTTTTGTTTTGTGGTTACCATCAGGATTGTAGCAAAGATTCTTATCTGAAATAGTCTTTTCTGTGCTGGTATCAACTCATTTTCCTTTAGCTATACAGATTCTATCCTTTTCTACCCCCCCCCTTTAAAGTTCTGTATTTGTCTCAAGTTATTCTTGTTTATACTGCTGATTCTGTATTACTATTTATTATTGTTCAAGATTTTTGTTGTTGTTGTTTTGAGATTTTATTTATTTCTGTATAGAAGAACTGAGGTGTAGGCCAGAGGTCAGGTGTATGTGTGAGAGAGAGGATTCAGTATAGATAGAATGGGGAGCAAAACAAGTGGATCTGCTGAAATACACTGCTGAGGGGAGCAGCAGGCCAGGTGGGAGAGATCTGTTGTGCCATATGGGTCAGCTCCCTGGCAGGGGATGGAATTCAGGCCTTCTAGGTGGGCCATTCTAGGTGAGCCATAGTGGTGGTAGCGCTGAGACTTAACCTGTAGGTCACCAGGGAAGCCCTATTGTCCAAAGTTTTGTGTTCTTTTGTTTTTTCTTTTCATGTAGAAGAATTCTTTTTAAGCATTTCTTGTCAGGCAGGTCTGGTGATGGCAAACCCTATTAACTTCTGTTTGGGAAAGCCCTTATTTCTCCATCATACTTGAATGGTGATTTTGCAGGAAATAATATTGTTGGCTGGCAGTTTTTGTCTTTCAGAATTGTAAATATGTCATTGCACTCTCTTTAACCTTGAGACTATCTGCCGAGAAATCTGATAAAATTTGATTGAGGTGCCGTTGTATGTTACATTCTCTTTTTTTCCCTAGTAGCCTTTAATATTTTTCTTTGACTTTTGATAATTTAACAATGATGTGTCTTGGTGGAAGTTGTTTTGCATTTAGAAAATTGGATGTTCTTTCTGCTTCCTGGATGTCCTCTTTAAATTCTCTTCTTAGGTTTGAGAAGTTCTCAGCTATTATCTCTTTGAATAAGGTCTCTGCTCCCTTCCCTATATCTTCGTCTTCTGTAACATGCACTATTCTTATGTTTCCTCTTGAAAAGGAATCTGGTGTTTATTTCTCAGTTTCTTCATTTTCCCCATTTTCCCTAAATCTTATCTTTCTTTTATTTTTTAAAAAAAGATTTATTTATGCATACAAGAGCTGGGGTTCAGGCCAGATGTGCGGGAGGGTGAGAGGATTCACCAGAGACAGACTGGGGAACAGAACAGGCAGAATGACGAAATACACTGCTGAGGGGAGCAGCGGGCCAGACAGGAGCGGTCTGCTGCGCTATGTGGGTAGTTCCCCGGCCGGCCAGGATGGAACCGGCACTGCAGAGGCTGCGGACAGCTTCACAGCACTGCGCTCAACCACATGTGCCATCAGGGAGGCCCTTATTTCTCTCTTTTTTTCCACTCGTACACATGTATCTTCGATTTCCAAAGTTCTCTCGTCTGCCAGTTTTAAGGCTACTTATTATTCTTTCTGTATTTGTTCTAAAATATTTTCAATCTCTTTAGTGAAGAATCCCTTCTGTTTCTGGATCACCTTTTTAAGATTGTTGCTGTAAAATCATTTTATGTTAGGCTGTTGAATGTTGTGTCTTATTAAATAAAATCTGTATGTATAATGTACATTTTTTTCTGAGAAAAAAGATCAAGAAGGAATCAAGAGCAACGTTACCTCTTTGACCCCTGTGATCCCCCCAAAGTCATGAACCTCCAGTGTCTCGAGAGAGCAGTTGAAAAGAGTGAGCCTGGCAATGGGAAAAATGAAGGGGGTTAGAGAAACACATACAGGGAGGAAACAGGAAATGAAAGGTCATAGGAAAGCATGGAGTCATGGAAGTCACTAGAAGGGGTGGCTCCAGAAGACAATGTTAATTGAGATTATATGGAGCAGGTGGTAGGGATCATTAATCAATATGACCACCTGTTCACCAGGCTTACGAAGGAGGAGAGGGTTGTTTCAGGAACACAGTGAGAGTAGAGCCAGGGCAGGGCATTAAGGAAAGAGTAGCTCCCACCTCCAGACACCTTCCGTGACTCATCACTAGAGTCCTACCGCCAGACCCCTCCCGCTGTGTGCTAAAGGGCTAAAGAGAGAGACCGCACACACACTGCTGAGGTGCAGCAAGGACTCCCTGGTGGCACAGGGGGGTTAAGTCTCAGCGCTATCAAGCTACCGCCAGCCACTGAGGTATGAGTTCGTTCCTTCTACTGAGGCACGAGTTCGATCCCAGGCCAGGGAGCTGACACACATGGCATAGCAGACCTCTCCTGTCTCCCTGCTGCTCCCCTCAGCAGTGGATTTCAGCCCATCCGCCTGTTCTGTTCCCATCCTCTCACACACACAGCTCCCCACCGCCGCCGCCACCCACCCCACACCTCTAGCCTACACCCCAGCTCTTGCATGCATAAATAAATAAATCTTTAAAAAAAAAACAAACCCTCTCCAATTGGAATAACCTGCTCTCCCCACTGAGACTGAGAATGAATTTACGGACTCCAACTTTCCATCCCTCCCTCACCTGCCACAAAGTTAAACAATGAAGATAAACAAATAAAACTAAAGACACAGTGCCCCAACAGGAGGAAGGTAAATAACGCCTCACATGCTTGGCAAGGAAGGGACAGCTGAACACATAACAGGAGGGCTGACAGAGGCTAGAAGTCCAGAGCCCTATTTAAAAGACACAAAATTCATCAGCCTAACATAAAATGATTTTACAGCAACAAAGGTGTCTGGAGGTGGGAGCTACTCTTTCCTCAATGCCCTGCCCCTGGCTCTACTCTCACTGTGTTCCTGAAACAACCCTCTCCTCCTTTGTAAGCCTGGTGAACAGGTGGTCATATTGATTAATGATCCCTACCACCTGCTCCATATAATCTCAATTAACATTGTCTTCTGGAGCCACCCCTTCTAGTGACTTCCATGACTCCATGCTTTCCTATGACCTTTCATTTCCTGTTTCCTCCCTGTATGTGTTTCTCTAACCTCCCTTCATTTTTCCCATTGCCAGGCTCACTCTTTCCAACTGCTCTCTCGAGACACTGGAGGTTCATGACTTTGGGGGGATCACAGGGGTCAAAGAGGTAATGTTGCTCTTGATTCCTTCTTGATCTTTTTTCTCAGAAAAAAAAGTACATTATACATACAGATTTTATTTAATATTATCAAGGAATTTGTGAGTGTACCCAAGTGTCATGAACCATAGATTAAGAAGCCTTATCTGCATATGCCTTCCCAGATAGATATGATGTGCTCTCACAGAACTAGCTGTTCTTCACTGTTAAGAATTGAAGGATAGTGGGGTTGGGGGTGGATGTGGGGAAGTCAACGGGAAGAGCACAGAGAATTTTTAGGGCAGCGAAACTATTCTGTATAATGTTATAGTGAGGAATACCTGCCATTAAACTTTTGTTCAAACCCATAAAATGTTCAAGATCAGAAGTGAAGCAGAATGTAGCCCGCTGGCTCTGGGTCATAATGATGTAGGCTCACCAGTGATAATAATGTACCACTCCAGTGGAGACATTGATAATGGGGGCCTGTGTCTGTGTGGGGTTTGGGGAGATGTAAGAAATCTGTCCCTTTTGCTTAATTATGCTATGAACCTAAAACTGCTGCAAAAATTACTATTTTTTCTAAAATGCGCTCTCTTCACCCTCAAAACCACCAGGCCAGACAAAAACTCTTGGTTTTTTCAGTAAGATAATTTCATTGTGTTTCTTTTGTTTGATTGTTTGGAGTTATTCTTAAACACAATTGTGTCAGTTACAACTAAAAGTTGACTCTTTATGTAAATAAAACAGATACAATTTAAAAATACATATATATCACATGTATTATAACCTATACACAAGAAAGAGAAAAATTATAGTCATACAATGCAGTGAGTCACAAGTAGGAATACCTTAGAAATCACCCAGGTGAAAAAATCAAGCATTACTAATGTCCCAGAAGCCCTCTACAAATTGTATTCCCTCCCCGCGGTCCAAAGGAAACTACTCTTCTGAACTGTGATGCTAGTTTTGCATGCTATAAAAAGAATAGGACACTCTCCACCTTAGTCTAGCTTGAGTTCCACATTATGTTGGTGAAAGCTTATGTCCTTGGGTAGAACAATGGCACCCTTGTTGGGTATACCATAGCCTATTTTGGTGGGTGCCTATCTCAAGTTTTGGGTTATTATGAATAATGTTGCTATGGACATTCTTTACAGGCCTTTTGATGAGCATGTTTTGATGTTGCTGTTGAACATATATCAAGAGTGACATTGATGGTTCCTAGGATTTATATATGTTAGACTTATATAGATCATTCCAAATGGATTTCCAAAGTGATTGTGTTAAGTCACATACCCACTAGCAATGTGTGAAGGTTCCTATTGCTTCACATCCTCATCAATGCTTGCTATTGTCAGAATTTTTAATTCTAGCCATTCAGATAGGTGTGTAATGATAACTCATTGTAGTTTTAATCTGTATTGCCCTAATGACTAATTATGGAGTATCGTGTGCTTACTGGTCATTAATATGCTAATTTATTTTTATTAGATTGCTTATTTTTTCATTGTTGTGTTGTAGGAATTCCTTATATATTCTGAATGATATTCCTTTATATGTTTTTTGAGTCTTCTCCCATTTTTGTATCTTGCTCATTCATCTTAATTGTGCCTTTGATTATCAGAAGTTTCTAACTTTGATGAAATCTATCAATTTTTCTTTTAAAATTATGCTTTTGTGACTTCTGAGGCTTAGGTCTGAGGATCTAATTTCATATTTATATGGTGTGAAGCAGGACTGACACTTCCTTATCCCTATCAGGTGCCAGCACTGGATTGTGAAGAATTCCATTCCTCAGTGGCTTGCTTTGTGGCTTTTGTTGAAAGTCAGGGGATTCATAAGTTGGGGGCTATTTCTGTCCTCTAGCTTCTCATTTGTGATCTGTTTGTTGATGCTACTGGTCATTCCTTCTAAAAGCCTCTCCTGGGCCTCCCGGGTGGCACAAGGGGCTAATTTTTCAGCACTGTGAAGCTATCGCCAGCCACTGCAGCACTAGTTTGATCCCCGGCCAGGAAGCTACCCACAGGGCGCAGCAGACCTCTCCTGTCTCCCCGCTGCTCCCCTCAGCAATGGATTTCAGTTGATCCACCTGTTCTTCTCCCCACTCTGTCTCTGGTGAATCCTCTCACCCCCCACACCTCTGGCCTGCACCCCAGTTCTTATTTGCATAAATAAAGAAATATTTAAAAAAAACAAAAAACCTCTCCCATGCCCCCAGTGAGTTAAGGCTCCCTTCCTGGTGTGCCCATTATGCCCCACATACACGGGTGGCTACAGAATGCGGGGTCCTTTGTTCAAAAATGAAGACTCTCAAGATGACTACAGTGGAGTTTAAACCAAGGGTGAGGCCCCTCTGAGCCCGGGGTCCTGTGTGACTGCAGGGGTCCTTGCACACCCCACTTATCTAATGTCTCCACAGAGCAGGTCACACTGGAGCTGAGAGGGCCTGGGTGGATCATCCATGAAGCAGGTGACTATTGTCTTTTGTTATAACCTGATCATTTTAAATGCTCTTAAAGGTAGAACATTCACTAGCATTATTGTCCAGTGGTTACTCAGTTCTGAAATTGTAGACAGCAGATGACTGTGTGTGTGTGTGTGAGTTCCCGTGGAATGACTTGCCTGTGGTTGGGTGTCAGCCAGCAAGTCCTTCACAAAGGTAGAGGTGTTAGGCTTCCGAGAACGGGACTCACGTTGTAGCCATTTTGGATTCTGTATAGTGTGATCAGCCTGTGTTTATTCTCACTAAGCATCTTATAGTTTTTTAAAAAGATTTATTCTATTTATTTATGCATACAAGAGCTGGGGTGCAGGCCAGAGGTGTGGGGCTGAGAGGACTCACCAGAGACAGAGTGGGGAGCAGAACAGGCAGATCTACTGAAATACACTGCTGAGGGGAGCAGCGGGGAGACAGGAGAGGTCTGCTGCGCCCTGTGGTTGACTCCCCAGCCAGCCGGAGATTGAACTCCTGCTGCAGAGGCTGCGGACAGCTTCATAGTGCTGAGACTTAACCCCTGCGCCACCAGGGAGGCCCCAGCATCTTATAATTTTCAAAGGATTCTGCACTTTAAATCTCCAGAATGTCTCCTGCCAAGCAAACTGGAAATGAATGTACATTTGTACTGGTAATATTTATGCAAGGTGTCAGTGTGTGACCGAGGGAAGAAAGGAGTTTACTGTGGTCTGATTTGGGGCTGAGAACCTAGTGGGGGGGGGGAGCCTCATGGTCAAGACTTCCAGTCTGTCTTCCTGGCTTGGACTTGATTGTTTTCCCCCTTGAGAGCTCCTAGGCAGTGTGGGCTATACCCCATACAGACCTTCGTTCTAATGTGCATAAGGTCTGATGAAAATTTGCCTGAAAACTGTAATCTAAAGTTCAACCTGGCCTTGTCCATAATGTAGAAAATAAATCATTCTGGCTCACTTAAGACAGTTAAATGCCCATGTCAGTAATATGATAAAAACAATAATAATTTACATCAATAATATGCATAGAACCTTAACTACTTTTTAAAATTAAGCTGCTCGTTCATTTATTATTCAGCAGACATTGAATGCCTATTGTGTGGGGGAACTAGGAATAAATTTCCATGACCCAACATTTTATATTTCATTTAGGCATTGCCCGTTTATTGAGTTAAACACACACAAAAAAATCCTTTTGACAGTAAAAATGTGAACTGTATATTCCTTTTCTTGCCTGCCCAAGCCTGCCCAAGCTATTTAAAATGAACAAAGGCACAACATAAGGTCACAGGGGAACAGAGTAGTAGCCCCAATGTGCAAACCTCATAACCTGTCTAAATACGGTACGTTCTCCAACATTTGCTCTGATTCAGTGTTCTGACTCAGCCCACAGAGAAACGCCGACAGAGCAATATCTTACTTTATTATAACAAGGTCATCTGCAAAGAATTTCCATATATGTAATTTCATTTGAAATATGTCTTCAAAGCTCACTGCCTGGAGCAGATGACCGACAGATGTCTGAGCCCCGCCAGCCACACAGTAGACTCTCAATAAATATTTGTTGAACAGATGCTTGAATGATCATGGTTACAGTTCCTGGGGTATTAAAGGAATGTAGAAGTGCACAAATTTTACAGCAAGTCATAAAGGCATTTGAGTTGAATTCAGACTCGGTGTTTACACATCACGGCAGCTGGATCACATGCATTGTACTGCACTGAGTTTCTCAAGTCCTTCCCGTTCCCTGTGTGGGTCACAACAAAAGTGACAATGACACAAGTATGTGTGGTCAACTCCTTCCCCTGTGAACACGATTTGCCCTGTTCAGTTCAAGCACACGTAACTAAGGTTGTTAATCAGCTGGTACTGAGAAAGAGCCGAGCCTCGTCCCATAAGCCCTTTAGAAGCAGAGTTTTCTCTGCTGGATGCAGAAGAGAAAATCAGAGAGACCTTCTCTGGCTGGTCTGAGAGGACTCGGGGGCTACAGGAGAAGGTCGTGAGAACACCCTCTGGGGGCTGCTCTGGCCCAGCAGACAGCCCCCAAGAAAGGGGGTCTCAGAAGACTGAATTCTCCCGCCATCGGGAGTAAGCTGGGAAGCACCTCCAGACCAGCCCGAGTCTGGCGGGCACTTGCAGCTTCCCTGAGGAGGCCAGTGGGGACCTCCAGCCTGTAGAGCCGCCTGCAGAGCTGCCTGCCTAGCCTTGCACGCTGCTTTGTTACACAGCAGCAGAAAATGAATTCAGGTGTCAATGGCATTTTTAAGGCTGGTGGGGGGTGGATATCCCTCCCCAGCTGATAGGCCATCATGAGTGATGATTCAGAGGAACTGGGGGATGGGTGGGCTTGGCTGGGCTAGGAAGGGCTGGGCCACCAGGCCCAGGTTTAGAATTCCCTGAAATCACAGGCGACCCGGTGACTCAGACACATCAGAGAGGGGCTTGACCGGAAAGACAAGAGAGAGCGGCAGGGCAGAGGGGCAGATGTGGTCTTTGTCATTGCTCGGAGCTGCGCCTTCCTCTCTCACGCAGGCAACAAGCGTTCATGTAAGTCCGCCTCAATGTCGCATGCATGACCTCTGTCCCCATCGGCTGATACAGTCGGGTCTCTGCTAGTGTGGGGCTGAGGTTCTGGGGAGCACGGGGGAATCAGTGTTGGAAAAAGCTGACGTGCAGACGAGCAGAGCCACTGCGGCTAGCGAGGCCATGCAGCTGAGGGACAAGCACCTGGATGTGACGGAGACTGAGGGTGGGGAGGGCCGCTGGGAGCCAGGGAGGCAGCTCTGGGGGGTGAGATCCGGATTTCTGCTGAGATCTGGATGAAGTAGCCAGCCCCGAAGACAGAGGTCAGAGCATCTGGGCAGAGAGGAGCAAGAGCCAAGACCCTGAGGCAGGAAAGGCAAGAAATCAGCCCGATCAGCGCCAGGCGATAAGGGCAGAGCCACAGGCTGAAGACAGGCCTGTGGGAGCTCCTCAGCATCGGAAAGGAATTTAGAACAAAATGTGGAACACCAGGTTCTAAGTGAGGGATCGATACCATCTGCTCTTAAACAATTTCTCCCAGGGCTAAGGAGACAACTGACCCCAGCAGGGGAGCAGTGAAGGCTGGGAGGCAGCCAGGCGAGGGCGGCAGCTGCTCTGCCCAGAGCGGGGGTGTAGAAATATAGAGAATCTTTGGAAAGGATGCGAAGAAGACTTTCTGACGGATTTGATTTAGGGAGTGAGCCACTTGGCAGGTGATGATCCCAACTGCTGAATGCGGTGGAGGGGGAGCTCAGAGGGAGCTCAGAGGCTCTAGGCCCCTAGGGCACATTGGAATCTCCCCACAGCCTGTTGTAAGGCTTCCTGGAGAGAAAATGAGGGGGCAGGTTTGGCAGAAACGAGAAACTCTTTGGACAGAAGGGACACTGGAAGGCGAACCCACCTCAGCTGATGAGCACGTCGTGTCTGCGCCACAGGAAATACACAGTACAGACATTTGACATCAGTTTCGGGATTTCGGTACTTTCTGAGGTTTAGAATTCCCCGGAATCACAGATTCCCAGCCTCCAGCCCCAGGGCAATCTACCAGATGAGGGGGGCCTACCCAGAATCTTCTAGAAAAAGGCAAGGGAGTTCACGTTGCCTGCAAGCCTGGGGTGCATGTGTACTGGACATTTGTCATCGTTGCCTGCCCAGCATCCAAACCCCTTCCAGGGCTGGGAGAGGGAGCCTGGGTGCAGAACTGAGAACCCCAGAGGGCTCCTCTCAGCCTCCCAGGGAGCTTGGGCCTGGGTCAGATGCAGGATGGGTCTAACCCGAGAGGAAGTCACGCAAAGAAGAGTGGGTCACCCTCCTGGAGGAGCGCACCCCCACGTGGTGTTGGGGGGCGGCCACCTGGAGTCTGGGTGTGGCTGCGATGGCAGCTGAGCCCCTGAGGGTTAGATTCAGACCAGGTCCAGCCCCCTTTATTCCCACTTGGTTTCTGAGCTTTCCTGAGGAGCGTGTGGGCTTCTCAACAGCCTTTCTGTAAATTCCTTTTCTTTTTAAAGTGACCAGGGTCCGTGCCTGGTGGCAACCAGGACCCAGCAGATAAGGGGTGTAACCACAGGACAGAGAAAGGCGCAGGGAAGGAGGAAAGAGTTCGGGGAGGATAGGGAGGCGAGAGGAGGGAGGGTGAGAGGGGCAAAGGGTGAGGAGTAGAGGGGAGGGGAGGTGGGGGAGAAGGAAGTGACCAGCAGCCGCTAAGGCAGCAATTGCATCCTGTCTCTCTCCCGGGCATCCAACCTCGCCAGGGACAAATCTGCTCACCTGTCTTTTTAAACTTTCAAACCTACAGAAAAGTTGAGGAAACAGTATTTTCAACCATTCCCATACCTTGCATAGATTGAAAAATTATTGACATCTCTGAGCAAGTTTCTTGTTGGACATCATTGGACTTTCACTTGACTCAAAAGTCACTGTTTCCCTCATGAGGTTTGGTGAAGAGTAAATGAGGTAACATGTGAGCATCTAACTTAGAACAGCTTCTGTGCCTGCAATAAACTTTGGTGATTTTATTTCCAATAACCTCCCAACACATGAGGCATCTGCTCGGTGGGGTGGCGGCAGGGAGACAGCTGTAGGCATCAGCGATGATGACGTGCTGTGCCGTTTGGGACTCTATGGAGAAATGGGCAGTAGAGAGAAAATGATAACATAAGCAGTATTCTTCAGCCGTGAATAAGGTTCAACTTGGCTTTGTTTTGTTGTCTGTTTGACATTTTATTTTTTTAAATGTTATTTTTTAAAAGATGTATTTATGCATACAAGAACTGGGGTGCAGGCCAGAGGTGTGTGTTGTGGGGAGAGGATTCACCAGATAGAGTGGGGAGCAGACCAGGCAGATCGAGCAGGTGAGACAGGAGAGGTCTGTTGCGCCATGTGGGTCAGCTCCCCGGCTGGGGATCGAACTCGTGCTGCAGTAGCTGCCATTAGCTTCATAGTGCTGAGATTTGCCCCCTTGTGCCAAACAAAGAGGCCCTATTGATATTCTTTTGATGAAAACCAGTTGTCACTTTGCTCAGTGAATATACAGTGTCATGGATTCTTACGCACTTTCTATCCCTGCGTGATCAAGTTCACTCAATTTTTTATATCACTCTCTTCTATTTGATTGATTGCAAAACCTCCTTTCTCAGCAGACCATGACATCATTGGACTCTCACCTTACTCACACTCCTCCTTATCACATTACCTTTCTAGCCCCCTCTCGCAATCACTGAGCCAAGGCAGTGGAAGTAGTAGCATGTGGTGCCACTGAACTTAAACTCAAAAGCAAACTTGGCACTGATGCCAATTGGTATTTTTCAGACAATGGCCCACTAGATAATAATCAGACATGCTTATATCAATTGTTAGGAGATTCTTCTTGAAAGAAAAACACCTTGAATGTTGACTGGAGAATATGACTGTCGGCCCCAGTTTAAGCAACACTGCAGTGAGATGTACACAACACGCAGTGAGACTTAGATATTTAGGGCCCTTGGAGGGAAGAAGGGTGAATGGGAGTTACCAAGGGCCATGGGGGGTGGTGTTAAAAATAGAAGAGCAGGTGCGAAGGCCTAAATGGGGTGAGAGCGGGTCTCACATTTTTCAAGTTGTAAATTATTGAGCTTGGAGAGCCTGGGGAGCAAGGAGGGTGGGAAGGGGGCCAGGGAGAGGGCGCGCCAGGGGCTTTATCCAGGAATGCTAAGGGCCAGCAACGGTCTTCAGATGCATTCTTTTAGGTTTTGGGAGAACTAGTGTTTGGGGTTGGTGTGTGCCATGATCAGAGTGGCCTGTAGAGAGATGGCTTTTCCTCTTGCAGGAGACAGATTTGAGCACGAGATGCCAGAAAAGAGGACTGCGACAGCAGGTCGGGGGGGGGGGGTGGCGGGTTTGCACACCTGCCACAGTGGGGACAGGGAGCGTAGGGTAAGGTCAAAGCATCAGGCTTTTCTGCCCTCCCGCATCAGGATGGATGACGGATCCCTGCGGTCCTGAATGCATGCCTGATGGCGGCACCTGGAGCAGGGTGTGGGCAGAGGTGATGGGATTCACTTGGGCTAAGACAGGGCTTTTAAGGGCAGCGTCACGGGGACGCCAGGAGAAGCAGAACGAATGGGGGAGAAGCAGAGAAGCAGGAGGAGAACCACGAGCAGCGGAGAACAAGACCACCAGAGAAGGCCGGAGAGCCCAGACAGTGAAGATAGCTGGGGGCTGGGAGGCCTGCCAGCCTCCCAGCCCCCCAGAACCCCTGCCTGCCGTGTACCTGGCAAATCCCAATAAAAGCCTGAAAAGCCACCGAGGGCTCCAGGACTCTGACTCCTCCCTTACCCCGTCTGCTGAGATCATAGAAAACCTGCTCCGTCCCTTCCTGCCCTTACAGAGAGTGAATCTGACATCTGCAAGGGAGGATCAAAAGGATTTGGAGATGGACTGGCCGTGGAGGTGAAGAATTGGGAGAGGAATCTTGAATGTTACCTGAAGGTTTCTGAATGGCAACTGATAACCAAGCATCTAAGGTTATTTGGGGCCTACAACTTAACTGTTTTTTCTTAGTTTTTAATAGTTTGGTTCTCAGGAATAAATACTAATACATAGTGCTTGCTGTACCAGGCACTGTTCTATGTGCTTCATACACACTATGTTTTATTGAATCTTAAGCCTCTTAACTCTAAGATGCACTACTGCCTCGTGCATCACTAAGGGAAAAATACTGTCAATTAAACATGCACGACATGCAAAACACATCCTGATTTCAGGGGTGATAAAAATAGGTGACCTGGAATCAATGGCTTATGGCATATTTCACTTATCTTTACAACAGCCCTCTGAGGAAGGTACTATTATTATCTTCATTTTATAAATGAGGAAACAGATGCAGAGCAATTAGATTAACTTGCTCCATCCTAGTATCGAGGGGTAGAGCCAGGATTTAGACCCAGGCGGACAGGTTCTAGAGTCTGAGCCCTTGGCTCCCAGCATAGGCATCTAATAAGCATTCCATTCAAGTTGCTGACGGCTTAGGGACTGAATGCATGTGTTCAACAGGGGCCCAGAAACACTGGAGAAGCCGCACCCTGCCTTGCAGTCTACCATGAGGGCAAAGCCACCCAAGGGCGCAGTAGCTCCAAGCCTCAGGGGAGTGACTCTGGAGAGGTTGCTGACCTGGCACTAAGGACAAAGAACACCTCGTTTTGTCTTGCAGAAAACACTGTGTTCCCTCATGTGTGGTTCCTCACCTTCCCGCTAGAGACAAGATGTCTCATGGATGGGTTTAAAACACTAATCATCCGGCACAGAGTTATGCTGTTTTCACTATTACCAGAGGCCAAAATCAATGGAACAAAAAATTAGGACTCTGGGTCAGGATGAGGGGTGATCAATTAATTGATTCTTTTTTATCAAGAAATAGTTACTGAGCGTATGCTACCTACCAGGCACCAGGTTGGGCCTGGGAAACTCAGAACTAAATTAAGGCCGATTCTGTCATCAAGTCTAGATGGAGGAGGTGGTCAGACAGGCTTATTACAACCCACAAAGATAATTGTCCTAGAGTTGCTTCAAAATCATTCAAAAATAATGTAAGGCTGAGGGTGTAGTGAGCACACCCCTGAAACATGACAGACTGAACGTGAATTTTTGAAGGCGGGTGAGACACACAGGAGCTCAATACACTATTTAACTTTTAAGTATGTTAAACATTTCCTAGAGTAATAAAAATGAGAAGTTAAGCAAATAAGAGAGTGAAGAAAGGGTTCAAAAGGAGTTGATCCCAAGTTTAACAAAGGAAGGTGATTTATGGGCTCTTTAAAAATGACAATTTAATTAGCCTTGAGGCTTTGTGGTGAATTAAGGCAACATAATGCTTGAAGGAAACTGTCAAGTATAGCACCTTGCATTGCATTCCATTCAAGTTCATTATTATGGTACTTGTGCAATGTGTTCAATTACTGTGACTTTTGATAATAAAAATCTACCAAAAAGAGAGATAACTGCCACAAAGGTATTTCTTTTTACAATACAGTGAAAGTATAGGATAATTTTTTAAAATGTTAAAAACATAATTGCCAAAAAGGCATTACCTTCCAGTGCAGTGAAAGCATGCAAGATACAAGAATGAGCAAAAAATTCAAAAGGTGAATTTTGAGAAGCTGGAGGGATCTGGATACAAGTAGAAAGGAAGGCATTCCAGAGTCTAGATTAGCACTGGCAAAGATTCAAAACCTGAATAGTGAAGCCATACCCAAGCAGAAGGCAAATCTAGGGGGTCAGTGAAAATCAAGACTGAAGTGAAACATTCTAAGGTCCTTAATTATCAAAGTTAGTAACAGGACACAGCTGCATATCTTATATCTAACACTTAAACAGCACTTACTAAATGACAAATACTACTGTTTTTACAGTCAGTGGGCCTTTACAATAAATTCTAGAAAATAATAAAAGTACTATTGTGTGTGTTAAACCATCAAGGATTTCTTGGAAATCATTCTACAGTTTTTGAGAAATAAGCGTTTTCTGTTTGTATCACTTGCTTACAGACTTATTTGATGGTGGCTACGCAGCCCCAGACCTCTCCGCGGCACACTGCCTCCCCAAGGAGGCTGGCAGTCCTGCACGCTTCCCCAAGAAAGTCTCCGGCAGGAGGTATTGCAGAACTCACACTGGAACTTTAAGGACTGTTGTGACAGAATTAAAATGGCTAAGCCCAGGAGTCCTGACCCGGGGCACGGGCAATACAGCCTGTTGCTCCAAATGACCCACCTGCACGCGTGAGGGAAGGGGTGTGGAGCTCCCATTCCGAAAGGAGCCGCCTGACTGCACAGGTAACCTCGCCTTCCCCTCACGTTTTATTCTATTGAGTAAGACGAAAACCCTCAAGTTCTCGGGTCCAGGTCACGGGAAGGGCGGCGCTCCGGCTAACCCGCGGCCTGTGGGCCTCCTGGCCGGCGCGGGCGAGGGCCGCGCCCGTCCTCCCCGCCGCGCACCCGTCTCTGCGGCCCGCAGGTTCACACCCGCGGCTTCGCCGGCCGCCGCTCCCGTTCCCGCCGTGCGCTCGCAGCTCGCGTCTCCCGTCCCTCCTCCGTGGAAGGAGGTCGCGCTCCGCCGGGCCCACCTCCACCCCTCTGCAAGGCGCCAACGCTAAAGCGCGCTTATTCCTAACGTAATGTTGGACAAACGCGGGTGGAGGGAAAAGAAGACACTTCTGCCCGGTTCGCTCGCCGGGCTCCGACCCGTCGTCCCGCAGGCGTCCCTCGGGGCGGCGGAGGGTCCCGGCCCGCCCCGGCGCCGCGCGGCCTCTCCTCGCCGCTTCCCGCTTCCGGGAACGCGCACTTCCGGCGACAGGAAGCGCGTCATCACCCCGCGCCGCGCCGCACGCGGCGGACGTGCGCCGGGACACCTGGGGACTCGGGTGTTCGCGTGTGGGGCGCGCTGAGCCACCCGGGGCCGAGCGGGGACCGGGGCCGGAGCCGGGGTGCCTGCTCCCCGGCGCCGCCATGCAGGTCTCCAGCCTCAACGAGGTGAAGATTTACAGCCTCAGCTGCGGCAAGTCCCTCCCCGAGGTGAGCCCCGGCGGGAGCCCCCTCCTCGCGGGCCGCCGCCCCTCTGCGCCGCCCTGTTTTGCTTGGCCCTGACCGGCTGCCCGGTCGGGGAGGCCCCGCTTCTCCAGGGTAGCGCTTCTGAGCCTCATTATTATCGGCGTTATTGACCGTCCGGTTGGACAGTTCCCTGTTTGGGGGGCTGTCCTGTGAGTTGTGGGGTGATTGGCAGCGCCCCGACCTCTACCGCCCAGAAGCCGGGGGCACAGCTTCCTTCCAGTCGTGACGACCAAATGTGTCTTTAACACTTGCTAAGTGTACTTGGGGAGCAGAATTCTTCCTGTTCGAGAACCACAGCTTTAGGGTGATCAGAGTTGCTTACTTGTTAAAAATCCACTTAAATAGATGAAGTTGTTCCATGCATTAGTTATAACACCTAATATTTGAGACTTGCTCATCGGTTGATTCGATGAAATTGTTTTCTATTAAAAGTTATAAAATTTTGGGCCTCCCCGGTGGCGCAGCGGTTGAGCGCTGGGTTGCGAAGCTGCCGGCGACCTCTGCGGCGCAGCGGTTCGATCCCCAGCTGCTCCCCGGCCACCGGAGGAGGGTCCCACATGGCGCGCAGACCTCTCCTGCCGCCCGCTGCTCCCCTCAGCAGTGTCCTTCGGTCCTTCTGCCTGTTCTGCTCCCCGCTCTGGCTCTGGTGAATTCTCTCACCCTCCCGCGCTTCTGACTGTACCCAGTGCATGTATAAACCAAACAAAAACAAACAAATAAATAAAAAATAAAAAAGACATGCCTCTAGAAAATTAAAAAAAAAAAAAGTTATAAAATTTTATTGTCTAATAGGTTTAAATATCATCAAGAAAAAAAGAATATGATAGTGGGGTTAGGATTACAGAATATTTTCACTTTCTATGTTATGTGTTCCTATAAGGTTTCAGTTTTTTTCATATGAGGCCCATTATTTTTGCAGAAATAGAAAAAGACTAAGCAGAAAAAGACTAAAAGAAAAGTTGTAAAATGAAGTCTCTTTATTTTCTTTAAGTGGCTTTCTGACCGGAAGAAGAGAGCCCTACAGAAGAAAGATGTTGGTGAGTATTACTGTTTTTCTCTTCAGCTACATTCATGGTTCAGATTGTGATGCTGTCATTCATTTGCTGTTGCCATAGGTTTACAAAATGCAGTGGAAAATAAATTATTTCCCTTATCCCTCTTAAGAAACCTTTGCTGTGGTTGATAGGTTCCTGGTGGGTGTGGGATTTGATTCTGCCTACTTACAAGCTATCAGCTAGCCTGTTCTGTTCCATGGATGGCAGCCGAAGTCACAAGCCTCCTGGGTCAGTCCTGTCACCTGCAATCCCGTTTTCCCCAGCCCCTCTCCCAACGACTCTGGAATGGCTTTGTTCACCAGCCTATCCAAATCTTTTTCATTGGTTAAACCCAGTTGTTGGGTTTTGAGATTTGGAGACAGTGAACATTTGTATTCTTTTTTTTTTTTTTATTTTTAAGATTTATTTATTTATTTATACAAGCACTGGGCACAGTCAGAAGCGCGGGAGGGTGAGAGAATTCACCAGAGCCAGAGCGGGGAGCAAAGCAGGCAGAAGGACCGAAGTACACTGCTGAGGGGAGCAGCGGGCGGCAGGAGAGGTCTGCGCGCCATGTGGGACCCTCCTCCGGTGGCCAGGAGCAGCCAGGGATCGAACCGGGGCTGCAGAAGCTGCGGGCAGCTTCGCAGCCCAGAGCTCAACCGCTGCGCCATTGGGGAGGCCCAACATTTGTATTCTTAACTAAGTATTTTATATACAGGACATATGAAAATGAACAATAAAACTCACTGCAGAAGATTCTGATTCTTTTATGTTGTGTGTGTGGTTGATTTTATACTTAAAATCATTAGGGACAGATTTTCTCCATTATAACTTGTCATGTATGAAACATGATTTATTGCCTCATGTATTTTATCAAATACCAAGATAAATACCCCAAGGCAAACATCTTGGAAAAGTAATCTTCCTAAATTAGGGGAGAAAATTGAGCTTTTTCCTCGCTGGCTGCCTGAAGGTGTACCACCATCGTGAACAGCATAGATACCCTCCAGGCCAGGAAGGTCACGACCCTATGGTTTTGTCACCGGAAACACATGACCGGTCCTTCACCCTGGGGAGGCAGCAGCACCTAAGAGAGATGCGGGGAAAACTGGCTAAAATATGCACACCCATCCTGGATGTCATCTTTGTATTTGGATTCAAAACCCACTTTGATGGTGGGGAGATAACTGGCTTGGTCATGATTGCAAATTGCTGAGTGACAAAAAGGAAAATGAACCTAAACATAGACTTGAAAGAAGACCAAGACCTCAAGGAGATGGTGAGGGGTCTCAGGAACAGGATGCAGGCTGTCGGGGGCCTGCAAGGGCCAGCTGGTGCTGGCAGCGGGGAGTGAGGATCCTGTGGTGTGATTGTGTGGTGATTATGCAGATTCTCATGAGAGGATCCATAAATTAAAACCTTTAGAAAAGAAAAAAGAAAGCCAGACCTTAAAGGAAACCCAAAATGGTTGCTTTGGTGATGTCTGCTGGCCTAATGGCATCTGATCCTTTCACGCTGCTCCCTTGTCTGGTTGGGGGAGAGCAGACTCAGGTTAGCGGGAAGAAGCGGGTGCTGACTCCTCCTAGCCGTCTCCGAACTCACTGTTTTCCACAGTGAGCCGCCCCCCTACTTGCTTGGTTGGTGCCTTATATTTGGGTTTAATGCACGAGGCAGTTACATGCCCTTTAGAGTCACAGTCCTTGCTGCAGGCAGTGGGGTAGGAGGGCACCACCAGAGCTGCACGCTCCTGTCAGATGGAGCCAGTCTTGCGAGTCCCTGCTGGTGTTTGAGCCTGGATCCTCTTGGCAGCAGATCATTGGTGCCAGGATTTTGAATGTCTGAACATTTACAAGACAATTTTTTTTTGAGCAGTCATCGTGGTTTAATGTTTGTTCTGTTCACCTTTATCCAGGTCTTAACACTATGTCATGCATTATTTGGCTATTTTAAAAAAGTTAATGAAACATACTTCTTTTTGAAGAGTAAATATGAAATACTTAGTTTAGAAAAATGTTTGAACCCTGGCAAGTCATGGGGGACAGGGCACCAGGACGATCCCTGCTCTGTGTGCTTTGCCATCCTGTGGGAGGAACAAGCACGTAGCGGTGACCCGGGTGCTTCCTTTCTCTCTCTCTAGATGTCCGTAGGAGAATTGAACTTATCCAGGATTTTGAGATGCCTACTGTTTGCACTACTATTAAGGTGTCGAAGGATGGACAGTATATTTTAGCCACCGGTAAGCTTGTTTTTGGTTGTGATTTACATACACTTCATAGCAGGTATGGCCAGGTTTTCTTTTTATTACTCTAACATGTTCTTATAGAAAGTTTCAAAGTTTATTGAAAGCATTGTGGTAAACATCTGTTTACCAACACCTAGATTCTGCAGTAATGTTTGCTGGATTTGCTCTGCCACATGTCTCTCTCCCCCTCTCTGCCCATTCTGTTTTGGGTGCCTTTCTGAAGGAGCTTCAGTGGGCAGTATACTCCACCTCGAGTGACTCGGTATGTGAGTCATTACCTGGAGTTCTGTATGTCCCTATCTACAGTGAAACGCACAGAGGACTCACCAGAGACAGAGTAGGGAGCAGAGCAGGCGGGTCTACTGACATACACTGCCGAGGGGAGCAGCTCCTGGCTGGGATGGAACTCAGGCCATAGCAGTGATAGCACAGAGACTTAACCCCTAGGCCACCAGGGAGGCCCCTTCATCTTTGCCATTCTGCTGCCAAAAACATTTTGTTATTTTAATATCTTTTGTTAATTATTTGTAAAGCTGATTATTTGTGTTTCATTTTCTGTGACTTGCCTGTTTATATCCTTTTGCTCATTTTCTCCATGGAATATTGGGGAGGGCGACTTTTAAATTCTATGATATGGTTACAATTATCCCTCCTTGCCTCTAGACAAAAAATATGTTCAACCTATTTACAGGGTGTTTACAATTAGAAAGTATGTCCTTTAGCTTTTATATGACTTTTTTTATAGGAACATATAAACCTCGGGTTCGATGTTATGACACCTATCAGTTATCCTTGAAGTTTGAAAGGTGTTTAGATTCAGAAGGTAAGTAAAAGGTTAAATTTGAATTTATGAAAGTAGCTCTTTGTAATTGGCTGCTTTTCTCCTTTTTAAAATAGGAGGGGGGTTGTGTACCATTTTCTGTGCTGTGTACCAAGTTGCCACAAACACAACAGCTTCAAACAGCCACTTAGTAGCTCACAGCTCTGCAGGTGAGGTCTGTTCAGGCGCTGCTCTGTGCTGCGTTCAAGGCCGAACTCATGGTGTCCGCAAGGGAGGCTCTCACCCGTCGCCTCTGGGCCTGACTCCATTTCCATTCATGTAGGTTGTTGACAGGGTGTACTTTGTTGGGGCTGTAGGGGCCTGGTCACTGTTTCCCACAATCCATCAGCCTGGGGCCACCAGCCATAGAAAACCGCTTTGTAAGGGCTCACATAACCCTAACCCCGCCCCCTTTGCAGCAGGTGGTGTGGTCACCGGTGGCCTTCGACGTGCTCTGGCGGTGGTGGCTGTACAGGCTCCCCTGGGAACACATTGCTGTTTGTATCAGATGGCCTCATGTTTGACATCGAGAGAAAAGAATTTAATGTGATATATATCCTAGCATGTTTCACCCTTTTCTTTTTAAAAACAGTAGACACCCCATGTGCTGTTAACTTTCACTCTATTTTTGTCTAGCAGGTGTGCTGTGAATAACTATCAAGTTAGTTACCTTCTCTTAAAGCAACACACTTTGAATGTTTCTTAATCTTATTTTATATTGAACATCTCAGAAAAGCCATGGAAAAATCTAGGAATCATTCTGTTTTGTGAAATTACCTTTCTAAATTTGCTTTAGTTCTGCAGAAAATCTAATTGATCTGTATTGAGAAAATATAAAGCTTTTAATTTTCCATTTGATGTTTTGGGGGCAATATAATGTGGCAACTTTGTTCTTTTTTTCAAACAAGGACAGCAAAGAAGTAAAAGCAGTTTTCTATGAAATTTTTGTGCTGAATTAGAATCTTCATATCAGAGTCATATTTTTACTTAAAATGTGGATTGATGATATACTTTTCCCCACTGCTTCTTGTTTTTCAGTTGTCACGTTTGACACTTTGTCCGATGACTATTCAAAGGTATGCTCAGCAGCACGGCTTGCACTGGCCATAGCAAGAAATAAGGGTGGGATTTATTTTTATGACATATTTTTATGATCCCATTCATAAATTAAAGATCGATGTGTGGTAAAACAAGGCCTATCATTTTCAGTTAATCTGTTTAACTTGTCACATGTTTGATGCCTGATATCTTTTAAAAATGACAGTGATAGAGAGGGCCTTTGACCAGTCTAGTGTCAAAATGAGTTTCTTAAATTGCATATGAAGTTTTATGCACGTTTAAAAGAATTGGTAGCAGTCATCTTTTTTAGACCATCTTATTTATTCTAGATTTGTGAGTTTGATCATTACATTTAAACGAGTGTAATTTGCAAGGTCGCTTTCCTCTTGTTCAGATATGAAAAGTAAAATAGCAGTGTTTTATATTTTATTTTCCTGACCCACCAGCGGTCCTACTGTCTTCTGAAACAACTCAGCACGTCTAGATGTGCGGGTTCCCTTTTCTTCTCTGTTCCTGATGAGTCTCTTTCAGATTCTGTTCCTTTGAACAGTGAGCTGGCCACCAGTAAAATGCCTTATTTAGCTTAAAATAAAAAAAATTGATGATGTCAGATGTCATTTTGAAGGAAAATTGAATTTTCTGACCTGACATAGCATTATACATTATCTTCAGTTCCATAAACAGCAGAAACTTTTGCCTGTTTGCCACATGTTTTGGGACAAGTAGTTTTATAGTGTATTTTCTCTAGATATTGATGAATATGCTTAAAATACCACCTGCAGATTTTTAAGATACCTATTACTATATTGAAATTAAATGTGTAAGTTTTTCAACCGCTGCATAATTGTGAGATTATTAGAATGTGTTCTTAAGTAAAACAGAACCCCTCTCATTGAGGTCACCGAGGGGGCTGTGCCCGTAACGAGCTGGAACCACGTGCATGCCCGCAGAAAATAGGGTTTGCAGAAAGACTATCTCAGGTGCAAGAAAGCTTTGAGAAACCAATGGAGGGGTTCAGTTCTTCATCACAGGGGCGAGATGTGTGTGTACTATGGGTCTACAGAAAGAGGGAGGTGGGGAGAGATCAGAGTTTTTCTTTGCCAGTTCAGTGATGATGATGAAATAAACATTTTATGAGGCCTAAGCAAACATTTTCTGTTTTACTTTTCAGATTGTCTTCTTACATGATGACAGATACGTTGAGTTCCACTCACAGTCGGGCTTCTACTACAAGACCAGAATACCCAAGTTTGGGAGAGATTTCTCTTACCATTACCCATCCTGTGACCTGTACTTCGTAGGTGCAAGGTAATTGGGACTCATCACCCTCCTTTCTCCTTTCTACCTGCCAGACAGTATCTGTTCTTGAAATTGGGGGAGAGATTCAAAGATGAATTTGACACAACCCCACCTTTTTAGTTGGTTGCCTGAGGGTCTACTTGGATCATTTAGGAATCACATCTTTTTTTTTTTCCCACTACCATTGGAGTTTTGTGTGTGGTTTTTTTTTTTGTTTGTTTTGTTTTTTTTAGATTTATTTATTTATTTATACAAGCACTGGGGTATATAGTCAGAAGTGCGGGAGGGTGAGAGAATTCACCAGAGCCAGAGCAGGGAGCAGAGCAGGCAGAACGACCGAAGCACACTGCTGAGGGGAGCCGCGGGCGGCAGGAGAGGTCTGCGTGGCATGTGGGACCCTCACCCGGTGGCCGGGGATCAAACTGGCGCTGCAGAGGCTGCTGCGGGCAGCTTCGCAACCCAGCGCTCAACTGCTGCACCACTGGGGAGGCCCACATCTCTTTTTTTAGCTGCGGTAACACTGCGACTCAGTGGTACGGTTCTGTACACAAACTCACAAATAAGGTGATTTTTTTTGTTTTTAGATTTAGAGTGCACGTTCATATCTGTTACAAAGGGAAGTGACACCTTATGAGTGATATGTGCAGACATCTAAAAGTATATTTATTTGAAGAAAAGTTTATTGTAGTTTTTTAGATTTTTAACTTTATTCTTTACTTTGCAGCTCTGAAGTTTATAGGTTAAATTTGGAGCAAGGACGGTATCTGAATCCACTCCAAACTGATGCTGCGTGAGTACCGCTATGTTTATTTTGACCAGAAGATGGCGCCAAATGCTCACATTGTCATGGCAGTGTTGCTTTAAGCTATGCTCGGGGGAGTTAGAGTACCATCAGCCTTTTCTTAAATAAAAAGTTCACAGGCCTGGTTGTTTTTAAAAACATATTTTATAATATATTCAGCTTAAAAACTTGGTAAAAAAATTTTTTTGAGCCGTTGTTTAGACTTTTGTGATTTTGCTCTGATACACTCTCGTGAAGAGGTTTTGAATTAACTTGGAGTACCATTTTATAAAGTTTTCATTTTCTTTGTTTTTGTTAGTAGACATTTAAGGTTTTCTCATTGTCTCCTTTTAGCATGCATTGTAGTTTACACAATTTTTTTTTTCTTTAGCATTTCAGAAAAATATTTTGAATACCTTTTTCTTTTCCCCCGAAGTCCTTTAGGCCTGAATTTGTCATCATAATACTGAGTGATAACGACAATAGTCCTTCCTGCACGCCAGGCATTATTCAGTGTTTTAGATACATTGGCCACTTGAATCTTGGAGCACGTTTGTGTGGGAGGAACTGTTACCTCCATTTTACAGATGGGGCAGCTGAGGCCAGCTGACTCGGAGAGGGTCAGTCACTTGTCAGGGTCATACAGTGGTCCCCAAGTGTCCTGCTGGCAAGCAGAAGCTGGTGACTGCGTGCCAACACGCAGCCCTTTCCTGGCCCAGTGCTTTTCGGGTGCAGATGAGTGAGAGAACCTGCCGTCTTCATACAGCTTGGGTTAACTGTCGATGTAGAAAGTTTATTGACTGCCCTGCTTCCCCAAAGTGGGGCTAATACTCTCTTGTTGCACCACTGTTTTAGGGAGAATAATGTCTGCGATGTAAATGCGGTGCACGGCTTGTTCGCCACGGGAACAGTCGAGGTAAGTGTGCTCAGGCCTTATTTGTTTAAATATTTTAGTAATTTGATGATGAGTAGAGTTTTACTAAGAGAGCCTTGTGGTCCCGCCAACAGGGTGCTGATAAACTTGGCCGCATAGCTCTCTGGTGTGAGGGTGGTCTCTGCACGAGGAGGCTACTGTGCCCTGTCCGCGAAAGTAGGCATCTGGCTTAGGTGCATCGCAAGATGGTTGTGCCAGATGCCAAAGGCACAGGTGGCCAAGCGGCCACAGGGCCACCAGTTGCCTGCTCCCCTTCATGGGGGCGGTCGTCAGCGTCCAACTCTTTGTGCCTCTTAGTGCCTTGTGTGTCATTACTTTCCTGAGGTTTCGAGTCCTCAGTGACAGGGAGACTCCAGAGGCCCCGGTGAAGATCACAGGGAACACCCTCTGGAAACCTCACACCTGGAAGGGCACCTGGGATGTGATGCAGCTGCAGGGCAGCAGCGGGTTTCTCTTGAACCGCGTTATCTGTGAACTGGTGTTCTTGGTGCTTGTCAAGAGTGTTTCTAGGCGTGTGTTTTTAAATTATAATAATGGTAACTACGCAATTGAAAAAAAAGTAGTATTAAAAAGTGTCCTCTGTGGTCTCCAATTCCAAAGACCTGGCCCCAGAAGGAGCGCCTCAATGCTCCACGCGCCTTCTGTCCGTCCACGTGTGCATGTGTATAAAAGTGTTTTACAGAAATGAAATCATATTCTGCCATGGCTTTCCATTTGCTTTTTAAAAATACAGTAGCATGGGCCTCCCTGGTAGCACAAGGGGTTAAGGTGCAACCTATGAAGCTGTCCGCAGCTACCGCAGCACAAGTTCGATCACCAGCCAGGGAGCTACCCACATGGCGCAGCAGACCTCTCCTGACTCCCTGCTGTTCCCCTCAGCAGTGTATTTCAGTCAGTCAGCCTGTTCTACTCCCTCCTCTGGTGAAACCTCTCACCCACCTCACCTCTGGCTTACCCCAGTTTTTGTATGCATAAATAAATAAATAAAATACAATAGCATATATGTATGCCTTTGTGTTGCTACTTAAAATTACTTATAATACAAGGGTAAGTTTTTAAAACTGATGAATAGGACTTCACTGTTCTAATGTACTATCTTTTATTACAAGTCCATATGGTGCCATTTAGGTTTCTTCACTCATTAATTTTATGAGATTAGGATTTGAGATATAGAGCAATCGAGGTCAATTTAATGGAGTTTTATAAAACTTCATCAAATATTTCTTATAATACTATTATGCCTAAACCAGGCCAAATAAGTTTTCTCTTGGTATTTATTTGCGATCACAGGGATATTTCAAAGTGGTTTCTTTGGGGAAATAGTTTCAAGATGGTGTCCTTGTGGAGCAGTGCAGGCTGGGCCTCAGGAGCGGTCGTGAGTCACACGTCTGCCATATCACAGCCCAGAGGGCTGGCACGCGGGGAGGACAGCCCCCAGGAGTCTCGAGGCTGGGCCTCCTGAAACCACTTGATGGTTGGGGGCTCGGAATTTGATATGTAAAGTCAGACTGAACTTCAGAAGTTATTTTTTGCATTATTTTTGACATTGTATGTTGAGTTTTGGTCTCTTCTGTGAGTTATTGTTACTTTGGTAAACATTGGGGAGTAAGAGTTGCATTTTGTCTGTCTGAAGTGCATGAGTGCCAGCTTGGCAAAGAAATATTCAAGGTAGGCCACAGAAAACCAGTCTGATTTAAAAAAAAAAATTGTAATTATTCTGGAATTTAGCTGCATACCCATTTTTTGGTTTAGAAATGTGATTTTCCTTTTTTATGTCCATAAGCTTTTTTTTTTTTTAAACCTTTTTTTTTTAAATTTATTTATTTATACAAGAACTGGGATACAGGCCAGAGGTGCAGGAGGGTGAGAGGATTCACTAGAGACAGAGTGGGGAACAGAACAGACACTCTGACTGAAATACACTGCTGAGGGGAGCAGCGGGCGAGACAGGAGAGATCTTCTGCGCCACGTGGGTTTCTCCCTGGGCGGCCGGGATCGAACATGTGCTGCAGAGGCTACAGACAGCTTCACAGCGCTGTGTTCAACCCACTGCACCACCAGGGAGGCCCCCATAAGCTTATTTTGAGAAGACAGGGAACTAGACTATTTGGATATACCTGCTTCACAATTTATACGATTTCTCCTCCTTTATTCTTTGTGACAGATGTTTTAAATAATATCAAACAAGGAGATCAAACTTTCTAAGTATGTTTATGGCCTTGCTTTTAAGGTAGTTCATATTTTTAAAAACTTAAAAACTTAAGTAATTTTTTTAATCATTACAAAGTCAAAGAATAAAAAGTGAGAAGGTTAATTCCCTTCTGTCCTTTTCTAATCTCGGTTCCTTAATTAAACACTTCATAATCTGTTGGTCTTTATGTACGAAATTTATTTTCTTGAAGACCATGGGGTCATATATTTTAAGTAAATTGCTTTTAACATGATGAGTACGTCTCTCGTACATGTGGACCTACATCTTTTCAAAGGCAGTGAGGCATCAGGTGCCTCTGCACTCCGGAGTCCTCTGTTTGCAGTTCTGTTTTGTTTCTTTTGCTTTTGCTCCCCCCCCCCACCCGTTTTTTACTCTTAGAAAATTCACACCTCCTGAAGTGTCGCACATTGGCTTTCCATTTTCTTTTCTTTTTCTTTCTTTCTTTTTTTTTTTGGTGGGACCCTCGCCGGCGGCTGGGGAACGAACCGGCGCTGCAGAGGCTGTGGGCAGCCTCGCAGCCCAGTGCTCAACCACTGCGCCACCAGGGGAGGCCCTGGCTTTTCATTTTCTAAGAGAGAAAAAGTGAGTGTGTGTGTGTGTGTGTGTGTGTGTGTGTGAGAGAGAGAGAGAGAGAGAGAGATGTTTGTAAGCTATTTGAAAGTAAGTTGTAGATATTAGGACATTTAGCTCAAAATATTTCCAAAATGTTTTTTTCTTAAAGTCGAGGACTGCTGCCTTTAGAATCATAATACCATTATCGTCCCTAAGAAATTTAACACTGATACAATAATAATTGAATATTAAAATTTCCCCAGTTATACCAAAACATATTTTTCATGGCTCCAAACCCTCCTCCCCACCCCCCAGTCAAGGGTCATGCATTGCTGTTGGATCTTTTTTCTTACCCAGCTTTTCCCTCCTTGGCTTTTCTAATTATAAAAGAAATTCAGATCATGATAAAACATTCAACAGTACTGAAAAGGAGGGTATAGAGTGGAAAGTTTAAAAATTCTATTTCCCTCAAATAATCAGTGTTAATAAGACAATGTTGTGGTAAAAATGCCTAAAACCTTCCCAATAGCTGCCATTTTTAAAAAAAAAAAAAAAAGATTTATTTATTTATTTATTTATACAAGCATTGGGTACAGTCAGAAGTGCAGGAAGGTGAGAGAATTCACCAGAGCCAGAGTGGCGAACAGAACAGGCAGACTGACGAAATACACTGCTGAGGGGAGCAGCGGGCATGGCAGGAGTGGTCTGCATACCATGTGAGCCCCTTGCCAGAGGCTGGGAATCGAACTGGTGCTGCAGAGGCTGCGGGCAGCTTCGCAATCCAGCACTCAACCACTGCGCCACCAGGGGAGGCCCTAGGTGCCATTATTTAAAATGACTTTCATGTTTGTTTAGGGCCGTGTGGAGTGCTGGGACCCACGGACTCGTGGTCGGGTTGGCCTGCTGGACTGCGCGCTGAGCAGTGTCACGGCGGATTCCGAGTAAGTGGGGATTAATTTGCAGTGTAACTGTTCATCAACTTCTGATTTAAACAGTATATTAATACTAAATTAAAGCAGATTGATAAAGGGTGATGTCCTGGAGACATAGCTGTCTGAGGTTGTAGTTTGTTGTGTTTTCTAAAGATTTGTTTTTATTTATTTATGCATACAAGAACTGGGATGCATATCAGAGATGTGGGGGGTGGGAGGCTTTACCAGAGACAGAATGGGGAACAGAACAGGAGGCTCTACTGAAATACACTGCTGAGGGGAGCAGCGGGAGACAGGAGAGGTCTGCCCCGCCATGTGGATCAGCTCCCTGGCCGGGGATCAAACTCGTGCCGCACTGGCTGCCGGTAGTTTTATAGTTCTGAAACTTAATCCCTTGTGCTACCAGGGAGGCTGAGGTTGTGGTTTTTGTGATAGTTTCACATACAGGTCCTTTCTTTTGAAAACTTACATAAGTGACTAAGCCAGATTCCTGTCTAAAGTACTATACGGAATGTCTTATTTATGCATTTGCCCTAAATTTTGTTACAACAAATACGCTGTGGGATCTAGTGATGGAAGTAGGTGCCACCACTCCAGTTAGTAAGCAGAAAGATGTGCTTTGAATTCTAAGGTAGAGGGAAACTGTTGTTTTTGATATTTCTTATTTACCAATTCCTACATTGAAAACAAGTAGAAAAATAGCACATACTTGGGGGATGAAAGCCTCTAAAAGCTTGAGTTAAGTAAGAAGCACATGCACAGTCTTTTCCCACTCACCAGGGTGGTTACCATCCCACTATTCATAACATCCGCCTTCAGACATTTTTCTGTGCTCCAGTTACATACTGTGCTCTTGGTCAGATCCTCAGCATGGGGTTATTTGCTGGAATTAGGTCTGGAATGCCCTTTCTCTCTGCTCTTGATACTCATAGTTACATGATTTCACTAGCATGTGCTAATTTCAGTTGAGCTGACCTTCACTTGTAACTGATAGCATGTGGGAAGCCAAGTGTTTGATGGGGGTGGGGGGCTATAGAGACACTGAGCCCTCCAAATTATTGAAGAATTTTGTGTCACTTATTTGGAGGAGAGAAGAATTCATACAGTTCTTTCTTTTAAAAGGTTCAGTTCAGGGGCCTCCCCTGGTGGCACAGCAGGTTGAGCACAGTGCTGTAAAGCTATCGCCAGCTACTGCAGCATGAGTTCAATCCCCGGCCAGGGAGCTACCCACGGGGTGCAGCAGACCTCTTGTCTCCCCGCTGCTCCCCTCAGCAGAGTATTTCAGTCAATCTGCCTGTTCTGCGCCCCACTCTGTCTCTGATGAATCATCTCACCCTCCCGCACGTTTGGCCTGTACCCCAGTTCTTGTATAAATAAATAAATCTTTTTAAAAAAAGGCATATAAAAAAGAAAGATTCAGTTCAGGTAAAGAAAGTATTGTTGACCTTAAAAAAAATTTAAGAATCACTGAATTAAAAAGATAACTCTTTCTAATATATTTATTTTCCCTTATATGATAAGAAAAAAATTAATTATTCTTTTAATTTTGACATTAAAGTGAGTATAGTAATTTTCCTCTATACATGCCAGTGAACAGTTTTATATTAGACAATTTTAAAGAGGACATTCACTCATTATACACCTATTTTACTTTTAGAATTAGACATTTTTATTGTGAGATGCAATACATTTGCAGAAAAACTCACCAAGCATCACGGTGCAGACTGCCAAATGATTCAGATTACCCTGTCTGTTAATAGACTGGACCACCCAAACGCTCATATCCTATTTCATCATGTGGGTATGAAAGAAAATCAGACTCCTGTTTATTTTTGTAAAGTAGGAAATCAGTTGTGAGAGATATTTACCCCTTCCTTGGAAGAAAAGAATTTGAGATTTTCAAACATTACCTTGTCTCTGGCTAATCACAGAGAAACTGGGGCTCCAGGACACACTGTCATTGTTTCATCTTGAAGGAGGCATTTAAGAGATGGGCCCACAGGAGTTATTGTCAATCTGTCTTAAGAGGTGATTGCTACTTTAAATTTCATGATTATAACAGAAGCTACGTTGTGGGAAATTTAAAGAAAGAATGTGGGGAAAAAAACATCTTTCTGTTTGTTTTAATTAAGCCTTTATTTTTTAGGGTGAATTTTAGGTTCACAGCAAAATTCCATGAAAGGTACAGTCATTAAAAAAGATTGTCTTTGGTAGCATGCAAGCATTTAGTCTCTTCTTTTCTTCAGTAGAATATTGACCCATACATTTCTAGTGGGAATGGGACATTTTCCAGTTGTGTGATAGAAGTTATTTTGTTGATTAAAGAAAATTTGTAAAGCTGATTTATACTTAATATAAAAAGATACTGAGAAGTTCAGAAGTACACAGGCTGCTGTAAAGATGACCTCTGCGCACACAGCAGGCCTGGGTCACTAGTCCGCTCTCACCTGCCCACTGTCACACATCCATTTCTAGCTCTGTGGTGTTTTTCTTGAGAAAATAACTGGAGCACAGATTTCTAGGATTAGCAGCAAACTTGTGTGTGGGCTTCTGTGCCAGTTGCCGAACTGCCCAACGGGAAGCGGCGCCCCGGTGTGCTGGCCTGTCCCTGTGTGCAGCGTGCCTTCCCCACCCTCCGTGTAACACCACTGAATTGCCTGGACAAGCCTGGGGATACTGCTGAAACACAACCTGGTAGACGTAATTACCCACAGATAGGACTTTCTGTTTGCCAGGTGGTACACTCAGTTCTTTACTTCTGCCACCTTAATACAGCAGCCACTTGTGACATGGTTACTGTTGTATTTGTACAGCTGAGGAGATATTGGCTCCGGCATATGTAAGCCTTTAAAAATTAATGCTGGGCCTCTCCGGTGGCACAGCGGGTTGAATACCGCGCTGTGAAGCTGTCCGCAGCCTCTGCAACGCAGGTTCCCGGCTGGCCAGGAAGATTCCCACATGGCGCGGCAGACCTCTCCTGCCTCGCCCGCTGCTCCCCTCAGCAGTGTCTGTGGTCCGTCTGCCTGTTCTGTTCCCTGCTCTGTCTCTGGTGAATCCTCTCACCCTCCCTTGCCTCCGACCTGTACCCCAGTTCTTGTATAAATAAATAAAATCTTAAAAAAATTAATGCTGCAGAGGCATATTTTTTCTAGGGAAAGATGTTCATATACCTGTTAAGTGGAAAAGCAGATGACACCGTTGCCTGTAGAGTTTGGTCACACTTTGACAGGTAGAAGAGTGAATACATGTGTGTCATCACAGGGGAATGCCTGGATGTGTACAAAAATGTAGTTTTGCTTGCTGATTCAGTTGTTTTCAGGTGACTTAATTTTTCTTTATGCTTAGCCATATTTCTTCTTGTAAGCTGTCACCTCTGTTAATTTCACAAAGATGATTCTAAAGATAGAACAGGACAAGAGAAAGCCGTGTAAATGCTGGGGTGGGGGCGGCTGTCATTTGCAGAGGGTGTGACTGCCTGAGAAAGCCAATGGAGTCAACTGGAAAACTGTTAAAACTAGGATGAGAGTCAAATAATGTGGCCACAAAATCAATGGTATTGATGTATATCATCACCATTCATTTAGCAAGATACAAGGGAAGGCAGTTCTCATAACAACAGAAAATGTGAACTATCGAGCAATAAGCTTAGTAAATACCTTGGTGAAGAAAATGATGTGAAGCAAAGAAACTTGAATAAATGAAGAAAAATAACATTACTGCACAGAAAAATGATTTTTCTCAAGTTTATTTTCAAGAGTAAATGACTAAAAGTGGTGTGGATGTGAGCCTCAAGGCTCCACACTGATGCTTCAGTGTAGTCACTGGCAGAGGCCGTAGGTGGCACCAGAGGCCTGAGAGTGTGCGCCAGCAGCAGCCTGGTACCAGTCCTGGCCCCGATGAGGGTTGTTGGTGTTGATACTCTTGGTTCCTGAATAAGGAACATATTCCAGATTTTTGGCCATAACCACTCATAAGATAAGAGATACTGCTTTTTTATTTTCACTCCCCAGGGTTAACTTTAAAAACAGAAATGGGCATACCCATGCCTGAATGTAAAATCATCCCTTAAGCAAAAGGGATATTTCTGTAAATACCTTGTCCTAACAAGTAAAATGAGGGGTATTTCATACCGAACCTTTTAAATTAGTTTCCAAATTTCAGGAACTTTTTGTTTGTAGCTACTTTGAACATATTTCTTTATCTTTCAAGAAGATAATCTACAGGTTTTTAAAGGTAGAGTACACTTATATGTAAAGTTTGTATTTATTTTGAATAAGAAAGTTTGTATACAATTAACCTCTTAAACAAAAAAACCTAGAAATAAAATTTTCCTCATTGGAATTGGATGTTAATACTGAGTTGTTACAAGAAGGAGGTTTCCCTGATGTGAGTATTTTGCCTTTCAGGGTCAACAGTTTACCAACAATCTCTGCTTTGAAGTTTAATGGCGCCTTGACCATGGCAGTGGGAACATCCACAGGACAGGTAAGTGTGTTCAAGTCAGAAATTTCACACTTAATGTTAGTATTTCAGAAGTGCTTGCATATGGTGGGAAGCATCCACAAATCTTTTCTTTGCAGTAACAGAAGCTGAGGCATTGTTATGTGGGCCAGAGCAGAGAGTGTTCCAGAATGCTTATTCTTCTAGCACCCGAGTAGTTTCCGAGTCTGACTCAGTGCCAGGCCTGGAAGCTCTGGACTGGAGTTATGGTGGGGTCTGCTCTCTTGACTGGTTTAGAACATTTTCCAGAGTGTGGAACAGATTCTGTGGTCCAGAACTTTGGAAAGGTCTAGAGTCTTACTTCCATCACAGTGTGCACTTGAACATATATTGAAGGCTCTGAGAATTCTGTAGATGAGAAATGTGTTCACTGATTTGCAAGGAGTGTGTTTTCACCTAGCTCCATTAGCCAGTCCCAAGCATCAAGGGGTCAGCGGAAAACACCTGAACAAAGGCTAGTGGGGGTGGGGTCGGGGTGAGGGAGGCGCTGCCAAGGTTTTCTTCGGTTCCTTCAAGGCAGAGCCTATAGCTTGCAGGTTTCTCTCCTGCCAGAACAGGTCTGAGGCTTGGATCTGTCACTTGGGACTAATAACTAGCTTCTCCAGGAGCCCCCATGGTCCCAGCCTGCACCCCCACGCAAATCTGCCAGGACTGTCCTCGTTGTGCCTCTGGTTCCCTCCCGCTCAGTCACAGGGTCTGACCATCGGCCTCTGTGTGTGTGTGAAGTTAACAAATGAAATAGATTCTTTTCCTTTTGCTTCCTTCTAAATATAGCTCAGTAGTCCTCAGACATGCCCTCTGGGTAGTGGAAGAGATTTTCCTAGAGGTGTTTTGCGGACTGACTTTAGAGCCTGAGGGAGGGTCTCTGTTGTGTTCATGGAAAAGATAACGAAGCAAATGGGCAGCCGTTAAGCTGAGTTTTCAGATGTTGCTTTTTGAAAGAAAGTATTTAGTTTATATGAACAAATAACTTGTTTTTTTCTTTTAGATTTTATTGTATGACCTTCGCTCTGATAAACCATTGCTGGTTAAGGATCACCAGTACGAACTGCCCATTAAATCCATTCATTTCCAGGATTCATTAGATTTGATTTTGTCTGCAGACTCTCGAATTATCAAAATGTGGAATAAGAATTCAGTATGTATTTTTTTGTTGAACTTTCTTTCTGATTTGTGTATTCTCCTAATGTTCCTTTTCTTTTTCTTGCCTTTTTTGAATTACGTGTGTTCTTGGGAAAAGGAAGCTAAGTGTCCACTGCAGAGTTCTGTAGGAAGTCAGTTACTTCAGGGTAGATAATATATTTAGGTAAAGTAGTTCAGAGTCCTTCTGTTGAATTTTTCCTGGTTTTGCTACAACTGCATTCTTAAATGTTCAGTTAGGCAGAATAGATGATTGTTTAACAGTGTGGCTCATGAGAACCCCACCTTCACCTTGAGGCCCCCTCATAGCCTTAAGAAACCTTTATGAGCTACTAATTATCTTCCCCTATCAGTAATATTATACAGCTGAATGTCATACCCGTCCCCATCTCAAAGGGTTGGATTGTAGAAATGACACCTTTACAGTTATTTCTGCAGTGTTTTTTTTAAAAGCAGCTTTTTAAAGAACATTTGATTCTCTCTCCTCAGTTCCAAGTATCATTTAAAAAGTTAACTGAATTCTCTATTACTGGTTTTAATCTGCTTTCTGCTTTTCGTTTTAAAACTTAAGTATTTTGAAAGACGAATAAAAGATTGATTCAATATAAATGGGACAAGTTCTTTCAGTATAGTAGTTTAAGAGTTATTTATACATAATTATAAACAACATCTTTTGTCAAAAAGGGTCATTTTTTTTTTTTTTGAAAGCTTTATTTACTTATTTATACAAGAACCGGGGTATAGACCAGATGTGCAGGAGGGTGAGAGGATTCACCAGAGACAGAGAGGGGAGCAGAACAGGCAGACTGATGAAATACACTGCTGAGGGGAGCAGCGGGCGAGACAGAGGTCTGCCGCGCCATGTGGGACCCTCGCCGGCCGGCCGGGATCATACTGGCGCTGCAGAGGCTGCGTGTGGACAGCTTCACAGTGCGGCGCTCAATTGCCTGCGCCACCAGGGGAGGCCCTCACTTTTTTTTTTAACCTTTAAAGGGTCACTTTAAAAAAAATCTTTGGATGAAGGGCAGTGGGTAAGGTCCAGTGGCCTCAATGTCAGCTGCCGGAAGCCCAGAGTCAGTCTTGGGGAGGAGGGCTGGGCAGAGGTGCTGCCAGCAGCCCCATCACACAGCGCTGCTTGTCAGAATCCCTGGCTGCTTGACCATTTCTTGTGTTTTGAAATTTTCACTTTACTAGCTCCTTATATTTTGGTCATCATTTTTCCTCTGGATCTATTTTTGGAGACTCAGCGTGGTCCTTGGGGTGTGCTTTGCCTCTCAAGCACCTGGGACTTCAGCAGAGGATGTCCTGCTCTTCTCCGTTCTTGGCAGAACCTCCCTGGTGGTGGGCTGGGAGGTGACGCCTGCTGGCTTTCACTTGTAGGGTCTTGAAGACTTTCTTGGGAAGATTCATGGAGTCTTAGGCCAGAATTTCCTCTGCTCTCTTCTTGGCAGTTCCAACTAATTTACCCTCAAACTGTGTTCAATGTGTATGTTTTCATTTTTTAAAATGGCTAAACTACTGATACAGTGGAGGTTATCCTCCCTCGAGGTAATGCTGTTATCAGTTACATGTCCTTCCACACTGCACGGTTTTCTGTAATGTGCATGATTTCTGCGAGCTGTGGCATCTTTGCTTTTTGTTCCATGCTGTATTTCCTTTTCCACTTCCTTTTTTCTTCTCTTCCTCCCCCATCCCATTTCAATGAGAATTTGAGAAGAAAGGAGGTAACTCTATGAATTTCATTTTAATTAGAATTTGGCTGCCGTTTATCACACGGTGTGATGCGACGCTCTTCCCCTATCGTGTCAGTGCCCCCACCCTTTGGCATGGGCGCCTGGCCCATGCTCTAGCACCCATCGGTGCTGGCAGGCTCATCAGCATCGTTCTCAAAATCGTCCTGCTTTAGTTGTCACCAAGTTGTACTTAGGCAGTGTGTTTCCATGGCTGGACCCCTCTCGGCCAGCACCAGTTTACTGGGTTGTGCTCAACTTGCCTTCCTCTTTCACCCACCTCACCACCTTCCCCATTTCCAGCTTCTTTTGTTGTTTTTGCCTTTAACTTTCCCTAATTGTCAAAAACATAGCACATTTCCCTCCACATTCAAAATAAAACGTGTTAAGTTAGCTTTAACGGTATTAAACTTACATTTTCTGTGCCCATGGGATTTTTGGTAGGTTGTCATGTATCCAAGATTTTACTTGGTCCTCCTCAAAACCTTGTTATGGCAGATAATTGTTTTCATTTTATCCTGTTGACCATTTTTTCCCTTTTTGTCTTGAGTACAAATTTAACGGAGGTATATTTAACAGAGCCCTAGGATTTTTTTTGAAGTAGGTGTACAACTTCATTTTAAATTTTAGCCTTACTGTATAGAAGTTATTTCTGAATCTTAGTATTTATTTTCTTGGGTAACTCATCTTTCTCCCCTGGGGTTTAGTTTCTTCATCTACAAAATGGTGACATTTGATAGATTGACTAAATGAGTTTGCTAAGATTTTTTTTTAAGCCTAAATTTTGTGATTTACTTGGGTGATTTGGTTTATTTGCATAGAAGTGTGTGCTTGAGTTCTCGCTCCTGTGTACTTTGTTTGTTTGTTTGTTTTAAAGATTCATTTATTTATGCATACACGAACTGGGGTGAGAGGATTCACCAGAAACAGAGCGGGGAACAGAACAGGCATGTCTACTGAAATAACTCTGCTGAGGGGAGCAGCGGAAAAACAGGAGAGGTCTGCTGTGCCACATGGTTTGCTCCCTGGCCGGGGATTGAACTTGTGCTACAGTGGCTGCGGATAGCTTCATAGGTTGTGTCTTAACCCCTTGTGCCACCAGGGAGGCCTTTATTTTCTTTTTGTGACGTTGCCAAAGTTGTTTTTACTGTTTTAATAATTCCTTTTTGCTTCCTCTTTTAGGGGAAAATATTTACTTCGTTGGAGCCAGAACACGACATCAATGATGTCTGCCTCTACCCCAACTCAGGTACACAGTTTGTAACAGAGCGTTGTTCAGTGACACACACTGAGGGATGTTTTGTTGGGTTTTAAACTCATTTTACGTCGCAAGTCAGGGTTTTAGCATGGTCAGACAATTGTTGGATATTGTACTCAAAAAATAAAGAGCAGGAAGTGGTGTGGATGATTCAGAAAATGGCACTCTGAGTGACTCAGCCCCTAGCCAGCCAGCTGTTAGAGACACTGGTAACAGCATTGAGGTAGGTGGCAGGCGAGGTGCTATTTTCATGTGCCCTTAGCTCTTCTGTGCAGTTAGTAATGGCATGTGGAAATTAGGGCTAGGGCTTGAAGGCTGGCTGACAACGCACACCATGCTCGCTGGGCTGTGGGCTTTGGTATATTCTGTCTTGCCTGTTCTCAGCAAATTATACAGCACATCTTGAGGTGTTACCTTCAAGGCAATCTGTGCAGCATTTTGGGGCAGGAGAGGAGAGAAGAGCAGTTGCCACTCGGGCGGCATGTTGTAAGGACAGACTCAGGTCGTTTTGGTGGAGGGGTACAGTCTGTTCTGCCTGGACAGATGGCATGAGAGTGCGCGAAGGCATGTGGGAGCTGCTGGAGAGCCCAGTACAGGTTCACTTGCCCTGAGTTCAAAGAGATGCATGGAGTTGGGAGAAGGGGTTGGCAGGTGAGGGACTTGTTGGCGAAGAGCAAGGAGAGGATCCTTGGGTCTTGTTTGGATGGGGCTCCCCGCGTGCCAGAGCCGAGGCCGCTGCAGGAGAGCAGTGGGGCACGTGCTGCAGGCCCGGGGTGCTCGTGGACTGGTCTGGGGTTCCAGCCTGTGCAGACCGCTGCCAGAGGCTCTCTCCGTGCAAAAGGCACATGAGTTTTGCGCTAAAGTGAGTAGGAAGTGATGCTCTGAGCTGAGACTGGGGACACGAGAGATCGCGCTGGGGAGGGAGGATTGTGTTTTCTTTTGTGAACATTGGCATGTTAGGCGGCGATGGCACAGTGACAGGTGGCAGAGGGTCTCAAGCCTGGTGCCCGTTGAAACTCCCTGGGAAATTTTTTAGAAATAGATTCCTTGGCCTTACCCCAGATATGTTGACTTGGAGTATCCAGGGGAGGCCCAGCAGCGTGCTGCCCCAGCCGCCGCCCCCTCTTGGGCTATGCTGCTGTCAGCCCTGCCCCACTGTCTGGCACTTGGGAGCCGCGTCCCATGCACGGTAGAAAGTAAGGCCTCCAGACAAGCAGGGCTGCACATTTTGAGACATGTGGCTCAAAAATGTGAGTCATTTTTGACTGGGGAGACTGAGGCTGACGTGCGGACAGGAGGCTTGTGGAGCCAGGAGCTGGCTGAGCAGGAGCCGGGCTTAGTGCGACCCGCATGTCTGCTCGATGGATCTGACTTCTCCCCTGGGACTCAGATTAAATCATAAATGAGTTCACTTTATATTCATGGTAAAAATAATAATATAGCCTTTTTAATGGGAAGTAAAAGGGTTTCTCTCTGGGAAAAATGTCTAGGACATTTATGTAATGAAGATGTATTTATAGCATTTTAATTACACGCTTAGAGTACTGTAATTTTAGGATTAAATGTACACTTATAAAGTAATTCCTGTGAAGAAATGCTAGACAGTTTGTACAGAAATATCCTCAACCGATAGCAGTTTAAAAACAGTCCGTATCAGGCTGGCGGGCTTACCCTGGCCCAGATCCGCCCGGCTGCCTGGTTTGTTGCAGTCTGTAAGCTGAGAGTGATTTTGTTTTTTTGAACAATGAGAAAAAGAATGGTTTGTGAACGTGAAAAGTGTATGGAATTTACAGTCGGTGCCTCTTCGCAGGAGCAGCTCCAGGCGAGCACTGGGTCACCCGTGCTGTCCCGGTGCCCCAGCTTGGAGTAGTCACCACTTGAATCACCACTTTCCAGAAGCAGCTTGCAGCTCCCTGGTCTGTAGCACTCATGTCACAGAAAGGAAGGGTCACTTTATCCCCAGTATTTTGTTAGGATAAATTTCAAACATCATGAGAAGTCGAAAACCCAGTAGGGTGGCAGCTTGGTCTCCCCTTGGAATAGCTGTTTTCTCTTGGGTTTATTTGGATGCGTGCGTCTGGCGGAAGTCGGCAGCGTCGTGTGGGCCCAGTGGAGACGGACAGCCTACTGGTGGCCAGGCCGCTCAGTCCCAAGGGGATCGTACATCAGCCCATCCCCAGGGGTTTAGCTTGCTTTTTTGGACCGGGATGAAATCAAGGAGGGGTGGAGGGGACGTGACTTCGTTACGTGTTGTTGGTTTCTTTCGGTCCTGCTCGGAACCCGCCCTTTTCGTGCCTTCTCCGTTGACTGTCGATCCTCCCGGGGTCAGGCTGGTGGTGTCGAGGCTGCTCTCATCCTGTTTCTCTGTGGCTGTTCTTCGTGGTGTCCTGTAGCTTGTTGTTCGTCCACACCTTGTATTTTTTCCCTAAAGTAGAAGCCAAATCTGAAACTGGACCTCAGTACTTGGGACTCGACCCTGGGCCGGCTCCCAGCCCGCGCCGCTGCAGGGTGCACTTGAGCTGTCGGGAGCGCGGGTCACTTCACAAAGCCCGCTCGTGGCGAAGGCGACCACTGTGAGAGCACTGTTTGGGCCGGAGGGATCACCAGTGTTGATAGACAACTTACATGACGCACAACTGCTAGCCAGACGGTCTGTTTCCCGAGGCTGCGGGCCCAGCGAGGCGGGAACCGCCACAGCTGCTTGGGGTTCCTGAGTGAGGCCGATTCTTGGGCCTCGCTGTCTTTCTCGGGCGTCGCTCTCCTTCCCCCTTCCCGCTGCTCCTCTGTGTGTGCATAATCATTATGACCTTGTGCATATTTTGGAAAAACTGAAACGTTCATTCTTTATGTTGTCACTTACTCATTTTGGAGTAATTAGAGTCGAATCATGATTACTGTGTTGTAATGTTTTTCTAATACCAAAGCTGTCAGAATGTTGAGAAATGCTCTCACCCTCCCTGCTCCCGAGACGCTCCTGCTCTCATTGCTCATCCAGCCATCTCGGCAGCGTCTGCGTAGGCAGCAGCTCCAGCTCCAGTGTGTTGAGCTCACATGTGTCCGCACCCCACCCCAGGCCTGTCGAATCAGGATCTCCGATTTCAGAGTCACTGGTAGAGAGAAAAGATTGACTTACGACTCAGAAAGCCCTTCCTCAGGCTTAATGATTAGGTAACTTACCCAGGCTCCGTGTCTCGCCCACCTTCAGGGGCTGCGGAGCCTGCCCTCTGTTAAGTGCACAGTAGCCTTTGCGTCTGTGTTCTCTATGCAGAGGGAAGGCTCGTAGGGTCATCAGTGTCCTCGGTGCCCTGTGCGTATAATGAACACAAGGGAACAAGGGTCCCGGCTTTCCCCAGGCACCGTCCAGCGCGCACAGGGACACGAGGCGCTGACTGACCACCTGTGTCCTCGTGCGGCTCGTCTCACATCCACCTGGTGATCTGCCTGAGCTATGCTTTAAAATTTCCAGCCCATTGCAGACTCATGCTTGTAAAATACAGCAGAAAAGAATTGCTAGAAAAAAGATCACACCTTTGGATGTCATTGCCGTGAGAGCATATTAAGGTTGTAAGTTATCCGTTCAGTTTCTACATCTCTTTTCCGCTGAGTGCAGGTTTGCAGACTGGCGCAGGTGCTCTTTGAGTCCCACTGCCAGAGAGCACTGCTGCCGGCGTCTCCCGGCTGCGGCTCCAGGGCCGCCCCAGCCCAAGCGCGTGCTGGCTCCCGAGGGTGCCCCGCCAGCCCAGCCCGAGCGCGCTGTGCCGCCATCCGGCACTCGGCTGCCTCACTGGGTGTGTTCTTTTGACTCCCTTCTCTTAAAATTCACCTTTTTATTGTTGAAACCATAATAAACTTCATTGTGAAGAATCTTGAAAGGAAAAACCATCCATAGTTCCACGATCTCATCACAGTATCATTACTTTCTTCATTATTAAAGAAATCCATTTACTGTGTTCGTGTCTTGAATTATCATCACATTATACATGTAATTTGCTTGCTTTGTAGTTCGACGTAATTACAAACATTTTTCATGTTGCTAGATTGTTGTTTACGTTGGCACTTTGAGGGTTTGTTATTTGATATTGCAGGAAGTCTTTTCCTTTCGCCTGAGACAAAATGGAGGTTGAGCGCCCACATTATGTGGGCTCTGGAGTCAGCAGCTCCCCGGCTCTGTGCTCCCCAGCTCCGTGATGACCTTGCACCAAAGATCTCATTTCTGAGGCCTCTTTTTTCTCTGTGGCTGTAAAGGGCCTGGCACGTCACTTCCCATGATCATGCTGGTTCTGCTGCTCCAGCGTTTCCTTTCCCTGGTTTGATTTTTCTGCTCCTTTCTTCTTAGAGACTTCTTACATTTCTCGGGCTGGTGAGCCTCTTGGTTTTACTTCTTCATGACCGGTTTCTGCCCTGACCCTTCCCACTTCAGTTCTGGTAGAAGTCAGCTTCGCCCGTTACCCATATGTGGCCAAGGGAGGGCTCACCCCACGTAGCCAGCAGGCTGCTACACGCAGCCCGGGTTCTTCTGTGTTGTGAGAGTAGAGCCCTGGCCAGTTGGTGCGGGCAGGTGGGTGCGTCTCCCTGGAGTATTGTTGAGGGCGCAGTGCTGAGAGTTGAGCCGGTGCAGCCGGGCTGTCTGCATCACGGGCCTTCTTTTGGGTTGTGATGTGTCCCTTCAGACGCCAGGACGTCTTTAGCCTTGTGTAAAGGGCTGGGAGGAGCTGGTAGTGCTGTTGTGAGACTTGGGGAGCACAGTCAGTGGAGAGGGTTCCCCCCATTGTGACCTCAGTGAGCATTTGTTTCCAGGGCCGGAGCAAGTGCCCAGATGGAAGATGCAGGAGCTGCCAACTGAAAAATGTCCCTTATTTGTGTTTTGCTTTCATTTAGGCATATAGTCTAGCTTTTCCTCGCCTTCCTCTGCGAGCTTTTTGGCAATTTTCGTGGGGTGTGTGTGTATGTTGTTGAGGGCTGCTCACAGTTCAGGGCGGGCTCCCGCTTTGGAGTTAGGTGTAAGATGTGATTCTGTGGGCCAGTCAGATTCAGACTCTTACTTTTAATCTTTAGCTTATTTAGTAAAGGTAGTGTAGTCGGATAGTCCAGATGTCTTCCCTCTGAAGTGCTGTGAATTGTGCAGCTAGGTTTTTTAAATGAATGTAATTTAGCTCATCCGCAAAAGTATTTAAAAGCAATTTAGTCTTGTTCGTTCACATTTGCAAGCTACCGCATGAATGTGCGTTTCACAGCTACCGTTAGCCAGCACGTGATGGCACTCTTGGTCCCTTTGAGCCTTTTTGAAAATCTATAGACCAGGACTGACCGTGGTTCTTATTTCAGAGTGTTGTTCTGTGTCCACTACCATGATAGACGCGAGTGTGCTTGGTGAACTGTAAGGGACCACAGTGGCTGTTCTTGTCAGTCTTATTTAAAGTGCATCATTCTGGAACAGACTCTGAGGGCTGAGGAGCTGCTTCAAGAGCCTTGGGGAGGAGCCATTTTCAAAGAGGACAAAGAAGAGAGAACAAAACTTAGACATTTCTCTTTGGTTTTGTACCAGAGAGTAACAGACACAGGTTACTGTTGCTGCCGGGATGGTTCCCCTTCCTTTTGAGTCCTGGTACCCACCCTGGTTATGCCCGTGTGCAGTGCACCGAGACAGCCTTGGTCCATGTCTGAAGCGTGAGCCGTTCTCCCTTGGGGATGACGGCAGACTTTGCGCAGACCTTGCTGGCAAGAACTGCCCTTTGCTTTGCTTTACTGAGCTTGTACAGGCTGATCATTTGCAGGTGGGGAAGGTGGTCTTTCCAGCAGCCAAAGGTGCCAGCCTAGGAGGGCAAGGGGCTGACGCCTGCCTCCTACCTCCCGGGGCCTGGCTCTTTGGCCATATCCTATTCTGCGCGCCTCAGCATTTGAAAATGTAGTAAGCCGGTAGGAAAGGGTGCTTTTCTTACCCCTTTTTCATTGTATTTCCCTTTCATTGTATTGACCATTGTTTACTTTTTTCATTGTGTTTACTTTTAGGAATGCTCCTCACTGCCAACGAAGCCTCGAAGATGGGCATCTATTACATTCCGGTGAGTGATACGAATAGGTGTCACTGTTTTCACTGTATTTTTAAACTGGGTGTATTGGGCCTTTGTGTAAACGGGCCACAGGGACTCCCTCCCAAGTTCATTTTGCTCCTTGGAGCCAGTGAAATAGTGTTCCCCCACATTCTTTGCAGCAAGCTGCTTCGTGTCCCGTTCAAGTAGACACTGCGGGTCGTTTTGTCGGCTTCAAGAGTTTGCTCCCCCACTGTTAACGTTCTTGTTTGTAATAGGAAAGGTGCCTGGGAAATCAGTCTCTTAGCTAGAAAACCACTTCGTGCAAAGTTGACCTTCATTACTTGACGATTGGTAGATGCCGCTCTCTTCTTTGATTGGGGAGAGAGACTGGGGGTTAAAGGGCGTTAAAGATCAGAACTTTGTTGGGGTGGGGTCTCTAACCACTGTCAGCCTCGGAATAGGAAAGTGTTTCATTTTTATGATGGTTTTTTGGGAAATAGTTCAACAACATGTATATCCCTCTTCACCCCACCCCCACATTTGTTCCTGTTGGCGTTGACTTTCTGTGGTTTCGGGAGGCTGGTATGTTGTTGCAAGCACTTCAAGGTATTCTGGTTGAGAGTGAAGTCAAGGCCACTCAGCAGCAGACTTTTCTGCTTTCCTGGCTTTTTAGTCATTCCTTACCCCAGATGCCCACAGATACGGCTTCGTTTTTCCGCCCTTCCCATCTTCGTTTGTCCAGTAAGTGTATTTCTCCATCGCACAGCGGGTGTTGGCGCAGCGCTGCCTGCTGGCTGCAGCGTGTCGGCCCCGGGCGGCCCTCTTCTCGGAGAGTCAGAATGAGGGACGGAACAGGCTCGGCCCATTCAGTGTGACCGGTGCTGTGCTTCAGAACAGCGAGGACAGACACTCAGCCCCGCCTGGAGGTGTAGTGGGTGCTCAGAGAGAACTTCCCAGAGGAAGTGACTTCTAGGGAGAGACCTGAGGGGCGATTATAGAGTGTGGCTGATGGGGATGGGTGGAGTGGGGTACAAAATGGGAACAAGATCTTGGAAGTGAAGGAGCATATGTGCGGTGATTAGGGATAACGTGACCCCATGCCAAGGACTAGAGAGGCTGGGTAAGGTGTCAGATGGAGGGGTGCGTGGGGAGCCAGATGTGGGGACGTGGGGCAGGGAGTTCTGAAGACGTCGTTCTGGGGTGAGAGGTATGAAGCCACATTTGCTTTGGAAGGGTCGCTTTGACTGCCACAGGAGAGTGGATCACATAGGCTCTAACCCAGAAGCCCCGGGAAGAGGCTGTCACAGACCGGGAGCAAGGTTAGTGCTGGCATTACCGGTGCCAGCCCTCCCTTTTTAGTAGTTGGAGCTTTTTGGGTTCTGGGGTAATTTGAAGGGAGGTCTGACTCCGCAGGCAGTAATTTCAGAGTTTGTTATCCTTGAATTGCCAAATAGCATGTCTGAGGCATTCGCCGATGAAAACTTGCACAGATCAGAAAATGCCGATCCTCAGCCCACATCACCATCTCCCCAGAGGCAGCCTCTCTGGGAGAGGCCGTCAGCCTGCTCTCCCCGACTCTGCTGCTCCTGGGGGTCTCTTCTCTGGAGACTGCTTCCTGTATTTTGCTCTTCACAGTCACTGACTATGAGATGTCTTGGTCTTGGATTAGAGAGCCCTTCCCCGTAGGATGAGGAGCATGTGCGGAGGCTGTGCAGGTGAGGCGCAGGCCTCCCTTCCCCGCAGGTGAGGCGCACAGCGGGGTGAGGTGGCTTTCTGAGCTCTTCCACGGTGCGGTCCCCCTACCCTTGCCTCAGACTTGTGGCAGAGGGACGGAATTGAAGGGTGGTTAAGGCTGTAAGATGGGCTTGGTGTTGATTAACGGGGGGCTGGGGGAAATAAAAAGAGGAAAGAACCAAAAATGACAACCTTGTTTTGCTGTGTAACTGTGTGGGTCAGGAGGCCGTGCCCCGTGTCCAGGAAGAGGTAGAAGAATTTTTAAATATTATTTTTCCTCTGGTATCATCTTCTACATTTTATAAAATACTCTTTAAAAGGATCAAACACAGATTTTTTCGTTGCACAAACAGTGTATGTTCTTCCTATTTATTCCAAGTGTTACAAAGTATAGGAAACTAATAACCACCCACTTTCCCCTTGACAATGGTATGAGCGGCATCCCTATTTGCGTGTTGTTTTCAGTAATGCATATAACGTGTGTGAAGGCTGTGGAAAACCCACTGAGACCACTCCCAGGTGACTGCCTGTGGGGCCAGGGAACCCCGGCTCTGGCTCGCGGAGCCCTGTGCTGAGACTTGTACTGAGGTGTTCCTCCCTGGCCTGCCTTATGCCCTGCCCTGCCCTGCCCGAGTGCTGCTTCATAAAGCACTTCGAATCTCCTCCCTGTCATAATCCTTCGGAGCTCTGCAAGAGCCTGGGGGTCTGAAAGCCTGCCACTTGCCAGAAGATTTTATCAAACTCACCAAGTGATATTTGGCACATAGGTTTGTTGGAGGCCAGCAGAGCTAGAAAAGTGTGTTTAGTGTGTGATTCATGCCAAATGGAGGAGGTTTGGACTGTGATTTGTAGTAACATCTTATAAATCAGGTCCAAAAACTCTTTCTTCCCCCGTTTGGACCATGTTAAAAAGGAAGACAGTAGAATGTTCTTTAGCTTATAATTTTTGCCCTTCTATTGGATATCATCTTCCTTGAATGCTTGCAGTCGTTATAGATGGGGTGCGATTCCTGGTTTATACCCTCTGCCACGTCGAGTCACCGCGCCCGCCAGTCTTTCACGACCACGTGGTTGTTGGGCGGCCCGTTCCGCGCCCTCTATGTTCTCCCTGGTCCCTCCCAGACGCCAGCTCTCTTACTTTGTTTGCTTTTTAAATTCCAAGGTTTAATTCAATTGCAGTTCCTCACAATAATGCCAGGAATAGTTTTTCAAGTTTGGTTTTCCCCTGAAATATAATTTAATCTTCGCTTCTTTATAATTAGCACTTCTGGCAGCTCTGCACCCTCAGAGGGAACCCAAGTGCCCTGTGGTACCACCCCGAACCCAGAAGCACAGCTAGCACTTCTGATGTTGACTGCTAGAGGTGTCTGAGCCCTCACAGTGTGTCCGCATGCTCTGGGGCCACTCTTGCTGTGTGGACGGCCTCACACTTGGGCTGTCAATGAATGTGGAGACTCGAGGAAAATAAATCATTTTCTTTTTAGGATGCTGTCTGATTCAGAAGAATAAAAGTCAGTGAATTCAGTATGTATGGTGGATTTGTTTAGACATACGAATGTAAGCAGCAGTAATTATATGCTATGTCACCAAACCCAGCTTGTGTGGGTATCACATTTTAGGGGAAAAATACTATCTTGTGTTTATTGAATGTTTTGTTACTTGCGGTAAATAAAAAAAACAATTAAATATTTTTGTATTTACTGCGTAATTTAAAGTTATACTTTAAATTTGGAAAGTACTTTCTGAGCCAAAGTACCTGCAAATGGGACAGTTAAAAAACAAAGGATTATTTATAGCCTGTACTAGTGTTTCTGCTTCTGTTTAGAAATAGCACTTGAACTTAACCCAGCATAACTCTTGAACCTCACAAAACTGTATTTGCAAATAGAGATGACTCGGTGTTGAGAGCATAAAACCTCACACATATGGCCTCACAAAGGCATGTAAATCCAGAAGGAATGCCAATCATTTTTAGCCAAATCTGGTGAAATGTAATACACAGTTCATCCAAGGAATGTTATTAAGTGTCTTAACTTCAGTGAATCGTTACACACACACCCCCTCTGCAGCCATCTGTGTAGCACTGAGGCCTCTGACCCCATCTCTGCTTCCTCTGCTCTGTGTGCCTCGGGCTCAGTCACCAGTGAGGTCAGGCGAGTCTGCAGTGCCCACAGAGACAAGGTCAGTCAGGGCGGCATGTAGAAGTCAGTTTAAGAGAAGTGGCGTGAAAAGTTTGCATTTGGGCAGATTGTGTTACTGCGCAGGAAAGAATTAAAAATCATATTTTCTCTATGGACTTGGTGACCCAAACAAAGAAGTTTAATTTTACAATAGTTTGACTGTTCTGTCTGCTGAAGTGACTTGGTTGATCTAGCTCTAGACCCAGCCACTCTGTCAGGTTGTCTCTTAGGTGCTTGGGTTGCATGTTGATCATCCCTTATGGCCTCCCGCAGAGATGGCATCTATTTTTTTAGCCCAGTATTTCACCTAACTTGCTCTGCTGTGTTTTGACATAATCTTCCAGATGTCTTAAGAACATAGTCATATAGTGCTTGCTAATAATTTCTTGTTACCATCACCTCTTAAGAAATTTTTATCAGCAATCCAAGTTGCAAATATGTTATTTCAGTTTACTATTAGATTTGATAGCATCATAAAAAGTAAGTGGCTTTCTTTGCTCTTTTGCTTGTTCTTATTTTCCTCTGTTATAATGTAAATGTAACTACAAATGCTTTTATTTATTTAGCAAGATACACTGAGCACTGTACTAAGATCCAAGAATGATAGTGAATAAAACAGTTTCAGTGCCTGGTATTTGTGAGTTACAGTGGTGGTGTGTGTGTGTGATAAACTGATGTGTGCTTCCAGCACTGTGGGGGGGGGGCGCGGAGGCAGTGATGGCTCTGTGATAGGATAGTTGAGAGATTTGTTCTTCCTTTTGTCTTACATATCTGGGACAAAATGATGATGAAAAGTTTGTCCCACGATCTCTAGAAACAGCGTGAACAGCAGAGATGATTTTTGACCAGCAGAGAAGATAGAGTTTTTCCCGGTGTACACCTCATACACAGATCCCTTAACTTTGCCTAAGGAGCAGTGGACACAGTTGGCCCAGCCTCCTGGATACACTGTGGCTGCCTTCTAGAACGCCACTTTTTGCTGGCTTTCCTGCCATCGCCCAGCGGCCCTTCTCAGCCTTCTCTGGTGGTTCCTTATGCCCCTGTGTTGGAACCAGGGCCTAGGCTCCCCCCACCAACGGGGGCTCACTCCTTATCTCTCCCATTGCCAGCAGGTTCCCGTGTGCTGGTGATGTCCACATTTCTGCCTCCACCCTTCCCTCCCCTCTGAGCTACAGTCATATGTCCAGCAGTCTGCTTGGCCTCTCCTCTTGGATGTTACATTGATCCAAGCTCCCCACTTCCACCCCATACCTGCTTGCTCACTGTTTCACTCCAGTGGAGGCACCACTCCTCACCCAGGTGTTGGGCCGGAGCACAGTGGCCTAATGTGTCTCTTCTCTGCCTTCCCCACCCATAAGTCACAGCAACTCTGTTTTCCAGTACTGGTGCAAATCCAGCCATGTCTCACGCTTTGCGCCCGTGCGCACCTGGGCCTGCAGACCTGACTCTCCCCCGTCCCCCTTCCACCCCCCATTCAGTCTCTCTACCCTGCGGCCGCCGAGTTGATCTAAAATATAAAAACAAAACAATCAGATTGTGTATCACTCTTCTGTTTAAAACCTTCCAGTGTTTTATCATTTTGCTTGTCATCATATCCCAACTCCTCTCAGAACCTAAAACATCCTAGCAGACCAGCAGAAAGACTGAAATTTCAGAGACTCCATTTGCTCCGAGCTCTCTGTAAGCCACTAATCCATTCACAGAGACCACCAAATGCTCAGAACATCAAACCACATCCGCAGTCGTTGCTGCCACCACGGGGAAGTAACACTGGCTGTAAATTGAACAAAACACAAACACAAAATCAGTAGAGCAGAAAATTAACATTAGAAAAATGGAGTCAGCTGAGTCCTGCCCTTTTGGATTCACCTCTAGGAACCACTCACTTTAGGGGATCTTAGGGGTACCGCTGGGTGATGAGGGTCCCTGGCTCTAACAGGTGAGTCCCCTGGGTATCCAAAGTTGTTAAAGGGTAATTTCCAAATGGAAATGAAATTGTGATATTAAATAAACCCAAGTTAAAATTTTTATTTAACCCATTAATTAAATGAGGAGATTGGGACCATGTTGTTATAAGCAGATCAAAGGGGAAGTGTAAACAGGCAGAGATTTTCATGGAGGAAAGTTGTGTGGAACTGCGAGTGTGCATGTGGATACAGACCAGCTTTCCCAGAGTGTGAAGGGTTATCGGCCTGCAGTCATTTGCATGTCCGTGGACAATTGCTCTGCGTTATCATTTACCTGCAGTTTACATAGTTGTAAAGTGAATCCCCTACAGTCAAAATCTCGCACAGGGGTTTGGCAAATTGAACACGGCCTACTTATTTTTGTAAATAAAGTTTTGTTGGAACACACTGCAGACATTGCCTTACTTGTCATCTGCAGCCGCTTTCTGACTGCAGGGTAGACTTGAGGAGGTAACCAAGATGAATGACCCACGGTCCTAAAATATTGACCTGGCCCTTTAAGGAAAAGTTTGCTAGCCCTGCTCTTGTCTTAGCTCTCCATAGAACTGCAGAATTCTCCCTGTATTTACTTATCTGCTTGTTCATGTGTATCTTTCTCCATCGTAATATAAAACACGGACGCAGACACTGTTTGTCTTTTTCAGTTATCCCTTCCGCCCGTCCTTCCCATACCTAAATCAGTACCTGCTACACTATGAACATTCAGTTATTAGGTGTTGAAAAATGAATAAAACATGCATGGGAGGGGGATTTCATGTCTGTAATTTGGAGAATCTTGGATAATATTTATATGTTTTGACAGTGGCTGGTGTGCAGTGCTTTTTAGCTATTCTTATACCAAATTCAAATTGTGCATTTGCCCGTTTCTGCTACCACGGTGAGTACGAAACTGAAGAATGGCTTGTGCCAGAATATGCTCTTTATATAGTCAGATAAGAATCGCATCCCTTGCTAACCTTGTAATCAGCCAGATCAGAAGTCTTGGTGTGATGCAACATTGTGCCCGGAGCACCAGCAATTTTTCTAAAGTAATGCCTGTCCAAAAAGATTCGATCGTGATTCTGTTAAGAGGTTAAGCTTTTTCCTAGAAAAATATGAAAAGAGAAAGTAAGGACATTTGGCTTTTTTTTTTACCGGTTTTGAAAATTGTGCAGGAGTGGATTTTGTGTCTAGGGCAGGGCTGACTCTCCTGTTCTAAAGTTGGAAAACAGCCTTACTTTTTCTGTGTGGCCTGTGCTTTTCTGCCAGAGTTTCTGGGAACACTGTACCTCCCTGAGGTTATAGTCTAAATCTGGACCATGATTGGCCCAGTCCGTCCATTTCAATTCAGAGCCAGTACTGAAGACTTCTTATATTTGCTCATTTGACCTTCAGTGAATTCCCCAATGAGATACTCTTTGGCCTGGGATTGTATGTCGAATGACCCTGACTATATTACTGTCCATGTAGAACACTAAAAGTGATAGAATTCTAAAGAGGAAAAGTGATTTCTAAAATGTTCCTTTAAGTAGAGAGCAGTTGGACGTGAGACAGAATGGTTTCTGACCGCACTATGGTGTAGTGCCCGCTCAACATACTCTCGTGGCTGCAGGAGGCAGTGCCAGATGCAAAGAAAACTATCCCCTCGGCGGTTTGCCAGCATACAAGGAGGTACAAGAAGGAACATAAACTGAACAAGTTGCTGAAAGTACTTGCTGAAATGTTTCCATGGGATAGAAGTTTTTCATCATGATGTAAAGGATCAGGGGGGCGCATTTGAAGCACAGAACATTAGAGCAGGAGGGAGCCTCAAGGTAACTCATCCAACCTCTTAGTGCCTAGATCAGGAAGGAAGGGATTTATTTGTTCAAGGTCAAATGATAAGTTGGTGGATCCAGCATAATGGCTCCACTTCTTCACTCCTGATTGCATAATGGAAAGAACTTAGATTTTGGAATTAGTCCTACCTGAGTTTTAATACCAGCTTTGCTGCCTCCAAATTTTATGGCCTTGAGTGAATTAACAATCTCATCTGAGCCTTCACTTCTTGAACCACAGCAGAGGAATGGTGTCCTAAGGATGGCATCTGGCACGTAGTAGGTATGCAGCTGATTGTCACTCTTACACTTTTTTGCAGTGAGCAAAACTCAGAGGATCCAAGGGCAAAGAATAGTTGGCGTCTTGTGGACATGGGCCATTAGCGAAGCAGTGTGAGAGTGAAGAAAGTGAAGAGACACTAAAAAGGTTGTGACAAAATGGTGTGAACAAAGAAAGTAATTTCAGAAATGTGATTTGGGGTTGTTCAATCTAACAGATCACATAAAAATACATGTTAAGAACTATTGAATGCCATTGATTTTGCTTTTAATTATTGAAACAGAAATCAGTGATGAAATTGGGTGGCTGAAATAAGAAACCTGATTTTTTAAAGTGAACTTCATTTCCCTCCATTTTATCAGCAAAACAGGCGGGTGAAGAGGGTAGAGGCGACTCAGGCACTACCTCCAGGGCCATCCCAGCCCAGGGGCCGTTCCTCGCGTTGCTGCCATCTGAGACATTGTTGATATGGCTTCTGATCTTGCTTTCTTCCCTCTTAATTAATATTTTCCCCTTGTTGTTATAACTTGGAGATCATTTAAAAAGTAAGTTTTGTGTGTGAATATGAAAGCAATTTATAGTGTTTTTTTTAATGCTTAGATGCCAGGGTGGAAAAAGCCCAGCTGTAGTCCCACGAGTCAGGGGCGTTCTTGCTGATATTTTTGTTAAATATTTTTTGCATGTGGGAATATTTTCATGACTTATGATTGGAGTTGTAGTGAAATCCTGTAGTTAAGCTCTAACTTAGTTTACATATCAAGAGGCAGGGAGGGTCATGGGGAGAAAAACTTCAATTCCATAACCTCCCCTTCCTTCCCAAGGGCGTGCGTCCCGGGCTAAAATTGCAATGGAAGGACCTGAACACTTAAGCCCCGACTCTCCTCTCTGTGCTCAGGTGCCATCACTGCTGTGCATTTAGGAAAGGCTGCTTACTTGTCATTCCTTGGAGAATTCAGAGAAAGACCAGTCACTCGGTTATTTTTGCTTCCTGTGTTGAGATGAATGACGCCTGGAAAGGCCGCGTGGACCTGTTGTCTCCCTGGGCAGGTGTTTGTCTGTGGTGCCCTCACGGCAGGGCCTCGCCGACTGTCAGACACGGGGCTTTGGTGTGACAGGGCACTAGAGGCAAGCCACCCAGCGTCTTCCAACAGCTGACGACAGTGTGCACTCTGAGACTTACTGAAGGCCTTCCTGCAGGGATTGTCTGCTTCAGCTCTGGGGATGCTGTCTGTAGTCTTTCCTGCTGTACTTAGAGCTCAGTCTTGATGTAAGAGCTTAAAGCTGTGAAATTACGCTTCAGAAATACTAAATGCAATGGGTAGAGTAGCCCCAGGGAAATAATTTAAAAGAAATAGTTGTTAGCAAGTTCCATGTGGCTAAGACAGGGCTTGACAGATGCTTCAGTAGAAAGATCTGGAAAGTTGAATCAGCTGTGCATCAGAGGGAAGCAGGAAGATAGTGATGGCACCTGTGCCTGGGTGGGAAGGACGAGGTGGTGCCATAAAGGGGCCATCTTGGGGCTCCTAACATAGTGAATGTTCTTTGAGAAATATCTTGCAGGTTAAGGTCAGAGAAAGCTCAGGAAAGAGTTCGGGGACTATGTTGTCAGGCACCAGCTACAGGAGGCTCGTTTTAAGATGTAGGAAAAGTTTCAGATCATGAAAAGTAGTGCCATATGTGAGGTAAAGAAAATGATGGTGCACTGGACTGTGGAAGAGACTTTTCATTGCTGAGAGTGCAGGAAGAGCTATCCGAGCTGGGGAGGGGGCGAAGGGGTAACCTCTTAGCTTCTAAGAGGAGGAAAAAGACGAATTTGAGTGAACACTCATTAACTTTGAATTCAGAGTTGCCTAATTTTTAGTGTCTTGATTCATAATAATATAAATGGAACATATGCTTAGTTTTGTTCTCCACAAAAATATTTTAAAGACAGGTCTATAAGAAAGATCTGGAAGGATAAGACCTCATCAAAGGTAAAGGATCTAATTTTGTAGGTTCACAAAAATGTGAGGCGTTTAGAAGCAGAAGTGGCACGTGGTGAAGGGGTGAGGTTCTGAACCCGCGTGTTTTCCTTCCTTTTTTCTGATTAACGAAAAGGGAGAGGGAAGCAGAGCAGATGCGGTGCTTTAGTGTTTCCTCTCAGCTCTGGCTCGCAGCGAATCTGTCATAATTGAATTTTATCTTGTACATAAAATTGCTTTATAAGGCATGGTGCTCTGTTTGTAGTTTTTGGTTGTTTATTTATAACTTTGAAATGGGAAGTAAGGCACAAATGTCAGGTGGCTAATAAAGTCTTCTGTTGTTTGCGCCTTTTCAAAGAGGAAATATGGGCTTCCTATCTTAATCTAAACACTTTGCGGCGGTAACCTAGCGTCTCTGGCATTTTTCTCAACAAAGGAAATCCTCTCCATTTCCCATCACAATTTATTGGGTCACAAGAACAGCAGACATACAGAAAGCATTAATGTGTGACACTCAGGAAGTAATTTTCTGAGCATCCTGTCACATTTCAAAAGTTAATTTTAGTTCCAAATAGGTAAAAATGCATGTCATTTCCATATGTCACATTTGCTATACATGTGACATGTATTCTGTTTGGTTAATGTGCTGGGTGGTATTTCTGTCACACATCTGCCGTGCCCGTTTTCTTGAAAATAAACAACAGCTTCTATCCAGATGTTCTTTTGCATTAAATACACACCAAAGGTCTGGTGGCCCAGCTCTGCTCCATCTTGGTGTTTACCGAGTTGACCTCTTCACCCTTCTGGTTGTGGACACATGAGCTGGAGGTAGACCTGTGTCCTGCTGGGGAGGGCGCTCAGGTGGCGGTGACAGAATGCAACGTTCACTCCAGGCATGGGTGCTAGGCTCTGAATGTGCCCCACTGAACCATGTGGCATTTTCTTTGGTTAATATCCCCCATCCCTGTTCTCTCCCCTCACCCATCTCGCTCTGTGTGTGAGAGTTTTTCTTAAATAAAAGGCAGATTATGCAAATAGTCAAGAAGTTTAAAAGGCCCAGCTTATACAGGTAATAAGAAAGAGCTTGGGTTTGCCCCGTCTTAACGCTGGTGGTCGGTGTTTTCAAGTCCCCAAGTCCTCGGAGTTTGTCTTCCAGTCAGTGCCCACGTACTTGACTGGAAACTCCATGATGACAGCGTGCATGCCACTCCCCGCACCGTCCCTGCGCCTCTAGCACAGTGTCTGGTTCTTGTAAGCATCCCCTGAATACACGCTGATTTGAAGTGATGAATATGTTGACATTTCATTTTTAAAACTTGTTTAAAGTTTCAAATATACATGTGGAAAGAAATACAGGGAAGCCTCATTTCCCCATCTCTTCAGCATTTTCATCTTACCCAGGAGACGGAGGTGGGTTGGTTTGTATTATTACCACTTTAAGTCGCTCTGGAAGGTTGAGAATTGTTAAATGAGAATCATATGTGATCCTGAGTGGGCACAGGTCATTAACTGTGATACATGTTACCTTTGGAGGAGCAGAACATTGTTCTTGTTTGGAAACAAGTCACACGTGTGAGGCATGTGGGGTACCTCTGTGGGGTTGTCTCTTACACCACCCCTGCCACCACGTGCTAGGCAGAACAGTTTCGCTGCCCTAAAAATTCTCTCATGCTCATATTTCACCCCGCTCCCCAAGACCTGGTGACACGCTTATTATTACTGTGTCCTTATGGGCTGGACATGATTGTTCAGTTGACTGGTTTTTACTTAGAGCATTTTGGGAGAGCATCATTCATTAAACAGACACTTGTCACCTTTCACGTGCCTGTGCTCAGTCTTGGGGTAGCAAAGACTATTTAAGAAGTGAGCCAGGGTGCCTCCTCCTTGTTTTATATGGGACTCGTACGTGCAAGGTCTTAAAGGGGCACGGAGAGATGTCCCTTTCCCACAGATGAGAGGGCCAGAGGGAGCACCGATCGGGGCGCCACGGTGGCGTGGAGGAGGGAGGTGCACAGGCGCTTCTCACAAGACACTCGGCCTCCATCTGTTCAGTCTATCTGGGAAGAGGGGCACTTTCCCCAGGGCAGGCAGGGAGGAGAGAAACAGCTGGAAAAGACTCAGAGCCTAAATCTAAATCTATATCATAGCCTGGTTTTTAATTTTAAATAGCATGCGTGCCTTTGATGGTCACACACAGGGGAGCACGACCAGATGTGTGTTGGATTGTTCGCCTGCGGGTGGGGTGGCCTTGGAAGCAGGACCTAGGGTTGTGATTGAGGAGGAGTCTGGGGGGCGGGAGGGAGATGTGTGTTTGTTGTCTCCCACAGCCCTGCTCACACACATGCCCTAGATCTCGCTGCGACCTTCGCGTGGTCACCTGCGGGGGACTCCCGTCCACACTCAGTGGGGATGTGTGTGCCCAGTGCTGTAAGGTGGACGTTCCGCCGAGGGCTTTTACTTCATGGCTCATCTTATTCAATTGTAAGTCCAAGATGGGTTCTTTTACCCTCTTCTTTTGCTTTGTGACTCTAATAGTCTTTGGCTCGCTCTGGGATGTATAGATGGTCTTACTTTGCTTGTCTTTGAAGCATATTCTTCAGGATTTCTTAGTTCTGTGCAGAGCACCCTGCAGGTGAACACTGCTAACTGGTGGCAGAATGCGTTTCTGCTCCTCCTAAATAGCACTAGTACAGTGTATAAGCCTCAGCAAAAGATACAGTTTTTAAAAATACTACTCTTCCATTCTTTCTGTGAAGTTTCTATCCCTGGATATTTTGAAACACTAGGATAGCTTTAGTTTTCAGATGGAATTCAGAACTGGAAGGCATAAGACTGTGCTGGAAAATTATTAGTAAATACCTTTGCCTGCAAGGAAATAGACCAGAGCCAGGAAGCCACTGATGTGGTAACTAGGATAATACACTGAAGCCATCTGTGGAGCTCTTGGCAGGAATCAAATGGCAAAACAAGATCTGGAAGAGTGCTCATTGCCAGGTGCATGATCAAAAGGATAGACCCCTCCTCATCTGATGAAACTGGCTGGGTGCCCTCAGCACACCCTGGGGAGTGTGGGGGAGGCTGGCACAGACAGAGCTCCAGGCCTAGGAAATTGGAGAGGACAAGCAGAGTGGCCAGGCCGGGCTCTTCAGGAGGGAATGAATGGGTACCTGAAGGAAACGTGTTTTTCCTGCTTAACTGACTGGACTTTGAAGAAGATTGAGGCCATGTTCAGTTTTTTTTCCTTGAGAATTGAAGGAAGATGGAAACTGAGGGTTTTTCAAGTCATTTAATGTGGTGGTTGTCATTTTCATGAACAACAGACAGAAATGTAAAGCTCTTCATTCCTCCTCAAATTAGAATGGCTTAGGTTAGGCGTGATGCAGTTTTGAGTACTGAAGAGAGAATTTTAAGAGATTTGTTATATGAAGGAATGGCAAGGTGTTGAGAAAAGATTTTGCTGGCTGAAATTGCAGTGGCTCATTGGAGACCGATTCGGTTTCCCCCTTCCTCATCCTGCAGGACTGCTTGGTCCTCCCTCAGCTTGCATGATCTGGGCGCTGCCAAACTCAAAGTTTGTACCTCCCCAGGGAATATTATGCCTCTAGTTTTCAGTGAAACTATTTTTGGTTTCCCAGAAATTTCCTGACATTCCAGTGCCTCAGGTACATGTTGCAAGTTTTAAAAAGGAGGAGAGTGGTGTGGTCTCGTGTGTCTTCCACCGGGTGAGACAGGGAGACAGGCTGGCGTATCTGTGGCGTGGGTTTCCAGGCCAGTTTGCGGAAAGGTATCTATAATTTCATGACATCAGCTCCTGAAAAGAACTGCGGGATGCCCACCCCTCTGCGGGCCTCTTTCTAAAGCCCAGGCAGTGTTGTCAGAAATGACGGCCTTATTGGCCCCTGGGAGGCGTCTCGAGGCAGACCCTCCCTGGCCCACTTCTCCGGAGACCTTCCCCAGCGGGACAAAATACAGAACACGATGGTGCATGAAGATAAAACATTCTGAGCACATTCCTCTTGCACAGGCCGCTGCCTCAGGCGGACGCAGCCTGAGAGCCCCTCGCCTGTGCATTCCGGCCAGGAGCGCTGACTGAGTCTGACCCCAGGGCGCTTAGCAGAGGAGGATGGCAGAAGCCCCTGTGCACCATCTGACCTGCGCCCTTAGAAAACCGCAGCATCCTGGAAGGCAGTTTGGGTGGGAGCGGCGCTTCCAGGGGAAAGGACACTGGAGAGACTTAGTAACCTCGCGCAGTGCGTGATCCTTGTGGACGCTTGTGGATCCTTGTGGACTCCTTGTGGATTCTTCTAAAGAACTTCTTTGTTAAGATACACTCTACATGCCGTAAAGTTAACCCTTTTAAATGGTAAAATTCAATTTCTAATATTCTCAGGCTAGGGGAGAGGGCTCACTCCAAAACATCTATCACCCCGAGGAAGCTCATGCCGGTTTTGCCCACCTCCTCCTCCTCCCAGCCCCTGGCAGCTGGTCGCGTACACTCTGTTTCCGTAGATTTGCTTGTTCTAGACCTTTCACGTAAATGGGGGAGTACAGTATGTGGCCTTGTGTTTGGCCTTTTCGCCTGGCCACTCTCCACAGCCTGCTCAGCCCGCGTTGCCCATCAGCACTTCATCCGCTGCTGCTGAGTGACAGTCGGTGGGACGCACGCCCGCCCTCACCCTCTCAGCCTTCGGCACACTCTGGGTCCTTCCCACTTTTGGCTTTTACAGATTATTTGCTGCTGGAAACTTTTGTGCATGTTTTCGTGCAGACATGTGTTTTCAGTTCTCTGTCCTGAAGAGATAATTTGTATTTACGTGTTTGTTTGGTTGGCCCAGGGCCCTGGCCCTTCGGTGCAGGCGCTCACCCCTTGGGTAGAGCCACTGCTGTGTTGATCAACTGATAGTGAGTAGCCAGTGCATAAGCAGCTTAGATATTTATTTCGGTTTTTGGGTTTGTTTTTTTTTTTTTTATTTGGGTCTTGTTTTTTATTTCATTTCAGTGTCTGAACTACTTTTACAAAAACTAAATCAGAGTTGGCATAATGGCAGGCAATCATTTTTTCCTTTTTAAATAAATCTTTCAAAATGTTGAAATTAAATTGCTCCTTTGCTGATTTGATTTTTAGGGACAAGAAGCGTTACAAGCAGAGCAACTCCAAATGACTCAGTTACTCAGGAAAATGCACATAAACTTGGGTGCGCAGTTAGGCAGCTCACTAAGTTGGGGTACAGGCACATGCTTAGATGCATGGCCGCACCCTGGGCTCCACTGCTTTGAGCTCTCACCCAGGCTAATGATCATCATTCTTAAGGCCCCGCTGTCAGGATTTGAGGATGCGGGTCGGGGGAACCTCTGAAGCAGCAGCGGAGGGGAAGTTTGGAAAGGCATTTCCTTTGAGTGTGTGTGTGCTGCACACTGGCCTTCAGAGCGGCCTGAGGCTGGCGGGACACAGGCTGTGTGATTGCAGCAGTCATCGTGCGTGGGCCTGGTGGCAGTGATATTTGCAGTCTGGCATATCTACATCATCTTTTACCTGCGGTTCTGAAGTCAGAAGAGCCTTAAAATTTTTTTATTATGTATTAGCATAATTGCTTCATTTGGGCTGAATTAACATAATTGCTTCATTTGGGCTGAAATCTGACCTGACGCAATGAGACACTTGCGAGTGTTTATTTATCCCAAATCACTGGCATGAATATGTGTGGATTTTCTGCAGAGATATTAATGAGCTTGATTATGGCCCGCTGACCAGACCCCACTGACATTTAGGTACTGCAGAGCATTCAGACTGTGTGACATTTTTGAAATGCAAAAAATTCTGACTTGAACCTTTTTCTGGCCCTAACAGCTCCTGGTAAAGAGTTAGGGCCTCATGGTGAGAGCAACAGACTGCAGTCAGATGTGGGTACAGCTCTCATAGAGAAGACCCAGTACCTCGAGAGTGTGGGTTGCCACTGCTGTTACTATTTTTTATTCTGTTACTGTTTACTGTTGATCTAATTTCAGAACTGATGTTTACATCTCCTTTCGAATTTTTTGAAAATAGTTCTATCACTAAAGAATTAGGTAATTTATACAATTGCTAGGTGATAAAGCTTTTATATTCAAACTCTTCATTGTGGCTTGTTAGTAAGTGTAGTTCTTAGCTGCCCAGTGGTATTATTATAACATAAATAATGTTACATTGGGTTTCTAAGATTATAATAATATGAGATCAGTAAAAGGTAAAATAGTAATTATTCTAACCAAGCATCTTCTTTATAATTAATAATAAATATATATTAATTTTATGTAGCATTAAACTCTATGTAGTGTGCCAATAAAATTTTACGGAATATGAATTATTCTAGAGTTTTTCAAGGCCTATCTCAAGCAAAGATATTTCAGATGTGTCGTCCAAACCAATTTTGATGTCTTACCTCAGCGTAAAGGACCCCCCCAGAATCACTTAAAGTTTGTCTGCTCTGGCACTAATCACAATATATTGTTCACTTGTTTTCCAAACTTTGTTATACTTACATTTGACAGTAAGCAGTTTGCTTGCAATAAATGCTTAGATAACATTTTTGAATGAATGAATGAAGCTGAAGAAATTAAGAATCATTTTGTCCTTCCATGCAAGTGTTACCGCATGTGAAACAGGTCTTCCTATTGGGAGCTGTTTTCTTTTTAGTAAATTTGTGCTGATTTCCTGTTGGGTTTTTGTTCTACTGCCTATTTTTATAGCATATACTCTACCTGTGACTTCATCAATATCTGATTCAGTAAATGGTGATGGATGAGAATTGAATTAAAATCTACTTCCTAACATTTAATGGGTCTAGTTTCAGTCTCTGAAGTTAAAAAGAATTAAAAAGAATGACTTGAGCTCTTCCCCTGTGATGATGTGCTCTCTTTCATCATCACCGTTCTTCCCAGTTATCGTGTACCCTTGGCGCTGTACTGCAGTGCATTCTGAGAATTTTGTAGAAGGGTGCTTTAAAAAATCAATGCAGGGCCTCCCTGGTGGCGCAGCGGTTAAGCAGCCTCTGCAGCGCCGGTTCAATCCCTGGCTGCTCCCTGGCCACTGGAGGAGGGTCCCTCATGGCGCGCAGACCTCTTCTACCACCCGCTGCTCCCCTCAGCAGTGTACTTCGGTCCTTCTGCCTGCTCTGCTCCCCGCTCTGGCTCTGGTGAATTCTCTCACCCTCCCGCGCTTCTGACTGTACCCAGTGCTTTGATAGATAGATAGATAGATAGATAGATAGATAGATAGATAGATAGATAGATAGATAGATAGATAGATCAATTTATCTTCAAAAAATCAACGCATATGTAGGTTTTCCCTGTTAACCTAAGGTAGAACTTCCTATTTGGCAGATTATTTTTTAGCTTGGGGAACATGGTTATCATCAATTTGTACAGAGAAAATTTTAGCATTCCAAGAATAGGAACGTAGTATTTTCAGTGGCAGGGAAACCTGTACTTGGACATGTTACACACATCTCTGTGTTCTAATATCGTTATATTTTTATGTTTCACATGCATAGGCCCATTTTGGTTCAGAGTTATATATTGTCTGTCAGTACAATTGTAATAAATGGAGTAATTAAGAATTTTCTTACAAGTTTTTTTTTTTTTTTTTTCAAATATTAAATTTTATTTTTATATTCCCCATACAATTGCAACCCCCCATTTTGACCCTAATCCCTCCCCTCCCGCCCCCACCCCCCAAAAAGTATCTCTGGTTCATAGTTTTTTGTTGATTTTGATTTTCACTTTCCTATAGTTATTCATTTTCCTAGTCCCTTATTTAAGTTTTCTAGATTCCTGCTATGAGTGAGACCATCCGGTATTTTTCTTTTTCTTTCTGGCTTATTTCGCTGAGCATGATCCCTTCCAGCGCCATCCATGTTGCTGCAAATGGCATGTGTTTATCTTTTTTGAAGGCTGAGTAATATTCCATGGTGTGTATGGACCACATCTTCTTGATCCAGTCATCTATTTTTGGGCATTTGGGCTGTTTCCAAAGCTTAGCTATTGTAAACAGTGCTGCTATAAACATAGGAGTGCAGGTGCTCTTTGGAATTGATGTTTCTGTGTCCTTTGGGTAAATACCTAGGAGTGGAATTGCTGGATCATATGGAAGCTCTATGTTTAGTAGGTCCAGAAATCTCCACGCAGCTCTCCATAGTGGTTGGACCAGTTTGCACTCCCACCAACAGTGCACAAGAGTTCCTTTTTCTCCACATCCTCGCCAACATTTGTTGTTGCTAGTTTTTTTAATATGTGCCATTCTCACTGGTGTGAGATGGTATCTCATGGTAGTTTTGATTTGCATTTCCCTGATTACAAGTGATGTTGAACATTTTTTCATATGTCTGTTGGCCATTTGCATTTCCTCTTCAGAGAAGTTTCTTTTTAGCTCTTCTGCCCATTTTTTGACTGGATTATTTTCTTTGTTGTTGCTGATTCTCATCAGCTCTTTGCAGATTTTTGTGATCAGTCCTTTATCATTAGTGTTGGGTGCAAAAATGTTCTCCCAGTTGGTGGGGTTTCTCTTTGTTTTTGTTATTGTCTCTTTTGCTGTGCAGAAGCTCTTTAATTTGATGTAGTCCCAGCTGTTTATCTTCTCTTCACTATCACTGCTTTGGGTGATGTGTCTGTAAAGATGTCTTTGATGTGCAAATCCCGTAGTGTTTCGCCTATATTTCCTTCTATGTATTTTATGGTTTCAGGTCTTATGTCTAGTTCTTTAATCCATTTTGAGTTGATTTTTGTGTATGGTGTGAGGTAGTGGTCAAGCTTCATTCTTTTGCATGTAGCGACCCAGTTTTCCCAGCACCATCTATTGAACAAACTTTCTTTGCTCCAATGCATAGTCTTTGCTCCTTTGTCAAAGATTAGTTGACCATAAATCTGTGGGTTTATTTCTGGATTTTCTATTCGATTCCATTGGTCTGTATGTCTGTTCTTGTTCCAATACCATGCAGTTTTGATGATTATGGCTTTGTAGTATAGTTTGAAGTCTGGGAGTGTGATGCCTCCATTTCCTTCTTTTTTTTTCAGTAGAGCTTTGGCTATTCGGGGTTTTTGGTGATTCCATATGAATTTCATCAATAATTGTTCTATTTCTTTGAAGAATGCCATTGAGATTTTGATTGGAATAGCATTGAATCTGTATATTGCTTTTGGTAGGATGGCCATTTTAATAATGTTATTCTTCCAATCCATGAGCAGGGGATGTCTTTCCATTTCTTTGTGTCTTCTTCTATTTCTTTTAACAGTGTTTTATAGTTTTCTTTGTATAGGTCCTTTACCTCTTTTGTTAGATTTATTCCCAAATATTTGATTTTTTTTGTTCGATAATAAAAGGGGTGGTTTTTTTGATTTCTTCTTCTTCAGATTTATTGTTTGTGTATAGGAAGGCTACTGACTTTTGCGTGTTGATTTTGTATCCTGCCACTTTACTGAATTGATTGATGAGTTGAATTAGTTTTTCTGTGGAGATTTTGGGGTTCTCTATGTATATTATCATATCATCTGCAAATAGTGATAGTTTGACTTCTTCTTTCCTATTTGGATTCCTTGGATGTCTTTCTCTTGTCTTATTGCTCTGGCTAGGACTTCCAGTATTATATTGAAAAGCAGTGGTGAGAGTGGACATCCTTGTCTTGTTCCAGATCTTAATGGAATTGCTTTCAGCTTTTCACCATTGAGAATGATACTGGCTGTTGGCTTGTCATAGATGGCCTTTATGATGTTGAGGTATGTTCCTTGTATCCCAAGAATTTCAAGGGCTTTTATCATGAATGGGTGTTGCACTTTGTCGAAAGCTTTCTCAGCATCTATTGATAATATCATATGGTTTTATATTTCTTTTTGTTGATGTGTTGGATAACGTTGATTGATTTTCGGATGTTAAACCATCCTTGTGCCCCTGGAATGAATCCAACTTGGTCGTGGTGAATTATCTTATGGATACATTGTTGGATTCTGATAGCTAAAATTTTATTGAGGATTTTGCATCAGTGTTCATTAGGGAGATTGGCCTATAGTTTTCCTTTTTTGTGTTGTCCTTATTCGGTTTTGGTATTAGTGTAATATTGGCTTCATAGAACGTGTTGGTATTGTCCCTTCCTTCTCAATTTTTGGAAGAGTTTGTGAAGGATAGGCACTAATTCATCTCTGAATGTTTGGTAGAATTCATTTGTAAATCCATCAGGTCCTGGGCTTTTGTTTTGGGGAGGTTTTTAATTACCATTTCAATTTCGCTGCTTGTAATTGGTCTGTTTAGGTGTTCTATTTCTTCTTTATCTAGCTTTGGGTGATTGTAGAGTTGTAGGAATTTGTCCATCTCCTCTAGATTGTTGAACTTGTTTCCATATAACTGTTCATAGTAGTTACTGATTATTCTTTTGATTTCTGCTGTGTCCGTTGTGATTTCTCCTCTTTCATTTATGATTCTGTGTATTTGTGCTTTCTCCCTTTTTTCCTTTGTGAGCCTGGCTAGGGGTTTGTCTATTTTATTTATTTTTTCAAAGAACCAGCTCTTGGTTTCATTGATCTTTTGGATTGTTTTTTTAGTTTCAATTTCATTTATTTCTGCTTTGGTTTTATTATTTCTTTTCTTCTACTGGTTCTGGGGTTTTTTTGTTGTTCTTTTTTTCTAGATCTTTGAGCTTCGAGATTAGGTTGTTTCTTTGAGTTCTTTCTTGTTTTTGATGTGAGCTTCTATTGCTATATATTTTCCTCTTATTACTGCTTTTGCTGCATCCCATACATTTAGGATATTGGTGTCCTCCTTGTCATTCAATTCAAAGAATTTTTTAATTTCTTCTTCTTTGATCTCCTCGTTAGTCCAGTGGTCTTCCAGTAGTGTGGCTTTTAATCTCCATGAGGTAGGATAGTTCCTTGCCTTCTTTTTATGATTTATTTCTAGTTTGATGCCTTCGTGGTCAGAAAGATGGTTGGTATGATTTCAATCTTGGTGTATCTGTTGATGTTTGTCTTGTGCCCCAGTATGTGATCGATCCTGGAGAATGATCCATGTGCGCTTGAGAAAATGTGTACTCCGTTTTTTTGGGTTTAGTGTTCTATAGATGTCTGTTAAGCCAAATGCTCTAGGTCCTTATTTAGAGCTTTAGTTTCTTTACTTATTTTTTGTCTTGTTGATCTATCCATTGTTGATAGTGGTGTGTTGAAGTCTCCCACTACATATGTGTTTTCTCTGATGTCTGTTTTCAGAGGACAACAGTTGTCTGATATATTTGGTGCTCTTTCGTTTGGTGAGTATATGTTAATGAGTGTTATTTCTTCTTGAAGTATTGTCCCCTTAATCATAATGTAGTGACCATTGGGGTCTCTTTTTATTTTTTTGAGTTTGAAGTCTGTTTTATCTGATATAAGTATAGCTGTTCCTGCTTTCTTTTTTGGCCCATTTGCTTGTAGGATTGTTTTCCATCCTTTGACTTTGAGCCTATTTTTATCTTTTGTAGCTAAATGTGTTTCCTGGAGACAGCAAAAGGTTGGGTTTTGTTTCTTAATCCAGGCTGCAACTCTGTGTCTTTTATTGAAGAGTTTAGTCCATTTACATTTAGAGTTAATATTGATATGTTAGCATCTGTATTTGCCATTATGTTTGTCTTTCCTTTGATTTTATTTATTTATTCTTTTAATAACTTTTTTTTTTTTTGGTCTTCTTTCGTTGTTATTCGTCCCTCTGAGGTTCTGGCTTTAGGATTCCTTGTAGTATTTTTTGGAGTGGGGGTTTAGTCGCAATGAAATTCCGGAGTTTCTCTTTGTCTGGGAAGGTCCATATTCTTTCTTCATGGAGGAAAGAGAGCTTTGCGGGATAGAGTATTCTTGGTTGGCAGCTGTTTTCCTGGAGTCTGTTGACTATGTCCCTCCACTCTCTCCTTGCCCGTAGTGTTTCTTCAGAGAAGTCTGATGTCAGCCTGATTGGCTTTCCTTTGAATGTTATCTGTTTCTTCCCTCTTGTCAGCTTCATTATTTTTTCCTTGTCCTGGATTCTTGGGAGCTTTACTATTATGTGTCTTGCTGTGTTTTTCCTTTCGTCGTGGAAGTTTGGTGTTCTTCTTGCTTCTTGTATATCAATTTTCAGCTCCTTCTTCTCATTTGGGAAGTTCTCTTCAATTATATCCATGAATATTTTCTCTGTTCCTACATCTCTCTCCTCTCCTTCTGGAATTCCTATAACTCTTATATTTCCTTTCCTCATGGAGTCAGATAGTTCCCGAAGTCTTTCTTCATTCTTTTTCCTTCGTACTTCTCTTTCCTTTTCTGTTTTGGTTCTTTTATTTCTGTGTCTTCAAGATTACTTATTCGTTCTTCCATTTCATCTATTCTGCTTTCATTGCTTTTCCCAGAGTTCTTTAGTTCCTCCATTAATTCTTTGATCTCCTGCATTTCTCTTACTTCCCTCTTTAGGGACTCAATTCCTTCTTCTTGATCTATCACTTTTTTATCATGGCAATTTTAAATTCTCTTTCTGGAAGGCTCAGAAGTTCTTCCAAGTTGCTGTCGTTGCAATCTGGGGAATGGTTTTCTTTTTGTGGTGTGCTTCTTTCCTGAGGAGTTTTTAGGTTGCGTGTAGTTCTTCTACTCCCTACTGTCTGTTTTCTAATTTGTCGTATGCGTTGGGACACTGTGTTGCTCGGACTGACTGACATCTTGGGTGAACTTCTCCGCTCCCTCTGGCTCTTCCAGGAGCCATCTCTGTCTTCTGGGGGAGCTTTCTGCTGGTTTTAGGCAGTTTTTACTGAAGAAATGTCCCTGTTCTCAAATGGCGAAGCGGGATGCAGTCCCTGCGCCTCCGGTTTCAGGCACACTCTTCTGCGCACCCGGTCTGCCCCGGACGTGGGTGCCTGCTCCCTCTGTGGGCTCAGACTGCTGGTCGGAAGGGGCCTGGCGTGGAATAACTTCCCGGCTGGCCACTGGGTCCTCCAGAAACCTTCTGCCCTTTTCAAGCAGTCTTAAGAAATGTCCTGTTTTATAGGGTGTTAGTGACTTTTTTTTTCCTGGTCGCTAGGTGGCGCCAGAGATCTCTCCTATTGTCCTTGGGGGGCTGTTTTTCGCCTCCCCCCACCCCGTGGGACAGAGAAAAGAGCGGGAATGGTAGGGTACACCTCAACAGCTTTGGGGTGCTGTGTCTGCCTTGTGCCCCACCGTCGTGGAGAAACCACGCCCCGAATTTCGTGCCCCGGGTCTCAGTTCAAAGCCCTCAGTTCCAGGACGCGGGCTGTAGCCCAGTTCAGTGGCGCGGGAATGGCGCCTTTTGAACCCCGCTCCCGTGCCTGGGCGCCTGGTTCCTGCTCACTCAGGGAGGGACCTTCACCTCAGTGAGGACCTCCGCGCGTCTCCCCGCAAGCCTAGGTCGTCTCCCCGCAAGCCTAGGTCGCAGGCGCGGGGACCTGGGCAGCCGCGATCCAGGTCTGCACTTGCTTTTCAAGAGCACCGAGCGCGCCGCGTTTCCGCGCCAGCTTACCGGCAGCCCGGGCTGTGTGCGCGTCTCCCGGGTCTTTGTTCTTCTCTAATGGCGCCCGGAGCCGTTCGCTCACCGCCGCGGCGGATCCTGCAGGGTTCGCCTCAGCTCCCGTTCACGGGGTGTGGTGGCTGCAATAGTTCCTTTCCACTCCCAGTCCCGCTTGCTGCGTCGTTTGTTCTTGTGGGTCGTTTTGGTTTGTTGTTTCCTCCTGTCTGCCGGTCGGAGAGTGCCGCCTCTGTGGGCGGGGAGGGGAGCAGGGTTCTGCGCTTCCCTCCCTTCTAGTCCTCTTTTATGGCCAGTTTCTTCTTCGGGCAGTTCGCTGGCGTCACCCGTTTATCTTCCGTGTCCCAGTTCTCACTGGGACCTGCCGCTTTTCCTCCCTATTCACTTTTTTTAATGGGAGATCTTACTCGCAGCGTCTCCTCGCCGCCATGTTGCTCCGCCCCCCTTCTTACAAGTTTTTTAATTGTTTTTTAAATCATTAGTTAAAAGTCAAGATAATTTCACGTTTAACTGCTATTCTGTTACACTTTTTCTATTAATGGTAGGAACATAATGAAATTATTTTGTCATGCTCAGTAATAAATGGAAAAATGTAGGCATTTATACTAAGCATCTTTGATCTTTTGAAACCATCCTGTAGTCCTCAAGCTTTCTATAGTGTTTGCCTTATCACAGCTTTGGGAGATGGCACAGTGACTCTTCAAAAGTAGAGTGGGAGAAGGAGCACCCTTTTCTGTCAGCTCCCCTAAAAATTTTAGTATTAATATTATTTCCTCCACACTCTTAGTCATTTTAGTCCATTACCAGGATATATGACAATTCTTAGTTTTAAAGCTCAGCACGTGAAATTAGCATGCTGCAGACCGGTGGTGTTCCTAGAGACGGATGATCTCAGGCACGTGGCGTGTACTTTCATACACCTTAAGATTGGTCCTTCTGCGCCGGCGGATTAGAGCAAGCAGGTGCTTGACTGCATTTGGGTCATGAGTGGGGGCCTTCCCATAGCTTGTTGATAAAGATTCTGTCATATTTTGGAAGAGCAAGTGTTTCCACTTAGATTGTTTGATATGAGTGTCATTAAAGTCGCTAAAGAATCCGCACTATCTTTATAGGAAGTGCTTAAGAATTGAAAGTGGAAGGTCATTAACAGAGAACAGTCTTCACCAGTTTCCTGAAACAAACAAAACTTTTCACGTGCTGAGAAACACAGCTAAGCCATGATCAGTCTTGCCTGAAGTCAAGAATGCGGCTCTGTGATGGCAGAGCAGAGCCTGGGGACTTGTGATGAGCGGAGCAGTGCGCCAGTGGGTGAAGAGGTCTTCCTCAAGTTGTGAAGCCTGAAATTATCAAAATAAATTAATATAGTTTTGAGGATTAGTTGAAGGCTTAACACAGGTTCTGGGTATGCTGGTAGCAAGAGAATTTAGACGATAGTTAATATCGCAGACATTATGGGCACATCTGAGATGTGGGGGTGAGGGGGAAGCCCTCCTTGGCTAGCTGACTTCTGCTCTGGCAGCTAACTAAATGGTAGACCTTTGAGGAAAGCTCTATTATGAATAAAACCTGAAGTTCATACCAGTTAAATTGGTTATTTTTACTTTGTTATGGTTATTCTGATTTTTTTTTTCCTGAACCAACCCACTAGATTTGATTTTGTTTTTGATGGAAATATTTCCTCCTATAAAATTTAATGACCCTGAATTTGATTGCAGAGATTGTTTACCGTAACCAGACCTGTCCCCCAAGAGGCAGTTTAAAACAGTTCCATTAGAGTACAGATAACTAATCGAAAAGAAAATTATGGAAAATTATTTAAAAAACAAAAAAGGAAAGCTATGTGAATGTAAGTTCAGATCTGGTCAGAAATTTTTGCATTCCTACCCTTCACGCCGCACGACGTATCAGTAAACACTGTATTCTCTTCTCATTGTTGTTTAAGTCCATGTTGATAACTGATGTATAGCTTTCAAGGGAAGCTACTTTAGGTTCCTTTGGTAGGCAGTGCCCCTGGCATAGGAGGCAGAGGAGACTGGGCTTTCATCAGTGGAGTGTTTCTTTGCCCTCTAGTCTTATGGTAAGGTGTTTGAGTGTTTTTGTCTGGATAAGGAGAATTAATTTTAAAATTTCTTTTGCCCCACAGGACCCTTAAGTCTGCTACCTTGAATACATGAAATCCATGAATGCGTTCATGTGTACTTTACCTATGAACAGATTTATTCATGAGGCATCTGCCAAGCTCTGCCCGCTCTACTTAGCAGGCACTCTTCTAGGCCCTGGCAGTTCAGCATTTAAAACAGACGAAATTTCTACTCTCCCAAAAGGGTAGTATCTTGGATCTTACATTCTAGAAAAATGATAAAGGTGCCTTTTTCTCCTGTCTAAAAGAAGACTGGCCTGAGGTTGTGCACTTTATGTGGTAGAGCTTCTCATTTCCAGACCTGTGACTGGGGAAGCACATACCCTGCGGCTGCCAGTGCCTCAGTCTCACTCTCAGAGGGACCCTGTGATTTTCCCAGCTTGCTCGTGTACTCACTGCAACCTCTAGTCCTTTCTAGTGTGTACCTTCGGTGCCCCCACCCTGTCCTGGTTTCTCCAGCCCTCCTGGCCTTTCCTGTGGACGCCATTGCTCGCCACAGCTCTGTGTGCGCATGTGCACACATCTGTGCCTTCTGCTCCGGCTGGGCTTAGATGCCTCAGGCCACAGCTGTGTCTGGCCTAGCACAGTGCCTTACATGTAGTAGCATTTAGTATCAATTTTTGTTGGCTTAAAGCTATTGTCTTAAAATTTCGTAAAATCATCAATTCCTTTGAAAAGTGCTCCACGTTGAATTTTAAAAAAATGCCTTGCATTTCTTGAAGAATGGTCTTTTGTGGTTAGAATCAAACTACTTAGCATATCAAACCCTTTACTTCTGTTTTTAAAAATTGTATTGATTGTCCTTATGTGAAACTTCTCTGGGGAGCTCCTTTTATGCTCAGTTTGTTGTTTTTCATGTTCATTAACCCCACAGCCTTTGGTGGGAGGGGTGGAGTCACCTTTCTAATCAGGCAAAATGATATGAGTAAATTGTTTGACATTATCTTTTTTTTCCAATAGAAAAGAATATTCCCGGCCGTTTTTCCTCATCATAACTCTTTCCCTCCTACCCCCCTTCTCCAAAAAGTTTAAACTAGATTCAATAATTTTCATTAAGTTTTTTTTCTTGTATAATCTATGACTACCAAAATAAACAAGTAGGTGTCACTGGAACTTCCATTTCGTCAGACCCAGTGTCTCTGTCTGAAACCCCAGTAAGGGAGGACTTCAGCAGCTCAGCTTCCCAAGGAATAAGCATTGACTTCGGGGGGGGGTGAGACATGCAGGGGGAGAATTTTGTCCACAGCAAGAAAAGTAAAAAAAAGCAGTCACCGGATTTTAGGGAAGTAGTTGGAGTCAAACTGCACCATTCACATTTTGTTGGTTGGTTATAAATTTTATTCCCTCTGTTGTTCCTGGTGACTCACTTTAGATAGAGTCTGAAGAATTCTAGATACAGAATTTTAATTTTAAATGAGTTGGGTGAATTAAAGTGAACCATACAAGCTTGAGTATAATTAGAAAGTGAGTGTTAAAAAGAAACAGATTAATCACTTTAGACTTTTGTTTGTCATGAATGGCAGAATTTTTTAAATCCTGTATACCAAATACGCCTTTGTAGGTTCTGGTGCTGTTTTGAATGAAAGAGATTATGGATAAATGGATAGATGGTATTTAAGGACCTGAATTATTTATTTGTATTTAAATAATTGGACTGTAAGACTATTAATTACTATCTTTGTATCCAAGACTGAGTTTTCCTTTGTAAGCCTAAATTCCTCCTACTTTGTGGATGCTCTTCCATTTCATACACTTGCGGGTTAGACGCATGGCGGTTAGTTTTCCCTGTGTGTGGTAGAAACAGACTGCAAAGTCACGCAGCGTCAGCCCGCCAGTCGCTGACCTTCTGACCGCCCGCAGGTCTTGGGCCCGGCCCCGCGGTGGTGCTCCTTCCTGGACAGCCTGACAGAGGAGCTGGAGGAGAACCCGGAGAGTACAGTGTATGACGATTACAAATTTGTCACCAAGACAGACCTCGAAAACCTCGGTAAGAAAAGGTGATAAAATGTGTCTGGGGTTATTTTATCTCTACTTGGTTTTTTGTTTTTAATTTTGAACATTGAGGTGGTGGAGTCACCACACAGATTTTCCAGATCTCCTCTTTCTGCTGAGTGAGATGCTAAGCATAGGATAGCTTGTCGCGGCGGAAAGAAAGGCTCAGATAAAGAAGCAGAAGCACAGGGATAGTAAAGAACCTTGCTAGAGGCTTCATGGTAGTAAATGTGAGGGTCAGAATTCAAACCTCGAGTCCATGGTCTTTAAGCCCCACCAGCCCCTTGGGAAAGCCTGACTACCCCAGCTGCCCGGCATGGGCGGGGAGGAAAAAGAGAACGCACTTTGCTCATCTTTTTCTTGAGAAAGGATCCGTGGCAAATTGTTAAAAGTGGGAAAACTTACAGGCAACGTAGTTGTATTTGGAACAGATATATACAATAGCAGTTGAATGTTCCAAACACATAGAATCAGTAGTAAGATTCTATGAGTAGAGATTCTATGAGTAGAGATTCTTAAACTTTATTTTTAACCTGTATCTCATTAGTTCAGGCAGAATTATTTTCTACCAAATCATCACCAAAATAGTTCTTTAAATTTAATGTACTCTCCTTAAAAAGGAAAGAATTATATCCAACCTTTTAGAAATTCCTTGTGGATAGACTCTACCTACTGAAATACCTTCTTCAATAAACTTCCCTTATTTCTTAAGTTTATTAACATTAAATTCTTGCAAGTTGCAACTTTTCCCAGCTGTGGCTCTTAGCAGAACCTCTTGCCTAGATTTTCCCAGAACAGGTTCATGGAATATTACTTGTGCCAAAGTGGCAGATGGAGAGCCCCCTTGGCTGGTCTGCGGGCATTAGAGGCACAGCCCACCCTTGCCACATAGTAGCTGTGTGGCTCTGTTTACTTCACCACCTCCTGCCTTGTGTTCCTCATCTCTAAGATGGAAATAACATCAGTACCTACCTGTAGGATTGCTTGGAGAATGAACCAGATATTGCCAAGAGTGCAGTACAAGTCCAACGTAACCAGTGAATGTCAACTGTTATTTTAAGAGACTTGTGGCAAAAAACAACAACAACAACCAAAAAAACAAAGTTTGGGAAACGCTAGGTCAAGCAAAGTTAAATACACTTCTTTATGGACTTTGTTGAGCCTTTAACATCATCACAAACTCTGTTTCCAGGAAGGAGAGGAAAGGATGAAACATTTCCCAAGCTTAATTGCTCACAGAACCTTTTCTTCTTCTGAAGGCCTCCCGGGACTTTCTGTGGAGCTCACTATGGGAAGTGTTGCTGTTGTCAGACTTTTGTCTAGAACTGTTTTAATGTGAAAAGCTTTCTCCTGGCTTTTATTTATAGCCTAACTTGGAATGGGAATAATGTGTGACATAAACGTAAATTTGACACTTACTAGAGGGAGCAGAAATGACAAAACCACATGTGCCGCTACTCAGTGCACATTGTTGTGAGCTGGCGCATTCTGTTACCGTGCAGCCCCCACGTCCAGATTCCGCTGTGGAGATCCACATGCTGTTGTTTTGCTAACCTAACATGTACTGAGATTTTCTGTTTAATTTTGCCTTTTGATGTCATTCAGTGATGTATTTTATATAGCCTTGTGATTTTTGCCTAGTGCCTAATGTCAGATCTGGATGGCTGTTTGAATTTTGGAAATCAGGGTAATGTTTTCCTTAGATGTACAATCACAAAGTATTATACCAGCCTGAACTGTTCTTCACTTGGTATATCACACAGAGCCTGGAGGCTGTTTTGAAGAAAGTCTCGTGCCCATTCTCTGTGACTAGTCAACAGCCAGTGAATAGACTCAACTTCTCAGACATAGGCAGAGCATCCTTGTGTGGTCACCAGCACCACTCCCTCTTGATATAACCTGCAGTGTCCCTAGGAAATATATTTTTCAGGGCATGACTCCCCGCACTGATTGCGGTGACCTCATTATTTAGCCACGGTGGAGTATGTGTGTCCGCGGTATTTCTGTTAACGTGCACGTGTCTATAGCCATGGGTATAAATTTTCAGCTGTTCTTCCTCGGGATAGAACATGCCCCTGTGTCTTGTTGTTGTGACAGTGTCCTTTGTTTTTGGATGCCCCCCAACCCACAACGACTGCCCCTATTTGGTAATATAAAAGTTAGCAAATTATTATTTTTTAAATCAAACTGGTTCATGAATTCAAAAATCTGAGAGCCTGTTATAAGGAGCCTTCCTTTACCACTTTGTCATAGTTCATAAAGACTTTCTGATCGTTTTTACGTCAAGTAATTGTCTTCAAAATAAGTAAAGACATTGCTGCAGTAGATTAAAATGTTGCCATTATTAAAAATCAGTAATTTTAATCCTTAAAATTTTAATCAAGATTTCATAAGGCCCTGCCCTCTTCTGATTAACTTTTCCGTAGGGCTCACCCATCTCGTTGGATCGCCTTTCCTCCGGGCATACATGCATGGCTACTTCATGGACATAAGGCTCTACCACAAGGTACACACAGACGGCAGTCGTTTTAGGTGACTAAGCGACCTGTACCCATTTCTTTGTCTGCTTGCTCGAATTCTCATAAAACATGCAGGTGATCGTAAGAGATCTGTCTATTCTTTTGCCTCACAGTCATGGTTTCTATGAAACATGGTACTAAATACAGTTATTTTCTTCACTTTGAAAAGGTGAAATTGATGGTAAATCCATTTGCTTATGAAGAATATAGGAAAGATAAGATCCGACAGAAGATAGAAGAAACGCGTGCGCAGAGAGTTCAATTAAAGGTAAATACTATCCTCACCCCCATGTGGGGGCAGGGGGAGGCGTAGATATACACACAGTCGTTAGTACAAAGAAAGTGGCTGTTGTTCCTTTTCCAGATTGTTAAGTTTTACAAATGGTGAATGTGTGTCAACTGCAGGGAGTCTGGGGCGTGGACCACTTTTGTTCCGGCTCTTGAAGAACTTGTCAGGTTGCATCTTACTTGCGTTACCCTGGAACATGAAACACTGGGTGGAGAAGAACATAAACAGCTTATGGCTTTATCCTGAGGGTTGTCATTCCTACATGGAGAGATTTGCCTTGTTAGGAGTAGGAAATAGTACAGTTAGTATTATTAATAGAATTTTAGGGATTCCCTACTACTCCAACCAGAGATTACAACATCTGGCCTCCTGGCATTAGTCAGGGGCCTAACCCCTGTGACCTCAGCCAGCCCTGTGACCCTGCCAGCAGTAGGGTTCCTACACTGGTGACCCCCAGTGGCATCCCTCCATCCATGCTGTGTCCTTCTCTGGGAATAGTGAAATTTTAAAATTGGGGTATCTTCTATTTGTGAAGTTACACTCCTTATAGAGCCACTGTTTTGAAGCTAAAATCTAGCATTTTTTTCCCCTCTACCAGAAATTGCCAAAAGTTAACAAAGAACTGGCACTTAAATTAATTGAGGAAGAAGAGGAGAAGCAAAAATCTACATGGAAAAAGAAAGTTAAGGTAAGTTTTTATATGGCTGAAAAAATATTGATAAATGGCATCTACATTTTCTTGATAGTAACTTGTATCTTTATTTTTTCATTTTATGTAAAAATACATGTAGTTCCTCTACCCCCACACGCTTATAAGATCTATATCCTTGATAGGGGAAGTTTGGAAAACAGAAAAGAATAGGAAAAAAAAAAAGGCACCCATATTATTCTAATAGAGGAAGGCATCATTAATATTTTAGTGCATTTCCTTCCTGTCTTCTCTTAAAATCATAAACTCTAATAGCAAGATAATATTGCAATGGAAAGTATTCTGGTTTAATAAAATATCACACTGGGTTTCCTATTTCATTAAAAATTTCTTTGCAAGTATTTTTGATAGCTGCATATTCTTATGGATGTATTAGAACTTATTGATCCTTTTATTAACATTTACATTACTAGTTATTTCTTTGTGCTAACTAGATTTGCCTATAATTCCAGACGTGATCAATTTTTATTTAGATTTAGCACGATTGGGCGTATGCATGCTGGCTTGTAACTGCCGCCTGCCTTATTTTACTGATAGGAAACTACACAGTCATAAAATGAATGAGGGTTAGTGCTTCATTTAGCTGATACTGTCAAGAGAGATTTTTCTTATTTTCTCAGATACATGTGGACGTCCCCATTCTTACCAGTCCTGTTTTCTCATCTGCTTGACTCTGGCAGGCAGATAACCACATGTGTTTGTTTTCTGGAAGAGGTTGTAAAGATCAGTTTTCTCCACAAAGCCTGCCGAACATGATGAGGCAGCAGCCTGATCATACAACTTTGGGCCAGCGGTATTGAGCACTCGGGTGATTTTTGTTTGTGTGTCTGTTCTCACTCTGTTGTCTCTCTGGTTTCCAGCCGGAGAGTTAAAGCCATGTGGATGCGGGTGGGTGCTTCATGTCCTTAGTTTTGTTCCATCCTCTCCAGAGACGCCAAGGGATTGCAACTCAGGAGTCTTGTTTCTGGCCTCCTCGCTCACTGACTGTGTCATCGTGGGTAACCGCTGTCTTCATTGGGTCATGGTTTTTTCCTTGTAGAATATGCAAGGATAGTCCCAGTAAGGGCATTCTTGCTGCTGCGATTGCTAATGGGTTCACGCTTTCCCTGTTACCCTCTGCCCCTCATCCTTTCTGCATCCTCGCAGCCAGGTCTGTTATCTTCCGTAAATAACTACTGAAATCTTAACTTTTGGACGCCTTCCTCAGGTAAATGCACGATGACTTTGTCTCTCTTTACATATGTGAGTTAAATACCCTGTCAAAATAGTTGCACACCCACCAGCCTCATTCACATCTCAGGGCTCAGTGGATCCCCTAGATGACGCTGTTTCATAATAACGTCATTTTGTAATAGTGCCGTTTGGTTATAATGTTGATGAGGGAAAAACGGTTAGTTCTGGCCAGGGTCACTGTGTGGTTTGCACGTTCTCCCCGAGGCTGTGGGGTTTTCTCTGGGTGTTCCAGAGATGTGCATGCTGGTCACTTGCATGTCTCAGAGGTCCCCATCGAAGTGAGTGAGGGTGTGTGTATTCACCCTTCAACGGAAGGGCCGCCCCTCCGGGGGTACCCCCTTGACCCAGAACAGCCAGGATGGCTCTGGCCGCCATGGTTTCTGAACTGGAGTAAGTGGTGACAATGATTGCGTGCAAGTTACTGTTTAGAATGTGTGTGGTCTTTATTTAGAAGGTTGGTTGTGTTTCTGTGACCTGAAATGTACTTAGAGGAACTTAACTCTTACCGAATGTCAGCCAGCTGTGATCACGTTGGCTTTGGTATCCGTCATTTCACTAATGTTGCAGTTTCTAAGAACCCGTTGATGGTAGCCAGCGAGGACTTGGTCTCTGTGAACGCTTAAGTCCATCTTGGCTGTGTTGACTCCTTCCCGCACGGACTCATGTTGCTGCTCCTGTCGGCCGAGGGTGAGGTGATTAGAGAGATGCCTTTCCAGCTCCATGATGTCATTTTATGAGCTTCATGGAAGCTGTCTGGAGCCCGCGCCGTCTGCTACAGTGGGCAGAGCGGCACTATCCAGGCTCCAGATAAAAGCCTTCGATCTGTGTTCTGTGCAGAGTCCTTCTCATCACGTTTCCTGTTATGGAGCCTGGGACACAAGTTAAAATTAAATTTTGTTACTCGGTGCAGCATAGCATAGATAGCACAGGAGCCTTTTTTTGTGAGGCTGTTCTATAAAGATGTGGGAAAGTCCCCTTCCCTGGAACCCATCACCTTTCTTGCATGGACTTCTGTTGATGCGGGAGCAGCCAGAGGGTTTATAACCTGGCAGTCCCGTGTGCACTGCAAAGCAGGTGGGTAAAAATGACCACGCGCAGGCAAAACTATCTCCCTGGCCAACGGGGAAATCGTGCTTACCCTGCCCCTTAAGGTGTTTTTGTCAGAGCATTAATGGGGTCACCCTGTGAAGAATAATCAGGCTCTGTGCTGTTTAAACAGCACAAACAGAGGAAGAACCTGAGAAGTCCTGGTCTTCTGTCACGAGACAAGTTTCCTTCAAGCTGGAAGCACCAGGCGCCATCTTTGCAGCCATGTCACCTGATGAAGTGCTACTAAAAAGTGGCGTTTGTGAAGTTGCCCTAATTGGCTTTTTTGGTGGCTTGCTGACCCAGATCAGAGCTCAGTTATTTCTAGAAATACTCCGTCTTCTAAAAGCTTGAGACTTGTTCAGACAAAGTTTGTATGATTTGTTATTTAATAGTTTTATCTAATTAAATTGAAGGCCTTAAAAATCATTCATGATGTGACGAATCCTTCATTATAATCGTAAAGAATGCCTAAAAGATCTGTTAGCTCCATCAGCAGTAGACGATTTGACTTGTCATTGAACTTGGATCTTCAGACCCTCAGCATTTAATGGCTCTGATAACTCCTGATTGGGAGTCAGTGTGGTATTGTTACCTTCTGCTTTAGCCCCTGTGCAGCTTCACGGAGGCAGGTGGGAGAGTAGAGCTGCTGCTGACTTGACTAGAGGGTAGTAGGGCACGCGCCAGGCTGGCGGTGAACTGCCATGATGTGACGCACCGGGTAATGTCTAAAGTGTTACCTGGACCTTGTCCAAGGCATTAATACTAGTTTATAGTTAATTCATTAATTCTTCCAGCAAATATGTCTTGAGCTCCGGTGTACCCAGGAGGCTTTGAGAGGTGTCAGTGATCCGTTGGAATCGTAAAGATTTGAGTGTTGGTGATGCCAGTTTTCACGACGTGTCATTTCCTGCCTGTTAGCCTTTTCTGCCAGTTTTTAGTTACTGCCTTAAAGTTTCCTAGGCACGCTTCATGTCCTTAGATTCTGCAGCAGCTCAGCTGAGTGTGGTCCTGCTTGGCATCTTTAGGCCAAGTGTATTCTGTGGCCTGGAGACTGGACGAGGCATCTTCAGAGCCACAGGGATTGTTCCATACCCTTACGGATTTGCACTAGAGCAGTAGTTCATCTTTCTAGGGAAAAGGTATAGTCACACATAGACTCTCTGACTTGGATCAAAATAATACTTTTAAAGCTTTTTAGTACCCACTGAAAAATGGTGGCTTTCTTTTTCATTAGTTTTAAAACAAATAAACCCCTAAGGCAGAAGCCATGGCTCCTCCTTGCTGCTCCCCCTCAACTTTTCACCTCTCTTGAGATATGTTGGCCTTTGGAGGGCAAAGCTGTCTCAAAAGCCCTCCTTGACTTTTACATGACAGATGTTGTCTTTGGTGACCTTCCTTCAATGAAGTCATAGTTTGGACCCAGTCCGTGTTCGGCATTTGCGCTGCTGTAACTGCAAATGCTCTTCACAGCAAGGCAGAGCGGTCACATTTCCTGCACAACCTTTCTCTTCCCTGGGCTTTTTTGTTTGCTTTCCATGTAGTTATCAAATAACCCTCAGTTCTAGACAGTTGTCTCAATCTCATCTCAGGATACTGAAGATCAGTTATCTCATCACTGTACTTCCCTGAAGAAGCCTCTTCTACAGCCTTCTGCTCCTTTCAGAACCTTCAGGTCCACAGCCATCACCCTAAGGATTCACTCTGCCTCAGCCCTGCACTGCCTGGATACAGAATTAGAAGAATCTTCGATTTTTTTTTTTTTTTTTGGAGTCAATGTGGTGTAGTTACCTTCTGCTTTGGCCCCTGTGCAGCTTCACGGATGCAGGCAGGAGAATAGAGCTGCTGCTGGCTTGAGTAGAGGCCAGTAGGGCATGCACCGTGTGAAGGCGTAGTGTAGAGATTTTTGGACACGCGTGTTCCCAGCGACAGCATATTTTCTTGTGTGCTTCTTTTCTTCTGGAAGTTCCTTAGAATTTATTTGCTCCTGCAAAATAAGAGAGTGTGCAGGAAAGGGGAAGAGTGCTGGGGAGTCTCTGCAGAAGGCGCTGGGCTGTTTTCTATCCAGAAATCACCCCACAGCGCTGGCCGCTTGGTGGGTCCTTTTAGTCTGAAAGAAGTCTTTCCTCACTGCAATCCTCAGTTGTTCATGTTTAATAGAGAGGGTCTCAAAAAGCAGAATGGGAGCTCCGAGGTGGGGCCCGGGCTCATCAGTCCTGCATGGTGACCTAGCCAGGCGCTCACTGGGTGACACACTGGACGCCGTATCTTTGGCCTCCTCTGCACTCAGAACTGGGCACTGTCGTGCGAGCTTTGGGATACAGGCCACGTGGCTCTTCCACCCTAGCAGGTGACTGCTCATCAGATGCCGCCTGTTTCTCTTGCCCTTGGGCAGCCCTTGCCCCAGCCCGCTTTGTCTTCCTTCTGCCATTGAAGCCTCAGGCAGGAACTCAGCCTTCCTTTCCTGCTTCCAGATGTATAATGGGTGAGTCGCTCTTTCCTGTCTTCCTCACCCTTAAGGCCTAGTCTTTTTTTTTTTTTTTTTTAAGCCCCTTTTCTGATGTTATAGTGGCTTAGCAGAGGCGAGACGTTCCAGCCACTTTACTCAGCTGTCTGCACAGTTTCATTTCAAAGAGCATTGGAAGAATGTTTTTTATATCAGTCACCCTAATATGTGTTCCTTTGTTGGGACAGAGTAATAGCAAGCATCCTACTGGGGCCTGAATCTACATGGGCTTCTTCCACCAGGGCTATGGCATGAGCGGAACTTGAAGATGTTTTTTATATTCGATGACAAGTATTTGGAACTTAACACAGGCAGATCGCTAGCCAGACTGTTGTAAACTACTGTAGAACATCACTAAGTACATCTTATCCTACCCCCTCCCTTAAAAAAAAAAAGACAGTTATGAAAACAGACTAGGAGAAATCTCGGGGGGAAATATTTTTACAGCTGGGTTAAAGGGTTTTTATTTCATAATTGTTCATCGAAAGCTTACTTGTCTTTAGGCAAGTTTATTTGTTTAAAATTAGGGAAAAAAAACTTCAATTACTAGCAACACATTCCTTTTAAACAAACTTCTCTGTTATTTATTAAATATGGTTGTTTAATACAGTAAGATGAAAAGAAAAGAATTTCCTTTGGTTGCTTTTTTAACCTAACAATGTGTAACAGGCAGATGGCTATTAATTTGAAAATATCTGAATCTTTGGCAATACCACCTATCCTATGTTTAAAGATTGCTCCGAAATTTACAATTCTAGCTCTCTCTTTCCCCCTGAGACCTGGTATTTTGTTCCCAAGCATCTTGCAAGGTCTGTCCGAATCCAAATAAGGCTTTCCTTACACCATGGATGTAGTCAGTCTTCCATGGAACATTAATTTTTCTTATTTTCCTTACTTTTTTTTTTTTTTTTAAAGACTTTATTGTTTCTTAGAGCACCTTTAGGTTCACAGCAAAATTGAGGGGTGGTTCAGAGATTTCCCCATAGAACCCGGGCCCCCTGAATGCACAGTCTCCCCCACTACCTATAGCCCCCACCTAAGGGTACATTTGTTAGAACTGATGAACCTCCATGGACACATCACCACCACCCAAGGCCAGAGTTTGCACGAGGGCTCTCCCTTGCTAAAGTTCATAGGTGGGTTTGGCAGGGGCGGGCCTGCCAGTGCCACACCAGTGCTGTTGGGCGGCATCTGCGTTTCCGCCGCGTCGCTGCCTCGTCATCGTGCTGGTGGTGCCCCACGTCTGAATGCGCCACAGCTCGCTTTCCTCACCCGCAGGGGGACGCTCGGCTCTAGAAACATGATTTCCTGCCCTTTATGCCACTTGCGCCTCTCTGCTTGGCTTCTTCAGTGCCAGGTCCTAACTCATGGTGCTGCCAGCTTTCTATTCGCATGAGCCAGACACTCCAGACAAATGTTTAGCTTTTTCACTCTAGCCCTCCCATGTCTCCCACAGCAGTATCTTAACAGTTCTAATTCAGTGATACCGCACAATAACCTTTTGCTTAAAAATTATGTATTCCAGCCTTTCTATTCCCTTGGCCTAATCCAGGCCCGGTCTCTTTTCCTGACTTCCCGAAGGGCTTATAGTGAGTCCGCCTCTCTCCATCCTAGGGCCTCTCAGGGTACACTTGTGTTTATCATCTCCTCTGGTTTCTTCCTCCCTGGTCCTTCCCCCTTAACCTTCCACATGAAAGTCATGGTTTTTAAAATCCTTTACAATTTGGCATGATCAAAAATGTTTTTTCAAATTGTGCCATTATTCTGTGTCATCAGATTGTTCAGCCCTTCTCACTGGCTGGAAATGCTCTTCAGATTTCCAGCTTTTTGAAACCTACTCATCTTTCAAGCCTCCTGCCAGATGTTAGAACCTTTCTCAATCTCCCTTGTTGGAATTGCTTCTTCCCTCTTTGCTCTAGGGTGCTGTGAACTCTGTCACCATCTTCCAGAAGGAGCCTTGTGGCAAACAATTACTTTTTTCTTTATCACTAGATTTTGAGTGAGCATTTTGGGGTCAGGAACTTTCTCTTGTCTTCGTTTCTCCCTAGAACCTACATCTGTCTTAGAAGTAAAAGTTAATCAGAGACGTCGATGTATCTGGAATGTAGTCAGTGTGTTCAAGATTTGAATTCATGTCATAGCATTTTCGGTGCAGATAAATAAGCCAGTTCCTTAACATCACATTATTTACCAAACTTCTGTGTAGCTCTGTTAGGCAAGTGCAGCAGTCAGAACTGCGCAAGTGCAGCAGTCAGAACTGCCATCCGCAAGCTCACTTGCTCTCAGTGGCAGAGAAACAGTCAGTAAAATCAAGTCCATGGAGTAGAGTCCCCCACAAACTACCTAGCATTTTCAGCCTTTTTTTCAGGCTGTTTATTCTACAAACCATTTTTGTGACATATCAAACCATTTAGTTGATTTATATGGTTTCCAAGCTTATCGCAGGTAAGGTATAAGAGAGACCCGAGTGTGTAAGATTATCTGTTTATTTGAACAGAGAAGTTTAAAATACTACTAGGACACATTCTATTCAAAAATGGGTACAAATGAAAAAGAATTTAGTGTCAGTCCTGAGTTATCCATGTGAGCCTCAGTAGCAAAGTGTATTATGTCAAAATGACCTTGAGGCTATTTCCTTTGAGAACTGCTCAGCGTATTAGGAGAAAAATTTAATGAGGCTACCCTATCAGGCACGGGACTATCCTTATGATTCCAGAGAATTTAGATGGAGTTAACATTCCACCACCAGCTCCCTGCCATGGTAATTCTTGACTTGCTATTAATGTTTACGTCCTCTCCTGGTTTTGGAATATGAAGTTTAAAGACGTGGTAATTTTAATTCCGTGTAGTTGCAATGCTTTAAATACTGTTTGAGAGACTGACATATTTCCTTGAGAAGTGTTTTTGCATTAACAGTGTTAGTTGAATAAAATTCTTTCTAATATATTAAGCATAAAGGTAACCAAAAAGACTCAGTCTTAGCTCATGATGTATAAGGACCAAGTACTATAAATTGTCTGCAAAATAAAGTAATGGCATTAGTTGTGCAGATAGAAGATAAAACCTAAGCGCTATCAAAGTTTTAGAAACTAGTTATAAAAGAAATTTCATAATGGCTTAATAATTTATGTTTTGTGCGGCTTATTTATAACAGTAAGATATTTTTCAATCATCTTTCTCATCAGATTTTAATCAAATATTAACTTTAAAATTTTATACTTTTTCTTACAGAGCCTTCCTAATATTCTCACTGATGATCGATTTAAAGTTATGTTTGAGAACCCCGATTTCCAAGTGGATGAAGAAAGCGAAGAATTTAGGCTTTTGAATCCTCTTGTTTCGAAAATTGGTGAAAAAAGGAAGAAGAAACTAAGACTCTTAGAACAACAGGAACGTCATGAAAAGGTGATGTCTTCATCATTATGTAGATTTTGCTGTTTCTTTAATGTGAAGATTTCTGTGTAAGTTAGAAGAGCCTTGAGTACACTTAAGATGTCATTTGTCTGACCTTCAGCTTAGAATACATCTTTCATGAAAGGCATTTCCCAGCATGCCATGGCACGTGCTCCGAGGGTCCTTGCCACTTAAAAGAGAATCGTGGGTCAGTGGTGGGTCTGAGGGAAAGGAGTTGCTGCTACTGTTTTTATTTCAGGAAGAGGAGGAAGAACCGGAAGGAAAACCAAGTGATGCTGAAAGTTCTGAGAGTTCGGATGATGAAAAGGGCTGGGTTGAAGAGGTCAGGAAACAGCGCAGGCTTCTCCACCAGGAGGAAAGAGCGAAGCGGCAGGAGCAGCTCAGAGAGGACCGGCAGACGGTCCTCAAGCCCCAGTTCTACGAGATCAAAGCAGGAGAAGAATTCAGGAGCTTCAAAGATTCTGCCACCAAGCAGAAGCTGATGAAGTGAGTACCCTGCACGCAGGGACGTCTGCACTTTCTGTCCTGGCACATTGCCCTGGGCTGGAATTTTGATCTTTGCAGTTAACGTGAGGGAAGCACCACACCGGCTCCGTGATGAGTATTTTAACAGCTTTTGCGCTGTAGTTTTCATACAGTCAGGTCCGGGGCTGGCCTGACCAGAACTGGTAGATGTGCGTTAGAACGCTGAAACTGCAAACCCGTTTGCTGTCCTGTTCTTCCCCGGTGGCTCCCTGAGTTACAGATCTCTTATCTCACTCTGTGCCCTACACTGCAGCAGCCTCTGTACAGTGGTAAATAGCAGGCCGCGTGTTCTTTGTCACTTGGCAAAGTATTGTTTCAGTTACGTCTCCATCATCTCACGTATCTGATTATTGAAAAGGTCGCTTGGAAAATTTGCCAGGAGATTTAAGCCCTCTGCAGGAACAGTGAGAGAGCGGAAAAAACGGTCAGGCAGCTCCGGAAACTAGCCTTTCGGGACCTACTGGAAGAGAACTCACTCACCCCATAACTCCTTGACGGGAAAATCTGGGAGCAGTTGTTGGTAGTATAGCCATGGTAATAGGACGCCTTGACTGGGGGTGGGAGACAAGACCCATCTCCCTGCCTGTGGGTTACAGCCGGCCATTAGTGTAATGGACAAAGGGATAAACATTTAGTATTTAATGAAAATGACTAAGTTAGTGCCTTGCAACTAAACAGTTTTACTAAGTAAAACATCACTAAATTAAATACTCTTTTTGAAATGAACTATGTAAGTCATAATACTTACATAAACTTAAAAAGAAAAATCTTGTTGCTTAATGTACAAGCCCTTGGCATGAATAGCCTGCACTTGACTGGCATTTTGGCACAAGCAGCTTATTGAATTCTAGTCTTGACTGGATTGTTTTGGCAAATCCCAAACTTGCAATATCTCACATTATTTAATGAAGCATTGAACTATTATCCTTCAGAGATTCACTGAAGTGACTCCTTATGTTTACTCTGGGAGTTGCCACATGGCAGTCAGTAAAGCCCAGCATCGAGAGTGACTGTATTGTTCACATGTTCACTTGGATGTGCCCTGCTTTAAAGCTCTCCGGTAAAGGGAAAAGTGACTCATGAATCATCGCCCAGTTCTTGGGTGAGTTCTCTTGGCCTGGCACAGTGATGCGGTTTTCAATAGTCACGTCTGTCAGCGCCTATGTACATGCCTTGCATCTTTCTATTTGTAAGTTTGCCCACCCACTGCCAACCTCTCCACCCACCCACTTATTCACGAAACTTTCCTTGAGTGCTGAAAGCAGAGTGGGAAGGATGGCAGAGGCCCTGGTGCGCACGAAGGACACTTGGAGGCTGAGGGGAGTGGGAGCGGGAGCGTCGCTCTCTGGACGCCTCGGAAAGGAGCCAGAAGGCGAGGTGAGCCCCAGCCTGGGAGCCAGGGAAGGCTGTCAGCGAAGGGGAACATGATTAAATCTGTTCCAACGCCCACCCCAAGTAAGGTGAGGACCCTTCTAGTAAAAGCACGTGTGGGAAAAAACAAAAACATCTAGGCATAAAGTCTCTGTTTTCCAGAAATCTGTTAAAATGTCTCAGTTTTAGAGACAAAATGCAGAGAGAAACCGGACCCCTGAGATCAGCTAACAAGCTGTACCATGGTCTCCTGGAAGCAATGCGAGGCCGCACTGTGGGGTGGCGCGGCACAGCCAGCCTTAGAATCACATTATTCATTAGCCCGTCTAAGAAGAAGGAAACATAGGCCTGCACTACCACATTGTCTGGGTACTAATTTAATTTCAAAGGAGAAAGGAAGAGCCGGGGTGGTGTGGAAATGTCTGGCCGTGTTGCCACTGAGATTAAAAAAAAAAGGACAGGGTGCAGACAGGTGGAATGAAGCACCGGATGTGCCCGCACGGCCTGTGATTCGTGTTGGGTAGCGGAGGGAGGTGTCGGGGCGGAGACGCTGGCTTTGGAACTTCGAGCTGTTGAGCTGTAACTGAAGGAAGGAGGCTTAGTCTAAGTGTGTGAGGACTAAGAAGGGAGTCCTTGAATCAGCAAGTATTTTTCTTGTACCCCTCTTTAGACTGTGCAAAGTAAGGCATGTAATCGTAGGGCTGTCCCAGGTGCTCGGTAACAGGGCTCCGGTGGACAGTGAGTTACTAACCAGCTGTCAGAAAGCTAGGAGGAGAACTGGAAAGAGCAGGTGTGGCGAGAAGGGCCTGAACTGGGCGGGTCCAGGTGTCGCGTGGCAGAGGAGGCCGCTGGAGTGGTCTTTCCCAGACTGGTTTTTGGGCGCTTGGCCTGTCTGCTGTGATGGATCCAAGAGTGAGGAGACAAAAAAATACTGTGAGCATCAGTGCGGGTGATTCTTCCCGAAGTTTGGCGGTGAGGGAAATGAGTCAAAACCGGGAGCTTGATAGGAATGGTTTCCTAGGCGCGGGGGTGTGGCTGCTAGCCGGCAGGGGCAGAGGGGCAGCGAGGAAAGGCGAGAGTGAACTGGATGGGCAGCCGGATTTACTGGGGCATGAGCAGGAAATGGGGCAGAGACGGGTTGGTAAGGACATAGCTTCAGAAAGGGGGTGGGAGCATGATCAGGAACACTCAGGAAGAAGCCGGGGTGGCCATGCTTGCCGGCCTCAGCCGGAGGCGGGCACAGCAGCCTCTTCTGTTGTCTGGGGCTAAACACAGCCCTGCCAGACAGCTGACCTCAGGCGGCGGGCTGGAGTGACACATCCCCATAGCTGCGCCTCGTGCCTCTTCTTGAGTAATAAATTCTACCTGCTGGGTGGCCTTTCCATTCGGTTTGTGGACGTATTCTTTGAAGTGCCTATCTGTGGTAGGTCCTGGAAATTCAAAGATTTTTAGGTGTTTCCCGCCTTTGAACAACTCGTCGTCTTTACCTGGCGGTAGGAGCGCCTGCGAGCGGCTTGTCGCCTCTGCAGCTGTCGCCGCTTGCAAGACTCTGGCCAGCGAATGGCAGCGCGTTCTCCCCTCGAGACAGCGAGGGTGCGGCAGGGGCTGAGGAGCGCGGTCTTGTTCCAGTCTAAGCATTTTTCAGATCTGTTTTTGAGAGCAATTTTATTCCAAACTTTTACTTAAAAAAGATAATACTTTATTACTCAAGTAATACAAGCATGTTTCATTATATTAATAATTTAGAATAAAAGGTGAAAATGTCTCTTGCCCCACCTCCCCCCCCCACCCCCGGGTAGCTGCTGTGCACCGTTTTCCCGTATGTGTCCACACTCACGTGGGTGTAGTTGTAAGTCTTCTGTGATGTGAGGGCGTCCTCCAGCCATATTGCTGATTAACGTGCTTTTTTCATTCGATGTTAAGTTTTGAAATTTCTTCTTTGTGGGTACGAGTTGGTAAGGCCCACCCTGCGGCTGCGCACGTGTCACAGGACAGATGGGTTGGACTATGTCATGTCCCTAAGTTTACATGTTTGGATTATTTCTTGTCACCTTTCTCTCTTACCTTTTCTTCTTACCTTTTCCTGCCTTTTTCACATTTCTTGTCACCTTTCTCTCTTACCTTTTCTTCTTACCTTTTCCTGCCTTTTTCACAGCTACTAATATGTACACACGTGCCGGAATTTCTCTAGAATCTATCACCTAGTGGTGGAACTTGCTGGATCAAAGGGCTGGTGTGAGAGACGCAGCATGTTGCCCTCCAGAAGGCTCTGAGCTCTTGGCCTCCTCCCGGGCCTGCTTCCCCTGCTCGCACCCGTGCAGGGTAAAGGCCCTGCAGGTTTAGCTGAGCCCAGAGATGAGGTCCTCCACCTGTGGCGCGACCCAGGGCTTTGAGGCAGCATCGCATGGACATAGTTTCTGGTAGCCTTACCGGTACTTGTCGTTTATAAAGCCGTTCACTTAAAACAACGTATTTTAAAGTTTAAATACTTGAATTCGCTGCTGATGTGTGGATCCATTTCTCCTTTCTCTCTGTATTCCCTTGACATTGACTGGGGGGGGGGTAATTCCTTTATTTTTTGATTTTTTTTATTTTAATTAGAGTACATTTAACTCTTCTAAAGGCTGTCTTAGCATAAATGCCTTTTGTATATTGTATCCACCCCCAGCTCCCTCTCCACATACCATCTTCTCAGCAGTCTCCCCAAAAGGGAGGGTTGGTCAGCTGTTCCTTTTGTGACAATGAGATTTTTCACTAAAACTTTTAACTTTTAATTACAAAATACCCTGAAGCCCCAAAAACCTGAAGTCTAGTTGGGAAAGAAGCAGGACTGGGAGTCGGGGGTGCAGGCTGAGGTCCCTGCTGAGAACCCTGCAGTGCTGGGGCGGGGTCTGCCACTGTCCTCCTGTTGCAGCAGGCAATGTTCAGGTGCCTGTCTCCTTAAATCATCTCCCCGCCGCCACCCGGGGTAACAGGCTTTGGAGGTGCTGGTTCACAGCCACATTCCCTAAGCCGACTTTCAAAGGGGGGGAAGTGGAACTTGCTTTAATGTAGAAATCTCCACACTCAGTCCCTGTGTCTGATCTTCTGCCATGGCTCGTTCTAAAACTCAGCTTGTCTCTCCAAGTAGCCTAGACAGAACAAGTTTTTACAAGTGCACGTCGTGAGTACATTGAGCAAAAACCAGAATTTATATACCCTATCATGGAGGAAATAAGGTCATTCTTAAAAGAGTAGTAATTTCCCACAATTTGCTTGAGAAGGCTTTTTCTTCCTAAATGAGTGTCTTCTGTGTACCACCTTGTCTCAGTGGCTCCACGGTTATTCAGGAGTCCTGTTCGCTTGGAAAGCTCAGCGTTTATGGCTATGAAAGACAAGAACAGAAGTGAAATGAACAGGTTGGGGAATTTGCTTAGGCTGACAATGCCCGTGCGTGCTGGAGACCGTTCCCACTTCATTTCTGAATTCTGGTTAAAAGAAAAAAAGTTAAACTAAGTCTTAATTTCCTTCAGTTTATCATGTGCAAGCTTGTCCCTTAGAATACTTACTGGACACATTTCCTGAACAAAACTTTATAAATCAAGCAGGGTCTGACACATGCCTGGAAACCAGCACTTCTTAAATTGGAATCCTGGTCTTCTCCTGGAACCCTTATGTGGCCTGGGGCGAGCCATTTAACACCCTACCTCCCTTTTTGCCATCTATAAAGGATAAATACTTCTGTCTCAGGGATGTTGAAAGGATTAATTAGTTAGTCTGTAAAGAACTTTGAAGATGAAAAGTACTTTAAAAGTGCTTCTTAATAACATTATTGCTTAGAAAAGAGCACCACTTTTATGCTAACCACTTTATGTCTCAAATTATACACAGAAGGTGTGTTTAGTAAGTCACTAGTGGCCATAAACCAGAGGTGAATCTCTCCTGTGTGAACATCAAACATCAGCTTCAGAATTTCAAAGGAGCACCACTGTCTCATGGATCATTTAGGAGCTGGTTCTGCTCGGTAATTAGTTGTGAAGATCTTATTTCAGGAGAAAGCAGACCCCTGTACACAGTCCCACCCCCCCCTCCCCCCCCCCCCGCTTTCGTTAACCAGTTTTTTTAGAATTAAGTTTAAAAGAGCACAGTATTACTTTGTGAAAAGAGGGTTAAAAAAAGGAAGTGTGTTTATTTTGAAGAGGAAGCAGAATAGAAGAAAGAAGCATATTCTTTGTCTTTTCCTTCCTGTCCTTTTTGCTTCTACTTTCATCACAGGGATGCATGGATGTTGCTTCAGCCTTTTCTAGTTAAAACTTAAATTGAAAGTACATATTTTAGGCTTAATTCCATTTTTTTTCCCTCCAAACCAAATTCGCAAAAAGGGCCAGTGTTCAGATTTTATAATGCAACGCCACTGTGACAACATGCAGTGAAGCAGAGCGCGTCGGCACGGGATTCCAGCGTCGCGTCTCTGTTGGGAGGGGCGTGGGGGGTGTCCGTGATGAGGTGACACGGAATTGCAGGGCACAGCAGCCCACAGCCGGGACACAGCTGATACCAAGAGACCCTAGAAGGGCTTGGAAAATATGAACAAGAAATGAAATAAAATGTAAAGGGTGATTCAAGGAAGAAATAGAAAGGACGAACATGCCCGGAGAGGTAGCCGTGAGCGGGACTGAGCCAGAGACCCACAGGGAAATTGCTCGTTTTCTCTGATCAGCCGCGTTCATGTGTGCGGTCGTTCGCACTCGGGATGCGCCCTGTCTGGGAGCTGGTGGGAAGGGAGCACCTGCTCACTGGTGCTTCACCCTGCCCTGGGCGTGGCCCTGAGGGCTTCGTTATCTTGACTCCTCTGTTGAAGGTGAAGTTGCTGAGATGCTCGCTAACCCCCACCTAGCTGAAGTAGAAAATGCCTGATTTATTACATTTTTACTTCATAATATTTTAAGTTTCATTGTAATATAAAATGCTTTAGAGGCCTAGTGGCCAATGGCAATAATTTCTTCAGAAACAGGATTAAGTGGCAGCGTAGAAGTACTTGGCGCTGCCATTCAGAAGACTGAACTGCTTTTACTGCGCAGCCAGTGGGCCTGGGCGAGGGCACGCACCCAGATGCTGCCACGGACTGTGACGTGAATCATGTTCTGTCTTTATCACGAGTGGATTTTGTCTTCATGTGGCCAATCCTAATTAAAACTTGTCTTAAACGGTAAATCAAAATAGAAGATGAATGAATGTGTCATTCTCTTCACTTTCCTCTAGTAAAACCCTTGAGGATCGTTTGAAACTGGAAGCAAGGAGTGGCACATTGAGTGTATCAGACACCACCGTTGGCAGCAAACAGTTGACGTTCACGTTAAAGAGGGTGAGTTGTTTTTGTTATATTTTATTTCACAGAAGAATGGACTTCTAACAATGACCTCCAAACAACCTTCCCAAGCTTTCCCCTTGTTCTAGCACCTTCCCTGTAGCCCAGCCCAACCCCGGGTTGAGAGCACAGCGCCAGTCTTTGGTCGGGCCAGGCATGTTTCTGGGGTCCAGGAAGGCAGAGGCTGGGGGGCCGGAGAGTTGGCACTGCTGGTGCGGAACCAGCTGGTGGTTTCTGGTCCTGGGAGCCAGAGATGCAGCCTTGTGAAGGGAAAGCCTGGCCATCTGAGGCTATAAAAAATCCTTAAAGCTTCCATGAACTTGGAGGACCAAGCATTGGTGAGCTCTAAGACACGCGTGGCTGTCTCCAGGATGCCGTGGGTTCAGAAAGTGGGTCACTGTTCTGAGCTGATTGTAAGAGCCGTATCCTAACTGACTTTAATAACGCCTGGCATGCATTATGGGGGCATGAGCTGCTTTAATATTTCCTGTAACTCATGAGCAAAACTGCATGGTTTTATTTTTCAAAAAAACTTTTTCTCATTCACAGTCGGTTCCCCCAAAAACACCACCTCAGGATTTTTTTTTTTAATTGAGCTACAGTTCCTAAAATTGTACCCATGAAAATTCACCCTTTGAAAGTGTACAATTTAGGGCTGTTAGTATATTTGCTGAGTCATGTAACTGTCGCCACTAATTCCAGGGCCTTCTCATCCCCAAAAAGAAGCCCTGTTCTCTTTAGCAGCCACCCCACAAGCCCACCCCTACCGAACCCCGCTCTCCCCCCCACCTCCCACCCCCCACCACCCCTCCGCCCGGGCAACGCCTCAGCTGCTTTTTGTCTAGATTTGCCTGTTCTGGACGTTTGGTATCATAGGTGGGCCAGACGCTGTGTTCTCCCGTGTGTGGCTGGCTGCGTGCGCCTGGCGAGATTTCGAGGTGAACCCGTGGGCAGCCTTGCCAGGGCTGAATAGTATCTCCTCATGGGGATACGGCCACGCTTTGCTCCAGGGCTGCTGGCCTTTCTCTGGAGGGGCTGTTGTGAAACGCTGCTGTGTAGATCCCCTTTGAGTTCCCTGCAGTCCATGGGCACATGCCTCAGAGGGGAGTCAGCAGGTCACTTGGTGACTGCGCTCCCCGGGGGGGGGAGGGAAGGGGGGTGAGCCTCATGTCCTGCCTCCTCACCACCTCTAGTCGCTCTGGTGCTGCTGGCTCCGCTCCCTGGTGAGGATGCCCAGGTGCCGCTCCTGCCCTGCCTCTGCGTCCACGCTCCGCGTTGATTGAGTCAAGCAGAGGCTTTGAGGAAACAAAAGTCAGTGCTTGACTTATGCCTGTTTAATCATTTGATAATTTAGGTAATTGATGATTTATTAAATCTCAATTTTATTTAAGAATATCGAGGGATTTGTGTGGCTTTGGTAGAAATCTTTAAACTACACGTGTGATACATCCAGATAAACTCTTGAGTTTTCCTCCTGTTCTCTAAAATAGGGGGGGGGTCTGTGCTGTCAGCTTCCCCACGCACTGGGCTCTAGGAGAGGGGTCAGGGACAGAGCAAGGGGAGACTGGGAAGCAGCTCGGAGATGAGCTCCCGGCCGGCCCCTCCTTCAGAGCAAGTGTGTTCAGGCTGGCCGGCGCGGCCTCTGGAGGCCGAGTGTGGTCTCTAACTGGGGCAGGGCCTCAGCAGAGCGGCTCTGCCGCTCCCAGGCGCCTCTGCGGCTCCTGCCTTCGGGAAGGTATGGCAGAGCCCTGGGCGCGCCTGGGGACTGCTTTGTGGGGGGACACCAAAGCAAAGGTCCACAATGACGGACGCACCCTAGGAGTGTCTGTCTGCCCTGTTTACTATGGAAAACTAGTACCTCGTTTTCCAAAGTGACTTGGGTAAGAAACACTTTCTCTAGGGATGCTTTTCCACATGAAGAAACAAATTGCTGGATAGTCAGTGTGTGTTGACTTGGCCCGTCCCGGCAACACTCTGTTTGGCCTGCAGGGAGCGTGCAGTGTCCCTTGTGGTTTCTGGTTGCCCGCCTGTCAGTGTGGGGGATGTCTGCTCTATGCGTGCGCGGGCCAGGGTCAAACAGGGTGCTTCGGCCTTGGCCATGGCCTTGCCGCCAGCCCTCAGTCTGTGGTTAGATTATTCGAAGGGGGTGAGTGCTCCGGCAGCTGGCGGAGGCTGGCGAGTGGGGAGGGGAGGCACAGCCGGGGTGCTGCTGCCCCGTTCCCGCTGGGCCAGTGGCAGAGACGGAGCTGGGCCGGCGAGGAGACAGCACCTGGGTGCAGCGAGCTGGACGTGGTGCTGATGAGGAAAAAAATGATTCAGAATCACTTCGGGCTCCTGCTAGAATGGCAGAAACACATCTTCTTCCAGCCTTAGACATCAGCTCCTCTCTCCCTGTTCCCACCTCCCCGGTCCTTTAACTTTGGAATATTGAGTAATCCCAGCAGGCAGTGATGGGCTTTTTCTTCAAGAGTAAAATGCTCCTGAAAGAGTATTTTTAGGAGCGTAGAAAAAGTAGAGGTGGCAGGCAGGCCTCCTGGGGGCCTGCAGCGCTGCTTGTCAGCTTTTAAAACGTATGCCCCGCAGCGCCTCCTCGTTTTACCTTCTTGTAGTTCCACCCACTACAGATTGTCCTGGAGCTTCACGTTCAAGCATGTGTATTGTTAAAAGTGTGTTTTTAAAACCCGCACCTCTTGCCTCCCCCCGGAGTCTGTGTGGATCCTCCTCTAACCCTGAGCCGCAGTCGGAAGCTTTGGGGCGGGAGGGGAGAACGGTCAGCTTCCGGCGCAGCAGGTGGCGCTGAGCCTGAGGGGCGCAGCCTGCCAGCAGCCCACATACCCCTCCAACCGCCCCTGCCCTTGTCTGCCCACCCCTCTCCGTGCGGAGGGGCCGCAGGTCATGGCTCTGAAGGGGAATTTGATTTTTTGGAAAAGTCCCCAAAGCCAGCCCTGGTGGGTGGGTTGACCGCGAGCGCGTCTGGTGTACTCACGGAACAGCAGCGCTTGCTCAGTGTGGCTGAGGCAAGGGGCAGAGAGACAGAGATGCGTGTGCAGGAGCTCGTGCACCTGGGGGTGCCCACACCTCCGGGGGAGAGGGGCGCGTGTCCTTGAAAAATATCTCTGGCGTCGTGCGTGCTAAGAAGCCAGTCTGTGCTTTGGGGTTCAGATGGGATGTCGGTGCTGCTCTCACCCTGGGTTAGATGCCCCAGGTGTGCAGTGGGGAAGGCTTGGGCCCGCGGCCTGGGCGGTGTGGCCACCTCCTGCCCTCAGCATTCTGGTGGCCGCGAAAGGGCTGTGGGGCTCCCTGTCCCCTTACGCCTCACTCACGCTTCTCTTCTAGTCTGAGCAGCAGAAGAAGCAGCAAGAGGCTGAGAAGCTGCACCGGCAAGAGAGGAAACGCCTCCGACGCCCAGCCGGGCACCTCAAGTCCAGACCCAGGCAAGGGCGGCCCTTCCACTGAGGTGCCACCGTGCTGGCCGCCCCTCAGGCACATGACACCGTCAGCACACACATCTGTGAAGTTCCAGATGATTCCTGATTCATCTCCAGAGGCAGCGATGTGGGGGTTTGTCCTGTGCCTCATGGGTCAGACTTTGAAACTTGTCCGTCCACCCCAAACTAGCCGCTGTGTCCCCCACCCCGCCCCCAGAGTGCTCTGTCACCTCTCCCTCTAAGCGTTGTCCTTTTGCCCTGGTTGAAATCAAGTAAACCAGGTGGTTGTTCCTGACATTGGGAAACGCCTGCCGGGAAGGGGAAGGTCGTCCTGCGCGAAGCGTGAGGGCTGGTCCTGCAGCGCCTGTCGCCGGCTGGGCCAGGCCGCCGGGAGCCCCTCCCGTCTGCGGCGCGGCGCGGCGCGGCCGTGCTGGCGTGTTGTGTGCGTTGCTTATTTATGTGTGTTTGGGGTTTTTAAAACCTACTTTTATACTAAGAGAATATAATTTAAAACAAGAAATAGAAGCCACTGATTTACCTTTTAGCTTGGAACAAGATTAAATACACCTCTTTTTGTTTAAGTGCCAGTAGAGACAAGCGGGCCTGGGAACATTTATAAATAAACACTGTCATTTGAACATCTTTTTTAAGAAAGACCGTTCCTTGAGTGAATTTGAAAGGTTACGTTGGTGTGTCCTTCACTTTCAGATATTGTGATGTTGGAGGGGCCTTTACAGTTGCTTAGTGCACAGCGGGAGCGGTGGCGCTTTGGACAATAAATTACAGACTTCAGCTTCTTGCTGACTGGCTGTCAGGGAAGAGGCGGCGAACAGGGATGGGCCACAGAAGCACCTGGGTCCATGGCCCCAGGTTGTCAGGCCTCACTCCCCTTTCTTTTCAGGCTCTGGTTCCAGCGTGTCCCTTTCTCCTCAGCTTCCCCTTCACTCTCCCCTTGGCACCCACACCGCCGTTTCTCTGTGCAGGCCGACCTGCTGCAGCCGGCAGGGGCCAGCATGGGCCCTGAGTCCACGTCTGTTGTCTGTAGGGGAATCTGCTTCCAGGAAAAACTCGTGGGGGTTGGGACACTGGGGTTGTGTAGTGGAGACAGGCAGTCACCAAAGAGAGACCTTCGTCCTCTGGGCGGCGCCCCCAGCCTGTGTCAGAGGACCCTCCACCTCTTTTGGTCCCGGTCCCAAGGGCTTTTCTGCTCCTGTGCCCTGACTCCGGTCCCCACGCCTCCTCCCAGGGGCTGCGGCCGTGCCTGGCTGGAGTCCTTCCCTGGAAGACAGCGCTTGGGACTGCCTCCTGAGAGCCCGCTCTTCCTCGCCCTTCCTTTGGGGGTACCTCCGTGTGGCAGGTGGGAGACAGTACATCACAATTAAATACCGAGCCCCTGCCACTGTGGTGGTGCACTGCTCTGAAATGCCAGGCTTCCGAGACTGGCAGCAGCATCTCCATGTCGACAAGGACGCTGGGCCCATCTGGACGCTGGCTGCTGGCTGCGGAGCCAGGCTGCTCGCTTTCAGCTCTGTCTGTGGGCTGTTTATTGAACCGCTTCGAGTCTCGTTTTCTCCTATAAAAGCCTCCTCTGTGGTTTCTGTGAGGAGGCGCTAACCTTGAGCCAGGCCATGAGCCTCCTGGTGCTGGGCGGGCTGCTCTCGCCGGCTCCCCTCGGCCATGCAGGCGCCTCTGACCATGCCCGTCTCCAACACCGAGGGTTCCGAGAGCAGGGGCCGCCCCTCCGCTTTTGTGTTGGGGTTTGGAGGGTAAATGAAGTGATCGGGCTTTTTTGCGCCCTCGCACGCTAGCCCCTGTGAGGGACACCTGCGGTCTTGCACGCCTTCCACGGTGACAGGCGCCAGGGCCCAGAGCACGGTGCGGCGTGTGTGGATGCTGCTCTTGCAGGACGGAGGTGGCGGGGCACAGCGAGGAGGACACTGAGGCAGGAGGGCTACAAGATAGAACGCCTGCGCGAGGCAAGCGAGCAAGGGGTGCAAAGACCTGTGGGTGGCTGGGGGTTGTTGCCTGCCCCCCTGCCCGGCCCGGCCCTGCTTCCCTTTGTGCCTGGTTGCCTGGATTCATCATTACAGCTCTGAAAATGCAGTGAGGGCTCCGGGCTCTCCGTCTGCCCGAGTCCGCCTCCAACCTGGCCCATGCGTGCTGGCGCAACAGGCTTCCTGGAAGGGCAGCTGGGGAGGCCTGGGGTGACTCTGGGGCAGACATTAGAGAGAAACTTGCTGACCATGTAGGTGCCTGGTCCTTTCTCGGGGCTTCTCCCTCCGCTCAGCCCATACCAGCCCTGCCACTGTGGGAACAGCTTCCTGAGCACCGGCAGGTGCTGGGCGAGAAGGCAGAGCGCAGGCGTGTGAGGGTGGGCGGCGAGGGTGGTCGCCCGCTGCGGAGGTGGCAGCGCGCTCCGCTGATTGCTTCTGCTTTCTCCCTGGAGTCGGAGCAAGGTCATGGCCCAAGGTGAGTCTCCTTCCCGGCCTCTCCTTGTCCCACTTCCCCAGTTGCTCAGCGAGCTCCCCTGAAATCAGAGCCTTTGTTCTGGCTGACCCTCAGCGCAGCAGCTGCCCTTCCGGTCCCCTCGTCTGCGTCCTGCTCCCGCGGCTGGCTTCGGAGAACACCAAGTGCTTCCTTCGAGAATAAAGTTGAGCCTGGGCTCTGCTTTTTCTTCACCTTCGTCCCATTGCCTCGCTGGGTTTCCAAAACCCTCTCCCCCGCGTGCTCTTCATACTCTGTCTTCATGCTCTGTCCCACAGTGAGAAACTCACCGGCGTCGTGACAGCAGACACGGCGCCCAGAGTGCCACAGACCGCCTCGCAGCCACAAGGCTTGCTGTGTTTTCTATCCCATCCTGAGTCCTGGTCCTTTGCCCCTTCTGCCTCCCCCCGGTGACACCCATTGGATTGATTCCAGGACCCACTGATGGATCGGCTGTCTGCCCCCCCCCCCCCCCCCCGCCAGGGTGCCTGTGTGCTGCGGGGGGCAGGGGGGGGGGCTGCAGAGCCTCCAAACTCTGTCCCTCGGGCCTGTGATTGTTGCTTTTTTGACCTGTAGTATGTTGAGTAGCCCCCACCCGCCGGCCTTGTCCTGATTCCCGAGTGAGTGGGGCCTGAAACATCTTGCTGGAGCCTCTGTGAGTTTAACTGAAGCCACAAGGTGAATGTTTTACTGGTGTGTTGAATAACTATCCTCAGCATAAATTAAATGCAAGTGGATGTTACAGCAAAACAGCTGTAGGGGATTAATAACAGAAGGTTTTGTGGTTTCTAGGTAAACTTAATGTGTTAAATATCTGGGCTTTTATTTGACTGATTTGGTTTCGAAATGATTTGCAAACCTCATTTTACCTGTAGCCGGGAACTTGACCTGTAGCCTGAAGTTTACTCTACGTTGTTTTAAGCAAACATGGGTGTTGGCAGTTACCTGACCTGGTTTTACTTCAAAAACCCGTCTCCATGATCTCCTCATCAAGGGAGACTCCTCTCCGCATTTAAGAACCCTTAAAACACATACTTTGGTCCAGAAGAAGTCCACGGTGAGTGAGTATGTTGGTCAGCAGTGTATTAGGAGAAGTGATTTTTAAAGTGTACAATAAATGCTGTAAGTAGATATTTTATTTCTTCAACAGAACTAGAAGTGTTTGGCTTAAGTTTTATTTCCTCAGGAAAATTTGGACTTTCCTTCTCTTGGGAGGTTCCTTATATTTGGGCCTTTATGATAACGTCGTTTAAGACACTGCATGTCTCTCTTGCTGTGCTGCTGAAATCTTCAGTCCTGATGATGGTTTTTATTCTGGAAATCGGCTCTTACACATGTAGACACTTACCCAAGTGTTCACGCCGTCAAGAAGCCCAGCAGCTTCACGTTTGGCTCGTCATGAGCACAGCGGGGTGAGCCAAGGCTCCTGTCCTCGCCCAGAGGGCCCAGAACCAATTTCAGGAGGTCACAGCGCAGGCGTCTGTCTTGCTCGGCTCTCCCTGGCGGGGGGAGGGGCGGGGGGGTGGGTGGAGGCCACTTGGGCGCCCCGCCCTGTGCTCTTCAGTCTCAGGGCGCTGGCTCGTGACTCCTGGACTCTGAGGACTCAGGTTGCTCAGGTAGCTGAACCCCCTCTGCCGCAGGGTACCTTTCTTTAGCCTCCGTCCTGCCTGCCACACGCCCAACGGTCAAGAGCCCTTCCCTCCGGTTCCGCGCAGCACTTGAGTTAACACTGGAGCTGAGGCCGCTTGCTGTTCCCGCCCCCACCCTGGCTGCCACGCCAGGTTTCTCAGAAGCACCTGCCGGCCGGCTCCTTATGGGCTTCACTGCTTTTCCCTGGGGCCCTGTCAGCCTGCGGGGTCTCCTGCCGGCTCCTCACCCTCCCCACTGACAGAGGCTGGCATGCACCGGGCATCTCTGAACCTGACTTTCCTCCTCCTCCCTGATACACAGCCCCTGCCCGCCAGCTCTGCTCCGTCTGTGTGCCCCAAACAAAATTCACTGAGCCCTGCCACCCAGGCGCTGGGCCTGCTTGTGGCTGTCCAGTGACCTGAGGCGAAAACTGAGGTTCGTTCAACCAATATATATATGGCCTGCTCTGTGCAAGGGACACAGCAAAGGGCCCTGCTCGGGTCTTCCCTGAAGACCTTGGACCTTGGGAACCAGCGTGAGGGCTGAAGGGATGGCCCCGTGGATGGCCCAGCACTGCACAGCCAGGCTGCGCACCCAGAGGCCTGTGGGAATTTGAGAAAAGACGTGAGAAGGGGAGTTGGTCAGTCAGTCTGGGGGGACACTCCTCGGGAAGGCCCTGGAGGGCTGGGGAGTGTCTGAGCTGGTTTAACATCACAGCTGCCACCACTTTGACCCACTTTGAGAACCACTGAATGAGGCCCTCGTGGGGTTTGGTCTGGGTCTTGGAGGCAGACAGAGCCTTTGTGTTCTCACTGGCCAGGACAAGCCGGCGTTCCTGGTGTGGGTGGGAGCAACTTGGTGCCAGTTTGTGCCCCGGTGACCACCCTCACCTCAGGCTGAGGACGAGGCACCCAAGCCCTGGGACCTGGCTCTGCAGCTGAGGCCCCGCCAGGCACTGCCACCAGGGGAGCAGGACCCCCGCCCTCCGGACCTCCAGGGGCCCCCAGGCCGAGTGGATCCTCCTGCTCAAGTGGACGGACAGCAGGACTGGGGTCCGCAGACCACGCTGTGGGAAACACTCAGCCTGTAATGATGAAGGGCTTTCAGAAGCCAGGATGGAGTTGATGAGCTGAGACAAGGAAACAGGAGGCCTGACCCGGCCCAGACTTGCTCCTGGCTAAGCTGCTGCCAGTGGCCAAGTCGCCCCGTCCGTGCCTGGGTGTCTACGTCTGTGAAATGGGTTTAATAGTATCTGTCCCCTGAAGACTTCAGAGGGTGTTTGTGGGGCTTAATGAGTGAGGGCCATTAACCCCCTGAGAAGAAAGGTGTAAGTAAATATAAAGCACTATTGTAATTAGCTTCAGCTTCTTTAAACCAGGTCGAATCTTGTTTTAAGAGGGTTACCATGACGACAGGTTTGTTTGAAAAACACACTTTAAAAAAGGTGTGGCCTTAAATCTCACAATAAGAAGTAAATTTTATTTTGCTGGTTTCTATTGTAATGAAGAGCCATCTAGCTGGATGGCTGCCAGCCTTCCCTGCAGCGGGCGGCCCTGCGTCCTGTCCACCATGGTGCCAGCACCACACAGGGTTTCTCGTGGGCACTTAACACATGAGTCTGAATTAATGAACCCCCAGTGCCTGGCATTCCACTGCCTGCACAGAAGGAAGGTGAGACTGTAGTACCAGTAACACTGAGTGCATCAGGCTGTTCCAGGTAACAGAATCTACATGAGAGCGTGATGGATAGCTGACTGACTGACAGATAAGTGAAAGGTGGAGATGTACTCCAAGGAAGTGGCTATGGAGGCTGCCATCTCCCAAGAGCTGCTTCAGGCAAGGTGGAAACCCAGGAGGCCCAACGGCATAAGTTCCAATCAGACCCGGCAGACGTGAGAGTCAAGAAGAGTAGTTTTTCTGTTTGGGGGCCAGAAAAGATGGATGTCCCCCGCTCACAGTGAGGTAAGAATTCCTCTTACGTAGCTCACAGTGAGGTAAGAATTCCTCTGACGCAGCCTTTTCGTTCTGTTCCAGTCTTCAACTGATTGGACGAGGCCCACCCATGCCCAAGAGGGCAGTCTGCTTTATTCGGCCTACTGCTGATTCGGATAACATCATCCACACACCAGAATGTTTTTTTGTTTGTTTGTTTGTTTTTGTTTTTAAAGATTTATTCGCCTATGCATACAAGAGCTGGGGCACAGGCCAGAGATGCAGGGGGTTGAGAGGACTCACCAGAGACAGAGCAGGGAACAGAACAGGCAGACTGACGAAATACACTGCTGAGGGGAGCAGCGGGCGATACAGGAGAGTTCCACTTCGCCATGTGTGTTTCTTTCCGGCCAGCCGGGGCTTGAACTCGTGCTGCAGAGGCTGCGTTCTGCCCCACAGTGTGGTGCTTAATCCCCTGCGCCACCAGGGAGGTCCAAGACACCAGAATGTTTTACCTGATGTCTGGGCAGCCCGTGCTCCGGCCAGGTGGACATGGGTGCTTAGGGCCACACTGCTCCTTGCTGAGCGCTTACTCTGTGCCCAGCGTGGGTCTCAGCACACGCAGTGAGCTCTCGGTTCGGCCTGCTTGGCTAAATCAACAGGCTGATGAGCAAGTGGAATGGAGAAGCCCCAGGTTCAGCCGAGCGCTTTGCAGGTACCAGGTTACCGCAGGGCATCGGCCAGGCTGGGGGCCAGCTAAGAACCTCGGGAGCAGAAGTTAATTTAGTACTGAGAGTCAAGCACCGGGTCCGATTTCTTTGTATGCAGCTGAGTAGATGACACTAAGTCAATGAGATTTGGGTTTGAGGGGAGCAGAGGCCAAGAGGCATTCTGACCCCAGAATCTGACTCCGTGTTGATGGGTGTCACTCCCCTTCTTGAACGAGACGTGAGCTGTCTGTCCACGCACTTGGAGAGAGCGGATCTGGGTCCCCGTGGCCTCCTGGGCAGACTGCTGGGCTCCGGCGTGTCCAGAACTGCCTTTAGGACCACCCCCTGCAGGCATGCTGGCTCCAGGGCTCCTCCCTGGCCACGGTTGTCAGGGGCATGCCAGGCTGGTGCACTGTGCACGACCACCTGAAAGCCCACCCCCCTCCGGAGTCTGGAGTCCTCAGGTATGCCCGCACACAGCAGCCCTGTGAGGAGGGGGCGACTATAGCCTCCCTGCAGGTAGCCTGGGACCACATATGCTCCTGGGGATACGCACCGACTGTCAGAAAGGGCCGGGTTCCGGAGATGAAGCTTTGGAGAGTGAAATAGCGGAGGAAGGACAAAGCGGGGGTGGTGGGGGGCGGTGACATGGGGCAGGGGACCCGTGCAGACTGGTGCTGAGCTGGGATCACCTGTGCTGGGGTACTGCCACAGGGCACCTGATGCCAACCCAGGAAGGCAGTGCTAGTGGGGAAACAGGTCCCAGCGGGACAGGACTGCTGGCAAGTGGCAGAGACAGGACTTGACGACAGTGAGGCTCACCAGCCCGTCCTTGGGTCTGCCTCGCTGGGTTGTGCTGGGGATTCAGCAAAGGCCACAAGGCCCCCAGGGGCTGGGGGTAGGAGGGATGGGGGGGTGTGGGGAGAGAGCAGTTGGGCTGAAGGACGCTGGGTTCCCAGCAGTCTTCTGGCAGGTGAGAAGCAGCTACGGCAACAGGAGTGAGAGAGCATGCTGGGGTGGGGGAGAGGTGGAGGGGAACGTGGTTCCAGAGGGGTCAAGCAGAAAGGCAGCGAGAGCCCCCTCGGCCAGGGTTCCCGGTCAGCAGAGCCAGGCTGACCCAGCAGCTCTCTAAGGGCTAGATCCTTCCAGAACTTGGGCTTCTCCGGGTCCATTAGGGGGATCCCTGTAGCCGGAGGTGTGTGGGGGTGGCCTTTGAAGAATCATTTTGTTAGGAGGAAAGGTTGTCCTGAGCTAATTCCATGCAGGCTTTGTGGACGCCACCCCCACTCCAGACCAAAGCCATCAGGACGTTGGGAAAGAAAATCCCGTCACCACCCAAGGGAAGGTGGCTGGGACCTGAGGGTGGGGTTCAGCAGCCAGGTTGGGATAAAACCAGACACGTGGGCCTTGGGGCTCTCTTCGTGGCTTCACGGCTCCTGGCCCTTGGCCCGCTCTCAGAGCGCCATCAGGATCCCAGGGCGGAGCGGGTAGGACGCGTTAAGACTTCATCTCCCACGTTTCTCCCTGAGCTGTACATTTCCTCATTTCCCTTGTGAATAAACCTTTTATTAACCTGTTGTGTCGCCTGCAGTGGAGGAGTAAGTCCTTTCAAGCACGCGGGTGAGGACCTACAGTCAGGGGACCCGTTTTCTGTCAGGGCTGCCCTGTAACAATTTCAGAAACGCCTGCCTGGTGGAAAATCAGTTTTCCCTCAGGGTTTGGCCCAGCAGGGAAGGTCACGCCTCCAGGTCAAACACCGCCTCAAGAAGGAAGAGCAGCAAATGCCCCTGGCGTGGGCGGGGTGGGGGGGGTGGGGGGGTGTAGCTGCAGCGAGCTCAGGGTGGGGCTGAGGCAGGGGGGCTGGGCAGCCCCGAGTCCTGCTGCACCCTGTGGGGACAGCAGTGTCACCGGGTGAGGCCAGGCTGCAGCTTACTCTTGGGGAGGGACAGTGCCTTTCGTGAGGCCTGCGCCCTGGTGGGGGCTGAGGTCCCTGGGGTGTCCAGGAACGCTGGCAACCACCCAGTGACAAGGGCCCTCCGCTCGCCACGCCGCCCCCTGCAGGGCTCCAGGTACCAGATCCCGAGGCCCAGAGGCCACAGGCCTGGGCAGACAGCCCGCAGCCGCCTGCCAGCCGCAGGATCTTGGCTTCCCTCGCATGTCGTTGGCGTCAGTGTTTCTACTCAAAAGCTGCTGGGGGCATCGAACAAGATAATGCGTGTGATGAAGCCCTGGATGCCGACGGGAGTTGGGGTCCTAGTGCTGTCTCCCCACTCCTCGGGCCGTGGGTCTGGCATGCACCCCACGTGACCACAGGTTGGATGCTACAGGAGCGGCCGGTGGGGCCCACCCACAGCCAGTCACTGTCACGAGACGGCCCCGCGGTGGGGACCCTGCCAAGGCGAGGTTCCTGCCCATGCCAGCCTGGGGCACCACCACCCCTCACTGCTGAGCGCAAACCTCCAGCACGGGGTCCCTCCTCCTCCTGACACCCCCTCCCACAGTCCAGCCCCACAGACGCAGCTCGAGAGGTGCTGTGGGTGAGAAGCGGGAGACTCGCCTCTCCCCGTGCTCGGGACACCCCGAGACCCACAGCGGCCGGCACAGGCCAGGCTGGAGCGTCACGAGTCTCCCCACGATCTGCTGCCTGGATGATCACAACTCGCTGGCGCGTCTGATTACGAGTCCTCGCGGCACCGTCCCCAGCCCCCGCGGCAGGCCCACCGCGGGCTCCCCCAGCGCCTTTGCCCCGGCCTTTGGGCATCCGTTCCTGGGGCCTCTGAGAAGCCAGGCCCCAGAGGGCAGAGCCCACGGCCGCATCAGCCAGGAAGGAGGGAGACACGGGAAACAGAGTCTTGTCCATCACACTTGAAAACAGGCGTTCTATCTGCTGCTTTGCAAATTCTGCAAACAAAATGGCTCTGAGCCTCCGCGTGTGCACAGTCACGGGGCGGGGGCTGCACGGGCAGAGACGGACGGGACAGGCCCTCTCTGCTTGTCTGCACAGGGGCCCAGTGCAGCTGAGAAGCAGGCGGTGCAGCTGGATGGCACGGGGGCTGCGACAAGTCTGCCTCTGTGCCAGGAGGTGCAGAGGGTGAGGACTGGAGGCCGAGCAGCCAGCTCGAGTCTGCAGAAAAGCGGAGGGGTGAGCGCTCTCCCAAAGGCCAGGCTGCAGCCTGGGGCACGGTCGGGGCCGGCACCAAGCTGGGTAAATGAACTCCAGCTCTTGACAGCTACGTGATGGGCAAGTCACACACCTCCTATGCCTCAGTTTCCCCATAAGTGCCATGTCAGCTGGCATGGGAGGTCCAGGGAGGCTGAATTACTTAACAAGTGGGGTCAGTGGCCAACACGAGCCGGCCGCCCCTCTCTAGCTGGCCAGTCGGGCCCTGTGAGCCAGCCCTGGGCCCTCAGGGCCACACGCCCCTGGTGGTGATCAGGCCTGCTCCCTGCTGCCATTGCTCTGGGTCTCGAGCAGACTTGGAGCCTTTGGAAGGGCTTTGTCCTGGCCAGGGCCACCTGGCTGAGGTACAGGAAGTAGGACCCCATGCAGGTGGAGCCATGGAGCCTGCTCAGGCCTCTGCCCCACGGGCCTGTGTCAGCTGCCAGGGCCGCCGGCAAAGCACCACAGTCCAGCAGGCCGGCGCAGCAGATGGTTCCTCGTGGCTTTGGGGCAGGAGGTGAGGGGCCAGCCGTCCTCTGCTACAGAACCAGGCACAGCAAAGATGGCGCCAGGGACGGGAGGGCTCGGCACCTGGCCACTGAGACAAGGTACACAAGTCGGACAACTTAAAACAGTAGGAAGGTTCTGGAGGCCAGCGGTCGCGACTCCAGGTGTGAGGGCTGCTCCCCGAGGCCCAGCTTCTGGGGGCTGTGTAATCCTTGCCTGCCTTGGCCTGTGGCTGCACCCCACCACTCCCCGCCCCCTTTCTTATGGTGTGCTCCCCCTGCTCCTCGTGACTCAGAATCACGTGGACGCAGCCGCCGTGCCTGTCCTCCTCCTTCGAGGTCACGACAGGCCGCAGACCTGTCTGGCCTAGCCAGGACTATTTTTTGCTTGAGTTAGTTGTCAACCTTTAAAACCTGATGCATTTCACATAAAAACCAGATTTCCTGTCTCTCTCGAAAACTTGGAAGCCAGGGCCGCCCAGGGCCCCGCCGCTGGGGCTGAGGAGGCAGCAGCCCCGACAGCCTCCGAGCCCCCCCCCCCCGCCCCGCCCCATGCAGCCCTCCGTCTGCTTCCCCGCCTGTGCGGGACGCCTTGGCACCCGGCCCTCAGGGCCCCTAGAGCTGTGGGGCACAGAGGCCTCGGGACAGACCCCACGTCTATTCCTCGCTCCTCTCTGGGGAGGCCTGGCGGCCTCCATGCCTGTTGCTCTTTGCCAGCGGATCATCGTGCTGCCTCCAAAGAGCCCTGCTGCCAGCTGCCTGCCCCCCATCTTTCTGGAGCACTGCTCATTCCAAACACAAAGCTTTCCAGAGGGGGTCTGGGTGCCCCAAAGCCTTAGGAGGAAACTGGGGTGCAGGCACTTGTGTTGGGTGGCATCTGTACTGCTGGCTTTAAAGCCCTTGCTCTTTTCTGACACCCTAATGGGTGGTTTGGGGAGGGGCAGTTAACGGGGCTCTGGCCCTTGGAGCAACACGGCTCGCGTCAAGGGGCCGCTCACACTCAGGTGCCGCCCCTCAGCACCCGGCGACGTGCCCACCCACGTTCCGGAGCCTCCAGGCCCAGCTCACAGCTGATTGCATTTCATTTTTATAATTCGAGGAAAAATGCATGCTGGTGACATTAAAGACTCAGGCGCCAGAGAGCTGCGGCACAGACGTGGGGTCCCGGGCCCTGGCCCCCCAAGACCCGCTGGTTTGCTCTCTTGCTCTGGACGTTTGTGGGGAGAAAGCAGCGACGAGCTGAAGCTGCCACCCCCACCCCCCACGCGAGGACCTGCCAGATGGAAAGTGTTTTAGCACAGTGGGGGGCAGGGTGCCCAGAGGGGCTCCCGGTCCAGTGAGGGGACAGACACCCAGAGTCACTGTCCTGGCCACGCGGAGCCTCAGCAGACGTGACGAGCAGACACGCCGTGTCCTAGCAGGTCCTGGGACAGGAGGACTCTAGGCCCAATCCAAGGGAGTCTGGGTACACTGTGGACTCGGTGCCAAGGTGGTGACAGACACGCCCCACAAATGGGAGACGCCCCTGGCAGGGACACAGGCAGGGGGGTGCCCTGTGCTGCAGCCTCCGTGTTTCTGTAAACCCAAAGTTTGAAAAAATGAAGTCTACTAACAGGCAAAATCAAAGCATGAAACAACACAAAACAGGGAGCGAGCGATTCATTGGGGCTGAAGCTGAGGTTTCGTCTGTGTGGCCTCCACCTGGGGAGAGGGTCAGAGGCCCCTTCTGGACAGCGTGTCGCCCCTTTCCAGTCAGGGTGGCCTCCCTGGCCCTGGAAACGCCCCAGCTAGTGGCTGCTTGGAGGCAGAGGCCCTCGGGTTCCAGGTGCCCTCGCCGGCCCCTCGCGGGGGCACAGGCACACGGACGGGCGACGCGCGCCTTTCGCGTTCCAAGAAGAGCCGCTTGAAGGCTCCCCACGGCCAGCAAGCGCGAGTGGCCGAGTGGCCGGAGGCCTTCCGGTTGGCGCGCCCCCTCTGTTCCCCGCCCGCGCTCCTGGGGTCAGATCCAGAAGCCCATTCCGAGACGCCCGCGCTTCCCGCCGGGGCTGGTCCTCTGCTCCCGCCTTCCTGTTCCAACGCTTGCGAGGTGTGGGGAGCCCGGGGGATTGGGCCGCAGGCCCAGAAAAGCGTCTTCCTTCTGCCTCCTTCCCCTGGACGTGTGTTTGTGAAGGTCTCTGCAAACAGAAGTGTTTGGAAAAGTCTTGAAATCGGAAACAGAGTCCCAGCTGAGTGTCTAGGTTACATGAGAGTCTTAAGAAAAAATTAAAATCATTTCCTCTGCAGTTGCCAAGTTCGGAGGTCCGCGCGGATTCACACATCCTGCAGATGGCTCGACTCGAATTTCCCTCCCGTCTGCACTCTTGCGTGGAGGCCAGCACCTGGGGGAGGGGCAGGTGGGGCCCCCGGGCCGGCCACATGCTCCCCTACAATCCCCCAGAGCTGAGCTGGCCTCTCTCGGCTAACTGGGGCTTTTGCCCAAGAGGGAAAGGCCTGTCCTTCCCCGGGTGGGGCGGGGGGTGGGGTGCCCTGCAATTCTAACTGGGTTCGAGTGCACAGCTCAGTGGTGGTGAACGTGTTAACAGTACTGGGCTACTGGCACCGCCATCCAGAGCTGCTCATCATCCCAAGCAGGAACGCTGTGCCTCACTAAGCACTAACTTCCAGCTCCCCCAACCACTCTCAGCCCCTGGAAAATCCACCTTCCGCTCTGTGAATTAAATTCCAATTTCAGATGTCACTCAGAAGTGGAATTCTATCCTATTTGCTTTTGTTTTCCTGACCTCTTTCACTTACCATAATGTGTTCAAAGCTCCCCTCTGTGGTAGCAGCCAATGTCAGAATTTCATTCTTTTTCATGGCTGAGTACTATTCCACGGCAGAAATAGACCATGTTCTGTTTATTCATTCATCATGGGTGGACACTGGGATTACGTACACCTCTTGGTTATTAAGAAGAATGCTGCTGTGAATATTGCTGCACAAGTATCTGTCTGAGTTCCTGTTTTCAATTCTTTCGGGCGCATACCCCGGAGTGGAGTTACTGGCTCACACGGTAATTTTGTGTGTACCTTTTGATGAATTACTAAACTATTTTCCACTATTTTCTACAGCGGCTGTTTATACTTTGCATCCTTCCCTGTAATGCACAGGCTTGTAATTTCCCCCATATCCTCACCAACACCCTGTATTTTCTGTTTATTATCATTTCAGCAGTAGTAGTAGTAGTAGCAGTAGTAGTAGTAGTAGCAGTAGTAGTAGTAGTAGTAGTATCATCTGAGGCCAGCTAGCCTGTGTGTGTCTCACTGGGATTCTGCTTTGCATTTCCCTGGCGAGTGCTGCTGCTGAGCATCTTTTCCTGCGCGTGTGACCTGCTGCCTCTCTTCTCTGGAGACAAGTCTCTTCAATCCTTTGCCCGTTTTTTAACCGAATTGTATTCTAGTTGTTGCGTTATAGGAGTGCCTTATATATTCTGGATAGTAGCACCTTTATTCAATTTGATTTCTATCTGTCTGTGCACGTACACCTGTGAGCAGACAGTGCACTGAGCTTGTGGATGGGTGAGGAAGGGCTCTCAGCATTCCACACCCCAGGAAATGGGTGTCTGTGCGGACCAGCATCTTGAGGGGCCAGGCTGGAAGTGGACAGATGGGGTGAGGGCTCCTCAGCCAGTTCTCTTAAAGGTCTGGCCTCCAATAGCTGATCTCTGAAGACACAGGTGAGCCGACAGGACCTCGCCGCCTCCCCCCAGTCTTTGTATTAGGGTTTGGGTCTGGGCCTCGGTCGTGGGGCAGAATCTCATGGCTGCGCAGGTAAAAGCCACTCCCCAGCCAGTGAGGAGGGGTGTTACCCGCTCCAGCCAGTGAGGAGGGGTGTTACCTGCTCCTGCTCAGCCTTCTGAGGAGCGGCAAGTTCCTTGGCTTGCCGTGGGGAGTCCTGTCTTAGAATCGCAACAGCCTGGCATGGCCGGCCCAGTCCTTGTTCTGAGGACAGCTGTGACCTCAGTGCCTGGACCCGCAGTCCAGGGTCCCAGAGGCGGTGCAGGCTGGGGGTGGGGTGCTTCCTATCTCCCCCAGCAGAGCAAACTGCATTCTCAAGGCCAAAACCTCATCTGACCCAGCAGTGACTCCCCAGTGGGTCCTTAGGGCCTGGCAGCGGAGGGCACTTCCCTGACCCGAGGACAGGAGGGGGACCCTGAAGAATTAGGGAGCTGGGGGCGTCCTGCAGGACTTCTGCTTTGACTACAGGAATGTAGGAGACACTTGTGTGCGGTGTTGGCCCTGGCTCTGACGCCCTGATGCCTCCCGGGCTGCTGTGTGAAGGCACCCAGCAGCTGACCAGGACACAGTCACCCCAGCTTCTGCCGGGGCGCCTGAGGGGCCACGAGGGAGATTCGCCTGAAGCGGAATTGCAATAGGAAAAAAAGGTTAAATCTGAACTTCAGACAGCAAGGGCTTCTGCGGCATAAGTAGGACCGGGCTGCTTGCGCGGAGCCCCACGTGGCTGGCGAGTTCAGCTGCTGTTAAGGCCTGAACTGCGCCCCCTGTATCCACATGCTGGCGTCCCGAGCCCCCATATCTGGGAGTGGACCTTATTTGGAAATGGGGTGGCAGCAGATGATCAAGTTAAAAGGCCGTCGTGCAGATGCAGCTGATCCCATCACGGAGCTGAGCGGAGCCTGGCGACGCGTGTGCCCAAGGCCAGGGGAGGGCCAGAGGCGCCGGCAAAGCAGCAGAGGTCTGGGGAGAGGCCGGGGCTGGAGCCTCCCTCTCGGCCTCAGAGGGAACAGGTCCTGCCTCCTCCTGACCCTCCAGCTGCTGACTTTCCACGCAGGGCTCGCGGCAAGTGTACCCCAGGGCAGGCCTCGGCCCCTGCAGCAGGCAGCCCCAATCAGAGCCTTCCCAGTCTGGGAAAGTGGGGCGGGGGGCCCCAAGGAGGGGCTTCTCATCCTGCCCTCCCTCCCTGGGCCAGGGCCTGCACAGGGATGCCCTCCAGGCTCGGGTGGCATTTCATGATCTTTCTAGCGGCCCTCGGGTCAGGGGAAGGAAGGATCGTGTGTGGCTGAATGAGGCTTCCTTCCAAGTCAGGCGAGAAAAGCGGGTCCCCAGATGAGAGGGAGCCTGACCCCCCCAAAGGTGGGAGTCTGTGCATGCCTGCAAAGGGGAGCCTGGCGCGGCCTGGGGCACAGAGCCCTCTTGGGCCTTGCCTGCTGTGGACGGCCACCCGGGCCCGCCATCTGAGACCGGGCGCCCGCGAAGCGCTTCCCCGAGGCGGCAGAGGGAAGCAGCCAGAAACAGCCGTGCCGATTATTGCTTCCTGCGTGTGGGGTCGGGCTTCCTTCCTGGGGCAGCACCCCGAAGCAGCAGCCCCTCCCTGGAAAGGCTGCAGACACGTGCATCCTGCACAGCTGGGGTGGAGAGTATTTCCTTTTAATTGTTTGAAGGAAACCTCAGGGGTAAATATGGAAAAAGCCCATGGAGTGTGTATTGGGGGGGTGACCCTGGGAGGTGAGGCCTGCCCTGCCACTGGCCCCGAGCAGCCTCCGGCTCCAGAACATCAGGGGAACCCTCCTCTCCTCTCATGATATTGGGGTGTCTCTCCCCGGACCCCCAGGCCTTGTCATCAGGGTGGCCAGTTAAGATGGCAGGGCAAGGATGGTGCTATTTCCGCATTGTCCACAGCAATGTGGGATCTGGGGAGGAGCTGCAGGTGGGAGGGATGAGGGTACATGGGGAGCCGAGCAGGGGATGCCCACTGCCCCCATCCCCCATGACAGAGCTGCACGGTGGGCTTCCACACGGTTTACTGGGGGCCGCGAAGGGGCCCACGGCAGAAACCCCTGGGGGCATCTGCCCCGGGCACCCACGGAGCACGCTCCGGGACCCTCCAGATCCAGCAAGATAGTGCACCCCTGGGGAGCCCCCGCCGTGCCCCTGAGTCCTCCCTGCCCAGCACAGGCCCTCATGCAGTGTGCCTCACGGCAGGGGGTTCTTTATAAGAAGTTCTGTCGCAGCCAAAGCAACAAAGCAGACCTGGGCGTGGTGACAGCTGACACCCACTAGCAACAACCCTGTGACACCCACAGGTGTGGGTCGCTTCCTGTGTGTGGGGTCCAGTACACCCCAGGCGTTGGCAAGGGGATACGGGACCCAGTCGACCGCGAGGGCCTTTTAGCCCGAGAGCCCAAGACTCTTCCTAACTGGACGACATCAGAGGTGGTATCGGGGCATCCGCCATGGCCGAGCTCCAACCTGATGCCAGCTGCCTCCCAAACACCAACATTTCCTTAACGTTCTTTACATCATTTATGCTTCTAAATGCTCATTATGCCCCAAACCAGTTCTCCCCTTCCTGCCACAGAAACCCCAGACATGAGCATGTGGCCACGAGAACAAAGACTGCAGCTTCCTGGCGCGGGAGAGGACAAGTCACTAAGTTCTTGGCAAGGGACGTGAGCCCAAGTGACCAGCGGCGCTCCTGGGAGGCAATACTCCCTGAGGAGGGGGCGTTCTGTCCCATCTCCTGCCTCCTCCTGGGCGGCTGGGAGGTCATCACAATGGCCACGTCCCAGCAGCCACCTCGGGCCATGAGGACAAGGGCTGAGGAGCTAAAAGCCACGAGAACTCACGACCACAGGATCAAATGACAGCCAGTGCATGACTTTACAGTTCCTCGAAGGGCAAGACCAAGGTCTACACTTCTCTGTGCCCTTCTCAGCGTTGAGCACATAGTAAGCGTTTTGATTCGATTTGCCCCAACCTTTTAAAAACCGGTTGCTGGGGCAGTAGCAAAATCTGCACAGTGGCTTCCTGCTGTGTCCAATATCGCTTCCCTTTTCTGTTGTTGTTTTTAAGAGCGGCTCCTTTTAGGTTCCAGAAGGCCCTTCTTGAGCGCCGCTCACCTCACCTTTGACCCATTTAATGCCCATGTCAGGTCTGGTGACATCACTTCTTGGATCCAGTCTTCCAGATGGGAACTTTCCAGATGGGGACTGCGGAATGAAGCTTTGACTGAGGCCACAGGTGGGTCAGGGTCCCGGAGAGGAAAGGCTTCCGGGAAGGAAGGGCTGGGGTCACCCGGCCGCCCCCGGCAGCCCCACGGGGCGGAGCAGGCCTTCCGCTGCGGGGCGCGTGTGCCCAGCGGGGAGCTGGGGCACCCAGCAGGATCCCCCCCATTCCTCCCCCCGCCGAAGGCCTCAGTGCTCAGCCCGACACCCTGGCTGAGGGAATCACCGCGTCGGCCGCCAGAGGACCGGGCGCCTGCCCCGAAGCTGGTGCTCCTTGGTGGCGGCTGGACCCGCGGCCCTTTTCCTTCGCACAGCAAAGACGTGTTCCCGGCCCGCCGCGGGGTCCGGGAGAGAAGAAATGCGCGTTTTCCTGTCCACACATCGGTGTTGCCTCTCACTTTTCAAAGCCTGCTTGCTAACTTCTGTCCTCTACGAAGAAATACTTCAAATGGATTCTTTTAACAGCCACAACTAAACACCACATACCCGCCATGTCTCCCCACTGCCTCTCTGAGGGTGTGGGCCGCAGACGGGGTCCCTGGGGAGAGACCGGGGTGGGAGACCGTCCTGGGGGGTGTCCGCTGGTGTGAAGCAGGCAGCCTTGGGCCCCGCCGGGAGGGCACAGCCCCCTCCCCTGGGCAGCTCCCCGCACCGCCCCAGGCCTGGCCAGGAGCTGGGCCTCTGTGTTGCAAGTTCTTCCCGGTGGGGGGCGCGTGGCTGGGGCCCGGGGAGCAGCCAGGCCCGTCCCCGAGCATGGACAATTCCGAACGTCTTGGAATTACGGGGCGCGAGGGAACATCTTCTGTTTTGAAGGAGAATCATCATCGCGCGCACAGCCCGGCGACAGCCCCAGGCTCCGGACAAGGCGTCCCCAGCGACAGCGGGTCTCGTCCCCGTCTCTGGAACCCGTCCTGGGGGCGCCACCAGCCCAGCCTCAGCGGCCCTTCCTCCGAGTAACCTTGTGACGGCGACGGGGTCCAGTCTGCCTGGGGAACGGGCGCCCCAGCCCGGCCCTCCCCTGGGTCACGGAGCAGGAACCCCCTTCCGACATGGGGCGGGCAGGACCGCGTCACCTGCCACCACCTGCCGCCACCACCACACACTGGGGGTGACAGTGGGGGTTCAGGGTGTTGCCCACTCTCCGTGAGGACCAGGCCCACGCTGGGGCACGCAGGCCGGCACCACTCTGGTTCTGAAGCCACCATCCCCCCGCTTTGGCCTCCCCAGGACCCTGCTCCACGCAAACAACGTGCACCTTCCAGAAATAAAGGTTTTCCAAGACCCCAGATGGAAGCTGAGGGCCAGAGCCGAGGCTCCAGGGGAAGCTTGGCCGGCCACCGGCCATTTGTGCTTGAGGGAGGGCAGCCGAGCGGCAGCGGCCAGCCCCACGCGACCGTCTGCTCGGGAGCCTGGCTGGGCACCGGTGAGCCCCCCTGTCTTTAATTGCGAGGCGTCCTCAGACAGGAGGCGCCTCTCAACCTAGGTCCCAGGCTGCAGGAACCACCAGCTCCCGCAGCAGGAGAGGCCCCGGGGGCATGTTCCAGGCTGCTGGCAGCTGCTCCGAGCTCAGCCCTCCCGCCCCCCATGTGGGAGCCCTGGGAGGCACCTGGTAGGGTCTAGAAGCCTCGCCCCCAACTGGGCCCCCAATTTCCAGCCGGGGTACCCTGGCTTCTCACACATCCGAGGTTCCCGGGACCCCCAACTGGGCTCCTTGACGTCTGGGGAGACCACGGTGGTTTGCCTGCTTGGGGGTGCAGAGGAGGGTGTGCAGGGAGGCGGCGAGCAGGGCAAGGCCGTGGTAGGGGGCAGGGCCTCAGGCCATCCTGGGTGCCTCCCAGCGCCTCCACGTGTCCACCAGCCCGGAGGCTCTCCAAGCTCCGTGCTCGGGGATGTTTCTGGGGGCTCCGTTACATAGACATGGTCAGTCATTAGCTCCATTTCCAGCCCCTCACCCCTCTCCAGAGAGGGGGTTGCTGAGGCCATTCAGTGCCTGATGGGCCCCTGTGACCAGCCCCCATCTAGAAGCCATCAGAACAAAAGGCCTCCTGCCGCCCTGGAAGTGCCAAGGGATTGGGGGACGGCCTCAGGCTCTGGGCTCCAAGGCCAGGCGTCAGAATAAGGGTGCTCCGCGTCTTACCAGCTTGGAGAGTCTCCAGGGTCTTAGGAGCTCGGGGCCAGTAAACACGCGGTCTGTTTCCTCACATCCGTGCAAGGCAAACATGCAGAGCCGGCAGCACCCCAGCCCCTCACCCGTGGCGCCCACGGCCCCAGCCTGGCGTCTCCCTCCAGGGCGAGTGGGTGTGCGGTGAAGGGGGTGCAGGCGCATTTGGCCCGGTCAGCTGGACATGGGCCCTCTGGTCTCACGGGGCTGCAGCTTGCGGTCAAAATGCAGATCCAGGGCCTCCCAGGCCCTCTGGGCCGGGGCCCCTTCTGGGTACGCTGCCTCAGGGAAGTGTGGGAGTCCCTGCCGGCCCGGGCCTTGCTGAGGTTGGCGCGGGGCTTGCTGGCCTTGGCTCCGGGAAGGGGCATGGGGACGGCTCTCCCCTCCGCCCTCTCTCTCTTCCCGATAAACTCGTTCTGTTGGTTGCTGATTCTGTTGGTGTTTCTGTTGCGGATTCTGTTTGTTTGAGCTCAACATGGAAACAACCAAATCTCTGACTGAGGGGGTGGGGTGGGGGTTACAGGGCACTCCCTGAACAGCCCATCTCTAGGGACAGAAGTTGAAGAGGGACAGGGCCAGGGAGGTCGGCAGGCTGAGGGTCCCGGCCAGCAGAGGCAGCCGGTGGAAGGACAAGGTCGCTCCAGCCTCCCTCACTGTCTGGGACAAGGCCCCACCCTGGCTGGTTCCCAAGTCCCAGGCAGCGGGGATGCACATTTGGGGAGGACCGAGAGGTCTCAGCCTAGCACCTCCATACCGAGCAGGTGGCTGGGGCTGGGTACGGGGACTTTTCCTCCCCGGAGGGGGCAGGTGGGGGCAGCGCGGTGGGAGGGCCTTCCGGGAATGACACAGCCCCTGGGGACGGATCTGGGATGCTGGGGAAACCACCGTCCAGGCCCAGATCGGCAGGGCCCGGTGACCTTCACAGACTGGACACCTTCTGTGGTGGGAAGGGGCCCCAGCGTAGCACACAGGCCAAGGCAAGGGAGACAGCGAGCCCGCATCTAGAACATTCCTGCTGGAACACAGCCGCAGAGCACTGAGAGGAGCGAGGCCCCCGCCCGGCAGCAGCACAGCCAGCGGGCCCGGTCCCCGCTTCCCCCGTCTTCCTGGCCGCTGTCTCCATGTCAGTGCTCCAGTTCCCTCGTCTCCGCCAGAGCCCTGACGGCTTATGTGTCTCGTCTTGCTCAGGCCTTTGTGAGCCGGTTAGACACCATCCCACCTCCCCAGGGGAACTCAGGGCTGCAGAGTGATCCCCGGTCCTTCCAGAGGTGACCTCCACACCCACAACTTGCGCATCCTGGCTGCAGCGATTTGGGGTAAAACCTCATTGTCAGGCCTCCCTGGTGGCACAAGGGGTTAAGCACCACACTGTGGAGCAATCCGCAGCCTCTGCAGCACGAGTTCAATCCCCGGCCAGGGAGCTACCCACATGGCGCAGCAGACCTCTCCTGTCTCCCGCTGCTCCCCTCAGCAGTGGATTTCAGTCCATCCGCCTGTTCTGCTCCCCACTCTGTCTCTGGGGAATCCTCTCACCCCCCGCACCTCTGGCCTGTACCCCAGCTCTTGTATGCATAATAAATAAATCTTTAAAAAAATAAAAACCTCATTGTCCCCCCACCTTCCGCCTCCCTGAGGGCCAGGCAGTGTCAGTGACCAGCTGCACCTGGGTCGCCTGGGAGCCTGAGAGAGCAGCACCAATGCATGCCACCCCCCGCATGTCACCCCAAGTCCTGAGGAGGTGGGTCGAGACAGCCCCCCATGTTTCCAGTGAGCCCGGGTGAGGACTGCAGCCAGGCCGCTTGCTGCAGGGGTTGGCTGGCAGGACGGGCAGCCTGGGGCTGGTGCCAGGTGGGGGCCTGGAGCTGTGTGAGCCTTGGGCTCCCCGCTGCACGTGGGGTGGTGTCCCTGCCTTTCTGCGGTCCCGGGACGGTGCAGAACGAGGGATGAATTACGGGGACGGGCGGCAACTTCAGGCCTGACTCCTTCAAGGCAGCATCCGGGGCTGAGGCTGACTGACCTTGGGAAGGACCCCCGAGCGCTGTGGATGTGCCCTCTGTGGTGCTGGGGGGGTGGGGGGTGAGAGCAGGGTTTCTGCAGAGAGCAGAGACTGGCCGGCAGCAGAGCCTGGCAGGGACAGGGAATGTCTGGTGCCAACGTGCAGAGCCAGGGAAGGCCTCTAGAAGAGCAAGGAGGCTTCACCCGGCGGTGGCAGGAAAGCGCCCACGGCTGCTAACGTGGCTGCACCGAGACCCCGGGGCCGGAGGACCGGCCCGGGGCTGGGCTGGACTCCATGTGATTTTGGCCTAAAATGGGGACGTCCAGCTTCTAGCTGTCCCTGCACGCGCGTGGGGCAAGGAGCCCAGACACCGTTTGTCCTCAGGGCCCCACCCCGCGGCCCACCCCTCGTCCCCCCAGGACAGCGGAGCCACCTCGCCTGCACTGATGGTAGCTGGGAGAGCAGGGGCACCTTCCCGAGCCCCCAGGCGGCTTAGGGTCTGCGCCCCTGACCTGGTCTCTCTGGTTTCCAAGGGGATGTCAGCTCCCCGACGGGTGGCGGGGACATGGAGCAGCACCCCCTGGTGCCCAGTGGGCATCCTTGCCGGGTGGGCAGGGACCCGATGGGGGTCAGAGGGGCTGCCAGGGTGTCTGGGGGGTTCACCGACCACGGGGTCCTGGGGCCCTGAGCAGAGGAACAGCCGCTGAGGCCTCGTTGATGGGATGGACGTTCGGGTCTGACAAGCGCAGCCTGGCGGGTGTGTGGTGGGGGTGAGGTGGCGGAGCACCCCCCTCGGACTCGGAGCCCCTGGAGTCCCAGAGGCTGGCCCTGGGGTAACACTGAGCCTGCCCCGGAGGCCCCCAGGGCGCGCGTGGAGCAGGCGGAGAGGAGCCGGGTCCCTGGGGGTGACCAGGCCCGGCCTGAGGCCGGTGGCCGAGGACTAGCCGGGAAGGCCGAGTGTGACCCACCGGTGGGGGCCCCCATGGAGTCGGCTGATACGACGTTTTGACTGACGGCGTCGTCCGCGGGCCCCGCAGCCGGGGCCTCAGCCCCGGGGAGTTTCCTGACCCATGGCTGGAACTGCCGGCTCGGCTCTCGGCAGCCCCCACCCCGGCCGGCTTCCAGATCGCTGACTGGGGGTGTCACCGCGGCAGCCCCTCAGGGCCTGTCTCTGGAGCTTCCTCCTTCCAAGAAGCATCAAAGCAAAGCCACATCCCGCGGCGGTAAGGACACGCGGGCGGCGACTTCTGCTCCTTGATCCAAGCTCTGCAGACACCCGAGGGCCCCGGGCTTGAGCTGAGTCAGGCGGCGGCACCAACTCCGGCTGCGCCGTGGCGGGGTCTCTCCTGCCAGGGCCGCCTGCCCCGCCGGCCGCGGTGGGCAGAGCTGACCTGGGGCCTCAGCCGCGAGGGCACTGGGGTTTGTGGCCCCCGCGGGGTCCGCAGTGTCCTCTGGCCCGGGGGGCGCTCGGCCTCCTTGTCTCCTTTGACCCATCGGGAGTTGAAGTCCGGACCTGGCGGGTGATGCCGCCGACAGGGGTTGGCCACAGGCATGGGGGTGCCCAGGGAGACAGGGTTGTGCCCAGGACATGCCAGAACCCCAGCCCGAGCACAGCTTCTGGCCCCGGTCGGCGGTCGCTTCTCAAACGAGAGACAAGTCGCAGGTCCGAGCCCCCCGCGCCGAGGAAGTGGTACAAAACACGGTGAGTCTGTAAGGATTTGGGGGGCACAGAACCTCCGTCTCCATGGGCTGCTCCTCCCCATTTATTGAACAGCCACCTCGAGGGCCCCCGGTTTGGTGGCCAGGGCAAGGGGATTCGTTCCCGCTGACCCAGGCTGAGGGCAGGAAGGTGACGGCCCAGCAGGACTGGGGGCTCCCCGACTTGAGGCCGGCTCCATGGGGGCTCACGGCCCTGACCCCCGGGACCCAGAGCAAAGCCATGCTCCGGCCGACAGCAACTGTCCTCCGTCTGAAACAGGCCCCAGGAGACGCCGGGTAACCATGAGCCTGGGCTGGACCCCGGCTCTGAGCTGTGGAGCCAGAGGCTGGGGGTGCCCAGCAGCAGACCCCTCAGGGGCGCCCTGTGTGCCTCAGCTGGAGAGGTTCCCGGTGTGGGGAGGGGCTGCGGCAGAGGCGCCGGGGGTGCATGGGAGCCCAAGGGGGTTTGGGCAGGGGAGGAGGGGCCAGACAGGGGTGGCTGGTGGTGGGGTGCCTCAGGAGGGAAGGGTCCGAAAGCCCTGGACGGGCCCCTGCGGGAGGGAGCCAGCCGGCTGGAGTGATTACAGGAGAAACTACCTCGGCAGGAAGATGGAGAAAATTAAAGGGGAAGCGACGCGGTGAGGCAGGAGTCAGAGGCGCTTCCGCTGCCGCAGCCCAGGAGGCCCGCAAAGCAGGCTTTATGCGCTGAGAGGAGCCGAGACCCCAACCTGGACCAGGAGAGGCCGAGCCCCCCAAGTCCTGGGCCGGGAGGAGGGGACAGGTGGGGGCGAGGGAACCTGCAGTAGGAGGGGGGAAACCTGCCTGCAGACTCGCCAGGCCCCGGCTGACTTAGCCACAAACCTGGTGGGACGGGACTGTGTTGCTCTGAAGCCAAAAAAGTTGAGGCACTTATTCGGGAGCAGAAAGCTCTCATGTGCCCCCCACTCTCAAATGCCCCCACCAGGTCTCACGCTTCTGCTCATTTTTCTAAAGGCCCCTTCAAACCCTCATCCCGGGTGTACCCAAGAGCAGGCTGGCTTCTAGGGTGCAGGTGTGCATGGCAGGAGGGGGTTGTCCCGCACACCCTGAGGATAAGCCCGGCCTCCCTCTGACACAAAGTCACCCTCCATCGCTGGGCGAGTGTGAGCCCCCACCCCCCGCCCCGGGTGCTGGCTGTGGGGAAGGAGGTACCTACAGGTGGGCAGAGAAGGGCGGTGAGGTCAGACAGGAAGGGGCGAACAGGCAGCTCTCCTAAGTACAGGAAGCAAACAGCGGCCCGGAGCAAGCCCACCAGGGGACCTGCCCTGGATCTAGGGCGGGCAGCCAGAGGCTCTCTGTTCCAGCAGGGAGGCCTGAGAGCCAGCCCAGCCTTCCACTGTGTGGTGGCGGGGAGACTGAGGCCCGAGGAGCTGGGACCAGACCTGAACCTAAAGGCCTCTCTGGACACTGTCCAGTCTCCTAAGTTCCAGGCTGCCCAGCAGGGGCACCTATGTCCCTCCCTGCAGGCGAGCCCCCAGGTCCCTTGCAAAGAATAAATGAGACCCCACCCCCCATTCCCCAAGGGAGACAGAAGAACAATGCCTTGGGAGGGCCCAAAAGATGGAGAAATCACTCACAACAAGGTTTAGGGGCATGTAGTTTGAGTGTCCCTGGGCTCACCTGAGAACCTGGCATGGTCTCCTGTGACCTGAGGCCACTGTGTGCCTTTTCGAACTGGCACAAGGTGTAGCCAGGTTCCCGGGGGTTTGCCCCAAGCATGAAAGTCAGCATAGACTAGACTATATTCCTTGTAGCCAGGTGGGCCCATGTGATAAATTCTGTCCAAAGGTCTGTAAGCCAAAGAGCAGGGTGTGACTTTCAGGAAGTGCCCAGAAAATAATCCCATTGTGCGCCTTACTCCTTCTGGCCAGCTGGAAATAGGACATGATGGCCGGTGCTTGGCAGCCATTTTGGGCCACGAGATGAAATCTTTCTGCTGAGGGTGGCAGAGGAGTCACAGAAAAGGGACCTGGCTTCCCAGTTGTGAACCACCCTCGCAGCCCAGGACAGCTTACCTGTGGACTTTGCATGAAAGAGAAATAAATTTTTATCTTTAAAAAAAAAAAAAGCAAAACAGCCAAGCAGCACTTTAAGAGCCCTGAGCTCTCTACATACGTGTTTGCCTATTATAAGGGAAGGTTAGTAATATTTATTGAGTGCCTATCACTTGCCAGGCATATTGTATACCTTCTTGAATGAAATTTAATGTCATTTAGCTTGATTTATTTTCCCCTGGCAGCCTGGCTGCGAGAGTGTTGTTATCCCATTCTGCAGATGCAGGACCTAAGGCTCAGAGAGGCTGAGGAGCTCGTCTGAGCCTCACAGTACATGATGGAGTCAGCACCCCCAGCTCTGTCCTCCTCATTCTCCCTCACTGCCTCCCAAAGGAGTTGGGGTTCCTTCCATTTGAGAAGGGCCCCCAAGAGCACAAGTAGCCAAAGGTGAGCCCACCCTCCTGTCTTCTTGCAGCCTCACCTTTGAGATTCTAGAAGACGAGCTGTTTCCCAGGGGGTTGAAGGAAAACTTAAATCATGTGTAAATATCAGTATATTATTTTCTTTCTCTACTTAAGGAAGAAGAAAAAAAGGCCGTCGTCAGCTATAATAAATCCAACTCAATTACCCTTATTATAGTGATTACTGTTCTTGCCACTCTAATTGGCTTCTCTCGGCGTTTTCATTAAGAACCCGTATCTTCAAAGGTTTATAACTCAGACGCATTTTTACTTGGAGCTGAAATTTGACTTTAACGGCCAGATCGGGAACCCAGGCGCCGGAGGTGCTGCCACAAAAAGGAAGGGAGCCCAGCCCCCCGCCGGCCCCTGTGCCTCGATGGCGCGGCAGGTCTGTCTGTGACCGGCCCCTGCTGCACGCTGTCTCCGGCGGGCCGTCCTGTTGAGACAGGCCCTGGGCTCTCAGGCGGCCTGGCCAACGCCAGGCTCGTCTCACTGTGAAACAGCCCCCCAAGGACCCACCCGGGGGCTTGGGGTGGTGGCAGGACGCTGGACGAAGAATCACAAGGCCTGGCTGCAGCCCTGACACCCCCCCCCCGCCCCCCGCCCTGGGCTCAGGCAAGGGACTGGGCCTTTGAGTAGCTCAGTTTCCTCAGCGTCAAAGCGGATAATGGTGGTCCAGGGCTAAGTGAGACGGAGATGCGTGCACTGGGGGCCAGCTGCCTTGCTCCGGGGCCTCCGGGCCCTCTCGAGGGGGCAGTTGAATAGGTGGGTTTTCTGGGCCCACAGACACACAGCCCAAGTCAGCGCTGCCAGCATGTGGCAGGCCGTCCGTCAGAACCGTGTCCCTCGCGGGTGGCTGAGGGCTCCTGCAGGGCAGAGGGCCGGGTGCCTTCCTTCCTTGGATGGTCCTGGGTTCGATTCTGCCCACGAGTCCCCGGGGGCCCTGGGTGAGTGGCTCAGCTTCTCAGGTACAGATAATGACTGTGTGAGGTGCAGGCTGGCGCAGGTCAGCGGGACACAGAGACCTATTGTTGTAGGCAGCAGGCCTGGCAAACTCAGGGAGGCTGGTGAGTGGAGGGACCTGGCCGGTAGGTCCTCCTTGGGCAACGTTCTGCAGCTCCGGAGAGAGCGCTAGAGGGGGACAGGCCCTCGCGGCGCCCCGGCTGCCCAGGGCAACCCTGGGGAGACGCCCCACCGCTGAGTCCCTGGTCTGTGGCCCCTCCTGCGACATCCCTGCTGCTCGCCCCGGCCTCCCCCGGAGGGGCCTGTGTCTCACAACTGGACAGAGCCGGCCTCGCCCTGTGGAGCTCACAGGGAGGGAGAAGGAGGGGACCAGCATCTAGGAAGGCTCCTTCCCGTGGCCCCAGCCCCACCCCGTCCTGGGGGTCTCTCTGGGGCGACACCGCCCGGTGGGAGGCCCGACCAGCGTGGGGTGCCAGCCCGCCTTCCTCTCGCTGGCTGCCGAGCGGCTGGCCCGGCCTCCCCGGCCTCCGGCTCCTCGTCTGTGAAACGCCCACCTGGCAGGCTGTGGTCAGGTTTAGTTTATTTTGCTTTAAATTGTTGTTGATGGGACCTGGTTTCTCACCCCACGCAGGCTCAGCGGCCAGCCTGGTAAACCAGCCCCCAGGGGCGCCTGTGTTCGCAGCTCGAGTCTGCTTCCCCCTGGGCTGGCCGCCCGGCCCCCACCCACTCGGGGTCCTGGAGCTGGTTTCCATTTCGTTTTGCTTTCTTTGTGCATTTGTTTGATCTGTCGTCCACGTAGAAGTGAAATCGTGCAGCGTCTTCCTCAGGCTTATCTCGCTGCCCACAGCACCTTTCGGCCCGTCCGTGTCGTCACTGACACCAGCGGTGTCCTTTTCCCAGGGCGCGTGCTCCGAGGGCTCCAGGGCCACCCCCTCCTGGGCGCTCGCCCTCCTGCAGCGGCTCTGGCTGTTTCTGCCTCGCCTGCTGTGCACGAGGCCGCAGTGGGCACGGGCGGACGCCCCGTCGAGCAGAGGCTTGTCCCTCGCCCCGGGTCACAGAGCAGGCACGCGGAAGGCTGCGCCCCAAACCCGAGAGCACGGCACAGCTCAGCGCTCTGGGCCGCGCTTTCTCCAGACCGTTCCCTTCCTTGTGTCTGTGCGGGCCTGGCTTTCTCTCCAAGATGCCCCGCCTCTCGGGCAACCCCAATCTTCGTCCTGTCGATGATGCCTGGGCTCTGACTTCAGCTCACTTACTGCCTGGATCCTGGAACTCTGCTTGGGCTCTAGAACCTCCCTCCTGTCGGTGCCCAAATGCTACACCTGTGATCCCCCGGGAGCCCGAGTGGCTGGAGTCTGTCCACTTAGCAGGAGCTGCCCTGCCACACCCCAGACTCGCCAAGGCCAGCCGGGATGGGCCTCCCACGACCCGTCTGTTCCCAGTCCTCCCTGGGGCGTCCCCTGAGCCAGGGGCTGGGGGGTCTCTCCATGGACACCCAAACCCCTCCTGACCCTCCCAATTTTGCCTCCTAATTTGGGATCACACCTGTGCCTCTCCCACCTGGGTAATTCAAAAGGCCCCCACCCCACCTTCCTGGCGCCTTCCTGCCATGTGGAGAGGCTGGAGCACCCCTGGCACCCCAGCCCCACAGAGAGCAAGCTCAGCTCCTGTGAGGGTGCCAGGCAGCCAATGAGGCTCTCCCCCTTCAGCTCTGCCTCAGGTGGTGACTCCCAGGAGAGCAATGCCTCCAGGCCACGCCCTCCACATTGTTCTCCCACCTGTGTCTCCGCTGGCCCTGGCGCATGCGCACCTCTCCCTGCTGGGCTGACTTGGTTGTAGGACTTGGCTGGCACCCTCCGTCAGGGCCTGCCCGGCCCCCTGCCTGCCAGATGCTGCCAGGTAAGCCCTTCTAATGGGGGCAGAGTGCAGGGACATCTGGCTGGGCATTCAGTGGGCCTGGGCGGGCCTGGGCGGGCCTGGCTCTCAGTCCCAAGGAGGGAGGCCCATCCGGCCAGGCATTGGGTGGTGTTGAGTGCAAATGCTCATGAGGACACAGGCATGTGGAAAACCCCAAAGGCTGTGAGAGCCTGGGGATCCCTGGACTCCCAGCGGGTCTCCCCTGCCAGGCCCGCCTCGGTGGGCTCCCAGAGGGGTCTCTCCAAAGTCACCCAGCCCAAGACCCCCTGAGCACCATGGCCTGACTCTGCAGGCACAGACCAGGACTTGGCCTTTGGGGCTCCTCCGTCACCACCCTGGTGCCGGGAGGGTCCTGCCTGGTGGTGCCACCACCCACTGGGATTCCCACATGTGCACCTCCAGCCCCAAAGCAGGTGTTGGGACAAAAACAGCCACAGGGACACAGTCCCCACCCCAGGGGCTCACCGCCCAGGACCCCGCGTGTGTAGCTATGAGCTGCAGTGTCTGTGCTCATGCACAGGGTGAGTGAGCACGTCCCCGAGGGGCCGGCAGCTAGCTGGACTCAACAATGGTCCCGAGAGTGCAGGTGGAAGACGTGAGGGGGGCAGGGGAACAAGGCCTTCCCGGGTGGGGTGGGCACCCATAAAGTGGCTTTTCCTAGAGGGGAGGTGTGAATGCAGGTTAGGACCAAATTCATATATTCAAGCCCAAACCCCCAAATCGATGGCAGTAGGAGAGGGGGCCTTTGGGAGTACCCCATGTGGGACGAGTGTCTGTGTCAGAAGAGGGAGGCTTTCAGTTCTCTGTCCGCCTGAGGGGCCAGGGGAAGTGGGTCTCATCCGGAGCAGAGGCTGGTGCTTGGGCCTAATCTCAGGTTTCCAGGCCCAGAACTTCAGGGAATAAATATCTGGTGCCTGGCCCCTGCCTGTGGTGCTTCACTGTCACAGCCCAAGCCCACGAGCAGGCGAAGTACCAGTCACAGCTGCTGCTGTAAATGCTCCCCCTGGAGACGGTGACCCAGGTGACACACTCCTGCTAAGGGGGAGCCGCAGCCCCAGTGGTGCCTAGGAAATATGCCAGAGGGGGGTCAGGGCTCTGATGGGCTGCTCTCTAGAAGCTTCTCCAAGTCCTTGGGGAGGTGGTCATAGCAGTGACCTCCCAGGCTTCTGTGGCCTTCTCTGCACTGGTCACGTGACCTTCAGCTCTCCATGTCCCCAGGGCCCACACGCTCACCTGGCCTAGAGGGACTTTGACCCTGAGCACATGCTTCCCAAGCCCCGTCAGTGAAGGGCTTCCATCTTTTTACTTTGAAGGCAAATATGTCTATTTCAGAGCATTTGGCAGTCACAGAAGGCCTCAAAACTATTAAAATCACGGGTGGTCTGTTGTGCAGACATGCACAGGGCAGGCTCACTGTCGATTTGGGCGGACAGAGCCCTGGAGCCCTCGGTGGATTTTACAGGCCTTTAATGCTCTCTCGGGGAACGGGTGCCCCAGACAGGGAGGCCGCAGGCAGGGAGGCGGGCAGGCAACCAGGCCCCCACCCCGCAGGATCTCTGCGCGCTCTCTCTCTGGCCTCTGGCCTTCTCAGTCTCGCGCCGCCCCGTGGCCTGGCCTCAGGGGTCCTCCTTGCGTGCTGCTGCCACTGCCTTTAACCCGCCTCTGGGCACAGGGGAGCCATTTGCACCCGTGCACGCCTGAGCTCTCTGGGCCTAGGTGTCCACAGTCACAGGCGTGTGTGCCCCGCGCCCACGCCCCTCGGCCCTGGGCATCCTCACTAGCCTCAGGAGGGTGTAAAAATGTCTGAATTTTCACTTGTTTGCCCTGCATGGTCTCCCACAATGCAGAGTTAACCATGGTTAGTGTTTCGTGGTCTTTCTGTCCATTTGCCTCCCAGGATTTTCCTGCGGGCAGCCCCCAAAGCTGTACACGTCCCGTGGGCCACGGCTTCCTCGTTCGGCTTCACACTGTCATGAGGGTTTTCACGTCATTGACTGTTCTTCATTTGTCACTTCGATGTGTCCCTCCGTCATGCATTCAGGAGCCTCCGCCGTCTCCCCCGCACGCACGCGCCAGACTCTGATCAAGCAGCAGGTTCCCAGCTCCTGGGGCAGCTGGCTAATAAATTTGCCACAAAGTGCCAGGTGTGATGAAGGAGAAGCGCAGGTGCCGACAAGAGGGGCACCCACCTGGTCAGGATGTAGGGAACTGCGATCAGAACCCAGATCTGAAGCCTCGCAGCGTGGGGCCAGGTTGCGGCTGCGAGGCAACATTTCGGCAGGGGCGCGGCGAACCCCCGAGGTCTGGGAGGCGCGTGAAGTGTCGGAGAAAAAGCTGACCATGAGGAGGCGCAGAAAGCGCTGGCTCCCTCCTCCGAGCGTGCCCCTGCAGGGGCCGCCTCTGCCCTCCACAACCCCCTCGCACCCCCCTGGCAAGCCCTGTGGGTCACTCAGTCCCCAGCACTGACGGGGTGTGCCCGGGCCAGGAACGCGGCAACCAGGGGAGGGCCATGTGAGTTTGCTCAGTGGGCGCCCAGATTCAGTTTTCCAAGAACAAGCCCAGCAATAAATCCTGAGGAGACAAGCAGGTGCGTCACCTACCCAGAAAGGAAGGCGCCACGAGGCTGTGGGACTCCCCACCCCCACCCCAAGGCCCAGCAGGGCGCCCTCCTGGATCCTTGCCTTCGTGGAAGCCCAAGAAAGGGTGGGGTGCTGCCTGCTGAAGGCATCGCGACTAAGAGGAAGCTCCTTTGGGTCCAGGGTCACCGTCTACGCCTCCTTCTGGCACCAGGAGAGCAAACCCTGACAGGTTTGTCTCCGAGAGGCCTGGCCTGGAAACGGCCTGCTCTCTCCACCGCGACCACTTCGGGGTCCCCACCCGTAATGGCATCTCAGCGGAACATTTGTCAAGGGCAGTGGTCTCTTCCAGACATTTTGTGGATTTCTTTAAAAACATTATTATTAGGGAACCTTTCCTCCGGCCTGGAAGCCGCTTCTCGAGGCCCTGCAAGGCAGGCCAGTCTCAGCGGCTTGACTGTGTGCGCTTCGCTGGGAGGTGGACGGTGCCTTGGATGATGCCTCCCCCAGCCTTTCTCTTCTTCCTTTTGAACACAATCCTCACCATGGTTAGTATTTCGTGGTCTTTCTCGGGTTTCCATGGGAATTCACTCAGCCCAAAGGGAGAACGAAGCTGGGCCACACAGCGGTGATAGTCGGACTCTGTTTGCTAGTTACTTGGATCCTCAAGGGTCCTCATAGCTAAGCTAGTCACAGGGCCATGTCGTGGTCAGTGAGACACATGGGGGGTCCGTCCAAAGTCTGCTGGTGAAGGATTAGCTTCCCTGATAAAACAGAGCCTGCTGGGATCACTTCCCCTTTTCCCTAACTATGCCTTAAATATGATGTCAGGCCTAGAGTTATGGTGGCCATTTTATAACATGATTAGAGCCAGGAAATATGGAGGGGAAATATAGAAAGGTCCTGGGCTGTCCCTGACCCAAAGGCATTCTTGAACAGAAGATCCATAGCTCTGCCTACCTCGACTTCTAATTATATATTTTTTAAAAAGTCCCTATTTGTCAAGTTTCTAGTATTTGTAGTTGAACTCTCCCTCAGTCAATTTATGACTAAAACCTCAAAAACTGGTTTATTGTTCTAGGATGTTTAATCTAAAAATGTATCATACCTGATGTAGCAGAGAGATCGCCATGTGTTTCATTTCAAGGAGTTTTACCTCCTTCCATAATTTTCCAAGACTTAGTGAACCATCCGGGAGACTGACTGCTACTGTTAGAAGAAGAAAATTAATCTGAATTCAAAGCCCAACACCTTGTATGCCATGATGCTAGAACTCTAAAGGACCACACAGCAGGAATAGTGTGAAACAGAAGTAAATCTCCTTTAAAGATAACAAGGAATGGTTTCTTTGTACTAAGGAGATCAGGGGGAAAGCTCATTTCTGACAAGTAACCACATGCTATTTCTTGTGGAGACTGGTAACTCAAATTCACATATCCTGAGTGGTCAAAAAAAAACTTCAAGAAGCAAGTTTAGATTAAGGGGATCCTAGAGTGGAAATGCCTCTAGGTACAAGGCAGTGGCAACAGCAAATCCTTTCTAGAAGTCACAAGCATTCAGGTTTCAGAAAATTCACACTAATTTTTCACATACAGTAAGAAAAAAATATAGATTCACACAGGGAAAAAGGAATAAAGAGCAATACTAAACAGAAATAAAAGCTAAGCTGACCCCCCCATAATTCAAAAATGGAATAATAGGAAACAAATTATGTAATGCTTATTATGTTAAAAGAAATAAAATAGATGCTTGAAAATATCTTCAGGAAGAAACCTAAGCAAAACTGACCTGGTAGATTTTGGAAAGTATCAAGTAGATGTTTTTATATAAGTAAAAAATACTATAACTGAAATTTAAAATTCATCAGATGGGGTTAGCAGGAGATTAGATATAGATAAAGGGAGAATTAGTGAACTGGAAGATGGGTCAGAAGAAATTATCCAAATGCTCACAGAGAGACAAAAATGTGAAAATCATGAAAAGGATAAGAAGCCCCTGAGAAATGAGAAGGTCTAAAGGCATTTAGTTGGAGCTCTGGAAAGAGACTCAAGGGAGAAGGAGACTAAGGTATTATTTGAAAAGATATCTGAGAATTTTTCAAAACTGAAGAAAGATACTAATCCATAGATGTAAGAAGCCAAACCAGTTTCAAGGATGAAAAATAAAAAGCAAAAAGGATGTTTAGACTGAGTGTGCATCAGAGCCCTCTCTGGCAGGTATCTCAATGATGTGTTCAAGCAGCTGATATTACTCAGCCAATTCTGGAATGTGGAGCTCTTGCTGGGGAACCAGCAAAGCAAGGGCAGTGTGTGGTTCTGTGAAATCATCACTGCTTTCCTGGCCCTGGGCCAGGAAAAGGCAGCCAGGTCCAGAATGGCAGACCAGATGCTGGTGCCTTCTGCTCCTCCTTCCATTAATTGTTTATAGCATGAGAGAAATGGTAGCAACAATAGAGACTCCCATTCCTCCAAGGCTAGATTAATTTATTATTAAGAAATTTAGCATAAACCCACCATTTCTTCCCCCTTAAACTCCCCGTCTACCTTTGTAGCAAAGAAGATTCATTGAGAAAAAAATCAACATTGTCAATTCTTTCAATGACAAAGCTTAGGTTTGATGTAGTCCAACGTCTCATTTTAAGATGGGGAAACTGAAGTCAGAGAAGGAAAGAAACACAGGGAGAGTCTATAGCAAGGCCAGGATGGGTCAAGGTCTCTGGGCCCCCAGTCGAGGGCACCATCCACCATTCAGCAGAAGGAGAAGAAGGAAGAAGATTATTTCACTCTCAGGGATGGCATTTCCACCAGTGTTTGTTATAGCATGTACCAGGGTGTGTAAAAAAGAAGATTCCCCAAAGCTTCCCAGGGGTGACATAGAAATACGTATGTAGACACCCCAACAAATCAAAACAGCTCCAGTTACATAATCTTGACAGCAAATAGTGAATCATTGCAGTGTAATGAAAAAATCAGATTGGTCACTAGGAAAAGTCAAAGGAGCACTATGGTGAGTCACGGGGCCCACCCTCATGTGCAGGCTCCGAAACGCTACAGCTACCGGTTGATTCAGAGTCTGGGCTTTGTCTTTCTTTCTTCCACATCGATGTTTTGATATTTCACAATGGAGCTTTGCAAATGATGTAAATCTCCAGAGAAGGATGGGTCAAAGCTGCACGCTCTGTCTCTGGACTGCCCCAATGGGTGGGAGCAGCACTGACACCTAAAAAGACGATAGCTTAATATGTGATGATGATAATATCACTGAATGTTTCCTGGGTCCCAAAAGGACATTTGGGCTGTTGAGAGTCATTATATGGATTAATGCTCATAACAACTCTATGAGATCGGCATTGTCCCCACTTTGCCGATGAGAGGACTGAGGCAAAGAAGGGTTAAAAATGTGCCCAGAATGTCACAGTTAGTAGGAAATGACAGAGGCAGGATTCATCGCAGGCAGATACGCCCTAAGATCTACCCTCTTTCTACCAGGAGGGAAGGTTTCCACTAGCCTTATGACTCCTTTGTGACCTAAGAGGAAGGCAGCACCCCAGGCAGCACCCCGGGCTGTGGTTGCCACATGGAAGAGGAAAGCAAATGCAGTGGGCTCTCTCCCAGGGTGCAGTGGGTGCAATGGATTTTAGTGGATTGGAAAAATTGGCATTGTAGGGGTACGGTGGAGAAAATCAAGCATAGTTCTTCCAAGAGTAAGGCTTAAATGTATGTTCCTTCTTTGGTAGATCATGTTTTGTTTTTTTTTTTTAAGGACTGTCTGCATTTTTTTTTAAGATTTATTTTTTATTTATTCATACAAGCACAGGCACTTTTTTATTAATTCATACGGGAGGGTGAGAGAATTCACCAGAGCCAGAGCGGGGAGCAGAGCCGGCAGAAGGACCAAAGTACACTGCTGAGGGGAGCAGCGGGCGGCAGGAGAGGTCTGTGCGCCATGTGGGACCTTCCTCTGGTGGCCGGGGAGCAGTCGGGGATCGAACCGGCGCTGCAGAGGCCGCGGGCAGCTTCACAACCCAGCGCTCAACCGCTACGCCACCGGGGAGCCCTGGTAGATCATGTTTTAACTATCCAGACCATGTGGAAAGTTCTAGAAGATAGCATGGTTGTGGGGCACTTTGGGGGCAGTCTCCCGGCAATTCCCTGATCTATATCAGGGATCTATATCACATAGTGGAAACTCACCCAGAATAATATTTTTCAAAGTGGCTGTGCACTTGGTGGGCTGGGTGGGTTGAGTTACCTCTTCCTCAGGAAGTTATAACTGAGCGACGTGAAAACATACTGTTTTGATGACCTGAAGAGTAATTCATTTATTTACATACATTACTGACCCACTTTCCCATCACATTTCACTTTAATATTTGGATTAGTCAACTGAGCAGGCATCTAGTCAACTGCCCAAGAACCCGAGGGACTCAAGGACTCAGTCCCAAGGACCAGACCCTGAGCGTCTAGTTGTAGAGAAGTGAGAAGCTGACCCCTCTCCCTTGCAGCACCGGGCTCAGCAGTCCAGTGCTTTTCCTGGCCCATATCGAGGGCACCCCAGCCAGTCTTCAGGGTGCTAGAGAAGGGGTCTCTGCCTGCATCACTCAGCTGGGGTGAGGGATGTGCCCCTCCCTCAGCAAACCAAGAGTGCCCAGGTCCTGCTCACTTGGGCTTTTTAGCTCCCAGCCTCTCCACCCCTTCACAGCCTCCCTTCCACTGGCAGTGGCCAGGAAAACAGTCTGTCCACTGTAGGCCCATGCAGAGCTGATCCTACTCCCCCTGCTTGCCACCCCAGACAAGATTCCCTCCCTCCCAATGGGTGCCTTGTCCTCTTTCCCTCAGAGGTTCTGATGTTACTGAACCCACCCCCTTCATGTCTTAAACACACCTAAGTCAAGTGTAGATTGACTAGAGATCCAAAAGAGAAGGAGAAACAAGAAAACCTTCAGAAGAAGAAATAGGAAAAGATCTTCCCGATCTTGGATTAGCAAAGATTTTTAAACAAAACAGATAACACACTAAACATAAAGGGAGATACAAATAAGTTGACTTCATTAAAAGTCGGAACCACCACTAATCATATGGCACATTAAAAGACTGAAAAGTGAGCCCCAGAGAAGTTATCTGGGATACATATTTGTGAGAAAGGATGTGTGTTCGGAGTACATATTTAGGGCCTCTCTGGTGGCACAAGGGGTTAAGCACCGCACTGTGAAGCAATCCACAGCCTCTGCAGCATGAGTTCGATCCCCGGTCAGACAGGGAGAAACCCACATGGTGCAGCAGACCTCTCCTTTCTCACCCGCTGCTTCCCTCAGCAGTGTATTTCAGTCAGTCTGTCTGCCCTGTTCCCCACTCTGTCTCTGGTGAATCCTCTCACCCCCAACACCTCTGACCTAGACTCCAGTTCTTTTATCTATAAATTAAAAAAAAAAAAAAGAATATATATTTAAAAATTTCCATGAACCAATAACACACAGGCAACAGAAAATTAGGGAAATGCCTTGAAAGGGCCTTCACAAAAAATAAATCCCATGGCTAATAAGCAATGAAAATGTGTTCAACTTCACCCACATATAGGACAACATGGTACCACTACATGTGGTACCAAATGGTACCATTTGGTACCAAATGGTGCCAAACCACTGTGTGGTTCCCCTACACACACAGTGCCATGGCTAGCACTTCATGTTGGCAAAAATGAAGAGCAACTGGACCTGTCAGATCCTGTCAGGTGGGAGATAAAAATGCTGGTGGGAGATACAGTCACTTTGGGGAAACATTTGGCGGTATCTACCGAAGCCAAATAGATGCTGACCTCCAGCCCAGCAATTCCGCTCCTAGGATGGACCCAACAAATGGCACATGCACATGTGCACAGAAGCTGCTGCAGGAAAACTGCCAGGAGTCAATGCTGAAAGTAAGCCACATGTCTACCCATAGACTGAAGTGTGTGTACACAATGGGACAGGACTCAACAGCAAGAACAAATGACTGATTCTCATAAAAGCATGTGTCAGACTCAAAGATGAGATGCTGAGCAGGAGCAGCAGATGCCAGAGAGCACACACAGCCTTCTGTAGACGGGGAGTGCAAGCTCAGTTAAGAAAAAGAAAAGGCTCTCTCCTGTAAGAAGTCAGAAGACAGGTTCCCCTAGGTGACATTAGTGACTGGGAGTGGGCACCAGCTGGCTTCCAGAGCATTCTGTTTCTTGCTCCGGGTGCTAGTTTTACTTGTAAAAGTTCACTGAGTAGTTCCTGCATGTTTTGTTTACTTTTCTCATGCAGGCTATAGTCAGTGAAAAAATTTCTAAAATAAAGGTGAAAAGGAAGGATTCCAGGTCACCATCCCTGTTCTTCTAGGAGACTTCTCCTACTGTTTGTGAATTGCCTCATTCCTGCTGTGATCCTTGAACTCTGTTTCTAGGATTTATTTCTGGAAATAGTCTTTGTCAAGACAATGCACACCTGTGACTCTTGCATATGCAGAACTACAGAGGCTAACTCTGGGCCTCTGCCCCAAGAAGGGATGCTCTTTGCTTTCCTGCCAGAGAATCATCTGGCAACCATCAGCCATAAAACAAAAGCATCTCTCACCTGAGCAAGCAAATAGACAAATTTTCTTGGCATCTCTCTCTCTCTCTCTCTCTCTGACACACACACACACACACACACACACACACACACACACACACACACACACACACCCCTCTGACTTTCCAAGAACGGGAAGCCCTAGTACATTCAGAATACATAGAAGAGAATAAAGGAGAAATGTAAAAATCATTCATGATTCTGTTATCCAAAGACAAGAGAAAGTATCATTTTGGCCTGTTTTCTTCAGCCTTTTTTCACACATTTTGTCATGAATGTCTCTTCCAATGGCTTTATTGAGATACAAGTTTCATACAGTGAAAGTCGCCTGTTTTCAACACACATTTCAATGACTTTTAGTAAGGTTGCAGAGTTGTCCAATCACCACCAAAGTCCAGGATGAGAACATTCCCAGCACCATCGAAGGATCCCTCATGCCCATCTGCTGTCAATCCCAAGCCTCCCCCTAACCACAGGTGACCCCCGGTAACCCCATCTGCTGACTCTGAGTAATGATGCTGACTAATGATAGTGGACGTGTCCTACAGGTGGAATTATATAACATAAAGTTTTCTGTACCTTGATTTTTGCACTTAACATAACTTTTTTGAAGTCAGACAGGTTGTAGCACGTAGAGTAGCTAACCGCGACTTCTACCCTTGAGCGTTGAATCATATTCCAATATACAGATATGCCATATTTCATTTCCACGTTTCAGTTGATGAACATTTAAATTTTTCCCATTTTTGTTTATTGTGAATAATGAAGCTATGAAAATTTGTGTACAGCTTTTGGTATTGCCATATAGTTTCATTTCTCTCAGGTAGGTTCTCATGTGTGAATTCCTAGATTTGATAGTAAAATTATGTTCAACGTTTTAAGAAATTGAGTGGTTTTTTTTCCCCTTTTGAGATGACTGTACCGTTTTACCCTCCCACCAGCTTTGTGGATACTTATTATTGCATATTTTTTAATTATCGTATTTCTGGTCAGTTTATAGTAGTATCTCATTGTGGTTTTACTTCGTATTTCTGTAACAACTAATGATGTTGAGAATCTGTTATATACTTATTAGCCATTTGTATATCTCTTTTGGTGAAATATTTCGCCTATTTTTTAATCAGTAAAATTGTCTTACTGAGTTGCAAGAGCTCTTTATATACACTGGGTACAAGTCTTTTGTCAGATATACAATTGACAATACTTTCTACCAGCCTGTACCCTTTTATTTTCCTAATGATGTCTTTGAAACACAAAAGTTTTTAATGTTGAAGTTCAATTTATCACTATTTTTCTCTTACCACTTGTGCTGTTGGTGTTGTAGCTAAGTGTTCTCTTCCTAGCCCAAGGTCACAAATATATTGTCCTTTTTTTCCCCTAAAACTGTAAGTTTAAGCTCCCCTGCTTATGTAGGGGATCTATTCTGAGTTAATTTTTGTGTAAGGTGGGAGTTAAGGGTTTAAATTCATCTTTGGGGATGTGAATATAAAACGAATCCAGCATTATTTGTTGAAAAATTAATGTTTTCCATCATTCCATCCTTGACACCTTTGTTAAAAATCAATTGACCAAAAATGGGTTATTTCTGAACTTTCAGTTCTGTTTCATTATCTAAGTACATAGACATATGGTTATGTCAGACCACACTGTCTTCATTATTGTAGCTTTATAATAAGTTTTGACATCAGGAAGCATGAATCTTCCAATTTTATCCTACTCAAAATTGTCCTGGCTTTCTGGATTCTTTGCATTTCCATATAAATATTAGGATTAACTTGTCGATTCTGCAAAAAGCTCTATTGAGATTTTGATAGAATTGCATTGTATCTACAGTTCAATTTTAAAAAAAAAATTATTTTTATTTATTTATGCATACAAGAACTGGGGTACAGGCCAGAGGTGCAGGGGTGAGAGGATTCACCAGAGACAGAGTGGGGAGCAGAACAGGCAGGTTGAGTGAAATACACTGCTGAGGGGAGCAGCGGGCAAGACAGGAGAGGTCTGCTGCGCCCTGTGGGTCAGCTCCCCTGGCCCCCCTGGCCCCCCTGGCCGGGGATCGAACTCATGACGCAGTGGCTGGTGACAGCTTGATATTGCTGAGACTTTAACCCCTGCACCACCACGGGGACCCTACAGTTCACTTTGAAGACATTTGTCATGTTAGTGATTTTGAGTCTCCCGATTCATGAACATTTTTTTAAACCTTAAGTTTCTCTTGGGAATGTTGCATTGTTTGTGGTGTTCAGAGCTTGGACTTCTTTTGTTAAATGTATTGCTCAGCATTTTGTCTTTTTTGATGCCATTGTGAGTAGAATTTGCTTTTGAAAATTTCGTTGTTGGATTGTGTATTGATTTTTGTATATGATTTTTTTTAAAAAGATTTATTTATTTATTTAAGAACTGGGGCACAGGCCAGATGCGTGGGAGGGTGAGAGGACTCACCAGATACAGAGCAGGGAACAGAACAGGCAGACTGACGATAAACACTGCTGAGGGGAGCAGCAGGTGAGACAGGAGAGGTCTGCTGCACCATGTGCGATTCTCGCCGGCTGGCCAGGATCAAACCTACATTGCAGAGGCTGCGGACAGCTTCACAGTGTGGCGCTCAACCGCCTGCACCACCAGGGGAGGCCCATATATGATTTTTGTATATGCTGTGCCCTCGCTAACCTTGGTGATCACTTCTGGTAGTATGTGGGTTTCTCAAGATTTTATATATATGGGATCATATTGTCAGATAATAAAAATCCAGTTTGCATCTCTCTTTCCAACCTGAATGCCCTTTAATTGGTTTTCTTGCCTCATTGCCCCGCAGGAAGTAGCAAGAGTGAGCACCCTTGCCCTGCTAACGATTTTCGGGAGAAAGCACTCGTACTTTCACCATAAGATACGATGTTGGCTGTAGGTTTGTAGGAAGCACATTAGGTTGAGAGTTCCCTTCTCGTACTAATTTGTTGAGAATTTGTATCATGCATGAGTGTTAGATTTCACCCAATGCATTTTTCTGTGTCTACTGATATGGTGGCTTTTGTTACTGACATGATATTTTACGTAAATCAATTTTCTGGCATTTCCAGAAATTTGCATGTTGTTAGGTTTGGTTTAGTAGTACTTTGGTAGATTTTTGAATCTTTACTCATAAGAGATATTGTTCTATGATTTTATTTTCTTGTGACATCCTTCTCTGGCTTTGGCATCAGGGTAATTCTGACCTCCTGGAATGAGCGGGTCAGTGTTCCCTCTGCTTCTATTTTCTGCGAGAGTTTGCGAAGGATTGTGTTATCAGTTCTTTAAATGTTTGGTAAAATCCATCCCTCACGCCATCTGGGCCTGGGCCTCTCTGATGTCATTTTTGGAGTCAGTGGGTTTGGAGAGCAGCGTCCTTGGGGTCACCCTGGGAAAGGTGTCACCAGAGCTCCCGTTTCAGCAGCATGTGGCGAGTTTCTCCCCGAGACAGAGACATTAGTTATATTTAAAGGGCAGGTTTATTAGGGACAGGGACAGAAGAGTAAAGGACACTTGCATAGTCACCAGCGGGCAGAAAGAGCTTCCCCGAAAGGAACAGCTTTGCTGAGAGAGGCCGGCATGGCTGCAGGCAGGAGGCCCTGAGGAGAGCTGCCTCCACTGAGGGAGGTCAGTGAGGAGAAGTCCCGGCAGGTACAGGTCACAGGCAGGCAGGAGGCTGCTGCCCTGCAGAGGAGAGAGTGGGTGGAATGAGGCACCTGCACAGTCACAGGTGGGCAGAGGGGCTGCTGCCCCTTTGCGGGTGGTGGGGGCAGCGTTAGATTTTGTCCTCTTCCTTCAGTAGGGAGGGGCTCATCTCTGTGGGTGGATGGTTTGTGCCCCTGACACTCCCTACAGCAGTCTGATACCTGTCTGGGTGCTGCGCCGCCTGATCTGGGCGTTGACGCCTAAGGGTCTTGGTTTCTGTAACTGGGTTAATGGCTCACACTCCCCCCTTCTACCCCTGCCTCCTTGTGTGAGGTTCTAGTCTTGTGATGCCTCCTTTAGGTTTCTTTCCTCTATCAGCTCTACTAATTCAGAGGTTACAAGTCTATTTAGATTCTCTTTCTTCTTGAGTCACTTTTGGTCATTTGTGTTTCACAAGTTTGTCCTTTTCATCATAGTTTTCCATTTGTTGGCACCAAGGCGGCCACCAGAGTGTTCTTTCAGTGAAGTTGTTCAACCCATACTCTTAACTGCTCCATTGTCTGCAGCAAAGAATAAGGTGCCAGTGCTTTAGCTTGGTGTTCTAGAACATTCTATAACCTCACCCAACATACCTTTCCAGCTTGGATCATTCTTTCCTTCATTTATGCAACAAACAGGAGCCCGGCTCTGTGGCAGGCACAGTGAGGACTGGGCTGCAGCGGCTGTGAAAGCAGAAGCCTTCAGGGAGCTTGCGGGGTCCCCAGCCTCCCAGCCGCCCACAGCCCTCCCCACACACACCCCACACGCAGAGAGCACGTCAGTCTCCAGCTCCTGTCCAGGATGTCAGGAGCAAGCTCCTCAGCTCAGACCTTGCTTGTAGTGCACTCACCGCAGCTGCCGGCCTCTGAGCCCTGACCTGCTGGGAAGCCTTTCCTGGCCACGTCCAGCCAGGGCCGGCCCTCTGTTTCCACTGGGTCGGCAGCGTGTTTGCCGAGTTCAGGTGTGCTGGGCGTGGGCTCCTGAGGCGCAGGCTGCTTGGTTGCCTCCCCTCCCCAGTGCCTGGTTACCACCTGAGGGTGCCCCGAGGAGGGCAGCCCCTTATCATAGGGATTGTCAACTCTAGATCTGTGAGGCTCAGGAACCGGAGCTGTGGGCCCTGGCAGGCTGGGCAGTGGGGGAGCCGGGCCAGCGAGGTGAGTGCGGTCCTCTGTTTCCAGGAGGCTGAGTATGACCTTCTGCCGTGCCAGGGCGCCCCACCCCCAAGCCTGGGAGTCCATCAGAAGGGGCCTCTCTGCTGTCCCAGGAGGCCCGCTACCCACTGCCATCTCAGGTGGGCATGGAGGTGGGGTCAGCTGCCTCACGGAGCCTCCGTTTCCTCTTTGGGGGGCAGGAACCATGCTGGCCTGCCTCCCAGGAGGTGCTCACGTGCTGCTCACTGAAGTCCACACACTCCAGTCCGCGACCCCCCGGGGCGCGTCACCCAGTCCTGCCACGTCGCGTGGTGCTGCGCTTTCGGAGGGAGGAGGAGAAGCAGGGACAGGCAGGTGGGGCCGAGCAGAGGCCTCAGGTAAAGGCCGGGCTGGGAGTCGGGCCCCGGGGCAGGCGCGCTGAAATGGGGCCTCCTGGGGGAACACGAAGCCCCCTCCAAGACTGTTGGGGCCCAGGGCCCAGCCAGAGTGGGTGCTCCTCCAGGCCTCTCCCTTCCACAGAGACGGAGGACTCCGGAACCCACATCTCCCCAAACCAAATTGGCCAGAAAGGGAGGTTAACGTGGGCGAGGCCGAGCCCAGAACGGCCACCACGTGTGAGCCAGAGATCTCTGCCAAGCGCAGCGAGAGCGCGGGGCACACCCAGCGGCAGCCGCGGAGCCTGCCGTGGGACGAGCCGGCCTGCAGCCAAGTGGCCGAGCTTGGGACTCCAGGTCCCCGGATGATGGCCATGTCTGCTCTGGTGGTCTGGGCGAGTTCTGCCCTGGCATTGGTTCCCAGCCCCTTTTGACCCCTCTTCTGGCCCGTGGCTGGACCCTCCTGGTGTCCTCCAGCGGAGCCTGGCGAGTCTCGTCCCTAGAAGGAGGTTCTGGAGTGAGGGGCTCAAGGGCCTTGTCTCTCAGAGGCCCTAACTGAGCTTCCACCTTCCCCGGCTTTGAGGGAAGGAGGACGTGAGGCTTCTCACTCGAGGGCAGAAAGGCCTAGAGGTGGCGTTTCTGTCTCCTTCTCACACAGTCACACTCCAGCGAAGGCCTGGGGTTTCCTTTGACACCAGGGCAGCGTGAGAGTAAGAGGAGCGGCGTCGAGGTTCCGTCTGCAGGACGGGCCAGCGGCGGCCGCGGGGCGCGGGTTCCCGGGCGCTTCTAACTCTGTTTCGGGGCCGCAGCAACGCGGGGAGGGTCCGTTACTACCCCACTTGCAGACGAGGACAGCGAGGCTCAGAGGGGGCACGTGCCCGCTTGGGGTCACCTCCACAGCGAGGAGGGCGGCACTGGAGCCTCGTGCGGGGTGATACCCCCGGCTCCGCCTCCGCCCAGAGCCCCCTGAGAGTGGGGGGGGCAAGGGCCCTGCCCGCGCCGGCGCTGCGTGTGCTCTCCTGGGACACAAGGGGAAACTGAGGCTGGGGGCGGCCGGACTGCCCACAGGCCACGCGGCCCGCGCACGGCCCCAGCCGCCGTGGGAGCGAGCCCTCTGTCGGAGAGGGGGTGAGCGGGGGTGGTCCCCGAAGCCACCCCCGAACACAGCCATGTGGCCCTTGCAGCTTTTTGCAGATCCTGAAACCTCCCCCTTTAACTGCTGAATTCTCGGCGTTCGTTCACTTTAGCTACACCAGCCCGGGGCCCCCCAGCCGGCGTGTTCGGGGGCTTCTTCCTTTTTAAAAATAATACGGAGCATTATACAGCGCGTCTCATGTTCAAGGTGCTTTACACGCTGCGCTAATTAATCGGAACGCAACTGCCGCCCTGGGCAGGTTTCCAAGTTCTCAGGCTCCTCATAGTGAGGGGTGTAATTCTTCCTGCGGCCTGACCCCCAGTTCCCTCTCTGGACCCCCACTTCTGTCCATAGGCGAGAGGCGGGCCAGACCCAGGGCCGTCCCCCCTGGGAACTCTCAGAGGGGAGCAGGCTGTGCGTGGTCGGGCTGGGTGATGCCCTGGGGAGGGAAGCTGGAGGATGGGGGGGCTCAAAGGCATGACCCATTGGGGCTCCCCAGAGCAGGCCCCCGGAGGAGGAGGATTTGAAGAGTGAAGAGCTGCCAGGCAGGCAGGCAGGAAGGGTGTTCTAGGGAGAGGGAACAGCCCGGGCCGACAGGCGGTGCTCAGAGGCAGGCGTTCAGTGGCGAAGTGAGGCGGGCGCGCAGACGGGCAGCGGCCAGGCCAGGCTCTGGGAGGCTGAAAGCGTCCCAGAGGGGCCTTTCCCAGGGACGGCAGGGCTCTTTGGGGGGTATCCCGCACGTGGCAGTGAGCTTGAGTCAGGACAGGAACAAGCCGGGGAGGATGAATCAAGGCAGGTGGAAAGGACAGAACCGGGGTGACTCAGGGGATGACAGCGATCAGGGTCTGGAGACCAGCTGGGTATATGTGGAGGGGCACGTGGCCGCCTGCAGATCCCAGGTGCTCGGGGGACCCCGAGGGAGGTGCTGCCTGCAAACCTCCTGGGTGTAGCTGTGGAGACATTGTCCCTGGGGATGAGTTTGTTGGTCTAAGGCTGGAAGAGGTTTACAGAACAGTCTAGAAAGAGCTAGACTTGGGAGTCAGGTGGCCTTGGAGACCCGGGGAGTGTCTGGGCGCTCTGGGGACATCAGCGTTTAAGGGGCGGGTTAGAAAGGCCAAGGCGAGGGCACCGGAGCGGGTGAGGTCAGAGCGAGGCGGGGGCATGGTCAGCTGGCCAGGACAGGCCGCTGAAGCCAAGGAGGAGATTGCAAGACAGGCATGGCAGGCAAGGCCGGGGCGGAACACCCAGAAAGGTCTTGGCTGACTCGGCCTCCTGGAGGCCCAGGGAGCCTGCAGGTGGGGGCAGGCGGGGGTGGAGGGCCCGGGGGAGAAGCTTGTCTGTGCAGGGAGTGGGGGGCAGGGAGGAAAGGGTGAAAGGAGACCTCAAAAATTGGGAGTTTATGCATGACGCGTCCAGAGCTGGGGGCCCAGAGGGGAGGATGAGGAGCAGAAAAGAGGAGGGAGGCTGGTGCAGGGGTGTGGGGGGTCTGTCCTCCACATCACTGGGGTGCATAAGGATGCACATCCAATGGGCCAGCAGGAGCGGGGGCCCCTGCCTGTGGACCCCAGTTGTGTGGGTGGGGGATGCCGCGAGCTTCCATGGCATCAGAGGCCTGACCCGGCCTGCCCCCCTGCAGCGCTGGGGGGAGCCGGGGGGCTGTCTGGATGGAGGGCAGGTTTGCCACCACAGGGGCTTGTTGTCAGCATCTCGGAGACCAGCCACGTCCATGAAGGGCTCTGCTGTTCCCCCTTCTCCTGTCTGGCCGGGGCTCCCTGCTCCGCCAGCTGCCACGGGACCCGTTCCAGCTGTCGGGTTCCCAGGCCGTCCCAGCTGCACCAGCAGGGGGTCTGCTCTCCTCCCCGTCGGCTCACAGTGGGGTGAGCAAAGGTGTTAAGCGGCCTGTCCCAGTTCCTGACTCCCCACATGACCTGCAGCCGGGGGTCAGGGAGGAGGCTTAACCCCCAAGCCTACGGGCCCCGGGGGGGGCAAGACGTCGCATCCTGCTTTCCTCTGGCCAGGATCAGCCCAGGCTGGATGCACCCCTGCCTGAAGCCGGCTCAGGGTGCCGGTCTGCAGAGGTGGAGGGGGGCCGGGGTGGTGGCAGAGGGAAGCAGCAGCCAGGCGGACAGCAGGGGGCGGGTCCTGCGCTGCCAGCGGCTAGCCCGGGTGCTTGCTGCTGCGTCTCCTGCCAGCAGGGAGAGCAGAGGACGTGAGCAGACAAGGCCTGCTGGTGAGAGGAGAGGAAAGGCGCGAGCGGAGGGGGGCTGCGTGCAGGCCACTGCCCCAGTCTCTGCTGTCACGGAGACAGCAGCACAGCGGAGGGAGAGGCTGGCTCCTGCGGGCTGGGCCCTGGCCAGGTCTGCGGTGACAGAGACGTTGCTGCCCCGAGGGAGGGAGGAGCGTGCTTCTCAGTCTCCTCTCAGTTCTGACTAAGGGGGTGCTCAGCGCCCGGGCCCAGCAGCTCCTGGCGAGAGGCCTCGGGGCTGGGATGGAGAGGAAAGTTAATTGAACAGCTAATAGGAAACAGGCCCTGTGCCAAAAAATAATAATTAGCTTTTATTGAGGGCTGTGTTTGGCCTGCCTGAGCGCCTCACGGGAATATCATCGACGCACCACCACAGCCCCAGAGAGAGGGCCCTCCATGCTGTCCCCACTTTACAAACAGGGAAACCGAGGCAGGGTGACGCTGCAGCGTGTGAGGCCAGCACCAGCTCTGTGCTGCGCGGCCCTCGAGCCAGCGCTGCCCTGACCACTGTTCCCTCCCTGCCCGCCGGGCACCAGGCATGAGGGGCACTAGGGAGTGTGTGTGTGTCGTTGTGTGTGGAATCCAGAGGAGAGTTTGTGGTGTACATATGTGAGGGGTGTGGGGTGGGGTGTATGTGGTGTATGTGTGATGTGCGCAGTGTGTGTGTGATGTGTATGTGGAGTGTGGTGTGTGTGCGGAGTGTGGCGGTATATGGTGTGGTATCTGTGTATAGAGTGTGGTGTGTCTGGTGTGTGGAGTGTGATGTGTGTATGGAGTGTTTTGTGTGTGGAGAGTGGTGTGTGTGGGGTTGTGTGGTGAGGGGTGTGTGTGTGGTATGTTATGTGTGTGTGAAGTGTTTCGTGGTATGGTATGTGTGGTGCGGTGTGGTATGTGTGGTGTGGTGTGGTATGTGTGGTGTGGTGCGTGTGTGCAGTGTGATGTGGGTGGAGTGTTTGGTGTGTGATGTGTGTGGAGAGTGGTGTATGTGTGGTGTGTGTGTGGCATGGGATGTGTGTGTGGCATGTGATGTGTGTCTGTGGCGTGTGGACAGTGTGTGTGTGGTATGGGGGGTGTAAGTGTGTAGTCGGAACAACCTCCACCCCCTGTCTCGGGCTTGCTCACTCACAGACAAGCACCCTGGGCAGAAGTGAGCTTCCAACCTTGGACACCGCCAGCTCTTCCTGTGGAAACCTCGCACAGCCCCCAGGGTGTGGGCAGAGAAGGAAGGGGCACTGCGGTGCGGCCAGCGCTCACTGGACATCCGGGCCCCTGATGACCCCAGGCCCTTGGGAAGGGCCCCAGGAGGCGCGCAGATCCCACTCCCTGCCGAGAGCTGAGCCGTCCGTGGCTGCAGCGCCAGCTTTGACCCTAAGAATGCTTACGGGTCAGAAAGCAAGAGACCCTCAGAACGCAGCTCTAAGTGGGTGGTGCGTACCTGCCCCGGCACAAAACCTCCATTTATTGGCAATATAGAATCACGCACATTAAATGATCAGGAGATGCTGATTTACTTATCATGAAAATGTGCGTTGAAACCGCAGCCGCTGCGTGGATAACACCAGTAGCAGCTTGTCTGGCAAACACTTCCTCTGAGAAGTCACCCACCCAGCCCCCTGCCCCACCCCCTGCTGGAGGAGCCTCCGCTCTCGAGCACCTTTCCTTGTCCCCGAGAAACGCAGGGCACGTGTTCTCCTTGCGTCCTTGTTACTTATGCATTTGAACTCACCCAGTTAGCCCGGGCACCTTCGTGCCTGTCCTGTGTTGGATGTTCAGAATTTTGGGGGGCCAGCCCGGGGGAGTTCCGCTAACTGGTACAGCTGGTTCCACTAACCTCCTGTATAGACAAGCTGGGGTGTTTGAATTCTTCCCCTTTTGCCCCAGACTCTGCCGCCCACTTCCCTGGGGCCTGGCACCTGTCTTGACTCCTGTGAGCAACATGCAAATAAGCCGGCCTGGCAGGTGGCTCCCCGCAGCCGGACTTCCTCCTCCTTTGGCGCCTGGGCTACGGCAGTCGCTGGACGGGCTTGCCAAACCAGCCAGGATCCTCCTGAGTGTCAGTGTTGGGCAGCCCCCTGGACGGCCCGCCATCCGCACTGGACAGGTGGCCAGCCTGTCTTGCTTGAACACCTCCCGGGGTGTGTGATGAGGACCTCATTGCTTTTAAGGCATCGGCTTCCACTTCTCAAAGCCTCTTTGCTAGGAAGCTTTTCTTAAATTTTCCTCTTGTGATTTACACCCGTACATCCTTAGTCCAGAACAACCTCTATCCTATTCCATAGGACATTTTGAGCCCAGAAGACAGGAAGACCACAGCTGTGATGGCGTCCACACTGAGCGGTACTCGTAATGCCCCCACCCCAGGGCTGTGGTGTCCCTTCTGTCCACTGCCTCCTGGGCTCCTGGCTCGCATCCGTTCCGTGGCGTGCTTCCAGAATGCTTTAAGACCTGAAGCAGTTATGTCCGTTGGTAGAGTCTGCCAGAGAGCACCTTCATGGACCTCCTCCGAGAGACCTTCGCTGCCGGGTCTGGCGAGGCAGGAAGAGCACATGGCTCGGTGCTGGAGGCCTGTCAGTACTGCCCGCGGGCCCTGTGTTCTTAGGAGCAGAGTTGGGGGGCCAAGGGCACCCTACTCTCAAGCTGTGTGCCCTCGGCTGTACCCTCTGCTAATTCCCACCCGTGGCTGTGAGGGCTGCTGCAGCCTTGCCCAGTGGGCAGGGGTCAGGGCATCTCTGAGGCTGGCGTCCTGACCTGAAATATAACATCTGTGGTGGCATCTAGGAGTTGCTCAGAAATATGTGGCTGCACAGACGTGTGAATGAATGAATGATACCCACCTTCTCCGGGCCTTGTGAGGACCCCTTGCTTCACAGTTCTTTCCCTCCCCTCCCCACCCCGTGCCAGGACCTGCAGCCCCTCCGGCCCAAGGCCAAGGTGACCGGCGCTGCAGGTGGCGCTGACCAGGCTGGCTGTCCTGGTGGAGGAGCTGCCACACCCACCCGCTCCGCGTGGAGGCGAGGCAGGCACTGCCAGGGGAGGCGAGTTAGTCAGCACCCTGCCACCTGCAGCTGTGTGGCCTGTTACATCACAGCCCACACACCCAGCGCTGTCACCCACCCAGACACCCGGACGACGCCTGGCCCGGTCCGGCCGGTGATGCCTCACGCTTGTGACTCGCTGCTGCCTCCCCAGCGGCAGGCGCCACCTGCAGCACCAGTTCTCGCCTGGATGGTGGCGGGAGCGTGCCCGCTGGGTGTGCACGCGCAGCATCCATGGGACCCGGGTGCCCTCCCAACGGGCCCCTGGGACAGCCCTGACAGTTCCAGCAGCCCCAGGCTTGGTCCGGCAGCTGTGAGGGGCGGGCAGCACCGGTGCTCAGGTGTGGGGAGAGCCCCTCACGCTGGACGTGGAACCAGAATTTCAGGTCGTGTCCGTCTCAGCCCCTTGTCAAGATGAAGGGCAGAACTTGATCATCGGACGGCCGCCGTGGACCGTGGGCTGCTGGACGGCTCTTAACAGTAAATGCGCGCCTGGGCACATGGCCAAAGGCAGCGGCTCCTTGAGGAGCTGTGGAGTGGAGACTAGAAGGGGAAAAGCAGCTGCTCTTTGAATTCTAAAAATAATGATAGTTGTGGCCAGGCCGTGGGTGAGGAGAAGCAAAACGCCAAGACCTTGAGCTTCACGCCGGCTGGGCCCACCGCGGTCCCTCACGCTGCTCTGCTAACTTTGGATGTGTTTGAAATTCTTCACAAGAAGATAATTTCATGTATTTCAAAATGTTTTCATAATGAGAGGGTTAACTAAAAGTCAGGCCAATGCTTGGGTTGATTCAGGCCCTTAGCACCAAGTGACCGACTGAATTAGGGTGGGCTTAGCTGCAATTTCAAAGGGACTTACAGAAGGGGAAGTGGGGGTGGCGCTCCCAGGGCTTCCGGCTTACTAGGGGACGACCACCTCGTGGAGCTGGTTGTCAAGGGGGGCCTCCTGCTCGGAGACGTCCAGCCCAGGCCTGAGACCAAATTCGCGGTCAAGAAGGCAGCTCAGCAGCAGGAGTGCAGGGTGCACAGAGGGCCCCGAGGTGACCTGTGAGCCTGGAGGCAGCAGCAGCCATTCACCCGGAGGCTGAGGAAGAGTTGGGGTCCTGGCAGCTGCTGGGGAACCCACTTCAAAGCTGTGGGGGGAGATGGCTTGTGCCATTGACCGCGAGCCAGTTGGGAAGCGGCCGTCTGGGGCATAGGCCTGAGCCAGGGCTGAGCCCTCGAGGATTTAGGCGGGAAGGTCAGCAAGGCCAGGGCTGGCTGCGGGGGCAGCGGGGCTGGGTCCTGGACAATCCCCACCAGCACATTCCTATCTGGGTGGTGTATGGAGTCTGAGCCTCGGGGAGGAGCACATCTGGGGTGGCCCCCCAGGGCTGAATGTGGCTGCAAGCAACTCCCCCGGGACCTGCTGTCGGAACTTTCCAGGAAGTGGATGCTTAAAGCTCAGCGGTGGCTGACTTGGAGGTTGGTGTGAGCTCGGAGGCAACAGCGGGAGAGGTGGCTCACCCCAGAGGACGCTCCAGAGTGACCAAGGCAGAGGTCAAAGGCCCGTCAGCGTAAGGATGAGTGGGCGGCAAGGAGAGAGCCGTGCCACAGAAGCCGCAGAGGAAGAGGGCCCGGAAGCGCCACCCATGGAGGACAGGTAAGGTGGGACAGGTGTGCTTTGGATTTGACCACGTGGTCTCCACCACTTCTGCCGGAGTGAGTAGGGGCAGCACTTGGGGCACCATGAATGGGCAGGGGTCGTGGAGGCCCAGATGGAGAAGCGGGGGCTGGAGCTGGTGGACAAGGGCACTGCCTGGGTCACGCAGAAAGTCAGCGGTGAGGAGAGCAAAGCCAGGCTCCAGGGTGGCTGCCCCGGCGGTCAGGGGCCTGCAGCAAGGACTGGTCTCCTGGAGCTTCCACTGGGCCTTGTCACCAGGCCGCTCTTCTCCAAGGACAGCTTTTCATTCCTTTATGATTTGGGGGTATGAAAATATCAGCCGAGGGGAAAGACAGACAGCGCTTGCAGTCTTGTCATCAAATGCCATTAAGGAGGCGCCCTCACCTGTGGTGTGGATGGAGCCTGGCTTCTTGCTCTGGGTGGGGAGGAAGGGGCGCCCCTGCTCAGACTCACCTACCAGCGGAGTCGTCTCCAGGCATGAGGCACCCGCACCCTTCCAGTTAGAGGGCTCAGGATCACAAGCCTGGGGTCCTAGGAGGGTCGTTCATGACCACTGAATCCAGCAAACTTTCCCCAGTGCCCCTGCAGCCCGCTTCAGAGAGGGTCTCTTAGCCCGTCTTAGCAGCACAGCATTTTAGGGCCCGTGTTTGAGGCTAGTCCCGGAGCGCCTCCTGAGCCCTCTGCACGAAGACTCTCTCGAGCGACTCTGCCACGCGGAATTGCAGCCCTGATGTGTTAAAAAAAAAAAAAAAACCCAGTGCCGTGGAGCTCACTGCCTTTGGAAGCCAAAGCAGCTCACGCTCTTAGAGCAGCTCACACTCAAGGATTATCTTACTGGAAGGGATTTTCCGTCAACCAGGAGATCCAATTGGTCTTGCATGGACTCTGCACAATCTGGGGGCCCTCACGCCCCTGGTCCTCTCGTTGTTTAAATACTCACACCAAAGCCACCGTGTCTCCCCTGCCGTCTTTATTTTTGGTAATTGCAATAGAATTCACATTCCACAGAACTGCCCTTTCAATGTGTACAACTCGATAGCTTTAGTGTATTCATAAGACCGTGGAATCATCACAGCTAATTGCAGAATATTTTTGTCCCCCTCCCAAAGAGACGCCATGCCCCTAGCAGTCACTGTCCTGACAGCCACGCCGTGCTTGCTCTTCCTGTTCGCTTGTCTGTTCTGGGCACTTCGTGTAGATGGATTTTCATAATATGTGATCCTCTGTCCTGGCGTCTGCACTTAGCATATTACTTTCAGGCCTTATCCAGGCTATCCTATGAGTCGGTCATTCACTTTTCATTGCCAACTAATATTCAAGCGGGCAGAGAGGCCATATTTAATTATCCACTCAACAGATGATAGACATTTGGGTCGTTTCCACTTTTTGGCTATTACGAATGACACTGCAGTGAACATTTGTAAACAAGCTCTTGGGTGAGCACGTTTTCCGCTCTCTTGGTCTTACCTAAGATTAGGACAGCTGGGTCCTTTGACCACTGAGGTACTGCCACATTCTTCTCTAAAGTGGCCACGCCGTTTCAGAGCAGTCACAGAGGGTGCTAATTGCCCCACATGCGCGTCCATGTTTGTTCTTGTCCACTACTTTGATGAGGGCCATGTGAGGGGGTGTGCTGTCTCCCTGCGGTTTTGATTTCTGTTTACCTAGTGGCTGATGATATTGAACTTCTTTTCATGGGCTTACTGGCCATTTGTATATCTTTTTGGAAGGAATGTTTACCCAAAGTCCTGGCCAGTTTTTAAAAATTGGGTTATTTGTCTTTTTATTGTCATAAGAGTCATAAGAACTCTTTACACATCCTGGATACTAGACCCTTAGTAAACATATGATTTGCAAATATTTCCTCTGATTTGCATGTTGTCTTTTCAATTATGTCCTATGACATGCAAAACTTTTCAATTTTGTGCAACTCTATTGAGTTACAACTGATAAAATTACAAGATGTTTAAAGTACACATGATAGTATGTTTGAAATATTTGAAGTATAATTTATCTATTTATTTTTCTTTTGTCTCCTGCATTTTGGGAATTACATTTAAGAAGCCATTGCCTAACTCTAGGTCATGGAGATTTATATTTAGGAGTCTTCCTGAAAGAGTTTTATAGTGTTAGCTCTTATGTTTAAAAATCTTTGATTCGTTTGAGTTATTTTTTGTATATGGGGTGAGGCAGAGGTCCAACAGCATTCTTTCACATGCAACTATCCAGCTGTCCCGGAACTATTTGTTGAAAAGAATGTTCTCTTCCCATTGAGTTACCTTGGCACCAGTGCTGAAAGTCAATTGTGCCACATGCTTGCGTTTATTTCTAGATCCTCAATCTTATTCCATTGATCTATGTGTCTATCCGAACATCAGTATCAAACTTTCTTGATTATTGTAGCTTTGTAGTAAGTTTTGAAACTAGGAAATGTGAGTCCTCTAACTTTGTTCTTCTTTATCACTGTTGTTGATAAATTCTGGGTTCCTTGAATTTATGTTTCAATTTTAGGTTCAACTTGTCAGTTTTGCAAAATCACGCTCTGGGATTTTGATCGGGACTGCACTGACTCTGAAGATCAACTTGAGAAGTAATGGTGAGTCTTCCAATCCGCGAACAGTCTATTTTCTCAACTCTCTAATTTTCTCAGGGTTTTCCTTACCCTCTTGCTCTCCCAGTCTTTTCCTTTCAGCCAAAACAACCTCAGTCCTTGTGGGATGATGCATAGGACATGACTGTGAGCCCTTCACCTACTGGCCTCTTCCTCAAATGCATCTCTCAGGTCCTCCTGAAGGTGTGAGGCCAAGAGCCCCTGAGCTCTGTGTTCCAGGCTGACCTGCAAGATGGGGGAGGAAGGTTGCCTTTGGAGGGCCCACAGCCCCCTAGACTAGCACCCCTGACCTTATCTGACCCATTTCCTCCTCAGTCCCAGCTGCTGGTCTGTGTTGACTTGGCTGCCTCCCCAGGACACTGTGCCTTGTGGAGGTGGAGACGGGCTGGGCCAACGCTGCGTCTCCAGGGTCTGACTCCAGGGCTTCTGTTAATGTTTGCGGAACAAGGCAGGTCCCTTGTCCGTGGTTTGGACAGCCTTTAATTCCACCAAAGAGTGAACACAGGGGTCCTCCCAGACACAGTGGTCCCATGGCAGTTCCCATGAGTTAAAATCCCCAGCAGTTTGGAGCATTCGGGACAGTGCTGGAGGTTGTGCCGGCTCAGCTCTCCTTCCACAGTCTCCATCAAACTCAGGACAATTGGCTCTAACACAGGTGCTTAAATGGAGGCATTGTTCGCTTTATGAGTACCCAGAGGGACACTTTAAATGTGATAAATAATAATAATAATAAAAATAATAATAACACACTTTCTCCTAGGGCCCAAGCTCTAAATTGAATGTTTGGTTTGGGTGGCGCCTTCCAACGCCCACGGGCAACTCGCAGCACCCGTCAGATGCAACAGCAAACAGTGAAAGCCGTGACTCAGGCCCGGGGAGACCTGTGTTTAGAGAGCTGTCTCTTTGCCATCGGGGACAGAAGTTATCAGAAGCTTCCTGGTCAGGAGGGGACCAGATGAGTCAGAAGAGAAGGCACTGGACGTGCTGTGAGCTTGACCCAGCACCCAGGTGAATCAACGCTCTTTGGGGAGAAGCTGTGAGCCCTTTGAGATCCTGCCTTGCCCCTTCGTGGGAGGTTCTCCCTGAGTTGAACCATTTAAGGGAACCCTGTTTGCCAAACTCAGGTGGTACCGCACCCCTCCGGTTCAGGTACCAGGAAGGTACAAGAGGCATGTTCTTTTTTGACTGGTGCCTCACCTGACAACACTCGGGCACTATTTTTCGGCTGCCAGAAAGTTCCAAAGAAGGTACCACTGGCACTGCCAGGCTGGACTCACATTCTAGGCCTTCTTTCTTAGTGAGGGCCCCATGGAAAGCTGACTTTACACACTGATTAAGTTCTCTGTGACGGCTCTCGCGTGCTTGTCAAAGGCATTTGGGTCGTGGCTAGGGTCTGAAATGGAAGACGGTAAAAACAAACCAAAAAAATTGTATCCTCATACCAGCACCCAAAGAAAGGCCTCCAGACACAGACATAGTTGGGGACTCTCTCCCCCACCCCCCAAAAAAAGGCCTAGGAAAATCACCCTCCACCCCACCTATGTGCCCAGGAATGCCAGGTGCCATTTTAACATCTCGTTTTAACAGCCAAGGATCCCAGACCTTGAAATACAGAGACCCAGACAAATAACCTGGAAGGGGCCATGTGTGCGAGGGGGAAGACAGAAATCACCCTAATGGAAATCTGGAAAGGAATTTTAATTCCATGCAAGAAACAGATGGTCTAGCCAAGGAATGTGCTGCAGACCACGAGCAGATCTGGAGAATTAAGAGTTTGACGGGAGGAGCAAAGTCTCCACAGAAGGCCTGGGAAACAAAGCTGAAACACTCCCCAGGATGCAGCGCGAGAAGCTGCTGTGAAGGGGAGGAGAAGAAGATAAGGAAAGACGTGCAGGAGGCCCAGTTCAGCAAGAGAAAAAATCCAGAAAGAGCAGAGACAGAAGAGAAAATAACTGAGAAAATAATTCAAGGAAAATTTCCCCAACTAGAGGGCACAAGTGTCCAGAACAACAGGGACCCGTACGGCCCCTGGTCGCTAGTGAGCCGTGACCAAGCTTTCCTGAGACGGTGGCTTGGTCTTCTCTCTCTGGGGGTGGGAAGCAGCCATGGCCCCCTGGAATGGGGGGAAACTGAGTTCTCTGGGTCTGTTCCTAGTTTTCATGGGTAAGGAGCCTTTGAAGATGGGGGGTTCCTGAGTGTGTCAGCCCCCAGGGCTCCACCCTGTGTGCCCCCACGTGCCTTGAAGCAGGCTCCCCCCCCCCACCTCCCGCCTCAGGGTCCCCTGAGAGTTTCCTTGGAACAAAATCTCTCAGGATGCAAATTTGGACCATAGGAGCTCTAGTTAGTGGGGGGCTTATACGAGAGAAGGAGGCCCAGTCAGTGCACAGGAACGGGGTGAGGAGCCCAGGTCCCCATTGCCGGTCCCTGGGGGGTGGAGGAAAGGGGCCGGTTTCAGGAACAGGACCTGACAGAAAGGGGCCGGCCGTGCAGATGGGCAGCAGCGGGGAGGGGGAGCTTGAAGCTTTAGTTTTTGGCTAAAAGAATGGGTGATAAGGCAGCATCACCCCCGCCCCTCCCCCTGACCTCTGGAAAACCCCTGGCCTGACGGCATGCTGCTCCCGTGGCGCAGTGACGAGGCAGACGTGTTTTGGGGCGGGTTGAGCAATCCACTCGTATTTACTCTGTGGCTGGGAACGAGGAGAACAACTCAGGGATGGCATCCCAGCTGGGAGAAGGCGCTCGGGGCTCCTCTCCAAGCAAGGATTGACCCCTGAGTCACTGAAAGGGAGAGGCTTTCGAATCCGGGCGTTGGGGAGAAGCTCGGTTATGTAATAGAAGCACCGTGAGCTGTCCTTGATAGGATCCCCACTCTCCGTAATTATTGTTATTTGACCTACTCAGATAATTCCAATTAAATAGGGATTGTTTTGCAATCGGGTTTTTCAGATGACAGCAAAGATCTCTCACTGCGGAAACAAGAGCCATCCCTTGGTGCATGCTACGCTGGCTGGTTTATGAAACGGGCGATCCCGTATGGACTAAATTACACTGAGGTATGTTCCCTCTTCGGTACCCAAGTCTGCTAAAGATTTTCACCATGAAAGGATGTTTTATTTTGTCAAATGCTCTTTCTGCATCTACTGAGATGATCAGGTGTTTTTCATATTTCATTTCATTAACGTGGTATAGCACATATCTAGTTGCATATGTTGAGCCATCCTTGCATCACAGGGATAAATCCCACTTGGTCCTGGTGAAAAAAATTTAATTAAATTAAGCAGTCCCTCCTTATGTTCCTTTTAAGATTTTGAGTCACACAACCAACTGCCTGTAGACCAGGCATGATTTTTCCCATGTTTCGAGTGAGGAGTTATGTTAAGGCTCAGAGAGGCCAAGTGACTTGCCCAAAGTCACACAGCAAGAAAAGAGTCAGGACTGTACTGGTCACCTGACCCCATTTCAGACTTGCTCCACCAGTACACGCCAGGTTGCAGAGAACCTCTTTTCAGGTGGCACTGTCCTGTGTTAGGGGTGGGGGGCAGGAGATGCTGGAAAGAGCCGGGACCTTGGATTAAACAAAATACAGTAATTCTGGTTCCCATAATGGTCCTGCTGGGCAGTGCAGAATCTGAGTTTCAGCCAGCCTGTGTGTGAGATTCCGGGGTACCATTGGCTTCTAAAGAAGGCACAGATGGCAAGATTCATTGCCATTTTAAAATTAAAATGTGGTTTTCCTTCTGATTATAACAACATGACAAGTTAATTATAAAAGGCTTGAAAATACAAAGAACTATGAGGAACAATAGAAAACCACCCATGTCTCTATTAACATTAGGTATTTCCTTCCTGAGGTTTTCCATGGCTAGATGGGTATTTCTTCTTTAAAAAGATTAAGATCATGCTCTACATGGTTTGACTCCCGAGGGTTTTTTCTCCCATTTTAACTTATTTCATGTTTCTCTTCCCATGACTTCAGTGTTTGAACATATGTTATTTTTAAGTGATGTAATATTTCATCACATTGAAGACTTTTGTCTTTGAAAAAACATAGAAATGAACTAAGTTAAGAAAGAAGGTGGAACAGGTAATGTTTGTATAAATTTCCAAGTATGTGAACATGTCTATTGGGGAAAAAAAGTTAGAGCAATTTAAAAACTACACACATGCAAACAATTGAGCCAAAGAGGTTTTTGACAAAAACTTAGCATCTTTTCCTAAAAACTCTAAACAATAGATCATGAGGACTTTAGAAATAAAATCTGTTCATCAAGAACCAATAGAATAGTTTTCTAAATGATGAATCTCTAGAAATAAATTCATGTAAATCAGGGATTTAGAAAAGATGTTACTGTCACCATCATTATTATTGAACAGGGTCTTTGTGGTTCCAGCAGATAGAGTAAGATCAAAAAAACTATATAGAACTGGTTTGAACCTCAGAAAAAAAAGAGATAAATTCTAATTTTTGCTGATGATGTGACTGCGCACTTTGAAATCCAAGAAATTAGTAAGCATGATTACAATTAATGAGTAGTTGGTGACATAGCTAGATACAAGATAAATATACAAATATCAACAGCTTCTCTATCCTAGCATTCAGTAACTAGAAGTGGAAGGAAAAATTTTATTTATAGCAGCAACTAAAATGATTAAATATATAGGAATAAAATGTAACAAGGAAGAAAAAGGTCTTACATGAAATATAAAATCTTATCAAATGGTATAAACCAAGACCTAAATAAAAGGAAAGCCATACCCTATCCTTTGATGGGAAGATATAATGTTTATTTTAAGTCCCCCCCTTCTAGAATGAATGTGGACATTTAATGCAATTCAAAATAAAGATTCCTATCTGAGTTTTTCTTTTTTTTAGAGATTTATTTATTTATTCATACAAGCACTGGGTACAGTCAGAAGCGCAGGAGGGTGAGAGAATTCACCACAGCTAGAGCAGGTAGCAGAAGGCAGACAGACGGAGGACACTGCTGAGGGGACCACCGGACAACGTGGCAGGAGAGGTCTGGCGCCATGCGGGACCCTCGCCCTGCGGCCAGGGATCGAACCGGCGCTGCAGAGGCTGCAGGCAGCTTTGCAGCCCAGCGCTCAACTGCTGCGCCACCAGGGAGGCCCTCTTTTTTTTTTTTTTTTTTAAGATTTATTTATTAATGCGTACAAGAGCTGGGGTACAGGCCAGAGATGCGGGGGGTGAGAGGATTCACCAGAGACAGAGTGGGGAACAGAACAGGCAGACTGACTGAACTACACCACTGAGGGGAGCAGCGGGCAAGACAGGAGAGGTCTGCTGCGCCATGAGGGTTGCTCCATGGCCGGCCGGAGATCGAACTCGTGCTGCAGAGGCTGCGGATTGCTTCACAGTGCGGTGCTTAATCCCTTGCACCACCAGGGAGGCCCTGAGTTTTTCTTTAAGGCCAAGGAATTGAACGAAATAATCATAAAGCTTATCTGGAAAAAACAAATTCCTTTTTGAAAAAGGTTAGAAGAATTTGCATTACCAGATTGGGGCTTACCAGAAATTCAATCTATTCAAATATAGTGTTGGCATAGGAAGAGAAAACTAGATCTAGAACCAAATAAAGCAAGTAGAAATAGAGCTTGATATGTTTAAGAATGTAACATATGAAAAAAGAGGTCTTTCACTCATGGGAAAAGATAGTTTAATTGCTGCTCAATCTTACAACTTATAAAATAATCAACTCCAGATACTTGAATATAAAAAGCAACATAATTAAATCCCACAAGAAAGATTTTTTTAGGAGACGGCAAAATTTAGCAGAAGGAAAACAATTTTACTGGAGTAAAAACTCGGAAGCTATTTGATTAAAAAGAGATAGTTGTCAACATTAAACCATTTAAAATTGCTTATGGCAAAAGACACCTGCACCAAGGTGTGTGCTATAGATTTGAGACTCAAGGATGGACAGTAGCTTAGCGTCTGCTAGATACAGAGTTCTTATAAACTAATAAGCCAATCATGCAATTGAAACTGGATGAAGTGTAGAGAAAAGCAATTTGCAGAAGACCAAATCCAATGACTACTAACAAAATTTTTTTTAAAAGATTCTCAACAACTCTAACAGTAAAGGAAAAACAACTTAAATGAACAGCGAGCTAATTCTTCACGACTGTAAAACTGGCAAAATTTAAAATAGCAACAACATCTTTTGCTCCTGGGGATGTGGAGATATGAGTAGTCAATTACTAGTTACAGTTTAATTGAGAGACAATCTGGCAACATCTATTAAAATAATACATATATATTCCTCAGTCCAGCAGCGCTCCCACGCTGGGACTCTGGAGCAGGGAAGAAGCATCGGCTCGCGAGGCTTTATAGGCAACAGCAGCAGCCCTGAAAGCTGTGGGAACGAAGTCACGACGTATCAGCAGGAAAGGGCGGAATAAAGCGTAGCGACTCTCACCTTAGAATTTTATATAACCATTAATAAGATGAAATTAGCGCTCTGACGGTTGACTTCTTTGCAAAAACAAGGATGCAAAAGGGGATATAAAGTATACCTTGTTTTTGTGAACAATATTCTTAACACCTTATACAGGCTTGTGTACCTTTATACAAGCAGAGAGAAGGTATCAATCAGGGTGTTAGCACGGATGTCCTGGGGTTTCGGTAGGTGAAGTAGGAAGAGGAATAAAGGGTTGCAGAAAACAGAGGGGAGAGGTGAGGACGGTGTGTTCTCAGTCTCTTCCCTTGGGCTAGGCCAAAGGAAGATTTGCCACGTCTGGGAGTAAATACCCAGCGTGGGAGATTTTTCTCTCATATTTGGCAAAGGGTATCAGGGGACCTAACATGTCAGCTCTGTATACCACAGCTCGGAGCTAGTCAGTAAAATTATTCCCATTATAGCTTCCTTTTTTTTATTTTTATATTCCCCATACAATTGCAACCCCCTTATTTTGACCCCACTCCCTCCTTTCCCCGCCCCCCCATAGAGTGTCTCTGGTTCATAGTTGTTTGTTGATTTTGATATTTTCTTTCTTATAGTTATTCTTTTTCCTGGTCCCTTATTTAGGTTTTCTAGATTCCTGCTATGAGTGAGACCATCCGGTATTTTTCTTTTTCTTTCTGGCTTATTTCGCTGAGCATGATCCCTTCCAGCGCCATCCATGTTGCTGCAAATTGCATGTGTTTATCTTTTTTGAATGCTGAGTAATATTCCATGGTGTATATGGACCACATCTTCTTGATCCAGTCATCTATTTTTGGGCATTTGGGCTGTTTCCAAAGCTTAGCTATTGTAAACAGTGCTGCTATAAACATAGGGGTGCAGGTGCTCTTTGGAATGGATGTTTCTGTGTCCTTTGGGTAAATACCTAGGAGTGGAATTGCTGGATCCTATGGAAGCTCTATGTTTAGTAGGTCCAGAAATCTCCACACAGCTCTCCACAGTGGTTGGACCAGTTTGCACTCCCACCAGCAGTGCAGGAGAGTTCCTTTTTCTCCACACCCTCGCCAACATTTGTTGTTGCTAGTTTTTTTCATATGTGCCATTCTCACTGGTGTAAGATGGTATCTCATGGTAGTTTTGATTTGCATTTCCCTGATGACAAGTGATGTTGAACATTTTTTCATATGCCCGTTGGCCATTTGTGTTTCCCCTTTGGAGAAGTTCCTTTTTAGCTCTTCTGCCCATTTTTTGACTGGATCATTTTCTTTGGTTTTATTAGAGCTTCTTGAGTGATAAGCTGATAGGGAGAAATCTCACTTTGTCTCTCCCTTGTGTGTGAAGAAATGTATATTCCATTGCCTGCCCCACCATGAGCCCTTTCTCGGATAACCCCCTCCCCACGATGCCAGCTGCCCATGGGGGTCCCCCGACTCAGGTAGCTCAGCCATGGCAGCTGAGTGGAGCCACTCGGATTCAGAATGCGAGAGTCCAGAAGAAACCAGAACCAGTCATTTGTTGCCAGCGCACTCTGCACGAGCAGGCCATGTGGAGTGGGGGCTGGGATCACCATGGGGGTGGAGGAGGCAGGATTGGCAGGGGTGGTGGAGGGCAAGTGGCTGGTGTGCAGTAAGAGAGCCGCCATGCTCTCGGGGGCTCCCCAACCCCCAGCTTCAGTGCCCATGAACTTGCCCTGTGTGTCAATGATCTTCACTGTGTGGCAAGGAGCCCCCAACATGGGCACTGACAGCCTCTACATAAGCTCCTGGCTCGTGTGTCAGCTCCTGACTCGTGTGTCAGCTGAGCTCCGTGAGATAGTCCTCCTGGCCGAGCTTGGCTCCTCAAGGCTGAGGTCACTCAGCTGTCTGGACCTCTGTCCACCTGGTCTCTCACCCTCTGAGGCCAGTTTGAACTTGGCAGAAGGGCCCCAAGGCCAAGAACAGAAGCTGCAAAAATCTCTTCAGGTTGAGGCCTGGAGCTCTGCCACTTCTGCCCAGGTCAGATTCAAGGTGTGAGAAACAGACTTCACTTCTTCATGGACGGTGCTTCAAAGAACTGTGGCCACTTTTGTGTACGCTGTATAGTTTAAATAATTCTTTCCAATCATTAGGGGAGTAGATTCTGACTCCTGAATCAGAGAGTTTTCACTAAAACGTGACTCCAGAGGCACCTAATAGAGATCAAGGCCTTCCTCCCCTCTCTATACATTGAACTAACTGTTATGAATATTCCCATCAGTGGGTGTCAGGAGGAAGCAGGTAGTGGCAGCGAGCGCACTCCCAGGAGCCTTTGTAGCGATTGGCAGGCCTGGGTAGCAGCTCTGGCCCCGCTGAGGCTGGGAGCACTGTGGGCAAGGGATGCAAGGGCCCCCAAGGGTGTCTTGAACCCCTTCCTATTTGACTGATGAGTTAGATTCGACTCCAGACAACTGTGGACTCTGAATGGGCAGGAGCATGCGGTCCTGTGGTGTCTTCTTCTTTTAAGGGTATTTGTTACTGAACAGGACCGTCCTGGTGCCTCAGAGCAGCAGTTACACCCCAGGGGCTGCCAGCACATGCTCTGAGGGGCGACACCGATGGACGTGGACACTAGCTTCCATCTCGGCTCAGGAGCTCTGCACCAAGGCAACCCATTGCACTTTTTCACTTGCTAGTGGTGATGGTGGTGCCTCCTGGCTGATCTCTGCTGAGGGAGGTGGCACAGGGTCTGGCGCTTAGCAAGAATTCAATAGACATCCTAACTACAGAAGGCCAAGTCAGCACTCATGGTGGATCAAACGAAGCAATGGACTGGTTTAGCCACCCGCCCGCCCCCAACCCCGCTCCCCAACAACCTGAGCAAGGCCTGTAGACTTCGGATCACTTTAGGACACTAAAGGGCATCATGATCTGCCACCGGGTGGATTTGTGGGTCATCTGGCCCTCTGGAAACAAAATGGCGGCCAAGAAACGTTTTCAAAGGAGATTTATCTACTGAAGCTACATTGGGTGGGATCTGAGGCCCCAGAACTACCAAATCATGATTGTTCTTATTCAAAAATTCAAATGTTAACTTGAATCAAGAGGAGGCTTAAGCTCCACATGAAGCAGTTTATGTGATGGTGGGAATTAGCCCTAAGTCCATCTTGCCCACGACCAGAGAAATGTGTTTCTACTACTTGGAGGAGAAAAGAATCTCCATTTATCTGTTCATAAAAAGATTTAGTGTTTGTTTAAAAAACCTGAAAGTCTCAGAAGGATTTGACACAAATACAAAGTTTAAGTAATAGCAACTACGTTTTTTTTGCCTTGTAATAGATGCGACTATAATCACTTTTGATAAATATTTTCTCTCTCCTCTCCCTTCTCTGTGCTCCCACCTCTTCATTCCCCCGGCCTCCACCCCATTACGGAGCTGGAAGGTCAGACAGGGGTCAAAGGCTGCCATGAGAAAGGAAACCTGAGGGAAGACTCGGCCAAACACGTTGGGGTTTCTGGTGGGGTTGATGTGTGGGGCACACGCCCACGCACAGCTGCGAGGTCTCCTTGTTCCCACGAAGCAAGTCTTTCATGGTGGGAAGGGAATATTAATTTATTTGATTGGATGCCTGTCAGCATTGTTCTGGGGGAAAAATGCCAAAACTGCACCAGCAAACCCAGCCATGACGAAGCACCAGCTGCAAGGCGCTCCTCTACCTGCCTCGTCTTCCCGCACCATGGCTTCCCAAAGCCCGGGGCCTGAGCACACAGCAGGCTCTGGGGATACACAGCCTGAGAATCCAGGGTCCCCCCTTAAAGAAGGCAGTGAAGGAAGAGCTAGCGAAGGCCCAGAGCTCAGAGTCCCATCGAGAGCAGCCCGGGCTCCTCAGGGGAAGGGTCGTGAGCATGAGCGTGGGCCACGCAGGCTCCCTGGGCGAGCCGACACTGCCGTTGAGTCTGGATGGACAAGCCAGGAAAAGACCCAGCTAGTGAAAATGTCCAGAAGAAGAAAGAGGACCTCAGCCGGGGGTGGCCTGCCACACACAGAGCACGTAATTGTTTTTGGCTGGGTTCTGGAAGGTGCCGGAACAGTCTCACCTTGGGGGCGGGGGGTGACTCTTGCCTATTGGACAGTGAACTTTTGGGGAGAGATGACATTTCCTTCTCTGAGATGCCTCACAACAGGCTTGATACAGGTAGGGCCGCTTCGTGAACGGAGAGTGATTCAGACAAAGGCCTGGCACACCTGGCCCTGTGTGGGCGCCATCTTGCTCTGGCCCATAGGGCCTTAGCATCCATTCTCCTTTGGCAGAGACTCGGACTAGGGCTTCTGAACACTAAGTGCAGGTTAGATCCCTTGAGAGCCCAAGAGTCTTCCTCTCTCTACACCGAGTTACAGAAACAAAACTGAACAATGCAGCACTCTACCCCGACTCGGAAACATGACACCATCTCCAAAATTGGGGTGTGCTTCCGTTTTTGGTGTCTAAGTTAGTGTCAAAGAAAAGCATACTGGTAGAACATCACGTCGTGTGAAAAAGGTCTTTGATCAAAGAAGAATGTTTGGTAAACTCGCCCAGAGTCAAACTAATTGGTTTGCCAGCAGATAGAATCTCCTGCGATCTCTGCTGTTAAATTAGTATTGGTCAAGATGTTTGAAGCTCAGAGAAGAGGGATTCTCAGAGGAGAAGCCATTTGCATAATTGGTATCACATGGTGTTCCCAGTGCCTACTCGGGCATCCAACCCTCCTGGAGAGATGAAAGAGACACTTTCCCTGGAACGGATCTGGGTTGGCTGCCAGTGGAGAAAACCCAGAAACTTCCAACAGGTGGCTTCCAGCCATCCCCTGAAAATGAAATGTGAGCACGAACAAGGCCACAGAGGAATGGATTTGGGGGACAGGTCTTTTCTAGGCCTCAGCGTGGTTGACTTTGGGGTCCACCCATGATATGACAGGAGCACACCCCCTCCTTGTTGGAACAATCAAAAGTGACTCCAGACTCTGCTGAGAGACCCCTGGGAGGCCAAGATCACCCCAGCTGAGAACCTCTGGGCTAGAGCCACAAGGGCCGCCCTTTGCTCTAGACAAAATGTGGTGCCTGTGGCTTCGATTGAGGAGCTTCGCTGTCAGAAGAGTGGCTCCTGCATCTCCTTGCTGTCTTCCTCCTGACCCGTGGCGTGAAGAGGAGGTTTATGTCACAGTTCTCGGTGATGAGTTGGCAGCACTGCGGCCTAACTTGGAGCTGTGTCTCCTCATTCGTGTGGCCTTAGGCAAACTGTTCCTTCCTCGGGGCCTGGATCTCTCGGCACCCCCACACTTCTCTCTCTTCACCTGAGCAAATGGGGTCAGTGACCCCCCATTCCAAGGTCTTGGTGAGGCTGAAGTGAAGCGACAGATGTGAAAGTCCCCAACTCACTGCTGTACCTGCTAGTTCTCAGACATGGTTGGTGGCCAGTTCTAGTTCAGTCAGGGTGATAGGCAGGGGTCCCGGCATGAACCACTAGGCAGTGCTTTCTGGAATGTGCCAGAACAGCCTCACCTCAGGGGTGGTTGCTGTGCACAAGCTCTGTGTGAGTCACCTGCCGAGCTCCAGACCCACGGCAATCAGTTTCTAGAATCAGGAAATGTTGGCACGGAGGGACAGTTCACTGTCATCTCTCTAGGTTGATTTCTGTAAGCAAGAAAATGTTCTTCCATGTGTTTCCCCAGAGATCATAAACCCAGCAGCAGCAGGGGAACCGGGGGTGAGCCGGGGGCAGGGCTCAGTCAAATCTTTCAGGGTCTCCCCAGAGGACCCCCTGGCTCGCAGACACGACTTCTCCACATCAAAGATCGGTTTGCTCCCCCTTTCTCTGACTCTGAGCACCTCGGCCCTCAGTGATATTACCTGTGTCCCTCAATGTGCACTCACACATGGGTGCGTCTCAGCCCAGCAGGGCCACACACGCACCCTGGACGCGTCACAGAACGCCGTCTAGAAAGCTCCCCGTGGGACTTCGTCCTTAGGACGCCTGTGCCCTCGGGCTGTGTTGTCAAAACGGTCATGGACATCACCCTTCTCTTCACCGCCTTGACCTGCAGTCGATGGGCTGATTGAGCGTGTTTTACTTCTTTGGGATTGCTTTGCGGTCCTTTTTTAAATTACCTTTTTGTTAAAATTATGTAAACTGTGTACAGTTCCAAAGTTAGCGCTGTGAGGCAAGGCAGCTCAGAAATGGATATCTTTGAGTATAAGTACTGACTGCACACAAATGTATATATATATATATATATATATGTGTGTGTGTGTGTATTATATAATGTAAGCATAGACAATATATAAAATATACAAGTTAAAACATATTCTCTATCTATCTGTCTGTCTGTCTGTCTATCTGTCTGTCTAAACTAGCAAGCTTCGTGTATGCGCTGCTTCTTTCTCTTGTCAGGGAGGGGCAATTTCCCACCCTACCCCTCTCGGTTCTTCTTGGCTAGTTGAATAACCAAATTAACATCAGACAGATGAGCAACCACACAAAGGTGGAACGCCAACCAATCGGAAGCCAGTGTGTAGGGAAGGTGGGGCAGGTGAGGTGGGGGGGTGCTCTCTGACCTCGTCCTGGAGTGGGGTCTGCCTCTGCTTAGGGCTGGCACCCCGTGATTCAGCCCAGGGATGATGCCAGGGCCCAAGGGAGGAGGAATAAGAGCTGCCAGCTTCCCCCAATTGAGAAGCATCCCCGAGGCCTGGGACCAGCACCAGTCCATGCCAAGGGCCTGCATTTGGGGCACTGCAGCCTCTGGCTCCAGGTGCCCATCCTGGCCTGGCCATCCTGGCCAGGTCCCCGGCCTGGACACTAGCACCTCGGAGACGCTGGGCGCCAGGTCCTTCTGATTGGCAGGTGTCCTCAGAGCCGAGCTTCCCACTCTAGTCCTTGTGGGGTCACCTGTTGGCCAGGTGAGGGGTTTCAGGGCGGCGAAGCTAAGGCTGGGAAAGGGGCATAAAAATAGTGGACTTCTGCGTTTGCAGCCCAGAGGCGGCAGCTTGAGTCAGCTGTGACCCCAGTGCCAGCTCCCCGGAACCCCACTCCAGGGGTGTCCTTCCACGCCCTTCTCCACCAGACGGCAGCCCCCACCAGCGGGAATCTCTCCGCAGACACACATCGCCTGGACGGAGCGGACAGACGTGCCCTTTTCTCTCCTCCGGCGCCCGTCACTCATGTTAAAATCTCCAAGTGTAAATGTTGAAATGTTTTTGGTCTGCCCGATACATTGTGAGCTGTAATGACTCTTCCCGCGGCGCTGATTCTCCCATTTCTCTGAGAATCTGACGTACAAAAGAAAACAAGGATCACCTTCTGCTTCAGTACCAGGTGTTTCCATGCACTGACGGGGGGCTCAGTAGTTCCAGCATTCACCCCCAAATCTCTCAGTTCATGGGAACAGCCCTGGAACAGCTCAGGTCTCCCAGGACCCCAAGTTCATGGCTCCCCTACTCTTCTGTATGCCCCCCAAAAGAGAAGCACCCTCAGGCCTGGGTTTGCTCTGCCCACCCTCCCGGCTGCCCCGCCTGGTGCTAATTACACGTGTGGCAAGGCTTCAAGGAGAGATGAAAGGACCAGCAAAACAGAACTTTCCACACGCCGGCCTCTCGCCTGACAGCTCCATCTATCTATTTATCATCTATTAATTCTTTTAAGAAGGTAATTGACTCTCCCGGCCCAGAGTGGAGACAGGTGGAGACCGTCTTTCCTTTTTTCTTAGGAAGAAAGGAGCCTAGCGGTCGGGCTGGGTGGCTTTCTCGGGGGCTGGGTTTTCGCACACAAACAAGGGTGCAGGACGGTGACGGCTCCTTTTTCCCTCATACCGCCTGGGCCTCAATTTCCCTTTGTGGCAACACCTCAACTCTGCTTAAAGTCCGCCTAGCAAGGGGGATTAGAAGGTCACTAAGCCCATCCCAGAGCCCAGGCGTTGAGAGCTAAAGCCAGGCGAGGATGCGGGTGTCCGCCCTGGACCGCCCCCCACGGGTGTCCGGTCGGTGATGAGACACGCCTGTGGGGTCTCTGTGGGATTCCAGGAGAAAACTCCTGGGGCATCCCTAAGCCAGGCGGCTCAGTCACTGTGTTAGGGGGAAATGATGTCCTGAGTTAATCCCATACAGGCTTTGTGGACCCCACCCCGACTCCAGACTAAAGCCATCAGGACATGGGGAAAGACAAATCCCATCACCACCAAGGGAGGGTGGCTGGGACCTGAGGGTGGAGTTGGGCAGCCAGGTTGGATATAAAAACCAAACACATGGGCCTTGGGGGGCTCGCTATCGCCTCCTGGCTTCATGGCCCCTGGCTCGGGGCCAGCTCTCAGAGCGCCATTTGGGATTCCAGATCGGCGGATCGGGTAGGACGCATTTAAAACTTTGTCTCCCACTTTTCTCCCTGAGCTGTCCATTTGCTCATTTTGTTAGGGGGAAATGATGTCCTGAGTTAATCCCATACAGGCCTTGTGGACCCCACCCCCACTCCTCCAGGGCCTGAGACACGCCTCTACCGCCTCCGTGGCCCCACTCGGGGCCCCGGGGCGGCCCCAGCGCCAGCCACAAAAAGCAATGCTCCTCCATCCCGGCTTGTATCGGGGTTGCTCTACAACAGTTTCCCCTGCCCTTGTCAATAAACCTTTTATGAACCTTTCGCGTGTGCCTGCAGCAGAGCATTGATAAGTCCTTTGAAGCACGCAGGTGAGGACCCACAGTCAGGCACCCCGTTTTGGGGTTGCTCTACAACAACTGGAGATACTTCTTCCTGCTCTTTGCCAGCCAAGGACTAAAAGCTGCAATTATCACACTGCATCGATTATTGGTAGGGAGAAAACATAATTTTTCTAAATTACATAAATTAGCTTCTAGAACTTAAAAAAAAAAAAACACTTTCTGTGACTATATCTGCCTTTGTTTCTGCTTGCATGGAAATTAAATTTTTGCCTTTTCCTGCAAAATTATCTTTTATAGTCTACTGGATTGTGATAATCATACTTTGTACTTTTGCAGAGCCTTTTATCCGAGAATCTCAAAGCGCTTCATAAACTTTAATTAATTCTTGCAACAAGCCCCGTGAGGTAGGTAAGTATTATTATCCCCATTTTACAGATAAGGAGAGCGAGACATGGAGAAGTTAAGTAATTTGCCGAAGGCCCCAAAGCAGTTAGCAGCTAAGTCTGAACAAGACCACAGAACGCCTGTCTCGGCCCCGCCTGGCCCGGTGGGGCTGCCCTGGTTCTCTGGGCCCCGGGGCATGATTGACGGGGAGGCCTCAATCAATTGCAGCCTGGGTTAAATACATGTTGTGCGGCTCCCAGGCGTTCGGCTGACTCAGATGTTTCGCCCCTGGGGACTGGCCCCCCTTCAGGAGAGCTGAGCAAAGCTGCACCCCCACTTCTGCTCCAAGCTGCCCCAGCTGTGGACCCCGTGGCCTTCCCACTGGGACTGTTAGGGGGAAATAATGTCCTGAGTTAATCCCATACAGGCTTTGTGGGCTCCACCCCGACTCCAGACTAAAGCCATCAGGACATGGGGAAAGACAAATCCCATCACCACCAAAGGGAGGGTGGCTGGGACCTGAGGGTGGAGTTGGGCAGCCAGGTTGGGTATAAAAACCAAACACTTGGGCCTTGGGGGGCTCGCTATCGCTCGCCTCCTGGCTACCCAGCTCCTGGCTTGCAGCCAGCTCTCAGAGCGCCATTTTGGGATTCCTGATCGGCGGACCGGGTTGGACGCATTTAAAACTTTGTCTCCCACTTTTCTCCCTGAGCTGCACATTTCCTCATTTCCCCTGCCCTTGTCAATAAACCTTTATGAACCTTTCGCGTGTGCCTGCAGTAGAGCATTGATAAGTCCTTTTAAGTGCGCGGGTAAGGACCCACAGTCAGGCACCCCGTTTTGTATCGGGGTTGCTCTACAACAGGACGACCGGCATTTGTTGTGTGCCTGGCGCAGAGCTAGTGGCTTTGGGGCCCACGGCAGCTCCGGTCAATGAATTCTCACGGTGACCCAAAGCCTCGCGAGGCTTATCCCCATTTTGCAGAGGGTGGGGGGGAAACTGAGGCTCAGAATGTGACGAGCACAGCCACAGTCACACGTGGCTTCGAGGTCCCCCTGTCTCAAAGATGAGCGACTTGACACCCCGCCTGGTGTCCCCTTGGGCCGCAGAGGGGCTGCGGATCCTACCACGGCCTCTCCCAGGGCCACTGTCCAGTGGGTAGGGAGCTTTTATTGTCATCATGAGCCGGGCCAAGCTACCACCCTCTGCTGGGGATGGGGTGCCCTCCTAGGAAGGCAAGGTTTCAGAAAGGAGCCGGGGGTCTCCTTCGAAAGGGTGCCCAGCAGAAGGCTCTCAGAGTCTACCCCGCCCCCATATTCAATGGCCTCATGCCTCAGGCAGAAAACTCCTTCCCTCAGGCTGGAGCGGGAGGGAAGGCTCCAGGCACTTCACTTTCTTACCCCCCCACCCCCGCCACATGACTGTTCACCCCCGTTTGAATTCCAATTCCGTGCACGTTTGTGGTTACCCTTGGGCAAGTCTCGACCTGCATGTGCCTCAGTTTCCTCACCAGGAAGAGGAGCTGTTGCAAGGACTGAATGAGTTAATGAGCCCAAGCCCGGGGCCTGGCGTCCGCGCGCGTTGTGCTCGGTGAACAGCACGTGCCGCCCGGCCACGCTCACCCCGTCCCTGAGGCGCTCCGTGACTCTGGGGGCGTCCCCTTCCTGCCTCTGCTGCCCTGGCCAGCAGTCTGGTTCGTGCACCCCGAGGCCTGACCTTAACCCCCTGGTCCCCGCAAGGCCCACAAGCCCCCGGGAGAGCTGCCCTCCCAGTCCCGGTGACATCTTGCAGGCCCAGAGGGTGGGCGGGGGTCGCCTGCCTCTCCCAGCTGTGGGGTGCGGCGCCCGGCTCTCCTGACCCTGAAGCTGAGGCCCACCCTGCTAGAGTGAGGAGTGGGAAGCGGGGCTCGCCTGACATGTGATTTCCATTCTGCCCTGGCGGCAAGCGCGGCCGTGCAGGGACGTCCCCTCCCTGCCACCAGCGGAGGCACAGCCCTGCGGCCAGAGCGGCGGGCTCCTCTCGGGAACAGCGAGAGGCCGAGCCCTGAGAGACCCGGACCAGCTTTCTGTCGCTTTCTCTCTAAGACTCGCCGCACGTTATTAAGCAAGCTCTGAAACGCCAGCCCTACCGCGCTCCCTCTCTCCTGCTCCCCGGGCCTTGCTCCTGCCCAGGACCAACTTTGGAATCTTAGTTTAAGGCGGAAGGTCTTGGGCAGTTTGGTGGGACAAGTTCTCTTGGATCCTCCCTTTTCCCGCCCCAGCCACAAACAGGTGGTGGCCCGGCCTGCCTTCCAGCTCCCAGGCCCTGCACCCAGGCCTCCTGCCTGGGTCCCTCGGGAGCAGCAGAGGGCAAGGCGGTGCTGGGCCTGCAGTGTGTGGGGAGGAGGCCAGGGCCGGTAGGCAGGGAGGAGGGCCTGGCAGCTAGAGCCAGGAGGCCCCTGAGGACAGGGGTGGAGGGACACGGCCCTGTTTGGTTTCTGTTCTGGCCCAGCATTTCCAGAGGTGCCCTACATGGAGACCAGTGTGTGGCCACCAAATACTGTCTTGGAATAAAAATAACCAGGAGAGCCGGCACCTCAGCCACCTGGCCACCCGGCCTCCCAGACCGAGCACCGTGGGCACTGCCTGGAGTCAAGCGCAGTGCCCCATCCCCTCCCCACCAACTAGTCTGTGGCACAAGGACAGTGACGTGCAGGCCAGTCTGTACACACCCAGGCTTGCCCAGGTGGCCTGACCGGCAGCAGGGTGCATCCAGTTTGCAGAGGGGCTGCTTGTCAGAGAAGAAAGACATGTGCCGCTATCATGCTGCACCCCCAGCTTTGCCTGTGGGGTCCCCCAGCCTAAAGAGTGAGGGCAGGCACCCGCCAGCAGCTCACATACCCAGCCTCCCTGGTTTTCTGCTGCCCCTCAGCCTTCTAACCTGGGTTGCCCTGAGCCAGTCCCTTGGGCCCTGGCAGCGAGAGTTCCTGGGCCTATAAAACTGTGGACCCAGCTTCAGCCAACCTCATCCAAGTCCAGCCTGAGGGCCCAGTCCCCTGCTGTCTGGACAATCTGTCTTTCTTGTTTAAACAGTAGCAGAATTAAGTAAATATTTGCTAAGTCCATGTGCTTAGGTGCCCTGGGGACTCCCATAGTCTGGTCCTATAATCCCTTCACTCAAGGGAAGCAGGCAGCTTCACCACCATGTATCCTCCTGGAAGTTTCTGGACCATGGCAAAGGACCCAACGGTGAGAACAAGGAAGGTGCACCTCTGTGAGCCCTGGGGCCCGACATGAAATCTGCATTCAAACCAGCCCTGAGAACCACCAGAAAACAACCAAGTGCACCCTCAGCTCCCCAGATGGTCCCTCTCCACGAAGGGGCCTCAGGCCATGGGCTTGTATGAGAGCTGGCCTATAAGTGAGGGACCCCCAAATCTGTGCCCTCTTATTAAAAAAATTCACATCAGGAAACACCGTGAGGGCGCTGAGGTTAAGAGGGAGGATGATGCCAGGAAGGGAGGCAAGCGACGGTGGGAGGAAGGGAAATCAGCCCCGGCCTTTGTTCAGCACGGCGTGAACATTCACAATAAACCTGTGAGCCAAAATAATAAAAAATAAAGTCTTTGTGATCGTAAAGGTTACAACTTACTTGTTACAGAAAGTTTGGAAAATACAGACTAAGAGGAAGGAATGATCACCTGAAATCCCACCATCCCAGGGTAATAATCAACTAAGTAGCTTCCGCTGAGTCACACCCTGAGAACCCTGTCTTACTTACCATTATTTGGAATTTGGGGTGTCGTTATTTGGAATTTGGGGTGTGTCTTACTATCTAAACACTGCTGCAAGCAGTAGCCAGTGCCCACAAAACCAAGTGGGTTTGCAACACAACACACTTGTCAGTTAAAAAGAACAGAAAATAATGGTCCTGGTTTTTCTGTGTGATTATCTAGAATCAGGAGCCTCAGATTGCACCGTATCCTGCTGTCTGATGGGAACTGTGGCCTTTCCCGGAGCTTCGACTTCCTTATCTTTGACATAGTTCTTGCTTCACTGAGCTGTGGCAAGAGTTAAGGAAGACCAAGCCGGCAGAGACTGGAAAGTTCTCGGTAAATGTCAATTCAATAAACAAAGAGGGTGCAGTGTGGCTCCGGGGTGCAGGTGTCCCAGGATTTATTGGAGTTTTCTTTATGACCAAATTAATAATTATGCAATTGCTTAGACCCAATACCACAGCAGCGCAGTGCCCCTCCCCACCCAAGGAAGGGGACTCAAAAAGAAGAACCCAGAAAATAAGACAAGTGTCCCAAGTGCTTTGTTTTGAGTTCTGAAATATTTTGGAAACAACCTAAGAGCCCACAGCAGATGAATGGACAAAGAAGATGTGGTGCAGATACAAGGCGGAATACTACTCAGCTATAAAAAAAGATAAAGTATGGTGGTCTGCGACAACGCAGGTGCAACGGCAGGGGGTGATGCTAAGTAAAATGAGACCAACAATAGATGATCTCACTCACATGTGGGACATAAAGAAAAGAGCAAGGAAGAGACAAACCCAAACCAAAGCAAACCCTAGCAATCCGACAGCCGGACTGAGGCTACCAGAGTGGGGTGTGGGGGTGGGGACAAGAGGGGGTGGGGCCCAGTGAGGGGGGTGGGGATTATGGGTGCTGCGGCTACAGACAAGGTGTGACAAGAGACATACATACATGTCATGTTCACTGACTGAGTCAAGGACCCCGTGGGGCAATGTGGATGCGTGGAAAGCACCTGCACCCGGGGGGGTTCTAAGCACAGCGAACAACCACGCCACACAAAGAGCCGGCCTGACGCCGCGGGAGCCTGAGTGGAGGGCGCTGGGCTCACATTTTGATGCTGGCTCGTCGGTTGTCATTGGAGCACCACGCTCGTGCAAGACAGTGACAGGAAACGAGAACGCACTTCCCTGCTTGATTTTTTTGGTAAACCTAAAACTGCTCTAAAAAAAAAAGTCACATTAAAAAAAAAAAAAGGTAACAACTGGAACTCCTCAGACCCTGGCCAGGCAGAGAGAAGCAGGTCCCGCAAGCCCCCGAGGGACAGGAGCAGCAACGTGCTGATCCCGGTGGAGGGAAGGGGTCGGGACAGAAGGAGGGAGAGAGGGAGGGAGGGCCACGCGGGGCAGCAGCCGGAAGCCTCGGGCTGTGGAAGGACGTGACTAGCTGCCGGCCCGTCCTGAGGCCAGAAATCACCTCCGACTAACACCAGCCCTGCCGGGCTGCTTTATCTGAGCCAGAGGCTGAGATGAGGCAGCAGGACGTGGCCACCCCTCGGATGGACACTCTCCACCTCTTCGCACCCGCGGGGCCCAGGCCTGCGATGTGCTGGCTCCTGTGATTTCTCATCCAGGTTCTGGGAGCTTGTTTGTGCTTTGAACTCGTGTTCAGACGACCTGGTCTCGTGAAGCTGATCTCAGGTCAGCGCTCAGGGCCTTCCTGTCAGCCACAGGCTGTGTAGCAACAGGGACACCAGGGGACGCCGACGTCACCCCGCCGGACGCCGGGGTGTCCAGCGCCTCACCGGCACCTAAGCCTTCAACACCCACAGCGGGCGAGGACCGCTCAAGGGTGGTCCGGGCACGACGCCTCCGCTGACCTCAGTAACTCTCGGAGGAAAGAGAAGAGCGGAAACAAAAATGAAAAAAATAAAATAATATCAACTCTCTGAAGACCTGGAGCGTCCTCGCCCGCCTCGGTGAGGCCTGCGTGGCCGCCGGTGAAAAAACGTGTCTCTCGGCCACTCCAGGATCCTGCCTCCAGCTCCAGCTGGCACTTGTGCTGGCGACTGAACCTCAATTCCTGGTCACCTAAGCGGACTGTCCCCCAGCCTGTGGAAAGGTACCCCCAACTAAATGCCGGCTCCTTCTTCCACCTCCCCTTTCCTGAAACCATACTGCGGCCTATCTGCGGTCACTTGGAATCTGTGACTTCCGCACTGACTGAGGAAGGGACAGCGCCCTCTCGGCTCTCGTGAGGTAGAATCCGCCCTGCTCGGGGAATTCCCAGCAGAGAGGACCGCGACCTCTGAGCGTCACGCGGGCCTGAACAAAAAAGGCGGAGACGTCATCGCAGCCCAGGTCCCCCGCGGTTCAGTGGAGAAGCTGGGACCTGACCACACCTCAGCTTTGCTCTGGGCTCAGGCCTAGACTCCTGGTGATTAGCCGACCTGAAGGGGGTCAGAAGGGGGTCACGAGGCTGGCATCGCAAAGTGCCAAAAGCAGAGCTCTGCCCACAGCTGGGGCTGCCCCGAGCAGGCACTCGGCCCAGGGGCTATGTGTCCGCCCTGGGCTTGTTCTTTGGATCTGGAAAATCAGCATCCGGGGTCGTAAAGACCCTGAGGGCTCAGCAGAGCCACCCTCCCGCCTGTCCATTTTGTAGATAAGGAAAGTGAGGCTCCAACGAGGGAACAGCTTAGCTAAAGCGATGCGGCTGGAGGGTGGCAGCGCCCGGGCTAGCAGCCAGGCCTCCCGACGCCGGCTCCCTGGGCGGCTCCAGGAGGGCGCCGTGTGGCCCCGGGCAGGGTGCAGGCCAGGCCAGGGCCTTGACACACTCACTCCCGCCTTTGCAATTATGCCATGAGGCGCATCTCCCCCCGCGGTTGGCGGCCACAAGGCTGCTCTGTGATGTCACTGGGAGGCGTCACGTGTGACTTCACGGGGTGTGACAGGGCCACATGCCTCCTCTGGGCTGCAAATCTGCAGCGCAGTGTCTTTCCAGGCCCTTCACACAGGCCCGTGTGCGCCGACAAAGGAGGAGGCGGAGATGACAGGCCACGCGGGTAATGAGGGGGTTGGTTTTATGAGCAGGAAGAACCGTCTTTGTCCAGCAGCATGAAAAAGTGGTTTTTAAGTGAAAATTATGTCATTGGGTGGCTCTCTGACTCCGGCAATTCTCGGCATCTCACTAAAAGTTACAGGGGTGCTTTCTTCCAGAGGGAGGTCAGAGCCAAGGATGCACGGCCTGGGGCTTGGCGAGCCGCCCCCACTGGCTCCTGTAGTGCTGAGTTAACAGACTTTGCAAGGAATGCCCAGGCCTAGGCCAGAGTCCTACACCGAACAGTCCATGCCATTCAGCGGAGAAGTGGGAGTTGACGCCAGGCTGGCCCGACTCGGCGGGAAGGGCCAGGTTGAGAGCAGACCGTGACCCTGGTGCGTGCAGGCGGCCAGCATGCGGGCACTCTGCCTAGTGCGGCTCCTGTACAGTTAATGTCATGGCCAGCCTTGGCCTGCAGCCGTAGAGTCCAATACGGCCACCACCAGCTAAGCCTGGCTATTTAAGTTTCAACTAATTGAAATGAAATATAACTGAATAAAACGGGGTTTCTCCGATCACTCGAGCCCACTGCAAGTGTCCAAGGTCACAGGCCACTAGTAGTTGGCAGCAAAATGCCCAATGCGTTGGCCTGGAGAGTGAGGACCATCAGTGGGTTGGAAAGGCCAGAACCGCGTGCGCACAGGGCTCTATGAGCAGACATCAGAAAGTCAGGCCTGGGACAGTGGACACCATTCCCTCCCGCACCAGAGAGGCAGGAGCTCACCGGCTGGGCCCTGCGTCTGTCCCGTACAAGTTATAACATAAACCTCGCGCACGCAGGGGTTCTAAGGATTCACAGTGGCCTCTTATGTTGCACTTTGTATGTGGTTTTGGTCCTGGAAATCCAATCATGAAGGAGTTATTACAAATATGATACATAAAAATAGATATACATACATATGAAAAGATAAATAAAACTATAAAATCATGTTCTTCCAGGAGAAAGTTCCTGGTGATTCCTAGGGCCTGTTTGCTTTCAAGGAACCCTAGTGACCTAGATTGAGACTGTGCTGTTAGCGCATGTCCTCAGGACAGAGTCCTCAGGGAGACCCCTTCCAAGGACAGGGGCATCGCCTGAAGCAGGAGGGAGACAGTTCTGACAGGGGCTGGAGGTGACCTCTCCCGGGTTGCCCCTCCCTGTGCCCTTCCAGGCTCCCCATTCCTGCTTCCCCGGCCTCTGGCCGTTCCTCTCCGGGCACACAGGTGAAGTGGCTCCGTCTGCAGCCTGTGCTAGGTGACCCTGGCTGACCAGTCTCCAGGCCTCATCACTGCAGTGAGTAGTGCTTACGTCAGCAAGCCGGACAGAAGGAATCTGGCCCGGCGGGTTTGGGTCAGGTGTCTCCCGAGTCCACTCGCTGGAGCCTGGGGGTGGCTTTAGTGCAGGGTAAAGGCACAGGTGCTCCAGAAGGGGCACAGGAGCTGTCTCTTTGGTGCAACTTGGCAGGAATCAAGCCCCCTCGGGAATACAGTCAGACAAGAGAAAACAGAAGAACTGAAAATCTCTGCAGCATCTGCCAGGATCAGATTTGGCGAGAAACTCAAGATTGGAGCCTAAATTTACAGTGTCCAGTGTCTAGAACAGTGCCAGGTGAATATCTGTACAATGGACGAATGAATGAATGAATGAATCCACCAAATGACAGAGATTCAGAGTACAGGACTTTTATGTCACACACACATTTAATTTTCTTATTTATTTATTTGTTTGTTTGTTTGTTTGTTTATGTATTTATACAAGCACTGGGCACAGTCAGAAGCGCGGGAGGGTGAGAGAATCCACCAGAGCCAGAGCGGGGAGCAGAGCAGGCAGAAGGACCGAAGGACACTGCTGAGGGGAGCAGTGGGCGGCAGGAGAGGTCTGCGCGCCATGTGGGACCCTCCTCCGGTGGCCGGGGAGCCGCCTGGGAATCAACCGGCTCTTCAGAGGCTGCTTCACAACCCAGTGCTCAACGCTGCGCCACTGGGGAGGCCCCACACATTTAATTTTCAAAGAAAAAAAAGTTTCTTCCAAATGGCCCTCAAGTCTCCAACATCTTTCAATTTACTGAAAATCTGCCCCGCACACCTCCCCGAGAGACTAGAGGGAGTCCACTCTTGGGTGCTGTGCGGTGGGAGGACACGAGCTGGACCGTAACCAGCCACTGCACGGGCCTGTGGCCTATAGAGGATGAAGGAGATCTGAGTATGTGCTTCCTGCTCCTTGGAAAACGTCACTGCAGTAAGTCTGCAAATCACAGCAGTTAGAGGGGGCGCTGAATGTTACTTTGAAGATAAAGGTGGTGTTTCTCCCTTCAGACAACATTTTATTTTTTTTAAGATTTATTTATTCATGCAGACAAGAACCAGGGTACAGGCCAGATGCACGGGAGGGTGAGAGGACTCACCAGAGACAGAGCAGGGAGCAGAACAGGCAGACGGACTGAAGACACTGCTGAGGGGAGCAGCGGGCGAGACAGGAGAGGTCTGCGCGCCATGTGGGTCAGTTCCCTGGCTGGGGTTCGAACTCGTGCTGCGGTGGCTGCTGATAGCTTCATAGTGCCGAGACAGCCAATTGTGCCACCAGAGAGGCCCCAGACAAAATTTTAAATGTGCTTTAAATCAGTAGACTTTGCTTGTTGGTTCAAAGTCAGACAATATGGAACAGCAATAAAAGGAGAATAAGAATTCCAGCCATTCACATATGTTTATGTAAACACCCACTGTTTGGGACGATGCAAAAGTTCTGGAAATGGATAATCATGAGTGCATTGGCTGCCATTGAACTATATGGTTGTTTTATGTATTTTTACCACAATAAAAAAAATTTTAATTTATACCAGATACACAATTTTATAAACATGCTTTCATCTTACCATACAAGAGGGCATCTCTCCACAGTGTTATAAAACATCCATAAATATCATTTTAAAGATTGTCCTGCGGTTAATAGTGTAACTGTATTATCATTCAGCTCAGCTCACGGCGGGTATCTGGAGTGTTTCCAAGTCTGGGCTATTGTGACATTTTCATGAATATCCTTGCGTATAAAATGCCATCTTTGGGCTAGCGTCCTAAAAGTGGGTTCAGGAGATTAGAGGTCATGGCATGGATGACCTTTGGAAGGACTGCTGGTGTCGCACGGACACGCACGTCCCCTGGATACACAACACAGCATGCTCATGGCCCCTACTCCCTTCTTCCTCCTGGGCACCTCGCTCCGGCTCTCGCCACGCTGCTTGTTGTGGAGAGGATAGTCACATCACGGGCGTCAGCTCAGAGCATCTGAAAGAACATGGCAGCCGGCCACCTGGGACTGCAGAGGCAGAGGGTCCAGGTGCCCCTGGTCCGAGCAGGTGTGTTCCAGGGAGAGCCAGAGCGAGAGCAGGTGAGCAGAGACACGCCTAAGAGAGACGGGAGATGGGGGTGACTTCACGGGACAGTGCCAGAAGACTTCAAGGTGAAACCAGGACACAATGAGCAGGATGGGGCAGTGGCCCATTGCTCTAGTGCATGGTTAGCTGGGCTGACTTACCAGCAAGCCGGGATGTCCCCCCCACTTGACTCTCCTACCTGGGAGCACAGGCTAAAGTCAGCTCCAAGCATCTGTACAGAACGAAACCACAGTCGTCGGAAAAGAGGAGCTTATTGGTGGTGTGGTGGGTGGGTGGGGGGCGGTGGTTTCTACGTGGGTGCTGTGGAGGGAAAGCCTGGCCACCTCCAAGGCCTGGGCCCTGCCACGGGGTGACAACACAGACACATACCCCTAAAGCTGATATGCCACCTTGTCAAAAGAAGCAGAAACTGGACAAGACCCGATCTGGCCAAGAGATCCGGGGCACCCTGGAAAGATGCAGTTCCTGGGGCTTCCCTAATTGGAAAGCAAAGCTCCATCGGCGAGAGCTAAGGGAAGGTATCCCAGGTGGGGGAACCAGCCCCGGGGAATGCCAAAGCCGATGGAGAGCGGATTCCAAGCTCAGCACCTGAGCACGAGGCACTTCAGACAGTTGATGAAATAACCCTACAACCATAGCCCTACAAAACCCCGCACCCCACAACCCACGCAATAATGTTAGCTGCCCAGACTCAGGCATGGAGACGTCTCCGGAGGGGGCTGGCGGTGCAGAGCACGGTTTGTGCTCCGAGGTGCCGGGGCGGGGCCGGGAGCCGCTGCCCAGGTGCAGCCGGTGAGGACCTGCTTTGTCTGCAGATCGTTTTCCAAACCGATAATAACACTGCCTGGAAGTGGCTGTGCTTGTTATTATCACGGTGCCCATCAATTCCACACAATGTCACTGATAAAATTCTCCTCCGTGAAAGAAATTTCTTTGTTCTAAGCCATTGCTGTGGTCATGATTGAGTTTTAATAACATAGACGTGCACTTCACGGCTGCATGACTCGCCCTGTCATAAGCGCTGCCTTCTGCACCTAAATTAATCCAGAGAACGCCCAGCAGCACCGCTGGCCCCTGACTCAGACTTGGCTGCACCCGTGCGTCTCCAGAGTTGGCTTCTCCCCGGGGTGGCTGTCCTGCAGCAGGCCGGCCAGCTGGAGGTGAAGGGCGTGGCCACCGGAAGTCCCAAATGGCGGCTCCCCTGCCTGGAGCTCCGCCAGGAACAGCACGCCGGGCGAGGCCAGGTTAGTCTCTGCTCTGTGACATGGGGCCTCTGCCGGAGTATCCGTGGCTGAGTGAAGCAGGGCTAGGCTGGATTTCATCTGGCGGCATCCTCACTTCCGTGGGCGTGGGGGGATGTCCTTACTAGCAAGGTGGGAGCCGCCGATGGGTTTAAACTACTGACAAGCCTGCCGGGCCTCCACTTCCCTTCTTGATGGGAGGCTGACCACAGCTGCGCCTTCTCAGCATCTGGTCCAGACGCTTCCAGCCTCGGCTCCCCACTGGGCTCTTCCTCCAACTTCAGGCCTCGTCCACACCCTGGCCTGTCGCTGGTCTGTGAAGCGGCCCCAAGTCCGAGCATTGGTGGGTGTGGCCCTGGAAGAGCCAGCGGGTAGGGGGAGACCTTCGGCGCCCAGGGTGTGCAGAGTTGCACAGACACTGGCAGACGGCTGCAGGGCCTGTTTCCCTGGGCTGGGGCCAAACCATTTATGCAGACCCTGAAATTCAGACCCTTATTTCTTGAGGAAACCCTTACCTAATTGAATCATTTTTGGATAATTTTGCCTCATCCCCAGTATCCCTTCCCCCCTCCAGATCCAATGCAAGCAAGGTGAGCAGGCGGAGACCGGCCGCCCCGCAGGGTGGTGGGAGAGCAGGCAGGACGCCGCACGCCCCTCGTTGGGGACAGTGGGGGAGGCCATCCTGGCACACAGGTGGCACGGTCTGCTGAGGACGGGAGAGAGGATCTTGCAGGTGGGGTCGGGGGTCGGGGGCGTGAGCACCTGTGGTTTCCCCAGCTGCGGACAGAGGAGGGGGGCCCAGATGCCGCGCCCAGCCTGCTCGGTGCCTGAGAAGAAGCGCAGACGGGGCGACTTCTGGTTGCCCCGTCTTTACACACACCGCCGGGCCTGCACACACACGGCTCTGATCTGAACACCACCTCCTGGGGGCCCCGGGGAAAACTGAAGTTCAGCCCAAGTCTCTACCCACCTCATTTTCCCCTCCTCGCTGGGACTTCGGTCCGCCCCAGGCGGCCACAGCGACCGCGGCAGTTCACACGACGGGAACACAGCGGCTCAGGCGCGAGCTTTCAGCAACAGGGATGTGCCAGCCCAGGTCCCGGAGGCCGAAACCCACCATCAAGGCGCCCCCCCCCACCATGCTTCTCCCCTCTCTCCGCAGGGTCTCCGGGTGTCCTCGGGGTTTCTGGGTGAACAGAAGCGACGCCTCCGGTCCACCTTCACCGCCACGCGCGCTCCTACGCGTGCAGCGTCTTCCCTTGGCGCCTGGCCGTGTCCCAATCTCCCTTTCCATAGGACGCCCGTCGGGGGTCGGGCCCAGCCTCAGCCTCCCCTAACTTGCTGCCCTCTGTAAAGACTCTCCAAGCAGGAGGACGTTTTGCGGGACTGGGGTTGGCACAGCAATACGCGAACCCGGAAGGGAGCCGGCTCTGCGTGACGGGGGCACCTCCATGGCCACGCAGGCCCGCTGGACGCATCCTCGCCCGTCAGCCGGCGGTGGAGCTCCCGCCCCCCGCTCGGGGTGGAGAGGCCGGGGTTGGGGCCCTCTGCCCAGAGAAACAGCAAGGGACTGGGCTGGGAAGGTGATTTCTTGGCGAAAATGAGACGCAGACGATAGAGGCCCTTTCCTGCTCCCGTGGACCTTCTTCCCCTGCACGGAGGCCGAGCCCGGGCAGCCCCCTGGAACCACCAAGGTGGCCGAGCCACACCCTGGAAGCGGGGAAGGCGTGCAAAGCCAGGTCTGCGGTGTTGGTCTCCAGGCACGGAATGGATGAGACGGGAGCCTCCCTTCCTTGAGACGTCACTTCGTGGGAGATGATTAATTTTCCGTGTTGCTTAAGCCACAGGAACGTGACGAGACCGGAACTGCCCTCAGAAGTGGCCTGCACTTGGGCAGGAAGAAGATTCTGGTGAGTCTTTGGCCCGGAAGTTGTGCCCGTCATGGGGTGGCTTGGCCTCGGCCCCCCAGGCGCTGCTGTCTCCCAGGGTGCAGATGGAGATGCTCCCCCTGAAAGCCATGGGGAGCAGCTCTCTTACCCTCAGGTTCCTCCAGGGAGGGCCTCGCAGGGACTGGGGTTGGGGGAGGAGGGAGCTGGGTCCTCTTCCTCTGCTTCCAGGCCCCTCTGGCTGGCACCTCACTCCGTGAGGCTGGTTTCCACTGGACAGCCCCCCACTGGTCACCGTTCTGCTGGGGAACCTCCGTCCCTTTTACCCCCAGCCGTGGGCGGCAGCAGCCCCTGCGTGGTCAGACACTGTGTCCTCTCAGTTCCCAGGTAAAGTCTCTCGACTGAGCTGCCTGGTCAGGACCGAGCGACACAGGGCGTGACGTTTTATGCCAATGTTTGCGGGCTGACCTGCCTCCTAAAATCGCCACGTCCTGCCGTCACCAAGGACTTGGCTGGGCTAATGGGAAACACAGGTTGAGGCCAGAGTGAAGCGCGTGCACAAGGGAATTTCCTCACCCCACCCCAGGGTGGGGTGTGGCCCCAGACTGGCCCCTCGACCACCCGGTCTTCTCCCCAAGTGCAACATGGGTGGTCGCTTCTCGCCCTGACCGCCAGTCTCCACCCCGGAGGCCCCGGTCAAGCTGCCCTCTGAGCCGCCCCTAACACCCAGAGCAGAGCTGCCGCCTCTGCCTGGGGCTCCACAGTGGCCCCCGTGAGGCCACTGTCCTGGTCACCAGAACATTCCAGAACACAAGCCTGAGGGCTGTGAGGTCCCGCCAGGCAGGGGGCTCTGTGGACCATCTCCTCCTCACTGGCAGCGGCAGGGACTTGGTGTAGGCTGGGCTCAAAGGCGTGTGAAGAGACATGACGGCCATCTCCCTGGGCCCCAGGCACGCGGTCACCTTGTGCCCAGGACCCAGGCTCAATCCAGGTGATGCTACCGGCCCCTCAGGTGGTCTTGGTCCTGACTTGGCAGGAATGTGAAGCTCACACCCGCCCTGGGCGGGGCACGCACCTCCCAGGTTGTGTAAGGGCCCCCCAAATGCCCATCCCTGCCTTGAGAGGAAGAGCTCTTGCAGGCTCTGGGGCTTTCCCCGAGGTGGGGCCCACAAGGGTGGGGCTCTGCAAAAATGGGGCACTGGCAGCCCCAGCGGAGGTGCTATGACATGTTGGGTCAGAAGCAGACACCAGTGCTCAGAAGAAAAGAAAACAGAAGAGGTTTTCCTCACTCGTGTGGAGGTCAGGCCTCTTGGGGCCTTCTCAGGTCCTCCTTTTGGGGTTCCCCAAACCCCAGCCCATAGTGTATAGGGGACATAGGCTGTCAGTCGGAATTAAAATGGAGAAAGCCAGGAGAATATCCGGAGTCCTCAGTCTCTGGAACTTTACCTAGTGCCCAGGAGAAGTGCCCACAAGCTCACGAGCTATGGGGCAGTCAGAAATCGCCGGGGCCCTCAGCACAGAGGAGATTCCGTGTATCGATGTTGAGGGGCTTTCTTTTCTTTTCTTTTTTAAAGATTTATTTATTTATGCATACATGAGCTGGGGTACAGGCCAGAGGTGTGGGTCGTGAGAGGATTCACCAGAGACAGAGTGGAGAACAGACCAGGCAGATTGACCAAAGTACACTGCTGAGGGGAGCAGCGGGCGAGTCAGGAGAGGTCTGCTGCACCATGTGGGTTGCTCCCTGGCTGGCCGGGGATCGAACTCGTGCTGCAAAGGCTGCAGACAGCTTCACAGGTTGCAGACAGCTTCACAGGTTGCGTCCCAACCCCTTGCACCACCAGGGAGGCCCTTTGAGTGGCTTTCTAGTGCCGGGCACTTGGTGAATAACTGGATGTGTGAAGATCAGTAAAAAGTGGCAGAGGGCAGGGTCTGCCGAGCAGAGGGCATGAGGCTGGAAAAGTGAGCAGGGCCAGCCCACGAGGGTCCTGGGACCAAGCTCAGGTGCGTGGACCTGTCCCTTTGGACCGAGGATCACCGGGAAGGGTTTTAAGTAAAGGAGTCAAGCGGGACCTGTCCTGCTTTGACCCCTCGTGCCAGGCAGGTGGGGTGTCTGACCAGCAGCGGGCACTCAGAGCTGGAGTCTGTCTTCAGTCGAAAAGTCAGGTGGGGAAGGTGAGCTCTGCTCATGTCATGTGCTGGTCGAACGAACGCCTGCGCCTCCACCCCTGGACAGAGGTCACCTCGGCTGCCGCAGGGCCCTGCTGGGCTCCAGGAGGCCCTGGCGTGGTTCCTGCCTGTCCTGGCAGCTTCCCAGTGAGCCACACCAGGGCAGGCCGAGGCGGGTGGTGATGCAACAGCACTTTATACAACTGAGTCTTGGGACTTCCACTTAACACACGGGTGCCTTCGGCCTCCAACAGATGCTTTCAGAGGCACCGGCTTCTCTGGTTAACACCACCATGACTCACACCAGGAGGGCCTCCCCGGAAGCCGCGCGGCATGCCTGGGGCACATCATTTGGCTGTCAGCACAGGCGGCACACTTTCAGCCTCCAAGGTTGGAATGGCATTTGGAAACACCTCCAAAATTCGAGGGCAAGCCTAGGGTGCTGTGAGTGACTGAGCCGTGGAACACTGTTTTTAGTTAAACATCTAAAGGGACTAGCTGCTTCCCAGGATCCAGAAGGCATGTACTATGGCATCCTGGCCAGGACAGTCCTTACCACCCTGGTGGCTACAGTTCTGAGCCTTGCGTCCCCCCGAGGCCCCCAAGTCAACTACTACCGTGCTTTGGGGAAGAAAAAAGGAGCAGCAGCTCATGACCGTGGCAAAACACAAACCTATTTTCCAGGAAGTTCTTAATGTCAAATATTTCCAGTATTAAGTCTTCTATGTTATTTCTTTCCAGCGAAATTGGCTCCTTAGATGTGTCCCCTTATAAAACTCTTCCTTTATCAGGTGCATCCTGAATTTTGGTTCAGACAATGTGCTCACTGGACTTGTACAGAGTTCTCCAAGTAAAGATGACAGAGACTGCTAGAACATCAGAGTGCGAGGAGCTAAGTTCCCTCCCGTCCAATCCAGCAAGGGAGCCTTGTACAGAGAGGAAGAGGTACTAGGGCTTCATGTGAGCTGGAAGCTGAGGGTTGCTTAACAACAAAATGGGAATTGGCCCTGGACCTGGGGCAGGGTGACTGAGGATGCAGCCTGCTTAGCATGACCACGGCAGGTTCTGGTTTGTTCGCCTCCTACAGCACGCACAGACATCTCCTCTAGACATTGCCATCACAGCTTCAAGGACCTGTTGCTCTTCCACTGAAAGGAAGAGGAGGCAGCTCGCTGGAAGCACAACACTCACTTGAAGAAGGACAGGTTTAGTCGCCAACCTACTAGTTGAGGTTTATCTTCTTGACTCCAAGTCGGTAGCCCCGGCTGACTCAAGCCCCGCTGACTCCCAGATCCAAGCCGAGGGTCTCTCCTGGAGCCGGGGGCCAGAGCATGGTTCCGACCTGGGCTTGTTTCCCCACATGGGTCAGAAGCACCATTTGGGCAGGGTCTGGCCTCCCCAGAGAAGAGCCTGGCAAGCGGGCAGCGGATTTGGGGTGTGCTGGTAGGAAAGGCTTTGTATGGGGGTGACCAGTGTGCCCATCAGTGGGACAGACCCCCTGTTTCCTGAATAAAGAATCCACCTCTGCGTTCCAGCTCAGATTTTGGAGTCTAAAATACAGAGAACCGAGCTGAAAGGCACCCCAGACCTGACCCAAACCCTCCCTATCTAAGAGTCAGGGAAGTGTCAAGTCACACCACAGCAAGCTGCGGCAGGCCGGGGAGGGGCGGCTACCGCTGGGTTCCCCTCCTCAGGCTGCCACCAGGAGCCCACGTGGGAGACATCCTGTCCCTCTGTGGGCCAGTGCCCACCAGGCGGGAAAGATGTGCCAGGGAAAGGTGTGCCGTGGGGACAACGCTCTGGCCTGGCCTGGGCACTGGACACGGGCAACTTCCGGAGCGTGAAGACAACTGTGCTCCTGGAACAAAACGTTTCTTGACAGAGAGGGGGACGGACACCAGGTGCTCACGGTGGGATCTTCGGCGCTGTCCCAAACTGCACCTTGGGCGGGCTGTTCCCTGAGGAGATGTCATCCCTCCCAGGGGTTAACTCGATGGGTGGAGATACAATCCCTGCTCCCTCTCCCAGCAGAGGCACCCGGCTTATCTCGACAAAGTAAAAACAAAGCGGAACAAGGTGCCCGCGAGAGAAGGGGGCTCCTCCCTCCCTTCTGACGACTTGCTCTGTCCGTGCGGTGTCCTGGAAGCCGCGTCTGGCCGGGGACAGCGGGTCCTTCAGTCGCTCGCTCAGTCCTGCGAGTGTTCACCGCCTCCGCCTCGGACCCGGGCACGGGGATGGCGTTTCCAGGCCTCACAGGGTTCTGCAGCTGTGAGGATCCGGAGATCTAGACCAGGTGAGCTGGGGTCTCGGGTCCAGAGAAGGGGTGACTCGCCACACAGCAGCGGGGGGAGCCCGCGAGGACCCCGAGCTGACCAGGGCTGGGGTCGCGGGACCTTTGATCCCCACGGCGAGCCGGCGAGCTCCAGCCCACACCCGGGCGGGACCTGGCGGTCTGTGGGGTGTTGCCTTCAAGGAAAAGTGATGGGAGAAAAGAAACTGTGGGCGCCTGGTGGGCGAGGCGGGGGGGGGGGGGCGTGGGGACCAGCGCCCCAAGGACCGGCGCGGCCCCCGCGAGGCGCGGGAGCGCGGGCACCGCAGGGCCCGCCGGCGTCCCTGGAGGACGGCGCGAGCCACCCGCCAGGAGCAGGGCCGCGGGGCGCGGGGGCTCTGGGGGGCCTGGGGGGCCTCCCATTAGCGACCCGCCCCGCCCCAAGGCCCCCGGACACGGCCCGGCCCGGCGCGGCCCGCGGGGCTCGGAGGCTCCCGGAGTGGGGGGCACCAGGGCCGCCTCCGGGAGCTGCGCCCCGCACGCCCCGGCCCTTCCCGCTCCCTCCCGCGCCCGCGGGCACGAGGCGGCCGGAGCCCCGGCCTTAGCTCGGGGCCGAGCGCGCAGCGAGCGGCCGCCGGGCCCGGGCCTGCGCCGTGGTGCGCGTGCGCGGGCCTGCAGCCCGGCCGCCGGGCGCGAGCCGGCCGGGGCCCGCGGCGGTGCGCGTGCGCGGACTTGCCGCGGGGGCGGGGCGGGGCCCAGGCCGGAAAAGGGCGGGGCGGCGCTGACGTTTTAGGGCCGCGACCCCGCCCCCGGGCCCGTCCCGGTTGGCCGCGGCCGCCGCGCCCCGCCCCTGCCGGGGAAGACGCCCGGACGGAACCGATCGCGGCTGGTTTGAGCTGGTGCGTCGCCATGACGACACGCCGGCGCTATAAGTAGCGGCGCGGCGGCGCGGCGGGCTTTGTCAGAGCGCCCAGCCTCCGCCGCCGGCGCCCCTGCCTCAGCTCCGCGCCACTCGGCCGGCGGGCCCCGGAGAGCGAGGCGCGGGCGGCGGGCGGCGGACGGGCCTGCGCGGCGGCGCGGCGTCTCCATGGGGCCGGCCCGCGGCGGCCGCGCGCTCTGAGGTGAGGGGCGGCCCGGGGCGGCCACGTGTCGGGGCGGCGGGGTCGGGCACGTGGGCGGGGGCCGGGCGGAGCCGGCGGCGCGGCGCGGCAGGTGCAGGGCTGGCGCCGCGCTGGCCCGGCGGGGTCGGCGCTGCCGGGCCCCGGCGCCGCAGGTTCTTCTCGGCCCTTGCGGGGCGCGGGGCGGGCCCGGGAGAGGCGCCCCGGGTCGGGCCCTGCCGGGCCGGCGCGGCCCGTGTAAGCAGCCGCCGACCGGCCCCTGCGCGGCGCAGGCCCGCGGGGGCGGCCGGCGGCCTCGGGGAGCCCCGGGCGCGCCCGGAAAGGCTGGCGTTGCCCTGGGAGTCTGCGTGGCCGCCCGGCGGCGGGAGCGCACGCCGTGGAGGTGGCTGCGAGGACAAAGAACGTGCCGGCTTTGCCCAGACCGCGCAGCGGGCGTGAGCTCGTTGGCTCGTGACCTTTTTTCGGTTTTTCTCTCCCACCATTACCCGGCGGCAAAGAATTTCGTAGCAGAGAAGCCGCCCGGTGCTCCTGGGTTCGTCGTTTAAATGCCGGAGCCCGGCGCGGGTCCGGAGTGTGGGTGTGGAATGTCTCCACAGCGCACGTTTTTTAGACCTTTAAAAATTTAAGACACAGGAAAGCAAAATAACTTGGGGTGTGCGCGGTGTCTTCAAAGGGAAGAGCAGTGCTCCTCCAGTGTGAGCCTGAGCGTCGCCTTAAAGATAATTTACTGAGACCATAAATGGCCCACTCCGCCGCCTTCTGAGCCTATTTAGTGTTATTTTAGTAGGTAGATGGATTTGCTGGCAGTGCTACTCTTTTGCCTTCCCCCAGGGCTGATTTAGGCTCTGTGGGAGGCTGACAGTGCTAATCACATTACATCAAGACTTCCAACAAGTCCTGCCACGCATGGCTTTGGATTTATGGTGGGTCCGTCCCCCTGGGCCTCTCATAGTGTCCCATGCCAGAGCAAACTGTGACCCCGAACCATTGCCTGGTCTCCGCGCCAGTAGGCTTGTGCACTGAAGTGGGTTGCACAGTGAAGAAAGCCTTGCTCAGCAAGAAATTAAATAAGATAAAATCAATTTCAAGATAACTGTCATGCTTCATGAAGGCTAAGGACAGTGGCTCTGTCATGAGCTTGCTTTCTGCTTATTCATAATTCATTTGCGCTTGCTGCTTAGGTTGGCCAAAAAACAACTTCCGTGTGATTATCACGGAAATATTGGCTGCTTGTAAGGACTGCTAATTTGGTAGGCTACGCTGGTTCGGGAATGCTGCTTTCTGATCAGATGCAGCAGCTAAATAACAATGCATTATGTTAATTTGACAGTTTTGGGTTTTTTTATGTGCAGCATGAAAATTGGCTCGTAGGAGTTTCAGGAAACTGGAGAGCACTCGGTTAAGTGCCCTGGACATTCCTGAGACCTGCCAGTCTGTGTGTAACACTTCAGTGGAAGTAGGAAAGTGCGGGATGCTTTTACGGCAACCTTGAATCATTGTGCTGCTATTTTACACCTACTTGGTGAAATAGCGCTGAATAAAATGAACTGACCGTTATGAAACTTGTTCCATGTTGGTGAACTAAATGCAGAAAAACTTCTGAAAGCTGCATTTTGCTTTTTTTTTTTTTTTTTTTTTTTTTAAGCACAAATACTTGAAACGTTTGTTTTGAGATATGTGGCACTATATAGGGCGTTCTCGTGCGCTGCTTGGAGAAATGTGCGCGCACGCGCGGGCTCAGTGCCTGGTCTTTCGCTGTGAGGTGGTCTGAAGGTGGGCAGCAAACTATGTGTTTGTTTCTCAGATCTTTTCCACCGCTGCCCCCGCGTGCGCCTGTGTCCACAGCAGGGCTTGGAAGGCCTGGACGATTGCCGTTGTGAAGAGCTGGCAATAATATAAATTCCATCTCTTAGTTTTCCATGTAAGTATTCATGGTCGTCGTAGGTTTATCTGGTTAGGAAATACCACGTGTTGCTGATGGCTTCTGAGTAAGTTTCTCCACCCAACATGAAGTTTGTTGGTTTCAGAGGAACGTCCAGAAACCATGAACAGCTTTAGCAATGAAGAGTTTGACTGCCATTTCCTCGATGAAGGCTTTACTGCCAAGGACATTCTGGACCAAAAAATTAATGAAGTTTCTTCTTCTGTAAGTATCTGAAGGCCATGCCAGCAGCCCGGTGCCAGGCAGATGTGGGAAACTTTGGTGGAATCTGAAGGAAGTGTCATGGGTGGGACTTGTTGTTAGGGAACTTGACGGTCAGTGGACTGTAGGTCAGCCAGTGATGATGGTGAGATTCGTGTTGGGGCCTAAGGGTAGGATTTATTAAGAACCATGGGAACCAGTGGGCGGGGGCTAACGGGGCTGCTCCTGGCTGCAGGATGACAAGGACGCCTTCTATGTTGCCGACTTGGGAGACATTCTGAACAAACATCTGAGATGGTTAAAAACTCTTCCTCGGGTCACCCCTTTCTATGCCGTCAAGTGCAATGACAGCAGAACTGTAGTGAAAACCCTCGCTGCCACCGGGGCCGGATTTGACTGTGCCAGCAAGGTATGCACACGCCTCAGGACCCCGGGCTGGAGACTAACCTGGGGCTCCCAGCAGGGCGGGGCAGAGTCTTGTTCCTTGTGCATAGTGCCGACTCCCCTTGTCCTTTGTTGAGTCCATATAATGTAACCCCTCTTCTTTCTCAGACTGAAATACAGTTGGTGCAGGGTCTCGGGGTGCCTCCAGAGAGGATTATCTATGCAAATCCTTGTAAACAAGTGTCTCAGATTAAGTATGCGGCGAATAACGGAGTCCAGATGATGACCTTTGACAGTGAGGTGGAACTGATGAAAGTGGCCAGGGCACATCCAAAGGCAAAGTGAGTTCCTCCCTCTGAAGGCGGGTCAGCCGTGGGTCTGTAAGTCATGGAGCAGATTCAGCTTTTCCAGTGGCTGGATTTCTGTCCTTGAGTAGATTGTGTGCTGGGTCACACAAAGTAGGAAAGAGCTTCAACCCTCATGATTGGCGCATATTAAACTCAGGCTGACACTCACAGACTTAGGGCTGCTTTTTACTTGAACTCTTGGCCGTAAGTGATCTGTCGTGAGAAATGGAACGCGCTTTTTTTCTAGGTTGGTCTTGCGGATTGCCACGGATGATTCCAAAGCTATCTGTCGCCTCAGTGTTAAATTTGGTGCCACACTTAAAACCAGCAGGCTGCTTCTGGAACGGGCGAAGGAGCTAAATATTGACGTCATTGGTGTCAGGTGAGATCTTGGTGGTGGCTTAGTTCCAGACTAATATTAGACTTAAACAATGCGAAGTTTATAGCATTTTCTCCTGCTGTAAATAGTTGTTTTTGTAAACAGCGTCTTCTGTGTTTTTACCACAGCTTCCATGTGGGAAGCGGCTGCACGGATCCTGAGACCTTCGTGCAGGCCATCTCAGATGCCCGCTGTGTCTTTGACATGGGGGTGAGTGAGTCTATGAAAACCCCAGGAGGAGTCAGGTGGGGGCAGTGATGTGGTAGCTTACCTGGGGCAGGAGGCACCCCATGTTACAGAGGCTGGAAAATCCCCCTGCTGCACTTTCCATGACTTGTTCTGAGTCTGCCTGTTTGGTTGACTTAATTTTCTTGATTCTAGGCTGAGGTTGGCTTCAACATGTGTCTGCTTGACATTGGGGGTGGCTTTCCTGGATCTGAGGATGTAAAGCTTAAATTTGAAGAGGTAATTAATAACAAAACTATGGATACTGTAGCTATTTTAACAAGTTCCATTTTTGAATATTTCAAAACTGGAGTATGTTAATAGCAGCAGGGACCGTATGAACACACGAACAAATGCCTTGGTATATTTTAAATGACTTACGTGCTATTTAAAAATAGTATTTGATATCCTTTAGTTTTCTAAAGTAAGCATGAGTCAGTTTCCCAAAAGTCTTAGAAAACAGATGATCACATTAAGAAATGTTGCTGTGGACCGGGAGAATGTGCTGATTCTTAAGTGCGTCATTACCCAGTGTGCTTTGCTAGAATTTATACTCTTTATAACAGTTTATTAAGTCACAAAGTGAAGCCACTGTATGATGCTTAAATTTCCAAAATAGAAGCACACTCTTGTTTGCTGTGTGAGGTGGGCAGAGGTGCATGTCGTGGCATATGTTTGCTAAAAGTGTTTAGGTACCTTGACTGGTCATAACTGGAAATACATTGTTTGTGTTTTTGTTCAATAAAATGATGCAAAACGGGTAGAAAGGGTGTTGCGATGGGGTTGTTTGCTGCCTTGTATTGCTCCACGACAGCCCTCCACTTCAGCTCATGGGGTGTTCTGGCTGTGCCCCGTGTTTTCACGATGTCACATTCCAGAGCAGTCCCCAAGCCCTCTCCTGACCAACCGCTCCTGTCTCTCTTCCTCCAGATCACCGGTGTCATCAACCCAGCCCTGGACAAGTATTTTCCGGCAGACTCTGGAGTGCGGATCATCGCAGAGCCAGGCAGATACTATGTTGCATCTGCTTTCACGCTGGCTGTTAACATTATTGCCAAAAAACTTGTGTTGAAGGAGCAGACAGGCTCTGATGGTAGGTAGAAGGGATGAATTGTTGCACCTGTAACTAAAAGTGGACACTAGCAGTGGTAACTGGACTGATCTGCCTTTCCAGATGAAGATGAGTCAAGTGAACAGACCTTTATGTATTATGTGAATGATGGCGTCTACGGATCGTTTAATTGCATCCTTTATGATCATGCGCACGTGAAGCCCCTCCTGCAGAAGGTATCTTCTTTTTTTTTTTTTTTTTTTAAGATTTATTTTTATTTATTTATACAAGCACTGGGCACAGTCAGAAGCACAGGAGGGTGAGAGAATTCACAGAGCCAGAGCGGGGAGCAGAGCAGGCAGAAGGACCGAAGTACACTGCTGAGGGGAGCAGCGGGCGGCAGGAGAGGTCTGCGCGCCATGTGGGACCCTCCTCCGGTGGCCGGGGAACAGCCGGGGATCAAATAGGCGCTGCAGAGGCTGCGGGCAGCTTCGCAACCCAGCGCTCAACCGCTGCGCCACCGGGGAGGCCCCAGAAGGTATCTTCTGAACACACTGTGCTCACATCAAACCCGTGGGTCAGAACGAGTCTAACTGGGCGTGCCCTCCTTTCTCAACTGCAGAGACCCAAACCAGACGAGAAGTACTACTCCTCCAGCATATGGGGCCCGACCTGTGACGGCCTCGACCGCATCGTGGAGCGCTGTGAGCTGCCGGAAATGCACGTGGGTGATTGGATGCTCTTTGAAAACATGGGTGCGTACACCGTGGCTGCAGCTTCCACGTTCAACGGCTTCCAGAGGCCCACGATCTACTATGTGATGTCAGCGCCAAAGTGGTGAGTGGCGAGCGCCCGTTCATGGTCCTGAGGAGAAAAAAATGCCTCAGGATTATGCTTGCTCTTGGCTAGCTGAGTGGGAAGCTGTTTCGGCTAGGGCAAACACTCACGGTGCTGGTTTTCAAACTTTTTCCCCCATACTAAGTTTTTGTTCAGGAGATGGAGGGAGGGAAACCGCTGCAGGGGCACCCCTGCCTTTTTTCCTTCTGGGGGTTTCCCTGAAGTGTAACCATGTAGCACAGGCCCGCTCTGCATGTTTCTGTGTAACTAGACTCTGACAGGATGCCCCTGAGCGCGGCTTTCCGAATGCGTTGAATTGCTTCCTGCTGATGCAGGAACCGAGGACGCAGAGACTGGAGATTAAGGTGCTCTGGGGAACTGCCCGGCTGCGGCTGGCTCCGGGTTCCTGAACCTGCCCCTTCTGTCTCTGTCAGGCAACTGATGCAGCCGACCCCGAACCACGGCCTCCCCCCGGAGGCGGAGGAGCAGGACCCGAGCAGCTCGGTGCGGGTGTCCTGCGCCCAGGAGAGCGGGATAAAGCAGCCCCCGGCAGCCTGCGCGTCCGCTGGTATTAACGTGTAGGCATGCTCTGTAGCGCTTACCTGCGAGTTTAGCTGGAATTAAGGGATTCGGGGGACCATTTAACTTAACGACTGCTAGTTTTGAAATGTCTTTGTAAGTAGGGTTGGCACAGATGCAACAATATGGAAGACTAGGAGATGGGGTCACGCTTATCTGTGTTCCTATGGAAACTATTTGAATATTTGTTTTATATGGATTTTTATTCACTTCACACATGCTACTAAGAATGCCCCTCAGCTGCTGAGCAAGCGTTTGTAGCTTGCGCATTGGCAGAATGGGCCAAATGCCAAGTGTTGTGACCCGTTTTAAAAATAAAGTATCTTGAAATAATTAGGCATGGGAAATGTTTATCGTGTATCCATTCTAGATGGCTCATCTTGAATGTGTCTGAAGAGTGCTAATTGCTGTTGGTTCCTACAGGCTAAGAAGTGGTCCTGGAAGACGCGTAGGTAGGTTGCAGTCGCTTGAAAATCTGGAGACGGGCCTCCTTCCTGGTGGGCATTTTGTTTCAGGCGCCTGAGTCCCACGTCGAGTTTGCTGTGCATACTCACCACGGACAGTGGGTCCTGGCCCACGTGCAGGTAGAAGGAAACGCTTGTGCCTCTGCTACAGACAGTGGCTGCACTGGCTGGGTGGCCCTGGGTCCCCACCTGAGTGTCCAGAACCCTTGTCAGTAGGCCTGCTCTCTGCCCCCGCCATGCACAGTCTTAAGTCAGGTACATGGCGCTGCATTTGGCAGCAGCTTATTTGGCTGGAACAGGCTTCTGCATTGGAGCGCTTTGCCTTTCACTCTTACCTTGGCCACTGACTTTGTGTTCCCATGACTGCCTTGTTCTCTACTTTCCAAATGAGGGTGTAGACGAAACCCCTGAAATGAGATTTTTGAATCCTGCAGTGAGGAAGGCAGAGTCTCTGAAAGCCCAGAAGCCACCAGAGACCTAGCTGAAGTAGAAGGGGTGGCCCTCCAACTGGTGCCACCAGTACTGGAGCAGAGGCATGGGGGGTGGGGGTGGGGGTTGACTTCCTGTGTTCCTGGAAAGAGCCACCCTCCCCCAAGACTTGAGTCCCACGTGGCCAACCGTGCGCTTGCAATGACTTGCTGAAGTTGGCTCTTGGCTGCTCAGCTGGACTGAGACTTGGCTTGTCACCAACTCCGGTCTCCCTGGGTCTCCCAAGAATAGGGCTGGAGTTGCCAGAACATGAATAAGATTTCTCATGAACCACAAAGAAAGTAGGTTCCTCCTGGAGGAGTCATCGGAGGGACACCTGGCACGGAAGCAGCTTGGAGCCAGGTCAGCCCCGCTTCCACGAGCACGTCCGTTTCTGCTTGCACAGGGTTGGTGCCTGCTAGGCACGTTCAAGAGAAAGGCGTTGACAGGAGTACGTAGGCAGTGTCAGGAGACACAAGATGGACACTCAACCTAAAGTCTTGGTAAATGAAGTTTTCCACTTTAAAAAGGAAGGGGTGAGCAGGATCTCGGCAGTGTTTTGGCTGGGAGAGAGAGGAGGAGAGGTTTCTGCCCGGAGCAAATAGGGCTCACAAGGGCTCTTCTCAGCTTGGGGAAGTGCAGTCCAATCCCCATGCGTCCCACACCCCAGCCTCTGGCTGACCTCAGCTTGCTAAAGCCACTCGGGACCCCAAAGCTCCTGACCTCAGCTAGGCCAGGCCTCCTCCTGTGGGGTGTGCGCCTGGCCTGGGCAGGAGGACCCCTGGAGTGAGTTTGGGAGGATGGGGAGAAGAGAGGGACCTCTGGTGTGTGTGGATACTGTCCCCCCAGACCCTCAAGTCCTAGTTTGCGTGTGTATCTAATATCCCCAGCTCACTCCTTCGACCACAGTTAAGGCCAGGTAAAGTTTTCAGGCCACAAAACTAGCAGCAGAAAGCATGTGAGGTTAAAACGAGGGGTACCCAGGGAAAGAACACCCCCTGGGCAGCAGGGGCAGGGGACACACAGCATGGAGTCACAGAAACAAAAGCCTTGGAACTTGGTTTTCTAAACTCAAATGCCTGTGGCGCAGACTCACCTGGCAGATTGGCCCAGGTGGCGGCAGGCTCCCGGCGCGCCGGCGGGCGGTGGAGGGGGAAGCCCATGGCAGGGAGGGCATTTGGCAGGGTCAAACACCATCGTCTAACTCAGCAACTCGGCCCCGTACGCACATGCGCACGCTTGAGGAGGCACGGACAAGAACCGAGGTCTGAGGAGGGGAGAGACCAACCTCACATGCCCTTCACGCCACCACGTTGCTTATTGTAAAGGAATTCTGGGTTGGCTTGTTTTAAAAAACGACACCCCTTCACCCTCCCCCTCCTGCCCCTTTTCCTGCGGTACCTGCAACTTGGTTGTCAGCGCCCACTGGGTTACTTGTTCGGTTCTTCTTGCTTAATGTTAGCCTAGTAGACGAAACCCCCACTTGTCTTCCCGCGCCAGCTAGTGTCACAGCCACAGGGAGGGCGGGGGACACTCATCCGGCCCTGAGGTGGGGAGGCGGCTTCAGAGACAGGACGGAGACAGTCGGACATGAGGGTGGCCTGCTCCCTCCAGCTCCGCACCTGCAGGCGTCTCCGCTGGATAACTAGGAGCGTGGCCAGATTTAGCAAATAAAAATAAAAGCTACTGCAGGGCACATGCGTACTCTGGTGCTGCTCATCTGAAACTCCAAACGAACCGGGCAGCCCTGCTGACAAGGCCGCCAAGTCCTGGGCGCCAGGCACTGGCCTCAGCGCCTCCAAGCTCGCGGCCATGTTCTCTGGGCCGCCGTCTCCGCACCAGCCGGCTGGGCTGGGCTGGGCCCGGGCGCGCCCACCTGCTGGGAAGCCCAGGGCTGAGGGCCCTCCCGGCCGCGGCCAGCAGGGGGCAGCAGCGCCTCGTGGTTGAGGCTCCCGCACCCCCAGGCAGCCGCCACTCACCCTCAACAATACCGGACTGGGCCCCACCGTGATGGGACTAGGGGCTGGGGCAGGCGATGCCTGGCCGGGCGTCGGGGCTTTGGCACGGCCTCAGCATCCTCGTCCCCAAACGGATCCTGAGCCCCCGCCGGGAAAACCCACCCCCAAGCTGGCCCTCTCCCCCCGCCTCCCCTTGCCGGGAGAGCTCTGAGCAGCTGGTGGGTCTCTGCGGCCTGTGCGCTTGCTGAGCCTCGTCTGGGCAGAGCGGGCATCACCCAGCCACCTCCCGAGGGGCCCACTCGCCTGGTAACCCTGCTGCCGCCCTTCTTACCTGGGCGCTGGCCACGCCTGCACCAGCCTTGGCTGTGGCTGACCCTGGCTCCCCACTGAAGAGTAGGTGGTGTGGGGCGCGAAGGGTGTCCTCCCCGTTCCCGGGTCCCCACCGAGCCAGCCCGGCAGGCCCGCCCAGGGTCACGTGACCCGTTTGTGGCCACCCTGCGGCTTGCACTGCCCCTCTGCATCCAGGGCCGCGTCAGGCCCATCCAGGCAGCAGGCTGGGCCCGCGCCCGCTCAGGCATCGCCCACTGATTGACTCATCCCAATAGCCCGCTCAGCTGGGCCGGGGTCTGGGTAAAGGCCGCGGGAAGTGAGCGACGAGGGAGATACACCTGATGGGGGGCGGGCCGGGGCCTGCTGTGTGGGTCAGCACAAGCTCAAGGGGGCCACGATACCCAGGGTGGGGACGGGAGCAGGGTGGGTGCCCGACGGCTGGGCTGGGCTGGGCTAAGAGCCAGGACCCCCCCCCACCCCATCTACCTGGAGTCGCCCCTCAAGCAGCGCCGGACCCAGTTGCCGCCTACCTGCTGACAGGCCGGGATGCACCGACCCGTGGCGCTGCTTCTGCAGAGGCTGTGCGGGGTGTGGGCGCGATACCCCCACACGGACAGACACGCCGCAGACTGGAGCCCAAGTCCCACGAGCCCACAGTCAGCACAGACCTCGCCCTCGCCCTCCAAACACGCATGCGCACCCCCGCCTTGCCATTCTGTGGCAATTGGACCCACCTGGCCCAGCTCCCCACCCCCACCGCCTGGAGGGCGCTCGTGGGGCTGGTGCTGTGGGTACCCATTAGCACGCAGCTTTGGTGGCACTGCTGGCCCAGAGGGCACTTGGCAGGGGAGGCTCATTTCTAGGCACGGAGCCGTAAGCGACGCTGTGCTGACTAAAAGTGAACAGCCAGGGTCCCTGAGCCCTGCTGTGAGGCCCGCGGTGCCACAAGCTCTGCCCACTCAGCCTCACCACCGGGCCGGAGCTTCCCGCAGGTGGAGACTCAGGCTCACTGAGCTGCTGCAGCCGGGGCAGGGCCGCAGCCCCGTGGGTGCCCAGACCCCCGACCTCATCCCCCCTCCCTGGAGGAAGGGGCACCTCCCCGCTGCAGCCAAGGCACTGGCCTGGGTGTCAGCGAATGAGAGGTGAGGCTGTGGGGGAGACTTCCGGAAAGTTCTCCTCGGAAGAACAGAACGCAGGGCTCCTTCTCGTCCTGACTGTGACCTGCTCCCGGTTCTGCCCAGGAACAGTCATGACTACGGGGGACTCCAAGGTGACAGGTGTGAGGACAGACGAGGCCCATGAGGCCGGGGGCAACCATGGGGAGCTGGCCAGAATGTGGGGGTCCCGGCGACGCCCCCGGACTGCTGAATCAGGCAGGCAGACAAGGGGCTGGGCTCCAGGCAGGACACGCAGCTCCCTCTCGGTGCAGCACCTGCTGGGTTTCCGCAGCTGGGACCGCAAGCTGGTGCCCAAGCCGGTGCCCTGCCCGCCTCCCGCTGGCCATGTGTAGTCCTGCGGGGGAGGGGGAGCAGGGAGGCCGGGAGGCCACAGAGGCGGACAGTCAGGCCTGCCAGCACCGGTCGTCTCCAACGTCCACAAATAATCCGGCTCTGAGTAGATCCTGACTACTGACCGGCAGTTCACAGACACAGAGCGGGCCCGGGGGTGCAGGAGACCCCAAATTTACAAAGAGGGTCTTTGTGGGGCACAGAAACCACACAAAACTCAGAGAATTTGGTTTATTTGATCATTGTAGTACAAGAAATGCCAGACCAATCAACAGGGACGACAGACCTCACACGGCTGCGTGTGCTCGCGACGTGGGCGGGCGGGGGCCGCGGCTCGGCTCGCATGCATTCCCCGGACACGGCGGCTGCGCGCGGAACCACGAGTAGCCAGGCTCGGAGGGGTCACGGCCACGAGGGAACCACGCTTCAGGCAGTCAAGGCATTAAATACAGGACCTACACGTCACATGTCACTTCACCAGACGCACAATTTAGATATGGAAGGGGCACGGCGGGCGGGCGCGGCTGCGGTCGAGACGACGGGCTGGGCGGGCCATGCACGGGGAGGGCCTGCCTGTCTACGCTCCCTCCGTCCCTGTCCCCACCTTTCCCAAAGAGTCACCTGTGATCACAAAATAAATTAGCTGGCCTCGGTGCCATCCGAGACAGTCCCTCCGGGGTCCTCGACGCTGCTCTGGGCCCCTGCGGGCGGGGGTGCCCGGGAGCCCTGCGTGTAAACATCCCCGGGAGTGGCCCTGGGGGGTGTCCGGGAGGGGGTGGAGGGGCACGCAGCCGGCCGGGCGGGCACGGGTGGCCCAGGGCCAGGAATGACGGAGGAGGCATCCACTTTTGCAAGCAAAGCTTAAACGGCAAGATAAGCCTGTGTTTCTCGGCGACTGTCCAGAGGCCTGAGCCCTCAGAACTGACTGGCGCTGCTGGGGTCACACTGCAGCAACCGGACGATGGAGGGGTCGCTCTTGGCACCTTTGATGAATTCTTCCAGGGACAGCTTACCTGCAGAGGGAGGACAGGAGAAAGGGGAGCTGCCACACCCCAGGACGACACGCCCAGGCCCACAGGAGACGCTCTCTGACCCGGGGCACGGCTCCACGGTCACCCGCAACCTGGAAGCCGGAAGGGTGGGGGTGCAGGTGAGGAAGCCCTGCGGGCAGCTGGGGTGCTGTGCTAAGAGCTTCCTGGGCACCATCTCACTGAATCCTCACAATCCTGCTGATTATATTATCCCCACTTCTCAGAGGAGTGAACGGAGGCCCCGGAGAGTCAACACTCAGTGCAGGAGCCCGCAGCCTTGCCCCACTGGGGGTGGTGACGTGCTAAACGGGCCCAGGCCACGACGGGACGCTGTCTCGTGTTGCGCATCTGCAGACTGTCGGGTGGGCTTTCCGCTGCTTGAGGCCACACGGCCAGCCTCCCCCCGCGCTCCTGGGTCAGGAGGGCCCATCCCCAGCCAGAAGGAGGTTCTCCCTCCACACAGCTGCACCTGGTTCTCCCTCCACACAGCTGCACCTGTCAGCAGGGCCTGGGTGGGTGGGGCGCAGAGGGAGGGGAGCACCCCAAACACACAGCCTTGCGCCCAGCCGCCTGCGCACCACCACCGCCTACCGTCGTTGTTGGTGTCCATCTGTCTGAAGATCTTGTCTGTCCGCTTCTCCGGAGTGGACTCGTCCTCTGGCATCTTCATCACGGAGGACACCATTTTGTAAATAGCCTGCGGAGGGGCCCAGAGAAGACTATGCTCAGAGATTCTGGAATATTCCCCAGCGGGTGGGGCCTGGGTGTGAGCCTCTGCCCAGCCTGGAGGACCCTTCCCGGGCTGGAATGTTCCCGGCTCGCCGAAATGACTTGGAAGAATATCACAGATGGCAGGGGGTGAAAAAGGAAGCTCAAGAGGGTGAAAAGTGACTCCAGTGTGAAGGGGTGACGCTGGAGGGAGAGCTGGGGGGTGCTGGGAGGGCTCCACAGCTCCTGAGAGTGGGGTGACCTGGGTCCCCACACGTAGAACCCTTTACGCTGCATGTGCTGGGGGCATTCCACGTCGTGGCTTTACACCTCCCTTAAAAACAAGAACACTCAGCCTCGGAGACCCAGCAGGCGAACCCCATAACCACCAGGGCCAGGACTGACAACTGACCAGAGCCCCCGACCTGTAGGGTTCATTCTCCCGGCGTGAGCAGCCCCCGGGGAGGGGGTGGGCGCTCCACAGGCCGCAGCTGCTGCCCTTTGCTCAACTCTCAGCTCCGAATTCCTCACTGCAGAGCGCACCTCTTCTGGGGGTTCCAGAACAAAGCCCCCCCTGCGCCCCTGCACCGGGCCAGGCAGCTCTGTGTTCTCGGCTCTTGCACCTGACAAGGCCAGAAACTTGTATTCACCCCCCGCCCCGGGAAAACAGCCTGACCTGCCTGAGCTGCCGACAGATAGTGGGGAATGGGAGCCCCCTAAAAGGGGGCACCAGCCCTGTTAGGTCCCAGCGGCAAGCTGCCCAAAGCGCACAGGAGAGGGGCCGGCAGAGACTGGCCGCGGGGTGCCCCGCCCCGGCCCGCGCGCCCCGCGGCCGCACCTGCACGATCTCCAGCATCTCGCTGCGGCTGATGTAGCCGTTGCCGTCCAGGTCGTACATGCTGAAGGCCCACTTGAGCTTCTGCTCCAGCTTGCCCCGCGAGGTCACGCTCAGCGCGATGATGAACTCCCGGAAGTCGATGGTGCCGTCGCCGTTGGTGTCGAAGGTGCGGAAGACGTGCTCGGCGAACTTGGAGGCGTCGCCGTAGGGGAAGAAGTTGGCGTAGATCTTCTTGAACTCGTCCACGGTCAGGTGGCCGGTGGGGCAGTCCTTGAGGAAGCCCTTGTACCACTCCTGCAGCTCGTGGTCCGTGAACTCCGTGTTCTCCCGCAGGTCCTGCAGCACCTCGGGCCGCAGCTTGCTGTTCTGCTTGCCCATGGCGGCCGGCAGCAGCTGCACCTGCAAGGCAGGAGGTCAGCCAGGAGGCGGCGGCGGGCCTGGCTCCCCGCCGACACCGCCGAGCGGGCCCAGACGTATCCCTGCTGCCCAAAGGCCACCCCAGATCCCAGGTGTCCCGGCCTGTCCAGGACCTAAAAAGTGACAGGAAGAGGGGAGTCGCAAGGGGGAATCATTAACCCTCACGAGGGGCAGGGCAGCTGGCCCAGGAAGAAGGCGTGTAGGACAGACGTGAAGGAGAACCATTTCCAAGGCGGCTGGTGGCTCAAACTCACACAGGCCTCCTCTGGGGAGCACAGGGCAGGCTCCCAGAGGGGGAAATATGCGGGGGTCACACCTGGCCAGGCTGGGAGGAGGCAAAGAAAGATCTCCGCTTCAGAGACAGGGACTGCGGCTCGGGGGGGACCTGCTTGTCCGTGCCGGGCGGGCTGTGCCAAGGGGCCGAGCAGGACGCGTTCCTGGCAGCTGTGCTCTGAGCCCCGCTCGGCGGCACAGTCCATCGTGGGCAGCGGTGGAGGCGCCGCGTGCTCCCAGCTGGCGTCCATCTTGGCGCCCTCCCCGCTAACCCGCTCACCAGGAGGGTCTGACAAGATCTCACTGAGAGTTTCATGACGCGTGGCGTGAGGCCAGGAAAGCCAAGTAAAGCCAGAGCCCCCAGCCCGCTCCTGGGCCCTCCCGCGGCGTCCGGCGCGCGCTCCCCTGGGTCTAGGGGAGGCAGCTCCCCCTGGAGCCTCTCGCTCCCGACACAGGCGACCTGGCAGGGGCATCCGGGGCGGAGCACGGCGCCCGCAGCCACCTCTGCTGCTGATGAAGCCAGTGAGCGACCTCCCCGACGACCGGCAGGCTGGGGAGGCAGCGGATGAAAAGCCGTCCTTGCTGCGAAGACCGGGAGGCCCCCGCGCCGAGCTCCCGGGCGAACACCGGCCTCCATGCGCCAGAAAATCTCACGTGCATCCTCAGGGAGAGGTGGGGTGAGGCCGGGCGTGCGGGGAGGGGGGGCACCCCGTTCTGGGCTGGCGTCATCTCCCCTTTGGCTAAAAAGGCCTCCAGTCCGAGCAGGGCTTGGACAGGCAAGGAACAGCCTCTCGGGAGTGTCAAAGATGACATTTTCATTCACGGCAATGGGCGAGCCGGGGAGGAGGTCCACGGGCGCCCCCGTTCCCCTCGGGGTCTGGCCACTCGGGGGGTGTTCTGAATGCGCTGAAGTGCTTTTTAAAATGTAAACATGTGGCTGGGAGCCCCGTGCAAATACTTAACCCAAGAGTCAGTACTTCCTGCAAAGTAAAGCCTTCTTCACGGCACGGCTCTCGGCTCCTTGGTGCAGCTCCCAGAACCAGAACCTTCCACCCATCGCAGCTCGAGGCGGCTGACGGCCGGGTCGCCCTTTCATCCCATCGCCCTCAGCGCCTGCCTGGAGCCGGCGCCCGGAAGCTCGCGGGGCGGCGGACTCGGAGACTCGGTGGGAGGGGAAGGCAAGCAGCAGAGGCCAGGGCTCGGGCTGCGGCTGGAGGGGACGCGGCTCAGGCTGCTCAAGATTCAGGGGCTCGTTCTGAGGCGGGAGCACTCGTTGGGCCTGGGGTGGAACAGGACAGCGCGGGCAGCAGGGGCCAGTGGGCAACTGTGCTGTTTCTCAGGGAGCACCAGAGCCGGTTCCTTCTGGTGGCCGCCCACAAATGCTCCTCCCTGCGGCCAAGTCCCTGTCCTGGGGAGGGGAGGAGCTGGCGGAGGTGAGAGCAGCAGCAGCCTGCAGCCTTGGCTTCCAGTGTAGCTGCTCCTAGGAGAGGCCGTCCCCGCCCGGGGCTGAGGTGCCTCCCAGGACCCACAAGGTGCTAACACCAGGCCTGAGGCCGGCTCCGCCCTGGGGCAGCTCAGGCTGCAGTGCAGCTGGGCGGACACTAGAGGGCGAGATTGGACCGGCTCCCCAGGACCTGCGAGCAAGACCCCAATCCTGGCTTCCGGATTCCGCCCCTACCTTGCCTCAGTTCCTCAGTTTCTCCATCTCGAAGCCAGATTTGTCCAATAAGGTAACTAACTATCAGCCACTGAGCACTTAAAATGAGGGTGAATCTGTAAATATGCCTTAAGTGTAGCATAAACACTGGACTTTGAGACTTCGGAAGAAAATTTGATATAGAGCATCTTAACAGTTCTTCTATCTTTGCATATAAAATTGCATATCAAATATTAAATGCTACCAATGGAGATACAACAGGTTAAAATAACTGTGTCAACATCGATCTCCCCTGGAAAAGTTTAACCATGTCTGTGTGTGGCTCACGTAGTATTTCTAGTGTCTGCTCTGTCCTGGGCAGATTCTGGGGGCACTGTGGGTCTGGGGCCACCAAGCAGGGACTCTTCGAGTTCATGAGCGCCCTGTCAACAGGCCCACTGCTGACTGGAGCCCAGGGGGAGCGTGGCCTTTGTTTATGTCACTCCTTAGTGGCCTTGAGTGAAAGATCATGGTGTTTACATCTCCCAGTTGCACGTGAGTGCCTCGTTTCTATTTGCAGCAGCTTCTGCCTCTCCACTAGAGGTCAGCTACCATAGAGACTCAGGCTGGTCCCACTAAGTATGGGGAGGGGCAGCTGCAGAGGGGGGAATGGGGTGCCTCTCCTCCGGGGAAGAGGTCGGCCAGTAAGCCCTGCTGCCCAGTCACAGGGTGTGTGGGGAGATTTGAATCATCCCCCCGACGGCAGGGCCACTTCCGGGGAGCTTCCCGAAACCTGTTGCATCAGGGTTTTACCAGCTGGATGGGCTCCACCCAGTGACCTTGCTTGAGAAGCCCGAGGAACACTCCTGATTTCCGCACCCAGCAGCTTCAAATCCCCAACCTTAGGGGAAATAAATAAAAGGAAGGAGGGGCAGGGAGGCAGGCCAAGCCAGCCACTGAAATCCCTTCCCTATCTTAAGTCATCCTGTTTCCACTCCCCAGAGGCTGCAACGCCCTCCGTGAAACTGGAGAAAGAAAAAAAGGGAAATCCCAAGAGAATGTTCTTTCCCTTGTAGAAACTGCTAATGCGACAGGAAGGGGCATCACGGTGGGGGGCTCTCCCTTCACACCTGTACCTCTGCCTGTTCATCCATGTGGCTCCTCACCCCAGCTGGCCGGCAAACTCCTACTCATCCACCAAAGCCCAACTCAAAAGTCACCTCCTTGGGGAAGCATTTCTCAGCTCTTCTGCAACTACAATTTCTCTCTCCTTTGCACACGAATTCCAGTGTTAGATCTACCCTAGCACACCCCAACTTCTATTATATCATTGACTTGTGTCTTTCCCTCATTAGACTGTGAGCTCTTGAGGAAAGAAAACACCTCATTCATGCCCACAGGAGAGCCTGCTGGACCCATCTGCTCTGCCTTGTCCTCAGGATCTGCCAAGCACACGCCCAACACCGCGTCTTTGTGACTCTCTGGGGAACACCTCCTCTGAGGGCCCCTCACAAGCAGTGTTCGCCCTCATGCCTGAGTCCCTATCCTACTCCTTTCCTTAGCATGTGCCACTACTTGGCGTGGTGCCACGCTAGTGTAGTTACTGTCTGCCTCCTCTCGCCAGCCACTGTACCCCCCAGCGCCCAGAGCAGGCTGGACAGTCGGTGCTCAGTCAGTGTATTGGAAATAATGGCTGTGGCCGTGCGTCCCAAAAGCCAGGAGCTGGGATGGCTGGACAGACGGAGTGAGCGCGTTTCTTCTCGGACCCTCTCCTCTGCGGTATCAGGGACACAGGAAGGAACAGCAGGATTAGGGTGGCAAAGTGCCAGGTTTGATGCTCCAAGAAGGGACATCCGGTAATTCAGACTCGGTGTTCTGGAAATTTCCATTTCCCGGCCCAGGAACAGCTGCACCAGAGTGGAGGGCCTGGGGCAGGTCAGATTCCAGGCCCCTTCTCCAACCAGTGCCCTCTTCTCCCTCCCCCTGGGGATCACCCTGACTGTGTGGCCCCACAGGGTTCCCTGTGGCCTCCAGCTGGGCTGGCTCATGGTGTGGCCTCGCCAGGGGACCCACGTCACTGCCACCCAGGGGGACGCGCCGAGCTACTCCCGCGGCGGAAGGTAATCAGTGGAGCCGACATAAAAGAGTGTCCGGGGAGAGAACTGGCAGGCAAAGAAAGAGAAATTGCCAATAGAACAATCTCCCATGGAGGGAGCACCAAGCCAGGCCAGGTGACTTTCCTTAAAGCTGGAACCCACGTCTGTCCATGCACACACCAGCCCAGCACCCCACAGCCCTGGGAGGCTCCTGGCCTCCACCGCAGGGCAGCCTTCTGCCCTGCTCTGAATGCAAATTTGGGGGTGGCAGATCCCCAAACGCCAGGCTGAAGTGGGGCGTAAAGTCCCTGAATCTGTCCCCTCACACCCTCTCTGGGCCAGGTGGGGGAGCACCTCAATGAAAAACCACCAAGACTCCCCCCAGGTGCCCACGGTGCCCCCACCTGCATAAAACAAGGAGCGAGGTGCGGACCAAGGTTTACTCACAGCCCGGGGGGTGGCCTGTCTCCAGGAGAGCTCTGAGTCGCCGCTAGGTGCCCGAGTTCCCCAGCTGGGCAGGCAAAGGGACGGGTGTGCCAGGGCGAGGCGGCTGGGGCAGGAGCCACGCAGCCATGGGGGCTGGGACGCGAGTGGAGGACATGACTGGAGACGGTGCCAAGAATGTAAGGCCTGTTGCGGGGGGGTGGGGGGGGATGGTCCGGGAGAGAAACCAGAGGGGGCAGAAAGGGTGGGCTCACAGGGCCCCACCTCCCCCCCAAACGCCTGAGCTCCATGAAAGCACTGGGCGCCCCAGGGCCTTGACCACAGTCAAGAGGAGCAGAAAAACATGAAGCCAACAATCTTGTGAGTCGCCCACTGTCTCCTCTCTCGGCCCTGGAGCCGGGCGCTGCTGACAGGGTGGGGGTGTCTGGGCCGGAGCTAGCCTGTCCAGAGATCTGCCCGGGGAAGGGGCCACTCGTCCAACTCAGCTGTGCTTATTATGCGCGTAGATTTGGGGCACCGGCCCCCGACACCTGGGAGCCAATCCTTCTGGCCGCTGGTGCCTGGCGGCCCTGACCGGCCTGCGTGAGAGTTGTCGGGAAGTGCAGAGTGAGCCTGAGTCCATGGGGCACTCCTGGCCCAGACGGGCACCGAGGGAACCGAGACTAGGGGGCAGCGCCCAACCCACTCTGTGGGGGACCCATGTAGAAGGGGAGCTCTTGGGGGACACCAAGCCAGACCCTGGAGTCAGGGAGCTCTCCATCTCAACACCCCAGAACAAGCCTCTGTTTGGTCCTCTGGAAGATGGGGCTGGAATGCAGGCTTTGGGGATGACAGGTGGGTCGGGGTGGTGGTTATGGATATAGGGGCCCCCAGTGGGCAGCAGGCACACAGTAGAAGGCCCACCAGGGTCACATCCAGGCCCCCCATGATCTTGGCTATATCTCAAGGTCTCTGGGCCTCAGTTTCCTTGGCTGTAACAGGGAAATAACACCCGCTGGTTTCGCTGCATCCCTGAGAGGACTAAGGAAAATGAGGGCTGTCAAAGGGGCCTGTTAAATCACAAGCCAACAGAGCCAGGAGGGAGGCTGGGGCTGCAGCCTGGGAGTGGTTGTGGGGTGTAGGGGGGTTCCTGCACCCCCAGCAAGCCCCTTGTCCCCGCCACACAGCTCTGGGCCTGCCGCCCCACCAGGCACCTCGAGCAGTCACAGGACAGCATGGAACAAGCAGAACGGACAGATTCACAAAGGTAGGGTGTGGGGAGCCCAGCAGCCACGGAAAAGAAGAAAAAGCACCTCCAAAGCCTAGGCGGCGAGACCAAGTGCTCCAAGGACAGCCCAAACCTGTGACGCCTGAGTCACAAGTACCGTTACCAGCACACCTGCCGCGCCCCCTCCGAGCCCGGCTGTCACGCGCCTCACTTCCCTCGTCTGTAAACACGCGTGTGGACGACGGGACCCGGGGCCCGGTCCAGGCCCGAAGCCTGTCTCCGAGCCCCTCCCGAGCTCCCCAGCACTAAGAAGCTGTTGCCTTGGCTGGGATCCGTGTCCCTGCCTCAGAGTTTGGCTGGCAGGCCTCTTGCTTAGCTCTTTTCCCAGTGGATGGCACGAAGAGAAACTTCTGCCAGGTCCCTGCGTGAGTGATGACTAAATTCTCAATCCACGGGCCCTGAATGAATGAGGTTTGGCCAAGATGCTAAGAAACCGTGGGGGAAACTGTGAGAGGAGACGTCGCTGTAAATGCCAGACTTCAGGGGTGTTTGCAGACATGGTGCCCCCCCAGCGCCCCGTGCACCCTGACAAGGCCCTCGGCTGCACCAGATCGGCTGGGCCGGAATGGGGGGCTGCTGGCCACAGGGAGGCGGCCTGGCACTGCGCCCCCCTCAGCTCGCCCGCCGATCCAAATTTTTTTTTTGTTTTTTAAATCTGGATGAAAACTGCCAGTGAATCATCTCATATGTTATTTGATTCATGTTTAATGTCTTTGGGAAGAAATAAAAACAGTAAGTCATTCTTAATAAAAATGGCCTCAGCTACAATACAGGCGCCTGGATGGTGCCATCCCAGGTGCCCCGGGGGCCCCAGCGGCTGCGGTCGGGAGCTGTCGCTGGTATGTTGAGAATCCGGGCGAGCACAGCACACAGAGCTGCCCGGTGCCGATTTTATTTCTTTAAATCACACCCCTGAAGCCATCGATGCTGTAGGGGGAGCTGGGGCACGCATGCTCACGCGTAGGGGACACCCGCTACGTGGAGTCAGTGCTGAGTGTTGGGGGGCAGCCTCGGCACCCTCAGGGTGCTTCCGGTACAGCTGGGAAGGCAGGTATGAGCTCCTTAGCCCCGTCTCCTGCACCCCATTAGCTCTAAGCCAGAGCTGACCATTCACCCAGGACGTGGTCGGGCTCACCGCCCCGCCAGCCCCCGGCCCCTGAAAGGCTGGCAGGCCCTGAGGAGCAGGCAGGAGCAAGAAGGCCGCTAGGGCGGGCGCCCCTCCCACGCAGCTGAGGCCTGTGCGAGGCCAGGGGTCTCCCGGGGCTGTGGCCCGTGGGGGTCCGGGTGGCCTTCAGAACCAGCCCCCCAGCCTCACCCCACCCAGGTCTCTGAACTTCCCATCAGACATTTTCCAACCCCTCTCGCTCCCGACGTGGGTGTTAGTGTTTCCCTGCGACCCGAGGTCCCGGCAACAGCCCAGAGCGCGCCCTTGAGAGTCCCAGTCAGCACTTCCAAGCTACACATTTGCACCTGGGATCTGACAAATCCGAGAACATTCAAGGGCCAGTGCACAAAATGAGGAATTTGACCATCTGCTAAGATCGCGCTGGACGCCTGGGGAAGCCAGGAGCCACCTGAGCCCGGCCACGGGGGAGCCGTGGGGGCTCAGCCCAGGCTCGGGCCCAGCCCCGGCGCCAGCAGGCGGGAGATCTCGGGGCTTGGCTTGGTGATTCATTCACTGTTTGGGCAGCTGCTCCCTCTGCCCACCACGAGCACTGAGGAAAGAGTGAGTGGCAGTGACCACCTGCCTTCGACATCTGCCTTTCCTCTCCCCCTCCCCCGGGAGGTGAGTCCAGGCCGGGGTTCCATGTCTCTGGGCAGGAAGTCCCCTGCCTGGTGCTGGTGCCCTGCAGATGGGCAGGACACGGTCCTGGGCCCGCCATGGACTCAGCAGCCTCCGAGAACGCCCGGCCACACCAGCGCCCGCTGTGCGTGTGAGCGCGTGAGCCACGGTGCTCTCTTGCAGCATCGCCCCGCAGCTGGGGCTGAAGGAGGGGACACCCGGAGGGTTGATACCGCCAAGTCATCCCGAGGCACAAAAATAACCTCAACTCGCAGCCAGGGCAGGACCCTCCCTTTCCTGGGGCCGACCGCGCAACCGCAGCCGTCGCTTCCTGGCAGGCTGCTCGGGGAGCACCAGCGGGCGGTCCCCCACCTGGGGCCTGCAGACCAGGCAACACCTTGGGGTGCAGGCCCAACACCCAGGGGCAGGGTTAGCCCAGACCATGCTCTCCGGGCCTGCTCCGCGGAACCCAGATCTCCTCACAGGGGTTAATCTCACAGAAGAACTGCGGTCGGTTGAGCAAATCTCCATGGGCAACGATTATCTTGGAGGTGTACGAGGCCTCGCTATTTAAAGGACCCACAAGGCCCAGCAGGTCTGAGTACGTCCCGGCTGCCCTGGGGCGCTGCTCATCACCTGTTTTGCTCTTTGGTTTTGTGCTGCGGGTGGGCAGAGAGGGGGCTGCTGGGAACACACCCTGTGGCCCATCCCTGGGGAGACAGGTGGGGCAAAGGGACTTCCCATTTATTGTCATCTGGCCCCGGACATCATGCCAAGGGCGTTTATGTGCCGGAAGTGCCAGCTGACCGCTGGCGCAGGGCAGGAGGGCCAGCGGCTAACAGGGCAGGGTCAAGGGAGGAAGAGGAAGAGGCTGGAAGGGGAGCGGTGGGCGGCAGGCTTCCCTGGCCTGGGCCGCGCGGGACACTAGTCTGAGCCGTATCTTGCAGCCCCAGAGAGGGAGGGCCGGCCGACCCTCCGACGGACGGCACTTGGGAGAGGCTGGTGGCCTAGCGGGTCCCGAGCGCACAAATCCAAGGTCAGAGGCCGTTCTCTCACCCGCCACCCGGTTCCTCCTTAGAACAGAACCAAACACCCAGGAGGAGAGCGCTGGCTTCTCACCCACGGAGGCACCGCTGTGTCGGGGCAGCCGCAGGCAGGGCGGTGAGAGTCGCCCAGAAGCCCGGCGGGGTCCTCCGGAGGGCAGACGGGCGACCGGCCCAGCCCCGGGGTTCCGGAAACCAGCAGCAGATCCCCTGGCAGGGGTGCGGGACGGCGGGAGTGGGCCAGGATAGCACAGGGGCGTGGGCCAGGCAGAGGGCACCGCTGGGGAGAGACTCGGGGCTGGACGACATCGTGGCGCTCAGCGGGCCAGAAGGCGGGAGGTGCTGGGGTCAGACCTGGCCGAGAGGCGCCCGCTCCAGACTCTGCCCTCAGCTGCGAGCTGCGACAGCAGCGGCTCCCGGCGGGCACCGGCAGGGTCCAGGCAGGCAGGGAGGGGCCTGACCGCAGCCAGGCCCGGGCAGGGGGTGCCGAGGGACCGAGTGGGACAGAGGCAGGGAGCAGGGGACTTAGGGAAGAGTTCGGGGTGACAGGCAGATGTGGGGAATGGGACAACACTCTGGCTTCTGGGACGGGGGGATGTGGGGTCAATGCCCGGAGGGGATCTGGGTGGAGAATCAACTGGGGGCAGGAAGGAGGAAGAGGACAAGGAGGGGAGAAGGAAACAGTGGTTTGGGGGCGAAGGGCCTCTGTTTACCCAGGTGGGGTCCTGTGGGAAGACCCAGGGCTGTAGGATGAGAGCTGGGGAGCACGGGGTCCTGACCACACCCCACCAAGGCAGCTGGGGTGGGGGGTGGACAGGAAGGAAGATTCCAGGTACAGGTGGCGGGGGCTGGGGCTTCACGAGAGCAGGAGAGAAACACAGAATTTCCATTTTACCCTCCCTCCCGGCATCCCTCTCAGCGTGGACCCCAGATTCTGCTGCGTGTTCTAAGTCCCTCCCTGACACCCCCCCACTCAAGCAAAGAGGTCGAATGACTTGCCCTGAGAGACCTGCTAATTCAGGGTGAGACCTGGGCCCACATGGGGGTTCCTAGCATCTCAAGGGTCAGGGTCCCGCCCTGCGTCACCGGCCACACAGGCAGGACCCCGCAGCGTGGCAGAGGGAGCCTCCATCCGGTCCTCACCGCCCCCTCCACCTCCAGACCCATCGGGCCTCTCAGTGGGACTTACCTAAGGACACGGGGGGGCAGAGATGGAGCAGGGGTCAGAACCTCGGGGCTGGCTCTGCGTCCTCGATGGGGTCTCTAGACCATGCCCTGCAAGAGAGGACCACAGGTGATGCGGCCGTGGACACCGCCACTGCCTCGCGCGCCCCCGTGTCTGCTGGGGTCCCAGGGACTGAGAGCCCCGGACAGCGCACACCCCGGCCCCCGCCCCGCAGCTGTTAGGCACAGCATAGGCCCGGCCCCTGCCCCCGGGGTGCGAGGCCTCCAGAACCCTGGGCGCAGAAGCCTCCACGAGACACTGGCCACTGGCCCAGATCCAGAGCCATGCTCTCCTGTTTCCCCAACGCTCCCCGGGGAGGGGCCCTCATCCTCCCAGGCCTCCCCTGGACGCGCCCCACCCCCAGCCCAGGGCAGATACCACCCACGGGGCTCAGGTGACCAGGGCAGGCAGAGTCTATCAGCAGCGGCACACGGTCATGGAGAGGAGCATCAGGGGTCCCGCCACTCCCCAGTCACCCCCACCAGCTCCTGGGCAAGCATCCTGCACGTTCCCCGTGCCGGGCTAACCATCAGGGGCTCCCCCTTCACCCACTCTGTGACCCCGCAGCATCTGCACGGGCTGGGACGTGACGTGTGACTCTAATACCCTTGTGGCTCCCCCCGCGTGGACGGTGCAGGCGAAACACACGCTGTTTGCTTTAGCACAACCCCCCAACAGCTCTGTGAGGTGCGATGATTATCGCCCCATTTTACAGACGGGAAAATGCACTTCTAGGGAAGCTGACTGCAGCTCAAGGGCACGTATCTGTATCTGCCGGGTGGCAGAGCAGGATGGAGCCCAGGCGGCCAGTCCCCCCAGCACGCCTCCCCCGCCCCGCCCTGTCGGCTCCTTCCCGTGCTGGGCGCTCCCGGGAGCTTCTCCTCCCAAGTCACACACGTCCCCAGTCACTCTCCTCCACAGCCTCTCCCCTGCCGATAGGACCACGAGCCGTGTGCACCCACCCAAGTGGACCGGAGGAGCTCGCCCCCCCATACAGTGCACGAGGGAGTCCCCTCAACTCACCCCCACCTCCACCCTGCAGCTGCCAATCCATGAGGGCGGGGCCGGGTGGTCTCCTGTGCCGGGGCGGAGCCCAGAGGGAGCAGGCTCTCAGCCCTCGACCTCCAGCAGCACACAACCCCCAAACTGCAGCACACCGGGACCACTGGAAGTGCAGTGCCTTCTGCTCAGAGGTGAGGTTCAGCCCCTTTCCCTAATATAGAGCTTCACGCGCCGATTACACAACTCTGCTCGAGCCCGCTGCGGGGAGTCAGCACCTGGAGCAGACAAACCAGGCGTCTCCCGCCAAAACGCTGATGGAAAGTCACTATTTTTTAAGGTAGTGCATATACATAGACAGTGCCGTGTGTGTGTGTGTGTGTGTGTGTGTGTGTGTGTGTCTGCACGCACATAAAGTGCCATGTGTATGTATGTACACACACAGAAACAGAGCCATATACAAAAGCACCTATGTATACACATATATATTTAGCAGCTTTATTTTTTTTAAGGATTTATTTATTGATGCATACAAGACCTGGGGTACAGGCCAGAGGTGTTGGGGGGTGAGAGGATTCACCAGAGACAGAGCAGGGAACAGAACAGGCAGACTGACAAAATACACTGCTGAGGGGAGCAGCGGGCGAGACAGGAGAGGTCTGCTGAGCCATGTGGGTAGCTCCCTGGCCGGGGATCAAACTGCAGAGGTTGCAAACAGCTTCATAGTGCTGTGCTTAACCCCTTGTGCCACCAGGGAGGCCCCAACTTTATTTTTTTAAAGCAGTTTTCTCTTCACTGCAAGACTAAGCAGGACAGTCCAGTGACTGGGCCGCCACTGTCAACAGGGACACAGAGGGGCCTCTGCAGCCATGACTGAGCCCGGGTTGACACACATGATCACCCAGGGCCCACAGCTTTTAACAGGGTTTGCCCAAATGGTGTATGACGGTCATCCACCACGACACTGTCCTGCAGAGTGGTGTGACTGTTATAGGACAGGGAGAGGGGCAGCCCAAACCCCGCAAACCTGCCTATTCTAAATGGGTTCTGCCATCCGCCGCATCAACACAAAACATAGGAGACTTTAATGGGAAGGAACTTTAATTAAACTAGGAAACAATACAGGTAAGGCAAAGAGTCTAGTTTCTAAATGAAGCATCCAGAGTTACCCATCCCCTCGTGGGTAAAAGTCCATCCATATGGGATCGGCCCAGAGCAAGGCCCCAAAGCCTGCTACAAGTCTAAAGCATCTTCCAGTGGGGACCCACAGAAAAGGGTCAGAAACAACCAGACAAGCCCGGAAGGAAAAGAGCAAAATCAACATCAAGATAAAAGCTGCCATGGTCACCTCCCCACGGGTCTCACCCACATCTGTGTCACCCCGTCCACGACCAAAAGACAAGCGCAGTTTCTTCACGTGTCTCTAGGCTCCATGCACCTCCTCCAGGTCTCCTGGCTCCATCCTGCTTCCTTCCTCAGTCTCTTCTGCAGCTTCTCCTCTTCCTGCTCAGCTCCACCCTCCCTTGGGTGGGGCAGGGAACCTCCCCCTTTCCTGGGGACCACCCTGTTGCATGACCACCCTGAAACTGCTCTGACTCCCCTAGTCCCATCTGTTCGGGCACACTTTTGAGTTAAGGACCTCCGCTGAGTTCCTACCCTGCTCTGTGAGCTGGGCTTTGACGTGCAGGGAAATCACAGCACAGACAGGATCAAGGGCCCTCCCCAAGGTTACTTTTGAGAAAACCAATAACAGAGCCAGCAGCAGAATGTGCTGGAAGCCTGTGTGCAGTCATCATCCTGTCAACCCACCTTCCTCCAGCCCTCGTTGGAGGGCCCATCCTACTGGCCCGTTTACAGCTGACCGAATGGGGGGAACACTGCCAAGGTCACAAGCAGCTAAGCAGGCTGCCCTGCGTGCAAAACCAAGGCCGGGTGCCTCTTTTCAGATGCAGGAACCCATCCATCACCAGGCTCAGCGGACGTTCCGGGGAGGCAGTGAGTACACCTGCAGGTCAGGGGCCTCTGCCAGCAGGGGCAGGTGCACCGCAGGCGCTGACCCTCTCAGCCGGACCCTGCCCTCCGGGACACCCCCTCATGCCACACAGCATCCTGGAGCAGGGGCCCCGCTTGACTGCAAGCCAGGATGCCACCACACTGACCATGGAGGCCGCATGGTGCCCAGCCTCGAGAAAGCAGCCCTGCACTGCCAGCGTGCTCAGTGACGGGGCAGCATCATGTCCGCAGCACACCCATGAGACACAGCAGCCTCTCTGGGTCAGTGCAGGGCCGTGAGCAGAGCAGAGGGCTCGGGGGGGGCTCGTGAGCCTGGGACCGCCTGTCATCCTGCCATCCGCGTGTTCCCATCAGGGACAAAGCGGGAGTGCCAAGTCCCCCCGGGCTGGCCAGCTCTGACCCTGGGCTTTCCAGCAGGAGAAGGGTCCATCATTCCTGGGACTTTGAAGCCCTGGCTCCAGGGCTGCTGGGAAACACTCCATTAACTCGAATTGCAAATTTCCTCCCTGCTCTATCGCTCAGCCACAGGGGCTCCCCGGCCACCCGCTTTCCTGTGGCAGATAAAGATTACAGTCCTTGCTGCAGACGGAACCCAGCAGCAGAAGCCATTATACAGGAAGAATTATGTTGAGTTATGTCTGGTCGCTCCCGATTTCTGTCTAGCGACGGTCTCACAAATGGCCGTGCCTCTTCCTCTCCGGGCCGACAACTGTGAAGCCTGACTGAGCAAACAGACCTGGTGGTTCTGCTCTACCACCCCCAGCTCCCACGGGGTGGGGATTGGGCATCTCCAGGGCAGGCTCTCTGGGACACCCTTTGGGGCTTATAAACTTCCTCCACGTCATCCTGACCCAAGCAGACCGGCCAGGCCCACTGCACATGTCACTTTCTCTGGGGGGGCCCTTGCGGACTCCCTGACTTTCCCACCCTTTGCTCATGTTAGGCCTAGGGCACCGCCTTCTCGTAGGTTTGGGCTCTCTGGGGAGTGACCAGGTCTGACTCAATCTCATACTTCCAGCTACTCACACAGACCTGGCCCAGGGGGAGGGCCTGGGGAGCAGTGAGGGGTCAGACCACCCCACCCCAAATCCCAGCTCTTCTTGTGTCATCTTGACACAGTATTTAACTTTTTTCTTCCTCTGTTTCCCCATTTGTAAAATGGAGATGATAATACTAAATAGTTTATCAAATTTACATTCTTGTAAAAATGCAATGGCTAATGGGAAAAATGATTGGGATGTAGGAAAAGTTCAATAAATGCCAACTATGACTAAATCAACAGAAAGGCTGTGAAAACATTCCTATAAGAATCTAAACCAGGGGCCTCCCTGGTGGTGCAAGGGGTTATGACGCAGCACTATGTAGCTATCCACAGCTACTGCAGCACACAATCAATCCCCAGCCAGGGAGCTGACCCACATGGCGCAGCAGACCTCTCCTGTCTCCCCGCTGCTCCCTCAGCAGTGTATTTCGTCAGTCTGCCTGTTCTGTTCCCCACTCTGTTTCCGGTGGATCCTTCCATCCCCCCACACCTCTGGCCTGTACCCCAGTTCTTACATGCATAAATAAAATAAATCTTTCAGAAAAAAAATCTAAACCAACTGGAAAGATATAAACTACCAAAGTGGATACAGGAAGAGATAGACAATCTAAAAGCCTATAAGAAGATATTATATCTTGAACAGATATAGTAATCAAGAAGAGATTGAATTAGTAACTGCTCACAAAGAAAAACCCAGACCCAAAGGCTTTACTGCGGAATTTGACAAACATTTAAGGAATTAATACTAATTCTTCACAAATGCTTCTAAAATTGATTCTGAGGCCAGTATTAATTACCTTGACACCAAAACCAAAGACTTCACAAGGGAAGAAAACTATAGATCACAACGATGAGGATGGATGCAAAACTCAATAAAATACTAGCACCCAAATCCAGCGACATAAAGAACAAAGGGAATTGCATACCATGACCCAGTGGGATTGATTTCAGGAATGCAAGATTGGTTTACCAGTCGACAATCAAATCAATGAATGTAGTATACCTTATCAGTAAAATGAAAAGCAAAAACCATATGCTCATCTCCATGGATACAGGAAAAGCATTTTGACAAAATCCAATACACTTTCATGATAAAATGCTGAACAAACTAGGAATAGAAGAGAACTTCTTCAATCTGACAAATCTCCAATCTGTGAAAAACTCATCGCCATCAGCACACTTCATGGTGAAAGACTAGATTCCGCTTCTCACCCCCGCCCCTAAGATCAATCAGGAATGAGGCAAGGAGACCCCCTTGGACCACTTCTTTTCAACACTGGACTGGAGTTTCCCAAGATAATTCAGCAAAAAACAAAGAAAGAAAGAAAAAGAAAATACCAGGCATCTAGATTAGAAAGGTGAATTGACCTCTGTAAATAGCAGAAGTCATGACCCTTCCTGTATACAGGACATTCTAAGGAATCCCTAAAATAAAAACTATTAGGATAAACAGGTGCAGCAAAGTTTCTGGATACATGGTTAATGTGAAGAAAAAAAAAATTGCATTTCTACCGCTTGCAATAAAAACTCCAACAATGGAATTAAGAAAACAACCTCATTAGCAATTCCACCGAAAAGAATAAAATTCTTTAAAAAAAAACAAACAACTTATACTCTGGAAACTACAAAACATTGCTGAAAGAAATTAAAGATCTAAATAACTGGCAAACCACCTCATGTTCATCTATCAGGAAAATGAACACAGCTAAGAGGGCGGTAATCCCCAAACTGATGTGTAGATCCAGGGCATTTAACCGTCAGAATTCCAGATTGTTGCTTTGTAGAAATTGAACTGACTCTAAAATTCACATGGCATTGCAAAGACCCAGAAAGTCAAGAACAATCCCGAAAAAGAAGAACTAAGCAGAAGGACTCACACCTCCTGATTTCAAAAATCATTACCACGCAACTGTAAAGACATTGTGGTGCTGGCACAGAAAGAAATAGGATCAATGGGACAGAACTGAGAATCCCCAAATAAACCCACATACATGTGATCGGCTGATTTCCAACAGGGGTGCCCAGGCATCTGGACAGTCACATGCAAGAGAATGAAAGAGGACTGATTCCTACCTCACACCACACACAAACACCAACTCGAAATAGATCAAAGGCTTACAAATAACCACTAAAACTACAAAACTCAAAAGAAAACACAGGGGTAAATCTTTACAATCTTGGGTTTGACAAGGGATTCTTACTCAAGACACCAAAAACCCAAACACCAAAGAAGAGACAGATAAACTGGATTTCATCAAAAGGAAAAACTTGTGCTTCAAAAGACACAGTCAAGACACTGGAAAGACAACACCACATAGAATGGGTGAAGATATCTGCCAATTATCTGTCTGCTAAGGGACTTGTATCTAGAATACATAAAGATTTCTCAGTAAAAGAGGGACAAATAGCTAATTTAAAAGACAGAAAAAGAACTTGAATACCCATTTCTCCAAAGAAGATAGACAAGTAAGAACAAGAAAATATTCATTAGAAAAATGCAAATCAAAAGCCTAATGAGCTTCCACTTCGTACTCACTAAGATTGCTGGAATCAAAAAGTCAGATCAAGTGTCGGCAAGGCCCAGGCCTGGGGGAGCTCACGTCCCACGGTGCCGGCTGGCTAGTCCTTGGGAAACACAGTCAGAAAAGCACCCCCCTTCCAGCAGCCACACCAGCCCCCCTGGCCCACCCGGGTCTGCGGGAAGCCAGACCGCCTCTCCTACCCGCTCATGCCAGGAGGATGGATGTACTCAGGCGATGACAGATTATTCTAATATATCCTGAAAACCAACTTAATTAGGACGCAAAGTCCCCACGGGAGAAGGAGTGGGGTCTGGAGTCAAAGATGGATGCCTTTTGGATCAGGACTATTTCTGGGGCGACTGTGGCTTTAGGGTGACTGATTCCGCTGAGGCCCCCAGTGCTAAGGACTGTGGCTGGCAGATCACTGTCCCTCGGTCTACACAAGCCCCACCTGCAGCAGGTGTTCTCCCACGCTCCATTCAGTAACAGGTGGGGGTGAGGGAGCCGCCCTGGGCCCTATCTGGGAACAGCCCGGGGAGGTAGGCGATGCAGTCACGCATCACTGAATGGCGGGACACAGCCTGACAAAGTGGGGCTGGGCTGTCGTGGCTCCACGTCACCCATGTCATCACACATTCCTGCATGGTGAGCCCCCCAAAGCCAGGCTGCAAGGCAGAGCCCGCGGGGACCCCGTCATCTGTGTGGCCTGTGTTGACCAGAACATGGCTGAGCTCCACGTGGCCTGCTGGGGTGCAGGTGAGACCCCCCCAGGCCGCAAGCTCCGCACAGAGGCGGGGGCTGGAAGCAGCAGGCACCATGACTGTGAGCTACCTGCTGGGCCTGTGTGGCCGTGACCAGTGCTCACCCCACCCCAGCCCACCCAGGCGGGGGCCAGCACTCTGGCTCCAGGGGGCTCGTTCCGGTTACCCATGTCTCCGAGCTTTCGGCAGGCAAGGAAGGGAGCCCACGACCTACAACTCTTTGGAAAGCCGGTGTATTTATGAAGCATGACCACACACAGTCCACAAGCCAGGAGCTCAGCCCCGTGTATGTATTTCAACAGCGGGACGGACGGGAGGCCAGCAGGAGACTGTGCAGGAATGGCCATCGGGGGCGGCTGGCCCAGGTCCCTCTGCCGGGGACAAGCGCAGCGCAGTGGGTCACACAGGACGAACCCCGACCACAGGCAGGCAGAGACGGACCTCGCCCGTGACCGTGAGCCAGGGACCACAGGCTGCACTGACCCACGATGAAGAGGAAGAACAGACAAAACGAGCCCTCGGTTTTGGAAGCCAAAACAGCAGGCACCCTTGCTGGGGGGGTCATGACGAGAAAGGGTCGTCGGGGGGCTGGTGACACGGCTTTGCTCATTTTGGGAAACTTACTGGTGCACGTGGGGGTCAGCGTGGTGGCCTCGGTAGGAAGGTGGTGCTGTCCACGCCCGTGTGACAGGGCCCGCGGGGGTCAGGGGAGGTGGGGGCAACTGGCACTTGTGAAAATTAGGAATTCTCCAGGGTGAGGTGACCATGTGTGGCTTCAATCAATCACATGGACTTTGGAAACAAAGCATCCCGGGGACAAACCTCGACTGTGAACAGCTCAGTTGCCAGCGCGCCCTAAGACCCTGGGGCCAGCGGGTACCCGGGATGTGCATCCCACAGCGGGCGACCGAGGATAACCTGATTTCCCCACAAAGAGACAGGAAGGAAAGCACCCCGAGTGCAGGGATCTGGACCCTGAAAATGCAGCCTGCAAATCAGCAGCCTGGAAACGGCACCCACGGGGGATTAAGGCGAGCCTCCTGCTGCAGCCACTTATTCAGCAGCCGACAGAGCGTGTGGCGCTCGCTGCCAGAGCTGTGATGAAGGAATAAGTCATCTGAAAACACAAATAAATTATTCATTCCTCACAAATGAGCAGCCTCTGGGTTCCTGCAGCCGCCGCGCCACCAACACCCAAAAGGCTCCGCGAATCCTATTAGTGACACGCTCAGCCCCGCAGACACCGGATTCCGTGTCACCCATGTAGACAGCTCGCGCTCGACCTGCCGCACGTCTCCACTCCGCACCCGCCAGTGAAGTCAGGCCAGCGTCAGTGGAAAATCACAGCCCGGCCGAGTGGCGGGGGACGCGGGGCTGCGGGGCAGCGCCCAGCGAGCTGGCGGCCAGGACGCAGGTCCAAGGAGCTGCTGTCCCAGCCTGGGCCCCTCCAGCATCCGCATCGTGCTGCCCGGCAGGAGCACGACAGGTCGGTCTGCACGCTAGGATGCAGATTCCCTGGCCCCCCGGGCCCAGCCTGGGAACGGCATCTCCAAGAAACACCCAGAGCCGAGGCCACTGGGGGGTGGGGGAGAGGGCTGGGTCTCGGCGTCCCCTGGGATCGGTGACAGCTCGGCATCCCCGGGCAGCCCCCCTCAGGCTGTCCCCCTCTGGGACCTGGGGCTCTGGCGGGTGTTGGGAGGATGACCAGAAGGAACATTTGCAAATCAACGTGTGCACCCGGCAGAGGCCACGCACGGCTGGGCCTTCGCGGCCAACCGCTCTCCTTTCTCTCTGGCTCCGGTCAGCTCATCACTCCACGTTGCCCAGAGGAGCCTGAGAGGTGTGTGTGAGAGCGCAAGGTTCTGGCCACCACCCATGACCTCCTCTGCCTAGAACCTGCCCCAGAGAACACCCCCCACCATGCCCCGCCTCCAGATCCCAGCTCCCCTCCGCCCCCATCAAGGGGACCCTGTGCTCACTTTAATGCACCTGGCCGCTCCCCTAACCGGCGCACCTTGTGGGATTGCTGATATGTCGCAGCCAGGGGGAGGCGCTGTGGGGCGAGACAGGTGGTACCCACCTCCAAGCCCACAAGCAAACCCACACGCGGTGGGGGGGGGTTAAGTGGAATGTGGAGGAGAGAGCATGCCCACATTCCTCGTGAAGGGTTTACGCCAGCGAGGCCCACACCTCCCCACCACGCAGCCTTAAAAACCACCCACTGCATGAAGCTCTGTCTTCCTCCAATTTGCTGTGGGCAAAACAGATGCAGAGCCAACGCGGGAAAACGCCAGAGAATTCCATTCAGACGGCTGAATCCAGCCTCAGGATCCAGCTACGTCATAAACTCCACCGAGAGCCCCAAATCCAAGCAAGTTACCCCAAAAGGGTAGTGTCATCCTGGCCTCGTCTCGAGTTAACAGGAGACCCCAGGCCAGGAAGCCAGCACCTTCCTCCAGGAAGATACTCAGCCCCAAGGGAAGGCCCACCTGCCCACACCCACCCTGTCTCCTCCCTCCGGCAGCTCCTCAAACGCCCTCTCTGCGGCCTCCCCTGCCCCCACATCCGTGGGCCACACCCAGGTGCCTTGTACACTTGGGGCATCAAATCACACCGCATAGTAACAGAAGCAGATTTCCTCAGGATTCTCTCAACATCTTCGTTTCTCCAGCTCCCTTTGTTGTAAGAATTCTGTCGGCAACACAAATATGTGCTCACCGACTGCTTGGCCTGGGTAAGGCTTCCAGTCAATGGCAGCACATTGTGGTGACGTTCTAGGGAATTCAAAGCTCGGGCCCTGACCTCTGAGTCGTGTTTGCGTGTTCATTTTTGCCATGGGCTGACAGGCCTTGGAAAGAACCTCCCAATAACCCGCTCTGCCTCTGGAGCCCAGGAGGCAGAAAGGAGGCAGAAAGGAGGGCGGCAGGCGGGTCTTGCATCGTGATGAACAGCCCAGGCCCGGGCCTTCGCTCGAGGTGCCGACCCCTGCAACCCTCTCCAAGGGCATCTGGCAGGTAGAGGGGGGATGTGAACAGGGAAAAGCAGAAGCTTCCGGAAGAGAGAGTGCAGGTGGCCTTGAGGTTGATTGGGGGGAGCGGAGAGCAGGATGGCGAAAGATGGGTCGACACGGGAGGGGTTGCAGGTGTGGGAGGTAGGCTCTGGGGGGGCCGGGCCCCTCCCTGCACACAAGTCCATGTGGCTGGAAAACAATCTTATCTGCAAGCAAATGGCGGTTACATTTTCAACTCTATCCACACATTTCTCCAGGCGAAACACCTCTCCATCGCGGCTCAGCTCGGTCCCCTCGCCTGGCCATTTGGAGCGGGCGCAGCCTCTGTCTGGCTCACCCAGCTCTGGAGGGTGCCTTCTAGAAGGATCAAGCACTGAGCAGCAGGGCCTTAGTTAAATAGATCACAGTGCTCACCCAGGGTGAGATACTGCCAAAGCCTGCAAAACTGGGCCACAAAAGATGATTTTAATAAAATGGGAAAATAGTAGTCAATACATTATGTTAAACAGGTTATAAAGTGCTGTGTAAAAAATACAGCCTCGTTACATCAAACTTAAATAAAAAATGTGTTTTGTGACGGTGTTGGGATTAGGAACTATTAGACAGCGGGGCCTGGGGCTGCCCAGCTGCCCTTCCTGGGTCACAGCTGCTCAGCTTGCACCTGAGCCCACCAGGCCCATGATCACCCCATCTCAACTGGCACTGCCTGGACCACCTCCCCAACATGGGCCCCGGATCTTGCTCGCCTTGATAAGCTCTGGCACCCCTGGCTTATCTAAAATGGCAAGACCCTCCCCCAGCACCCCCCACATGCCGCTCTCCTGCTCGGCTCCTGCCCACAGCAAGTGGCACCAAGCACATGATGTCACTCGCTGGCTTGTCCTGTTGGTGCTGGGTCTCCCTCTGGACGGGGGCCCCTGGAGGCAGGAGGCTGGCTAGTTTATTTCATCCTTCAGGCACACCCACAAAACCTGACAACACGCCCAGCACACAGAAGGCTCCAGAGAAACACCAGTGGAGTGATGAATTAGCATTGTAATAAGGAAAATGTAACAACAAACATTTTAAATGTCATTTTTCCCGTCCTCTAGGCGGGGCACACTCCTCCTAACAGGCATTTTCATGCTGTGCTGGCATTAAGAGTGGGATCTTTTTCCTAAGAGGAAAGCAAATGTGGGAATAAGCTTCTCATTAAAAAAAAAAAAAGAAAGAAAGAAAAAGAAAGAACAAGGTCTGTTTCTTGGTAAGATCAAGTTCACTGAGGTATCATTTAGACAATAAAATTCACCCTTTTTCGATATTTTAGGTATTTTTTGCCAAAAGTATGTAACCCGCCACCTGACATTTTCAGGACAAAAAGGGGACTTGGAAAATGATATATTAATAAGCAGCAAGGCCTGAAGTGAATATCCATCTTCTCCTTATTTCTTTTATTATTTGATAGTTTCTCAAATGCTCCTTCATCTCCCCCCGCAGGGGGCGGGGAGCGGGGAGCGCTGCTGGGGGAAGGGGCTGCTGCCTTCAGACTGGGGCTCAGTCCTCCTGCACGAGGTCCCTGTGGCCGGCTCCCCTCCCGCGCAGGAGACAGACGTCACCCAACCCCTGGAGAAAACAGGACCCTGCAGACCCTGGTGCCCGCCAGGGATCAGGACACCAGCTCGGTGCCTCCGAGGAGAAAGCCCTGCGCCTCCTCTCTCTGCCCAGCTCCCCCCCCTGTGCGCCCAGCCCTCCTCCAGGAGGCCCCCAGAGCCCGCAGCCAAGCCCGCTGCTCCCCCCACCCAGCGCTTCCTCTGAGTCTCAGGTGTCACATGACGCTGTCTCCCTGCAGGCTCTGAGAGGGCAGGTCTGGTTCAGGGCCACCTCCCGGTGCCCAGCAGGGGGGACCCGCACCCCAAAAGCAGGACCAAGCTCACCTCTGCACCCTGCACACCATAAAAACACAAAGAGAAGCAGCTCTCGCCCGGATGCTGCGTTGTGGGAAAGCGGTGAGCAGCGCCAGCAGGTGGGGGGCCCACGGGCAGCAGGGGGTGATGGTACCAATATCACAGTGGGAACAAGCCAAAGGCCGGAGGGGGCCTCGCAAGGCAGTGCCTGGGTAGCTTCTCTTTTGCCTTGTATTTTGCCAACTTTCTGATCTGCTGTTACGTAACTCTTGTAATGAGAGTAAGTATCTGTGCAGTCCACCCTCTGGCGTCCGGCCCACTGGCCTCCAGGACAGGCCCAGCACCTCAGGAAGACCAGGACAGTCGTCGGAGACCCGATGACGCTTCCCAGCTGGAATCCCCCAGGCCCAGGAGGGACGCACAGGCAATGAACTAAAGTCAGCTCCGCAGGAGCCCGGGCGAGGGTGCTCCCAAGGGCTCCCTGTTCAAAGTTTCCACCCAGGTAAGATCCTGGGGACAAGTGCGGGGGCTGACCCTCCCCTCAGTGAAGATGTCACAAGTCTGTGGGGGCTACTGCTGGGCCAGGCCAAGGCTTCCAGGAAGCCAGGCCCAGACACACTCTCCGCTCCAGAGGGCTGCGGGCGAGGTGGGGCCGGAGCTCAAGGCTGCTCAAGGCTGCTGAGCCCCAACTGTCCAGCTCTGGTCCCCCCGGAGGTGGCCATCCCAGGCGACAAAGGCTCCACCCAGTAACAAAGCTAGGGTGTGTGAGCCTGAGCCCCAAGTCCGGACACGGGGTGCTAAGACGGGGGCCCTGGCACCCTGGGAATAAAGGGAACTGGGTCCCTAGAGCCCTGAAAGAGTTAAAACCCAACAGCTGCCGGGGATTTTGAAGCTGATACCATCACCGCAGAGATCGGATCCGGCTCCCAATCTCCGGTTTCCAGAACATTCCTGTCACTTGTCACTTCAGATCACTTTAAATTTTAATTTTTCTATTATCAAGTCGGATGATAATGATGAGACTCCAAGGCCCTCCCCCACATCATGCTTTATTCATGGGGCAGGGGCAGGTATTGTTAGCAGAAAACCTGCTGGAGGCCGCCCTTCCTGGGCAGCCCCCAGCCTCAGTTCCCTCCCCAGCCGTCGTCCTAGCCCGAAGCCTGTCTGTCCCTGCCCCACAAGGGCCACCCTCCTTCCTGGAGCAGCCTCGCCCCCCGGAGCAGCCTCACCCCCCGGAGCAGCCTCACCCACCTGGCATGTGCCTGCTGCCCTTGGCCACCTGATGTCACACCTGTTCAAGACTTCCTACCTAGGGTGGAAGGTCAACTTGGGGGGAGCAAGGACTACTTCCTTTCTGGAGGGGCTCTGAAGCACTGATGTGCTCACTCAGGAGGGCACTGAAGGGAGGGGGTGCAGGGTTGGGGCTTCCAAACACAGTGGCGGGGACCCCGAATTGTCCTTAGCTTCCAAGCCAGGGAGCTGTGGGATCCCCAAGAACAGTGCTGGAGACACCATGCCTCCCCTCTAGGCTCACCTGCCCCCTCCCCCAGCAGCGGGTACCCAGGGCACCTAGAACAGGTATCTGGGGTGCAGCAGGTGCTAGCAGCTGGCAGGGGATGAGGAGCAGGCGTTCACATTCCATGGCATCCAGCTGCAGCAGTGAGCACGTTGCGACCACACAGCGTGTTCCTGCCTCTTCAGTATCCTCCAGGCCGAGAAACGAAGAGAAACACCAATGAGCCCCAGACCCCGCTGGGACCCAGGGTGGCGGTGGGGCCCGTGGCCTGGAACCTCTTGGGGCCGCTGTGAGGGTCCTGGCAGGTGCCACAGGGGCAGCAAAGGAGCACAAGGAACGCCTGCCTTGCCCTCCGGGCACGAGGCCACCAGGCCTGGAGAGGGAACTTGCCGGGCAAGGCCTGTCTGGGGAGGGCCCAAGGTCTGTCTGCCCGGCTGGTCTCCAGGAGAAGGGCAGGGAATTCCAGGGACACACAAGCAGTTGAGGCGAAGAGGCCAACGGGAAGAAGGCTGATCCGGAAACAGGTCTGTCACCAGCTGCGGGAGGAGAAGGGCCTCTCCAGGACCCCTGTCCCCACTGGCCTCTCCCGCCACAAAAACACGCCCCGGGCTGAACGGCAAGAGGGCCCGATGCCCTGTCCTCGCTGCTAGCATGGGGCCTGCCAGCCAAGAGACCACCCCCTTGGCTGCCCCGGACCACAGGAGTCCTGGGCCTCAGAGCCAGGAAACTGCACGCAGGGAGCACGAGAGCCAGGCGGACAAGAACAAGGTGGAGGATTTGCTAAGAGCAGAGCTTCCCGGGGGGACAGCGGTAAAATAGGCCAGAGGCGCCGGACAGTCTGTCCCTCCATCGCTGGGGCAGGGGGACATTCAGACTGGCTGCCCCTTATGACCCTCAGCGAGACTCACACACCCCTGCAGGCAGCAGGCCACACACCCCAGCGCAGTGGGTAACCCCCCAGCCCCACGCTTGCTGAGTCGTCCTCCTGCCACTCCAGGCCCCTGCCCCACTGCCAGCTCATGACAGGCCCTGCATCTGGAGGCGCCTGGTCTCAGCTTCCCACAGGCAAAGGGGGCAGACCCCCGTAACGCATCCAGTCCAGTGACAGCTTCAGGCAGGCCGCTTTGCGTCACTGAGGCCAGCAGAGCCGCAGGCCAGACAAGAGGCAGGGGCAAGGCAGGAACTGGAGACCACGTCTGCCAACAGCAGAGGTACCTTTTGGGGTGCTCCTGATGCACTTCTCAGTGGTCTACAGAAGGCCAGGGTCGATGGTTACCCCATGCCCGGAGCCTGACTTTGGGGCCCAGCTGCCACGGGGCTGCCTGACCTCCGCCAGCTCCCATGGCCGTCCAGCCTTGGAGCAGACACAGCCGGCCTGGCCCTGAGCGGGGCACCCTCTGCCCCGGGACCCTCTTCCTGGCAGCATCAAACCAGCCATTCCCCAGGCCACCCAGCGCTGCACAGGGAGCCCAGGGTTTCCACAGATGGAATAATTCACAAAACAGGCCAGGGTGAACCCCACGTGATGTGGGCACAGGCAGGCTGCTCCCCGGCCCCCCAACACCCACTGCTCTCGGACCGCGGGGGATGAACTGGAGGAAAATGAGACGCGTGTTTTGGATTAGGGGCGCTGTCCCTGCCAGGGAGGGAGGGATTCTGGAAAGCAAGCGGGAAAGGCCTCCTCACTCCTCCGCTCCCCACACGACCCAGCAGCCCCTACGAGACGCCAGCGTGTGGTGACACGCCACACACCAAGCCGAGTCCTCCCCACCCCTGGGGCTGGTAAGTGGACCAGGTACGCGCCTGCACGTGGAGAGAAGGCTATATATAGAAAGAGAAAGCTGTTTTTCCCGAATGTTAAGCAGTAAAAAGGTTTCAAGGACACGCTGGGGGTGCCTAATGAGGGCAGCGGCGTCTCCTTTTTCAAAATCATAGGTTGAAATTCTTAAAGTGTAACTAATTCTGGTCTGGAGGCATTTATGCTTGCTGGAGCTCACCGTCAGCCTCCCCAGTGGGTCCGAACGCAGCACATTCATTATTATTTGATTAACAGGGGATCAGTGACAGTTTCCAACAGCTTAACTACCACCTCCTCCAGGAAGTCCTCAAGGATCCTCCCCTTCCCCCTTCCCCTCCACCCCCTCCCCTGCACCCTGAGAAATCTCCTGAGGCCCTACACGCCCCAGGGCAAAGGCGGTCCTGCTGTCCTGTCCTGAATTAGGTCCAGGTACTGCCTATGCTGGCCACGCAGAACTGAACTACAAACCCAACATCCGGCCCGAGGCCACGATTCAGTAACTACTTATTTGAAAGGACACAAAAGCACGCTTTCTCAACGGATGACCCGACCCGACTAGTACGTTGGCCCAGTTCTCTTTCCTTGGGCAGAAAGCGCCCTCATGCTCACGTGGCCCCATGGCCAGAGCCCGAGACGCGCAACGTAGAGACAAAAACGGGGCACAGCCAAGGCCTGAACCTCACCCCAGAGCCAGGGCTCCCCCCGGCCCTCCCCTAAAGGCCAGGTGGCATCAGGCAGGGAGGCGCAGGGGAGCCCGCGGGCAGAGGCTGACGTTGTGGATGAGACTCCCCAGAAGTTCTTAAGGAAACTCACTTCTTTCTGGAAACAGCCGGGGTAGGAATCACCCTGGGATTGAGGTCCACTTCCCATCCTGTCGGGTGGACCTCCCTGCCGCAGCAGACGGCTCTGGGTTTGCTCCCTGGCAGGCGGAAGGCCAGAGTGCTGCCTGCCCAGCTCCAGGCAAAACCCAAATGGTAGCAGGGATGGCAGGGGCGCAGCGCCCCAGGCAGGACTCTCCTGACACCAGACAGAATCTCCCCAGGGGCCGAGGAAAGATCAGCCCCCATGATGGCAGGGGGGGGGGGGCGGGGAAGTGTGAGCCCTGGAAGAAACTACGAGGGGAGCCGGAGGGAAGATCCCTGGGGCGCAGCCACCCCCGCAGAGCGGCAGCCTCCCTGTGTGGGCCAGTGACAAGGGGCAGGTGGGGCAAGCAGGGGCTGAGCCCGTCCAGAGAAGCGCCAGGGGCTGTGCCAGCTTAGGAGACGGGCTTTTGGGGAAATCAACTCATCGCAGCATTCCTGTGCCTGTCTCCACTCAGGATAGATGTTGGCTAAGAAAACAAAGCCGGTTATGGCAATGACTTCCAACAGATATAATCAAATAATCTATTCCTGGATTCTGCAAGCACTGAAACGTCGTAATTCAATTCCTGAAATGTCATTTGGAGCTGCTGGTGCAGGCGGCGGAGCAGCTCAGTAAACACACTCATCGCTCAAACCCAAACACACGTCTGCTGACCTTGACACCCAGCGCCGGCTGTGCTGGGGGCAGCAACCCAGGTCACGCCTGCGGGCAGGACCACGGAGGGGGCGGTCCTGGAGGAGGCAGCGATGACCTCAAGTAAATATTGACAGTTCCGCGGGGTGCGGCTGGGAAATGTTGATCAAGCACAGGGATCTCGAGGAAAGAACACTCTCTGCGTCTGGGGCATCAGAGGCTCCACAGGAGGGCACAGCGGGCACCAGAGCGCCACTGACCACTTGATTAAAAGCGAGGGGGGGCTGGCTCTGGGGAGGGAGAATAGGGACCCATGCTGCCCTCAGGGGGCTGCAGTTCAGAGGCTGCAGATGCACACCTGCACACACACACACAGACACAAGTGTGCTCATGCACACACGCAAGCATGCAGACACATACATGTGCATCCAGACATGTGCGTATGTCCGTGCACATGCATACATGCACACTCACACAGGCACACGTGTGCACTCAAGCCACATGTGTGCATATGAGCACACACACAATGCATGTATGCCCAGGCAGGTGCACAAGCACCGTGCACACACAAAGCCTCAGGGCAGGCAGGGTGAGGTCCCCGTGGAGCTTGGGGTCCAGGCCGGTGAGGGGCAGAAGGCTGTGGGGCGGGTGCAGTCTCCTTGACCCTGGCCCCCAGCAGGGGACCCAGGGTTTTCTGGGGTCTGTGTATGGGGCCGGGACTTCTTGGCACTTGGACAAATTTTTGCCAGGAAGCCCAAAATCTCAGCTAAACAAGCACGCGGGATAATGGTGGTTGTTATCATATAATTTCATTTCACTCGTTTCTGAAGTTTGTGAATTTTCCCCAGCAGTAGTGATATTAAAATTTTAGTTTAAATTGTGCCAACACAGCGCCCTCAATACTTCCCTCCCTGGAGGAGATGGCCACAGGCCGGCTTGCGTGGGGACAGCTCTGCCCGCGTCCCAGAGCAGCAGCTGGAAATACCCGGCCAGGCCTTTCCTGCAGACTCTGCCCGGGGCCCCCCAGGCTCCCAAAACAGGCCAGAGCCAGCCTGTGTAGCACCAGGCCACCCCTGGGCCAGCAGAACGCCCCCTTTCTCACACACAGAGGGGTCCAGGGTCTACCCAGAGCGGGGCCCCCCAAAGTCCTGGGCTGGCACAGCCCCCTGAAGGAAGGGCACCATATGGGATACATCTGGGGCCCCCATGACCAACGGCTCCGGCACTAGCTGCCAGAGGTTCAGGGATGCACCTGGCAGTGTCCCCACAAGAGCATAACCAGGACAGCACACATGCGGGGAGCCCGGAGCTGTGGGACCCGGGGCAGGGGCAGTGGCACAGAAGCTTCCAGAGATGACGCTTGAGCTGAGGTGAGAGGTGGGGTGGCAGATGGGCCGGGAGGTGGAGGAGCAGGAGCCGACGCCATGAGCTCGGATGGGGGCTCCCCCGGTGCCAGACAGGAGTGCGCTGGGAACGCAGCTCTTCACTGGGAGTGAATTTAAGATTTGCTATTTATAGGAAGCGGCACTGAGCACCTCTGGTCCCCGAGGGGCCCTCCCAGGCCCACACTCCGGCCTGGCTTGAGCTCAGTGGGTGGCCCCAGGCCCAGACAGAGGAGACTCAGCGTCCAGCCAGTGTCCAGCCAGCAAGGACCAGGTCTGGTCCAGTCAGCTGTTCATACTTCCCAGGAGCCCCCACCTTCTCCGAGCCTCATGGGGGCCACCCAGATGAGGGGTCCAGGTGAGAATGGGAGAGCGCCACGGCCTGGGCACCTGTCAGCTGTAGCTGAGGCCCACACTCTGTGGCAGCTGGGAGAGGAGGGGAAGGTTGTGGGTGCGCATATGGGGATGCAGAAGGGAGGGAGGCGGGCCGCCCCAAACTAGGGGGACAGAAGTAACAGCTCTTGGTTGCAGCCTCCAGAGACAGCTCCTGGGAATGATCTGCCCGTCCCCCCAGGGCCACCGTCCAGCACCACCACCCCATCCCCCCCAAGACTGTCCCCACAGCACTGGAAGGTCCGTGTACAACCAAGAACATGCCCAGAGATGACGCTCAGGCTCAGAAAGTGTCCCCCACATACACATACATGCACACAGAAAGGGCTGGAGCAGGCGCCGCCGCTGAGGTAGCCTGGACTCTATGGCCCTAGAACAGCATCTGAAAGGAGCAAGAGGGGGCTGGAGGCCTACGTTCCACAGACACCAGGTTCCTCACCCTTAAACCAGGTGGACTAGATGACCAAGTTCTGGAAGGGCGGGCAGCCCTGCTGTGATGGCCTCCTGGGCCGGACATGGCTCAGCCGTGTGTGTGTGTGTGTGTGTGTGTGTGTGTGTGTGTGTGTGTGTGTGCACATGCACGCCAAGGATGCCTGGCGGCCCGGGTCGCAGCTACAAAAGGGGTGCTGGGAGCAGGTGAGAGCTGGGAGGGCCTGTCCCCACCGTGTCCTCCTTAAAGGTGGTGCTGGGTCTGGTCTGTGCAGGCAGAACAGGCCCCAGGAGGAGCAGGGTCACTCGGGCCAGGAGGAAGTGGGGGAAGGGAAGGAACGTTCCATGAGAACCAGCCAACAGGAAAGGGAGTTTCCTACCAGGATGAGCCCAGGCAGCCCCCAGGCTCCTCCCAGGAACCCGTGTTATCTGATGGTCTCCCCAGTGTTCCCTCCTCACACCAGGCCTCACCTCCCTGGCAACCCCACTGCAGATCACCTCACTTCCCAAGCAGCCATGCCCTGAGGCCCAAGGTTGTCACCCCATCCCGGGGATCCTGTGGGAGCCCTGGCTGAAGGACCAGCGTGGGGGCCCTGACATGCCCACCCTAAGCTGGACACCCACTCTGAGCCCCCCCCCCCCCCGCCGCTGCCCCACATGCTGAGGACGGCTCATCAGGGTCACAACAGGCCCTTCCCAGACTGAGGCCAAGGCCCTTGAATGCAGCCTCCCCAGCAGTCCCCAGAGCCCAGCCTCTTCCGGGAACCCTGCGTATCCCACCCGGGCACCCACAGTCAGGCGCAGGCATGTCCCTCCACACCCCAAATCACCCCTGCACTGCCTGTCTCTCAATTGGCCCAACAGCGGCCACCGCACACTGGCACGGAGCAAGGCTCCTCCGTCATGGAGGGGTAGGCCTGGGGGCTCCTGACAGTTCAGAACCCGGGGCCCAGGGAGGACCCAGCTTGCTCCAGGTGGGAACCTGTCCTAGCCTGGGGTGCCCACACCTGGCTCCACCTAAGAGCCCCCTGGGGATTCCCGGCCCAGCGCCCCTGCAGAGCTGAAGGCCCAGAGGACCCAGCAGTCAGCACCTGAGCCTGAGCTCAATGAGGGTGGGGGGAGGGGTGGGTCACACCTTCCAGAACTAGCAACACCCCAGCAGCTCCCCTAAACCGAGGGGCCACACAGAGGCAGATACGCAGTCCCAGGAGCCCCGAGGCTCTGCAGTCCTCCCCAAGTGCGGGGCCAGCAGAGGGTGAGCTCCCTAAGCTGGGGGCGGGGCTCAGTTCACACAGCCCAGCTCTCAGAAACACCCTCCTGGCGGGGTGTCACCCTAACCTCGAGGACAGACGTCTGCAGGAGCGACTCCCCTGCGTACTTCAGAGGGGACAACAGCCCCACTGAGCTCGAGCACAGGCTGGAGAGCAGGAACGGGCCTAAACCCGCAGGCTGGGAGAGCCCCTGTCCCTCTGGGGCCGGATGCCCCAGCCCCACCTGCTCCTCACCCTTCCCTGCACAGGCTGTGCAAACGCCACCCTTGGGGCCATCCCTCACTGGGTGTCTTTCTAGGGTAGGGGGCAAGAGACAGCAGCACCCCCTTCACAGGAGGTGGGGAGAGGGCAGGGAAGCCTGGAGGCTTCTTCGAATAATGAGCCTGCGTTTGGCACAGCCAGGGCCTGCCCTCCCTCTCCCCCCGCAGCAGAAACGGGATCCCGTGTCTGCAGATAAGCACCAGGTGGGCCGGTCCTGCTCCTGCCAAGCGCAGAGGTTACAACAGAACATTGTGAAGGCCTCGCCCCCCCCCCTCGCCTTTCCTTCCCCTTTCCTGCCCCAAGGAGCTAAGGTGCGTCTGAACAAGGAGGGAGAGGGACCGACGCCGCCCTCCCTTCTCTCCACCAAGGTCCTAACACTCCCAGGATCTCTCTCCCCAGGGTGGGGCCCCGGCCTCTCCCCCACCCTCCCTGGGGAGCAGGACCAGCAGAATCAGACCTGGGGCCTGTCCCCACCTGAAGGCCCAGGTGCCAGCCCACGCCTGGGCTCTTCCCGCCGCCCCCCCCAGGGAACAGCACCCGGCAAGGTTCCAGCCAGACTTGGGGGTTGGGCCACCCCAATTCAAGGACAGCAGCACCCAGCTGAGCAGGCCCCAGGCCCTGTTCTACCACTTCCTGTCTGGGTGACCTTGGGCTCATTTCTCAACCTCGCGGGGCCTCGTTCCCTCATTAAAGGGATGGTGACTCCCGCTCAAGGCTGCCGCCAGAGTCGAATCAGCTCATGTCTAGGAAAGCGCTTGGCGACCTTCCTTGAGGGCGACGGAAATGTGGCGAATGCCATTCCCGAGACTACGGCGGGAGAGAAGCCCTCGCCCCTCGGCTGCGATGGGGTGACACTGGGAACTTAGAGGGGCCTTCGGCATCCTGGGCACAGCGCAATGGACGCAGCCCAGGAAATCATTTAAAATAACTGACACACCCATCAAGTCCCCAAGCCCCCTGAGGCCAGAGAACGTCGAGGCCAAGGTCCTCCGTGGGGATTTCCCCCGCTGATGCTCTGACGGCCATGGGGGGACGTGATTCAATTCCCGAGCGCACAGTGAGTCCTCAGATACCCTTGCCCCACCAGATGAAAGGCGACTAAAGTCAGGAACCTTCTGGAATGAGCCTGGGGCGCACCCCACACCTCACACAGCTTTCCTGTCCCCTGGGGATATGTTTTTCAAAGGAACATTTAATGAGATGATAAGATGCTGCTGTTTTTGGTTTTGCTTTCTACGCCTTTCAGCCTCTCAGACCCGGGCCCTCTCCATGAGGGCGGCCAGGGATTCTACCTCTCACGTACCTCCCTGGCCCCCCGGAACCCCCAACTCCCCCCCAACCCTGCGGGGCCACAAAGCATCGGCCTAGGGTTCCTTCCAGGGAAGCCCTACACCGTCCCCCCCCGGGAGGGGTAGGGCCTCTCTCCTCAGGCCCACACTCCCTGGTCAACAGGCTCTTGGGACCTGGCCACCCCGGAATCCGGGGCCTTTCTAGTGACCGAGACCCCAGAGCTGAGGGTGGGACCGCTCACAGGGTGTCCAGGGCTCAAAGGCTGGCAGAGGGGCAAGACCAACTCACAGTCTCCCGGTGTGGAGACCAGAGCAACCAGCGAGCCGTGCCCAGGGCATCGCGAGGCCCTGACCCTCTCTAGATAGGGAAGTGGATGCGCCCACTGGGGTCGGGGCTGAGTAAGGGGAGTTGGGGCGGAGGGTCCACTGACTACCCCTTCAGGACCTTGAGGTGGCTGGAGTCAGGGACCCTAGAGGAAGGGACGTGGGGGCTGGTGTCTGGTTTGAGGGGAGGCCCCACAGCCCCAAAGGCTAGCGTGCTGGAGGCCTAGAGACGCGGATTCCTTTCCTGGGCCAGGGATAGCCGGGGTTTCCACCTCAGGAGAGGGCCAGAGGGACAGGCCCCAAGGGCCAAGGGCAGGAGAAAGGCTGCCCCTCACCTACCCTCTGACCTTGCTGTCACCACAATGGCGGTGAGGACAGACCCAAAGGGACAGAGAAGGGCAGGGAGGCTGGGAACAAAGACGCCCAACTGCTATCCGCCATCCCTGCCTGCAGAGGAGGCAGGTAAGAGGGAGCCCCACTGACTCCAGGGAGAGCCAGGTGGTCCCACTGTGACCTGTCCTGAGGGCACGGGGGTGAGGGCCCCATGGCCTCTGCAGACCCCCACAGCTGCTTGTAGGGAGGGGAAGGGGGAGGAGGCACTTCACATGGACCAGCCACGCCGACCCCACAGCTGTCTTCCCTTCACAGGGCCGGGCCAGTCTGGGCCTCCTTTAGCCTTTGTGGGGGAGAGGGGGTGCATACGGCAATCGGGGTGGGAGCTGCCTCCACGGGGAGGAAGCAGGGTTGGAAAGACGGGCAGGTGCTGCAGCTCAAGTCACAAGGTCACAGCCATGTCTCCCACAGAGGCCAGTGAGGTGGGGGCCGCTGGGGACCAGGTGTCCACCCCCAGCCTCCCTCTGCCTCCCCTCCCTCGCCAGCACAGCGGCAACTATTCCTGCCGAAAGACTTACTATGTCATGAGAGTGCTGCTGCGGACGCTGCTGGGGGCAGGAGCCTGTGGGGAGGAGCAGGAGTAAATATTACTCTGCAAGCGCCTGGGGGGCGGGAACAGCACCCCACAATCCCGGGCAGCCCTCGCCCAGGGCATCTAATGAAGATGCAGGAGGCGTTTGCTCTTCCTGCTTCAGTCCTGGAGGACACGCGTCCAGCGCGCGAGACCAGCCGGGCTCTGCCTGCACCGCTGACCCCACCGGGGCCGCTCCCTCCGCCCTCCCCCGGGGTGGTCACGGGGCACCTGTGGGCATCCGGCCCGAGGCAGCGGCCTCACATCCAGGGCCCACAGCGTAGACAGAGAAGCAAGATAAGAACCCACCACAAGGGAACAAGGGAGGATGGTCGTGAAGTGGGGTAAGCCCAGGTGTGAATTTCCAGGGGGTGTCATTTCGCAGAGTGGCCGGGGCCTACCACAGTCCCCCGTTTGCTGGCACCCCTCCCACCCCGCCTGGCCGCCCCGTGTCTGTGTCTTCCTCACAACTGTAGCTACTAAAATGTCCTTTCTACTAAAAAAGAATGTAATACCAGATAAGAACTTTTATATCCTTATTTGATAAAACATAGTTACCCTGTATTGATCCTAGTTTTTTTCTCAATTTTAATTCTTATGGAAATAACACTGATTGCAACACTATGTGTCTGGTCTTTATCCTTGAGTCTGTTTTTTAAGGTTAACCGAGTCACAGAATCCTAAAGCTGGGGAGCCTCTGCCTTTGCCTTGGGCCCTAAAACTGGACTTTCCCCCCGACTACTTTTCACCCCCAACCTCACCCCTGCGAGACCCACTCTCCAACCCGGGGCACCTGGGTGACGTCCTATCCTCTGCCAGGCCTGAAGTGACCGAGGCCTCAGGAGGTGAGGGGTGCCAGGACCTGCCTGGCTGGCTGTGCTCCTGACCTCAAGGTCCCACGCCCAACAGTCTTCACTTCGTTGGCTGTCAAACCTCAAACTTCTGAGGCCAGCAGGACATAAACACTCCCCACGCGACAGACACAGAAACGGAGCCTGAGACCACCCCAAATTCCCCAAAATCAACAGCAAGGAAGAGAACTGTATCCTTGCGGATGCTCCCAGCCCACGGCACGGAACTGTCTCTCCCGTGGCGACATGGTCCACCCAGGCCCACCCACCCTTCCCTGCGGAACCGGCAGCGGCCTCTTCCCATGATTCATCACTGGCCCCAGCATGTTTCCAGTAGCCGGCTCAAATCCAAAAGTGGTAAGTGTCAAACCTGTTCAGAATTTTTGTTCTGATGTCAGGAATAGTACCTGCTTGGGTCAGAGAGACTGGAAGATTCTGTTCATTCCACTGCAAGCGCGTGTGCAGGGCAGAATGTTCCAGGCCTTCTCAGAAGGCAGAATTGAGCCCGGGCCTGGGCTCCCGCCCCTCCTTCCTCTCGTAGGGACCCTGAGCTGGGTGCTGCAGGATCTCCTGGCCCTGGGCACCGAGTCCCCAGAGGGCAACAGAGGAAGGGACAGACCTGGGTCTTGCTCCGGCAGGCCTGACCCGAGCCAGGGAGACCAGCTGGCTGGGGATGAGGTCAATGGCTTCCAGGATAATTAAGTCAGATCCAGACAAACCTACTGGGAAATCAGCCCATTAGGGAAAAGAGAGGTTTAGACCAGAATGGGAGGTTTTCGGTGATACCAGGGAGGGCATCAAGGTCTATTTTGTATCCTAAGAAGGCGCTAAAGGGATGGGGTGAGGGGGAAGGGGAAGGGCAGGGCCCAAACAGGTGGAAGCAACAGGGAGCAGACAGCGCGCCCTCCCCCCCCACACACTAGAAATCCGAGTTGGGGAAAAGAGCAGGGAAGAGAGTGGACAGCAGTACTCCTGGGAGGTTAGTTTCTGAAATAATGGCCTTGGTGCCGGGGGTTGAGTGCCGCGCTGTGAGGCTGTCCGCAGCTTCTGCAGCGCCGGTTTGATTCCCGGCCGGCCAGGGAGATTCCCACATGGGAAGGCAGACCTCTCCTGTCTCCCCGCTGCTCCCGCGCTCAGCATATTGTCTTCCTGCTTCATTCATGTCACAGCAGGTGTCCACGCCTCGTTCCTTTTCACTGAGAAATAATATTCCATGTTGGAGAGGCCGCGTTTTGTCTAGCCACTCACCCTTGCTGGGCTGTTTCCTCACTGTGCACAAGCCTCGCGCATGGAACACAAGTTTCCGGTTCTCAGCCTATACCTGGGAGTGGAGCTGTCAGCCCGATGGGTAACCTTTTGAGGAAATGCCGCACTGTTTTCCAAAGCAGCTGCATCATTTCAATCCCATCAGCCACACTCAAAGGTCCTGATTTCCCCAAGTCCTCACCCATAGTTGGGCTTATCCGACCTGATTCCAAACATCTTAGCAGTACAAAATGGCGTCTCACCATGGTCTGGGTTTGAGTTCCCCGGTGACTGATGAACCACGGAGACCAACTGGCTGCAGACATGAGGGTTTACTTCTGGAGTCTCCATCCTATTGCACCTTATCATACGCCTGTCCTCATGCGAGCTCCACACCATCTGGACCACTAATGCGTTGTAATAAGTTTCAAAATCAGGAAGTGTGAGTCCTCCCATTTACTACTTCTTTTTCATGGCTGCTCTGTCTATTCTGGGTCCCTTGAGTTTCCACATGAATTTTACAATCAGTTTGTCAATTTCTGCAGAGTTCAGCTGGAATTTTCACAGGGGTTTTGTTGAATCAGAGATAAACTTGGAAGCAATGCCCTTGCTCAATGAACATAGTACGTCTTTCGAAATATTGAGTTACTGTCTTGCATTTGGGGGGGACGGGGAGGAAGCTACTGTACATGAATTTGTTTGCTTAACGGTCAGATTGTTCATTGCAAAATGCAAGTCATTTTTCCATGTTGATCTTACATTTCACAAACTTGCTAACTTTGCTTACTAGTGACTTATAGTTCTCTTAATGGACTCCTCAGGACTTTGTATATAGGTGTGCTTTGTTTTCTCACACCTCCTTTTATCGTGTTTTGCAGATATTACTTTTTTGTTTCAAACAGATCACAGCTTTGCATTGAACAAGTCCGTTGGCGGCTTTTTTCCAGTAGCATGAGCCCACTTGGTGTCTCTGTGGCATATTTAATTAAGCTATGCACACTATTTTTAAGACAAAATGCTACTGCACGTTTAGTGCACTGCAGCAAAATGAAGGCATAACTTTTACATGCACTGGGGAACCAGACATTCATGTGGCCGACTGTAAAGTGTGATGCTTGCTTTGCTGTGGTGGTTTGCTCTGAGGTGTGCCTGTAACAAAATCATGTCATCTGCAGACAGTTTTGCTTCTTACTTCCAGGTCAAGAGGCATCTTATTTCCTCTTCTTTCAGAAGAGTTGTGGCTAGAACTTCTGGAACAATCTTGAATAGAAGGGGCAACAAGAGACATTCTTGTTGGGTTCCTGGGGTTGGAGAGAATGCTCTCAATCTTCCACTACTGCGTGTGATGTTGGTCATGACATGTTTAAATTTAAAAACTTCAGGCTGGAAGTGACAAGACTATGAGGTTTGTCCAAGTAGATAAGAGAGAGAAATCACAACACTTTCTGTCTACAGAAGTAAGCAGAGATATGAAGAACCAAGAAAAAGCAGAGCTCTACCAGCCCCGGCTGGGGACAGTCCCCATGACGCACGGGGTGGGTCAGACCCTGGGGAGGGCAGTTCTCTGAGCTCATCAAGAATCTAAGGAGGTGGTATTTGCCCTCAAACTTGCCTGTGCAGCTGTACTTGTCCAATTACATAAATGATTACATTTTATGTAAACCCTCGGAATAGAAGCTAAAAAGCAACTGAAACAGAATTGAAGGTTTGGGGAAGATTGCTGTCAAATGAGGCGTGGACAAAACAGCTAGATACTATTCGGGTGTAAGAAAATCTGTAAGTACTGGGCATTCAGTTTTTACTTCACTCGGAAGAAAGAGAATTGCACAAAATCGATCAAAGAAAAATGCAAAAAAGACAATGGAGGCCATCATTCTGGGGGGCTGTTAATCCTAGAAAGGCCTTAGCCCTGAATCAGGAGATGGGGGAATAAACGCATGTTTTCGGTTCGGATGAAATGCCTTCTGTGCAAATAAAATGTTCCTGGTATATTTGTATCATTTTATGACCCCCTTTTAAACCATCTTTTTCAGTTAACCAACTCACTGACACGGCCGACCGACAGTACTGGAACCAAGAGCTTCTCCTGGGCACCATGGCATGGTGGTTACCTGGGCTTTGGTAAAGTCCTACCCCTGCTGGGCAGGTGAGACAAGATGTCAGTTCTTCTTCCACTTCACCATTTGGTATTTTCAAGACTTTCTACTAAGTCCATACAGCTTTATAATAATATAGGGCAAAATTTCTTTTTTAAGATTCTGATCCTGTAACTTCCTGCTAATGATGGGGAGAATTCAGAAACGGGCACTGGCCTGGCTGGGCGGTCCTGGCCAATAAGGTGCCCAGGGCTACAGGTGAAGCTATGGGCATATGAGAAGGGACAGCACACAGCTGACCCCCCAGGGCTCTCTGACTGGACGGGGTTCCTACTCGCTGCTGGAGCTAATAAAACCCGGAAGCAGACCCCCAGTGGGCACCGGCCCTGAGCTCTGGGAATGAGGCCGCTGCTGCCCCTGACAGGCTGGAGTCACACCCCACTGCGCAGATCTGGGTTTCCTGGGAGAGGGCCAGGATTTGTAGTATTTTTAAAGAAACACGAAGTTTCCGTTTTGATTTATGCAAAATGAGAGAGGAAGAGGTGGTTTCACTGCACCTAAATTCCTCCTGGAGGCTTCGCTTCCCTACCCAGCAATACGCTGGGTTTGCAGGAGGCTTCGGAGCAGCTGATCACAGCCTGGTTCTCCTGTCGCCGGGGTAGGGAAGTGGGGCTGGGAAGGCAGGGATGTGTGTTCTGATTTGTATCTCACGTCCTTCAACTGCACCCCCACCCCTCAACCTCACACTCATAATGAGCTTTCCTTATGTTTGAAATACATCCGTAGGCCTGGGAGCCTGAATCAGGCAAGTCACAGAAATGAAGGAATTGGGGAGCCGAGTCCACTGGGCCCGGGCTCTGTGCCAGACACCACGGGGATACCAGGGATACAGGAGGGGCTCAGAACTCCCCCATCCCCGCAGGCACCAATCAACAGCCACTGGCATATCATGGAAAGGGGTGCGCAACAGGGCGTGCCTAAAACTGCAGGGGACTGGCCGGCAGAAGGACCCAGAGGCTGAGCAGGGCTGGAAGGAAGGGAAGGGTGTGGCGGGTTGGGACTGACACCCAAGATCGGATCCTGGAAACTCAAGCAGCAGGAAGCCGGCCAAGAGCCGGGTGTGGGCGGCGCCATCTGAAACTGGTTTCCTCCCCACTCCTTCCCCCTCCATCCGCTCCGGGGCTGGAGCCTGGGGTAAGGAGCTTGGCGGGGCGGGTCGCACAGCTCACACCCATTTGAGGTGCTATGGGCAGGCAGCACGGGCTCCAGAGGGGGCTTTTCCCGGAAGCACTGCACACCACGGGCCCTGACGGCTGGGAGAGGTGCTCAGAGGCGGGCCCATGGGTGCACCACCAAACCAACGAACCTGCAAGCAAGTCGCTCCAAAGCCAGGGCCCAGGTATGGCCACATCCCCGCGGGGTGGCCTGTGCGTCCACTGAACTCACGTGAACGGTTTCCACCACCAGCCTCCCCCTGGGCCAGGGCTCTGCAGAGTGAGATCCAGGGACAGGACGCCAGGGCTTAGCTGTGGGCGCCTCTGAGGATGAAGCTTGCACCAGAACCCCGGAGCGCCTGGTCCAGATGTGTGGGCGGGAGTGGAGAGGGAGCAGTGCAAGCAATGAACCAGATGTGGTCACAGGGGCCTGAGCCCGCCGGGGGAAGAGAGAAGGCGGGGGAGGGGGAGTGTGTGTGTGTTGTGGGGAGTGTGCACTGGGGGGAGGGTGTGTGTGGTGTTTGTGTGGGGTGATTGTTCTGTGTGGGGTGTGTATGTATATAGTATGTGTGTCATATGTGGTGTGTGAGGTGTGTGTGGCATGTGCGGTGTGTGTGTTGTATGGCGTGTGGTGTGATTGTTGTGTGTGAAGTATATGTGTATGCTGTGTGCCATGTGGTGTGTGAGGTGCATGTGGCGTGTGTGTGTGTGTTGGCGCAGAGGAGAAACGGAGGCAATGCCGTGTTGTGTTGAAAACACAGCCCATTTGGCTCTGCTTGATGCTCACGGCGCGAGCACCCGGTCACCCTAAGAGGCGGGAAACGCGTGTGACTCTGCTCACGGGCTGGTGACCCCAGCGAGGGGCCTCTGAGCTGATGGTTCACACTCCCTGAAGACACAGACACCGGCGGGGCCTCTAGATGCTCCTCTGTTTAACTGTCCCTAGAAGACGGATCTGCCACCTCATTCCAGAAGGAAAGAAGCCACGGGAGGTGGAGGAGGGCAGATAAGTCAGCTTTGGGGGTGAAGGCACCTCCTCAGAGACTCCAGAGGCTGGTCCTAAAGGGGGCACACGGGCTGCTAAGTGGTCAGTGAGGGGCTTCCCCTTCTGTCCCGCCGTGCTGGTCCTCCACCAGCCCCAGAGCTCCCGGGCCTGGCCTCTGCGGGGCCCAGCCCCCAGGTCTAGACACCTGTCATGTCCCCAACGGGGATCCAGCCGTGTCCTCCACATCCCCTGCTTCAGCTCAGAGACCAGAATGACCAGACCAGCACCTGCCCCGGAAGCAGTCGGCTCCTGCACTGACCGAGGAGGTCTGAGGCCTCCCAGACACAGGCGCACACTCACACACACACCCCTCCCGCACACGCTCAGACGGCCCCAGGCCCAGGCTTCCACTACAGCCACAATCACCCGGCGGGGCTTGGGTCCCCAGACCATCTGTGGGTTCACACTCCCCAGAGGTGACCAGATGTTCGCAGTGGCCACCCCTCTGGGAAGGGGTACACACACTCGTTTCTCCAACGAACAGGTTCAGATCACGTTTACAGGCAGAGAAAAGCTAAAGCGTGCAGTTCTGCAACGTCTGCATGGAAGCCGCACGGCCGCGCGGCCGCGTGAGTCCCCGTCTCGCCTGGTCCACACCGCGCGGCAGAGCGGCCAAGGGCAGGAGGCGGGAGAGCAGGACGAGCTGCCCCGACATTATCTTCACTCCTGGGAAAAGGCTTCTCTGCTGTTTCCCAAAGGGGGGTGGGAAGAGGAGAGCTGGGAGGCGAGGGAAGGGGGAGCATGCATGGGTGGTTTCGAGAAGCCTCTTACTCATTTGATTATAAAATATTTCTGAGCCACCAGATGGTATAATAGCAGCTGCCGATGCCCGCATAGCTTTTGTTAATTTCTTTGTGCAGGGCTCCATTTCAGGGCTGATGGGCCATACCCTGGAGTTCCAGAAAGACCAGAAGGAACACAGCGCCTGCGGCCCGAGCAGACGCACCTGCACTGCAGGTCCCAGACCCAGGCACCTGGAGGCAGGAGAGCAGGAGCTGCCAAAGGCCCCCAGCTGGCTCCAGGCCACCCCCCTTCCCCCCCATCTGGGCGCTGTCACATAATTAACTGTGGCCGCTGGACACTTCCCTCCCTTCCAGGGCCGCAGCTGGGAGGAACAAACATCAAAGTCCACGTCTCCCCCGTCCTCCAAGATCAAAGCCGCGGGGCTGAGGAGGTCACCACGGCTCCTGCTTGGCTTGTTCTTGCTTTCCATTTTCTGTGTGGTTTTTCCTAAGAGACCCTTCAGTCCTGGTCCTGCCACTGCTCGATAACCTAGTCAAAAAGCAACAGGCTCGGGGGCCTCCCTGGTGGCGCAAGGGGTTAAGATACAACCTATGAAGCTATCCACAGCCACTGCAGCATGAGTCTGATCCCCGGCTAGGGAGCTACCCACATGGCGCAGCAGACCTCTCCTGACTCCCCGCTGCTCCCCTCAGCAGTATTTTCGGTCCTTCTGCCTGTTCTGCTCCCCACTCTGTCTCTGGTGAGTCCTCTCACCCCCCGCACCTCTGGCCTGTACCCCAGTTCTTGTATGCATAAATGAATAAATCTTTTCAACAAAGAAAAAAAAGCAACAGGCTCAGCCCTGTGGCCTCAGGCCTGGGCCATCAGCTCTGCTGGCTCCACCTTCAACAGAGGCTCAGTGGTGCTCTCCATGGCTGCCCAGAGAGGCTGCCGGAGGCGCACACCTACAGTGGCTTGCTCTGGAGCAAGCCCCTGGCAAGAGTGCAGCCTGGCCATCTGTCCCTGAGTGCCAGGGACTCAGGCCCTCCCCTCCCCTCCCCTCCCCTTCTCTGGCCGCTCCCCTAGCCCCGACCCCTTCCCCACGCAGAGTGGAGAGAGCAGCAGAAAGACTTCTGATGCCCTCAGCGTCTGGTCAGAAGCCCCTCCCAAGGAGTCTCCTGTTTCTGGTTTCAGACACAGTTTTCACCAGATCCAGTTGGGCTGCCCCGACTGGGCACTGGCCACGCTCAGGGTAAGATCTGCAGAAAGGCAGTTACAGCCACACACCCACTCAGCAGAGACACCCCTCTCCCGCTGAAGCTACTCCTCACCCTGCAGATGCTGCAGACTTCTAGAAGCCTCCAAAGAAAGAAGTAAAGGCCCTCAGGGCAGAGGCCACTTACTGCAGCAGAGGCTGGGCTGGCTCACGGCGTGAGGAGTACCCACTCTCCTGGCAGGGCCGGGCATCGGCCAGCACACAGGGAAGAGAATCCCCACCGCGCTGCATTCAGCCTGCTCAGGAGAGAGCCACGGTGCCAGCCCTCTTGTTGGAAGGGCAGGGAGGGAGCTGAGTAATGAGCGGCATGTTTGGGGGCTGGAACAGGCCTGGGGGTGCTAGCATGGATGCCTAAGAACAGTTTTTGGCAGGACAAACGCCCGGGGTGGAGGGGGATCCAAACAGGAATGAAAAGGAGCAAATATTTCCCTTGTCTTAAAACCCTGCCCCCCTCAACCCTGATCTTAGGGAGGAAGAAATCGGCCCGCTCCTCCTGCCATCCCACAGGGCCGGCTCAGGAGCCAGCACCCCACCCCCAACACTGCGTGGCTCAGTTGGGCCAGCGGGGCTGCGCCGGTGGGGAGGCCAAACAGCCTTGGATTCAGGCCATAGGACATAGAGACTGGAGAGCCTTAAGGCCAGGCCGAAGAGTTCTGACCCGTCTGGGGAGGGCGCCCGCTTCAGTGGGGAACGGACTGTGCCTCCGGGCCTGGTGACCAAACAAAACTCCGCTAGAGAGAGGCGCTTAAGGCTGGGCTTAAGCTCATCTGGCTCTTGACAGCCTTAGCACATGCTGTTCCTTCTGCCTGGAATGCACTCAACCCAGCCCCCTCCCTCCCCCGGCTAAAATGCCAGCAGCCCTCTCCCCCAGGCTGGGCTCCTGGGCCCTCTGGGCATTGCCTTGGGACTGGATCATCATGTTCATCCTCCCCCACCCGCCTGAGGCCCCAGGCGGCCACTCCATCGCACGGCCTGGCGCTCTCTGGCCTCACAAAACAAGGCCGGGATTCCAGGGGCGCCTTTGCAGAGGACAAAGCAACCCCCTGAGTGGAGCAGGGCACGGCGTCCACCCCCAGTTCACCCAACGACAAGTTAATAATTTACTCACCAGCAAGGAAAATCTGTCTCAAATCTAACAAACTCCCAGTGAGCATGCTGGACATGAAAGACCCCTTCAGCTCCCAACTTCTGGATCTTCTTAAACGCTAGCCTTGTCCCCGAGGCGATCAGGAAGGGGTTGCCTTGAAGAGGTCACAACCCTCCAGAAGCCCTGGGCCCTTGCCAATCTCTGCTCCTGGGCCCTTCTCCCTCGGGCAGGCTGATGGCATGACCTCAGCAGCCTGGAATCGCTACCCAGTTTTATACCAGCCAGCAGCTCCCACCTACGTTTCTCAATGTTTTTGGGCAGCTTCCAGAGAGCAAGGAGAGAGTTTCTGCTTAAAAACCCCACCCTACCCTGAGGTCACAGGCCAGCCCCACGAGGGGACACTGAACAGAAAGCCCCCCACTCCCACGACAAATCGAGAGCCCTGGGCAGTCAACCTAGTCTTTAAGAAAATTGCCAAGGGCCTCTCTGGCGGCGCAGGGGGTTGAGCGCAGTGCTGTGAGGCTGTCTGCGGCCTTTGCCCGTGAGTTCAATCCCTAGCTGGCGGGGGAGCTACCCACATGGCGCAGCAGACCTCTCCTGTCTCCCCGCTGCTCCCCTCATTAGTGTACTTTGGTACATCTGCCTGTTTTGCTCCCCACTCTCTCTGGTGATTCTTCTCACCCCCCCACCCCCGCGATTCTGGCCTGTACCCCGCTTCTTAAGAAAAAAAAATTGCCAGGACTGCCCATTTAGAGCCCGACTCCGCAGAAAACCTGCCTCTGGGTGCGGTCGACGGAGCTTGGTGTGCAGCCGGCCCGTGCGGCTGTGCGGGGATCGAGAATCCGTGCCTTGCTGGACGGGAAGGAGGGAACGCGTTAGCCCAGGGGAGAAGTCTGGGGGTCCATTTAGAAGCTGTCTTGACTGTAAGAGCTCTTCTAACCACAGGAAAGTATACAGGACAGGGCGCAGGGACAGGGAGGCAAGGGCTCCCCTGTGCCAGGCAAGGGCTCTCCCCGTTGGGTCTCCGGCCAGTCTGCACCAAGAGAGCTACCAGCGCGGGCCTCTCGAGTCACTTCTGCGCCTCGCACGCTGAAGCAGGTGCCACCGCCCTCAGCCCTTGCTGGTGGACATGCCTGTGGACAGACTGCTGCTGTCTGTCCATCCATCAGTGATGGACTTGAGGCCTTTCCACTCCCGGGCTCCTCGGAAGGACGCTGCGGAGCTTCGTGTGCAGGCCTGCGTGAGTGTGTCTCTTGGGTCTACACCTGGGGAAGGAACTGCTGGGTCATTCGGGAACTGTTTCATTCTGTGAGGAAGCGCGAGGTGGTTTTTCCAAAGCACGCGCCCCATTTTTATATCCCCTCCCAGCAGCACACGCGTGTTCTCACTTCACCTCTTCACCAGCACCTGGGATTGCTGTCTTGCTCACTCTGGCCATCCTGGCAGGGGCGGTGGGGGGATCCATCTATATGATGTTCACACCACATGTCCGTGAATCCTGGTCCTCACACAGAGGAAGGAGGCAGAGAGGATTCTGACGTTTCATAGAGGAGTTACAGGCAACTCAGAGAAAATGAAAAAACTGACAGAAAGTCATCGGAAATAAAAGGCACAGGTACTATTCCTGGCTCAGTTCCTCCCTGGACCCGCTAGACACTGGCAGTTCTACAAGGGACAAGCAAGGGCTCCTGGCATTTACTTTGAACGGCCCCTTCCCCACCCGCCCCAACATGCGGGCTGGAGAGATTTCAGCATGTCCTCAAACCTCAAACCAGCATGTCCTCAAACGCAAGTCCTCAAACCAGGCTACCCGGTCTGGAAGGTGCCGCTCCTCAGAAAAGGTCGCCTCCTCAACCACAGCCACATCTCTTCAGTTCTAACAGGATTTGAAATGCTCCCTTAACTTCTAAAAATAGTAAATCCCCTCCCCAAGCCAGTATGGTCGCCTATACGTTAATACAGATTAGACCAACGCAGCCATAGCCAGCTCGTCCTCAGAGGACAGGTGAAGGAGCTTCACCAGGGGTGCCAGCAGGGCCCCCCTCAGTACAAGATGGCCACCAGGTCCCCCTCAGGACAAGGTGGCCTCCAGGCCCTCCTCAAGACAAGACGGTTGCCAGGGGCCCTCCTCAGGACAAGATGGCCGCCAGGCCCACCTCAGGACAAGGTGGCCTCCAGGCCCTCCTCAAGACAAGATGGTTGCCAGGGGCCCTCCTCAGGACAAGATGGCCGCCAGGCCCACCTCAGGACAAGGTGGCCACTGGGCATATCGGGAAATGCAGTGGGAGAGCAGCAGGGGAAAGGCCAGGCCATAGGGTTGGCTTTATCAATGAAATGTGAGGTGAATTGGTAAGTCGTCCAGGTCAACTGCTGAACGGAAGTTGAAAGCATGGACACGGGCCCCCACTGCTGTTCTCCTCCTCCATGAGTCCAAGGGGAGAGTTTGGGGGGGTCCGCTCTGCCAGCCTGGGTCCCAGAGGGACCCACAGTGTACAGGGGATAGTCTTGGAGCCTAAGTGGTTGCGAACCACAGAGACAGGGACCATTTGTTACCAGAGTATGACTTGGCGGCCTGACGCACAGTCGTGCCTCTACGCATACAAAACTGCAAACAGCCTAATGGCTGACTAAGTACTCTGTGTCTGTGTGTGTGTGTGTGTGAGTGTGTGTGTGTGTGTGTGTGTAGAGAGAGAGAGAGAGAGAGATGTAGCGGCAAAGAATCTGTTCTCCCTTGGAGAGAGAACCAAGTGCCACAAACACCTTGGAGATCAATTTAGTAACAAATGGTAATATGGACACAGATCTAGCAATTCTACTGCTGGAGAGTCTGGAGCTCTCATTGTAGTTTTCTGCTCCAACTAAGTATCTTAGAACAGCAAAAGGGTTGTTCTGGGTGGGGAATGCAGTGCGGTGCAGCATTCCGTGTACCTCTTTCATGGAGCTGGGCTGTTGTCTGGGCTGCAGTTTCATCCGAAGGCTAGACTGTGATGGGGCCTCCCACAGGGCCACCTCAAGACATGGCATCTGGCCTCCAAGAGATAACAAGAGAGGACACCCAAGATGGAAGCCACATCTTTCTTTAACTTAACATGTAAGGGACATGGATCTTCTGCCATTTTCCATTGCTTAGAAGCAAGTGAGTACATCTGGTCCACACCCAGACTGCCTCCCACGGTGCCAAGGAGAAGCCAGTGTTCATCACAGCATTTTCTATAACAGTGAAAACATGGAAATGACCTTAATGTATATGACCTGGGAAATGGTGGCTGATGGAGAGAATGGAACTTAATCAGCAGTTACCCAAAGGGGGAGTTGGGGGGAGGAAGAAGAAAACCATGAGCCCCATCTATGGATCAACGTGATTAAGCTCGCAAACTGTCTAACAAGCTGTCAACAGGGAACTATAAAGCGATATGAACAGCTAGTAGAACAAGAATTTACGAGCATTCCTAACACATTAAAAACTCAGGCTTATTTGTCTAAGCAATGCACATGTGTGGTCAGAGCACAAAGTACGTGTGGACACAGCGCCCACCTTCTGCAGGGGGAGTAGAGAGAAGAGGGGGGTTCCACTGGGCCTGCCATCTTTCCAGATCTTCACAGAACAAGTGACGAGAATAGCATCTAATTCCTGCTAAAATCTACACACACGTCCATCGCACGTGTCCCAGGACGCCACACAGATGGACACGCGGGGCGTCCTTTGCTTCCACCACCGACTGATGTCGCTGGTGCCGTCTCCGTCAGTCTGGGTTTCCAGGCCTCAGAGATGCCTCAAAACAGACAGGAACGAGTGCCCAGTGGGGTATAACGGAGTGCTAATGAGTTATTTGGGGTGTCATGTGGTTAGGGGGCATTTTTTTTTACTCTTCCAAGTTTTCCAATCTTACCAAAGTGATGCAGATTTTTTTCATGTGCAACAAAATATTTTTTGCAAAAATAAAGTTAGGCTCAAAAGCACAATGAAAACCAGAACAGGCTGGCTTCACGATCAGGGGAACTGCAGTGTCCAGGGGAGGATCTGGGGGTGAGGCAGGATAATACCTGCCCCCTGGAGAAGATGAGGCCGTGGTGCCCAGTGCTGGTGTGTGGCCAGAGACACCCCAACATCAGGAAGCCCAGGGAGGTGACTGCCAGGCCCCGGGCCTGGAGGGAACGCCCCTGCTGCTCGAGCACGGACAGGAGATGCTTCTGACCTCCAGCACAGGCCGCATTTCCCCAGAGGGTTCAAGGACACCGGTCAGGAAGAGAAACGCCAAACCAGTCCCCAAGCTCAGGCCCAAGTGCCGCTGGTCAGGACGACCACCTGAGTGACGCTCAACATTCCCCAAGGCGTCAGGGAAACACACTGCTTCTGTCACGCGGGACAAAGGAGAGAGGTCGCCATCCACAGCACCCCGAGGCCCCGACCGCAGCGAGGGTAGGGGCCCTCTGGGACGGCAGGCGAGACGCCCAAGAGGACCTGTCCTCTCCCACGGGCCCTGACCGCAGCCTTGCCCTGCCGTGTGGTGGAGACACCCACGCCCTGGCTGTCCGCTCACACTCCTCGTGGTTGCACTCTCAGCAAAGGTCACTTTAAGGAAGAACCCAGAGACCTGGAGGTCCCCTGTGGGCAATGTCCCACCCACGACCCCCCATTCAGCTTCCTGGCTGGAAATCCCCGCTAGCCCTCACTGTAGGTGGGGGTCCCCGTGATCTCTCTCCCACTGGGACAGAGGCGCCTTCAAGCAAGTCCCAAGCAAAGTCTTCCTGACCCTTTAAAAGCATCTGGATAATTTTTCTTTACTGGGTCAGCCTGGCTCCCTCACTGCACTGCCAGCCCCCACGCAGGCCTGCCCACCTGGGCACAAGCAGCCCAGAGAACGGCTTCCCGAGGTCCGCTGGTGGCGTGGGTGGGACAGCAGCGGTGGAGGGAGGGCAGCTGCAGAGAAAGTGGAAACCGCAGCACCCAGTTAAAAAAAGTGACCTATGGGGAGCATTTTATTTTAAATATTCTAAGTGACATTTATGCAGCAAGCGTTGGGGCCCAGGCCTGCAGGACCTGCCGTATCCTCTGGTCCTGGTCCTGGTCACAAAGCCCCGGCTGGGATGTCCTAAGGCAGAAATGCAGCTGTGCTCCCCAGGGTCACGTACCACCCCCCCACCTAGCGCTGGGCCAACTTATAATAAAGAACTGTTTAGAATGAAGAGGGGTGCACAACACGGGGCTGCTGCAAGGAAGTCTGAGTGGAAAGAGACGGGGAGAGAAGGAAAGGAAGGCGATGGTGCTGGGGCGGGGAAGGGCCCAGGCTCTGCTCCCAACTGCCTCTGCGTGACTTCAGGCAAGTCACTTCCCCTCAGTCTCCCTCTGTCATCCCCCACAGAAGTAGGAAGGGAGGGGAGATGGGGAGATGAGATTAGCCAAACAAGCAATTCTGCTCTCACTTCCGGTGAGAGGGGCCTCCCTGGGGCCTGGGGAGGGGCCCATCTCTTGAGTCGGATTCCAAAGAGGAACACCCACAGGGCACGTCTCCACTGCGGCCCTTCAACACCCAAACTGGCTGTCTAGACTCTGCAAGAGTCCACAGGACGCCCCAGGCTTAAAGTGCTTCTAAAGCCTTGCAGGGGCGGGCAGGCTGCGACCTCACTGAGGGCCCCCCCCCACGGCGCCCCACCCTCCTAGCCAGCACTGGAGCCCCCCAACCTCCGCTCAGACCTGCCACCTCCCGACAACTCAGGATCAAACCCACCCATATCCCCTGCTCCCCAAAGCAGTGGCTGTCCCTTAAAGTGTCAGCCATGCCCCCCCCCCCCCGGGCCTAGGGAGAAGCTCTGCCAAGGCTCAGCTGTGTGGTCTGAAGCAAGTCACAAAGCCTCCCCCTGGGCCTCCCCCTTTGCCCCCTCACTGCTGAGGGGAGGGGGGTAAGCCCTGGATGCTCACGGCCAGGGTAAGTGCCAGGCGCACCAGAGACCCAGGGACCCTCACGCCGCCCTCCCTCTAGGCCATGGTCCCTGTAGACAGCCAGGACAGGACACCGGAACAGGCTGGCCTGAGCTGGGGACCTCGTGAGCACAGCTACGGGTGCGGAGCTCTAGGCCAGTGTTCCGCAACATCCTGGTCAGGAATTTTACAGGAAACATTACCCAAGCCTCAGTAAGATGTGGGCATGGAGGGCAGGTGGGCGGCTCCCTGCTCAGGGCATCCGCAGAGGCTCAGCTGGAGCGAAGTCCAAGCTAAGGCCAGGGAAGCAGCCCAGGTGAGCAGCAGGTCACGGTGCAGCCAGAAACGCAGGGCGTGGCTTGACAGCAGCGGCAGCGGGCCCTCCTGACAACAGGTGAGATGGTGCTACCTCCTGACATGGCAACAGGTGACATGTGCTCTCCAGTGAAATGACAACAGGTGACGTGGTGCTCCCTCGGGAGATGACAACCAATGATGTGAAACTCCCTCGAGAGATGACAACATGTGACATGAGCGTCCCGGTAAAGCGACCACAGTGGCACAGGCTCCCCAGTGAGATGAGAGGTGACAAAGGTCTCCCCAGTGAAATGACAACAGGTCACACGGGGCCCCCTCGTAAAATGACAAGAGGTGACGTGGTGCTCTCTCACCACATCCTGCCCGGGACACTAGTCCAGCCTGGGCAGCAAGCTCGGCAGGGCCAGCACGGCGTGGCCAGGCAGCCAGCAGGGCTTATGGTACCCAAGTGCACGGGAGACCCGCCGGGAGGGGGAGGAAGGAGCAGCGGAGATGAGGCAGAGCCCCGAGTGGAAGAGGAGGCGGAAAATGGTCCAAACAGGCCACTACAGAGGCAGTGGGCGAAGGAGCTCGTAGCACCCCAGCACGATCCGGCCTAAAGAACAAACCTAAAAGGCAAGATTTCCACGCCAGCCTCGCCACAGGCACGGTGCAGCTGCAGAGATTACTGGGAGCTCATCTCCCACCCTGGAAAACCCCACTTCTCGTTCTGTTCAGCCAACAAAGATTTCCTGAGTGTCTGCCGGGCTCAGGAGCGGTGCCACAAAGGACGCGAGGAAGGGGCTGGCCCTGTGCTTGAGAAGGTGGCCAGGAGCCACGGGAGGGTGCCAGGCAGCATGGCGGAAGGTTCTGGAAGGCTGGAAGCGGCACCTGGAGGGAGAGTCCAGGCAGGACAGCCTGGATGCCAGGCAGTGTCAGTCCCCAAGCTGCAGTGAGTGAGCTTGGTATTCTCACTTAAAATGTAAATCCTCAGGCCCCAATCCAGCAGCTTCTGACCCCGAAAGCCTGGTGTGGGGCCAGGCATTGAACTCTGTGGTCTGGGTGCACGAGCTGCAAAGCGTCTGTCGGGCATCTGCCGAGCACTAGGCCTGGCTGGAACTAAAGGCGCCCCAGTAAAATTCTTTCCCTCACTCCTGCTGGTGGGCCTGGCTCCATCACCAGTCAAACAGACCCTTACAACCTTCCCAGCGGGCATAAGCTCGTGCACCAACCCAGGACCCAGCTTCAGGTCCAGGGGGTCACCGGGATCTTGATCAAGATGAACCTCTTTGGGCCTCCACGTCCTCCTCTGTAAAAGGACCTGCCATCCGCTGCCCCCTGGGGACGGCGGGGCGACAGGGGCCACACCATGTTCGTTTCACAGCAGGTCTGTCAGCCCCTGCTTGCTGCTGAGTTGCTGCTCAGAAATGGCCTCCGCTTGATGCTACCTCCCTCACCAACCTCGCACCGAAGCCCTCACAGACACAGCCTCGGGTCCCTCAGTCAGGAACTGAAAAGTGATGGGTCTGGGGTTAACCATCAAGCACCCACTTGTGAGCGTCTATACAGCACGTCGTCAGCGCCACACCGTCTGCAGAGAACACTGCCCGGGAGCCGGGAACCCCCGGCCGGCTCCGACTCCCCAGTCCCTACCGGGGAGACCAGGCTCCGGCCAAAAGTCAGTCCCCCTGAAGGTGAGAGGGCCGCCCCACCCTGACTCCGGCAAGCTAGCTCCTGTCCATTTTGAAAATAAAAATAAATCAGAAAACAAAATTGAGCCCTGATGTTAATATATAACGACACGGACACGCGAGTTGCTGAGGCTGGGGAGTGCGGGAGTGCTTGGGGGTCACGGGTCAGGCAGCGCAGAGCCCGGTCTCAGCCCCCCTCCCTGTGCTGGTCAACAGGGACACAGGAGAAGCAACCAGCAACACCCCCCCACCGCCCCCCTCCCCCATCCCTCACAATAGCTATCCCGGGAGCTGCTTTACACATTGTGGGGTAACACAACCACCACCCACAAAACGCACGTTTTGAAGTCTGTTTAACATGAACTGAAACAAGCGTTTCTCCAACTCCTGGCTATGGCTGCAAGTCACAGGAGGCTCAAAGCCAGAGAAGGGGGCTCGAGGCCCCCCAGGAGAAAGGGTGTGGGGCCCCGGGAGAGATGATCCCCAGCAGACGCTGTGCCCAGAAGCTGGCCCTGTCTCCTCCTCACAGACAGGGGTGTACAGGTTAAAGCTGGGTTCTGATATGGGGGTACACAGGTAAGGCTGGGTTCAGCACCCCGTAAAGAGCCCACTGTAGTTAAGTGGCGGACTCCCGGGGGCTGAGCAAAGGGACAGCAAAGCACAGAGCTGGCGGCAAAAGCACACGGGACAAAGCCAGGGTGGCCCGGGGCCAGCCCAGCTGGAGCAGAGGGTGGATCCTGGGCGAGAGGCCGCCGTGGCCGGCGGCCCAGGCTGGGGCCCACGCACCTGCTAGCCAGCAGCAGCCAACGCCTCGTGCGTGGGGGCCGGCGGGGGCGCAAACATTCTATAAAAAACAGTGTGTGTCGGGGGACACAGCCCCCGTCCTCCCGACAGCGGCACCGGGCATCTGTCAGACCTGCCCCAGAGTTACTGCAGGAGGGAGCCCGGCAGGGCCTCGCAGCCCCCCACACACACATTCTGCCCTTGATTTCCCCCCGAACCCAGCGAGCCAGCGGGGCAGGTGGCCTTACCCAACCTCACAGGTGAGAACACAGGGCGGAGGTGGGAGGCAGGTAGACCCAAGTTTCAGCCAACACCAGCCACCCCCACCCCTGTACCCCCACTCCCGGAGCCACTGGCGAAGGTTTGAAAGTTGGATTAAGTCAGGGATCCAGCACCTGCTCAAGGGCCTGCGGGTGATGAGGGTGGCGGGTCAGCCTCTTCCTACCCACGCTGAAACCAGGCTACCCAGACATGCTGGGGTGGACCCCGCTGAGCGGCTCCCTCGCAGCCCTCCACCAGCACCCTGCAGGACAGGGGGCCCCCCTCCACACTTACTTTGAGGAGAAACCCAAGAGCATATGGTGAAGTGTGCACGCGCACACACACACACACACACACAGAGCGAGTGTGCCCCCAGGCTGCCTGCTGCCCCAGGCTTATTCCCTTATTCCACCAGGCTGAGCTGGGGAGCCAGCAGGCAGTGGGCAGGCAAAGGAGTTCCCACCAGCCGGAGGGCAACCCAAGCCCAGGCCGCACCCAGCCTGCCCGCTCTTGCCCCTGCTTCCGCCACCCCCGCCTCCAGTCTGCTCTGCCGCGGGTCAGCGTTATAGCCACAGCCGATTCCCACGCGGTTTTTAAAATCCTCAGTTGCTTCATCCTTTCCCAACAACTGCCCCGCAGAGAGGGGGTGAAAGGCCAGTGGATGTCACTCAACAAAGAGCCACCCGATCTTGGCCCCAAAGGCACTGAGCAGCCCCAATCAAGTGGGGAAAGCGGCCTCCGGGCAGGGCGGGGCGGGGCAGGTGAGGGGGCTGGTGGCACCTGAGCTGAGCCTCCAGGTCTCCGCCCAGTGGGGTGAGCAGGTGTCTCCCTGCACAGAAGCCATCCCGGCAACTCATGGCCAGCACTGGCTCTGAGGCCTGGGCAGCCCTGGGCATGGGTGCGGGAGGGGGCTGGAGACCGGCTGGAGCAGGCTGGTGTGGACGCCTGTGTAGAGAATGTTCAGGTCTGGGCCCCTGGGGCCCCACAGACACAGTGCCAGCCAGGAACGGCTGCCTTGGAGCCTGGAGACCTGGCCACTCACCCTCTGGACCCCAATGTTCTCCTCTGTAAATCAATGATGACCCCAGAGGGGAAAAAAAAACCCTGTGGAAAACGTGATCATAGCAGCTGACACAGAACCAATCAAAACAACCCCACACACGCCAGTCCTCAGCCCAGAGGCGCCCCATTCCACCAGAGGTCAGTTAAGACCAGAAAGCAGGGTGTGGTGTGGTCAACACACGTCTGAAGGTCAGCTGTGAACCGAGACTCCCAAATCTACAGCATTGTGGCCAACATGACCTCACTACAAATCAACACAACTGAACAACCGGAAAGATGGGACAGTCAGGACCCCGCGGCTTCTTTGACTGTCCTCGCCTTCACTGTTCCGGTTTCTCCCAAATGCAGGCTGAAAATCAGCAGGCACACAGAAACCCCCAAAACCTCACGTCCGAGTAGTGCTGGCCGCCTGTGTGACGTTCACGACACAGAGTGACTGTCCCCAAAGCCTGGAAACTGAGGCAGAGGGGACATGACCCAGCTGACCCCAGATTTTTAGGGGCAGGGTCTTCTCCCCCAAGACCAGACTCCAGCCCTGTCCACCCGGGCTGGGAGAAGGTGTCGCTCTCCCTGGAGGGCAGCCTGGAAGAATTTCTGAGTAACAGACCCCACACCAGATAGTACGGTTGCCGTGGTAACCAAAGTCTTAACATCTTTGGCATTTCCACAACCCTAGATTGATCCAGTGCTCAACATTAACATTACAATGAAATCGTATTTGCATTTAATTAATTTTAATTGGCTTTTACATAACTAAGTGTCTTGGTTTCACAACAGGGTGAATGAGATCTTAACGGTGGGACCCTGACTAGGCCAGGATGAAAGTGAACCAACCGGGTTACACCACCATATTTGGAGAAATAATTCCTGACTTCCTGAAAGGGCACTTCACCCAATTTTTCTTTTTCCGAAGACAGCGGCAGTTTCTGCATGTTGAAGTTCATCCGCTAGACTTTGTATCACATTAAAAAATTAAAGATCAGAATGCTTTTGTGTATTAATGCAAGGTGTGTGCAGAGTCTGAGGTGAGGCAATGGAAATGCATCTGAGATCCGGCAGGAAAAATTTTGCCTTTTTTCCCCCATGATGTGTCCAAAAGGACCCCTGGCAGCTACCGGGGGCTCCATAACTGCTTATGAAATTAATAAAAGGGAGTGCTGGTTCCCAGGGGCCTACAAGCAGTGACGCCAGCTCCAGGTTTGGTGGGGGGGGGGTTCACCTGGGGGCCAACACCACAACTGCCAGACTCCCATACCCTTGACAATTCCAGGCCAGTCACTGCCCCAAGGCAGAGCCGACTTGGACTTGAAGTGAACAGGAAGGGGTTTGGTCTCTGCTCTCCAGGGGATTCTGCCTTCCAGGAAGACTAACTCGGAATGCTAGTCCCAGGAGGGGTCTCTACCATGGGGGTAAGACAAGGTGCAAAGGGCACACGTGGGGAAAGGCACACGTGGAAGCCTTAGAAGGACTGGGGGTGCTTGCAAGGTGAGGGTTAGGGATTCCCAGTGGAAGGGCTCACAGGTGCCCAGGCCTAGAGCACGGGGCGGGAGCACAGAACTGCCCATCAGCAGAGCTCACTATGCCGGGGCATGAGGGGAGACAAGGGGTGTGGCAGGGCCACAGGGTATCGTGCCTGCTCGGTGCCAGGACTCAGCTCTGTCAGCAAGGAAGCCATGTGGCTGATCACATACAGGAAAGGGGCAGGGGCAGGCTGGAACCAGGCAATAATGCAGCGGGTGATGGCGGGTGATGGGGGCAGCACAATGAAGGACAGGGGCCAGCAGGGCGATCTTGTTCTTGATGAGTAACCCTGAGACCAACTTGAAAAGGTGGAGGGACAGGGATGCTGAGAAGGGCTAGAAAGTCTCCCTGACTTGCCAGAGCCTCTGTGCAGGTGGTGGTCTATGGGGCAGGGGGCAGGAGAGGGGACTGCGAATAGCTATTCTAAGTTGGACGGTCCATCCAGCAAAACCCAACAAGACATGTCTTAAATGGGAAAAGGTTTTGTGGGTGAAACAGAACAAAATGATGGGGCAGGGAGGCCACAGTTTAGGCCCTAGCTCTAGAAAGCAACCAAGGACCCAGTCCTCAGCACACGGACTTCAGCCTCATGGTCACAGAACGGCTGCCTACTTCCAGAAATCACATCTGCTTTCCAGGTGGGAAGAGGCCGAATGGGCCAAAAGCAGAGCAGGCCAGCACCCTGGGCTAATGTCTCACGAGCCCTCCTGGCTGGGCAGTGAAGCCTAGAGCTGTCCTCCCTCTGAGTACGGGGCGTGGGGGCCCTCACGCTTGACACCCTGAGGCTGCTGTCCTCTGGCCCAGCCTCCACATATCCCCCATTTCTTCCCAGTCTGCTAAGCTGTCAGCTTCTCTCACCACCCTCTTCAATACTTTAATTCTTGGAGGAGGTGGTCCCTGAGCAAGGCTGAGCTATGAGGTGTTTGCGAGGGTACATGGGCTGTTGACGAGGCCTTGCCAGTCAGAGGAGTTAGCGGGAAGCCAAAGTTCTCCTCAGACGATGGCCTGAGAATCAAGATAAGCGTCCTCTTTCCCATGTAACCCAAAACCCAAGGCCCACAACGAGGAGCCCAGCAAATGCCAAATGTGAAAAAAGTCCCTGAGAATTTTATAGAAAAAGTTCCCACCAGCCTCTCTGCCGCCCCCCTCCCCACCACTGGCCTAGGCAAAGGTGACCAGTTTAGTAGCCGTGAGCCAGGGCAGGCGTCAGAGAGCTGCGTGCAAACATGTGCCCTGACATGGCCATGCTTCACCCTCTGGACAGCATTTCTAATGTGCCCAGCATGTCACTCCCCACCTGCAGACGGACCTGCTGCAGGCCCTGGCTCCAGCACCACGCAGAGGGCAAGTGCTGACCCCTTTCTTCCGGGAGGCCCGACAGCATGGACAGCTCGTTCTCCCGGCCCCTTCTGTGCGCCGATGGAAACCACAGGCTGACCCCAGGCTTCGGGGAGAAAAAGTGCAGAAGGCCGGAACTTCCTCCCTACAAGAGGAGTCAGATTTACGACTTGTTGACACTAGGCCTACAGCACATTGGTTGAGACAATCGCGTGGACATGGTGGTGTGACATTTCTTCAGCACTTCAGAGTTCACCAAAAAGTCTACTGGCTACTTTTACAACGATCTGGGGAGGGAGGTTGATAATTCCCACAAATGCTCCGGGCTATCACCGGGCAGACCCAGGCAGCCTGTGCAGGGGAGGCAAAGGGGGTGGTGTTTAAGCCCCAGGGAGGGGAACAGAGTCCACGGGTTCCCTTTCCTTTAAAAAGACCCGCCAGCTCACTGTCCACTAGACTGTAAGGAAGCCAGGCCAGCTTCGCAAAGAGACATCTCTAGTCTGTCTTTAGCCTCCAAACTGGAGTTCAGGGACACAGGATGTCTCTAAACCAGGGAGCTCGGGCCGAACCCCGTTTTCTTGTTCACATTGCAGCATCCTCTTTGGCTTCATCAAATCTCAGTGACCGCAGAGGCTGCAGCTGTCACATTCTCAAAATCGCCCATGTCCAGGGCAGTCTCTCCGGGCTGTGACAGACCCATTCACAGTCCCCACCAGCTGACAACTGTGCAAAATCGCCCCTCTAGCAGGGAGGCTGCAGGAGACTTTTGCTCACTGCAAACCCAAAGGAAAGCAGAAAATGAACACGTGACTTTTGCTGAGGATCCTGAGGACTGCCCAGAAGCCCACGGCAGGAGAGCGGGTGCCCGCTCCAGCTGCTGATGTCCTGCAAGGCTCTATACATGGGGCACGAGGATGCTGAAGCCCACATGGACACAGGAGAGTGGACAGTGCCCAGTCTCCGCCCAGACCCGGGGCATGCACCCAGCTAACCACCGTGTGACTGCCTCCAGAAACTACTGGAGAACTCAAGAATATGCAGAAATTCCTGCCACGTGTAAAATTACAAAAAGTACGCTCACAAGGCAGTGTTCTACCTTCTAGAAAATGCCACAATAGTTCAAGTGCCGCAACTGCTGTACCGTCCCCCCTACAAGGCAGGTCCGCTCATTCCGTGGAACAGGTCGGTCAGAGAGGAGCTTCGGGGTCACCACCCCAAAATGGGCAGTGACTGTCGGTGTCAGATGGAGGGGACCTGCCCAGGGCGCCTCTTTGGCGTCCCGCCATCTTGGGTCACACCATAACGTGAACTAAGTGCAGCACCTCCAGAAGTCTGTTTACCATGTAAGGCCCAGAGTCACCCTATATAAATGCTGAACTAATGTGCTGAATTTTACGTGGTGCTCTCCATTCACATTAAAAGGGGCATTCTGGTTTTATTAAAAGATTTGGTTCTTACTCCTTCACATAGGTGCTTCCGCGATGCATTTCAGTGTTTCTGGGGAGAAGGTAGGGTTACCCGATATTAATAACTGAGCAAACAAAACGGGGAGGGGGCAAGATTCTGTCAGAAACCACTATACGAGTCAACCAAAACATATGCCATTTATTCAGAAAAAGCCAACTCACACACACGGTTTCAAAACTACCACGCAGAGTCGGGTTTTGTCCTTTTCCAGGAGAACAGGAATACCCAGGAAGCCACAGGGATACACCCGGTCTCCATGATAACCTACTTGCTTCCCATGGTGGAGACTTCCTTGCTGCCTCTGTGGAATCCTGCAATAACCTGAGGGTCCAGCAGTCGCAAACCATTTCGGAACACTGGGGTCATACCAATTCTTTTTAAAATATAGTTTCCTGGGCCTCCCTGGTGGTGCAGGGGGTTAAGACACAACCTATGAAGCTATCCACAGCCACTATAACACGAGTTCGATCCCCGGCCAAGGAGCTACCCACAGGGCGCAGCAGACCTCTCCTGACTCCCCGCTGCTCCCCTCAGCAGTGGATTTCCGTCACTCTGCCTGTTCTGTTCCTTGCTCTGTCTCTGGTGAATCCTCTTACCTGGGCCTGTACCCCAGCTCTTGTATCCATAAATAAATAAATCTTTAAAAAAAATAATAAAATAAAATATGGTTTCCTTATGGTGATGACCCTGAAATAATTTACCAGATGTATATGGAATTTTGTTGACAACTATGTTTTCTTTCTCAAGATCCTATGTGTGGACAGCAGACTATAAAGATGTGAGTCTTAAAAAGTTCTAATCCAAGAAACTATAAGCAGGCACTGAACTAGTAGCAAAGGCCACCTCTGTCCTCCATATTTTATGGCAATATTCTTTGTCTGGAGAGACAGTCCAGTTTCCAGCATTTCCCTCCTTCATTTACTCTAAAATTAATCTTTCATAGTAGCCAATTTCTCTGATGGCTGCCCTCGTCTTTATAACTTCCCACTACTAACTCAATATCCTGGATACAGACAGAGTAAATCTCTGAAAGATGAGGGGCTAATGGCCTCAGAAGTCTTTGGAAGGATGTCACCAGAAGTCAGGCATGATCCTTAACAAGAGCCAAGATGGGGACCCCAGGGTACAGGCAGGGAGCAGGACCAGAAAAATTCAGTAAGAAGATCAGGCTGCCAGCAAGGCCGCTGCAGGAGCATGTGGTGATAAGAAGGACGAGCAGGAGCCAGAAAGGTAAGTTCCCAGAGCACCAAGCCACCTGGCAGGAGACCCAGGGTGAAGACAGCAGGAATCTCAAAAGTTCCTTCTGGGTAAAGAAATGAGGCATACGTCTGAGCTCAAGTAGCACAGAAACTCATTCTAGTCCACAAACCAGCTCTACCCTCCACCAAGATGAAATGGTGAATTTCTCAGCAGATTCAGAGCATTTTTCTTTATATCGCAGTTAATACAGTTACTCACAATTGAATTCAGATGAGATTAACAAATTCTAATCATGTATTATGACAAATTTCCATTAATTCAAATCACCACAAGTATGGAGTTTGTGGGTTCCAGCCAGTCTGGCTATAAAATGAAAGTTTGCTAAGCAAATTAAGAAGCAAACAAGGTTATAGGAGGAATGTGTTCTCAGGATTCCTTTCAATGCCTTTTTTCTAACTGCACGCTCCTGGTTGAGAATTCAGAGTGCAGAAAACAGGAAAAAGCAGGAAAGAGAAACCACTGAGGGTCTCCCCAGACTCAACCACCGTTTAAGAGTTTGGTCGATTTCCTTCCCATATATTTTCTCTGACAATTTTTTTCCCTTCCAAACATCACTGAAACAAGAGTGTCTGTATCGTTCTATATCTTGCTTCTCAGTCCCACATTTAAGAGAAATATTTGAATTGCTTATTCTCAACCTTTTTAGCAAAGACCTCCTAGCTTACTACCACAAATGTTTTCATTTCAAAATATTCTAATAATTCATTGAAAGAACTAATTTGAGGTGAAATCTGGTCAGGAGGTTGCATTCATACATATATTCCTGTCTGGAAATAATACAATTACTTGTCTTCAACAATATTCCCTAATTCTGACTTTCTCCTAAGTCACCATGAGTCAAAACAAAGTTCCGTCTATCAATTTCCCTGATAAGCAGAGGCATGATCTCCCAGGGAAAACATACACTTGCCCAGAGGATGAGGAAGCCAACACTCTGCAGAGGTTTTCCTTCCTAGAGTGTCCTCTGAAAGGAAGAGGAGAGAGAGTCTCAGTAAGCAGTGACGGGCAAAGCGTGGATCCCACACAAGGTCAAGCTCTGACCAGAACTGAAGACCATCAGCAAAGGCCTGGAGAGCACAGCAGGGAGTCTAATTGTCCCCCAGGGAGAGGGGCAAATGGGAGCTCCATGTTACCAGAACAGGTGACACTGGCTCTCTCCAGGGCCTGAAGAATGGGTGGTGGATTGTCACTAAAGGTTCTCCAGAAAAACCAATAAGCTGGATGTAAGATAGACGCATAGATAGATCAATAGATTGATGGTTGGATGGATGGATGGATGGATGGATGGATGGATGGATGGATGGATGGATGAATGGATGGATGAATGGATGGATGGATGGATGAATTGATGGATGGATGGGTGGTGGATGATGGATGGACACACAGACACATACGTAGATACATAGTTAGATGAATTATCACAGGAACCAGTTCATGCAATCTTGGAGACCAAGAAGTCCCACCATGTGAGCCCTACTAGCTGGACACTAGCAAAGTCCGTGGTATAATTCAGTCCAAGGACAAAGACAGGAGAACCGGAGAGTATAATTCCCAGCCCAAGCCCAAAGAACAGGAGAAAATCGACGGTGCAGCTCAGGCAGACAGAGCGAATCCCTCCTCCCTGCACCTTTTTGTACTTTTAGGACCCTCGCTGGATTGCTGATCGTTTCCACTAGGTCTGCCAATTCGAATGCTGAAATTTTCTCAGGACACGCTGACTCCCATCTGGTGTCCTCAGCCCTGGCATGTTGACAGAAATGAACCATCCCAGGTGGGATTGTCAGGAATCTCCCTGATCAGTGATTTTCAGGAGGCAACCTTCAGAACACCACTCCCTCGTCCTGAGCCAGTCCCGTTTCCTGTCCTGTCCTAACTTCTGTTGTGATCCCTCTGAGAGGAAGGGCCCACAAAGATTATTCGCCAGAAATGCGCTACGTGAAGAAGTGGCCCAAAGGGTGGGAAACCAGGCTGAGGCTGAATGACGCAGGCAGCCGTGATGGTGATGGTGACGGTGGAGACGCGATGACAGTGACTGTGGTGAGAGCGGTGGTGATGGTGACGATGCGGGTGGGGATGTGGTTGTTCTGAAAAGCCAGCAACAGGCGCAGGCTAAGACACAGAGGGCCACAATGGGACCACCATGCCCTTGAGGGTCCCTGAACCAGAGAACCTGGATCTCCTTACTGTCCTCCACCTCCCTCCCCTCACCCTCTCCAGCGGTGAGGGAACTCACTCCTGAATGCACGTGCTTCCCTTCCAGCTGCTCTGAGGACAGCCAGCCACGCCACGTCAGTTTTAGGTGATGGTACTAGCACAGTGCCCAGAACATGAGCTCAAAGCAGCCACGCCTCATCCCGCCTTCTTCAGAGCCAGAGAACAGGGGGAAGCGTCTCCAGGGAGCGAGGAAGGATTGGACGTGCCAAAGGTCTGCATGAAGGAAAGCTGGGCCTTAGCATCTGTCCGAGGCCTGTTTCTAACTCTTTTTCTGGAGAGAAGAAAGAAAGAAACCCAGAGGAGCAAAGGCGGCCGACACGTGATCGCCCACCCTGAGCCGGCCGTCCAGGCTGCCCCGCCGAGCGCGGCCTCGGCAGACACGACGGAGGAACTTTAATGAAGCCTCACTCCTACCACCGCCGCCCCATGCTTTGGTGAGAGCTGGGGGGGGTAGCCCCAGTCCTCCCACCCGCGGCCCAGGCCCCATCTCCGGGGGTCCCCCGGCAGGGCACGCCACCTCCCACCTTCGGGAGGCCTCTCCGGCCACGCGCGCGCACAACTGCACAGGCTGTGCACTGGAGATGATTTTCTTGAAGCCCAAGTGACTGATGTGGAGAGGTTCTCACTTCCCTCCAAAAACGGGTGACAGCAGCGCAAGAGGATGGGAGTGGCAGGGAAGGGCGGGGAGCTGCCGTCAATTCTGTTTTCTGGAAACGTCTGCTCAGTGCACAGGAAGGAAGCAGAGACCTGAGCATCTTGCTGCCGAGACTGACCGCACTCAGCTCTGCACGGAACTGAGACCCCGCCGGGCCCCGGCCCAGAGCCCCTCGGCCCTGGCATGCGACGGAGCCACCTCCTAGCACACAAGCGCTTCCTGGGGCGTCAAGAGAGGAACAACGTACGGGCCCCCAAGGTCAGGGTCAGCAGGGGTGCATCAGGGACCCTGAGAGAGCGTCTCAGAGAGAACTGGGACAAGCGAAAGCGGCGGTGCCCCAAACTCCCGTCTGTGACCCACTCCAGCTCCCTCCAGGAGCCTCCATGCACACACCTGACAGTCACCGCCTCGCACGGCCCCTAAGAAACCCGACTCTGGAAAGAAATACTAGGGGGCAGAGAACCACCCCAGAATGCTTGCACAGCAAGAGCAGCCACCACCACTTCCTGCAGACATGCGCCCACGGGTCAGCGGGGGTGACCTCCCTCTGCCTGAGGGGGGCCAGAGCCTCTTTTGCACATGCACAAACTCAGGGTTCCCCCAACCCATAAACCCCAGAGAGGGACTGGACCCCAGGTCTACTGAACCCCTGCCCCGCCCCGCCCCGCCCCGCCCCCAGGGCAGCCTGCAGCACCGGCTCAAACAGCCTTGCCCTCCAGAGGGAAACAAGGTTCTTTGCGCTGGGCAGGGCCTCTGGCCCGCGGGCGACACAGGGGGTTGCCTCCCGGGTCTCCCTGTGGCGCCAGGCATCCCTCCTGTCTCAGGCTGCACGTTTCTGTAAAGGGGTCTCCTCTTCTGCTGCCTTCCTCAGAGGAGAAAAAGACACAAGTAAGTGGCTTCTGCGATGCACCCAGCCTGCAAGTGCCGCCTGCCCCCTCCCCGAGGGCCCCGCTGGGGTGTTCACAGGCCTCTCTCCCGCGTGCGCTTCGGGTCAGCCGCAAAGGCGCCTCCCTGCTTGGGAGGAGACAGGCCCGGGACAAAGCGGACCCCCCTTTCCCTCGCCCCAGGGAAAGGCGTGTGAGGGAGGGCGCGTCCTGAGCCAGGCGGCCAGGCGGGGTGAAAGAGAAAGTGACCTAGTTCCTTCTGCCACTTTCTGCTGAGTCTGGGCTATTTACTCTGCTCTGGCAGCCTCGCTGCTTTTTCCATCTAAAAAATGGGTTTGGTCCCTTTTGCTCACAGGCTCTTGGGGAAACCAGATAATGGAAGGGCGACCTAGGTGCCTGCTGACAAGGACTGGATCAGACGTGCTCTCTCCACACCTCGGGGTGCTGCTGGGGTATAAGGCAAGATGAGGGGCACCATCCACAGCAAAAAGGGAGGAGAGCAAAGCACGCCGGAAAGAGAGACGAACATGGGCCGCTGCCACGCGTGTGAGTGGAAAGGAATCCTAGCAGACAAACTGATGAAGCAAAGTGCAAATTAGTGAATGGAGAAACAAACTAGAACTAGCACACTAGAAACAAAGTGAGGCTCCTGGGGTTCAGAGGGAAGGTGGAGGGGTACACAGCGGCCAGCATCCCAGAGACACACTCTGCCTTTCAGTCTCACGGGCTGCTGGGCGCTCTGGGCGCCACGACGGGGACGTCATGGCCCGGGTGAGTCACCTGCACCAGGTGAGGAAGGAAGCACCTGTTAAGTCCCTTCTCTGCATCTAAGAACCCAGCATCCCACAGGGAGGCAAGCACCAGGGACCTGGTCAGCACCAAGGGTTGCACCAGAAGCGTCCAGGAAGGTCACGCAAAAGAAGTTCTTAAGTCAAAGCTCCACAAGGGAGCCTGAGGGCAGGAAGAGACAGGCCAGGTGGGAGGCTGGGTAGGGGTGGGGTGGAGAGAGGGCGGGAGAGCAAAGGGCCCGAGGGTTGGGGGGGATGGAGATGTTCTAAAAGGCGATTGTGGCACATCTGGAGATTTACCGAAAAACACTGACCTGTGCACCTTACACGGTACCCCCCATCGTATAGAAACGCTGTCTCCGTGCAGCTGGCAACTCATACAGAATTTTTTTTAATGATGAACAGGAGTTGAGCAGATCAAGAGGTCCGGGTGGGAGAAAAGAAAGGAAGACTCTGGATGGGCCCAGCCCTGCCTGGCCCGCACAGGTCACCCAGCCGCCCGACCCCCACCCCCCCCACACACACTTGTACCCTCACACCTGCAGCCCAGAGCTTTCTGCAAGGCCCCTGGGTGGTGCTCCCGCCACAGCACCAGTCAAGCTCCCTGGCCTGGTTTGATGGTGTCCACAGGCTCACACCCCCCACCCAGACCACGTCCACACAGGCAGGGATGACTTGTGTCCGGCTCTGCCAGAGCCCAGCTGGAGCAAGACACACACAGGTGTCCAGAAGAACATTCACGGAGGAGGAGACTGGGCCTGGGGCAGGGACTGGAGCTGAGAAGATTGGCTTTAAACACCCGACAGCAGCATCACGTAGAGAAGGAGCAAGAAGGCTTCGGTCTGTGGGAAGAGGGGGTGAGGGGACAGGGAGAAGGGGCAACAATAGAGTGGACCCTGCCCCACTAGATGGTGGGGAAGGGGAAACAGCCTAGAAGCCCTCCTGGGATCTCCAGCCGTAACAAACAGGTGGAAGACGGGCTGGGATGCCGGAGTTCTGGACTCTGCTCGCCGCCCCGGAGTCAGGGTGGGTCTGAGCAATGGGAGGGCTCGGCTGTGCTCAGTTGCCGTGCCCAGGTAAGCCAGGGAGGGGCCCAGCAGGTGAAGAAGGGCGCTCGGCAGGCCAGGCGCCTGCCTGCCAGGGACAGCTCCCAGGCTGAAAGGGACACAGAGCAAGAGGGGATCTGGGCCAGGGCACAGGGTGTGGAGGGAAGGCTTCCTCAGGGGGCCAGACATCACCATGGAGGGCGAATGGAACACCCTGAATGGTTCTGGCCCACATCAGAGACGCCTCGCTCCATCCTGGGAGAAGACATCTGGTCTAATGAGGCAGGCGGGGTGCAGGCCTCCACCGCAGCCTCCTGATTTCCACGCCCACACTAAAAAGCAGCAAATATCCAGAAAACACAACCACTGGATGAGTGTGCTCCAGGAGGAGGAGGTGGCGGGGGTGCGCTTGGCTTATAAAGGTAAATAAAGAGGCATCTTCTGCCCCCGTGCAGGCAGGGGTGGATTGCAAAAGGACGAGAGCCCCAGATCTCGCCTGCCGTTAGTTAGTCATGCCTCACAAATGCAGAGATATGAAGCTTCGCCTTTGAAATTCAATTTCACTTGAAACGGCGCGGCCAAGGTAGGGCTCTCGAAAGGATTTACTGTGCTTTTCAGATGATAAAATAAAGTCCTTAGACCTGTACCTTGCTCCTCATCAGCACCTAAGCAATGTTCCACCTGTCAAACTGTATTGATTACCTGGAGCAACCTGAAAACCCACACCACTGGGTGAGATTCCAGCCGTTATTTGTATTCATTTATTTATTTAGGTGGAAAGGGATTTGAAAGAGACATTCTTATCCAGGGGGGCCAGCGCCACTGAGAACCCCAAGTCCTTCCATGATCTCCAGATACAATTACCTTCACAATTACCTTCTGTCATCCCCCGATTAGAAACTCAACCCAGAAGGAAAAGGACAAACGCCACCTGCACGCACAGCATGAAAACGCCAGGGAAGGCAGGGAGCCGCGGGAGGTGGGCGCTTCCAGGCGCCCCGTGCCCCGCCGCCCAGCACAGTAACATCAGGTGCTGACAAACTCGCAAAATACACATACTCTCCCATCAAGTGCAGGCTGGCAACTCATAAATTGGCAGCATTATCCCACAACAAACAGGGATGGTTTCAGGCTGGTGGGAATGCTCAGTTCTGATATAAACCTGATCCCAATCTAGACAAAATTTCAGTTGCCAAGTAGCTTACTCTGTGGTGCCAAGTAAACTCTGGGGCGCCTTGTGAGTATCCTGGATTGTTGCTGGTTCAAATGTGACCTTGGCACCGTCCCGCTTCTGAGTGGCGACTCCAGGTCTTAGGATAAGGAGGACGGGGAGACAGGCTGCCCTGCCACACCAAGTCACGCGGCTCTGTGGGTGGTAACCCCTGGTCCCAGCACGCAGAGCGCCCGGGGCAGGCGCGAGCCAGGCCAGCGAATACAGTGCTGGGGCTTCACCAGGCTGAACAGAGGGGGCTGCGCCTCACCCCTCAACAGTGTGCATTTCTCATTCTGCACAGTCCCGTGTCAGACCCTAGCACTGGCATAAATTCTAAAGGAATTGGTCGGCGCTTTTATTTCTCCTAAAGCCTCTGCGTAGGAGGGCCTGTGGGAAATGAATGAGTCCTCGCCGATCTCTGTCCTTCTGGGGGTTTCACTTGTCCTTGTTTCGCTACAGTCGAATGACCTTCCCCAAGCCAGGTCTCCCAGGTTATTGTGGCACGTTGACATCTATTTCCACCTGGAAATAAGCCTTAAAGTGGAACCCGGAGGGTGCAGGCAGGCCTGGAACGCGGCACCATATCCCACAGCAAAGGAGAGGCAGCGCCCCTGGGCTTCCTCTGGCACATTATCCAATAAGCCTCAAGAGCTCAGTAATTACAGGCACTTTCAAAAGTGAAACAGAAATAGATCTAGGGCCAAAACGCTGGTTTGCTTGAGACAAAGGATTGGTTTTAACTTGAGGGGAAAAAATAGTTTGGGGGTCTGTCTTCTGTGCAGAGAAACACAGACTGATTTTTTTTTAATTTTTGTTTCTTATTTAATTTGATTGTGGGAAGACAGTAGGATGCAGATCAAAGAGCTTTTCTCCTCAGGGATATAAAATCATTAGGGGAAGAAAAAACAGGCTGCATTCTAAGTGTGCCAGACCCGCTGTCAGGACGAAAACGCGCTTGTTCAGCTTCCCTGGCCTGCGGGCCCCCTGACATGACGGGGCGTCAGTCCTGGGGGGACCCAAACCAAAGAAAGGCACCAGAGGGTGCTGCTCCTGTCTCATAAATGCAGGCCAAGGGCTCCAGCGTCCCGAGGGCACCCCGGGCGCACCTGATGGTGGAAAGGCATCCGGCACCCCAAGCAGGCCCCCCAAGGCCCTGCGCACTCCTGGCCGTGCTGGGTTTTCAGCTGAAGGTTATTTGTTTCTCGCGGAAGGTCCGACAGAGGCGCTGGCCCGGCAGGGGGGGGGCAGGGGCGGGGGGGCAGGGGGGGCAGGGCGGGGCAGGGCGGCTCCCCGGCGCCTGCGGGGCTGTGCGCATTCGCCCCGGCTCAATTTCAGGAATAGTGGGTTTCAGGTTTTTGTTTTTTTTTTTTTAATTAAAATCAGAATGAAGAGTCCGGATTCGATCCAGTGTCCTGAGCTCGGATGAGCCAAGGGTGCTGGGAGGGAGGCGGGAGAGGGGCGGGGGGGGTCGGGGTGGCCCGAGGAAGGGGCGCCCCGGCGGCCGGCTGCGGGGCGCCCCTCGCCGCGGCTCCGCCCCGGGAGCAGCGTCCGGGCGGCACTTGTTGACCAGACGGGCTGCCCGGGAGCGGGACCGGAGCCCGCGCGCGCAGGGACCCGGGGCGCAGAGGGGCGCGCCGCCGGCGCCCAAACTTTCTCGAATCTCGGTGCGACGCGGTGAAGGGGGGGCAGCGGGGGGGCACGGAGCACGCGGGGGGCCCCCGGACCAGGAGAAGCAGCGGCTGGAGACGCGCCGGGCCGGGAGCGGCTCCACTGCGCGCCGGGCCGGGCGCCCTCAGCGCGCGCCGCAGCAGTCCCGGCCGCCCCGGGGACCCGCGCCCTCGCGCGGGGAGCGCCGAGCCCGGGAAGGCCGCGGCCGGGGCGCAGCGCGGGGCGGGGGGGGCGGGGGGCGCGCGCCCTGACCCGCGGGCAGACGCGGCCGGAGGCGGAGGCGGGGCGCACCCCGGGCCGGGCCCCTCTCCCGCCGCGCACGGAGCCCCGTCCCGGGCCCGGCTCGCGCGGCGCCGGCCGCAGGACTGGGGGCCCGGCCCGCCCCCCGCGCCCGCCCCCGGCCCCGAGCTGCGCCGCCGTCCACGCGCCGGACCCGCCCCGCGCCCGCGACGGCTCCGCGCCCCGCACGCGCCCCCTCGGGGCCCGCAACTCCGCCGCGCGAGACACGCGGCACCCGCGCCCCGGCACCCCCCGGCACCCGCGCCCCGGCACCCCCCGGCACCCCCCGGCACCCGCGCCCCGGCACCCGGGCCCCGGCACCCCCACCTCGGCACCCCTACCCCGGCACCAGCGCCCTGGCACCCCCCGGCACCCACCCCGGCACCCCCGCACCCCCCGGCACCCCCGGCACCCCCCGGCACCCCCCCGGCACCCCGCACCCCCCGGGCCCCCGCGCCCGCTCACGCACACCAGGACGCCGCGCCCCGGGCCCCCCTACCTGCGGGCGAGGACGCGACGCCGCTGCGGGGCCAAGTCGCGGCGCCGCGGGCGCCGGGGCGGTCGGGCCGCGGCCGGGACGGGCGCCGAGCGGGCGGCTAGGAGCGCGGGCCTCCGGGCCCCGGCAGCCGCCGCGCCGGCCCTGCGCGCATCGCCGCCGGAGGACAAAGGGGAGCGGCCGCGAGGCGCGGGAGGTGAGGCCGTCGCCGCCGTCCGCCCGCCGCCCGCGCCCGCGCCGGGAAGGAAGGGCCGGGAGGGCGGGGCCCGGCGGGGGCGGGGCCGGCGGGCGGGGGCGGGCCGGCGGGCGGGGCGGGGCCGGCGGGCGGGGCGGGGCGGCGGCGGGGGGCGGGGCTCGAGCTCCGCGGGCCGCCCGTCAGGCCACGCCCCCGGCCCCGGCCCCGGCCCGAGCTGCCCGCGGTCCCGTCCGCGCTGCCCGCGGGCTCCCCCGGCGGAGGCCCCGGCGCGTCCCAGCCGCGGGCCCGGGCGGAGGCAGGTTCCGCCCTCGGCCCGGCCGGCGCGGGGAGCGGCCGGGAGGCGGCGCGGGAGGGAGGCCGGCCCCGCAGGAAGCGCGGCCGGGCGCGGAGGGAAGGGCCGCCCGGGCCTGGCGCACCGGCCCCCGGGCCGACCCGCGCGCCCGAGCCCCGCGCCGGCGGGCGGCGGACGCGCGAGGAGACAGGGCTCCGGGGCCCGGGCGGTCGCGGGCTCCGCCGCCGCGACGACCCCGCCGGCCCGAGACTGGGCCCGGCCGGCACCCCGCGCCCCGGGCGCCCGCGCCCCCCGCGTCACCCCAGCCGGCACCTGCGCGGGGCGCCCCCCAGCACCCGGCCCCAGCGGCTCCTGCAAACACGGGGCTCCGGAGCCCCGAGAGTAAACACATGCACACCCCACCTCCGCCGCAAGAAAGGTAACCACAGAAACAGCCAGCAACGCGGAGCTGGGCCTCGGTGTGAGGCTGAGACTAACTGTCTTTCCAGCGTCTCTAGGGGGAAACTCAGATCCTCCTTCCAGCCTCCTCCACAGAAGCAGTGAGAGCACTGCCGCCACCCCTGAGGCTGCACAGAACCAGGTGGGGGGGGGGCTGGCAGGGGCTAGCAGGCCAGGGGGGCTGAGCCCAGCCTCCTCTCTGTGCAGGCAAATGCCCCCTAGTCAGCCCTGCTGAGGGGCAGAGAGGTAAGCGGATAGGCTTGGTGGGGTCTCGGGAACCAGCCTGGTCGCGGAGGGTGCCAGCTTTCCTGCTCAGCAGAGACCAGTGGCAAGGACGCTGCCTCGGCTTCCTGGAGCTTGGCCATGGGGGTGGGGAGCCCCCAGCCCAGGCCCATCTGCCAGGTGACCGCAGACCCTGGGTTCAGCAGGTAGGGGATGTTCTTGGTGTGGCCACACATGCACCCCACTTCTCACTGAAGATTGAGGGCATAGAGAGGACTCCACCGGCGACAAGAAGCCCAATGTTGTCCATCTCCTGGCTCCAGCCCCTCCTTCTGGCTCCCAAGGCTGCCACTGGCCCCCACACTTCCAGCCAGCAGCCAGAGAAGAGACAGTGACAGGCCTGGAGGAGACGCAGGTCACCTCTGCCCACAATTACACGGTGTCCCCAGAAGCCAGGGGTCTGGGGCTTCTGTGTGCCCAGGAGAAACAGTGACTTGGATAAGCTCATCACGGATCCTCACGCAGACTCGCGGTGTGCTCAGTCGCAAGGCAACAGATGGCCAAACACAGCACGACAGTCAGCATCATCAAGGCCTCAGCGTGTCCACCCGCAAAATCTGCTCGTGGGGAGAGGGTCAGGAAGGCTCACAGAGGAGGTGGCAGTAAGTAGGAGGGAAGTACATGGCAGACATTGGCAAGAGGCAGTGGGGGATGAGAAAGCTCTGGGACAGCAGACTGAGCCTGTTCTTGAACCCAGCTCTCACGTGGGCCTCTTGCATGGGCCCATATTTGGAGCCTTCACATGGCCCTCCCTTGTGAGCCTCTCGTGTGAGCCTCTCACGAGGATCCCCCACATGGGCCTCACATGGGCCTCACATGGGACCCTTGTGAGGGTCCGTCACAAGAGCTCGGTGCTCGTGCTAATGCTATCCTCTCACCAGGCATGACTTCACTTTTCTCTCCACCAGTCTGACACCTTCCTATCCCTCAAAGCTCAGCTCAACTCTCACCCTGATACCTCTGAGGTCCCCAGAATCCCTGAAAGCACCCAACACAGATGCTGTGTCTGTACAGGGCGGGACTTGGGCAGAGCTGACGGAGCTGCGTCCCCCTCATCCTTGCAAACTCCAACGGGGTGAGGCCAACCTAGAGTGCTCCTTCTCCTAGAGCAACAACCGTGGGCAGAAATGTGACCTCCCCCGCCCCCCCAACTCATACAAGGAAGCCCTAACCCCCAAGTGACTCTTGGTAAAGACAGGACTTTTAGGAGGTCATTCAGGTGAATGAGATGGTAAGCGCATGGTCTAATGTAACAGGCTGGATGGCCTTATGACAAGAGGGAGAGCGAGAAGCTGCCTTCTCTGTGCAAAGACCAAGTGAGGACACAGCAGAAAGCAGCCAGGGAGTGTCCGCACCAGATTCGGAACAAGCCAGAGCCCTGGTCCTGGAGGCCCAGCCTCCAGACCTGTGAGCCATCAATGTCCGTTGTCCAAGTCATCGGAGCAAGGCACTTCGTGTCGTCCGAGCAGCCCGAGGCGTGCCCTGCCTCCTTCCTCGTCTGCTGTCTCCACCCCTGCCCGACTGCTCCTCTGTTCTCACAGCTGGTGCCCAGGACACCGTCCTCACCATGTTCCATGAGCAGTACATTGCCCTCTGGCCTCTGCTCCCCGACCTTCTCCCCAGTCTTGGCTTCTGGAGCCAGGCCGAGTGTCTGGAGGAGCCTGGTGGCCGGCGAGGGCACGGCAGCTGGACTCTTGCGTGGCCAGCACCAAAGCCAGACCCTGGGGGCAAGTGTAGGGCCCAGCTCCTCCTCCGTCACTGGCTTCAGGACCCCAGGAGGTCCCTGAACCTCGCTGAGCCTCTTGATCTACCTCAGGAGTGGCTGAAAAACTTCAATGAGCCAACATTGGATGTTCTCCAAATTAATTTATATATATAGACAAATGCAATATGTATAAAAGCTCTCCTCCCTCATTCCTCCCTCTTCTTGAGCAAGCCTAGAACATTCTCTTTGACAACCTGGATTGAGCCCTAAACCAGGGTTCTAACCTCTGAATCTGTAAAATGTGGATAGCAGTGTTTCCCCTGGGTTAAAAAGGGGCGTGTGTCAGGGTCTCTGGCAGCAGGCCCTCAGTAGGTGGCAGGTGTGCTGCCGTGGTCCCCTGGGATGAAGTCCTGGAAGAAGAAAACCACCCAGTGACCTATGGCCAGGAGACCCGGATTCTGCCCCCGTTCCATGTTCTGCACCACCCGAACAAGACCCTTGGCCTCTCTGAGCCGCTTTCCCCAGGATGGCTCTGGTACCCGGTGACAGGCGGGGGCAGCGGGTCGATGCTCCCGGAAATGGCTTTGCATCGGTGAAGCTCATCCAGGGGCTGTGAGTGCTGATCTGGGATGCATCTTCCCAGGAGTGGTGGGTGGCGCGCCAGAGACCCGTGCCATGTGTGCCGTGCCCTGTGTGCAGCCGAGGGCCCGTGACCGCGAGGCCTGGAGGCTCGGTGCAGGAGGGGGACGGTAGCCGGCCCAGCCCCCATCTGGAAGGGGAAGCCCCGGCCCAGGGCTCCGCAGGCCAGGCCTGACACCCCTTCCACGTCAGTGAAAGAGGAGGAAACCGCCGAGGTCTGTCTGGCAGCCTCAGGCTCACACTAAAGCACAAAGCCCCACGCTCAACACACACAGGCTTTGAGCGCTGCTCGAACCAGTCCCAACCGGGAAGGGCCGCGTGGTGCCTTGGCACTCTGCCCCCTATGGCTACTCCGCCAGGAAATAGCGCTCTGCTCCAAGGGGGAGAAGCCAGCACCTGCCCTGCACAGGTCAGGAGGTGAGTGCCTGACACACAGGGGTGCAAAACCCCTCCAACCCGTGTCGCTCCCTTTACCCGCTAGCCCAACGCTATCCAAATGCCAGGAGGAAGAAAATGCCACCCACGTATGTGATTTGAAATTTTGTAGTATGCACATTTTTAAAAGTAAAAAGACTCCAGTGAAACTAATTTTAATGATACCTTTTGATTAACCCAATAGATGGAAAATATTTTTACTTCAACATGTAATCTATCTAAGAATTTTGGTGTTATATTTTGCATTCTTTTTTTCATAGAAGCCTTTGAAATCCAGTGTGTTCTGTGACAGCCATCTCAACTTAGACCAGCCGTAGCAAGGTGTGCAGCAAGATGATGCAGCTCCGTAGCCGCTGCGTCAAGGCTGGGAAATGGAGGGCGCCCAGCATTAGGGTCCATCAGAGTCCCTGTGCTGCAGTGGGCCGCAGCATTAGGGTCCATCAGAGTCCCTGAGGCCTTGTGAAAACACAGCTGGCCAGGCCTCCTCCAGTGTCTGACCCAGACATGTGTTGAAATTTACATCTTGGAAACTATATCATTACTACCAAGAGACAGTGAGCAAGTGAGTGTGGTCCTGGCATCGAGATAATAGATGGAGGAAACACAATTCAAAGGGCAAAAAAACATCCATGCCTCTGGTCGTTGATTTTTCACAGGTTGCAAAGACAATTCTACGGGGAAAACATAGACTTTTCAGCAAAGTGGTGCTGGAACAATTGGAATGCCCCTTGTAAAAGAATGAAGTTGGGCCTCTACCTCATGTCATTCACAAAAATTTAACTCAAAATGGATCAGAGACCTAAACTTAAGAGGTAAAACGTCTAGAAGAAGAAAACACGAGCATAAATCCTTGTGACCTTGCATTGACCTTCTTAACTATAAGGCCCAAAGAAGAAGTTGACAAGTTGGATTTTATCAAAATTAGAAATGTTTGTGCTTCAAAGGATGCCAGCAAGGCAGTGAAAAGACAGCCCATTAGAAGGGGGGAAAAATATTTGCAAATCGTATATCTGATAAGGAATGTTGACTTGGGGTATACAAAGAACTCTTAGTACTCACCAATAAAAAGACAAATTCCCCAATTTAAAAATGGGAAAGGATTTGGGAAGACATTTCCGCCAAGACATTTCTCTACACAAGGTCAATAGGTCATGAGAAGATGCTTGGCACCCTTAGTCGTCAGGGAAGACAGATAAAGACCTCAGTGTGATGCTACTTCACATCCATGAGGGCTGCTCTCATCAAAAAGATGGACAAATAGGGCCTCCCTGGTGGCGCAGGGGTTAAGTCTCAGCTCTATCAAGCTGTCGCATGTGCAGAAGCAGCAAAGCACCAAAATGGACTAAAAGAGAAAGACTCTCGTTCTGGGTCACAAGGCTCCAGACAGGCCAGGGTGGGGAAGAGACCAGTGGGAACGGGGCTTCAGCAGCCTCTGACCCTTGTTGTTGTCCAGCACTGAAGCCGCATGTCCTGACCACAGCTGCTGCTGCAGATACCTAGGAGTCTACTACATTATTCTGTGCTTTGGATATTTTTCATTAAAAAGCAGCATGAGCAGTATCCCTGGCCCTGGTGCCCTGCTGTGAAGTCTGGGTTCTCATGGGTGCTGGTGCTGGGTCAGGCTCAAAGTCACTGTGCCAGAAACCTCCACCTCTGACCCAGCCCCCAAAACAATAGAGAGGGGACCTCCTGGTGTGGAGGAGACAGTCGTCATGAAGCCCAGGCACTAAATCCTCATAAACCTCGCCTTGGTTTCTGCAGGAAAAGGCTAAACGTTAGCCTGAGCATGCTGTTTGCAGGACTGTGAAATGCCAGTAGCTTGGAAGGATGTTAAGTTCCATGTCTTCCAAGCAGTGGCAGGAATGTTGCTCTGAAACTCAAAACACAGCAGCACCAGGACTGGGAGGAATGGCCAAAGCCGTGTGTGGAGAGGTAGGTGGGGCCGGCCAGAGGCAGGTGGAGAAAGTCTCCCGGGGTGGGGAGCTCGGGAGCCGTGTCAGAGGGAGTCCGGGGGGAACACGTGGAAGGTCCAGAAGAAGCTGGGCAATCAGATTTGGAGAGGGGTGCAGCCACTTTGGACAATGCATGAGTCTGCCCCCCAAAAGCAGGCCCCTTAACACCTCAGGGCCCACAAAGCCAAGCATCTGCTTCATGAGGGGCACAGGTCTTGCCAGGCAGGTGCAGCCGACACGGCTCAGCAGTCCCAAGGACTGCCAGAATCCCATCACAGTTGATACCCCCTCAGATGCTGGGGCATTAGCTATTGATGGCTTTTGGCTGATGCCTCGCTGGGAATTCATTCCTCCCCAAGGAAGCCCATATTCAGTAACCGGTAACTTGGGGACACGGCCCACAACACCCCCAAAGCACCACCCCATCTGTGGGGAATGGATTCCTACTTACTGCAGAGGTGTGTCCCCAAGGGCACTCCTTAATAAGCCTCTCGCCTGCAAATCTCATCTCCAAATCTGTTTCCCAGGGAACCAATCTGACACGGAGCTCTAACAGTGGTCTGAAGTTATCAAGAAAATATTGCAATGCGTGTAGAAGCCTCATTTTGAGGCTGTGTGTAATAAATCTATATTCAGTTCTGCATCAGAATCAGCTGTAAATAAGAAAAGCCTGGAAAACAATGGCTTCAGCAAGACAGACACTGAGTTCTTTTTCACATTAAAGTCCGCGCAATGCTATAGGACAGAAAGCAGATGGTGTTGCGTTGGGCAGGGATGTGTGTGTGTGCATGTGTGTGTGCATGTGTGTGTATGTGTGCGTGTGTGTGTACCTGCTCTAGGGTAGGGAGATTGACAGGAAGATTCTGTATTTTGACTGGGATGGTGGCTACATGGGCGTAGAGATTGCTGAAACTTATTGAACTATGCACATTTTGTTCTATGAATTAAAATGCAATAAATTTGGCTTTAGTATTTTTAAGTAACCCAGAGCTGGAATTCTGAGATTAAAGTGGCCGCAGGTGGCGGGCCCACTCTCCTTTCCCTGGAGTTCTCCTTGTGTGGTCTTTAGTCTCAAGTCACCGCATGGCCCAGAATGGCTGCCAAAGCGCCAGCATTTACAGCCTTTTTCTAGAAAGGAGGACAGAGGAAAGTGAAAAGGGCCACAGCTTCCCTTCCAAAGGGCAGGGGAGTGGTACTCGACACTTCTGCTCATATGTCATTAGCCACAACTTAGTGACGCGGCTGCGCTTTCTAGTAAAGCTGGCCGGAGGGCCTCCCCTGGTGGTGCAGCGGTTGAGCTCTGGGCTGTGAAGCTGCCCGCAGCCTCTGCAACGCCGGTTTGATCCCTGGTTCGATCCCCGGCTGCCGGACGAGGGTCCCACATGGCGTGCAGACCTCTCCTGCCGCCCGCTGCTCCCCTCAGCAGTGTACTTCGGTCCTTCTGCCTGCTCTGCTCCCTGCTCTGGCTCTGGTGAATTCTCTCACCCTCCCGCGCTTCTGACTGTACCCAGTGCTTGAATAAATAAATAAATAAATCTTTAAAAAAAATAAAAGTTTACAGAACACTAGTACATATAGCTAGTTTCTCGCAGAATTTAATCTTCATTATCTCCTCGAGATTGACAAATAGAGTCTCCTAAATTATCACTCACAGTCAAAAAGATAATATGCAATAGAAGCCTTAGCTCCTCTGAGTCCAAACCCAGTATTCTTTCCATTATACTAGTCGGCTTCCCTTTATTTAAAAATATACTTGAGGGGCCTCCCCGGTGGCGCAGTGGTTGAGCGCTGGGTTGCAAAGCTGCCCGCGGCCTCTGCGGTGCCGGTTCGATCCCCGGCTGCTCCCCACCGGACGAGGGTCCCACATGGCACGCAGACCTCTCCTGCCGCCCGCTGCTCCCCTCAGCAGTGTCCTTCGGTCCTTCTGCCTGCTCTGCTCCCCGCTCTGGCTCTGGTGAATTCTCTCACCCTCCCACGCTTCCGAGTATACCCAGTGCTCGTATAAATAAATAAATAAATAAATCTTTAAAAAAAAAAAAAAAGGTGCCTGGGGTGCTTTCACTGGGGTCTCTGCAGTTCCAGACACATGTTACTAAGGGGCAGGAGAAGGACTGCCGGGGCAACTCTCACAATATCTTAGAAATATTTCCGGAAAAAAAAGTGGTTGAAATAAAATGTGCTTTCTAGGCTTACACTGGAAAGCATCGGCCTGGGGAATGGACCCTGGGGGGTCTCGGGGAAGGCGGAGGGCCAAAATGCCAGCACACGCTGGGTCTGCTCCCCCGAGAGGATCAGGGTCTGTCGAGGTCCATCACCCCATGCAAACGCCTCTCATTTCCCCAGTAGGTGTGTGGTGTCCTGTGCTGGGATGGGGGTGGCTGGAGGACCCGGGCTGTGTGCTAAGGGATTCTTTGGGAAATGATGAAAAAATCCTACAATTGACCCCGGCGAGGCTCGCCCCACTCTGTAAATACACTAAAAGCCACTGAACTGTGTGTTAGGAATGGGTGCATTGCACACGATGTGAAATATTTCTCAATAAAACTGTGACTCCCAAAATTTGATTTTCCCGCAGCCTCGGGCCGGCTGGAGCGAAGGCCTGGCGCCCCGGGTCTGTCTGCGCGTCTGACGGCGCGAGCGTGGAGTCAGGCAGAGCCGGTGACAGCTCGCCCTGTCCCTGCCTGCCCAGGCGTGGTGCCGGGGTGGCCCAGCACACAGTCCCCGCGGCCTTTCCCTGGAAGCCCGCGCCCCTGCCTGCCCTCCTCCAGCCCCGGCCCCACGGCAGCCTCAGGCCGAGAGAAAGGCGCCCTCTGCCTGCTCATCAAACTCCTCCCGTGCCCCAGCCCAGCCCCAAAGGTTTAGAAGGTCTTTGGCCAGCGGCAGAGTCCCCCGCCTGCTGTGGGCCGTCACAACCCGCCCCAAACCCAGGACGCCGACAGGCTGCCCCACTGTCACCTCCGATGCTTTGCTCCTTGCGCTCTGATTTTAAAAACATTATGTTGAAATCAAGTTTGAAGGGAGAAGGGGCCGTCGGGGGTGGTGGAAAATTAAACATAAAGAGAGGGGGAAGCCTGCTGGGGATCTCGGGGAGCCAGTAATAAGGCGAGCCTCAGAACGATCCCACCTGTGCCCCAGGGAGCTGGAGTGTTTATTACCAGCTATTGACCGCGGGTTTCAAAACACAATGATAAAAATAAATAAAATAGAATTTGTAATAAGAGCTGAGTTTGGGCCCTTCCATTTTTGCCAAAGGAGCACCAGCTGAGAGGGAGCAGGGCCCTGAGCCTGGGGACTCCGCAGACCAACAAAGGCGCCTTTTGCTGAAAGGGGAGGGAAGAGAGGACCAGGGTCTCCATGGGGAGTGAGGAGGGGCCAGAGCTCCCCCTTCCTGGGGACCGGCTCCCAAAGGGACTCCCTACCAGCGCTCTATACTCTGGCAAGACAGAACACCACACCCTGCCCTCCTCACCCCACCGTCTTCCCAAGCCCCACCACCCCCAGAACCTCATCAGGGTGGAGCCTGCCCGCTGAGAAATCAGGGCGCCCCGAAGGTCAGCTCCCCTTGTCCTGGCCGGTGGGGAGGCACCCCTGCCCTTCCTCCTGCTGGGGGGGGGCCCTTCCCTTCCTCCACATGCCAGGGTCTTCGCCCTTCAGCACCCGTCTCAAAGCCTGGATGTGGGCCCCCCAAGAGCCTCTGGCTGCCAGCATCAGCTCCCCCAAATCTTAGACCTGCACCTCCAGGACGTGGGCTCCCCCTCGCTGCACTGTGGTTGGGCTTTGCCCTGATGGGGAACCGGCCTGCACCCCACCCTCAAGCATGCTGGGGGTGAGGGACTCTGTCAGCTCCATGGGGTAACCCAGGGGCCCCTCTCTGAGTAGGGAGGGGTGAGGGACAGGGCCTCCCTGGGCCCCACAGCGGTGACTGCCTGGCTGATCTGCAGCGGGACAGGGCAGGGAGCCCTGGGGAACCGAGGGCCTAGTGGCCCCTGCAGCCTGGGCCGCAGCCTTCCTTCTGCCCTGCACAGGCAGGACTGAGTGACTCAGCACTGGAGACAGGCTTCCTGCTGAGAGCAGCTGCTGCTTCCGCTCTGTGGCCTGGCCCAGGAGCTTCTGCACTCTCAAGGCTTGGGGCTGGTGTGCCTGAGATGCCAGCTCTGGACCAGGGGCAGACCTTCAGGCTCGAGCTTCCTATAAACCACTGGCTGCTGTGCCGCGCTGGGTATGCTCCTCAGCCTCTCTGATCCAGTTTTCACATCTCTCAGCTCCACTTTCCTCTCAAAGCCAATTTGAGATTTAAATAAAGTGCCACCCGTCCTGAGCTCCTGTCCCTGGCAGGCACCACCCCTTCTCACCTGTGCCAGTGGCTCCAGCTGGCAGCTGCCCAGGCCGCCCTTCCTGCTCCAGCTCTGAGAAGGCCTTTTTCCCAGCTCAAATGTCTCCCCAGGAGACAAATGAGGTCCAGGTCTGGCTCCAGCATGTTGCTCCTTCTCCATAGAGCGCCAGAGACCCCACGGGCGGCTCTCCGTGTGCCTGCCCCTGTCCCGTGAGGCCTGCGCAGTGCCCCTGCAGAGGGTCCGAGTGTTTCCTCTTACAAGAGGAGAGACACCGTGGCACCAAGGAGCAGCCCACGGACCCCTGAACTGGAGCTTCCGCTGTGTTCCCTTGAGCGAACCCCTCGCTTGGAACCCCAGGACCCCATCAGTTCCCAGAAAGCTTCACTGTATGTGCTTCGCCCCGGGGTGCTGTGGGGAGCGGGTGAGACTCCCCCAAGGAAGGTACTCCCATAGGACGGCAGCACAACCATCACGGGGCCTGAAGACACCGCCCGTGGGGGCAGGTCCCCTCAGAGCAGCACCTGTTTCTGCTGCCTGCGTAGGTCCACTGGCCCCGCAGGCCGCATGGGGGCCCTAGAGTCCCCTGGCGTCCACCCTAGGGCCAGACTCGCTCGTCCCCACCTCGGGAGCCCGGGCGAGGCCTGGGCAGGAGTGGGGTGGCTGGGAGCCATTCTCACGGCTGTCCAGGAAGGGCTCCCCTCAACTTCCATCTGCTCTGTGCCTCAAATGCATGGTTTCCCCCGCCCTGGCCATCCAGCAGCCTGTGGCTGAACAACGTCTGACGCCACCTGCAAGAGTGTCAGGAACGGGGCCTGGCACTGAAGCGCTCAGTCCCTCGCCTGCCCCCCAGCCCCACCCCAGGCTCCAAGCCAAGGCCCAGGTCGCCCCTGCCCATCTGCCCAACCAGTGGTACCGGGACCCGCGCCTCAGCTAGAGGGTCTCAGCGCTCTCGGGGCGCGCTTGCTCCAGACCACCAGCCAGAAGGAAGAGCCTCGGCCCGTGGCACTTCCAGGCCCTCTCCAGCCCCCTCCAGCCCCGCTCCAGACCACCAGCCCAGAAGGTCTGCGGACCGCACTGCGGGGATTTTCCTGGACGAGTGTCAGGGCGGCGCGTGCCTGGTTAGGGTACCGAAGACCACAGTTATTCCCCCTTATAAACCCAAGATCTCACTGGCTCCCAGTGAGAAAGTTCTTCTTGGCTTGTAGACACCTCTGACTGTGTCCTTACCTGGTGGGTGGGTGAGGGAGGAAGAGAGCACACACATGCACACACACACGCACACGCACACGCGCACACACATGAGCGCTGTGTCCCCAGGAGGACACTAGGCCTGTTATATCGAAGACCTCCATGAAGGCCCCGTCTCCAAATACAGCTTCTCCAGGGTGGGCTTCAACGTGTCCCCCGGGGGTGGCGCACCCAGCCCGGGGAACCTGCACGTCCAGACAGTCCCTGGCCGCCCGCAGCCTCTCTCCCTCTCGTGTCCTATCCATGCTGGGCTAACCTTCATCTCGGGGCTTGGCAGGATCCCCACGCCACAGGCCCCACCATCTGGCCTCCGGAGGGAAGGAGGACACCTGGGTAGGGGTGCTGAGCCCCTCTTTCCATGCTGGCTGAGGACCTGGGGGGAAGGAAGCCACGAGGCCTCACTGCAGGGAGATGAGCCCGGCTTATTCAGCTGCTCCTTGGGGCCCTGGCCCTGTGGGCAGCTGACACCCTGGAGTGCCTGTGGAGTGGCCTGCTGGGGCTACCCTGTCCTGGAGGAAGCGGCCACCAGGTCTTGGGGGACAGCACAGCGTCCCTCCTCCCTGGCCACTTCTGGGGCCTCCTCACCTGTGGCCCTGGGCTTGCGCTTCCCAGAAGAGGCAGTTCTGGAACCGCGCCGGGTGCCCTGATGTCTGAAGGCCCGTGGCTCGGGTCACAGCACCCGTCCTGCCCTCCAGCAGTGGACGGAAGGGGTGGGGTGCAGAGACCCCCAGTGGGCAGCAGGCGGTAAGGACTCTGGGAGATGTGCCCAAAAGGGCACGAGGCATGGCAGGCAGCCCGTGGGCAGGAGGGACCAGCTGCTTCTCTGGGTGGAGATTTGTCTGGGGAGCTTGGGGAAATGAAACTGGAAAGGAAAGGGAGGAACGGTCATTCCTCAGAGCAGAAAGCCTCTCAGAGAAGACACCCAGAGGGGAGGCGTCTTGGGCCAAGCTCACAAAATCCTTCACAGTTAGGGGACCGAGGCCACCGAAGGTGCAGGGAGCACCAAGCCAGGGGGTCTGGGATGGGCAGAATGCTTGGCAGGGCCCCAGGAGGCAGTGGCTTTGAAAGGGGGCAGAGTAGGTGTAGCCTCCGAAGGCCCTGGGCCTGGGGCCTCAGCTGCTCTTCAGGGTCTGAGCCTGAGGAAGGTGTGGCCGCGTCCGGACTTCAGGGAGCTTGAGAACGGACGGCTGTGGGCTGAGGGAGAGAGGAGACACAGCAAAGGGCTTCCACGGGCCTTTCCAAGTGCAGGATCAAACTGGACGTTTAGAGCCACAGTTGAGAGACCGTGAGTGTGGCCGACGCCAGCCGTCTGGGGCACTGCCCTCGGGGGCGCCTGCTCGTGTTATAGACGCCCCAGAAATGCCTCCCCAGCCTTCGGGACAGGTGTTGGCTTAGCTCACCCAGAAGTTGGTTAAGTGGAATATTACTTTTAAAAAGCAAACATATTTACCCTCTTTATTACCACATCAATCATACAGAAGAGCCAGTCAGCTCTGCCGGGCAGCGCTTCGCAGGGCTTCGCAGGGCTTCGCAGGGCACATGTGGGCGTCTGAGCCCACAGCCTCCTTGGCCTCCGCTTCCTGCTTCTTTGAAATGCAAAGAGAGCTTCAAGCAGGCTCCATCGAGAGATGTCTATCTTTTTTCTAGATTCTCTGACAGGTGCCTCTCCCTGCCTGCCAGTTATCTAACAAAGCACCGGGCCCTGGTCAGCCTTAAAGCAACAAGTAGCCTCGTCCTCTCAAGGCCTGGGGTCAGGATCCCGGCCCACCGCGCGGTCTGGGGCTTCTCAGGCTTCCTCCCAAGGGTGAGGCCCGCGGGCGGTCTGGGTCCCAGGCTGCAGGATCCACTCCCAGATCTGTTACTCTGCCCTGGTGGCCGCAGGCCTCAGCCCTCCTCCCCACCGCCTCTCCAAGAGGCCGAGTGTCCCAGGCTGGATGGTCCCCCAGAGCCAGCGCCCAGGACCCCAGGCAGACACTGCCACCGTCGAGAGGTCGCCCAGGCAGACACTCAGTGTCGCTTACATGTGTCTGACCAAGCAGGCCAGGCTTGGTCTCCCTGGGGAAGAGGGGGCAGGACGAAGAGGCCGGGATCAGGGGCCGCGCGAGAGCCGGCTGGCGTGGGACTTCGCTCCACAGCGACATTTTTAGAGCAACTCACCAATAATGAAGCTTGACCGGGCACTTAATTTTGTGTTCGTGGAAACAACTCTGTCCTTGAATCCATATATTGTTATTTTTGTATATTGAACGACACAAAACCATTACGAGAATAAGCAGGACTAAGTAAATGGCTTCGGGACCCTCGGGCACTATGGCGGGGGGGGGGTGGGGGGCGGCACAACCAGCCGTGGCCTGTCGCTGCCTGGGAGCGGGCTCAGCCGGAGGGGCTGCGGGGCTCAGTAGAAAGGACCTAGAGGGGGCTGTGAGGCGCCCCGGGGGCCTTGAGGGACTGAAGGGGCCATGGACACAGGCTCCTATTCATTTCATCGGTGAGCCCGGGACCCGCATGAAGTTCCCCGGTTCCTCACTTAACACAGCTGACAGGTTCTTAAAAACTACAACTTTAAGCAAAATGACATGTAATGAAAGCAGTTTGACCACAGGTTAACGGATAGACGGGCGAAGGTCCAAGGCAGCTCTCTGCTCGGGAAACCACCCACCTTCTGGGCAAAGCCCCGACGTGCTTCCAGCGGGAAACCATCCCCCGGCCCCACTCACGGCCACACTCACTGGGCCCTGGCAGCCTTCAGGGAGCCTCTCCTTCAGGGAGCAGACGTGCAGGAAGGGACGGTGCAGACCCCCAGGTGGGGCCTGCAGGGGAGAGCGGGGGTGCGCTCTTGGCCTTGTCACAGGGCCCACAGACCTCGTGCCGTCTGGGGCTAGGGGCTGCCGGCTGCCTTCTGAGGCTGCGCCTGGCTGGCAGGTGCTGCCCTCGCCCTGCGTGTGCCATGGTCTCCCCCGAATGCATCCCGCCCTCCCCTCCTCTTCTCATCAGATCTCAGCGCAGCAGATCAGGGGGTTGAGATGCCACATCAGTCTCTTTAAGACCCCATCTGCCAATATGGTCAAATGGGGGATCCTAGAGCTTAGGACTTTGGTATGTGAATTTTAAGGGGGACACAATTCAACACTAACAGGGACAGAGGGACATTCCCTCTACCCTGGGAATCCAAAGGGGCTCCCAGGGTGGCCTCTGCCCCGGCTGGTCCTGAGGGATGCACAGGAGTTTTCCGGGCCGGAGTGGGTGGGGGTGGGGAGTCCAGTGCTTGGTGAAAACCAGGTCACAAGCCCTGGAGTGTGGAATTTGGGGTCTGAAGGAAAGGCCCCCCTTGTTTGAGCAGGGGTGCCTGGTCCCTCCACCCAGCCCTTCCCTGTTTCACCTCTAGGAAAAGAGAGACCAGGGCGGGGCCCCACCCTAATCCCAACACCACACACACAGCGGGCACCACCCGTCACTGCGGACCGCGAGGGACGGACGGGTGTGTGACTTGGCCCTGAGCGTGGAAAGTTAAATCAACTGGAAAGAGTAAAAGGAAGTTGGAACAGAGTTTAACCCAGCCACAACCACAGCCCGGCAGGGAGAGGGGTCACGGGCCTGGTGGAAAGTATGACTTGCCAGAGAGGCAGAAGGAGAAACAGAAGAGGGCCGGCGTGCCCTCCTGCCTGCGGGGGAGTGGGGGGCGTCCTGTGGGACACGGACCACACGGGCTGGGCTGGCCCTGCTGTCTCTTCCTGCCGGCATGGCTGTGGGTGTTTGACCAGGTCCTGGGACAGGAAGGGCGGTGAGGACACAGCCCTTGTCGTGGCCTGAACCTCGCAGGAAGCAGAGGGGAGTGCATACCCCCCACGTGATGCTCACACGTGCAGCTCACACGCGTGTGCATGCACCCAGCTCAGGGCTGCAGACCCCCCCTCAGCTGTGAGCCCCTTGCGCAGCAGTCACCTCACCTCTAAGGGGAGTGGGGATGGAGTGGGCACCAGGGGACCCTGGGTTTCCGAGTCAGGGGCCCCGGCACAACACAGACCTCAGGGGACAGCCAGGCGTGGGGCCAGGCGGGCTGGGAGCCGAGCCCGAGACTGCAAACGGGCTGGGATCAGGGGTCCTGAAAAAATGGACACTGCCACCCCCATGCCACCCCATGCACCCGTCTCCCAAGCACAGTGTAGACCTGCTTGGGGCTGGTGTGGAGGGAAGAACCATTGCTAAATAGAGCTTCTTTGTAAGATTTGACTCACCCTTTTGAAATTCCAATTTGGGGAATGTTTCATAACGTACATACTGTATTGGTGCCAGAAATGAGCAACCGGGACACCGCAGGGGCCTGCTCAGCACCTAGAGCCACTGGAGGAGGGGCTTCGACCCCACTCCTGCCTGAGGGCTATGGGGAAGCCCCTCCTTCCTCCCCTGCCTCCTGCAGGGGATCTGGGGAGCCCTCCCCCGGGAAGGAACCATGAGAAGTTTAGTCTGACTGGATAAACCCTCTGGTGCAGAGACCGGGCTTGTGTGGGTGCACACACACAGGTCCCTGCCCCTGTGCACACACACACACCCAAGCACATGCACACTCCCCACTCAAACTCAGGTGCCAAGTTTCCAGGCCCTGGCTCAGTGCCCTCTGGGCAGGGCTGGCCTGATAAGGCTCCCATGTTGGCCGGAGGAAGGCGATTGGCACCGGACAGCACCAGCTGGTACAGCTCTGTGGCCCCAGCCCACACCATTGACCCATCTGCTACATGGAGTCAGGCAGCCTTTATGGGCTCTGTCCCTGGGCACCCCCCTCCTGGAGAAGCCCCTAGAAGCCTCGGTGCCACCCCCCGTGGGAGGCTCCAGGCTCTGGAGCAGACTCTGGTCTCATTCACAGCTGGCAGAATGGGGCCCTGGAAGAAGAGGAGACAGGCCTAGCATACAGGGCCTGTCAGCCCAGTCCTTTCTGCCTTGTCCAAGCCTGGTCTGGCCCCTCCTGCCTGTGTGTCCATCCCTGGAACCCAGGGACCCTGGGAGTGCGGAAGGACTAGGGGGACTGGGCCAGCACAGCAGGGGCTGACCGGGAGGGCCCCTGTTCTGCCAGGCCTCGGGCAGCTCCAGACCTGAGGACCAGCCACACGAGCGGCCTCAGGACACTCTGGCCGCTCCCTCCCTCCTCATCCACGGTCAGAAAACCTGGCTCCCCTGGCTAATGCCTCCAGAGGGAATAGCCTCCCAGGGCAGGGCTGTGTGTGTGTGTGTGTGTGTGTGTGTGTGTGTGTGTGAGAGAGAGAGAGAGAGAGAGAGAGAGAGAGAGAGAGAAAGAGAGAGAGAGAGAGAGAGAAAGAGAGACAGACAGACAGACAGACAGACAGACCACTCTCTGCCTGCCACTCACACAACTTCTATGGTTTTGTTGGTTGTGTGCGACACACCTCTGACCCCCGGGAGGTGATAAAGTCACTATTTGCACTATTTGCACAGAGCTCACAGCGTCAGGGCCGAGCCTGTCCCACTGGGCAGCTCCACGGCTGCCCCCACACTTTGTGGCCTCAGGGCCCCTTTGCAAGCTTCACCCTTTGCAAGCTTCAAAGTCGCGGAGACCCCAGAGCCGCTCTGTGCTAAGTGAGGGTAAGTGAGGGCGCTGTTTACGGGCGTTGACTGGAGCAGACAGTGCAGCTACAGTGCAGACTGGAGCAGACAGTGCAAAGATTTCAGTCACTTGAAATGAATACGTCCATCACATTAACATATTTTAAATTAAAAAAACGATATTCTCCAAGATGAAGCAAAACTAATTTAGCGAGGAGAGAGACGCTGGCTTACACTTGCAGGCAGGCCCTAGCGCCTGACTTGACAGGGATCCGGGTACCTGCCTCTGCGTTTCATCTGTTACAGCAGCACACGCCTCACCACCGCGGGAGCGCTACTGTGCTCATGAGAGAATGAGAAGAACAGGGCGAATAACGTCTAAACAGTGCCTGGAAATTGTTTTGATCTGTAAATCCCCCCAAGGGGCGTGGAGCCGGCTGCCCTTGGGCCACACCCTGCGCTACAGGCTAATGCTGGGTGCGTCCTGCCTCCCCTCACTCACGGCTCCCTGATTCCAAGCCATAATTCTCTGTCCCTCCCCGCACAGGGGATGATTTGGGGAACCCCATGAATCTTGCAGCTCCCTTTGCTTGCCCATCCCCCCACCCTCTTGCAGGCGCATCGTCTGAAGGTGGCTCTGAGAGGGGGACTCCGCGTGGTAATAACCAGGGACAGGAGACCCCGCGGTGCTCTCAGCGTGAGGCCAAGCTAGTCAGCTGGGAAGGAAAGGACACCAAGGTCAGGGTGCAGGTTGTAGGGCAGGAGAGGAGGCGGCACCCCCACTCGACCAGGTCTCCTGGGGAGCCTCGGTTCATTGCTTCCAGGAGCCTCCTCTGCCCCCACGTCCCTCCTGGAGCCCCCACTTCCTCAAGCCCTGAGCCAGGACAAGCTGTCCCCGTTGTCTAACTCCCGGGGCTCCGGGCTGTGGGAAGGGACGGCATCTTCTCCAGCCTTATAACCTGGCTCCCCAGCCCTGGGCTGGCCCTGAGCCAGCTCTCAGAGGAAGGAAAAGAGAGGCCACCGGTTCTGCCCCCACCACTAAGGAAACCTTAGTTCCCAGACCCATTCCCAGAGCAGATGGAGGGCGGAGCGGGGGGGGGGGGGGGCTCCGTGCAGGGCAGCTGCTGGACGGCCGTGCCAGGGTGTAACCCCACCCAGAGGGAGCTCTGTTGGCAGCTCCTCAAAACCTCTAGCGATAAGCTGTGCCGCCAGCAGGCCGGGCGCCCCGCTGCGCAGGGAGGCGTGTCTGGAAATCCTCTCAATCCAGCCAACTTGGAGGTGGCGGCTGGGGAAGCGCCGGGGACTCCATGATGATGCCTCGGGCCTGCCTGGCCCTGGCCTTCTCCCAGGCACGGGGTGGCGAGGGGTGAGGGGGGTGGAGGGCCGCTTCGGTTCTTGTCTCCACACCCCCAGCTGGGTTCCCAGGCCTGCACTTGGCACCTGATATCGCAAATCTACCAGGAGACGTGTACTGGACGGACCCAGATGCCAAGTGCGGGTGCAAGTTAGAACTGGGTCGGGATAGCAGCGACCTGGCTCCCTCGCTGGGTTCCTGTATTCAGTTTTCTCAAGATGGAACCCACTGGGGCCTTGGCGCTAAGGCCAGGCCCCTCTCCCTGAGATCTGCAGAGGAGTGACCCACAAAGACACCCATCACCTGATCTCTGCAGCCTGTGACTGTCACTTTACGTGAGACAGGACCTTTGCGTGCATGATTAAGGGAAGGACCTTGAGATGGGAGATTATCCCAGATTGTCGGGTGGGCCCTAAAACTAGTGTCTGAGAGATGGGGGGCGGGGGGCTAACAGAGGGGAGGAGCCCCAGCAAGCACAGAACAGCGAGGCTGGAGGCAGCCCAGCTGCTGCCCTGGGGTGGAGGAAGCGCCTGAGCCTGGCAGCGCAGGCACGAACCCCGCCAGCCTGATCGCAGGCTTCGGACTCCCAGCAACTGAGAGAGCAAGTGGGTGATGGCTTATTTTTTTGATAGGTTTAATTTGAAAATAGAGTGAATTGACACTTAATTTTTTGGAGCAGAAAGCAGTGAACTTGAGCAGAAAGTAGAGACTTCCCCCCTACTCCTTACTCGCACACTCACGCATGCACACGCACACTCGCACACACACGAATGCACAACACCATGGGAGAAAGGACCCTGGGGCCTGGGTCTGATCAGCCACTTACACAGAGCCCTGAGGACCCACGTGACGGCAGGTGAGACGCTGAGGCGAGGGCCCAGTGAGCACAAGGCCAAGGACACCCTAACGAGAGCCAGGGGGCTGTGTGCCTCTGTGGTTGGTCGTGCCGGTGGGAGGAGAGGGGCAGGGCTCGCTCATTCAGAGGCTGTGACACCCCCCCCCCCAAAGCCTACCGGGCATGCATCTGACAGGCCTCAGAAGCAGGTCAACAAGAGAACTAAGACATCATGACCAGAGGGACCTCAGAACAGGGTGGGTGGGGCAGGTGAATCCCTTCCTGGTCAATTGTGGAAACCCTGTAACTCAGAAGCTCTAGGGCTTCATTCTCCCCCAGCTTCCGTCAAAGCTCAGGACTTCAGTGGCCAGTGGGTCCCGGGACCCACCAACTCTTCCGGGAGGACCCCAAGTTCCCTGGGGTCACACCAGGCCTGCCCACAGCAGCCCACAGCTGGCCTTGAGTCCCGCTTTCTAAAACCCCATCTCAGAGATCCTTGAGGAGGTGGGAGTGGGGGGTGTCGGGGTCCAAACAGATGTGGGAACAGGGTTCTGATGGTTCTGAACCATCAGTAAAGGACAAATAAGTGAGGACCCAAAAATAGAATAAAAGAGGCAGATGACAAATGAGGAAGTGGACACAGAAGGAAAATAGGTTAGGACTCAATTAGAGAAAAAGAAGATTAATTTCCTGATTTTTTTCAGCCCGTATTTGCTGTCACTGTACCATCGGCAGCCGCGGGTTTTACAGAAAAGGTTAAAAAAAAAAACCCAGAACAGAAAAACTTCCATTAACTCCATCCACCCTCCTCTCACCCAGATCTAATGTCGGAGGCCTTCTCTTAACAAGAATCCTTTCAGTGGGTTTGGCTTTAATCAAGAAGCAAAAATAGCTTCGAGAAAAAGAATAAGCTTCTGTGTAAGATTAACCAGAACCAAGCCCCTCTCCACGCGGTGGGTTCGGAGAGCTCCCAGGTCACCCCCAGGCCTCTAGACCCTGCCACGGCACCCCTGGGGTCCTCCCTTCAAAGGGCCTGTCCAGGTCACTCTTCTACTCAAAGATCCACCATGGCTCGCAGGGCCCCGACAGAGGTCACGCCCTCTGGACTTGAACTTTCTGCATCCCCATGAGTGTCCCCCACACCCGGGGCTCTCACCTCTGCTCCCTGCGTGGCCTCGGCCCAGTCCCGCCAGCGCATCCGCTCACGTGCACACCCGGAAGGCCCCAGACCCTCCTCCAGGGGCTTCCACCTCCTTCCATCTTCCGGGCCTCAGGCCTCCCAAGCCCGCACCCTGCCGTGTGGCTCAGGCGTGCGGCCACCAGCACGTCTCCTCTTCCTCCTGCGCTCACAGCTGCGGCTCCCGCGCCCAGGCTCCCTTGCGGGGAACTGGCCAGGTGAAGGAGATGGAGCCGAGGGACTGGGGCAGAAGCCACTTTGGCCTCTTTCAGGCCTGGCTCCTTAGACCCTGCCTTCCTCCCACCACCTTTGTCCTTCTCTTGGCTTGGAGGGAGCAGCCTCCAGGGCAGGCGGGGGAGCCTGGGACTCTGGGTGTCACCGCAGAAAGGGAGGCTCCCGGAATCCCAGCTAGCCACGGACTGCCGGGCCCTGCCCGCAGCAGCACCGAAGCTGAACTGCCCACGGCAGGAAATAAGTGTCTTGTCCTGAGCGACCGAGACGCCCGAGGGGTGAAGCTGCGGACGTCCCCTTGCCAGCACATCGGGCAGCACTTGGGCCCCTCCCCCTTCTCTCGTCAGAGAGAAACCGAGTCTCGCCCTTTGTAGGGCCTGGAGGACTTGCCTGCGTCTCCTCCGAGCTAGTGTCCACCTCAGCAGCTTTCCCACCGTCTCCAGGCTTCACCCCAACGCCCCTCAACTCCATTTGCGCCTGTGTGGCTGCACCCCTTCCTGCCAGTGGGGTCACATCACACCCCTCCTGAAAACCCGTTAGGGATTTCCACCATTTTAGACAAACTCCACGGCCCTTCCGCTGCGTGCTCAGCCCGCCCCTCCTGACCCTGCACCACCAATCCCAGCCGCCCGTGCCCAGGGGCTCGGTCTCCACGATGGTCTCCTTGGTGCTCAGGACACAGCTTCCTCCCCTGAAAGGCACCCTCCTTCCCCACACTCAAGGGCAGTTTGCCTTGGGGCAGAGGGGCCTCCCAGGCCGCCCAGGTTGCCTGGCCCCAGGTACACACCCCATGTTGGCCTCGGTCCTATGAAGCCATTATCTGCCTTCCTGTCTGCAGAGAATGTTTGTGGGGTTCTGCCTGCCCAGCACCCCTGAACAGTTGGGGAGCTATTCCTTCTCCCCTATTCCATGTGGTTCTCATGGCCCCCTCTAACAGGGGATCTGCCCTTCCCCGGCCTTGGGGGGTTTGTGTCCCAGATCTGCCCCCTTGCCATGACTGGCGTACGTCCACCAGGGTCAGTCACCTGACTTTGTCGTTTCCTTATCACTATACCTGAATACCTCAGAGCGGTGGCTCACAAACAACAGAAATCTGTATCTCACAGTCCCAAAGTCTTGACCTTAGAAGTCCAAGGTCAAGGCACTGGAGATTTGGTGTCTGGAGTGCTGCCTTCCTGGCTCAGCCAGCGCCTTTGCCGTGGCCTCACCTGGCGGGAGGGCAAGGAAGCTCTCATGAACCCCATTCCTGAGGCCCCACCTAAGCACCTCTGAAAGCCCCCCTCCTAAAACCATCACCTTGGGCTTAAGACTTTGACATGAACTTGGGGGACATTCAGACCACAGCACCAAGAGCTTGCATTGGCCCAGGATTGAGGTAGGAAAGCAAAGGTGTGGGTTATGAGCCCCGCTTTGTGCCTCTGTTCAAGATCTTGCACATACACCCCCATGAGCAGAGCTGCGAGGGCCCCTGGGTGCTCACCGCCCGCACCCACACCCTTAAGAAGCAGGCAGAGCCTTTGCGGGGTGACGCCCAGGTGCAGGAATTTGTGAAGAGCCACCCAGCTGGGCCCAGCCTGGATCAGCTGGCCCCTGGCCAACACTTAGGCCTTGGAATTGGGCGGAGGTTACTTAGGAGCAAAGGTGAACTGATAAAAATTATTTTATGAGGTTTCACACATGCCTGCTGAAAGAGAGGGTTCTTTTCCCTTTGGGGTTTGTCAGAGGGCTGGGGGCAGCCATCATGCCCTCTGAAGTCAAGGGTGTGTCTAAAGCAGGAGTGAGTCACACACGGGGCAGTCGAGACCAGCAGAACTGACAACGGTGGAGACCCGGCCGGGCCACCAAGGCCTGCACGGAGGACTCTCCAGTCTGCTGAGCCCCCAAACAGCTCCTACGTGGTCTAGATTTCTCCCATGGCCAAGCAAAAGGATCCTGGTTCTTCAACTGCTTCTCTTCTCCCTTCACCCTTATCTTCTCAAGGGCAGGGACATTTAATTCACTCCTGGGCCTGCAAAGTAAACCAAGTGTGTACTTAATCCATGCTTGTAAATCGTCTATGATAAGTGTTCCTACTATTGATGGTAGAAGAGTAATTTTCTAGAAAAATCCAGGTCACAGTAAGTAGGTGGGGTGGAGGCCTCAGGCTGTGGTCTCCTGTTCAAACAATAAGGCCAAGCCTGCGTTCCCAGCACAGCACACCACAAATCCACACAAGGGTTCAGGCCTAGAGCAAGGAGTGTGGGGACGGGACCAGGGATGTGACACGGGTGTGGTGACCGTCAGGGAGAGCTTGGCCAGGTTCGAAGACATGCAGGTGGCTGTGAGGTAATCACTTGTTCGGCCGTGCTGGCCTGTCTCTGCAGCTGATGGAAGCTCCTTGTGTTCTTAGCAAAAGTTAATTGAGCAACAACAGTTTAAGTGACACCCTCCCGACACTGCTCACCCCACCCCTGGATGCTGGTGGGTAAGGCAAGTGCTAACAATGGGCCTTGATCACCCTTCTGGAGTGACTGTACCTGGAAGGCCTAGAAGGTTCATTTTAATTTTTCCATACATTGGTAGAGGCTAAGTCCCTGGGTTGGGTAAACTGAGGCAGGAACCACCTGCTGCATTTAGGGGAGGAAAGGCAGGAATACTGGACAATACTGGCTCCTCCATTGCCCACAGATGCCTTTTGGGGTCTCTTCAGCCAAGCCCAGGTCCAAGATTTGATGCCAGGAGAGAAGGGCCTGTGGACTCAGCAGAGTGGGTTCCAACTCTGGCTGTCTCTGCATTATCTGTCCACCTCGGTGCAGCTAGAGACATCCTCTCACCAGTCACATTTAAGGAGAGGGTCAGGGGTGCTGACAAGGAGCCTGCTGATGACAGCTGGGGTCACTTTCTCCCTGCCCACCTGTCTCCAACCCTGGAAACTCCATTTGAATGGAGACCCTTCCTCGTCCAGGGTCAACTGCCATCCTGGCCTGGCCAGGAACTGCCTGGATTTAACAAGAACAGTCTTCAGTCCCAAGCAAGCCAGATGGTGGTGGCTTTCGTCAGCCCGGAGCTGACTAGACGCTCATAAATATTTATAGTAGACACTCAACAAATATTTGTTACATGAATAAATAAATTCCATTCAGTTCAATTTAATACCATCTGATGTAACAGGCCGGTATGGGGCCCGAGGCCGCTTCTTGCTCGGCTGCAGTCCGCCAGGCTCCTTCGTGTTCCCCGCTTGACCGGATCCTTCCGTGACGGGTCAGAGCAGCAGGCGTTCCTCAGAGGGAAGCCAGGGCCCCGACTGAGAGAAGCTAAAGTTCAAGGCCTGTTTCTGGCTCACAGCCTCCTGCAGCCCCCCGCCAGCGCGGGGGTCGCCCCAGGATGAGGGTAGACTGGAGGTGGACGCAGGTCTCACGTCCAGGCTTCCTCCCCGCCCGCCTGCCCGACAGGCCAGGCAGCTCTTGCTCCTCAATTTTGGGGTCTGGGCCTGCAATGACCAGTCCCCCTCCCGCTCTGGCCCATGTACCCTCCCCAGCGAGGGAATGAAAGTCACTCTCCAGCCCACAGCCTGGCTCGCTCCACGCAGTGAACTCTCCAGGAAGAAAGCCTGGAGTCTCAGGAGGGACAGAGGAGAAGGGGCTGAGCATGCCTGCTGTCCGCTGCCATTGGGGAGCGGGGCGCCTGGCGGGGTGCAGCCTGGCCCAGGGGACGCAGTGTTACCTTCATCACGTTCATGTCCAGTTGCGGCCGGTCTCGGGAAGCAAGTGTATTTGGCCCTCGGAGCCGTGTGGGGAGAGCGGGCTGGGCACGGAGTGCTGCAAGGAGAATGGGGAGCAGCTGCCCGGCAGGGGCGGCCACAGAGCCCTGTGACGGGGTGGGGAGGGGCCGTGCCGCAGCCTTCCTGCCCGGTCCTCTGGGCTCCTGCCTCTCCGTCCTCCTGGAGGCCCCTTGGCCCTGCTCCGCACCGGGGCTCTTGGAGGGACATTCAGGCCCAGACTTGGCTCTCGCACCCCAGGGGGCAGCTCCGCGTGGGCTCAGGCATGGTGACTGGAGGACATTGCCCCAGACCCGCCCTGCTCCCCTGCCCTTTCCACAGGGGCGGGAGAGGAAGGAGCCAGAGTTGGACCAAGGACATCGCCCATGATGGGGGCTGCTGCCCAGGCTGTGTGGTGACCACTTGTGTGGGTGAAGACAGGCCAGCCTGGGTGGGGGGACACTGGGTGGCCGGGAGTTGGTGCCAAGGCCACCATGGCTACAGCCCTGGAGAATCCCAGGAAGCCACACCCACGGCCCTGTCATTGCCAGGCATGTTCACCCCGACCCCCACATACCCTCAGCTATTGGGGCCCCCACCCTTTGAAGAGGGCCAGCTCCAGGGGTGCATTTCAGCATCAGGCTGGGTTCCCCATCTCACACTGGGTCCTCTTCCCTCCATCTCAGAGCCAAGTGGCCTCCAAGCTAATCACTCCGGAATGGTTAATTTTCTGCATCAACTTGGCTGGGCCACAGTGCCCACGTCAAACATGATTCTGGATGTTTTTGTAGGTACTTTCTGTGGGAGAGATTCGCTTTAACAAAGCAAAATGCCTCCGGTTGCGGTGGGTCTCCCGACAGCAGCTGAGGCCTGCGCACACTGTGGCCGCCTCCCCAGCCAGAGGAGTCGCCCGCAAACCCAGAGGCCCTGGCGGGCTTGGCCAGACACAGGGTCGACCTCCGGGACTCGGCAGAGGTGGGGTCTGATGTGGCGTCTCCTGCCTGGGTGGCTGTGATGATGTGAGGGGGTAGCGGGCAGGGGTGAGCAGGGGCTCCCAAGAGGGGCCCCCAGTCTCTCTCACCAGCACGGCCACATTGTTCCACCCCTGGTCTTGGTCCACAGGACAGCATTTCAGGGGCACACACACACCATGCTGCACACACACACACATTCACAAATGCACACACGCACCGCTGCACACACACACCCCACTGCATATACACATACAGCCCAGCAAACAGCTGCCTTCAGGGAATCTTCCAGGGGGGACGAGCAGTTCCCCGCGTGGCCTTTCTGGGGCTCCAGGTGCCCCAGCCGCCCGCTGCAATGGCCCCTGCGGAGTGGCTGCTGATGCAGGGCTCGCCCGCCCACCTGGCCGTGACTCATCCCACTGCAGTGGCAGCGACACTGCCAATTACAGGAGAGCAGAGCCGTCCTGGAGGCCACTTGGCTGAGACTGGGCAGTGGGGGGGTGGGTGCTAGGGAGTGGGGAACAAGGCGACTCTGAGCCCAACCCCCTGGCCCATAGGACAGCACCCCGCTTACAGGGCCGACACCGGGCAGTGCCCAGCCAAGTGCTCATCAGCCACGGGGACCCCACTAAGCCAGAAAGGCCCAGAGAGGAGAGGTTCTGGGGTTGGCTCAGCATGCGGGGCTGGCACCTGACGGCATGAGGAAGCCTCCCTTCAGGCCAGGAAGGGTCATCTGAGGGCAGCAGGGGGCCAGGCCCGCAGTCAGGGAGAGCAGGACTGGAGTCAGAGGGACAAGCAAGGGTAGGAGTGTTAGTCATGGAGGGTGGGGGCCCTGGAGAGAGGCCTGTGCTAGTCACTGCGAGGTGACGCTGCCTGTCCAGGGGCGCTCACACCCCAGCCACCGTGGGAGTAAGGACTGGGGGCCCCGAGGCAAGTGTGGGTGCACCTGCCGGCAGCGCACTGGCAATGTCCCCCCTCGCTTCGGTTCCAGGGACACGGCGGCTGCCAAGCCTGCAGCCCAGCCCCGGCCAGGATTCCTTCCCTGTTTTAGGTGCCCCTCCTCAGGGAGGCGCCCTGGCCCCCCCACACCCCATCTGCTCTCTGTCACCTCTGCCCCTTGCTCGCGGCTGCTGCCTCCGTCACGGTCCCTGGGCTGTTTGCCAGTTTACATCTGCAGGGGAGACACGAAGGAGAAAGGAAGAAGCGCCCCTGTCCAGCCCGCGTGTGTGGGCGGGCCGGGCCCTGCAACCCGCCCTGGCGGTGACTGGCCAGGCGGGTGAGGGAACAGAGGTGGGCAGGGGTGAGGCCGAGGGCCGCCCGCCCTCCCACCAGCATCACTTTCTCACTGAGGCCACATGGTTCAATTGGCCTCAGACCCTAAGAGCATTAAAAAAAGGAAAAGAAATTTATGTCAACTTTTCTCAGAGATTTGCTTTCACAGACACAGCAGAGCCAGGAGGCCAATCGACTGATGTCCTGTCCCTATACCAGTTGGAGCTGGGAGATACGAATGCAGAGAGGGGGCTACCCGGAGCCGAGGGTACCCCAACAGAAATTCAAACCTCCCGTTACCTAAAGAAAAGCCCCTCCACGCCCCCCATGTCTGAGCTCCTGTCACCAGCCAGCGGCGGCCACGCCCATACTTCTTGAGCCCTAACCTAACCTGCTTTCAGCCAACACAGCCTAACTCCTTTGCTCTCGACCCAGGTCCCCAAAACCTACATAACCTCATTCCCATTCTTCATCGGGAGGTGCTGAGATAACCTCCTCCCTCTTGACAAATGAGTTGCAATAAAGTTCCTTTCTCTTTTCAACCCCTGAAGTCCTGGTGTCTGGGCCGGGAGCGAGCCTCGCCCGGCAACAACTGGCGTGGAGGACACTGACATCTACCCCCAGGGCGAGCATTCTGCAGACAAGCACCCTCTCTCCGCCTCCCTGCGGGGGCATGCCCCTAAGACCCCTGTTTACTGACTTGCAGCTCTGCAAGGGAGAAGGGTCTGTATCACCCGGGAGCCCCCAACCTCCATCTGGTCAACCAAGGGTGCTCACGGGCCGGCTGTGAGGATGATGAGGTCAGCAGAGCGGGAGTGACTCTCCAACGGGGGAGGCCGGTGCTGCTGTCCTCTGCGGAGATCCCTCCGGGGGCTCATCCTCTCAGAGCCCACCCTGCTGTGGCTGACACGACCCGCCACCCTCTGGCCCCTGCTCAGACCTCGGCCGCTACCCCTGCCCCATTCCCTCAGCTCAGGACCCAGACTTCTCCCCGCCAGCCTCCCCAGGACCTTTGCACGCGCTGTTCCTGCAGCTGGTGGTGCTCCCCCCAGGCATGCTCAGCTCCTCCCCATCTCTGCTCAGGGAGCTGCTGTCTTCTCCACATGGATGAGCAAGATCAGCCGGCGCGATTTTCAAGTGAGCCCTTTTCCTCGTGACATGTTACACTTTTATCTATTTACTTCTAGCCCCTCCCTCAATGTGGCGCAGAGGAGGTGGGTTTTGTCTGTTTCACTCATGGCTGCATCCCTGCCTCCCCCTGAGCAGTCCTGGCAGGAAATAGGTGCCCCATCAGCGTTTATTAGTGGAACACAGGGCCAGCACGAGTGCCTACTCAGCAGAGCGCTTGGCGTAGCCAAGGGGCTCAGTGGATGCCCTGGCGGGGATCCCGCGAGGAGCTGCCGGGTTTAGCAAATCAAAATACAGGTTGTTGCACCTTAGTTGGGCATACACAAAAAATGTATTTGGCGTTCATCTGAAATCCTATTTTATTTCATCTGGTCATTCTACCCGAGTAGCCCGCTCCTCTGACCTCTGCCTCCTGAGCCTTCCCTGACCTGCTGTGTGGTCACTCTGAGACCCCCGAGGAGCCACCAGGGAGCCCCGGCGTGGGTCAGCTCTCCCCCGGGCCTGGGGTCATCAGGCCCATAGCTTACTTGCTGCAGCCGACCCTGCAGCTTGGGGAGGTGAGTGAAAGATACGCTCGGTTAGAGGCTGACAGAGACCAGGCTTCGATGAAGCCACTGGTAAGAAAATTCAGGAAGTCAGAGTCCAGGGTCCTCCTGGAGTGTCCTGCCTCTCCTGGCCACAGAGTCCTCCAGCCCGCTGCCGGCCCCCCGACACCCCGCCCCATGGCTCTTCCTTGCTCCGAGGCTCCTGTGTGCTGGCCTTTCTCCCCAGACGGTGACCCCCAGCCCCGGGGCGCCTCCCCTCAGCACCAGCACGGGTCACGCCGGCTGGGCCCTGGCAGCTTGTGGAATCCACATGTGGCCCAAGCATCTCGCCAGCCTGTCAGTGCCTGCCAGCACTGCCCCTCCCGGGCCCAGCTGGAGGACGGCGCTGGCGGCTGTGCCCACACCCGCGCCCAGCTCAGGCGACGACCATTCCCAGCCAGCTGGCGGGACTCTGGTGTCCACTGGGAGCCACGGGGGCCAGGCCCCTCTGCGGCCAGCCTTGTCCTCCCAGGGGGCTGTCACAGGCCGGTGGGACACCCCTCCCCAGGCCTGCCCGCAGTCAGGGCTGTGGGGGAGCCTCTCTGGCCCCTGCGAGCCAGAGGACGCATACTCGGCAGCAGCTCCAGCCGCCCTCTGCCGCACAGGAGCACGGAGGCAGCTGCAGAGAAGCAGCGGGAACCTCTTCAGCCAGGCCCGGACAGGGCTCCCTGGGCCTTCACTCATGGCCGTTCCACCCCCCCCACCCCCACTGTTCTCCGAAGCCTTCTCTGCTGTAGCGTTCGTTTTTGTATTTGTGTTGTGAAATATTTCAGAGACCAACACAGTCAACCAGGGCGGGCGGGGGGGAAAGGGGGGTGGAAGATGGGGGGCTTGCCATGAAAATCACCCCAATAGGCCTTTAGATTGCAGAGACAAGTCACCAGAGCCCCATGGGGCTCAACCCTGACCTCTGTTCTTCTCCCTTTTTCTCTCGCACCCTCCGCCTCCCTGCCCCTCCCCCAGCGCCCTGGGCACAAGCTCTCCAGTTAGACCTGAGCCTGCAGGGTCTGGGGTTCTGGGTGCTCTCCCCGAACTGGGCAGGAACTAGCGGTTGGCTGGGTTCTTCCTGCTCCGCTGCCCTCCCCTCCCTTCCCGGTTCTCTGTGTTTAGTTATTAGGGAGCAGGGCAAGTTCCCCCTTTGCCTCAGGCAGGGAGGGCTGCGCCAGACCTGGAGAATCTGCCAGACGACACCCCTGGGCCTGTTCTACAGCCAAGGTCCCGCCTTGCCACAACCCTGGGGGCCAACCCCCTTGGTCCCCCAGCCTCTCCTGGGGGCCAAGCCTGCTTCTCTCCCCCACTTGTCTGTGTGAGGACAAATTATTTCCTGCAAACATTGTCCACATGTCACTCCACCCCACGATCAATATTAATAATCAAAGTAATAACCGGGGTTGATTAGGCACCTATTATGCGCCAGGCAGCATGGTCAGCGCTCTGCAGCCACGAGGGATGGAGAGACTGGGCCTCCCGCCCCGCCAGCCCGCTGTTGGGGAGCAAAGGGTGGGCTGGGCCCCTGGGGCCTTCCTGGCTGCTTTCTGGAGAGCCCTCCGACCCCTCAATCCTGCCTGTAAGACGGGGGAGCCCCCGGGAGCTCCTGAGGGTCCTGGAGACCCTCCTTACCCACACCCTCCGCTTCTGACTGCCCCGCGCGTGACACCGGCCTCATTTTCATGCTTCTTTAAATGTAGATGCATATTTTTAACATCCTCCAATGCCCTCAATTTGTTTTCTCATTTTCATTCTTGTTCCAATTGCTCCTCGGGACTTGGGACCTAATTTCAGCGGGTCAAATGCAGTTTCTCGGGACACCCACCTTTGCAGAGCAGAATGACCACAGGTGCAGCAGGCAGTCCCTGCCACCTGGCTCTGTGCCAGAGCAGGTGTGGGGGGTGGGCTGCCTGGCAAGGAGGCTCACCTGCCCCCGCCCCCCAGAGTCCTGGCCGGTGAATGCTGGCCCCAGAGCGGCGAGTGGCTTTAGTGGACTCTGCTTCAACCTCCTTACATGTGCTTGGGGGAAACTGAGGCACACAGAGGAACTGGTAAGACCTACGCTCTGATCCTCAATATTGACACAATTCAGTGTCAAAAGGATGCGTGGGAAGCGGGGTTGCCACCTGCAACAGACCAAAGCACAGAGCACACCCTGACAGCCACAGCACACGCCACGCCCCACGTGACCCCCGGAAGATGCAGCGACCCTGTTACCCCTGCAGACCTGGGCTTGACCTGGGCGGGCGTGGCCCTGATGGCACTCACGGCAGGTGAGCCCAGCGGCACAGGTGCGGGGCCAGCTGATTGCTGGTAAATGCTGTCCTTGAACTTGGGTAATTTTTAGAAATATGAGGTCAAGTCTGGAGTGTTTTGATTCTGGGTTATAAGACCCCGTGCCCAGAAGAAGACGTCCCGGGGGAAGTAAAGACCTTGGGCAGCAAGTAGGAGGCTATCGTGAGGGGCTGCTGAGGGCACCGGCTTCATCAAGCAGCCGACTGGGTTTGAACATGGGTTTCCAGGTTCACAATGTAGGCGCAGGGTGGCCAGAGGGTTAACAGCGGGGCTCCAGGGCCCGAGCCTCCCTTACCACCCGCAGTCCTGTCCTGCCCCACGGCGGCCCGGGACAGCTGCAGACCCCAGCTCCTGCCCCCTCGGCCTGGCCAGCTGTGCCCGTTCCCGCCTGCCCTGCCAGTGCGAGATTTTGCAAATAATGATTAAGCCCCAAGGCCAGGGCTCTGGTAAAGGAAAGTGCAACCATCTACCAGGCTTTCAATTATTGGAGACACTTCACGAAGGAGGTGGCAGTCATGCCCAGAAACTCTCAGGATCTCCCCTAGAGAGACTTATCACCCCCTCCCCACCAAGCTGTGGGTGTTGGGGTTTCCAGGCACAGCCATGAAGAGAGTTTAGAGAACCAGGATTCAGAGGGGAGGTGGGAGGGCTGAGCCCCCAGGAAGGGAACAAGCACCTTGTCTGCAGCCCCTCCAGATCTACTCCTCCTTGCTGCACACAGTGCCGGGGGGCGGGGAGGAAGTGCCCCAGGAGTGCTCCTGGGACAGGGGCAGAGATACTGAAAAGGGCCAAGGAGGCCTGTGCTTCCCAGCCTAAGCTGCCCGGGGCCGCGTCTCTACGGGAGGGCCTCCCTGCAGGTCCCACGTTCTACCCCACCCCTCCACGGCAGATGCCACCCGGGCGCTGGTGCTTCTCAGTTCACTATTTCCCGAGGGTCCCTGCAAAACCTCCGCTCAGGCCCCTACACTCCTGACACAGAGTTTTTAATGTGTGTGTGTAGAAATACGTATGTGCATGAAAGTGTGCCTGCATGGGTGAACACCTTGCACAGGTGACGGTATGTCAGAGTGAATGTGTGTGTACATCGGTGTCGTGTGTATGTGCACAGGTGAGTGTGAGTGTGTACGTGTGTGTGTGATAGCAATAGTTGTCCTTTCTAGTTGTCTGCCTAGGTCTTCTAGGCGGGCACCCCACTGGCTGTGCACCCAGGTTGGCTGATGGATTTCTGGGGAAGCGATGCCACACCAGGCCACTGAGACCCATGGACCTGGGGGACCCACCCAGGCCAGGCCTCGCGGCGTGGGCGAGTGCATCGCGAAGGCGTGTGCTGCCGAGTCCTGGCTGTGAACCTGAGGCTGGAGGCCAAGCACTTGCGTGTGAGTCAAGGGGGGTGAAGGGGCGTGCCTCGGGGTGGGCTTGCTGGTGACTTTAACCACTGCCCCAAGAGAAGGCAGGGTGCTGGGTGGGGTGGGCTCTTCCCTGCAGCCTGCACGGCTCTGGGGTGTAGGCTGGAGGGGCCGCCCTCTCTGCCCACACGGGAGCCAGCCTACCTCTGACTCACCCCTTTGTGTCGAGGTGCCTGACTGCCCCGGCAGGGCCTGTGGCTGCTCTTGGAGCCACAGCACCCGCCCAGGTCACCTTCAGCCCCTCCCCTGGGGAACACGCTCACTCAGACTCCAGCCCGGAGGAGGGAGAGACGGAACATTCGGCCTGTGACCTTGCTTTCCCAAGTCACCACTTCTTCCCCACTAGCCGCCCAGTTCTGGGGGGCCTATATGAACCTTTCAAGTTTCTGGAAACTTTTCTTTGCTGTGAATTCCCTGCATTTGAGGAAGAGATGTGGGACTACATCCCAAGCACTCGGGGAAGGTGGCAGGGACCCCAAAGAGGCAAGCCTCTGCTGCTGGGTCCCCTGAAGACTCTGTACTGAGTTGGGCCCCAGGAGGCGGCGACAGCTCGTTCAGGGGTCAAGCTGCCTCATCAGGCCACTCCACCATTCAGCAAACTGTCCCCCAGTGGGGCTGTTGAAAAGTGGGATCCCAAGGCCTAGGAGGGGGCCTGCCGGGCAGCTGGGCCTCCTTCCTGCCTGATCAAGGGCCAAGCCCCTGCTTGGTCCACAGCACCAGGCCCTTCGACCTTCCCGTGCAAGGTGGGTGAGTGAAAGGGGCTGGCATAGCACCTGAGGGTTGACCAGGGAGAGGGGTCAGCGGCCAGTCATGCTGTCCGGGGGAGGAAGCCGGGATGGACAGGCCCATCAGCCCCAAGCGAGGGCGAAGCCGTTCCAACCCAGTCACCGAAAAACAGGGAGGCCCCTTCAAGATGGGGGCGCCTGAGAGAGGCCCTGCCCCACCCGGGGAGACCCTGTGAGCCCTGTGAGCCCCCACACGGCAGCCTCAGCGCCCGTCGGCAGAGAGGCCGGGGCCTGAGGGCACGGCGAGGCACTGAGGAGCCCGGCTCTCCCTCTCAGCGCTCACGCGGAGGCAGGAGAGAGGAGCTCCCACTTCGGGGAGGGGCCGGGCCTGGTGATCATTGCTTCCCTGGACCCTGGGGGCGGCTGAGGGAAAGCCTACGGAGGGGCAGCAGCGTGTGGTCAGGCTCTGTCACCTGTGGCCACCAAGCAGTGAGCAGCCACTGTCCATCCTGTGCACGTGCTGGTATGGTTTCATTTCTTGTGGTTTGTGGATGCCTCACCTGGGCGCCTGCACCCCAGCTGACCTGGGCACCCACACCTGCCTGGGTCACCCCCCAACAGCCTCCCAGACTTGGGGGTGGCTCCATGTTCATTTTCTTTGTCCTTTATCAAGGGTTTGCCCTCCCGAAGGTCAGGGCTTAGGACTTGGAGAGTCGAGTCTCAGGCTGGCTCCCTCCCTCTCCAGAGCCCGGGGGCCCTGAGTGTGTCCTGAGATGCAGGTCAGGCCCGGGGGAGCCCAGCGCAGTGGGGGGCAGCGGGCATCCTGGTGCTCAGGAGGAGGAGGGATCAGCACGTCAAGGCCAAGTGCTCTGCGGGGACCCAGCCCCAGCTTGGCTGGATGCCAGCCGGGTGCCCGCGAGAAGGAAGCGCTGTATTCTTGCCTGTTGAAATGGGAGGAGGTCAGCATCCACCCCTTTAGGGTGAAAGGACGCCCGTGGAAAGCCTGGCACGGGGCCCGCCATGTCCAAGAGTGCAGTTAGTGCCCCACTGCCTCCTTCAGGGGACTGAGCGCCCCCACTACCTCCTTCAGGGCACGCCCCAGTCCACCCAGCAAGCTCCACAGTCCCTTTCCCCACTCTGCCCCAAACAGGGGGACAAAGGAGGGACAGCAGAGGGTGGGGTCGCAGGGCTCACGGCTCCTCATGGGGCTGAGGATGGCTGCGCAGCTGAGAAACCCAGGTAGCCCCCAACCCAGGGCACTGCCCCCCCAACCCCTGCACCCCAGCTTTCCCAGCGGGTGCCCAGGGTGGGACCATAACCTGTGCACAGTGCACACAGGACAGGACCCCCAGCCCCGCCCCCACCGCCGCCACCCTCAGAAACAAGACAGGAGGAGAATGGGGGGTGCCTGCCTTGACCTCCCGCAGGGCCCTGGTGCCTCCACCCCACCCCCGGGCAGGAGCCGGCACGAGCCTCCGGTGGGGCGGCTCCTCCGGTGGGGCTGCTGGGGCACAGGCAGAGCTGGGCTGCCACGTCAGCCGCGGAGACAACTGGCTGCGCGTCTGGGGAACAGAGACAGAGCGCCGGCTCCGCAGATGTCACCCGCTGGAGACGCTGTCAGAAGCGTGCGCCGCAGCAGCCACGTCCCGCTGTCCCTTAACGACCTTGCCCTTTTCCAGGGCACTTGTGGGACCCAGAGCCACACGTGACGCACCCACGCCCAGGGCGGCCCGTCCATCACCCAGGCTCGGCGCGCCGCACCCCACTGCATGTGGACCCCCCGCCACGCTCTCTGGCTTCGAGACTCTCCTTCTACCACACTCAGGCCCCAGGCTCCATCACCTCCAGCAGACTTGGGCCGCACCCCAAGGGGCTCCCTTCCTGCTTTCCCAGCACCCCCTGACCCAGAACACGCACCACTCTCTGGGCACAGTCCGTGTGACAGGGTGCGATGAAATGACGTGGCTGGGGGCGGACCCACGTGTCTGAAAAGAGGGCCCCAGTGGGGCGGCCGGGGTGAAGAGGGCCCAGTGGGGCGGCTGGGGCCGGGGAGGGCCCGTGAGCCACATCGTGTTCTAGACGGAGCTGTCCCTGGGGAACGCCCAGGGGGGCCCCTTGGACCCCTCGCAGCTGCAGACCAGGTGGCCAGAGCCTCGGGAGCCCTGGAGGACGCCGAGGGAAAGAGGGGTGATTGGAGTGAGATGGTGGAAAGGGGGCGCAGTGAGATGGCTGGGGGTGCCCGAGGGGAGGAGGCTTTGCCTCCCGTGCAGATCAGAATTCTCGAGTCACTGCCGTGTCCTCGGGAGCAGGCGCGCCCTGGTGGGTGGGGCAGGACAACACGGCGGTGGTGGGGCAGCTTCCCCGCATTTGAGGAATGATCTGGGACGGGAGGGAGCTGCCAGGAGCCCCCGGGAGCCCTCGGCCCGGCGGTCCAGGAGGGAGGTGCTCCGTCACGCCTCACGCCCTCCTGAGGAGCCCCGGCCCCTCGTCATCTGGGCAGAGTGGCCATGGCCCGAGCCAGCTGCGTGAGGGGACCCCAGCCAGAGAGAGGGCCAGGCCGGCCTGCCGTCCCGTCGCCGGCCAGCAGCCGCCTGGGGTCGGGACCCAGAGCCGCAGCGCCAGTTTCAAGGTCCTCTGCGCCCGGCACGCCCAGACGGGTGGAATTACTGACCATGTCCTCCAAGCCAGGCCCTGGCTGACCGCCTCGGTTATCGCCTCCCTGACCTTCACGCAAGAGGAGGTGCCACGCTCCATTTTCAGAGAAGGAAGGGAAGGCCCCTAAAGTTGTGTCCCCAGTGCCTGGGTCAAGTGGAGACAGCACCCTCGTTTGCCTGACGCCGGCCCAGCTCCCCGCTACTCGGCCCACCGTCGCCCTCTCGACCGTTCCCGGGGAGGCCGAGACTCCTGGAGTCCAGCCCGCAGGCAGCAGCCAGAGGGACGTCCACAGGCATTTGTTTCCTCAGAGTCTGACAAAATGAGGTCCACAGGCCCTGCTGGCAGGTCTGAGAACCTGCCCCTTTCTGGGGCACCTGGAGCGCCCCGGTTCCTGCCGGAAGGTGGGGCTCGGCCGGGCCCATCATGGGAAAGCTGACTCTCCTGGCACAGCTCTGGCCTTGCCCCCCCCCCCCCGTCTCAGAGCCCCACTCCCATGCCATCTGCTCTTCCTGCGGCAAGGGGGGGGCCCGCCGTGGCCGGCAGGGGCAGGGGCCAGCCGCAGAGAGGAGCTTTGCTTCTCACGCTTTCTCCCCCTCCCTACTCCTGCTGAAACTCCAGCTTCTCCTTGAATCCCACCCCCCCCAGGCCAGAGGCAGGTGCACCACCTCCTCTGCCCAGCCCACATCTCCCCCAAAGCCCTGACCACTTCCCTGCACCCCACACAGCACCCTCGACACAGCTCGCTCCTGTACTAAGTCCCTGCTCAGTCTCTGAGCCGCCCCCAGGCCCCTCCCGGTGTTTTGTGGGAATCTGCAGACATGGGTCCAAGGCTTCGGCAGAGCTCCGAGCAGGGGCACCCCATCAGCACCCCAAAGGTTTAAGGCCAGCCTGCCCCTTCTCAGTCTTAGGGGCCTTGACCCCACTTTGCACTGTGAGTCTCGCCTTCCACCCTTCCCGCCCCCCCCAAGCCCTGATGCACTTTACCCTCTGGGCTTCCTGGAAGAGTTTGGTCATGTTTGTTTAGCCTGCTGCTGATTGCAAAACACCACCCAATTGCCCTCATTGATCTCCCTGCAGAGAAGGCTTTATTGCCTCTTCTGGACAGGAGGAAGCTGGGCTCCAAGGCCCCTGTGCAGGAGGAGCCAGATTCGGACCCACCCGAGCTTCCCGACTCCTGCTGGGTGTCTCTCCAAGATGCTCCCCTCACAGCTGCTGCCAGGCATGCCCCACTCCAGCAGCCCTTCCAGCACTGGGGTGCCCTGACTGGCACCAGTGAACTCACTCCAGCTGAGCAAACCCAGCTTCCTTGTGGCCGGTCCCACATCCCGTCCAGAACGGCCTGACACGCAGAAACATGGAGGTGGCCCAAATGCCTGGCTCCGGGTTCTTTCTTGCCCCAAACTCCCCTGGTTCCTTCAGCTTGTCCCTTTGCAATCTGGTCCGCCCTCTGGCAAGCCTAAGCGGAAGGATTAGAGCCTGTTTCTGGTCTGGGTCTTCAGGAAGGGGCTGAGATTTCGCTAAGACCACCCCGTGATGATAGATAGTGACGGCCTCAATCTCTGCAGTCAATTGTAACACCCTCCATATATCTCTGGCCCCGAACAGCAGTGTTTGGGAGAGAGAGATTTTCTTTTGACTGGGGTGCTGAGCTGGAGGGCGTGCTGCGGGACTGACTGCTCAGGGCCCTCCTGCCACCCCACACGACAATGTGTCTGCACAGTAACTGCCACAGGGAAGGCGACCTGAGCGGTAGGAGAGGGGCAAACAGCACCTGAGTGCCTGGATACAGCCGTACCTGTATTCACACTGTGAGCCTCTAAATCGCTGCTGGGGGGCCTCCCCAGTGGAGCAGCGGGTTGAGCGCAGTGCTGTGAAGAAGCTGTCTGCAGCCTCAGGTTCAATTCCCAGCCGGCCAGAGAGCTTCCCACAAGGCACAGCAGACCTCTCCTGCCTCGCCCGCTGCTCCCCTCAGCAGCGTATTTCAGTCAGTCTGCCTGTTCTGCTCCCCGCTCTGTCTCTGGTGAATCCTCTCACCCTCCCACGCCTCTGGCCTGTACCCCAGCTCTTGTATAAATAAAAATAACTCTTTAAAAAAATCACTGCTGGGGTATTTACTTTCCCTTGACTATTTATTTGCTTAAACCAATTTGAAAGGGTTTTCTGTCGCTTACACACCAAAACTCTGCTGCTACCACTTTGCAAACACAAATTATTCAAGAGTGGCACCTTAAAGACTAGATTTCTAACAAAGTCTAAGCTTAGAGTGGTTATAAAAGTTATAATTATGTGTATTATAACTCATATTAATTAATCAAATAATTATAAAATAAGCCAAGGGATCAATCTATAGTCATAGGAAAGGTCTGAGGTCATGTCTATCCCCTGGCTTGGGAACATTCATATCACTAGAAGAGAATTAAACTAGCACCTGGTCAGAACCCCCATGTTCTGTGTTTCAGGCACTGTGCCAGGCCCTCTCACCTGCTTCCTGTGCCCAGGTAACACGGGCTGCTGTAACAAACAGACCTGAAGGGACAGTGACTCTACTCAGAGGTCTACTCACTCACGCCCCCTCCAAGTGAATGGTCAGAGCCCCGGCGCCCTCCACTTGGGTCCATCAGCACGAGGGCCTCCTTGTCACCTGCATTCATGTGGTGGGAGGGCGGCAGAGCTGGGAGTGGCCATGCCTACTTCCTGGTCGTTGACCCAGGAGTCACACAGGTCACCTCCACGTGCATCCCACTGGCTGGAACTCGCAGGCCACACTGACCTGCAAGGAGTCTGCGAGTGCCTGGGCAGCCGAGGAAACAGATCTGGGGAGCAGTCTGCAGGGTCTCTGGCAGTGGGGGCTGTCGGCTGTGCAGATGGCACCAAAAGGCTCACACAGCCAGTAAGGGACTGGGTCAGGGTCAGGATGTGGGTGTCCAGGAGTCCAAGCCCCTCGCTTCTTCTCCCCGCAGGCTGACCAGCAGTAGGGGGCTACCAAGTGGCCTTTGCTGAGGGGCTTCCAGGAAACCCTAAACTTGGGGAGGGCAATTCCAAGCAGAACACAACGGGGAGGAGCAGGAGGGGAAGTGCCCAACAGTGAGGGCTGGCCGGTCGCGGGCACCGATGGGGGAGGCGGGTGGCCTGGTATGTGCGTGGGCGTGACCTGGCACCTGCCCGTGGGCTGCGCTCCCGCACCATCAGACACCTCTGAAAGATTACAGAGGTAATCCTGAATGGTGGGCTCCTGGGCTGCTCCCCACAATCTTCCGCCTCCCAGGGCCCCCCACTGTTTTTACCTCGGTGCCTGCAGGCTCAGCCTTGGGGCTTCCTGGTGAGCCCATCCAGGACCCTAGAGCCCACACCTCAGAGATGGCGGGCACCCCGAGGGGCCCGGCTCCAGGCCCAGCCCTGCTTCTCCATCTGGGTTCCCGGGGCCCTCCCCTCTCACAGTGTGTCTTCTAGCCTGAGCAAAGCAGGAGGCTTATCTGCTCCCACCTGAGCCTGATTCACACCCAGGGCAGAGGCCCAGGGAGAGGAGGGACTCGCCCAGAGTCACCAGGTCTGGTCACAAACAAGCTGTGCTTGTGTTCCTGGAGACGGTGTGCGTGTGCGGGGCTACCACGACAGTTTCCATGGCGCTCTATTGACGGGAGATAAGGAGCAGTTAAGCCTTGGGTCAACACCGGCTCAGAACCAGAGGCTGACCTACGGCACAAACGGCTTCCTCGCGCAAGAAGCAGCCTCTCCCGGCCCCAGACAGACCCAGCCTGCCCCAGCCCGGCCCGTCTACTACACGAGCCCTCCGCGGAGAGGCGCCGTCTCCATCCTCATCCCCGGCTGCACCTCAACACGCCTGGGAGACTGCCAGGGCTTCGCCCGCTCCCAGCCCTGAGGCTCTGACGTGGTGGCTTGTGGGGGCACCGAGAGCCCTGATTTAACACCCGCGCGATTCCAGTGAGAACCAGGCCGCAGCCCACTAGGAAGACCCGGGGTTACAGGAAAGCACTTTAGTGGAGCCAGATACCCGGGTGGTGTCCCCCATTTTTGTGTTGCCCACACTCCCAAGCCAACCACCGCCCTGGGAGAGCTCACAGGAGTCCTGCCATGTCCCCTGGCCACCCCTGCAGGACGGGCGACCTCTCCTCTTGGCTTCTGGGCTGCCTGAACAAAAAGCGATAAAGGTGGAACTCTGAATTAAAATGTTAGGGAAGGGTGACAACGTTCGCAAGGGAGCGCTCCTGCCCACGGAAGACGGGCGACAAGCCGCAGCATGGACTCGTAGCGCCAGGCCCGCTGCGGAGCGGACGGAGGGCCAGTGCGCCAGGGCCGCGCAGGTGGGGCTCTGAGAACCAGGGACGCGCCTCCTCTGTCCTCACCAGCGCGCCCGCCCCGGCTGCAGGGGCCAGCAGAGGCCGCCCTCCCTCCACACCCCTCCCTCACCGCCCACTCCCAGCTGCCCCGGCCCCCGGTGTTAGTTTCCCAGGGCTGCCTTACCCCACCAACTCGGTGACTTCAAACAACACGCGCACACACACATGCACACGCATGCATGCATGCACGTCTCTGTTCTGGAAGCCAGCAGTCTGACACTGAGGTGTGGGCAGGGTCATGCACCCTGCCCCCCCAAGGCTCAAGGAGAGGTGCTTCCTGCCTCTTCCAGACCCTGGTGGCCCCAGGGTTCCTCGGTGGCAGTCCCCTGGGACTCCCTCCGCAGGTGGGGGGCTCCGGCTCCTCTCTCTTAGTTCACCCGTCACCACACTCTGACCTTGACTGCGCCTGCCAAGACCCTAGTTCCAAAGAAGGTCACGGGGGTTAAGACTTCAACATAGCTTTGGGGGAAACCCGATTCCACCCTTAGCAGGGGAGGAAGACAGTGCCCGGGACATCCAGGGTCCCCTGGACGAGACAGTCTGCCCGGCCCTGAGCTGAGAGCAGACACTGCTCTCCCGCTACCCAGAAATTACAAGTGTCCCTTAGCCCGGGGGGATGAATCAAGTCCCTTCTTTGCCACTGACTAAGCAAAGGCCCCAGTGGGCCCAGCTGGCAGGTTCTTGGCAATAAGATGGGGGCAGTGACGCCCACCGCAGGCACGGGGGGCAGTGACGCCCACCGCAGGCACGGGGGGGGGCAGTGACACCCACCGCAGACAAGCCATTGAGCTGGAGAAGACCTGGAACCGGAGGGCCCAGCATGGACCCTTCTCCACGGGGCGTGTGAGATGAGGGATCCATTCTGTCCCCACCTGCTGTGCACCCCTCAGAGGCCGGCAGCCCCCAGCAGAGGCTCCCATTTCTCGTGGTCCCCCTCACCAGCCCTCGGGGCCCGCCCCTCCAAGGGCGGCTTATTCCCCGCAGGCACCACGACAGCTCTGGGGGGAGCTGGCCAGGCCCCCAGAGCTCGACCGCGAGGCCTGTGGAACCAAGTCCACCTTTATTAAATTCTCCTCAATTAGCATTTTCTATGAAACAGAACATTTTATTAAAAGAACTGGAGATAAATTATTACCAACCACCAATGATTATATTTAACAAAGCAATATATAATTTAGAGCAAGGTTTAAAGAAGTTAAAATACCTAGTGTATTTTTAGTTGGCATAATCTTGGCTGCCAGCGACAGGAGCCCGGCTCCATCTGGCTTAAACAGAACAGGGAGTTTATCTGCTCCTGGAGCTGAGACATCCTGGGCGTGGATTCGCACCCACCTGGAGGGGCTCCCCTGAGAGCCGCTCAGACGCCCTCCGGGACCCGCTTCGCTCTTCCACGGGCCGGCCCACGCCAGGGAAAGCCACAGCGCCTTGCAGCAGCCACCTCAGCAGCCAGGGAGACACACGCTTGTTCTCTGTCCCCCGGACTCGGGACGCCCTCAGCACAGGTGCCTCCACCTGGCCCAGGGGCTGGGGCTCCATCACCAGCCCTGGCTGCGAGCCCATCTCTGGGGCAAAGGCGCCAGATTGCTCAGGGTGAGGGGGCATGGGGCCTGCTCTAAACAGAACCTAAGAACTGGGGTGGGTGAGTGGCAGGTCCCCCAAAAGAGACGGGTTCTGGCATGGTCAGGTGGGAAGCACCTTGCCCTGGCTCTTGATCCAGGAGCCTAGTGAGCGCCCCCCACTGTTCAGGCCGGACGCCCCCCCCACCCCCGCTCCTCCTGGCTGGAGTCCGGGAGTCAAGAGCAAGAGCTTAGTCATGCTCTGGATTCCCGGAAGCCGAAGGAACGTGTGTCACGACACTGGGTGGCTGAGCTTGGTGCAAACGGGTCACCAGCTCTGCTGATGCCCAGCACTCGGGGGCGCGCAGGCCAGGCCCAGCAGCCGGCCAGCCATGTGCTCTGAGGGCTCACTGCACCCCGCTTCTTGCCCAGGAGCCTGGATCGTCATCCCACGTGAGCTGCTCGGCCCTACTGTGACATTAGCCTGGACTGAAACTCGCCTGACTCCATCCCACAAGCCCTCACTGTTCGTCCCCTTCTCACAGAGGGGAGTGGTCCCATCTCTGTGGGGACCCCGGCGCCCGCCAGTCCCTGGCTGAAGGGTAACTCACCACCAGCGAATTCCTGCCAAGGCCCAGAGGCGTGGAGGCTGTGGGTGCCCAGCCCCTGGCAGTCTGCACTCCCGCCCTGCCCAGCAGCCCCAGGCCCTTCGTGGCCCGTGAGGCAGGCAGGGAGCTCTGCCCCAGTGTTTCATGGGGGCCAAAAGGTGTGTTGTCCAGCCCCAAACCCCTAAACCCTCCTGTCGTTGGGGGAGCCCTGCCCGGGCACAGCACGGGGGTGGAGCATTGCCTGTGCTGGTGACCCATCGCTGACGCAGTCTGTGACCCCTCCAAGCCGCTCCGGGAGGGACACAGGACATCCCTGAGCCCGGGGAAGCAAGCGCGCCCCCAGGCCCAGGCACTGTGAAGGGTTGTGCACCCCCGCAGGGCCACCATCCTATGAACAGCCCTCTCAGAGGTGGCAGGGCCCAGGGGCCACTACTGGCCCCCTTCCCGGGAGCTGAAGTGAAATTCCTGCAGGAGGGAGCGAGGCGGAACCCAGCAGGGCCGGGAGCCACGCAGCCCTGGCGAGCCCCGAGCTCCGGGGAACAAGCGCTCCAGGCGCCCCTGGAGCAGACACAGTCATTACTGGAAACGGCAGGCCCGGCTGATTGAGGCCGCTTTTCTCAGCCTAACCCAAAATTACTTGCTCGATTGCTGGGGGCCTAATGGGAAAGGGAAGGCTCCCCGCAGGGAGCCCGCTGGTTCCCGGGGGCAGGCAGGGCCGCTGGTGCCTGCGGCTGGGAGGCTGCCCGGTGCCTCGTCCACCCCATGGGGTGCTGGCGCAGTCCTGGGGATGTGGGAACACCCAGAGGGGGCCACATCCCAGGCTCCTCCAGACAGCAGAGGCGTAATAAGGCCCATCAGTGCTTGCTGGATTCCAGTGACTAACCCTCCCTCACCACAGGATTTGTTAATACTGAAGAAGCTGTTGCCCCCCTACCTGCCCCCCGGCAGGATCCGGCTGCTGCCTCGGTGCTGTGCCTCTGCAGCTCTCAATCCTCAGCCAGATACTGTTGTATTCTGTGTTCATTATGGTAAAATATACCCAACCTGAACCTGATCTTTTGTCATCCTGCGTGCACAGACCAGGGGCGGTGAGTCCATGTCAGCCATCACCTCTCCAGAACCTTCCCTTTGCTCCAACCAACACTGTCCTCATTAAACACCAGCCCCTCCCTCCCGCCCTCATGCCAGCCCCACCCTCTACTTTCTGGCTCTGTGAACTTGACTCCTCCAGGGCCTTCAGGTAAATAGAGTCACAGATATACTCTTAGCATAGCATCTTCAAGCTGCATCCGTGTTGTTGCTGATGTCAGAATCCCTCCTTTTCATGACTGTATAGTATTCTCTGTGTCTACAGCTATTTCCTCCATCCACCCATCAATGGGCGCTTGGGTTGCTCCCCCCGTCAACTCTAGTGACTGAGGCTGCTACATGGTGTACAATTAGCCCTTCGGTCCCTGCTTTCAGTTCTTTGGGATGTGGCTGAAAGAGGAAGCACCCACCTTACTGTTTGCCATAGCAGCCGCCCCGGCTGACATCCCCACCAGCCCACAGGCTCCATTTCTCCACATCCGGACACACACGTGCTATGACCTCTGGTGATGAGAACCTCCCGGGGTGGGGGTGGGGGCGAGGCGGGAACCCCCTGTGCTTTTGTAGCTGTGTTTTAAGAACCCCTTTGCATGTCTGCCTCCCATTGGACCAAATCCCAGGGGCAAACCCCCTCACATCCCAAGGGCCCCCGCATGCACAGGTCACTCAGTCTGTGGCAATGACATCGGGTCAAGACTGAGTTCAATTGTTCAATTCCGGGGTCCGCCTCCACCTTGCCACCAACTCCCTCATCTGGACAATCGCTGCCTCCCCGGTGCCTACAGAGTGGCCTGGCATTCTCCCAGCTCGGGAAAGCCACAGTTTACTCTCCAAGTTGCCAAGCTGTTTGCCCACAGCAGAATCTCCTTCGCACCCCACCAATCTGCAAAACCAGTGATCATCCGGAACCTGGCTGCCTTCTCTGATGCTAACAAAGGCCTAACAGGAAACAAGTACTAGGGCCCGAGGCCTCCACCCCTCCTTGCCTTGCACCCTGAGCCTTAAGCCTGCCTGGGTGCTGGGAGGTTGTGCCCAAGGTTCCCTGGCATCTCTCTGGGAGAACAGGGCTCCCCTCACCATAGCCGGTGCCACGTCCCCCCCGACAGCAGGGGAGGCAGCAGGGAGTGTGGCCGCAGCTCCAGCTAGGCAGCCTGGATGTCGTCCTATCCCTGCCACTTCCTAGCTGTGTGACCTTAACTGAGTTGCTTGACCTCTCTGAGCTTCCATTTCCTCACCTGCAAAACAGAGGCAGAGATAGTACCTCTCTCCTAAGTTTCTGAGGTTGCATCACGAGTCCACAAAGGGCACCTGCCAGGGTCTGACAGGTGAGCACAAGCAGCAGACCCAAGTGTGTGGGTTTAATCCCAGCCCGGCCACTCACCGCCTCTGGGATGTTGAGCCCAAACTTCTCTGTACCTCGGTTTCCTCCTCTGTAAGCAGGAGCACCACACCCATGTCCCCAGGCTTTTGCGAGGATCGCATGAGAAGGTGCAAGCAGATGGGGGCCCGGGCCCCGTGTCCTCCGGGCATCACAGACAGTGGGCGGCCTGGGCGTGCCCATCCCACACGCTGCAGAGATGAGCTCTCAGCGAAGTGAAGCTCTACGCAGGAGCACCTGGGGAGGAGAGCAGGGCGTCCGGGAGGCCCTTCCAGCTGGAGTTGCAGCACCTGGGCCAGATGTCAAGGTTGTGCCCAGGGGCTGGCCTCTCAGCAGGACAGCCTTGTGAGTTGCTATAGGGTGAGGCACCTCCTGGGCATAAGCATAAGGAGCCAACTCCTGCACTGCAGGGGCAGGGAGGCATAGCGGGGGGCCAGTAACTGAGAGGGACCCCTGGAAAAAAGGAAAGACTAGCCTAGCATAGGGGAGCCCAGCATAGTAGAGGTACCACACATGGGGGACACTGGCATGGCAGAGGGGACCCAGCATGGCAGGGGAGGCACTGACATAGCAGAGGGGGCCTGGCACCGCAGAGGAGCCTAGCACCCCAAGTGCAACTTCTCCATGCTAGACAGCCAGGGCCAGCCTCCCCGCAGGACTCCTCCTTCCCGCCAGGTCCACTCTGGCCGGAGGCGGCACAGTCCCGGGCAGAGCCTGTGGGCACTCCCAGGGCAAACAAGCAGAGCAGAGAGAACCACGCTGAAGGGGTGCCCTGCTCCACACCTGGCCGACACCAGGCCGACTCTTGGGGGCTCCGAAGGGTGCATGGAGGAGAGACCCCTCCCACTGGGTGAGCTCCCAGCCTAAGGGGGGAGGCGGGCCCAGGCTGACGGGGACAGTGGGGGACAACCAGAGGCTGATAGGAAGGGTGGAGGGGGCGTCCCCAGCAAAGAGGTCGAGGAGATTTCCTGGAGGTGCGCTTGGAAGGAGTGAAAGTGAAGCAGCCAGTTACTCAGTTACAAGGGGAGCAGGAGGGTGAGGGCCTGGCACCGAGAGCTGCCCTCACACCCAGCGTCAAGCCAGGGCGCAGAGAGGCGGCCCTGCGGGCTGCAGTCTGCCCCACAGGCCTGCCAGGCATGGTCAGCAGCAGGGAGGCCAGGCCTGGTCAGCAGGCCCGGTGCGGTCAGCAGCGGGGAGGCATAGCAGCACACAGCCCAGGGCCTGGGGAGGCTGCCCCGGAGGGGCCCCGCATGGAGTGAGGTGAAGGAGCCACAGGGCGCGTCACCTCAGGGTCTGGGCCACAGGCTGAGCCCGGGTGGTCACAGGCCGGGTGTGCATTGGGGAGGCCACTGGGCTCTGTGCTCTGACACGTCTGACTCAGCATCACCATGCCCAGCACCTCCTTCCTTCTCATCCCAGCTGCCATGGAGACCTGGCCAGGGACGCTGCTTTCCTGCAGAATTGTCTCGGCGCGGCCACTTGCCTGCTGGGTATGGATGAGTCGGATCGCAGGTCTCGGAGATTCCAGAGTTTTCCTTTCATCTGCAGCACCTCCTCCCCTCGCAGGGCTCCCGGGGGGCAGTGCCACCCCCCAGCGCCACCTGGCACCCAGGGTTCTGGCTTCAAAGGAGGGCGAGGGGGGGGTCCCGCCGCGGGAGGCAGGGGCTGGGGATAAATGCGTGATTCATCCCCAACACGAGCCACCATAAATAATGAACCATTTGGGACGTGGTGATTCAGTGTGTCAAAATATAGAAAGGCCACTTAGTATTGGCGACAGAATTAGATGAAAGGCCTCACTCCCGGTGGAGCGGCAGAGCGTGCCCCACCGCCAGCCGCAAGGGAAAACCTGAGGCTCCCAAGACGCCCCAGGCCACCTTCCCAGGCTGCCCTCCCCGCCCGAGGGCACCGCCCCTCCCACATGCGTGTCAGGAGAACAGCCGCTTCCCCAGGAAATCAGGAGTTAGGAGACTCCAGGGTGCCAGTCAGCTTCCGGCCGGCCGGGCCGGGCCTGGCGGGCTCCTGAGGCGGGGATGCAGCGGGAGCAGCTCTCGGGGGAGTTGAGCTGGAGGGGCCGGGGGACCTGGCTGCAGTGGGACGCAGGACCGCAGCTTGGGGTTGCTGGCGGTGGCGTGCAAGCCCTTAGAAAACACACTCCTGTTCACCAGAATTAAATATTAAAGCATCTCGTGAAACCAAGAATGAATCTATAACTCTTTACGCATCTTAAATTGACCAAGAAAGCGCCGCGCCGTCACTTTCACGCCCGAATCCCTCTCTCCAGAGCTCTGGGAGCTGCGTGAAAAAGGATTAGGCTTTGTTGCAAGTAACACGTGTAGGGGAAGCATATTTTTTTCGTCGTTCGTCTCCCCGAATGTTCGATGCCTTAATGATTTTATGACTCAGAATTGTTTATTCCTGCCCCCTGGGTCTCCCGCGGTTACAGCAGGAGAGTAATGGACATTTTCAAAATGGGAGCGGCTCCTGTTGATCTTTATTTAATCTGCTCGGCAGAGGCCACTGAGCTGAGCGGCTCCCTTTCCCACCCCTGGGGGTGGGTGGTCTGGGCTCTGTTGGGAGCCGAACACCTGCCCCCCCAACTCTCCCCTCGTCTCCCCAATCATCGCTGCAGAAATCGTGGTTCCAGCTCTGCTGCTAAATTCCCCCGCCTTTGCTTTTCTCAATTCTTTCTTTTTCCAATTATTCCCTACAGCTCTGCCTCTCAACGCATTTACATAAGAACCAGCCTTCATGGATGCAGAACACAAGTGAATCTTCGTGTTCTAGAATGTCACACGAGGAAATCGCAGGACAGAAGCACCATTCACTACCTCATGAATTCACTCATTATTTGGTGACTGTCTCTGACATGCGCAGGGTCCTGGAGATGTACAGGTGAGCAAGATGGGAGTGTGTAGGTGCTGGGACGTAAAGCCAGACCATAATCAATGACAGTCACGTGCCACTTAGACGATTTGGTCCATGAAGGACCACATACAACAGCGACCCAGGGGGCGCCCCCATCTAACCTCGGTGTGTAGTGGCTGTACTGTCCGTGCTGTGATCACACCCTAGCAGCACATTTCTCAAAAGTGTATCCCCACCTTTAAGCAACATATGAATGTACACACCTAAATGTGAAATATTTCCTGTGATGTGCCGTAGGTGAGGGTGCCATGGTACTATGAGCACATTTAATGGGGGAGAGGGCACCTCATCAGGAAATCAAGGCAGACTTCCTGGAGGAAGGGCCAATTGTACTGAGAGAGGGCTGAGTGCCACTGATTAAGCAAAGAAAGAAGGGAAGGAACCCGTATGCAGTGGAAAACAACTGGCATCAGCCCGTATGGGCGAAGGAGATGTCACACACCAGGGACTGAGCAGTCCAGAGGGGCTGGCAGGAAGCAGACGTGAGTCTTCGACTGGACTGGTGGGGTCTGGATTAAGCCAACCTTCCCTAACCTGGTGAAGATTTTTGTTTCCACTCTCAAAGGAGTGGATGTCATTTCATATTTTATTTGTTTGTTTATTTTTAGGGGAAAGAGAGGAGGCTTCTCTTTTTTATGTTCAATCCTTCCAAATGACTTGCTTTTTTAAAAAAAAAAAAAAGTTATGAGGTGCATTACCATTACTTGAAACTAATTGATTGAAGATCAGATTCTTGCTGGGCCTCCCCTGTGGTGCAGCGGGTTGGGTGCTGCACTGTGAAGCTGTCCGCAGCCTCTGCAGCACGAGTTCAATCCCCGGCCAGGGAGCTACCCACATGGCACAGCAGACCTCTCCTGTCTTGCCCGCTGCTCCCCTCAGCAGTGTATTTCAGTCAGTCTGCCTGTTCTGCTCCCCACTCTGTCTCTGGTGAATCCTCTCACCCCCCACACATCTGGCCTGTGCCCCAGTTCTTGTATGCATGAATAAATAAATCTTTTAAAAAAATTTAAAAAGTTAAAAAAAAAAGAAGCGACCCCTCCCCTACCCTCAGGGCGTCCCTCGAGCTGCAGCCATGGGCACAGGAAGGAGAGAGCACCCCTGAGCCCAAGGCATGGCAGCTTTCAAGTCATCCTTGAGAGCCGGACTTGAGCATCGGCAGGGAATGAGAAATCTGGTTTGCCCCAAGTGAGGCCAGCACTGGAATAGGAAGATGGAACAGAAAAGACAGAGGCAGTGACTGGGGAGAACAAAACCCCATAGCAGGCTCCTCCCCACTGAGTTCAGACTTTCTGTAATGGGCACCCACCCCCGCCACCCACGGTCCCCCACCTTCCCCCACCCCACCCCGGGTCTCTAGTGCTTGTGGGAGAAGAGCTGAGACCAGGAGGGAGGGCGAGGCCCGGGGCCCGCGGGAGAGGGGCTCGCAGGGCTGGAGGTGACAGCCAGGCTGCCTCTGCGCCCCAGCTGACCTTGCTCCTGCCTCACGTCCCGCCCAGGCCTGTGCCCGTGTCTCCTCTCGGCCCCCCAGGACCCTCCCACGGGCTATACCTGTTGATCCTTAGTGGCGTGTGCGACGTCTCGGACCCCCGGAGGGGCTGTGGCCTGGGAGCAGGAAAGGGCACCTGAGGTCCGACTCGCGTCACAGACAGGACCTGCACAGAACCGCCCAGACCCGGCGCTGCGGTGGGTAACGAGCCCAGTCAGTCATCGCAGGGAGCTCCCCTCAGCCGGCAGAAGCAACAGGCGCCGAGCCACTAGCATGTTGTCCCTCATGGCCTCGGCTCCTCGAGGCCAACCCCACCTTCCCAAACCCAGGGGAAGGTAGTGATGGGGGGGGCGGCATCCTGTGTTCCATCAGACTTAGCCCCGGGTGGGCAATGGCAGCTCGCTCTGTCCTAGTCTCCCGCGTTCCCTCTACCTGGAGTCTCCTTCCCTGTTCTCGTCACCTGGCTGAGCCTATTTATCCTTGAACACTGGCCCCAGGCATCACCTCCTCCAGGAAGCCTCCCCTGACCACACAGGGCTCCCACGCCCAGGCAGTTAGTCTCCCCCCCAGCCCTGGCCTTCCTGGCCCTGTCCAGGCTTCAGCCCTCGAGTGCACCTGGCCTCCTGGCTCTGGCTCCACAGCTGGCCCCGGCCCTGGCCCTGGCCCCGGCCCCGTCCTCCTGCGCGGTCAGGGCTGTGCCTTATCTGCCCCTCCCCCACCCCGACTGGGCCCTGCCTCCTCCCCTCCACCCCTCCTGCCCCCCGCTGCGGTCTGTGGTCCCCAACACGGAGGGTCCCACTGGGTGGGCCGATTCCGGGTTCTCTATGGCCCACGGGGCACCAGGGTGCAGGGACAGGGGCTGGCCAGCGTCTCCCTCTGGGCACCGGCTCTGAATCCTGCCCCAGGCGCTGCTCCAGGCCCTCTCCCGGTTGCCACAGAAACTGCCAGGCGCCGGGGCTCTGGGGCTCTCGTCTGTCCGTGACAATCACTAATACGGGCTTCCTGGGAACAGGCCCAGCTTGTTCCAAGGAGCCCGGAGAAGCATGGACGGAAGGAGAGGGAACAGCTCGGGACACGCTCCCTGCCGCTGACTGGGCTTGCAGCGGGGGCCGCGACCCCCAGGCCCTCTGCTGCCTCCCTCCCCTGCTCTGTCTGTGGGGTGGGGGAGGGGGGCGGTGGCGGGGGGGCGGGGGGGGCGGCGGGGGCTTCCTGACCGGCTGTGCCTTGGGTGAGGACATGGTCCAGATGGCAGGGCAATGCGGTGTGTGGCCCTGACTGGGATTTGTATTTTAGAAGAGAATTCTGAAGGCTGAAAAGAATGCAAGATTCCAAGAAATTAACCCCAGTGGTTACCTTCCAAGGGGAGCAGGGAACAGCCCCCTGCGCCGAGAGTGCAGCCCCTTCTCTCTGGCCCCTTCTTGGGCTTGTCCCTGTCCACACCGCTGGCCCCTGGTGCAGGCCGCACTTGGCCATGGCCATCATCAGGGGCCCAAACCTGGCCCTCACTGGTGACCGCATCTCCTGGGAGAATCGACCTCGTGTGATCACCCAACCACGGGAGCAGCCAAGGCGGGTTCCCGGCCATCCCGGCTGCAGCTGGCGTGGCCGCCCACACTGTCCCAGGGACTGTCCCTCCCCTTCCCCCGCCCTGCCGCGGCCTCCCTGCTGGCCGCCGTGGTCCAAGCTCGCCCGCGGTCCTCAGACCACGCGCTGCCCTCCACGCCCTCCGGCCCCGTCTCGTCTGCTCTCAGGATCCAGCAGAGCACTGGGACCTTGAAAGCACTGCGTTTTCCAATGCGAGAACACTGTGACTCGGTTTATTAAATTCATCATGAATTTCTTTTTATAGTTTTCCACATCTACGTCTGCACATATTTTGTTCCACGGATGCCGTCGGTATTTCAACTTTGGGGAAGCGACTGCAAAGAGTATTCGATTCAATTTTTACTCATTCCTTGCATGCACACAGAGATGTAATTGGTTTTGAAATTACCTTTATTTGGAAATAATTGTAGAGTCACAAAAAATGCTAAAATAGTACAGAGATGTCCTGGGAAAGTTCACCCAGCTGTCCCTGGGCTGGCATCTTGCAGGGCCTTTGTCCTGGAAGTGGGCGACGTTCAGCCCTACCGAGGAGCCGGCTGAGGCCAGGCGGGACAAGGGCTTCGTCCTGAGCCCCCAGGAGCTGGACCAGCTGCTTCTCTCCGCAGCGAGCGCTCCGCACCGGCCCAGGCGCTCTCTCCGGGCCGGCTCGCGCCACGTCCTTGCTGGGCGCTGGCCGCCCGCTCCCTCGAGCTTCCCAGCTCCTGGAAACGCCCCGTCATTTGCCACCAGCATCTCTCGCTTCTTTCTTTCCAAACATGACTCAGAAGATGAAATGAGGCGTTTTGGAGTAAATGATGGGACTGAATTATTCAAACTCCCCCAGATTCTGAAATGACTTCAATGTGTTTATGTTTTGCATTAAGCACTGAAATGGGCCGAGCGTTCAGAGATTTATCTTAATTTGTGAAATGCTTCTGAGTTCCGCACTCCAGCCTGGGACGACCCGAGACACCGCTGCCCAGGCATCTCAACTGGTGCCCACTTCCGGCTACTCCCGCGTCCCTCCCTCCCAGTGGAGCTGGACTCTGGTTGGGAGGTTGAAATCTAATGCTCGCTCCAATAAACCCACTGATGCTGCTCTCCTGAGGCCCCTGACGTCCCCTCACAGCGCACCACAGAAGTGCCCTGTGACTTGTGGGACCTGGCCGTGGGGGCTGCAGGAGGAAAGACTCCCGTGTCGGGGTCTCACAAGTGCCCTGGCACAACGTAGGCATGCTTGCAAGAGATAGTCCCAGAATTGTGCCCACCCTGCTCCCCCAGTTCTCAGGCCCTGAGCAAAGAGGAGAGGTCCCCACTCTGAAGAAATGCAGGGAGGGACGGAATGGCCAGAACATGGACTGGGGGGGTGGGGCCAGCACTGTGGGAAGCTGGTACCCACCAACGGAAGGGAGAAGCCTCTGCAGCTCTGAGGCAGGGCAGAGCGTGAGAACATTCCAGCCTCTCTCTCCTCCTGTACTGGCATCTCTGGCCAGGGCTTCCCACCAGCCAAACCCACTGTGCCTTGGGGGATAGGTGAGTCATTGACAGAGCCCATGCAAGCCCTGGCGCCCAGACAGGGCAGGGGCAGCAGGGTATGCACAGGGAAAAGTCCACTGGAGCCACCGTCTGAGAACTCTGGCTTGTCCCCTAAGCCCATCCATCAGAGAAGGGCCTCTGCCTCCAGGTGTGTCCACGCTGACCTTCATGGGTTCTCAGAGGATGGTGTCAAGTCTGACCCCAGATGGTAGGAGAATGGGGCACAGAGTCCTCCAGGGGTCTTGGAGGCATAAAAAGATCCTTCCTGCCTTCCTCCTGCCTCCATGCTGGGGCCCCTCACGAAGGGTATGTCCTGCCTCTGCTGCCAGCACCACGCCCCCCTCCCCCAGCGTCAGTGGGGCCCTGCAGTGCCGGAAGCTCCCACTGCGGCCCAGCGTGGCAATGATGGGCCCGGGCTTCCCGTTTGCTCTCCAGACCCGCCACGGAGGCCTGGCCAGAGGGCCAGGGGTGGAGCATGGACTGGAGCCCAGACTATAAGCTCACCCCTCTACAGACTTCATGGCCCAGAGAGGCTGAGCTCTTGCGGGACTGTCTACCCACGGCCTCCATCCACTAGGCCACAAAGCGACCCCCAGGGTGGCTCTGGCGCTGAGGTTGCTCTGGCACCATGACCTCTCACGGACATGGGCTCACGGATCTTCCATAGTGGTGTGGGAGGCTCAGAGGGGTTAAGGAACATGCCAGAGGTCAGACTGCCCTTTTCGCCATGCCTTTGTCTACCAGGGAAACCCAGAGGTTTGCTCTCTGAACAGGTAGGTAAGAGATACTTTGCCTCCATGGTTACAAACAGCCCTCCTGGTCACAGGTGGGTGGCCATGGAGTTGCTCAGACGAAAACAGGTGAGTTAGAGCAACAGAGACTGGGAAGTGTGAAGGGGGTTTATATCACCCCCATCACCACCACCGTCATGCTGCTCTCCCTACCGCCCCTCTACAGGGAAAGGGGCAAACATTCCTGGGTGCCTGCCATGCTGGAGGCCCTGAGCAAAGGGCCGGGGCATGGAGAGGGATGAGGCCCGGCCTGGCCCTCAGGAAGCCCTCCCGGTGTAACCACGCTCGAGCCAGACATGCCGACAGCTCACCTCACCCGCCGGCGCCTCGAGAAGCCACTGTCCACGCTCACCTGACACAAAGCAGAGAGCGGAGCCTGAGGGACACAGCGGAGCTGCTCTTCTCAGCCCCCGGAGGGGCAGGGAGGATGCGGGGGCTGTGCTGGGGACTCCCCCAGGCTGAGCCTGGCCCCGGCTGCGTGCCCCCAGACACCCCGGGCCGGCCGGCCAGCTCCCAGGGCGGAGGCTCGAGTCCTGGCAGAGCATAAACTCGGGGCGTTTGCCACCGCCCCCTTGCCCTGCGGGACACTGTCACCTTCAGCTCCCAGGCTCCGACGCGCTCCGTTTAAAGGACGCGCTCCGTTTAAAGGACGCGGAGTCCTCGCTCCTCCGGGACAGCGCCTCAGAGCAGGGCTCGCCCACCTGCGGGTCCTCAACACAGACAACCGGGCCCACCCCACGCTGTTGAGTGGGCCGCGCGTGGGGCCCGAGAGGCTTCATTTCCAGGGAGCAAGAGGCTAAGTGGCTGCCGGTCCGGGGGCTGCACCTTGAGAACCTCTGCACTGGGGGGCACTGAGCCAGACCCTCCCCCCGTCCCCAGACGCGAGCCGTGATGGGGGGCCTGGGCACCGGCCACTTCCTCTTCAGGACGAAGTGAGGACGCGGGCATGTCCATGCCCGTCACAGACCCGGGCCCAACGGCGCCTGCTGGTTTCAGAAACTGGGCATGGGCGCCGCGCTGCACTCCCCGCTCCCCCCAAGCCCCCCAGGACGGTGGGAGGCAGCAAGGCGGGGAAGGTGTGTGGGAAGGTGTGTGCGTCCCGGCGGTGCTGCCGGGTCAGAGCTGCGTCCCGCAGACAGAGCCGGGCGGGTTTCCATGACAACGGGCCGAGCTGTCCGGAACTGTAATTAACTTCGAGCTGATCATTCTCCGGACCCTTCCGGTGGGCGCGGCGGCGGCTCCCCCACGGGGGGAAGTGACGGGGGGTTATCTGAGCCTCCAGGTCACCTCGGCGGCGCTGGGGGCCTTTGGGACATGCCGTGGGAGCCTGGAGGGCACCCCGGGGCTGGGCAAAGACCCCCCAGAGGCCGACTGCTCGGGGACCTGGCAGGGGCCCTGCCCCCCAGCACGTTCACCTCCTGGGTACATGCGGGAGTCTGGGGGCGGGAGAAGGGTCGGGGACCCGGGGCGCCCGGGGCTGGGCCTGCCTCCTCAGGGGTTCAGGGGAAGGAAAAATAAATATTAAGCACACAAGGCGTCCTGAGACCCTTCCCCGGCCGCCCCACCCTGAGTGAGCGGCTGTGGGGCCATGGCCGGAGCTCGCGGGGGCGTCCCGGCCAGGCCCGAGGCACAGACAGGCAGACCCCGCGCTCTGGGCAAGGCCCGGCCGTCCTGACCCACACACACCGAGGAGCAAAGTCGGGGTGCCGCTGCTATCCTTCAGGAGCACCTCCGCCCTTCCCCGCTCAGGGTCCCCCCTGGACGAGAAGGGGAAGGACGAGATGGCCGCTGGCCCCGCCCGGGCCCCAGGGGAAGGCCGGCAGCGCTGACCTCGGTGGCACCGAGCTGAGGGGTGGTTCTGAGCCCACGCTCACTCTCAGGGTGCCCCCCAGCTCCTGGCACAGCACCCTGGAGAGAAATGGAGACGAGGCGGGGGCCCCCTGGAACCAGGGCAGCAGCACAACCTCCTTCCAAGCCGCCCACCCGTCCGGTCCCTCTGCCCTGACACAGCCTCGGCCGCTTCCCAGCGTGAGCCCCGGGGGGAGCCGCCAGCCGGCCTGGGTTGTCCATCTGGGGGTTGCCTTTGAGTGCTAGCCCCGAAGGGCTGGTCGACCTGGCTACAGGGTTCCCCGGACGCCCCGGGCAAGCGGGTTGACAAGTCCTTAGGAGGGGGTGGCACTGGCAGGGGTGGGGTAACACTGCACCTGTGCAGCTCTGGGGGGCGAGGGAGGCAGAGGCTGTCAAGACTCCCAAGTCCGGTGACTAAGGCAGGGACCCAGCCTGGCAGGTCCCCGAGACCGAGCGCACTTCCCATGGCTCGGAAGGCGGGAGCCGGCGGGAGAGGCCCACCCCCACCTCTCCCAGCCCACCAGCCCAGGGCGAGCAGAGTCTCCACCCAGGGAGCGCGGGAGGGGAAGGGCAGGGGCCGGGACCCTCTCCCCAGCTGCCAACACCTGCGCCTGCCTCTGCCAGCCCCATGCCCCCCGAGGTGCTTACCGGCACCTGGAATCCTCAGGCCCGGACCCCACGGTTGTGGTGCAGCCCCCTTCTTCACCCACAGGCTCAAGATACAGACCCCCCCGTTTTTACAAGAGCCAGTTTTGGGGTGTCCACTTGATCCCTCAAGCAGGGGGTGGGTTGTTCCTTCAGCCCTGGGCTACCCACGGGAAGACGCCACAGCCTGCGTGCCGTGAGGGCCCACCAAGCCTCTAGTCCCTTCTGGGTTCTTCCAGGGCGGCGCTGTGTGGCGCACGGGCTGACATTTGAGGCCCATGTTGAAGCACAAGTGGGCCTGGCTCGAGGCCACATGCATCACGCACGCGGGCAAATAATGACGTGGATCCTTTAACCACTTGGTGACTGATTTCTCTCCAGGATCTTGAAAACAGCAGCTTTACCCAGACTGTGTCTGTGGCTAAGAGAATTATTTCATTCCAGTTCCTTCCAGGCTATGAGCAGTTATTTTCTACTGGGAGCAAGTGAGCAGGTTTTCAGTGAGCCAGTTAGCTTCTCCCAGAAGAAAGGGGCTTTCGGGGGTCTGTGTGCCCCTTCTCAAGGGTCTGGCTGCCAGGGGCAGGCACAAGCCGCATCTCCTATGCGTGTGGACCTGGCGCATTAGCCTGAATCTGCACGGTCCCAGCTCTGGGCAAAGGGAGCCAAGCCAGTGGCCCTCTGCTCAGCTGTGGACACCACTACCCCTTTGGGGGTGGGGGGATCATCAGCGGGGGCCCTCTCAGAGGGAGGCAGCTGGGGTGATGCGCCCAGCTAACCCATACATGGCGCAGCAGACCTCTCCTGTCTCCCCGCTGCTCCCCTCAGCAGTGGATTTCAGTGGACCCACCTGTTCTGCTCCTCACTCTGTCTCTAGTGAATCCTCTCACCCCCATGCCTCTGTCCTGCACCCCAGTTATTCTATGCAAAAATAAATAAATCTAAAAAATAAATAAAAATGAGTTATGGTGTGATGCTAAGTGAAAGGGGCCGACCACAAAAGTTAAAGTGTAAGATGATCAGTGTGATTGCAGATTTAACTCCCGTCTGCTAAAGCTAAGCCCCGGTGCACCCCAGCAACCCACAGGGTGATCGTGACCTCCAGGGCGGGTGTACAGGTGACAGCAGCCGATTCCCAGCAGCCAAAATCAGAGCAATGCAGGCACCATCAGCAGTAGAATGAACAGGCTGTGCTATGCTCACCCAGCAGGTCCTCAATGCAGCGACTGACTGGCTCGGTCTGGATGAACCTCCCGAGATATCTGTGGTTCATTTACACAAAGCTCAGCAACGGGCAAAGCTGCCCTAGGGTGATGTCGGGACATGGTGCCTGGGGAGCGCGAGGGCCGGGGCTCGGACGTGTCCATCTGAGGGACCTACGACCTGTGCACTCCTGACCTCAGGCGACACCAGTGACCAGTGACTAGACTAGAGTCTTGACTAGAGAGCGGGGCAGCAGGGCCCATGAGCAGGGCCTTCCTGCTACCCTCGCTTACAGGCAGACCTTTTCTATTCCTCTAGTCTCCAATTCTCCCTCAACTGAGGGTGCATTGCCTAAGAGAAGGTTTACAGCAGCTGTAAACCTTTTATTTTTAGGAAAACATTCAGCAGCTGATAGTCACTGAGCCTTTGGAAAGAACGTCCCTGGGGAAGGGTTTCTCCTCCTTCACCCGGGGGCCTTTGTGGACACCGGGCAGGATGCGCCTTGGCCCTCAGCTTAGTGAGGGGTGGTGCAGCGTGGCTGTCCCCAGGGCTGGTCTGCTCGGGCCTCCACAAGGGGGGTCAAACAGCAGGCACGTATTCCTCAGTGTGGAGGCTGGAAGACCAGATCAGGTTCTGACAGGGTTCACTCCTGCTGAACGCTCCCCCTGCTCTGTCCGGGGACACCCCTCCCCTCAGTGTGGGGGTCCTACCGCCCTCCCCCCAATGGTGGGGAGCTCAGGGGGCTCCATCACCTCTTCCTGAGCCACAGAGTTAGGCCTGGGTGAGGCTCCAAGCACCCCCGAGGGCTGGGTGGGAAGGGCAGCCCCACCCCGTGAGGGCCAGGCCCTGTCAGGGGAGAGGGTGGGGTGAAGGGCTGGAGCTGGCCTGAGGGGCCAGCCTGCCTCTGGGGGACAAGCACCGCTCAGCATTAGCCACTGTCATTCATGGGGGGCGGGGGGGGGCAGAGGGGGGGCACGCACCAGGGACAGAGGAAAGGAGACGAAGGAGGGAGAAGCGCAAGGAGAGAGCACGGGCTCAGCCAGCACTCGGGGGGGCCTGGAGCCCAGGCGATCTGCTCGGCTCTCTTAAGGTCACTTGGGGGGGCTACTCCCTACTTGCAGACGAGGACGCTGAGCACAGGGAGCTTAGTCACCCAGCAAGGACACCACCAGGGCCGCGTGGCTGACCAGGCCTTCCCTTCAGGGGCCTGCGCCGGCTGTAGTGCCCGGGGCCACCACCTTGAAATTCTTAATCATCTGTGAACACGGATGTGGGGAGGGGCCCCACGTTTCATTTTGCAAATGACGCCTCAGTCCCGGATGCCACAATGAAGCCAACACCCTGGGTGCCCCCCCACGTTCTCGAGGCTGTGCCCGCCGGGCCTGAAGAAAGAGGCTGAGGGGCCCGGCCGGCACAGGAGCGCTGGGCAAAGGGCAGGAATTGTCCTTTAAGCTGGAGGCATAACTCAATTCTTCTTACAATTTCATTACTGGAAACAATCTATCGGCCCCAGGAGCTTATGCCCGTGAAACTGAACTGGAAACAAAAGGGCACTCACTGCGTCTCCCCGGAGCTCCGAGCTGAGCCTCATAAGTCACTGACAAGTGGGGAGGGCGCCCCCACCTGCGCTGCGGGGAACCCAAACCTCAGAGCAGAGCAGCACCCCCGGCCCGGGCCCTGCCGGCCCAGAGCCGGTGCTCGGCCTCCCTCTGACCCTGCCCACAGGGTGCGCGGTAGGGATTGGCACCCATGGGGCCAGGAAACAAGTCCCGGGTCTCACGGCGAGTGTGGCTGGGTCAGGATCCAGCCCCGGTTTGTCTGGCTCCAAACCCCACGCGCTGTCCCGTCACAGTGCCCCGAGGAGCCTGGCCCCTCTTCTCCGGCCTCGGCCACAGGAGGCGCAGTGCCCGGGGCTACCCGCTCCCTGGCTCCACGGGGCCGGCGCTTCCGTCTGCCGTGTGTGCTGAGACCCCGTGTCCAGACGGCCTGACGCGGCTGGCACTCGGGATTTTTCAGTAAGAAAAGCTATTTGTGGGCCTCCCCGGTGGCGCAGCGGTTGAACGCTGGGTGGCGAAGCTGCCCGCGCAGGTTCGATCCCCGGCTGCTCCCCGGCCACCGGAGGAGGGTCCCACATGGCGCGCAGACCTCTCCTGCCGCCCGCTGCTCCCCTCAGCAGTGTCCTTCGGTCCTTCTGCCTGCTCTGCTCCCCGCTCTGGCTCTGGTGAATTCTCTCACCCTCCCGCGCTTCTGACTGTACCCAGTGCTTGTATAGACAAACAAACAAACAAACAAACAAACAAACAAACAAACAGAGCATACCTCTATTAAAAAAAAAAAAAAAAAGCTATTTGTGGGGCCCTGGCTCGGGGGCTGCATGTCCGGACAGGCCGGGTGCCCTGCTCCTCATCAAGGCGAACACGGGGGGACTCAGGGCGCCCGCATCAGGCCACCTGCTGCCGGGACAGCTCGCTCTGGGCTCCCAGGTAGCCCGTGGTCCTTTCAGCTTTGCGGCTCATGCGTGGAGAGCCTCGGGGTACTCGGGGCCAACACGGCCCCAGCCTCACTCACCCCAGTCGCCCCACGCTCAGACCTTTCCCGGCAGCTGCAGGAGCGTCCAGGGCTGCACAGCAGGCGGGTCGGGGGCCTGGTGGCCACTGTGGCACCTCCACCCCCTGGCCCACCAGCCTGGCCCTTCTCCCTTGGGTGCCCCAACCTGCATGGCTCAAACGTCAGCATGGGGCAGTTTTCACTCCTTCCGGAGCTTCCCTTGTCACCCCTTCCACGGCCCTGGGAGTGGGCGGGGAGAGGACTGAAGTCACTCGCAAGGGACATGGGTCAGGCTGCAGGGGCAGCTGAGTAGTGGGGTTTTGATGCCCTGTGAGCCCCTGACGACTCTGCCTGAGCCCTGCCCACCCGCTGCCCAGGGTGCATGCGGCTGAGGCTCCACACGGTCTGCTCCAGGCAGAAGGGCTCGACGGCCTGGGCCAGGCTGGGTCCCAAATCTCAAAGCAGCGGGCACGGGCTCTCAGGCCTGGTCCCGCTCTAAGGCGCTGCGTCTCCAGCACCAGCTTGTGCCGGGTTTTCGAGCAGCCTCCCTCCTGGCATCCGACTTCTAATCAGGGCTCACCCCCTGCCCGGGGTGGAGCGAGGGCTGAGACTCGGATCTCTCTGTTGCCTGGAAGCAGGCACGGGAAGCTCAAAGTCCTCTGCAGGAAAGCAGAGACCCAGCCTGAAGCCACCGCCTCTCGGTCGGGGCCTTGTCTGTCCCCATTACAGGCCCAAATTGACTGCAGCCACCAAGGGAAGCCGGGCTAATCAGCAGCCAAACATCTTGGCATTGTTCTCCCTCGCCCTCCCTCTCCGCCCACTTACACACGCGCACACGCACGCACACCCCCGGCAGGGAAACAAGACAGCGCAGCCTTCCCGGCCCCCCTTCCAGCGTCCACGACTCACTGCAACCCCCACATGCCTGTGCCCGGGGCTGGCACCCCCACCCTGGCCCAGAGACCCCGCCAGCCAGCCCCATTATGGAACGTTTTGGTTCTAGGTCCCAGTCACCTGCTCAGCCTCAAAATCAAACTCAGAGTCCAGCCACGAAGGAGAAAGCTCAGTGGGAAAATGGGTTGTTCTGGAAGGAGGGAGGAGGGTGCTGGAGGGCACAGGAGCTCACGGCTGAGGAGGCTGGGGGGTCTCTGCGTGCTCCTCCAAGCCAAGAAGCCTGCAGAGAAAAGCAGCCCTTCCCACTCCCCTGGGAGTAGAGCCAGGGTTTTGGGGTGCTCCCGAGCTGGCCTTTAGGCAGAAGTTGGTGGGCTCCCTGTGTCACGTATGAGGATGCTCTGGGCAGGCGGCCAGTGGAGTCAGGCTGCACCCCAATCTTGCTCTCATGGCTATGAGAATGTGGATTCTCAGCAGGTGGGGCCCCCCCTTTCTGTGCACTCAGTGTCAGGAGCTCAGAGAGACTGACTCAGCTTCCTCTCCTCCAGCGCAGCCTGTCGCCAAGGCACCTCCGGCCCCAGGGGCCTGGCCTCGCCCCAGCCTCCAGCCCTCAGGGACCCGGGTGTGCCTCCGCTCTCCTCCCTGCGCTGCACTCCTGAGAAGGCGGACCTCGGGTTCACTTACACCGTGTCCTGGAATCAGGGGGCAGGAGGGGGCTGTGAGGGGGTCTGCACGGGGCCTGACCAGGAAGCTTCAAGGCAGCGGCAGGCCCGAGGGGCTCAGGCCGCCTGGGCCCCCAGCACGCCGGCCTCTTCCTCTCTCACTGTCTCCAGCAAACCCTGCACGGGTCTCACGCAGCGCAGTCTGCAGCCCCTGGTGCTGAGCCGGTGCCAGGGACAGCTCGGCCCCCACAGCACGTGTGAGGACGTTTCGGGAACAATGACAGCCCCTTCGCCCGAGCGAGTCTGCAGCCAGCAGTTCATCTGATCTAATAATAGTGTTAATCTAATCTAATTTCCCTCCTGCCGCACGCGGGAACTACGGGGGGCGGGGGGTGGGGGGTGCCAGAGAACCGAGAGAGAAGCAAGTGTCCAGGGCCCGGCAGGCTGACTGGGAAGGACAAGGGCCGGGGCCGGGAGCCCCCTCTGTGCTCCCCGGGCCAGGGGTGGGAGCCCAGGGCCGGGGAGCATGTGCAGGGCGCGGGGTGGCCACGAGGAGAAGGCCGGGCTGAGGGCGGAGAGTCAGTGGCCAGGGAGGAAGGGTGACAGGGCGGGTGGATGGGGAAAGGAGAGAGGGAGGGAAAGAGGGGGGCACGGGGGCAAGAAGGGGGGCCCGGGGCCTCCCCAGTGGCGCAGCGGTTGAGCGCTGGGTTGCGAAGCTGCCCGCGGCCTCTGCGGCGCCGGTTCGATCCCCGGCTGCTCCCCGGCCACCGGAGGAGGGTCCCACATGGCGCGCAGACCTCTCCTGCCGCCCGCTGCTCCCCTCAGCAGTGCACCTCGGTCCTTCTGCCTGCTCTGCTCCCCGCTCTGGCTCTGGTGAATCCTCTCACCCTCCCGCGCTTCTGACTGTACCCAGTGCATGTATAAATAAACAAACAAACAAATAAATAAATAAATAAAACATGCCTCTATTAAAAAAAAAAAAAAAAAGAAGGGGGGCCCCAAAGGCCAGCCCAGCTCATTCTTTGCAGCTGTCAGGGTGTCGGGGTGGGGGAAGGTAAGGGGGGAGTGTGGGGACCCACTCAGACCCCGAGAAGTGGCGTAAAGATGATTTTATTTTAAACGAACATTTGAGATTCGGCAGGTGCAGAGACACCTTCGGGGAGGGCCCGCCTCTGACCACAGGCAGCACCCGGGTGTGAGGCTGCGCCACACCCCCTCCCTGGGAACCCCGGGCCCGCACAAACGTTCACAGCTGCCTCGTCTCCTGCTTCCCGACAAGCCACTCGTCTTTCACGAACTTGGGACAGAAACCGGGGTCTCTGCTGGAGCCGACGGGACCCCCTCCTGTGACCTGCCCGTGGCCATGAGCTTCGCGGGCCCAAGCATGCACCCCAGCCCCGGAGGACAGTGTTCCCCCAAGGTGTGGGGTGCTGCTTGAGTGCTGTCTCCAAAGGGCCCAGAGAAGCACCGCTGGGCAGACAGGCCTTGGCCGAAGGGCTTCCCAGACGCCCCGAGGCCGCGGCCACTGTGGCCTTGCGTGGGAGGGACATTGGCACTGCCAAGATCATCTTCAATTTGGAAAATGGGAACAGGCAGGCCATGCATCATGTGAAGAGCTCCAGTCGGGAACCCGTGATGCAAGCACGCGGGCTCCAGGGGCCCCCCCTCCCCCATCCTGTCCTGGCCCGTCTGCGCCTCCCCCGTGACGGTCTGCCCGGCTGTGGGGGTCCAGGCTCCCGGCTGTGGCCCTCTCCCCATGAAAACCGGCCCGAGCCTATCTTGGTCCCCGAGCCCATGGGGCGACAGGGTGGGGGTTCCCAACTCCCCTTTTGCCTCCACTTCCCCTGGGAGCAGAACAGGGGGGGCAACAAACACGCAGGCAGGAAGACACAGGTGTGTGCACAGACACGCAACATGCACGCAGAGATACACACATGCACACACTCACACGGGCGTGCATGCAGACACACAAGCAGAGACACATGCACACAGACACGCACAGACACATCACACACAGCACCGACACACGACACGCACGTGTGCACACACGCACACACACAGAGCACCGAGTCAGGCTGCAGCCCGGCGCCCGAGGAAGGGTCAGCGTCCTCCAGGAGCCGGTCTGCAGGTAATCAGGAAGCTGCGGGGGGGCCTGGGCTTGCAGGACAGCAGGGTCGGGGGGGGGGGCACCCCTACCCTGGGGCACCAGTCCCAGCTGCTATAGTCTCTCCAGAGCACGCCGCCCCAGCTCCTGCTTTCACGGCCCCCCTCCCCGGCTCTGCAAGGCCTGGTTAATTTAGAGGAGTCATTTTAATCAATTAGATGAAGTGTAAAATAACTGCTCTGCTCTGCTCGGCAAATGGGGCTTGTCGTCTTTAAGGCTTTATTGAAAAGGCATTAAGATGGAATTGTGTGTTCCTGGCAGGTGGGCAGCGAGAGCCGCGGCGGCTGGGAGGTTGGGGCTGGGAGAGAGTCTGCCTCGGACTGCGCCCACCATCCTCATGACCCCATGACCATCCTGCAAACTGCCCTGCCCTCCCCGGCCCCAGCCTTTGCACTTCCATACAAGGGGCTCACATCTGCCCCCCGCACCCCTAGAGACACGGTGAGCCGCCAGTGCAGACCCCACCCAACACCTACTGGAGTAGTCAACGCAGCCTTTGCAGGCCCCTTGGGGAAGCGCCCTCCCCTTGGGGAAGCGTCACGTCTTCAGTACTGTCCCCCCCAGCTGTCCCGGGGAGGGCACATGGGCAGACCCGTTCACAACCACCTTCTCAGTCTCCACGGCTCCCTCCCGGCATCCAAAATAGGGGTGGAGTCACACAGGGGGCCCCTGTGTCATGGGGTGTCCACACTGTTCTTCCCACAGAGCGCCCGGGTCCCCCTCATTGGGAGGTCCCACCTTTGGTGCTCAGCCCTGCTCCTGGCTGGAAATGTCACCCCATAGGATTCTGGGACCACATCCCCCCGGAAAACATGGACAGGGCACCCCCTGGTGTCCTATCAGGGAAAGATGACAGTGTAGTGGGCTGCCCAGCTGCGTGGACAGACAGGACGCTTCCCCTCCGGGCCACACGCCACTCCTAAGAGCACCCGGGCTCCTCACAGCAGAGCTGGGGGGCTTCCAGGGCCTGCTACTCTGGCCACCCCGCGCCTGTCACCTAAGGCCTGACATGGGCCAGGGCGCGACTCAGAACAGTCAACAGCTCCATGGTGGTCAGAGCATCAGCCAGGGGAGGCCAGCCTTGCCGGGGAGGTGGGTGCCGCCGACCCTGCGCCCGGTCTCTCATCTCGGCACCAGGGAATGGTTTACTCCCCTTACCTGTGACAAGGTGGATTTATAGGAGGCCCAGGCCATGACTCCGAGTATCTCCTGCGGCCCCCAGCGTGCTCTGTGGCAACGCCACTGCCTCTCTGTACATCTGCTCCTGAGCTTCCCTGGAAAAGCGGAGGAAACAGTTCAAACTCTACGTAGAAACACTGTCCAAACAGACACACATGCATGCATATGGCGTGGACACATCCATGGATGCTTGCACATGTGAACACGCATGCACATGCGCACACATGCTCTGGGGAGGGGGAGATGACTTACACAGGCCGTGTCCTGATCTACAGCAACTGCAGACTTCCCCGCTGCCGGCGGCGAGCCACTCAGCGCCATCCTGTATTTTGCCACAAAATGGACTCAGTGAGGGCCTCCCCTGGTGGTGCAGCGGTTGAGCGCTGGGCTGTGAAGCCGCCCGCAGCCTCTACAGCGCCAGTTCCATCCCCGGTCACCAGCGAGGGCCCCACATGGCGCGCAGACCTCTCTTGCCGCGCCCGCTGCTCCCCTCAGCAGTGTATTGGTTGGTCTGCCTGTTCTGCTCCCCGCTCTGGCTCTGGTGAATTCTCTCACCCTCCTGCGTTTCTGACTGTACCCAGTGCTTGTATAAAAAATAAATCTTTAAAAAAAAATATGGACTCGGTGAGGCTCAGAACCATTCCTAATGCCACCAAGCCAAGACGCAAAGCTGAGATCTGAACTTCTGCCTCTGCCTGGGAAGCCGAGGGAGCCACTGGCATTAGAATTGGGGAGCCTGGAGGGTCAGCGGGCCAGGGTCTACACTGGGTCAAGGGAGCTCTCCGAGCCCTTCCAGCACCTTCTGGCACCATCTGCTCTGAACCCTGCAGCTCCCACCTGCCGTTCCCATGAAGAATGGGCTCCATCTGCTCCTCTTGCACAGCGCTTACTCGCTTGCTTCCTTCGCACTCTTAGGGAAACCAAGACCCTTGGGCGGGACCCTGGCCCAAGGTCACCAGCCAGCCCAGGAGCCGAGCTGAGCACTCCCAGGCGGTCCCGCCCAGGCCCAGCCTCTGCTGGAGGCTCACGCAGCCCCCCAGGCTCACCAATAGAAGCCCCTTTTTTCCTGTTTCTTCTCCCAACACTGTGCCCTTTGGCTCCCTGGGAAACAGGCTGACATCCACCGTGATTAGCTGGCTTCCCCTCCACGAGGCCCAGAGCTAATTGTCCTGATTTCCTTCCAAGAACGTCTCTCTGAATAGCCTTCGCAGGCACAATTAGGCAGGTTCGGCCTGGCTTTCACACTTCACTTCTGAAAAAAATCAAATCAGTGAGGAGGAAGCAGCAGAGCCTCTCGGAAGTTCTCTGAGAGCTCCTTTGTGTGGGGAACAAAGCAGCACATAATTACCTGCTTAGCTGATGAGCTTCTGCCCTGGGCCCCCGCTTGCAGGGGAGCCCTCCTGCTGCCTCCCCCCAAGACCCCAACCCCCCTTCCTAGGCGGCCACTTCAAGAGAGCAACCGGCCCCACTCACCTGTCTCCTGGGATATGCCGGGGAGGACACACCCTTCCCCACCAGGCCTGCACCCAAAGGCCAGCAGCCCACGAGTCACCCCCAAAGAGCCCCAACTCGGCCTGGAGATTCCGGGGGGCAAGTGCAGTCACCTCATTGTGAAGATGGAGCAACGCAGGACAGGGGAGATTCAGCTCCAGCCCCACCTGGAATGCAGGTGTCCAGGCAGGTGCTCTGGCCTCCAAGCGGCCGGGCGCGGGGATGATGGCGTCCTCTCGGCCAGAAAAACACGGCCAACTAAAGGGAACCATTCTGCCCCTGAACTGGTCGTGCACCAAAGTGTGCACAGGCCGAGGAAACAGTGGCCAGTATTCTTCCGGGACAGAGAGGGGTCCTCCATCTCCATGTGGAGAAACCGAGGCCACAAGGAACCAGGGGAACTCACGGTCCAGAAACAGCAGAGCTCACCCCTCGAAACACCCACGCTCGCTATCCGAATCCTGGGCATGCTCACCCCGCACATCAGTGACCCCACTCCCAACACCGTGTCTGCAGTCCTAACACAACAGCACCAAGGACTCAGGGAGCCCACGTCACTGACAGGCCCGCTCCAGAACATTCTAGGAACCAACAACTTTGTGGCCCAGCAGATCAAGAGCTGGGCCCAAGGGAGGTTCCCCTGATCGTGCCCAGCTCCTCCTCTCCAAGGCTGAGCACCCAGCAAGCCCCTCACCCCAGCACCTCTGTCCCTCATCTGTACAGGGGAGACAAGGCTGCCACCTGGCAAGCTGGCCGGCGGGTCCCCCACATGTCTGTAGGGGAATACCCCCCCTCACCTCCAGCAGCCAGCAGAGGCGGAGCTTCCTGCATGAAGCCTGGGTAATCCCCCACACGCCCACCCCCACCTCAGTCCTCCGTGGGCATCTTCCTGGTGCTTTGGAAAGCACCCGCCAAGCCCTGCCCGGACCCAGGCGGCAGCCGGCAGGCTGCAGGCCGCTGCAGAGCAGAACCTGGGAGGGGGGCCGAGCGGGGTGGGCCTCGGTCTCCTGCGGCTGGAGACAGAAACAGACCCTGGGCAAACGCTCCCAGCCAGGGGCATCTCCAGAAGAAACAGGAATTGGGTGTGCGTGCATGAGACTGCAGGGCAGGGGTCAAGCGAGACTGAATGGTTGACGTGGCCTCCGGCGCCCTTGCCGGGGAGACCGTCACTCAGCGTCCACGCCCGAGCCCGCTACGCTGGCCACAGCCCGGCAGCCGCACAGGCCCTGGGACCCCGGGGGGAGCGCCCGTCAACATGGCGCCACAGGCCCCTTTGAAAATGCCATCCCCTCCCCCAACTGCACCTCGCAGGACCAGGGGTAAACAAAACTAGCACCAGACTTGGTCCGCATTCGAAATGGACATCCACCTCCCAGCCCCAGGGAGTGACGCGAAGGACTAATTCAGCCAAACAGCTGGTGCTCGAGCCTGGCCTGTGGCCCCCGCCCACCCCACCCCAGGCACCACTCTGTCCGGGTCCCCGTTCTAACGTCCAGTTGGTCTCCAGAGGTGACGGTGCCAGGGAGGCACTGCCGGGCCTGCCCCGGGTCAGCCGGGCTTCCGCCTGGATACAGCCTATCAGGCGCGGGACCCACCGCCCCCGGCTCCTGGGAAGCACCTCAGCACCCCCTAACCCCCGCCAGGAATGCCAGGCCTTGCTGGGGTCTCAGCCCCACTCCCTGTCCCGCACGAAGCAGGTTAGTATTTGGATTTACTGTATAAATGTGCACCACGAGTCCAAGAGGCCCTGTTACTGCAGACACGGAAAAGGGAATCAGTGAGTAGAGCAGGCGGCAGCACCTGGTCTCAGGCCCTGGGTGAGGAAGGCAAGGAGTGGGGAGCCCGGCTGCCGTCACTATGTGGCTGGAATGTTCTTTCTGCATGTGGGGGCTCACGCCCACAAGGGTTCCCAGGAGCACATGCTACGGGGGAGCAGGGGAATGGGGACGGAGGACCCACCTTTGGCTCTGGCAACATGACAGTCACGTGGTAAGAGCATTTCAGAGGTGAAGAGGGGACAAAATCCAGACTGTAGTCAGCTGCAGAGCAAAAAGAGGTGACAAGGGGGACAAGACCCTTAGAATTACCTTTCCGGGCTCACCTCAATGACACCGCCTCCAAGAAGTCCTCCCTATGGCCCCCTCCTCTGAAGACCACTTCACGTTAGACACTCAAGGCTGTCTCCAGCGCGTGAGCCGGGGCTCCCCAGGGCAGGGACTGTCTTCATCATCCCTCGTCCTGACAGCAGGCACCTCAGACATCTGAGCTCCTCTCTCCCTTTCCACGTTGCAGGAGAAAATTCTGAGACTCTCCCACAACTATTCTCCTGTGTAATGAATCATTCCTCCCCAAACAACTGTTTTGGCATTGCTACACGGCGATTATTAGTACAATGATGAGAGCTAATATTGCATTAATTTGGTTGTGAATTATTTGTGTTGTCACAGTCGTTAACTCAGTGATTGCAATTTGGTTTTAATTTAATGTACCTCCTTGTGCATTCTGTCAAAATGTCCAAAAACAATATAACCCAGAACGGCTTTCAGGATGGACTGGATGTCAAGTTTATGGAAACCCCACCTGTGGAGACCAGCCCCGGCGTGAGGGGGGCCAAAGACAGCGGGCACAGACCGGGGGCCCAGGGTCCTCCCACCTGCGGCCTGTTCTCCAGGCCCCTCAGACCCTTAAAGGCAACCGTTGGGTGGACTCACTCTCTGCCCCTGCACGTCCCTTCTCTCTTCCTGCAGATGAACACTCCCCCGAAGGCAAACAGACCCTGGGCCTGGCCCCTCAGTTGACTCAGTGTGTCTAATCCCTGAGGAAACTTCGCTGAGCCCCCAGCACCCAGGACCCCACCCCAGCCGCCTTCTTGGCTCAGGGCGTTCTTGCGGCTCCGTCACTCACTGCTGGGGGCCGAGGGGCTGGTCTCTGGGAGGACTGCGCACGCCTGGCCTGTTACAGGTTGTCTGGCAACTTGGCTTTAGGCCCGGCCACGCTGCCAAGGTCCAGCGGGCTCCTTGGGGTGCCTCCTGGGCTCTTCCCATAGGCCAGGCAGACCCCAGCCTGGGGAACCAAGGCCTTGGGGAGCAGTGTGGGTGGAAGCCTTGGAGTCAGACCATGCGAACAAGGGGCACGGCCTCCCTGGGCTGCAGCCTCCCACCCTGAGCAGAGCTCCTGCTGCGTGGGCAGCTGATGGCATAACGACTCCTCCCGAGGCACAAGGAGGTCCTAGAACCCTGACTCAGCATCGCTCCGAAGTGGGGGGCTCCGGCTCCGGGAGAACTCTGCAGAGTCCTGGCAAAGACAGGATCCGGGAGGGCAGGCACCAACCTGGCCAGGCCCAGAGGTCATGGCTGAACACCTGCCCTGCTGCCTGTCAAATGAAAATTAGAGGCGCTAAGGCCGAAAGAAAAATTCTAAAATGGAAGAGGGGAAGGAATCAGAAAACTCCAGAGGAGTTCTGGAGGAAAATTCCAGAACCCAAGAGCAATGTGCATGAGAGGAAACCCAGGCCTGCCAGTTAAGGGCCTGAGCTGGGGACACACCCAGATCCATCTGCTTCCAGCCCTTGTCCTCCCCATTCTCTGGGCTGCTTGGCAGCTGACCAGCTGGACGCAAAGGGGAGCCGATACCTCTGTCTGCAGGATCAGACACAGAGGAGAACCTGGGCCAGTGGGGAGGGGTTCGAGGAGCCAGGTCACAATTTAACATGTGACGTTCACATGCACAAAAAAATTAGCTATTTTGTTTCTCTGCAGCTAATCTCACCATTTTCACAAGACTCCACCCCATTGAAGAATGTGGACTTTCCAATTAGAGCCTCAGTCCAATGGGGCCTTCCTTGTGCTTGACAGAGCAGAGGAGCTGCTGCTGCTACTTCTCCTTCCAGAAACTGCCCCAAAGAAGGAGCAAAAAAAATAAACTACAACCCTCCGTGCTTCCACCAAACACAAAAATGAATTAAAAAGGAAACCATAGGCCTAAATAAAAGAGCTAAAATTATAAAGCTTTTAGAAGACAACATAGAAGAAAATCTTCTTGGCCTGAGTTGAGAAGGTTTTTGAAAAATGGACACAGACACCAAAAAAAACATAAACCATAAAACTGAACCATAAACTAAATTTAACCAAAATTAAAAACCTTTGATTTTTCAAGACACTGTTAAGAAAATGTACAAACTGGGCCTCCCCGGTGGCGCAGCAGTTGAGCGCTGGGTTGTGAAGCTGCCCGCAGCCTCTGCAGCGCCGGTTCGATCCCCAGCTGCTCCCCGGCCACTGGAGGAGGGTCCCACATGGCGCGCAGACCTCTCCTGCCGCCCGCTGCTCCCCTCAGCAGTGTATTTCGTCGGTCTGCCTGCTCTGCTCCCTGCTCTGGCTCTGGTGAATTATCTCACCCTCCAGCGCTTCTGACCGTACCCAGTGCTTGTATAAATAAATAAAAATAAATCTTAAAAAAAAATCTTAAATACAGTAAAATGCATAAATTAAAAAAAAAAAAGAAAATGTACAAACTGGAGAAAATATTTATAAATTCTACCTCTAACAAAGAACATATAAAGAACACTTACAACCTAATAAAACAGAATTGGGGCAATTGGTTAAAAAGATCTAGGTATGGGGGTCTCCCTAGTGGCGCAGGGGTTAAGTCTCAGCACTATGAAGCTATCGCCAGCCACTGTGGCCTGAGTTCGATCCCCAGCCAGGGAGCTGCCCACAGGGCGCAGCAGACCTCTCCTGTCTTGCCCGCTGCTCCCCTCAGCAGTGGATTTCACTCAACCTGCCTGTTCTGCTCCCCGCTCTGTCTCTGGTGAATCCTCTCACCGCCCTCCTCCACCCCCCCACCTCTGGCCTGCACCCCAGCTCTTGTATGCATAAATAAATAAAATAAATCTTTTTTTAAAAAAAGGATCTAGGTATGAAAAATAAGCACAGGTAAAGATGCTCAAAGTTACTGATCACTGGTGAAATGTGAACTGAAGCCACAGGGACACCACACGCCCACTAGCGTGGCTACACAGAAAAAGACAGGGGATGTGAAGCAACAGAACATTCTCACTCTCACGTGCTCACAGGCATGTAAAACAGACACCATGTTGGAAAATAGTTTGGCAATTTCTTAAAAAATCATGTGACAGAGGCAGTCCACGGAGGGGGCGGGGCACTGCAGCCCAGTGAACGGCACGACCCCCCGCCCCCACTTCCATGCGGCCACCTTGGACTACAAGTCCCAGCGTGCCATGGACCAGCCCTCCCCGGCAAGAGCTAATGGCAACACGGGGCGGAGCTGAGTGGACTCCATAACATGGAAGGGGGTAGGTCCCTGGTCTGGCTTTCCGGGGGGGACGCGAAGGAGACACGCGGAGGAGAGGCACGTGGAGCCTCACAGGTGAGACATGGGGGGCAGCTGATGATGGTGGCCATGATCTGTGGGGTCTCCTCTGTGACCTGCGTCAGAACCCCTTTCCTGTGGTTTCCCAACCAGAAGGGGCCTGAGACTTGAGGGAATCTTTGGGGCTCCAGTGGCCCTGCTTTGTTTGCCTGGGCATTTGTCCATGAGGGATGGGTAATTTGGGGTGTTTTATTGGGGAATCATTAGTAATATCCTCTTCCCTCACTATACACACCTATTCTATTAAAGTTCTTTCACAGTAAAAATCTGCTACCTTTGCCTCTGCAACAGATGGCAGGACCCCATTTTAGAAAATGCACCCCATTTGTTCGGGGTCCCCTGGGTGCCCCTGGCTGGCACATGCTAACAGATTGAACTACACCTACTCTAGCACCAGCCATTTGCTCCTAGGAGCAGTCATTTGTCACTTACATGCACACACCACGGGGGTCCCCAAGCTGCATCACACAGCCTGGGGTGCAGTGGGTGATACCATCTAAATTTATGTAATTACACGCGAGTGTTCACACAACAACCAAGTCGATTTCTCAGGACATGTCCATCACTAAGTCCGCGTGTCCATATCCGCCCAAGCGCAGCCCTAAATGGTGCCTGTGCCGAGGGTCACAGAGCCTTCCGCATAGCAGCCAAGCAGGGGCTCACCCAGATGCAGCAGGCCCGGGAGCGTGTGTGGTCTCACCATGGAAGCAGCACAACACAAAGCAGAAGGAAGCCCGGATGGATTTCAAAATTAATATGAAGAAACGAAACGAGTCAGGCAAAAAGGTTCTATTTACATAGATCTGGACAATGCACACGAACCCAGAGGAAAGCTGAGCTTAGCTCTGCAGAGAGCAGGTCAGTGGCTGACTGGCATGGGGTGAGGGTGAGGAAGAGCATCGGGGGGAATCACAAAGATGAGGAACAGGGTCGGGGGGTGACGAGACGCTCAGTAGCTTGATTGTGGGGATGGCTTCCCATGTCAAAAATTATTAACTCGTACACATTAAATCTGCACGGCCGTTACATGCCGAGTCCGCCTTCACGCAGCTGGGAAAAGGCAAAATAAATCACTCCAAAGTCACTCCGAGAAAATCTCAATACATTCCAAGAAGCAGAAACCATGTAAAATATTCCCTAATCACAGTGCAGCAAAACTAAAATTTATGACAAAACCTCGGGGGAGAAAAGTTTCCAGCTCGAGGGAGGAAAATTCTGTTAACTCAAGACTCAAAGAAGAAGTCACACCCCAACCACAGGCCGTGTGGAAACACCAAGACAAAACACTACAGATTCCATGGGAAGCAGCTAGAAGAGGCCTGAGGGGAAAATCCATAGTCTTAAAAACTTATATTTAAATAAACAACAAAAAGAAAATCAGCGCGTGTCCAACAGGAAAGTCAGAAAAAGAACCAGATCAGCCCGAGAACAGGCACACACGGCGGGGCGGGTGAGCCGCCCTTGCAGGCACCGCTGCCCTCCTCCGAGCTCCAGGCGGGTGGGCGACCCTCCACCCTGCGCGCACCCCGCCCGCCCGCCTGGCACCTGCTCCCACCCACCCCAGCCAGGACTTCAGGCCTCCCCCTCTAAGCCTGGCCCGCCAGGAGGCAGAGGTGGGGGGTGAGCTGGTATTTGGAGGGAGGGATGGGGGTGATGAGCAGGTATCTGGGGGCAGCGGGGGGGGGGGGGGGATGAGCAGGCACTTGGGGGAGGGGAGAGGGAGGGGCGGGAGCACACCTGGCTGAAGGAACTAACCAGCCGGCAGAGGCCGGCCAAGGACAGAAGCCGAGGACAGACGGAAGGCCTCTCCTACCCCCTGCCCTGCCTTCTAGGGCAGCAAGCCTGCCCCCTGCCTGCCATTTAACCACACTGAGCCCCCCTGCACCCCCCACCCCCAGACAGTCCAGGCCTGCCGCTCCACTTCGGTCACCTAGTTGCAAAATCCAAGCGCCACAGGGGCAGACGGGCAGGCAGGGAAGGCAGTGTGGGAGCGGTCTGGAGTCCAGCCCCTCTGCCTCTCGCCAGCTGTGGGACCCCCGGGGCCTCAGTGTCCTCAAGCATAAGATGGGCCCCCCCAAGCAGTGGGCTGGGGCTCAGCACAGGCACAGAGGGGTGTGACAAACGGGGTGCTGAGGGCTGGGCCCCAGGACCACTGCCACCTCGGGTAGAGGAGAGGCCGGCCGTGTAGACAGGGCCGCCTCGAGCCCCAGGCCCGGTTACACGAGAGGTTTCTGGCTGCACTTCAGAGCCTGGCTCTGGCTCGGCGGGCTTTATCCCAAGGATGTGATTTCTATTTTGATGCCACGCGACATTTAATGCAATGACTTTCAGACAGCACGCAGCCTGTCGGAGTTATGAAACCGCAGCTCTGGCTCGGCTACATGACGCACTAGGACAGGGCCCCCTGGTTGCTTGGGGAGCCGCCCCACGTCCTGGCGGGGGACACGCTGAGCGGGGATTACCCTGCACAGCCGGCCGCCCTCTGCCCACCCTCCCAGCTTCCCGACTGGGCGGTGACCGCCGCCTCCGCCCAGACTCCTGCCTCCTGTCTGCCTCTTTCCAAATCCAGTCGTTGAAACTGCAGATCACAAACATCCAGGGAGACAGGAAATCAATGGGGAGGGCTGCGAACAGCATTTTTAGAAAAACAAAAGCAAACACTGAAGGCTTTCCATGTGGTGAGTGAGCTTCGAGCTGCTCCTCCCGGCGGTGCAAGTCAGCTTCGCACCGCCCTCTGCCCTCTGAGCTGTCCCTCTGCTCAGATCAACCCCAGGCGAAACTTTCAGAGTAGAGCTCAGACCCCTCCGCAGCACAACGAAAGCCCCTCCAGGCCTGGCCCCTGCCCACGCCCCAGCCATGCGCCCCACAGCCAACACCAACCAGTGACGACCCCAATTTTCCCCCAGGCCCCTCCACACTCCCTGAATACCAGAGCCCCTGCTTGCCTTGCTCCATTCCAACTCCTACCTACACTTCTTCACAAGAAAGACGCCTCCTCTGGGATGTCTCCCTGATTGCCCACAGTCTTGGCAGCTCCTGGCCCCGTGCCCCCTCGACCTCGCCAGTCTGTGGCTCTCTCATGCCTCATCACTCCTGCCCCCAGCAGAGAGCAGGATCACTCAGGCTGAGCCTGTGGGTGCTCACCACCCAGAGTAGAATTGGGGGGCACCCCAACCCCTGGCTGTCTCCTAAATGATCCCATGCCTCTTGCTAACCTCCCCTGGACTAAGATGACTTCCTGGACTCTACAGACATATTTCTGGAAGCCTTACATTCAGAAGGAAGTAGATGCCCTACAATTTCTCCACAATTTAGATGTTAAAAATAGGAATCCCACCTGGGCCTCCCCTGGTGGCGCAGTGGTTGGGCGCTGGGCTGTGAAGCTGCCCGCAGCCTCTGCAGCATTGGCTCCATCCCCGGCGGCCACCGGGGAAGGTCCCACATGGCGCACAGACCTCTCCTGCCGCCCGCTGCTCCCCTCAGCAGTGTACTTCGGTCCTTCTGCCTGTTCTGCTCCCCGCTCTGGCTCTGGTGAATCCTCTCACCCTCCCGTGCTTCTGACTGTGCCCAGTGCTTGTATAAATAAATAAATAAATCTTTAAAAAAAGAAAATAGGAATTCCACCTACATGCAGAACAGTCAGTCAGGGGTCACTGCAGGGCCAAAATCCTAAGGTCACTCACATGTCCGGGGCCAACAAAGTTGCTGGGCTCAAACGCTGAGCATAAAAGGCAGGCAGCTGTCTGCAGCTGGAGCCCCGGCCTCAAGGCCCCAGAAAGTTCTAGAACCACCAGGATGCCAAATGGTACTCTGCCAGTAGTTTCATAAAAATCATTTCCCACATGACAGCATCTGGACCAACACAGGTTCCAAAGAAAACTGAAGACTTGAGCTGTGCATGCAAGTGCTTGGGGCCCATCTCTGACCCCCAAGTCTCAGGACAGCCCCAGGGCCCGTGGGGGCCGCCAGCCTGGCCTGAGGGTCCACGAGTGCAGGTTCCAGCCCTACAAGCTGAGGCTCCGGGTGGAAGGGCCATCCCCAGGGGCAACAGGGCTGTCGCCCCGCCACTTGGGGTCAGCCTGGCCTGGGCAGAGGAACGGGGGAGGGGCAGTGAGTCCCTCCACCCACCTCCGCAGGAGGCAGGGGCTCCTCCATCATGGTCTCGCTTTCTCCCTCACGAGCAGGACCCTCCAGCCATGGTCTCCAAGAGGGACGCGTTCTCCCAGGTCAGGCACTCACCCGTTCAGGCAACGACCATTCATGGAGCCCGGGGCGCTAAGCCCAGGCTGGAGGCGGTGAGGACCCCTCCCGGCCTCAGGGGGGGACTCACCGGCCTGGGGGAGCAGAGCAGGAAGGAGCCAGGTATTGTGCTTACCTGTGATAAATGCTAAGGGCAGGCACTGCTGGAGGCCCAGGGAGCAGAGAGGGGACCCCCTAATCCAGCGCCACCGTCCGGGGAGCCCGGGAGAGGCGACCTCGAGGGGAGACCTGCTGGCGGAGGGGTCAGTGGGCGGGTCCGCGCAGGGGCCGCGGGGCCTGGGGGTGCGGCCCGGCGGGCACGGGGCGAGCTCTAGGAAGCGGCTTGCGTTCTAGAAGGTAATTCTGGCTGCTGTGCGGACAACGGACCGGACCGGTGCCGGGCGGCGCCGGGCGCGAGGGCAGCGCACACCGCCTGGGCGGGGGCGCCCCCTGCCGGCCACGGGCGGCACAGCAGGGCCAGCGGGCGGGACGGCGGCGGCCGGGGCGCAGCGGGCAGTGTCGGGGGCGCCCCGTGAGGTCTCGGGTGCACGCTGCGCGGCGGTCAGAGCTGCGCTGAGGGGCGCTGCGACCTCACACTCCGGCGTGAGGCGCCGGACAAGCCCTGGCGGCGGCAGCCGCGGCCGGGAGCGAGGCCCGCGCCGCCCAGCGCCGGCCCGACGGGAGGACGCGGGGCGCGGCCACAAGGGGGCGGCGCGGGGGCCACAAAGGGTCGGACTCGGGGAGCAGCGGGGCTGAAACAACACCCCTTACCTGCGGGCGACCTGGGGGCGGCACTCACGCTCTCCGCGCCTCGAGCCCCGGCCCTGGCAAGGGACACCGTGAGGTGCGAGACTCGGGGCTTGGAAAGCACAGGCCGGGCCTCCCCGGCGGCGCAGGCGGCCGAGCGCAGCGCGGTGGAGCTGGCCGCAGCCTCTGCAGCGCCGGTTCGAACCCCGCCGGCCTCGGAGCAACCCACACGGCGAGCAGAGCCCCCCCCCCCCTCTCCCCGCTGCCCCCTCAGCAGTGTATTTCGTCAGCTGCCTGTTCTGCTCCCCGCCCTGTCTCTGGAGCGTCCTCTCACCCTCCAGCGCATTCGGACTGTACCCCGGCTCTTGTATAAATAAAATAAATCTTTAAAAACAAAAACAACAACAAAAAGAGCAAAGGGCCCCGTCTCAAAGCAGTGGCAGCCGCACGGCGGAGCCAGGGCGGCAGGGAACCAGGCAGGCTCCTTGGGGAGCGCTGGCGGGCGGAAGGAAGCCGGGCCACTCAAGGGGGCAGCGCTCACCCTCCAAGGACACCGCAGAAGGAAAAAGCTGCCTGGGGTGTCTGGGACACCCCCCTCCACACCCCCACCTGCCTGGCCCGCCAGCTGACAGGAACCAGCACTGACCCTCCCCCCTTCTTCTCCCTCCAACCCCTTCCCAAGCCAAACCACTGAGCCCCAAATTGAGGTGCTTTCCAAGAACATGAAGACCCCCCCAACCAAACCAAGGGCCGAACGGGCGGTGGCAGCCTCCACTGCCACTGAGGTTTGGAGCTGACTGCCAGGCTGGGAAGTGCTGGAGCAGGATTAAGATTCCAGCTATCAGGCGCCCCTAATCTCCTCAGTGGGTGTGAGGTGGGGTTTGAGAAGTTTCTAGCGAATACTCCGGTCAGGTGGGGGTTTCTGATCCAGATCCACCAGGCAGACCCAATGGACACACTACCCCTTGGGGAATCCACTCTGGCCCTGTTTGGGTGACTCCGTTGTCAGCCCTACACTGCAGGGCCCCCCAGCACCGAGCCCCTCCTGGGTCCTTTCTGACCCCTTGGGGAAGAGGTGTGGAGCAAATCCGAGGTTGCTGGTGGGGCATGGAGGAGCTGGGCAGGGGCTGTGTGCTGCAGGAATGCCCCTTGGGGGGACATATGTACCACTGACCCTCAGGGGGCTCCCACAAACAGCAGGAGCAAGCCACGCAGCCCAGGTTAGCAGGAGCCAGGCCTGTGGCTGCTCATAGCCTACCACCAGCTCTCAGCCAGAGACCTGGCACCTCCCCTCATCCAGGGCATGCCCCTGCCCCCACCTCCTTGACCCTCAGTGCCATGGGCCCCTCCAACCTCCTGCTGGCAGGCTCGAGGGTGCCTTCTGTACCCACTCCCTGGGATTGGTGGCATGGAGCCCCTGCCTTCAAATGCCACCTTAGTAGAAACCCCAGGCTGATATGTGGGCACCTCTGGCTCACACCTCTTCCCTGACTCCAGCCCCCCATTCTTGCCTGCCAGTTCCCCCACGTTTGGAGGCCTGGCCAGTGTGTGGAAGGCAGCCTGTGCCCAGCTGTCCTGTCCTCCCGGGGCCCCTGCTCTGCTTTCTTCATCACAGCTGCCGGCAGGCCCCTGCCAGGTATAGCCAGAGCCTTGGGAGACTCCCTGAAGTCCCCTCGTGCCCCTTGTGCCTCCCAAGCAGTGGTAAGGCTGAAGTAGCGGGCAGGCTGGGGCACAGTGAAGTTTGAGGGGTTCAAACCTGCCAGGCTGTGTCTGACTCTGGCTGGCTTGTGTGGCTTTTGTTTTGCTTTTTTCAGTCGGCAAATTTCACAAAGGAAGGTTCTTGCCCATGGTTGGTTGTTCATGCCAAGGGACAGGGACCTCGGGGTGGGGGATGACTTGGTCACAAAGAGCATGGGGAGCCTCAGCGTGGGGGAGACCTCTCACCCTCTTGTTGGCTATGGAGGCAAATAGGACGCTGTTGAGCTGCTGTGGAGAAATATGGACAGGATGTAGGCCCTTCACCCCTGAGGGTCTCCTCTCCCCGAGGGTCTCCTCTCTCTGGTAACTCAGGCTCTTACCAGGTGGCACCCCTCGACCCTTGACCCAAGGCTGTCTTCTCCAGCCTTGCAGGCACAGCTCCACCCGACTAAATCCTGTTCCCTGAGGCCTCCGACTCTGCCACACTCCCAGGGCGCCGGCTTCCTGAGGGAGCGTGTGTGCAAGCCACGTCATCTGGAGGCGGGGAGGCCTGCCGTCAGAACGCACATGCTGAAGGAAACGCTGGAAAACTGTTCATTCGCATTACAGCGCTGGCTAACCTGCTCGTCAGAGCGACCTGGAAGTTTTGAGGGGCAGCTTCAGATTAAAAACCTAAACAATGGATTCACCTTTCAAATAATAAAGAGGTTCTTGGTGAAGAGACTGAGAATCATTCCATTTGGTGCTCAGTGAAAATACTCTGAGTTAATGTTGCAGCAGTGGTTGCGATGCCTTTATTAAACTCGAAAGTCTTCCGTCAAATAAATAACAACTGAAAAAAAAAATATGCAGGCAGAAGCTGTTCCCTCCCCACGGCCATCGCCTCTTACCTGGATGGGTGGCCCTGTCTGAGCACGTCCCCTGCGGACGCAGGTCCATGCCACTGACACCTGGCACACGGGAAGGGCACCCCCTCAGAATGGGGTCTATTTTTAAGTAGATCAAGTATCTTTTCTTCTTATGTCACTGCTGATTTCTGGACAGTATCCGGAGTCTCCGCTCAGGTGCGGCCCCCATTCTCCCACGCCATCGCGCCCTGACCCAACACCACGGCCCCACGTGCTCCTCCCTCCCGTTTGGTGCCCCCACCCCACCCCCTCCCAGATGCCTCAGGTCTAAGTCAGCTTACCTGGGCAGACAAGGCCCCTAGAGACTCACCACACACACAACCCCTCCCCCCCATCTGCCTCATCCCCCCTCTCTCTGGCCACAGAAAACAAGCAAGAATTTCCTCCTGCAGGGCTTTGCGCTGGCCCTGTGGCTGCCAGAACTGGCCCTTCTACTTTCTCCCATCAACCTGTTGTCCACTTCCCGCTCTGGCTCTTCAGCCCCACCCCAAAGAGGGAAGACACTCCTGCCCTGCTCCCCTCCCCCATCCCTTGTTTCTTCAGCCCTGTCACCTCCTGACCCAGCGCTGTCCTCTGCGGGTTGGTTTTCCAATTTCCCCACCAGGGCCTGGGCTTCACCTGCTTTATTCTTCACCATCTCCTGGCACCTGCAGCAGAGCACAAGAACATGGATATGGGGGGTGGGCGGCGTACTCCTCCTGCTCTCACTTCCTCACTCTGATCACACCCTCCTCGGTGTGGCCTTGGATGCTATGATCTTAAATGCAGTGCTCTCCAGGGGCCAGGCCAGCCAGCAGGTTCTCCCTCCACGCAGTCACAGGCCTTTGCCTCCTCCACAGCGTGCTGCACAGCCTGCTCTATGTACCTTGTGCTGTCGGCAGTTCTCTGAATTGCTCCCTAACCTTCCCATTAGCACTTATTGTACAAACCCGGTTAGGGTGCCCCTGCAGACCTTCCCTTTCAGACTATTTCCAGTCTCAGCTCTAACCGGAGAGGGAAGGCTGAGTCCTGTTAAGATTTTCAGAAGGGGGCCTCCCTGGTGGTGCAGGGGTTAAGACACAACCTATGACACTTATCTGCAGCCACTACAGCATGAGTTTGATCCCAGGCCAGGGAGCTACCCACATGGCGCAGCAGACCTCTCCTGACTCCCCGCTGCTCCCCTCAGCAGTGTGTTTCAGTCAGCCTGTCCTGCTCCCCACTCTGTCTCTGGTGAATCCTTCCACCCTCCCAAGCCTCTGGCCTGTACCCCAGCTGTTACATCAATAAAAAATATGTTCAGGGCCTCCCCGGTGGCGCAGCGGTTGAGCGCTGGGTTGCAAAGCTGCCCGCAGCCTCTGCAGCCGGTTCAATCCCCGGCTGCTCCCCGGCCACCGGAGGAGGGTCCCACATGGCTCGCAGACCTCTCCTGCCGCCCACTGCTCCCCTCAGCAGTGTCCTTCGGTCCTTCTGCCTGCTCTGCTCCCCGCTCTGGCTCTGGTGAATTCTCTCACCCTCCCGCGCTTCTGACTGCACCCAGTGCTTGTATGTATGTATGTATAAATCAATCAATCAATAAATCTTAAAAAAAAAATATTTTCAGAATGAAGGTGATTCAGCCATCCATGAGCACCAGAGAACCACTCACCTGCAGCAGATGTGGACGGAGTCCCTAGTGTGCACCCACACACCCCACAGGCACGAACCACAAGCCCCCCCTGTCAGCAGGGACCCTACACACAGCTCCAGGCCCACCCACTCTGGCACCAAGTCCTCCTTCACCTCCAGTTACCACCAGATCAAGTAGAAGGTCCTGGCATGGCATCCCAGTCCTGCCCCGCCTCCCTTCCCAACTCTTCCTCCTCCACCAAGTGCCCCCTGCCTCCACCCCCAACTACTCCTGCTCTGGGGCTTTACAAACCCATGTCACCCTTCCTTCCCTGGCACCAAGACGCCACTGGATACTCCCTCATCTGTGAAATCTCCCCCAGCTCCCCAGGCCTGGCATCCCCATGCGGCTCAGTGCCCAGGCTGACCTGTCCTAGGTGAGTGCCCCGCGGCAGTGGTATGCTGGTAATGTTTAACCGACTCTCTGGGGAGGGCACCCCGGCTGGCACACTCTCAGCATGGAGGGACTTCCTGCCCCCCCCCCCCCCCGGGCTCATCCAGAGCCACCAGGGCTTATCCAGCGCCACCAGCAGCATCACTGACGGTGGAATGGGCGAGACACTCAGTGGGGCTATTTCCACCACACGGACACGTAATTAGCCACACACAGGGAGACCAGGCTGGCATTTCTTGAATATAACTGGCTTAGTCCTAAGTGTGTGGCGTTTAATCTCCAGAATAGCTAACCAGCTCAGGGGTTGAAGTCTCCCCCAAATCCATAGACGGAACATCCATCCTCCCTCACTTCAAAATGACTTATTTGAAGACAGAATTTCAAGTAGGTGATTCTGACTGAGGTCCCGTGGGTGGGCCTAACCCCAGGGGACTAGTGTCCTTCTAAGGGAAGATTAAGAAACACCAGTTCTTATATGCATAAATTAAAAAAAAAAAAAGATACATAGGGTCTAACACATTTCAAGCAGATTAGGAAGCTGAGTGAGCAGAGGTGAAATCTCACAGGCCAGGGTCGGTAGGAGTCCCAGTCTGCTTCCAACCCCCACCTGCAGCCACAACGCAACAAGGCCATATTTGTTTTTTGGCCCCCCCCCAAAGATTTATTTATTTATACATGCACTGGGTACAGTCAGAATTCACCAGAGCCAGAGCGGGGAGCAGAGCAGGCAGAAGGACCGAAGTACACTGCTGAGGGGAGCAGCGGGCGGCAGGAGAGGTCTGCGCGCCATGTGGGACCCTCCTCCAGTGGCCGGGGAGCAGCCGGGGCAGAGGCCGCGGGCAGCTTCGCAACCCAGCGCTCAACTGCTGCGCCACCGGGGAGGCCCAAGGCCATATCTGTTTTGCGCTATGTGGTGTAAGGCCACATAATCTGGACTTACCTCAGGTTAACAATCTTTTAAAACACGTTTCATATGACATAAATTTGAAAAATGGACATATCTGTAGTTTTTTTTTTAATATTTATTTATGCATGCAAGAGCTGGGGTAAAGGCGGGGGAGGGGGGGTGAGAAAACTCACCAGAGTGTGGGGAGCAGAGGGCAAGTCAGGAAAGGTCTGCTGCACCATGTGGGTAGCTCCCTGGCTGGGGATTGAACTTGTGCTACAGTGACTGCAGACAGCTTCATAGGTTGTGTCTTAATACCCTGTGCCACCAGGGAGGTTCCTTTTTTAAATATTTTTACCGAGGTAATGTTGGTTTACATCACTACGTATTTTTTTTAAAAAAGATTTATTCATAGAGGAACAGGGTACAGGCCATAGCCGCGGGAGGGTGAGAGGATTCACTGGAGACACAATGGGGAACAGAACAGGCAGAGTAACGAAATACATTGAGAGGACCAGCGGGCGTGAAAGAAGAGGTCTGCCACGCCATGTGGGGCCCTCGCCGCTGGCCGGGATCGAGCAAACCGGCGCTGCAGAGCTTGGGGACAGCTTTAGAGCGTGGTGCTCAACCGCCTGTGCCACGAGGGAAGGCCCTATTTTTTTTAAAAATATTTTTATATTTTTTGTTTTAAATAGACTGCTGAAGGGAACAGCAGGCGAGACAGAGTTCTGCCGCACCATGTGGGTATCTCCCATGCGGCGCTCAATCCGCTGCACCAAAAGCAAGGCCCTGTACAGTTTCTTTAGGCGTCAGAAGTCAGCATCAAGGGTGAATGAGTTCTCTGTGGAACTTGACATCACTCCCATCCTTTGATACTCGCCTACCCTCTTTTCGAAGAAGTTGGTTTTTCCTTCCAGTGAAATATTCTCCATAAAGTCAAATGGATTTTCTACTCTGAAAATCTGAAAAGGTTCACAGGAAAATATAAATACGGAACACCAGTCTCAAAAGAAACCGAGGGACACAAACAACACTTTACCTTGCTAAAGCCCAGCTCCAGCATCAGTCTGTCGGCCACGAACTCAATGTACTTCTTCATTAAATCGCAGTTCATGCCAATGAGGTTCACGGGCAGGGCCTGGGTGAGGAACTCCTAGGGCCAGAGCACGGTCTCTGGGTGAGACTGCGTGCCCAAGTTCCCTTCTGCCCCCTCCCCGCCAGCACGAGACTCCCGTGCCACCCACCTGCTCTATCCTCACAGCGTCGGTAATTATTTCTTCCACCCTACGCTCCGAAGGCTTGTGCAGCAGATGTTTGAACATCAGGCAGGCAAAGTCACAATGTAAGCCCTGGAGAAAGACGTTTTAAGGTCACTAATGAAACGGCAAGGCCCCGGTCCTAGAGGTGGGAGGGGATGGCCTTTTTCTGCACTCTGCCGTCTGTCTGGCTCGGCCACAACCGTGCCATGCCAGGTCATCAGGCGGGCTCAGGGCCATCTAAGGCCTTCGATGCAGCCACCTGGTCCACACAGCAGGCCCGGCCTGTGCTGTGTGGTGTCAAAGGATGAGGCAGGGAGCTCTGAACTGGCCACTGTTCCCAGCAGGAAAAGCAAAATTCAGTAACTAGGCTAGTGAAGTTTTTAGGATTACATCCTCAAGCCCAGGGAATCAGTAGTGCGATTTCAAGTAGCTTAGTGCTGAGAGCAGTCCTGATGGCCCCGTACAAGAAAGAACATCTTCCTAATGAGGGGAGCTCAACTGCGCTTGATCTGCCCTCTGGGCTGCAAACGGGGAGGAAGGAGGGAGTCGTGCTCTCTTCCTTTCAATGTAACTTAAGCTAAAACATCAGGGCACCCCAGGGACCTTCACCTTCCTTTGTGTGGTATAATGTGAGTGCATTAAAGACGTACACAGATGGATTCGCACTCCACCAGGTGCTACAACTCCTTTGAAGTACAGAAGATCACACAGAATACCAAGTCAAAGCACAACACCCATGGGGCCTCCCTGGTGGCACGAGGGGTTAAGCGTCAGCACTGTAAAGCTATCGCCAGCCACTGTAGCATGAGTTCGATCCTCGACCAGGGAGCTACCCACAGGGCGCAGTGGACCTCTCCTGTCTCCCTGATGCTCCCCTCAGCAGTGGATTTCAGTAGATCTGCCTATTCTCCTCACTCCATCTCTAGTGAATCCTTTCACCCATCGCATCTCTGGCCTGTACCCCAGCTCTGGAATGCATAAATAAATTTAAAAAAAAAAAAAGGCACAACACCCATGACCACTAAGGGCAATCCATAGGTACAGATGTGTAACACTGAGAATAAAGTAATTCTAGCAACCCATGTCAAGTATTTTCACTCTGCCACATATGGAATTCACACGGAGACCCAGTATCTCGGGTTTCTTCCAGTGAATACAAGCGTGTAGGGTGTTCGGGGTGCAGAGTAACCTGTTCTTTGAGCGACTCACCTCATCTCTGCTAATAAGTTCATTGGAAAATGTGAGGCCAGGCATCAACCCTCGTTTCTTGAGCCAGAAAATCGCCGCAAAAGAACCAGAGAAGAAGATTCCTTCCACTGCCGCGAAGGCCACAACCCGTTCTCCTAGTTAACAGACACCAAAATATCTCCGGTAACTCCATATTCCGACAAGAGCCGGCAAGCCAGCGGCATCATTTAGAACATGAAGCTTGGGTGTAAGCAGAGCCAAGTCTCCTCACCGTAGGTGGCCTCCTTGTCCCCAATCCAACGCAAGGCCCAGTCCGCCTTCTTCTTCACACATGGCATCGTCTCAATGGCGTTGAAGAGGTGCTCCCTGGCAGGCAGAGGGCGCAGCAGTTACGTTCAGGACTGTCTAAAGAGCTCTGGGACCCAGGCCAAACTGGGACTCAAATGGAAAAGCTTTTTACTGGTTTGCTTTCCCGCCAGTGTTTTTCAAAATCTTAACCTTGACACAAATCTAGATACAGTCCTGCCCCATTAACTAAGGGGAAAAACTTGAGAGGTACAGAGTCACTGGGAGATTTGTCCTTGAGCCGAGGTCAGTTATCTACACAAGCCTCCAGGATCCACGCCTAGGCTCTACGCGGGGGCCGCTGTATTGGGGCTTGTCCCAGACCTAAGAATCTTATGTGGTTCATGAAAGTAGCAGGGACTTGTCACTTTCCCATCCTGTCCAGTCAACCTTTATAATGTAAAACAAGCCCTAAGCGACCTTTATTCCTCCTCTATCATCCTCTACTACTAAATAGTAATGTCAGTTCCATCAAACACCCTCTGCCAATGAATCTCACGTTCAGCTGCCACTACAGTGCAGTTCCTCCCACTCAGGCTCGAGGCCTCAAGCTCCTTGAGGCAGGTTACACCCTGGGTGCACTCTCTGCCCTGCCCCGGCCTCAGGAGTAATAGTCAGTCCAAGGTTTGAATTTCTCATGCACAGCCTCCAGAGACATTTATTCAAAAGGCTTTACTGGATAGTCAACCATATACACTTCACCTCTCAGAAATGGCAGACCCTCACCACTGTTTCCAGGTGAGTGGCCAGGATGAATTGGGCCTCTTCCTCCAGGCAGACATGGCCCTGGAAAGCCTGTATGTATTCCAAACTAGAAATAAAGTGACAGCTCGGGAGTCCTAAACACGCTGGCACACCCAACACTCACCTTTGTTCGGAATCTTTAATGTAAGTGTCAATGAGGAGACTGTACATTTCAGAATGTATGTTTTCCATGGCAATCTGGAAGCCATAGAAACAGCGGGCTTCAGTAATCTGAACTTCTTGGCTAAAGCGCTCCACCTAATGGAAAAAACAAAGTTCAACCTGAGTAAAATCACCACAGCAGGGCCTCCCTGGTGGTGCAAGGGGTCAAGCATAGCACTATGAAGCTACCCACAGCCTCTGCAGCAGTTCGACCCCTGGCCAGCTAGGGAGCTACCCACAAGGAGCAGCAGTCCTCTCCTGGTTCCCTGCTACTCCCCTCAGCAGTGGATTTCAATAGATCTGCTTGTTCCGCTCCCCACTCTGTCTCTGGTGAATCCTCTCACTGCCCCCTGCCCCCACCTCTGGCCTGTCTCCTGGTTCTTGTATGCATAAATAAATCCTAAAAAAAAAAAAAAAAAAAAAAATCACCACAGCAGCTGCTGGTGGTTACTATTGCTTCACTCCTTTTGGCCTTTCCTCAGGTTCAAGTCGGCACTGCTCTGGGGTAAAGCTGGACATGTCCTCTCATGCACCAGCTTACAGGTCAGGACACCGCGGCCCCCTATTTCATAGACTTTCTGCGAACATGTGATTACTGATGCTTCCTTTCCTAATCCATTACAAAGACCCACTATAAAAACAGAATCCTGAAATGAATGGAAGCAGAATTTTTGGGGGGTACCTACCAAGTTTTCATTGACAATGCCATCACTGGCTGCAAAGAACGCCAGCACGTGGGATATAAAATGCCTCTCGCTGGGCTTCAGCGTTTCCCAGTGCTGAATGTCCTTGGAAAGGTCCACCTGGGGTCAGACATTCACAGGGGAGTCAGGCAGGCAGGACATCCCCACACCCCCAGGAGAATGAAAGGGGGAGACAACAACGCATTTCCGACGTCAGGGTCACAGCCCCGCGGGGCTGGGGGCGCCGGGCGCGCGGGTTACCTCCTCGGCCGTCCAGAAGGAGGCCTCCGCCTTCTTGTACATCTGCCAGATGTCGTGGTACTGGATGGGGAAGACGACGAACCTGCGCGGGTTTTCCTTCAGGAGCGGCTCCGTCTCGCGGCTGGGCGCCGGCGCTTGGTCTGCTGCCGGCGGGGAGGGGAAGAGCGCGGCGGCTGAGCGCCGGGGGGCGCCGGGGACCGGCGGGGGCGCCGGGGACCGGCCGGGAGGGGGCTGCGCGCGCGCGGGGACGCCTCAAAACCCCGAGAATGGCCGGCGGGGCCTTCATTCCCGCGGGTGCCGCGGGCGGCAGGAGGCTGCGGGAGGCTGGGCTGAGGGTCCGGCCCGGCCGCCCGGGCCCCGAGGGCTTGCTCGGCGGCCTGTCCACGCTCCGAGCCCCGGCCGGGGGCGACCCGGCGGCGCGGCGCCCCTCGGCGGAGAAGGTCGGCCGCTCTGCCCGTCCCGCCCCCTCGGTCTCCGTGAGCGCCGCGGCGACACCCAGGGCTGCACAAAGGGCGCGCGCGGGGGGGGCCGGGGCGGGGGCCGCGCGGTGGCGGGAAAGCGCGGGGGCGGGGCGGGCAGCCCGACGCCGGGCCCAGCGCCCCGCCGGCTCCCACCTGCTCCGCGGGCTCCGGGAAGATCCTCCTCGCGGTCTTGCTGGCGAGGATGCGGGTCGCGCCGACGGCCGGGGGCTGCGGGGAGACGGGCGTGAGGGGCCGGGCCGCCGCCAGGACCCCGGGCGCCCCCCGGCCCCGGCGCGGGCCTCACCGTGTTCTCCTTGTCGGCCGGGCCGAGCCCCTTCCGCGGCGAGCCCTTCGGCTGCGGGCGCCGGGCCGGGGCGCGAGGGGCGTGCGCGTCAGCGCGGCGGCCGCGGACGACATGGCGGCGGCGGCTGAGGAGAGGCGGCGGGCGGCGGGAGGCGAAGGCGCTCGGCGCGGCGCGGCTCCCTATTTAAGGCCCGCGCGCTTTTGGGCCGAGCAGCGTCAAGCGCGTCTCCCCATTGGCTGCGCCGCGCCGACGCGCGATGCGAAACCGGGGCGTCGGCGCCGCGCCCCCCGCCCCTCGCGGCCCGCGCTGTGGGGCCGGGAGGGGCCGTCCCCGCCCCTCTGCCCGCGCCCCCTCTGCCCGCGCCCCCCGGCCCGCGCCCCCCGCCCGCGCCCCCCGCCGGGACCGCAGCCTCGCGGGCTTTGGCGCGCGGGCCGCTTGAGGGTGAATGAGTCGGGACCCCGCCCTCGGGGCCCTGCACCCCGCCAGCCCGCGGGGCGCCCCTCCTTGTTCTGGGGGCAGGTCGGCGCCCCTGCCTGGCGCCGCACGCGAAGCTCCTGGGGCGGCCTGCGGTACGCGGCGTGGGGGGCGGGGCCCCGGCAGCGGGCAGATGTGGGGGAGGGCCCGGCGGCCGCGCGCACCCCGGTCCTTAGGGCCCTGGGCCGGGCCCCCGCAGCGCCCGCGCGGACCCGCTGCCCGCCTCGGGGAGACGCCTCTGCCCCCCGAGCGGGACGGGTCACGGAGGACACAGCCCGTGGGGCCCGCTCTGATGAAAATGACAGGCCGAGGCCCTTTGCCGCGCGCAGCCCCTGAACCTCCCAGGGACAAGTGGGGCCCCGCAGCGGCCTCCGCGTCAACAGAGCTTTAAAGATTGTAAACTTGGGGCCTCCCGGGTGGCGGCGGGTTGAGCGCAGCGCCGTGAAGCCGTCCGCAGCCCCCGCAGCGCGGGTTCGATTCCCGGCCGGCCAGGGAGCGACCCACACGGCGCGGCAGCCCCCGCCTGACTCCCTGCTGCTCCCCCGGCAGTGGGTTTCGTCAGCCTGCGGGCTCTGCTGCCCGCTCTGGCCCTGGGGCGTCCTCTCACCTCCCGCGCCTCTCACCGGTACCCCAGCTCTGGTATAAAATACATCTTTTTTTTTTTTTTTTAAGATTTATTTATTTATTTATACAAGCACTGGGGACAGTCAGAAGCGCGGGAGGGCGAGAGAATTCACCAGAGCCAGAGCGGGGAGCAGAGCAGGCAGAAGGACCGAAGGACACTGCTGAGGGGAGCAGCGGGCGGCAGGAGGGGTCTGCGCGCCATGTGGGACCCTCCTCTGGTGGCCGGGAGCAGCCGGGGATCGAACCAGCGCTGCAGAGGCTGCGGGCAGCTTCGCAACCCAGCGCTCAACCGCTGCGCCACCAGGGAGGCCCTAAAATACATCTTTTTTAAAAAAAAAAAAAATTGTAAACTTGGGCCGGAATCCCTGAGAAAAAGCTCAGAAAATGGCCGCAGGCCTGGGCGTTCACTTGATACTTCGGGGCTATAGCCCGAGGGGAGGCTGGGAAGCTTGGGGTGCGGACGGGACGTGCTTTGGGGAACAGTCCGCTTTTGCTTGGCGTTTCCCCTCAGGCGCGGGCGGCTGCGGGCGGGGCGCCGGGTCGCGAGCGGGCGGCCGCCTCTGGAGAAGCGCTGGTTCTCGGCCCGGGCTCGGCGCAGCCCCGCAGCAGGGCGGACAAACCCGGCCGCGCGCCGCGGGGCGGGCGGGGTGACGGTTCGCGGTCGGCGGAGCCGGCCCCGCCCCCCGGCCCCCGCCCCCCCGCGCCCCCTGCGCGGCCCCCGGCGGCTTCCCTGGGAGTCGCGCGCTCCGCGGCCGCCGGAGCAGCACCTCCGCGGGTCACCGGGCGCCCCGCAGCGCCCCGCCGCCGCGGGAACACCCCCCCCCCGCCCGGGCCGCGCAAGGCGGCGGCAAACGGCTGCCCGGCTCTCCGGGGCGGCCGCCGGGACGGGCTGCGGCCCCGGCACCCCCGCCGCCCCCGGCCGGGCCGCCGGTCACCGAGGGGGGCCGCCGCCCCCGCGCCCGCGCTGGAGCCCCCGCGGCCCCCGGCGCCGGAAGCGGGGCGGATCGGCCCCCAGACCCGCGCCGGGGCCGCCCAGGGGCGCCCGCGGAGGCCGGCGGCGGGACGGCGGGCCCGGCCCAGGGCCGTGCTCGGGCGCCCGCCCTGCGGAGGGGCTGGCGGGGCCCGGGGCTCCCCCGAGGCCACACCCCCCGAGCCGCCCGGTTTCCCCGAGTGTTTCCGACACACAGAAAAGGAAAGAACTCCGCGGGGCCGGCCGCCTGTGGGTCTCCGCTCCCTGTGTTTGCCTTGCCTGCTCCAGGGGGGCCGAGGCTCCTGGTTTCTCTGGAAAGCGGGCTGCCCGCGCCCGCGGCCTAAGCCCCTTCAGTAGCCCCGAAGATCAGCCCCTCCCAACCAGCGGCCGCGTTCACCCCGAAGGGAAGGCCCGGGCAGCTCAGGGGAGCGCGGTCACGGGCTCCCAGGGGACTCACGCGTGTCTCCCGCAGTGCCCGTCTCTGCTCCAGGCGGGGCTTTTTGACCTAAGATGGTGGCCTTGGTTACCTCTTCATGAGCTCCGACCCCGCTTCCCCACACATCCCAGGGTGACTTTTTTTAAAAACATATATCATTGGTATATGTCATTACAAATTTTTTTTTAAGATTTATTTATTTATGCATACAAGAAGTGGGGGGCAGGCCAGAGGTGCAGGGGGTGAGAGGATCCACCAGAGGCAGAGTGGGGAGCAGAACAGGTGGATCCACTGAAATGCACTGCTGAGGGGAGCAGCGGGGAGACAGGAGAGGTCTGCTGCGCCCTGTGGGTAGCTCCCTGGCTGGGGATCGAAATCGTGCTGCAGAGGCTGCGGACAGCTTCATAGTACGGATTGCTTCATGGGCCGGTGCTTAACCCCTTGCGCCACCAGGGACACCCCCCAGGTTGACGTTTTAAAAGTTCAAGCCAGTTTCTTTGTAGAACGTCCCACTTCTACATGTTGCACAACTTCCCCATTCTGCACTTGCCTGGTTGTGCCCCCCTCGTGTCATTTGACTCCTTTTTCTACCCCGTGTTTATAGTGAGCTGGGAGCGAAATTGAAAGACTATTAGATTTCATTTCTTTTTTTGTGGTAAAATAGACATAAGCTAAAGTTGACGATTTGAACCCTTCCGAGGCATTAAGTCCACTCACATGGTGTGCAGCCATCTGCACCATCCACCTCAGGGGAGCTCGCATCACCCCTGCTGAAACCCACCACACTGGTCAATGTTAGCCCCCCCACCCCCCCCAGCAGAGAGCCGCCCATCTGCTTCCTGCCTCTGAACTTCCGGGCTCTGGCACCTCCTGTGAGCTGAGTCTTGAATCCTTTCGTGTTTCACATATTCCACTTGACAGTGTTTCCTGAGCCACTCATGCTGGGGCATGGGGTGGACGTTGGTCCTTCCTCTGAAAGCAGGAGTCCTAGCCACTGGCAACGTAGCGCAGTCCGTGGAGAGTTCCTTCCTGCAGCCTCTCCCCTGCCCTCCTTGGACTTCTGTTTCCAACCTCTAGGAAGCAAGGTCAACCCTCAAAACTGGGGGCTACACCAGGTGTGACTCCAGGCACCTCCCTCTTCTTTCTGAAGTGGACACTCCCCTTTTAAACCTTCAGGAGTCCTCTGCTGGGAAACATGCATCCCCCCAGAACCCCCAGGAGAGTGGAAGATGGAGCACCTCCCTGTCCAGGGTAGAACTGCACAGACCAGGTGGGTGGAGGGTGGGACTGGTTCAGCCTCCCTCTGCCCATGAACCACAGCACAGGCACCACCCCCACTCCCACCCCACCCCTAAAACCTGCCAGCAGTGGGGGTGGGGGGCCTCACTCTCCACACACCTCCCCCTTGAGCTCTCCCCTCCCCCTTAGCTTACCCTAGCACCCCCTCCTCCCAGGGCCTTTCCTGGCAGCCAGCTCTAGTCTTCCTGCTTTCAGGTCAGGCCCGCCATATCCCCCAAAGCTGTGTCTGAGGAAGATTTCCCGTGGGTTGGCTTAAAAGAGAAAAATAAATAAGAATGTAAGGTCATGATTTTTCAGGCCAGGGGATAATTTTTTACTCGCTTCCTTCCCTGGACAAGGAGTGTGTGGTGGGAGGGCCGTCGGCTTGACTGATACTCTGATCTGGTAGGCAGGGAGCAACTTCGCAAGCAGGATTCAAATCCTATCATCAGTGAGCCAGGCGGGCTGGGAGGAGCAGGGAAGGGCAAAGTCAGCCTGAGCAGAGAGAGAAAACCCCCGGGCCTGGGATTACCACCCCCACGTTTTAGCTAAATAATAACTTTAGGAGGAGAAGAAACAAAAACCAGGTAAATGGATCCTTCATGTACTCGATGACTCACTTCCTGGAAGCGAGATCAAGAGCGGGAGTGGGTGCCAGGGGCGCGGGCGCCAGGGGAGCGGGCACAAGACACCATGCCGGGTCGGGTCTGGACTCCAGCGTGATTCTCCTTTATGGGGTGGCCTGGGCAGGTCGTTGGCATTTCCGAGCCTGTTGCTTTCCTGAGAAAGCAGTGAGGACCATGTCACCCTCACAGGTTTTTGTCAGGTTAAATGGGCCGGATATTTCAAGCCCGGAGCAAAGCCCAGCCGCCCCCCGCCCCCGCGGCCAGTCTAGCCCACTCGTGTTTTTCTCACTCTCCTGCTGCAGTTCATGTCCAGCTTTCTGGTTGACCCGGGCCCCAGCGTCGCTGTTCCGGCTCTCTCGCCAGCGCAGGCCTGCTGGACGCTCCGCACAGGCAGAAAGGCCTCCCGCCCCACACAGCCGGCGTGGGAACTTAACTCATTAGGAAGAGGGGTCAGGCCGCGCGCCTCAGCGGTGCCCCATTCCTGCTGCAGTGGACGCTTCCGTCCCCCGCGGCTGCTGTGTGTGAAGCTGGTCTCATGCCCGCCTCCTCCCTGCAAGCCGGCTGCCCGAGGAGGTGCCTGGTCAGGGCGGCACCGAGATGCCTTCTCCACGCCCCGGGCCGCAGTGTGGGAGCCTCCTCCGTGCTCTGTGGCGCGCACTGGGCTGTGGGAGCCGCCTCGGTTACTGTGTGGTCAGGTGGGCCCGGTGTAGCGAGGTGGGCCCAGACTGGCCACGTCAAGGAGAGCGGAAGGAAGGCTGCCGTGGCATCATTACGCAGGTTAGAAACGACGAAGCTCCACTCCTTGCCCAGCAGGCAAGTTGGGCGGCTTGACTGGATAGAGGAGTGATGGGGCTGCCCGGGGAGAAACCAGGCCATTAAACCAATAATCCAGGTCACGAGTCAGGACATGCCAACGCCAGAGGCTCTAGCCAATCACTGATCCTGGGGATAAAGAGGAGTCTCGAGACCCTCTCTCGGTGCCCCCTGTATTTCAATAAATACACCTTTTCTGTTGTCCACTGTGTCTGGTGAATTCTTTCACTCCTGAACCTCTGACCTACACCCTGATTCTTGCCAGCAACAAAGGAGAAGCCTCTGGGGTAGTGGGTGGGGACCCGAGCTGAGGATCCCAAGTGTGCAGGGAAGCACCTCAGAGAACCCACAGAGACGGCCCTTGCCAACATGGGGCAAACATGGCCTTGCATTGGGCCGGGTTCAAGCACAGCCGTGGCCCAAAGAGCACAGGAGTGCGGGAGGAGCTGAGTTCCCAAGGCCCGCCTTGTCCGATTTAATAAGCATGACTTCCTTGAAATTCACCTCTGCATTATTCCAAGGGTAACAGCTTTTGTTTAAAACAACAACAAAAACTTGAGAATACTACAATACAGTTTTCGTATTGACAGTAAATTAATTATTGCCTGATTCAGACAGAGACAGAGCCATCAGGAGGGCAGCAGACCCTACATCTCCCACAGACCCCCGCTTTGCTTCCACCCACTTAAGTGAAAACTTTGTGCAACCGGACCCCACTTACGATGGTTCTGCTTACGTTTTCCACTGCCCGATGGTGTGAAAGCAAAACCACGGCCTGTGCTGCCCTGCAGAGGCTTCCCCAGTTTCAACACGCTGGCTTCCATTTCCCGTGGGCTTGTCAGGAAAGAACCCCATCATTAATTGAGGAAAATCTGCTACTAGCTTCTGTGTATCTCACCCAGAAGTGGCCAGGAAATAGTTCCACAGGGAGCCCCCAGGACAGGCAGATGGGGTTTTTGACTTGGGTGTCACCCACAACAACGCGGGTGCCAGCCCACGTTCCTGATTCTTCCGGGAGGATGGACACACCTGAAGCTTGGATCTCAATGAAGAATTTTCTGCGCAGAGGGACTTGGCCAGCTCCAGCCTCACCTGGACAGGCACCAAGTCTGGGATGGGCAGGACCAGGGCTGCAGCCAGAGGGGTGCGGGCTGGGCCCCTGGCTCTCCTATTGCTCAGGTAGCCCCTAAACTGATGTTCAACAGCCCTTTGCCCATCTTAAAACTGACCCTTAAACGTTTTCAGAAATGTATTTGCAGAGGCTGTAATTTCCACTAACTTGCAAATGTTAACATTTTTAAAGCATGTTTTTTAGCTTCCAAATTCCATGGACTCGGCACGGTCTGTGTCCTCTATAAAGTCGCGGTCTGTCTCCTCTAAGCTCCAGTTTTTGATGGTATTTGTAATCCAGATTGTTGTTTTCTTTTGAAATAGTTTTACTTTCTTCGGTGATCTCAAACCCCCCGGGGGAGGGTGCTCCTCAGGGAAGAGCCCACTGATTTGTCCTGGAGAGAAAGGACCCAGCCCAGCGGGAGAGGCCCTGCCCTGACCAGCACCCCTTGGCGGGGCTGGGATCAGGGGACCAGGGCCCAAGGCTGCTTCAGTTGTAAATGGGCACAAACCCAGAACCGACTTTGTAGGATTGTGGTGGGAATTAAATGGGTTAATACCTAAGAAGCATTTGGGAAAGTGCTGGAACCTCTGAAGCATTATTATTATTATTATTATAATTATTGATAGGTACATATTTTTTTTAAAGATTTATCTATTTATTTATGCATACAAGAGCTGGGGTACAGGCCAGAGGTGTGGGGGGTGAGAGGATTCACCAGAGACAGAGTGGGGAGCAGAACAGGCAGATGGACTAAAGTACACTGCTGAGGGGAGCAGCGGGCGAGTCAGGAGGGGTCTGCTGCGCCATGTGAGTAGCTCCCTGGAGGGGCCGGGGAATCAAACTGTGGACAGCTTCACAGTGCTGTGCTTAACCCCTTGCACCACCAGGGAGGCCCCAAGATTGCTGTTAGTTACTGTTATAATCTGGCTCACCAATCCCTTGCTACCAATGGGGCAGCTCCAATTTTTTCACTGCTATAAACAGTGCGTCAAAGTACATCTTTGCATGTCCTTATTAGTAGAATTACTGGGTCAAATGCTGTAAACATTTAAAACTTGGCTAGCTAGCAGTGTGTGGGAGTTCCCTATCTATATATCCTGGCCAGCAGTCTTTTATGGATGGAAATCAATATTTCCTTGTCTTAATCTAGATTTGTTTGATTATCAGTAGAGGTTGAATAATTTACTGCTTTCTCTCCACTTACTGTTTCATTTTGATTCATTTTGATTCACAGGAAGCTCGATGGGTGATGACGCCTTTTCTCTTACAGACGTTGTAATTATATTTTCTTCTTTTTTTATATTTAAAGAACAGGTTTATTAGGAAAAGGGACAGAAGAATAAAGGACACTTGCATAGACACAGGTGAGCAGTTAGAGCTGCCCCGAAGGAACAAGTTTGCTAAGAGAGGCCTGCATGGTTGCAGGTGGGCGGCATCGAGGAGCGCGGCCTTCACTGAGGGAGGTCAAGGAAGAGAAGTCCCAGCATGGTACAGGTCACGGGCAGGCAGGAAGCCTGCTGCCCTGCAGAAGGAAAGAGTGGATGAAAAGAAGCACCTGCATAGTCACAGGTGGGCAGACAGAGTGCTGCCTATTGTAATTATATTTTCCTGGTTTATCATTTATGTCTCTTCTTGTTTTTAAAATTAGAACTTTTTGGGCCTCCCTGGTGGCATAAGGGGTTAAGGCGCAACCTATGAAGCTATCCGCAGCCACTGCTACACAAGTACAATCCCTCGCCAGGGAGCTACCCACATGGCGCAGCAGACCTCTCCTGACTCACCCACTGCTCCCCTCAGCAGTGTACTTCAGTCAGTCTGCCTGTTCTGCTCCCCACTCTGTCTCTGGTGAATTCTCTCACCCCCACACCTCTGCCCTGCACCCCAGCTCTTGTATGCATAAACAAATAAATCTTTAAAAAAATAAATAAAATTAGAACTTTTTGTTTTGAAATCATGTCAGGCACATGAGGTTGCAAAATTAGTAGAGAGTTCCTGCATATATTTCACTCTGGTTCCCTTAATAGTTTACAAACCCTACTACACTGTCAAAATCAGGAAATTGGCAATGGGCAATATGATTAAGAAAATGCTGACTCTTACTTGGAGATTTCACTAGCTCTACCATGGATTCTTCCCAGGTTTGGGCTGTGACTAATAAAGGTGCTATGAACGCTCAGGTACCGCTCTTGTGTGAAGAAAGCATTTCTCTAGGACACCTGTGCAGGGGGGAGTTGCTTTGCAACATAGAACAACCTGGGAGGAAGGTAACCACTATCCCCAGCCGAGACATGAAGAAAGTGAGGCGAGGGGGTAGGTAACTCACCTGAAATCCTACAGGGGATACGAGATTTGACACTCTGTTGTCTCTTTCCTGAACTGCTGTTCACATCAAAACCAATCTGTTTATCCTTCCAGTGCTCTGTAGAAACAATAGAATTCTTTAGATTTTGCATTCATAATTATAATTGACAATCTTTGATGTTGATGATTACAAAAGTTTAATTAAAAGCTTCAAAAGAAAATGAACACAGGGGCCTCCCCAGTGGCGCAGCGGTTGAGCGCTGGGTTGCGAAGCTGCCCGCGGCCTCTGCGGCGCCGGCTCTGGTGAATTCTCTCACCCTCCCGCGCTTCTGACTGTACCCGGTGCTTGTATAAATAAATAAATAAATAAATAAATAAATAAATAAATAAATAAATAAATCTTTAAAAAAAAAAAAGAAAGAAAATGAGCACAGCCCCGAGTGAGAAGATGCAGAGGAGAGAGGGCACAATGATGCAAGATCCTGCTGTCCCCACCATTCCAATACTGCCCGACAGCTGCTGTCGAGCACGCTTGGCCAAGTCCCACAGGTGATCCTAGGTGGTGATCTCACCTTTGTCTTTTCTTCTGAGTAGTCTGAATTTTTGTTTTTGATTTCCACCTTCATCTGGAGAATGTAGAATGTCAAAATATGCTCACTGTCCCTGTAGTTTGTTTCAATATTGGACAGCTTTTTTTTTTTTTAGGAATTTATTTATTTATGCATACAAGAACTGGGGTGCAGGCCAGAGGTGTGGGGAGTTTAAAGGATTCACCAGAGACAGAGTGGGGAGCAGAACAGGCAGATCCACTGAAATGCACTGCTAAGGGGAGCAGCGGGGAGACAGGAGAGGTCTGTGCACCATGTGGGTAGCTCCCTGGCTGGGGATCGAACTCAGGCTGCAGTGGCTGGTGATAGCTTCATAGTGCTGACACTTAACCCTTGCACCACCAGGGAGGCACAATATTGGACAGTTTTTAATGTCCACTCTGGTTTTATTGCATGGTGATCAGAAAATGCGGCATGTGCCTTTTCCTTTTTTCTTCTTGTCACGGAAATATCTAAAATTCAGAGAGCAACATGGGCCTTGACCTTCTGAGGAGCTGCCCTGCTGCTTTCCACGGCGGCTGCACCACTTTAACACGCCACGCACAGGGCTCGGGTACGCCACATCCCACCTTGTCATTTCAGTTTTTAGATAATAACCATCGTGGTCTTGATATGCATGTCCAGTGTGAACTTGTATATGAGTATTTTAATAGGTAATAAGAATAGATAGATTTTAATAGATAATAAAAATGTAGAGTTTGGCACAAATCAAGACTGCTATCTGCTGCCTAAGCTGTAACTCTGTTGGGTGAAAACATTTTGGAAACACTTCGTAAGAAACATTCATTTGAGGGGCCTCCCCTGGTGGCACAGGCGGTTGAGCGCAGGGCTGTGAAGCTGACTGCATCCTTTGCAGCGTGGGTTCGATCCCAGCTGGCCAGCAAGGGTCCCACACTGCGCAGCAGACCTCTCCTGTCTCCCCGCTGCTCCCCTCAATAGTGCATGTCACTGGATCCGCCTGCCTGTTCCCCGCTCTGTCTCTGGTGAATCCTTTCACCCTCCCGCGCATCTGGCTTATACTCTGGTTCTTGTATGCATGAATAAATAGATCTTTAAAAAAAAAAAAAACAGATTCATTTGAGCGGGCACATGGAGCGCAGGGCCTTGCATGGCCGTTGGGGCTAGACACACCCAGGGGACCCCATTTGCCACATCCTGGCCCCATCAAGGCCCTTCAACTCCCTCTTCTGTAACGTCCCATAGGACGTTGTAAGGCTTAAATGAAAGACTTGGTGGTGGAGCCAGCGCAAAGCAAAGCCGGGCTCATTCAGTGAATGGGGCCAATATGGTGCTGGCAGCCTGCCCCAGGGCGCCCAGCCCCACTGCCCCTAACAGCCCCACCCGCCCCTCACAGCCCCGCCCCTCACAGCTGCTGGATTGCATGAGGAGACCCAGCAGGAGGCTTATCTCAGCTGGGTGCCCGGGCTGAGGACAGCTGTGCTGGCAGATTAGAGGTTACAGCCTGGGCCTGGGTAGCTGCCTCTTCAAAAAGCTGCAGAATCAGCCTTGGGGTTGACGTAACCCAAAGCGGCAAGGAGTGTTGCAGGAAGGAGCAGAACAGAGCTGTGGCGGGAAATGCCTGGGTGGGGCGGGTTCCAGGCCCCACCCAGCCCTGCTCCTGCCTCTTCATGCCAAGCCAAAGCCGTCCCCTTGCGTGCCTGCGGGCCCCTGGGTGTGGATCAGCCCTTCCTGCCCTGGGCACAGCTCCTGATCACTTTTGGCGGCATCCGGGCTGGCTCCCAGGTCCCTGCCGTCGTCTCTCTACTTCCAGTGAGGAGACAAATGCTTTGAAAACTGCAGTGAGCCGGCTTAGCCAGGGCCTTGGAATTGTGACCTGAGGGGAAATGAAGTGTAAGGAAACCAATTTGACCACAGGACAAGTGAGATAAAAACATGAAGTTCCTACGGCAGATTTCTGATCATTATTAAGGTCTTGAGCCTCAGGCCCCACGGTCACTCCCAACCCCTCAACCTGGGAGCACATGACTGTCCCTCAGCCCTGTCCACGCAGAAGTTCTGGGGGAGCCCCCGCTCCCACAAACTTGATCTGGGAGCTCACCCTGGGAAGCGAGTCCACCACTGGTCAGCAGGGGGCGCCCTCGGCCTGCGCGTCGGGCGCAAGGCCTTTCCACAAGGATTGACCTCAGACTGCAGTGGCGGGCAATAGCCTCATAGTGCTGAGCCTCAACCCCTGCACCACCAGCGAGGCCCTGAGTCACCTTGTACAAGTGCAAGGTCAGCTGACATTCTTCACAGGCTTGCGATGTGCTGGTCACTGTGCGTCCTCACAGTTCATTTATTCATCTCATGGGAACGAGGTGGATTAATTTGACGGATGAGGACACTGAGGCCTGACAAGATTAAATAGTCGATGGAATCTACACAGTGGCAGAGACCATTCGCATGTGTCTCCCCTTCTGAAGCACCATGGCTGCACAGAGCCCGCGCTTAGGAGGCGTCTGCACCTGCAGTGTTGGTTGGTGCAGCAACTGCAGACAAGGCAAAATAGAATTTAAGGGGAGCCTGGAGAAGGAACTGAATTGCTGCATCTCAGCTGTTGAGATGGGACAAATCCTGGTGAGGACACAGTGAAGGCTGTTGAGATGACAACGAAGGACTTGACGATGACAAACGTAGCCAATAAAGCAGCGGCAGGGTGGAGAGGAGACTTCACTGTTGAAACAGCGCTGCCGGGTGAAACGCCCCCAAACAGCACTCCTGCATTCTTTCCTGAAAAGTCAATCAACCCAGCAAACTTCATTGTTGTCTTATTTAAGAAATTGCCACAGCCTCCATCAGGCAGCGCTGTCAACTCCAAGGCAAGACCCTCCACCTGCAAAAAGACTGGAACTCGCTGAAGACTTAAGTGATAGTTAGCAATTTTTTTTTGCAATAAATTAAGATATGTACATTCTTTAAGGGATAATGCTACTGTCCACCTTATCATAAACTCTAACGCGGTGGACCATAACTACTGTATGCACTGGGAAATCAGAAAATTGTGCAATCTGATTCGTTGAGAGTTGTGGCAGTGGCCTGGAACCTGCACTATCTTTGGGGGGTGCTTGTATTTAGTGCACCAACGCCCCCACTGGTACTTGAACGCCATTCATTTGTACATTCCTCAGACTTATCCCATGGTAGCTGCGTTGTAAGTATTTGTAGAGCTGAATCAAACTGAGTAGGTGTGGGGTGTATACACTTGTTCAAACAGACTGAATTTCTTTCTTGATGATTTTATTTTGGTATAAGTTTGCTTTCGGTGTAAGTAATGCAAACATACTCAGGTTAGTACTCTTGAGTGAATTAAAAATAGCTTTTAACATTTTCCTAGTGTTCGTGCTTGCCAAGCTGGAAATCAAAAAGATTTTTTTCCTTTTATTTGTGTCTGAGTAGGAGAAAGAACAGGGAATGAAAAGGCATTTTATCTGAACATTTTATCTAACATTTTGTCTGAAGGAAAAAAAGGAACTGTAGAAAAGGTAGAAAAATAAGGATGACTTTTAGATCTAGTTTCTGGTTCTTACAAAAGAAGGAATTTGAAAATTGGGAAAGCTGATTCACCTCCAAGAAGTTTTTTCCTTTGGGTTTCACAGCTCAGCAAACATTCTCCCTTGAGGCCCAGGTGAGAATGCCGAGTTAGGTATGGAGCAGAAATAAATTACTAAGAAGCTTACATGGTTAATATTAACTTACTTTTCTTTCATGAGTAAACCATATCTTCTGGAACTAATGGATGAAATCCATAGCACTTTCAATTAAGCCAGTTGGCAAACTTTTCCTGTAAAGGCTCAGGCGGTACATATTTCTGGTTTTGCAAGACAAATGGTCTCCGCAACTTCTCAGCTTTCATGGTGATGCCAAATCAGCCAGAGATAGCATACCACTGAATGCGGGTGTAGCTGTGTTCCAATAAAACTTTATTTACAGAAGCAGATAGAAGCAGGTTTGACCTGCTGGCTAGAGGCTACTGATCCCGAACTAGACTCTCCATTTTCAGGTCCGAGTTTTCCATTCTCTTAAGCACACCATGGCTTTGTAAAAGGAAGCCATGTCTACCAAGTTGCAGGGCAGTCATTGATTGCTTAGTGCAGGGGAGCTGCATTCCAGAGGACTGGAGGCCCTTCCAGGCAGGAGCCTGGCACAGTGACCTCCCTGGTCCGTAGTCCCTGTGAGCAGGCCGGGCTTCGACTCCACTTAACAAGCTTAAGAGCTATGAGCGCCAGGGCCAAGAGACCCTCGGTACTGGACCTGTTCCCTTTGCCTGATTGATGCCCTGGTTAATTCTCAGGCCTTCGATGAGAGGTAGGACTGTAAGCATCTTTTCTCTGGGAGCTTGGGCCAGCTCTGTGCAGAAGTGGCCCCCCCCAGACAAGGCAGTTTCCATTGGGGAGAGCTGCCCTTTGTGGCCAGGAGATTGGAGCTGGAAGTGGGAAAGTTCACGTTTGTTGCACACTCTTGTAACCAGGAGGGTTGCAGAGGGTAACTTCTGTGATGCACAGGACAGGGAAGTGGCCACATTTGCAGAGGCCTCCTAACCACTCCCCTCGCCCCCTCACATGTTCTCAGGGTGATAAGTAACCCTAACAAAGCCTAGAGTCTGAGGCCAGGTCCTCGAATGAAAACCATCCTGTCCAAGGTTGTCCTGTTATAACCATGAAACTGATTCCTGGCAGGGACCTCTGCTGTGGTAAATGCATGTGCACCCCGAGTCTGTGGGGGTTATTCTCCAAAGGGCTCTGGTTTCACCCCCACTCAAAGGTGCGCAGGTGAGGCTCGGAGTGAGTGTGGGGTGTGTGATGGAAGGGGACGTCCTGCCCTGCCTAACTCTGAGCAGCCCTGGTGGGGTCTGGCCCCCAGAGACCTTGAACTACAATAAATGGGGTGGAAGATGAAACACCATACGTGAGGATTTCCTATCAGAAATGCTTTGATAGGAATAAGTTTGCTTATTCTTTATAAGTTTGCTCATGTTTTGTGGCCAGAAATGCGTTGTAGGTGATACCGGAATTGTCAGGCCTAGTCTCCCAGCCAGGAACGGATCCCAGGCTGCAGGGCAGCGCTGAGCCCCAGCCGCTAGACCCCCCACGGGTTGGTGTCTCACGAAGCCACAGCAGGAGCTTCGCAGACGCTCAGGCAAGCAAGCGAGAAGAGGCAGGTTTGTTTATAGAAAGAAAAAGTTTATTGAGGAGAAAAAGAGCAGAAATAAAGTGGGACTCCCAGGCCAGGGAACCAGGCCCGGGAGGGGCAAGGAAGCCCAAAGTAGAGTCGTGTCTCAGGGAATATAGACCTTTTTTCCCTCATTATTCTAAAGCTGCCCCAGTCTCTCTGTGATTGGTCAGTTCTCGGCTGTCTCACTTAATTTGCTACTGAGTGGGGATCTTCACGTTCCTTATCTAACAGCTTTCTCTTTCCCCATTAGTTGCATCTTTAAATTTATGGCCCAGTCCTCTGGATGGGCATCCCTGCATTGAAGCTAAACAGCTGCCCTTCTAATGTGTCCATAAATTAAACCACTCTCCATTTCTCCAATCTCCGCCTCCCTTTACCACCTGAAGGAAACCAGGACCAGCGTTAACAATGTTGTCCTTGGTCCTGGCGTGTTTGTTTTTCCTAATGGAATGGGTTACTTTCCCTTGCTTGTCCTTATCTCTGAAGCCTCCCTAAATTCTTCAGAGGTCCCCTCCTGCACTATCCCTAAAACTGCCTAATAACCCTAGCTTGCCCTGTCTCATAGGTACTTAATTCTTGTTTCTATCAATTGCCCAAGGGTCAGATTGGTTTCATTAGAAGGATAGGCCATTTTGCTGAAATTAGAAGTTTCCAAGAACTGACTGACTACGTCCAGTGAGGACTCGCTGTCTGCCCTGTGCGGTGTCCAGGGCTCCAACTGAAAGTGCAAACAGCCGGGAAGTGTGGTTCACCCACGCGAAGGTGCATGAGCCTCGTCTGGTCTCTGCAGCAGACCTGCAGGGCGAGGAGGGGCTCATGCAGAGCAGCAGCCACGGATTCTGGAGTGGACAGCGCTTCCTGGCACCGCTGCCAAGGAGAGACAGCTTTCACAGGAGTCCTCGAGCCCGGCCAAAGCCCGGTGCACCACGGTGTGCATCTCACCTGCAGAGGCTCCAGCGGAGAGCGGCCAGCACCTTACTCATCAGTGCCCCCAGGCCCCGGCACACAGGGATCCTCACCCCCCCCACACCCCCAGGTGAAAAGAAAACTGCAGGAAGAGTCTTCCACACGTACCAGCAGAAGAGCTACACCGGGCGCCTGGTCTTTTCCCTCACCCGTGAGCAGGGCGGGATGGGTGGTATGAAGACCTTGAGCCAGTCCTCTGCTTTGCAGACCCACTTCTCACCCCCACCTTGCTTCATGCCTGCTCACCATGCCCCGGAGGCCCAGAGCCTGTCGCCAGACGGCTGTCTCCTCTCAGCCTCTGACGCCCACCCCGGGCAGCAGTCTCTCTGCCGGGTCACTCCGCTCCAGCTTCCACCTTCCAGCAATGTGTTGAAATCTCGTATTTGTGATTTCCCCTCCCCCTTAAAGTCCTTCCCCAGCCCTTTTTCTTTTCCGAACTTCCTTTTTAATTTCGATGGGGTCTCACGAAACAAGGGAGCAGGAATGGATTCTCGCACTCAGAGCGTGGAGCCCGGAGAAGTCTCTCGCAGCAGAGAGAATGTCAGGAAGCGTGCGCCGAAAACCTCACTTTCCACCTCTTGTTCAAATGGGATATAAACATCTTTGTTTTACTGTATGTGGTCAGAATATTTTTTTAAATTTATATAATGGGCCCGATCAAACATGGTGTAGACGTGCCAGCTTTGAGGACTGGAGAAAGTCGATTTCTGAGCAAATGGCGCCAAGGAGCTCTGTAACTCATGGCTTGTCCTTCATGAAATGTGCTGGCTCTCCCTCACATTCCCCCTACCCCTCAGGCCTCCCCCCTCCCCATGAAACCAAATGCAAAAGCTCGGATACCCTGCAAGAAGACAATACCAAGTGTATGGGACTCTGCTGTCCCAACAAATCAGCAATAATTAATAGCAACGTACTCTCTCAAGTTACTTATTAAACATTCACAGCAGAAAGGTAGCTTGTATGTTTCAAATGCTGTCGTATTTCTAAATCCTACCTCTCTGCCTATTTTCATACGCAGGTAGCTGCACTATGCGTCTCTTCCTAGGTAACAGTGATGGGTGAGTCGGGAACTGGAGGAATTCTAGAGACTGTGAGCAGGAGAGCTGGCCTGGAGGGCCCAGAGGAAAGACACTTGGGTGGGGCTTTGAAAGGTGGGTGGGGCTTGGCGGTCCATTGCCCCAGGCTGTGGTCAGAAGACTAGCTTCTCCAGATGCCAAGGGAGTTTGGTTGCCAAGGAGAATCGCTCTGGACTTGTCTCCTGCCCAGAGTACTAACAACTGCAGCTCTCTCCCAAAGTTTAATTTGTTTATTGCGAGAAGTTCTTACTTTCCCGTTGTTAAGCAGGCAGCTCCCAGTGGGGCCTCTTCTCCCCATCAGAGGCAAGGAGCACCAGCGCTGTGTGAAGAAGCCCTGACGGAGAGGTGGGGCTGCCAGGATGATTTACCAGGATGATGTAGGCCAGAGGTGCAGGGGTTGGGGGGTGGGGGGTGGGCTTTGAGAGGATTCACCAGAGACAGAGTGGGGAGCAGAACAGGCAGATCCACTGAAATACACTGCTGAGGGGAGCAGCAGAGACACAGCAGAGGTCTGCTGTGCCTGCAGGTCAGCTCCCTGGCAGGGATTGAACTCGTGCTTCAGTGGCTGAGATAGCTTGGCAGAACCCAGGCTTTAACCCCTGCGCCACTAGGGAGGCCCATGAGCCCCATTTTCAATGTCCCTGTATTCCTGGGACTTGGCCTACCTTTGGGGACAAAGAGATTCTTGTTCATTTCCAAAGATGATCTTAGGGGCACTGATCACGTGGGGAAGCTTAGGCTGTTTGCTTATTATGGGAAACTGCTAATAAGATCAGTCTGGGTTTAAGCACAGTTGCTGGAAGCCAGGTCTCCAGATGTGGCTGGTTAGAAATAGTCTCGAGTGGGAAGAACAGAGGCTCTAGCGTTGCTCTCCGTGAAGGGGGTGGGGGAACATGACTGGCATCATGAGGGGTCAGAAAAATCAATTGCCCCAGGAGGTGTGGATATATTTAAAGCTCGAGTCATAGGGCTAGACTCAGCTCAGGCAGAAGTCAAACATGTTTTCCTTTAAATGATTAAACTGAGTTGAACTTAGTTCAAGAAAAATTTCTTTTCCTTCCAAATGTTCTCCCTGCCCCCAGGCTCCGAGAGTTTCAGGATGAGACGTGTTTTCTTAAAGAGAAAACGTGCATCACTCGCATCCAAACCAGACAAGCGTGTGGATGTAGCCCGAAAGATGTCAAGTAGTGGGCCCGGCCCCTGCCCCGCGTCTGGGCGGTGCAGCCAGCGCAGGAGGGAGGTGCAGGCAGGAGGCGAGGGAAAACATTTTCTGGGACTCTCAAAACCCAGCTTTATTTTCTTGGGTAAAAAAATGTCAATGCCCACTCCTGCAGAAATAACATGATTGGGGAAGGTAAGCCGGAGTTTCATTTACAGAATTATTCCACAGTCCCAGCTGGATTCAGGTTAATTCAAGCGAAGACATTCCAGCCAAGCCCGGGGCACCCGAGTGGCTCTGCCCAGGACTGGGGGTGTCGCAGGAAGTGGGGGGCAGGGCGGAGGGGGGCGAGGGCCCCCTGTCCACAGCTCTGGGGCCCGCAGCTCCCGCAGCTTCCCGCCCGCCTCTCCGGGCTTGGTCCCTTATTAAAATATGTGTTTTTCTTTCTTAAGAAAAAAACAACAAACCCACAACCAAGAGTTAGGCCTGGTGCTGGCCGGGACCTGCTGGTATTTCCTCTGCTGTTTTTTCTTTCCCAAATGTGATCACTTTTCCTGGCGAGGACTTTCGGGGACGCTCAGCATCTGCGCGCCAGCTCCCCGCGGGCGGAGGGGGACCCCGAGCGCCCCCGCGCCCCGCCTGTGCGGCTCGGGCCGGCCGGGGAGCGGGGAGGGGCGGGGGTGTCACTGCGGCCTCGGGGCGCCTGCCCCCCCCCCACCCCGGCACAGCCCGGCGACGCCGGCGGCCGCGCACCCACCCTGGGGCGGGCCCCGACACCGCCCCTCGGCCCGGGCGCGCCTCCCCGGGTGCTCGTCGGAAGTGGCCGGAGCCCCCGCCCGGGCGCCCCCCGAGGCGGCCGGAGCCCCGAGCGTCTTCTGCGCTTCCCCGGGGCCGGGGAGCAGGGAGGGGGCCCGCGGGAGGCGCCCGACGGGAGGCGGGAGGGAGGCGGGAGGGAGGGGGGCCGGAGCGCTCGCCCGGGACTCCCCGCCCCTCCGCGCCGGCCCGCGCTCCCCACCCCAGGGCCGCGCCTCCCGCCGCGCGGCACCCCCAGCCGCCCCCCGCGCCGCACCCCGGGCCCCCGCGCCCCGCGGCCCCAGGCTCGGGCTCGCACTCTGGTCCCCGCACCCCAGGCCCGGGGCCGCCGTACCCTCCAGGCGGGGCACCCCGACCCCCCGGACCGCGGCGCCCCGGGACCGCTCCACGCCCCGGGCCTCGACCCGCCCCGGCCGGCCGCGCCCCTCGGCTCCGGCCCGGCCCGGCCCGGCCCGCTCGGCCCGCGCGGGGCGCCATGGGCAGCGGCAGCAGCCGGAGCGGCCGGGCCCTGAGGAGGCTGCGCCGCCCCGACAGCCGCCCCGCGGGGCCCGGGGGGGGCGCCCGGGAGGGCGGGACGCGGCCCCGGCCCCGGCCCCCGCGGCCCCGGCCCCGGCCCCGCGGCGCCCCGGACGGCGCGGACGACACCCTGCGCCTGCTGGACCAGCTGCTGGCCGAGTCGGCGGCCTGGGCCCGGGGGAGCCCGCCCCCCGCCGCGCCCCCGGCCCCGCCCGCCGCCCGCGCCCCCCGCCCGGTGAGTGACCAACTCGGGGCCCCGGGCCGCGACCGCCGTGCGCCCCGCCCCCCGCAGCCGCCGGTCCCCCGCCCGGGCCCCATCGCGCCCCCTCCCCTGCCAGCACCCCCCGACTTTCTTCCTCTCCGCCTGTTGGGGTTCTGGGTTCCGGCGTGTCCCCAGGGGGGTGACGTGCTGGGAGCGCCTGAGGGACCGAGGCGCAGACTTTCCTGGGCAGAGACGCGCGCGGGCTGGGGGGGGGGTCGCCTCTTTCCTGGGAACCGCCCTGACCCTGGAGGCGCAGCCTTCGCGGCTGGACCCGGGAGATGGGGTGCGCGGCTGCTTTCCCCTCGATCCCCGCTCCCCTCAACCCCGCCCTGTGTGGAAAGGCCGCCCATTGGATGCGGGGGACAAAGGGGCAGGGGACCGCGGGGCCGCAGATACAGAGGTCGGGGAGGTCAGGGCCCGGCCGGCTGGGGGGCAGCGGGACCACCAGCGGCTGTGGTCAGAGCCGCGCCGGCCTCTCCCTGCGGCTTCCTTGTTCTGCCTCCCGGAACCTCCCAACGACAGACCTGCTGTTCTAGGAAAGCAGAAACCTGAGGACTCTGGGGTGGCACGAGCTGCGCCCAGGCGCGTGGAGTGAACTAGATGGTCAGTGCCAGCTGCTGGGCCGGAGGAGGAAGGCAGAGCCAGCCCCCCTTCCCTGAGCCCGGGGTTACCTTACAGCTGCCAGGGTCCTGGGGAGGGTCTCTCTGGGCAGCCCCTCAGAGGTGGGGGCCCACCTGAGGCAGGGCCCCTTCCTGCTCTGCTGCCCCCTCCAAAGGGAGCCAGGACCAAATTACACAGGCAGATTCCTTTAAACAGACCTCAGCACCCAGTTACGTAACACCTCGCTTGCTGAGGAAGGGGGGGGAGCTCCTGGCAGCGTGGAAGCAGTCTCTCAGCCTTCAATTTTCAAGTGTTTTGAGAACTTCCAGGAGAAAACAAGAGATGGGGGTTTCCCTCCTGCCTTGCTGCCATCCCAGGGGGCTTGGGGTACCGCATTGTTCTGTTAGTCTCTTCTCAACGGAGCCCCTGCGGTGCGCGGCCTCACTCTGGGGGCTAGAGATGGCACAGACCGTGCACGGGTCTCACCCGAAAGCAGCCCACGTCTAATGGATGGAGGAGGAAGGATCTGCAGGAGAGCAAGTGCAGTGCCAAGCAGGGTGGGGGGCCCGGGAGTCCTCAGGAGGAGCACCTGGCCCTGGAGGAGCCAGGTTGGCGTTCCAGGAGGGCAGTTGGCACTGGACCTGAACTTGGAGTGAACAGGGGCATTGCCTTTTCACAGATGAGGAAGAGGTGACTGGCAAGGGGACAGTTGTGGGCAGAGGACCCCTAAGCGAAGTGTGGTGGCCGCCACATGGTGCTCTAGGTGTGGGGGGAGTCGCAGGCTCAGAGGCCCCAAGAGTGGCTGTGAGTGGCCCAGTAAGGAGTGTGCATGATGCTATGAAGACCGCGCAGCTCTTTGAAGGGCTGGGGGGAAAGACAGTTTGTGTTTTAGGAAGATTGTGTGAACAGCTCTGGGGAGAATGAACTGGGCAGAGTGAGACTAGGGCAAGGCGACCAGGTGGGGGTGGGCAGGGGCCGGAGACGGCAGCGGCGGGAGGACGGAGGGCAGATGGAGTTGGAGGTCCTGAGGCTGCCCTCTGTGGCGTGGGCGGCACGTCCGTATGAATGTTCTTTGAATGAGTCCCAAGAGCCTCAATTATTACAGCCATAAGGGGCTCTTGAGGCCAATTCATTATTTTCAGGCCTGGGGAGACCAAGGGAAAGGTTCTGGAAGGTCAAGGAGAAAGCCGGCAGTCTGTGCTCCAGTGCAGAGCTCATGCTTCTTGGCTCTGGAGGTTACATCCTGGGGGAGGCCTGGCCACTGCGCATTTTATGAGACTCTTCATTAACAAGAGTGAGCTACAGGGCCTCCCCTGGCAGCCCAGCGGTTGAGCGCTGGGCTGCGAAGCTGCCCGCAGCCTCTGCAGCGTTGGTTCGATCCCCCCGCTGCCGGCGAGGGTCCCACATGGTGCCACAGACCCCTCCTGCCGCCCGCTGCTCCCCTCAGCAGTGTCCTTCGGTCCTTCTGCCTGTTCTGCTCCCCGCTCTGGCTCTGGTGAATTCTCTCACCCTCCTGCGCTTCTGACTGTACCCAGTGCTTGTATAAACAAATAAATCAATCTTTTTTTTTTTTTTTAAAAGAGTGAGCTACAGAAAATTGGGATTTTGATGAGTCTGTGTTGAGATCCATATGTAGGAGCTGGCCCTTCTTCAAAATGTTAAAAATTTGTTCTCAACAAGAGAAAATGCTTGATTGAGGATGTTTTAGATTTCTTTAGGAAGGAAGGAGGAAGAAAACCTCCCTTAGGTTAAGAGCTATCTAGTATGTTGGGGTTGGGGGGTGGAGGGAGGTATTCTTCATAGGAAAATATCAAACTTAAGTGAAATTATCCCTTTAAAAGTTTAACCACCGGGCCTCCCCGGTGGCATAGCGGGTTGAGCGCTGCACTGTGAGGCGGTCCGCAGCCTCTGCAGTGCAGGTTCAGTTCCCGGCTGGCCAGGGAGATTCCCACATGGCACGCAGACCTCTCCTGTCTCCCCGCTGCTCCCCTCAGCAGTGTCTTCGGTCCGTCTGCCTGTTCTGCTCCCTGCTCTGTCTCTGGTGAATTCTCTCGCCCTCCCACGCCTCTGACCTTACCCCAGCTCTTAAGAAGAGAAAAAAAAAAAAAAAGAAAAAAAAGTTTAACCACCATCGATCCGAATTTCTTAGAGATGGATTATGGATATGAGTTACCATTCTGAATTTCATGCATTAGACTATATTCAGGAATAATTGTGGCTAATATTTTAATGGGTTTCAGATATGTATTAGCTCTTTCAATCTTTATCATTATTATCATCCCTTCTTACAGATGAGAAAGAGGTAAAAGCACAGAGAGGTTAAGTAACTTTACCAAAGCTGCACAGTTACAGCAGAGCAGAGGTTAGCACTGGGGTAGTCAGTGTCTGGCGCGTTTAGCCGAATGGCCTCAGACAGCTGCGATTTTGTGCTCGATCCACCCACCTTACCGCCGTCACTTTTGCCATTGCCAGTCTACATGCAACCAACCAGTCCCCCCTGTGTTCTCACCCAAATAGCCACCTTTCCCAGCGGCCCGGACCGCCACACTGGAGAGCTCTGTGCTCCAAGCAGAGCTTTGCGGCAATCCTTTTAGTTCTTGGGTGTCTTTTTGGGCATTTCTTGACTCCCGGTCGATCTCCTGGTGCAGTAAAGGTGGCTGGATAAGAACAAAGCCTCCCATGTCCCGTCTGAGACCGTCATTCCGTCTACGGTCAGTCATCTTAAAAACTGCCTCGCCAGGGAGGTCCTTAGCTCTTGTGTAGATATTCTGAATAGAGATCAATCTTTCCCCTGCATTTTGGCAGAAACTGCTTCCACTTAAATTCTTGTATTTAACTGATACTTTGTGATGAAACCCTTCAGCTCTGGATGGTGAGCTGAAGCAACATCATGAGCAAATTGTAAGACACAAATATGAAGGGGACGGTCATCCTCTACTGGACTGCGTGACAAATCCAGGGCACCTGTGAGTCTCTGTGTGTATTTATATTCACCAAGAATAACTGTCCAGACAGTTCCCAAATAACATCATCAATGACGTTCTTTTTTCCAGTCCAGTGCCGTAAAATTTTTTTGTGGCAAAGCAAATATGCCAGAAGGAAGTGTGTCCCTTCGTGCAAGGTCACCACAGAGCTGCTGCGGGAGAGCTGGGCTCTGTGGCTGGTGGTGTGTGCTCACTGAGGAGGGGGCAGGAGGCGGCATTCCCTGCTCCCAGCACTGAGTCGGGGGTCACCCCACGCCACACTTCTAACAGCCTTTCAGGGTACATGCTGCCACCTCCATTTTACAAGCAAGGCCAATTCAGCCCCGAGAGATGGATAACTTATCCTGACACCCAGTCAATTTTGGGGGGAGGCAGAGTTTGTACACAGGTCTACCAACCAGGTCATGCTTACCTTTAAAGCTTTGTTTCTAGAATTCAAATAGGTTATCTGCATGCACCTGAGAAGAAATTTGTTCCTGGAGGGAGCTCCAGGGAATAATGTGTAGTCAGGCAAGTCCAGTGACAAAGATAATACTGACTTAGTGGACGTTAGCAAAGGGAGTGAGTTCTGAGAGGGGAGGGAGAATGGGCCGAGGGCATCTGAGGGAAGGCAGAGGGGGAAGACATGCATCACCCATCACCTCACACAACACACAGTCACACCACAATATGCCATCTGTCATCTCACACAACACACGTAATATGCCATCCCTCATCTCACACAAGGCACACAACACACTCAGGAAGGTTCTGGGGTAAGTAGGGGTGCGGGGTAGGGAAGTGGGTCGGGGGTGAGAGGATTTACCAGAGACAGAGTGGGGAGCAGAACAGGCAGACTGACTGAAATTCGTTGCTGAGGGGAGCAGCGGGTGAGTCAGGAGCGGTCTGCTGCACCATGTGGGTAGCTCCCTGGCTGGGGATTGAACTCATGGTGCAGTGGCTGTGGATAGCTTCATAGATTGTGACTTAACCCCTTGCGCCACCAGGGAGGCCCTAGTTATTTTCTTTTGTTTTCACATTTCTCAGGTAATATCTCAGTATATAATATAAATCATAAAGTAATTATATTGAAATTGTTTTAGATTTATTTTTAAAGATTTATTTTTTTTATGTATGCATACAAGAACTGGGGTGTAGGTCGGAGGTGTGGAGGGTGAGAGGATTCACCAGAGACAGAGCAGGACAGGCAGACTGACTGAAGCACACTGCTGAGGGAGTGGTGGGGAGACAGGAGCGGGCTGCTGAGCCTGTGGGCCGCTCCCTGGCGGGGATGGTGGCTGCGGGGAGCTTCATAGCGCTGACACTTAACCCCTTGCGCCACCAGGAAGGCCCCTTTCTCCATGCCTTAGCAGCAGGCTCCTGAAGCCAGGCCTCCAGAGCAGAGGGGCCCGAGGTGTCAGTTGGGCAGTCTCCCAGCCTGGGCGTCTCTCCAGGGCCTCCTGCTGGCGAGGCCTGTCCTGTCACGGCGGCGGGCGCGGGCCCTGCTCAGATGACAGAGGCGCCCTCTGGCGTGAGCGCCGCGCAGGCCCTCACGTTCCCTCCCGCCCGCCCGGCCCAGAGGCCCACCGGCACAGCCCGGCCTGAGAAGGGTCATTCTTAGGCAGAGAGGAAGGGGGAAGCCATGGAGGAGGTCGACCCACGCTGACGGGCAGGCCTCACAATTACGCAGAGGGAAAGAAGGGCAGGTGCCTGTGGTGTGGCCCAAGTTTCCCGCCCTTGGGAGAGTGGCCGACCCCGTGGTGACAAAGCAGGTGGCCTTCAGGCAGGGCAGCAGTGGGCACTAGAACTGGCCAAGGGCACTGTCCAAATAGTTATCAGTCACTGTCTGAGTTTTTTTCCTGCGTGTACAATTGCAAGACTACTCAGGTTTAGAAAACAACAATAATGGGGTTTATTTAACAAATCAGGGAAAAACAAAGAGTTACCGAGGCCTGAAATGGCCATTTACCTCACCTGAAGCAATGGCCAGTGTTTAAAGCCCTAAACAGAAAGCATCTGAGATGGTGTCTTCCCCCGGCCCGACCTCCTCTCCCCGGCGCCCAAGGTGGCGTCTTCCACCCCCGAGGCCCGGAGCACACTCAGACTGTAAGTCAGGTTCCAACTCACAGAGACAGCAGAGGACACAACAGGAGATGCTCCTGGAGCTGCCGAGATGGCCCAGCGCACCACCGTGCCAGCAACACTCAAAACAGCAGCTGCAGCACCCAAACAACCCGACAAAGGGCCCCACTCACAGCTCAGTGAGGTGCCGGCTCCGGGCGTCTGCCTTCCCTGCCGGGCTGTGACAGCAGCGAAGCTGGGGACAGTTTCAGTCGCTCGGCTGCTTGCAAAGTGTAATGGCAGGAGGACACGGAACAGGATCGCTATGACCCGAGCAGACAGGGTAAAGGAGGAGAGAGTCCTGGAGTCCTCAGTGGCTTTTGCAGGCTTTTACTGGGATTTACCAGGTACACGGCAGGCAGGGGTGCTGGGGGGCCGGGAGGCTGGCAGGCCTCCCAGCCCCCATTAAGCCTTCACTCTTTCTGGGCTCTCTGGCATTCCTGGTGGCCTCTGCTGCTCTGCTCTTCTCCTGGTCCTTCTCGTGGTCCTACTTTGCTGGCGTCCCCGTGACGCCGCCCTTATCAGCCCAGTCTCAGCCCAGGTGAATCCCATCTACCTAGGCCCACACCCTGCTCCAGGTGCCGCCATCAGGCATGCATTCGGGACCGCAGGGATCCATCATCCATCCTAATGGCTGGCGGGCAGAAAAGCCTGATGCTTTTTTACCTTGCCCTACACAAAACCTCTGAACTGTTCCTCTCTGAGGTTGGCTGCTGGAAGCCTCTCCGTGTCCTTCAGAGGCCCACACCAGCCTTCTGGAAGGTCTGTGCGGTGGGTGCAGAAATCACTGACCTCAGAATCCCTGAAGATCCAAAAGCACTGATTCCTGAACACTGAATGCTCAAAGGCTGAATCCCAAACACGGAATCCTGGGGGCTGCATCTGCAACCCCTTATATTTCTTACCAGTCTCCACCCCAAAATGCGGTACTTTTTAGCATTTTCCCTGGGGCTCCCCATCCTCGCCAGCACCTCCTGCAGGGGCACCACCTGTAACAGTCTTTGGCTTCAGCCACAGATTACAGCTTCAGGGGCCTGGGGGCAGAGGGCGGTACCACAGGGCGAGGCTGGGTGTCCAGAATCCTGATTGTGGAGGCGGATTCACAGTGGCCAGGCCACAGCGCATGCTCTGCAGCTTGTTCTGTGTGAGTGGTCCACCTGCGGGTGGGTGTCCCTCTGTGTGGGTGGTGCCGGTCACTGCCCTGTGGACTGACATCCACACAGAAAGCTGCTGGAAATTGTGAAGGGGAGAGTGGTAACCAGAGGAACGGAATACAAGATGGACGATGAAATCCAGAGTGGACTTTCTAAAAATTTTCCCCAGTGGTTCTAAAAGTCAACTTGGAAGGACCAGAGACTCAAGATTCGTCCTCAGTCTGCTCATGTGTTTCCTGCTTTGCTGGTTTGCAAAGCCTCCCTGGGACCCCGAGGAGTGACAAGAACCCCCTCTCCCCACCATACCCCCTTGCTGGTCCCTGCTCAGTCTTGATCCCAGGCCGGCCCAGGCTCCTGGCCATCCCAGGGGCCAGATGTCAGTGTGGCCGGGAGGTGGCAGGCTGCCAGCTGGCCAAGGCACTGTCAGCTCTAGGCCGGGGCAGCCAGCAGGGGCTGCTGTGTCTCCTCTTCATCCACACAGTGCTCCCAGCTGCTTCCTGGGAGAACAGAGAGGAAGGACACACTCACAGGGCAGGCCCAGATGGCAGCAAACCCCAATCAGATACCACCTGACTGAGCCTTCAGTACACTGGCAAAGGAAAGCCTTCCTCTCCAACCTGGTTTGGGGTCCAGCCCAAGTCCCATGGTTTGTCGTGGGCCAAGGCCAGAGACGCAGAGACCCGACTGACTGCAAATGCTTGACCCCAGTCGCCCACCCTCTCACGCCAGAGCACAAGACCCTAAGCAAGTGATCGAGCATATTTCAGATAGAACTTGCAGACATGGAAAATGGGTGACGGGTTCCGGTGACCTGGGTTTTCAGCAGTTTAGACAGAGACGAGAAAGCTGGAAGAGAAAACTGAAGAAATGACCTGGGACACAGCCCAGAGAGACGGGACTGGGAGCAGGACAGCTAGAGAGGAAACCACAGCCAGCCGAGGCGAACTTGTGGCTCAAGGAAAAGGCGGCCAGACAATGACGCTGCTGATCAACACCGTTTCCATGTGGTCCTGGGGGTCGGAGCCAGAGAAGAAAGGTCGGGGCAGGAGGGTACAAAGGACAGGAAGGGGGCAAATCAGTTGATCCAATATTCCCAATAATATGAACGACAACCAAATATGTGCATACACAGGAATGCACAAGTAGATATTAAGAATAATAGCGGGGCCTCGCTGGTGGCACAAGGGGTTAAGATGCAGCACGATGAAGCTATCCGCAGCCTCTGCAGCACTGAGTTAGCTCCCCAGCCAGGGAACTACCCACATTGGCACGGCAGACCTCTCCTGACTCCCTGCTGCTCCCCTCAGCAGTGTGTTTCAGTAGATCTGCCTGTTCTGCTCCCCACTCTGTCTCTGGTGAATCCTCTCACTCCCTGCAGCTCTGGCCTGTACCCAGTTCTTGTAAGCATAAATAAATACATCTTTAAAAAAAAAGACTAATAGTAGAGTTCGGTTTACACCACTAGACACCCACGTTTCAGCAACAGCCAACAGATAGAAAGTAATTTTTTAAAAAATTCATTATGTATTTATTTATTTAGAAAATAACTTTTATTTAAAAGAGATGATGACAATAGCAGTATAAACATCAGTTTTCCACAAATAGATCTAAAAAGATCCTGGTCTCAAGGAAAAATGGTAAAACTTCTTAAAAGACATTAAAGAAACCCCAAATGAATGGGAGCTTAATTCCCTGTTTGTAGATTGGAAGGTTCCTGTAGCAAAGACATCAGTTCTCCCAGAATGCCCCGCAGCTTGTGACCCCTCACAGCCCCTGGGGCGGTTTCCTCCTCAAGCGTGACGAGGGCACCTGGCGTGCAGACACGGGCGTCCAGAACCAAGGGTGGTGAGAGCACGCAGGCCTGGCTCGGCAGGAGTCACGCTCACCTAGCACTGTGCTCACCCAGCCAGAGGGCGACCCCTGCCAGGGAGGTGAGGCCCCTTTGTAGAGAGCAGGGCAGGTGAGAGCAGGGCGCGCTCCGCGTCGCTGTTGGGGACGCAGGGTGCATCCGTGCCAGCTTGGTGCCCTGATGCGTCACTCCCTGCCCAGGCCAGCGTGCCCACCCGTGAAATGGGCAGAAGAACCGGGCTGCCAGCTCTGTTCTTTTCGTCTTGGGCAGACTCAGCGACCCTTGTCTGTGGCAGAGTCAGTATCCACACCTTGTGACGCCGTTTTCTCCTGTCCTTCCCAAGGTGTCCCCAAAACAGAGTGCGGAAGCCCACGCGGCAGGCGGCGGCCAGTCGGAGTAAGTACAGGGGTGTGTCCCTGCCAGGCCTCAGGTCTTTGGGCTTCAGCCCCCCAGGTCCTCACGGCCCCAGCTTGCCTAGAAGCTGCCCTCCCCCTCGGGCAGCGCCCAGCTGTGGGAAGTGCCTTTCACTCTCACGCAGCTTAGCTCCCCCTGAAAGCAGCCAGGATGGAGGGGGCACTGTGGCCTCTCTCCCCCTCCCGCCCTCACTCACCCTGTGCAGCGGAAAGACACAGTCCTGGCCCCACAGGCTCCGGAGAGTGTGAGCTGAGGACCCCAGGCCCAGAGACCGTGCAGGCCCCTGGACTGTGTGGGGAGCAGCTGTCCAGGAGGCTCAGCTGGGGCCATACTGCCCCCGCCCCCCCTCCTGTCCTCCGATGAGTGACAGTGATCTGCCTTGTCCCTGGGACGTGGGGATGGTGGCGCTTAGGGTCACTGATGTCGATATTCTGGCTTAACAGCTGCTTTGATCAGTGATTCCTGCTTTGGGGGCAAGAATGCGGCTGGTTTCCCTGGGTCTCTCACAAGAGCAGACTGGGGGCTCAAAGGGGTCAGAGAGGGGACAGAGGCATCGCCGGGGCTGGTGGAGGAGCCAAGGATGGCAGTGGTGGGAGAGCCTTCAGGTGGCGGGCCCCGGGCAGAGGACAGGCGTGGCAGGGCCTGTGCACGGCTGTGGGCGTCGACACAGGGGCTGTGGACGGGCGTGGATGAGGGGAGGTTAAGGTGCAGGCAGGCCTTGAGCCCCACGCACCCCTGAACTGGCCTTGGCGCAGGTAGGAGAGTGCTCGGCAGGCTCCAGGCTCTGGGGCACCACTGGGGGTGGGGAGACAGGGTGAAGCAGTGAGAACTTAGCAGGGCTCCCCACTCACCGCAAGGCCAAGCTCAAGAGCCTTAGCTAGTGGAGAAGCCTAGTCCTCCCCACTGGGTCGAAAACTACCACCTGCTCTGCTTAGCACACCGCCCTGGGGGGACCGGAGGCCTGTTGTGTGCCCCTGTGCACCCCTGTGCCCAAGGACAGGGCACAATGCCCACTGCAGTGACTGGTCCCGGGGCCAGACGCTCCATGCTGAGGACCTGCCCGCTCTCGCTGAAGGCCCAGCTCGGTGCCGACACCCTCAGTTCTGGCAGAGGGTTTCCCTAATTTTGTTTTTTTTTTTTTTTTTTTTTTTTTAGAGGCATGTATTTTTATTTATTTATTTTTATTTATTTTTTTGTTTATTTGTTTATACAAGCACTGGGTACAGTCAGAAGCGCGGGAGGGTGAGAGAATTCACCAGAGCCAGAGCGGGGAGCAGAGCAGGCAGAAGGACCGAAGCACACTGCTGAGGGGAGCAGCGGGCGGCAGGAGAGGTCTGCGCGCCATGTGGGACCCTCCTCCCGTGGCCGGGGAGCAGCCGGATCGAACCCGCGCCTCAGAGGCCGCGGGCAGCCTTGCAACCCAGCGCTCAACCGCTGCGCCACCAGGGAGGCCCGGTTTCCCTAATTTTGAAGGCAACTTACAGTGACTAGTTTTCATCCAAGGCATTTAGAAGGATTAAGTTCTGCACCAAATGAATTAACTCTTCTTGTTTTTAAATGAATGGGTGGGTCCTTCAACTCCCAGCCACACTCTAGGAGGCGCCTCCTGCTGCTATCCCCGCTATGCCAGGACCCTGCCTGCCTCCTTCCCTCCCTTTCTCTCTAGCCTTCCTTACGGGGCTCAGTGAGCACCCCCTGAAAGTCCCCACAAGTTCAGAAAGTGGCTGGTGGGAGCCACTGTCTGAAGCCAGGCAGCAGGAACAGAGACCACTCTGGCCTGTCCTCAGCACCCGCCCAGGCGGGGGTTGGGGGGTGGGGGCATGTCAGGCACGTGGGGAGGGCCACGCAGCGCTCGGTCACTAAGGCTGGGAGAGGCACCAGAGAAATGTGCGCAGGAGAGGGCGAAGGTCCCCAGGACGCAGGGATTGCCTCGTGGTTTCAGGATGGCTGGACCCTGGGAGGGGCTGCTGGGTGGTGCCTATGACAAGCTGGAGCTCCCACCCAGCTCCCTCACCCCTGCCCATCTCTGCCTGCAGAGCCCTGGATAGCAGCCAGCGGAGGCCGGAGAAGCAGCTGGCTGTCTCGTATGACTACGCTGAGGAGGAGCTGATGGCCAGCATCGAGCGGGAGTACTGCCCCGAGGCCAGTGGCACAGCAGCGGTGGGCCTCCTGCCACCTGCCGGGCTGGGCACGCACATCCCCCCTTCTGCCCAGCACTCCATGCAAAGCTGAGTTGCCATCAGCACCATTACTCCCAGATCTCTCAAAACCCATCTTTTCAAACCACATGCACACAGCCCTGAACATGGTGGGCTGTGGCCCCCGGGCTCGCTGGAGATGCAGGCAGGAGGGAGCAGGGTCCCTGCAGGTGCCTGCACAGGGAATCTCCCAGGTGCGTCTGTCTCCTTCATGGAAAGGCCTGTCCTCGGGGATCTTGGTGCAGGAAATGCTTGTTCTTTCCGGAGGCCAGCACGCCACCTGACTGCAGAAGGCTTGGCAGCTGAATATGGTCCCAACCAGTTGCCTCGGGGTCTATAATGCATTCCACGGTGCTTCTGGATGGTTCTATCATGGAGAGTACACGCAGAAAGTGTGTCCCACAGACCTGGAGGGGTGACCTTCAGTTCTGCAAAGGAACCCCTGAGCGATAAGGTTCTGTTGAGATACAGATCCAGGTTCTGACTGTGTAGGTCTGGGGCAGGGCCTGGGAACCTACATTTCTAACCAGCCCCGGGGCAAGGATGTAGCTGCTGGACCAGCCACTGTGAGGCCCAGGGTTGAGTCTGAGCATCTGCCTCATCTGCCAGCTGCCTGAGGCTGCTCACAGCCATGGCACCCCACAACAGAGGCCTGTCCCCCTGCATGGGTGTGGGCGGGCACTGGGCTGGGCACCCGAGACCTGCTTTGGACGCTGTCTTGCATGAGCAGGCGCTTGCTGCCCTTCTCTACGCCTTTCCCCCAAAGCCAGCCTGGAGGCTATGAGGTGCTGCTCTGGGATCACGTAATTACAGGCTTCTTGAGCAATCTGGTGCCTGACTCCCCACCCCCCGGACACAGAACTGCCTCCCCCACTGAGGACAAGTCCCCAAGGGGCCTGCAAAGGGGCTGCCTGGTCTGTCGTTAGAGCCTGACAAATACCCAGTGGGACCTTTTTACTCTCATTCTACCTGGACGGAGGCGGCTCTCGCAGCCACGGGGCAGAGAAGCCTCAGTGCTATCCCAGCCGACGGGGGAGAAAGCCGCTCGCTAGGACGGCACAAGGGTGCCCTGTGAGTCGGCTGGGCTGGGCGGGCAAGCCTGGAGGCGGCTCCTGTGGGCAGGGCTGCTTGTTGAAGCTCAGTGTGGCCAGTGGGCCAGGAGGCGGGCCCTCCGGCTCAGCTGGCCGTGGTCACCCTCGAAGGGGCACGTGAAAGCGACCTCGGTGCTTGCCAAAGCCAGATTCAGTCTCAGCTGGTCTCACGTCCTCCCCATCACAGCGGCCTCCACCCCCCCTGGCCCCGCCCTGTCGCCAGGAGAGCGGTCCGCCCACCTGCTACAGAACACGACACCTTGGAGACCCACGATGGCCGCTTGGCACCCTAGGCCCACAGGCCTGCTGCCGTCATGGGCAAGCTGGCGCGTCCCTAAACTTTGTTGCTCGACCACAGTGCCTTTGAGCAGCCGCAGCCGGGGGACTTTTACTGGGAAGTCAGAGGATGGACAAGGGAGCCTTTCACAGACCCCGGGGGGCTGGCTCAGAACCTCCCCAGGCAGAGCCGTTTCCCATCCAAGCCCAAACCATTGCTTCTGAGAGTATCGCCTTCGCTACTGACAGCCCGCGTGCTTCTCCTGAGGGAGGCTGGTTTCTTCCCCCCGGGAGCTGACTTTGAGTTAACGATGCAGTGTTTTGCAGTTGCGCGCCATTATTAGAATGGAACACGCTTGGCTGGTTTCCAAGAGAAGTCCTTAATAAAACCCTCCATGAGATGAAAGTGTTAAAAGGAAAAAATTATCCCTTGCATAGTTGGGTTGGTGTAAATCAAGTTTAAAGAAAAGGCGTCAAGGCCGTGTTTCCAGGCCTGTTCCTGCTTCCTCTCCTGCTTCTTCTTCCCCCTTTTTTTTGCCCGTGGTTCCAGCCCTGGGGCGGCCCCTCCCCCGGTGAGATGGAGGCAGGCTGAGCACCCACTCTGCCCCGTGGGACCTGCTCCCCAGCTCCCCCAAGTGGGCTGCGGCTGAGAATCTACTCACCCGCAGGGAGGAACTGAGGCAGGAAGGAAAAGGCCTCTGCGTTACAGTGACCGCGACAGGTGTCGGGGCCTGGAGGTCCACATACATTAGATGCGTCTCGTGGGCTCTGTGCGGGGCCTTCCTCTGGGGTGCTACAGTCAGGAAGTTAGAAAACCCTGTCCCTAGTGCTAGGAAAACTCTGGGTGAGGGGCGGAGCCGGGCACAGCCCTCCTGCCCCGCGGCCCCCGGCGCCTCTCCCCTCTTGCCCAGGAGTCCTGCCATCGCCAGCTCCCGCCCCTCCTCTGGAGCATCCTCCAGATTCCTGGGCCCTGGGCTGTGTCCGAGGCTGTGCTGGGGGGGCAGCTAGTAGGCGGCCCCTGGCGTTTCCAGGTCACAGGTCACACCTAAGTGCTGCTGTCTGCAGCCCAGCCTGTGTGAGGGCAGGGACCTGGTCTCTGCCCACTTGTGGGGTGTGCCGTTTCCAGGGAAGAGCACCCACATAAACCTGGATTCACCCCGAGAAGGGACAGGCTGCCAAAATAGAGGCCAGAGGCCGCACCGCAGGTCTCACCTGGGTGGAGTTGGGGCCTCTGGCCTGTGGGTGCTCACAGCTGAGCCCAGGGTGTTTGGGGGCCTGAGGGCAGGGAGGGGGGATATGGCATCCTTGGTATTTTGATAGAAAGGGGTGTTCCTCACTAAACACCCCTCCCCCTGGGGATCTGGTATCCACTCTTTAATTCATACACACACCCGCCATCTCTCCCGCTGCACCCGGCGGGATGCTGCCATTTTCCTCCTCAGCATTCTGTCCTGTGACCCTCGCCACCTTGGTGTTCCAGGACTCTCAGCACCTTGCCCCCAACTCAGGCACTCCTCTGGAAGCTTCCTCAAAGACTAGCCCTGGGTGATGGCAGGGCTTGCCCCCTCATTCCCTGACCCTCAGGGGAGCACCATCTCGCGTGACTTCAGGCCAGCCCCTTGGGGGCTCCTGCTGTTCTCGCCCCGACCCGACATCCCTGCGCTCCAGGTGAGAGGCTCCACGTGGCCCGCATTGCTCCACCTTGGCAGAAGTGAAGCCGTGTCACTGGTTCTAATGTCTGGGCTCACCACGTGGCAGTGGGAGGCGCCTGGAGCGATGTCCGCTGCCTCAGCACAGACCCGGCCCTCTCAGAGGGCTCTGACGACACAAGACTTGCTCACCCCATTCCAGGTATATCTGTGCCCCAAGACAGCTTTCTTTCAGGGAACCTGGTTCCTTTTGGTGGAAGGACAGGAGAGCTAGAAGACCAGGCAGCGGATGTCTGGGGTCTCTACAGTCCTCATTTTATAACCAGGGACACTAAGGCTCAGGAAGGTGGAAGACCTCCTGTGGCTCGACGGGTGGGGTGTGGACCAGGCCTGTCTCAGGCCACATCAGCATTCCCGCCACAGTGGCCAGAGGACGGGGAGGCCCTCTGCTGTGCTGCAGGGCTCTCTGCCTGCTCCTCAGACGCTCGCTGCCGACTGGACACTGGGAGTCGGGCCACCCTCCTCACCTTGTGCGCACCTCTCCAGCCAAGACCTCTCAGCCTGCTTTTCCAGAAGCCCACCCATTTCTTCCCGTCTTCCTCTCTCCTGTCTCTAGTCTCCCAGTGAATCTCCAGTCCCCCGTGCAGGGGGCCAGAGCAACAGTTTCCATTTAGCAAACACCCAAGGGTCGCCAGGTGAGCTCACAGGGGCTGGACCTCAGGGACACGATGAGCCACAGGCAAGCCTCACCGTCCTCACAAGTCAGGAGGGAGCGAGTAGGTAGACAGAGGTTTACCTGACCACAGGGTCCATGAGGATTGTGCTGTCTCCCCGCCCCACCCCCCCAGCCCTCCCGCACCTCTTGCCATGGCAACTAGGACCAGCGTGCCACAGGTCACAGGACCTCTCTGTCCCATCACAACCCAGGTGGGGTGTCCCATCACATCCCAGACGATGCGTGTGGAGAAAGGCGCCTGGAGCCACATAGTCCTGCACCCAGCCGACCAATGGGCTCAACTGTGAGAAGCCTGGAAAGGGGGGTGCTCCAGTTCTCAGACATGCTGGCTGGACTGATGTCAAGACAGCTGGGTTCTAGAATCAGCAGTTCAGGCGAGAGGTATGAAGGAGACACATGTGCAGGGTCTTTAGGGTAGAGATGTTTTTATCTAAGTCACAGGCTGGAGAAGATCACCAGGGCTGAGGGCCGTGAACTGCAGTGTCATCGCCACCCGGGGTTCCCAGCACTGAGGCATCAAGGCGCCAAAAGGGACAGTGAGGCAGGAGAGCAGGAGGTTGAGGCGTTTGGGGGAGTAACTGGCTCTGTCCTACACTGCCGGCAGCAAACGTGACGACTAAGGACTGACCCTATCAAAGTCTCTGGCTCCCGAGGGTGCACCCTGGCTGGGATGTGGGATAAAGCCCCAGACAGAGTGGATTCGAGAGAGAATGTACCCCAAGAACAGAGATGAAGACTGGCTTCTGGGCTGGGCTGGAGGCGGTGGCCTCCTCCAGTTTTATCTCCTGGCACAAGAGGAGGCTGAGGCTCGGGCTTACCCAGCACCGACGGTCCTGTTCTGCCAGAAGCAGGCCCCCGGCCAGAGTGAGCCAGAGAGGCAGCCTCAGCACGCCTCAGCTGTTGAGGCCTCCAAAGGTGCTCTGAGGAAATAAAATTCCCCTGAACCAGGAAGACAGTTAAGTTGGGCCAATATGCAAAGAATTGTGTAGATTCTTCCCCACAAGTCCCTGGCATACTGCGGTGTAGTTAAATGACGCAAGACACAGGTCTGGTTTGCGAATCGAAAGTTTTATATGATTCAACAAAAAATGTTACACACACATATTCATTTAAATAAGTCAAAGTCTATGACATAAAACATAATTCTGAAACATTTAAAATTTTATTACTGAAAACTACTTCAAAGGCTCAAAGTCAAAAGATCAAGCAAAACTGCTTAGGCGATAAAGTGCACTGGGGGGCCTGCTGCGCTCTGCCTGACACCCCGCGGCGGCGGCAGGGACCCCATATGGAAACAAGCCCCGAGGGCTCTGGTTCTTAGAAGAGTATTTTTTGGACAGAAACTGTTCCCCAGCTTACAATCTTTCAATCGACAAACAGAAGGCAAAAAAGAGCTGATGACAGAAGGCATTTCTAATTCTAATCAGGCGACGAAATGTGAATGTGAGTCATGTGGAACACACCTCGGTCTTCAGAAGCAGCGCTGCTCGGACAAGGGAGCGCTCTCTGGAGAAGTAACGGACACTCGAAGGCCTGTGCCCGCCAAGGGGACACGAGGACGACTCCCACTATTCTGCATAATCAAAAAAAAATCCCAATCTGTTGCCATTTTTTTCTAGCACACACATGGTTAGACTGCTCAGCTGATCTTCGCAGAGAGGAAAGGCGGGGTGCGGGGAAAGGAGCTATATACACACACTGAACCGGGGCTCCTTGCATCCGCGTTACGCTAAGACGGGGAAGCCTCCTACCAGCCACCAGCACGCAGAGACAACTATGCCAACCAGCTGACACATTAGAGCACGGGCATGAGCACCAGGTCACACACAGCGTGTGACCAGGTGAGGGTGCATCAGACTAAAAGACCTGAACAAAGGCCTACCTGTACTCACTCACTCTCCCCTTACCACCATTTTAATAAAGGTAAATGCCAACCATGAAGAGGCAAAGCCAGAATCTAAGTCCTCCAGGCCCGCACCGTCTCCACCACGTTGCCGCCTGGACGCCCAGCCCCTGCCCAGGACCTGCCTGGCCTCCAACCAGGCAGGATGGGCACCGGGTGGCTCCCGAGGGGGTCCAGGGTCTCCTCCCTATGTAGACAGCACCACACCCCATTCTAGGTCATTTTCCTTTGCTGCTTCCTTCTGGTGAAGCGAACCCAAGGGCAGTGGAGGCCCACAGCCACACGGAGAACTGAGTGTGAGGGGGCGTGCTGGACAGACATGCAGGACGCCGGGGAGAGGCCTCCAGTCAGCAAGATCTTATTCTCCAGAAGTCACCTGATCCACAAAATACTACAGATAAGGCCGTAGCAAAGCAGTTGGCAGATGGCCGAGCCGGACTAAGTGCTCACACTCTTTTTTGAGGTACAACCAGAAAACCGTGACGTTTGCTCTCAGCAGAAAAATGGCCCCCAAAGACACAGGCACTCGAGTTCCACCCAAGTCCCTGCTCCCAGGTACCTGTGAACATTCCAGGTTCCCCTCTGGGCACAGCCCTCACGATCACACCGCGCTCTGCTCTACTTAACTGCACCTGGCACGCCGCAGGCGACAGTGCAGGAGGACAGCTGCCGGGAATTCCTCTTGAAAATGTTAAGAAGCCGCCACCCCCGTTTCTTTAAGAGACCCCTACTCAGCCAGTTCTGATTCTAAAAAAACCCTCATCTCACAAACTTGTGACTTTACTTTTTTGACTGAATGACACATCAAGCTGACTAAAAGCAAGATTACTATAAAAACATTATCAGACCGTGAAAAGAAGATTGTAAAATCTATCTAGAAATTGGTGATGCAAGCACCAACAATGTATTTTTATAAAAAACAGTATAAAAATCAGTACCCTGTCTCATTTCTACAAAACATGAATAGAAAGGTTGTAAAAACCCAGATTTTGTAAACTTTATTGCCGCAATGTCTGCCTCAATGCTGGTGATTTAGAGGATCAAATTTCCTTCCGTTACCTTCAAACTCCTGAAGCTACAGAAGACACAGGGCAGGGTCCTAACCGAAAAAGAAAAGTAACACACTCTCATCAGAACCAGCTCTCCCTTCCCCAGCCCCCAAGACATCGTCCTTGATTGTGGAGAGGGCACCATCCATTCTACTCCCGCAGGCTTTAAAAAATTCCCAAGCAGCTCCTCGGCAGACCTTTCAGGAGGCGGCGGGCGTGCTGGCCAGGGCACCTCCAGGCTTCTCTGCTGACGCGATTCTGTTCAGTTTGCCCACCTCGGCCTGCCAGCCAGGGATCTTCTTGGTCGTCATGTGGCGCCGGGCGTGCTTGGTCAGGTGGTCGCTGCGCATGAAGCGCCGGTCACACACCGGGCACACGAACTTCTTCTCGCCCGTGTGGGTTCTGCGGTGGCGCGAGAGTTCATCCGAACGAGCAAATTTTTTATCACAGCCATCCCAGCTGCAGCTGAAAGGCTTCTCTCCTAGAAGACGAGAAACCACATTTTAAAGAAAATACAAATGCTCAGCTCCTCATCTGACAAGTTAATTCATGTCCTTCAAAAATTTTACTCATTGAAATCTAAGTAATAATATCCCGTTACTCTGGCGCCCGGGTGCCCGGAAGTCAAGAATTCCTCCAAGTCAAGAATTCCTCCAAGATGCCTTTCTTCCTACCACACCTAACGGGGTATGTCCCCGCCCGTGGATGCCCAAGTACTATTTTCAAAAGGATTTTTAAGTAAAAACCACCTACTGTTACAGCTCAGGTAGGAAGATTCTTGCAGGAAAAATATTCGTTCCTGCAGTTCACGAAGCTGCAGTCTACAAACTCTCTCCCAGGCCCTGGAAGGCCCCCTCAGACCCACTGATTCCCCCTCACTTCTGACCACACTGGCCTTCAGCTACAAAATGGGTCCCAATCCTAACAGCCACCTGCTGTTACCAGCTTTACATGTCGCTGTCACAGTTTCACAGACCGGCAGGCACCAGTCCAGGTCCTCCTGCAGCTGCGGGGCGCCTGCTCCCCACATGTTCTAGAATAACCCCAGGCCCTCCATGATTATGAAGGTTTTTCAGATCCAAAGAAAAATGGCCACATCTCCACCTTCTCCGGTGTCCTTGTGCTTCCCTCCCCACCCACAGGTGCCAAGAGCTTCCACCCGGCCCGGGATCTGATGTTGCCCAGGTCCAGCTGCTTGGGGCTCACCGGTGTGGGTGCGGAGATGGGCCTTAAGGTGGGAGCTTTTGAAGTACGTTTTCCGGCAGCCTGGAAAGTTGCAGACATAGTTCCTCCTTCGCGAAAAGTCTACCTGAGGGGCATAGTGTTGACCCGAGGCGATGAAGACAGGTGCAGGGGCGAGGGGCAGTAACTTGGGGCTTCCAGCAGTCAGCATGCTGGGTGGGCAGGCGGCGGGCGGGGGGAGGGCGCCCTGGGGCAGCAGCAGCATCACGGTTCCCTGAGGCACGGAGGGTCCCACGAACAGAGGCTGGGGCCCTGGCGCAGCCTGGGGGAGGATGGGTTTAACAGTCCCTGCAGACACCGGGGGTGGGGGTCTCAGGAAAGTTGGTAACATGCCACTTCGCCCAGTCACGGGGATCATTTGGCAAAGGACGGGGGGACTAGGGACAGGGACAGAAACTAGAGGAGTGGTTTTTCTCGCCAAGTCATTGTCATGATTCTTTGGTAAGCAGGTCTGTGCCGCAGGGGGCCACCCTGGCTGTTGGCCTTTGTCGGCAGGGGTCCGGCTGCCAGGCTGGTGCGAGTAAGGCCGGCGGGACACCACGTTGGCAGCGAGCATGCTGTCGGCGCGTGTGGCATGCGAAGCCTCAGCCGGCCCCAGGAGCCGTGCTCCTCCCTCTCTGGAGCCTGACAGCTGGTCCTCCTGAGCCAGAGAAGTGGGGGTGTGGGGCGGAGCGGGACTCCCTGCGGTGTGGCGGATGACACTTGTCACCACGGCCCTGCAGGAGGGACCGGGCGCTGACGCCAGCAGCTCGGGCTTCACACCGGGCAGGCCCCTTTCTGCCCCCCTGCCCAGCACTCGGGAAGTCCCGGCAGAGGTGGGGGTGTTGGCCGAGCCCCCAGGTGCTTTGGACTCAGTCATTTGGGAAGAGACAAGCACCCCTGGCGATGGCTCCGCGAGATCCGGGCTCTGAGGAGGAGTCATGCACTTAAAACAAAAACAAAAACAAAAAACCACCGTGTGAAAGACTGTGTTGGTCAAGCTTTAAATAAATTTACTTTGATCTGTTACTCCCACTGCCTTTAAACGGCATCTGGAAAAGCCTAGCCTGCGCCATGTCACACACCCAGCAGACATCAAGGCCTCAAGGCTATGCCCTGACCTTTCCTTTCTGGCTTCTCCACACTTCTGACTCCCTCAAACCCGCTCACGCCCAGACCAAGGCCGGCAGCAGCGCTCAAGCCACTCCAGGGCGCAGCTCCCGGACCACGCAGCAAGACGCCAAACGCAGACTCAAAGTAAGAGCTTTTTGTGGGTGTTTCACATTCTCCAAGAAAACCTCCGCTTCTCAGGGGTAACCTTCTGGGTGCAAGGTGAGCCCTGACAGGACCGTCCCCCAAGGCCATGCTCTCATTAGAAACTAGGGGTGCAGAGACCTCTGCACTGCGCCCTGCAGTTCCATTAACTCCCAAGCCCCGTGTGGAGAAGCCAGCAGCCAATAGCACGGGACGGCTCAGCAGCCAGGACACTACCTGCCCCCCCCAACCCCTGCTTCCCCCAGGTCACCCTGCCCAGCTCCCTAGTGCACCTGGGCCACGCGATGCTACTCACTGAGGGGCTGGGTGAGTGGGGTGGCTCCTCTACCCCATCCCCATCCCGCACAGGGTCCCTGGCCCTCACCCCACACCCCCTGGTTCCCAGGGGCAAGGACACTGACTTGCTCAAGTCTGCCCGCAGGTGTCACCCCATGTTCCCAAGGCTGTAGGCGGGGCTTGGCTGCTTTAGAGAAAGCGAGGAGCCCCAGGGACCTCAAGAGGGGAGGCGTGGAACCCGCCCAGCCGCCCCACCCCCAGACTGGCCTGCAGACCCCCGACCCCTCACCAGCGTCGCTAGAGAGTGGAAGTCCCTCGGGAGCTCCGTGGCCACCGCCTCCACGTACACGGCGCCATCGCCGGCGTCAGAGACCGGGGTGAGGGGCCTGACCCGCAGCAGCTCCCCCTTCTGCGAGCGCTGGCCCCAGGAGCTCATGCACACCAGCGCCTCCACCGCCTCCATGTCGGTCTGCTCCAGGACGCTGCACGCCGACCGCTCGCTGTCGTGCCGCTGCCGCTCCAGGATGGACTCGCATATGTCCATGATGTCCACCTGCGGCCACACCGCACGGCTCGTGAGCGGGCGCGCGCGGCGGCTGCGGGGCCGAGGTCTAGAGCCGCAAGCAGCGGCCCGGGACACCCCGATTCTTCCAAAGATCAAACCACCTTTCCCCTGGCGACTGACCGCGCCCGCCGGGGCCCACGGGCGCTCCACCCCCACCGGCACCCAGCCCGAAGCGGGAGGAGGCGGGAACGCCCACCGCTCCCCAAAGGAGTCGCGCCCACCAACCCCTCGGTCCCGCCGGGTCCCCCCCAGGGCCCCAACTCACCGACGCCCGGGCCCGGCTTCTGTGCGCCCCGCGAGGGAACGGAACGGGGCGCGCGGCCAACCAGCGAGCCGGAGCCGGGACCGGAACGCCAGGCTCGGCCGCGCCTCCGGGCTCCCGGGCCCCTCTCGGCGCCTCGACGGCCGGTCCCAGGTCTGGCCCGGACCCGCCGCGCCGCCAGGGCCGCAGAGGCCCCGCCCCAGCACGTGCGCCTTCCCGCCAGCCTCGCCCCGCCCCGCGGCCCTCGCCCCGCCCCCAGCCCCGCCCCGCGCGAGTCTTCACCCTGCCCGCGCAGCCCTTGCCCCGCCCCCACCTTGCCCCGCCCCTCACCTCGCCCCGCGCAGCTCTTGCCCCGCCCCTCGCCTATTCCCGCGTCAGCCTTTGCCCCGCCCCCTGGCCTTGCCCCGCCCCCGGTGCCGCCCCTTGCCAGCCTTTATCCCGCCCGTCCTCGCCCCGCCCCGGAGAGCGGCCTTCCCGCCAGCTTTGCCGCGCCCCCGCCCCGCCCCGCCCCGCGCCTCGGCCGAGCCCAGTGACGTCATGGCTGGAAATAGCCGCGGCCGGCGGGCGGGGCGGGGCGGCGGGGCGGGGCGGGGCGGGGCGGGGCGCCGGGCGCGCGGGCGGGGCGCCGGGCGCGCGGGGGCGGGGCGCCAGGAGCGCGGGACAAAGCCGCGCGCGCGCGCAGCGAGGCACACGCCCCCTGCCCGCCCCGCGCCGCCGCCCCGCCCCGCCCCGGCCCCCGCCCGGGCCCCCAGCGCGGCGGCCGCGGCGCGCCCCCGCCCGCCCCCGCCGCCCCCCGCCCGCCCCCGCCGGCCCCGGCCCGTCCCCGGCCCGCCCCGCCGGCGGCCGCCCCGCGCTCACGGACGGGGCTACTCACCGCGCGCGCGTCGCCCGGGCCCGCCGAGCCCGGCGCGTGCATGGTGCCGGCGGCCGGGGCAACAAAGCGGCCGCAGGACGGGGCGCGGGCACGGCCGCGGCGGCACGTGCGAGGCGGGCGGCGGCGACCCGGAGCTTCAGCGGCCGGCGCGCGCCTCCGCCCGCCCGCGCGGCTCTGCCCGGCGCGGCCTCGCGGAGCGGAGGGGCGGGGCGGCGCGGAGGGAGCGGCCGCGGGGCGGGGCGCGACGGACCAAAATACGCCGCGCCCCGCGGGGCGGGGCTGGGCCCCGCCGGCCAATCCGTGCCGCGCTCGTGCGCGGCCGGCCAATGGGCGCCGCGGGGGCCCGCGTGATCGGAGCCTGGCCGCGGCGTGATCCGCAGGGCGGGAGGCGGCACGTGTTGTGGCCGGCGAGGGGGCGGGGCCTGAGACCCTGGAAAGTGGGGGAAAGGTCGCGGCGGGGCGGCGGGCGGCGGGCGGGCGGGGGCCGCGGCCGCCGGGAAGTCCCTGGGCGGGGCGCCGCGCTTAAAGGGGCCGTCCCGCCCCCGCCCGCGCGGCCGGCCGAGGGGGGCGGCGCGCTGGGTGGCGCGCGCGGAGACCTCAGCCGGCGCTTTGCGGGCCTGTCTTAATCCTCTTCAGGCCGCCGCTGGCTGTTAGGTGCGTGTCCCGCCTCCAGGCGACCGTCCTGCATCCCGTGCACTGCGGGCCTGGCTGCCGGGCCTGCGTCGCCTGCGGCTGCTCCCCACGCCCCGCTGGGGCGCCCCTTCCACTCTCCCCATGAGGGAGGCGGGAGACGATCATGACCTGCAAGGGGCGTGGTGGAGCCGGCCAGGGCTCCCCGAGCCAGCAGCGGGGTCACCTCCTCCAGGAAGCCCTCCGGGGTGCTATTGGCCCCGGCTGTGCCACTGCGCTCCCCTCCTCGCGCGCCGCCGCCCGTGGCTCTGGGGTGGCTCGCACCTTCCGCAGCTGCAAGGTCTTCAGCGGGGACCGGCCGCGTTTACCTGTGTCCCCGCAGCCCGCGTGGGACAGCTCCTCCCCCGTCCACGCGGCCCTCTCTGAGCTCTGCGATGGCACAAGGGACAGTCCAGACCTGCAGACCCGACTGGCCCTGGGCAGTGGCCGTGCGTGAAGGACCCTTGCTGGGGCTGCCCCGGAGCCGGCAGCGCGGGTCTGTGCCAGCCGGGCAGCCCAGGGTGCGGTCAGAGAGCAACTGACCGCGCTGGCCACGTGGTCTTCACGGGCCGGGGGTGGGCCGGGCGGTCAGGGCCAGTTTCTCTCACCTCATCTTCGCAAGGGCCTCCTGCACGCACCTTCGTGGCCTGCCGCTTCTCTGTTTCTTTAGCTGCTTGCTGGAGGGCTCCTCACCAGGAGCGCTGCCAGGGTAGGGTGCTTGTCTGGGTCTAGGTGAACCCCGGCACCCGCTCCTGGAGGACTCACGGGCCCAGGGAGTGGAGGGGCTCCAGCACTCTCGCCCCCCACCACCCGGACATCCTGAAGATACTGCGCATTGGGTGTTCCGGAATCTGAACCCATATTCTACCCAAATCTGGATTGCTTGCCCCAGGGAAGGTACCACCAGCTACCCTGGCCCTGCACCCAGAAATCTGAGTCACCTTTGACCTTTCCCCTTCCTGCACTTATCTCCTTTAGCAGTGGGCAGTGGGCATCCTCACTCCTAACGCTCCAGGGCTCCTGGCCCCTTCCCTGGGGTGCTGGCCATGGCTGGAGGAGCACAAGGTGTGCCAGAGAGTTGAGGCACAGGTCTCAAACCAAGTCGGTTTTTTTTTTTTAAGATTTATTTTTATTTATACAAGGTATAGGCCAGAGGTGTGGGGGGTGAGAGGATTCATCAGAGACAGAGTGGGGAGCAGAACAGGCAGACTGACTGAAATACACTGCGGAGGGGAGCAGCGGGCGAGACAGGAGAGGTCTGCCGCGCCATGTGGGTAGCTCCCTGGCCCGGGATCAAACTTGTGCTGCAGAGGCTGGTGATAGTTTGATAGCAAGAAGGCTTAACCCCTGCACCACCAGGGAGGCCCGCAAGTCATTGTTATTTTGGGGGGAGGAAATTGCCTGGCGAGTCCACACAGAACCCCTTGCTCAGGAGAGAGATGCTAGTGATACTTGTGGAACGCATTGGGATTAAAGGAGGCGCGTTTCAGCAGACACAGGTTTATTAAAACCCTGACAACTGTGCAGGGAGCTGGCGCCTCATCCCTTAGAAACCTCTGACTTCAGCCCCATCTTACAGGTGAAGACACAGAGGAGCAGAGGGAGGCAGGACCACCCTCGCATGCACCCCCAGTACTTCCTTCTCCCGCTTGGAAAACAGGCATTAAGAACACAGGTGAGTTCCTGTGAGCGGACCTGGGCGGGGTAGGGGTAGTGCCCCCCCAGGACAGAGGGGCCGTGGGTTCTGCCCCTCCCTGGAGGGTGAGTGGCTTTGTCCTGCTGTCATGGCGGATGCTGCCCTCCCACCTCCCGCCCGCCCCCAGCGCCCTCCTTGCTGCTGCTGGTGTGTCTCCAGCTGCCGCTCGCCCTCTGCACGCGCACTTTGTCTGCAACTTTACGAGCGGAGACTTGGTCAGCCGCCGGGCTCCGCAGAGGGGCAGGGGGTGGCCCCAGGCAGCGCTTGCCAAAGGCCAGTCCGAGGGTGGGAGCGGGCACAGCGGCCCCTGGAGGCTCCTCCCAGAGCCGGGGCTGGGCGGGGCTGCCTGGGGTGTGGGAAGGAGAGCCAGCTCAGGGCCCGTTCTGGGGGCCACAGCTGGGCGAGACCGACCCTGCCTTTTGGGCCCCACCCTTGGGCAGGAGAGGCTGAGCCCGGACACAGCAACGTGGCCCACGCTGGGGCTGAACTGGAGGCTCGAGGTGCGGAGGAGGAGGGGCGCCAGCTACAGTGACCGTGGGCTGGAGGGAGGGTGGCTCCCCGGGGAGGTCCCGGGAGCCGGTGGCTTCCCCTGGGGGGTCATGCAAACTGGGAGCTGGTGACAGGCACGGTGGGAGGCGGCCCTCCGAGAGTGGAGGTGACACTGGATTTCCTTGTGGGTGACCATCCTGGGCGCACACCATCGCTGCCCAGGGATTCAGAATAAAGCTGGGAAGGACCTACTACTGGGTCCACTCGGGCAGCATCAGGACTTTCTGGAGGGCACGTTAGGACACACCCCCTACGTCTACCCCCAGCTGATGACTCAGAGGGCATCTGATGGGATCTGAGAATCTGCATTTCTGATGAGTTCCCAGAGGTAGTCTGCACCCGCGGTCCAGGGACTGCTGGAGGTACTGCTGACCCACTCCAGCCCTCATTTTGTGGGAAGAAGAACAGGCCTGGAGCACAGACAGACCCGTCCACATCACGGTGTATGTGTAGAAGGCGTTGGCACCCGCCTCCAGGCTGACCGCCCCGAGCCTCCACCCCATTGCAGTCACCGGCCGCCCCTGGATGGATGCCCAGGACCACTGTCCGCAGAAGAAAGCCTACGGGGCCAGTGTGGCACTGGGCAGCAGCACAGACTACCTGCTGGTCTGGAGGCCGCCCTCCAGGCGTCCCCGTGGCTGTGCAGCCTGTCTCCTGGCTGGCTGCCTGTCACTGGTGAGCTGCCAGCTGGCTCCCCCAGTGACCCACTGCACACTGGCACCAGCCCAGAGGGGCAACGGCCAGCTGGGGCCGCTGCTCTGGGCCTGGGCAGTGTGGCTGGTGGAGAAGCACCCTGATGCTAACCAGTCAACAGGGGACCCTGAGTTTCTGGGGCCTCAAGGTTGCACTGTCTCTGGAGTCCTGGGCAGTTCTCGGCAGGGTAGGTGCCCACCATGCCCCCGACTGCATTCCTGCACCTGGCAGCCCATTTTAGCAGCCTCCTCGCCCAGGGAAGCCCCTCTCCTTGTCTAAGATGCCCGTGCTGTCTCCCAGAGCTGTGTGCCAGAAGCTGTCATGATGCAGACCCAGCTGACACCCCCATTCCAGCGTACACGGGCACATTGCAGAGTGGGGTTCGGTGGGGTTTGGTTCCAAACTGCAGTAGAGCAAATGTTGCAGCAGTGAGTCACAGAGTTTTTGGCTTCCCGGTCAGTGCATATAAAAGTTCTATTTAAATTATCCTGTAATCTGGGCCTCCCCAGTGGCACAGCGGTTGAGCGCTGGGCTGCGAAGCTGTCCGCAGCCTCTGCAGCGCCGGTTCAATCCCCGGCCACTGGGGAGGGTCCCACATGGCGTGCAGACCTCTCCTGCCTCACCCGCTACTCCCCTCAGCAGTGTATTTCATCAGTCTGCCTGTTCTGCTCCCCGCTCTGGCTCTGGTGAATTCTCTCACTCTCCCGTGCTTCTGAACTGTACCCCAGTTCTTGTATAAATAAATAAGTAAATCTTTAAAAAAAAGTTATCCTGTGATCTATCATGTGCGGGGATGACAGTGTATCTGGAAAAGTGCACGCCGTAATTCTCTGCGACAGACGCAAAGCAAGGAGGGGTCTGCAGGCTTCCTGGACGCAGGGTGGCCACATGCTTTGGTTTGTGAAAAGGCGATGCCTGAACAGCAGAGTAAGAGAGGAGCTGAGAACAGCGGGTGCCTGTGCGCCACCCAGGAAGCGTCGAGCCGGCCAGGCGCTCGTCCTGGCGCTCATACCCCCGCACCAGGGGTCTGCCGAGATGGCAGCCCCAAAGGTTGGCTGGGGTCTAGGGAGGAGCCCCGAAGTTCCTCTTTTTCAGTGAGTGCACTTCCTCTTTTCATGCCCACACATGTGCTGCTTAGGTGCCCGCTTCTCCCTGGCTTGGGGAAGCCACTTGGACCAGCTCGCGCAGGGACTGGGCCCCAGGACGTGAGTCCAAGCAGGAGAGGCTGACTGGTCACCCCAACCCTGAGAGCGTTCCTCCTGGACCCGCTCCCCAACGGTGCTCGGCACATTGGTCCATTTGTTTCCTAAAGGGCTCCGTGCCCAGGGGCTTCCGGCTGGCGCTGCTGGCAGCAGGAGGATGGAGGAGCTGTGTGGCTGCTGGGTGACACTGCCACCTCCCCCGGAAGGGTGTGGGCTGGTCCCTATGCAAGGCCCTCTGGGCTGCACAGGGGGGCAGAGGGGGCCGGGGGGTGGGACAGCCAAGGGACTGGGGGTGTCTCCATCCCGTTGCCCTTCATCAGGAGGCCAACTGTGGCTTCTGGCACATCTGGTTCCCACGCGAAAGTCATAGCTGCCTCCGTTCCCTCCGCCCACCGCCCCCATGTGCCCTCCTTGAAGGCCTGGGGTGCGGCCTGGAGTGTGGGGCTGGACTGTGGTGAAGTCAGATGTTGGCAGCCTAGGTGTACGCAGGGCCAGAGCTGCCGCACCCCCAGGCCCCGTCTGCCTGGAGAGCATCATGGGCCCTCGGGGACACCCGCTGACTGCACCGGGACCCAGAGCAAAGCTTCCCAAGGGCCCAAAGGAAAAGGCCCAAAGGAAAAGCAGGTAAACGCCTCGGGAAGTTTTGGGTTTAAAAATTGTAGCAGGGGGGCCTCCCTGGTGGCGCAAGGGGTTAAGCACTATGAAGCAATCCGCAGCCTCTGCAGCACAATTTTGATTTGAGGCCAGCCACGGAGCAGCCCTCATGGCCCAGCAGACCTCTCCTGTCTCCCCTGCTGCTCCCCTCGGCAGTGTGTTTCGGTTGGTCAGCCTGTTCTGCTCCCCACTCTGTCTCTGGTGAATCCTCTCCCCCCTGCATCTCTGGCCTGTACCCCAGCTCTTGTATGCATCAATAAATAAATCTTTAAAAAAAATTGTAGTAACGATCGCCTTGCACATGAAGACAGACTAAGCACTGGACTTGTGAACATGGGACTTGTGAACATGGGATTTGAGATTTGTGTCAAATGCTCCCAGTTTCTCACTATCATCAGGAGCACGGGCAGTGTGAATATTAGTGAGTGTGAGCAAAGAGCTCCAGTCTGAGCTGTTCCATCACGCAGTGTGCCTGGCGCGGTGTTCCCCACAAATGGCAAATTCATACGCAGACTTTGCCTTGGGGGTGCCATCAGCCCCATTTTACAGAAGGGGAGATTGAGGAAGGGGCGGTGAAGCAGTTCTCCCAGAGACTCACGCGGGGCATGGGGGGTTGAGCAGAGCCCCCTTCTCCTGACCTGGCCCTGGAGTGCAAGGTGACCCGTGGCTTCCTTCAGGAGACCCTCAGCGCTCTTGGGGCTGGTCCAATGGAAGTTTAGTTTATGCCACATAATTTCAGTAGAATGTAGACTCGCAAAAGCAGTCCGTCCTCGCAATGGAAAACCGAGAAATACAGAAAAGTTCTCAAAAAGCAAGTCATTTTCTCGCGCCCTCTCCTCTCCTCCCCTGTCTCACCATGTGGACGAAGGGGTGAGCCCAACCCTCCCAGGCAGCACCACGCCAGGCACTTCTACCTGCACACGTTTGACTCGGTCCAGGGTTGAGTTTTATTTATTTTTTTTAAAGGTGTATTTATTTATGCATAGAAGAGCTGGGGTACAGGCCAGAGGTGTGGGAGGTGAGAGGATTCACCAGAGACAGTGGGGAACAGAACAGGCAGACTGACTGAAATCCACTGCTGAGGGGAGCAGCGGGGAGACAGGAGAGGTCTGCTGCGCCATGTGGGTAGCTCCCTGGCCGGGGATTGAACTCGTGCTGCAGAGGCTGCAGACAGCTTCATAGGCTGCGTCTTAACCCCTTGCTCCACCAGGGAGGCCCTAGGGTTGAGTGTCAAAGGCACATGTGCATCCAGAGCCACGCAGGCCATGTTGCGGTCTGCTCTTCCATTTCTGTCTTATTTCCACACAAGCCCGCTCTGATTGCCTAGGTCCATCAGCTCATAGACCCTCTGGGAGGGTCCATCAATCATCCTGAAGCCTCAGTTTCTTTACCTCTAAGATGGGAGCGATAATACCTGCCACATCGAGTTGTTTTCAGAGTTGGAGATGCTGTTGTCTTGAGCATGGCAGCCGTGGGCCATCAAGCCGCCCCGTATCCAGGTGTTCTCCAGGACCAGCGGGGCCGCCCTTTCCTGGTGTCAGAGCCCTTTTGTGTGTGATGTCGGGTGGGGGCACGTGTTTATGCCGGGGGGAGGTGCGGACTGCTGGAGGTTTCACATTTATGTGGGTTGCATCCATACCCCAGATGTGGGCCCCCCACAACCTTGGTGGGGGCAGGGGGCATCTCTCGCATGAAGGTCCTGGGTGTGCACCCCAAGCAGGTGGGCAGGGATCCCAGCATGCTCTGGAGGGGGGGGCTCCTACAGTCAGGCCTGGCAGCATTTTCAGACACACACTCTTTGCAGCTCCACTTGGGGCAGGGCTTGGAGACCATCCAAGGTCCAACCCTCTGGCTTCCTGGTGCCCCTTCACAAAGCTCTGTGTGGGGAAGGAAGGGAGGGGACCGGTGTCGCAGCCCAGCGCATTCCTCCGGGTGGAGGCAGGTGGGAAGGGGTGTTGGCATCTCCCACAGGGGCCCGCTGAGGGTTTTGTCTGGTTCTGGGAGCAGGAAGCTCCCACCCTGGGGAAAATCCCTCCCCCTCCCCGGCCTGCGGAGGGCCTGGCGGCCACTGCCCTCCTAAACAGCACACCCAGAGGCAGGCTCCCTCTGCCGAGCCTCAGTTTCCCTTTTGGGGCATGAGTGGGCATTGTGAATTTGGGGGCAGTGGATGGCAGAACCCGTGTGGCTTTGACCAGTCTCCCTGGACTGGTCAGTGACAGTCCAGGTGGGGAAGAGAGTTGGGGAGCCCCATTCATGTGAAGCTTCCAATCTTGACTATTTGATTAAAATAACCGTCCCCGCCCCCCATCCCCTGTGTGCCCCTGCATGAAAAGGTCGAATGACTGACTCCCAGCCGCTCAGAGGGCGGCCGCGCCACGCTGCTGGCGCTGTTGTCTGCCGGCGCGCAGTGGTGAGCTGCTCCACAGGCCCCTGCTGATGGCCAGCCCTGAGCTGGTCCCGGGGTTCCTGAGACAGGATGTTTTCTTGCCCTGCCAGAGAACACGGGCTCGGGGAGAACGCACGGAGAGCAGGCAATGGCGGGGGGCCAGAGGACTGCGTGGGGAGTGGGCGCGGGCAAACACCCGTCATCCAAGGGTCAGGACCCCACCTCCTGGCCGCGCTGGAGCTGACCTTCAAGGAGAAGGGGAAAGGGGTGTGCGTGCGCGCGCGCGTGTGTGTGTGTGTGTGTGTGTTAAGGAAGGGGCAGCACGCAGGGTGAGGGAATTGACCTTCACCCCCCTCCAGGCAGGTAGCATTTGGGGCAAGAGTCCGTTTATGAGGCTAGCTGAGCAAGGGCCTGGCAGGCTCTGCTGGGGGTTTGCATTTAGCTCTGAGAACCCCGAGCAGCTGCCGCACCGGGAGGCCGAGCGACCACAGGCCCTGATGGCGGCCCAGAGAGCGGGGAGCGGGTGCGGAGTCGCTGGCAGCCCTTCTGACCAGGGCTCCCCCGGGGGCCCACTCGGTACGGCGCCCGGCATGTCGGTCCGTTTGCAGGCAGACGCGTCTGTAGTGATCATCTGCAGGAGAAAGGGAGTGTATCTGTCACATGCCCCGCGTGAGAAATCATCACAGATCTAGAGACGCAGGACGACGCGCATGCACTAGTGGTCTCCGTGAGAGGAGATGTGAGTCTGGACACGTCCCAGGGCCTTTGCTCAGGGTCTGGTTCGTCTGCCTTGGAGGTCCCAGCAGGCCGTGCCCTCGCCTGGAGGCCGACCGGGCAGACATGCACCCCGCTCCGAGCTGGCGGCAGAACGTGTGACTGACAGCCAGGCTTCTGTCAGCCGGGGCCTCCGCCTCAGGGCCGGCAGGAGACACTGCTGTCAGCTAAGACGGGCCTTTAATAATTCAAGGGGGCATAGCAGCACTCAGCCTGTCCCATTGGCTATGAGAGCCCCAGGTTCCACCGTGTTCAAGGAGAGGGGCTTATGAGGGGTGTACCCCCGGTGGGCATGAAGGGGGCCGACTCAGAGTCCTGCCTGCCACGAGGCCTCCTTTCATTATTGTATCCCCCGCTCCAATGTCCATGGAAATCTGAAGAGTGGATTTTACCTACAAGCCCACAGTCCCAGGAGGTGCTCTTGCTGGGTGGGGGCCTGAGCAGGGGGCTGGCCCCAGGGTCAGTCATAGACGGAGCAGCTGCTTGAAGGGTGAGCCCGTGGTGTCAGTTAGACCCAAAGGCTGGCAGGAATGGTGGGGTGTGCGGGACATAGCTCTGACCACAAGGAGGGAGCCTGTCAACAGAGAGACTGAGATCAAACTGGGGAGACAGAGGGACCCCGTGAGCGATCTGATGACTTACGGGAGCCCCTGCAGTCTTCCCAACTGTGGGCAGTTACAGCCCCGACCCTTGTTTTTTTGGTAACTGACAGTGCTTAGGTGTCCGGATCGGTCCCCTGCGGGTGGCCTGGACTTGAGCTTGCGATTTGCTAGGGGACAGTGAGGCCAGGTCCTCCCGGCAGCCTTCACCCACGGGAACAGTGTCACTGCCTGAGGACCGTGGCTGGAGGCTTGGGGCCTTACCTATCTGCCAGGATTTTTGAAAAACTAACTTAAAGATAAAAATTACATTCAATTCCAGGAGCATGGATGGATGTAGGTACCTGTGAGGTCACCCCCTGTGTTCAGGTCACAGCATTTCCATCACCTCTAAATTGTCTGGGCCCCTCTGCTCTGAACTCCCCCCCTCCACCCTGGGCCGATTTGATGGTCATGTGGTAAAGCTCTCCCTGCCGGCGGCCATGGTCATGGACTTGGGCGGTCTGCGCACAGTGGGCAGCGGGCGCACAGTGGGTCTGTTACGGGGTCTCTGGACAACACACTCTGAGCACGGGGTGGCCTGTTACAGCCTGGGGCAGGTGCACTGGGCACCGGCTTCACAGCCCTCCCCCTGTTTGGTGCTCATGGCAACCAGGCGAGCCCCTGTTTACAGATGAGAAGGCTGAGGCTCAGAAAGGCCCAGACGCTCTGTTCCTGCAGTTTCTCAGAGGTGCACGCAGTGGAGGCCTCGCCTGCTGGTCTGGGAAGGCGGGACAAGGCTCCTGCCCCAGATGTCCCTTAGACGGTGGGTTCTGGGACACTTGGGCCTCAGGGAAGTGGAAACCGCAGTCTCCAGGGTCTTCCCTGGATTACTAGGAGACGCTCACAGGAGGGAGGGGGAGCAAACTCTGCAACCCCCGCCCGCCCCCCCCAGTGGACCTCCCTTTTCATGCCTGCCTTCCTCTGACTGCTTGCTCAAGAGTGCTGGGCTCGGCCTCTGCTCAGCCCCTTCTCACATGGAACCCTCTAGGGGGACTAAGGCCCCAACATCCTGGCTTGGACACCCCCACACTAGGTTATAGCTTCGAGAAACAGGCACTCAGTGCCCTTCAGAGCCCCCTGGCCTGCCTGGATCTGTTTCTCTGAGCTCCAGATGTGAAACTGAACTTAGGGTCTCTAAGCACCATCCATTTCCATGCCAGGGGTTTGAGCCAGGACCAGAGACCATGAGTTTGTCCACCCACACTTGGCCGAGTCTTGGGTACTGCAGTGTCTCTAGGGTTTTGCTCCTGACCCTGGATTATCCTTCTCTTTTGTCAAAGTGTGGCCCCAAATGGTGCAAACATTGTCACCAGCTCCTGCCCCAGCTGGGGACCAGGACAGGACGGCGGAAAGGCATGCGAGCGTGCATTACAAAGAGTTACTGTGAAGGGTGCGCACTTGTGCAACTTTCTAGAAAAGTCATTTGGCAACATGGATTAGAAATGTCATAATTGTTTATATCCTTGAAGTCAATCTTTGCACTCCTGGGAATCTAACCTAAGGGACTACTCGGAGTCAGAGGGAGAACACGGTGTTATTGCAGCGTTAATTAGAACTTGAAAATAACCTAAATGTTCAACTGCAGAGAGTCAGTTCATCGGATCACGTCCTAGACACCTAATGAAATATCTCACAGCCATCAAATACTGAAATTGCAAAGAATTTTTTGAAAATGTTTTTGAAATGACATTAACTGAAAAAGAATTGAAGAGACAGTTTGAGCTACATTTAGGAGAAAATAATTCAGAGAAGAAATTTACCAGAACACCAACTGTGATCATGATATCACGGGTAATTTAAAGATTCTTGTCATTGAATAATCCACTGAAAAGGATATCCAGAAAACCAATAGACATGAGAAATATATTCTAGTATATATAAAATATATACTATAATTTCTTATAGTAATATAATAATTATAAGAAATAATATTCATCACTGCTTCTACTGAGAGAGAGGCAGGTGAAAACCACAATGAGATTCCATCTCACACCTCTGAGGATGGCGCACATTAAAGAGACCCCCCAAAACAAGTGTTGGAGATGATTCGGAGAAAGAGGAACTGTGGCGCTGCTGCTGGGAGTGTGAACTGGTGAGACCGTTATGGGAAGTGCCCTGGATTGAATTTAAAACTAAAACTGGGGGGCCTCCCTGGTGGTGCAAGGGGTTGAGCACCGCACTGTGAAGCAATCCGCAGCCTCTGCAGCACAAGTTCAATCCCCGGCTGGCCAGGGAGCAAACCACGTGGGGCAGCAGACCTCTCCTGTCTCCCTGCTGCTCCCCTCAGCAGTGTATTTCAGTCAGTCTGCCTGTTCTGTTCCCCACATCCCCACTCAGATGTGCCCTCCCACACATCTGGCCTGTACCCCAGCTCTTGTATGAATAAATAAATCTTTAAAAAAAAAAAAGGAAGGTGGCAGTTGGGGGGAGGCAGGGACTGTGAGCCTGAGCACGGGTGTGTGCTGGGGACCAAGGCCACGCCTGCCCGTCCCCAGCCCTGCAGGCCTCACCTGAAGCTCCGGTACTGCGAGTGGACCCTCCTTGGTGCCAGAGCCCCTCCTGGCTGGCTCGCGCAGGCCTCAGGCCCAGAGCGCTGGGGGGGAGCAGGGACAGCAACACGTGACCCCCTTACTGCGGGGGGCCTGGATCATCTGGAGGCCAGAGCTGGAAGTAGGAGAAAGGCCGTCGCGTCGCGCCAGCAGTGGCTGCGTTCCAGGCCAGCCGGAGAAAAGCTGCCTCCGTCCAGCTGGACCAGACACCCACGGGCCAGCCCCTGCCTGGCCGCCAGCTGCCCAGCAAGGCTGCACAAGCCTCGCCCAGGCTCGGCCAGCATCTGGTGCTCGGCGGGCGGGCAGGGTGTGGGGAGGGCTATGGAAGGCCCCGCAGCGGCCTGCCTCCTCTGCCTCTGGCCCTGCTTCTCCCGGCTGGGCCCAGCCTCTGAACAGGAGGGCTTTGGGGGCTGGGGCCAGGAGCAGAGAGAGGCAGCAGAGGCTGGCAGGGCTGGGGCTGGTGGGCGTGTGGTTTCGAGTGGCCCGTAACCTCCCATCACGCCACACCAGAGGCGGAGGCTGTTAGAGCAGAGACTCGGAGACGGAGGGGTGAGGAGCTCAGCTTGTTTCCTCCTTGGCTGACCTGGTCACACAGGGTCACAGCCAGGGCATGGGAAGCGTGTCCAGAGGGCAGGGCTGGCTGGGCACAGGTGATTTGCTGGGTGGACCTGCCCACCCACCTGTCCTACCCACTTCACGCACCCTCATCTGGATGCCCCTTGGCCTCCCTGCTGACCCCAAGCCTCCCAGCAAACGCGGGCCTCTTGGCTGGGGCACAGGGGGCGGGGTCGAACATGCAAGGCTGTTTCCAGATTTTTGCTGAGTTGGTTTCCTGGCATGCAGAGTAGAATAAAGCCCCATTCCACCACTTTCTAGAGCCGCCAGCTCCCAAGAGGCAACTGTCCCAAGAGGGCTCCAGTGCAGTGCAAGTGGGTTGGGGAGGCACAGGCGGGCCTGGACCGGGCGGGGGGTGCTGGCTAAGCTGAGGGTGAGGAGGTGTCGGGCAGGTAAGGGACAGCTTAGTCATGTGGGAGGCTTTCCTGCCTGGTGTGGCATGGACGGAGCGACGCTGATGACAACAAGACACGTTACGAGCCCCTCTGCACCGGGGAAACCTGGAGAAGGAACACGATTCTTTTCAGGGAGTAGATCCAGGTAATCCTTTTAATTAAAAAAAAAAAAAAAAAAAAAGCCAGCTTAACTGAGTTGTATTTCATATACCACAGGCTGCACCTGCCTAAAGCCTGGCCACATGGGCATGTCCAGGACAACCTTCAGTCAAGGAAGAGAACACCCCTCACCCCATGAGCTCCTGCGCCCCAGGCTCCCTTCCCAGTCCTGATCCCCGGCCAGCACTGGTCTTAGTCACTGACCCAGTTTGCATCTCTAGTTTCTCAAGAATGGAGTCGGCTGGGTCTTCTTTCTCGGACTTCTACGTAGCTTGGCACACAGTTGTTTTGAGATCGAGCCACGTCCGGCGTGTCTCAGGAGTTTTTGCCTTTCGCGTCTTAGTAACCCCCTGTATTCTTCGGCTGCCAGGGAGACTCGAAAGTTGGAGTGACAACCAGCAGCCAGGATGATGCTGGGTGTCACCGAGGGGGCAGAGCGACTCCAGCCCCTTCACAGCCCGGCTGGGCGGTGGGCACGGTGAGGCCTACCCACTGGCCCCTGGAAGCACCTGCTGGCAGGGCTGTTGTTGCTGGACCCACTCAGGGCCTGCCTGGTGCACAGCCTTTCCCCCAGGGCACTTGTCAGGAATATCTGGAAGCCTCCGCCCAGTGTCCTGGCTGCCCCAGGAGGTGGGCAGAGCAAGGTGAGCCCAAGGACGTGAAGGAACCTGGCCGAGGCAGCGTTCAGGGCAGTGCTGCCCGGGGCCTGGAGGACAGCAAGTTCCCGGGGCTGCATTCCCAGGAGGCCTGAGCTCCCTGGGGTCCTGGAGCCCCGGCAGCAGAGGGAGGGTTAGGGCGGGGTGCTGAGCCCGTTACCCCCACAGAGCCTGGCAGACTGAGGCACACATTGGCTCCAGCTGTTCTCAGTATGTTCAGCCCTAAACGAAACCAGGTCCGAGGCACAGAAAGCAAGCGTGAGGATGACTCATCCGGGCACCTTCGGGGTGAGCAGGGCTGGCCCCAGGAGCCCCACACCCTTCTCCTCCACTCCCAGCGCACGCTGCCCGCCGGAACCGGGGCTGGCCGGGACTAGGCGTCTCCGCCGGGACTAGGCGTCTCCTCGCCCACCCACCAGCCCTGAGGGAGTGGGAAGACGCAGGCCAGCAGGGCCTGAGGGAGCAGCTGCCTCCGACTTTGGGGACCCCAGTTTCTACTGCAGGGGGCACAGCCTGGGTGGAGGACGGACTCCACACGAGAAAAATGGGCACAGGGCGTCAGCGATTGGGAGGGAGGTGGACGCCGGAAGGGACAGGGCTGTCTCCAGACAGCCTCGCCCGTGGCCCGGCAGGCCCAAGATGGCCGGCTGCCCCCCTCGAGCTGCAGGCAGGTGCAGAGGTGAGCACGGCCCCTGCCCCCCCACCTCACAGACTGGAAGGCAGAGCCGGGTGGGAGCACCGCAGGACGGGCTCCTCCTTCTCTCCCCATCCCCCTGCCCCCACCCAGGGCCTGCTGGGGGGCTGTCCCCAGGCACCCACCCTCTGACCATGCGCCCCAGCCTGCCTGGCCTGCAGGATGTTTGCACGCTTTTATCACAGCCGGTTGTCAAACAGAGATGGAGTGCTCCGTGTGGGCACCTGGAGACCCGGCCGTGTGCCAGCTGCCAGGCCAGCCTTGCTCCGCCCTCAGCCGAGGGACTAGAGTCCTCTGCCCCGGACTGGCCCAGGGGGTGTGAGCGTGGGTGGGTGCGGCCCCAGGAAAGTCCTGCTTGCTGGGAGCTGGGCAACAGCAGCCCAGAGCCACTTGCTCACCCCCAGAGGAGACTCCTGGATCCTGGCTTAGATCCACGCCAGGAGCAGGTGCTCAGGGCCTCGGACCTGTTAGGGAGCACCTGTGCAGGACTTACTTTATCCAGACTTTACTTCTTTGACTAGTTTTAGACTCACGGCAAAGTTGAGAAGTAGAGATTTCCCAAATACCCCCTCTTCCCCCTCCCCACACCCCATTACCAACACCCCCCTCTGGAGGAGAAATCTAACAGACAGCGAACCTGCAGTGAGATATCATCACCCAAAGTTCAGACTTGATGTTGGGGTTCACATTTTTTTTTAACATATTTATGTATACAAGAGCCGGGGAACAGGCCAGAGATGCAGGGGGCGATTGATTCACCAGGGACAGAGTGGGGAGTAGAACAAGCAGATCCACTGAAATCCACTGCTGAGGGGCGCAGTGGGGAGACAGGAGAGGTCTGCTGTGCCATGTGGGTTGCTCCCTGGCTGTCCGAGGATCGAACTTGTGCTGCAGAAGGTGCGGACAGCTTCATAGCGCCGTACTTAACCCCTTGCACCACCAGGGAGGCCCTTGTTTGGGTTCACTCTTGGTGGTGTATGTCCCATAGGGTTGGCCACGGTGCAATGTGTGTACCCACAGTCACATGACAGTGTTTTCACTGCCCTAAAAATCTCTGTTCCACCTGGTCGCTCCTCCCCCCAAAACCCTAACCCCCACTCGCCTATTGTGTCCATAGCTCTGCCCTCTCCAGAAGCATGCGGCCTCTTCAGATTGGCTTCTTTCCCTTAGTAATACGCACCGGAGGTTCCTACGTGGCTTTTCCAGTCTTGGTAGCTGCTGAGCAGCCACTGTAGGCCGGGAAGCGTCGCTGTCAGTTCTTGGCAGACAAGTAAAGGAACTTTGGAGGCCTCGGTGGAGTTTCCACGTCTTTAACACCGAACAAGGGAGACAACAGCTGCAGCCCCTCCCTCCGAGTGACGTTGCCCTTTTATCCCCTCCCTTCTGGGCCCAGGTGTGTGTAGTTCCACATGTGCCTGCCCAGGCTCCCTGGGCCAGGTGTCCATCATCAGGGAGGACAAGCGCCTTCCTAAGGAGGCCAGTAGCGGGAAGGGGCCAAAAACCTGATTGATTCATTTACCTACAGTGACTCGTTTCTTTTCAGTGCTGAATAATATTCCACGGTCCGGGTGGACCCATTTATACACCCCTACTGGGGGACATCTTGGTTGCTCTCAAGTTTTGACAATTATGACTGAAGCTGCTGTAACCAGGGCGGGAAGGTTTTTGTGGACACGTTTTTAACGCCTTCAGGTAAACACCAACCAGCCTGACGGCTGGAACGTCTCGTCTCATTTTGTAAGGACCTGCCATGTCATCTTCCCGCGTGGCTGTGCTGCGTCTCACCCCGCCAGCAATGAAATGCCCCCATCCTCACCCGCGTTTGGTGTTGTCCTTGTTCGGGATTTGGCTGCTCTAACAAGGACGGTATTTCATTGTTATTTTACTTTGCATGTCCCTGATGCCCATATGTCTGTCCACATCTTCCGCCCATTTCTAAATTGGATGGCTGGTTTTCTTATCACTGAGTTTTAGGAGTTCTTTGTATAGTTTAGGTAACAGTAACAAGGTTTTTTTTTTTCCCATATTTCCCCCCAGTCTGTGGTTTGTCTTCTCATCTCTCAACATCTACAGAACAGAATCGTAGTGAGCTGATCAGGCGTTTCTTTCACAGACCCTACCTGTGGCATGTAGCTGAAAGCCATCACCATGGCCAAGGCCGTAAGAGTTTCCTCCTAAGTTGTCTCCTAGGGCCTCTGTAGTTTTGTCTTTTGCGTGTAGGCCTGTGATTCATTTTGAGCACATTTTTTGGTGAAGGGTTAAAGATTTGTGTAGTGATTCATTTTGGAGGGAAGCTCTGTAACCCTCGAGTAAAATGTACACAGAGTTGTTTTTCCTCAAATAGTCCCAGCGACACGCACCTGTGAGTTCCTTCCCTCTCCTCTCTGAAGGCGGCCCGAGCACAGGGTCTCGTGAGAGCCTTGCTGGTGAGTTTTAAGCTTTCAGGGCCTGAAGGATCACACCTCACCCCTGCAGAAGCCTCTCCTCGCTGCCTAGATACTGAGCTGCTAAAATCCTTGCGCATTTTCATGTCCCAAATTCCCCTGGTCAGCAATTGAGGTCTTGACATGTGGTAAGAAGAAAGGAGAAAGCTAGCCCTCAAAGGAAACAGGGAAAAAAAAACCCAGCTAATTTGTACTATTTTAGTCATTTAGGTTTTCCTAAAATTGTTTCCAGTGGGGCAAAGCAGCCAGGTCATGTGACAAATGGAGAGCGAGGTGATGGAAACCTGTAACTTGTGTTGCTGGAAGGCTCCAGAACACAGGGCTGGTGCGCACCCGGGGTGAGGGGCTGCGGGGCTCCACTTCCCTTTCTATGAAGAGTGGCATGAAAGGAGCAAAGCTCAGAAGAATACCCCACTCAGGCCACTGCCACGCTCCCTTCCGGTTTTCCCACGTCAGCTAACCCTAGACTCCGGTGTGCATTGCTGGGGCTCTTTCAGGAAAAGCAACTTTTTTTCTAGTGACTAAAAGAAGAGCCACGCACCAAGGCCTAATAGCCCTCCTTACGTCTGACAGTTTGGAAGGGAGGCCCGTGGAGTTCCTCTTCAACGGCAGAGCCCAAGAGCAGGACGCGGAAAGCCCAGAGGTCTCCCCGGTGCTGCCCTGTCCCCTACCACACAAGTGCTGGGAAATTTGGATCTCAACAGGAAACAGGTGGCACCATCAAAACAGGACATTCAGAGGATTTTTATAAAGGGGTGGTTTGCCAAGGCAGGACACAGGGTTGCTGAGGGGCCAGCGCTGCAGTTCCCCAAGGGACAACCTGTGGCCCTGGGCCCCCAGAGAGGAGCTGCCCGCTTGATGAGACGCGGGAGCCAGGGGACCTTCCATTGTCCCCAGGCCGCACAGGGTCAGGAGGCCACAGAGGTGCCCCCGGGAAGTGAAGGGGGAGCACGGGTCTGAGGGGCCACACAAGACACCCGCACTGGGTGTCCTCAAGTGCCAGCCATGTGGGGCTCATCGGTGCACATGTCAGAGCAAAGGCCGTATTTTGGTGGAACATTCTGGCAAGGGAGGCCAACAAAGCATAATAATCTGGTAAAATAAGTACAGCTGAGAAGGAGGTAGATGGAGGTAAACATGATGCTCTATCTTCTGAGCCACCCCCTCGCCGATGCTGTGCAAGTGACTGGGCAACACAGGCCCTGGGCAGCTGCTGTGGAGGTAGCACTGGGCCAGCTGCTAGAGCTCTGAGGGGACAGGCTGTGAGGAGGGGTAGGGAGTCAGGATCAGAGTCTGGGGTAACCCCTCGGGAGGTCGGTGAATTCGCGGGCCAAAGTCAAGCTTTGAGGCAGAAGAGCCCAGTGACAGGGAGGGGTAGGGGCAGCAGGACTCGGGCATCTGTCAGGTGGGGGAGCCCAGCCTGTCCCTCAGGGCTCCCGGCTGTGGCCCCAGGATTGGAGGGAACAGACCTGGTTGCCTGGTTCAAGAAATGGACTTCAGGGCCTATCAAATCTGGGTGCAGCAGCTGGACATGCTCAGGCCGGCTGTTTCTCTCAGAAATCCTGATGAAGTGAAACAGTTTTCTGAACCAAATACTTTGTCAACCCCTGAAAAACTAAGAAAATCTAAGATTTTAGGTCTGAAACTGTTCACCTGATAATAACTGAAAAATTATTCAGGGTGCCTTGACGATCCATTACTTGGAGGGTGTCACACACTTGCGGGGGAGGGAAGCCAGAGGAAGAAGCCCTGGGACACGCGGTGGAAGCAGCGGGAGCGAGGGGGCTTCCCAGCTGTGCTGTGTGACGCCTCAACCTGCTATCCTGACAGATGGACGGAGGGACGGGCAAGAGGATCGCGACACGCTGAGTAACAAGAAACGACATATTACGAAATGGACATATAAAATTTACTCCCTTTGGTTTAAAATACATCAGCATCAGCACAATTACAAACAAGCAGTATCGCAAAACAATGGAAAATACTATCCAGTGACCTCTTATCATAGGAAAGCAGTCATTTAGTCCACATAGCTCATTAGAAGGTCGTACATGAGGATGTCACCACCAGTCGCTACACACACGAAGGATCTACCATCTATCAGCCCAACCATAGTGTGATTTCACTTCCACTACAAAACCTTGCCTTTTAGAATTTTTATATATTTAAACGTTTACGGAACAGCTATTGTCAGTTATGGTCTCATATGGTTCACGAGTGCTCTCTAGAGACTGTCGCACCAGGTCCGGAGGGGACGGGCCCGGAGCTAACAGAAGCCGCGTCTCCGCGTGGGGAATGGGGCACGCGTGTGGCCCCTTGTGCCCAGCGTGTCTCTCCCCCGAGCCGCCCCTCTGGGGGTGCGCCTGCCCTGCCCCCCACCGCCCCGCATGCACCAGGCCCGGTCGCAACAGGGTGTTCTCTACAGGTCATTCTCTCTACAGTGCAGAAATCCCAGTAACATTCTGAAGAGCCAGCAGGTCTCAGCATCTGAGGAGGTCTTGCTATGCCCGGGTGCGCCCACTGGGCTCGGGAAGACGGAGGAAGCGGCTTGCTCTCTGCTTTGTTCACATCGTCAGAAATAACTTAACCTTTTATCTAGAAAGTGTTTACGGCCCACCTTATTGCATCTCCTCCCCCTCTGTACAGGCGCCACAGTATATATTATATATTCGTATCAGACACGTATGTACACATTTACAGACATGGCCTCGGAGTATTGCACTTACACCCAACGGGCTGCGCTCAGCCGGGTCCACCGTCACTCACAACGTTCTTTGGCAGCAGTCCTGGAGCTCGAAGAGGTCTCGGGGGAAGGTTTCACAGACAGGCCCCGTCTAAGCAAACGTCTCTGGGGCCGAGGGCAGACGGGGGGAAGGACACACCTTGTCCTGTCGCGGCCCCTCCCGCTGACCGCAGGGGCCAGCGCTGCCGATTCAGGCCGCCATGCCCGGCCTGTCTGCAAGCCCGGCCCGTCTCTCCGCTCTGAGCAGTCCTGCCCGCAGCGAAGAGACAAGGTAGAGACCCGAGGTTTCATAAATAATGGAGCAGGTATCCTAAAGGCTCCCAGAGTCCCTTAAATCGTGGGACAGAGTTTTCATTTTCAAGCCTAAGTATCTAGATCAGAAAATTCAAACATCATGGCGCGTGGATTTCTCTGTCATCTGGAAAACGCCATCTCCACCGCGAGGGAGGAGACCGTCCGACGGAGACCCGCGCCACCTCCCTGGCCCTGGGCGGGGCTGCAGGGGCCTAGATCTCGGTGAGGGTGAGCTTGTAGGAGCCCCCCGCTTCCTCGATCTGCAGCTGGAAGGTGTCCTCGTTGGAGTAGTGCTTCACAATGTTGTCGTCCATGTTCACCAGAATCCTGGGGGAGGCAGACAGACCACTCAGTCCCCACCACCGCGGCGCCAGCCCTGGCCTGCGCTGGCTCCGGCGCCGCAAATGACTGGGCCCTCCCTAAGCCTCAGTTTCCTCATTAAGTGCAACGGGGATAACAGCAGTGCCTCCATGACCCTGGGGGGACCGAGGAGGGGCTGAGTGGAGCCTCATAGCAGCGCGGGGCACCGTGAACAAGCCAGCTGGCTCACAACCCTCACACTCAGGCCACAGAGCCTGCCTCGGAGGAGGGTCAGTTAGATCCAGTCATGCGGGCTGAAGCTGCAGCTCCCTGACAAGTCACCTTCCCTTAAAGTCTTGTTGGACTGCTAAGTCCAGCCCTTCCTGCTAGGCCTATCTAGAAAATTTCAATTGGGTTTGCTCAGGAATAAAGCCAGGAAATTCTCATGCTGTACCCTGCTCGTCCAGGTCCAATAGCCCACACTCAACTTAAGCACAAAAGGACCCAAACCACTGATGGCTGGAGCAGGCAGCGAGGGTCTGTTTGACCACTTGGCCCAGCAGAGGGCCGAGACTGACCCTGAACCGTGAACTTGCCTGACCTGTTGCCTGACCTCGGGCAGGCATCAGGCTCTCTGGCCACAGCTGCCTTGCCCATAAACCATGACCAGCAACCCCATCTCCAGGGCAATGTGAAAATTAACACGTGGGATGCTGGATTAGCACCTGGTGGACAAGAGGGCAGGCCAGTGTCCCCCGGACTCTCCCAAGCCTCCTCGGGGGAAGGAGGAACTGGTGATCACTTTACTGCTCTCACGTGTGGGAAGAGCAAGTGACAATTTTACCTGAAAAAAATCCACAAAGCTGTCTTAAAAAAGTAGACTTAATTCGATGTGGGTAATTTAAGAAAAAATAAGTAGTGCGTCATGTTTCTGCAGCTGCGTCTAGACTGGGCACACATGTGTGCATCTCATCCGAGCTCTGGGGTGTGACATACTGAGAGCCACGAGGAACAGCAATGCTCACCCTTTTTTACATTTCTTGAATATCTTCCCAATCTTGTCATGGGGAACATCGTATTTGTCTGAGATCTAAAGAGCAGAGAGAAAGAATGACAACATGCTACTTCCGTGGCTTTAACCATCAACCTGTACCAACCTACTCATCCAGGGCAGGAGGTTGCTCAGCGTGTTTCTCAAGGCCCCAGGTCCTGGGAGGGGAGGGGTGCCTGCCTGGGAGGGAGCGGGAGCCTGGTCCTCGCACTCCCCCAGTTCACAGGTCTCGGGAAGTGGCCAGTCACAGGCTTCTCTAAGTGACTATTTCATAGAGAAGTTTGAAGTTTGTGGGGAAGCTGAGCAGGGCGGGCGGCATTGCTCGGCACCACACACTCCCCCTCTCTGCTTGTCAAGTGGGTGTGGACGTCTGCAGCGGACAGCAGGGGTCACGCTGACGTGTACGGCCACCTGCGTGTCCCTCCACCACAAGCACGAGGCCTGGCTGTGGCGTCACCAACAGCGACACCGGAGCGGCTCTGACGCGCGCAGCGTGCCGTGGCCGTTCAAGCTCCAGCCGTGCCGCGGTCATGTCTTTTACAGACTGTTGTTTCAGCTAGAGAACTATGTTGATTTCCCACAGTCCAGAGCACGATCAAAGTCCATGACCGCAAGCCACAAACTGGGTCTCCCCTGAGAGCAAAGAGGGTTGTCCCAAATCCAGGCCAGGCTGGGGGTGGGGGGCTGCAGCCCCCCCACACTCTATGAGCCACACGGACAAGTGACATCCCTGTGACATCCCTGTGCTGTGAACTGAGGGGCGGTCCCATCAGGGCAGAGAGGCTGAGCAGCTCCAAGGACGAGCAGCTGAGCTGGCTGGGAGGACGAGCCATCCAGACCACCCCTGATGGCGGGAGGCACCCACCCTCCGTGTGCAGAGCAAAGCTGGGGCTGCGCAGAACACCTCCGAGACTGCTCACAATCTAACAAAAATGCACCCACCCCCCACATCCAAGCTCCCATCACACAGACACGCACATCTGCCAGTATTGGGGTGACAAGACATACATTCATGGTCCCCCCGGCCCCAGGGGATGGATGGGCTGCGGACAGGCCGCGACTGCCCCCCGTCTCAGCCTCTTCACGCTCGCCTGTCCTTGCAGAATCAAGAGTCTGCGTGATTCTGAGGGAATGAGGAAGGGCTGTCAGAAGACCGGGTAGGAAGAGGAGCCAGGAGAAGTTTCAGGAGGCAGGGAAGGCAGCGTGCAGGTGGGCAGGGGACAGGGGACGCCGTGAGCGCAGAGCGTCCCTGGGGAGAGCAGCCACTGCTCCCCCAGCCACTGTGACCTCACCCGCCTTAGTTTTCTTTCTTTTTAAGATTTTATTTCTTTATACAAGCACTGGGTACAGTCAGAAGCGCGGGAGGGTGAGAGAATTCACCAGAGCCAGAGCAGGGAGCAGAGCAGGCAGAAGGACCGAAGGACACTGCTGAGGGGAGCAGCGGGCGGCAGGAGGGGTCTGCGCGCCATGTGGGACCCTCCTCCGGTGGCCGGGGAGCAGCCGGGGATCGAACCGGCGCTGCAGAAGCCGCGGGCAGCTTCACAGCCCAGCGCTCAACCTCTGCGCCACCGGGGAGGCCCGCCTTAGTTTTCTTGATTGCATTGACCAGTTCCTGGAAAACGACATACCAGCTTCTCCGCCTGTTTGATCGCTGGCGCCTTCACTAGAACCTGAGCCCCACGTGGCGCGGTTTCCGTCACCTACCCCTACAACTCCAGCGCCAGCAGGTCCCACACTGCCCTCCACCACTGCAGCTGGCGGGTGTGGGGGGGTGTTCCCACCCAGCTAAGCACGTGAGTGAATCTTTGAGCTCAAAGATTCCTGTTTTATGGAGTGGGGTGGGAGGCAGGGTGAGAGGATGCAGAGTTCGGTGTAAGGAGCTGTTACTTGAATTCACCCTGGGGCAAAGCTAAAGAGACAATCAGCCTAGTGTCCTTTGGTCTCACAGATGTCCCAAAGGCACACTGGGGTCAGCTGGCTCATCAGCCCTTTGTAGAGACCCTGTAGAAAGGACCTCTGGTCACCACCGGTCACACATGTTCAGTGGTTCCCCGGTGCCCGGATGCTCAAAGGCAGACCAAGGAACCGCTGATTTGTGGCGATGTTTTTAGGATTTTATTTGATTGAAAATGTTTTTCGTTTGTCTGTAACCGGCTTGTTAAATGGCAGTCTCCCTTGAGCCAAGTATATAAGAGCTCCCCTGGGCCTCCCTGGTGGCACAAGGGGTTAAGCACAGCACTGTGAAGCTGTCCGCAGCCACTGCAGCACGAGTTTCATCCCTGGTCAGGGAGCTACCCACATGGCACGGCAGACCTCTCCTGACTCCCCACTGCTCCCCTCAGCAGTGTGTTTCAGTAGATCTACTGAGATCTGTTCTGCTCCCCACTCTGTCTCTGGTGAATCCTCTCACCCCTTCCCCCGCACCTCTGGCCTGTACCCCAGTTCTTGTATGCATAAATAATCTTTTAAAAAACTCCGCTATTTCATAGGGCGTCACAAATTCACTCACTTTAGGAGACCGGCCATGTGGAGTGAGTAGGCTACCGGCTAGCGTGCGGGGCAGGGCCGAGTGAGGGCCACAGTGGGGCCACGTGGCTGCGCACAGGCCGGGCGGGGCATGCAGGCAGGGGAGGTGTCAGAGGACTCAGAAAAACAAGGTGTCCGGGCAGTGAGACAGGACTGGCTCCACAGAAGCCCACGTGCTCTGTCCCCTGACTCTGGAGCATCGAGGCGCCGGCTCTACTTACAGCCTCCATCAGGCCCTTGAGGGACGGCGTGTTCAGCATCAGGGCGTCGAAGACCTCCTCCGACTCCTTGCGCACGTACAGCAGCACTGCCCGGCGGAGAGAGGAGAGAAAAGCCACTCACTCACACGAGCAAGTAAGAAAAAGGGTCACGGTCAAAATAAAGAGAGACACCGGTCCCCAGGAGGAACCGGGAGCACTGACGGGGGAGGACGCTCCCCTCAGCCTTGTGCCCGCCCCCTCCCCGCGAAGCCAGGAGCTGGCCAATGGGGGTCACCCCCAGAAGCCAAACGGGGCAAGATTTGAGCAAATCATGCTTGTGAGAATTCAGAACTCACCTCTATTTTACCACCCCCCCACCAGCCCCCGGGAAATCTAAGCCCACACACCCCTCTTGGGCTCCTCCGCCCGGGGCAGCTTGGCAGGAGGTGGAATCACAAAGTCATCTTCTGATCCAAATGGCCCCCTTTTCAAGTTGGACCTGCCGACCGGAAAACAGGCAATTAGTGGCTTCAGCTTAAGTCCCTTGGGAAGCAGAGCAAGGCGGTGAGTCACCAGGCTCTGGACTTGAAATGACTGTCACCCTTTATCTGGCCCAGCTTCCTGGGCTGGTGCACGAGACCCTGGGACCTCCGAAGGCACTGGCTGGTCCCGGGCTCGAGCGGAGCCTGGCGATGAGGTCTGGCCAGGCTCCCTGCTGACACCGGATGGAGCTGCGTCCTGGGGCGAAGCCTGACAGAGCAGGCAGGGCCTGTGATGTGTGCGGGGGCGTCACAGGAGAGCGTGTCACAAGGAGGCTGTGGGAAAAGGCCACGCCAGCTTCCAGGGGAGATGGACCCACAGGGCAGGCTGGGCACAACGTGGGGCCCCTGCCTGTTAGGCCTGGAGGCCTTGGAGACTCTATGCTGTGAGTGCTGGAATCTGCTGAGGATATGTCCTCCGAGGTGGGGGGAGACTCGGGGGGCTCCAGACCAGAAGAACCTGGTGGGGCTCTTTGTGGACAATCACAGCATCTGAGCCTAAAGGGACAGAATATGGAAATAAACCAGGAAAAAGGCCTTTGAAAAAAGAAGAGGCAAGACGGTGGGGACTGGCCACCACAGAGCAAGTTATGGGGTGCTCAACGCAGTGAGGTGCAGTGGGGCTGGCAAGCAAACAGTAAGTAGCTGAAAATGAAGAGGCGAGTGGTTGTGAGTAGAATGCTCATGTCCAGGATAGTCTGCCTCAGCTCCGGCCCCCAGGAAAGCACCTGTGGGTTTATCTCTGCAAATGTGCGTGGTGAAGAGCCAGTGGGGACCACTCGGGGGAGGGAACGGGCCTGGTGTGGCCGGGCACTGGACGGGGGTGGGGGGAGCACAGCAGAAGCTACACAGCACCCAGGGGCCGGATCTGGGTTCTAAAACCCATTCTCCACCAAAAGGCACCGGATTCTTGGGGAAGTTGATTCTAGGGCTGGAGAAAGGAGAACACAAGTGCCTGGAACATGAGTGTGGGAAGCGAGGGGCACCCCAGGAACTGGGGGTGGGGGCAGTCAAGGGTCCTGAGAGCAAGCCTGGGGGACAGTCTGAGCCACGCAGAGGACAGACAAGGATGGATGCAGCTTATTGAACAGAACTGGAAACCGTGAGTCTGTGCTGATATAAACAAACAAGCTTGACGTGTGGTGAACGATAAGGCCTTCACACAGCTCCAGAGCACCTGCCCACGTAGAGCACCTGCTCTACGAGGGGACAGCACCATCCGGGAGGAAGAGGGCAGGCCCACCTCCACCAGGAGACAGGCGTGAAGAACGCCGGCAGTGGGTGCGTGACGTGTACAGACGGACCGACAGGGTCCCCTGGCATTAGCCTCGACCCATCTACTCCCGAGAAGACGACAGACCCGCTGCGGGTCACATGGCCACTGCCTGCGCCTTCGGTGGCGCCGGGTCCAGGAAGCAGGAGATACTGACGGCCCAGACGGCAGGAGACTCGGGGGCGGGCGGCACCGCCTGCGTCTCAGGCGGCCCTTCCCGCTATAAAGTGCATCGGGAAAGGCTGCGAAGCCCAAGTGGGGACCAGGCCTGGTGCTGACATCCGGGGCCCACATCCTGGCCGAGACTTGAGCTCTGCGGGAGAACGTGCCTGTGTGCAGGAAACACCCGCGAGGGGCCCCGGGGCTGGACACTCCCCTTCAGGGGCTCAGGGAGAAGCGCGTTCACTGTGTGGCGTTTGCGGATGTTCCGTAGTGTAAAATTGTTTCTAAATGAAAAGGATTTATTAAGGCAAAACAAAATAAAAATCTTACCCTTCACCCTCCAGTTCTTCTGAGGCAATGGGGAGGACCTGAGACAAGAAAAAAAAGACAAACAGCTTTTCGAGGATGCATTAGGATGTCGCAGCCCACAAGCGACTCCTGAAACGGAAAAACGGGAAGTGGACCCACCTGAAGCAGACCCTTCTGCAAACCCTTATTTTCCAATAACCAGATTCTCCGCCACTCGAGAACCCTCCCTCGGGGCTGAATCTAGACCCACGGCCGTTCACGTGGGCAGGGAGCTCACCGCAGGCCGCGGCCACAGCACCCGGGGCCGGGCGGCCCCGCAGCCTAGAGCTGCTACCAGCAGCCTGTCAGGGGCGTCAGCCGAGCCCAGAGCCCCGAAGCTTCTCCTTACAGACCGAACACCCCACATGGCTCCCCGTGGGCCTCTGAGAAACCTCTCGTCTGGACACGCCTATCTACACACAGGGACTGCCTTTTCGGAGTTTCCTGGGGCGGGCACGGGGAGCCCGCCCAGCCCACTCACACCCCTCTTACTCGGCTCTGCTCCGGCTGGGCCGGACCCTCTGCTCAGCCTCCGCTTAGTCGCGGCCCACGTGCCCGGGAGGGCAGCGCGCGAGAGCAGGCGTGAGCCCCGCTCCTGAGGCCACCGCGGCCGCCTGCCCCAGGTTTCTCTCTACCTCCTCCCCCTGGTCCGGCCCTCAGAAGTTAAATCCTCGAGACCACAGACTCGAGCTCCAAGCTCTGCACTGTTCCAGCGTCTCTTGAGGAAGCTAAGCTCCATGTGAACACAGGAGACCAGACTCCAGCCGACGGTCTGGCTGTGCTTACGTCTCCCCGTGGGCAGCGCTGGACCACACCTGGCTGCTCAGACCTCCCGCAGCCCCGGCCCCTGCCCCGGCCTCCCTGAAGCCCCGGCCCAAGGCCCTGCACCTACGTGGCTGCCCCGCTGCAGGTTGGCGAAGTGCACGTCAGGGATGAAGAGGACGGGCTGGGTGTCCAGGTCGATGAAGGGCTTGAAAACCGTGATGTCCATGCGCTTGTGAGAGGGCAGCAGCGGCACTTTCACGTCGGAAACTGAAAAAGAACGAGGATGCCACCGTCAGTGCCCTCTGCGTCCACAATGGCCGCGCCACAGCCTTTCCCACGAAGCTTGAGAAACAGGGGTCGGAGAACTTGGGTCACGGCGCTGGGACTGTGCAATCACAGCTCTTGTGACGGAGGAGGCGCCGGGGCGCCTGTGTCCACCCTCAAGCCAATCGAGCGTCTTTTCAAAGCCAGAAGGGAAGCGGGACCTTTTAATACAGACGCGCGGGAAAGCTCGGGCCAAGTGCCCTTAGTGTCTGTCTGAAGGGCCAAGACTGACAGGCTCCCCCCCCCGCCGAGGCGCTCACACCTCCGCTGCGGGGCTCAGCAGCGACTCCCAGCTGGGCTGCCGACCTGGCTCCCGAGCCTGGGGGCTGACGGCCTTCGGCCTTCCCCTGGTCCAGCCACAGCCGCCCTCATCCCCCTCGTCTGCCCTGACGTCCCGAGTGAGAAGCTGCGGGGACTGAGCCACCCCAGGGGTGTGGGCCTGACTCTGCTGCCAGAGGGGGACCCGTGGGTGCGGCCCCACCGCCCACGCACTGCAGGCGCGCTCAGCTGGCACGGGAGAGCTTTTCTTCCCCATAAAATAACTAAAGCACAGGACTGTGGCTATGACTACCGGTTACATTAAAATAAGAATAAAAACCTTCCCTGATGAAATACCCAAATGGAAGGCTCAGAAGAGTCTGCACGTGCTCGAACATGACTCGTGAGAAAACTGCACCACCCTGAATTCCCAGGGGTGCTGTCATCATTAAACAACACTAAATGCAGCTTAAAAAAAAAAAACAAAAATTTTCGTTTTTATGAACTGTTATCGTCAGTTGTTCAGGTGGAGGGTGTGGTTTTTCAGGACTGGACCAGCGGCCCGAGCAAGAACCAACTGTCCAGCTGACCAGGACGCTGCAAAAGCTCAAGAATGTTTCGTGTGGTTCCCCAAGGAAGCCACGGAGTCATTCCTGGCGTCTGTGGCTGGCACTGAAGCCGAGGCCACCACTTCACAGCAGCAAAATCACACCCACGAACCAATCCCCGGCCTGAAAATTCAAACCACCACCTAAAGGAAGGTCGAGAGGCCCGGAGGAAACGGCTCTACTTACAGGCGTTCACCTGGGAGCTGGGGTCAGTGCACTTGCCTTTTCTCTTGCTCTGTTTTCTTTCTTCGTCCCTGATTTTCCGCTCAGCTCCCTGCAGGTCAAGGGGAGACAAGACAAGATTCTGCTTATCAATCGGCCCTGCCGGGGAGGGGGTCTCCTCTCAGAAGGGGGTCTTTCACGCACTATATCCACGGAGCTTCTTGTAGTCGCCCCTCTAAAGCGATTTCTACAACTATTTGCAACTACATGAAATCACAGGGAAAAACAGACTCAAGAAACAAACTGAGCACAACTCCCCCAGCAGTGGATGCTAACTGAGAAGCTGAGAAAATCTGCTCGTGCCCCTCACGGCCTCCAAGACCTTGAGGGGTTCTCCTGTGGCCTGGGGGACACAAAAAGGAAGGAAAGAATCCACGCGGACTCTGCTCTGAAAAAGTCAGGGCTTCGGGGCCTCCCCGGTGGCGCAGTGGTTGAGCGCTGGGTTGCGAAGCTGCCCGCAGCCTCTGCAGCGCCGGTTCGATCCCCGGCTGCTCCCCGGCCACCAGAGGAGGGTCCCGCATGGCGCGCAGACCTCTCCTGCCGCCCGCTGCTCCCCTCAGCAGTGTACTTCGGTCCTTCTGCCTGCTCTGCTCCCCGCTCTGGCTCTGGTGAATTCTCTCACCCTCCTGCACTTCTGACTGTGCCCAGCGCTTATATAAATAAATAAATAACTGTTTAAAAAATATATAAATAAATAAAAATAAACGGGCCTTCTTTAAAAAAAAAAAAAAAGTCGGGGCTTCGTCCAAGGACGTGGCATCAACTACGGGGCACCTGCGGCCAACCGCCAACTCTCAAAAGCAATAATTTGACTGAAACGTGCAGCGTCACGTAAAGGAGCCGGCGCCCCCAGCACTCGGAGGGCAGCTATCCTACATAGTACATTTCACGGTATGTGTAAATACTGACCAGATCGAACACCTGAAAATCAAACGTCACTTATGTCTTTAAAAAAGTGATAATGGACTTCGCTTCCACTCAAGATGGAGTGACAACGACCAGATTTTCCCTGCGTGCTGGAGCAGCGGAAACCAGGCCTGGTGCCTGGAACAGGGGTTTCTATGGCCCGCTGGCAACAAAGGGCAGTGACCCCTGAGAGGCAAACAAGCAAGGTGAGCCCCGGAGCTCCCACCACCTTCCCTAGTGTCCAGGCTGCGGCCCCGGGTGGCAGGGGTGTCCAGGGGTCTCCTCCATCCAGCAGCTGCAAGGCCACAGGGCTGAGCAGCAAAGAGGGGCTACCAGACAAGAACACAGCGACCCAGGGCCTCCCCAGCACTCGTGCCAAGAGGTGCACACTGCGAGGAAGTGACCAGAGGGAATGGAAAAAAGACTAGCGCCTGCGCAGCGCTGTGTGGTTCGCCTGCAGGCACTTCAAGATGCGTCCCGACGCCGGCCGCTGCCCACACCCGCGGCAAGCTGAGGGGCCACGAGGAGGGTGCACAGCCGGGCTGCGGCCCACTCCGACTCTGCCAGACGTGCTCTACAGAATGCACTCACCCCCCGCCCTTTCCATTTTTCTAATAAAATGAGTCAGTTCCCCTCCCCGGGTCATGTGCCTCTCGAGGGGCTCACCGCGCGGCGAATGTAAACTAGCACTATGGCCACTGCGCTCTTGCTGAAGTGGCTCAACACAGGGAGCCCCTGGCCTCTCTCCGCGGGAGGGCGTCCCCAGGTGCCGCGGCCACTGTCACCTTGTCACAGAAGACTTTGATCTGGCAGAAGGCGCGGTGCACCGGCTTGTTGCTGCGGTTGTTGTAGCTGTAGGTGTCGATCTGGATGTTGAGCGGCAGGCCCTTGACGCCCTTCTGGGAGGAGAAGTCTGTGCTCAGGCAGTTCACGGAGATGAAGACCTGCGGGCGGGAGAGGCCGTGAGGACAGCGGCGGGTCACCGAGAGCCGCCCCACAAGGCTCCCACGGGCTTGACAGCCGAGCTCGGCTTCTCGTTCAAAAGAAGCATCTATTCAGAGAGGGAGCAAAGGCTTTACTGTAAGTCATAGGAGTGGCAGGCTTCGAAGGGGGAACACAGATGGCAATTTTGACCCTGTCGATGTTGCTTCCAGAGAATTCTACCACATGCAGCAGGGCCCGGGGTCTTTGCTGGTGCGTTTCTGAATGTGACCTGTAGTCACATTCTCTCCAGCTGTTGAAGGAAACTCTCTGGGCCTCTGCCCGTGTTTCCCCTGTGGTTCCCCAGATCCCAGTGCTCCGGAGTTTATGGAATCACCGGGTCACATCACCAAAGTGGACCAGAGGCGGTTACTTAGAGGAATGCAGGGGAGGCTCTGCCCAGCAGGTGCACAAGTCCTGTTGCTCCCTGTGTCTGGGCTCAGGGTTTGAGCCGGTCCCCACAGGGTCACCTCGCTTCACACTTCACTCCTGGCGTGTGAGCACCACACAGTGGATGCTACTGAAACTGCAGCTTCAAAAATGAGGTTGGCACAGTGCGAAGGGCACCTGGAGGCAGCTTCCCCAGCCCCTGGCCCCAACCTCAACACAGATGAGCCACAGAGAGCGTGGGGAGCTCGGGCTGAGCCAAGTCCTAGAGAAGGATGTGTGTCCGCCTGGACGGGGAAAGAACTACAGGATGCGGTACAGAGAAGAAAGGGGTGTGGAGAAGGGGTCAGGACAAAGGACCCTTTCCAGAAGGAATGCCACACGCGGTTTTTATTCTTCTGTAGTCGCCATGCTATTCTAAGTAAGAAAAGACCAAAACATTGTGGAAAGATGGAGAACCTGTCCAAGCAAACAGCTTTAGCCGTCACGCTCAGCTCGCTCTCCTCAGCGTCCTGGGACACGCTCCTGCCAGCCTGTCCATGCCTCCTTCTGCTTCCCTCCTGTCCAGCCCCCTGCAGAGTGCCTCTCTGCCATTCTACATCAACTCGGGTCCCTCCCCAGGACACCCCCTGCACTCCGGACTTGGGTGTGGAGCGGAGAGCAGAGACACCAGGCACGCAGCATTTGAGGCACCAGGACCCTTGAGGGCGTCCCCTCCTGGGGCATAGAGTCACCACCCTCTCCAGGGCGGGGGGGCACCGCCTCCTGCAGGTGAAGCTGGACAGGTGTCTTAAAGGGTCCCTGGAACAAAAAGCAAGGGCCTGAGACTCACATCAGCCCAGGGGGCCTCTCTCCCGGATCAGCTTTGGCCCCCGTGAGCATCGGCTTGTCCTCACTCCCCAGAGCGCCTGCCATTCTCGCGTGTGCTTATCTCTCTGGCTGGACCATAGCCACCACCGGCCTAGCCGTCTTGTCTGCTCTGCACCATTCGATGCTACTAGGCCTGCCACATGTCTGCTATGATTATTTTCCGTTTAGCTCATTTTCAGTACATAAGCAAAGTGCATTAAAGTCTTGACACTTAACTCTAGCTATGTCGGCAAAAAGTGGCACTCGTGAATTTCAAATGCATGACAGAAACTTGGTACTTCGATTTTCTGTCTTTGGCTGTGTTTGAAAAAAGCCCCTCGTCTGCAGTCCACAGAAACGAGGTGCAGAGACAGTCTATGGGACAGACGGAGACAGACCCCAAGACAAATGTCCACGCAAGCACCTGGGCACAGACACAAACAGCTCATTTCTCACTTTAAACCTGAAAGACAAACCTGAACTTTCCTCTCATTCCCTCACGGCGCACGGCTCGATTCCTAGCTCAGAAACAGCTGCCTGGGAAAGTTACACTTTACGTCGCTCAACAATTTCAGGAAGTCTTTGACCCAAAGTGACAGTCCCTTCACAAGAGGATTTCACAGTAATCCAACCTAAAACCTCGCTCCCCCTGCTCCCCAGTTTCAAGTTTCTATTCAAAGCAGAAATAAGCAGGAGCTTACTGGGGACCCGGGCGAACACGGGCCGGGGAGATGCGGCCCTCGCTGTGGTTCAGGATCATTCGCCATCACTTCCACAGACACTTTCCTCCTGCCTTATTGATCAATTCTTTCTACACTGGGCAATTTCCTAAACGTCTCAGTGAAAACCGCATGGCATTCCTAACTCAGCATGTACAGCACCACCCTGTCTAGACAGAAACAGACATCCCAGCAGACACAGACAAAGAGGCAGACTCAAGCGTGCTCGGCCGGGTCACAGGTGCGGGGGGACAGCGGGCTGGCCCCCCCAAAAGGGGAACTGGGAAAATGCTCACAAAGTCGCTGACAGCTGGTCCAGAGCAAGAGAAGCAGGATGGTCTACAAGCCATTCTACTGTATGGCCATACTACATACTACACACTACATACATACTACAAGCCACACTACACGCAAGGATACCAATGAAAGTAATCATCAAAGCCGCTTACATACGTTAGGAATGTTTCAAAGCAGCGGTTCTCGAAGCGCGGCAGCAGTACACCCCACTGCCTTGAGCGGAGGCTTCACGCCAACTCAGGAGAACTTGGGGCGTTGGGGGCTGCAGCCCTTCTTGCTGCTCTGGCCATGTCTGGAGGTTCAGCTCTCATGGCCTGGGGGGGCTCCAGGCAGTAGGCCTATTCACCGGGGCTCCCCAGGTTATTCTAGAGAGCAGCCAGGAAACGGGGCACCCCTGTCACTTACACACTGTGACCCACAAAAGGCCTCCTTGGACTCTGAGTCCTTTCTTTAAAGAGTCTGGATATTCTTACATGACCGTCTGTGTATCCCACTGGCTTTTGCTTTCACTGAAACAATCCACACAGAGGCACAACCCTTTCAGGTAAGAGTATGTGTTTCATCAGCCCCCTCAGCCTGGATGCCCCAGAACTCACCAGGCACAAGCAAGTGACAGGAAACACCCCCTCTCGGCCACTCCCTGCACACCTTCCTCGGGGGACAGCAGTACCCTGAGGGGTGGCCCCTTGCAGGCTCCCAGGGATGGAGACCACCCCCCAGCATGGGCCTCACCATGCCCTGAATTGAGGAGGGAGGCGCGCGGGGCGAGGAGAGGACGTGTGTGACCCGGGGGCAGTGTGAGTGGGCACAGAGGGCTTCAAACCTACTTTCCAAGCCACGGGCCAGCCGGCTCCTCTGCCCCAGGGCCCACTAGCACGTGCGCCCGCTCTGGGGAGCGTGAAGAAGGCCCCCCGTCAGCTCCTTTCTTCAGAGAGAGTGGAAGTTCTTACTTGGACCTACAAGTGTCCCATCCGGTGAGTTTTTAATTAGAAAAAGCTGTCAACAGAGGCACAGCCCTATCAAAGAAGAGAGCAAATGGGGGACTTGATCCAGTCAATAAAGTCTCATAACTTTATTGGCACAAACGCATGGCAGCTGGCCCGCCGGGCGCTCCCGTCTGCCGGCTCTGATGTGGCCCGTTTGCCGGCCGCTCAGACGAGCTGGCCCTGACATCACCGAGCGTGGCGGCCAGCGAGGAAGTACCAATTCCCTCTTGTCACTCAGTATTCCACCTGCCACACAGGCGCTGCCAGGAGCCTTCCTTAAGGAAGGCAGCGGCTCCCAGACGGGCGAGGGGAGCCCCGCTGGCTCCTGAGGGGGCAACCACTCTGCAGGCTTTGTTCTCAGCCTGATGACCACCGAACGGCAGCCTACCAGCTGACCCCACCCACGAGCAGCGCATCCGTCACATCACCCACATGTGCCCACATGCTAGCGTGCACACACACAGCACACACACACACTCACACCACACCCTACAGTCTCACTCTGCCGTGAGAGCGGCTGCGGCGACATCCTTCTCTGGAAGGTACAAAGATGTCTGCGATGGAGCCGAGAGCTAGAAAGACGACTCTCCTGTTTTCATGCTTCCTTGAAACTGATTCTGAGAAAAAGTTAATTTTATGCAATCAGATCCTAACTCTCAAATGATGAGCAACTAATGCTCCCACCCAAAATCACCAGGAGAGGAAGAAAACCTCCCCACAAACATCAACTACCGAACAGGCTGAAGATGCGCAGCGCGAGTCCTTCCTCCAGGCCGCCGGTTCCTAGACGGCTCCTCACTCCTGGCGGAGCCCCGCTCTCGGGCCTCTTCACGAGATTCCACTTGGCGCCCAAACCTCACTTTGCAAACAGGAGGCAGACGACAGAGTGACGTGATCTGTGTTCTCAAAGGCTGATTAACCTGATTAACCTACACAGACTGTTTTATTCAAACCCCGACAGGCACAGAAAGCAGCGGGCGCTCCCAGGAAGCGCAAAGCAGCTGAGGTTGGCGGCACTTTCTCCACCCCACTCCTCCGGGGAGGCGCGCACTGCCCACGCCCCGCCCGCGTCCCGCTGAGCCTGGGGAGAAGGCCCCCAAGCAGGAGTCTGCACCCCCGTTCACCTCCCCATTTCGGGTTTTCTCATTCAAGCCACAAGCCCTGGTGAGAGCTAGCGCAGCCCGGACGGCACTCAGCCAGGAGCCTCACGCGCCAGTTTAACGTGTGGGGACAACGTACAGAGGTTCTCCCAGCCCTGCCTCATAGTTACAAAACTGTAAGGAATTGAGGCAGAAGCTACATGACGCCTAAGTCCACGCCATCAGGGTATTTTTCATGAACAAGCTTTTTTTTTTTTACATTTTTCAAACAGTTGCCACAGCGACGGTGAGCTAGTTCCATATCATCATGCGCACAAAGAACTTGCCAAATAGCAGGGCGGTGCTCTTTCCCCACTGAGAGACTCCAGTTTTGCACATTTTCTGACAGAGCTGCTGTGACTTGACAATGGTTTCCTCGGGACGTCCGTAATGGTTTTCTCAATAAGTGGTTTTGTCAAATGTGAGCCCCTGGCTTCACCGAAGACAACATGGACCAGCTTGAATAAAGGATAAAGCTTCTGGGGCCTCCCTGGTGGCGCAGGGGGTTAAGCACAGCAAAGCACAGCACTATGAAGCAATCTGCAGCCTCTGCAGGGCAAGTTCAATGCCAGCCGGCCAGGGAGCTAGCCACACGGCGCAGCAGACCTCTCCTGTCTCCCCGCTGCTCCCCTCAGCAGTGGATTTCAGTGGATCCACCTGTTCTGCTCCCCATTCTGTCTCTGGTGAGTCCTCACACCCCTCCACATCTCTGGCCTGCACCCCAGTTCTTGTATGCATAAATAAAAATAAATCTTTTTAAAAAAGGATAAAGCTTCTGATCTGATTTTTTTCAGGGATCTGATTTTTAAACTAGTCCTTTCTGTTTACTTCTAGCACCCCTGGGTGAGTGACCCCAGATGCCTAAACTCCACCCAATAAAAGATACGCTGCTGTGATAACGAGCCGCAGGTACTGCAGCCCACAGGCCCTTCTGGCCACGAGACCGGCGCTCCTGACCCGACCCCGCAGGGAGGAGCCGAGGTTCAGAGCTGGGGTGAACACTGGCGCCCTGTGCCCCATTCCTGTGGGGAAGCCTGTGGCGCTTCCATACAGGCTGCACTATCTCCGGAGCTAGCGAGGGGGAGGAGGGCAGAGACAGATGCGTGTGCTGAGTCGTGACGTGACTTTCTGTCCCATCCGCTCACGCTTACACATTAAACCACCACCTACAGTGACCACCTTTCCATCACAGCAACTGCGGACACTTGAGATTTTGCATTTGGTAATTAAACATGACTTCCCGTCTGTGGGGCGCCAGGCGCACTGACAGGCGCAGTCACGCTCCACAGCGCCTCAGCTTTGGCCCAGGAGGTAAATCCATGAGCCAACCTCCCCCCACGCCGAAGCCCCGTGCAGCCCGGCCACCCCGTGCATGTTCCCACCTACACTGCTGACAGCTACGGCAGGGGTCGGGGTGGAGGAGCAACTTCAAGGGGGAAAAAGTGGTTTCTGGCTCTTGCAGACCCATCACATACAGCGGCCTCAGGAAAGCCTCAGAACGCAGAGCCGGAGCACGCTCGTGGCCGGGACCAATGTCAAGTGTCATCCGTGTTAGGATGCAGACAGTTCAAGCGCAATCTAACCGCCTGACAGACGTAAGAAAAGAGAAAGCTGTGTTTGAAGGGGGAAAAGGAAAATAAATGGGGGGCTGACGTGACTCCGGGAGACGCTTCAGAAAGTGGCACCTTAATACCTTTAACCCAGAGCCGCGCCCAGGCGGGGCTGAGGCGCAGACTGTGGCAACTCAAGGGTAAGGACACAGGCCAGGCAGGCCCTGCACCCCTGTTCTGACTGTGATGCACCCCAAGCCACTCTCGTGGTGAAGGGCAGGCTGTGAAGCAGCACCTACCGGGGAATGGTTTGGTGAAGCGGGGAAACAGGGGAAAGGGAACCCCAAGTGGCTGTGGGCAGAAGGCTGTTGTCTGATCACAGGGGCGAGACTCAAGGCCCCTGTATTTCAAATCAAAGGGCGCGCTGGCCACGCTTCCTATCCCACGTCACACGGTGCAGGACGGGGCTGGCCACGGGGCCGCTACCCTGGGCACAGCCTGGAGCCTTGCTCCTGGGGGTCTGCATTAGTGTCGTTTCCTACTGGCCGGGTATGGAGACTAGCACAGGCACATGCAGACACAGTAGCCACCGTTTCGGTCCTGGAACACAGCCGACCTATTAAAGTAAAAGTAGAAACCCTAGAACAAATTTTAATTCACCAAAAAGACCACTCAGACCCGTGTCTGAGGAGCTCTTAGAACCTCCTCACAAATGGGATTTCAAAGTGAGGTCAAAAATGTGGTTTATTTTCACCCCAATTCCAATAGCGCTAACTGGACGGAATAAAGTCACCCTTTGCCCCACATGTTCATATAAAATGACATAAATGTCACCAGAGCAGCCGGGGGGGAGGGAGAAGCAAGCCCCGACTGTGAGCTCCAGTTCGGTAAGACGGGGACATCCCCAACGCCTCACGGCACACACTCCGTCCTCAACGACACCCCACCACAGAGACACCCCAGCCAGCCCCCCCACTCGGTGTCTGCATCTGCGTGAGGCTGGGCAGGGCCGACTCCTCCACATGTGCAGGTCGCAGCTAATTAAGGCCAAGAAGGGGCGCGGATGAGTCACGAGCTCGGCTGCAGAATCCACCCTGACTCCGGGGTCAGCCACGCGGCCGCTGCTCGGAGGCGACCCCGGCACCCAAGTCCGGCTTCTTTCTCAGCCGATCAAATGGCCGCCCAGAGAAAGGAGAGGGGCCGGGAGGCTGGGGGCGGGGGCGGGGCTGCGGGGGAGCCTGAGATCTGCTCCCTCTACACGGGGCGTTTCCCTGAGAAGAAAAACAGGGATCCAGTCATCACCTTTCCTGTTGCCACAGCGCTGCCTTCCCACGCCGCCCACACCTCAGCTTCGGTTTCTGCCGATTGCAGGGCCAGGGAGTAAGTCACCCAGACCGAAAGGGGGGGGGGCACAGACGACGGCTTCCGGAGGCACCTGTGCGCCCCTTCCCTGTCACACGCGTGGGCCGCACCTGGTGAACTTCAGGACGCTTGGCAGGCACAGTTGTTTGGCACCTGGTGGCCCAAATAAGTAGAATGTTTGTTCTGAAATATGCAGAGCAGGACGTGGGCGTGACGGGAGGCAGAGGGCCCAGCGCCGGTGCAGAAGGGCCGGGCCGCGGGCGGGTCAGGGGGGAGGCCGTCCGGGGCCCCACTTCCAGGGACGCGCCCGATCAGAGGACATTTCCCACTTTAAAAAGCAGCCAAACACCTGCATGAGCAAGGGCGGCAGAGTCCAGGTCTGCTGACCAGCGGGTGATGTCCCGTGGGGACAAGAAACCCCGGGCGGCCCGTCGCCGCTCAGGTCAATCCAGCGACCGCTGTCACGCGAGTCAGAGTTGTCCGGTTCAGCTCCCAGGTAGCAAAACCGAGCGAGGTTTAGAAAACGGCTTGAGACGGCCTTTCCAGGAAGGCCCGGGGAGAAGGAGGGTCAGGTGACGCGCGGTCAGAGAAGAAGGTTCTACAGAGGAGCCTTTTGTTTCTTGACAGCCGTGGGTGGAGGAAGGAGGAAAACCAGCCAACCCCAAAGTGAACAGAAGAGGAAACCCAGCGGCAGCAGGAGCCTCAGCCACATGTGCACATCTCCCAGCCCATCCCAGGCCTCCCGCCACACCCAGGCTTGCTCCAGCCACCAGGAGACACCTCACAAGCCCCACACACTCACTCACCCCCACCCTCAGGCGCAGGCGAAGAGAAAGGCCCCTATCGCTACCCGCGCCCACCTCACCCACTTTGTGCCCGACGGGCCTCCCACACCCGCCGCAGATGCACCCGGAGAGGCTCCAAGCCCATGTCCAGCGGGCGGGCCCTGAAGAGGACTGTCCCTGCCAGGAGGACTCTTCCTCCCCGCCAGGCCCAGAACTGGTCTGCAAGCTGCAGACCAGTCAGCGAAAGGCTCTCCCCACACATTCGCCGTCTAGAAAAACGCCTCATCATCTCCGATACTCCGAGCTGCACCTCTAGAGGCCTCACTCCCCACAGAGGACTGCGCCCACTGACACTCACAGTCTGCTTTCTGCTTTAATACGTATTTTCAAATCACACAGAGGTACCCCCAGAGGGGCACGGCAGTCAATCTGGAGGCTGCCGCACGGTCGGGCATCGCTGGAGTCCCAGGGAGGACCAGGGCCCGGGTTTCAGCCCAGGCAGCCCACACCTGCCCAGGGCCAGAGGCGCTGCCCTCTGTGTTAACAGTACGAGGCGGCCCGGCCTGGCGTCCTCCATGTAGGCCAGGGTGTCTACGCTTCAGTGTTAACTCTTCGGCCTGCATTTAATTGCAATTGCAAGTAAGATGTTTGAGTCATTGCTCTCCCTCCTCCCGCCCAAGCACACTGGGAATTTAAAGTTGGGAAACAGACCAAACCTGTCCCTGCTTAATGCACCCCAACGTGGCAACACCTTATTTTAATGGGGCCGCGACTGATGCTTCACTAGAATGGAATCCCTATAAACGCAAGCCATATGCTCAGTCCAAACAAATTAAAAATTACTCTCACAATGAATCCCAAATATTATGCTCAGACAAAACAACAAACTGTTATTAAACTCATAAACCGGCATCCCACAGGCGAACACAAAACCTCTTAAGTTCAAGTTACCAGCTCGGGCACGCCCTCTCAGGGTGAACTCCGCAGGCTCTGCGGTCCCTCCCGGGAACCCCACGCAGGAGGGGAAGGCGGAGGCACACACACAAGTGGGGGCGCTCCTCAGGGCGCCGGCCTCGGCCCCCACTCAGGTCCCCTTCGGAGACAGGAGCCTCTCCGTGGCACACAACACCCCCAGGAGGACCGTCAGGAGAACGCACCGGAGCTCCTCCCCAGCACTGAGGGGTGTACCCGAGAGCCGGGGCGCTCAGCTCAGGGCTTCTCCTCTGAGGACCAGGATGCTCTGGCTGCAGCCCACTCTGCACGGCCCTGCGCCCAGTGGGTGGGAGCGGAGGGAGCCGAGCGCCCAGAGAAGACACAGCGCAGCTGCAGCTGGCGCAGGCCCCCTCCAGTGTCTGCCAGGGGCCGGACCACAACCTGAAGGTCTGATGATGACATCAGACGCCCCCAGTTTCCACCCTGCACTGCAGGAGCCATGCCCAGACCTTCAGGGGGTTCCACACCCTAAGCCTAGTAAGATAAAACAAGCCCCCGCTTCCAGCCCCTTCTCTGACAGACCCCAGGCCAGCAGCTGCGGGCACGGGGCTGAGCCGATGCTCTGGGGACATGTCCCACTCGGCTGTGACCGGCAGCTCAGCCCAGCCCACCAACTGCGGGGACCAGGCGTCTGCTGGGGAAGGCCCTGGCGGGGCTCAGGCCGCTCAGTACTCAGGGGGAGCGGAGCCCAAGACCCACGAGCTCTTGAGCTTTGCTGAGCCACAACTATGTCCCACCTGCCCAATGTCTCCTGAGCACCAGATACAGTCCCACCCGCCTCGTGCTCCGGGCCACGGCTCCCTCACCCCGGGCAGGTTCGGTGGCCACTGGATTCCTACACAGGTGTTCCTGGCTCAGGCGTCCCCTCCTCTGCAGCCAGCACCGCGCAGGCACCGGCCAACGCCGGTCATCTCTGAGCAGCGAGGGGGCTCGCCCCCTGCAGGCCTCAGGGCGAGCCCACACCTCACTGTTACCAAGAACTCTGACACTCTCATGCCCCCGACGGGTAACTCGGCATCCACTTCAAGATCTAGCGTCTCACCTCCCGGGGGCCCAATTCCGCCCACCGAGCAGCCCATCCTCGGAGGACTGGGCGCCGAGCACAGCCCTGGCCGGAGAAGTCCGGGCACCGGGAGGCCCCGAGGCCCAGGCCCAGGCATAAACGGAATTCCCAGAAGCCGATTCGCCCCCTGCCTGCTGTTTCCTCTGTTTATTTTAGATCCTTAGGCTTTGAGAGGCGCCTCCTTCATGTCGCTAAGCAGATCTCAAGCTGTGGCCAACACGCTGACCAATGACCAGGGTGAGGCCACCCCCGGCCGCTGTGTGCGCCATGCAGCCTCGCTCAGCTCCGGGAACACCAGCCCTGGTGCCGAACGGAGGAGCCTTCCCCTGCACCGTCACCCACGTCTCCAAGGGCCGCTTGTCAGGCAGCACAAGCCCCGGGCGCACCTGCCCTGAGCAGGCACAGGCCTCTGCTGGGGCCTCCCCACGCAGGCCTCTAAGCCAGGCTCCGGAAGGTGAGGCTATGCCTCCGCCTGGCAGCATCAGCAGGGCTCTGGGGCCTCGGACCGGGTGGGCACTGAAGGTTGGCTGCGGGGAGAGGCCCCGCCCTGGGGGCGCCGCACAGCTGGGTAAGTGCCCTCCCCCGTCCAGGGGTACATTACCCTCGTCCATGGTGACAAGAGCCCTCTAGCTCGCGGATTCCGAACGGCAGCCCCGACCAGGCACCAGGCTCTCATGGCGCGGCGGTGAGTGCTTCTTCCCGCTGCCCAAAGGCCTCCACCGTCCATCAGGAGGCGCGAGTCCTGGAGCAGTGGTTCCCAATGAAATATGTACTGGATGAACTTTTACCTGTCCAGAGACCCCGGGCTCTTTTTACAAGATGCCTGACCACCCGCGCAAGTCTGACCTTGTGAGGGGACCCCAAGGTGATGAGACGGGGCACCCGGACAGGAGATCAGGGCCGCCTGGAGCGGGTTTCTAGGACATTTCTGCTGTTCAGAGCAGTGTCCTCCTCCGTCCCCCGGGGACGGGCTCATCACAAAGAGCGTGACTTGGACAGCATTTCCCGAACTGGAACATCAGCCCAGGTGTTCAAGATTCACCCTGGTTTGTCCTCAAAATAGTCCCCTCCAAAACAAACAGCAGAAGCTGCAGCAGACTCAGCCGCCACCACCGAGCCGGCATGTGGGTCCTACACATCCCGGCCTGGTCAAGGGTGGACGAGCGCTTACAGGCTCAGCGTGCGGGGCGCGGGGGAGGCCACACGTCACCAGGAAGCCCTAGCGTCTGTGGGGAAGCGCGAACTGAAGTGAAGAGTCAGAAAACGTGTCCTCAGCGAGAATGAGAAAGTGGGCAAAGAAAGTGGTCCTTTCACTCTCTCAGGTTTGGAAACACTGAAACTGGAGCAGAACAGATAACCCCAACAAGCAGCCAAAAAAAAAAAAAAGATGCGCACCGGATTCCGCATGTGTATTTGCTCACGCTCGCTGCCCTGGGGCACCAATTACTTTAAGTGTGAAAACAGAAAACATGGACTTGGCCAGGGAGAGCAAGAATCTGAGCTGCGGAATTCCAACCAGGGCTTCAAGTTGCTGCCTGACAGCACCTTCAAAAGGGAGCGGCCTCATTAAGAAATGGCGCGGCCCTCAGCGGGCTGCAGGCCTGAAAGGCTCCCAGCGCCGGGGTCTGGGCAGGGAAACGAGACGGAATTTACTGACATCAATGAACGGCTATTAAGGCTACTTAGGACACGCCTCCAATGATATTTCTCTTTCATACAAGTATGCTGAAGGCCTTCCGAAGAAAAGCAGCCATTACCCGGCTCGTCGCCCTGGCCTTCGTGACTCCGCCCTGGAGTGACACGCCACCGCCACGCAGACCCGGGTGCTGCCCGGCCCACGGGCCCGGCTCTCGCGCCAAGGTCGCCGCCCGCTGACAAGTGCTTGTTCATCCCAAAGACACCCCCACCGAGAGGAGATTCGGTTGCTAGAGCCCTTTATCTTCCGGGGGGCCGGACGGGAGAACACTGAGCTCGTGGTCTAAGGGACTCACTAACCCCAGGTCCCAGATACGTCAAAAAGTGAACTCAGGACTGACAAGCGCCTGCTGGCCGCCTCCACGGCTCTCAGGGAGCATTTCCCTAGTTTGCTTCCGGAGCAGAAGCACCTGGAGGGCACAGGGCCAGCTCTGCCACAGGCTGCTGTCGGCAGCAGCTCGAGGCTAACCTGAGATTCAACTTCAAAATGACCAGCAACGACTACGTGAGGCGAAGTTTCCTGACGTGCAGTCAAGCCCAGGACTCTGGCCTAAGTGGCCTGAGGACGCGAGAGGCTGGGGACGAGCGGAGACCCAGGCAATCACCGCCCTCGGGGTCTCCCTGCAGACTGGGACCCCGGGAGGATGTGCCGCTGCCTGGGGGCCGCCTGGGGACCCCCAGAGGACAGCTGCAGGGACGGCGGGTCTCAGGGGTCCAGTCACAGGACTTTCAAAAGCAATCCCAGGTAGCAGAAGATGCAATTCTGTCATGCTTACACGCGACAGCGTCTTCTCCCATCAGCTAAAACTCTGGGTGAATATATAAAAGAACATATTAAAAAGGAGAGGTGGGGAAGGGTGGGAAGGTGACCACAGTCGGCACCTGGGCCGTGATGGAGCATCTGCAAGGCGACAAACGCCAGCGCGCGATCCTATCTGAAGGACTCTCCAGAAACTAATACGCTCCTACTGGGATGCTGGGGGTCTGGGGGTTCCAACCTTTAAAGTAATCCAAAGAAAGAAAGAACGGACAGCACTACAGCACTCTGGTGATAACGAGATTATACAAAGAGGGAAGAATGCTGAGGCAAAGACAGCGATGATTTTTAAATATGCTTGTTTTTTCCTTAAAAAGTATTGAAAACTCCAGTGAGAACGGTCCAGCTGACCCGGAGGTGACTCGAGGCAGAAGACTCTGGACCTCCAGGGCACCTTCCGGAACACAGCCCTGCCAGGGACAGCCTGAGCTGCAGGGCCTCTCTGCAGACACTCCACAGCTTCACGGGCTGTGTTTCAAGAACCCTCACCAGATCCCTGAAGGGGGGAGGGGACAGGCGTGGAGTCCAGCCTGCAAGTAAGGACTGGAGTCCAGTGGACGCGGGCCGAGGGGTCGCACCGCGAGCAGGGCAGCACTGCGGGAGTGACCAGCTGCAGGGTCTCCTTAGAGGACCGACAGGAGAGAACGGGAAGGAGAGCGTCACCACGGCTGGAAGAGGTTTTAGAAAATGTAAAATAATGGGGAGAAAGTGAACTGTTCAGCTGGCATCATAAACAGGTCGGAAAGGGCCGAGGAGACGCCGGCTCCTTCCCGGAGGCTGCCCGAGTTCGCGCTCGGCAGGCCTGGGGCTACCACCTAGCTTCTCGGCCACGCCGACCCTCTCTAGAACTTAGCAACGGAATCACAACAGGAAAAGTGTAAAGAGTCGTCACATCCGCAGGCGCCTCCCACTGCTCAGAGGCCGGGACTGTAGGCAGCGGGACATCGACCTACCTTTGCTTCGTCGTTAATGTCCCAAGTGAAAGAAATGGCGTTGTAGGCAATCTCCTCGATGTTACTGATGGTGTTGAAGCTCTCCTTGTAGTCGGCTGTGAGAGGGAGGGAAACGAGAAAGGAGTGTGACTTCTTGTTCCCACGCGAGGCGACGGGTTCAAAGTAAAGTTGTTTTCATATTATCACCTCTGGAAAATTTACGTGAACGCCGCGCCATGCTGGGCTGGAGGGAGTTCCAAAACAATGAAAAAAGGAATCACAGAATTTTGAAACTTGGGGATATTTAATTGATGCCATTATGTCAAAATTAGGAAATTTGGATCTAAAAAGCTTAAAGAACCATCCGAAAGCCACAAAACCAGTGCAGAGAATCAAGATCCAACTTCAGGTCTCTGGATTCTTCTGAGGTGGGAATGGAATGTGAGGAAAGGCGAGGACAAGGTTGCAGCTTGGCCTTGCAGGAGATGACCCCCGGGGAGGACGGGGCATTCCTGATGCTACTTCCACACACAGGGATTCGCACAGGCCTGGCACTGTCCCCAGGGCCCTGAACAGGTGGAAGGGTCTGAGACAGGTCTCAGGTCTCAGCACCCTGAGCAGGGAAGGTGGCTAGGGAGCCACCCCGCAGCCACTCTCTTCCTGATGATTTGCTTTATTTCTTCATCTTATTATCATCTCCAAATTATCAGGCCTCCTAAGGAAGACACCAGCCCTGAAAAGACGGGCCAACTGGAGCAGCAGCCACTTCTGCGGGCCGCTCAGGGGGTAGAGTCGGCCACTGTGGGCCTGACCTCATGACGCAGGAGAGCCGAGCGTGGATTCCCCGAGGCCAGGGGCAGAGTTTGGAACAGATCAGTCGCTGGCACAGAAATGCAAATGCTTTCAGCAGGAAGCTGATCACGGCCAAAAATAATTGGATTTAGAAAGCTGGAAGCTGGCACCCCTGGGAACAAGAGCCACTCGGGAGCTACCAACCTATGTCAATGCATCTTTGTTTGGCCGTGTGCTGCCGCGAGTGCCAGTATTTCCAGTGCCTCAGCTGATCTTCTCGGCTCTTGTCCTCGGCAAAAACCACCATGATCACGCTCTGCAAAGGCACAAGAGAAAGACACAACAGGTGGGCATCTTCTGGAAAACTTAGGAAGCTTTAGACCTGACAGCAAGGGCTGCCCAGCTGGAAGCTGAGAGCTCCGGGTGGCCCTGCTTCAGGCCTCCTGCCCGGCAGGCCCACTCACTCACCCGCACTTTGCTGATGGGGTGGTGGATGCCCTCGGTGCTGCTCACTTCCTTTAGGGTGACCGGGTAGAACTGGCCTTTGTTCAGGTACGTCATAGTGCTGTCCCCTGGCTTCTGGCGAAGCGATTTGGAAGCTTCGAGAGTATACTCAAAGTTGTTTCTAGAGAACAAGAAGAGCCACAGAAGTCCAGTTCACTCACGTGGAAGTTTCCTGTGCGCATCAGCTCCAGCTCGCAGGGCTCCAGTGTGGATGTGTGCAAGGAGCAGACGCCCCAGGAGCGCCCTTTGCCCACATCGTGGGGCGCGCACCTGCCACTCTCCCGGGTAAGCCTGATCTTAAGCCACCAGACATTCTCAGTTCACCCAGATGTGGGGCTACAAAATGGCCACTAGAAACTCTGATGAGATGTGAGCAATCAGGAAGCAGCAGGCTGAGGGCACGGAAGGTGCTGATGGCCGCAGGGGACTCTGGAAGGAACCTCATGGGACACGCCGGCCACCTGGTGTTTACCCAGTGGAGGCTGCAAACCGTGCCTGGTGGGCCTCAAATTCCACCTGGTCTGCCGGGTATGTGCTCTTTTTGCTTGTCGTGGGAATGTCTGCAGATGGACGCCCCACAATTCTTACCGTGACCCTGCAGTGCCAGGCTCACATCCCCCCTGAGCTGCTGAATGACCTTCTAAGTCAGGCGTCAGCAAATGATGCTACTTTTGGGAATAGTCTGCTTGAGCGCAGCCACACCCACGGTCAAGCGTTTCCTCTGGCTGGTGTGGGCCACTGGCAGGGCCGGGCAGCTGGGGCAGGGCTGGTGGCCCATCGAGCCTCGGGTATTTACTCCCTGGGTTCTGCACAGTACTGTTTGAAATATTGGGTTGTCGGAAAAACAGAAAACACGTGTCGTGACTTTTCCAATAACCCAATAGCATAGCTTTGTTTTTAAAAATATAACACACATAAAAAAGTACATGAAACAAAATTACAAAATGAAATCCTTAGACTTTCTTTCAAAACATCCGAAGGTGTTTTCATATGTTCACAACTACCCTGGAAGATAATCCCATCCCCAGAGTGAGGCAATTCTGTGGAGGTTTAACAGGAGAGGTAGTCAGGTCAGAAAGAAGCTGACTTTGTTTATTTTATCATGAGTGAGACTAAATTTTTTTTAAAAAGTCCTTAAAGATACAAACAAATACAATTTTAAAATAGATTAAAAAGTCCTCGTCTACCTGATACTATTCCTAAATTCTCATTGTCCTTTTGGGAACAGAAGGGACCTTGGAATTCGGATTCGATCTTCTTCTTTTAGGCTCCATTCCGCCACCGTCACATAAAGAGACCGAAGGAAAGAGCAAGCACCACCACCAGGAATGAAGGGAACGGGAGACGCAGGTGAGAGGTCCAGATTAAGTGCACGAAGCGAGCGTCCTCGGCCAGGGAGCCAGCGCAGTCACCATAACCAGGGCAGGGGCGAGCCCGCGGAAGCCACCTCTGATTTCTCAGTACCGAAGGATCAGGAAAGAAATGTCATAAAAGCTGGAAGTTAAACATCAAATTAAAAGACAACCATTACCCAGAAACACTGTCAAAAACATAGTCCTCTGAATTCACGCCAGGCATCCGCAGGCTGAGGTCCGAGGGGAAGAAAACCTGCAACATCAACGTGACAAGCCACGGCTGTGGGACTGGCCGTCGGCTCCGGGAAGACCCAGGCCGCGCCGCGCCAGAGCCCGCGGCTCCCGGGGACCCGCCGCTCTGCCCACGCGCATTTAAACTTCAACGCTATGGAAAATTTTAAAGAAAATTGGACAGAAAGAAAAATATCCACTTTGCATCCCACTCAGGGAAACCGAGCCAATCTACGCAGGGACGCCCTCACAGCGCCGCATTGTCCCCTCCCGCCCGTCCCACGCACGCCACTCGCCCCGGCTCCGGACTCTGCAACCAGAACCTCAGGGCCTCGCCAGCCGGGCAGCCCAGCGCGGGGCGGGGTGAAGACACACGATCACGTTCCCCTGCTGGCTGGGTGGGCTGGGCCTTTTCTCAGGAGGGGGGAACCATGCTGCTCCCAACTCCGTAAACGGGGAGGAAGCTCTCGCCCCCACGGGTCATGACATCCAGTTCCAGACACCGCGGGTCCCTAACTTTTACCCAAGCAAGGTGTTCCTCACTGGGAGACCCGCCAAAGGCTATGGAGCTGGTTTGTGCACCTCACACGTGCATGTGTGACAAGCCCTCCCGGACTCTGGTAACGGCCCCGAGCGAGGGGCACCGGGCAAATAACGAGCCATCGCTTTCTCTGCAGACCGCTGCAGGGAGCTTGTCTGGCTCAGTCCAAAGCCAGAAACAGACTCTGTGGCGAGACCTGCCGTCGAAGGGCGGCTGCGAGGACCAGCCTTCTCCGGCAACTCACGGAGCTGAAACCATCATTGTTAACTCAGCTGCTGGGAAGATTAGCCGTGTGCCCTGATAATAATTTCTGGTTTTATAGGTTTAGTTTACAAATTATACCCATGGGCCTTTTCTCTTAAAAAAAAAAAAATCTTTTGTTCCTAATCTATTCATTTCAGGCTGAGTTTCAAGCTTACATAACAAGGAAGGGGTGGAACCCAATACTTAGACAAACACACAGCCGGCTGAGGAAGATGCTTTCGTTTCCTGTACCTCCTGCACGCCTTCCTTGAAGGTCTCTGAGAAGGTAGAGTCTGGAGTCCGCCTCTGCGCGTTTGGGGGCTGGGCGCCAGAGCTGAACTGGTCGGGAGTAAGGTTCCGGTCGAAAACCACCACCCGCTCGGCGGGCTCCGGGTGATACACGGCCGGGGGGACGCCCACCGTGAAGCCATGGGGCTCGGTCTCTGTCTTGATGGAGTGGGTAGGCATCGTTGCGATGGAGACAGTGACTGTCGTGTCGGGAGCTGTCAGGTGGCCTCTCTTATCCATGCCCAGCTGGTTGCCGTGCGGAAGCACAATGTTAAAAGGCACGTTTTTCAGCACTTGCACGCGGTTTTCTCCAGGAGAGATGAGGGGCTGCTCTGGCACGCTGGGGATGCTGCTTCTTTAAGAAAAGAAAACAAAACTGGGCTCTCCAGCTCTCCGCTGACACCGTCCTTGGGCAGCTTTCATTGAGCTAATGGCACGGGGCTGCAAGGTGCAAGGACAGAGGAGCAAGACACTTGCCGGCTAAGTAACGTGCCAAGGGCACGTTAGCAGAGAGACAAAAAGACTTTATTCTCAGAGAGCAAGTCGAATCCAAGGGTACTGGGCCAAGCCGCACCGGAAGCGCTGAGCCCGGCCTTTCCCGGAGCCCTACGCGTGGCTCCCGACAATCTGATGGAACCGCCGGGTGTGACCAGGCGCCCGCGCCTACCGGGGAGGTGAGTTGGAGCGCAGAGCCGTGATTCAAGTCCGGGCCCCAGAGTCAGGTGGCCCTGGTTCAAATTTGGTATGACCGTGAACAAGCTACTTCGGCTCACCCCTAAACGGGGGGATCCTGGGGATCCACCCTCCAGACCGGCAGAGACAGTGACAGGCCTGGCACGCGAGGACGACGAGTTGTCACCACCTAACCATCGCGTTTCCTACAACTTATGCTTAATTGGTTTTCTCTTCCGCCAAAAGAAACCCTCTGATGACACTGTACCAGTCAACCTGCGTGCATGAAATTACTCTTGGTTTAATTCTGGGCAACAGAAGAGGATTTCTAGTCTAGGCAAGATGAGTGAATCTTCAAAGCACTTCACATCACACACACAGCTGACACCCTTGAAGGAGAAACGCGATCTGGCAGTTTTTAGACATGTCCAGATCAATAACATGTTCAAACTGTGAGTCATAAACTCACTCCCAGGAGTTTATCCTAAAGACAGAAGGAGGAAGTTGCACTCGTGAGAGAGTAGATACAGCCGTCGTGTGGAGAACAGTCAGGGTTTGCTTTAAAAACACCAGCAAAAATAAATAAAATAGAAAATTAATTTAAAATTTAAAGAAACAGAAAGAGCAGATCAAACAGGAGGGATTATGTCAATAACTGCCGAAGCTGGTAATTAGGTGTGTGGGATCACACTGGTTCTCTCATGCTATGTTTGAAAATGCCCGTAATAAAAGTTAAAAAAAAAAGCTTAAGCCCTTAGATAGTAACACATGACCAGAACCAGTTCCAGAGTATTATGAAGATTAAAACAGCAACATGGGAAATACTTACGAACACACTAAGCAGACGTGAGCGCTGGACAGGGCCTGTCTGTGAACACAGCTGCGACCACACCCAGCGCACAGGCCCCGAGCCGGGAGGGGGCCCGGGGGGCCGGTTCTGAGTGGTCATCCTTTCTTTAAAAATGTCTCATTCCTTTTTACTAACAGGGTTTGAAAGGTGTGTTTACACTTTTTCCCCATGGCTATAAAAGTCAAGGCTTGATTTAATTTTCCAAAAGTTTTAACCTAAAATATTTCAAAAATAACCAGCAAGAGTCTGGAGGACCGCTGAATGGACCTCAGGTTTACTCATTCCAGAGTCCTTGGAACCTGATTTTTCTTTTGGTTGATGGACCCACATCACTGCGTTTAGCCACTTCCTTCTTAAAGGACATCAGAGACAAATAAGCACACACTTCACTTATGTGTTACAAAATCACAGCCACATGTTAGCAGGAGGAAGTTAGTGCTTTTGTTTTCTAGAAAAGGCAACTAAGCCCAGAGAAACTTGTAACGTTTCAGAGCAACAGAATCATGATTAAGAGGGAGATCAGTAATGAAATCTTAATCTAGGTATTAAAAATCCCACTTATCTATTTCTTCCACTACCATTTGTTTCACTCATTTTATTTTCACAAAAATGCAGCATCTTTCCAGTGTACTATGTTTTGTTCTCTACGGAACGTTACCTTTTGCTGTGATCTGGCTCTGGGTGCTCAACATCTGGCTTTGCTATCGATGACCTTCTCTCTCTCGGAACCTTAGATATTAACACATGACCAGAATTAGTTCCTACTCAGTGACCTCGAGATACAGCTTCTTATTTTCAGTTGAGTTCCACCATTCATAGATGAGTGACTGCCTACCAACCCCCACATGATGAACAGAAAGGTGTCTGCCCTCAAGGAGCTTACAATCTAGTTGCCAGGTTGATATGTAGAAACCAAGTGTTACTTAGTTACCAAATAAACTCACAAATTTACTGTGCCATTGAGTTAGGGTTTCACTGCTTGCAAGAAATGCCTCTGGCCGGTTTCGCCGTATCACGGAATAGAGAAGACTACTGGAAACACAACTGGTTCTTCCAACTGTCCCGCTGTCTTTCTCCACTACCTTTCCTTTCCAATCAAATGCAAAGTCAACAGGACCCCTCATGTTAACAATCCACTTCCAAGCTCCAATTTCAGCTTCATTTGATAAATTTCTTTGGATACTTGGGGATTCCCACTGTCCACAAAGTCAAATCTTACTCCGCTGGTGAGGAGCAGGCAAGAGTTAGTAGGTACGTGTGGACACTAACCCAGCTGAGAACAGAGTCCCCACATGTATCCCACAATTGCTAAGAGAGATGCCGGGGGGGATTCTATTACTGCATTCTTGTTCCACCCTTAAAAATAAAATAAATGACTGCTTCATGTATTAACCACGCGCTTATAAGGCTTGACATCCAGATGACTAAAACAAGTCAGTCAGTTCATTTTAAAAAGAAAATAACCCTACCCTGTCCTCAAGAAGCCTGACAAGTGCCACCAAGACTGCCACCCTTGGTGGATGGGCACGAGGACCAATCTCCTCCTAGGAAGGATGATACTTTGAGGAGCCTTGATGTAAAACACACTCGCGTCATTACATCGATCTCTCTGGCACTAAACTTGCTGGTTTTCCTCCCATCCTCAGAAATTTCACTTAGAAATATGCATCTTCAAACTTGGTAATATCTGGGGGCTTGTTTTCTTTTATATTCGTTGAGTCACCGTAACCGTAAGAACAGGTCGATAAGAAATCCCAGTTGGAAGGGAAGCTTCCCAGCTCCTGCTCCCCAGGCTTCTGCACCACTGGCGCCTGCACCAGTTTGTAGTCACTTTCAAAGAAAAAAACTCCCAACCCAGTCCCTCAAGGCCAACACCAGAAGATAATCCGGCTGACGTGGGCCCCACCCTAACAGCACACACCAACCGCTGCCTCCCCCGGCATCCCTCATGCAGGAACGTGCCACGGAACAAAGGGCGCCCAGATGATGAACTCAGGAGGATAGGGAGCTGGCGATCCCATCATTTTTAAGTTTTCTGTAGATTTGGAAGTTTCCCCCAAAAAAGATGTCCAAAACCCATATCCCATCTGCCGTGGGCTGGAAGGAAGAAGGCGCACTGCCGAGGGTGGGCTGAACACAGCCCGGCGGCCTGAACCCCAGCCGTGTGACCTGAGGACTTCACTTCTCTCATCCCAGGAAGGGGGTAACGGCACATATTCTGCCGGGTGATGGGCGGGAATGGCACCGGGCATGAAGCGCAGGTGACCAGTAGGGGCGGTCAGGGTTAAGAGGACACAGGATGCTGCTGGGGCAGGCCCCGGTGCCTGGCCCCAGGTAGGGGCACCCACGTTATATTTAGCTGAGGCTGATGCACGGCCTAGAAGCAGGCAACAAGGTATATCCTGTTCCTGGAACTAGAAAGACCAAGACTAGAAAAAACTGTTCTCATAGATCCGGTAATCCAATCAAATCCACGGCTCTGTGATGTCCTTCAGGGAAGAGGAAACCAGCGTGACAACAGAGGAAGAGAGGCGGGCTCGCAGCGAGGCACCGAGAACCACCTTGGTGACGTGTTTCATCCTGGACAGACACTCAGCAGCTCCCTGTGCGCAGCTGCACCTCCGGATGGCGCGGGCAGCGCCCCTCCATGCGCCGGAGAGCAGCCCTTTGATTCTGCGACGGTGCGTTTCCAGCTTTGAACCCACAGTAAATCAAAGTACTCATTAAACTATTTATAGCCACTACAGAAGCAACTTGCCTTACATTCTACCGACAAATTACTGTTTTATACGCTGGTGAATCAAGTGCGTCTTGGGCTCGGGTGCCCAGCACGCAGGCGCCCACCTTGTAGTAGTCGTACAGCAGGCCCAGCGCGGCGGCGCTGTCCTCGTCACCGTTGATGCTCATCATCGCTTTGGTGGCTGCCGTGAGGGGGTTTTCCAGGAAGGACTTCCAGGCCTCGTCCTCGCTCGTGTAGGAGCGCCGCTGCGGGTAAAGCGCTTCATTCTGGAGAACCAACACTGGCCGCTTGCTTCAGAGGAATTGAAAAAAGAAAACCGCGTGAGTGTGTGGGTGGGAGGCAGGGGGTGTGCGTGGGGGTGCGCACGCACGCATGCCACACTTGCACGTGTTTCTACGGAAAGACACACTTTTTCAAGATCCAAATAGCCAGTTCCTTGATGTTCCCATAAAAGAGTCCATCGCTTCATCAAAGACCCTCGTAAAGTCAATTAAGACCAGAGCAGAAGACAACCCACTTAGATGCCGGCCAGCGGGAAGCCCTGGAGCCAAGAGGCGTTTGTGCAGCCAGGGAATCTGCAGGCAACCCACACGGGGACACAAGATACACTAGTTGGAAAAAGAAAAAAAAAAAAAAACTCCAAGAAAGCGCCTGACTATTCACACACTTTCCATAAACAGACACAGGGACAGAGTCAGGTGAACCAGGACACCGATTCTCTTTAGACACAGGCCATCGGGCCTGGACACTCTCAGAGAGTGTGTCTCCTCCATCATCCCCCTGCTCCATGGGGGTCCTCTCGTCTCCAGTGGACGTCACGGCCTAAAGAATTTCCGAGCAGGAGGAAAGAAGGAAGGGGCAGAAAGAAAAAGGATACCTCCTTTAATCCTGGGGGTATGAGAGAAAGTCAGCATATTCTCCCGATGACCAGCAGATCGAGCATGGAATGCGGCCAAAGGGGACTGTCGATCAATCAGGAGGACAGGCGCAATTTCTGCCCAGGGAGTGAACTGTTTATCTTAGAGATAAACACTTAAGAATCTACAACAATAAATGCAGCCACGGAACAAAATGATTTTTAAGAAAACAGGTGGGATAATCAGTTTTTAAAAATCTCTACTGCTTCTCCCCACTGGGCGAGAACTGTCTCATTTGAACACTGCAGTTTGGTGGGAAAAATCCAGACACTCAATGGAGATCTTAGCAAAGTCTTACAGATTTATTTTAAAAGATTAAAGCAAACATTGCTGATTCCAAAACCTTGAAATGTCAACAGCCTCAACAACTGTTCAGTTGGTATTATTTAATAAGTCAATAAAAGAGAAGCAGTGAAACACTAACTCCAGCAAAATGAAGCAATTTTTTAAAAGGCAAAAAAAAAATGTTTCTAATGTTCAGAGCTCCTCTGAATGATGGCAATTTTAACAAGCAAACTGAAGGACCTGTTCTCATTGCAACACGCAATGAAATGTGTAAATGGCCTAAAGGTCACCTACAGACTCTAAAAGTGAATGTAGAAAGACAGATTATCTTCTCAAGTAATCACTAAAGGTTAGGGCTTGGCAGGCACCCGGGCCCTTTAAAAACAGATGCAGATGCAGAAAAAGGCGCACATCTTTTACAAGGGGTAAGGGTGGGAATCAGCAGCTCAAGGTAGCCTCAGCCTGAAGTCTAATTTCAAAGCCCGCGTCTTCACGCATGTTTGGGCTTCACTTCCCAGGAGCTTCTATTCGGTAGGAGGAGAAGTTTTGAGGTGGGAGCTATTGCAACACAAAACAAACATAGTGGGTCGTTCCCAGCAGGCAGCATGTTTGAAAATGAAGACTGTTACACAAATCCCAAATGAAAAAAAAGCAGAAAACAACAAAAAGCACGGAGCAGATACAGAGAGGCGTTCTCGGGGAGAGGAAGAGCTACCGAGCGATCCCTGGGGTGATTCAGCGGGGCCCTGCTAGGCTGTTATTAATAGGGTAATAGCTACTTCCAGAAGATTATGACAGCGCTTGGCTCCCTCCATTCCCGTAGTGCTCGTTTTTCAGCTTCGCTTCTCCCACCCCCACCCTCAATGTGTGCAAGCAAGAGAAAATGAATAAAATGTTTCTTGCGAGTGGCTTTGTTTGCGCTCACCCTGAAGGTGTCTTCCATTTCCAAAGTGCGCCTAAGGCCAAAATTTTAGCTTTGGAAATGCGCCTTATCTAAATTTTAAGGCCAGCTGCGTCTCAGCCGCTTCCTCCCGTGACAGCCAGGTGGGTGCTCGGCCCAGAAAGCCCATCCCTGGCTCCCCCGAGCCCCAAATTCCTCCCCAGGGATGCGTTTCTCAGCCACACACGGGGCGGCCTGTTCCAGGGGCGCCTCCCCCGACCGCACACCGGGCGCCCGGGCCGGGCCGTCCACCTGCCGGGCCGCCCCCGCTGGGCTGACCGACCTGAAACAGCGCCCGGGTCGGAGCGACTTGTTTTCTCTAAAGAACTTTTCCTCGGAACCTTCCGCAGCCGCCGGACAGCCAGAGCGCAGACAGCAGAGGCCCGGCCAGCCTCGGCCCCGGGCGTGCGCGCCCCCCGCGCGGACCCGGCTCCGCTCCCGGCGCCTCCCGAGCATGTTCAGGGGCGCCGCTCCCCACGGCCGCCCTCCCCCCCGCGCCGGCTGGGGGGCGCCCGCGCCCGCGCCTCGACTTTCCCCCGATTTCCCCGCCGGCGCCCGCGGCGCGGGGTCCTCTCCTGGAGGGCCCCTGTGGCGGGCGCCGAGCGCCCCAGGAGCGCCACCAGCGCAGGGGCCGCCGCGCGGGGCGCCCCCGCCCCCGCCTCCCTGCGCGCCCCGGGGAGCGCCCGCGGCCGGGAGGGGGGCGCGGGGAGACTCCCTCGGGGCCACGTCCCGGCTCCCGGGGCTGCGACGGGGCGCGGGCGGCGGAGGGGCAGCGCCTCGGCGGGGGAAAAGCGGGAGCCGGCCGCGCCCCCCCCCCACCCGAGCGCCCCGGTATCGGCCCGGCCCGGCTCGCGGCGGGCGCGGGGCGCGGGCAGGGGAGGCAGGGGCGCGCGGGGCGAGGGGGCGCGGGGCGCGCGGGGCGAGGGGGGCGCGGGGCGCGCGGCCGACAGGGGCTCAGGGGCGCGGGGTGCGCGGGGCTCAGGGGCGGGGGGCGCGGGGCTCAGGGGCTCGGGGCGCGGGGGGCGGGGCGCGGGCAGCGCCCCGGCGCGCACTCACTTGTCGTACTCCTGTGTCATCGCGCCGTCGCCGCGGCCGGGCCGCCGAACTGGACTTTCGGGTCGGGACACCCGCCGGGGGGCGGAGGCGCGGCGGGTCCGGAGCGGCCCGGCGGGTCGGGTCGGCGCTGCTCGCTCTGGGCCGGCGCGGCGCGGGCTGCGCGCTCGGGCCGGGCTCGGCCGCCCGTTGGCTGCGCGGCCGGCGGGGCGGGGCGGGGCGGCGGGCGCGGGGCCGGGGCGCCCCGGGATTGGGCCGGGCGGGCCGGGCGGGCCGGGCGGGCCGGGCGGGGGCGGGGGGCGCGCTCCGCGTGGCCGCGTCCGGGCGGCGCGCTCGGCCCCGCGGCCTCCGACCGCGGTCCTCGCTGCGCCCCCGGCCCCGCGCCCCCGGAAGGGCGCCCCGCGATCGCCGGCCGCGGGTCCCTCCCCCACCCCTCCCCGCCCCGCCCCGCCCCGCGCCGCGCCCGGCCCTGGCGCGCCCCCCTCGGGCCCCGGGGTCCTCTTCCCCGAGGCCCCCCAAATCCTGCCTTTACCCGCCGTCCGCTCCCGCCTGGCCCCCCGCGGGCGCAGCGCTCGCGCGGGACGCGGCAGAGGAGTCCCGGCCCGCGCCCCCCCCCGCCCCGCGCTGGGCACCCGCTCTCGGCGCCGCCTGCGCCCCAAGTGCCCGCCCGCCCCCTCCCTGCCCCCCCACCCGTCCCCCACTTCTGACCGCCTTCCCCGCTGTCCTCTCGGACGCCCACATCTGGGCGCCGGCGGCTGCCCCCTCCCTGCACCCCCCGCCCCCCCACCCCGCTACTCTGGGGCAGTGTCACCCCAGGCCCCCCCCCCCGCCGCCGCCACCGTTCTCACCCCCCCATCCTCTCTGACCCTCTCGGGGTTGCTCTTCATGCGGGAAGGGCTCGGGAACCGCCCGCTCCGCACCCCGGGCGCAGGCTGTGAACAGACGGGCAGGGTCCTCCGCCCTCCTCCAGCCTGCGGGCTGGGGGGTCAGGGGCCCCCAGTATCATAAAGCAGTGAATTCACCGGTTGGAGAGAAAGTAGCAAGTCCCCGGGGAAAAATAAAGGCGGGGGGGGGGGGCTGGAGCATGGGGGGGGGAGGCTCCGGGCCCGAGGGGCTGGGGGGCCAGGCCCAGGCGGTGGCGTCGGGCAGCGACGGGCCACGCGCTGTGCAGTACCTGCCGGGCCTGGGGGGGGGGGGCGCGGGGCGACTGGCCGGAGACACGGGAGCTGGGCCGGGGGGCAGGATGGCCGGCGGGAGCGGTGGATGCTGGATTCTTCTGAAGCCAGAACCAGCAGAGCTGCGCCGAGCTGTCCAGTGACCCTGGCAGGGGCGCCTGGCCTGGCGGAGCTGGGGAGACGCCGGTGCATGGAGGGGAGGTGGGCCCGGAGCCTGTTTGGGGCCTAGTTTACAATGCGTCCTGGCAGAGTGTCCGGCTGTGAGCCTGGAGCCCAGGGGAGGAGCCCGGCCACCCGGCCTGGGGCCTGCAGCGTAGAGATGGCACTGGAAGCGCCAGGTGGGAAGAGTCTGCAAGGCAGGGCTGGACCCTGGGCCTCACCCCAGAGAGGCTGAGATGGGGCTTCAGCGGAGGAGGGCAGGGGGATCACTGGGGCGAGAGTGGCGTGTGTGTGTGGGGCTGAGCCCCATCCTGCTACTCCTGTTCACCAGGCCTGGGGACCCAAGTCGCAGCCACAGGCCCTTCTGTGCCCCCGACCCTGGTACACCCTGGACCCCGTTCCCTTCTCTAGCTCCCTATTTCACAAATCACATTTTTAAATGAGTTAATTGAAGACGGACAGCTTCACACCCAGGGCCTGATGGAGGTGAGCACAGAGCAAATGTGGGACAAATGAGCCAACGCCCACCCCTACAAGCACGACAGGAGAGTGAGGGTCTGAGGGTGTGGCAGCTGAGGTGGAGCAATGGAAAACACGGGCCTCGTCTGTGAATCTGAGTATCGGACGGCTTAGCTTGTCCCCAGGCGCGCTCCAAAGTGGAAGCTAAAATCTGTGTCTATGAGCCATTGGCCGTGTCTTTTTGGTTTTTAATTTTTTGATTTTTTTCAAAGATTTATTTATTTATTTATTTATACATACATACATACATACAAGCACTGGGTACAGTCAGAAGCACGGGAGGGTGAGAGAATTCACCAGAGCCAGAGCGGGGAGCAGAGCAGGCAGAAGGACCGAAGGACACTGCTGAGGGGAGCAGCGGGCGGCAGGAGAGGTCTGCGCGCCATGTGGGACCCTCCTCCGGTGGCCGGGGAGCAGCTGGGGATCGAACCGGCGCTGCAGAGGCTGCGGGCAGCTTCGCAACCCAGCGCTTCAACCGCTGTGCCACCGGGGAGGCCCAATTTTTAAATTTTTTTAATTATAAAAATAACACATGTTCATACTTTCAAAAAGAAGCAAAAAAAAAGGAAAGAAAGAAAAATGTAATTATGGATGGTTGAGAGCAGAGATGACCCCTGTGAGTGGCTCTTGTGTCCCTCCAGACACGTCCTGTGTGTCTGCGAGCACACGCATGTGTTGTTTGCTCACACGTGGAATCTGCGCAGCAGCCCCTCATCCTCCGCTTCTTCTGTGTGGACTTTGCCACGTGGGCACCTGCCCCCACGGTGCGGGAAGGCAAGGCCTGCCCGTAGGTGTTGGTGGACGTTGGCTCAGCGGGACACTCCGGGGGAGCCAGGAGGAGCTTCTGCCCTGGTTGTTCACAATCTCAAACGTGCTGGAAGAAACAGCTAACAAACAGCTAACGACACGCTTTGCACACTTGACCGAGCGCAGCCAGGGGACAAATCCCCAGAAGCAGAGCTGCTGTGGAAAAGGCACTTCAATGGCGGCAGCGCTCAGGGGCCGGGGCAAGCTGTCTTCCGCAAGGCTGCCTGCTCCGGCTCCTCCTGACAGGGCGCCGGCCCTCGCCGAGGCCCCGCTGGACGGCGCGAGCGAACTTCGCTCTGCTGGTGGGTTACGTGAGAAGCAGTGGCTCGCTGCCGTCAATTGGCATTTTTCATAATTATAAATAAGGCGGGGCCTCTTTTTATTTGCTTGGCAATAAATAGCCTTTGCAGGCCTGAGGAGGGAGTAGTGGTTTTTGAGGGGAGGCGGACATTTGATCCCAAGTCCTGGGCTTCAGCCGAAGAAATGACTTCTGGGCCCCCTGAGGCCAGGTGGTTCTAGCAGGCGTGTGGCCGTCACGACGTGGGCGCTGGGGGCCAGCCTGAGCCATAGGACCTGGGGTCTCGCCGGGTTCTCCTGAGCCACTGGGTCATGTCAGCGGAGTCCTTTCTCTCCAGGCCTCAGTGAAAGGAAGAGACGGGCCAGGTCACCTGGTCCCCTCCTGCCCCAAGGGTCCCAAACTCTAGGAAAGGCCCCAGAGTAGTTCTGGCTGCAGAGACCCGCACTCACAGACCGAAGTTCCGGCTCCTTACGCCTGGTGCTTGAGGTCCTTCTCCGTCTGTGCCCAACATCTATCTCCAAACAGAGATCCACGCTGAAAGCCCCCCAAGCCCCTTGACCCCGCCCCAGTGTCCCCAAGTGCGTCCTGTCATTTCAGACCTGGGGCGTGACGTGGGTCTCCTTCCACCTCACCCCCCCACGCACACTTCTTTCAATGCCAAAGTCATCTCCTCCGGCCCCCCGTCCCACCCCCTGCAAGTGACCCCCAGCACCTCAGCTCCCCTTCATTAAACCACGCTCCCCGTCCCCGGGCAGGACTTGGAGCGGCTGACGTCAGTCAAGCAGTCGGGGCGCAAGTCCCAGGTCTGTCTCCTGCTTTCACCTTCGGCCTCGATTTCGCTGCGGTCGTCAGTGAAATGCGGGGAACAACACAGGTCTGCGGAGTCAACAGAACCCTCGCGCTGGCCCTCACAGAGGCGCCCAGGGCTGCCCCCCTTCCCGAGAGGCCAGGCAGGCAGGGCCGGGCCAGCTCCTGCGAGGGCACCTGCTCGCCAGGTGACCTCATCACACCTGGGGCCGGAGAGGCCCCGCCTTGACGAAACAGCCTGTGGGAAGGGACATCTCCAGGCCTCGCCAGATCATGGCCAGGCCTCGGTGCAGGGAGATGCGAGTCTTCCACTCTGGAGCAACAGGGTGTGGACTGGAGGGCGTGGCATCTCCGCGCCTGCCTCCCGCTGTGGCCTGGGAAGTTGCCTGACCTCTGAGCCTCAGTTTCCTCCAGTGGGGCCCAAAGGGCGATAATTCCTGGGGCAAAGGGTGGGTGGGTGCGTTTTGTTATGTGGCTAGTGTCTCAAACAGGCACATGATAGGAACTCAGTAACTCTGAATGCCCCCCCCCCCCCGTAGCATAAACTACTTAAGGGTCAGACACTATATCTCTTATTTATTTATTCATTTATTTTAATTTTTTAAAAAGCCCTGATCGCCCAGCATAGGGAAAAGCGCAGGACAGAGCCAACACTGGCTGATATCCAGGACGACACTGATATTAAGCCCCTTTTGGCAGAATTCGGGGTTCACTGAATCACGCAGGGTGGGCCCTTCAGGCAAGCACAGAGCAGACGGGGACGGTGCGTGGTCGGATGGGGACAGGCCCGAAGAGACCGGATGCCATGCTCCACGCCTGCAGCAACTTCAGGACTTAGCCCACCTTCCTGCTTCCCAGCCCCTCTCCCTCCAGGTGGCACGTGCAGGAGCTGAGCCTGTCGGGTGTGGGGTTTAGCCTGTGGCCCCTGACCGAGCAGCCTGGACCCTTCTCTGTGACCTGGTTGTGGCTGGGGTTTCGTGGTGACCTGTCTGCCTGGGGGAGGGTGGCATCTGATCAACACCAGCTGAGACACAGACTTAGCCACAGGCCACTCTGTTGGGGTCCCCGTGGCGTCTTCTCTGAGAGTCCTCGGCGGCGTGGATGTGAGCGCGTTCCGCCGAGCCCGCCAGGCTGACCACCTACCCCGGGCCAGTCTTCTCAGATCCCTTGGGCTTGGCTCATGCCCTCCCCTGCCTCCAAGTGGGGGCTGGACACGCCAGGTTGTGTCACCTCCTGCTGGTGACCAGAGCCCAACCTCTCACATTCTTTTCTCGTGGCCTCACTGGAGATGCCCACTTCAGCCAAGGTCTGACAGTTGGGACACAGCTGCCAGCAAGCCCTGGGCTGAGGATCCCTGGGCTCCAGCTCCTGCAAACCTGCTGTGACTAAGGCTGAGCCGGAGGCACTGAGCTGTCACCTGAGGAAAATGTCCCGGCAGAGGCAGACCCGGAGGAGTGGCTCGGGGACATCTGCATACTTCGCTCTTGGAAGAACAGATTACGAGTGGTAACGCGTCAAGACAGACATTAGTGTCTCTTTCCAGGGAGGAAAGCAGCAAAGAAGATTCCCTCACATCCAAAGGTGACAGGTCATCCACTTGGTTTTTCTAGATTCTTCCCCCCACCGAGAGTTTTCTCTACCTGAAGTACTTCTGGGCTCACTTTTGCATCTTTTTTAAAGCATGGGACAGTCGATTCCAAGATCTGCAAGTTTGCATTACTCCTGTTGCTGATAACTAGAAAAGGTGGGAGGGAACCTTGACGAGGTTTCTGCAAGAAGCTTCCAGAGAGTGAAGCACGGAGGCAGGCCCTGGAGCTGAAGGTCAGCCACCAGGCCCGGAAGCCCAGTCTGAGCGACCAGGAGCCCTTAGGAGGCTGCTCAGCCGCACCTTAGGCTTCTTCATCCGATTAAGAAAAGCTCCTCCAAGCACTGCAGAGTGCCAAGGGGCTGCCCTGGGACCATCGTGGGGGTCAGCTCAGGGGACACCAAGGCTGAAGCAGGGGCTCAGGGGCCTTGGAACACAAGTGGAGGCCCAGGTGGAGCTCCAGGTGCTGGCATGCTCGCTCCATCCCCAGCAAAGCAGAGCAGAGACAGGTCGTCTCCTGAAGATGAGCGTGGCTCCTGAGCTGGGGGAGGGGGAGCTTGGGGGCGTGAGTGGAAATGCACTGTGCAAGCCTCCCTGTGACAAACGAGATGCGTAACGCCCCCATCCGCCTCCTTGGCCCGCCGCCCGTGCTATTTCTTCTCTGTAAAGGCTGCGTTTCACATCGGGGCTCTGGTTTCCCAACCGCCTGGCCAGCCCTGGGGTGTATAAAGACCCAGGGGATCAGCCGGCTCTCAGGCTGCTGGGTCGGGACGCGCGGGCACCCTGGCAGAAATGTTGTAAGTTCCCCCAGGGAGGTGTGCCTTCTGGGAGTGATGACACCCCTGGGAGCCGGAGGGGAGGCAGAGGAGAAGGCGTCGGAGGAGGGCCGTAAAGGGAGAATAAAGGTCCTGCCAGAGGGCGGCCCAGGCGGCCCGGAGCAGCTGCACTAAGCCCTGCGGTGAGAGCCGTCCAGGGACCGCTGTCCAGGAGTCCCCGGAGGATGGAGGGGCGGGGACAGAGAGCTGGGGGAGACACCCACGAGTGCTGTGCTCCCGGTGTTATTTGGTCTATTTTTGGGAAAAAAACTGGCAGAGGAGTGACAAGTGCTTGGCCAGGGGAGAGGCACTGCCACCCTGGGACGGGGCCACCAGGCCAGGTGGACGCAGATTGCACAGGCAGGGCTTGGGGCGAGTCCAGGCTGAGTGACAGGCAGGGAGGGGCTGCTGATTTCTGGCCTGGGCCTGAAGGTGACGGTGCTGGGACCAGAGGCGGGAACAGGGAGGCCAGGCAGGTCGGGGGAGGCATGTGGGGGCAGCGCCCCTGTAAGCACTGATGATTTAGACTTCGAGCAGCATAGGGGTCCTTAGGCTCTGAACTGACGTCCCAGGGGGTGAGGTCTTTGAGAGGCCACCCTGGGGGCCGGTGAGGCTGGCAGGTCCCGGGCCAGACTGCCTGGGTCAGAGCTTCTCCATGTCCTGTTTGTGAAATTTTTTTAAAAAAAAGATTTATTTATTTATGCTTACAAGACCTGGGGTACCGGCCAGAGGTGCGGGGGCGGGGGGATTCACCAGAGACAGAGTGGGGAGCAGAACCGGCAGATTGACTGAAAACACTGCGAGGGGAGCAGCGGACAAGTCAGGAGAGGTCTGCTGCGCCATGTGGGTAACTCCCTGGCCAGGGATGGAACTCGTGCTGCAGTGGCCGTGGATAGCTTCATAGTGCTGAGACTTAACCCTTTGCGCCCCAGGGAGACCCCCCTGTTGGTGAAATATTACAGGACCCCATCACGGGATTAACAGAGGCCATACGTGCGCTCAAAGTGCTCAGAAGGTCTCGGTCTCTGGCACCTCCTAAGGGGTGCGCAGATACCTATAAGGTCACAGGTATGCCGGGGCGAAAAACCTCACCATTGTCTCCCCTTCAGTCTTAACAGAATTTCACTTTGAATCAAAACCCACATTTTGAAAGCAGACGGCTGAGTTCATTCATTAAATAGCGAGCACTGCCCTGCAGCCACCGATAAGAAAGTAGAAAGCTTTTTGTAAATTTCCATTTTTATCATCATTACTTTCCTCAAAGATATTTACTGAGGGTGTCTCCTGGCAGCGCAGCGGGTTGAGCGCAGCGCTATGAAGCTGTCCACAGCCTCTGCAGCACGGGTTCGATTCCCAGCTGGCCAGAGAGATTCCCACATGGCGCGGCAGACCTCTCTGTCTCTGGTGAGTCCTCTCACCCTCCCACACCTCTGGCCTGTACCCCAGTTCTTGTATAAATAAATAAATCTTTTAAAAAAAGATATTTATTGAGCATTGACTGAATATGGGGCCCTCTCTCTATGGAGCCGGAGGAATGGTCCCCGTCTCCAGGCCCACCACCTAGTTAGGGAGACAGAACTCAGGCACCGGGCCCCGCAAGAGATGCCCAAATAGGATGTGTGGCCCTTCACAGTGGGAACAGCTCAGGTGCCTGACGACGGAGGAGCGGATTAAGAGGCCGAAACCTAGATCCACACAGGGGACACTACTCAGTCACAAAAAGATGAAATTTCGCCATCTGCACCAGCAAGGACGGGCCTCGAAGGAATCACGCTCAGTGAAATAAGTCAAAAGGAGGACGACAAGCACCGTATGATTTTACTCATTGATGGAATGTTAAAGAAAGCAAAACCAAACCCTTGAACTCTGTCAACAATGGCTCTTGAGGGGAAGGCGGGGGTGGGAACACCTGGGTGGTGGGTGGTGACTGGGCGTTTGGTGGTGGGCGTGGCGAGACAGAGGCACTAGAGGTGAGAAACTGGACACCCCAAACAGGGGCAGTGTTTTAACGGTGTCACCTCAGGAAAGGATGTGCTGTCAGCTTGGAGGAATTGCGGGAACGGAGCCATCCCTGGCCAGAGGAGGGACTCGGGAGGAAGATGAGGGACCGCAGGCTGGAGGGGAAGCAGGTGGGGGAGTGCGTGAGGGACTCAGGGTGCCAGGTGAGAGAATGCGGACTCTGAGGCTCCGCACCCAGGGGACCTGCAGTGAGGAGGCGCCCCTGGGCGCCTGGATGCAGGTCCCTGGGCTGCGGTCGGAGGGACGGTGGCTGGAGAGGGAGGGGCAGCGCGGCTGCCGGTCACAGGCTGTGTTTGGGACAGGGGACAGCGGTCAGCTGGGAGCGGGAGCGGAGGCCCAAGCAGCTGACACTTAGGAAACAGGAGCCTCATGAGCGGAGACTTCTAGGGAGACTTTTATTCTGGTGTGAATTTCTAAGGAGAAAAAGGTGAAAATAAGTCAACATGTTATAAACTAGTTCCTTACCTCTTGCACAGTCAAGAAGATATTTTTCCTACTTTTAACTTCTAGTGTTTCTAAGTTCACAGACCACCTTTTGCATTTGAGGTAATGTTTAACTTCATCACTTAATTTGAATGAATGTAGACAACAATGGTGACAGAAGTAATTACATTTAAGTGGTATTCTACCTTAAAAATTCCTTTGGGAGTAGCTGTGAGTCACCCAGTTCAATGCAAATATCCATAAAACCTGTACTAATTGTTCCAGAAGGAAATAATTGTTTCAGAAGGGCAAATGGCCAAGAGAGCAGAAATACCAGGTTCTTAATTTATAAAGTCAATAAAAGCAACTCTTTGTAAGCTCTTCCGAGTCCTAGTGTGTGATCAGGTAAGCCTGGCACCGAAATCACTTTCTGCTTTAAATACTTCACAAGGGCACAGAACAAGAGAACAAACCCTGAGAGCTTCTCGAAGCGTCTGAGAGAGACTTAATACTGTGTGAATTCACTCAGCGTTCAAGAGCACAGAGGCCTTTCAGATTAAGAAAAAGTCACTGGCCACCCACTCAAGATAAAAACATGCCCTTGTAACAATCTGCAGTATGTAATCATTCGCGGGACTTTTACAGAGGCCACACCTGAGAAATTCTATTCAAGGTTTTCCTTAAGACTCACAAATAACACTCTTTAGCTCCTCTGAGAACTATCTCTCCATGTAAATACAGGTTCAATTAAAGCCTCTTTTTTTCCCTTGGTGGCTTTGTGCCCACGGAGGGGGAAAAAATGCTGGCGTGAAAACACGGAAGTACAAGTGACTCCAGCCCCCTGCTGCTCGGGTCCCGGGGTCTCCCTCCCAGGGGTTTTGAAGGTTCTGAGAGGCAATGGCTGGGCCTGCAGGGTCTGGAGAAGCTGCTTCCCCGTCCGATGCCTGAGCTCCTGCAAGAAGCATCCAAAATGGCAGGTGGAAGATCCACCCTTTGCTTCTGGTCTAGCCCAGGCCTCAAACTGTAAAGAAAACGGCATTATTTTTTTTTTTTTTTTAAGGATTAGAAAAACCTCTGAAACCTAACACGGCTATATTCAAAATACATGAGATCTCCTTGTGGATTAGTGAAATATTGGGCCAATGTACTATATTCTCATGGGGCAAGACTCTCACTGTACATTTACTGATTACAAAAAATTTTTATTTAAAACTGAAGTTTTTAGCTGACAGCAACCGAAATTTTAATACAGTCACAGACACATAGGTTTATCTAGCTATATTAAATGAGAAAACATATAAAATGCTCAAGAGAGGCGCTTACGAAACGTTCTGCAGCTGTGTCTTCATGTTTTGATGATCCAAATTTGATACGAATGTAACTGGAAGCAGGAGCTCTCAGCGTCCGTGCCGGTGCGATGTCTGCGTGGCTAGCAGCTCAGGCGTAGAACAGCCTCAACACTCGTTTTCCCAGAAGTATCCGCTGTGTCTGCTCCCCCCCAGGGTATCTGATTTCGCACTTGACAACAGTCACTGGATCTGAGGCCACGTGAAATCTCTGGCTTGTGTTTCCCGTCGGTGGCCATCGCTGGGGAAACGCATTTCATTGTAGTGGGAAGGGATTTCATTGAAAAAATAAGATGTGTTGGTAACAGAGATTCCACCCCCAGCATTTCAGTGGCAAAATAATTTATTACTTCCCCTGAAAGGAGATTAAGATGGGATCCTGCTCCTGGTGGGGCAGCTGGGCAGCAGGGACGGCCCCTGGGAACGAGCGCCTGGGCCTGCCATCCAGGGTGCTAATCTCTTCCTCTTCTGCGCCCTCTGAGCGCCCTTTGTGCCCAGTGTGACGCTTAACCTCCTTGTGCTGGGTGTCATGACTGTGAGCCTTTCAGTGTAGAAAGAGCCGAGCCAAGATTCGGGGAGAGGCAGGGCCGGAGACCACCAACTGGGGGCCTGCCTGCTCAGGCCCCCCGGGGAAGGGATCTCCAAGCACCTTGGTTGGGAGCAGACAGGACCGTGGGTGGGGTCGGCTGGGCCTTTCTCGTGGAGGTCCGAGGAAGGCGGGAGCAGAAGGGCAGGATGGCCACCCCAGGGCTGGACCCAGAGGACTTGGCAGAGGGGGGCTCTCCCCCTGGAGGCCATCTGGGGAGGAACCGAAAGGAAGCACAGCCCAAACAGGGACCTGAACTTCAAGGTGCCTCTTTCCCTCTTCACTGCCCTCCACCCTCCCCACCCTGCAGGAGGGTGGCTGAGAAGCAGAGGTGATGAGTTGTTTTAAGCCCAGTGTGGGGGTGAATTTTGATCCTGCTGCATCGCCAGCTCCTCCAGGGTAAAGACAGTTGAGTGTCTGTCGGGAGGGACAGGCTAATGCTCGGTTTATCCCTGACTTCTGTGACTGTGGGCCAGTGACTCAACCCCTTTGGGCCTCAGGCTGTCCAGCTGTAAAATGGGGCTCGCTCTGCCCACAGCATGGAGATAGAGCGAGGATAAGTCAATAATTCATTTGTCAGTTTAACTCAGTTGTTACTACGTAGCGTGTGGTACTAAGCTTCATGTGCCGATGGTAACCTACAGCATATGATCTTGTATAGTGACGCGTACATAAGACAGTGCCCGGCCCGCGACAGACCCCGCGGAAGCGCTGACTAGCAGGGCATTCCACACAACGCGGACACATCCTGATGGAAATAAATTTCCCAAATGGTGGTAGACGATGAGCAGAATTTAGGGATTGTTTTATCTTTAACAGCATCATATTTTCACCCGTTAGATGATATGACTTTGACCTCGAGACCCAAGACCAATATACTGACACTGTTCATTCCCTGTGCAACCTGTCACCAGGCCCCTGACTTCGCTCAAGTATTACACAAAGAGCCTGATCCCGGGGGAGAGGGGCTGCATCAGGACAATCTAAACAATCGGTTCTTTTTTTTTTTTAAGATTTATTTTTATTTATTTATACAAGCACTGGGTACAGTCAGAAGCGCGGGAGGATGAGAGAATTCACCAGAGCCAGAGCGGGGAGCAGAGCAGGCAGAAGGACCGAAGGACACTGCTGAGGGGAGCAGCGGGCGGCAGGAGAGGTCTGCGCGCCATGTGGGACCCTCCTCCGGTGGCCGGGGAGCAGCCAGGGATCGAACCGGCGCTGCAGAGGCTGCGGGCAGCTTCGCAACCCAGCGCTCAACCACTGCGCCAACCGGGGAGGCCCAAGATCGGTTCTCTTTTGCCAGTTAGGGCAGATGGTACAGCTCTGGCCCGTGAGTGTCTCGTAGAGAAGCTTTTCTCACCAGAGACTCGAGTCTTTGGCCCCCAGCCCCTTCCTATCCTGATTGGCTTGCGTGGAGCTGAGGCTCCCACACTGTGACCACAGGGAGCAGACGCAAGAGCAGAGTCACATGCTGACAGTGGCAGAGTGTGGACAGCACCTGGGCCGCAGGGGACACGGGGGAGCCCCTGAACCAAGTCTGGAACAACGTTACTTCCAGAATCCTCCTTGGAAAAAGAAACACCTCTCATTTCAGAGGGGCTCCTCTACATGCCTCACCTCACATTCCACGTCGCTTATTTTTGAAGCTTTATTGACACACGTCAGTGGATTGCACACGGTAGCGTCAGAATCACTTGGTTTGTCAGAGCAGATTCTGGGTCCCGCCAGGAGTTTCGGCCTTGGTAGGTCAGCGCTAGGGCCTGAGGTTCTGCATTTCTACCAAGTTTCCAGGTGATGTCAGAAATGAAGGCCTTTAACATCCACTGGATCTGAAGGGACCCGGAGTGGCCTAGTGGCCAGTTCCCCTCTGTACTCTGCACCCTGATAAGGTCCCCAAATCAAACACTCCCCACCAAGCGGAGCCAACAAGAGGTGGTTCCCGCCTACCTGAGTAACGGGTTTCAGTTCAGGGTCTGCCCTGGAAGCGCGGGAATAAGCCAGTCACACTCTCCTGCCGCAAACGGCGTCACCCCACCCTCCCATACTAGAAAGCTGGCCTCCCGCCGTCCCGACTGCTCACTGCTCCCGCGTAGACCCCGCATGACTGTGGGGGTACGTGCTCGCCTGGGTGATGAGCACGGGTCATTAATGAATTCTGTTTGTCTCACCAGTTTTGTGTCAGGAGCCATGGGTCTGGCCATTCCCATACCGCAGGTTGGGAGAACTTCCTTCACAAGCAGGGCGAATAGGAGACAATTAAAACAGCCCCATCTGGATAAATGGTACCTTAACTTTGGGGGCATTTTATCAATTTCTCACCCCCACTAGGAGCCCTTCACCAAATCCTTACCCCACACTTAAACTGTGTCTGCGGCCACGTCACTCCCAACCACCCCCACTGCAAACCGCCATGGCTTGCCGGAACGAGCACAGTCATCTCTCGAGTGTCCTCCATATTTCTGCCTGTTTCTCCCGGAGTCTGTTCACCACAGAGCAAGAGATCCTTCAGCAACAAAGGTTGGACCACATCATTCTATGGCTCAAAATTTCCAGTGCCATCCTGTGGCACAGCTGGGGTGAAAGCCAACGCTTCCCACGGCCTTGCAGGCAGCTTCCCTCCATCTGCCCACTCTCCCTTCTGCCACAGTACTCCGAGAACTTGCTACTCCTTAACCCATCACGCACACTCCTGCCTCAGGGCCTTGGCGAGCTCCCGCTGCCTGGAAGGATCTTGCCCGGGGTGGCTATGAGGCTGGCTCCCGTGACTGTTCTTCATTCAAGTTAGCCTCTAGATAGAATGTCACCTCCCCAAAGGGTGGCTCCTCCATCACTACCCCCTCACTCTGCTCTTCCTTCGTTGCATTTCACTCCCCCAAACTCTGTGTCCTGGTTTACTCTCTTCCTCCGCCTCTGGAGGGCCTTCCGGGCGGGACCTGGTCAGTGCTGAATCCCCAGGACCCAGAAGCGGTTCGGCGTTTGCTGCATGATTAAACATCCTGTGACGAGAGGGACTGATGTTCCAAGGTCCCCTCTTTACTCCAATTTGTGTTCCTTTAATATGAGGTGGGGGATGGTGGTTTTGGCTGTGTTTGTTTTGGGGAAGCTATCTTTTCATACGCTTTGCTCAGCTTGTCTTCCTGCTATTGCTTTTCAAGAGCCATTAACACAATAAATTATTCCTTTGTCCATCATATGCTGCAAATGTATTTTCCTAGTTGCCATTTTTCTTTGTGTGAGCACATTATCCATCTCTTCCTTTTGGCTTCCGGTTAGGCCATTTGGTTTCATTCCAAGATCATCAAAGCATTCACACTTGTTTTCCTCTAATACTTTAGCATATGTATACAGAAAAGATTATAAAATTTAGATCTTTGACCCAACTGGGATTTATTTTGGGGGCAGAAAGAGTAAGGACGTGACCTAGTTTAAAAATAAAATCTATCTTTAAAATAAATGAATACATATTTCTGGAGACCATTTATATAGTTTGTTGTTTTAATTTTCACAAACAAACATTCTTATTTAAAAAAAACAAATTCGAAGAAAGGTCATTGGCTTGCCAATATACATTTTCAGGCATACCTGATGCATATATGTATATTTACGCATGTGTGTATGTGTGATAAAAATCCACTTTCCACAATTCTCTGGAATGTCATATTAAAATATGACATTACTGTTAGTACTAAAATCTTTTCCCAGGAAAGTTTCTATTTCATTTTTTCAACACTTTCTCACCTTCTGGATCTTGAAGATTTTTTTTTCGTTTTGCTGTACCTTGTTTTAAAAAGTCTCTTCTCAATTAAGCTCACTTCTTCATGGAGAAAAGAGGTCTTTATTCTTAGCAGGAAGGAGAAGAGATTTAATATAAACTGGTAACTCTGAGAAAAATTGGATTCTTCATAGGTTGTCACATGTTTGCAATAGCTAGAAGGGGAAGAAAAAGGAAGATGTTATCTTGAGATGACCGTTAGGAATGTAGGCCTCTGTCCCGTGAACACCCCAAGCAATGGTGTGAGCGTGCAGCTTAGGCTTGACAGCAGTACCTGGGCTGGAAGGAGACCTGGGGCCCTTGGCAGGACTCTTGCTTTTACAGAGCAAACATTGTAGTGCTGCCATCGGCCACCACCCCAGGCCCGGGGTCCTAGGGCGGGTTGCATCATTCCTTGCCCAGAGCTGCTTCCACTTGGGGCCCTTCTTACCATGGTCAAGGCAAACAAAAGCAGCTGGGGAGAGATCTGGAAGCGTTTTCTTGGTGGGGGGGGGGAGTCCCCTCCCCCACCCAAAATCAGACAACAGACTTGATAAGGTTGCTTGCAATCCCACAGGGATTATGGAAAGAAAAGTTTACAAAGCAGTTTCACAAAATAGAAGAACCTGAATACCATCAAATCTCTAACTACCAATCCCCAGCTATCCCGGGGTAGACTCATTCCAGGGGACAGAGGAGCATGTAAAATGGTATCAAGGGCTGTAATCAGCAAACGCCAGACTATGAGAAACGCACAGTAAGGGACGCATGTAAACAAGCAAATGGCAAGGGGAAACAAAGAAATAAAGGGGAGACTGAGGAACTAAAGTCCCGAGGGACAGCTCTACCATTTGCACAGTATGATCTTAGTAAGATTTTAAGTTATGAAACAAATTAGGTGACAACTGAGGAAGTCTAAACACCGCATGTTTGAATATCAAGGAATTACGAATTAGTTTCTTTGTGGATTTTTTTTTTGTTTTCACTTAACATCTTAAGGCTGTTTTAATGACATACGATGACACCAGCTCCCTGCTGTGCTCACTAGCAGGGGATGAAGACCCCGCCTGCGCCTGGACTGGCTGCGGGACCAGGCAGGCGGCAGCCGCACAGCCCAGGTAAGTGGCAGCACAGCCCAGGTAAGTGGCAGCGCCTGCGTTTCTTCTTTCCTAGTTTTCACTTTCACTATTTTGAAAGCTCTTTCAGGTGAAAACACTGTTTTTCTTACCAGGGCAGCTCATCTCTAAATCAGAAAGATGAAAGAAGTAAATCAATTTGCTCCAGTAAGGACTTTTTAATTTCTAATTTGAATCACTCATGCCACCCCACAAGGATTCTTTTATATATTTTTCCATTCTGTATTATCAAGTCAAAAACCATCCTAGAGCGATCAGAAATAAAACCAAATACAAATAATTTGCTGTTGCCAATTCTGCTGCTCTGCGTAGGACTCACTAACGCGTGGCCGGTGGGTGCCGGGACCGTCTACCCAGCAGTTCTGCACGCGCAGACGAGGGCGCCTCACCTACAGACAGCAGGGCGGGGCACGGCCTCCCCCGGACCCCAGAAGCACAGCCTCTGAAGTCTGCACGCACACAAATGAACTGGTGACACCACTTAATGTTGTGGTATTTGAGTATTTTTTTTTTTACTATAAACAATTAAAAATAAGATAAAAAATTCAAATCAATCTTTTGTGGGACACTGAGCTGTTCCCTGTGGAATCCAACTGGAAGAACCACTGCCGAGCCTCTTCCAGTTGGAGGAGATGAACTATCTGTCCCCTCGGGGAGGTCGAGGGTAGAACAGGTCTTGGGAGCCTGCTAGCTGTCAGAAGCTGGCCTGTTTACACAGGCGATGGTACAGATGTGAGGGCTATTAGGGGCGTTTAAGCTCATTAAGATGGTTAGTTAGCGCTGCCTCAGCTCAGGAGGACAAGCCAGCTCCCCTGCCTGACGTGCTCCCGTCCCCTCGCCGCTGCCTCCCCAGGCCTGAGCGTCCTCGCGATGATTTTACAGGACAAGGTATGTCCGTCTCTTCTGAGCCCTTAGCAGTGGGTCCTTCAGCAGAACGAAGTCCTCTGTTGCTGAAGATGTGGTCTCGTAACGCATCAAAATATTTCATTTTAGTATTTGCAATGGAAATCTTTAAAAACTGAGTTGTACATTACCGGGTTGTTATGAACAGTATATCCAGCTTTTTTTTTTTTTAGGCTTCACAATATTGTTACAAGCTGACCTTTTTTATTGTACAAATATGAAAAATATAGTTAAGAAAAGCAAACACAGCCCTCGGGGGACAGGGTCTGCTCTCTGCGTCCTGACCGAGCTGGGGTAGGGGCCTGGCTGCGTCCCCTCTGAGTCCTAATCGGGCTCTATCCTGTCCCAAGGGCGTCCAGTGCATGGCACGAAGCCGAGCAGCAGTGCTCCTCTCAGACCCCTCCTTTGTTTTTCTGGTGATGAGGATTTTGGCAGCCAGATACCTCAGCCTGAGGGACCCACCGAGGGAGAGCAAGCAGGCCCTGAGTGAGGGGCTGGGGGCTCTCGAGGAAAGTGCAGGAGCCTCAGTCAGGGGCCTTTCACACTATCACTGGTTGGCTGAAGCATCTTCCGCCCCCTGGTTGCTCTCCTGAAGCAGGGCGGGCTTGGGGCAAGGTGGTTTGGGCGCAGAAAGTCACCAGACCCTGAAACCCCATTCGTGTGTTACAGTTTAGCCTCGTAGTTCATGCAGGGAAAAATCAGCTATTCCACCTCCAACTAGGCCAAGAGCTACAATTAATGGTCTTATTTTACAGTATTAAATTCACAGAGAACAACCAAACCCCACTGACTGTGCCACCCGAAAAGCACAAAGGCTTGTGCGCCCCCTAACCCATGCAGGACCGAGTGCCCATAGGAAGACAGGAGGCCTGTGCCCCACTGGAGGTTTTGAGAAGGATCAGTATTATCCCAAGTTTTACAGTCGGGGCAACAGAGTGAGAGCTGGTGAAAAACTTGCCCATGACTAGCAAGCGGCAGAGCTGGGGCACAAAAGCCAGGCCGGCTGGCGTGTCCTCTGACCTGCTGTGGGAAATCCCTGCCTGACAGACCAGCGTCCATGTCAACATGGGAATGAGGTCAGTATAAAAATACAATGTCAGGCTGAGAAAGTCTTTGTAACCTAGAGCTCTTTCCCCAGCTTCATTGTGGTATTTTTGACACATAACATGTTACGTTTTAGGAGTACCATGTGGTGATTTAACACGTATATATTGTGACATGATTATCACAATAAGGCCCCTTAACATGCCCATATCTAAAACTCTTCAGCAGAACTCAACGTCCAATTCTGTTTTTTCTGATTATAAGCATGCCATCTTCTAATTCCAACAAATAACCTGCTCGAGTTTTAACATCAAATCCTTTAAATTATATGTGACTTTTAAAAATTAGCAACTACTACTATCCAGGCCAAAACGTCATGTTCTCTCGAAGCATCGCATACCTTTTACAGAATTTCTGTGTGCTAAGCCAGTACAGCGGGTTCTTGGTTGTCAGTGACTGGCCTTTCTTCTTCAGGATCCCCTGGAGGCTATGTCCGTGGAAACACACTTTGCCAGGCTCTTCTTCACGCCAGTTGAACTGAAAACTTGAAGGGCTTTTTTTTTCAACAGTCGGTGTTGAATCGACCAGTGTGCTAAATTGTTTTTGCAGATTCACCACCATTTCTGGAAATAGAGGAAAAAGGAAAAGAATAAAATAAAAATTAGCGTCAAGTCACAAAGCAGGTGTGCAGCTCAAGTGGCAGTAACGTGCCGATACCGGCTCCTCAGTGCTGACAAGGGCTCTGGCGTCACGTGGCGGGAGGGCATGAGGGACACTGAAAGCACATACCGGGCACAGGGGAACTACTTTACAAAGAGGTTAAAGTGGTGGAGTTTATGTTTTGAATATTTTACCACAGTGTTTTAAAAAAGAAGGAACAAGACAACCTAGAGGCAATTTTCTAAACAAAGAGTTGGGAAAGTCACTGAGAGGCAGGACTGCCCATTGGGAACTTGGGCCGCTTTGAATAACGGCCTGTTCCTGAGACAGCCACATGCCAAAGAAGGTTTCCTGCAGAAGGTGCTGTCTCCTGGGATGTGCACGGGAACATCTGCCAAAGAGGTAACAAAATGACTCATGCATTCACTTTTCAAGTCAAGATGTTTAGCTTCTCCACAACTGTGTTGTTAGTTGTCATTAGCAAGAGAAAATGCAACTCACCTTTCCTTTTATACACGACTGACTTGTCAATGGCCGAGTAGTAGAGTGGTCTTTCACTTTTCCACAGGTACCTGCACAAGGTAGAGAAGTCACTGAGACAGAGTGGAGATGAGAGGACCTGACAGCCAGAGACGGTCCTCATGTCTGGCAGAAGGCCTCTGGCCTGGAAGCAAGCAAGATGGCCCACAGATGGCCCTGAGTCTCCAGATGCCATCAGCTCCCGAAGAAGCTATTAATTACACAAAAATGCAGACATGGTTTCCCTCACTAGAAAATTCCTTTGCTGTCTGTTCTCATAAAGTAAAGTCACCTAAGAAACAAGTGTTCCTCCGCGCCCCCGCCCAGCTGCGCTCTCACTGAGGATCATTTGTGGTCACACAAAGGCAACAAGTGCCAGCCTCTGGTGCTTAACGCCTGGAAATCAATCCTGTGTCTGCCAGGAAGAAGAAACAAGCTGGATTCCGGCGTGACACAGCCGTAACAGGCCCTGCACTGACTCAACGTATCCTGGCCTAGGGAAGGCCAGGCAGGGAGGCCACCGCAAAGCGGAGATCGGAGACGGCTGCGAGACAAAGTCCCCACGAGGAGACGCCACGACCCAGCTGGGAAATTTCTACAAAAGTAGTTGATGAACAGAAAGTCGGAAATGCAAATATTTTTATTTTTTAAAATAAATACATAAGGGGTAATTTTTCACCATTCTTTTTGAATGCTAAGAAAGAAAATTCATATAGAAAGTAAACATGGCCACTTTAACCATTTAAGAATTGACCTTTTTTCAAGGATTTCAAAAAGACTTGGTTAAATCACTAAGACCTTGATTCTACATAAAACAAAGATTTTAACATGTTACTCTACATTCTCACAGTACATAGCAGTGAAAAGTACTGGCTGCAGAATAAGCATGTGTTTAACTTGATGAGAAAGTGCCAGGCTTTCCAAAAGGCCGCACCACGTCGCTTGCCCACGCTTGGCTGGGTCCATCTGTGTGGAGCCACCCTAGCTGGTGCACGAGGACAGTCTGCTGTGGCTGACTCGCATCTCCCAGCAGCTGGCTTGGGGAGCGCCGCTTCAGGCTCTGTCTGTCTGTCCTCTCTAATGGGGCAGCTGTTCAAATCTTGGGGGTCATTAAAATTTTTCCTTATTATACTAGAGCTCTTTCTACAGTCTAAGTAGAAACCTTTTATCAGATATATGACTCACACATATTTTCTCCTAGTCTGTGGCTTCTTCTTCTCTTAACGGTATCACATGAAGGGCAGAAATTCTTCTGATGAAGTCAAGTTCATCATTTTTTTTCTTTTATTAGTCATGCTTTTGGTGCCCTATCAATGAGTTTTTTTTACCCAATGCAAAAGGCCATCATGATTTTCTGACCACACTCTGAAAGTTTCCTTCACTTTCTTCTGAACATCACCCCTGACGACAGGAAGTCATCAAAGAGCCTCGTGGGCTGTTTTTAGTTTTCAGCCAGTGTTTGCTAGTGGTTTTCACAACTCCATGCTCAGAGGCCTTGCTCAGTTATAGGAAGTGCTTCAATGACTTCATCTGACAACATGGAAGATGCTGTCCAGAAGAATAGAGAGAAAAATGAGAAAGTGATGTCAACAGAGGGGGTGGGGTAGAGGAAAACAGACAAGTCCTCAGCTGGCAGAGAAGCTTTGTGCTTAAGCACTTGCCAGCACGATTTGTTCATGTTATTTCTGGTCAAAAAACATACTGTGTGAAGCAGGAGCTTGGTTGTGGATCCCTGGACAATCTCCTCCCTGGGGCCTGATGTTTCCCTGGAAACACCATTTTGAAATTAGACATTTTCTTTAGTCATTAAATTCTCCCCTAAAGCAGCGAAAAGTTAGTAAGTCTCAGCCGTGCAGCTGATGGCAACACTGCAACGTGAATGTGGGCTCTACCAGCTGTGCTGAAGGCGGAAGCTGGCGCCTGGGTTAGGCTAATGAGTGCTTAGTCACTGCTGAGACGCCCGAGCAGCATGGCCCTGACCGCCTGGCCTCTCACTATCCATCAGGATGACCCCGGCCACGCAGAGGACGGCCGGATGATTCTCTGAGATGACCTACGACAACAGAACAAACTTCTGCTCTTGACGCCACTCTTGCGCACAGGGAGACCCTGACTGAATGACAGTGCTTCTCTGACAGGGAAGTGGGGGCCAGGCCCCCCGGCCTGGGCTGTCAGAGTGGGTCCCTCTTCTCCTTCCTCGTGGCTCACCCTGAGCAGAGGGCAATGGTGGCTGGCTCCCCGCTCTGGGGCGGGCTCCACTTCCCTACTTAGTTCAGTCATCCCCACAAACTGCTTCTCTATTTAAAAGTTCTCTTGCTTTTAGAGGAAAAAGAATCTAGTTCTACCTGTGGAAACAGAAGTTGAGTTTGAATCTATAGGTGGGTGTTATCCCTATTTTATTGATGAGAAAACTAGTGTTGAACTATCATTTTAATTAATTTGAGGAACCTTGATTTTTCTCAAAGGGTATAAAATTACTTGATCAAATGATTATTACTATAAATTTACATAAAGTAAGAGATGTTGACTTTTTTTCCAGGGTCTCACAGAGACTCAAAATTCTAAGACATGAAACTCTTCTAAACAGAAATCAGTGGAAATGTTCTCTGCTAACAACATAAGACGATGTCTGAAAATTTATGAGCAGACGGAATTTGGGGGTGCTGAGGCTAAGAGGCAAAGTACCTGCTGTGGTCACACAGCCAGTCTGTCATGCAACCAGGATTCAAACCCCGTCCCGTCTGTCTCCGAAGCTGAGCCTGTCCTCTACCAAATGGACTTGCATCAGAGGAGAGTGCAAAGTGGAACTGACTGAGTTAAATATACTTTGTTTGTCTTTGTTTTGTTTTTTGTAGGAATATTTATTTTGGGAGGACATTCTAATCACTGTGTCACAGGCTGGCAGTTGTAATCTGTGTAGTTTTGGAAAGCACAGGTAGGGAAGGACCAACTCTGAGAAAGGGTATTAAAACTGCAGGCAAGACACAAACAGCAGACGCTAAATGCCACGCACAGCATGGTAGGCAGGTCTGACCATGAGCAGAAAGTGGACATTCACGGAAACACTGTGAAATTCAAATAAAATCTGGAGTTTAGTTAACACTCATGTAAAGAAGAAAAGAGCTAATTAGAAACGAGGGCTAATGTTTTGAGGAAGCATGTCCCGGCTCTTGATGAGCCTATACTGACGAAATTTCAGCTTTCAAATATAAAGCAGCAGACTTGGAAAAAAGACAAGCAAATCTAAAACTAGAAAAGGTAACGTACTTTGCTCTGGCTTCCTCCCATTTTTGTTTTTTCTCATCAACAGATTTCTTCATAACTTGGTACCATTTTCTGAAATCAAACCATGGCTTATCTGAAAGATGAAATCCATTATTATTAACCAAGTCAGTCACCTAATAATACATAATATACACATAATGATACACATTGCTCATCTGAGTCTTCATTCACTGACATAATTAAACATTTATAGACTAGCCTTGGAAAGTCTGGATGGAGTCACTGTCTCCATGCGCTGCTGTGACTCCTGAGCACGCCGCCACACCCTCCTCTGAGCACCAACCCACGCTGTGGCCGTGACCAGGTTATATTCCGAAAACAGCTTTGTATATGATTGTGTCTCTGAGCCATGGTTGTCTCCTTGAGGGGAGGGGCCGTATTTCATCTGTCACTACATAAGCAGGCCTCTCCCTCCCACCTGACACCCAGGGGAGCGCCTGCCCAAGATGGTGCTTCATGCATCTGAGGCGACATGAGTTAAGGCATGAACGACCAACACATGACATGACGCTGCAACGGCTGAATCCACACTCTCAGCCTCCTCAGCTCCTATCCCTGATTCAAATGCAAAGAATCTGGGCGCAAGCAAGAAAGTGGGTAGCAGGGGACAGTTGATGTGCGTGTGTGCTCAAGATGCTGAGGACAGAGGAACAGAGTTGAATGGAGTCAACTAGAAAAACCCACTCCTTACCCTTATTCAATCCATACAGGGGGATGGGAAGAGCAGGGAGAAAAAATAAGAAATAACAGATAAGGCAGTAGAGAGGATTACAGATTACAGGGAGTTAGAAGAAAGGCTGGCTGACTGGAGGGCGGTGACAGGCTGAAATTTTACATATTCTTTAATGAAGATAGTCCCTGGACAGTATAATTATTCTTTAATTACATGCAGCCTGCTGGTCACAGAGTGATCGGCGAGAGGCAGCTCCCGCAAGAGCTATACGGATCCAGAAAAACTCTAAGCCATCATAACAGAACTCCGGGTTCTTTGACTTTAAGCCACCACTTTTCAAAATTGCAAGTTCCTCATCAAAAATGGGGTGTGGGTGCAGGAGACAATGGAGAGCAGGGTACAAAGAGAGCAGCAATCCTTGCCCCAGTGAAGGCTCAGAGTTATTCTGAGGCTCACGGGGAGATAATATGACCAAGCACCCTGTAGACTGAGCAGTGTCCACACGGTCTGTCAGACTCGTGGTGAGGGTCCTAGACGGCCGTCTCCTGCAGCCTTTCACTCCATGGAAGAGCCAACACAACCAAAGTGCAGAAAGAAGTGGTCTTGTTTTGCACATATTCTAGAAAGGACACACAAATAGATGGCTACCATTAAATCCAAGCTCAAACCCAACGAACATCTGTGTGGACTCTAAAAACAAACAAAAACAGTAACAAAGGCGAAACTCATAGAAACAGCAGAAAAGTGGTTGTCGGGGGTGGGGGTGGGAGGGGGAGGCTGGTAAAAGGGTTCAGACTTCCAGCTACAGGATGGATGAATAAGGTCAGAGGATCTAGGAGAAAACATGGTGGTCTGAGTTGATAACACTGTATTATTAAAGTTTGCTAAGTTAAGAGTAAAACTTAAAGTTCTCACAATTAATAAGTGAGGCGATGGATGTGCTAATTAACTAGACGGAGGACTCATTTCAGTGTTTGTGTGCATCAAATCACCAAATACACTTTACGTACCTTACAATTTTATATTCATGCATACCTCAATAAAACTGAAATTTAAGAAAAGTGAATATAAATCCTGGTGAGACTATTCAGAAACTGGAACTGGATTTTTTGGAATTCATTTTTTGTCCAACTTCACGGCTCTTACAGCAGTCACTATGGCAGGCATGACAGACACGTTTACGGAAAAGAAAGGAGAAGATGGCCCTCCCACTGGCAGGTCAGCGTGCGCTGCCACTGCACGCCAGGTATGAGCTGCCCACTGTGGGGTGGGTGGTCTGCAGCCACTTGACAGCCACTGACAAGCTGACAGGGACAGACAGCCCGCCGGTTACGACTCAATGCGTGAACATCTAAGGCAAGTTCGGACAGGACTGGTTGTGACAGGAGGGATTAGTTCTGATGTGGGAGAGGTGAGATGGGTGTGAAGAGAAGGGAGAAGAAGGTACTGATGTTGCATCTAAGAATGAAGACAGATTTGCTGAAGGAGTTGGGGGTTAAGAAAGAAAAAGCGTTTCAGGGAGGGGAACAGCATGAGCAAGGCTGAGGCATGAGAATAGATGGTCGAGTCACACAGCTGCAGCAAGTTCACGGTCTGGCAGGGCTATTGATACAAACTGGGAATAAAAAAGCAGCCTGGCCCTCACTCAGGGTAGGAAGTCACTAAAGTTTTTCAGCAGACTAGTGAGACCATTAGGTAATAATGTGGAAAAAAATCCTGGCTTAAGGTACATTTGTATACATGTATATTTTTCAAAGTTACCTATAGTTATTACATCTTTTTTCTTTTTTAAAGATTTATTTATTTGTTTTACAAGCACTGGGCACAGTCAGAAGCGCAGTAGGGTGAGAGAATTCACCAGAGCCAGAGCAGGGAGCAGAGCAGGCAGAAGGACCGAAGGACACTGCTGAGGGGAGCAGCGGGCGGCAGGAGAGGTCTGCGCGCCATGTGGGACCCTCCTCCGGTGGCCGGGGAGCAGCCGGGGATCGAACCAGCGCTGCAGAGGCTGCGGGCAGCTTCACAACCCAGCGCTCAACCACTGCACCACCAGGGGAGGCCCAGTTATTACATCTTTTAATCCATCATTTATAATCACTTTGAACTTGATTGATTAAAAAAATGAAGTACCTTCTTTGTTCTTTTCATTATATTTCTCAGCAACATCAGATAAAGACCTGGAAACACCAAGAACAAGTCCTTCAGCGAGCACGTATTTAAAGCTACATCTTGAATTCTGACAGGAAAGCAGTACTTGAATCTGATGCCAGATTTTAACGAAGCAATCACACAAAGGGGAAGGAGTTGCTCTAACACTTCCACCTGCATGGCATTAGGGAGAGGTAACACTCCAGGTCCCTTTACTTTCCAGAATAGTCCTGGGAGCTGCTCTTTTGACCAGAGCAGAACAGTATGCACATACGGTGCTTGATGATACTGTAGGATTGCTTATGACAATTTAAAACTCAGCAATTAGTGGAGTGTGTTGCTCCCTAAAAATATAAATACAATATGATGCAAACGACTTCCTAAGGCAGGATGAAATCTCTGACAAGCAGCTGAGTCAGAGCATGATGGTAGAAGTCACTGGCTGCTAGTCAATGCTCTGTAACAACTGGGCCTCTATTTTCTGAGATAACCCAGATTTCTTTACTCTGAATATTAGGTAAAAACAATACAACTTCTTCCTCACAAAATGGACACACACTTACCACTCTAAGTTGTCATCCAACAGAAAGAGCAGTTTCAATACCACCACAATAATAGCTACGGCTTGAACGTCGTATTTGACAGTTTTTGCCACTTTAGCTATAGGATCAAATGTCAGAAAATCCACTTCTCCTGTTCCAGTCATTTTTACCACTTGGCAGGTAAAATTGTGCATTTCATCTGTTGAAGAACAAGACAGTAAAATGTGAATTAAACTCTTGGCCAACGGGACCATGCTAACGCCATCTATGCACAGTAAGATGAGCTTTATTTTAAAACCTGGTACGATGCGAGAACTTGGGAGAGGCACATTCTGTGAATAAAATTAACTAGAAAATATCCATATAGAAGAACGAGCTGCCGAATTCTGGCAAGGCACATCTTTTCCATTTGACTTCTACTCTCACAGGCCATAGCCTGGACACACACACACATACACACACTCTCTCTCTCACTCGACTATTTCATTCACATTTCTTGTGTTGTTCTATGGCTTCTGCACTTGCCCAAAGCTACCTCCCCACAAGACCGGGAGCCCCCCAGGAGCTGGCTGGTGGCCAAGCTGGCACAGTGCCTGGAGTCGGGTGAGCTGACTGGGCCAGCTGCTCTCCCGAAGACACGCACTCAGCCACGGGCTGCACTTGTAACTCCGGGCTGAATCATGTGGGGTGTGGAACCAGAAAACCTAGGGCCGATACCCGGGCTTTTCAATGATTAGTTTTGTGACTCTGGGTCAGACTCACTTGACCCCGGGTTTTCCTTTGTAAAATGGGGTACAGTGAGGGCAGACTGAGAGTAAGCAAGAGTACAAGTGATTGTTCTTTGAAAGCTCTTAAGTAACTGGACACATTTCTCACTGAGTACCTAGGACACCCCGCGGCCCAGCTTCCCCAATGTCCAGCAGAGCAGCCATCACTTCCAGCGGCACAGAAAGGAGTGCCGAGCTGCCCCGAGTCTCCCACAAGCACTCGGCCACTTGTCCCATGACTCTACTCCCCGATCAGTGTCAAGACAGAAAAGAGCAGACGATGGAGCAAACTGCCCGCAGCTCTGTGACCCCATAAGAGCAACAGGACACTGTGCCTCCCTCCTGGTCATGGTCAGGAAACAGGAACACCATCACCTCTAGCTGAGTTACCACGCAGATCCAGGGAAGTGTCTGGCATATTGTAGCGGGCAGGCGACCAACACGCACTGTCACGCTCACTGCCCCCTGGCCACCCTCCCTTCCTCTCCGCTGCTGCTCCTCAGCTCACCCCCATAACTGGTCTTCCTTGCTCTCGGCTGATCCACTTGTGATTCAACTATCCCAACCCTCTATTCTCACTAACCCATTAGAATGGTGAGCTCCCCGTCCAAATACAGGTCGCCCCAAATCCATGTTCTCACTGGCCTCTCCGCTTGATGTTACTATTTTGACATTTTACCACCAAAAGTCAATTTCTTTTCCCCTTTCCTTGTCTCAAGCTTGCTGGGCAGACCCCCATGTGACAGCGTTCAGTCTCATCCATCACGGCTAAGAGCTCCATGGGCTATCCTCTCCGGGGTCACGTACCCCACTTACTGATATACTCCCCCTTAAACTGGAGGGCAGACTTGGTCTGGTCTCACTTGCCTTCCCATAAAGGTCACTGCCTACACTTACGAAGAATGAGCAAAATACAAAACTAATTTCTTTTCTGAAATGCTTAAGTAAAACATTTCCACTGGTTAAAAAATGCTTTGTTCACACAGAAGCAGAACATACATAAAAACGGTAATTCAAAATGTAGCATCCAAGATCCAAGTATTTTCACATGTCTACTTGGCCCTAGTAACTTACCTAAATTTTCATTTGGATTTTGCTCATTCTTTCACAAAATATTTACCGAGCAATTACTACTTTCTGGGAATTAGGGGTGAAGACAGTCTTTTCCTCAAGAAGCTCCCTGTTTGGGCCCAGGGAAACCGTGGGTGAGCAGAGTGCTGGGCCCAGGACAGAGGAGATGGGCCATGGGGAATCAGAGTGCATGGCTCTGACGTGTACGAAGCAGTGGAGGCAGCGCAGATACGAAGGTCTCCCTTGCGACAGGGGTTCGGCTTCTCCTTCGACCCACCAGCAGGTCAGCGCAGTGCAGACTCCACCCGTTGCACATGGACTTGATTCAGGTGCGGAGGAAGATACAAGGTTCAGCTCAAGTCAGCAAGCTCTGAGCACCCACTATGGACAGGGTGCACCCACCAGGGGCCAGGAAGCGAGTGATGGTCAGGACACCGGCCTCCAACAAGATGCACAGCAGACATGGAAGACTGCTTTTAAAATACACTCAGAAGATTTTATATATCATCTACTTTGGGTTATAGCATCTACAATCTCTTCTCATGTCATTTATTTATTTATTTTTAAAGAATGTCTTTTTTTTTAAAAAAAGATTTATTTATTTATTTGTTTATACAAGAACCAGGGTACAGGCCGGATGCGCAGGAGGGTGAGAGGATACACCAGAGACAGAGTGGGGAACAGAACAGACAGAGCAACTGAAATACACTGCTGAGGGGAGCAGCGGGTGCGACAGGTCTGCCGTGCCATATGGGACCCTCGCCGGCGAGTGGGGATCGAACCAGCGCTGCAGAGGCTGCGGACAGCTTCACAGCGTGGTGCTCAACTGCCTGCGCCACCAGGGGAGGCCCTTCTCAGATAATTTAAAAATCAAAACTGTATTTATATTCTTACTATGAAGAATGACATTTCTTGAAAAATGTCTCCTCCATTTCTTTTAAATAAATCTTAACTGCTTCTCTACACCAAAAGCACAGAGTAATAAAGGGGCGATGGGAAATACGATGATAAAGGAAGCAAGGAGAGTCAAGCAAAACTAAGACCCCAGGAGGCTGGATCAGGGCACACAGTAGGTGCTGTCGCGGACAAGCCTAGGTTACTGCCACATCCCGCCAGCTACCAGCTCAGGGGGCTCGAGCTTTCTATGTAATGAGGATCACCTGGCCTCCCTCCTCGCCGTCACAGCTGACATGAAATAGATGGAGGCCCTTTGCAAATCTGCAAATTCCTCACATACTGTATCTGTGCAAACTGCCCGAAATTCTCTCTGGCAGGCTCCTCAGTCCTAGTGGGAGGGATGACACTAACAAGTGTGTCTGGAGCTCATTCAAAGCCGTCCCAGAGTAGTGAAGGCATGTGAGACACGCTGCTGAAAGCGTCCCAGCTGGCTCCGGAGACTTGGTGGGCCCACAGGCACCAGGAGGGCGTGTGTAGTCCTGGCGTGTGAAAACTTTCTTCAGCTTTCTGCGAACCCTGAAATCTCTCTTTGTGAAAGTGCCAAATACACAAGTCTCTTCTTTTTGATCAACAGCCACAGGACCGCCGGCATGGCGAGAGCACGCTCTGTGACTGTAAGATGGCGACTCTCCAGGGGCTCCATGTGGCCTAAGGGCGGTTTGCAGTCATGCCACATTTTAGAATCTAAATCCCAAGCACAGGGGTCTTGGCATCTTAACTTGTAGGTCTATTTTGTTTATTGTTTTGCTCCCACTATTAAGTAATACAAATTCTTCATTTATAAAATACATAAAGGAAGGAAAAAGGAAAAAACGCATTGTCAAAGCATAGAAGAAGTGTAGTTTGGTTCATTTACTTCTAATATATATATATTTTTTATACAAGCACTGGGTACAGTCAGAAGCATGGGAAGGATGAGAGATTTCACCAGAGCCAGAGTGGGGAACAGAACAAGGAGGTACACTGCTGAGGGGAGCAGCGGGCGGCAGGAGAGGTCTGCGCGCCATGTGGGACCCTCGCCGGTAGCCGGGGATCGAACCGGCGCTGCAGAGGCTGCGGGCAACTTCGCAACCCAGCACTCAACCACTGCACCACCAGGGAGGCCCCATTTACTTCTAATTTTTAATGAATACTTTCACTTTATGTAGTGTGCATATATCTACTTTACGTGTGCCACACTGCACAGACTTTCGCAATTTGGCTTATTTCAATTTTTGTCGCAACAAACATTCTGAGAGTTCTCTTTAAGAACTCTTCACAAAGATGGTTTTAAAAGCCACGTAATGTTCCCTGGAACACACACACCACCCTCGACTTAACCATAACCTTTGTGTTGGCTATTCAAGTGGTTTCTGATTTGTCAGTATTCTAAATAAAGAGGTCACTAGCATTTATGCATATGTTTTTCCTATGCTTCAAATTATTTCTACCGAGCAGTTAGTTTTGTGAGACGTGGGATTCCACTGCCCTGGTCTACAAACACAAGGGTCTTGGCTTGTAGACGCCGTCTCCAAAGGCACGCAGGGGAGCGCCAGCTGGGCACCGCCTCTGTGCACTGGCGACCGCGGTCCTACTCACTGCTCTCGGGAGACTGGCGGGAAAGCCCTGACACCTCACAAGCTGGCCAGAAGACGCTGCCAGCTTCTGTGACCAGGAGCACCCGTGTGAGCTGGCTGCGAGCTGAGGCAGCCTCGGCTCTGTTTTGGCCACCCCTGGTCTCCTGCCAGAACCCAACAATTCCTTACAGATTCAAACTTCGGAGCACCTGAGATGAGTGAGATGAGAGCTTTCGCAGTTTGAAAGAGCCACCCAAGAAATCAATTAAAACACCCAAAACAGCCTCAAGATGCGGAAATCAGGTTTCCTGAATACTGGAATCTTACAGAGCTTCAACCGTGGAAGAGACATGTGTTCTCGGCTTAGTAAATGATACATTTGAAAGGTTTAAAATATTTTTTAAAAATTTTAAGATTACAGACTTAATATTTGTGTGTGTGTATGTTCCTACAGTTATGGATGATGCCTGTGTTAAAAGCACACCAGACATAGTTTTGTTTTTGCTTTTCTCACACGTCATTTCCTTTCCTATTAAAAATATGCTCAATCCTATTATCGATAGTGTTTAAGCAGTAGTATAGTCACACAATGTTTGTATTTCCTCTTTAGAATGAAAGTCCTGAATTTCTTGCATTTCTAGTTGAACAAGCAGCTCAGGACCGGATTCCAGCGCATTCCCTGCGTCTCGTGCGCAGAGAACGCAGTCTCAGAGGCTCCGTCACGCTCTGTGTCTGTGATCCCTCCAGGCTCTCATCGCCACTAGCTTTAAGGGGCCGGAAGTAAGTTTATGTTAACCAAACAATGAAAGTGCTACTATGGTTGGGCTTCTGGGATTTTAAAATTAAAATTCATAATGTAATAATCCAGCATGGTGCACTGGCCAGGGCTGCTTTTGGGGGGTGTGGGGGTGTAAGTCACTAATAAATACACGGAAACGTTTATTTTACTTGCACACAGCAAACTTAATATGACAGCCAAACATATTCTCTCAAGCATATCCCTCACACCAAGGCAGAACTCTATTTCTGAACAGTGTTCTTTAAGCATTTCAAATGGTCTGAAATATTTTAAGAAAGGATCCTGAAATTAAGTGTCAGGTCACGGGTCCTGTCCAGTGGTTCCAGGTGTCTGTGATTTGACGCTACGTTTTAATCACAGTAATTCCAGTAGGCAAAAGCTTTCGCAATATATACACCACACACTTACCGGGGAGATTGACTTCCATCAAGTATTTCATACACAAGATGTTTGGGTGAAGATAGCAATCTTCAGTTATCTCTGGAAACCGAGGCAAATCTAAAAACGTGGCAATTTCAATCGCCTTTTTATAGATATCCTCATAGGTAGGCCAGGACTGAAATGAAAGTGAGCCAGTCAAGGTAGCAATTTTTACAACATAAATTATTTTTGAAAGTAATTTCTGATTTTAAAGTAATATGTACTTATTGAGTAAAGTTTGGAATGTGGAGAGAAGCACCAAGGGCTCCTAACTTAGCAGTTTTAAATAGCAATGATACTAGATAAAAGTCTCTAATATTCTATTTGGCTCATAAACCTACTACCCCGACCCAAATTACAGCAAAATCATTACTTCTTGCCAGTCACTGAGGGTCTGGTGTGTGTGTGTGTGGGGGGGGGGAGGGTGTCAAGCTACCCCAGCTGAAGTTACAATGCCAGTTAATGCAGACTTCCTCTCAGCCACTGCACCAGCACTCTCATTTATAGGCAAACTCACAGCTAATAAATTTAGCTCACAGTTGCATAATATTTACATGCTTCTATGTGGAAGGTAACACCAGGGTTTAAGACTAATTGCTAAAAATCCACAATTCAACTTCACACTAAACTCTCCCATATAATAACATGTAAGATTCTTTATTGAATTCAGGAGAATCTATGAGTTAATATTAGTGAATTAATTCTATTCACTCTGGGACCACCAGGAGGAAACTACTTATATTCTTGTAATTTGTAAACATTCTTGATACAATGCAGTACATAATTTTTCCTCACTTACTCATCTGTTCACATAAAAAATGTACTTTAGACTCTATTCTGTGCAAGGTACTTTGGGAAATAAAAGATGAATAAAACAATCCCTCCAAGGAGTTTATAATCTAGAAAGAAGATAAGGTGTGTATAAAAATAACTACAGCACAAGATAGAAAGGTACCAACTACCACAAATAAGATTTTTCTAAAGATGCTCATGGGACTTCAGAAAAATGAACCTATTTGACAAGATCAGACCCTGTTAACATTGCACCCCAGGACAAACTTTTGGAAACCTTTTTGGCATTATTTATTAAAAGACTTGAAAGCAAGTCTGGCCCTCGCCACACGGCTGCAGCAGAAATCTGCATGCACTCCACAAAAAGACATACTAGAATGTTCATCACCACACTTCTGGCAAACGACCCAAACTGGAAACGACCCAGATGCCATCACCGATAGAACAGAGATGTCCACTTTGAGTCCGCCCCCAGTGGGGGCCCGCACAGCAAAGGCATGGACATGCTAATGCAACGCGAATGAAGGAACAGGGGCTTGGGATGGTCAAAGGAAAAAATCAGCACCAGAAGAGAATGGTGCCATGGGTACAAGGAACAGAGCTGAGCTCCGAGCCTCCAGAAGGCCAGTCAAAACACTGATTATCACTCTGGAGTGGGAGCACCCAGCCTGCACGTGAGCAACAGGCCATCACTGCCAGGGCTGACCCTAGCTGTGAACACCTCTCCGGCTCCGCAGGCTGGTGGGGCACACACTCATTTACCTCAGCAGAACACACTTGTCAAGAAGGGAATATACTCCTCAAATAAATGATTCTGTCTAAGAGAACTGCCTCATGGGTCACCTTACTAGAGAGATAATTTAAGTGGCGAATTCAGTCGGAAAGCAGCACAAGGCCCATCTCTACAGTCCCAGGGGGCAGGCGTCTCGCCTTGTTTGCCCCCAGTGACCGATGGCAATTCCACCTTTAACAAGTCTAATCACGGGGCCTTCCTTGGTGGCGCAGCAGTTGAGCACTGGGTTGCGAAGCTGCCCGCAGCCTCTGCAGCACCGGTTCGATCCCTGGCCACCGGGCGAGGGTCCCACATGGTGCGCAGACCTCTCCTGCCGCCCGCTGCTCCCCTCAGCAGTGTACTTCGTCAGTCTGCCTGTTCTGCTCTGGCTCTGGTGAATTCTCTCACCCTCCCGTGCTTCTGACTGTACCCAGTGCTTGTATGAATAAATAAATAAATAAATCTTTAAAAAAAAAAAAAAAAACAACAACAACAAGTCTAATCACTAAAAAGTCCTTCCTTCTGCTCATGCTAATGCTAGGTGAAAATCTGCTTCCCAATTTCATAGTCATTAGTGGTTTTTGCAAATACTGTCATGTCTTGTCCATTTCTGAGTCTGTGAATGTGTTTAGTGAATGTGAATGAGTTGAAAGAACAAACACTTTTCTGTTAAATTAAGCTCATGTGCAATTTTGAAGCACGAGGAAATCATATTGCACAGGGGTACACTTACAGCAATCACACTGTTAACTTCTAGAACTTACAATTACACTTGATCTTACTTTGTGTGAAGTCATGATCTTTGTATTATATTTATTTTGATACCACTGTTTTAACATCTGAACTCTTGAATTTTATTCATATGTGATTGATCCATAGCTGAAGAATTAAAAGAAGTACATTTCTGACAATCCAAAGTAGCAATGTGGCCTTTTAATTTTTTTTAATGCTGAGTAATTCTATTTGTGCAGGAAAGTGCTGTTAAATGTATTCTAATCTGTAAACTTCAAAGAGACAAAAGAAAAATAAATTCTCAGTGATCTTTGGAAGGAAGTTGTCTTTTTTCTTTATATAATAATTTATTCTAACCTATTTCATTATACATAGAATTTGAAGCACCTTTCAAGTAACAGTCCTAACAAGATTTATGACAACCCTAATCCTTTAAAATAATGCATGTAGATGACAGTAAGTACGTTTATCTGCAAACAAGGCAAACACTGAAGCCATGAATGTTCCTCTCAGAAATAAAATCATCTCAAAAAACCAATTAATGGCTGATAAATTGATGACAAGTAATTATCAATATAAGGTCATTAATGAAAAAGAAACTAGTTGGTTAAAAAGATTTAATATATTTTCAAAATGTTCACACTACAAGACTGTACATCAAACCGAGTATCTGGTGACAAACAGACAAACCACTATTTTTTCACATAAGAACTAAAGATAGGGCCTCCCTGGTGGCACAAGGGGTTAAGACGCAACCTATGAAGCTATCTGCTGCCACTGCAGCACGAGTTCGATCCCCAGCCAGAGAGTTACCCACGTAGTGCAGCAGACCTTTCCTGACTCACCCACTGCTCCCCCCTCAGCAGTGTATTTCAGTCAATCCGCCTGTTCTGCTCCCCACTTGGCCTCTGGTGAATCCTCTCACCCCCCACTGGCCTGTACCCCAGTTCATGTATGCATAAATAAATAAATCTTTAAAAAAACCTGAAGATAAAATAATTAAGGCAAATCAATGTATTTATCCTATTGTTTACAGTAGTCTAGATTCTCTTAGTCTCAAATCAGAGTTCACTTTAAAGAATTTCATTTATCTAAAAATAAAAAACACACAAAAAAGTCATTCATTTTTAAACAGACTTTTTCTTTTACAGTAACACCAAAATCTTTTTTAAAGGTGACTAAAGGGCTTTCGAATATCTTTCTACTTATTTTTTACCAGTCTTCTACTGTTGCTATTCATTTAGATTGTTTCCAATTTTTATACTAGCATATATTATGCCATAATGAATATATTTTAGCAAAATTTAAATATGACTAAGTGACTATAAAAATAATACCTGATCATTATAGAAGTTTATGAAATACAAAATACTATAATAAAGCCATAAAAACTGCTCACAACTTAGAGAAAATAATTGTTAGGGACTTGGGGCATAACCCTCTTTATAACCTTGGCATTTAAATCCAACAGCTTTTCTGACACCTTTGCCTGGATATTTCTCACCGTGTCAAACTTATCTGTTCTAGACCGAGTTCTTCATCTTCCACACCCACAACTGCACCCCTCCATCCAGTGCTCACTCAGCCATACAAAGCAAACCTTCACGACACCCCCTTTCTTCACATCTCATCTACTCAATTCCAAGGACTGTTGACTCCACCTCAAGAGGGGTCTGGACTGCCGCTACTCCTCCAAATTCCACTCCCAACCACCTGCTCTTAGCCTATCATCCCGTCCCTGCCAGCCCCACTGACACCACACGTCTGCATCTGCCTCTTGAGACCAGCAGCAAGAATGACAGTTCAAATGCAAAGCTGATACATTGCTCCCCAACTGAAATCTCTCTATTCGTGTATTTTGCTTTTGGCTAACCTCCTGGTGTCCCCGAACCTTGGTACAAGCTGAATTTGGGATATACAGTCCATCTCCCGCATTTTCACTGAACGTTGTATTTTGCCAGCATTTGCTAAGGTCGTGAGGTAGCTTTTGAAAATGTCACTTTGAGTGACTGGAAAATAACCCCCTCTACGAAACCATCACTCCGTGATCATCCGGACATTTACGTCAGCTATACGTCACAGGCATGCAAGTTAAGCAGCTGTTAACACATTTTCAGGGATTGCCCTATGACTTAGGAAAATATTCCTAGTACAATACTGAGTTTAAAAAAACCCAGATGTAAATTTCTATATATTCTTCAGTCCTAGTTCTGCAAATGTTTATGCACATTAAATAAAGACAATATGAAATGTTAGTGGCATCCATGAGAAACTGGGTGGCAGAAGATCTTTATTTCCTTTATGCATTTTGTTAGTTTCCATGTTCCTTTTAATTATTATGAATGTATCACTTTCATAAGAAAAAATATATGTTCAAAAGCATAAAAAAATTCAACATAGAATTACTGTATGATCTATCAATAGCTACCTATTCCATAATAATTCTAATAAACATTTAATGACTGTGTTAGAATTGCCTTATGCTAACGCTTCAGAAAATGCATTCAAGTCCGGAAGGCACCGGGGAGGGCCTCAGAAGGGCTGCAGGATGGCTGCAATGTCTTTCACGAGGTGTGTGGGATGCCTGATGTTTAAGTAGAATTAGAGAACTATCAGAGTACCGTTTACACCTTGTTAGAAGGTGTTAGAAGGTGCATGTTAGAAGGTATAAAAAAAATTTCTTTTGTACTACCCTTTGGTTATCTGCTAGTTCCTCTAACTCTACCTTAAATATTTTGTGGAACAAGATAGGATAACAAAAGAAAGACTGGGTCTGTTCTGCTCAATGCACCTTCTCTCTTGGAATCATCTGCCAGAGGCTTGTTAAATACAGACTCTAGATCCCTCACCAGACTGATGGACTCGATCTTTGACATAGGGTCTGAGAACCTGCAGCTTAAACAGCTCTCGAGGACATTCTTAAGGAAAAAATGCAAAATAAAATGCAGTGACTTCCCTCTCCATTCTCCTTGCAGCCTGGAAGAGGCACTCAGATGGTTCTGCACCATGGCCCAAAAGAGACATGGCCCCAACTCCCTTGGGGGCGACGTCGGGGGAGGCCAGGGAGGAAGGAACAGCTCAGGCCATGCGGCAGAAGTGACTGGGAGGGCAGGGACTGGAACACCTGCTGTCATTATCCTGGCCAGGCAGACTTTAAGATTATTACTGTCAGATTATTACTCTGACAAAGATTGCACAAACGGTCTCAAGAGCTCCCTGCGGCCTACTGAGCAGAGATGGTGAGCAAATCTAGAGACAAGTTTGAAGACTCTGCGTGTATTAAAACTTGATCCAATAAGACCTTCATTTGGAGGTTCTTAAGAAGTGACTGGCAGCTCTGGAGAAGTGTTTCTCTCCCTCGCTGATGGGGGAGCTGGCTGCATGGAGGGTGGAAGATGCCTCCAGGGCAAAATGAATCACCGAGATGGCAAAATGCCACTCTGCGCATTCGGCTGAACCAGCATTGCAGCTCTTCTCTTTAATCATTCAGAGAGGAGATCAGAATGCTGTTCATCAACATTCAAAATACTAGAGATGTACTTCGGGGTGAATTTCCAGTTCCCTCTTTGTCCCTTCTAGATGAGTCTAGTGAGGGATGATGAAATGACTAATTCTTGAGAGGGTTTAGAAACAACGTCAAGGACCAGGAGAGAGAGAGAGAGAGAGAGAGAGAGAGAGAGAGAGAGAGTGTGTGTGTTGCAGCTTATCTGTTTAAAAATTGGTCTGTGGGCCTCCCCGGTGGCGCAGCGGTTGAGCGCTGGGTTGTGAAGCTGCCCGCAGACTCTGCAGCACCAGTTCGATTCCCGGCCACTAGGCAAGGGTCCCACATGGCGCGCAGACCTCTCCTGCCGCCAGCTGCTCCCCTCAGCAGTGTACTTTGGTCCTTCTGCCTGTTCTGTTCCCCACTCTGGCTCTGGTGAATTCTCTCACCCTCCCGCGCTTCTGACTGTACCCAGTGCTTGTATAAATAAATAAATAAATAAATAAATAAATAAATAAATAAATAAATAAATAAATAAATCTTAGGAAAAAAAATTGGTCTGTGGGTTTAAAATACATTAGAATACAGAAAATCAAGGCTGAAAAGATAGACGTATTCCTCCTCTTGGAAAGTCACGGGCAGGATAAACTGTGACAGTAACAGAAGGTAAGTGTGTCCAGGCTCAACACTTCCATTCAACCTGACAGGACTGCCTCGCTGTATGGAGATGCCGTCAGTGAAAGAGGCTCGATTTTCAGCTTATTCTACCAGCCGAACAAGAAGAGTTTTGCTAGAAGTAAATTATAAGCACCATTCTTCAGAAACTTAAGTAAAAACAAAGCAGCAGAAGAGGCAGAGGCAGACATGGGGGTGGCTAGTTCCCAATTAACAAAGTAAATGAATGAAAGGCTGTCTACCTGGAATGGGGAACCCCAACTCAGAAAAAGGAAAATGTTGGAAATAGGAAAACTTCATTAGGCCACCAGCCTCCTCGCCAAGCTCTGCTCTTAAGCCAGAACCATGGCAGGAAGGCTCACACTCACGTGGCCTGCTTGAAGAGGGCAAGAAACCACATCAATAGTCTCTGTGTTTGCTATCCCATTTCCCCATGTTTTCAGAGAGTTTTGTCAGATTTGTTATTATTGGGGCAGAGCGGCCACATAAATACAAACAGAACACCTTAATGGAAAGAAACAGTTCACTTGGGATAAAGGTTTAAGGGTCATCAAAGCTCTCTTGCACTCTCTCTCTCTTTCTGGTTTGTTTTTAAGGTGTGCTCAACTTTCTGGAATAACAAAACAAAACAAAACCGAACACAGAAGAAAAACAGTCCCCAGCAGCCTACACACACAAAAGCTCCACTGGCTTTATCTTCATCGCCATCTTCTAGAACAATCGCACCTTTTGTCATTTCTGGTGGAGGTACAGCCGCTGAAGAAGCCAAGACTTAGTAGGGAAAGCTAAGACATGGAAGGAGGGAAGAAAATGCTCCCTTTGTTAACGAAAAGCCGTTTCCATTGAAAAGTTTCAACATACTATGGAATAGTGAATGCACTTTTGTGAGCAAAGGCAAAGCATACAATGAAGAAAAGCTGCCTGTCAATTAAATCAACAGTCATTTGAAAACATCCCAAATCTTCCCCTTTTGCTTGAAAAGGGGGGGTGGGCAGGAGGGAGTGTGGACTATCCCCAGCCGTGGCTGAAGATGTGCCGAGAAAGTACAGTCACTGTGACAGAGCTTCTAGTGAGCGACAGAGTTGCTTAATTATGATGGTAATAAGCCACAAGGTTAATATGTTTTGCAAAAGTCCACAAAGCTGTAATAAATTGTTCTAGCATTCATTAGAAACAGAGTGCTTGGGAAAGCATTTTATTGAATTTCACAAATATTCCAGTGAGTTTATTTTCCTTCATGAAGCAACATCTTAAGACAGGTAAGGACAAGCTAGAGTTTCTGTTACACAACAGCAGGCTCTTGTGATAAACCTGATTACAATACCCTGTCAGAGGGGAACTTCCTGCTTAGCTATTAAAAAAAAAAAGTAGAGTGCCTCACCCTTACTTATTCTTATTGTTGTTTTGAAGCAAAGATTCAGCGGAGAAAAAGCTAATGCTACCTGCACCTGTTAATCCAAATTTAAAACAAGACTTTCTATAACAAAGGAAAATTAATATGGAAGAAGAGTTATGTCAGAAGTCATGACAAGCACTGCGATATATTATTTATAGGGGAAGGATCAAATGAATTCCACATGTATGATGATTCACAAAACAGTTCCCCTCATATTTTTAGTCTGCTAGAGTTATCGTAAAGGTTGTAAATCTACATGTAGTAACAATTTTTTTTTTTAATGTTCAAAGCCAGTCTCCTGGAAGTCTGTGGTAAACTCATGACTTTATGTGAAAGAATCTTGATTCGGAGGAAAAGACCATTTTAGAAACACTCAGTCAGCTTGCACAGGCCAAGACACAGCGTCTGAACAAGCTCACGTCTATGAACACGGCCACCGGGACACGGAACAGAGGGCATTCCATTTTGGCCCCAGGACCAGGGCTGGGAAAACCCCGTAGGCGTCTCCTTCATGAGATGTGCCTGTTTTCCAAAGATGCTGTCCACTGTCTCACGGCTGTGTTCAAACCCCACAAAATCTGGAAAACTAGAGAAAATTAAAAGCTGGAGTCCAAAAGAGTAAATGCTCCCAAAGATTATTTTTGCACCAGATCTGCCTTCTGTCACTATTTGGTTTTCGTTAGGCAATTATAAGCCTAGTTCCCAGTCTCTTCTCCTCGGGAGGGAGGTGAAAAGAAACCTGGGCTGAACGTGCTGGGGCTGGGGGTTCTGGCCCAGGATCAAAGTAAATTACAGATAACCTACATGAAATCACTGGTTCACTTAGCAAATATTAAGTGGGGTTCTCCTGAAAAAGGTATCATCAAGTAGCCTCACATATCCGGTATCTGACTGGAGCAATTCCCTATTGGTTTCAGCACACTGGTGAACAGTACACATTAACTGATAAGATGATCCCACACACCGGTTCACCTGAGTGATACCGTCACACCCCATAAATGGCATTTACAGTATACGTGCTTATAAGCACAAGTTATATCCAGAAGTACAGAAGTTACACATTTACCACCAAAATACTAGAATGCCTTTTTATTTTTCATCAACTAAATATCACTGTTAATGGCCTTCTGTTATAAAGCATATACACCAGACACAGTCTGGAAGTTTCCCACTTCGGTGGAAGAAACTCTTTACAGATCAATTTGAAATCTCCTGAAAAAATATTGACACTTATTCTGTTTTTAGCTATTTCAAATCATTTCATAAGTAAACACAGACTGAGTTCTTGGTGTGTATATGGAATTTCATTAGGTCTTCTGGATAATAAAACAGGAGCATTAATATGGTTCCAACTCTTGCAGAGTAGTTGGGGACACAGGCATGCAGACAAATCCAGTACCAGGTACGATCTCTCAGTCTTCTGCTTTAGAAATTCTATTAGGTGGCGCAAGGGGTTAAGCACCATACTATGAAGCAATCTGCAGCCTCTGCAGTGCGAATTCTATCCCTGGCCAGGGAGCAACCCACATGGCATGGCAGACCTCTCCTGTCTCCCCGCTGCTCCCCTCAGCAGTGTGCTTCAGTCAGTCTGCCTATTCTGCTCCCCACTCTGTCTTTGGTGGATCCTCTCACTCCCTCCCCACCTCACGTCTCTGGCCTGTACCCCAGTTTTTGTATGCATAAATAAATCTTTTTTTTTTTTTTTTTTATAGAGGCATTTTTATTTATTTATTTGTTTGTTTTGTTTTTGTTTACACATGCACTGGGTACAGTCAGAAGTGCGGGAGGGTGAGAGAATTCACCAGAGCCAGAGCAGGGAGCAGAGCAGGCAGAAGGACCAAAGGACACTGCGGGGAGCAGCGGGCGGCAGGAGAGGTCTGCGCGCCATGTGGGACCCTCCTCCGGTGGCCGGGGAGCAGCCGGGGATCGAACCGGCGCCGCAGAGGCCGCGGGCAGCTTCGCAACCCAACGCTCAACCGCTGCGCCACCGGGGAGGCCCTGCATAAATAAATCTTTAAAAAAAAGAAAAGAAAAAAAAGAAATTCTATTAGGCAACATCTTCCAGTTGCCTTTAAAATATTGAAAATAACAGAAGGACACAAGTTATAGATCTATAAAATATGAAGCGCGCCCACCACCCAACTAAGAACTGGGATGTCAGCAACGCAGCTGCATGGACCAGGTGCCTCCGCCTGAGGTAACTAGTGTCCTTGATTTGGCTCATCATGAAGTTGTGTTTTAAAATTGGCTTTATCATACACGGAAATGTCCATAAAGAAATAATAAGTTTAGTTTAGCTTCTTTTTGAGTTTGAAACAAACTATCATTTTGAGAACTCAGTTTCATGTTACTGGTTTTAAATCTTTTGAAGTGTTTTTTTAACCCTCTATTTCCAGAGTCTTTTTCAGATGTAAAATTTTGTATGTAGGCGCATGTACACATCTGTTTCGTTTGGGTTCATTTCCATAGGTGTTTTTGGTAAGAATTAAAATAAGAGTCTGAGCACCAGAAAGGAAAAAAAGGCTTCATACTGTACGTAGTTTTCCCCATTCACGCTCAACAGGCTGTTTCTCAGACTTCCCATGGTAGTTCACTCATTTTCATAGTTGTTTTAGAGCTCCATTGTTTCTAGTTGTGCTGTTCACGACCCACCTGTCTTCAGCCTGTTATCCCTAACACAAAACTCCGTCAGCTGGGGACCAGTTAAGTGCACCGCGGCACATCTATACTGTGCACTTCTTAGAAAAGTGCAAAGTTAATAACTAAACTAGAGTTCTAAACGCAGACAGTCCTATTCGGAGAAAATACACACTAAGATATTTAGGGCAGTGGGGGGGCCTCCCCGGTGGCGCAGTGGTTGAGCGCTGGGTTGCAAAGCTGCCCGCGGCCTCTGCGGCGCCGGTTCGATCCCCGGCTGCTCCCCGGCCACCTGAGGAGGGTCCCACATGGCGCGCAGACCTCTCCTGCCGCCCGCTGCTCCCCTCAGCAGTGTACTTCGGTCCTTCTGCCTGCTCTGCTCCCCGCTCTGGCTCTGGTGAATTCTCTCACCCTCCCGCGCTTCTGACTGTATCCAGTGCATGTATAAACAAACCATCAAACAAACAAACAAACAAATAAATAAAAACATGCCTCTATAAAAAATAAATAAATAAAAAAAAAAAAAATAATAATATTTAGGGCAGTGGGTCATGAGAGAGCCTGGCCCTCGGCCACTTAGCATGGGCGTCCCGCCGCAGGCCCGGGGCTGATGCAGGGCCGCGCGCAGTTAAGACAATCGGGACATGGGGTTATCACCAGCTGAGGCTGGGTAACGAGAAGCAGATATTCTTTATACTTTTTTATTTTTGCAACTTTTCTGTGAATCTAAAATTGCTCTAAAACAAACTATTTATTTTAAAAAATACTCTCCTAGATATAAGTGAAAAAAAGGCAAAGGGCAATGGTTGTTTTTTCCTTTTCCCCATCCCAAACATGAACACTGATGAAGACTGTTACCAAGACATGACTTCCTACTCTTTCAACGCTTATACTCTCCACCAGAAATCTCTCTCTAAGGAATCACTCCTCTAATTTACCCCTGTCCTCTTACTCAAGATTAACTTGAAGGTAGCCCCAAAAAGAGATAATTGTGAGGGGAAATATTTTGTATAAACAAAACTCTGTAACTATGACCTTCCAGCAACATGGTCTGGTTGGGGGGATATGTCATGCAAATATCAAAATAGTGACAACAGTCATGAATAGAGATTCTAATTTTTAAAAAATTCAAGAATGAATGAGCCATGAACTACTTTTAGGCATCTGAGAAAGAGCTGCTTAGGTAACAGTCACCTAAAAAAGCCTATGGCTATTGACTCTTCTATATACCTAATAATTCCTATATGGGACAGTTTTGTTTTTGCCATGAAGGATTAGCCACTATGAGAACTGACTTCCCACCATAAACAATCAGAGAACTGGGAAAGAAGTGGGAAAAAGTTTTAGGCACTGGACAAGAGGAAGCACAGGCCTAGAACCTGCCAGAAGAAAACAAACGCCCTGGTTACTGCCTGGAGGCAGGGAGCGGGCGAGAAATAGCACTGCAGTCTTGAGAAGACAGAGACTGGGGTTTCTGGAAGCTGGGGTGGCTATATAGTTTGCAGGCAGACTACCAGTGAGGATAAGGCTGCAGGTAGTGAACTCTCAAGTCTTTGGCTGAATAATGATCTGCACATGTTTGAGGAAAAACCTGAGGCCAGGGGAGAAAAATAATTGGATTTTTTCCTAATGAATCCAAACAGCTACCAGAGCCCACACACGCACAAGCCTGAGTGGAGGGCTCAGACGCTGGGCACTGGCTAGAGGCCCTGCAGGGACAGATAGCCTTAGCAGCGGGGCGAAGTTAGGACCAAAAGACAGACCCTAGATTGGCCATAAGAAAAACTTAAAAACAAGCTCCTAATGTATAAACTGATCTCCGAGTTACCTAATTACATGTCACAACAAAAATCCAGTATCCAACAACATGAAATTCACACCTGCATCCAATCAAAACTTACCAGGCATGTAAAGCAGCAGGAAAATATGACACAACCAGAGAGAAAAACAAAACAAAACAGTAGAAACAGACCCAGAAATAACAGACAGTGAAGTTAGTAGATAAGAACCTTAACCCATCTATTATAAATGTCATCAATATACTCAAGGATGTAAGAGAAAATAGGAACATGATGAGGAAAACGTAAAAGAAAAACAACTAAAATGGAACTTCTAGGAATGAAAAAAAAAAAGCTGAGATGAAAAATATACTAAGTGGGTGTGACAGCAGATTAGACACTTAAGAAAAATAAATTATGTCTGAAGACATGACCACAGAAACTATCCAAAACAAAACACACCAAGAAAGAAGACAGAAAAGGAAAAAAGAGGAAGAAAAGAAAGAACAGACGGCTCAGTAAGTTTTGGGACAATATCAAGTAGATACATCCAAAAGATACAAAGAACTCACACATCTTAACACATCTTAATCACCTAAACAATGTGGGGGAACTGAATAGACATTTTTCCAAAGACATACAAATGGTCAACAGGTACCTGAAAAGGAAATCAGGGAAATGTAAACTTCCCTGATGCAAAAAACCATCAGGGAAATGCAAATCAAAACCATGATGAGCTGTCACCTCACATGGCTGGAAAGGCCAGCACAGGAAAGACAAGAGATAATAAGTGCTGGAGAGGATGTGGAGAAAGGGACACTGTGGAGGGAACCCCACTTGATGAGCCACTTTGGAAAACTGTATGAAGGTCCCTCAAAAAAGTTAAAACCAAAACTACCCTATGATCCAGCAATCCCGCCTGGGAAGATATAGGTACACGCCCAAAGGAAATGAAAACAGGGTCTCGAAGATACACACACACACTATGTTCACTCCAGCATTAGCCACAATACGGAGACAACCTAGGCTTCCATCGGCAGATGAATGGATAGAGATTACACACACACACACACACACACACACACACACACATACACACACACACACAGAGGAATGTCAATCAGCCAAGGGAAAGAAGGAAATCCTGTCACTTGGGACAACTTGGATGGCCCTTGAGGACATTATGCTAAGTGAAATAAACCAATAAGGTAAGCAAATACTGCATGGAGTCCTTTATATGTGGAATCTTTAAAAAAAAAAAAAAAAAAAGCGGGGCGGGGATAACTAAGAAACAGTTTGTAGAAAGGTGAAGAGGCTGGGGGCAGAATGGGGTGGGCAAGGCAAACAGACACAGGCTGGTAAAAGGGTACAAACTTTCACAGGACACAGTCTGAGAAGCTACTGTAACGCATGGTGACTGCAGGTGATAGGGTTGTATAAGTGAAATCTGTTAAGAGTAGAATTTAAATGTTCTTACTAAAAAAGAAACAAATGATAAAACATGAGGTGACAGACATGTCAACTTGATGGAGGAATCCTATCACAATGAATAAATCTATCAAATCACCGCAACTTATATTTCAAACATCTTACAACTTTGTCAATTATACTACAAAAAATAAATCAGGCTTAAAGAAAATGAAAGATCTTTAAAGTGCTGAAAGAAAAGGAAGAACCCAGAATTCTATACTTCTGAAAAAAGTGATATGAAAATGAAATCAAAATCCACTTTTGACCAAGAGATGGCAAAAGAATTCACTGCCAGCTGATCTACAGTACCAGTGAGGTTAAAGGACATTTTTTCAAGCAGGAAAAACACCATAAATGGCAATTGTATAGATAGATATATAATAGTTATTCTCATTTTAATTTCTTTTTTTTTTTAAGCTAATAAGGGAATTTCTTTTTTTTTTTTTTTTTTTTTTTGAGGCATGTTTTATTTATTTGTTTGTTTGTTGGTTTTTGTTTATACAAGCACTGGGTACAGTCAGAAGCACGGGAGGGTGAGAGGATTCACCAGAGCCAGAGCAGGGAGCAGAGCAGGCAGAAGGACCGAAGTACACTGCTGAGGGGAGCAGCGGGCGGCAGGAGAGGTCTGCGCGCCATGTGGGACCCTCCTCCGGTGGCCCGGGAGCAGCCGGGGATTGAACCGGCGCTATCGAGGCCACAGGCAGCTTCACAACCCAGCGCTCAACCGCTGCACCACTGGGGAGGCCCTCATTTTAATTTCTTGAAAAGATAAATGAGTTTTAAATTTTTGAAAAGATAAATGAGTTTAAAGCAAAAATAATCCCAATGCATCATGGGGTTTAGTAAATTACAAAGTAAATGTCAGACACTAAAGAACAGGAGGAGGAAGTGGAAGTGTATTTTCGTAACTGGGATGTTATTTGTGGTAGTCTGACAATTAAAGATGGATATTGTAAACTCTAGCACAACCTCTTTAAAAATACAGGCATAGTTAATAAATAAGTACTAGAGATAAATTGAAATCACAAAAATACCTTAATTTGAGAGAAAGCAAAAAAAGAGGAAATAAAGAATTAAGATATGAATAACAGCAAGCTGGTAGATTTAAACCCAACCATATTTATAAGTACATTAAATGTAAATGGTCCATAAACTCTAATTAAAAGGCAAAGATTATCTGACTGGATTAAAAAAATCAAGGCTAAACTTGATATTCCCTACTAGAAACCCACTTTAAATATAAAAACACAGGTTTAATAAAAAATTGGAAAAAAGATATATCATGCAAATAATTCTATGAAAGTTGGAGTGCTTATATTAATATCTGACAAAGTAGATGTCAGCATAATATATATTACTGAGGAGAAAGGAGAATATTACATACTGATGAAGGAGTTTAATTCACCAACAAGACAAAGTATATACATGTTATGGACCTAGTGTCAGAGCTCCAAAATACAAAAACTGATTGAACATGAAAGAAAGAGTTGTAATCACAGCTGGAAATTTCAATACTCCTCCCTCAGTAAAAATGGATGAATAAAAATCAGTATCTGAATGGTTTCAGAGCAAAAATAAAACAAACAAGCAAACATAATGCAACCCACTTCCTGTCTTAATTTACAAAACTTAAGTCTCAAATTGCAAAAATTAGGAGGGGCAAAAGCCAGTTTAGATTTGATAAAATAACAGGAACATAATATTTCAGACAGAAAACTTGAACTTTTTAAAAAAATAGCTTGGAGTTCTCAATTTTGTCCGCAAGCACGGCTCACACACCGCCCATTGGAGGGCAGTGCAAATCTTAACTATAGGCTTCAGGACAGGCTTCTGGGAAATGTGGCCACGCCAGCGGTGCATGAAATGTCATTCTTGCAGTAACTTAAACACCTGGCAATCACGGAAAGGCACAAGGAATAATTTTCTTTTTAATAATTATTTTCCTAGATTAAAATCTGAGTGTCTTGTAGCATATATAAAGTGCAACCAAATTTCTTAACTGCAAAGGAAATTGCTGGCTAGATACCAGTCCCGAGCACATAAAGTCAGCCAAAGAAGCACTATCCTTTGCATGAAGCAACCAAAATTATAAAATCCTCATGAAAAGTGAGTGATGTCCATCACTTCCTGGAATCTACTTTGGAAAAAATTAGAAATGGGCACACAAAAAATAGAAGCTTAAAGGGCCTCCCCTCGTGGCGCAGCAGTTGAGCACTGGGCTGCGGAGCTGCCTGCGGCCTCTGCGGCGCCGGTTCGATCTCCGGCCGCCAGCGAGGGTCCCACATGGTGCGACAAACCTCTCGTCTCGCCCGCTGCTCCCCTCAGCAGTGTATTTCGTCAGTCTGCCTATTCTGTTCCCTGCTCTGGCTCTGGTGAATTTTCTCACCCTCCTGCACTCTGACTGTACCCAGTGCCTATATAAATAAATGAATGAATGAATGAATAAATCTTAAAAAAAAAATAGAAGCTTAAAATGAAAATGTTATTTTCCAGAAACGTACTTTGTGTCTCTCCAAGCAGCCTGATTCCTCTCTTACCCCCACCTAAGAGGACAAGCTTTCCGTCCCGGGGCCTAAAAGGGAGACTACTACCACCTTAATGCCTGCCACAGGCCTGCATTTTGAACAAATTGTCTCATCTCAACCTCAGGATGGCCTTGATCAAATGCAGGTACATTAATATCCAAGTGACATCTCTTTCTAGGCCTATTTCTTCATTGGAGAAATAACTGAGGTGGAATGAGTGAGCTTTAAATTTCCCTCCAGCCTTAACATTCCATCATTTTCTATAAAAGACTGCAGTGCCCCACCCTGAGAAGTTTACAATTTGGCTTGAAAGTTAAAGACAATTAAGTAATAATTTTAAGCAAGAGCAAAAAGTACAAATAACTTCAGTTAAGGAAAAGTGATCAATATGACTTGAGCGGTGACAGGCTGGGAAATCAGGTTAAGCCCCAGACACCTGCCCTGCCCCTGACCCCAGTCTCACGGCTTGACATGGTCCCTTCCTCGGCTCTCCCTCCAAACCTCGCCTTGACCGGGCTGACTGTGCTCAGGGAGAGAGAATCAGGCATGTTACCCAGTCACTTGGAGTCTCAGTTCCCTCAACTGTAAAAGTGGGGAGACAGAACGACTACTATACGGGGTTGGTGTGAAAACTATATGAGTTTATAAAGTGTGTCAACAGGCCTGGGGACATGGTCTATGCTGCCACCACTATCATTTCTGTTTGTTTTTCCAGGTTAAGTGTCAGCCACAGCCCTAAGTCCTGCCTCGTGTGCTGAGGGCGTCACCCGAGAGAGCAAGCACGTCTGGAACTGGCCTTATCTCCCCGGGTGTGAGAGAGGACCATGAGGAAGCAGCACTGGGAACTGCCTCCGAGCAGGCCTTCCCCTCTCTAAACCTACAGGACTGCTCCTGCTCCAGTGGTTCTGGGAGGAGCCATTCCTGGTTTAAAAACGGAAATGTTCTCTACAACATTCATAGTAACCAATGTTTTAATTCAATGCAAAATGGTAAAAATATTTAATCACCTTGGACGTAGTCTATAAAAGGGCGTGTTGCAAGCTTACTTTCTTGCTGTCCCAGCCATCATCTCCTTCTGGCTCAGGGCTTCAAAATAAGCGCTGCCTAGCAGTGTGGTGTCAGGACCCCTGTTGGAGTCTTCATAGCGCCCGTTCAAGTGTTTTGAAGAACGAGGGTAACACAAGGGCAGAGCAGCAGGCAACCAGAGCAGGAGATGACACGATGAATAACAGGCCTAAAGCACTGTAGTTATGCCTAGCACTGCTGTGACGTGACCTTGGCAAGCCACTTGACCTGTCAGAGGCAGCTGCTCATAAGCAAGGGTGGGGTTGCAGAGCTACACTGAGCACAAGGGAGCTTTGCATAGATCTCGAATGTCTCTTGAATTAAACTGCAAACAATGTAAAATTTGTGAATGTTAGGAAGGCCTATGAAAACAGTTCCTTAAGAGAGCAAGTGGAGAATAATATTTAATAATAATTAATACCTACTAATTATTGAATAATGAAAACCTGCTAATGAAGAACAAAGGGAAGATAACCTCTGAGTACTCTAAGTAGTGATTGACTCAAAATTAAAGGACAGAAGCCCTTCCATTAGAGACATCGGGAAACAGATCTAGAAAAAGATGAACACAAAAAGGACTAAAAATATGGTAATGCCTTTCTTCTCTTTTCTCCAAAGGAAGAGTGTGCACAAGTAACAAAAAATATACATATATTTTTTCAAAAGCTAGAGTTACCTAGTGGTATCTCAAGTTTACTCTCAATAATACACCTAACTCGCAATGCCCACACATCAAACTATAGTTAAATTTTGAGGATAACCTAAAGAATTAGAAGTCACACAAGAAAAACAAAAAAATAATACTTCAAGTTCTCATTAAATTATGACTAATATTCCAAATTTGGATAAAACAAAACCTAGATAACATTAAAAAAAACTCCTAACACCAAATATTAAGTCAGACCAGGAAAATAAATCACCATACTACTCTTGTGTCTCGGTAGTGACAACAAAAGAAGAAAGAAAACAACTTACTTCTATGGCAAAGATTCCTTTGTCACGCCCATATAATTTCATCTCTTCTGGAAAATGCTCAAAAGCTTTTATGTAAGGAATATGGTCCTCTTCGACAAATCTTTATTAAAAAAAAAGTTTCCATGAGAGGCATGCACTGACTTAGCAAAGTAAAAACTTCTGAAAATGTTGTATTTCACACTCAAGTGAGAATCAGTTAAGTCCATTCTAGCTCCCACATAGTTTTAAGGATACGGAATCTGAAGATATTTATTATTCTGTGGCGGTGTGTGGAGAACATCAAGTCGATCTTCTAATGATGTCTTCTGTTTCTGACCAGAAAGATCTTCTACTCACCTTTTAATTCATTTCTTCAGGGAGATCCCTCTTGAGCCCTGTCAGACTAGCTCCTTGGCTGCTCCTCTGGCCATGAGGGAAGGGGCCAGCCCTCACTGACCACTCCACCCCAAGGTGGCTACACAGCAGGGGGGCAAATGTTCTGAGTGACTTAATGAGCTTGAAGAAAATAACACAGCTGCAGAGCCTCCCTGGTGGCGCAGCGGGATGAGCACTGCATGGTGAAGCTGTCCACAACCTCTACAGTGAGGGTTCGATTCCTGGCCAGCCTGGGAGATACCCACATGGTGCGGCAGACCTCTCCTGTCTTGCCCGCTGCTACCCTCAGCAGTGTCTTTGGTCTGCCTACTTGTTCTGCTCCCTGCTCTGTCTCTGGTGAATTCTCTCACCCTCCCTATACCCTCTGGCCTATACCCCAGTTCTTGCATAATAAATATTAAAAAATGAAAAAAAAGAAAACTTTTTTTTTTTAAAGAAAGAAAACAACATAGCTGCAGAAGCAAATACACACACAGGCTACTTAAAACTCACTCGTTTGACCAAGGCTTACTAGTATATATGCGTGGCACTGCTCTAGAAAGGGATGCAGCAGTGAACAAGACCCAGAAAAAATCTTGTTCCCAGGGAATTTACATTCTAGTGAAAAGTGAAAGATGGCAGATAGAACAAATAAATGAAATCAGTAGCAGAGAAGAACAGAGAATGAGGAACAGCGTCTTACCATCTACACCTTAGACTCTGAAAACCAGAAAACCATGTAGAAAAATAAGATAAAGGCAGAGCCAAGTCAGGACACGAAATATTTTGTCTCTGCTATAGTCAGAGCTCAGCTGATGTTTGCTTTCAGCTTTCTAGCTACAGACAATTGGTTCAGCTTTAATTTTAAATGAAAAATGTGATTTCTTTAACGTTTTGGTAACTGAAAGTTGAGAACTAAAGTAAATATTTTATGTAAAGTGGTGTTTCATAAAACTTAGTGATAAAACAGGGTTAATTAGAGCAGCCTTATAGGGAAAGCCTCCCCCAGCTAAATTTTCATTTGTTCCTTTAATCTATATAATATTACTTGTACACAGTAATCAGGATTCATATATTTTGGAACCATATTCTTGGTTCCCATTATTTTGCATGTCAGACATACTGAATGCTTATCACCTTTATATTATCTAGTGTCCCCCGATGTTACTATGTCCACACCGTATTTCGTCATCGCCCCGTGACAGTACCTGCGAGGCCCAGGTGAGGAGTCAGGAGTTGAGGTGAGTAAGATGTGAAGCTGCCCCAGCCATGCCACCTCCGCGACCCTAGCCAGTCAGAGGGCTTGGAGCTGAGTCAATAAAGACAGCTACACTGGCGCCCCCCCACGCCCCCGAGGCTGCTGCAGGAGCCAGGGAAGGGGAGAAACCCACTGGGGAAGCAGAGGAGGCTGCACAGAGCGGGTCTTCGGCATCTGGGTTAACAATTTTCCCCAATGAAGAATGTTGTTCCACCTCTTTCCAAAGTTCTTTTTTCTTTCTGAATTTGAATTTCCTTTTTTAAAATATATACTTGCCCAAAAGGTAGGTGTCAAAGTTCTGAACAATCTACTTCCCATCTTAAGCATGATCAGGTGGGTCTCTGGGGCAATCCAGGAAGGTGATGGGGGAGCTGGCACAGTCTAAAAGTATCCCATGTGCCCTGAAGTTGCACTGTGCCCTGTGCACATGGGCTCTGTGTCAGTCAGTGCCAGGGTGAGAGTTTAGTAAGCCGGCTCTTCATGACAGACAATTTAAGCAGCTTGGCGTCAGGGCTATAGTCTCCTGAACCCCATGTATGGAGCCGCTTCGCCTCGTTCCACTTCTGTTACCAGTGTCCTAATGGAGGCTGCTCTCTCCTGAGTGAAGTACAGCAAAAGGCCACCTGGTCTCCCTGGAAAGCCATTTTCCTCATAGCTTCCTGAATGTTCCTGCTAGACTTTTCCAGGGGCTTACTATCACACTTAAAAGCTGAACTCCTAATGAGTACAGGCTTTCCTTTTGGACTGAGGAATATGCCCTGGAAATAGAGCCGTAAGGGTGGTTCACCATTGTGAATGTATTCAAAATCACCTAAGTGCGCCTTTCAAAGGGCGAGTTTTATTATAAATGGATTATATCTCACTTTAAAAGAAATCCAAACTCCTAAGGCACCTGACAAAGCCCTTATCTGGCCCCGGCCTATGACCTCTGCCCTCCTCCTCCTCGCAGAGCCCCTCCACTGCCCGGGGCATGGGCCTACTTCTAAGGGTCCCTCCACCTGGCACGCCCTCCTGATAGTCACCTGCTGGCTCTTCGCACTTCCAGGAATCCCACCTTCTCAGCGAGGCTTTCCTTCACCTAACGCGGCGCCAGCCTTCCCCTCCACACCGCTGCTCCAGCACGCTGCACAGCACCTGCCTTGATCAATTCCCATTTATGGACTTGCTCTCTAGGTCCTTCCTCTGGTCTTGAACTTCATGAGAGTAGGGCCTTGATCTACATGGTTCACAACTGTATCTCAAGGGTTTAGACATAAAACATCTGCAGTCACCTTCAATAATATTTGGGGAGTGAATATATTAGGGTACTGAATTTATTCTAAGGACTGTGGATGTGTTAAAGGGCACCATGTAGGGTCAGCATAAAATCTACGGCTATTGTGGCCAGGCTAATAATGAATTCCCTTCCAATCAATTTCTTCACATATTTTTCAAAGTTTACTAGTAGTTCTTAAACTTTAGCATCCATCAGAATCCCCTGGAGGGCTTATTAAACCAGAGATTGTTAGGCCCTATCCCCAGGGTCCAGTGGTCTACACTTTGATCAAGTTCCAGGGAAGTCTGCTACTGCGGGTCAGGGTAGAGAAAGAAGACGAGTGGTGAATAGCCTCATCTCCTGGTGCTCTGGCAATGACGCCTGGGCAAGATACACCCCTCCAGCTAACTAGATCCCACCTCCAAGAAGGTTCTTCAGAATTCCACTTGAGGGGAGGGGAAGGGAGACAGGAGGGAGAGAGGGAGGCACAGGGCAGCAGCGAGGGAGAGAGAGAGAGAGAAAGGTCGAGGATCTCACTCCTTCACATATAACATTCCCCTGAGAACGATTTTGGATACATCTTTTTTTCTCCATCTTTTTAGATTTCCAGGAGAGTTTTGTTATCCCCTCAGAGACTGCCCTCGGTCGGCTGGCTGGACCCTGTGTCCAGCACTACTGTTAGCAGGAGGAGTGGATGGGGGCAGACTGCAGGCGCCGCACTGGCCCGGGGCGCTGCTGCGCTGAGTGAGGACACAGAACAGGACAAAGATGCTTCTGAGAGTCACTCCGGTAGTGTAAGTAACTGCCGGGGTAGCAACTGACCACACGGAGAGAGCACAGAGTCCAGGAGGAGCCCGAGGTGTCTGGAGAGGATGTAACAGGGGGCGCTGTGCTTAAGAGGAAAGGAAACACTGATGCTCAGGCAGGCCGGAGGAGAAAGAGATGCGCCTCCTCTGGGCCCGCCGATCTCAAGGTATCATAAGCCATCCTCAGGCGGCCGGCCGGCAGCTGTGGATGTGGGTCTGGCTCTCAGTGGACAAGTCCAGGCTGGAGCTGTCAATTTGGGAGTCATCATCACAGAGACAGTAATTAAAGCCTCGGGAGAGGATGAGCTCACCCGGCGAGGCACACAGAGCAAGAGGAGGTTTTTCCCTTAATAGTAAGGCTCGCTGAATCACGGACGATCTGCACGCAAGTTCATCACATCCAAGAAAAGCCTTATTACTTGGTTGATGTGGTCAAATTCAAAGGCATTATCATCACTTACTGGAGCCATTTTATTTCATCAACAGCCCAGTGCCGATGACGACGGTGATGATGATGATGATGAAGACAACAAAACCAGTAATAGCCAGCACTGAGCTCATATGGGCCACACGCTGTTCTAACTACTATTCACATGGAGCTTATTACTGAAAGGACTTCCAACTCCGCGAAGCAGGTATTACTCTAACTGCATCTGCCAGCAAGGAAACAGAGGCAGAGGACAGTGAGGTAACCTGCTCCAGGTCACACCCATCAAAGTGGCCGAGCTAGGATTTGAATCCAGGAGCGAGTCCAGTTCTAAATCTGTGCTCTTAAAACCACACTACACACTGGCGAGGCCCAGATACTAACACTTCAAACACATCCAAAGCCAGGGGGAAACGAGCGCATTAAATTCTGGCACATCTATTCAATGAGAAATTCTCCCCCACAATGCCATAATTTACTTATTAACTATAGCACCCTGCAGATTATCTTGAAAACGCAAATGCTAACTATCAACATAGCAGGTTCTTCCCATACTTTTGCTTTCAATTTTACCTGTAAATGCAGACATCCTGTCCTCAGCCCTGACAACCATGGATGCAGGGTCAGCGGGGACCACTGGCCCCGCCAACGGCAGCCGCCTGTTCATCTTCTCTCTCAGGAACAGGAGCACTGAATTCACTACTCAGGAACTTATATGTCACTTTTCATCTTCCAAGCATTTCACTCGAATTAGACAGGTGATTTCCCAACACCCTGAGTAAGGCACACGCTATTATTTCCGGCACGCAAATAAGGAAACCAAGGAGAGGAATGACTAGCCCAGGCTTCCCAGTCTGTCCAGACCCCTCCTCAATGTAAGCCTCCTCGTAAAATTCAAAATAACCAAAGCGCTGCCCCTTAGTTCACACAGATAATCAGCAAAACATCACGCGAGAGGTCCCGCTTACCTCAAGAGGTCTGAAAGCGTCATCGTCTCTCTCTGCCAAAGTAAGGACAGGAAGCAGAAGGCAAGTGTCCCCGGCACGCTCATCTTCACCACCCCCTTCTCCTTTCGATGGGAATATTCGACTCCATCAAGAGATCCGGAACAGATGGACGCCGTTTCTGGGAGGATAAATGGAGACTTAAAAAGTGCACGTAATTATTTTGGACAACAAAAGAATAATCACAAAAAAATCAGAGGCATTCGGAATATCTTAAAATGAGGCAACAAGTTATATGATCTTTACAAAGAGCAACCTGGTAATAAAGAGCAATGATAGGGCCTCCCCTGGTGGCGCAGTGGTTGAGAGCTGAGTGCGAGGCTGCCCGCAGCCTCTGCAGCGCCGCCGGTTCATTCCCCAGCTGCCAGCGAGGGTCCCAAAACAAACAAACAAACAAACAAACAACAACAACAAAAAAACCAGCAATGATAACTTTAGAAGGAAATCAGTCCAAAAGGTCACGTTTGGTTTGGAAATGGGGTGGGCTGGGACTCTGAAGAGGGGTTTGACCTGCCTGAATCTTTTGGAGTGAACAAGAACAATTTCTCAAGTAAATAAAAGAATAATTACAAAGCAAAACCAAAAAATGTGCAATTCCTTTGACCCAGGCCTCAACTCACACCTCCCTATTCCGAGCGGTGCAGTGTACCAGCCAGTCCTCTGGGTGAGCCTAACAGATTCTGAAGTTTGCAGACCACTGCTCTTAAAGAATATATTAAGGACAGGGGGCCTCCCCGGTGGCGCAGCGGTTGAGCGCTGGGTTGCGAAGCTGCCCGCAGCCTCTGCAGCGCCGGTTCGATCCCCGGCTGCTCCCCGGCCACCAGAGGAGGGTCCCACATGGCGAGCAGACCTCTCCTGCCGCCCGCTGCTCCCCTCAGCAGTGTACTTCGGTCCTTCTGCCTGCTCTGCTCCCCGCTCTGGCTCTGGTGAATTCTCTCACCCTCCCGCGCTCCTGACTGTACCCAGTGCTTGTATAAATAAATAAATAAATCTTTAAAAAAAAAAAAAAAAAAGAATATATTAAGGACACAGATTTCCCTAAAATGTTATTTTTAAAAAATTATACACACACACTGAAAATCCCTATGTGTCATTTTACTTATATAAATAAATGTAAATAAAATGGCACGAAGGGATTTTATGTTAAGATGGCAGGTTGAAAACACACATTAGTTTCTGCTCTGTCTCATTACAAGTATAATAGAATTTTAAAAAGATAAACCTAAGAACAAATAACATGGAAAAGGAGACCACAGGAGTAAGATCTTAAAAACCGGAAAACACAGGTCTACTGTGCACAGAAAGCTGACATCCAAGCCAGCACACAGGGAAAGAAGCCAAAAAATGTACCTGACTTGCCCCAGGAAAGGCCCAGCAATTGGAGACTTGGTTAATCCAAGTCCCCCTGGAACCCAGGGGAAGACAGGTGTGACACTAAGAGGACTGCCTGGAAGTCTCACTCAGATCTCCACTCCAGCTCCCCACAGCCAAATGACTGCCCCTCCCTAATCCTGGCAAACACTGGAAGTTTCTCCTCTAGAAAGAGTAAAACAAAGAGTCTCTGGAACAGGACCTGCCAGTCACACACACAGGTGTGAGGGGTGCCTTGCTGAAAGCAGGAGGATTTGGGGAAGCTTCCATGTCGGGCAGTGAGGCCACCCCCGCCCCGTGGCTCTTGGGCCTTCTTCCCACCCAGATCGCAGCACAGGCAGGGTTACATCCTCCCAGCCGTCCACACGGGACTCAAAGACATCTCGCTGGAGAATCCCATCAGCTCAGGGGGAAAAGATTTAAAGATGATAAAAAGATGATAATTCTGGAGTTTCACTGAGAAAATAATCCAGCCGGCTCCTCTGCTCACGCTGAGCAGCACTAACAAGTATTCAATCAGCTTTTCAGTCCCGATTCTTTAACAGCACTCAGGCTTACTAAAGCCTTGAAGGAAACCTCTTCCTTGAAGAAGTGTGTGGTACAGAGCCTTGGAGGCTGCGAAAGCTGAATATGAATGCTTCTTACACAAGGACGTTTAGAAGGGATAGTGGACTGCCATTAGTTTTTACTTTTATAACTTGTTATTTATAACAACTATACATCTATTTGAGTTACATGCCTGTAGAATTTTGATTAAAAAATTTAAAAGAATGAAGAATAGCTCACATTTTTGCAGAAGCAAAATAATAAAACTCTTTCCCTTTCTCTATATACTGAAACGAAAAACTTTCTGGAATGATTTACTATTGTAATAATGGTTACTTCTGGGTGGCACAATGACTAATGATTTTATTTTCTTCACCACTATTTGCATTTTACAGTTTTATTAACAAGTTTTGGATTAACAGTTACTTTTAATGTAAAAACTAAAATAAAGCTCTAAGGGTCTCCATTTACTAAAACACAAATATACAAACAGAACCCCTTCATTACAGTTAAATGATCACGAAGGTTTACAAGGCCAGGGAGGTTAGGGGATGCTGGGACTGTTTGAGTTCAGGCTTGCCTGAGAGCATGGAGAAGAGAGTTTCAGAGACTCACTGCTGCCAGGCTATGCTATGATTTTAACTTCTTCAGTTCTTTGGACACAAAAAGTAACTTATCTGATTATCTCTGTCGCTGTGCAGTTCAGCAAGAAATGCCGATATGCTGATAACAGGAATTTTGGAGGGCAACAGGCTTACAAAACAGCAATCCATACAAGAAATGTTCTGTTGAAAATTTTATATAATCACACTTAATCCAGATTTCAACAGTCTCCAATACTAGAGAGTCTGGAAGCTCTCTCCCAAAGCACTGTCTGCACATGTTCAGATTTTAGTCATCTTAAAAGAAAAAGGTTTTAGTAATCTTAATAAAAGCCCGGTCTGTTCTTGGAGGCCTCTTTCCCCCCATCGCTTAACTACATATATAGCGTGAAAACACTCAAATCATGAGTCACCGAGAAGATGTGTATCTGCAACTTCCAATCTACTCCTTAACTATCTTAAAACGCAGAAGCAAATCAGAAACACACCCCCCTCACCACCACGCTGGGCGTGTCATTTTTGATTCTCATCTGTTACCACATGGCTAAGTTCTAGCACTTCTCTGCTGCAACTTTTTTTCGCCAATTCTGAGCCCACGCGTAAACGATGCTGACTGAACCAGCCTCCTTTCTGGACTACTTACTGCTTAGCAGTGTTTAACAATCACACAAAATTACTCATGTGGAGACAAGATACCTTTTTAAAAACTACAGCAAGCTTTCATCTGCTTCTCTAGTCTCCTGCAACGTGACGCAGCCTGGCGTTCTTCCTCACCGGGCCAGGCACGCGTCCCGGGAGGATGTCCCGAGTGAGCTCGCTGATCTGCAGGATGCATCACCAGCCTGAAAATTCTAGGTAAGCTGATCCTCATTGTACCTGAGTGCGATGCTCCAATGCTGGGGAAAGGCTTCCGAGCAGGGCCATCAGCCTGGGACTCTGCTCCACTTTCAACAAGAGAAGGACCGCTGAGGTCACTCAGCAGCTCAGGCTCGCTCTCCCAGTCTGACTGACTGAGACTGTCTTCTAGGATCTAGTGGCAAAATAAAATTATTGCACAGAAACTTTTTAAAAACAATTTTCACGAAATTAAACAATTCCTGACCATTGCAAACACCATAAAGGAAACCACTGCTGGGAACTGCGACCGACCCTCTGCCAATTGCCTGAAGCTCTCTCCCACACCGTGCTCCCTGGCAGCTCCCGCCAGTGCTTCTGGAAACGGGCCGGAGAGGGTGAGCAAGGACCCTGGCAGAGGAAGCACAGGCCTCCTCCCGCGCAGCTCCTCCGCCGCTCCAGTATCCCCACCAGTAAGAACTCCAGGTGCCGCCAGGCTCCACGGCCAGCTGGCTTCTCCTCGCTGGACCCACCGGGAATGTGCGCTGGCGCTTATGCCCGTTCCATCAATCGTGCCTGGCCTTTCTCCTCCTCTGTGACTTACCACTCACTCTATCACACCATCTTCCCCACCAGCCACCTCTCCCTCAGTGGTTTCTCTTTTCTGAGAACTCCCGAGGGGCACTAACGGGACCTCTGCCTCACAGCACGGTTCAGTTGCCTCGGCAGTCAGCACGTCCTGAAGAAGGCCAGCCGGCTGACAACCTAAGGGCCACAGTAGTTGACATCACGGTCAAACATGACGGCTCTCAGTCATGCAGGCCAAGAAACTTGGTCTTTTTATGAGGAGATAAAAGATGCAATTCATTACAGAAACTCCTAAGACAATGAAACAAAAAAATGAGGGAGGGGGATGAGCGGCGGGGGCCGCGGCCAAGCACATCCCCTGCGGGCAGACACAGGCGGAGCAGGGGCCATGGGGCAAGCTGAGGAGCATGGACTCAGCGGGAAAGTGGAAGTAACCAGAAGAAAACACTGACCGGTTCATACACAGCAGCCACCTGCCACTGGCTGACCCCATCCTCTGCCTGTCTGGTCCCCTGGTGGGGGAATCTGGCGCCGCTCAGAGCCAGGTTCCCCATGTGCAGTTGCTCCCACCCTCTCCCCACTCAGGATCATCACTCACCTCCACTCATTATTTCTCTCTTCTGCACTGAATATGCTATCACCTATCGCTTAGGAAAAACCTTCCTTGACTCTAGCCACAACACAGTTTCTCTGGGCCTCTTTGCAGCAAAATGCCTTGACAGAGCTGTCCAGACTTGCCATCTCTGATTTCCCTCCTCTCAGCTGGTCCGGTACCCCACTGCTCCTCTCACCCAGTTGGGTTCCCCTTCTTCTGGGCCCTGCGACAGCAGTTCTCACAAGTGATCACCCCCCTCTTCCCTGGTTCCCAGAATGCCCCTCACTCTCGGGCCTTCCGACCTCACCACTTGCTCCTCAGGCTCCTCTGACATGCTTCAGACATGGCCCTGACCCAGCGCTCAGTTCTTGGTTGTCTTTTCTGTCTTCACTCCTCAGTGATGTCACCTGGTCTTGTGGTTTGCACCACTACCTACTACGTTGCTTTCAGTTCTAAAATGCAGGCCCTCTCCCCACATTTTAACACCCCTGATATCAGGCTGTGTCTTAAAACCAGTGGCACAACAGCTTAATTTATAGCATTATTTTCTTAGAGTGCGACTTATAAACAACAGAATTTTAGATCTGATGAGTACAGTGTAAGCTGACAGCTTCCAAATCCACAGCTCCAGCCTCGACCTCTCCCTGGAACGCAGACTCCCTTGTCTGTCCGAGGGACGCAGCTCCCCTGGCACGTCCAGTGGCTGCCTCGCTGAGAATGCCCAAAACGGAACTACTGACCTTCCTGCTCTACCTGTTATTTCAGGTGGTGACAACTCCTTCCATTTACTACTCAAGCCAAAACCCTGCAGTCATTCTGACAACTCCCCTCTTTCTCTATCACCCCATGCCCAATCCATGAGGGAATTCTGTGGGCTCCATCCTGACTTCATCTAGAATCCTACCACTTACTTCCATTCCCAGCACCTGTCCCAGTCACCACTATTTCTACCTAGCAGAATGCTTCTCAAACTTTTTTGTCTAGGAAGCACCTGGGAACTATGTTAAATGTCGAGTCGGCTTCAGTAGGTGCAGGTGAGGCTGGAATTGTCATTTCTCCCCCTATGGATCCTCATGGTTCACTCTTTTGCTGCTTTACTACTTAAACCTCTCAACAGGGAGGCCTCCCCGACTGTTCCCTGTCAAACAGCACCTTCCGTGCCATCCCAACATCTGTCTAGTACCCTGACTCACATCTGTGCTTACTTGATTGCTTTCCTAGGGTTAAGGAATGGACTTCACCCAGGATCATAGTCATCACGGGTGATGCTGGCCCCTTACTCTTCTTGGAACAGAGCCAAACACAAAGAAAATACCTGATTATTTGAGAAAACTAAACTTCCAATTTAAAAGTAATTGTTCCTTTCTCATTTCAAAATAGAATACTGCCGTACTCTTTCATCAGAAATTATATTTACCAATCTATATATCAGTTTAAAATTTTGCTTATTTATTCACCAAGAAGATTGTAGTGTGATGCTAACATTACTTTAGACAGATATTTACTCAAGTCGACCACACCTTTTTTTTAATCTTAACCTAAAAATATTAAAATACCAGAGAGAATGCCAAGTTCTGATTCATTTTCTACATGCTGAGCAATTCCCTGTGCACAGATGTAATCAATAAGTCATGTGAGTTTAAATAGTAAGTTCTTAAGTCTCAATTATTCCTTTCCCTCTTTTTTAATATAATCTATTTTTGCATAGAAGAACTGGGGTGTAGTCCAGAGGTGTGGGGAGGGGGGAGTGAGAAGCTTCACCAGCGACAGAATGGGGAACAGAACAGGCAGATCTACTGAAATAGACTGCTGAGGGGAGCAGTGGGGACACAGGAGAGGTATGTTGCACAATGTGTGGGTCAGCAAACTGGCTGGGGATGGAACTCAGGCCGTGGTGGTGCTAGCACTGAGACTTAACCCCTAGGTCACCTGGGAGGCCCTCTTTTTCTTTAAACAAAAAAACAAAGCATTACCTTAGAAACCAGAGCATCTTCTGATGTTCCCATAAATTCAAGTTATTTTTCTTGGGTTTATTTAAATTCATTGTCTCACACTTCAAAAAGACATTTCCTAAACTAACCACTTAGGAGACTTCCCCTCTTACTTACCATAGTATTTTGCTACTCTGGACTGTTCATTCTTAGCACCCAGCCCTGGGTCACTAACCTCTGAGGGTGGAACCCATGAGCCCCCAAGCAAACCAGGAATCACTGGGTCATGTTTCCAAGTTCCTAACAAATGTGCATCAGGTAGGTTTAGAATCTCTTCTCAGGCCAGAGAATACCACACATGGAACACAACAAAGTTGGCCAAACTTGCTTTTCTAAGAGGTGAAGTCCTTCCCTACCCAAAAATAAAAGTTCCACAGCACATTAACAAAGCAGTTAAAAACTAATCACTAAAAATATAGCTGCTCTGCTGAATGTGGGGAGTGGGGAGTAGAGTAAGACACCCAGACTTGGTTCTCTTCATGTAAAGGCTTCTGAAAGAGAAAATAACTTAGCTGAATCTTGAAATACCAAATAAAGTAACTAGGTATTCCATACAAAAGGAATGCCATGTGCAAAAAAGAATTTTTTAAAATAGTACAATGACAAAAGTTGCTTAGGTTTTCATTTAGAACGTAACCGCAAATTTGTTTCTGCTCATCAAACAAGAAGTTGAAATTAATTCCACCGTCCCCGTCAGATCCTGATCTTCTGGACCAGAATCACAGAAAACCCTCTGGTGCGCACAATCACCCTAGACGAGGCTGCACATCTGCTTCACTGTGTACCTCTCACTAGAAATTCCTTTATTTCCACTTCTCAGACTTGTAACTTACCACAGCTTTCCTTCTCCTGGCGTAAATCGAGTTTTTACAGTATGCCTGCTTGCTCCTCTGAAGGTAACGCTTCCAAAAATTGTGTAAAACTTCATTCTAAGGTGGAAGGGAAAGGACTGGTGATTCGGGTGATGATGACAAATACCCCGCGCATCTGTACCAAAGCATCTCTGTGCTTTACATGCCGCCTTCCACAGAAGGCCTTCTCGCCTCTCTGCCCCGCTCTTCCTTAGGGAGACTTATTGTCATGGCACGATTCTGTCAGGGAACCAGGCAGCACTCAGCGAGGAGGGAAGGTCTTTATTTACACCGACGGGCTCACAGGAGCTCTCCAAAGTTTGAGTCCCAAGCAACGAGGTGACAGAGTATTTACTGACTAGAGCAAGAGGGGTACAGTCATCCGCGAATGCATGAATCTGGGTGTGTGTGGCCTTGAGGGTATTTATCAGCTGTTCCCTGAAACTTTCAGTCTGCAGGCTAAGTCCCAACCTCAGCTCATCAGCAGGTCAGCCGGATATTTTCCACTTCAATATCGCTGATATCAGAAACACTAAGTAACTTCTTCAGTCTCACATTTTAAAAAGGAAGAGATTATTTCTGTAAAGATCACCTAGTTGGATCCCTTCGTTTTGCAAGTTAATTCAATCAGGAATCCGAGAAAGAACGTAGAAGTGACTACACTTCCAGCTGGGGCAGATACTGACCTGCTGACCTCCTGCTCCCCACCCCAGTCCAAGAGGAGTAACACAAAACAGCTCTTCCATCTAGTCACCATCTACCAATCAAGAGGCAGCCATTAGCCTAACGCAATACTGCAAGACGGCTGTTTGCTCCATTCTACCACTGCAAAACTGCGTAACTGGGCCAGTAAACAGAAAAATTGCGAACGGGATGCAGAATTGGTATGGGGCTGGGAAGCTGTGTTCTCAGCAGGCCTTCGCTGCATCATTTAGCCAGTCAGCTGCAAAGTTATATGCTCAGTAGCTAAATTCAGAGAAAATGTTTTCAGGATCACCCCTGATGAAGCGGGTAGGAAGCTACACAGGAGGGAGTAATCCCTACTGCAGCTACTGCTGTAACTATATGCAACTCTTTATAAAAGGATTTACACACAGGCGAACTCCGCAGGGAGAGACCAGATTCACCAAGCTCCGGACAACCAATAATCCCACCCTACGCAATGACGATCATGGGGAAGGCTCTGACAGTTTTTGGATTTTTAAGTCCTAAAATACTTTTTGGACCCAGATCATTTAGGCTACATGCTGGTCTGGAGGTCACTGGTTTGGGCTTGCTCCCAGACACTGGTATGAATAGCAAAGGCTCCTCTACAAATCTTTTCTGGATGATGTCTGCACGTTGATCTCCCACTCTCTGACTGCCTGAATGTCACTTATGAGCCTATTGTTACAGGCACACCTCAGAGGTGTGCTGGGTCTGGTTCCAGACCACCGCAATAAAGCAAACATCGCCACAGAGTGAGTCACACGAATTGTTTGGTTTCCCAGTGCACATAAAAGTAGAGTTTACATTACAGTCTATTAAATATGCAATAGCACGATGGCTAAAAAAACAAGTACACGCCTTAATTTAAAAATACTTTATTGCTAAAAAATGCTAACCATCATCTGAGCCCTCAGCAAGTTGTAATCGTTCTGCTGGTACAGAAAATGCAATTATCTGTGCAGTGCACTAAAGCACAGCACAATAAAACAAGGTGTGTCCATGCATGACTTCCGGCTTTCTCACGCCAAGCACACACAAGCCCTCGCCTTCTCGGCGCCCCCGCCCCAACTCTGGGCATGAAGCAAGTATGCCACGACCACCTGGGGTTAAACAGTGGCCTGTAAAAGAATTCCTGCCTCACCCAGATGAGGGACTCGGGAATTCAAGCAACAGCAGGGACACTACAATTCTCCTGAGCAGAGCAAAGCCAAAGCATGGCCAGAAGCACAAATATCCTCTGGGATCGTGTTAGAAGTGCCCATTGCAGGGCCTGCTCCAGGCCTCGTGATCAGGGCCCTGGCATGGGGTCTAGCAGTGCGTCTTCACAAGCCCAGGTGACCTGCTGATAAGCTGCAGCATGAGAACCCCTGCCTCCAGGTCCGCTCCCCAATGCCACAGAGCATCTGTGGCCCTCAAGTCCTGACAGGTGCCTCAAACATACACACACCGAAGGATTCTGTTCTTAAATTGTGAACACTGCATATTACATTCCCTTGGAAATCAAGCAAGCACATTATTAACACATAAAAGTCATCAAGAAGTCTCCAAACTTATTTGTTTTACTTTGTTTAAGTTATTTCCTAAATATCTGAAGACTAAACCGTTTTTATTTTCCTCTGGAAACAATGGAAGTATTGTTCATTCACATCGGTATAACATACTTTAGGAATTACTGGACCAGCGAAAGGATTAAAGTGAAATTTCCAGGAAAAGTGATTCTTTCAGTAATCAAAGTGTTACTACAGAGAATCTTCTCCTTAATTTCACTTTAACTCTTATCGTTCTTTAAACCATAACAATCTAAAGCAAATGCTTAGAAAAAGGTGCACTTACCTTTAATTCTGGGCGTACTCCAAGATTTTTTAAGGCTTCTGCTTGTTGACAAAGTATATGCTGAAAACCTTCGCACACATACCAATCCCAGCCTTTCTCTAATGACAAAGAACATCTTTCAGACATTTGTGCTCCTAATTTGCTAACTGTAATGGTACTGCATAGTTACAGTTGTGTTTTATACATTGCAACTAGAATTTTCTTGTACCCCTGAGTAGAGTTTCCATATTTCCTATATTCTCTTGTCTTTGGTCTGGCAAAAATCTGTCCATGAATGCTAAAGCTAAGCATCATTTTCATAGTTTAATGACCTATAACCTATGGGCTTTTTTTTTTAAGATTTATTTTTTTATTTACAATAGCTCGGGTACAGGCCAGAGGCGTGGGAGGGTGAGAGGATTCACCAGAGACAGAATGGGGAGCAGAACAGGCAGACAGACGGAAAGCACTGCTGAGGGGAGCAGCGGGCGCGACAGGAAGGTTCTGCTATGCCACATAGGAATCTCTATTGCCAGCTGGGAATGAACCTGCACTGCAGAGGCTGCGGACAGCTTCAGAGCACTGCGCTCAAAGCGCTGCGCCACCGGGGAGGCCCCAACCTATAGTTTTTTTTTTGTTTGTTTGTTTTTTAAAGATTTACTTATTTATTTATACAAGCACTGGGTACAGTCAGAAGCGCAGGAGGGTGAGAGAATTCACCAGAGCCAGAGCAGGGAACAGAACAGGCAGACTAACGAAATACACTGCTGAGGGGAGCAGCGGGCGGCAGGAGAGGTCTGCATGCCACATGGGACCCTCGTCCAGCAGCCGGGGATCAAACCGGCGCTGCAGAGGCTGAGGGCAGCCTCGCAACCCAGTGCTCAACTGCCGCGCCACCGGGGATGCCCCCAACCTATAGTTTTAATGATCTAGAACTTTTCTGAAATTTTTTTTTTTTAAGATTTATTTATTTATCCATACAAGCACTGGGTACAGTCAGAAGCGCGGGAGGGTGAGAGAATTCACCATAGCGGGGAACAGAACAGGCAGACTGACGAAGTACACTGCTGAGGGGAGCAGCAGGTGGCAGGAGAGGTCTGCGCGCCATGTGGGACCCTCACCCGGCGGCCGGGGATAGAACTGGCGCTGCAGAGGCTGCGGGCAGCTTCGCAACCCAGTGCTCAACCTCTGCACCACCGGGGAGGCCCACTTTTTTGAAATATTAAAAGGCAGAAAATGAATAGCAAATAGATTTAAAACAATGAAATAAGTTCAAAAAATGTATATTATACTGAACAATGCCCAGCAGAATTCCAAATGAAAGTACCAAGCTGCTGCTTCTACCATCCCTCTGTTCCACCTCATAAGGAGAATATTTGGAGAATGAGTAAGCAAAAGCCAAGATGTGACAGTCCCGGAATGCAGAAGGGACAAAAACATTCAAAGAAAGTCAACTGTTCAATGGCCCCCTGCTCTTCTGAAAACAGGCCAGGGTTGTAGTGGGAAGTTGAAAGCATGGAGACTAGTAAGCACAGAGCTCTGCTTAGGTACCTGGGGTGTGCTAGGTATTTTAGGTAGATTATTTTTTGAATCCTCAGAACAACCCTAAGAGACTGTGAATAAATCTGCCACTGCAATTGACAAAGTCACGTGTTTAAGCTGAACTACCAGTTAAAAGAAAATGTTGATGGACAAATACTGTACCTCTCTGAAAACCCTAGCAGCACTTACTACTCACAGCCTCTTCCTCTGACTCCAGGGCCCCTTCCACCTGCAGAACGAGGACTCCCCTTCTCTCCCTTCCCTGAATGTCACAAGGTCTCCCCTTCCCTGCTGACCAGCTCAACTCTAGGAAGGAGTCTTAGGCTGGCTGGGAGTCAAGCGGAGGGCCTGTCATTTTGATGCATTTAGAAGCTGAGAGGGTTTAAGCCCCTCAAGCTGTATACATGTGCACTCTGTCCTGCCTGCACAGTTCTTAGAAACTGATAGTCATTTTTAATTCCGAGTCTAGGATCTCATTTCCTAGATGATGAAACCAAGGACAAAAGGCTGAATATAAGACACTTGACATCTAATTTGAAGCACCTGAAGTTCCTTCAGCAATTAAAGTTTAAACTATGTTTTAATTATTTAAATAGGTCAAATCAAAATTAATCAGGCTCTACTCTAAAAAAAATTTGATGAGAATTAATCTATTACTCCAAAATAAATCCATTAAAATTAAGGCTTTAGCCTAATGAAAAAGTCACATTGAGGCATTCTCTATTCACCTAAGAATTATTTCATATAGATATTTTATATATACTTCATATATGTGTGCATACATATGTAACACAGACATTCATTTATTTCATGTGTGTGCATCCTTAACGCTATCTTATGTAGAAGAGTCCACCATCATCATTAGCCTGGTTCTAAACTTAAGAATACACTCCTAGGAAATTACTCCCAGAAATAAAAATCATCAGTTACACTTTACCTCAGATGCTTTGCAATAATGGTTAATTACATGTACTCACTGGATTAAAGAAACTGATTACCTCTCAAAGCACATTCATGCTGAGGCTATTTGAAGGAAAAATAATATTCCCTGTTTGAAAAGGGTGTGTTCAAAAGTCAATGTAAGAAATGGATTTCTGAAAGTTGAGTATCGTGTTTAACTCACCTAACCTGACACTTCATAGTTGCGTCACTTTGCAAAATAAGCATTTTTCTTTAAAAAGCACAGAAAATCCTATTCATAATAGGCAACAAAGAACAGAAAGCATATGCCAACAGTCAAAAAGAACATATGTGCCTTCTGCTGTTATTATTTTTTGATAACAGCTGCTCCAATGGAAATGCAAGCCCGCAACATAAGGCAGGACGCAGGAGGACTTGCTGCCAGACACAGCCTTTGGTCTTAGCACTGATTTTGGATTACCTGCTTAAAATTCTGACAACTTCTCTAGAATCTATTTAAAATTCCACTCCACATCTTCAAATCATGAAGGCAGAAAGGTGCCTAAGGAATGCTACAAGCACATACAAAGAAAAAACTTACCAAGTTTTCTTTTCTTTTTAAGCCCTCTGTTGATGGCCTGTATCTTAGTATTGGGGATAGCCCCCGTGTTTAGCACTTCCTTTGATATCTGCAGGAAACAGAAAGGGCCCATCACAAAGGTAGCTTTATGGCTCCCTAAGGCATTTCCAAGCAGGCCCTGGGAAGTGTCACGAACCAAACCATGAGAGCAGGATCAGCCACCTAAACAGTTTGGGAGACTCCCGCAAATGATAACATTCTGGTTAACCCTTAGTTTACTTTTTTTTCATTCAAAGTTTCTTAGTTCCTAAAACAGTGCCCAGAACATAGCAAACACTAAATAAATGTTCATCAAATGAGTACATTTTTATTTTTAAATAACCTTGTAACTTTTCAAATCAACCCTAAAGGCAAATTTATCCCCTTTTTCTCCACCCAAAACACACTTTGAAATTAAAATAATTTCTGCATTTATTGTAATGAGCAATGCCTAAGCTACACGTAGATCAGAGTTGCCCTACTTTTCTGTGTGTTTGTTAGTAATTCTGTAAAACAGGTGCCATTTCATTTTCATCAAATCTACAGGGTTTTTGCAATGACTCAAGGGCGACTCAGACCCAAAGACTTCAGTTCCGAGTATTCTCAAGGGCTGGCACCTCAGGTTCTGGTTCTCTCACAACCAAAAAATGAAAGTATTAAATCTTAATGGTGAAAGAAAGGACAAGATTTTTAATCAACAGAGAATACTTATGTTCTCTAAATTCAGAGACTAGAAATGAAATTTATCTTCAACTTTCATAAGAATAAAAAGTCCCTAGCAACAGGAGTTTTGGAACATGTTCTCTCTAGTTCCAGGTACAATATGCAAAGCAGTTGACCACAGTGCGAACCTAAGACTTACCAGAATACACACCAAAGCCGTCATCCAGCAAAAGCAGATAAAACTTACGGAACAGTAGGCAAGAACGAAGACTTAAAATCTGGACTAGACAAAAGTGAAATGGCTAAGAGAGAGAAAAAGCTAGCAATCTAAAATTGGACTTCTCATTAATTAAAATAGCATATAGTTACATTGTTGAATAGTTTAGTCAACAAAAAATCTCTACAATGTTTAGAATAGCACAGGAAGAAAACGCATTAAGACAAAAGATTCACTAGTCCTCACCTACCCCTTCTTCCTTCCCCACAAAGGGAAAAAACTGAAAGGAAACTACTGAAATATTGTCTGTTGAGATGATTGGTAATTTTGGTTTTCATCCTCATAATTTCCAAAGTTTCTACAATAAACTTGCTCTTATAATCATAAAAATCACTAAACTCACACAAGTCTAACCTATACCTTTATTAAAATTCACAAAATACTTGCAATGTCTGTTGTCTAAACTGGCCAGTTTTAAGACCTAGAATTTTTTCCTATATAAAATACAACAAAACAATTTTCTAATCCGGTTGCCCATTTGAAGACCTTTCCCCAGGCTGTAGAGTCTCGGGAGCAGAGGGTGCGGATCACATGCAGAGGAAGGAGGAGCGCAAGGAAAGGGGCAGAGAAATGGGAAAGTTGCACCATGACTGCCACTCTTTGTTATGACCGCTGCCTCCTAGGCACTCCGGGCCTGGCTCTGCACAGCACCACACAACGGGCAGCCCCAATACACCTGCACTGCCATCACGCCAAGAGGAACCACTGAAGTTGGGCAACACAAGCGCTGCCTGTTATATGGAAGTCACCGAGCTAAGATCTTGGCCCATGTAAGATGCTGCCCATCCTCAAAGTGCTGCATTCTCAATAAGTGAGTCCACACAGGCTGATAGTCTTTCAAATGTGGGTCAAGGCAGTGGTACTGGGCACTTTCAAGTTAAAAAGTGACTGCTGCAGGTTTTATCAGACAGAATGAAACAGAAACATTATCACAGGGGAGCTATTAGAAGCAAGTAATGTGCTTTAATTTCTATAAAATTGTAAGCTCTGCTAGTGGCAACTGTTCAGTCAGACCCACTTTTTATCGCTGTGTTTACATCTGCACAGCTGCTACAAAAGCAATGGTGAGTGAGACTGCTAGTGTCCTGACAGGCAGCAAAGCAGAGGCTAAACTGCACACAATAAAGTGTACAACCTGATGTGGGTGTGGTGTATGCACAAAGCCATGGTCATAATCAAAATAATGAACATATCCATCACCCCAGCAATCTGAGAACTTTTTAATATTCAGTGTAACTAAGAAATGGGAAGCAGACATAAGTACTCCAACTACAGGCCGAAGGACAATGACAGTCTCAAAGAAAAGCTTCTTGTGTAAATGGAGTTGCAAGTTCAATTAACCACTTTTCTAAAGGGGAAATGTTGAACTTGTTTCATCTATTTTCACCCAGGATTTTAGCTCTTTAAGTTAGGTTGGTAAATCTGGTCCCTGTTACCCCACCTTGGGCAGAGGCCAAAGTCTTCACAGCTACTTTGTCTGTCCCATATTTGCCTTATCTTAGGCCCATGTGGTGAAGGTAACAGTTTGTTTCTTCCTGGCTCTATAGACTTTGAGTAGCTCCTTTTCCAGAAAGAAGAGTCCTGGCTTGGTTAGCCTGTCCAAGGGCTGGCTGTCCACACCCTTATTTTGGTTGTACTGCCCTGAAGGTGTGGGAACCAGCAGAGGACCCAGCAGCCCACTGTGAACAGCGCCTCACTTCCCCAGGTTACCCGGGCAGTGTGACAGCCTACTGGAAGAGGCAGGGATGGTAGCATGAACGCTGGAGTCTGAAGGCTCGAGCTCAAATCCCGGCTCAACACTGTAAACCATGGCTGTGCCAAACTCACAACTCCTGAGCCTACTGGCCCCACCTACTGACAAGCACGGCAGTGGCCTTGCCTTGTACGCCTCCTTCCTCTGCATGAGATCCTCACGCTCTGCACCCCAGACTCTGCAACCTGGGGAAAGGCCTTCAAATTGGTAACGGGATTAGAAAATTATCTTGGTGTATTTTATTCAGAAAAAAATTCTAGGTCTTAAATTTAGCCAGTTTAGACAACAGCTATTGTAAGTTTTTGTTAATTTTAATAAAGGTGTAGGTTAGATTTGTGTGAGCTTAGTGGATTTTTATGATTATAAGAGAATGCTAATTGTAGAAAATGAAATAACATGTAAAAAAAACACTTTGTAATCTATAAAAGCTAAAATGATAATAGAGCATTTGTAGATATTCAATCATCCTCAATTTTTCTAAACTTCTATCCTCCAAACCTCTAAGCTACCAAAATATATTAAAAACTTAAATAAGTATTAATAGATAAAAAGAAATGCATCATCTCCTAAGTCCAATTTTAATTATCTTCCCTTAGACTACACAGTCTGAATCACGAAATCATTTATACATAATCTCAAGAGTTCACACTAAATCTCATTTACAAATTCCATGACCACATATATAAACCCCTGAAGACTCCCTATGTTCTTGGAACATGAGCACTACCTGGGTGATAAAAACGGATTAATTCTTTGGGAACAATGCCACATAACAGGCCGAACCGGTAACCTTTTAAACATAGGCAAATTCACAAATGAGATCTGTTACTTACTTCTGTGACATTATGGCAAGAAGTACAGTAATATTTGCCTTCATCCGTGAGACCCCAAGAGACTGCAGCACACTGGGTACAGCGTTCTCGGAACTCTCTCTACGGAAGACAGGAAAGTGTTACTATCAAACATCAAACCACATTTCATACATTGCGCTAAACCCTGAAGTTCTACCTAGAGGGCTCCCTGCAATTGTTTCCCCTACAAGCTGTGGGAAAACAGAAATATATGAAATCATAGCAATATGTAAAATTACAGAAAATGGAAATACACGAATGAGATTATCTATAAACAAGAACAGTTCAGTCTCTGACCAGCTTGCACCGGAATTAAATTATGAAAGTCACTAAAACGGGGCCTGTGGAAGGGGGGAAGGCGATAACGTAAAGTGGAAAAAGGATGAGTGAACACAGCGCCTCAAAAATGCTGTGACAAAATTTAAATATTGAGAAAACGTAAAAAAAACAAAGCGTACACCACCTGGAACCGTGTCAGGGACACTGAAAACACAGGCTCTCCGCCGAGGGAACAGACTTTATTAGGGTCGCGTCAGGTTTCCCCTCCCCCCTCCCCCCTCCCCGGCGCCGCGGGCGTCAGGCCGGGCGCGAGGCCGCGACAGGCGCCTCCTCAGGAGCGCGGGCCGCGGGGTCGCGGTTCCGACCTCGGGAGCCCGGCGGTCGCCGCAGACCCCCGCGGGACCCCCATTCCGCGCGAGCGCCCCGCGAGGCCCCGCCCGTCGCGGCCGAGCTGCGTCTCGGGCCCGTCAGCGCCGCCACCGCCGGGGCCGCGGGCGCAGCGCGTCAAAACTGAGCGTCAACAGAATCCCCGCAGGGGGACGGCGCTTCCCGGCGACCCCGCGCCGACAGCCGGGGACCCAGGCCGGCCCCAGGCCCAGATTTTGAATCCCTGGCCCGGACGGGGGCGGAGATGGAGATGGGGGGTGGGGAGGGGAGAGGGGGACCCCCGAGGACTCGCAGGGGTTGCTCGGGCGCCGCAGGTGCAACCCCGCCTCCCTAGGCCCCGCCGGCCCTCGCGGGTGGTCCTCGGAGAGGATGAGCCAAGCGGGTGGCCCCCCACGCCCCGCCCGCGGGCCGGGGGCGCGCGACCGCGGACCGACAGACAGCGCCCCCTCCCCTCCCTCCCCTCCCCACCGCCTCGCCCGGCCAGAAACTCCAGCCTCGGCCGCCCCCGCCGCGCCGCCCCGCCCCGCCCCGCGGCCCCGCCCCCACAGCCCGCGGCGGCCTCCGGCCTCTTCCCCGCCGCCCGCTCCGCTCCGCTCCCGCCCGCCGAGAGGCGCGCCCGGCGCGCGGCCCGCTCACCGCCTCCTCCAGGTCCATCGCGCGCCGCCGCCCCGCGGCCGTCGGGCCCGTTACCCCGGCAACGGGCGCGGCTTCCGGGAGGTCGGCGGGCGCGCTCCGGGCGGAAACCCGGGCCGGGACTTCAGGTTCCGGACGGAGGTGCCCGCGGGACGCCCCCGCCCGGTGCTGGGGCGAAGCCGCGAGGCCCTTCGGCCGCCCCGTCCCGGGCCGCCGCGCCCCGCTGTGGGGGAGCTGAAGCCGGGCCCGAAGCGCCTGGGCGGCGGCGGCGCTGGGCGGGGCACCCCGGGCCGCCCGCAGGGCAGAGCCCACCCGGCCTCGTCGCGGGGCGCGCTCGGCGCCGGGCTCGGCCGGGTAGCGGCGCCGCGGAGGGGCCGGCGGGCTCGGCGGGGCAGGGGCCCGAGGGCCGCGTCCCGGCGGCGCAGCCGGAGAGGAGCGGCAGGAGCGGGGCCTGGGAGCCGGGGCGCGGCCCCGCGGGGAGCGTCCGGGGCTGCCGGGCCCCGCGGTCCGAGCGGGGGCTCACCCTGCTCCCAGGACGCGGTCAGTAGACGAGTGACCCTGCGAGGCTTTTACGTGTGCGCAGGACAGTCTCAATGGCCGCCGCGCCGCCCTGTGGAGCTTTGGACACGCAGTTGCTCCACAGGAGACAGTGTCTGCCGGCTGTTCCTTAGCGGGAGATGGATTGTTCTTGAACAGAGCCCGCCTCCTTGGGGAAAGTGTCTTCTAACCCTGTGGACCCCAGCGGGGATTTCAGCTGAGGAGCTTTCATATGCATTTCCTAAAACTAGCTCCGGTGCCAGGGCCTTGGTGACTTCTTCCTCAGGGAAATGCGCCTTGCTGGAGGGCTCCTGAGGGGGACTCTGCTGCCCGTGAGAGCACAGCGTGGGGGTGGATTTCCAGAAAAGAGCTCAGCCGCTCAGAGGGAATATGGTGGAACAACACTTAGGCAGCTCCAGGACAGGCAGCAGGGCAACAAAATTAGAACAGAGATTTCATTTAACACAAAAGCCTGCCTTCAGGTGTTGATGTGTTTAAAGCAAGAATGTGTGTTTAACCTTTACTTCAAGTCTAACAGAAGGATCAAGGACCTGTCCATAGAAAGGCCCTCAGTGCTACGATGATGCCCAAGCAGTTAATGTACCCAGGATTCCGTACATCTCAGTGACAGACACAGAGCCCAGGGCTAATCCAATTCTGCCCCTATGGAGACAGCGCACTGAATAGAAAGGATTTTTTTTCTCTGGGTATAGAATACTGGATTAGCAATTGTTTTCTTTTCAGCACTCTGAAGACATTATTTTATTTCTTCCAACTGTCATTGTTTCTTTTGAGCAATCAGCTGTGTATCAACTATATGCTAAATAACTGCAATGCTTAGACAGTGCACTTCTAAATATTTAGAAGTCACAATGGACTGACAGAACCATTTTGAACTGAATAATAATGGAAATAGAGCCTATCAAAATTCTGAAATGCACTTAAATATAGAGGGAACTCTATGGCCCCAAAATTCATCTATTAGAGGGAAAAAAAAGAAAGGATGAAAAATCACTGATATCGATATACACCTCAAGAAGTTAGAAAAAGGGGCCTCCCCTGGTGGCGCAGCGGTTGAGCGCTGGGCTGCGAGGCTGCCCGCAGTCTCTGCAGCGCCGGTTCCATCCCTGGCCACCGGCGAGGGTCCCACCAAAAAAAAAAAGTTAGAAAAAGAAGGTTAAACCAAAAAACTATAGAAGGAAGGAAATAGAAGGGAGAAATTTACAAAAGAGAGGATCCATAACAGTAATATTAAAAAAAAAAAAGACACATACATTGAGTAAGCCCTGGAAAGACAGATCAAGAAGGAAAGCAATTAACAGAGTAATAAAAGTGACATCACTAAAAGTACTATGGGCATTAAAAAGAGCATACAAGGCTACATCTAGACCAATAAACTTGAGAATTGTAATTAAATAGAAAACTTGCTAGAAAAACACTTTGTTCAAAAATATGCAAGAGGAAAAGGAAAATTTGAACAGCCCCCTGCAATCATGAGATGCTAATGACTGATACAGTCTGAGAAATTCATCACGAGGTGGTTTTGTCATTGTGTGAACGTCGTAAAGCATAATCACATGAGCCTTGATGGTCCACCCCTTGCACACACAGGCTGTGTGATCCAGCCTGTTGCCCCGAGGCTGCAAATCTGCACAGCAGGTCGCTGCTCTGAGCACTGGAGGCAACTGTAATGCAATGGTATTTGTGTATTTTAAGGTATCTAGACAGAGCAGAAGTATAGTGAAAATAGGGTATTGGGGAAAAAAACCCAAAAACAAAACGGTCGCCTAGACAAGGCACTTAACCAAGAATGGAAATCGCAACACAGGAAGGTGAGAAGTGATGAGTGAGGATGAGGGAGGGACAGGAGGGCCTGCATGCTCCTGTGCACAACTGTAGACTTCATCAACCCTGTCCACTCAGGCTACCGTAAATCTATTAAATTTTTTTTCAATAAATTTTTATTTAAATAATAAATTAATGCAGCTTACTGTCACTTTTTTAACTTCACAAACTTTATAATTTTTGTTTAGCTTTTATAGTAACACTTAGCTTAAAACATTGTGCAGCTGCAGAAAACTATTTATGTTCTTATTCTATAAGCTTTTTGCTATTTTTAGTTTTTTACTTTTTAAACTTTTTTGTTAAAAACTGATGCCGGCATGTGTAACAACTGCTGCCGCTTTACCAGGAGTTCTTGTCTCGTGAAACCTTAGAAAGGAATTCACAGACTTTTTGGAGTAAGTAAGCAGAGAGAGACAAATCTTGCCTTTGAAAGAAAAGTTTATTTAGGAAGAAAAGAGACAAAGAAGAAAGACTCCCAGGTATAAAGTACCTGGGAGGGGCCAAGATGAGCCTGTGAGGGATATTACTTTGGCAATATATACTTTCTCTTCCTCATTATGTTTAAATTTTACTCTCTCTCTCCCTGATTGGTTAACTCTCAGGGGGTCTCACACTTACTAAGTGGGGAAATTTCACCTTCCTTATCCAACAGCTTTCCCTTTCCCCATTTGTCATGCTTGTCACTTTATCTTTATGGCCTAGTCCTCCGGGTGAGCATCTCTACACTTTATCTTTATGGCCTAGTCCTCCGGGTGAGCATCTCTACATTGAAGTTAAACAGCTGCCCTTCTAAGTTGTCCATACATTAAACCACTCTCCATTTCTCTAGTCTCCACCTCCCTTTATCACCTGAAGAAAACCAGGACCATCGTTAACAGTATTAATATTGTCCGTGGTCCTGGGGTGTTTGTTTTTCCTAATGGAATTGGTTATATTTCCTTGGTTGTCCTTATCTCTGAAGCCTCCCTAAATTCTTCAGAGGTCCCCTCCTGTACTGTCCCTGAAACTGCCTAATAACCCTAGCTTGCCCTGTGTCTCAAAACTAAGACATAATCACACATATTAGCCTGGGCCTACACAGGGCAGGAATCTTCAATATCACTGTCCCCCACCTCCACATCTTGTCCCCCTGGGGTGTCTTCAGGGGAAAGACCTTGCATGGGACTGTCATGATGACAAAACCTTCTTCTGGAATCTGCCTGGAGGGACGGCCTGAGGCTCTCAAGGAGGTGTGGCACTTTTCAGAAATGCGTCCTTGGTGGTTTGCTTGGTTTGTTTCTGTCGTCATAGATTTGCTTGTAAGAAAATCATGTACCTTAAACATTCTATTCATGAAAATCTTTCTGTTTTGGGATCCATGTTTTTAAACTGTTTAAGGAACTGTTGAGGTCTGCAAGAGCTTTTGTGAAGATTCTCTTCACTGTGACTCTTCTTTGGGGTTCTTTATCCTGTCTCCTGCAGTTTCTCTTGCTTCTTCCGTTTCTGCTGCAGTTCCAACAACTCATTAGCCAATTCCTGTCATCCTCATCCACACCCAGATGAAAGTTGCTTGTTATCTCACAACCTTGTTGATTTTTGCAACCCCCTCATTCTTGGCAAATACTTTGAGATCATGGACAACCCCTCACTCCCCCTTGAGAGTCTTCTTCCACACGCTACTCATACACTCCTGGGTGACATCACCCCAAGCCAGGTTCTTGATGCAGTCATAGCTGTTGTGATCCTTCCAGAATTACATCAACCTCTTCTCAGTTGCAGCAATATCCCGGGCAACAGATCCTGGGAGCTAGAGGCCAGACCAAAGAGGGGGTGTCTGGAGGGAGAACACCATTTTGATATTGGGACAAAGATCACTAATAAAAGGAGGATTTCCAGGAGCATTAACAATAAGCAAAACCTTGAACGGTACTGTTCTCCAAACAATAATTCATGTCACTGTCAGAGCTATTCAAGAGAAGCTGGGCCACCACGACCTCTTACTGCATGGCAGTGTCCTGTGGTGGGCTGTCTGTGTGTGCCTGTTCATGTGCTTGAAGGCCTCGGGTTCCTCACTGTGCCAGCTCACACAGGGTTTTCATCACAGCTTCCATCTCTTCAGGGCTGTCGCTCTGTTGGAACGGGGCAGGCCGGAATGGCCAGCAATCGCCGTAACTGATTTTGCACTTTCATGGCCCTTAATCACTTTTCTTTCCAAGTCAGTCATAAATCGTGACCTCTGGTGAGTTTTGTACATGGTGGACAAAGCAACAGAGGAGTAAATGCAGCACAAGGGAAAATGATGCAAATCCGGCCACATGGGGAAGATAAGAGGCAGAGGCCGCTACCGGCACTGGGCCGCACTCATGGGCTCCTCCTGCGAGGGGAAAGGGACTCGTGTGGATCCGCCAGGGCAGCTGCACGGCCGCCTCCCCTGCCCCTTCCACAGCCGTCACAGGATTTGGGTTCAGAGCCCAGGGGAACCTGCAGGAGTAGGCAGGGGCCGGGCACTCAGGCACTGGCCGACCTGGGGGGCTCCTGAGGCAGGAGGGAGGCTGGGAAGGGAGGAAAGGCCTTGACGCCAGGGCGTGGCTCCTTCTTGGCATCTTCTTATTGGACATCACTTGCATTTAGGTTTGTTAACCCCCCACGCACCTTCCAGGCGGGGCCCCCTGCCACATTCTTGGTAAAGGGGTGCTGGCACGGACCCAGCCTTCCCTCAGCCAGGTGCCAGGCTAAACGCGTCAGCGCCTCCCAAGGCCGCGATCTTCATCAGCCCCTTTAGAGACGAAACAGAAACAAGAAAGAGCATTTAGAAACGACACAAGCAGCCGAGCCAGGGGCAGCACCGAGGCGCCTGCTGGACAGCTGAGCGTGGGAGGCCCTGCCTGACCCCTCCTGACAGGGCAGTGCGTCCTCGCGCAGGGCTGGGCAGGATTCATCGGCCCCCATTCGATGCTGAATGCGCGAGGCTCGCAGATGACCTTGTAAGGATCAGAAACGTTTGAATGTAATGCCCTGGTTTAGCAAAAGCTGAGGGATAACATTACCACAGATGATGTTATTATTAAGAAAACACACCCCTAGTTTTTCAGATTATAAATTACCTGGTGGCCACTGATTGAGTAGCCGTGCCTGGGATAGCTTGATCACCTTCTGTGCCAGGCCATAGCCCTGCAGCAGCCATCCTGCCGCTAGGGAGAGTGTACCCAGCAAAGCCCACCCCAGGGATGCCTGAACACCAGCCGGTGACTCAGAGGTGATGGGCTGGGGTGATGTGAACTCTGGGGGAAGCGATGGCATCCTGGGAGAAGTTCTGTTACAGAGAGAAGTAGTTGGTTTATCTAGAAAATAAAAGTGACTATTTTAAAATGTTGATTTCTATAGAAATTTAGGCACAGCTGTACCCCTTACCAGTTGGTAACTACGACTACTTCAGATGTTCCTTCTGAGGCCGAGGTTGGTTTTGATTCAATCCTAAGTGTGCGGAGAAGTCGTTGAAGGAATGACAGGGTCTGACTTATGCTTTGAGGTGTTATTCAGGCCTCCTGTGAGGCCAGGGCCACAGATGATAAGGGTGGATGAAGTGGGAGGTTGTACAGGAATCTAACCTAGAGGTGGTGCTGGGAAGAGGGGGTGATTGTTGCAAAGTGAGAAGCAGACAGACTGAAGGTAGAGCCTTCCTTCGCTGGACTGGGTGTCAGTGTGAGAAAGAGAGGAAGCAAGAGTGACGTAGCTGGGTGATGGCAGGCCGCTGGCTCAGGTGGGGTGAGCAGATCTGTAAGGTTAAATCCAGACTGGGAATGTGGGGTGTGCGTTAGAAAAACCAGAGATGGTGAAGTATTTTTTGCAAGATAAGAGCAAGTCTTGGCTCCCAGTGAGAGCCTCCAAACTTTATTGCAGACCTAAGAGCGCCAGGCTTGCAGCCATGACGGTGATTCAATAGCTACTCATCCTGATTCTCACCGATGATCACCTGTCATGCCATGTGGCTTCAGCTAGAAACACAGAAACACGAGACACCAGTGGGCAGCCAGACAAGCGAGTCCGGAACTTGGAGGGAGTGTTGTGGCTGGGATGCGAATTTGGGGCCACCTTGAGCAGGGGATGGGAAGCCCTGGGGCCTTGTGAGGACACTGAGGAGATGGCAGGTGAGAGAGGCGAGCCTGGCGCTGTAGCCCTCAGAGGGCAGAAGAGCAGGGCCCTCGAGCGAAGATGGCGGGGAAGCAGCTGAAGTGGACAGAGGAGAACAGCTGAGCGGGTGACCAGAGCCACATGAAGACAACTCCAAGAAAGAAGGGCCAGCCTGGGCGAGCTCTGCCTCAGGCTCAGCAGGATGCACGTCACTGACAAGATGACTGCAGCGAAGTGGGGAGGTTTTCTTGGACTGGTTCACGGCCACAGGGAGGACAGGGGCAGGTGGAGAGTGTAGACAGCTCCCGAAGGGGCGGTAGTGACCGGAGAGACGGAGGCTACTGACACCAAACACTCGCTGCAGGTTTGTGTGCTGATGGGAATGAAGTTGGGGTTACTGGGAGAGAGGGCAGAATTTCAGGGGCCAATCCTAGACAGTGACAGGGACAGATGCGGCCTGTTTCTCACAGGAACAGGCTGTGGGGTTCCTGCCACTCAGCCAGGCCGGGGCCCTGGTCTGCCAGGTGTGGCCAGTTAGAGCAGGTATCACTGCCTCGTGGACCCCCAATGCTGTCAGCCACGCAGGGCTTGGAGCCCAGGTCTGCTCAGCTAAGAGCTGGGTGAAGGATATTCTGCTGGGTGAGAACATGGCTCAGTGCCATTCAAGGAGACAAAAACAAAGGCTATAAGCATGGGCAGCCCACGCTGGCTGGCTGCTCGGGGACCAGGCCACGCCACTCCTCCTGGTCTCATGTGCTCATCTGCGGGCCTCAGCCCACATGGATCACGGGTGCGCAAAGGTCTTGCCAAGCCTCCTAGCTGGATCCGTGCAGTGCAAATGTCACGAGACCAGATTAACACGATCACGTCCCTCCCCTGGAGGAGGCGGCACTAAGGGCATGTGCCCATGCCAGGCCGCTCCGCCGGCTTCATTTTCACAACTAACCTTTTAAGTATTTTTTGCAAGATAAGAGCAAGTCTTGGCTCCCGGTGAGAGCCTCCAAACTTCATTACAGACCTAAGGGTATCACTTCAAGATCACCAGTTGAAAGGGAGGGGAGACATATTATTATCTTCAAAGCTTTCTGGGAGCCCATTAAATACTAATCACAAAGCACAGGGATGTTCTGGGGAGCAGTGTCCTGGCACCTCCTACCTGGGGGCCTTTCTCCCCCTGAGCACCCACCGGCCTTTTCGCTGGAGGGAAGACAGCTAAGATCTCCTGGATGAACACATGCTTCGCCTCAAAGCCTGCCTGTGCCCTGGTGTGTCCATAACTGAAGCTAAGCCCCCTCCTCTTTCTCCGACTAGTGCTGAGGAGAAGGCTAAAGGCAGGAGTATTTATCTGCTGAGCACAGACTGTGTGCCCCGTGCTGTGTCATCACTGGGCTGTGAGGGAGTCCTCGCTGAACAGGAATAGAAACTGAGGCTCAGGCTGTCCAGTAGGGTCACATCGCCACCAGAGGCCAAGGGGGATCCTAATTTGTGAAGCTTCTTTCTGCTAACATAGTAGGAGCTGCACAGGTGTCTTGAGTGAGTGAGCAGATGAATAAATGAAGTCTTCCAGATGCAAAGTGGCCTTGTCTAAAGACATCAACTGCCAGAAGGCACAGCCCAACGACACAGAAGGAAAGCCACCTTCTGCTGTGCTCCTGGGGTGCTGAGTGCGACTGAACCAGCTCGGCACTTTCCCAAACCTGAGTGATAGGATCTCAGGCAAGTTGCACGACCTGCTGGGAGGTGGTTGACCCATTACTGGTTTCCGGCAAACCTGGGTGTGCTCCACCCTCCCATCTAGCCTGCGGGGTTAGCAGAGCCCCTGGGTTGTGGTTCTGGCCTCGGGTGCTACAGTCCCTGCCAGGTGACTCCTGGCCTGTGGACATTCAGTGGTCAGGACTGGCTACTCTCAATTCAGGGGCCCAGCACAAAATAAAAATGGGAGCACCCTGTTCAAAAGTTGGGAAGAACGGCAAGGCGGTGACAACAGACCATGAAACCAAGCACAGCTGGCTTCTGAGCTCCGCCTATGGCCTCACCGCTGCGCCCCAAAGCCAGCCTGCCTGTGGTCACTGATTCAGCAGAGGGGACAGCTCTTCAGGGAGGTGAGGCTTTCTGGGAGAGCCAAAAAGGAGTGAATTCTAGAGCTGAACCTTGGGATGCTTCACAGAGAGCTTCCCATTAGACTGAAGCCTGGAGGGCCCAAGTCTGGCTTATGTGCAAAGAACATTCTAGGCTATAGGCATAAGGGAGAGCTGATGACCTGCACCTACAGATACAGAGAAGGCTAAGGACTTGAAGCTGAAAACAAAAAGACATGGAAAATGGGCCTGGGAGAAATCAGAGACAACTTCAAACAAGCTCCCTGGAAAGGGGGTTGACAGAGTATTCGCCAAACAAGAACCAGAACGCTTTAGGGAAAAATCCTGAAAGCAAGTGGAAGACATAAGTTGAAATAAAACTCAACATAAACAAAATGGAAATTTCCTGAAGGTTAAACAAAATGATGGAAGGCAGCAGAGAAAAGATATAAAGCACGAGGGGAAGCCTCGGAGGTGGGAAGCCAACTATTAGAAGTGCCAGAAGAGAGCCGGGGGAGGAAATTATGAAGGAAAAAATGCAAGGGACCTTCCCAGAACTGGAGCCAAGTGTCCAGGTCAACAAGGGTCTGCCTAGCACGGGGATGCAGAGGGTCTAGGGTCAGACACTCCACCGTGAACTTTATTATTAGTATTAGTAATAATAAGCAGAACTTTGGTTTCTTATAGTTCTGGAGACTGGCAAGTCCAATACCAAGGCTAAAGATCAGTGTCTGGTGAGGTCCCGCCGGTGGGTGCCTTTTTCCCACTGTCAACTTTCAGAATTTCAGGGATACAGAGAGGATACCATGGATTTCTAGGGAGAGAAAAGGAAGAGAGCCAGAATCAATGCGTCTCACCTGTGCCCTGGACACTGGAGACCATGGGCCGCTGCGTCAGGGTCTGAGTCACACCCTGTACGCGGGGTTCAGCCAGACCACCAGGCACGTGAATACAGAGTGAGAGATTTTCAGACATGCAAGAAGAAAAGCACTTTCTCGCCTTGTACTCTTCCTTAGCGAGCTGTTGGACGTAACGATCCAACAAAACAAGGCATGAGCCACGGCAAGAGCCCATGGGATCCAGGAAGCAAAGGACTCAGAAAAGGCGGGGGGCCCGTGAATCCCACAGTGATGGCAAGTGGGAATTTCTGGGTGCTGCTACAGCAAGAGCGCGTGGAGGGAAGGCTCTAAGAGGGAGTCCCTAGGAAGAGGGTGGGTGTGACATTTGAGATTATGGAAAACCTTGTGGATAAGACTAAGCAGGCTTGATTGGCAGACTCAATGATCGGGGTGTAGAAAGCCAGGCAAATGGCAGGAAAGGTGGAAATGAACCCCAATAAAGAAAGGTGGGGATAAGAGCCTGGAAGGGTCATGCCACAGTGGGGTCCTCCAGCCAACTTGCGCCGCGCTCAGAACTGACATTGATATGAGCTGAAGTTGTTTTTTAGCTCCTTTGAGGAGGGCGGGGGTGGTCTGGAAGATCTGAGGCCGTAGTTATTGTTGTGGGAACTCACTAACAGGGCTTCCAAATGTGCAGGATGGAGGAATTACCTTAAGAAACAGGAAGATCCCAGTCCTGTGATTTTAAATATTGTCTCTAAGACTTCGAGTCTAAGATCGCGAGAGAAAGCGGTTCCTGTTTCCATTGTTCTCTCAAATGCTGCCTGAAAACTATAAGGAAATAAGAAAACAGGAACTCAAACCCCGTGCCTGACACTGTAGACATCACCCTCCAGAACCGTTAACCATGAAGCTACTAAGTGGCTGGAAGATGACAAAACAGTGGATGAAGGTGAATCCAAATCCAGGAGAGGTGTCATTTATTTATAAGAAAATTCACCAATTTTCAGTGTACACTGGACACATTATATGGTAGTGCAGCCAATACCAAAAACATAACTTAGGACACTGCCCGGGGGGCCTTCCTCTCTCACCCGCATCTGCTATCTGTCACTCTGGCTTGGCTCTTTCGTATAAATACACACATGCAGTAATCTTTCCTATTTGGCTTTTTTTCACTTAATAATGCTTTATTTGGTCATTCATGTGGCTGCTTGCTTTAGTCGTCCATACCTACTAACTGATGAGGAGTATCCCATTTAGATACAGATTTTTCTTATCCACATTTACCAATGAATGGGCATTTGGGTTAGGTTCAGGTTTGGCTGCTCCAACATATTTGTACCATTTTGTAACCAGCAGCAACTGAGAGTTCCTGTTGCTCTGCATTCTAGGCAACACTTGGCTTTCTCAAAACTGTACATTTTATCCACTTCAGTAGGTGTATGGTAGTATCTCCTTTAGGCTGAAATTTGCATTCTCTCATCACTAATGATGTTAAATGTTTTCATTGCTTATCTGGCATCTGTATATTTTTTTAATAAAATATCTGTTCAAATTTTGTGCCCAATTTTAATTGTCTTGTTATTATTGAGTTGTGAGTATTCTTCATATCTTATGGATGTAAGCACTTTATTTTATGCACATTTTGCAAACATTTCCTCCCAATCTGTGGCTTGCCTTTTCATTTTTCCATGTGCATTTTCAAACAGCAGACATCTGTAATTTTTTATGAAATCCAGTTTATCGCTTTTTAAAATTTGTGTCCTATTTAAAAAATAGTTGCCCAAACCAGTATCACTAACATTTTCTCCTGATTTTTTAAAGATAGTGGTTTTATGTGTATAACCAACCATATTCCAGTGCCTATTGAAAAGATGATCCTTTTTCCCATTTAATTGTCTTGACACCTTTGCTGACAATCAGTTGACCACGCATGTATGTGACTTTTTTCTGGATTTTCTCTCATGGTCTCTTGGTCTGTACTCTATATATATATTGTGTGTGTGTGTGTAGAAGAACTGGGGTGTAGGCCAGAGGTGGGGGGGGGTGAGAAGATTCACCAGAGACAAAGTGGGGAGCAGAACAGACAGATCTACTGAAATACACTGCTAAGAGGCACAGCAGGTGAAACAGGAGAGGTCTGCTGCACCACGAGGGTCAGCTCCTTGGCCGGGGTTCGAACTCAGGCCACAGTGGTGATAGCTTGATAATGCTGAGACTTAACCCCTAGGCCACCAGGGAGGTCCCCTGTATGCTGTTCTTTACTTGAACACTGTACTATCTGATTATTGTCAGCTATAGAGCTGGTCTTTAAACTATATAGTGTAAGTCCTCCAAGTCACTCTTTTTCACTATTGTTTTGGTTATCCTATATACTTTGAATTTCCACATAATTTTCTTCACTAAATTTCTCACAATGATCCTGTTAATATTTTGAATGTCATTATGGTTAATCTATATATAGATTAATCTATATATGGTTAATCTATATAAAATCCATTTGGGAGACAATTTAATGCTATTAAACTTCCAGTCCATGAGTATGGTATACCTCCCCATTTGGACTCATCTTTAATTTTTCCCAGTAATATTTATGTTGCTTTTTTCAGGATACAGTTATTGCACATATTTGTTAAATTTCTCCCTATTTCATAATGGTCTCTCTGTGTGTCTGTGTGTGTTTGAGAGGAAAGAGGGAGGGAAGGAGTCTCCATTATGTGCCCCAAAGTTGAGCAAAAGAAAATTGGTTAATTAAGGATTGTGGTTAGCTGAGTTCTAGTTAAGTAAGGTTTTACTGTATTTGGCATCATACTAATAGGTCTGATTATGTCACACCCATGTTCAAAAAGCTTCATGGGGAACTAATTATGGGATGTGCTCAAAGAATGTAGTATCAATTTACAAAGGAAAAAATTGGAAACAACTGAGCAGGCTGATTAAATAGGTGATGTTGTATTCTTACCATGAACCATAAAAATGACATTATGCAACAGCAGTTTTCAGAATGGGGTCACGGTGCCTTACAGGGTCAGGCAGGCATCATATCCCCCTCCCACCCCAATATTCTGATCACAGTAGCTCTGTTTTTTATTCCCTTTGGCTTTGAGGTTCCTGGTAAGATTTTGTTTTAAAAAAAAAACTCCCATGCAAAAATATTTAAAAACCATTATTGCAAAATAATTTTTGTATATATAATGACCAAGAAGGCATTAATGGAATTATAAGCAGATTCAAAAAGAATTAGTTTTATGTCCATGTTTAGGGAAAAAATTAGAAATATGTATACAGGAAAAAATTGGAATGTTATACATGTATCAAACAGTAGCTATTATTTCTAAGCAGTTAGATTGTGGATTATTTCATTTGTTTTTGTTAAACGTTTGTTCTTGTTTGTATTTTTCTAAATATGTACATTGCAAAGTATATTACTCTTTGATGAGAATAGAATAAGTTAGAATTCCATAGATATCATTCAAGGTCATGCACCCTCTGACATGAAAGATGTCTTTCTAAACTCCTTGCCAAACCTCAGAGGCTCAGAGAGTCACAAGGTTAGCCTCAAAGGATTATTCACCATTTCCAGAATCCACCCTGCCGTTCCCTGTCCCCACGCCTTTCCCCAAGCCATGTTAGAATTCCCCGGTCACCTCCTCTGCCTGTGGAACGCCACCATTCCTTATGTCTATCAAGAGCTGTTAAAGAAAAACCAATTCAAAACGATATGGAGAGTATGAGTTCAACTAGTGAAAGGGAAAACGGCAAAGAAAAAACCGGAAGGAACAACATAAATCACAGTGGTAGTGCCTGTGTATGGGAATAAGACTTTTGTTTGTTGGTTTGGTTTTTACATTTTATTAGAATTTCCAAATCTGCAATGACCTACCAAAATAGCGAAAACAAAATCACACGCATTTCAAGACCAATATCAAAGTCAACACTTCCAAAAGCATTTCATAAAAACATTATATATGTGGGCCTCCCAGGTGGTGCAGCGGTTGAGCCCTGGGTTGCGAAGCTGCCTGAAGCCTCTGCAGCGCCGGTTTGATCCCCAGCTGTTCCCCGGCCACCGAAGGAGGGTCCCACATGGCGCGCAGACCTCTCCTGCCGCCCGCTGCTCCCCTCAGCCGTGTACCACTTCGGTCCCTCTGCCTGCTCTGCCCCCCCCCACACACTCAGGCTCTGGTGAATTCTCTCACTCTCTTGCACTTCTGACTGTACCCAGTGCTTGTATAAATAAATAAATAAATCTTAAAAAAAAGATAATTAAAAAAATTTTTTAAATTAAAAAAAAAAAACATTATATATGTGTCTATGTTTTCACCTTTCCAGCCATGGCTCCTAATTTGAGCACAGCTGCGGGTTGTGTGAGTACAGAGGGCTGAGTTGCCCGTGGCTTCTCCTGCCGGCCTGTGCCTGCGGTCAGTCATTCTGGGAGGGTCTGCTTCTCCCAGGGCTGGAGGAAGGCGTCACCCAGATGCCCCCCTCTGCGGGGTGATTGGTACCGAGCTGTATGGGCAGGTGCTGCTCCTGGTTTCGGCCCAGATACCCTCACCCAAGGGCTGTTGATTTCAAACTGCTGAAGTTCTGAAAACAGAGCCAAAATCCCTCTGTAATCTGCAGCATTCCGTAGACTGGGATTTAATAAAGGCCTGTACCCTGGTGAGCTGAAGATTTTCATTAAGATTGGATTCTCCTTTGCTGTTCCCAGGACTTGCAGCCTTAATAAGCCGCCCAGCCACCAGGTCAGCCCTGCCTGGACACGGCACAGCCCAGGGGTGCTCTTCAATGTTACCAAAAATGGGAATTTGCAGGCTAGAGAGACATGCCGAGGTGTGTGGTGCACCCTGGGCAGGGTATACGCACGCACCCCCAGAGGAGATGCCAGGCCAGAGCCAGCTGCACAGGGTGACCTGGCCACAGCCTCAGCCTCAGGAGGGACTCGGGGAGGGGGCGGTCACTGGATGTTGGGCCCAGCCCCTCGTTCCTCTGAGGGGTGCTGACACCCTGAGAGAGGGAGTCCTCTCCAAGCCACAGGCTGGCTAGGGACAGCAAATCAGCACTGGAGCAGAGCTGCCTGTGGCCGAGGCTGCCCTGGGGAAGCAGGGACCCTCATGCTGAGGGCCAAAGCATTTTGTCTTTATCCTCAGTGTCCTGTGGAGATGTCAACTCATCCCCACAGGACACTGCAGTCCTGATGTCCCCCCCACAGCATATGAGCTGTTTCCCACCGCCTGTCCAGTCGGCTGGCTGCTCGGGAAGCCTGGCTAGCTTCAGGAGGATGTGCCCTTCGGCAGAGCGGCGACCGTGGCCTTTCCTTGTGAGCGGAGCAGAACGCAGGCTCGGAGCAGACTCTCCCGGGAAGGCTGGCACCTTGTTCTTTGTGGATGGTGTGCTCACATTCTTAACCCAGGTTTTTACTGGAATTTTGTCCTTTTCCTCAAATTTTAAGATTCTTTACCTATGAATCATTGTCCTTTTTGACCTTTATATTGATTACAAGTATTTTCCCTCTGGGTGCCATTTAGACTGCTTATAGTGTTTTTTTTTTTGTTTTTTTTGTTTTTGCCATTCAGTTTCTTTGAACTTTGATGAGGTTGGAGTCATCATTTGTAAAATTGCACCTGGGTTTTGAGTCATGACTGAAGCCTCCGCCCAGCCCCAGGTAGGAGAGGTCTTCTCCCATCCCCCATCCTACGGGACTCTTTAGCATTTTGATTTTTAATCCGCTGGCGTAAAGGATGTGTGTGGTGTGAGGTACGGTCTTTTCTCTACCGAGTGGCTCTCCGGCTGTCGCAACACCAGCTCTTAGGCTCCCTGTATCTGCCCCGGTGTTTGAAAGTCCACTAAATTTCTCTATGTACTATTTTTGGACTTTCTGCTAGCTCCTCCGGGTTTGTCCGCTACCACCACCGACTCTCAACTACAGGGGCTTAGAAGAACCCTTTGTTACTCTGCAATGTCACATGGAGGAGCCCCCCCTGCCTCCTGAGGAGCCCTTAGCAATCAGAACATTCACCGGCTGCATGTTGCCAGATGCTAATCCAAGTGGACTGGGCCGGCCGGCCCCTCTTTCTGAAAGCGTCGTGGCAAATAACTGGCGGGGCGTCTTCCTCTGGTAAAGCGCAAAATGCGGGACAGCGAGATCCTCAGTCTCGGCCGAGCTGGCCTGGCCAGGCCGCCCGCAGCCCCGGGGCAGGGACTTCTGGGCACAAGGTGGTGCCCGGCTCGGGGTTCACACTGTCACCACCGTCCAGCCCCCCCCCCCAGGGGCTCTGTCCCTGGGGGTCCGGCCTGGGGTCCCCGGCTCGGCGCAGAGCCCCGAGTCCTCGGCGGGGTCTGACCGCGGCCTGGACCGCGCCCGCCGGGCTGGGCCCGCAGAGCTCCGCGAGGCCGGAGGCCGGGGCGGGCCCGGGCAGGGCGGGCCGGGCCGAGGGGCGCGCGCCGGGGAGGCGGCTGCCCGCCTCGGAAGCGCCCGGGACGCCCCAGGCCCGGCTCCGCCTGCTCCTCGCTGGGGGCCCGAGGGAGGGGCGGGGCGCCCCCTGGTGGGCCCGGCCGTCACGGCCCCGCGGCTGACCTGGAACCGCAGCCCGAGGCCGAGGCGGACGCGGTGGGAGCCGCGCGCCCAGCCCCGACGCCCACCCCGCGCAGACAGGCCCCGGGGTGCCCGCGCCCCCTGCAGGGGAAGGCGCTAGGCCTGGGAGGGAGCGGCTCCATGCGCTCCCTTCCCCCAGGTGCTTCCCGCCCTCCGTCCCCCGTGACCCCCGCCGGGGCTCCCCCCACTCCCACCCCCACCCCCGCAGGGTGATGTCTAAACCCGAACACACCCTAGAAATCTCACCGCAGAACTGAGTGTGGTGCAGGGGTGAGGGCGCCTTTGGGAACGGGGTCTGCGTCCCAGGACACCCCCGTCTCTCCTCCTCCCGAGGGGGAGGTGACAGCAAGATGAGCCCATTCGCGGGGCGGGCTCGTGTCCCCCGAGACCCCTCGGGTGGAGCTGGAGGGCGCGGTGCTAAAGAAGCAGCCGGAGGAGACTGACAAACCGCGCCTGGGCCCGCTCACGTGGAATATAAAGAATCAAGACCAAGGATCAGACGAAACTAAACCAAAACAAGCCCTGGAGACCTGACCGCAGCATCGAGGCCACCCGAGGGGAGGGGGCAGGGGGCTTGGGGCCAGTAGACTGGGCCGGGGGCTCGGTGGTGGCTGTGACCACACACATCTAAGGGGAGTCGCCCTGTGGCCCTGGATCTCGTGCGGTGCTGTGAACTAACCTCTTAATTTAAAAACTAAGTCAGATTAAAAAGGGGGTAATGATTTATGCCATGGAGGATCCCTAAGAATTGGAGACCTGAATGTAAACTCTTGGCGCTTAATAGGTGCTGACAGTTGGCAGCTGGGGCATCATGGGTTTGAATGGCTGCCTGCGTCGTTTCCAGAAGTCTCTGCCTGCCCTGCTGGGGGGCATCACCCCTCAGTGCTCCTGAATGCTCTGTCACCACACTGCTGGCCCCGCTGTGCCGGCCACCGCCCCCAATCTGGGACATGGCCATTGCCCAGCACCGTGAAGGCCCCGGGGAACAGCAGGACAGATCGATGAGTCGAGGGGATTCCTGACCTGGCAGCTGCATGATATAGAGTAGATGAGAAGGTTGAGCCTGTCCGCCCAAATGATGGGCAGAGAATGAGGCATGGGGGGCAGGTTCTCCCCAAGTTTCCCTCAGGAGTATTGGGGTGTCAGCCAACAGCCAAGAGCCCTGCTCTGCCCTGTCAACAGGAGGAGGTGCCCTCCCCACCTCTGGGATGTGGCCCTGTGAGCCCAGGAGAGAGGACCCGTGAGTGATGCCCAGTGAGTTGGGGTGGTTTCCAGAACCTTCTGGAAAAGGAGGGTTCCCACTCCCAGTCCTTCCTCATCTTTCTAAACAGAGCCTTCTGAGTCCTGCTGGGAAGAGGAGAGAGTGAGGACAGAGCACCAGCTGCTGGCAGGCTCCGCAGAGGCCCACTCAGCATCCCAGCCTGCTCAGGGTGCTGGAGGGTGGCGGGTGGGCCCTGCAGGAAGACTTTCTGTGGCACCCGTGACGTAGTGCCCAGACCTTCCTCAGGGAAGGGGAGCCCGTGCAGGCTGCTGGACTGGGGTTCTCTTCCTGGGGAGGGGGTAGCCAGACCAGACCCAGGCTTCCCTGTGAGAGAGTATCCCTGTGGGGACCCCAGCACTGGTGCCCAAGCACACAAGCCCCTCTCGCTCCCAGGCCACGTGGATGCCCCCTTCCTGTTAGTAGTGACCTTCCTATGAGCCCCAAAGTTGCTGCATCATCCCCAGAACTCTCCACAGGGCCAGGGCTAGGCCTTGTCAAGCCAGTAACCAAGGCAGTGTTGGGGGACATTTGCCTTGGAGTCCCCCTGAACTTCCATCATATGAGGTGAGAGGCCCTCCTTTTTTCCCCCTGCATTCCCAGGACCTGCTCCCACTGCTGACGCTTAGAGCCATCCCTTCTAGGGCCCTGCTCCCCTCAGAGCCACCAACCCTCCCCCCAGGGCACAGGCAGAAGGCGTCCAGTACATAGAAGGGCGGCCAGGGCAGACAAAGGGTGTGTGGACACGCCACAGGAGGCCCACCTCCCCCAGGCGGTGGCCAGGTTTCGGGTTATGCTATTTCCGTGATAAGCACGTCTGAGCAGGACAGGGCCACAGACATGAATAAGGACAAGTGGCACCTCTGCAGGAATGGGCCAGCCCGTGTGAGGCGGCTGCAGCCTGAGGGGTCTAGTGACCTCCTGGGTCACCCAGTCAACAAGAGGCAGACGCTGGTGGGAAGAGGTCTGCTGCCCTCTCTAGCCACCCTTGGGGTTCCCACACTTTTCTAGGCCAGGGAGTAGCTTCCTGGAACTGCAGTGGTTACCTTCAGAAGAGGGGGCAATGGAGGCTGTGGGGGCAGGAGGCGCAGAGCAGGATCTCTATGGTCTGGGCAGGCAGGTAAAGGAGCGTCCTGGAGCCCTCGGTGGCTTTTATTGGGCTTTTTACATCTTTTGTAGTGCGGCACCCGGGTACACGGCAGGCAGGGAGCGGGGGGCCGGGAGGCTGGCAGGGCTCCCAGGCCCCAGTGAGTCTTCACTCTTTCTGGGCTCTCTGTGTTCTCTCATGGTCTCTGCTGCTCTGCTGGTTCTGCTCTTGCTCTTTCTCATTCCTGTTCCCTTTGGCATCCCCGTGACGCCGCCCTTATGAGCCCAGTCTCAGCCCCGGTGCGCCCACCTACATGATTAACCCGCAGTCAGGCATGTAGGACCACGGGGATCCATCATTAATGCTAATGGTGGGAGGGCAGAAAAGCCTGATAATTTTTCACTTACCTTGCAGAGGCCCTCACGGTTCTGGAGGCTGGAAGACTGCAGTCCCGGCCTTGACGGGTGGCTCCCGGGGTGCAGGTAGAACCCTCGGCGCCTCTTCAGCTCCCAAGAGAAGCTATTTCCTGTCAATGCTCGGCCTGGATCAGGCCCAGCCTAGGGCCTCATCTTTCTTGACCTCACCTGCAGGACCCTTTTCCAAATATGCCTGCACTCACGGGTGCCGGGGTGTGCCAGGCCCGGGGCATGGTCAGTGGCAGGGACGGGCGTTCTCTGAGGGGGCACCTTTCAACCCCGCACATTTCAGTCTCCAAGCAGGGAGACCCCAAGCCGTGGTGAGATGGGGCAGCGTCTGAACGAGTTCCTGTCGGCTTGACATGCCCTGAAGTCTCAAGTTTTACCTTAAAAATTCTTGCTTATTAAACACAGCTCTCTGATAAATGGACATTTTAATATGACATTTTTTTCTTAAAGGACAAGTGTCTCCTCTGGCTTCATGAATCTTCAGTACATTTCTGAATTTTCTCAAGGCAATGTGTACTCCAGTTGTAACTCAACATCAGTTCATTTAGTTATAAAATCCCCCCGAGGCCGGTTATTTAATTGAAGAAGCTCATAGAGGCTAATCATCTGGGAAAGGTCCAGACCAGTAGATGAGGGCCAGACCGGAAGTCAGTTCCGGCTTCCTTTTTAAAAATATATATATATTTATGCATACAAGAGCTGGGGTACAGGCCAGAGGTGTGGGGGGGGGTGAGAGGATTCGTCAGAGACAGAGTGGGGAGCAGAACAGGCAGCCTGACCAAAGTACACTGCTGAGGGGAGCAGCGGGGAGACAGGAGAGGTCTGCTGCACCATGTGGATAGCTCCCTGGCTGGGAATAGAACTCATGCTGCAGTGGCTGTGGTTAGCTTCACAGCTTGCATCTTTTTTTTTTTTTTGACATTTTATTTTTTATGTTTTTAGATTCATTATTATTATTTTTATTTTTATTTTTATATTCCCCATACAATTGCACCCCCCCCTTATTTTGGCCCCAACCCCTCCTTTCCCCATGCACCTCCCCCATAGTGTGTCTCTGGTTTATAGTTGCTTGTTGATTTTGATTTTTTCTTTCTTATAGTTATTCTTTTTCCTGGTCTCTTATTTAGGTTTTCTAGATTCCTGCTATGAGTGAGACCATCCGGTATTTTTCTTTTTCTTTCTGGTTTATTTCGCTGAGCATGATCCCTTCCAGCGCCATCCATGTTGCTGCAAATGGCATGTGTTTATCTTTTTTGATTGCTGAGTAATATTCCGTGGTGTATATGGACCACATCTTCTTGACCAAGTCATCTATTTTTGGGTATTTGGGCTGTTTCCAAAGCTTAGGTTGCATCTTAACCCTTGCGCCACCAGGGAGGCCCAGTTCTGGCTTCTTGATCAACTTCTCTGTATAAGTGTATGATGAAGGGAGGTGGGGAGGGGGAGAGAGCATGACAAGATCCCCACATTTGGGGAGCAGGATGTTTGCACCTATTGTGAAATTCAGGCGCACGAATTCTGAAACACAGCTTGTCACAGGGTAAAAACCATGTGATGATCATTAAGAGAAAAACCCTACTCACATCACTCAGATATTAGATTCCCAAATATTCGTGTTACAAGGGCCTTCATGCATGAAATTTACAAATCACTAATTTGAAAATATAGATGCCATGTTCATTACAGCACTAGTCACAGCAGCCAAGCTATGGAGCCAGCCCAGAGCCAGCGACAGGTGAGCGAGTATAAGGATATGGCACAGACACGTGGGAATACTACACAGCCATAAAAAGAGAAGAAATGTTGCCATTTTCAACAACAGTTGGGACCTTGGAGGAATCTCATAAAGTGAAATAAGTCAAAGGAGAGAGAGAAATACCATGTGATTTCACTGATTTGTGGACTATAAGGAAGAGCAAAAACAAACACGACAAAGACTGTCAACAAATGGTTCTGCAGGGGAAGGAGGGGGCGGAGCAGCTGGGTGGTGTGTGGTGACTGGCAATTGGTGGTGGGTGTGGCAGGATGGAGGCAGGTGTTCAGGTGGGAAACTATATCTGAAGCATATACAGGGTTTATGTCACCTCAATAAAAAGGGAAAAAAGAAAAGAAACGCTCTCGATGTTTCCATGTGAAAAGGTGGTGGTGGGGATGGGCACTGGGGTAGGGGTGGGGCAGATGGGGGGGTAGATGGGCTGGGTAAACTGTCAGGGTGCAAGGACAGGCTGAGGGCTTATGTGTGCACTCGCGTGTAAGTGGGTGTGAGACCGTAACTGCCTGCTCAGTCATCCCCAGCCCTTCCCTGAAATCTGCCTCCTGGGTGGGTGAAGCCAGACACCTGTTCCTGGATGTGCAGCTGCCTGGCGTGGGGGGGTCTTGGGCCCACATCCAGAGCCAGGTGTCCTGGTGGCACCCAGGGCAGCCAGCCCCGGGGGTCATCCAGGCTGTCCCTGTCCCCTGCCCTGGGGCCCCGGCAGCTGTGCCACCTCCCTCGGCCCTGCAGGCAGGGACAATCACCTCTGTCCCCTGTGTGCTGCAGGAGGCCGCCCCGTCTGGGGGCTGTGAGCTCCCTGCCCCCACAGATCCCGGGGGCTCTGGAGGCAGCTTTGCTAGAGGAAGGAGAACACTGAGGCAACACCCATTTTGGATGGATTAGCAGGAATCTTAGGCTTTGGGTTCTTGGGTGAGGAAACATCAGCTGTTTTTGAGTATCTTTGTCCGAGCCTGGGGGGCTCGTTACACACACTGAGGCTGGTCCCAGGGCAGGCCACAGGCAGGAATTCTTGTTTTGCTCCTCAGAGGCGAGTCCCTTCCCAACGGCCCCGGGCCAGTGAGTGGAGGGGAGGCCGACCTGCTGTGCCCGGTGCCCTCTTGGCCACTGCGGCGCCTGAGTCCTGGCCTGGGAGAGACCCTCGGATGCAGCGGAGGGTCCTCACGGAACCGGCCTGGGCTGCGAGTGGTGGAGAAGCACAGGGCCCTGGAGGTTCCGCCGCCCATTGTCTCCCAGCAGCCCTGGAAGAGGTCGAACCTTCTTTGTGGGAGCCGGTTGTTGTGGGGGTAGGGGTGGAGCAACCCAAGCGCCCCCTCTCAACCCCTTCACACCCCCCTATCCCCGCTTCCCCCCATGCTGGGACACTCAACACAGCCCAAGTCCAAGTCTGGGACTCCAAGGCCCAAGGCCCAGTGGGGCTCCTGGCTGCCCGGGTAGACAGTGGGCATTTGAAGCAGGCCTGGGGCGGTGATAGTGACACCCTGGCATCGCCCCTGAGGCTGGCTGTCCCAGGGTAAGTTCCGGTGAGACGTTCCCTGCAGGACCGTCGCAGTTCTTACAGCAAGAGGAATCCCACCAAAATAGAAACAGTCACGGCCAAGGTCAAGGGCTGCCAGTGCCGAGGTGATGCTAAGCACAGGGCCCAGAGATTGCTGTCTCTGGTCTGAGGCTCCCTGCAGGCTGGCTCTGCTTTCTGCCCCAGGAGGACACACAAAACTGCCAGAACGACCACCGGTTGGTCCCTGGTGACAACCCCCAGGGACGGAGGCGGCACCCCCCAAGGGGCTTCTTGCTCCCAGGAGAGGTTGGGGATAAGCGGGCAGCACAGCAGCAGGCATTGGGGAGGGTCCCCCAGTGGCGATGGATCCGGGACAGCGTCCACCACAGGGGCCAAGGGCGGCAAGACCCCGCAGCGACCCGTGTGACAATGACGACGGTGGGTGAGACCAGCTTTGCGAGGCTGTTCTGTGCTGAGGATTCTCGACATCTTGCTCTCACATGCCAGGTTATGGGGACCAGACACCCCAGACCAAGTTGTCAGCAGTGCTGGCTCCGCGGCTGTGAAGGCAGGGCCACGCCAGCCTCTCTCTCACTTCCCGGGCACGTGGCCCTCACGCTGTGTGAGCACCTGTGTCCACTTCCTCCCCTTCTTCATAAGGACACTACCGTGCTGGGCCAGGGCCACCCCCTCCAGGGGGACCCCATCTTAACTAACTGGTTCTGTGGTGACCTTGTTATAGGACAGGGAGAGGGGCACCCCAGACCCCCACAAACCTGCCTATTCTAAATGGGTTCTGCCATCCGCCGCATCAACACAAAACATATGACACTTTAATGGGAAGGAACTTTAATAAAAACTAGAAAACAATACAGGTAAGGCAAAGAGTCTAGTTTCTAAATGAAGCACCCAAAGTTACCCGTCCCCTCGTGGGTAAAACTCCATCCATATGGGGTCGGCCCAGAGCAAGGCCCCAAAGCCTGCCACAAGTCTAAAACATCTTCCAGTGGGGACCCACAGAAAAGGGTCACAAACAACCAGACAAGCCCGGAAGGAAAAGAGCAAAATCAACATCAAGATAAAAGCTGCCATTGTCACCTCCCCACGGGTCTCACCCACATCTGTGTCACCTAGTCCACGACCAAAAGACAAGCGCAGTTTCTTCACGTGTCTCTAGGCTCCATGTGCCTCCTCCAGGTCTCCTTGCTCCATCCTGCTTCCTTCCTTAGTCTCTTCTGCAGCTTCTCCTCTTCCTGCTCAGCTCCACCCTTCCTTGGGTGGGGCAGGGAACCTGGAACCTCCCCCTTTCCTGGGGACCACCCTGTTACAACCTCATTCCCAAGACAGGTCATATTTTCAGGTTTCCCTGCCAGGCCAAGGGCCAGGGTCAAGGCTTAGCCAGGCCGGCCAACTGACCTCCTGGCTAGCCTCAGAGGCCAAGAGGGGCTGGGGCTTCAACATATGAACTCGGGGAAGGAGCACAATCCAAGCCATAAGACAGTGAATAAGGGGAGCATGAACCAGGCTTGGGCATGGCCAATTCTAGAAGATTTGGAGCAAGAGTCACAAAGATCACCAGGAACCTGTGCAGTCCAGACAGCTGCTCCTCTCAGCCCCTGGAGGAGCCTGGCACATGTGCCAGCTGCTCTATCTCCTCTCCAAATCCAAAGTTCAGCAGGAAGAAATTGGCAGGCCTGGCTAAGCCTTGAGCCTGGCCCTTGGCCTGGCAGGGGGACCCTCAGTGATGGTCCCCCCTGCCGTGGACCAGCACAGCAGTAGACGATGAAGCCACCTCAGGGTTGAGAGAAGCGTGCAGGGTGGTCAGGGCGTCGGTGAAAGAAATGACAAACAGACACACTTCAAGAGTGAAAATCTGAGTGTAATTTTCTTTGAGTTTGTGACCAGTATATATATGTTTTCCAAAAGCACAGGAATGAATATCAATGAAATTAGCTTGCTCATGGGCTCAGTCTATCACCATCAGGGAGGTGATCTACATAACAAGCAATGACCATTATAGAAGAAAGAAGGAAGTTTAGAAAGACAAATAAGGGATTAAAGTTTGTAGTTCTAGAAAGACGGGATAAGATTTTTGGTGGTCGTTATCTTTTGATAAGCTTCTGCCTTTTCAGGGAACTTCCGCTGAACTTCCTCTGCTTCAGGCTGTTCTCCCTCCCCCCCCCCCCTCCGCGCTGGTTGCCCAGCCGGATCTAGGGACCGTGGCGAAAGCCATTCCTAAAGATCACTGCGGGGGGAGGTGCAGCAGGTAGGGTTTTGCTGTTCTTCCCCTGCGTGCTGGTTGCCCAGCCGGACCTAGGGACGGTTAGCCCTAAAGGTCACTGCAGGGGGAGGTGCAGCACCCCCCAGGCCGCCTGCAGTGTGGACAAGGCCGTTCCCAGTTTGCACACTGGGGAGCTGTTACAAGAGCTACTGGGTCTGGTCCCGCCTCTTCTGAGGGACTGTCATGCCTCTACTGGGACTCAAATGTGTTTCATGGCCTAATCTCAGGGAAGTCTCACAGATGTGGACGCTGGGGTCTGGCAGGGAGCCACGGAGCCCAGGCTTCCTGATGTCCACTGTCAGGTCCTGGGCCTGGGCCAGCTGGGGCAAGTGCCGAACACCATCCAGCCACGAGTCTGCACTTGCAGGGTGTGAGGAAAGCGCTAGGGACTTGGCCTCCTGGGTGGATTCCCCTGAGTCCCCTTCCCTACTCTCCTCCCAGGAATTCAGGCTGCAGCCTCCCTGTGCAGTGCTGGGCCTGCCAGGCTTCAGGGTGGGCCGGCCAGCAAAATAGGCCAGGCCGCCTGGGCTCCTCTGCCAAGGCCCAAGAGGTACCAGCTGGCCTGGTCACAGGACCTGGGCACCGCGGATCCTCCACCTGAGCCTAGGCCACCCAAGAGGCCAGCTCCCTACAGTGCCCAGACCCCCGTCTAGGTCTCAATGGGGAAAGCAGAGCCTTTCTGAGCCACTCGCCTGCCACGGGGGACCTCTGGAGACATCACCTTGCAATAGAGGGGAGGGGAGGGCAGGGGCTCCCCAGTCTGGGGGTGCCCCGGCCTTGCTCCAAGAGGCCTCTTGGGGCACCCAGCTGGTCTGGACTGAAGCCCAGCTGCTGGGCCTGGGAAGTGTCCAAGGAACCCAGGGGCAAGGATGTCCAAGAGGTTGGAGACTTGGGGGGTGCCCGCTCTGAGGATGGTATGTGCAGGTCTGGACAAGGCAGGCATCAGGCCCCCGAGTACCACCCTCTAAATATTTCTCAAGCTGGGGACCCCTTGGGTGCACCTGAGAGTCCAGGAGATCTCCACAGAGACTTGCAGTTGGGCATTTACAATCTGAGAAAAATCTAAAAGCAACGCTCTTTGCATGCCCGGTGACACCCCTTCCAACTGGCCCTGCCAGGGGTGGGCCCTTCATGCCCGAGGGCACTAATAGCGTGGGGCTGCTTGAGCCACTTCGGGCAAAGAGAGAAGACCCCAGAGAACCCAGGCCTCATCCGCCGACAGGAGGGAGAGGCAGCAGCCGGCAGCAGGGTGGGGGTGCGCTCTGCAGTCTCTGAACTCCGCCATTGGGACAACTCTGGGCGCTTGGGACTTGGCCCGTGAGTCATACCTCCTCTTGGCTGAGTAAAAGGAACCCAAAGCCAGAATTTTCTAGACTGTAGGGCAACAAGATCAGTCATTCTGAGAGAACTGGCTTTGCCGAGGTTGGGACAGGTGGCAGCAGAAATGGGGAGGCCCCGAGTCACCCCAGGGCAGCAGGAGCTGGGTACCCAGGATTGTGGCACTGGCCTCCAACGTGCAACACACCTGTCTATGTGCTCTAATTTCCCCAACCTCCCAGAGCCACCTTTGGGTGCTACCCACCTTCTACCCACCCACAGGCCCCGAGCCCGGGTTCTTCCCCTGTGGCCTCTGGGGAGGAGCCAGACTGGCCGTCACCACTCAGCCTGAGTGGCTCTGGGCTCCTCTAGGCGATTTGCTCCTGCGGCAGGTTGTGTCTGAGGATGGCCATGAACTCTGGGCCTCCAAGAAACCACGCTTTGCCCTGCCCTGGAGGTGTTGACAGGGCGGCCTGGAAATCTGGGTCAACCACGGCAAGTCCCTACAGGCGCCCTCCGCACCAAGAGAGATAGCCCAGCTGTAAGCGAGGATTAGCTAAGCTGGGCACCAAGAACCTTCTGTGATGACACATCCCATCCCAGGCCCGCCCAGAAACCCTTTCTCTGGAGGCGGCGTGACAGGAGGGGAGGGCTGGAGCCTGCCAGTCATCGGGGCCTGGGCCAGCTTGGTGGGCCGGCTGTGGCTGTGGCTTAGCCCTCAGTGCCCTCGGCTTGGCAGGTGTCTCAGTGTCCCTCTGGCTGACTGGCCGGTGACTTCCTCTGAAGCCGGCTGGCTGGTGCTGCGGCCAACCCAGAATAAAGGAGCACGCCCTTCCAGCCAAGCGAATCCTCCCAGCCCACACAGAGCAGCTGCGACCAGAGCCAAGCGCCAGTGGGGAATCCCGAGTGAACAAAGAGCTTCAAAAGGGGCACAGGCCCTCAGTGACAGCTTTGGAGCCAGGCCCAAGAAGCTTAAGAAGCCTTAGGGTGTGGCTGGTGGTGGTGTGGAAAGTCCTTTGCTGCAAATGCTCTGAAGCAATGTATGAATTTCTTTCTCTCATGCACGCATGCATCCCTCCCTTCGCCTGTTCCTCCCTCTCTCCCTCCCTCCCTCCATCCAGCCCTCCCTCCATCCATCCGTACATCTTCTGTTCTTGGATGGAGCAGACCAATCTGATGTCCCTGGAGCATCCTGGCACAGGGGCCAATGCAGCCCCCATACTTACTGGGTAAGGAGTGGTCATCCTGTAACAGGGTGGTCCCCAGGAAAGGGGGAGGTTCCCTGCCCCACCCAAGGGAGGGTGGAGCTGAGCAGGAAGAGGAGAAGCTGCAGAAGAGACGGAGGAAGGAAGCAGGATGGAGCCAGAAGGAGACCTGGAGGAGGCGCATGGAGCCTAAAAACACGTAAAGAAACTGTGCTTGTCTTTTGGTCGTGGACTGGGTGACACAGATGTGGGTGAGACCCGTGGGGAGGTGACCATGGCAGCTTTTATCTGGATGTTGATTTTGCTCTTTTCCTTCCGGGCTTGTCCAGTTGTTTGTGACCCTTTTCTGTGGGTCCCCACTGGAAGATGCTTGTGGCAGGCTTTGGGGCCTTGTTCTGGGCCGATCCCATATGGATGGACTTTTACCCACGAGGGGACGGGTAACTTTGGGTGCTTCATTTAGAAACTAGACTCTTGGCCTTTCCTGTATTGTTTCCTAGTTTTATTAAAGTTCCTTCCCATTAAAGTCTCCTATGTTTTGTGTTGATGCGGGCGGATGGCAGAACCCATGTAGAATAGGCAGGTTTGCGGGGTTTGGGCTGCCCCTCTCCCTGTCCTATAACAATCCCAGGTCCAGCCACACCAGCCAGGCCCCTGCAGCCCAAGGACCTGGGTCTGGAGACTCCTCACCAGGAACCAAGCAGGAGGCAGGATGAGGAGGCGTTACAGCAAGAGGGCCCTGGTTCTGCCTTGACACAGCCTGGACTCTGCTGAGAGCAGGGAAGTGCCGGTGCTGAGGAGTGTGTCACCTACGTCAAGGGCTCCAAATCCCCACGTAGGGGACGTGCACAGAAGCTGCATGTTATCACTATTGACCCACTGCGCAGGAGAGGAACTAGAGCCTAGAGAGAGACCTGATCCAAAATCGCACAAAGTCAAGATAGAGGGTCTCCTGGTGGTGCAAGGGGCTAAGCACCGACTATGAAGCAATCCGCAGCCTCTGCAGCACGAGTTCGATCCCCAGCCAGCCAGGGAGCAACCCACATGGCGCAGCAGACCTCTCCTGACACCCCGTTGCTACCCTCAGCAGTGGATTTCAGTCAGTCTGCCTATTCTGCTCCCCACTCTGTCTCTGGTGAATCCTCTCACCCCCCGCATCTCTGGCCTGTACCCCAGCTCTTATATGCATAAATAAATAAATCTTAAAAAAAAAAAAAATCAAGATAGAAACTAGGAGCCTGGAAGGGGAGAAGAAAGGGAGAAGGGACAAAGGGGGGGGCTCTGGAACTCTGACTGGACTCAGCAGGAGAAGCGCAGAAGCCCCAGGTGGCTTCACCTGGCACACCCTGTCCCCAGGTCTAGACGCTGGGCACCCAGAGACCCACCCCCACCTTCTCCAGCTGCTCTGCCCCAACTCCAGCTGCTGTGCATGCCTCCCCCCTGCTGGTCAGATCTGGAAATGCATCGCCCACACCCTCCAGCAGCTCTGCTCGCTGTGGTGACTCTGGTCAGCATCTACTGTGAGCTGGAGGTCAGAGAAAAAGGAAAATACCCCCTTCTTCTGCGAATGCATGGTATAGGGGAGAAGAAAGAAGAGAGAACAGACCATGATGGTACAGTGAGGCAGGGACTTGGCTGCGGGAGCTCGGGGCCACATGGCAGGGCCTATGCATAGGAGCCCTTCCAGCAGAACCCCCCCTAGGCCCAGGAACAGTTCTGTGGCTCCTGCTCTGGGGACCCTGAGCTGTACCTCAGGGGAGGGAGGGGCCCCTGGGTGTTCTAGAACACACGCCTGTCTACAGCCAGAGGCTCTGAAAGAACCTAAGGGGCTACTGGGGCGTGGGGCTGGATAGGATCCCTTTCTTGGTGCTGTCTTAAACCGGCCTTGGGCTTTAACCCCGCACTGCTTTCCTGGCTCTGAAGGCTTTGAGTCCTGGCTCTGCCGCTCCCGAGCTGTGCAAGCTTGGGCTGGCTAATTAACCTGTGTGTCTGTCTCCCCTTCTGTAAAGTGATGATGATAGCAGAGCTCACCTCCCAGGGCAGCTGTGGTCTGAGCTGAGTGTGGCACGTGGCCCTCTGGTGTGATCTGTTGGGTCACCTCTTGACCCTCTGGTGTGATCTGTTGGGCTCACTGCCTTTCAAGGCACCCATATGTGCCAGGGGGCGGCAGCCCCTCCCTGGGGAGTGGCTCTGTCCTAAAGTGGCAGTGCCCTTTTATTTTTAACTGGGGCTCCGCAGCCCTTGCGGTGAGGTGGTTTGGGCCACGCAGCTGAGCTAGGTGGGTGGAAGCAGCAGGACCCCAGGGCAGAAGTGCCTGGAAAACTCCTACTTCCTGCTGGTCCCTGCTCTTCCCTCAGGAAACAACAGAGCCATCCTGGGGTGGTCAGGGTGGGGCAGGATATCCCCTCTTGGGGAGGCCCTCACTTCCCCAAGAGCTGTGTAGCTGAGAGCAGGCTAACATGTCCATGGGGCCTAGTGAGGCTGGAACAGAACTTCCCAGTCCTGGAAACCCACCTTCTCTTGGGGGGCACCAGGTGCCAGGGGGTCTCTCAGTCCCTGGAAGCCTAAGTGGGATCCACTGGTTCCCCTGCTGATGTCAGGAGCAATGACAGGGCCGGCATCCAGGCCCCACGTCACACTCTGGGCTGGGCGGCTGTTCATAAAGAGGCAGACAGAACACCTCTGTACTGGGAGACAAAGCCAGCCTTCTAGAAAAACAGAAAGGCAAGCCCCAAAATCTTCACTCCAAGGAGGGATGCCGGCTCCGTCACACAGACAGGGTCCCCAAACCTTGCACTGAAATCCCCTGGGCCAAAGTGACAGATGCCCAAAGCACATTCTGAGGCCTCCCAGGGTGTCGGCACCAGCTCCAGGGAAACCTCGGGCTGGCACGAGAGGCCGAGGAGCCACAGCAGATGAGACGCACTCTGGGGGGCCAGGCAGAGGGTGGTGACCCTGCTCACTTTTCAGAAGGTCACACAGAATCAGAGATGGACTCGGGAGGCTAAGACAGCCGATTTGCAGAAACTCATCAACTCTGTCACCTTAAATGCCCCTTTCCAATGGCCCATAGGAGAGCCACCAGGAATAAGGGGGCGTCGTGTCCAGAGAAGCATGTGAACAGCGCTCCGGCAGTTCCAGTGACATCTCCGAACTGAGCGAGCATGTTGGAGTCTAAAGCCGCAGCTAGAGACTCAGAAGCTTCCACTGAAACTTCCAGTCCTGCCTGAATTGCATTAAGAGAGTTTGCAGAAAAATAATCAAGGAGGAACTTTATTGCTGTTACCTGGGAGAAAATCTCGATGCTAGATAGGTGGAGTTTATTAGACAGACAGTGGAGTGAGGAAGTGGATCAGCAGATTTTACTTTGAGAACTGTTCCAACCACCATAAGTTTGAATTGAGTTTATATAGGTAGGAACAGTGAGTCACTGACATTAAAAATGTAGTTATTCTTGGCAGAGGCCAAAGATATCTTGATGCTAACTGTGTGCAGAGGAAACCAAAGCTGGGGTTTACTCTCTTCCCAGAATGCCCCGCAGAAGGGCAAGGGCTGGGTGCCCCTGGGCTCCTGGTCATTCAGCGGGAAGGCTGGCTGGCTCACCAGCAGGCAGCGGATTTTGCTCGGCTGTTCCACAGACGCAAGTCTGCAGGAGGCTTTGCTCTCTTGTCTGCTAGAGCAGGGAGGGGCTTCCCAGAACACGTTACAGTCTGTTTGTAAGGCTCGGAAATAAAGAAGAAACTTCCCAACACGCCTGGAAACTTCACCACACGATGGGGAATGAGCCTCCCACACAAGAGGCAAAGACCCAGAGGAGAGCAGGAGAGGCCCCTCCTCTGGGAACCACGCTCCCCTAGGAGCAGGGAGCACCAGAAAGGCAGCGGCTCTTCCCACTGAGCTGCTCCACCGAGAAGGAGCGGACTGCGCTCACACACGGCGTTGGAGCTCAGCTCGACCAAAGGGCCCCCAGGCAGCCATGGACTGAGGCTGCAGACAAGGGGACCCCAACATCCTCAGGCATCTCCCCAGGGGAGAAACCTAGGGCCACTGGGGGAATAATTAGTGTCATAGCAGGATTTTATCTGTCTTCTTCCTTAAAAAGTGATTTTGATGAATACCTTTAGTTCAATTACTTCATTGATGCTGCGCTTGTTCTTATTAAAGTTTGATAAACTGTGTTTCCTATACTGGAGTTCTTCAAATAGACATAATTGTCGTGAATATACTACTTCCACTTCTGTTCATCTAGAATTAGATGGGATTAGTATTCTATTTTGATTGAAACAGAAGATCCGCTATTAAACTGTCAGTGAACAGTGACATGCCCAGAGGGAGCTGGGAAACAATAGAGACCATTTCTATGGTAAAAGTACCGCAACCGATTTTGATTGGTTTTAAAGGCAGCGCAACAACACCCCCCCCCCAAAAAAAAGACCCCTACAAAACAACACCCCTAGTTAAGCCTATTAGTGATTTGATCAGCCCAGCTGTAAAGTCGTAGATTAACTTAGGGTAGCTAACATTTTACCCCATTTGTTCTTATTTTTAATTTCTTCCTAACCTTCCTTATTCGATCTAGGACACCCTTCGCCACTTCAATGCTTTAAAACCTTATGCAGTCAAAAAGATTTTTCCCATTGGGGAAAATGGATCAAAGTCAGCTGTGCCCATGGAGTCCCCTGACGGCTCCCTGAAGCCCTGGTGCATCCCATCGAACCCCTCAAGTTGTAGGTGGGGACCCGGGAGGACGGGACGGCCAGGAGTCCGCAGCAAACTCCACGCTGGTGCAGATGTGAGAGCCGGTGGCCTCGTTCCCAGTCCAGCTGCTGCTGGGGACTGAACTCGTTCTCGGGAAGCTGGGTTGTCTGCTCCCACCTGTGATTCCAAGAGAAGTTCCCCAGCTTCCTGGTGATCTCCGGGGTGATTAAGAAGCGTCAGCTTTTCCGACCTGTTGGCAGCCTGACCTGATGTGACCTCAGCAACAGTCGTCAACAGGAATACCGCCTCCCTGCACCTCATTTCCTGCACAGCCAGAAATGTGTGTGCAAAGCAGCATGGGTCCCCCAGGGCCTGTGGGGTGGGGGGGTTCCCTTCCACTCAGACCTGCTTATTTATAACCCGGAGGAAATTTGCCTTGAAAAACAGGATTTCCGGGCTGGCTAACCTTATTTTTATATTCTATAGGACTTAATGGGAAGAATGCCAGCATTTGAAGAAGTTGCTTACTTCTAATAGCAGTATGAGGCTGAGACTTAAAAGGGGGGCGTCACAGGCCCAGAAGGGAAACCCACCACACCTCACTTCACAGACGAGGAACTCAAAGCCCCATGTGGAGGCCTGACTTGCCCCAGGTCTGTGTAATTCATTGGTGAGGTAGGACCTGAACTTGGCTGAAGTCAACTGGTGCTCCTGCCGGGCTGGTTCCCCTACAGTGATGTCATAACCAGCGATGGGCACAGGCCTGTGCTGGGCTTCATTGCCGATGGAGATGCAGTGTGGGCTGCCTGCATCTTCCTGCGGAACCCCTTCCTCCTGCCCCCACACTCCCTACCCTGGCCTCCCAACGCCCACCCCAGCGGGGCTGCTAATGTCCACTGGATCCAGGCAAGGGGCCAAGTGGGACTGAGGAACTGGCTCTCCTGGCCACGGGCCATGTCCCCCTGCCTGTCTCTGTCGGCCCATCACATCTGTGCTCAGCCGGCTCAGTGGGGCTGCCGCCCATCCTGTCCCGAGGCCCCTCCTGACCTCCGCAGGTGCCACACACGCCCCTGTGTCCAGCAGTGCCCCTAAGGTGGGGGGATCTGAAGAGATCAGCAGGATATAAAAAAGGCCTCCAGATTTGTACACTTACCTGAGAGCCCCACTTAGGAAATGAAGCTCCAAAGAAGTGGCAAAAGCTAAATGCTTAGCCTCGAACAAAGAAGTGGTGGGAAAGAGCTAGAACACTGTCTGTGTTGCTTAGTGGCCTTCAGGGCCATGAGGACCCAGGCTGGAAGGTGGGCCCAGAGCCGCCACCTGCAGCCAAGGTATGGGGAAGCAGAGCGCGCACGGCGGGACCACCTCACACTCCAGGCAGGCGTCCCCGTCGGGGGAGACGTGAACGGAGGCCGTTGCTCGAGCAGGGTCGTGGGTGCAGGTTTCTGTTAACTCCTCCAAACCAGTAACTGTGGAGCCATTTCTCTTGACAAGACTAGGCCTGTAGAGGTTTCTGAGCCAGAGGGGTGGGAAGGCCCCGGGCTGGTAGTTGGCAGGGCCAGTGGAGGAGGGTCCTCGAGGCCTCGGGACTGTGGCCAGGATTTGGGACATTGTCGGGGGAGACAGGGACACGCGCCCGCCATGGATGGCAATGGGCTCACTGAACCCCCCCTACCAATTCCCGGACTCTGAGGGTTCTCGAGCCCTTGAGCCTATTGCTGCCCAGGTTTCGGCTGTGAGTCACAGAAGTTATCACTCAGCACATCTGAGCTTTCTGGCTCGGGCTGTGCTGAGTCAGCCTACTCGGCTCCTGCTGAGGCCCAGCCCCTGACTTCTGCTAGGAACGGAGGGGCGGCTAGGCTGGGTTTTTTGTCTTTTCCTGTTCAATCTGGACCTGGGAGGGTTGGGGTCCTCACCTTCCTCTGAGGTGGCTGGGATGGGTTGATGCAGGTGGGGAAGATCCAGGAGGAGGTGGGGATAACTCAGGTGAGTCCTGTGTCCCCGCACTGCCCTCCACTCTCCTGTCCAGGCACCCTGGAGCCCTCTGGAGGCTGTGCCTGGCGGGGGCAGCTCCTTTCTGCAGCCACCAGGCACCATTGAAATTGGTCACCACCAGAGCTGTCCGCTGGCCTCCAGGACGTGAAGACAAGAGAGGTGGCCTGTGGATTTGGGTGAGGAGGACCAAGGAGGGGCTGGTGAGAGCTCTTTGGGGTTGGGTGCAGCTGAGGGAATCTTCAGCAGAAGCTGAAGTCCCCAGGGCCAGGCCTGGAAGGTGATGGCTTGTCCTCCCTGACTCATTCCGGCTAGTCGTCAAGGCAGGGCCCGGAGCCGGGGCCTGTGGCAGAGGAGAGTGGTGGGACTTCCCCAGGCAGGGTGTGGGTAGCTGAGAGGACATCTTTGACCAAGTTGGGGAATAGGTTGGTGTGGGGGCCCTGGGCCGAGGAGGGAGGCCCTGCCAGTTCCAGCCAAAGCCCTGTCGAGCATTTGGGGCAGCAAGAAGCATCCTTCACTCGGCTGCTGTATTTCCGTAGAGCTGGTGTGGACTTTGGCTTCTCCTTGTCAAAGTAACTAACAGCGAGCTGAGCACCCCCCCACCCCGGTACCTTCCTGCCAGGCCATGAGCTCAGGGGGCCTCTGTGCACAGGCAGCCTCTCAGCCAGAGGGAGGGCCAGCTCCGCCAGGCCTGGGCAGATGGCCGCCCTGGGAACGCCCGCTTCCCCACCCCTATCTGCTGTGAGGTCTGATCAGGGACTGTCCCTCCTGGGCCTCAGAGTCCCCATCAATGATGGAAAGGGTGTCTGTGGGCTATGTTATCATGCAACATCATGGCCTCACTCAAGCTGACCTTGGAGATGTCCCCTGTGCTGAGGCCTCTTCTATTGGATTCCCTCCCAGGGCAGCACAACTGTGTCCATTTCCTCAGATGAGGAAGCTGAGGTTTAGGAGCAAGAACTCCATTGGTGCAAAGGTGTTGAGCTGGTCAACAGCAGGGCCTGGGCCGAACCCCAACTCGGGGCTCTGTGGTCACAGGACTGAGGTATGGTCAGAAGGATGACAGGGTGCACTGCTTGGGGTCCCTAATGGGGTATCCATCCCAGAGCTCTCCTGTCTGCCACCCCTGCAAAGGAGCACCCTCTAAATACCTGGAGTTGACTTCCCTCTCCCTCTTATCTAACCCCTGTCTGCGGATGGGCTGACACCCTGAGGATTCTCATAAAACTTCCCTGCTGTTGGAGCCACACACCATCTGTCCCAGGGACAACCCCTGCTAGCTTACCTGACCTCATTTTCAGGAGAGATTTTTTTTTAACCCAGAGTTGCTGAACATATAAGGGGCTGGGCCTGGGAGCATTTTCAGTTGGGGGTGACCTCTTGTTTTGGGGGCTTTTCAAAAGGAAAAGGTGGCCTGGTGGCCTTCCCTGGTGGCGCAGGCGGTTGAGCACCGTGCTGTGAAGCTGTCCGCAGCCTCTCCAGCGCCAGTTCGATCCTGGGCACAGAGGGTCCCACATGGCGTGGCAGACCTCTCCTGGCTCGCCTGCTGCTCCCCTCAGCAATGGATTTCATCAGTCTGCCTGTTCTGTTCCCTGCTCTGTCTCTGGTGAATCCTCTCACCCTTCTGCACATCTGGCCTGTACCCCAGTTCTTGCATGCATAAATAAATAAATCTTTAAAAAAAAAAATCAAAAGGAAAACCACCTCTTGAGGCTGAGTGGGCAGCCTTCATGGTGGCTTCGTGGATAGAGACAGGTGACCAACACGCTGCCCTGATCAATGACCACTAAGGCCTCAAGGAAACCAGAGCATTTGTTGCAGAATTTTGGGGTGTTGGATGGACATTGTCTTAGGCTATGGGCCTACTATGTGTCAGGTCTGGGCACAGACAGGACCACCAGGGACTCATGGCCACTCTCAGCAACTCTGAGAGGGGGCGTCCAGCCCACTGCCCAGGAGGAGAGGGCAGCCACTGGACAGGGAAGGAGTGGGGAGCTGAGTCCCACAGCTCTGCACTGCTTCCAGGGGAGCAGCTCAGTGGCTTCTGTGCCCTCACATAGCTCCACGGACAGTGGGGCTGAGGAGGGGCGCACACGAGGCCACTGGCCACTTCTCCAGTCAGAGACTCGGGGCTCTCGGCCTCTGTTTGGCGGGGGGGCCACTGCCACAAACCCTTCAGAGGCCCTTGCTCCCACTTGCTACTTTTAAAAGAAATCTGGAATGAGAAAGAAGAGAGTTTCTATTTTTGATGATGCAGGAATAAAATGGAGGCTTTTAAATTATTAAAATCCAGAAATCAATTACTTCTTCAGGTCAGATAGAAAGCCACGTTCCACCGGGGGGGATGTCACCCCCGGCACACACTCTTGGCTGTGTGTCCGGCCAAGTCCCTTGCCCTTTCTGGACCTCAGTGTCCTCAAGGCCAGGCAGGAGTTGGACGGATGGGCTCCAAGGGCTTCTAGGTGCTCAAGGAACTTTCCAGGAGGAGCCGGCTGGGGCAGAAGTGGGCTGCGGGCCCTTGGGCCTCTGCTCACCGCTCAGCTTGAATCCCGTGTCTTAGAGATCAGGCACCTGTGCCCTCCTGCTCGCACCTGCCTGAGAAGCTGGTGGGGGGAAGGGCCGAGATGTTATTACTAATAGCGTTACTCCCACACGGCCTGCGTGGAATCCACACAGCTGACTTATGTGCCCCCCAAGATGGGTCACACCCTGGTCCCCATTTCACAGACAAGGATATTGGGCACTGAGGAGCACAGTGCCTTGCCCAGGGTCTCCCACCTGGGGAGCAGCACAGCTGGGGCTCAAGAGCAGGTGGGGCTCAAGGTCCGGCCCCTGCAGACAAGGGCTTACCTCCTCACTGGTGGGCACACCCTCCCCCAGCACCACAACTTCCTGGGGCCCGGCTTGCTCTCCCCTGCCTTGGTGCTTGCTGTTCCCCTGCCTGGAGTGAGTGTGGCCCAGGCCAGCACAAGTGTCACTTCCTCCAGGAAGCCTTCCTGCCTCCTCTGTGCTTACAGGGCATTCGCCCACTGCCTGGGAAGTGCTTACCCTCCGAATCACCATGTTTACATGCTGTCTTCCTGCCCCTTCTGCCCCCCAGACCATGAGCTCCCTGGGTTCAGGCACAGACAGTGTCAGAAGAATTTCCACATCCCTGGTGCCCAGCACCAGGCCCGCGGCCACCCTGGAAGTGTGGGTGAACATGGTTCCCTTGCCCTGAGGGAGGGGTACTCGTTGCCCCCTGGGCCTGACCCTGGAAAGCCCCCTCAGTTTACCCATCCCTGGCATCTCTGATATTGTTTTCCCACAGAGGGACTTAGCTTGGTAGGGAAGACATGGGTTGCCATGGCAACACACTTTTTTCTGCCTGAGCAAATACACTTGCACAGAAACCCCAGTAGGTGCCAGCCGGTGCGGTGGGCGCTGCCCCTGCTCCCCACCCTCCCACCGCCCCTGCATCCCTGCGGCTCCTCACACCCTCCCTGGTGAGGAAGCAGCACTACCCCAGCCGTGAGGCCCGGGAGTCACACCCCATCATCGTCCTCAGAGGGGAAACCCTGGCCCCGGCCTCCCAACCCCTGCCCAGCTGGCTTTGCTCTCCACCTGCCACCCCAGCTCAGACCTTCCTCCCTTCCCACCCCTAAGATGGGGAGGGGGTTCCTGGGCTGGAGGAGGGCAAGCCTCAGACCTCTGCTCCCCGTCCCCGCCCAGGGTCCCGCGAGCCTCTGGGTAGCGGAGGCAGAGCAGGCGGGAACAGGCGGAGAAGCGTTCTGCAGAAGGCAGAGGCCCTGGAGCCTGGCTTGGTGGGTCAGCCAGGACCAGCTACATGCTTGTCACCTCACGTCCCAGGGTCCCAGGCTGCTGCTCCTGCCAGCCTCACTCCCCACCCACCAACCCCCCCCCCCCCCCCGCCCTCCGGAGCCTGCCTGCCAGCCTGGAGCCTCCACTGTTGCCCTCCCTCTACCCCTCCCTCCGCGGTCCCTGGATGCTGGAGTGTCTGCCGCCCGCACATCCTGCCTCCCAACCTGCAGCTCCATTCTCGTCTCCATGGCAACTCACCTCCCCCGCACAGGACCACTGTGCTCAGCTCCCCAGCCCTGCTCTGGGCCTCCCATCTGGGTGGGGGGACACCCACACACCTGCTCAGGCCAAAATCCGTGCCCACACATGTGCCCGCCCCTCACAGACCAGAGTGAGTGTGTGTGGGGGTGTGCACAGGTGTGGGTGTGCGTGTAGGCCCAGGTGCTTCAAGCACCCACACCTGTTCCACTTCGCCCCGGAGGCCAGGGCCCCCGGATGCCCCTGCCCGAGGGGTGCGTGTGTCCTGCGTGGGCCTCTGGGTTCATCTGTTTGGGCGTCTCCGGCCAGAGTGACCCTGGCTCCGGCGGCCATTCTCCCAGGAAGCTCAGGCCTGCGGTGGCTGAGGGCGGGGACCCACTCGCTGTGCTCTCCCCGGGACCACAGTCGTCCAAGTTGGACTTCGCCTTTCGGAACCCACGTCACTTTCTCCTGAGACGCCACCTCCGATTCCCTTTTCCTGTCCAGAGAGCGGGAGCCGTACAAGCGGCCATGTGCAGGCCATGGGGAGCAGGGAGGGCGCGGACAGGTGTCCGTTGAGGTGCCCTGCAGCCTTAGTTCTGTTTGCAGGTGGCTATGTGACCCTGTGTAGTACTCGGTGCCTCTGGGCCTCAGTTTCCCTGTCATCTGGACTTTCTAGCTCCATCCAGAATTCCACTGAAAGGTGATAAGCTGATTACAGAGTTCCCTTGCCACAGCATTTCCGTCCCCCTCACGCGGCCCTGTGGGCTTTAGGCGGCCGGCGGCGGAGGAGGAGCAGAGACACAGCCGCCACATGTGGGAGACGAGGCAGAGGAGGGTCAGCCCAGCAGCCTACCCGGAAGCCTTTGCTCTTTCTCCTACCTGCCCCCTGCACAGCTCTGCCCACCGGGTCCCGGGCCAGGCCAATCCCTTTCGCTTTCGCCAATCCCTCTTGGGTACTGTGGCGATAAAGGGCACCGGCCAGCCATGGGAACAGGGCCCTCCTGCCCCATCTGACAACAGCCCATATATCCAAGAGGGATGCGTCAGGAAGAAAAGAAACAAGGCAGAACCATTGGGCTCCCCAGCCTGGTGAGTGAGTCCAGGGTCAGGGCTTCCTGGGGGCGCAGGCAAGCTCAGCGTCTGGGCAATGTGAGATAGAGGTGCCTCAGTGCTGGAGTGGGGACAGGGTCCTCAGGTGGGGCGAGGTGGTGGAGAAAGGCACATGGAATCCCTGCGCTCCTCACACCTGCCTGAGAGACACCGAGGGCTCTAGTGTAGATGTGTCTCCTGGCCCCAGGGGCCTGGGGTGGCACCTGAGACTGCATTTCTAATAAGCCCCCTCGCTGCCGCCACTGCTCTGAGACCACCCTTGACTTGCACGAGGGGAGGCTGAGACGCCGGACTGGGTTTGAACTTGGCCCACCCTGATTAGCTTTAGGTGTGGGCAAATGAATTCCCAACTCACTGTGCCTTGGTGAAATACCAGCCTTCCCGAAAGTCTCCGTAGGACCTTTGTCAAGGAGGTGGCTGTGGGGACTGAGAAGCTGATGTATGTCAGCATGTGTGAGCGCTGGGTTTAGTGCTTGCTCTGGGGTTATTATTCTCAAATACTAGGCTGAAGAATAGGAGCTTTTTTTTTGCTGAGGATAATGGGTTGCTGTTGAGTTTTAAGCAGCAAGAGACTTAACTAAAGTATCTTTGAAAAGACTTTCTCTGGGGAGGCTGGGAACTGAGTGGGAGGCGGAGGGCGGCCTGGGGACAGAGCTGAGTTAGGGCCTGTTCCCGGGGTGGGGCGAGAGTGCAGCATGGGAAACAGCGGTGGGGACGGTGGGAGAGGAGGGCTGGGAAGGACAGACATCTCTGAGACAGAGCTCACCAGGGGTGGCCTAGGAGGGCCTGGCCTCAGGTCCAGGCTGTCCTGCACCCCTGGGAACCTCTGGGCCTCAGTGGAGACTCTCTCCCTGCTGAACTACCGCTTTGCTGGCCTGACAGCCCCAGCCTGGGACAGGCCCCTCGGGCTTCCCTGGGGCGTGCTCGGCCTCGTCACCAGCCTCACCCTTCTGGGATCACTAGCCAGTGCTGCTCCAAGGAGGCAGAGACGGTGTGTCCACCTCCCACAGTTCCCACGGAGAAACGCCTCTCTAATTGTTTGGGGAGGAGGAGACCAAACCAAACATTTTGTTCCAGGGATTTCTGAAACCCTGGCTTTCTGAAACGCTGGTGAGCAGGTCCTTTCTGGGTTCAGAGAGGAACGAACCCGCTCTTTCTCTAATGCCAGGATCGCAGGGCTGGGAGGGCAAGTGCAGACACCTCCCTGCAGGAAGCCCCCTTGTTACGCCCACCCGTGTGTGGCCGCCCAACTTGTGTAAAACTCTTCCTGTCAGGTGCTCTCTGCTTCCCTGGAAGGGCCATGGCCCGGGGGACAGCTGGTAGAGATGGCTTGCCAGGGTTCGCCTCAAAGTCCTTCCACCCATTGTCCGAGGTCGGGCCTCGGTCCCTTCATATTCTATATGACAAATACCATATTTTTCCACCAAAATCTTCTCCATTTCTGCCATGATATTCCTGACTCATGAGTGTGGGGCCTGGTTTCCCTGCCCTGCCTGGAGATAGCTCCCCGGGGCATCCCCCGCCATCCTGATGGTTGTCAAGGTCATACGGTAACCAGGCTAAATGCTTGACTGGCTTTCAGACACTAGAGCTCAACATAAAGAAAGAAAAAGCTAACTTTCTCTTTGAGGTTTGCTTCCACAGGCAGCAGAGGCTGGGCCTTATTTATAAATAATACAGCTTGAGCAAGCAAAAGTGAGTGAACTGGAGCTGGGTGCCGGCGGATCAGAGCCAGGAGACCACAGATGCAGAGGAGGGGCCTTCCCAGAGGTGAGGGGGCCCCAACAGGAATACACAACTCCAGTGATCTGAAGAAAGGCCTCTTCACATGTCTCCATATAGGGACTGCTCTGTAACTAAGCGATGAACTTCAGCCAAGTCCACATTTCTTTGCCTCAACCTGCTTTTCAGCCAATAAAATTGAACTCGCTGTGATCAACCCTAGATAAGCTTATTCCGTATATATAATCTCAAACCCTAACCTGTATCATCTCATTCCCCTTCTTAATTAAGGGGGCAGACTTGAGTTTACCTTCTGCCAATCCTTGCCAATTGATTTGCAATAAAGCTTCTTTCCTTTCTCAAAACCCAGATGTCACAATAATCTGGCTTCTATGCACATCGGGTAGCGAGCACCCTGCTGATGACAGCACAACACCATAGCGCCCCAAAAGCAGTTCCCCAATAACTGCTTGATGCTTTTGGTCTTGATGTGGTCTTGATGCTTCTGCAACCCATTTGCCCTCTTGAATTTTGAGTCAGCTGTAAACAGAGACATCAGATCTGCTTGTTGATGGCACAAGAATATTAGCACAGATGCCAGCTCAAGCTGAAAGGGAGGTCTACGGCCATGTTCTGGAATTCTCTGGACAAGGGACAAATTGGTGACTGGGGTCCAGGAACAGGTGAACCACGGGTTCCTGTGCCTTTCTTTTCTCTCCCTTCCTCTGGATCTTCCTCTTCTCTCTCTTCCAACCAACTTCCTCTACTTCTCAGGTTCAGAAAGCAAAACATGGCCACAGTATCTCCCAAGCTGATGTATTTACTTCAGCCTCCTGGGGAGCCTTGGAATCTGTAAGTTCCATTTCCAAAGCCGTCTGGAAGATTCTCTGGCTCATCTTGCCCAATCAGCCACCTTTAGGGCTGGGACACCATCCTGCTGTGGTCATGGCTGCTGAGGGAAGCCCTGCAAACACACAGATGAGAAGCAGGTTCCAGAAAAAAGTTTGCAAGGCAAACTTTGTCCAAACAACTCATTACCCTCTCCAGTCTTACTTTAGCAATCTGACTGGTCAGTACGCTACAGCTTCATCCCATTGGTGAACATGCTGAAAAGAACAGAGTTGAGCAGAGCACCCTCTGCCCCCCCACTCTGCACTCCCTCCTGGTGGGTATCTGTCTACTGAGTAAACTCATAGTTATTACTTGGACAACAGGCACCGCTCAGACAGCCGTGCTGACAAACACCAAGCGTGGAAGTGAGAAGGCATTGTGGAAAATACATAGCATCTATCAAGCAAACAACCAGAAAACAGTGATATATAGAAGGACAACATTGTGTAAACATGCAGACAGAAAAGCGGGGAAAGAAATATCACAAAGGGGTGCACTGACTATTTGGGGAGCACAGCAGGCCAGTTCTGAAGGGGGCTGCTGGAGGTGGGGCCAGGGAGGACCACCTTGCAAAGATGAACCTGCAACAAGACCGCAGGAGCTTGGAAGGGAACGGCTGAGCCCGGCCTCCAGAGAGTGATATGGGTCTCCTGCACTCGGCCCTGGATATACACAAAGACAGAATGTAACAGTGCCCTTTGTTATGAATTCTTGCCTTTCCCGTCTAAAGAACCAAAGGCAGCCATAGCCACGTGATGAGCTGGTGTTCCCTGTTCTCTGAGCAGCCCTAGTGTGACCTCTCAAATTTTGCTGATCTTTTGATTTTTTTTTTTTTTTTTTTTGCAGGGGTGGTGGGGGGGCGGGGTGTGTGGTGGGGAAAGGGCTGTTTGATTTTTTGGGCCCCCACTAGCCCATATAAATGAGGGAATAGAGAGTTAAGGAATGTGCCCCTTCTGGGCAGACACAACCCCGTGGGTCAGAGTATAGTGATCTCGGAGAAAACATTCTTGTGATTTAAGAATTCACCTCTTGGGCCTCAGTTTCCTTATCCGTAAAATGGGGATAATGACAGCATAACCTCAAGCGCTGTTGTGAGACCTACTTGAGTTGATGTGAGTAAAGCTTTTGAAAGCTTCCTGGAACATGCTCGCGGCCATGCATGTGCTAGCTTTTGCTATCAGTGCCCAGAGTGAGAGGAGAAGCAGTCCAATACCTTGCTGAAATCTAGATTCTTCCTGTTTTCTGCACCCAGATTCAATGCTGTGTTCTTAGGTTCCTTTTCCTTCTTTTCTGGTGTCTCAATCATTGCTTCCATGCCAGTGTGAGAGTGTCCTCACGTGGTGGCATCATATCCTCTATATCTGCCCAAATGGGGGTGCTCCCAGCAGGCAGAGACCCTTCCTCCCCATAAAACCAGGGCCAGAGCTGGTGCCCCATCAAGGACTGGTCGGCAAGTGAATGGCTACAGCGTCCAGAGCCACCTCTCCCAGGCCCCACCTCCCATCTGGCACCAGTAATTTTATTTGAATTGAACTTATTCTGGAAGCTTGAGGGTAGCCATCCTCATGAATGGGCATCCTCCTGACACCGAAAAGCTGCAGGCTTTTTTCCAAAGGGGGAGCTCCCAGGAGGCTAAACTGCCTTGGGAGAGCTATGTCCAGGTGTCCCCTGCCTGCCCCTAGATGTCCCTCTGTGGCCCCTCACTTACAGATCACACTGACGAGTTACCCCTCCCCACCTTTCTGGAAACCTTTCCAGGTTTTCTCTTGTTGCATTGTTCTCCTAAACAAAAATTCTAGAAACCCAGCCCTTTGTCTTTGGCAATAATAACCCCTGTGGCTGTTCTGGCCAACCCAGCCAGATGCCTCAAGCCCAGATGACTATTTGAAGTGTTATTAGAATTCAGGCCACCCCGTCATCCCAATTCTCTCTGAGGCTGGGAATAAACAAGACAATGTAGATTGTGCGCTGTGTGCAAAAACGGGACCAAGGAGCCTTTGAGATGGATTATAACTGAGGATTCCAGGAAGTGTTACTGGGAGAAGCATAACACTGGCTCCCCAAAAAGAACCCAAGACAGCTCCATTCCACTGTACAGACAGAATGAGTGCTGCTTACCGGAGACCTTCCTGCAGTATAAAGTTGGGTTTCTATTAGCCACCAAGGGCGTTTGCCTGGATGCAAATGGCCTTACTGAGCTGGATCATTTTGGTTCAATGACTGACTGGAGGCTTGGGGCAGCAGACAGCCTGGACCAGGACACTTAACAAGCTCTGGGGCTTTCTCCTTTGGCTCTGAGGCTAAGCTCAACAAATGGAATATGAAGGTTGTTTCAGTGTTGACAGAGTCTGTGAAGAAATTCGCTATGAGAAAAAGACAGATATCAGGGGGTCTCACTCATGTGTGGAATAGAGAGAAACTGAACAAAGGGTCAAGAAAAAAGGATAAAACTTGCAAGCTGACCATAGACCTGAGGGATCCAGCAGGGGAGAGGGAAGGGGAGGGGTCAAAGCAGGGGTGGGAAGAGCACAAGGGACTGCGGCTCACAGGGGCTTCGTGGGGGAGAACTATGTGGACTACAACTGAGGGGAGAAATCAAATACTGTATAAAATTGAATAATGTAAGGAAATAAATACATACATACATTTAATAAAAAATAAAAAACAATCTCGGTGTATCATTGGCGCGTGCAGAGGATACTGGAGACAGACGACAAAGGCAGGACTGCTTCCCACGCCCCGCACCTCCCTGCGAGCTCAAGCCACACTCTCACCTCTGCCCTCCCCAGGTGCAGCGTCTCTAAAGGGCCACCTCTGACCCCCACTGCCCAGAATCACTCTTAGTCAGACTCAGAGGTTCCTGCCTTCTCTCTAACTCCCAACCAAATACCCAATTGTTTTCTGATTTGCTCACCTTTGCTCTTTAAGCAATAAACAAGAACTATCTGACATCTTTCTCAATTCCTGTACCTCAAACTCAATCAGCTTATAATCTCATTAACGTCAGACCTCAAATTCAACCAACTTATTATCTTACTTCATATCTCTCCTGCCTCTTCCACACCTTCCCTCCCTCCTGTGTTCTCTGTCCCCAAACCTGAACACACACACACACACACACACACACACACACACCCTAGTAGTTGTATAACCACTCCCACCACCCCAGGGGATCCTTGGGGGCTGCACATTAAGATCCACCAAGTCAGGCCTCCCCTGGTGGCGCAGCGGTTGAGCGCTGGGCTGCGAAGCTGCCAGCAACTTCTGCACAGCTTCTGCAGTACCGGTTCGATCCCCTGGCCCCGAGGGGAATCCCACATGGCGCTCTCCTGCCGAGCCCTCTGCTCCCCTCAGCAGTGTATTTCATCAGTCTGCCTGCTCTGCTCCCCGCTCTGACTCTGGTGAGTTCTCTCACCCTCCTGCACTTCTGACTGTATCCAGTGCTTGTATAAATAAATAAATAATAATTAATTAAAAAAAAAAAAAAAAAAAAAGATCCACCAAGTCCTGTCAGAAAAACGCACTGTTGGAGGGAACGTCACTTGGTGCAACCACCGTAGAAAACAGTGTGGAGGTTCCTCAAAAAATTAAGACCAGAAATACTATATGGTCCATTTATCCCACTTCTGGGTATTTACAAAGACTGTGAAAACACTAACTCAAAAAGACACATGGACCCATGCTCAACGCAGCACTAGTCACAAGAGCCATAGTATTCAGGGCTATTTAACAAACTAGCATCCAGAGGGGGAAGGGACTCAGCCGAGTGGCCCCCCTGAGGTCACAGAGGCTGCAGGAGGGACACAGGATACCCAGGAGGGTGCTCAGGGAGGCATTCGAGGTCTTGGTCTGTGTGTGGCTGAAGGAGAGTAAGTGGGGGCACAGTGGAAAAGACATGGGGAGCAGTTTGATGTGAGCTTAAGCCCCAGCCCCGCCACAAGTCAGCTCTGTGGCCCTGGACGAACCACTGTGACACGGAGAGAAAAATATTGCCTGCGTCCTCCCTGGGCTACTTCCAGATGGGTGTGGGGCATCTGTGGATACCTCAGAAAATGTCTGTCTTTCCATCTGGTGAAGAGATGAGCAAGGGAGGGGTGCGGGCAGCCCAAGACTGGGGTGGGCACTTGGCCTCTCAGAGCCGTGGAAACAAAAATCTGGTGGTGGCGGCCTGGGGATTTTAGCTGTCTCCTAGGCGGTTGTGAGAAGCCCATTTTTCTTCAACTGATTTAGGACATGCTGAGCACTGTCCTGATGCTTTCTTATCTCTGGGCCGCGAGCAAATTAACCCGGCTCAGGCGCTGTTCTTTCTTTTTTTTCTTTTTTAAGATTTATTTATTATTTATTTATTTATTTATACAAGCACTGGGTACAGTCAGAAGCGCAGGAGGGTGAGAGAATTCACCAGAGCCAGAGCGGGGAGCAGAGCAGGCAGAAGGACCAAAGCACACTGCTGAGGGGAGCAGCGGGTGGCAGGAGAGGTCTGCGTGCCATGTGGGACCCTCCTCCGGTGGCCGGGGAGCAGCCGGGGATCGAACCGGCGCCGCAGAGGCCGCGGGCAGCTTCGCAACCCAGCGCTCAACCGCTGCGCCACCAGGGAGGCCCTCAGGAGCTGTTCTTTCTACTGTGCCCCACTGGAGGAAGAAGGAAGAGGAGGAGCCGGAGTTTGGAACTGGGAGCAGCTCACGGACCTCAGATTCCGTCCGTCTTCTGTGGGAGCTGGAGTTTGATGGGAATCACCACCTAACCCCGGGCCCCACCTGGCGCTCCTGGCCAACCCCATGTGGCTGTGACCCCCCCCCCCGACCCTTTGCAGACTCCTCTGGAGTGGCCTCCTCAGCTCCTTCTCCACACAGACAGCACTGGGCCTGACATCATGCCACTGACCCAACACAGAACCAGACGAAGCCCCGTGTTCCCAGAGCAGCCTTGAGGGGACAGACGCTGACCCAAATAGGCGTGTGAGATGCCACAAATAGGATGATAAAGGATGTAAGTGATGAGAAAATAAATAGGGCAGGCTGGGCAGGAGACATGGGCAGGCTGAAATTTTAAGTAGAGTTAGACTGGTTGCGATGTGACAACTGAGTGACGCTGAGGGAGTGGGGAAGACCTCCGAGAGGCAGGAATCAAGTCCCTGATGAGCTCGAGTCCCTGGAAAGGGACAGCTTCCCGGGCTCTGCCCTACGAGGTGCCCCTGCTAACATCTCCACTTCACAAAGGGGGGACGGAAGTCCAGCAGACAAGAAATTTGTCTAAGACTCCCAAACTAGCAAAGGGTGGAGCTGTGATTGGTCCACATGGGCCTGACTTGAGACTCACACCCTGGACATAGGGCTGTCCCTTCCCCCAGGACCCAAACATACCTCCTGACACCCGAGGCACAGATGCTGTGGATGGCGGGCAAGCATGAGAACTTCTGGTTGAGGTTATCAAGGAAGGCTTCCTGGAGGAAGCGCGTGCGGCAGGCCTAGAAGACAGCATAGGATTTCAGTGACTAGGGAGTTTCAGTGACTAGGGAAGTTTCTGGAAGGAATGGACCTATGTGTGTAGCTGAGAAAGGCCTGTGTGGGAGGCCACGCGTAGGCCCATTTTATAGGAAGCACAAGAGGGGACAGTGGGGATTAGGCTGGGAAAGGGGTGGCGAGATTTGGAAGGACTTGTGTAACGCAGAGAGCAGGCCTGTCACAGGTTCCTCCTCTGAACGTTTGCTTCCTCTTCTGTCAAAGACTTTTCGTATCTATGAACAGTGGCAGTTCCTCAGTTTCCATCTGGGCAGACCTGCAGACCTGTATGAGAAGCTGCACATAAACAAGTTCCCAGGAGGTCTTGGTGTCCCTGGGGCATAGAGGGCCTTGGCCTAAATATGTCAGGGTCCCCTGCTTCTCCCCCTCACTCCCTCTGCACCCAGGCCTCACCCCACTTGCCATGGCCAGGCCAGGTGGGGAATGGCAATTCCCAGCTACCAGTGCGCACATCAGGGAGCTCTGTCTTCACCCTGGCCCTTGTCCCACAGCTTCCTGGGGAAGCAAGGATGGGTCCAGTGTTCTAAGAGATTGGACAAGGAGAGCTGAGACCAGAGACACAGGAAGAGCCATGTGAGGTCAGAGGCAGATGGCACTGAGGGAGCCGAGGAATGCCACGAATGCCCAGAAGCAGCAAGAGGTGAGGATGGATTCTCCCTGGAGGTTTTAGAGGGAGCACAGTCCTGCCAACGCCATGACTTTAGACTCTTTGCCTCAAAATAGTGAAACTTGTTGCTTTAAGCCACCAAGTTTGCAGTGTTTCATTAGGGCAGCCCCAGGAAGCTAACCCTTAAGCTTCTGTCCCTTAGCCTTGTGTCTAGGCACCTCCCTCTGCTGGCGGCTGCCCTGCTCCCTGGGGCCTTGGAACAGCCTCCTGCGCTGAGTGTTCCTCTCCTGAGGTTCCAAGTCCTGACAGGGAGGCTAAGGCCCCTTAGGCCTCTCGCTCCCCAGCCCAGATCCAGCCCTGAGGGTACCCCAGAGGGGAAACCTATTTCCACACGTAGGCCGTGTGTGGTTGGGCCTGAACGAACCAATATTGAGAGGAGGTCACATTCTTGCCCTCCGATCAGGGCAGACATGGATTTTGCTTTGTCTTCTGCCATCCTTTTCCCTTTTCCCAGCCTGGTGACCTGCTCATCCTTCAAGGTCACCTCAAACAATTTTCTGGCTGAAACCTTGACCCTTCCCTCTCCCAGGCAGAACACACCCCCTCCCTTCTCCTGCTCTGCTCCTTCCAGGGGCTCTCTCACGTTGGTGTCCAGGCTCCCAGCACAGGTGACATGGTCTGGGGTGGTGCATCAGGGCGCCCGGCCCTCTTGGGTGCTCTGGCAGGCAGGGGTGGGAACTTGCCCTCCTGGCTCACAGCGCCTCTCTCTACTCCATTTCCTCACAGGGGAATGAAAGGATGAACAGACGTAGCGAGGAACCAGGAATTGTGTCAACCAACCAGCATGTATTAATCAAACTCTGTACCAGCTGTTCTACTCTTTCTTGTTTTTATTTTTCAGTGTAAAATCCGCTCTTTATGGCCTCCAAGAATTTTCACACAGCTGCCTGAGGCATCACCGACATTCAAGAAGCTGCACATATCAGTGCACAATCTGACGACATGTGTGCAAGCCCGCGCCCACCTCCTCATCCTTCCGGCTCACCCCCTCACCCTTGTCTCCACGCAGTCACCAATCTGCCTTCTGTCACTACAGATCAGTTTGAATTTTCCGGAATTGTAAATAAATAGAGTCAAGCAGCATGTGCTCTTTTTCGGTCTGGTGATGTTTAGGTGACCTGTTGACTTTTTCAGAAATGGCCTGTTTTCCAAGGTGGCAGCGCTATTTGCCGCCAGAGTGTGTGAGCTCTCCAGTGCTCCAGGTCCTGATCAGCACTTGATGTGACTGGCCTTTTTAGTTTTAACCCTACGTCCTAATGGGTGTGTGGAAGGTTCTCCAGGTGACTTTCATTACATTTCCTTGGTGACTCAGGAGCCTGGGTAGGAGCTTCACTTTTATAGTCTGCTTTGGTTTCCACAGCTCCCCTGTGAGGTAGGTAACCCCATTTCACGAAAAGGAAGCTCAGGGTCAGAGCCCTTGAATAACTTGCCCGAGGTCACCCATCTGGTGAGTGGTAGAACCAGACTTGCCCCTATTACTCAAGTTCTTATTTCCTGAGCTGGTGAGCCCTCAGTGACCCTATTAACTCTGAACCGCCACTAGGCCTCCGGCCAGGGCGAGAGCACAGGAGCTTCTGGAAAGGTGAGGTGAAGAGTCAGCCAAGCCCGTCCTCAGCTCCCTTTCAGGCTTCTGTCTTCAAAAGCAACAAAGATGCCAGCACTTAGCACAGAGCCTGGCAAATTGCCTTTACCTGATATCAAACCCGCTTCTCACCGCACCCTGTGAACGCCGCCTCCCCAGGCTCTCCCTCATCTCTGGAGAGGAAGTGCTCCCTCCTGCTCTGATTTGCCTCAGACTCACCCTCTCTCCTGAGACAGGTTTCCTAGAGTGCAGGCTGCTGGCTGCCTAGAGCTGTGGAAAATGTGAGGCTGGGGGCCAGCACCTGTCAACCACCTCAGGTCAGTGCAGGTTTCCTCACAGTGTAGAAAGTTCTCAAGCAGGCTCTGTCCACCCCAGAGGCCCCTCAGATTCAGCTGGTGGCAGAAGCTCCTGTGAGTCAAGGGAGGGAGGCCTCCTAGGGGGTGAGAGCAGTGAACAGCTTCCAGGGGTACCTTACACACACATACACACACACACGCACACACACGACTGTTTTTTTTTTTTTCCTCAGCACACTCCTTCAGGCCACACCCCTTCACATATAACTCAGATCCCAAAATAGCAGATTGGCACCACTCAGATAACTTGTCCCCCCACAAGTCATGGGGATCAAAATCTAACCTCGGGCTTCTTAGCCAAACCAGCCAAACTCAAACACTGGGAGAACTGTCTGAATAGGCCTTTTGCGAGCCTGCCTCCTCTTCCCAACCATCCCAACTCGCACCCTCCTCCTGTGCTTGGGGCCTGGCTGTCTTCGCACAAGTCCCCTCACACCAGCTGGTGGCCCTGGAGTGAGTGTGCACCTCAGGGCGGGGCAAGGGTGCCCCTGTAAGCATTTGCTGAGGTGGTGTCCTTCCGTCAGATTGACGTGAGCTTCGCTTTCCGTTAAAAAGCTTCATGAAGACAGGATGCCTGACTTTGCACCTTTGACTAAACGAGGTTGGAGGGCAGGACCTCAGAGGGCCTCTCAGCAACATCTGCCCTTGCCTGAGTGGCCTCTTCCAAGTCTTCTCGTGGTCTAAGCCCTCATCTCAGGTCTCAGCTGAGGGCAGGGGTATGTGGAACTTTGAGCTCAGTGGGGCCTGAGGCCTGGGTGTGACTCCTGTTTCCCAGTGTGATCCTGGCCAGCTACCTCAATCACTGTGACTCGGTTTATTTGTCTGGGTGATGGGCACCCAAAAAGCTGCCTGCAAGTCTGGCAGGATGAATGCATTAAACGGGAAATAGCACATGAAGAGACTCCCTGGGCGGGGCCCCAAGGCAGCTATGCACAGAGGGTGCCTCCCGCCTGCACCCTCTTCCAGGCACCCCTCCTCCTGGGTCAGACATTCCAGGCAGAGGGTGTGCCCTGAGCTAACCCGGAGGCTGTGTCTGGGTGAGCCCCAAATGGCAAGGGACGTCAAGTGCCCTCCAGGATTTCACACTTCAGGCCAAAGTTTAGACAAAGAGGCAGAGAGGATTCCAGGGCCCGGAGTCCTACTCCTCCTTAACTCCAACTTTGGGGAACGGAGCTGTCAGCTGCTGCTCAAGAGTCAGAAATTGGAGCAGGGCCCAGGCCAGATTCTAGATGTTGGAGGCAACTCACTTGTAGGAGTTTTGTAGTTGCTTTGACTACAGCCAGCCTCACACCCCCAGCCCCAGGCAGAGACGCGCACACAGGTTGAGTCACAAAATCATAGGGAGGGGCCCGAGCCCACCCTCAACAGGGCCACCTCCAGAAGCTTGGAGGGGGTGCAGGCAGGACCCCACGGGAGGAGGGGGCAGCGCAGAGGGGAGAGAGAGGTCAGGGGTGGCAGCACCATTGGGAACCTGGAAGGCAGGGAAGGGGCGAAACCCTGGAAAGGTTTAAGGTGGGGAAGGACACGCTCTGACCTTTTTTAAATGAACAAAACCAAAATACCCACCACCCTCCCTTGCAGCCCCCTCACCCTCCTCCCACCCCATCCTCCGCACCTGGGTCCAGCTCTTAGACCACTAGTTTTGCTTGGCAGCTCACCCACCGCATTTCCTTCTATTACCCGTAAGGGTGAAACCACCGACATTTGTCTTTATCTTTCTGGCTACCCTGTCTTCGCATGATGGCTTCCAGTTCCTTCCACTTGGTGGCAAAGGGCGGCCTCCCTCTCCCCTTGCTGCTGCACGGTGTTCCCTGGCGTCTCCAGGCCGCGTCTTCTGGGTCCAGTCTCTGTGAGTGAGTGCTCAGCTCACTTCCCCTCGGCGATGACCATCTGAAGCTTTAGGGAAGGGTTTCTGGATCCGAGGTGGGAGCCAGCCAGAAGGAGGCTGAAGTAGAAGAGAGGAGCTTATAGGAGGTGCCTGTGACACCCCAGGTGAAAGTGGGGCTTGGGGGGGCCATGGCCTGTGGGGCCAGAGGTGCACACAGTGTGAGTTCTCAACAGCGGTGCTACTGCTGTGGCTGGTCACTCTTTGGGGGTGTCCTGTGTGTTGTTGGCTAGTTAGCAAGCCCACTGCCTCCACCCTCTAGATGCCTCCAGCCATGATGGTCAACCATGTCTCCAGACAGCGGTGTGCGTTCCTAGGGGTGAGGGGGCAGCTGTGCACTTGGCCGGAAAGAGACCACGAGGGCTCTGCTGGCTTTGCTGTCCCGGTGACGAGTGATGTCATGTCCTCTGTGGGGGCTTTAGGTGGGGGTGGGTCTTCGACCTGATCTTCCACCCCGGATGGGTGTCAGACGTCATCGCCTGCACCACCTTCATGACCCAGTAAAAACCCACACTCCAGCCAAGAAGGGTCAGCAGAGGCAAACCCAGCCCCGAGTCCACCGTCCTCTCTGGATTGGGGCTTTCCTGGCTCTTCAGCCTCAGTGACTTTTCTATCTTTCTGCTAGCTCCGTCCTACATTTTTATACCGTAATTCTGTCCAGTATTTCCATGTATTCTGCCTATTGAGGCTCCTTGGTTTCCCTTCAGAAATAAGTGGTTTCTCTATCAGAGACGGGTCTGAGGTCACTCACAGGCCAGAGTGTCTGTGCAGGGCCAACGGGAGGTCAGAAGAGCATCTTCTGAGCTTGTGTCAGTGTGCCCGGCCCTGCCAGGCCTGGTCATCCTGGAGCCCTGGGGCTCTCAGTGCAGCTTTTGATACACTCACCAAAGGTGGACACACAGAGCCAATGCCCATCAGAAAGCTGTGTCCACTCAGACCAAGAGGGTTGTCTGTGCAACAAGGGAGGACTCCCAGGGAGTCCTCTCCATAGGAGATGATGGCATATGAAAAGGGTCGGGGGGGCGGGGGGTGATGTGCCATCAAGCTCGTCACAGTGACAGACAAATACGGGACATTCACGTAGCGGATGCTCTGACAAAGGAAGACACTTATAAAAACTGGTGGGCAGTGATTAACACAGTGAAGGCTCTGAGGTTACGAGGAAGGTGGAAGGAAGGAAGGGGCAGGCAATAGAAGGGTTGGCGGTGGGATATTTTCTACAAAAGATTTTTTTGTTGTTAATTTATTAACATCTCATTGTTTGCGCCATTTCCATTTTGAGCCTGAGACATAAGGACAGTCTCTGAGATACATTAATTAAAATAAAATAAAATGCGATCCATGCTGTCCACGCTGACATATTTAACAAGTGGACAGGGAGAGGGGTGGAAGAGTTTGCCAGTCCAGGCGGGGCGGAGCCAAGCTTGAGAGCAGACACTGGCGCGAGGGAGGGGGTGCGGGGAGCACGGACTGGCCTGGAACACAGGCTGGGGCCAGAGAAAGCCTGGTGCCTGCATCCAGAGCAGCTCTGGCAGCTGATGCCCTGTTTTTTGAGGGCCAGCCCCCTTTGACAGGCTAGACAGAAGAAGATTCCCATAAGCAGACCCAGCAGGCTACAGATCTTGAGGGGCAAGTTGTCAATACTGAGTTCAAACAAACTCAGGGTCCCTGAGAGAAATACAGCATTATAGAGAGAGACTGGGTGCAAGGCGAACTGGAAGTGTTGTCGGGAGCAAAGGGAAGCTTGCGTCCTGTTGTCTTGTCCTGGGCTTGGAGGAACCAGGACCACTGGCCATTCTCCAACTGGCAGGATGTCAGGCCCTGGACCCTCCACTCACCCCTGTCCAAAGCAGCAGAGAAGTTTTTGGCCGACTCCTGGCTTTCCAAGGAGACCCAAAGGCTCATTTCTTTTCTAGGCAGGCGAGGGGATATGTGATCCCATCCCTGTTCTGCACCCAACATTTTCTCCTCCACCGAGCAATCAGTTTATTTTGGATAATAACCTAAAAGTATGACTGACTCTGACAGAAGATGAAATTTCCGTAGATCTTTCCTTGCTGGCACCAGAGAGGTTCACACAAAGTGTGGTCAGTTGAGGGAAGAATATTCTAACTTCTCTGGGAAGAATGACATAGTGAAAGCGAATGCTCTGACATGCCCCTTGTGGATGGGAATCATCCCATGACAATGGAAAGTTCAGGGATTCTTGGGCCAGATTGTTCCCTGAGTCACCTGGTTCAATAGCTCCACCTGCCATACCAGAAAGGGAGGCGCAGAGAAATAGTTTCTTAGGAACCCAAGTCACTGGGGAGCACCCAGGCCAACAGTTACATTTTACAGCCAAGGAAAGTGAGACCCAGCAAGCTTATTGGATTGAACTCAAGCTGCATAGCCCCCTGGAGCAGAGGGGTCCAGGTCCCCCAATCCGATTCTTTCTTTTTCTTCACATCTCACCCCCAGATGACCCACCTCCTGCTGGTGAGAAATCAGCGGGCACATGCCCGTGTCTCCTCCCTAACGTCCAGCGTCCCCGGCTGTCACAATCTAGGGGAACAACGCCCAGTTCCCTGAGTGAACTTTCCCGTGTTTGCAAAACGGCTCTGGTGCAATGGTTTCCCAACATCGGAATTATATGTTTGCAAGAGCAGCTCTTGTAAAACATGCAATTTTGAGAAGCGCATTGGTCGCAAGCTTGAACAATTACTCCCTTTCCAATTAGAAAACAGAGCTTGGCACCAGGGCAAGTCAGGATTTTTTTAACCTTCCTGACAGATTTGCATAAACAGCCTCATTTAAAATAAAAACTGAAAAAGCTTAGGCCTCAGCGGACGGGCTCGGCCCACTGAGGCGCTGCTCTAAGGGAAGGTTTCTCTTTGCAAAGTTGGGTTTCCAAGTGCCTCCAGGCCATTCCAGCCTCTGGCAAAGTAAAGAGGCAGAGTTTTGGAGCTAAAGCCTGCTCTTGACTCGCTGCCAGTCTCTCGTTCGGTCTTTGACCCCGACAGACCTGTGGGCACAGGAGCACCATCCAGCCGGAGACTTGGGGGCCAGGAAGAGTGGGGCCTCAGAGGGCTGGACCCAGGGCTGTGAGGTGAGATGGCGGTGACAAAACGCAGGCAGTGGGAACCCGTCCAGGAGGGAGCTGGGCAGGGCTGGCAAAAGGCAGGAGGAAGAGCATGTTCCTTGGATCAGTGTAGACGGAGGTTCCAATAACAGGACAAGGCCCACTACCCTGCGGGTCTCCTGTCTCTGAGCCACACTTAGCTCTTCTGCTCAGTGGCAGTAGGAAGGGCACTGCAGGCAGGCTGGGCCCGTAAAGATGACGCACACTGCGTAGGGAGTAGACAGCTGCGTCTGGGGAAAGCCAACCTGCCCAAGTCTGGAAATTACTGAATTCTGCTGTGTAACAACAGAATTCTCAGTCTGCTCACTTTTTGAGCTGAATCCTGCTCCTGATGGGTCTGAGTGTGATGTATTCCCGCCAAGCTCGGCACCACTTGGAAGCGGACCAGATGTGAGGCTGTTTTTACTGGTGCGGGTTGGGGACAGGGAAACAATGCATTGGATTAAAAAGAACACCAACCTCAGTGCAAAGATCAGGGTGAGACTCTGGTCACGACTGTGTCACTGTGGCCTGGGTATTTCCCACCTCTGGGGCCAGAATGATGATTCTCAACCCTGGTTGCACCTTAGAGTCACTAGGAGAATCTTTAAGGACTCTCAGTGGCCTTAATCCTATAGATGTATGTGGCGTGGGATGGGGACCCCCATAAGGCACCCCCAGAGGATTCTAAAAAGGCAGGCGGGATAGAGAACCCCCGGATGCCCTCTGAGGGCTGTGCCTCCAGCTGTCACCTCTGATGCACTGGAAAGCAAAGACGCAGAGCAGAGGAGCAGTTCCCAGCAGGACGCCTAGGTCAGGAGCGTCAACACCGTGGTCCACTGAGCGGCCTGGGGAGAAATCACTCTCCCCTCCTAGCATCAGCTTGTCCCATCTGCCAAGTTGGGAGAGGGGAAGACTGGCTGTTGATTTCAAATCATGTGCCTCTGTGAGTCTTGCAGCTCCTGAGCTCCGGGAGGCCCCTACTAAGCAGAACTGCCAGGAGAACTGGGCCCCGGTTCCTTTCTTCACTGAGAAGATGCAGCTGGAAGATGGCGCCCAGGTGCTCAGGAGGCCCGGCAATGGTTTCCTAGAAACCAGCCCAGGCGGGTCAAGTGAGGACTCCAGTGAATCTGGGAGGACAAGGTCTGGTCTCTGAAAATCAGTTCTTGCATAATGAGACATGCAAGCCAGATTTCCCTGTATTTTCCTCCCTTTCTGGATGAGGAAACATGGCACCAAGCATCTCTCGATATCCATATGAAATAAATAAAAGAAGGCAAACCCCGTAAGGACCCACTGTTGGCCTTTGGCCTGCTCACTCGTCCCGTTTGTGACCCAGTTTCTCGGGTGGTACCACAAAGAGATTTCTAACTACTCTAGAGAAGCGGGGGGCTGGAAGGAGGTAACCCAAAGAAAGGACTTGGCACTCAGTGACTGCTCAACTCATATAACTGCTGATTTTATGACTACCCCATCTTCTTGCAGCAGGAGCCTCCCTAAACACTCGGGGTGTGAGCTGGACGAGCCATCAAAACAGTCCTGTGCAGAGAGAGCTATGGAGACCCCCATTTCACAGGCAAGGAAACAAGCACAGAGAAGAGGAGTAGCTTGCCCAAGGTCACACGGGGCCAAGAATGGCAGCAGGGAGGCAAACACAGGCAGGCGGGTTCAGACCTGGGTCCTCAGCCTCTCAACCACTGCTCCTTGGGTGTTAACTGGAATAAAGTCCCACAAAGGAGCCAAGAATATTCACTGGAGCAAGGGAGACCTCTTTAATAAATGGTATTGGGAAAACTGGATCACCACAAGCAAAAGAATGAAACTAGAACAGTATCTCACACTGTAACAAAAATCAGCTCAAAATGGATAACAAGACTTGTGTGTAAGAACTGAAACCATAACACATGTAGAAGAAAACATGGCATAGACTTCAGAGATGTCTTTGTGGATTCATCCCCAGCAGCAAGGAAAACAAAGAGAATATAAATAATTGGGACTACATCAAATTAAAAAGCTCTGAACAGCAAAAGAAATTGCCAGTAAAATGAAAACACACCCCACTAAATGGGAGAAAATAGTTGCACACCATAGATTTGACAAGGGGCTGATATCCAAGACCTACAAAGAACTCTGAAAACTCAACAAAATGAAAACAAATAACCCAACCAAAAAGAGGGCAGAAGAGGTAAGTAGATAGTTTTCCAAAGAAGACACAGGTGACCGAGAGGCACATGAAAAAATGCCCATCGTCACTTACCATCAGGGAAACGCAAATCAAAGCCACAATGAGCTGCCCCCTCACACGAGTGAGAACGGCCCAGATCAACACCACCAGAAACAGCAAGAGCTGGCGAGGTGGGGGGAAAAGGCGCCCTCTGCGCTAGGGGTGGGAATGGAGACTGGTCCAGCCCTTCTGGAAAACAGCATGAAGGCTTCTCGAAATATTAAAAACATCTGCCGTATGAACCAGCAATTCCATTTCCAGGCACTTCCCCGAAGAAAGCAAAGACAGAGCTTGAAAGGGCCGGCGGCACCACTGTGTCCTCTGAGCACCATTGACGATGGCAAGACGTGGGAACAATCCAAGTGCTCAAATACGGAGACGCGGGTCAAGGAGATGTGGTCTCCATGCCCTGGGATACGGCTCGGCTGTCCGAAAAGACAAGCTCTGGCTTTGTGGCATCACTGTGGAGCCGGAGGGGAAGATGTGAAGTGAAATCCGTCACTGATATGTGAAATATAGAGAAACCAAAGTGTCGTTTAAAGCCAAAGGAGAAACAAACTCTAGAAATCTGACTGTAGAACTGAGGTTACCAGAGGGAGGGGATGAGGGGTGACAACAAAGTGGGGAGGGAGCACAGCAGCTCATGGGTGCTTTGGTGGTGGGTTTGGTGCAGCAACGACACCTGCAGGGGGAGATCCCATACCTTTAAGTCACAATGATAATGTGAACTGCCATTACCTCAAAAAAATAAATTAGGGCCTCCCCTGGTGGTGCAGCGGTTGGGCTGCGAAGCTGCCTGCAACCTCTGCAGCACTGGTTCGATCCCCGGCTGCCAGCGAGGGTCCCACATGGCGCGCAGACCTCTCCTGCCGCCCGCTGCTCCCCTCAGCAGTGTACTTCGGTCCTTCTGCCTGCTCTGCTCCCCGCTCTGGCTCTGGTGAATCCTCTCCCCCTCCCGCGCTTCTGACTGTACCCAGTGCTTGTATAAATAAATAAATAAATCTTTTTTTAAAAAATTAAATAAATAAATAAAAATAGGGCCTCCCTAGTGGCGCAAGGGGTTAAAACGCAACCTATGAACCTGTCCATAGCCTCTGCAGCACGAGTTCGATTCCCCGGCCAGCCAGGGAGCTACCCACATGGCGCAGCAGACCTCTCCCATCTCGCCCGCTGCTCCCCTCAGCAGTGTATTTCAGTCAGTCTGCCTGTTCTGTTCTCCACTGTCTCTGGTGAATCCTCTCACCCCCCAACCCCCCGCATCTCTGGCCTGTACCACAGCTCTTGTATGCAGAAATAAATAAATCTTTTAAAATAAATAAATAAATAAATAAAAATAAAGCTAACCGATGACCTGTTTTAAAAAAATCTCCGTGAGTTGGACAAAGTTTATTAGATCATCAAAGTGAGAGTTGAAGCCAAGAAGCAGCCCCAGAGGTTTTCCTCTCTGAGAATGGTTGCTCCAGCCACAAGTCTGAGTTTACTTTACAGGACGGGACAGTGAGTCCTCGCCATGGAATGTGATTATCTTGCCAGGGGCTTCTGACCTTCAGTTTCCTGACCTCAAGACACCCTGACGCTGACCAGGCACAGAGGGAGCGATGCTGGGGTCTTGTCTTCCTTTCTCCAGAAGGCGCCGCACAGCTGCAAGGGCCCTGTGGTTACACCTGTATCGGGCCCTCGGGCATAGGGAAGGCTGAAGGGCTGGTTTCCCCGTTGGCAGATGTTGCACAGCTGTTCCTCGGCCCCAGTGCTCTGCGCTCTGCCTGCAGGAGCTGTGAGGGTGCTCCAGGAGTGTTGCGCAGCCTGTGCACACAGGTAAACGAGGAAATACACTCTGTTCTGGCTGGAGAGGGAGAAAGGCTGAGGCAGGACCAGATCTTCTGGCAGGGCTGGCCCCGCTGTGGCTGTGTGTGATTTAGAATGAGGTGTTGGAGTAACCAGAAGTAGGTTAGAATATTTTCCAAATATATGATGAATGGTGCTGCTAGGAGCCTTCTTGGACGTGTCTTTGGTAAACAAATAAGTGAATTTCTATTGAGAATACACCCGGGGGTGGGCCTGCTGGGGTCACAGCTCTGCAGAGCGTCAGCCTCTGAGGTGACCTCTCCGGGGAGGGAGCGATGCGTCAAGGGGGTGAGGTATCCTCCTGCTCCCTCTGTCTGCAGTGGATTCAGAAGGGAGCAGCCAGGCCAGCCCCAGCCTGGGGCCAGCTAGGGGGGAGAGAGGGCACGGGATATAGTCAGTGGGAGAAGGGCAGGTCAGAGGCTGCTCCCTCGTGCGTGCTCCCCTGGGACAGTCAGGTCACCAGTGCACCTGCAGGGAAGGTGGAGGCTGGGCCAGGATAACCCCAGGTTACTGGCCTGAGATCAGCCTGGGAAGGGACTGGGGAGGGGAGCCCAGCAACGGGGTGTTGGCCAGGGTGAGTGGAGAGGCTGCCCGACAGCAGGTGGGTCTGAGGACACCGGGGATGAGTCTGGCGTTCTGGGCAGCAAGGGGCTGGGCTAGGGATCCTGATAGACCCAAAGATCACAGCATTTGTCCGTGCTGATGGGATCCTTCGTTAGGGAGGAAAGTTGGAGGGGTGGGGAAGCCTGGATCACGGGGCCTGGGGTTATGCTGGTGGAGGCTGCGAGGGCAGAAAGTCCGAAGCAGTCTAGCAGGAGGGCGGAGGAGTGACGGGGTGGGGTGACCCAAGTTGCCAGTAAGTCAAGGGCGGAGTGGTCTCGGAGAGTTGGGGCCCGAGTCTGGTGCTGCGGATGACAGCGGTGCCCACCAAGAGGCCGCGGTCACTGGCCATGACCAGGGCCATGGAGCGCCGGCCCAGATGGGCACCCTCATCAGCACACATGGATGAAGCACCTGCTACCGGTTGAGTAGCAAGTTGTGCTGAGTCTGAAAAAGAAACCCAACTTTCTATTTCCATCTCAAATGAAGAGAAAAGTCCCACAACAGCTGTGTGACTTGGGGCAACCTCCCCGCTACCGCTGAGTCAGTTCCCTCTACCCTTCTGCTGGACTCTGTCCTTCTGGGCTTCTGTCTCCTCTGCAGAACACCCTGATAGGTTGCATCCTCGCCTTCGCATGCAGCTTGCACGCTTACCTCCCACACCCCCATGCAAAACTCCCTCTCTGGCTTCCTTCCCATTCCCTGGCCCCCTTCAAGGTCAAGTCCATTAAGTGTTGCCTAAGCACATGTCTCCTCTCTCAACTCCCAAATGATCCTCCAAGACCTCATTTCCACAGCAACGGTCTTCACAGTGCCCCACCCAGGGGAGCAGCCTCTGTTCCTGGAGGGCTCAGCCCTCCTGGACGCAGTTGCCTGACTTCTGGGCCGCCTCCTACCTGGTTTCTTTTTTGCTTTTCTTGCCTTTTTCTCCCTTAAAAATCTTGAGAGGGCCTCCCTGGTGGCGCAGGCAGTTGAGCGCAGCGCTGTGAAGCTGTCCACAGCCTCTGCAGCGCCGGTTCGATCCCTGCCCACCTCGGAGCAACCCACATGGCCAGCAGACCCCTCCTGTCTCCCTGCTGCTCCCCTCAGCAGTGTATTTCCGTCAATATGCCTGTTCTGTTCCCCGCTCTGTCTCTGATGAATCCTCTCACCCTCCTGCGCATCTGGGCTGTACTCCGGTTCTTGTATAAATAAAATCTTTAAAAAAAAAATCTTGGAGGGCCTCCCTGGTGGCACAAGGAGTTAAGTCCCAGCACCATGAAGCAATCTGCAGCCAGTGCAGCATGAGTTTGACCCGCGGCCAGGGAGCTGACCCACATGGCGCAGCAGACCTCTCCTGTCTCCTGCTACTCCCCTCAGCAGTGTGTTTCAGTCAGTCTGCCTGTTCTGCTCCCCACTCTGTCTCTGGTGGATCCTCTCACCCCCACACCTCTGGCCTGCACCCCAGCTCTTGTATGCATACATAAATTAAAAAAAAAAAAAGTCTTCTTGGAGAAATTTCCTTCTCAGTGTCAATGAGCACCCTTGCTATTTTCCCACCCCACGGTATCCAGTCCTACCAATGGACCCCAAAATTGTCTCCCCATTTGCTGGCCGGCCATGTTGAGAGCCACATTCTGTGACCAGCCATCACTCCCCAGGTCCGAGGACAGCTGGAGGGGACACCGTGGGAGGGAGAGGGCAGGTCAGAGGCTGCCCACTGGGCATGACGGGGTGGGGGGATTGCCAGTTGTCCTCCTAGATGTGGGGCCAACCGCACTCCCACCAGAATATGGGGGCATGGACTCTGGTCCCTCCTCTGTCCCAGGCACCCTGGCGTTACCAGCTTCAACAAATGGGTATGCAAGAAATGGCATTACCTGCAGTTTCATTTTCCATTTCTCTTCTCATCAGTGAAGTGAGCAACTTTATGTTTGGGATCCAGTTATGTCTCCTTTTGCGGGAACTGTTGGTCAACAGCCCTAATCTCACTATCTATTGGCCGCCAGAGCTTTTCTCTGTGATTGTAGGTAGCATGCTGCTCAGTTATTTTTAAACTTTTTTGCTATAAATAATAAAAACTGTGTCCTTAATTGTGTTGAAAAGTTCTGGCTTGATTTGCTCATTTGCATGATTAGGATGGGAGGGAAAGCTAAAAAGCAAAATTCACAAATTTACAGATGTCGTTGGTTTTCTTCACGATTCATGAGCTGGGCAGCGTCTGGGAGGTACAGCAGGGCTCACAGAGAGGACGGGACTATAGACAGAAGAGGCTGCGACAAGGTTATTAGCCACAGAAATGATTATTTCAGGTGAAAGCATCGTCCTTCATGGACAGACAGGCGTGGGAGGGGGGCTGTAGGGTAAAGAAAATGTCAGGCTTTTCTGCCCTTCTGCCATCAGGATAGATGATGGATCCTTGTCCCGAATGCATGCCTGATGGCGGGCACCTGGAATAGGGTGTGGGCCTAGGTAGATGGGATTCACCTGGGATAAGACTGTGCTTTTAAGGGCGGCGTCACGGGGACGCCAGTAGCAGCAGCAGCAGCTGAAGCAGAAGCTGAAAGAGAAGCCGAGAAGCAGCAGAACGAACGCCAGAGAGCCCAGATAGAGTGAAGACTTGCTGGGGGCTGGGAGGCCTGCCAGCCTCCCAGCCCCCATCCAGCACCCCTGCCTGCCATATGCCTGGTGAACCCCAATAAAGACCTGCAAAAAAACCACTGAGGACTCTGACTCCTCTTTTACCCGGTCTGCATGGGATCAGAAAACCTGCACTGTGGTCAGTCCGGCCCTTACAGGGGCTCATCAGCAGATGACCTCAATGATGGGTGTAGGATTAGGGGTGAAGTCTGGGCCGGGGCTGGGCATGAAGGACTCCATTTTGGGCCCTTTTTTTCTTCCTATTTTTAACACCAGTGTGGGCTTGGGGGCTCCAGCTGGCCTCTGGGCAGCAATCCTGTTCTCTCTGTTGCTCCTCCAAACCCCACCCCATTTCCTTGTTAATCTTGTAGATCTTCCAGCACCTTTGGGCTCAAATTCCCTACATTAAGCTCCCTGGGCAGAAACTGGTATGGTCTCTGTTCCCTAGACACTGGCTGGTCACGGCACTGACCATCTTAGCCAGCCTGGGCCTCCCCACAGATGGTGCAGGGTCAGTGAGTTAATCAGGCGTGTTGTACCACTGGCCTGTGTGGCCATCACCTGGGGCCTTGATTGTGCTAATAGAGAAGGCGCTCGGGAGCACAGGCACAGGGCACGAGTGCCTGATTGTAGACACTGGAGCATGGGTGCACGCCTGAGCCTGAGGCGGGGATAACAGGGCGGCAGCAATGAGAGGACGAGCAGCGTGGCTACGGAGAGGCGAGACCCCAAGACGACATGTGAGAGAGAACGCCAGAGAGAGCCCGGAGGAAGAGCGTAGAGATTTGTGGGGGGCAGGGAGGCTCCGTTGCCTGCCTGCCTCCGGCGCCCCTGCCCAGCCCAAGCCTGCCTCCCTGCTGCCAGCTTCCCTGCCTGGCGTGCCTATGTGCCTGGTTCCCTGAGAGCATTAAAGCCTGAAGAATCCGGGACTTTGGGGCTTCGGGCCCCCCTTTATCCATCTGCCTGACTCCATAGTTAACCTGCCCTGTGCCTGCTGGCGCTACAGATGGGCTGTTTAAACAGCAGAAATTTACCTCTCACTGTTCTGGAGACTGGAGATCTGGGGTGCTGGCCAGTCCAGTTCCGCTGAGGACCTGCCTTCTGGTTTTAGACAGCCCTGTGTCCTCACAGGGTGGAGAGGCAGCTCTACTCCTTACCAAAACATCCCACCTGTTGACTTCATCTAAACCTAATTCCCACCTCCTCAAACCATCACCTTGGGCACTGTAGCTTCAGCGCATGCATTGGGGCTGGCGAGACACCAGCGTTCAGTCCACAGCACCCGCACTGACCTGAAGGTGCTGGAGGATTTCCCCCGAGGTCACCTCCTTCCGCTCTCCTCACTCACCCCTGTCTTAGAGAGCCCCCATCCCTTCCTTAAACACATGTCCTTGCCACAGGGCCTTTGCACAAGCTAGTCCTCCTGCCAAGGTGCCCTCTCCCCTGTTATTTGCATCGGTGACTCTTGGACCCTCAGCCCTTTAACTCACGTGACACTTCTGTGAGGGCCCCGCCCTCAGCTTCTATCTAGTTTTTCCCACACACACATTCTCGCATAGCCTGCACTGCCTTCACTTTGCTGCCTTGTTACAATTTGTAATTGTTTTGTTTTTTCTTTGAGCCCCTGGAAGGAACATGGGGTGCTCGCTCCTTGCCTCCCGCCACTGCCAGCCTCTACAGGTGCCACCTGCAGCCTTGTGTTCCTCCCAGGTTTCATTACCCACCCACTCCCATATCATGCTGCTGTGTTAATGCAAAAAAAAAAAAAAAAGGATGGGGCACGCACACCTGTGATTACCGACATGCCGGCCTAGGAGCCAGGGAGCCCTGGCTATCAGGGGCAGGGGGCTCAGTTGCTGCTTCCCCGCCTGCTAGTCTGCCCATGAGTCTGGTCCCTGATTCAGCATTAAAGACCTGTCAGATACACCCAAGACTCCAAAATTCTCCTTCATCAACCCGAATCAACAATGAGCCTGCCGGGGCTGGGATGGCTGCACGTCAGCCCCAGCAACCTGCGCTGGACTCTGAGATGCTTGAAGGCAGAGACAGTGTCTGTCTGCTTCATCCCTGAAGCCCCAGGGCCCAGAGCGGCCCCTGACATAGGTTGGCACGAAACTGGTGAACAGCTAGAGGAAACGCGACAGAAGGGTAAAGAGAAACCGAGGTCATGGGTGGGAGTCCCAGAGGGGCACAGCAGGGCGTTCTGATATGCTCGAGGAATGACTATTATTGTCCTGCTATGATTTCTTTCAACCTCCGTGGTCTTCTGCGCCAGTGACTCCTCTAAAGATTGGCGAAATTGGTCGTTTATTTCCCCAGGTACTTTATTTCAAACATGCACACCCCTCAGGCCGAGCTGGAGGAGGAGGCAGCTGCGGCGGTTGCCATGACAATTGTTCAACGGGGTTGGTCATTGCAGTCTGGCGCTCTAGTGTGGGTTGACCTCATCCTAGGGGGGTAGAAAGGGAAGTTTTGGGGAAACAAGGGGACTTGACCATGAACTCTGGGGTGAGTAGGCCAAGGGGCTGCAAGCTCCCCAGGGGAGTGAGGTTCCCAGGTCTATGGTCTCCACGGCTGTTTGTGCTTCTCTGACAAACAAGAACCAAACACCTGTGGCTGATAAGTGTGATAAGCAGCTACAGAGGAGGCTGGAGACCTAGGATCAAGTCACATGACAGGCTCCCAGTCACCACTGGGAGTGCTGGGGTCAGCAAACTCCCAGCCTAGCCCTGCACTGTCCTTATGACTAAGGGTTCATTTACTACATATTGTCTCTGCTGCTTCAGTGTTGCCAGGGCAGAACTGAGGAGTTGTCTCGGCTCCACAAGACGCCTGCCAACCACACAGGCATGGGCCTCACCCCCTCTTCCCTGGCCGCTGCTGGGGGCCTAGGTTGGAAACCCCCCATGTGGGGGAGGCAGAAGCCGCCCCTGACCCAGAGGCCAGCCCAGCTCTGCTCAGGGGCCAGGGAAGAGTCAGAGGCCACATTCCCCCTGGGCCTCTCTGAGTGGGGAACACGCATTCTCAGGTGGAAATCCTTCAAGCTGGGCCTCCGCCCAGAGAACCCTGGAGGGTGGTGAGGCTTTTGAGTCCTGCCTTGCACTCTTGCATGGGCCAAGCTCAGTCAGTTTTCCTTCAGGCTGGGAGGAACGTGAGTTCCTTCACGGGCACAAGCCCCTCCAGGAAAGAATATGCTCTCCACTTTCCAAGGCGGGGGGAATGACTCAGGGAGACAAACAGGTCTCCCAGGCACAGTGCCTCCGCCCTTCCCACCTGGAGCTCAGCCTGGTAGAGGACCCAGGGCCTGGGGCTTCCACAGGGACTGGCAGTGGTCCCTGAGGCTCAGCAGCTGGGAAAGGTCAGGCCTCAGGGTGCTCTTTGGGCAGCAGGGTCATCTCTGAAGGGACCTAATGACCCCAGTTTAGGCCACAATCCCAAAGAGAAATCCTGTTTCCAGTGCTCACTGCTCCCCTCAGTGAGGGCCCCCCTGAGGGCAGAGCTTGGGAGGCCAGAGAAACCTGAGGCCACATCTGCCTCCTGGCCAGTCCAGGCAGCTGTGCCTGACCCCTGCCCCCCACTTCTAGTGAGGACATAGGAGAAAGCAAAGGAGAGGCGCCCCACCAGCCCAGCACTCACTGGCGCTTCCTTATTGTAGGGTAAAGAAAATATCAGGCTTTTCTGCCCTTCCGCCATCAGGATAGATGATGGATCCTTGTCCTGAATGCATGCCTGATGGCGGGCACCTGGAATAGGGTGTGGGCATAGGTAGATGGGATTCACCTGGGCTGAGACTGGGCTTTTTTAAGGGCGGCGTCACGGGGACGCCAGTAGCAGCAGCACCAGCAGCAGCAGTAGAAGCCGAAGCCGAAGCCGAAGCCGAAAGAGAAGCCGAGAAGCAGCAGAACGAACTCCAGAGAGCTCAGATAGAGTGAAGACTTGCTGGGGGCTGGGAGGCCTGCCAGCCTCCCAGCCCCCCAGCCAGCACCCCTGCCTTGCACGTACCCGCTGAACCCCAAATAAAAAACCTGCAAAACTACTGAGGACTCTGACTCCTCCTTTACCCGGTCTGCATGGGATCAGAAAACCTGCACTCTGCCAGTTCCTGCCTTTACACTTATTATCTGTTCACAAGTTACTGTTTATAAGTTCATGGCAGACAAAGTACAAAAATAAAGACAAGAGGGGATGGCCATCAAAGTGACCCCTAACCTGACCTGGGAGGTGAATCACCTCACCCCTGTGCATATCTGTGGGGGCTGCATGTGCCTCACTCATGGTGGCCTGTGCAGCAGCACTTGGCTGGCTCCCAGGTAGCGCAGGGGAGAAGGGGACAGATTCTCTTCTAACCAGCCCCTTATCAGGTATCAGTTACATCCGGGCACTTGCTGGAACAGCCCTGCCATTAGGGGAGCACATTCTAAGGTAAATCTTTGGGCATTTCTTAAATTTTAAGCCTGTTATTAAATTTTACTTAAATTCTTAAATTTTACTTAAATTCTTACATTTCTTAAATTTTACTTCTTTTCCTTAAATTTTGCTTCTTTTTAGAAGTAAAATTTGTGTGGTGAAATGTGCTTTTATGACTTGATGGAGCTGCCATATTTCTTAATCTTGTTGGTTTTATAAGCAAAACATCTTACTTGTTATCTTAGCTTGTATTTCTTTTACTGTTAATGCAGTTAAAGGTTTATCTGAACACTTAATAGGCATTTACATTTCTTACTTCAGGTCTTTTGTCTATTTTTCTTTTTTTTTTAAGATTTATTTATTTATACAAGCACTGGGTACAGTCAGAAGCGAGGAAAGGGTGAGAGAATTCACCAGAGCCAGAGCGGGGAGCAGAACAGGCAGAAGGAACGAAGTACACTGCTGAGGGGAGCAGCGGGCGGTAGGAGAGGTCTATGTGGGACCCTCGCCCGGCGGCTGGGGATCGAACCGGCGCTGCAGAGGCTGCGGCAGCTTCGCAGCCCAGCGCTGAACCGCTGCGCCACTGGGGAGGCCCTTGTCTATTTTTCTAATGGAATATTTTTCCTGAACTATTTATTTTTAAGTGTGTTTTCCCTTTATGGACAAACCCATTCGTTACATGAGGCAAATATTTTCACATTTCTGTTTTTAGTAGTAATAATAAAATGATAATACCTTCTGTCAGAGAAGTTATGCCTAAAAATAGGATTTCACCTACTGTGTTTGTGGAAGGGTTGGCCAAGCTGAGTGGGGTGTGTGTGTGTGTGTGTGTGTGTGTGCGCGCGTGCGTGTGCAAGCACATGTACATTCATATACGTGGTGCATGTGGTGTGGGGTATGTGGTATATGGGGGTGTGGGGTGTGTGGTATGTGGGTGTATGTGATGTGGGGTGTGTGGTAGGTGGGTGTATGGCATGCGCGTAGCATAGCATGTGGGTGTGCGGGTATTAAGTGGGTATGTAGGTGTAGGTGTGGGTGTATGTGGAGGGGGGTGTCGCCTTAGATCACCAGGTGAGGTTAAATAAACCTGGAAGGAACTGGAGGGGATGATGCTGAGTGAAATGAGTCAGAAGGACAAATAGTGGATGGGCCACGTACACACGGGCTCTAGAGGAACAGAGCTAAGTGTCACAGGAGCCAAACAAACAACAAGCCCTAGAGATCTGAGTGTAGAACTTAGTCTCCCAGGAGGGTAGGGAGGAGCGGGGCAGGGAGGGGCCCCTGGACTGTGGCAGGGGTTTTCTGTGCCCTGTTGGGTGTGACTTGGTCTCGTACTCCTGGACGGTGTGAGCCTCTGCATCACATACTGTGTTATAAACCAGTTTTACCTCAATTAAAAGAAAAAAATTTTAAAAGGCAAATGCAGATGAGGCAAAAATCACTACCTGCATGTTGATAGAGTTGATCGGATGAGATGTTTTCTTACCTGTGAGCTTTCCCAAGCATTTTCTTTTAAAGTGTGCAACTGATTGCACACTTCAGGTGTCTGGCCTTTCAACTAATTTGTAAGCTTCAGCTAAAAGTACACAATAGGGGCCTCCCAGGTGGCGCAGCGGTTGAGCGCTGGGTTGCGAAGCTGCCTGCGGCCTCTGCGGCGCCGGTTCGATCCCCGGCTGCTCCCCGGCCACCAGAGGAGGGTCCCACATGGCGCGCAGACCTCTCCTGCCGCCCGCTGCTCCCCTCAGCAGTGTACTTCGGTCCTTCTGCCTGCTGTGCTCCCCGCTCTGGCCCTGGTGAATTCTCTCGCCCTCCCGTGCTTCTGACTGTACCCAGTGCCTGTATAAATAAATAAATAAAAATCAAAAAAAAATTAGTGGACATGAATAAAGGCAGTGAATACACGGAGGCTGGGAGGGAGCAGAGAGGGCAAAAGGGATGAAGACATAGAGGAGATGGTGGTGAGAAAGGGGGAAAATGAGCTTAATGTACTAACAACAAAACCTTTTTTTAAAAAAAGGCAAGGTGGGCCTCCCCGGTGGCGCAGTGGTTGAGCGCTGGGTTGCGAAGCTGCCCGCGGCCTCTGCGGCGCCGGTTCGATCCCCGGCTGCTCCCGGCCACCGGAGGAGGGTCCCGCATGGCGCGCAGACCTCTCCTGCCGCCCGCTGCTCCCCTCAGCAGTGTACTTCGGTCCTTCTGCCTGCTCTGCTCCCCGCTCTGGCTCTGGTGAATCCTCTCACCCTCCCGCGCTTCTGACTGTACCCAGTGCTTGTATAAACAAACAAACAAAACAAAATAAATAAATAAATAAAAACATGCCTCTATAAAAAAAAGTATAAAAAAAATAAAAAATAAAAGTACACAATAAACTTTTTGCTTGAAGGAAGTCCTTACACTTGTGAAAACTGCCATCCGTGGCCTTTCTTGACACAAATCTCAGTCAGGGGGGAAACTCTTTTCCCGTTTTATAAGTGAGCCACTGAGGCAGGGGGCGCAGAAGTGTTGAGGTAAGGCCAGGAGGGGTGGAGACCACACTCAAACCCAGATCGTGCCCCTCCCAGTTCCAGAATCTCTCCACAAGCACACAGTACCTCATGGAGCAGGAAGGAGTGATTTGGCCCTTCGGTTGTGGGGCCTCAGTTTCCGGCATCATCCCTGCAGCATTAACTAAAGTACGAGACGCGTGTGGGTGTGAGGAGCCCAGTACAACGCTGTGTCACTGAGCAGGCTCGGAGGAGGCAGAGGAAACCGGGCGGTTGCTCTCACTCAGCAAAGGCTCTGGGTCACAGTCACGGTCAGAGCTCAGGTCTTGGGCTCAGTCACAGCACCGTCAACAGGCAGGGCAGGTGCCAACTGTGGCCACATCCCCGGAGCTCAGCTTCCCAGGCGTCGCCCACCAATACCCATCCCTACAGCCCCCGTGTACGGGGATAGGTCTTGGGTCTGTCACGCGTGTTCCTGGTTGACGTTCTGACACTTCTGCATGAGTATCTGGGTAAAGTGGCCACTTTCAATCATTCTGGGCTTGTTGGCTTAAGTCTTCCTTTCATTAAGAAGTTACTAACTGCCTCTGTACTGAGCATTTTGGGGGCTGCTGGAAGGAAACCAGGCAAGACCCGCCTGCAGGTCTGAGTCTGGGTGAAGAAGAGCAGGAGGGAGTGACACGGAGGGGCAGCATCCCAGCCCGGCGGCCAGGGGCCTGAGCTGGGGAGGCCAGCCAAGGAAAGCTGCATCTCCAGATGTCTACGGCATCCTCACCAGCTCAGTCACTGGGGGGCAGCCCATGGTGTGGGGTGCGCGGATTTGGGGCTGCAGCTGGACCGTGGGTGACGCTGCTCCCCGCAGGCAGAGAGCTGAGTGACACACGTGCGTGGCCCCATTCCACAGGCTTTGGGCTGATCGCCTGAGCCTTGAGCCCCTCTTTCCTCACGTAGGGGGGAGGTAATTTAAGCGCTGTCATTCAGGGGAGCCAGGTCATGTCTGCAAGGAGCGTGTCTTTGTGCCTGGCTCACAGGCGCGCTGGGGGATGGGCCGCTGCTATTGCTGGTGTTGACGGTGTTTGCTCAAGGCTCCTGGGCATGGACAGGCGTGAGTGGAGCCGGGCACTAGAAAGTTCCAAATGGGTTGAACTTCTCTGCAGATGCTCCCTGCAAGCCTCTTGAAATATCAGTAAGTGCTTTGAACAATACATTCTGTCCTCTCTGAAATTCAGGGGTGACTTGCTAAACAGGACCCAGCAGCAAGATGTAGGAGATGTGGAAACAGAAGGCTTGGGGCTCGCAGGAGGCAGAGGAAACCGGGCGGTTGCTCTCGCTCAGCAAAGGCTCTGGCAGCGGGGCAGCCGGGTCCGCGGGGCAGCGAGCCCCTGCGCAGTATCCCTGCCTCCTGACCTCCAGCTGCGTGGAGGGTCCTGGGTTTCTGGAGGACCATTTCTCTCCCCCAAACTGCTAATAAGGGACATTTAAAATAGAAGGACCTCCCCTGGTGGCGCAGCCGTTGAGCGCTGGGCTGCGAAGCTGCCCGCAGCCTCTGCAGTGCCGGTTCAATCCCGGCCACTGGCGAGGGTCCCACATGGCGCGCAGACCTCTCCTGCCGCCTGCTGCTCCCCTCAGCAGTGTACTTCGGTCCTTCTGCCTGCTCTGCTCCCCGCTCTGGCTCTGGTGAATTCTCTCACCCTCCCGCGCTTCTGACTGTACCCAGTGCATGTATAAATAAATAAATCTTAAAAAAAAAAAATAAAATAGGAGGTCTGTTTCTTAAACATTCATTCAGCTGAAGCCACTGAACAGCTGCCCCAGACCTGGGACATGAAATCCAGGCCCTGCCCAGGAGGGGCTCCTAGACCAGGGTCAGGAACAAGTGTCGCCCCTGCTATGGCAGGAGGGAGCACCAGGCTGGGCATCTGAGGGCAGGAATGAGGAGTCCTCCCGAGGCAGGTCAGGCTGTGGGGTGCAGGGGGCTAGATCTCTAAATCCCATGGCCTTAGGGTGTCATTCCAGAAATAGGCTTTGGATTTCTGAGGATGGGGATGAGTTTTTCTCCTGGTCTCCCCCTTAGCCCTCCTCCACCATCAGAAAAGGCAGGTTCTTGGGTCCCCAACCTCAGAGGGTCATGTTACACGCCCTGGAACTTACCTCCCTGTCCTTGGTTTTCCTAAGGTGCGAACAACCTGGGGAACCTGTGCGCCTAAGTCAGCTGGGAGGGTGGAAAAGAGGGGGCCCAGAGGTTGGGGGGTGGAGAGCCAGGGGAACCCTAGGGCTGGTGGGACCTGAATCACCCAAGGAGGCGGTGCTTGGAGTCCAGGGAGGAGAGGAAATAAGTGCCCTCAATTTGGCTCTCATTTAATGCTTACATTATTTGAAATTGGGGATACCGCACTTTCCAGATGAGGAAACAGGCTCGGAAGCTCCCGACGTGCTCTAGTGCCAGCAGGCACAGGGCAGTTTCTCTATGGATCCCGGCAGCTGGGTAAAGGGGAGTCCGGAGAACCTCAGGGACTTTTTCAGGCTGTCAATGATCTCTCCACGCCACCTGCAGAGCGGCAGCCAGGTGCTGGGCAGGCAGGGTCCGGGGCAGGGGAGGCTTCCCAGCAACCACCCCGATGAATCTTTACCCTCGTTGGGCTCCCTGGTGTTCTCTCGCAGCCATTCTCCCCTGCCATCTCACGTACGCTGCCATCTCACGTACGCTGCCATCTCACGTACTCCGCCCTCTGTGACGCCGCCCTTACAGGTGCAGCCTCTCGGCTTGGGTGTGCCCACTTGCACATGCCCACACCATATGCCAGGTGTGCACCGTCAGGCATGCGTACCCCAAGCCCACGTTCCAAGTACCTCCTGCATTCGAGGCTGCAGATCATAGCCACGGAGGCCAGTGGCACAAAAGCCTGACCTATGCATGGCCTACACATGCCAAATTCACCCAGGGCTGAATGTGCTGGAAAGTGGAAAGTGATAGGACAGGAATGGGCTGTCCCCACCTGGCCACCCGACAGACCACGTGGGACTGCTGGCAGCCGGCCTCCCCAGGGTGGCTGTCCCACCCCCCCACCCCCACGGCACACCTAACACCAAGGAGGGAGGGAATTTGGGGGGTGGGGTGGGGGGGGGTAGGTGGTGGCCTGATGGCAGGCCTGCTGGAGCTCGGTATTTTTAGTCACTTTGTCATGCAGACCAGGATGGAAAGATGAGAAACCACAGGGGCTGGGCACAGGCCTGGGGATGAACTCATGCACCCGAAATAGGGGGAGCCCCAGCCCGTTGTGGGGCCTCCACGCTGGCAAGCCGCAGGAGGCTGCTGGCTTCTGTTCTTTCTTTTCTGGGGCCCAGACCTCTTAGAGAAGATTGGAAATCAAAGCATGTCTGAGCCAAGGACCCCGAAGGATTCCATCTTACTCCTCCCTTGCCTCACAGGGAGGCGCAGGAGAGCAAAGGGAAGCTTCATGAGTGGGAGCCGGGCCCAGCCCAGCAGGCCCTTGGCCCTCACCGCATGGCCAGCCTGGCTGCCCTGCCTGTCCCGGGGCCGGCGGTGGAGCGTGGGGAGGGGCTGGGGCGTCAGCAGCCCGGGCTCAGTTTCAGGCTCATCACCGACAAGTTGGCGAACAAGGACCCGCCACTTAACATTCTTGTGGTCCCTTGATCTCAGGTCAGAGTGTGCAGCTTTTTGCGAGATTCCAAGGAGACAACCTAGAAATGTGGCTTCTTGCTCCACCAACTTGCGGGCATTTCTGGAAGGAAGGAAATCTCCAGGGAAATGTAGGGGGCCTTGTCGGAAAGAGCCAAGAGCCAGTCCCTCCTTCTGCCCCGCTCCACCCAGCAGAACCACAGCGGGCCTGGCCCCCACTCTCTGCGGCCAAGGGCAGTGGGAGGCCAGCCCCGGGCCGTGGGGACAGCACCGCGGTGGTGACTCGTGCTCCTGCTCGGGGTGGCTCGGCATGGGCTCACGACAGTGCTGGCGGGATCCTCCCTGATTAGCATAGGAAGAGAAGCACCCAGAAAGAAACGACTCCTGGCATCATCCTGAGAATGTGACCACGTTGCCATGACAGTGAGAGGGTCAGCCGAGGCCAAAGGACAACGGCGCATCTGTGACGACGGGCCTCAACTCTGGTCTGCTTGTCCGGTCAGCTGACAAACTCCCCGTCCCTAAGCCAGTCACCTTAGGGGCTTTTTGATATTTGCAGCCCAGTCACCATAGCTGCTCTGTACAAGCTGGGCCAGGAACACTGGTAATTCACCTCTAATGCCAGGGCTGACTCAGAGCTTGATGCCCCTCGAGGTCCTTTCCAGAGACAGTGCAACCTCGCTGAGCTGGCAAAGGCTCCCTCTTTCTGTGAACTTCCTGACGCAGCTGCTGGGATCTGGTGTCGTGTCCAGGGCGGATCGCACCTTGCTCACCCTGCCCGAGGACACGGCTGGTGCTGGTGCCTCACCCGCTGTTAACCCGCTAATCCTCAGTGGAGGTGGGTTCCAGGCCCCCCAGGCCGTTCACCAGGTTGGGGAGCTCTGTTCTGAATCCATGCCTGTGCCCACCCTGTCCCATGACAGGCCCTCCCCTCACACCTGTGGTTCTTGCCACCTTCTTCTGTTCGCTCACTGTGCTGCCCCTGGCGATGCGTAGAATCGAGTTCCAGGCCCAGGTTCAGAAGGTGTTAGCTTGGTTTTGCCCTAAATTCTCCGGGAAGGAGCTATGGCTTCTGCCCGAGCATCAGCTTCCCATCTGAACCACAGGCTTGGTGAGGGCAAACCCTGCTTCAACCAGAGCAACTTTGTTGCTGTCTGTTCAGGCCTCTGGGCTAGATCTCATTTCTGCTCAAAAAGTTTAAAATCTCCAGGGACAAATTACCTTTAAGCATCCTTCCAACTCTAATGTCTATTCGTACTGTCTGTTTGTGACTGGCAACCATCAAAAGCAAAGTGTGCAGCATAAATATCTCCAGGGCAGGGCAGGTGAGGACAGCTAGTAAAGAGGGCCCAGTATGAGGCAACAGGGAATGGTGAGGACTGTGGAGAACTGGTGTGAGCATATGCATCATCTAAAAGAGATCTGTAGCATTTTAGTTGTTACCTTGAGGGAATCTGGGAATCCCAGAGTTGTTGATACTGCAAGAGACACCAGGCATTTGGAAATAGATATCTGGGAAATAGATATAAGTAAACTAAGCAAATCATCTGTGGCTACCCATTTGCAAGTGACTCCCATATAGGATTGTCAGTGCAGGGAATGAAATGCTATCTGTGTGTATGTGTGTGGCTTCTCATCTGCAGCCTTCTTTAGACCCCCAGCAACTGTAGTCCTGCAATGTTACTCTGGTCACCAGGTGGAAAAAGGAAAGAATGGCCAGAGGCTTGCAAGGGCGCAGGAGCTTGCGGGTCACCTGCTCCCCTTCATGGCATCATACTGTGGCTGACAAGGGTATCACTATGGAGATGGTCGTGTCTCCATTTCAGTTTGCTTCTTTCCATGCTTCTCTGCTGCCCTGGAGATGCCTCCCAGTTGTCATCTAAGCAGCGAGGGGGCCAGGTGGCTGAGCACACGATGGTGAAGTTCAGGGGGAGGGTCAGGGCTCAGCGTCCCTTGAGCGCCAACCCCCCGGTGCTATGAGCTTTGCCTCCTCCTGTAGCCTTCGGGGACTGTGCCAGAGTCTGTGCCCCACCCACCCCAGCCCTGGTAATGTCAAATCTGGTCCCCCAGATCTGGAGCCCCACAGGGCTGTCTCCCCAGCCTTGAGCTGGTCCCTCAAGCTGACTCTGTGCCCCGCTTCCCTTTCTTGCCAAACCACAGAGTTTAACTTGGGAGAGGGCTGGAGACGAGGCCCATGGGGACAGTGGCCAAGGGGGCGAGGCCGCCGTGGGCGGGAGAGAAATATGGGAACTGTCAATCCCGGCGCCACCCAAGCCCCTGCTGTTCTTGGCCATACTGGCCGCAGGTGCGGGGGAGAAACCAGGAAGGGAGAAATCACCTGAGCTGAAGCTGGGTCCCGGCCCACCCTGCATGTACGTTTCTTCATTTACTCCAATGGAAGAGGGGTGGAGGCGAAGTCCCCATTTTACAGAAGGTATAAAATGAGGCTCAGAGGGTGACAAGTTTAACTCCAGGCCAGAAATCGGCTCCATTTCACTCCAAAGCCTGTGTCTCCGGAGCTCTGGCTGCCCTTCCAGATGGCGTCGAGGACAGGCAGGGTGGTTGACTGCCCTAACTACAGCTCCTGAGTAAGAGATTTAATGGATGCCGTGGGCCACCGCGCTTCTCACCTCTGGCGGGGCTGGGCCGGCCCGGGCCTGATCTGGCCCTCTGCTCCTAGCTGCCCCACCCACGCTGGGCACAGCAGGTGGTTGCAACAGCAGTGGGTGTGCTTGAGCTTGATCATGTGTCTGGGTGCCCCGCCTGTCCATCTGTGTGGGAGAGAGGTAAACTCCAGGCCGTGGCCCCATCTCTGGAGCAGCCCCCTCCGTCCAGGTGGCAGGAGGCGGCAGGTCTACCAGCTCCCTGGTAGGCATCAGCCAGGACCCCACTTTCTTCCCAGATGGGTCTGGGCAGGTCTGGATGAATCAGAGATCTGAGCCCCTGGGGCTGCCTCTCTTGGAACATTCCTTTGTCTGCGGGAGTGAGCCCAGGACAAGCAGATGGCGGGTCCTTTGGAAGAGACTCCTGGAATGAGGGGTCTGCAGGAGTTCTCCGGCCTGCTGGTGTTTCTGGGGTGCCAGGAACTCAGGTGGCCTTGGTCTGAGCACCCCCTTCTTTTGATCCTCCCTCCCGGGCCCCCAGCCAGGAAAGAGTCCCCTAAAGGAGGGTTCTGAGGGCATGAGGCCAAAGGGGCCCTCAGCCACCCGTCCTCCTATCTCTTTTCCAGTCTCATCCTGTAATGACCCCCCAGCTCTACCTGGAACAGGGGCCAGACGTCCACCTTCTCGGCACATCTGGAGTCCCCTCTCCTTCCCAGAGGCCCCCGCTTTCTCCTCCTCCAGCCTGGGAAGGCACTGTGGGGTGTGGAAGAAGGCCCTGTCTTGGTATTGGGGTCTCGGGCCACTGCTGGGTTTCCTGAGCCCCGATTCCTGTGAGTCAGTGCAGTGGGGGTACTCTCGGCCGAGACACCTGTAGGAACAGACTTCTGCAGGGTGTGAGCTGTCAGGGTAAGAGCTTTTCCATCTTCTCCATTACATGCGAAAACCATCTTCAGACAAGTTTTCTTCTGGTTCATATTTACATAATATATCTTTCTCCATTATTTACTTTCCACATTTCTGAACTCTCACGTTTTAGATGTAAATAGCATAGGGTTAGATTCTGGTTTTTATCTAGTCTCATAATCTTTGTCTTTACAGGAATGCAGGATCCCATTAACATTATTTCTGGTCTATCTCTGGTTATACATACTTTTTTGGTGGTGATGGCATTGTAGCACTATCTTTTCTAAGTCCTTATCTAACAAAGACACACAGTAAAATATTTATGCATAAAATGAGGGGCTGCCTGGGTTATGTTTTAGATACTCTAGGGAAGGAGTAGATTATTGCTAGGAACATGGCGTCCATTACGTGATTCTGTATATTTTTCTAAGCTATTAACATTTTCTACTATAAAAGCTTTTTTGAACTTGCCTTTTTAACACAAAAAGCTTAACCCACAAAATTTTATTTTATATCTTCTAATTGTCCTGCCTAGTTTGCTTCTTTTTCTCTCATATCCAACTTTCTTTTAGACTGATTACTTTTTTAGTGTTCTGCTTCTCGCTCTACTTCTTGGCAGTTCCATACCCTGGATTTATGGAGAGTTTGAAATTCCCACATGCATTCTTCGCTTAGCCAAGTAGCACATCAATCAATCCCTTCCCTCCTCCCTCGCTTTAGCTCCATTTACTCCTCTCAAATGATACACAACTGTTGTCGGTTGTGTTAACCCTGTTTCCAAGCCTCGCTGGACACTGAACAGTGGCTAACGTGACCAGCGTCCCTTTACATCTATTCACACATTCGTCCGCTTCTTTGTACCTCCTTTTTCTCGAACCCCAGTTTTCCAACCAAGGTGATCTCTCCCTGAAGATCATCCTCTGCAATTTCCTCCAGCCCAGGGCTGTGTGCTCCGAACACTGTGTGAAAATGTCTTTCTATTTTTGCGGGGTGTAGGCTTCCAGATTGACCATTGTCGACACACTGAATTCCCTTGTCTTCTGGCTCCTGTTGTTGCCTTGGAGACATCGGTGACTCGCCTGACTGTTGTGGGTGCGGCCTCTCCCTGTCCTTGAGTTGATGAGCGTGGGTGGTTTTCTGAAGTTTCACATTGATTCATCCAAGCGTAGATTTAATTTTATTTATCCAGCATGGGATTCATTGTAGTTCTACAGTTTGTGGATGGATGTCTTTAATTCTGGAAAATTCTCAGCCACTATCTGCTCAGATATCACTCTGCCACCTTACCACACTCTCCTCTTTCTAGGATTCCAATTATTTGTATAGATGGACTTCCTCACTCTTTCTATTTTACTATTTCAACCTAAATTTTCCAACTTTTTGTCTTGTTGCACTCTGGAAAATTTCTTCTAACCTGTCTTACAACTCACTAATAGTCTCCCGGTATAATCTGCTGTGGAAATGACCTTTTAGTGTTTATTTTAGTTATTGGATGTCTCTATGTCTGTGACTGTTTTCAGATTTATTTATTTATTTATTTTATTATTTATTTATTTATTTATTTATATTTTAAAAGGACGGGTTTATTAGGAAAAGGAGAAAGAAAGAGACACTTGCATAGTCACAGGTGGGCAGGAAGCTGCCTTAGGCGCTTCTTAAACTGGTTATTTGGCTTTTGATGGATTCTTCTCCCTGAAGATAATTTCCAGCCTGCTTTTACTTTGTGCAACACAATGGCCAATTGTCTTATAACCCGGTTCTTGGTCATTGAGCATTAGTTTCCTGGAAGGACTGTTATCTCTGACTGTTCTCATCATATTTAAAAAGTTACTTGTGGAAATAATTTGCTACCCAAGATACAGAGACCTTCCTCAGCAAAGATTCCCGTTTGTTTTATCCAGGCACCTGGGGGCATCACCAAGCTCAGGGCTTGAGAGTGGCTGACTCAGGGGCCTTCCCACTTTAGGTTTTCGTTCTGCATCTCTCTCTTCAAGAATCCGTCAAACCCTGGGTTCTGATTTTCTGGGTTTAGCGAACAACATTTTGGGGGATAGAAGACCTTCAAATAAGGTCACCTCTGAGTGATCAAACCCTTCATTTTTGGAGTGGGGGTTTCTTGCCCTCATGAAATCTCTTCAGTGCTTTTATGACTATATACCCTACTCATACATTTTTAGTTCCTTTCGGGAAAGTTAATCCAAATGACTTGCTAGAATGTTTTTGCCTTGAGACTCTCCATTCTAATATTTTCATCCCGCAGTGGTACTTCACAAACTTCACTGTGCAGACAGATTACCTGGGGTCTTCTTAAGATACAGTGTTTGATTTAGGAGAGCTGGGGTGGGCAGCATGATTTGCATCGTTACTACAGAAGCTGCCCTTGCTGCTGGCTATGGACACCACTCTGAGTACAAGGCTCTCGAAACTATCTTCCCAGAATCACTAGGAATCTGTCATTTTGAGATGCTTAAATGTGTATTGTAAAATCAAGGCCCTTCAATCCCTTTGGTCCTTATTCAGACCCTATTGGTTCAAATTGATACTTCATTTTTAAAAACCTGTTTATCTGGTTTCCCATAACGGAGAAGCAGGTTGTGTGTGTGTGTGTGTGTGTGTGTGTGTGTGTGGTGGGGTTGTGAGGTTCTGCAGGCACAGGGACACTGACAAATTGCATGGCGGCTCTTCCGTCCCTGAATGGCTCTTAAGCCACCCGCTGCAGCCATCTCTCCTCCAGCTCATTATCTGCAGCAGCATCTTCCAATTTTTTTGGTCTCAGGACATCTTTACATTCCTATAAATTATCAGAGAACCGAAGAGCTTCCAGTCATGTTGGTTCCATCCATATTTATTATATTGGAAATTTAAACTGACCCAGTTGTTAAATATTGCTGACCATTGAATTTAAAATAATAATGACCCACTACATGCTCACAAAACAATATATTTTTATGAAAAATAACTGCATGTTTCAACAAACAATATTTAGTGAGGAGAGTGACAGTTTTATATCTGCAGCAGGGTCTCATACCTGTTTCAGCATTCAGTCCATTGTAAATAGCTGCTCTCATAGAAATATGCAGTTTTAAAAGAGACTAATTTAATGGCCTTTTTCAGATAACTGTGGGTATTCTTCCTTGACATACATGAAACCTTGATAAGTGGTAGCTTCTTAAAGATAGCTGTTATGTGGATTCTGAATTCACATCAACAAACATTTTATATACTCTAGCTTGCACTAGAATGGCTCTTTTATCCCTGCACAATTTTATAACATAATGCATTTGTTGTTTGGAAAATATTGGTTCACTGAGATATCCAGAGCTTCCAAACATTGACACTTTTCACCATGCAGTATCTTTTGAAAACGCCAGTCCTTGACCTTGAACAGTGTCTCAGCAGCCTGCGAGTGCTCCCAAGCTTAAGGCATAGCTACAAATTTTCCAAATTCTCAATTTTCACTTGAAAACTGGAATCTACTCATTGGCAACAACACCAGAACGTTGTTTTCCTTGAGGTCACAGACTCCCAGATTGTTCGCTTTTGTGGAAATGTTTGCCAAGTTGGGGTAACTATCCCTTGCCTGCCAGTTGTTCTTTTCCAAGTGAAAAGGATGTTCCATGAAAAATGCAGCTGGTTCCGCTTACAGCTTAGTCACCCTCGTGCTTCCCCAGACGCGAGAATTTCAGTGTACAAAGCTCTGTATGGCTCTTTCCAGCTTCCCTGTATTTGAGAAAGTTACGTGCGCCCCTGTGGTCCCTGCAGCACTGCTCACAGTAGCCAAGATAGGGAAACAACCCAAGTGCACAGCAGCTGAGGACTGGATAAAGACGTAATTTATATACATGGTGGAATACTGCTCAGCCCTAAAAAAGATGAAACCCTGCCATTTGCAACAACATAGAGAGACCTTACACTAAGTGAACGAAGTTAGAAGGAGACAGACAAATACCATGCGATTTCACTTTGTGGAACATAAGGAAAAACAAGCAAACAAAAGAAAAATAAGCTCTTTGTCTGACACTAGAATGGTGGTTACGAGAGGGGAAGGAGCTGAAAAACTATAACCCTGAAACCTACACAGTGTTATAAACGAATATTATCTCAATAAGAAAAGCAGCAAAGACAAAGTGTGTGTGGCACAACCTGGGCACGTGTGTGCTCGCTGTCCTGAGTGGCCTCATGCTTGGTAAATATCTGAAGTGCCTCTGAGGAGTAGAACTGAGACATGAGGGGGAACATATTTTTAGTTTTATACCTTTTGGCAATGCTGGGGTTATTTTTTTTACACCAGTCTGAAATTGGTGATGAGCGCCTGTTCCTCCCAGGGCCTCAGCAAGCCCTGCGAGAACAGAAGTGAAGGTCACACTGACCTTGAGCAGCCCCACAGTGAAGGCAGACGATTATAAAAAAGGGTGCAAAGGATTAAAACTGGCAGAGTGGGCACGCAGCCTTCCGGGAGGAGGAGAAAGGGGCAGCACACCGTGGAGGAGGCCGTGTGTGAGCTGAGGGCGGCAAGGACCAGTGGGGGCCTGAGGCTGCGGGAGGAGCATGCCTGGGGCTGGGAGAGCAGGGTGCGCACAGGGTCCCCCAGGCTGGCTGTGCTGTGGCGTGGGTGAGAGGCCTGGCCGCGGGCAGGGCCCAGGGCACAGGTGCACCTTCAAGAAGCTGCAAAGTGGATCTGGGATTACTGAAGTAAGATCCGAATGCCATCTCCTTCTTGCTTGGCATTTTGAAAAATTCCCGGGATGGGGAGTGTGTGAAGAGCTGAGAAGGGAGCCAGAAGCTTCACGCTCCCTCAAAGAGGATGTTTTCCCAGCTGGCTCTTGCTACTGTAGGTGAAAATTGCCCAGAGAGTTTGCTTTGGGGTGAACTCCTGATAGCTCCCCCAGGCCGTGGTTGCGAAGGTTGGTATGTTCCCTCCTCACAGCTGCCCAGGAAGCCCAGGGAGGCGAGGCTTCCTGAGCCCGCCCTGTGACCTCTTGGTCCTGGAGGATGGAGGGGGACAGAGAGCAAACATGTGGTTCCTTCTTCCTCTCTGCCCTATGCTATGTCCGGGCTCATCCAGGGAACACATTGTAGGGACTTGACTCCTGAGTCATCTGTGGTTAATTCAATTCTCTGGCTCCTGTCTATGATGGGCCCACTGGCACCTGGAGGCTGCATGGTGACACTGCATCCTGCCACCTGAGCGCAGCACCTGGGCTTGCCCACGACACCCTTCTGTGTCCATGTAGCTCCCTGACAAGCTTAACTCCTCCGATGTGCAGCTTTGCCTTTGCGCTCTTGCCCCGGGGCCTTAGCAAACACTTCCAGCTTCATCTCCCACCTTTAAGGCCTGTCTGGCATGCCACCCCCATGCACAGTGGCACAGGGCCTCCCTCCTCTTAAATATCCACAGCATCTTTTCAAGGAGATTCTACAATTGTCGAGGCTGTGGCTCTGTTTGCCTGGTACCTCCTGCACCTGTCCTTTCCAGAACTGCCCCTCAACCCCACACACCTGGCTCTTGTTGATTCTGCCCCTGACCACAGGAGAGAGGCCCAGAGGTGGACACCTGATCCAAGCCAGGCCTATCAGATCCTTCCTAAGGTGTTTTTTTGTAACACATGTCTGTACCTGCAGGCCTGTGCTGAGCCCTAAGCCAAGGTCACCCCAGCTATCAGAGCCATAGTCACTTCCCCCATAAGCATCGCTGGTCCAGACAGCCATATCATCGACGACACCCACCCCATGTGGCTGTGCTGGCAGGAGAGGCCACAATAGGGTGGGTAAGCACTGGTCTGGAGAGAGGCCTGGAGCAGACGACAACCTACAGCACACATCGTCTCAACAGAGTTTGAACTATGTGAGGATGGGCCTGTGTCCCAGAAGCATGCGCTTGGTGCTGGATACATGGCAGGCGATGATGTAATAATGATGACAGGTGGCACACAGATGAAACTTGTTTATTCTAATATCGTTATGTTTATCTGAATAAATATGGCCATCGGGTATCATAGTGATGGAAAATTTCCTTTTAAAATTAAAGTACTAAGTCAGTGATAAATAGCACCGGTGACACTGAGGTGGCCTGACATAAATATGGAGGGAAATCCCAGCCAGAACAAGCATTAGTGTGGCATGAGAATGGACCACGGGCAGTCTGGGTGGGTCTGCATTGGTCATCCTGCCCTCCTTCTCCTCAGAGACAGCCTCTTGGCTCTTCGCACCTGTGCCCCACGCTGGTCCCACTCTTATCAAGTCAGCACGTTTTAGGAAAATTGCACCTGAATTGAACTTTTTTTGCAAAGCAAAACTCTGTTGTGACATTTTCTAGTCACTGGACTGCTGCAGTGGTGTTCAGTCCTTTAAAAATAATTGACAGGGGGCCTCCCCAGTGGCGCAGCGGTTGAGCGCTGGGTTGCGAAGCTGCCCGCGGCCTCTGCGGTGCCGGTTCGATCCCCAGCTGCTCCCCGGCCACTGGAGGAGGGTCCCTCATGGCGCGCAGACCTCTCCTGCCGCCCGCCGCTTCCCTCAGCAGTGTCCTTCGGTCCTTCTGCCTGCTCTGCTCCCCGCTCTGGCTCTGGTGAATTCTCTCACCCTCCCGCGCTTCTGACTGTACCCAGTGCTTGTATAAAGAAAGAAACAAACAAATAAATAAATAAATAATACATGCCTCTTAAAAAAAATATATACAAAACCCCTTAGTTTAAAAAAAATAAATAAATAATTGACAGGGCCTGGGAATCCATCAGCTCCTTTGTGTGACAGCCAGAGAGTAACTAATGGCTCTGTCCCCACGGCTCCGGCTGCCCAGAGGGTATTAGGGAGGATTAAAGACCATCAAGGGAGTAATTCTAATTCAAGGCTCGGAGGACCTTAAATCTGTCATGATGACAACATGAGCACTGCCGCCTTGACGTGCTGACAAGGAGGCTTTGGAAGTCGGAGAGCTGACGTCAGGGTGGCGCTGAGCTTGCGTGAAGCAGGGAGCCTCAGGGCGGGGAGGCCAGCAACGTGGGCAGAGGAGACTCCGAATACAAGCAGGGGCTCAGAATAGATCTCATGCGTCCACTCCTTCACGCACCCATCCGCACGCGTTCTCCTCGAGAGTCTGTGAGACAGTTCCATGGGGGTTTGCTCAGCTGCCCAAAATGGTTTACTTTTTAAGCAGCTTCAGCATCTCCTTTTGTGCACATGATAAACAAAGCCTTGGAGAGGCAAAGCCATAAGTGTGCAAGCTCACCCAGGCAGGGTCAGATCTGCCCCATCCTAACTCAAGAGCGGCCTCCAGGAGGCCCCAGGCTGCTGCTCCAGCCCTCGACCTCAAGTCACCGCGGTCTGGAGATGCCCAGCCAGGGGACTGCCTCAGCACCTCCACCCGAGCCTCGGGGGCTGCCCCGGGCCCCTGAGAAGAACCTGCCAGCCCACACTCCAAGCGCTCTGTCGCAGGCTGGCACAGGCCCGAGGACCGCAGATGCACGCCAACCCTGAGCCAGGGCAGGCATGGACGGCCCAACAGCCCTCGCCCTGCCCAGGCTCCCACTGAAAGGAAGTAGCAGCCCAGTGCGTCTCTTCCCAAACAATTCCTGCGGCGGTTCTTGCACTTTGGACTTTGCGTTGGGCTCAGACAGTAATATCGCTGCAGATATAAAATTAGTATTCCAGAGGGAGTCTGGAGTGACCAGCCCATTTCACCCACTAGTCGGAGCCTCAGTCCCTGAACGGAAGCGTCTGGTGTCGGTGTCACTGTCACTGGTTCTGGCCCAGACCAGCTCTTCTCACCATTCTCGCTGTGCTCCATCCATTTCAGCCCTGCAAAGTCAACGGGACAGTGCTCACTGGTGTTGACGGCGTTAACTGCAGAGGGATTAACTCCTCACGACCTGCAGATCCTGTCTCCAGGGCACAAGCTGCCTGCTGTCCGCTTCCCTGGTGGGGCCCTTTTCCATTTGTCACCCCATGTGGTGCTGCCTGCTTCTGGGGTCTCCCTCCAGGTGGTCTCTCAAAAGGGAGCAGGTCTGAAAATCTTCCTCTATAATGTCTGCTGGGGCTGGCGGGGCTGGGAGGTATTTCATAGGTCTCCTTGTCTTCAAGCGGGGAAAAGAGAGTTCTAGAGTTGACTGCAAGTCCTTGCTCATCCTTGTTCTCTTCCTGCCATCCTTGCCAAAGGATCCCTAGTCTGGAAGAGTTGGGGTTATGCACAGGGTTGCCCCATCGCCCCTTCCCACCTGGCTCTTCTGAGACAGCCTCTCGGCGGGGCCCAGCAAGAAACCACTGGTGGACACCCCAAGTCTCCTCAGTGGCTCCCAGGAAAGCTTGTCCTTCCCCAAACACTGAGACACTAGCTCAGAGCCAAGATGGCAAAGGAATAGGCGTCTTAGGGATGGAGCCTCTATCCACATGAAGACAATTTCCTAAAGCAGCCAGTTAGACGAATAGATGAGACCATGTTTAAATAATAGGATTAGATAGTAGGTTAATCTTTTACTAATCAATGAATGGAGGGTGGGTCAACAGTTGGAGAAAGACCATTGTAATTATGGAAACATTTTAGAGTGCACCCACTTTGTACACCTGAGTGGCAGCGGGTTACATTCTGCTCTGCTCAAATAATGGAGTAGGTATTTACCAAATACGGAGACGAAAGTCGTGGGAATGAATGAGATCTTGCAGACAGCGAGTGTGCACAGGGTGAGAAGAAGACCAAAGATGCCATTTTGGAAATGCTCTCAAATGGTATCCAGCAAACCCAAAAACTCTTGCAGAATTTGGCGAAGCTGTGCCTGTCAGGTCTTGTTTCTGCCAAAGCCACGGGTGATGAAAACACCGGCCCTCCATCTTATATGAAGTGGGGTTGCTTTTGGTAAATTTCCAAAACAATTAACACTTTGCCTAATCTTTCCATCTTGAGTGCTAGGCATATCTCTCACATGCCCCGATCAGAGAAACCGTGGGTGATAAGCTGGGGCCACATCAGCACCCCGGACCCATCTCCTTGTGCAGTTTGAAGTTCTTGTGTCAAAACGCAGCAGCATCTGTTTCTCTCCCAGCGGAAGCTGGGTCTGTGGGCTGGCAGGATGAGCGACGCGGAGAGAAAGGAACCCTCACCCACATTGGTGGGAATGTAATTTGCTTCATCCTCTATGGAAAACGATACAGAAATTTCTCAAAAGAATACAACTGGAAATGCCAGGTGACCCAGCAATACCACTGCCAGGCATATACCTGAAGAGCACGAAACCACCAATATGGAAAGACTGGCACACCCTGGTGTTCACGCAGCATTTTCCACAATAACCAAGCCAGGGACCCAACCCGGGTGCCCACTGATGGACGGCTGCGTGAAGGAACTTGGGGTGTACACTCACCGGCACACTACTCAGCTATCAAAAAAGATGAAATTGTGCCTTTTGGAACAAAGTGGCTAGATCTCGAGGTGACCATGCTAAGAGAAGTAAGTCAAAAAGTGAAAGACATTTCCTGGATGGTTTCTGTCCTTTGCGGAATATCAGTCAGTAAATAAAACCAACGTGCAACACAACAAGAATGAAAAATACACTGGTTGCCAGAGCGCTGGGGGTGGGGAAGGAGGGAAGTTGTCAGGGCTGTGGCCGGAGGAGTCGGTGAGGGCGAGTGGAGGGGTGAGGTCAGGCTCCTGAAATTATATAGTTGTATAAATGAGTAACAAACCAATAAAACTTGAGAGAACAAAAAGAATAGACAGGAAGTGTTGAGGGTCAAGGTCCAGGTGGAGGCAGGAGAGGGTGAGTTAGAGACCAGTCCGTCCTCTCCAGCTGAGAACGCAGGCAGGAGTCACAGCAATGGGGGATGGGGGGTGTGCCCCTGGACTGGGAAACTCCTATGGAAAGAGGGGAGCAGCAGGTAAAGGAGCCTTTAGGCTGCAAGGAAACCGCAGAGGTTCGAGAGACAGGTCACTGGGTGGAGTCTGGGAGTCCGCTTTTCCTGAAAGCAAGAGCGAGGCAGGGACTGGCCCACCAGCACCTCTGCCCGTCCCCTGCCTTCTCACTCTGCAACCCCATAACAAATCCAGAGCGTCCCACAGAGGATGCGACTCCAGTTTTGCATATTGTTAACATCGTCCCCCCAAAGTACTTATTCTGCCTTCACTATGTGTGTTGATATTGCTACCTTCCTTTTCAATTTCCTTAAAGGAAAATGATGTTTAAAAATAAACATTGAGCCATCGTGCTGCCCCCCTAGTCCCAAATGGGCTTTTCTGCTTTGCACAGGACCTGCCAGAGCACAGTGACCCACCACACCACGCACAGTGGCTGAGCCCCTGGGAAATGGGTCAGCAGCCACCGCTGAGCAAAGCACCTTTGAGTTTCTGGTTTTGTGATACCCCCAGGACCTTAAACCTCCGCCCCCAGCAGAAGTGAGCTGGCGAGGGAAGGAACCTAGATGGCTGTGAGATGGCTGCACAGCAGGCAGAGGCAAACCCTCCTGCGAAAAGGATCACGGGCGCCCTGCAGACAGAGGCTGCTGTAGGCTGGGCAAAGTGTGTACATAAGCACAGGGAGGAAAGCTCCAGAATAGCTTACCAGGCAACATTAGAGTAAGAATCCCCAGTTTTCAAGGCAGAGCCCTAATATGTTTATTTTTTAAAAGATTTATTTATTTATGCACAGAAGAGCTGGGGTACAGGTCAGAGATGCGGGGGGTGAGAGGATTCACCAGAGACAGAGTGGGGAGCAGAACAGGCAGACTGACCGAAATCCACTGCTGAGGGGAGCAGCGGGCGAGACAGGAGAGGTCTGCCGCGCCATGTGAGTAGCTCCCTGGTCAGCCGGGAATCGAACTCGTGTTGCAGAGGCTGCGGATCCCTTCATAGTGCGGTACTTAACCCCTTGTGCCACCAGGGAGGCCCCCTAATATGTTTAGACACAGGATGCTGGCAGGCCCTCCTGCAGCCGCGACGGGTGGGGCAGAGCGCACACTAGGAAGCCAACGCCTGAGAGCAAGGGACGGGGCCGGGGAGACATGAACACCACTGATCTAAGGAGGCGTCCCAGTGGGTGGCCCAGCAGCAGAAGGGCCTGACACAGGGTTTGGGTGCAGGTAGGTTGCCTGGAGAGGGGCTCGGGAAGAAGAGATGGATGAAGGAGTATGGCCTGGGAGGAGACGCAGTCAAGTGTGTTAGTCACAGAGGGAGGCGCCCTTCCTCAGCACCCGAGTAACCACGGGTCAGGGCAGGATGGGTGCGCTGGGGGTGACCTCAGAAGAGGCCTCCAGAACATGTCTCAGAATGAGCCCACACGAGGCTGGGAAGCTGGGGGCTTCTCTGGCTCATCTGTGGGTAGCCCAGGAGCAATAGGCCCCCCCTCCTGTTAGCCGCTCTCCCCGCAGAGCCGCAGCGCTTCGGCGGGAGGAGGGGGGTGCGGGGGGAGGGCACCGTTCTCATCACTTCAGCGGCCACAGGGATGTGTTACTGTGCAATTCTCTCTACTTTTATGCAGAGAAAATGTTGATAAACAAAGATTAGATTCAGAAAGAAGGAAGCGGGAGGGGAGAGGCAGGACGCTGGGAGGGAGGGTGCTGGGCCAGGGACGCCCAGGTCTGTCGGGTCAGGATGGAGGCCGGTCACCGGTCACTGGTCACCAGTAAGGGCCTTTCAGTCCCACCCCGTCCTCCGGGATGACGAGGGACCAGGATGGCCTTAATAACTGATCATCCTCTCGATGAAGCGTCCGTAAAAATCCCAAGGCTAAGGGCTCAGAGAGCTTCCGGTTGCATGCACCCCAACTCCAGGGGGACAGGAGCCCCTGCTCGGGGGGCCCTTCTCCATCTCACCCTCTGGGCCTTTTCACCTGGCTGCTCCTCTGTGTCCTTACTATGTAATAAACCGGTAACTCTCAGTGTCCGTGAGTTGTGTGTTAATAGAGCAAATGATCAGACCTGGGGAGGGAGTGATAGGGACCCTGATTGGCAGCAAAGTCAGAGTGTGGGTCACCTGGGGGCGCAGCACTCGCTGTTGGTGTCTGCAGTAAGGGTGGGCTGGTGGGACTGAGCCTTGATCTGTGGGGTCTGCACTAAGTCGTGGGACGCCTGGCTGGGGGATTGGCTGGTGTGGAAGGAACCCCACAAGTTTGCGGTCGGAGGAGTGTTGGTGTGATGGGAAGGGAGGTGTTTCTCCTTTGGTAATGCTGCCGGTAGGCGTGGGGCCCGGGCTGCCCTGACACTGCACTGGGAAAAAGAGAGGGAGTCGGGCCTCACACTTGCCCCATTGGGAGCCTGTAACTTAATTGCCTGCTCTATCACCTTTCTTCTGAACCCCCATTTGAAAAAAAATCCTATCTGGTTTCTGAGTTTTAAGATACCTGATAGCTAATGCACTCGAAAGATACTATCCCAAAATATCTTCAAACAGAACTCCAAAAAACAGAATTGGGGGATCAGGGTTGAACAGAGAGGCAGGAGGTAAAGCAGGTGGTATTTGGGGGAGCCTGGAAGGGGGGACAGTGGATCAGAATCCATGGGGCCTTCAGATCCGGCTCATGCCTAACAGCAAGGCGGGAACAAGCCCTGGAGACCAGGGTCCTGTTAGGTCCCGCCCAGCTCTGTGTGGCGTCTCGTGGCGCTCGGGCCAGCGCCTTCCCTGAAGACGGTGCTCAGACCAAGGAGCAAAGCAGTGGCCACCAGGAGAGAGGGGAGGGGGGGAACCCAGTAAAGGGTTCGGGGTGGGTGGAGACTGGACTTCCGGTGATGAGCACGATGTAGTGTGGACACCGCTGGCCGATGGGCTGTGCCCCCGAAGCCTGCGTCACTCTGTGAGCCGGTGTTCCTTCAGTCGAAACAACAAAGACATCCAGATAACTCTGTCTCTGCCCTCCCCGCCCCTCCCTCCCCAGGCTGCAAGGGGATCAACACCATTCAACTCAGTTCAGCAGTCCTGACCCCTGCTGTGTGCCACAGGTCCACGCTGTCCTGGACCAGGGGTGCCAGGTAGGCACCTCTCCGCTAGGGTTCTCGCTTGTCAGCAACAGAAGTGGGCGAGGGGAACACTCAGTGTTGAGGAAAGAGCGAAGACCAAGCTTCAGAGCAGCTAGACCCTGGAGGAGGGATGACCCGGATTACCTGCCACCTGGACTTTACCTGGGAATCAGGAGAGCCGCCCAGGTCACACAGCTGTGAGCGTGGCCCAGGAGTCACCGCCCACTCTGCGTCCACTCAGTTTAGGTGGGAGGTTTCCTGTAGCTAGAACAGTCCATTTAGATACCACGACAAATAATCTGTATGAAAAGTCTGTTCTGTTCCGTGCCTGCGCTCACTCCTTAGTCTGTAGAATTCTGAAAAACAAAGCTCTGCACAGACACCCCATAGAAGCCAGGAGAACGTCTCCCATTGTCTTTTCAGTGACGTGGTCCTAAGAGGAAAATGGACGGGTCAACAAAGACTGGCCCCGAGCACAGAAAATCTATATGAAAGAACAAATGCTTAAAAAAAAAAAAAAAAAAAGACTTTGCAAGCAGAATACCAAATAGTATGATTTCCACTGAGTGTGAAGTGTGCAGATAGACAAAGGCTGCAAGGGAAATGCAGCGATTAAATCAGTTCTATGGCAAAGGGAAAGTTTGTTTTTCTTTCTTAAAAATGCATTTAATGTTTTTATTATATTTGTACGATAACAAGACTTGGATGGAGAGCGGGCAGAAATGCATAACGTGAAAAACCAGGGATCTCGCAGTGGTGTCAACCCAAGATGCAGCTGCTGGAGCCCCTGGGAGTATTACTGCTTGGTTGACCATGTTTGACCTTGGCCACTGCTGGCTGCGGTCACCATAGAGGTACGCAGGAAGAGAGGGGCGGGGCTGCCTTTCCAGCAGGCCCACTGCTGCTCACTTGTTATCCTAACATTCTGGGTGCAGGATGGTCCTCATGCCCTCATTTTTTCAAGGCCTCCTTTTACAGAGTTCTCTGAGCACCTACTGTGTGCTTGGTGCCAGGGTGCCAGGGAGAGCAAGACAGTCTCCCTGCTGCTCTGCTCGATTCTCGGCAGCTTTGGAAGCTTGTAGAGAGTAAAGAAATGTGGTCTCCCCCGGGCTGCCCACCTCACCCTCAGAAGGGAAGTTTTCTGAGTTAGAGGGCCTGTCTCTCTGCATCCCAGCCACATGTCCTGATGCCAGGCACCTGACAGTGTCAGGCACGTTGTGGGCACTCAATAGATTCAATAAATTGCATCACCGCCTGGCAGCTAACACCTGCCGGCCAGCTGCACAACCTTGGGGGTCTCATGGACCCTGCTCTGCATCATGTTTTTATGCAGCTGGGGGTAGAATTCTGAGGACCCCGGGTGTCCTGTCCAAGCCTGGCACGGTGGATCCACTGACGTTACTCATCTTTGGAGATGGCACATTCCAGAGCCCCCCCACATGGCCCCTCTTTGTTGCTTAGCTTTTTGCAGGTTATAAAGAAACCCCGTAGGGGCAGCACCTGAGCCCTGGGTGCCTCTCTGCCCTCCCCCCTCCACCGCAGGGCCCATGTTTTTATCTCAGACTCACCTCCTCCTGGGGGGACCAGGGAGTAAGAGAGTCTCAGAGCCCAGCCAGGGCGGCTCCCCCAGGTCATGGTCAGGAGCAGCCCAGGGAAGCCTCGTGGGGGATGTTGATGAGTGATTCTGGCCTCTGTTTCTTAGAAGACAGACACAACATTTAAGACCCAAACTTCTTCAAAACATAAAATAATAACAGAGCTTAGAACAACCCCCAAGGCCTCTCTAACTTGAGTAACTTGCTACAGTTTTTTGTTTTATTTTAGTTTTGGTTTTTTGCCACGAGGCACAGAGCTGTTAAGGGGGGTGTGTATACTTCTTATCCTTGGGCTGCAGCACCAGCTTCTGGAAAACAGGGACTGTATTTGCTCACCTGCATTCCTGGCTCAGGCCTCGCCCTGGCCAATGCATGGGTGCTCCGTGTCTGCTGAGTATATTGAGTATCCAAGGTGAACACTCGCTGCACAGGACAGAAGAGAGCAGGTGGGTGGGTGGACAGACAGACAGACAGACACACGCATGCTCATCAGCACCCCTCCAGGGTGAGAGTGAAGACTGCTCTGAGCCCTGTATCACTGACTAGATGCAGGCAGGAACTCTGATTTAAGAACAGAAGAAACAGGCACAGAGTTAGGCTGAGGGATTCACCCAAGACGTTGCAGCAAGTCAGTGGCAGAGCTAAGATTCAGACTCAGGCTCATCTGGAGGCACAGTCCATGCTCCTAACTGCTCTCCTATGTCCTCTGTCTAAGGTACATGCTACGTGTTACCTGCACCAAATACATGCAGATACAGCTGCAGGGGGACATGTACTTTATATTCAGGTTTTCCTGATGTGACAAATACTACCTGTATTCATGAGCTATTATTGACGTGATGTAGATAAGCCTTTGTTAGTGAATGGATTAAATACGTGAGTGAAAAGGGAGAAGCTGGTCTTTTAAAGTGTGCCCTTCTGGAGCGGAAGAGCCTAGAAACTCTGCTTCTGACACCAGCTCTGGGTGGATGGGGCCCAGATGAGGGGCGCTGCGGGGGCCTCCCGGGCTCAGCAGCTGCATCTTCCAGGGGAAGAGCGCCAGCTCACTAAAAAGTCTGAGACTCAGCAGCCCCCGGAACTCTGACCCCCTTGCTTCTGGGCCTCCTCCACCGCCAGGCTGGGGGGATGCCGGCTGACACTCCTGCGTGTTTGCTACGTCACAGCGGCAGGCTCAGCTCCTCCAGGGCGGGGGTCTCGTTTTCCCCTCCAGCTGGGAGGCCAGAACATCCTAGAGATGGGCAAGATGACCTGTGGAAGGAGCTGCTCTCTGAGGTCGCCCAGTGGCAGTGGGCAGTAAGGGACCTAGAAGATGGGCCGGCACAGTCCCCTCCCGCTGTCCCCGTGTGGGCAGGCGGCACGCCCTCTCCTGGGCTGTGCCATCAGGATGCTACATCAGGAGCAGGCCTGGCCCCAGGAGGCTGCTGGCCCAGCAGCCCTGGCCTGCCAGGTGTCCAGAGTCCCCGTGAGTGTGACATCAGGAGGAGGGTCCCCGCACTCTGCAGGTCTCCAGTGCCGGCTGTACCAGGGTGGAAACGCACCCCCCCAAGTGTCTCTGTTTACCGTTGTCCCAGCAGCCTGGGACACACACACTGCAGTAGGCACCAGCCATGATGCAAGTCTCCAGCAGCCACCTAAGGTCAGCAGCTACCGTAGTGACATCCCAGGTCACCTTTTTTGCTATTGCAAAAATAAAGGCTCAGAAAAGGCAGGTGACCTTATCAAAGTCGCCAGCATGTAACTCTCAGAGCCGTGCATCTCATCTTTCTAACAGCATACCTGGGTGTGGCCCACGACCCCATATAATTAAGGTACCAAAGAGTGCAGAGGTGGGACCCACCATCCCACATAGGCTGGGCAGAAGTGCTGGCCCCCGTGTCCAGTTAAGAAGATGGTGCCCTGAACTGGAGTGGAGGTAGCGAGAAGTGGGCCTGGGCATGAGATGCCACCCAATCTTGGGCCTGTGGGTCAGCTGCCGAGGAGGCCCTGAGGAGTGAGCTGTCACCTGGAGGCTAGGCGCTGGGCAAGGTGCTCAGCGCAGGCATCGCCCACCACTCTGTCCCTTACTTCCGACTCCGCAAACTCCAGCGCGCAGAGACCAGCACTTCCCAGAGAAGCCAGGGCCTGCACAGCCTCTCATCTCCTGTATTCGCTGTCTCTGCACCCCAGCAAGCCTGCAGCCTGCAGAGTGCTGATGGGTCCACGGCATCTGAGGTGACACTGAAACAGAACAGGCTTGGTCCAGAAACAACTCACAAGATGACGTGAAGCCAGGAGAGAACAGGGTCGGCACCCCGCTGGCAGTCGGGGCGCAGGGGCACCGCTCTGAACAGCTGGCAGGTGGCTGCTGAGGGAGGTGGTGGGAGGACTTGGTGCTTATGGCTGGTTTCGTCCTTTCTCTAACTAGGAATGACACGTGTGGCATAGAAGTGTCTTCGACAAGCCACGGGCTTCCCGTCAATGCTCTGAACTTCAGAGGAGCTTCTGGACTTCTTTGTCCTGAGTGTTCCCTCACAGCCCACATCAGTTCCTAAATAAATAAGCAAGCATCTCAGCTCTGAAGGATTTGCTCTGCACACTCAGTCTGAGGGATGGGGCCCATCGTCCTAGTTTTTGGATGTATAGGAGGCTGCTGCGGGGGCTCAAGGGGCATGGGAGGCAGAGAGACAAGCTGGTGCACAGGCTCGGAGGGAAAGCAGGTGTGTGAGAACGGGACGAAGAGAGTGGGCCCTGCTCCTCCACCCCTTGTGCCCCCAGACCCAGCAGGAGAGTCAGGTATCACAGGGGCGCCAACGGAAACAGCTGCTAAGGAAGGCTTGGGCAGGTGAGCCAGGACCAAAGCAAGTGCAGAGAAGCAATGAGCAGGGAGAGAATGAGGCTGGCAGAAATGTGTACAGTGTTATTGCTTGTCTTTGCTAGAAAAATTGAGTCCAAGTCTTCAGGGAAGGAGGGAAACCCCACAAGGGGAGGGAAAGCTCCCTTATGTAAAATGATAAGAAAGGGACAATTCCATCTCCCTCCCAGCAACATCTGCAAAGCACAGGGTTTCTGCGCTGAATGATCCCTGCAAGTTGATTGTCATCACCACCATCATTATCTTCACCATCATCACCACCACCACCATCACCAACACCACCATCACCAGCGGCCAGCCTAAGTACTGACTGTGGGTCACACACTCCTCTCCTGCTTTACACAACTCAGCTCATTTAATTCTCACCTCTCTCTTAACCTGAAGAGAGGTTAAGTCCCTTGCCCAGGACCAAGCAGCTGGCAGGACTGGGCTGGAGTCCAGGTCTTCTGAGATCCACTCTAGACCCTACACGTTGTGTTCTGAATGCAACTTCAGATCATTCTCCTAGCACAGACACCGATCTGAACTGCAGTGGACATTTAATGACCAGCAGCTACTCTTGTAACTTACTTCTCTTATAAAATCAAGCACAGGTCGATTTTGTCAAATCTCTCCGAGGTCATCGGCCCCACTGCCACAGTGCAGGGAGTGTGTGCTGCGCCATCTGTTTGGGCTGTAATTTTGAAATATTTGTGAGTCCTTGGGGTCAGAGGATTATTCAAAAATCAATTTTATAGGATCATAAATCTTTTTTCCTCACTCAAGAAAGGGTTTGAGGGTCAATATAGAGAAAATAAAGTAGAAAAAGTCCCCCCGGAATCATCTTGCATGACTCTTGACTCCCATATCTACCGATCAGTATCTCTGAACCATTCCGTCCCCTCCTGTCAGCCTCTCTAGCTCTTCTGGAATTTTCTGAAATTTCTTTCTACCTTAGGTCTTCTAGCCCTTCCTTCATCTGGTAGGCAGAAGGATCCTTCTAGAAAATTCCATTCGGTCATTCTTTTGCTTAAAAGTATCTGATGAGAGGGACAGAAAATAGGATCCAGGGTGGCAGAGTTTGGGGGGAGAGGAACAGGGGTTATTTAATGTGCGCAGTTTTATTTGGGAAGATGAAAAAGCTCTGGAGGCGGAGGAAGGGGACAGACGCACAATAACATGGATACACTTTTTTTTTTTTATAGAGGCATGTTTTATTTATTTATTTATCTGTTTGTGTGTTTTGTTTATACAAGCACTGGGTACAGTCAGAAGCGCGGGAGGGTGAGAGAATTCACCAGAGCCAGAGCGGGGAGCAGAGCAGGCAGAAGGACCGAAGGACACTGCTGAGGGGAGCAGCGGGCGGCAGGAGGGGTCTGCGCGCCATGTGGGACCCTCCTCCGGTGGCCGGGGAGCCGCCAGGGATCGAACCAGCGCTGCAGAGGCTGTGGGCAGCTTCGCAACCCAGCACTCTACCGCTGCGCCACCGGGGAGGCCCACATGGATACACTTTAATGCCACTGAACCATGCCCTCCAACATGGTTAAAACCATTTTAGGTTATGTCTTTTACCACAATAAAAACAAAAATAGAGTATCTGGTGGTTCCTTAAGCTCTCAGGAGAGACATGCAGGCCCCCCAGAAGGTGGTCCCAGCCCCAGCTGCGGCCTCCTTGTCCTTGCTTGCCACACACACACCAAGGCCACATCTGTGACCCGACACAACAGGCCTTTTCTCTGTCCAGGTTGTTCCCTCTCTGGGGTGCGCTGCTTCCCCTCCCCTAGAGGGAAGACCCTCTCAAATCGGCGCCTCCCTGCACAGCCTTCACACCTCCGCACACCTGGCACCAGATGTGACCAGCTTCTCCCAGGCACAGGCCCTGTCTTTGTCCCCTGGGCCCCACCCCCTGCCCAGCAGACACTCAGTAAATGTTTGTTAACTATTTAATGAATAAGATTTTTGTCTCCATCCTGGGGGAGCTTTACAAGACATACACAAATGAAGTAATTCATTTCTAAAATACATGATGCAATCTAGAGGTGGATTAGTGCCTTCAGCAAGAGAGAGACATTTGTGGGTCCAGGAGGAGGTCAATTTTGGCGAGGTCGGCCTTTCAGGAAGGGGTGTTGAGGGTCCCCGAGCCTCCCGCCTGGTCTTGGGAGAGAGTGTGAGATGCAGACCAAGACTTGCCCCAAGGCGTTTGCTCTTCTCCTCCAGGCAGCCCAGTACCCAGGCCTCGTGGCGGGAGACAGGGGCTACTTTGGGACTGCCCAGGGTCTGAGACCCCTTCTTTTGAGGAATTTCGCATGTTCTGAGTCTCAGGGGGATGCCAAGTCCACTTCCTCTCTGGAACGTGGATTCCAGACTCACCTGCCTCAGCTTGTCTCCTAGCAAGGTGTGTCACCTGACTCAGACTTGGCCAGACACCCCACCGAGGGTTGTAAATCTGGAGACAGTGACCCACAGAAGCAAAATTGCAGAGAATCCCTTGAGGGGGGGAGGTGGCAAGGCCCCCTCAGATTTCAGCATCTCTGTGTGGGGTCTGCGGTGACTCGGCCACAATCCCTTCCCGTTGCCCGCCCAGGCTGGCCAGGCCCCCTCACCATGGGTGGGGAGTGATGGTCTTATCTATCAGCCAATGAGTCTGTTTCTGTTACTTGCAACTAAGGACTCTGATGCAGAAATTACCCTTGCCCAAGCTGGCACCCCAGTCTTCAGGAAGGAGAGGAAACTGTTGCTTTCTGAGCTGCTACCAGCTAACTGTGCTTTTAATGCTGAAGGCTCGGAGGCCCTGAGGGCCTGTGGCACCTGGACCAGACCTGGGGAGTGGAAGGGCTGCCAGCCCCCAGCTGCCTCCTCTCACGTCCAGGCTGGGCGTCCGCAGCAGCCTCTCCAGTCTCCCAGGGGTGTCTGTGTGGCAGCTACCACTTCCCATCAAAGACCCCAAATGGCTGACTATGACTAAATTCTCATTTCACCGACGTCCTAAATTAAAAAAAAAAAAAAATCTCTTTTATTTGGGCTCATGGGCTCCAGAAGAGACCCACTTCTGTCCTTCCCCTTTATTTTTCAGGAAGCTGGTGGGGCACCCGAGGCCGTGGCTACTGCATAATGTGTGAACCCAAGTCAGAATCTGCCCCTGTGCCGGCCCTCGAAGCGGCTCTGGCTTCGTCACTCCGGCTGAGTCTCAGAGCTGCAGGCCCGGGTGTGGCTGGGGAGCCTTTGATCGTCCACATGGATCCCAGCGATCTCGCGTCTCGGAGCACCTGTGGCATGCTAATAGCAGGGCAGGTAGTAGGGATCCACTTTCTTCCAGGGGTGGCTTTTGATGGAACAAGCTTTGTTGGATGGGTGAACCACCTCACCCTCTCCCCGCCAGTTTCTTCCCTGTCCTTATTCTGCTTTTAAGAAACCAGAAGAGAAATGGTCTGAAGTTTATTCATCCTCCGAATGAGTCTTTCCCTCCAAAATAACCCTTGCGTTCTTTTAATGGCCTGGTGTTCAGTGCAACTGGGGTTTGCAGCTGGAAGGGACTGAGGAGGGATGGCTGGCGGGGGCCCTGGAGCTTCCAGCCTTTCCCAGCTAGAGTCCCCCAGGTCCCCAGTGGGGCTGGACCCTGACCAGAGCCTGAAGATGTCCTGAGCAGGCCTGGGCTCAGTCGGGCCTGCGGCCACCGCAAGCCTGGCTGGGACTCCTTCTTCCAGCCTGGGTTAATTCGTCCATCCTGGCGCCTGTTTCTTGGTACCCAAAGCCCCTGCCGAGCACTCTGCTAGGTGGGCACGTAGCTCTGCCTCCCTGATGCCCTCAGCCAGGCAGGGTCTGGACACGCGTGAGAGGGGGGCTCAACCAGCTGGGAGCAGAGAGGAGCCGAAGAGCTGGCCGAGAGGAAGCACTGGAGAAAAGCTCAGAAGGGTTGGAAGCACAAGCAAAGCAGGAGCGGGGAGCCAGGAGAGAAGCCAGGAGTGGAGGTGGGGGAGGGTCCCGGGGGGCTTAAGAGTCAAAGATTTGAGTTGAATCTGTCTAACCAGCAAACACGTGTGCTAGTGGTCACGGCACTTTCCGGCATTACTGCAGCCAGCCGCATAACAACCCAAAGAAGTCGGTAGGATTACGATCACCCCATTTTATAAAGGGGGAAACTGAGGCCCAGGTTAGTTAGGTAATGTGTGAGAGCACATTTCTGGTGAGCAGTGCAGCTGAACAGACAGGAGAATCCAGGCTTCCAGTCCAGCCCCGAGCTGCCGCTAGAAGGTTTTGTGCAGGGAAGTCGCTTCAAAGTCAGGCTGCCTGTGTCACGAGATCACCCAGCTGAAGGGGCCTGGAGGCGAACATCACTAGTTTCCCCGGGGATCTGCGGCCCGACATGACATCCAGGGCCACCCTCTCGGGGTACAGCCCTGTCTAAAGCTGACTCCTGCTCGGGAGCTGTGGCCCTCCTGCCTTCCAGAAGCTTCTACCCAAGTGGGGGAAGGTCAGAAACAAACCATCATGGTCTCTGCACTTCCCCCCTTTTCCTGGCCTGACTGTTTCTCCGCAGAACTTTGGAGGCTGAAATCTGAAGTCGCTCCAGCCCACATTCATGTCTCCCTCCTCCCATCGCACTTTGTGTGAGGACCACACAATCAATTCCTGTGTGCATTGTTCCAGCTGCCCTGTGTCCATTCACCCATTCAGTTGTCCTGAATTGTCTGCAAATGAGTCATAAGTTGGGAGATGATTGAAGATTTGTTGCTTTATATACCAAAACTGAAAAGAAAACACTCTGGACATTAAAAATTATGTAGATATGTAGATAAATAAATACGTATTGACAGAGGCTAGATACATAGTTAGATACATGGATAAAAACAGAGAGAGGCAGAGGGAGGGAGGAATGGATGGATGGATGGATGGATGGAGAAAACCAAAAAATAAGACATAATGAACATTTCTGTGTGTGTGATCGAGGCTCACTGCTATATTCCCAGCCCTGCCTGAGACGTGTGGCTCGTGTGCCCTTCCGCTAAGTCACACCAGCCTCTTGAGCTTTTTCGTCAGTTTTAAAATTTATTTTTTCCACCTGCGAACTGTTCACCTGGCACAGATTTTAGAAGTAGCCTGGATCCCGGCCTGCCCGCAGGATCCCTGAAGCCCCAGCTCCTCCTTGACTCAGAATCGTTAGGGGAGAAGGGGGGACTCCCCAGAATAATTCTACTCTACTTTTGTAAACAAGCCTTTGTGGGTGCCGTGGGCTTAGAAATCAGGGACCGGACACATGAGAGCTGAAAAGGAAGCTCCAGGTCCGTACTCGGTGCTCTCTGGCCAGTGCCTTCGTCATTTTGGGAATCCTCCCCAGTGGCTGGCACGTGGTAGATCTATTTAATATTGTGGTGAATGAACTAAGGAAAACCGAGCCAAGTTAAGGGTTGGGACGGCCCTTCCAAGAGCACAGCAGATCCTCAAAGCTTCTTCAGTATCACCTTGTGCAGACTCCGGTGAGAGGAAAGAAACCCAGGCTTCACTGAACACACTGACTTATGCGGGGACCTGCTCATGTTAGGTGTGGTCTCGCTTCAAGTCACAGTTTCCAAGAACCTGTCGATGACGATGAGTGAAGACTCACTGTATGTGTGTGTGTCTGTGGGGAGAGAGGAAGAGAGAGAGAGAGAGAGAGAGAGAGAGAGAAATTATAAAGAACTAGCAAATTCAAATTCCAAAATTACAGGGTGGGCTGGGGGGCTGGGGACCCTGGAGGACCGATGTGTCAGGGCGAGTTTGAAAGCTGTTGTGGATCCAGGAAGAGCAAATGTTGCAGATGAAGTTGGAAGGACACTTGCTGGGGAATTTTCTCTCGCTCCAGGGCTGAGATGTTGCTGAATTCCGTCATTAACCCCACTAACCAAAACACGATTCAAGAAATAATCCTTCACCAAAGTTTCATAGGCTCAGAGTTTCCTGGCTGCCTGATAGGGGTCTCTCTCCTCCCCCTGGACTCCACCCCAGCAGAGGGGAAGAAGGAGGAGGCAGTATTTACTGAACGCATGTAATCTGGCCGGCGTTGTCCTGTGGGGCCTCCACTGAGGACTCTTTGAGGTAGGGGCTCTTTTATCAGATCAGGAAACTGAGGTTCAAAAAGGATCGTGATGTCCAAGGTCGAACCCAAATAAATAGCAAGGCTGGGATTTAGACTTTTCTGGATTCAAATTCAGTGTGCTCCTCCCCCAGAAGCTTCTCACAAGTAATTTAGAAAAAATAACAAACCCAGCAAATAAACAGAGTAATAACTTCTCAGTGCTTTCTTTGTTAGCAGTTGGTTCCCTCAACTTCTCTCCTCCACATGGTTCCTATTTTCTAGGATGAAACTCCTGGAGGACAAAGTTATCTGATCTTTCCTAGAGTCTTCAGAGCACTAAGAATGTCTCCGGGTGGGCTTTGGCCCCAGACTCTACTCTGCTCTGTCCAGGCTCTGCCCCTCACTGTGTGACGCATAATTTCTGTGCCTCACTTTTCTTATCTATGAAATGGAGACCTTGGCCGTGAAAGCAAGCACTCTGTAGTGTCACGGAGCAGAACAAATGTGTTAGTACTTGCAAAAGATTTAAAAGTGCTTGACAGACACAAAGAATGACGCAAACGTGTCATCTCTCTGTGTGTCTGGGGAATTCAGGCTCCAGAACTTCTATCTTCTCCTACCTGAGTCCTGTCACGTGCAGTGGTCATTAGCTACACACCTATTCTTCCGGACTCTCCTAAAACACTTTACCATTTTAGTCTGTGCCATCGATTCAAAGCACTTTTCACCCGTGATCCCAGATGATCAGAGCTATATGAGTTATGCTCAGTAAATATGCGATGCTTGAAAGAAAGCAGAAATTTTAAGGACTGAGTAACGAAAGCAGAAAAAAAAAATCCCCAAAACAACAAAAAAACCTAGATGTGACTAAGGTCACCTGGGGAGATGGCAGCGCATCCCAGACTGCTACAGGGGTTCAGCCCCCTGATAACTCCCCTCAAGGGTCTCCATCGTCCATCCACCCCACTGATTTCTCCTCTTGCCTGGTTTGTCTCTAATTTCAGTAAGCTTGAAATTCACTGGTCATACAGAAAGCATTTTATCTGACCTTCCACATGCAAATTCTTTCCACTGGGATTTCTTGGTGTCCGGCTCCACCCCAGCCCACACGGCCATAAACACTCTTGTGTCTGCAGTCTGGCCCCAGGGATTCCAGAAATAACAGCAGAGCTCTCCACTAGAACACTGGACACAGTAAGGCATTCCTGCATTAAAACACAGGCCCTTTCCAACCCAGACCTCTCCTGTCTGTCAAAGCACAAAGCAACCTTTACAAGTCAGGACAGGGAGGGGCAGCTGGGAGGGAGTTCAGGTTTCTGGAAAGTCCACACCTTCTCCGGCCATCTGCCTGCACGCTCAGCTCTTCCATTCTCGAGTTTCGCCAGATCTCCCGGGGTCTCCTCCCAGAATTAGAAATTCTTTCTGGTGGTGACATTCTTGGGTTTCAACGGTCCACTCTCTGTGGATGTGCTAGAACCAGCATCATTGTGCGTGTGTTGGGGAGCCAGGGGGGAGCTCATCTTCAGAAGGCACAGAAGCCACTTCCCAGACGCCCGGGACGGTCACCTTATTTGGAGGCCAGGTCCCCTGGAAAGTGCCAGGAGAGAGGGAGTGGCTGAAGGGAGTGTCTAGTTTAATGAGAAAGCAAGAACCCCACCTGTGAGGCGCCTGGGCAGTCCTCCTCACCTCAGAGGGTCACTAGGGGAAAGTCAGAAGCCCACGTGCGGGAGTTTGGCCTCTCAAGAGTCCTTCAAAAACGACACCAGGAAATAACAACTGTGCACACGTCAGTCAGTGGTGTGCAAGATGTGTCTTCAGATGCATAACCTGGAGGCTGGAAAGACACATAAAAGCTATTGCTTTCTGCTTATATATTTATGGGGGGGGGGGAGGGAGTAGTCGTTGTTCCTCTAAATTGTCATTCATGGCAGTTCCCTTTTGAAGGAAAATCGCAATACCTGGCACTGCCAGAGAGACCTGCCTGGACCTTCCCGGGAATTTTACAAGGCGGTTCTAGGGTTCAGGCGCGGCCCCCAAACTCGCATCACCAGGGGAGGGAGCGCGCGCTTTCTCCGGGCCGAGGGGTCTCCCACCCGCAGCCCCGCGGAAACGTCTGGAAAGGCTGGTTCGGGGTCGCGGGCGCCCGGCCTCTGCCGCGGCGGGAAGGCGGCGGGGGGCGCGCGGGCCGCTCGGCCGCGGGGGTGTCACCCGCCGGCGGATCCGGGCGCGCGCGGCCCGCGGGGGCAGGACGGGTCTCCCGCCGGGCGCTCCCGCGCCGCGCCCCGCAGCGCCGGGGTGGCGGGCGGCGAGGGGCGTTGGTAGCAGCATCGCCATGGCAACAGTGACGTCCTTGTACCCTGGATCTAATTGGAGGAAACCCCGTGGCCGAAGCCGCAGCCTGCCGGCCAACCGAACTTCCCCGGGCCGACCCGCCCTCCCAGCCTCCGCTCCCCCGCCCGCCCCCTGCCCCCTTCCGCGCGCTCGGCCCTCATTGGCCAGGAGCGGGGAGGGAGGCGGGACCGCGGGGCAGGGCGGCGCGCCATTGGGCGGCGGGAGCGAGGGCGCCGCGCGACGGCCCGCCCCTCGGCGGCGGGGTAGGCTGCGACGGGAGGGTCCTCGGCTAAAGCCCCGAGCGGATCAAAGTGGTGGGACTCGCGCCGCGGCCGCGGACACGACAAGGTGAGGCCGGCGGCCCCGGGCCCCGACGGGCGGGCGGCGGGCGGGGGCCGCGGGGGCCGCGGGGCGGCGGGGCGCGGGCGGGGCGGCCTCCCCGCGGCCCGGGCGGCCCGGCGGGAAGGGGCGGCCAACGGCCGCTTCCATCTTGGGCCGGCGGCGCGCGGCGGGCGCGGCCTCCCGCCCCGGGGCCCCGCGCCCCCCGCGCGCCCGGGGACCTCGGCCTGGCGGCGCCGGGCGCGGCGGCGGGAGGGAAATTCAAGTGGGGCGCGCGCGGGCGGACAAAGGGGCGCGGCGGCGCGGGGCATTGTCTGACGCGCGCCCCCCGCGCCCCCGCAGCCTCGCCCGGGTCGGAGCCCCGCGCGCGCCGCCCATGGAGAAGACGGAGCTGATCCAGAAGGCCAAGCTGGCCGAGCAGGCCGAGCGCTACGACGACATGGCCACCTGCATGAAGGCCGTGACGGAGCAGGGCGCCGAGCTGTCCAACGAGGAGCGCAACCTGCTGTCCGTGGCCTACAAGAACGTGGTGGGCGGCCGCCGCTCCGCCTGGCGCGTCATCTCGAGCATCGAGCAGAAGACGGACGCCTCGGACAAGAAGCTGCAGCTCATCAAGGACTATCGGGAGAAGGTGGAGTCCGAGCTGAGGTCCATTTGCACCACCGTCCTGGTGAGGCGGGCTCGGCGCGCGGCGGCGGGGGCGCGGGGGCCGGGGGGTTGGGGGGCCGGGCCTCCTGGCGGCGCCCCTGCAGCTCCGGAGACCGCGGGGCCGCCCGGCCCGGGGAGCGCCTCTGTCCCGAGCGCGCCGGGGTTCTCCCGCGCGGTGGAACTTGGAAACACCCAGGCGCGCTCGCCCGGGGCTGCGGCTCTCCTTCAAATTCCGGGAGAGCCCCCCCCCCCCCCGTGTGTTCCGGCGGCTCGCAGGCTCCAGGCTGAGGTGGGACGCAGGTTCGGGGTATCTCCGCTAGACGGTACCTGGGCAGCGTGGTAGGTGTTCGTCCCGAACCTGGTGATGGAAGTTCACCTCGAAAATCTGAGCAGGTGCCTCCTTGCAAGGGAGCCGGCCTCAGGAGCTTTGCCCTTGTGGAGGCCGGGGAGGGGTGGGGTCCAGCGAGTGTGAAAAAGGCGCAGGTAAATCTGGGGAATAGAATGATAAATGTCAGCATTAACAGCATTTTCTTGCTCTGCACAACTGTGCTTCAGCACTAAGGTGTTGTGTGGAATTTGTGTCTTGGTGGAGCGGAGGCAAGGACAGCTCTCCGAATTTTTGAACTGGCCACCCGCGGCACGGGTGGGCATAGGGTGGAGTGGGTGACTGCCGTGGTTCACCCTCATTCATGAGAGAGAAGGGTTTTAGCTTTGTCATTGCACGGATCTGCCTGTCTCTGAGATACGTGCTTAAAACTTAAATACCGGCACCGTCTCCTGGAGTGTTAAAATATTTTGATACTGCCAAGAGTCATCTTGCTAATAAAATAGGAACTGATTGTTTCCCATTTTTTCAAGCGCCGCTACAAGAGGCCTGTGTTTTTTGACTGATTTGTGCACATGTGTAGGTGGGTCAGAAGACAAGCGCGCTCCATGGTGTGTCTTCGAGAGGGAGGTGCTGCTGCTTTCCCTCCCAACCCCTCTCTGTCCCGTTGGGTTTGAGAGGCAGGAAAATCAACCTTTAAGCTTGTTTTTCCAGCACAAGTAACAGGTAAAATGAACAAAGTCATGGCGATGGTGTATAAAGTGGCAAAGACAATCCAGAATCTACCCTGCGGTGGAGAACTATTTGAGATTATTTACTTTGTGAGGGAAAGATTTTATGATACCTGCTTTTCCCCTGGCTTCCGCTCCCTGCCTGCCCTGGGGAGGCTCTAACCAAAGCTCTGTGAACGGAATTGCCTTTGGGCTCAAGGAGTTTTCTGCCTTAAAAATAGCGGTGGGCATCTGTGACGTGTGGTGATGGCCACTGACAGCGTTGGCTCTGATCAAGGGAAAGCGCACAGGAATTCCATATGTTAATGGGAAGTTTTCCTCTTACTTTGGGAAGTAAGGAATATTACTTTGGGGACTCTCAGCATGTTTCAGTCTCTTTTCCTGTTCAGGTGTTACTTGGCAGTTGGTCATCCTGCAGCCTTTCAGAATTACCGCAAGATTTTTCTGTTCTCTAGCAAGCTAGCTCTGACAAGGAATATTTATTTTGTGCCTCTCGGACAGTTTTCGTGATGGCTCTAAGTAACTGTGCTTCAGCCCTGAGGTGTTGAGTTGAATGCATTTTTGGTGTAGAGTAGGCTTGAGTGGAGGAGAGTTGCTCATTTGATAAGTGACTTGGAGAGACCCAGATACCTTTTGGAGTAGACTTTTTATACAGATTGCCCTGAAATTAGGACAGTTTTTTTAAAATACTAAGTGAAAAAGAATTAATGTGAGGCATACGTAAAATGTAGTTATTAGTGAAAGACCTTAAGAGACTAATTTGGTGTCCAAAAGTCCTGGGAGGCCCACCTTTAAGTTGGCAACTATATTTGAAAGCTTCGGATGTGTGAGGCACTGTGCCGGGCAGTGTGGGGAAGCGCAAAGCTGAGAGCTAGAGATTTTGTCCTCTAGTGCTTTGTCATCAGGAGTGTGCATGAGAAATGAAAGAAACACAGTGTAAACGACAGGTTCCGTTAGGTTGTTATGAACCAAATGCTGTGTGACTCAAAGGAACAGAAACCTCGGGGAGGCTTTGCAGAGACAGGGACTTTAGAGTTGGCATTGAGGGAGCAGCGGTGAGGGCGGCCATCCCCGGGGAGGAGTGTGTACAGGGCTTTCTGAGGGAAGATTTGCGTGTGAAGCAGTGTGTGTGTAAAGAAAGGGAGGGAGGAGCTATAATTTATCAGCGGGAATTTCAGTCATTTGTGGGAAGACTTCGGTGTGCATGTGGGAGCACCTGGAATTCGCGGGTCCAGCACTGATTACCTGTCTGTCATCTGGTGGTCAAGGCCAGGATAGGCTTTCCTGGCACAGGACCGATGATGGACAAATTAGCCGCTTAATAGGGAGTCTCAACAATATGAGGAAAGGAGAGTGAGACCTAAAGTTTCGGAACATGAGAGCTAAAATAAGGTTTCTTTTGTTTTCCCTTTGATCAGCAAAGAGACCAGAGTATGGCCCCTGGTATGGACAGAGCCGGGAGACTGACTTTTATAGAAGGCTAGTAAGGGGCGGCAGGATTTTGGTTCTACACAGCAGGAGAGACCCAGCCGCCTCTTGCCCTTTCGTGCAGTAGTTTGGGGTTATTTGGGCTGTTTTTAAATGAACATGACGGACAACTTTCAACCCCTCGGTCATCCCTCACTGAGAGAGATTATTGAACCGTGAAGGCAGGAAAAGGGGTTAAAATCCAAATGTGTAACTAAAACAGCAAAGAATATTAAGAGAGCCCAGCTCGCCAGGTGCACACTCCTCACGGAGCCCACGGGAGGGCGGGGGAGAGTCCCGAGTTCCCCCTGTCCGGGGCTCTGGGGAGCCACAGGGTGGGCCAGGGCTTCAGGGGCTCTTCCAGATCTTTCCTCTTGGGACCATAAGGTTATGTAGGTCTACTGATGCTCCTCCTCCCTGCTCTAAAGTAAGTAGTTTTTCAAGTCCAGGTTGACAGGATGTGAAATGTGGCAAAGCCTGGGTGAAAAGGTTTCAGGAAGGGGTGCTGCAGAATTCACCGGTGACCCTAATAAGGAGTATTGGGAACAAAGTTCAAGTAAAGGTGAACAAGTTGAATGACAACCAGGCATTGGCTAAATAGCTCGTGCACAGTGTGTGGGTGTCTTCAATTAAGGGCCAGTTGGAGAAATCCAGGGAGTCCACAGAGCCCTTCTGGGACTCAGGGACAAGACTTCTCATCTAGGGAGGTAGTGACCTTGGAGTTAGGCCTGGACGCTCGAGATCGTACGCGAGATGACTGTCTTCTCAGACGGGCCTGTTCTCCTTTGGTGTCGATGGCCTTGCAGCAAGCTGCTCTGACAGAACGTGTGAACAGTTTCAGGAGCTAAGGTCTGTGTTCCGGTTTTTAAAAATTAGAATCATTAAAATAATAATCTATATCAGCTCTGCAGGTTGTCTGTGTTAAGTGTGTTAAGCTCTGTGACCATGCTCTTGAATTTAGTTGTGTGTTGTAAAGTGTCCTAAATTAATCGCTTAAAAAAAATACGTGCTGGTTACTATTTTGAAGTAAGATCGATACTGTCCCTGGTGACTAGTAGATCTTAACGTTTGAATCACTGCGCCATAACCTTCTAGTGTTGACCACAGGCAAGTTTCTTCGCCTCTCACCTCGTCTTTGTCTACACATTGGTGGCGATCGCCTGCTTGGAGACTTCTACTCGAAATACTAGCTGACAGCAGACTTTGAATTTTTACTGTTTGCTAAGCACTATTTTAAGCACTTTATATCCTTACTTAAGTGCATAGTATTAAGTGCATAGTATTAATTCTGTGTTGAGAGAGCTGAGGTGGAGGAAGTTAAGTGACTTAGTCAACATCGCGTCCCAGAGCTAGCAAGGATTTGAACCAGGTGAGGTGACCCCAGATGAAATTCAGTGACACGCATTCAGCCCCGAATATATGGTAGCTGCTGAAGGCCACTGTGGAGCGCTCGTTTGAGGAATTTCATTGTGTTGATAAGTTGGGAGGGAGGGAGGGAGGGGAGATGTGTGGTAGACAAAACTCCCAGTGTCAGTCATCTTGAAGCCTCCTGTGTATGTAGGATAGTGCGTACAATTTTAAATGCCTTCACATTGGGATTTTTTTTCTTTTGATTATAAGCTTGTTGAAGGCAGATTGGAATGGGATGGAAGAGAATATTGTCCATACAGGCTTTCAAGTGCAGGGTTAAATGTGTGGCTCTCAGCCAGGGTGAATTTCCTCCCTCCAGGGGACATTTGAGTTTTTTGGTTATCATAACCTGGAAGGGTTGTGGGGAGTAACGCTACCATCTAGAGACTAGAGGCCCGAATGCAATAAACCTCATAGAATCCTCTGGAAAATTCCCCACAAGGAAGCATTTCCCACCCCAGTATCTGTAATGCTTAGAATGTACTGAGCATCAGTAATGTTTGGAAACTCTGGGTGAGAGCATAAAGTCAGCAATCAGTATGAACCTGCTCTGGATGGTGCTATTCCTGACATGCTGGTGTCTTGTCAGAACCCTTTGCCTAGACTTTGGTCGTTTTTTTCCCTTGTCACTATTTTGTGCTACTTAACTCTGTGACTTAAAGCATCTCTGTCTGAACTGCAGTGGCTCTTCTATTTTCAAAGTTCTACCTCACGGTTGCTTCTGCAGCCCAGAGCTTTGCTCTTTTAAAAACTCAGGCACAGAGAAAAAGATCCAACTGAAATCACAGTGAACTCTTGACCGGAAGAGGCAGTCGAGGAGCAGCAGATAGTCCCCTCTCATGCGTAACTGCTGGTAATAGTTGCACATATGTGGTTCCACACTTCTGACCCCGTGGTGTGTGTTTATATGGATTTGCATAATTATACTAGTGTCCTAGCGAGCGTTTAGGTTGTACATAATTTTTTTCCTTTATAAATAATAGTGGGGGCGGGATATGCTTGTTGCCAGCTTTGTGCTAGCATTAACGGTTAAGTTATTGGAAATGAAATTTCCAAATCATAATAATGGAAGATGACATAACATTTTTTATTGATAAAATATACATAATGTAAAACTTAGCATTTAGAATGCGTGGTCTGTAACATCCGGTATGTTAATATGTGCAGCCATCTCCCGCCAGTCATCGCGTTTCCCGGCCGAAACTACCTGCTAAACAGATTTCCCATCTCCCTCCCGGCAGCCACTTAACCTGCTTTCTGTGTCTGAATTGACTACTCTGCGAAACGCATCCAAGTGGGTAACTTTTTTTTAATTAAAAGCTTGACACAAAATCGAATAAGAAAGGAAGCATTCCTTTGCCTTCAGTCCACTGCCATATCATATCTCCTGTAGCTTCTGGAAAACCCTCATGAGACAGTGGCAGTGAAAAATAGCTTATTAGTATTAACTTTGTGTCGCTTGCCCTCTGTGTGCTCCCCCTTAGAGAAGGAGGTGGAGCAGCATGCATTGGCCATACCTAGTGGCTAAATTTAAGATAAAAGAAAACACAGGGATGGTGGTATTTGTTTGCTCACGTTTTTCCCTCAAGTTTGTATTTGATTGATTTTGCACAGCGATGAGGCTGTATCAAGAAAACAGTTTTTCTGTATTATGTCTTGGGAGGAGTGATCTCGTGTGGTTGGGCTAGTGAGCAGGTGGCAGTGAAGGCTGTGCCCCTGTTGTCACCATCTTGGGGGGTACTGACCCCAGAACACACTTAGCGGTTTCTGAACATTTCTGCTTCTACTCTAAATGACCCAGCAGGAGTTTACACAGCTTATTTTAGCTGTTGATTGAGCAGGTTGCCTTCTAATTTTCTGTAAAGATAGCAAAGCATTGTATACAATACAAATCTGTTGAATATTTGAATGCCCCATTACAATTAATAGTATAAGTTCTTAATTATTTTTCATTGTGTGTAGTGCTCTTAACTTATGGTAATAAAATTGATGATGAGTTTATGGGGAAAGGAGAAGATTAAAGGGATGGGTGGAGATCACAAATCTTTAAAATCCCTGTGCTGTTTTTCACTTAGCGAGTATTCTCCCATCATTTTGTCTTGTGTGCTGTTTTTGTTTGTTCCAATTTTAAACGTTTCCAGAAATAAAGACAACACACAAAACATTTCACATTTATTTTGAAGTCAGTAATTTCTTCCTATAAAGAAATTTAAAGATCTCCTTCCCTTAGAGTTTTATAGAAATGCTTAAAAGTAAATTTAGCTTAGTTGCAGATACTATCCATATTAGAGAAGCTTTCTATCTTGTTTTTCATTCTTTTTATTTATGACTTGGAGGTGCTGGTTCATATATCTTTATAATTAAATATAATTCAAATACTGTAAGTCCCCTTTGCAATTTTTTTTTTTTTTTTTACCATCTTTTATCTCCCTTTGTCCCTTACCTCCCCCCTACCTCTTAACCTCAGACCTTCTCGGTGTTTATTAATGTTCACTGATTTTTTGGTAAGTATAAAATTCACCTTTATAAAGTGTACAGTTAGGTAGTTTCTAGTATGTCACAATTGTGAAGCATCACTAACAACTTAAGTCTGAAATATTTTAATTACCTCATAAGAAGCTCTATTTGTTGGGTTAATGGACATGAAAGCTGTTTCCTGGCTTTTGGGGGGCGTTTGGGGGACAACGGTGTTGCCGCCCATGAAGAACCCTGCCCGTTAGTCATCCCCGATCTCCCTAATCCGTCTCCTGCCCCTGTGGATTTGCCTATTTGGGATATATAAATGGAATCATGCACTATGTGGGCTATTGTGTCTGATTTCTTCTAGGATAACATTTTTAAGGTTTATCCCTGTTCTGACATGTGTGAGATAGTATTGTACTTTGTAATGGCTGAGTACTAGTTCATTGTGTGGACATACCACATTTTTTAAACCATTCGTGCACTGACGAGCCTTTGTGTTGACTCTTACATATGCTGCTGTTTTGAGCATGTACATATTTTCGTGTACATATTTTTATATGGACGTGTTTTCATTTCTGTTTAACCATTTGAAGAACTGCCAGACTGTTTTTCAAAGTGGTTGTACCATTTAAAGTTCACACCAGCGGTGTAGTAGAATTCTGATACCCACATTGTCACCAGCAACCCTGCCAGATGTGAAGTGGTTTCTTACTATGCTTTTGATGTGTATTTCTCAGTTGATTGATGGGTGTTGAACATATTTTCATTTGCTCATTGGCCGTTTGTATATTTTAAAAAATTATTCAAATACTTCGCTAGTTTTTAATTACTTTGTCTTGTTGAGTTGTAATAGTTCTCTGTATGTTTTGGATATAATACAACTTTTTTATCAGGTCTGTGATTTACAAATGTTTTCTCCTGTCCTGTAGGCTTTTACTTTCTTGATAGTGTTCTTTGGAACATAAAAGTTGTTTATTTTTATGTAGTTCAAATTAATTTTTTACTAGGTTACTTGTGCTTTTGGTATAATATCTAAGAAACCATTGCCTAATTCATGTTCATGAAGAATTAGACCCATGCTTTCATCTGAGTTATGTCATCTTAACTTTAGGTTTTTGGTACAGTTGAGTTAATTTTTGCCTATGGTATGAGGGAGGGGTCCACGATCACTGTGCAGGTGGCCATCCTGTTGTCGCACCACCATTTAGTGAAATATTTTGTCATTCCCTTGCTCTGAAATTCTGGCCTTATGGAGAAAGTAATCAGAAGGTGTGGCATGAAAGCTCATTTAAGGAAAACTTTGTTCCAGAGTGTGTGCCCAGAGCACGCTCCTTTTTTGATCTCTCTACCCACTGCTGTTGTCCCTTCCGCCTTTCCCATTTCTCTATGTTGGAATCACACCTGTCCTACAAGATACAGCTGAGGGGCCGCTGCTTCCATGCCACAGTGGGTGAGTTACAGATGAAACAGGTACAGATTTACAGCTTGATACTTTCGGATCTGTTTCCTTACCCTATCCTGAAGCTTGCTGATGTTCGTTCATTTTTCAGTTGCACGGCCAGATAGCCACGCGCTCACACCCGGCTCTCGGAGAGGAGCGCACCTCCTGCTCCCGCTGCCTTTCCTGGGAAAGCCTCCCTTGCAGACCCGGTCTCCTCAAGTCCTCTCCCCTTCCTCTGAATCTTCTCTTGTGTGCGGTGGGGGGGGGGGGGAGTCAGGGCTTTATACACCCATGAAGTTCAATTGTGACTCCCTTTGATCTCTTCATCTTACTGGTATTGTTTAAAAACACTTGAGGAGAGGAAATAATTATTGCTCTTTAAAATTGCACAACTGTCACCCTATGAAGTGGAGCTCACATCCTATATCAGGCCTTAGCCCTTCCAGCCTGCCTTTCAGCCTCCTTTCTACTGCTCTCCCTCGGTGCTCCAGCCACCGGGGACTACCTGTGGTTCTTTCCTGTGTTTTCTTACCTTTGTGCTAATTCTCTCCTGCATGTAAAATGTGTCACTAATACAATCTCTCTCACCAAGTCTAGTGAAAGAGAACTCATTCTATTTTGTCTGGGCTTCACCAGTGTCCTGAGTTTGTCTTGTGGCTGACCCCAGCATAGATTCCATCCAGCTCGGATGAGTATTAATAAACTGTAATGGTCCGCACGAGTAAGGACCTCATCTTTGCTTCTCAAGGTTACCTTTGTGCTGTACCTGGTAGTTCATTTGAATAGAATCAACAACCCGTGTAAGTAGTTGGAAATGCAAAATTTTCATATTGTAGCCTCCTAATCCCCTGATGACCCTTTCCTTCCCTTTGCAGCCTGTAATAGACCCGCTGGGCTAGAGGATTATGTACATCGTAGAGCTTCAGAGTGTATGTGGGGTAACCCGCTTCACATACATGTGAAATAGGCTGTCCATGAGTGGAAAAATTAGTCTGCAAATAATTATGTAGTTTCTGTAATGTAATAATGGTTTGATTCTATTTGTCATAAGCTTACAAGAGGCAAAACTCCTGTAAGTCTGCTGGGGTCTTTGCTAGCATAAGCTGTTACTTATCTTTAGTAGTTTTCCTAGGATATAGTAAAACTTGCTCCGAACACTAAGCTAATAAGGCAATTTTAACCTGTTTTTAATTGTTGGAAAGTCTTTCCTGTTAGCTACAGGACGTCTGTCCGGTTGGATTACTTATGACCAAATCAAGATTTGACTTCCTTATTAGTTTTGTTTCCTTTAAAGGAAAACTTCTTTTGATTTCTCATTACTTGTCTTTTCCTTTACAAATCAGGGCTAAAGTCGTTTCCGAATGCTAGTGGGTTACAGATGCTGCAGGGGCAGGCTGGTATTGGCCGTGGTTCTTTCAGGTGCCCTTATCAGTAGATGCTCGTAAGTTGTGTTTGTGCTTTTGATGCATTTGACAAATTTGGAAAGTAGAACTAGTGTCACCAGCGGATGCATCAAACTGTCTTTTCAAACCTCAGTCTCTTGGCCAGTGAATGGGAAAACTTTGCGCAGAAGGTAGAACATTCCTATGTTGCTGTTGTTGCCACTCAGGATCCACCTTCTAAATGTGGGGATAGAGCAGACAGAGGCCAGAGGGGGAAAGGGTTGGGTATTTGTGTCTAGAGATATCTGGAATTGGCTCAGCTGCTTTGGATGAGCCAAAGCGTCATTATTTGTCAGAGGCTAAAACTTTGTTATGTGTCTTCATCGCATTCTTAACAGCTCTGTAGCTGAGTTGGAAGACGGGATGGGCATTCTTATACAAGAGCATTTTTATTGCTTTTTTTTTTTTTTAAGATTTATTTTTTTATTTTTTAAGATTTATTTATTTGTTTGTTTGTTTGTTTATTTATTTATACAAGCACTGGGTAAAGTCAGAAGCGCGGGAGGGTGAGAGAATTCACCAGAGCCAGAGCGGGGAGCAGAGCAGGCAGACGACAGAAATACACTGCAGAGGGGAGCAGCGGGCACGGCAAGAGAGGTCTGCGCCCATGTGGGACCCTCGCCCTGTGGCCGGGGATCGAACCGGCGCTGCAGAGGCCGCGGGCATCTTTGCAACCCAGCGCTCAACCACTGTGCCACCGGGGAGGCCCTTAAAATTTATTTATTTATGCATACAAGAGCTGGGGTACAGGCCAGAGGAATGGCGGGGCGGGTAAGAGGATTCACCAGAGACAGAGTGGGGAACAGAACAGGCAGACTGACTAAGGGGAGAGGCTCTGCTGAGGGGAACAGCAGGCGAGACAGGAGAGGTCTGCCGCGCCATGTGGGTTGCTCCCTGTCCGGGGATCGAACTCTTGTTGCAGTGGCTGCAGATAGCTTCATAGGTTTGCGTCTTAACCCCTTGCGCCACCAGGGAGGCTGGGGTTTGGTTTTTTGAAGTCCTAATCATTAAGGGCAGGAGAGAGAAGGGTGCACTGTGCTCACGAAAGGGCCATCCCATCCCCCTGAAAAAGCACCACTGAGCCGCAGCACATGTCATGGGATACTGCTGTGGCTGAGACTGCTTTTGCCTAGGTCCTGGGTGGTGCTAGAGATTTTATAGACCAGGAGGAGGAGTTGAGAAATATTTGGGACAGGGGGTGGATAAAGCTTTTTTTCTTTTTTACTGGGACCTTGGCTCTTTCTCATCTATTTTTTCCTCTTTCCTTCAGCCTGTTAGTCTCTGTGTTTGAATCCCTTATTTTCCCTGAGGGGTCAGAAGAGCACAGGCTGCTCTTCTGGCTTATTTTCACTTGGGCACATACCCCTTTGGATCTGAGGAATCAGAATTAATTGTCTGACTATAACCATAATTCATGACATTAATTCATTTAATTTGATTTATTAATTTGACAAATATTCCAGCAAACATTGGATTTTAGGTCTTTTGTTACTTTCACATATCTCAAAAGTTCAAACTTTATACAGGTGGTTTTTTAGCCTACAAAAATACTGATCTTAAACTTTTTCCTAGAAAGGCATGCTCATTTTCTTGAATGTTCCAGAATTATATTAATTTTAATAAGTAGAAATTGGGACTATGAAGCCCCAATAACAGTTATTCAGGGATTCACTCTCACCTGCCCCCCAAGTCAGTATAGGGAAGAATTGTTCAGCAGGGGTACCAGATGAGTAGACTAATACTTTAGTGTCCTTGCGGTCCAGGGTTTGTCCCTGGGCCTTACGGACTTCAAATCACAAATCTAATGAGTTGGCACACTGAAAGAGGGATTGCAGGACTCTGAATGGGCAGAATCAGGGACTAGCTACATGGGTGGTTGCAGGTAAGTTTACAAGAAGAACCAAATTAGCGTTAGAAGATTGCTTGGTGAGCACGAGAGGCAGGATGTCTTACTGACCGGTTACTTGGGCGCTGCTGCTCTGGCCCACTGGACAGCTCACTGTCGGACGGCTGCGTCGGTATTGGCTTCCGCCCTGTTCCCAGCTCCTGCTGTCTTGTTTCTTAGAGTGTCACTTGACGTGTTCTGGAGGCTCTGTGTTGCTGCTCAGTGCTCTTCTGCTAGCACACGCATGGTGATGCCGGAAGTCAGGGCAGATGCCAAGCAGTTAGGACAGTGCTTCCTGATTCCTTTTATTTATGGCCTACAGAGAACGATCTTATTTGTATGGTGCCCTGGGGAAAATAGATTTCTCTTTCCCACCCCCACCCCCCACTTCCCTCTGTTGTGATGGCTGAGGGGTCAGTATCTATATCTTCACCACTAGGAAGCTCCAGCCTAGAGTCTGATCCTGGAGAACCATGAGTGTGAGACTTAATTTCTTCTTTTAACAGGCCACTGAGATTTTGCAATGAGGGGTTAACATGCTTAGAAGGGAATGTGAGGTTGATCTGACAGTAGCATATAAAATGGCTTAGAGAAAGACCCTACAACCTAGTAGGTCAGTTAAGTTATTGGATTAGTTGAGGTGAAATGGTTTATTCAGGTAATAGAAATCCAGAATGAGGTGAAAAGATAGGGTAGAGTTGGTAGGTCTTGAGCTGGTGGTAAGATGGAAATGAGAAGGGTATTGATGAACTTAGTGGCTAAGAGGTGGGAATGATGGGATAATTAGTAGAAATAAGAAATAGAATTATAGGGGGCCTCCCTGGGGCCACAGGGGGCTGAGTCTCAGCATTGTCAAGCTATCCGGAGCCAGTGCAGCATGAGTTCAGTCCCTGGCCAGGAAGCTGACCCAAACGGTGCAGCAGACCTCCTGTCTCCCCGCTGTTCCCCTCAGCAGTGTGTTTCAGTAGATCTGCCGGTTCTGCTCCCCACTCTGCCTCTAGCGAGTCCTCTCACCCCCCTCCCACACCTCTGGCCTACACCCCAGCTCTTGTATACATAAATAAATAAATCTTTTTAAAAAAAGAAATAGAAGTATAATAACAGGTTTGGTGATAAACTAGGACATATTGAGGTCTATGGCCACTCACTATAAGGATGTAGAGAAGCAGGGAGTGTGGGCTTTGCGCAGCTTACAGTATAGCCTGTAGCCTTGTGAACTGAGACACTCCAGGGTGGAGGCACAGTTACCAAGCTGGTGTGACTGGTGTATAAAACCAAGAGCATTGTTCATTTACAGTGAAGAACACTAGCCCAATGATTTAAATACTTGAGTTGGCCTGCCCCTGTGTTCTCACTCAGGAGGCAGAGACCCACTCAGAATCAGACTGAAACCTATCGTGGCCTCACGACAGGATGCATTGGTTGCCTGCTCAGGGGTTTGATGACCATCACTTCCGAGGCTGGGCCTGGTTTTCTCCGGGGGTTATTGGACTGTGATTCTCACACACCAGACTATAGATTGGATTCTTTTCCTTCCTTTTTTGTTTCCGTACCTCCCCCAGTTCTTTTTTGATTAAATCACCCTTACTTTTAAAGTATGTATTTTTTAATGTACTGGTAGGTTATAGTTAAGTTTTATGCTCTTTTTAATTTTCTACATAAATGAAGTTGATCCGGGCCTCCCCTGGTGGTGCAGTTGATTGAGCACCGCACTGTGAAGCTGCCCGCAGCCTCTGCAGCGCAGGTTAGACTGGCGAGGGTCCCACATGGTGAGCAGACCTCTCCTGTCGCGCCCGCTGCTCCCCTCAGCAGTGTATTTCGTCAGTCTGCCTGTTCTGTTCCCCGCTCTGTCTCTGGTGAATCCTCTTACCCTCCCGCGCATCTGGCCTGTACCCTGGTTCTTGTATAAAATAAATCTTAAATAAATAAAGTTGATCCCTAACAACACTGGCTTGAACTGGTTCCACTTATGAATGAATCTTCCCCTAGTAAATGCAGTTGACTCTATAGTCATAGTTCTCCATTCACAGTTTACTATAGTTACGCTTTTTGGAAAGTCAAAGTTATATTTGGGTTTTTGATGAGAGGGGTTGTTCGATGCCAATAACCCCCACTTTGTTCAAGTGTCAACTGTATATTTAATGAAGAGAAGATAAAGTATTTTTGCTCTTAATGGTTTACAGTTGCGGGGCGGGGGGGGAGTTGTATGTTCCCAAAGTTTACTGTGTATTCTCAGACATGTGTCTGAGAAGGTTTCCAGACTAAGTCTTAGAGGAAATTACATCCAAGGATGAATCTGGGAGATTGGATGTGGGAGGCCAAGGGAGTGAGACCATTAGGATGAAATTAGGTTTCTAACCTGGGACAGCTTTTCTTAAGATAGGAAATTGAATAGGGGAAGGGAATTAGGAGCAGATTTTGTTAGAAAGACAAGTTTAATATTGTGAAAATGAGTGAGGTTTAAAGTCCTAATGCCCCTCCCGCTGTCAGTGTATGTAGAAGCACCATGCTGCTTAACAGAAAGATTTGCGTGATGGCGCAAACTCAGGGTTTATGAAGCAGTCTTTTTTTTTTTTTTTTTTTTTTTGTGGGACCCTCGCTGGTGGCCAGGAACGAACCGGCGCTTCAGAGGCTGCGGGCAGCCTCTCAGCCCAGCGCTCAACCCCTGCGCCACCAGGGGAGGCCCAAGCAGTCATTAACTCTTTTACAAATGAATAAACTGAGGCACAAAGTTGTAAAAGTAAATTGCCCAGCTTAGTAAGGGGCAGATTTGTGAGTCCCGAGCATGTGGATATTGCTTAAAGCCTTGCAATAAATGCCTCAAATGACCCCAGGTGTTGTCAGTTACCTTAAAATGAATAGTGGACCACTGAAATATTTTGAGATCCTTGATTATTCTAGTGAGACATTTTTTTCTGATAACAAATTGTCATAATTGCCAGATTTTAAACAGTGTCGTTTTAAAGACAGGCACTTGTTGGGTTGAAGAAAAAAGAATAACCTTAAAATCTAAGTAATCTTATAAAAGGGGGTTGAGAAATATGTTTATTATTAGCTTTATTAGCTATTAGTTGGCTTTATTAGCCAACTCAATCTTTCACACAGAATTTATATGAAACATGACATGTATTGTTCAGCATCTTGTAATAATTCTGTGTTACAGTTTGGGGAGAGTGGAAGCTTGACGGATGGTGACTATTTCAGTTACTAGATACCTTAGTTACTGTAAATTTTTCTAATTGGTGATTCCTCTTTTCATTCCTTCTTCCCACTCTAAAAATATCCTGTTAGTAAAAATCTGAGGGAGAACGTCTGTCTTTGTCTGGAAGTGTTTGTTTTTGCACCTGCTTTTGTATGGTACTTGAATTGATTATGGAATTCTACCTACGGTTGTTTTTCTCAACACTTTGAGATATTTTCTGATAAAAAAATTAACTGTCAGTCATATTGTTGTTTCTTCCTTTATAGGTAACGTGTTGTTTCTCTGGTTGCTTTTAAGAATTTTCTTGTCTTTGGCATGGTGCAGTTTTACCTTGATGGTCTAGGTATGAATTTATTTTTATTTTACTTTGTTTAGGATTTAGTCTCCTTTTCCACTCTGAAGATTGTTCCCATATGCTGTTAATGGGAGAGTCTCAGTCATCTCTGAATAACATTTCTTCCTCATTCATTCTGTTCTCTCTGGAATTCCTATCACATGCTTTCTTAGACACCGGATCTTAGACATGTCTTTATATTTGCAGCTTTTGGCTTGCCCGTGTTTTTTTCATCTTGTTGGTTCTTTGTTCTGTCCTGAGGAGTTTCTCCAATATACCTTCTGTGCTCCTACTTTTCCTCCTTCATTCGAATGCCCTTTACCTCTCTTCTTTGTCCAACCTGACTTTTTTAAATTCCTCACATCCCTTCTTTCCCAGGCTTCTATTTTCTTTTTTCCCCTTACATCTGTTTGGTTATTATAATCAAGAAAATTTTCATACTTAAAAACAAGAATGATACTGTATCCCCACATGAACCCATTCCCTTAGCTTCAGCCGTCGTTTTGTTTCTGCCCCATCAAGCACATTCATCATCTGTCCCTCCCCATCATTTTGAAGCTAGTCCTGGGCATCTGTTTGATCCATCAAGTTTAAAAAACACATCTTTAAGACTGCTGTGCATTTCTCAATGTGGTGGATCAATTCCCGAATACTTGTATTGGTTTTAATAACCGTTAAATATAGCTGTATCTATAAAACGTGATTCAGATAATGAAAGCATCTGTACACAGGGGTTTTGGTGATTTGTTTCTGCTGAATACACTAAGCTTTGACTTCATTTTTATAGAGTTTTTCACACAACATGGATGAGGTAAAATTTTGACTCTCACTTGCGCAGAACATAGGTCTGGGTTTTAGCTCTGTGGAAGGCAATGTTCACCATCACCGCCAGTTCCTCCCCAAAAGCCCAGAAAATAGCTTCCTTGCTGCTTCTCTAGACTGGTAGACAGTGTTTCTCTAGGGCCCCCGCCCCTTTTAGCACTGTCTTTGTGTTGTGGACTTTTGCTTTTTGTTCTTCATTTCATCTCCCTAGCTGGCACCTGGCTAGCTCTCCCCTTCTCAGAGCCCTGCTGTAGTGTTTCTTAGCTGTTTCTATCGCATATGGATTATTTTTAGAAGAGGGGAAAGTCTGCTCAGACTCACTGTGTTGCCAGAATCAGAAAGTCATGTTTCTGCCCATCTATTTTAAGGAGGTGAGTCACAACTTTCTCAAGTACTCCATGCTGGGGAGGGGGTGGGGGGGTTCTGATATGCTGCTCTTCCGGTAGCTTTTTTTTTTTTAGATTCTTTTTTTTTTTTTTAATTTATGCGTATAAGAACTGGGGTATAGGCCAGAGTGCAGGTGGTGGAGGATTCAGCAGAGACAGAGTGGGGAACAGAACAGGCAGACTGACTGAAATCCACTGCTGAGGGGAGCAGTGGGGAGACAGGAGAGGTCTGCTACGCCATGTGGGCTGCTCCCTGGCCGGGGACTGAACTCATGTGGCAGTGGCTGGTGATAGCCTGATAACACTGAGATTTTAACCCCTCTGCTACTAGGGAGGTCCTTTTTCAGGTACCATTTAAAATGCGTTAATATTTCATATCAAGTAAACAAACTAAGTGCATTCAGATTTATATTTCAATTAAAAATCTATTTGTGTAGGTATTTTACCAGTGCTGAAATTGAGCAGTCACATTAACTTGTGATTGTCATGTTGGTTAGAAATGTTGGTGGTTATTAGATCTGATTTAGTAAAATAGAAAAATATTAATAAGTGCAGTTTTATTGCCAGGTGGAATCTTTAAATACATGCCGTTCATATCAGGTACATCTGGAAAATGAGCTCATCATTAACATGTTAAGAATTCCTGCAAATCAGAGAAAAACTGCAAAAAAGGGGAAAAAACCTCATTAAGGAAAATGACAGAAGATAGAAGCACAATTAATAGAAAAAGACATGCAGATTTTCAACTTCGTTGTAATAAAATTATAATTAGTCAGATACTTTTTACTTACCAGATTGGAGATTTTTTGGACTGTTTAATAATACCCTCTGTTCAAAAGAATGCTGAGGTAGGGACACGCGTGCATCCCTAATGGAACTGGAAATTGAATTGCCTCCCGGGAGGACAGTTAGACAATTCACACTAAGGATCAAGTGTACATTTGGTATATTGTTGGAAATACCAAGATTTGAAGCAACTTAAATGTTCTCCAGACAAGGCTGTATAAATAATGAGGGCACAGCCACGCTGTGGGTGCTGGCTGCAGTGTTTCCTGTGGAGTCACGAATGGTCGGGAGAGCTGACTGCATGGAGTAAGCAAGGTGTGGAACATGTAGTGTGTTTGCGTGAGGGCGTGGGAACATGCATTGTAGTTGTATAAAATGTCTGAGGGAGGTGTACAAGAAACTAGTAATAGTGGCTGCTGTGAGGGCAGAAGAACGGGCTGTCTAAGGGTCCACAGAGGGGCAAGAAACTCGTTTTGCTCTTTCAGATTTTATATAATGTACCTTTATTGGCTATTTTCATGGAAACCAGAGTCTTTTATGTGAAGAGAAAGTACAAATAAGGGAGGAAGGATTCTGTGGTGTTGAGTTTGAATTGGAAATATCAGTAGAAGGTCATGATTTTTCACAAAAAAAATTTGCTGGAGATGCGGAACAGTGAGAAAACAGTGGGGAAATTTGCTTTTCTTTAAAAAATCTGAAGTGGCACTAACTCATGCATGTAATTACTTTCATAACAATAGTTCAAAAAAAGAACCGTACTATTTTAAAGTAGCGCGTCCTGTGAGCACTGGCTGTTGGCCTCCATGTCGGCTCGCTGTGGCGCTGTGACGGGTGGTCACGCTTTGGGGCGGCGCTGTGCTCCGTGATTGGTGTGCCGTGGAAGGGTTGTGTGAGCAAAGAAAATTTAAGGAACATTTTTATCTAATGGTGAATCTGATTAACAGGTGGTTCTTTTGATTTAGTACCTTAAATGATCACAGAGTCTTAAAACTGGAGACCTTATTTTGATAATTTTGTAGAAGAGGAAAAGAAGGGAACTTTCTATAATAGATTGAGGTTCTAGAACGAGAGTATTGGTTCAGCACTCTGTCCCTTAGGCTTCCTCTCTCCGTACCTCTCCTTTAATTTCACCCTCAGAAAGGTCATCTCAGCCCAAATCAGAGTGGGCCTACGTGGATAAGTTCATTCTGGATGAATGAAATATGACTTCTTGAGTCTTAAAATTGTGCTTTCATTTCAGTCTCTTGGAATTGCCAACTTAATTTAAAGACTTGTCTAGAGACTTTATTCTCCCATATTATATTAGAGGTTCTTTGTTCTATGATACTTGAAGTTGGAAAGTAAGAATATTTAGCTGTTATTGTTAGATAAACGTTCCAGGTGTTAATTTGTCTTGTGTGCTGAGAATTCTTTTCTTTACTTTACTCATTAAATATCTAACTGAAGACCAAAGACTCCTCACTCTTAGATATGTTCCACTTTAGGATTTAGAATATGATAACCTTTATTTTAATATAGGGAGGTGCTTAAAAATGCTAGTTCTAGCTTCAGATTCTGGCTCTTTTTAATTAACAGTAAGACTTTGATCAAGTTTCTTTGGTGTGGTTTTTTACTTATGTGTAAGTTGTCATAATGGATTGTTCATATGTAAATAACACATGATAAAGCGCTTAGAGCGCAGCTTGGCACATTCTGAAATGGAACTCTGACGTGTACGTGTGTGTATTGTATATATATTATACACATATAAAAAGCAAACTTTTATAGTAATATTTGCTGACTGAACAGCTGGACTGTGACTGGTACATGTACCTAAAGTTAAAGATTGAAATGTTAATGGTGTTTTATTAATATTTCAGTAATCTGATAGAGAAAATTGAAAATCCTCAGAACATTTGTGTCTCCTGTTGCTATCTTTTTTTTTTTTTTAATTCTTTTTTTTTTTTTAAGAGGCATGTATTTTATTCATTTGTTTGTTTGTTTGTTTGTTTATATATGCACTGGGTACAGTCAGAAGCGCGGGAGGGTGAGAGAATTCACCAGAGCCAGAGCAGGGAGCAGAGCAGGCAGAAGGACCGAAGTACACTGCTGAGGGCAGCAGCGGGCGGCAGGAGAGGTCTGCACGCCATGTGGGACCCTCCTCCGGTGGCCTGGGAGCAGCCGGGGAGCAGCCGGGGATTGAACCAGCACCGCAGAGGCCGCGGGCAGCTTCGCAACCCAGATCTCAACAGCTGCGCCACCGGGGAGGCCCTCCTGTTGCTATCTTGCTTGTATTTTAAGGCTCTTTATCAGTTAACCTATTCTTAAATAAGTCAAGTTTTTGGTTTTTTTTTTTTTAAAGATTTATTTATTTTTGCATACAAGAGCTGGGGTGTGGGCCAGAGATGTGGTGGGTGAGAGGATTCACCACAGACAGAGTGGGGAGCAGCACAGGTGGATCTACTGGAATACACTGTTGAGGGGAGCAGTGGGGAGACAGGAGAGGTCTGCTGCGCCATGTGGGTCAGCTCCCTGGCCTGGGCGCTAACTTGTGCTGCATCTTAACCCCTTGTGCCACCAGGGAGGCCCCTTAAATATGTCAGTTTTGTATATAAAAAACAAGCTATGTAATGAGGGATGAGCATCTTTATAAAACAAATTACTTATAAAGGAATTTAAGGTAAAGATATTGTTTCAGTTTGTCGAATGCCATGGAATATTACCACTGAAGCCAAGTGAATTGTTTTGGAAAATCTGATGAAGTGAGGATGAGATTACTAGCAGAAAAATTCACTCCTCGAGATGGAGCTAGTATTTGGATTTTGTTGCTCTTCTCTAAAACATGGGGGTGAGAGAGAATAGTTACTGTACATGCATCAATATTCTTGACAGTTTTGTTCCTTATGTATCATTTAGTTTCCACTTTATTTTATTATTAGTTCCACCTTAATTTTTTTGAGATTAAGTTTATTCTACGGTCCTTTAGCATCTTCTAAAGTGACCAGTGTACTAACTTGTAGTCTTTCCTCTTTCCTCTGACTTAGCTCATATTTGAATTTCTTTGATGCAGAATATCCTTAATGGCTAATCCACCTTGTAATTTGGGGTAGCAAGTACACTGACTTCACAGAGTCTGCATTCTACCTCTCAGTCAGGTGTCCCTGGAGGCCTCCCCAGTCTCCCAGGCCTTCAACTCTTGATTTTCCAAGCCTCCCAGGATCATGAATTTTGCTGGTTGAAGAGTTACAAAGGGACTCTCCTGTCTCATTGACATGAATGACGTACAGGAGAAGTCAGTACAGGAGAAGTCAGTGCGGGAGCTTTTACCTTACGCAAACGTTAATCCTCAGCCATCGTCCTCTCCCCTCTCTTGACGGCCCACGGTGTCTGTCTGGAGAGGTGTTCGTCGAGCCATTTGTCATTTGGTCTGATCTGTAGTGAGTTTGTCTTTAATAATTTAAAAAATTTTTACAAAAATTTGTACACAGGCTATATCATTTAGTATTTATAGCCTTTATCCTAATTAGCATTAATAATTAATAATTAATAGTGTAATACCTCAGATAGCCATGATCATGTTGGTAAGCAGAATCCATGGCCTTTTCATTGGGCTAAAATCTACGTCTTGCTACTGGTAGCTTATGGGAAGACAGAATTATTATGTGCCTGTTGTTTCCTTCACAGAGAGCTAGTGGCATCTGACAAAGAACCATGATACCTGGCTGACACTCCAGGATGAAGTAATGCACAAGTCACTTTATAAAAGCCAGCACTGTAAATCGTACGTAACGGCTATATGCAAACTAGTACTCAAAGTTAATAACTTTAGAAAGCAAAGGTTTACCATTAGCTCCTCTGTGACTGTGTAGTTACTAATACAGTAGCTGTGCAGCAGCTTCCTGATTCCTTGGCAGGCTGGTGTGCCGGTGGGAAGCAGAAGGTACTAGATTTAAAGATAGAGCCTAGTTTTTAATGTGACTAAATGATGTCTTCACCAGAGCTGGCAGCTTTTCGGAGATCTCTGGGATAGCATCTGACTCACTGACTCATTGGGGGAGCTAAGAAAGGGGGAGGCCCTTTATCTTACACTGTAGCACCACAGTGTGAGTACCGCAGAGGAGGTGGTTCCCACAGTCTGAACCCGTGTTGGCATTATTCGAGACTACTCAGAATCCGCTCTTGCTTAATTTAATAACTATTAAAATTGTGTTGGTGGTGTTGAGTAGAGGAAATTCCTACCATCTGAAATTCTTTTTCCATTTTAGAAGTATGGCGGTGTGGAAGCAGTGTTTGTTTTCACAGTTGCCTTTGGTGTTTGGGTGTGGCCTTTAATGACATCTATTGCTGCATTCGAGGCCCATGAACTTTACAGATTTAAGCCACAGTTTTGATAACTTGACACTTTTATAATGTATAAATTTCTGGGGTTTCATCATGTAATAATATTCCTGTAATGTTTAACTTTCCCTAAGTTTCAGATCCCTTTCAGGTTCTGTTTTGTTTTTAAACCCAACCATATCTTAAAGGATTTAACACATTTGAAATGTTTTTCTCTTTACGTCTTTTAATTGTGTTTTGTGTAGTTCATTTTTATTTATTTTTTTAAAGGTTTTATTTATTTTTGTGTAGAACTAGGGTGCAGCCCAGAGGTGGATGGGTGAGAGGATTCACCAGAGAGAGCTGAGAGCAGAGCAGGTGGATGGACTGAAATGCATTGCTGAGGGGAGCAGCAGGGAGACAGGAGAGTCTGCTGCACCCCGCGTGGGTCAGCTCCCTGGCCGGGGATCACACTTCGTAGGCTAAGTGATAGTGCCGAGACGTAACCCCTAGGCCACCGGGGAGGCCCCGTGTAGTCCATTTTTAAAAATTTCTTTTGTATTTATATGTATTTTACATCATTGTTCATTTTTCAACAATCTTTGCTTTTTTCCCTCAGGTGTGGTCCCCATAGAATTTGCACCACCAGTTCCCCTGGGCGCCATTACCGCAGGCCCCCCCCCCCCGCGCCCTCCCTCCCCCATTCTGTCCCTCCCCCTGCCCTGCAGAATGTCTCTGGTTTATCGTTGTCTGTTCATTTTTGTTTTGTTGTGTTTTTTATTATTATTTTTCCCCTGATGCCTTATTCGGTTCCCCTGTATTTCTCCTATAAGTGAAATCATCCGATATTTTTTGTTTTCCTTGTGACTTACTTCATTGAGCATAATTCCTTCTAGCCCCATCCATGTTGTTGTCCATTTTCAATCAGACAAACAACAGTTTGTGAGTTAGAGCTGTGCTTTCTAAACCTTATCTGTAAACAGCCCTTTTACTTCTTCAGGAATGTTTTTGTATGAATTTGAAACAGTCTTACTTTACTCTAGGTTATTCTCCAGGCTTCTCAGTTTTCTATCACAGTTGATATTTTTATTTAACTTTCACTTTGCGTAGATCAGTGTTTCTCAAACTTTGTGCTTAGGCAGAAGAGTAGGAACACCTGAATGAGCATCACTGACATTTACTGAGCACGTCACATGTGACATATATACTCTGCTTTTACACATGTTTATTGGTTTTACTCCCCATACAAACCTGTGCGGTTTAGCTATTAGTATATTAAAATTTCTATGAGATTTTTACTCTATCCTATATTTTAACTAAAAAAGTGTATTTTTTAATTATTGGCAGAAGATAGTGATCATATTTTCATACTTTCTGCTCTCCCAGGCACATCTTGTGCAAATATCTTAGTTTGACAAACATTAGTTCATTGAAGTGCACACTTCTTTGTATGGAATGGGGGACAAAAGACTTACTTAAATACTAATCCAGTTTTAAAAAATAATCTTATATCAGCATTACTGTCAATTGCTCTGTAAGTTTGTGGACTGCTTAGCTCTCATCCTCTTGGGGAGGCGCTGTCTGCAGAGTGCGGGAGTAGTCCTCGGGCTGTGATGCCTGGCTCTCAGTAATGGCATTCTTCTTTCACACCCAGTGTCTTACACAATTTTCTCTTCCTAAACTAATTGCACAGCCTTATTTTCCAAGCTGCTACATACCTACCATTCCTTCCCTGCCCCAGGGAAGCCAGTGACCGTCTCCAGCAGAGCCAAATCCTCCCTTCTGTAGCGCCTTGGTCCCTTACCGCTTAACGCCAGGGAACAGTGGGTGCTTGCGCTCACCTTTCTGTGCTGGCTTGTGAGCCCATTGAGGGCAGGGCCTTATCGTGTGTCTTTTGTATCCCCTCTGCTTAAATGCAGGCTGGGCACCTGGATCATGTCAGGAAGTGCTTGGTGAATGAACGAGTTGGTGTGATCTGACTTTCCCATTGGAAATTGTCACTTGCTCTGGACCAAAGCATTCAGCCAACGGCACCCACCTGCCCCTGTCCCGGCGCATGCCTCAGGACCATGGTTGGGGTGTGGAGTTACTGTAGTCATTAATGATTCAAAAGCATTTCATTGTGAGTTCTTGTCTGTAATGAAATAGCTTTCTGTTTATACCTAATGTTTTGTTTTCTTCCTTTTCAGGAATTGTTGGATAAGTATTTAATAGCCAATGCAACCAATCCAGAGAGTAAGGTCTTCTATCTGAAAATGAAGGGAGATTACTTCCGGTACCTCGCCGAAGTTGCATGTGGTGATGATCGAAAACGTAGGTATATTTGGTTTAAGGGTAAAGCTAAACTATAAAAAAGGAGGGAGGATATAATCTTTCATGCCTTAGGATTTGGTTCACCATCATTTCAGCCCCAAAGATCTTCGCATATATGCTTTGAGTGATTGTGTTATGGCACATGACTTTTTTTGTAATAAATTTATTTCTTGTAACTTTTTTCTGTTTAGATTATGTAAATTTTGTTCAGTTATGAGAACAACCTTTAAAGGATGGTGGATTGCTGGCTAGCTTAACGGATGAAATAGGAAGGTGGAAAATGTAAAACATCAGGAGCCGTATGCTCAGAGCTAGGCTGTTTGTTTGCTGAGCTAACCTGGCTAATCCGTTAAACACCATCTCCTTGAAAAAAGCTGAAGATTCTCCTAATGGGTACATAGCTTCCCCATTCAGATAAAAGTAGGTATACCAAATAATCTTAAAGGTAGCTGAAAAACAAAGAAAATTCCAACTGGGAGAATATCCCAGTTTCAAGATAAAATGTTCAGTGGGGTTGGCTTTCTCAGAGAGCACCTCCATGCAGATCCGTACCACGTCCACTGGGCCAGACAGCAGACGGCTCTATTTCCTTCTGTGTGCCTCAGTCACGTGACCTCTAGTAGTAGTATACTTTGAAACTTAAGATAACTGGGAGTTATGTATCAAATGTAAAAACAGGATGTACTTTTTCTGTTTGATGTATTTATTAACTGCTACCTACCTTAAAGGCTTATGACATTTACTATCACTACATCTAACCAAATTTCTAAGGAAAAGTGAGATGAGAGTATTATTTCTAGTATGTGATTTGTCATTAAAAACAGATATGAGGGAAAAGGTAACTGAATTCTATAACTTGACTGTAAAAGAAAAATATTAAACCTGATGTTATTAGCAGCCCATTTATACTCCTGGAGTATTGACAGTTGAGTAGTAATACAGATGCTGTTAAATTTTTTGTGTTCCTGCTACAAAATTTATCAAGCAAGTTTTAGGTAGATGTATCACTTAATGCCTTATTTTTTTTCCAAAATATGTACGGTTCTTAATTTTGCTCTACCCAAAAAGGATATTTCCCCTGCCCCAAATATTTAGTATGGTTTCCTACCCCCACAGAGTGTTTTTGCTCACTGAAACTGAGAGTTTTACCATTCAAAGATCAGTGTAATTTACAGAAAGATAACTGTTATACCCTGCTGTAACAAAATCTGTGTCATTGATGTATAATTTTTGTTGTCTTAAAGATAAACAGAATTGAACGTGAAAAATACTTACACAGACTCTAACATGTAAACACCAATGAGTCAAAGGGATGTCTTGGGGAAGATGGGATGTTAGCACCAGCATTAATGTGATTTATTCCTTTCTGGCCAATATGTTGGCATTTTTTAGTCCCACACATAGTATGTATATTCAGATGGTCTGGCATTTATGTGTAATCTACTTATAGCTCAGGAACTCACAATTACTCATTGTATTCTTCTGTGTGCACCAAACAACAAGAACTGCTTAGGACGTGAGGGCCACGCCAGCACCTTTCGATTAACAATGTGTTGTTTCAGAGGAAGGAAAATGCACACATTCAGACCATAAAGGGATAACTTAATTTCTGTTAGGTCAGTACTTCTAAAGTAAATAGGTCTGAGTGGGCCACATTCAGGAATCAGAGAAATGTTGACATTTTCATTAGGCCTGGAATCAAATTCTGGTAAGATGGCGGATTTTATTGTACATATTGGCATTTTGATATGGTGCCTTTCATAAAATACCTAGATCTAGAATCAGTATTGTTTCTACAAATAAATCACAAAAATAAAGATTTTGATTCACATCTTTATAAAATGTTTGCATTATTTTGAGAAGGGGTATTCCAGCTATGTTATTTTTGTTGAGATACTATTGCTGTATACGTCAGTCAAATTACCTTTAATTGCTGATTTTCTAAGTAATAAGGCATAACAAAAGAAAATTGTCTCAGCCTTAGAGATAAAATAATCTCATGGTTTTTAAAAATTGAACATAAGCAAAGGACTTTATAGTTTTAAACATGCAGTACAAGATGGTTTTTGTTTACTAAAGTGGTTTTACAAGAAAACTGTAGAGAAAAATCTGATTCTGCTGAGAGCAAGAAGCACATGTTAAAGGAAGGTTGATGTGCTGTGTACTGGAGAGATGTTTTCAGTATTTCTTTGTTTTTCCTTCACAGAAACGATAGATAATTCCCAGGGAGCTTACCAAGAGGCTTTTGATATAAGCAAGAAAGAGATGCAACCCACACATCCCATCCGCCTGGGGCTGGCTCTTAACTTTTCTGTATTTTACTATGAGATCCTTAATAACCCAGAGCTTGCCTGCACACTGGCTAAAACGGTAAGATGTGACTAGAAATACCCTCTTTAGCTAAGGTTACTTGAGATAATAGGTATATTCATTTTTAGGAATTCTACTTGGGTATCTCCTCCTTTTTCTAACCTTCTCAGCCACCCTTCTCAACATCTTCCTCTCTCCCAACTGTGGTTAAACTGCAGTAATACCTGTCTAAAAAGCAGACTGGTCACAATAATAATAATAAAGAAATCATGAAAGAAAGGTAAAGCATTTTAGAAAGTAACACCTGCCATGTTTGGTCACTAGACAATAATTAAGTTCCTCAGTGTGTCTCAAAATGGGAGAGTAGAAGATGGGTTTTTGCAAATATAAGTTCTTTGTTTTAATTCTTTCTTTATTTATTTATACAAGCACTGGGTGCAATCAGAAGTACGGGAGGGTGAGAGAATTCACCAGAGCGGGGAACAGAACAGGCAGACAGACGAAGAAATACACTGCTGAGGGGAGCAGCAGGCGCGGCAGGAGAGGTCTGCATGCCATGTGGGACCCTCACCGGTGGCCGGGGATCGAACTGGCGCTGCAGAGGCTGCGCACAGCTTCGCAGCCCAGCGCTCAACCGCTGCGCCACTGGGGAGGCCCACAAATAAAAGTTCTTAATGATTGGTGGTATATTGGGTCATCACTGCTGTGCTGTGTCCTGTGATAGAGCTAGGAAGTGCTTGTTTGCTGAGGGAGGTGTGGGTAATTTTGTTTCAGGTCATGCGTGTTAAGTTCTTACCCTGAGGAAATGATTCCATTGAGTTTTGTTTTTAATTGATAATAAAACACAAAGTGGATGTTAAATCATTTTATTAAAAAATGACTTGTAGTTATAGACTGACCAGGTTGTGCCAAGGTAAATGTTGTTCACTGCAGCTGTTAATGTTTATCAGGCTTTCGATGAGGCCATTGCAGAACTTGATACACTGAATGAAGATTCGTACAAAGACAGCACCCTCATCATGCAGTTGCTTAGAGACAACCTAACAGTGAGTTTTCTTTCTTTTGTTTCCTTTTCAGGAGCAAAAGTACTTAAAGTTTATTTTGGGGGCAGTTATATGGAGCTCTTACATATATATGCATGAATTGAATATTGATCACTTGTTAGTATTTTGGGTAGGATAGCCATTCTTTTGTGGACAGGCTCTCAAGTTGAGTGGACGTGTTATCACACCTTCCCCAGAAGCTGCCTAGATTGCAGGGGCTGATAATATTAACACAACTGTTTCATTGGAGCAAAGGTACAGAGAATTGTATTTACATAGCGCGTATGGGGTTACAGTAACCTCTTCCTTTGCTCCAGCAAGTTAGGAAGTTACAGCAGTATGAAGTCCTTGTTTCAATAACATCATTTTGTGAACTGTGTCTGATGCTTCCTAGTCATTAGACTGCCTCTCTTTCCACCCCTGCTCATAGGCTAAAACCTGTTTTGCTTATTTGCCTTTTAATAATTTGTGTTTCTCTCCCTACTTCTTGGATAGTAATGGAGGAAAAATACACATTGAGCTTTACTTACCTTTTGTAGATGCAAGTGCATTTGATATGTGAAAATTTAGAAATGATGTGAAAGAAGGGAACCCCCCACACACACACACCCCTCGCGGTGGTGTTTTATCTTTTGCTAGGTAGCGCTTTGTGGCGCTTATGTTTTGTTTTTTTAGCACCACTCCTGTTCAGCGTTCCTGAACATGGAAGTTGTGAAGGCGCTTCACCCCCACCATAGTGCCTCTGTTGCCGTGCCGGACACTGGCCCGGGCTGCATGGCCAGCTCTGGAGGGGGCAGGCTGGGCTGTGCTGTTTCTTCCCGGATGTGCCGAGGAGACGCCATCTCTTACATGGTGGCGTTTCTTTCTTGAAGTGAGAGCTCTTCAGAGAGATTTGTTTGTTTTTAGTATCTTACTCATTTAAAGGTGATGAAAGATTTGAGCTTTTCCTAAAATTGCCACTAGTGTCTCGGTGTTGGTCTAATAGAAACCCATTCTGAGAGCTGTTGATTATAGTTAATAAGATTTGACTTCCCTTCTTCATTCCATACTAAAATTAGAGAGATTCTTGGAGATCAGTTTTATTTGTCTTAACATCCTAATTCAAGACCCCTCCATGTATCTGCATGCAGCTGCCCTGTACTGCCCTCCATCCTCTACCATCTAACTCTTGGCAGCAACTCAGAGTGAGCCTGCTTCTTTTAGATGATGGCACTTTGCATAATGGAACACAGTTAGGTGCCCCATCGTGCTTCCCCACACACACACACTTAATAATTTGTTGCCTTATTAATTTCATAAATTATATTTTAATAGTGCTTTCAAGAAGACCATTGGACTATGTGAATGGAGCAAGCATTAGCATTAAGGGTGTTAACTTTTTTCCCTTGAAATTTTTGTATTTTAAGATACAGGGCAAGATTTAAAGGTTGTATTCAAAGAGCGTACGTGTCTGTGTCTTTGTAAATGTACTGGGTAAGATCTACACAGATACTCTGGGAGGAGCTGCTAGTACTTGGGGTCTTGAGAAACGTAATTCCTAGTCTTCATCGTAATCTTGTTTGAATAATTTATTTCTCTTAGAATTCATGTTGTTATCACAGTAGGGCTTGATACAGTTACCTAATCAAGAAATAGTGACTTACTATGGTTCCCTTTTTTTCCCTAGTTATGGACATCAGACAGTGCAGGAGAAGAATGTGATGCGGCAGAAGGGGCAGAAAACTAAGTGCATACAGGGTGTCATCCTTCTTCCCCTCAAGAGAAACCTTTTTACACATCTCCATTCCTTATTTCATTTGGATTTCCTATAGCAAAGAAACCCATTCATGTGTATGGAATCAACTGTTTATAGTCTTTTCACACTGCAGCTTTGGGAAAACTCCATTCCTTGATTTGTGTTTGTCCTGGCCTTCCTGGTGTGCAGTTACTGCTGTAGAAAAGTATTAATAGCTTCATTTCATAGAAACATAAGTAACTTCCAGACACTTATGTAGAGGACTAAAAGTGCACCTGGTATTTAAGTAATCTGAACCAGTTCTGCAAGTGACTGTGTTTTGTATTACTGTGAAGACATGAAGATGTAGCTCATTACATTAAAGCGTGTTCTGCGTCACTTCCTCATTTCTGCATTCCCTCTCTCTCTCTCTTCTTTGGGTTTCCTTTCAGCAGGCAACTTCTCCATGCCCTTCATGTATTCCTTGTTCATAGGAATCCAGAAGTATCAGATTGAATGGGAAAGCATTGACATTTCTGGGCCAGGGGTCACAATTTCAAGTGCCTCCTGTGTCCTGTGTGATGGAGGCTTGTGTGTCTGTGACAACAGGGAGTTTCCTTATTCACTCTTCATTGCTGCTGTTGAAGTTGACAACTTCCCTTCCCAATAAAAATTCACTTACACCTCCTGCCTTTGTAGTTCTGGTATTCACTTTACTGTGTAACAGAAGTAGCATGTTGTTGCCAAAATACAAGCATTGCTTTTGGCAAAATAAAGTGCATGTCATTTCTTAATACACTCGAAAGGGAAAATAAAGTACACAGTCCAAGTCTAAAACTTTAGTACTTTTCCATGCAGATTTGTGCACGTGTGAGAGGGTGTCCAGTTTGTCTCGTGATTGTTACTTAGAGAGTTGGACCACTACTGTGTGATGCTCATCATTGACTGTAGTCCCAAAAAGCCTTGTGAAAGTGTTATGCCCTGTGTAACAGCAGAGTAACATAAAATAAAATTACGTTTTATAAACCATGTACTATGGCTTTGTAACAATTGCATACTCTCTGCCTTGTGATAGAATGTATAGGGAGATCCGAAGTGTCTAAGACTGAGCAAAATTTTCCCGAGTTCTGGCTTACCATTGGTGGAATATGTGGGCCATCTCGTCCTCAGATGTGATACCCAGTTATGTGTTCCATGGAATCGAGTGGATATTTTAAGATCAGAAAAGTCGACTGATCGTGAGTGCTGTGGCTGGTATTGGAGTTGAAGTTACGCTTCCGTGATAGCCACGCCGCGTCAGAGCCCAAGAGGACCTCACGTGCTTCGTTTTCAGATTTTCTTTGTAAACATTCAGTGGTATCATTAGTGAGTTCCAAATTTTGGTTTTCTATCACAGTGTGTAACCTGTCTTTATTAACCTGGGAATTTAAAGTTAGAAGATAATCTGAGAAATTAAAGCTATTTAGGATTGTCTTTATCTCCTCAAATGTGCTTTTGATTTGTTTTCTCAGGGGCAGTGAAAGAATTGAATGGTACTTGGGAAAATGCCTGTTTAAGTAAGATTAATGGGATTTTGTTTCTCAGCAATCTAAATCGGTAAGACATAGCATTTTAAATAATTTTTATAAACATGGGAAGAATGTTGTGCATTGGGGGAAAAAAATTACCATGTCTTAATAAAGTAGTATGTGCTGAATAAAGCTGTCATCCCAAGTTACCAACGCAGCCCTCTGCCGATTGTTCCCAGCGTTAGTCCCAGATTTTACTGGCCTTGCTTCAGGGGACTCGGGCATTTTTAAAAGGGGCCCAGCCTGTGGCATCTCCTTTGGCCCTCAGATTTGGCGGCCTCCTTGCTTATACCAGGTGGACACAGTGCCGAGAATAAGGACAAGCCTTCCTCAAAGGAAAGGGAGAGTCGAGAGCCATGTCTGCACTTTTAATTTTTAAAATTAGAGGTAGTTCAGAATTGTCTAATGTTAAACCGATTTTATAGTTAGAACTTACTTGGCAGTTTTTCTTTAAAATGTCATTTAGGTTTTATAATTTAAAATAACTTGTGAGGGGCCTCTCTGGTGGCGCAAGGGGGTGAGCATCAGCGCTATGAAGCTGTCTGTGGCCACTGCAGCAGGAGTTCGATACCTGGCCAGGGAGCTACCCAGATGTTGCAGCAGACCTCTCCTGTCTCCCCGCTGCTCCCCTCAGCAGTGGATTTCAGTGGATCCGCCTGTTCTGCTCCTCACTCTGTCTCTGGTGAATCCTCGTATCTCTGGCCTCATATCTCTTGTATGCATAAATAAATCAATCTTTAAAAAAATCAATCTAAACAAAATATTTTGGGAGGGGTTGTATTCAAACACTATCGAAAGTAGAAGCATTAGGAATTGCCCTCCCAGGATACAGTACATTCAAGCAGCAATGGCTGATTTTACAAGACCAGGACTTTTTTTTTCTTGGTGGTAGAATAGATTCATGCCTGTTCCTTAAATGTGTATCAGTCGACTTGCACTTAACAGTTTTTGAAATTGGGGAAAACACTAAGAAGACTATTGAAAGAGGTGCACCAATTCTTGTAGAAAAGTAAAATAACTTGAAATGATGAGTTCTAGTCACTTATTTTTTTTTTTTTAAATTTTTTTTAAAAGATTTATTTATTTATTTATACAAGCACTGGGTATAGTCAAAAGCATGGGAGGGTGAGAGAATTCACCAGAGTCAGAGCAGGATGCAGAACAGGCAGAAGGACCGAAGTACACTGCTGAGGGGAGCAGCGGGTGGCAGGAGAGGTCTAGTGCACCATGTGGGACCCTCCTCCGGTGGCCGGGGAGCAGCCGGGGATCGAACCGGCACTGCAGAGTCTGCGGGCAGCATCGCAACCCAGCGCTCAACCGCTGCGCCACCGGGGAGGCCCTCTAGTCACTTATTTTTAAATGGACTTTTTAATAAGTCAAGCCAATCAGTGAAATACATTTGAGGCAAGGACGTGTGACTGTGTACACCAACTTAATTCTAAGTGATTTATAGGTGTCCGTTTACTAATAAAACTACAAAAGCTCAGAATTCTTTTTAATTTCGGAAGACTATTTGAAGCTGATCGGGGCAGTTATGGTGTATGTTTCACTCTGTCACATCTACATCTTTCTTGCTGCATTTCGTACTTGATCAGCTTTGTGAAAGAGTTACATATAGGTATATGGTATATATTAGTATTGAATTTTGTGCAAATCTAAGTGCCAGTATAAACTGCTTTCCGCAGTGAGCAGTCTCTAAGGAAGCTGGAGTGGCCACCTGTGAAGATCATCTTTGGAAAGGCAGCTTGGGGCACGTCTCACTTACAAATGGCTACCCTTTCCGGGCTGGTCATTGGAGGGGCGATAAGTGATAGTGACTACCTGGGGCGGGGTGGAGGTGGGGGCTGCTGGAGCCCTCCCGGTCTTCAGCTCCCATGACCTGCCTTGAGCGTGTCCACAGACAATGCAAGCCCTTTGGGGTGGGCCGCCAGCGTTGGTTGTGCACTATACACAGTTGCCCCCCACTCTATTTCCCCTTGATTGAAGAGGACAGGAGATCAGGGGAAACAATTACTGTCCAAAGTTATGTGCCCATTAAGTGACAGGCTGGATATGACACTCCAAGGCCATACCGGGTTGATTGCTAAGCCGCTGTTGCCTGCTGTGGGTGTTCAGCTTGATATGGTGGCAAATAAATGGGGTTGTTATCTTTTTCCACTACCTTTCAGAGGTTTGTGTGTTTATATTCCTCTTCTCAACTTCCTCCTATTCCCCTTCATCTGCCAGCCTTGTCTTGAGGAAATCTCAAAAATATTAGGACATGTTAGAAGTAACTTTGTATGAAAAAAAGTTCAAGAAGATCAGCTAACTCCCAGCAACTAGCTGAGGTTCGGCCTGAAACTAGACCCTCCTACTCCCAAAGCCCCCTCAACCCAAAACTCAGATGCAAATAATTCCAAATTCTCAATTCTCCACTGGCTAAATTGAAAGAAATTTTCAGTGAAAATGACTTTTTTTTTTAAGGTGTGAGCTTTCTAATAAACTTGAGAGAGTAAGGAAGCAAGCATTTCTTGCCAAGTATTTTGGCGAGGTTATGATCCACGTTTGTTTGGCTTCACACTGCATGGCGGGCGGCCCTCGTGTAGTCCGTGCTAGCGGAGTGTTCTCAGGGCTAAGGCCTGGTGGGAAATCTGTCGTCGGGGTTTGGCCTGAGCGTCCCTCTGACTAGTGGCGGCATGTGATCCTGGACTGGCACAGGGAGGGCTTGATCTTCCCACCTTCACGAGTACAGTACAGCTCAGTTTTGTTAAGATTTGCAAAGTAGGGTTTTCCCTGGTTCATGGATGAGGTAACAGGCACAGAAGCTGAAGTCATGTCCTAGAATTGGGTCTTAAGCTCAGGAAGTCGTGGTGCCAGGATTTGAGTCTGGGTGGCTAAAGTCAGTTCTCTTAGCTACTGAGCAAAGTAGCCCTTTGTGCAGGATTAAAGGGGTAGCAGAGAAGTACTTTTTAAGTTCAGGCCATGACCCATGGTGGATAGTGGATACATCATGAATCAGAGCCAGCCTTTGTTACTGTTTTTTTTTTTTAATAAAACTGTGGACTGTTGACATACGGCATGTTGACAGGGATAATATTTTGTGAAATCAGTTTCAGTGGGTGGTGAAGTCAAATTTATTTCAAGTGAGTTTGAAAGCTCTTCCTAGATGGTCTTGAAGGTTTCTTTGCAATGCACGTCCTTGGACAGTAGGTGGTTCGTAACTGTCATGAAGAAGATCCGTTTTAATGTTGGCATCACTGGGTCCCTTTCCCTTACAGCATCGCTACAGCGGCCGCATTTCCTACCTCGGATGTGCTGGACAGCAAGTGCCATGACACCCTTTAGAACGAAGGGGAGACAGCCTTTATGAGAGTGATGCTCACATTCCACGTTGTTTGAGGGACTGGGTGAAGATCAGTTCTGTCATCTTTGTCCTCAGATGCTAGTTCTGCCACATGTCACAGGCTGAGGCCACTAAGGATGCACTTAAACCCAGAAGCTCGGCAGAGTTAGATGTTCTGGCCTAGCGAGGAGGCTTAACGGGCTTTCACGGGATGGGAATCTCTTAAGTGGACTTGAAACTGGCTTGAGCCACGAGTGAAATCAGCACAATGGGCCTCACGACGGTGCCTGAATTCGTTTGTCTGAGCTGGGAGATGCTCTTTCAGGAATATCTGGGGTTCTTAGTCAAATGCCATTCAAAGGGCTAACTGAATTGAACAAAGACTCAGGAGTTGCTAACTTGCTAACCAGTCAAGTTCTGTCCTGCAGGCGCGCTTGCTGGGGATGTGAGCTGGGCTGGGCTGGGCCACCGCTCCCTCCCCACTCAGGTGTGGGATGTGCGTGCTGTGCCCTAAAGGCCCAGGTATGGTTATAGCAGTAGACCTCTGTCATCATATGCAGAAATCCTTTTTTTTTTTTTTTCCTGTGACAGCCTCCGTGGCATTGTAAACCTGAAAAGGTTTGTTCAAGGCCCCCTGCATTCAACTCCGAGTGCAGCCGTCTTTCCTCTGCAGGTGTGTAAGGGAGCTGCTAATCCACCCACTAAGGCTTGGGTTAGCCTCAGGTTGCTGAGGCACCTGGACATGTATCCTGGTTTTTTTTTTTTCTTTAAACATTTATTTATGCATACAAGAGCTGGGGTGCAGGCCAGAGATGATGGGGGTGAGAGGATTCACCAGAGACAGAGTGGGGAGCAGAACAGGCAGACTGACGAAATACGCTACTGAGGGGAGCAGCAGGGAGACAGGAGAGGTCTGCTGCGCCATGTGGCTTGCTCCCTGGCCAGGGATCGAACTCGTGCTGCAGAGGCTGTGGACAGCTTCATTGTGCGGTGCTTAACCCCTTGCACCACCGGGGGTGCCCTATCCTGGTTGTTGACGTAGGTTGCAGACATCCCTGCCACCCACCCAATTGGTGAACTCCACCCTACACCATCCGCTTGAATAACTCGGGGCCCTAAGGGAGATCAAACCACTTGTTTCTGGCTTTCTGCTGCCATTACCAGGCTTTTGCCCTTCTAGAATCAGTACCGAGCAGTGCATTCTGGAGGTGAGGGTGTTTAGACAGACCTTGTTTCAGCCGTTCCCCTCGACGGTGGTGGTCTTCCAGCTATTCTGGGTCTTGATAAGAACCTTGCAGGAGTCATCAGAAAGACTTCTAGAGACTGGTTTTCCGGCATTGGTGGCAACACTGAGATCCAGGGAAATAAATGAGACGAGACTATTCACTCTTCTGCACTAGACTTGTCTATCTCACAGCCGCATAGCCCGAGACATGGTGCGACCGAGGAGCAGGTGGCCTGGACGTGGAAGACCCGGCACCCATGTGCCTGCCTCCACTTGTGAAAGACGGAGTCCTCACAGGAGCCCTGCACTGAACTGAGGACTGGGCTCTGGGACTTCACGCTGCACAGCTGTGGGCTTCCCTCCTCTCGACTTCAATTTTCTTACCTATAAAAAGGTCAATCCTGATCCTGCCTGTGAGCCACTGTGTGAAAGCATTTCCAGGCGTGAAGGGTTGTGGAATCCACGTATGTGGAGCACCCACGTGGGAACAGAGTGAGGAGCAGGACAGCCTCATTTCAGAATGGAAAGTTCTGAGAAAGTGAAACCAGCCTTGTGGGTAAGAAAGTCAGCCGTGCTTTGAGCAGCCCTCTTGCCCTAGATTTTCAAGGACAAGCACAAAAAAATGACAGTGTCACTTGGGAATGCAAAGCTTAAAGAAACTACTAAGCACGGTTTTGCATCTAACTGGCATTGTCTGCTGTAATAGAATGGGGAAGTCATCGTGTGGAAGTGAAGGAGAATCAAGACCCAGAAAACCAGTGTCAAGAAGAAATGCTTTTGCTTCTGTGAGTTTTGTGTTTGGTAAGTGACAGAGTCTCTAGGCCGTAATCCTCAAGCTTTAGCAAGCACCCAACTTCCAGGTGCTGGAGGCCCGCCGAAGCACACAGAATTTTTGATTTGCTGAGGCTGGGTAGGTCTGATGCGTTCCTCAGAACTCTGGGTGATGCTGCTGCAGGCCAGGATTTGGTACCACGAACAGTGAGGTACAGATCAGGTGAGTTTCTCTGCAGGGAAGATCAGTCAGTTGGCGCATTCTGGATCTGACCCTCAGTCTTGAGATTTGTGCCCACCTGATGCTAATGAATGAGAGCGCCTTCCTCTCAGCACCTAAGGTTGGTTCTGTAAGCAGAACAGGCAGCCCTGTGGGTAACTGCCCTGACTCTCAGTCCTTGCTCGTTAACTGTTTTCAAGTAGAACTAGAATGCAATTTTACCCTAATCCTGACCCAACAGATCTTATGACTTGACAAGATGCCAAGGATATAAATGAGAAAAATTGATCCCTAAGGCCTCTGGTCAGGAGACGGGGTCTGGCTGGTGGAGATGGGTCAGATGTCTGCCTTCAGAATTAATGGGCCATCGGTGCTGATGGGAGATTGGCTAGAAGCTTGAGAGAGGAAGCCAGGGATGCAGTTTGGTGATGGGTCAGAGGCCCAGGAACTTGCTGGGGCTTCATGCGGAGTTGATTAATGGCTCTGTGGGTCACGTGGCCAACGCTGGACCCAGCAAACCTCTTAAGAGAAGAAATAATGTGCAGGCCTTTAAGACTATGTTGTGACTGTTTAAGGGTGCAGGGCTGATCGGCTTTGCAGGCCAAATCACAAGTGCCTTGTATGGTGACATGCTGTGCAGTTACCTCTGCAAATTGGCTTAAATTTCTTTTTTTTAAAGATTTATTTTTATTTATGCATATAAAAGCTGGGGCACAGGCCAGAGACGCGGGGGTTGAGAAGATCCATCAGAGACAGAGTGGGGAGCAAAACAGGCAGATTGACTGAAATACACTGCTGAGGGGAGCAGCGGGCAAGACAGGAGAGGTCTGCTGCGCCATGTGGGTAGCTCCCTGGCCTGCCTCACGCTGCAGAGGCTGCGGATTGCTTCATAGTGCTGTGCTTAACCCCTTGCATCACCAGGGAGGCCCATGTTGGCTTAAATTTCTAGTAGATCAAATAATGAAAAGAGAAGTGACCAAGTCTTGGTTGTTGAGGGTGTGTTTTCTAACCTGAGTTTGGCAACAAGGTATTTAAAAACGAAAGAACCGGCCTCACCTCTCATGGCTCCTCTGGGGGCATGGACCAGCCAGGAGCGCAGGAAACACCAAACCACCCAGATCACAGTGGCCTTCAGGGAACATGTGTGTCCAGCAAGCAGCAGAGTGGCCTGGGTTTGGGGCAGGGCATGGTGCAGCCTGGGCAGTGTGGGACACAGTGGGAGGGCCCAAGCCCCACGTGGTCTAGGGTTCCTTGGTGCCGCCTGTTCACAAGGAGAGCTGGCGCTACGAACCTGCGGGCGCCGGTGAGGAGGATGCAGCCACGCAGCTCTGGGCCTAGGGCAGGTCACCGTGCCTGTAACGGTGACGTGGCAGAGCACTGCTGGGGGGCGAGCCAGTCGAGGCGTTCCGTGTGCGGTAAATGTTCGCTCACAATCTGGAGCTTATGCCACATGGACAAAACGGACAAGGGCCAGGTCCTGGCAGTGGCAAGAACCTAGTGGGCGGCTCCCAGATAGACATGGGCCTTGATTCACACTGTTAGAGCATTTTGCTGGATTTTTTTATTATGAAATAACTGATTTCTCTTTGCTGAAATATTTTAGAGCAAGCATCAGGCATCGTGTCTTTTCCCAGTTTCACAATTCAGTGCACATGTAAGAAATACGGCATTTCCGGGCCTCCCCTGGTGGCGCAGCGGTTGAGCGCTGGGCTGCGAAGCTGCCCGCAGCATCTGCAGCGCCTGTTCAGTCCCCGGCCGCCGGCGAGGGTCCCACATGGCGCGCAGACCTCTCCTGCCGCCCGCTGCTCCCCTCAGCAGTGTACTTCTTCAGTCTGCCTGTTATGTTCCCCGCTCTGGCTCTGGTGAATTCTCTCGCCCTCCCGCGCTTCTGACTGTACCCAGTGCTTGTATGAATGAATAAATAAATAAATAAATAAATAAATAAATAAATAATTAAATAAATCATTAAAAAAAAATACTGCATTTCCTTTCATGCCGTTATCATGTCTCCCAGGTTACCTAGTTGTAGGTAGGTGAAAAATTATCAGGCTTTTCCGCCCTCTGGCCATTAGCATCAATGATGGATCCCTGCGGTCCTACACGCATGCCTGATGGCGGGCACCTGGAGTGGGGTGTGGGCATGCATAGGTGGGTGCACCTGGCCTGAGCCAGGGCTTATAAGAGCGGCATCACGGGGACGCCGGAGAGGAGAAAGGGCAACAGCGGCTCAAGAGAACACCAGAGCCCAGAAAGAGTTAAGATTCGCCGGGGGCTGGGAGCCTGCTGAGGGCTCCAGGACTCTCCTTTACCCGTCTGCCTGGATCATGAAAGATCCTGCCCTCTGCCTTCCTGCCCCTGCACTAGTCTTCAGCAGCATTTATTAGCTCATAGCTATACTTCTCCAAGTGTCTCAAAAATACATTTCCAGTAGTTTGTCAATCTGGAGTCATGAAGACCACCTGTTCGATTTGTTTGCAGGGTCTCCTCTCAATCTAGCTCCTCTTGTTTGGAGGGCACTGTTGTTGCAGGAGTCAGAATTCCCTTAGAGTGTCTCCCATCGGGTTCGTCTGCTTCTGCAGTCTCATTGAGTGGGTCCCTCTGGCCCTCCGCTGCCTCTCCCAGAGCGTTGGTGCCGAAGCTCCCTTAGATTCAGGACCAGCCATTCTGGCACGATGTCCATGACTGCCGTGTGCTTCAGGCTGAGTCCGTGAGAGTTGCTCTTGGACAACACTGCCCGGGTCTGGAATGGCCTTTCTGGCTGGCAGTGCCTGTTCCTCCTGTCAGACCTTTCGTTGAAGTAGCACTGAGAGAAAACCCGCGGCAAACTTTCTGGGTTCAGAATGAGGAGGGTTCCTGCTGGCCCCCGGGAGATAACGCTTCTAATGTGGCAGTGGGGAGAGCAATCTCCTCGCTCTTCACAGCTAGACCAGAGAAGCCTTTCCAGACCCAAGTGAGGCTGCCTGCCCCCTTTTGCTTAACAAAAATCTCAAGGGCAAATTCCCTGCGTCTCCAGGAGCTAAGAGCTCTTACCTGTGTACAGAGAGTGCGGTTCTCCTCCTTCAACTCCCAAAATGGTTGTCTCACTTTTGAATTTTGCATCAAGAGCTCCACTTGAGTGCCCTGCTCTTGAGGTGCTGGCAGCGACCAGGTGAGTGACTGCCTCCCCGCCTTTCCTTTTGCATGGTTTGGGCCTTGAGGGTGATCCGATTAGTTGGGTACACCCATTGGATGGAGCTCAAAATCCACAGGGGGAGCCCGTGTCAGCCAGGCCCACCTCCAGGAGGTGACTGCAGTTACCACAGTCTAGCAGATGGCCCTGGGCTGGAAGTTAGAGGCCTGGGCACCTGTCCCTGCAGTGAGCTCACCGTGGGGCTTTGGGAAAATCACTGGACCTCTCTGTAAACTCCAGGAAGGCCTCGGGGTGCCTTGCACCCAGCAGCTCTGCTGTGATCTGCTTCATGCATTAAGTTACTGCAAAGGAAATGGCTGGTCAGGATGACAAGTACATTCCTTGTGCATTTAAAGTTCACAGCCATGTCACTAACTGCAGTGTTGAGTGGATGTTTGTGAGTATTTCTAGAAAATATCTGACTGTAAATGAGTCAACAAGTCACTCGATGGAGCGACCAGGCTGTCCATGGGACTGGAAGTGAGCCAGTGTTGTAATTCTGCGTCGGCTCTCTTGTCTGACGCGTGCTGCTTCAGGGGAAGCCAGCAAAGAAATGGGAACGTCCCCCAGGCAGCTCTGGCCAGCTCTGTGGTGAGCAGTCCCTCAGAAGCACAGGTCAGTGTTGGGCGCCCCCATGGCAGAGGGTCCACGGGACAGTGGTCCGTTCTCCCTGTGCGCACCGTAATCTAGGCGGCATGGAAGCAGGGCGCCTGCAGCCTGTTTGATTCTAAGATGTTCTTAGGAGCATACCCCACCACGGGCATCCCAGACTCTGACCTCCTGATGCCTGTGAGGTGCCACTCAGCTGTGTGAACTGCCCACTGCCCAGCTCTGGGGATGTGTCACATCAGCTTCCACGCCAAGCTGGGGTTGCAGCACCGACAGGCCATACCCACTGGACCCCCCTTGTCTTTCTACCTTATGATGAATGAGCCACTTTTACACAAGAAGGACTGACAGGCTTATTCCTATTCAGCCAGAACCCTTCAGGCCTCAGCTTGTTTCTTTGTCTAATAGATTAGATGTTTTTTTTTTTTTTTGAGAGCTAGCTAGGGGTGGGGCAGCCCTCCCTGCCCCAGCCAGCATTTCTGGAAAACGACTGAGCTCTTTCCAAGGTATGCAAAGCACTCCCCAGGTCCCGGGCCTTCTGCCCTGGGTCTGCTCCCCAAGGGTGTGTTGCTTTTCTTTCCATCTACTGCAGCCTGAGCTCTTGGTCTTCTTAGGACCCACGGGCAGGGCAAGAGAAGAGGCAGGAGGCCCAGTGCTTGACTCCTTGATAGCAGCTTTGGCAGGTGAGTGAGGAGGTGAAGCTGCTGGGCAAGGTGGGAAATGTGGGGATTTAGATGGAAAATGGGAATTACTCATGCAGTTTATCATTCACTGTCAAACAAGAATAAATTGGAATTTGCCAAAAAGCAAAGAACAAGTTCTTCAAGACTGTTAACCGTTAATTTACTTTCCAAGGACAGACACATGGAATAAGGTTCTGTAGGTGGCGTCAGTCCCCAAACCTGGCAACAAGTTTTGTTCCCAGAGTGTTTGGCCCGAGATCCGGAGAGCTGTCCCACAGGATCTGGACAGCTCGGGGAGGGGGGAGCATGAATCCTTATCTCCCACCTTCGTAGAGAAAACAGCTGTAGGAAGAGCAATGAGTCAATCACAAGAACGTTAATATTAAACTTGGCAGCACACAAGGAGGAAGAGAAGAAAATAGAAATGTATTCTCTTCCCTGCTGGCGACCTTACGTGACCTCAGCACTATCAGACTGTCTTTTTTTTTTTTTTAAAGAATTTTTTTTTAAAGTGTTATTTATTTGTACAAGCACTGGGGTACAGGCCAGAGGCGTGGGAGGGTGAAAGAATTCACCAGAAACAGAGCAGGGAGCAGAACAGGCAGACAGACCGAAGACACTGCTGAGGGGAGCAGCGGGTGAGGCAGGAGAGATCTGCCGCGCCATGTGGAATTCTCACTGGCCGGCCGGGATCGAACTACAGAGGCTGCGGACAGCTTCACAGTGCTGCGCTCAACCCACTGTGCCACCAGGGATGCCCAGAATTATCAGATTTTATTATTATTTATTTTTATTTATTTTTTTTAATAGAGGCATGTTTTATTTATTTATTTGTTTGTTTGTTTTGTTTATACATGCACTGGGTACAGTCAGAAGCGCGGGAGGGCGAGAGAATTCACCAGAGCCAGAGCGGGGAGCAGAGCAGGCAGAAGGACCGAGGTACACTGCTGAGGGGAGCAGCGGGCGGCAGGAGAGGTCTGCGCCCCATGTGGGACCCTCCTCTGGTGGCCGGGGAGCAGCCGGGGATCGAACCGGCGCCGCCGAGGCTGCGGGCAGCTTCACAACCCAGCGCTCAACCGCTGCGCCACCGGGGAGGCCCTGATCAGATTTTAAACATTAAATGGCTGTGTTCTGTTTTTCTGAAAAGCGCTCAGTAGAGCACAAAGGCCTCTGGCCACGAGAGACCGCAGGGGTAGGTGATTGCTGCCTCGCTGGGGCCGGTCAAGCCAAGCGGTGACTTCTGGCCAACGCAGACCAGCGGCATTGTCAAACCAGCAGAAGTTGCAGTTTGTACTCTCTACCTAGTCTACCTCCTGGGCAGTCATTCCTGCGGTTCAATTTCTCTGAGATCTCAAGGGAGAGAGGAAGGACTTAAGGAAAAGCGCCAACACAGCTCTACTGTAGTTTGTCCAGTGTATGAGCTATAGGCCATGTGATATCTCTGCTCTCAGCATCCAGCGTGGTAGTAACGGCAGGAAATACTGTGATAAAGACAAGGATGCCCAGAGTGTAAGAATGAAAGAAAAGATTAAAAAAGGAAAATGACAAGGATGCCTGATAAGAGACATACAAAAAGTCGTGTGTGTCAGAGAAATGGTTACTAAAGTATTAGCAATGCATTGTCTTTAAAGAACATTTTTAGTGAAATGACTGGTTTCCTTCTTTCTGTACTTTGGGGGAAATTCCAATTTCAAGTTGACATCATTTTTTCCTTGCATTAAAAAGCCCCCAAGGAATCATGTGTTTATCAATGAGTAACCTCAGACTTTCAGTTGTCCATGCATGATATAGTTATCATTTTTCTTTCTAAAAGAATCTGAAACAGGTAAAAATTTCTGAAGTCAGGGGCCTCCCTGGTGGTGCAAGGGGTTAAGACACAGCCTATGAAGCTATCTGCAGCTACTGCAGCATGAGTTCGATCCCCGACCAGGGAGGTACCCACATGGCGCAGCAGACCTCTCCTGTCTTGCCCGCTTCACCCTTCAGTAGTGTACTTTACTCAACCTGCCTGTTCTGCTCCCCACTCTGTCTCTGGTGAAATCCTCTCACCTCCGTCCCCTGCACCTCTGGCTTACACCCCAGTTCTTGTATGTATAAATACAAATAAATCTTCAAAAAAAAAAAAAAAAAAAAGGTGAGGGAGACTGGGTAACAAATTGCTCCTAATTTAAGAACTTAAAACAACAAACATTTATTGTGTCCCAGAAATCTGCTAATGGCTTAGTTGGGTGATTCAGGCGTAGGGTCTCAGAGGTGGTTAAGCCTTTGGGCTGGGGGGCTGCAATTATCTCAAAGTTTGGCTGCAGGTGGCAAATTCACTTCTAGCTCACTTGTGGTCTTCAGCAGTTCTGTAACTTGCTGGCTGTTGCCTGGTGACTTTCATTCCTGGGAACTCTGTAGGCTTCCTGAATATTCTCTCGATGTGAAAGCTGGCTTCCTCCAGCGAGTGAGCCAAGAGAGCAAGCAAAACAAGAGAGCAACCCAGACTGAAGACAGTGCCTATAAACTGATGTTGGAGGTAAAATACCATTGCTTCTGCTGTATGCTCGAGGTCACACACCAGCCTTGGTCCAGGCTGGGAGGTTGGTGCAAATATCGGAAATGGGTCAAGGGGGCTGTGTGGGAAGCTGGCTTCCACAGTGGCTGTCAAATCTCTCAGTATTTCTATTCCATTGAGTACATTTGAAAGAGGACCCTAGCAGCTTTCATTTTACGTGTACTCACATATGCTGGAAATTTCATCCTTACATTTAAGATGAAATATTTTCAAAATGAATCTATAAGGCACATTTAAAAAAATTATTTTGGAGATGAGTGTCCTGCCTTTCCCGCCATGTGTCCTATCATATTCCTCCAGCTCTTTACCTCCCCCACGTGGTGCTTTAATCTTAAAAGCGTGAACAATTGATAAATGAAAGACAAACCTCAAGTTGGGTTCCGATTAGGATGGGAAATCTAAATGGCGCGTTGGTTTGAAATCTGGACTGTCCTGAAATCTGTGACTTCCCAGTAGGAATACAAAAATGGATCAGGAGCCGTACTTAAAAAAACACATTTATTAAACACAGCTAAGTGCCTTCTGTGACACAACTTTAGAAGGGCTGAGAACATAATGCAGCATCGACTGGAGTTAGAAATCGGAGAGTGCTGCCTGGTGCTCAGTGGGATGACATTCTTGGTGTAGAAATTCCGTGCACAACTCACATTTTTATGGAGTGCAATTTGCAGAGGTGAGATTCTGCTTGCATTATTAGGTATGCCATTGATGTAATGTGTAATGAAGCGTTTTAAAGCCCAAATGAACAGACCAGGTTCGCGTTCAGCCAAAAAGCACAAAGGCAGCAATTCTGGACAGCTCCTCCTGGGAAGGCTGCTGAGATTTTACTGGGGCGTCACACAATGAACCTGGGTTTAAACGATATTATACTTAGGAGCTGTTATAGAGCAGCCCCGATATTGAGAGGGGTTCCTGGCTGTGGGTCCTCACCCGCGCGCTTAAAAAGGGACTTATGAATACTCCACTACAGGCACACACAAAAGGTTCATAAAAGGTTTATTTACAAGGGAAAAGGAAATAAGGAAAATGGACAACTCAGGGAGAAAATTGGGAAATAAAGTCTTTCATGCGTCCTACCCGATCCGCCAACCTGAAAAACCCAAAGTCACTCTCAGAGCTGGCCAGACGCTGCGAGCTGGCGGAGAGTCAAAATGGGGAACCCCCCAAAGCCCACGTGTCTGCCTTTTATATCCACCTGGCTGCTTAACCCCACCCTCAGGTCCCAGCCACCTTCCCTTGGGTGGTGATGGGATTTGGAGTTCCCAGTGTCTTTGGCTTTGGCCTGGGGTGGGGGTGGCGTCCACACAGCCTGTATGGGATCAGCTTTAGGACAGCCTTTTCCCTCCAACAGAACTGGCCTTGAAAGTTGACCAGCCAATGCTTTATTCCTAAAACCTACCACACCGCAATGGAGACAACAGCTGTCCCGCTCGCTCTTTAAATGGGAAACGCGTCGTGTCTCGTGCACGCGTCAGTCAAGCCAAAACCACAACAAGCCCCGAGGTCTGAGCCTGTTTCGCTCCGGCCCATAAAACCCTCCCGACGCGACACCCACCAAGACGCGACCCCCAGGCCTCGGGCCTCGGGGCCGCGGGCCCCGGCCGAGCGCCGGCTTTTAGCAACCGCGGCCTCCGCGCTGCGCGGGCCCGGCTCGGGCTGCGGGGGACGCGCGCCCCGCGGCGGGCCGGGGCAGCGGCGCGTGAGGGCGGCTCCCGCGGCCGGCGGGGCCCGGGTCGTCGCCGGGTCCAGTGCCTCCGCCGCCCGGGGCGGTTTCCAGGCCCGAGCCCGCCGCCGGCCCGGGAGGAGGCCTGGTCGCGCGCCCCGCCCCCCGCGCGGCGGCCACCCGGGGCCGGAGCCGGCCGGGCCGGGTCGGGCCGGGCGCGCCGGCAAGATGGCGGCCGCCGCGGGGGCGGGCGGGCTCCCGGCGTGCCGCGCGGCGCCGACTTCCGGCGGTGGGCGGCGCGGGCGGCGGCGGCGCCGGAAGCGGGCTCGGCCGGGCTGTCGCGCTCCGGCGCTTCCGGGCGCGCCGCTCCGGAGTCTCCCGGCAGGCGGCGCGGAGGCCCGAGGGCTGAGGCGGCCGGTCCGCCCCGATGTGAGCGGCGCCGGGCCGGGTCGGCGGAGGCTGCGGCGAGAGGGGCCGCGGCGGAGGAACATGCGGCGGCGTCTCCTGCTCCTGGCCGGCCTGCTGCTCCCCTTGGCGCTGGCGCCGCGACCTCCGGGCCCGCCGGCCCCGGCTCCCCGCCGCGCCTCGGTAACCGCGGGGGGCGGCCCGGGAGGAGCGGGCCGGGCTCGGGGCCTGGGGCGGGCCGCGGGGGCCGCGGCTCCGGCGGCGGCGAGGGGGTGTGGCCGGCGGGGCTCCGGGCGGGGCTGGGGTCTCCCCGCGGGGGCCGGCGGGCGCGCCCCCCGGGTCTGCGCTCCGGGCGCGGGAGGCGGCGCGAGCGGGCTGGGGCGCGGGCTGGGGGGCGCGGGCTGGGGTGCGGGCTGGGGCGCGGGCTGGAGGGCGCGGGCTGGGGCGCGCGGGCTGGAGGGTGCGGGCTGGGGCGCGGGCTGCGGTTTGCGGGGCCGCGCGGCCCGGCCCTGCCCGCTCGCGGCTGGTCCCCGCCGAGGCCGGACGCGCGTGCCGCCCGGAGCTGGGCTTCCCCGCGGAGGGCAGGGCTGGAGGCGGCGGGGCGCGGCGGGTGGACCGGGGGCCGCGGAAGCCGCTGCTCGGGCTCCTGGCGCGGCGAGTTGGAGGAGCGGGGCGGGGACCCCGGGCTCCGGGCCGCCCCTGCGTGCGCCCCCCCCCCCGCCGCCGCTGCGCCGAGAGGGGCTCGGGCGCGAGCACCCGGGGCCGTCTGGAGCCCGGAAGGTCGCGGGTGCTCAGGCTGTCCGGGCTTGGAGGAGCGCCCCCTAAGAGACTTGAGCTTGGGGGAGCTGCGGGGAGAGCCTTGCGGGGCAGCCGGGCAGCCCGCGAGGCGCAGTCCAGGCCCGGGCGCCGGTGCTGATCCAGACACCGCGTGGCTTCTCCTTAGGCTGATTAAAATGTTGCTGTTTACCTGGCGATTTTTTCTAACTTAATGGACAGAAATTGTGATTGACCGAAAGGGTGTGGAGGGCGTTGAGTGTTCTCACCTGAACCACAGCCCGTGGTTCTTCAGGTTACAGCGGGTTACAGGTGACGGTTTAATGCAGGGCCAGGGAGCCTGGCAGGAAGCGCCGAGATGTGAAAGTCGTGAAAGTCAGTGCAGATGGAGGGAAAATTTTGAAATAGGGCTGGTGGGTGGGGGCGTAGGACAAAGATCCGCCTCATTTTGGGATACTGAGATCTTTTTGCCATGCCACGCAGCTGCTGCACTTTTACTGTGGCAAAGTAATTGGCATAACTCTCAGGGGAGCGGGCATTCTAAGGAAACATCACTTTCTAGGCCAATTTTCAGCAACAGTCATAGGTCATAAGGTGTTTTTATTTGCCAAGTGCTAGTCATTAGTGCCAGAAAAATGTGCAGATGTGCCTATGTATTAAAATTTGAAAAATACTGCATGCAAGTATGTGTGGTACTGGGAATACAAAGGTCAGACAATTCCATGGCGGAATAGAGAGCTAAGCACTCTAAAACAGGGAGGAGAGTGAGAGCACTTTGAGGCAGATATTACTATGAAGGGGTGCTGAACCTACCCCAGGAAGGTTGGGAAGGCTTCCTGAAGGAGGTGACACCTGAGCCCAGACTTCAGATTAGGCAGGTGAGCAGGTTAGAACACTGCTGCTGGGGGTACTGAGAGACCGCTTAGCAAGTTTGGAATGAACCTTAGGGTGCATGTGTAGTTTTTTTTAATGAGGCAGCAGGGAAAAGTGAAGCAGAAAGGTCTTGGTGAGTTATCAGGTTCACACAGTAATAAATGTAAGGGTTTTTTTTCTTCTAAAGAATAGCTTTTTGTGTTTGGTGGCCTCAGGTGTGATTTGTCGCTTAACCCTTTTCTATTATTTAGATTGAGTTGGTCAAGACCAGTGAATAGTTTCATAGTAAAGACCATGGTTTATTGTTTATTAGCCTCTGTGTCTTACACACGTTAGCATAACTGTAGTACCAGGTACTGATTATTACTAAGTAATGATTTGACAGCATTTTCCTGAAAGACAAAAATATATAATAGAATCCTGGCTGCTGTCGTACTCCTTAGGTCACCCAGATTGCTTTTAGTTGAACTCTTGCGAATTGCATAATTTAGGGAAGTTCTAAGTCCTGTGCGCTTAGTCATGATGAGCTCTTGAAGTTGCAGTTGGGGTGTATAAGTTTCACTTTGATTTCAAAAGTGCTTTTCCTTTGTGTTACTTTAAATAAAAGGATGTAGTGGGTGGAAGGGAAAAAATATAGGTCATAGATGAAGGATAAAAAGTTTGTATCTGAAGCATGTATTTTGAAACTCACCTGCGGGTGATGGTGCGGGGAGCCTCCACGTTGCAGGGCACACTCCTCGTGAGCAGGCATCATTTTGCTCAGTGTGTGGAGATGGCTTCCCCTTCCAGGGTTAGCTTTGCTTACAGGCTCCATTCCTTAGAACAGTGTGGTCACAAACCAAGGAGATAGAATATAGCCATTTCTTTATATACCCTTCCTGCAAACCTGCTCTTACTCATGTTTTTATTCCGAGTGTTGCTTCACTGTCTGCCCAATTAGGTGCCCAAGTCAAAAACTGGGGGTCTCTGAGTGATCTCCAGCTGAGTTACTTGGCAGTTTACTGCAGATTTTCCAGACTCCAGTCTTGTTCCCTTCTAACCCATTCTCCACATTGCATTGACGTTCCTGATTTATAGCTGCTGTTCTTACTCAGACTCCATAATTCAGCCCCAGCTTCTTCATGACCAGACCACTGCTGCCTTCCAGCCTGTTGCCAGGTCCAGCCCTCGTGTCCTTTGTGCAGTGTGCACGCCTGCCTCACGCCTCTTCCTGGCCCTGTGCGGCTCTCCCCTCTTGGCCCCTGGATCCTCCCCCAAGCCGCTCCACTGCCTCACATCCCCTGGGCGGTCGAGCTCTGCAGCCTCAAGCTGCTCCTTTCTTGGGTGTCGTGTGGGCCACAGCGGTGTTACCCTCGCTTAGAGCCCTCGCCTCACCTCTCTTCCTCCGCCACCTTTGGTCTCAGTTTCCATGCTGTTGCCCAGGGAATGCGTCCTTGCCTGGCCGGGCAGGACTCCTGCCCGCTGTGTCCCTCCCCAACTTCCTGCAGCTCGTCTCCCCTTCTGTCCTTTGTGTGGGGTCTTTCCCTCAGGGTCACAGGACTGGAAATGTGTTTCCCCTTTTCTCCACCAAGTCCCCAGTGCCTGAGGAAAGGAGCTTCTCAGCAAGTATCTGATGTCCTGTAGATGAGTAGATGGGGCCTTGTGGAAAGGCAAAGCAAGTGCAGAATGTGTGGGGAGTGAGGGGCCCTGTGGGGCTATAGAAGACACTGGAGCGGTGAGGCCTGAGGAGAGGAGGGGAGCCTGGTGGGGGGAAGGAGCACTTGGCAGAGCAGAGTCGGGAGGGCTGGGTGGGGGCCACCTACAGGGTACAGTGTGCCCGTCTGGCCTGAACGGGCTGTTGTTTGCTCCTGTGTGTTGGTGGCTGGCCTGGGGAGAGGAAGCGCAGTTGTTCAGCGCGATTGTCACCCTGGGGACTGTGCAGCCATGCGCAGTTTTTTAAAAAGAGAATATCCCCACACTGCAAGCTCGGACAGTTTTTGAAGCATTTTCGAGTCTTGTTTGTCCTAAACTCTACGGTGGCAAGTGGTTTGTACCTAGTTTATTGACAGATTTGGATGTGGATAAGGAATAAATTCTTGGGGCTTCCTTGGTGTTGCAGAGGTTAAAGTCTCAGGACTATCAAGCTATAGACAGCCGCTGGCATAAGTTAGATCCCCAGTGAGGGAGCTGACACAGGGCGCAGCAGACCTCTCCCGTCTCCCCGCTGTTCCCTCAGCAGTGGATTTCAGTAGATCCGCCTGTTCTGCTCCCCACTCTGCTGAATCCTCTCACCACCACCTCCACAACTCTGGCCTACACCCCAGTTCTTGTGTGCATAAATAAATAAAAATTAATCTTGAAAAGAAAAAAGAATAAGCTTTCAGGAAGGGGGGGAATGTAAATTTGTGGAAAAGGCTATAGAACATTGAGCTCACTCACGCTTGGAAATTTGACAGTGACGTACAGTGGAAGAATCCGAGGTTACTTGCTCATGAAAAGACAGAAGCAGGAGCAGCAACTCCAGCAGTTGCACAAAGGGGAAGCTTTCACCAGGCCATTTGTAATGGCTTAGGGACATCTCATTGAGATACCTTTTAAAGAGGAAAATTACATTTGAAACACTTTAAAGTTATGCATTTACAGCTCTGTAGCAAACTACTGGAAAAAATGCTTGTTACAGAAAATATACCTAAAGATAATTTCTTGCCCTAATTTTTTTTAAAGATTTATTTATTTATTTATATAAGCACGTTACAGTCAGAAGCGCGGGAGGGTAAGAGAATTCACCAGAGCCAGAGCGGAGAGTAGAGCAGGCAGAGTGACGAAGTGCACTGCTGAGGGGGGCAGCGGGCGGCAGGAGGGGTCTGCGCGCCATGGGAGACCCTCCTCCAGTCGCCGGGGAGCAGCCGGGGATCGAACCGGCGCTGCAGAGGCCGCGGGCAGCTTCACAACCCAGCGCTCAACCACTGCGCCACTGGGGAGGCCCCCCTAGGCTCTATTTTTACACAAGGTTAAGATCTTGCAATACCCACTTTGGTTTATTTAAAGTGGCATAAGTATTTCCTTGTGTTCTTAAAAACCTGTTGTTAGCAGTATTTTAATGATTGGAGGGTTTTTTCTTTTTTTTGTCACTTGGTAGTGCCTTGATCTGTTTCCCAGTTATTAATAAATTTCCAGTTTTCTTAGGCATAATGTAAAGCTGAGCAGTGGACATCCATGTGCTTAAAGATTTTTTTCTTCACTGCTCATTTCATGACTGGTCTCGTTCAGCGGTTCTCAAATTTGAATGTGTGTCAGTATCAGCTGGGAGGCCTATTGAACGGATTGTTGGCCTTTGCCCCAAGAATTTCTGATCCGGTAGGACTGAGGGGAGACCTGACAATTGACTATTCCAACAAGTTCCTGTGTTGCTGTGGGGGAGCCACTGTTTGAAAGCTCCTGGCCTCTGTTACTGACAGCGGTGAGGTTAGCGTACTCGGCTGGTAGGAGTGATTATGATCTTGAATGAAACTGACTCATGTACCAACCTGTATCGGGAAAGTTGAACTAGGGAATCGTATCAACATCTCAGCGTTGTAGAATTTGTGAACATAGGCTCACTGTTTTGCGCAACTTTCTGTGGTGGGTCTTGTGAGGTGAGGACACTGTGATAAGCCATAGCTCTCTTTCAGCCATTTTATAATCTATTTGTGAGGCAAGACAAATGGTGAGAGAGGAAAGGCATAGCGAAGAACTTCAGAATTCAGAGGAAGGAAAAAAGGGTCATGTTGGGTTGGTATGTCAAAAAAAGTAGGAGACCAAGAAGCAGAAGATCCAAGAAAAGCAAGACTATTTTTAAGGAGTTTGAAAAATATGACATCAGTGAAGTTAGGAGTTTGCAGCCAAACAGGCCCACGTTTAAATCCCAGTTCTCTGGTACATTAGCTTTGTGATCTTAGACAAATGGCTTATTTCTCTGAGTCTTATTTCTTCATCTGTGAAATGGGGATAATACCTCAGGGATGTTGGTGGAGCTGATGTACTAAAACCCCAAGCATGGTGTTTTCTAGGAAGCAGACGCTCAAAAATTGTTGCGTAAGTTGTAAGCTTCTTTGCTTCTTGAAGGTTTTTCATTGGGCTGCCAAGCTTGTAACTAGCAAGGCAGATCACCAGGCTCCATCCAGTGGGATAAAAGTGAGTGTTGTCAGCTGAGACAGCTTTCCTCTGGAGTAAATTTTAAAGGAAATTTTGTTAGTGGAACATGGGTGGTACCCAGCGAGTGTGAATTTGCTGCACCTTTATTTAATCTTGAGTTTTAGAACCTTGAATGAACATCTTTGATCGAGTTACTTGATCAGCTAGCACCAGGCCTTGCTTGGGCTTTACCTGCTTACATACCTTGTAACCGTGAGGCATGTCCCTGTCTTCGACCACTCTGTATAAACTGGCTCTTCCCATCCTGCCTCAGCTTTCTTGCTTTGGTGTCCACAGCATTGACATATTTTTCTTTTGCTTTGTCCGTTTCCTTCACACTGAAATGAGTGTTTCTTTAGGCAAAGACTTTGATTTAATGCTGTATCTCAGCAATCAGACCAGTGCCTGGCACCTAGCAGTGAATTAATGAGTTGAAGAATGAACCATTTGAGAACATTTAGGGGAAGAGTGAGGAGAAAAGCCTTGGATGGATTGTGAGTATGGATTTGTGAGCACATTTAACCTCACTAGCAATACACTTGTATTTAAGCTCTGCTGCTGTGTTGTTGGTTTTTTTTTTATGATTTTTATTTTTTTAATTAAAGATTTATTTATGCATACAAGGACTGGGGTGTAGGCCAGAGGTTCGGAGGTGATGGTGAGAGGATTCAGCAGAGACAGTGGGGAGCAGAACAGGCAGATCTACTGAAATATGCTGCTGAGGGGAGCAGCGGGCAAGACAGAAGAGGAGATAGATGAAGTGTGCTGCGCCATGTGGGTCAGCTCCCTGGCCAGCTGGGGACTAAACACCTGCTGGTGATAGCCTGATAGTGCTGTGTCTTTAACCCCTGCACCACCAGGGAGGCCCCTCTGCTGCTATGTTTTGACGCCAGTCTCTGAGTTTGGTGGAATGATTTTGTATAACTCTGCTTCCGCAGTTATATTTGAGGAAATAAAAGGAAAGCATCACCTCATGTGTTTTAGACAGTTTTTGCAAAGACTTAAGGCACCAAAATTATGTGACTTACAGGAGTAACATTCCTTTATAATGTTTGCTCTTGCTCTGTACCAACACAGCTGTTTATGCTTGTGCTCTCGGGGACAGCGCTTTTCTTGGGTTCCAAGTGTGCCTGGTAAATTAACGTTGCTTTTTTTCCAGGTGTTAGTTTGGTCTTATCACTTGAACTTATATCCAGTGTATTTTGCCATTAAGGGTAGCAGTGATAGGGATGTTACCACATTTTTGCTCTTTAATTTGATGTGATTTTTCTGTGAAAGATTTACTTTCTCAGTTTTTTTTTGCTTGGGCCATTAATACAGTGATTATTGTACAGCAACTGGTAAGTTGATGGAATCCTGTTGGCCTAAGCCAACAGTGGGCAGGTCAAGTTGGCAACTTTGTTTTTAGAAATTCTCAACATAGAAGCCAGAAATGCCTTTAATTTAGAATTGACGTTGTTGTATAGTAAGATAACCTTGGTTATAGCAAGATTATTAGCATTTACTGTAAACATGGATTCATTTCCACATTTCCCTAATTGTTACAAATATTCTTCCAAATTTGTTTGACCTAGAATCCAAAAAGGTGCACACGTTGGCTTACGTGCTGTGTTCTTATCGGTTATATCTCCACCCGTCCCTTATTTCCCATGCCATTTATTTCCGGAAGAAATTGGGTCATTTGTTCTGCAGGAATTCTAACATTTTGGGTGTGGCTGATTACTTCCTAAGGTTGTTATTTAATTTGGCAACATCTAATCTATGTCCTAAAAAGGAAGTTACATCTTGATTAGATTTAGCTTCAAAATTTGTTGTTGTTTTGCTAAGAATGCCTCATAGGTTGTGACTTCATAATGTGTCACATCAGGAAGAGTTTATTTATTGTCTGATATTTTATATTTTTAAAAGATTTATTTATTTATTTGTTTGTTTATACATAGAAGCACTGGGTACAGTCAGAAGCGCGGGAGGGTGAGAGAATTCACCAGAGCCAGAGCGGGGAGCAGAGCAGGCAGAAGGACCGAAGGACACTGCTGAGGGGAGCAGCGGGCGGCAGGAGGGGTCTGCGCGCCATGTGGGACCCTCCTCTGGTGGCCGGGGAGCAGCCGGGGATCGAACCGGCGCTGCAGAGGCTGCGGGCAGCTTTGCAACCCAGCGCTCAACCGCTGTGCCCCCAGGGAGGCCCTGTCTGATATTTTAGTGATACTACAATTGATTAGTAGACTTAGGTGCTAATAATCTTTTACTTTTGTTTTAGAAAAGCTTGATTCTTTGCTCTCAGACTACGATATCCTCTCTTTATCCAATATTCGGCAGCACTCAGTAAGAAGGCGGGATCTCCGTGCATCAACGCATTTAGAAACACTGCTAACATTTTCAGCCTTGAACAGGTAATTTGAATTATTCAAAGATAGTGTGGGGGAAGTGGAAAAGTTGGTTTGGCAAAAGCAGAAGACTAAGGGTGTCTACTGAAATTTTAGGAAGTAACATTTTACAGATTTTGTAGTTGATAGTCTGTCCATGATTCCTCCATAAAGTACTGATTATTCTGAAATTCATTCTGATGAGCATTAAAAGTACAGATGTTACAGAGGTGTTAATGATGGTATTATATTTTCATGGAATTTTTTTTTTAACATTTATTTTTATTTATGCATACAAGAACTGGGGTGTTGGCCAAAGGTTCAGGGGGGTGAGAGGATTCAGCAGAGAGAGTGGGTAACAGAACAGGTGGATCCCCTGAAATATACTGCTGAGGGGAGCAGCTGGCCAGACAGGAGAGGTCTGCTCCCCATGTGGGTCAGCTCTCTGGCTGGGGATCAAGCTCAGGCCGCAGCAGCGGGGGAGAGCTTGATAGTGCTGAGACTTTAACCCCTGTGCCACCAGGGAGGCCCCTGTTCATGGAATTCTAACAAGGAATTTTAATTAATTGAATACTACCTAAATTTTTTGTGCTGCTTTAGAACTATCAATCATGTGCCAAGCAGTGCCTTTTATGCTGAGTACTAATTTTATGTTGAGTACGAAGACACTGAGAGGATGTGTTCAGGACCCTCCAGCCTAGTGAGGAGCTGGTCTAGGATTCAGTGCTTGTTTTACGTTGAGTTCCACTCATATAAATTGATAGATGGCAGGAATTTTAAGATCTCTTACGTTTTGCAGATTTAAATGTGTTAAATAATTGGGAGGCCTCTTTCTAAAAAAATTTTAGGACATTTTAGCTAATAAGAGAAACAAACACTGGGAGAGTATAAAGGGGCTGAATCGTTCTTTAGTCATAGGATAGGCCTTCGCCAACAAATATGGAAAGAAATAAAAGTAACATTTGTACCTGGTCAAAGAAACTAAATTACAGAAAGTATAAGAAGTTTTCATTTCTTCCTCACCTGACACCTGACCTTCCTCTTTTGGCCTTCCTCAGAGCCAGAGATTTCCTGTGCGATTTCTAAAAGATTAAATGCATTGTTTTGCATATAGATCTTTATGTACATATATGTGGGTGATACGGATAATAGATTTAGCTCCATTTTAACAACTCCATAAATATTCTTTTTTTAAAGATTTATTTATTTATACAAGAACCGGGGTACAAGCCAGGTTCGCGGGAGGGTGAGAGGATTCACCAGAGACAGAAACGTGGAACAGAACAGGTAGACTGACGAAACACACCGCTGAGGGGAGCAGCGGGCGAGACAGAAGAGGTCTGCTGCACCATGTGGAATCCCCGCCTGCCGGCCAGGATCAAACCAGTGCTGCAGAGGCTGCAGATAGCTTCACAGCGCGGCACTCAACTGGCCTGCGCCAGCAGGGGAGGCCCTCCCCCCCCCTTTTTTTTTTTTTTTAAAGTTTCATTTATGCATACAAGAGCTGGGGTGCACGTCAGAGGTGCTGGGTTGAGAGGTTTCACCAGAAACAGTGGGGAGCAGAACAGGTGGATCTGCTGAAATACACTGCTGAGGGGAGCAGCAGGGTGACAGGAGAGGTCTGCTGCACCATCTGGGTCAGCTCCCTGACCAGAGATTGAACTCTTCTTCAGTGGCTGCAGATAGCTTCACAGTGCTGCGACTTAACTGCTTGCACCACCAGGGAGGCTCCCCATAAATATTCTTATTGCATAGAATTTTAACAGTTTATTGATAGTTCCCTGTCAGAGGATGTTTTTTATAATAGTTTTTGTGTAATAATGCTCCAGAGACTGTCTTGTCTATGTATTTTTTTTATATATATATATATATTTTTTAATAGAGGCATGTTTTATTTATTTATTTATTTGTTTGTTTGCTTGTTCGTTTATACATGCACTGGGTACAGTCAGAAGCGCGGGAGGGTGAGAGAATTCACCAGAGCCAGAGCAGGGAGCAGAGCAGGCAGAAGGACCGAAGGACACTGCTGAGGGGAGCAGCGGGCGGCAGGAGAGGTCTGCGCGCCATGTGGGACCCTCCTCCAGTGGCCGGGGAGCAGCCGGGGATCGAACTGGCGCCGCAGAGGCCGCGGGCAGCTTCGCAACCCAGCGCTCAACCGCTGCGCCACCAGGGAGGCCCTTGTCTATGTATTTTAATAGACTCTATTCCTAAAAGGAGAGTAACTGGGTCAAGGATATACATAATTGTTGATACTGCCATGTTTCCTCCTAAAGGCTTTCCTCTACTACCAGATGTGTGTGAGTTTGCCAATTAACTAAAAAACTTGCCAATACTAGGTTTTATCAGCCTTTAATTTTTGCTTCTCTAAAAGGATTTCATAGTTGTTTTTGATTTTCACTTTTTATGAAATTCAGCTTGTTTTCTTGTATTTATAAGTTATTTTTCTCTGTCTCCCTTGCCTTATCCTTTTACCATTTTTTCTGTTGTTTGTCCTTTTCGTTACTAAATTATTTTAGCACTTAATTTAGCATGTTGAGGAAATGGATCCATTCTCACTTGTTGCTTTATTATACAGTAAATTCTCACTTAACATTGTTGATAGTTTCTTGCATGCTGTGACCAACTGAAATGATGTGTCATGAAGCCAATTTTACCACAGGCTAATTAATATGAACAAGAGTTAAGTTCTTACAGTGTATTTCTGGTCACAGAAACATCACCAAACTGCTAAATAAAAACTCAGAACACTTCTAATATTAAACAGTCATTGTATTCATTCATTTTCCAACCCACTTATTCCAGTTCAGGGTGAGGAGGGGGCCGCTGAGTCCAGCTTGGCAGCACAGGGCCCCAGGCAGGAACCCACTCTGGACAGGATGCCCTCCATCACATACCCACACTCACTCTGGTGGGCTCAGTTGTGACCCCCCAGTAAACCTCATGTGTGCATCTTTGAAATGAAACCAGGATCCCGAGAGAGAAAACCCACACAGAGAATGGTCCCGTGATTGTTCTTTCTCATCAGTGTTGTAAGAAAATGATGTTGCGTGAAATGACATTATTCAGGGATTTGCTTGAATGTATCTAGAATTGTTATATGGTTCTTCTCTTATAGTAGAGACAATTCTTAGCGTAGATATTAAGAATGCAATTTGGTTTTTCTGGAAAGAATGTTCAGTAAAAATATCAAGACTCAGTGCTAGAATTCTAAATAATACGGCATTTATAAAGGAGATGCTTTTCAGTGTTCTCTTTAATTGATTGGGGGTCATAACTATGTGTAGGAAGATATGTATTAAGATAGCAGAGAAAATGCCCCAAGGTTTTCTGAAATAATGTTCTATTGTCTCTTTCCCTGTGATCATTAAAAAAAACTACAAGCAAACTAAAACTACCCTGTTTTGCTGCTCAAAAATATTTGTTGCCATAGAAACAGCTCTAGTCTGGATTCTTCTTGGCTGTTCAGACTCATCCAAACCTTGGGAGTGTAACAGTTTAGATTTCCACCACCAAGGCTGACACAATTTGTTCTTGTGGCTGAGATGAATAACATACCTTTTTCAGTCTTTGGTGTTTGGAAGCACATTGAAAAGGTTCTATAAGCAGTGATTGAAAGATTCTTACACACCACACCCAGTTTTTAGGCCAGGTCTATGAAACTCCTAGAAAACAAAAGCCAGCTGAAGAACTGGACTGTGTATTCAGTGTCTGTGTTGAATACTTACATGTTTTTTCCTTATAATTGCAGATTCATTTTTTTCAAGAAGGAGAAACAAAGCACAAGTGCTGCGAAGTATAGAAAGCAGCCTTTGTGAAATTGCACGACAGTCTGAATAGCTTGATTGCTGGAGGCAGAATAGTGCAGGCTTCTGAAATAAAAGTTCGTTTTTCCATTCCTCATTGACTAGCAGTGTCACCTTGAGTGCTTTGATTAACCTCCAAGCCACCATTTGACTGTGGGGAGTAGAGATAATGTGTACAGCTTAGCAAATGGTATCTAATAAGACAGATTACTTTTTAATAAATGTTTAAGATGAGCAGGACCCCAAGGCTATCCAGATGTGGGTGTTTCCTTATTCTTTGGAGTCTCCAGAAAATGTGTATGCATAAGTGCTTTGACTCTTTCTTCCCTTGCTTTTAGGTTTTTTTTTTAGTCTGCCAACTTCTTACAATTAAAAAAATTTGTCTTTACAAGAGAGAGCGCTGAGTTTCTACACAGATGTTACAACTTGCATTGTGCTTTATTATTGTCAGCTCTTCTGGCTTTTAAAGAAAGTTAAATGAAAATTAGACTTTTGTTTTATGTGCTTATAGTAAAATATGGATACTTTTTTCTTTAGGCATTTTAAATTATACCTGACATCAAGTACTGAACGCTTTTCCCAGAATTTCAAAGTCGTCGTGGTGGACGGTAAAGATGAAAGCGAGTATGCTGTCAAATGGCAGGACTTCTTCAGGGGACACGTGGTTGGTGAGTGTGGAGTTTGTTTGCCCTTGTGTGTGGACTGGGAGGTGTCCAGCTCTGACTTGATTGCATGTTCTTTATGAGGGAAGCTAGAAAGGATGCTAAAGAAGTGCCTTTGGTTTTTTTTTGTTTTATTTGAGCTATGTAAGTTTGAAAGCAGAAACTTTTAAGCAGGAGGAAATAGATATTATCCAGTCATGGCAATTTTGGTGATTAACGTGAATTTCCTCTCAATGGTTAAGAATTTAACCTTTTCTTATGGCCTAGGGGAAGATTGTAGACCTCTCTTAAAAGAATTTAAACAGGGAAGCTAGGAGATGAGTGATTGACTTTATGATGCTATTATGGCTAAGAAAATATATCAGGCAAATTGTGGTTTACCTCTGGAACCTTTCTGCCATAAGCAAAAAGGTTATGGTTAAAATCCTCAAAAAAAATGGTTCAAAACCTCCTGTTCTGGCTCATACTTTGTACCTCCACTTAATTGTTTTTTTACTCATAAGCAGGTAAGATTATTCCAGGAAAAACCCCACTGTTTTGTTCTATAACATGTTCTAGATAGTTCTCATGAAAGACTTGAGAAGAAACTGACAGGTTTCAAATAACTAGAGTTGAGAGACTATCCCTCAGAAGGGGGAGATCTGGCTGCTTTCTGGAGCCTTTGTTTCTGAGCTGTGACTTTTTGCATTACCGAGGTGGGCTCCACTCTGATGACGGGTGTGGTTAGTTTTTGTTGACAGGAGTGCACAGGTTATTTACAATACTTTTCTTTTTTTTAAAGATTTATTTTTTTATTTATACAAGCACTGGGTACAGTCAGAAGCGCGGGAGGGTGAGAGGATTCACCAGAGCGGGGAGCAGAGCAGGCAGAAGGACCGAAGTACACTGCTGAGGGCAGCAGCGGGCGAGACAGAAGAGGTCTGCGCGCCATGTGGGACCCTCCTCCGGTGGCCGGGGAGCAGCCGGGGATCGAACCGGTGCTGTAGAGGCTGCGGGCAGCTTCGCAGCCCAGCGCTCAACCACTGCGCCACCAGGGGAGGCCCTATTTAAAATACTTTGAATAGGGCCTCCCTGATGAACATGTTATAGAACAAAACAGTGGGGTTTTTCCTGGAATAATCTTACCTGCTTATGAGTAAAAAAACAATTAAGTGGAGGTACAAAGTATGAGCCAGAACAGGAGGTTTTGAACCATTTTTTTTGAGGATTTTAACCATAACCTTTTTGCTTATGGCAGAAAGGTTCCAGAGGTAAACCACAATTTGCTTGATATATTTTCTTAGCCATAATAGCATCATAAAGTCAATCACTCATCTCCTAGCTTCCCTGTTTAAATTCTTTTAAGAGAGGTCTACAATCCTCCCCTAGGCCACAAGAGAAGGTTAAAATTCTGAACCATTGAGAGGAAATTCACGTTAATCACCAAAATTGCCATGACTGGATAATATCTATTTCCTCCTGCTTAAAAGTTTCTGCTTTCAAACTTACATAGCTCAAATAAAACAAAAAAAACCCAAAGGCACTTCTTTAGCATCCTTTCTAGCTTCCCTCATATAAAAAAATAAAAAAATAAAATACTTTTAATAATGGAAAATATCTTTTCTCTTAAGGTGAACCTGACTCGAGGGTTCTAGCCCACATAGGAGATGATGATATTACAATAAGAATCAACACAGATGGGGCAGAATATAATGTGGAGGTAAATCTGCTTGTGAATTTTTTCTTTCATACAATCTCTGATTTTTTTTTTTTTTTAAGATTTATTTATTTATACATAGAAGAACTGGGGTACAGGCTAGAGGGGGACGAGGGGTGAGAGGATTCACCAGAGACAGAGTGGGGAGCAGAATAGGGGGATTGACTGAAACACACTTCTTTTTTTTTTTTTAAATATTTATTTATTTATTTATACAAGCACTGGGTACAATCAGAAGCGCAGGAGGGTGAGAGAATTCACCAGAGCCAGAGCGGGAGGCAGAGCAGGCAGAGGGACCGAAGGGCACTGGTGAGGGGAGCAGCGGGTGGCAGGAGAGGTCTGCGCACCATGTGGGACCCTCCTCCAGTGGCCGGGGAGCAGCCGGGGATCGAACTGGCGCCACAGAGGCTGCGGGCAGCTTTGCAACCCAGCACTCAACCTCTGCGCCACCGGGGAGGCCCCTGAAACACACTTCTGAGGCGAGCAGCGGGTGAGACAGGAGAGGTCTGCTGCGCCATGTGGGTAGCTCCCTGACCGCAGATCACACTCATGCTGCAGTGGCTGCGGACAGCTTCACAGTGCTGCGCTAAACCCCTTGCGCCTCCAGAGAAGTCCCAAGCTTTCTATTCTTGGTTGATTTGAAAAGCATCTTGTAAGGTTTAGCTATGACTGATTGACTAGGCAGTTCTGACCTTGTATAGGAATGCAGAATTGCAGGTAACAAAATGGTGGCCGAGCAGGCCGCTTAGGAGTAGCAGACCCACATCTAGAATGTGTAAGTTTTAAAAATGCTACAGGTGTTTGCCTCGTACTTCTTTTACACTATGTACCTCAAGCTGGAAGCAGGATGCTGTCATTGCATGCCAGCTATTAAAGACCATGAAGAGTCCCAGATTTTAGGAAGCAGCCAGAATCCCTAAAGTAAGGCAACACACAGGCAGGCGAGGGAAAACTCTAGAGAGAAAAAAAGCAATTGCATGTTTTAAAAAGCTCCCTGCTACTACTGATGTTTTGAGGATGGAGAGAAAACAGTTTGGATACTGACTTGAGAGCACATGCTGAGTCACTGGGAAAAGTTTAAGCATGTTTATAGGCTAAAGGAAAAAATGGATTAGAAATGAGAAGCCTGGGGCCTCCCCGGTGGCGCAGCGGTTGAGCGCTGGGTTGCGAAGCTGCCTGCGGCCTCTGTGGCGCCGGTTCGATTCCTGGCTGCTCCCCGGCCACCGGAGGAGGGTCCCACATGGCGCGCAGACCCCTCCTGCCGCCCGCTGCTCCCCTCAGCAGTGTACTTCGGTCCTTCTGCCTGCTCTGCTCCCCGCTCTGGCTCTGGTGAATTCTCTCACCCTCCCGCGCTTCTGACTGTACCCAGTGCATGTATAAACAAAACAAAACAAAACAAAACCAGCAAACAAATAAATAAAGCATGCCTCTATAAAAAAAAAAAAAAAAAAAAAAAAAAAAGAAGAAGCCTGAATCTGAAGAGAAAAGGAATGGAGCAAGTCTTGAGAAGTTCTAGAAGTCTTGCTGATTCTTGGCCCTTGATGATTCTGGGTCCAGGCCCTTGTTCATTTTGGGCCCAACCTTTGCCTCCTCTTATCCTACTTAATTGTTAAAACCAAATCCATGATCACAACCCAAATAAAAAAGCTGTTTCTTAGTTGTTTAAAGAAGAAAAAGATCTTTAATTTTGCTTTGTTTCTTCTTGTATATAATGATTTTTAACCAGGAAAGTAGATGATTTAAGAAAAGTAGGTGATTTTTTTTTAAAAGAGCATTTTATACATGGCTGAGAGGCTGCCATAAACTGTACCCTGTGGGGTTTTTTTTTTTAAAGATTTATTTATTTATTTATTTATTTATTTATATAAGCACTGGGTACAGTCAGAAGTGCGGGAGGGTGAGAGAATTTACCAGAGCCAGAGCGGGGAGCAGAGCAGGCAGAAGGACCGAAGTACACTGCTGAGGGGAGCAGCGGGAGGCAGGAGAGGTCTGCGTGCCATGTGGGACCCTCGCCCAGCGGCCGGGGAACAGCCAGGGATCAAACCGGCGCTGCAGAGGCTGCGGGCAGCTTCACAACCCAGCGCTCAACCGCTGCACCACCAGGGAGGCCCTGTACCCTGTGTTCAAGAACCCTGTACCCAGTTAGAAGAACAGAGAATGCCACATGTGGGGCGGGTAATAGGAAGAGGAAACTCTTTTCCTCTGACTCATTTTTCTTCATTCTCTAGTAATCCTCTTATGAGTACACACGTCAGCACAGTTGAAGATCAGGTCCATTTCTCGCTTTCTCTTCTAGGCATGCTGGGTTGTCTTACAAGGTCATTGCATGCTCAGTGAAGGGTGGTAGTTTATATGGTCCGAGAAGCTAAAAGAGGAAATTGGGAAAGTCAGACTCAGATCCCTCTTCTGTTGAAGCACTAGCAGTAGAAACCAAGACCAGACCTGCCACTGGAGTGTGACACATAGCCATGTGTCGGATGCTAATCCCAAGAACAAAATGGTTGCTACAGATTTGTGGATGGAAGTAATTCTGTTTCTAGGAAAAGGACTATTCTAGGTAGTCAGGAGATCACCAAAACAGAATACCTGTAGAAAATTGTCATTGAGTTTGGTAAAAATGAAAGTTTCAAGTCCAGTTGAGTGCTGATTACGGATAAGACAGGGTGTAGTGCTATAATACTGTAAATTTTAATAACATCTAAACGAGGTAGCCTTTAGTCTTTTGTTTATTTGTCATTGTGAGAAAGAAATGTCTGTCTCTGGTCTTGCAGGTTATTTTGGTGTATTAATGTGTGGACTCTAAATGTTTTGGGGTGTCTAGCATACCAGAAGGAATCAGAAAATTAACACAAAGCAATAAGCTAATATCATAAATACATTCGCTCTAGAATAAGTCAATTCCTTAAGTCTTACATTTACTTATTGTTTCAAGCCAATGCTTTTTTTTTTACAAGAATGTTTATTAAAAAAAGAAAACTTGCTGTCTGAAAAGATGGGGAAAATATAAAGATTACCTGAAATGTCACTTCTTGGAGATATAACTGCTGTTAACATTCTGATGATATCCTTCCAGATATTTTCGTGTGTATGTGTATTGTGTATATATATCTATACAAAAATACAGTTTTATAGATTGTTTTTTCTTAAAAAATTAGGACCACACAACTATCATGTGTTTTTCATTTAACAGTATAGTTATGAGCATATTTCCATGTTAATGAATATCTAAATTGGTCTTTTTTATAAATGCTGCCTGTTGGCTCATTGAAACATCGTACCATATGTTTGACCAGCCCCCCATTGTTTTGTTTCTAATTTTTGAAATAAAATTTATATAATGAACAACTTTATGTAATGAGCAACTTTATATATGAACAACTGTGGGCACACCTTTTAGTGTGTGCATCCAGTCAGGATAATCTCAGGGTTAGGGAACAGAGTATGGAAGCCAGATGAAGCTCTCTGGACTGTGCCAGGGCTTCCCTTCACTGCTCCACGGCTCAGTAGCTGCATCAGTGGAGGCTCGGCGCTTACTCGGGAGGGTCCTGTGGGTCGAGTGGTCCTCCACAGTGCAGCTTTGCCGTCCAGATGACATGGCTTGTCCTAGAAGGGGAACAGAACTTAGAATCCAACAGGGTGAATGTCAGGGCCAGACAGGGAAGTGACCTATATCATTTCCACCTATATTCTAGAACCTGCCTGCAAAGGAGGCTGAGAAAAATAATCTGTCATGCTCAGAAAGGTGCAACTCTGTAGGGAACGCGTCGTTTCTGCCATGTGCATGTGTTTGTGTATTTCATTAGAGTAATTTTTTTTTTTATTTGCTGGAATATTGGTGTTTTTCAAATTGTCAATTCTTAGTTCAAAATAGATGCATTTAGGAGTCAAGTTAAATTTGCTCAGATGCCTAGCTTTACCAAATATGGTTGTTTTTTTTTTTAATTTCCAAATACTTCTTTGGGAGACTTTACCTCTGAATATTGAAGTGGGTGTCTACAGAGCCACAATAAAATTGACTCACTGACGAAATGAGTATTACCAAATAATCTATAGTTAAAATCATCAGTTAGCTTCAAAATCTCCTTCATAGATTTTTGTTATTGTTGTTTTCCATTTATCTTACGGACTTTTAAGACAGGAGCTATCACTACTTTACCCAATGGTAGAAATTAATGCTCAGATAAGTTAATTATCGTAATAGTGGGGCACAGATATCTCTGAGGGCTTGAAGATCAGAGAATTTAAGAATTCTTATTTTTACCATTACAGTTACATGTTTTCTGTTTTAGCCACTCTGGAGACTAATTAATGATACTGAAGACAAAAGAGTGTTAGTTTATAAATCTGAAGATATCAAGAATGTTTCACGTTTGCAGTCTCCAAAAGTGTGTGGTTATATAAATGCAGATAATGAAGAGTTGCTTCCGAAAGGACTCGAGGCCAGAGAGCCACCTGATGGTAAGACTTAAGAAATACATATTTCATAAAAAAACAAGGATTGCAACTGTCTTTAGTGGGGATGGTGGTTAATTGATGAAAAGTAGCGTGATTACAAGTAACTGTAGCATTTGACTTGAAAATATGGTTTTGTTTAGAAATTCCTAATTCTTTTGTCTATAATGGAAGAGTTGAAAACACTAGAAAGTAATAATAATGATAAAGACTAAACCTAAAAATAGGATTGGGGAAAAGGGGAGTTTAATGATCTGAGGAAAAAATATTTTTTATTTCCAGATATTTGGAAATGAGTAAATAATACCATAGGAAAAATACTCTCTAGATTGTTTTTTTTTTTTTTTTTTTTTGTTGTTGTTGTTTTGTGGGCCCCTTGCTGGTGGCCAGGGATCGAACCAGCGCCGCAGAGGCTGCGGGCAGCCTCGCAACCCAGCGCTCAACCGCTGCGCCACCAGGGGAGGCCCTCTCTAGATTGTTTATGTAATTTCTGGGATGTTGGCATCAGAGAGGTCTCTGCTATTTTAGAAAGAAAATAGATCTTGGGATAGATCACTTTAGAGCATTTAAATCATGCAACCAGCTGGAGAAGTATCCTCAGGAAAACCTTAGGAAATACTACTAGCATTTCAATACATCATTAAAGAAATTCTGAAACAATTTGGTTATTTGCCAAAAAAAAAAAATACCCTATTAATACAATGTTTGATTACCTTGATATTTTTACCATTACTTTACCTGTAGACATGTTCTAGAAGAAAAATGGCAGCTTTGTAGGTGATTGTTTGACTCTGTTAAATCCTTTTAAAAAGTTTTCTCATCTTGGAAAGGAAGAGAAGCAGTTTCTCTTGGTTTTGAATTCTGTAATTTTAAACCTCATATTACTTTTCACTTTTCTGTCGTCCTCCAACTTCTTGTTCAGAATACCTTTAAGGATACTAAACTCAAACAATGTTTATTTCAAGAATATGCTATATTTAAAGTGTTACTATGAAAAAAACTCCTGTTTTGATGAATTTTGATTTAATAGTGCATACAAATTCATATTAGAGCTTGTTCATCGGGTGAAGAGAAGAGCCGAGCCTAACCCCTTGAAGAACACCTGCAAGTTACTGGTGGTGGCGGATCATCGCTTCTACAGATACATGGGCCGCGGAGAGGAGAGCACCACTACGAACTACCTAGTAAGTGTTAGCTGCGGGGTGAGCACACGGGGTAAGGAAATTCGTGGAGCGGGGGGGGAAATTCGTTAAAAGACTTCTGTAATTTGAAACATAATGAAATCAGATGTTTCATATGTTCTGTTTCCTAAAATATTTGAAGGCTGTCCTCTGAGCTTTTTATATTATTGTATAGAGGCTCAAGTTTCAAAATCTTGAAAACCCATTTTGCCCTCGAGCTAGTATTTCCTGCACATTAGAGCTTTGGTGTGTATTCGGTTTGGGAAGAGCCGTAACCTCGGGCTCCCTTTATACAGTGACTGCTTTGAAAGCATCCCTGGACAACGATCCCATCCCACCACCACGTGGTGGTGACACGTGGGCGTGGGCCCTGGAGGGAGAGTGTCCTGGGAACCTACGTTAGTTTTACTTACATGCGAATTTCAGAAAATCTGATTTCGTTTGGCCTATGTCTTCTAAAACGGCCAGGTCCTGGGATATAACTGCATGAATAAGTGGGACTTTCCTGGTCCGAATTCGCCACAGGGCAGAGATCTGAAGATTACAGAACTACTGACAGTAGATTTGGAAGCATTTACTGCTGCAATTTTTTTTTGTTAGGAGAATCCTGTTTCACTGACTTTTTGGTTAGAATGACCTCATTCTCCACAGTAACTTGGCACTGAGCAAAATGGGTTGCAGGAGTGAAAGAACAGAGCTATTCACGAGCCGAGCACCGAGTGCAGCGCGGACGTCTTTCTCCACGCCGTGCTCTTCCCAGCCTCGCTTTTCGTCCTACCCTCCTCGCCCTTCCCTTCCGTGGCGAGTGAAAGAATGTGAAGTCACTGTAATTCTTGCTTCCAAGCAAGTGAGAGACAGTCTTTCATGAAAAAGCTGCTTTCTTAATATGGGTTTTGTTTTAAGGGATGCCTCTTAATTGATTTCTCTGTTCTTTACCCCAAGACTAGGAATACAATGTGAGGTGTCGTTCTGGAAATTAAATGTTTTAGCCTTACAGTGACTTAGAAGAAAAGGACAGATCCTTGTCTGAAAATGTGCTTCACAGTTGTCATGTAACCCAATTTGGGGGCATTTTGTTCTCATGTAGTTTTTTTTTTTTTTTTTTTTAATTTATTTATGCATACTAGAACTGGAGAACAGGCCAGATTTGCGGGGGTGAGAGGATTCTGCAGAGACAGAGTGGGGAGCAGGACAGGCAGATCAACTGAAATCCACTGTTGAGGGAGCAGCGGGGAGACAGCAGAGGTCTGCTGCGCCATGTGGGTATCTCCCTGGCCAGGGATCGAACTCCTGCTGCAGAGGCTGCCGATAGTTTCACAGTGCTGTGCTTAACCCCTTGTGCCACTAGGGATGCCCGGTTCTTATGTAGTTTGAATTGCTCTTGGCTGTTGTCCCTTCCCTCCAGTATTCTCTGCCCCCTCTGCACTTCCTGAATCAGGAAGGAGAGAGGAATGGAACCCTTGCATCCCTCTGGCCCTCTGACCTGAGCCTAGGTGTGAGCTTTACCCTATGAGGTTAGGGAACAGACTCATGGTATTGGCTCTGCTCCAGCCTTTCTCACATTTAAGATTCTAGCCAAGAGATAGAGTGAAGACAGCAATCTTCTTAGAGGGGGATACTTTAGGTAAATTGATTGCTTTTAAGTTTTATTTTTGTAATTGATTAAAGTGGCAGTTATTTAAAAAGCCTGTGGTTTGATATTTTGGTTCCATGTACAGTTGATTATCTAAAATTTGGGATAAACTCTCCCACTGTTTTATTCTGATAACAACAACTTAAGTTTGGCGCTAGGGATGATTTCTTTGTTAGACCTGTCAGTGATAAAGAGTAACATCTAAATGTTTATGTAATTGGTGGAAACTTGCAACAGCATTTTCTTTAAACTGATTTTTTTTTTTGAATCCCTGCAGAGTTTGTATTACATTGTAAACAGTGGTAAGCATATGCACAAAGCCTTTCTTACTCTTTTATACACACAGATAGAGTTAATTGACAGAGTCGATGACATTTATCGGAATACTTCATGGGACAACGCGGGCTTTAAAGGTTATGGAATACAGATCGAGCAGGTATTTATCAAGAGTGTGGCCTGTGTAACTCTGCTGAGTTATGTGGTATAAATTCTTGTCATTTGTAGTCAAACCCAGAATCTTATCTTCAACTTTAATCATAAGTAAATATTTCCAAATGTCAGTGATTTTTATCTGGTAAATTAAACAGTGTGCAGATGTTTGTAGGTTGTGAAGATATTCCTTCTTACACTGGTCTTAGGCAGAACGCCTCTCTATGCTGGCGTGAGCTCTTCTTCCTCTGACTTCGTGGGCTTTCCTCCTGCATTGTTTCTACTCTGATTATGCCTGGTGTGTCCAGGCAGCGTTGCTGAATCTTAGTCAGAAAATTTACTCAAAAATACTGTGTACATTTGCATGGCATTTGTGCCTACACATCATTAGATACCTTTTCCCAAAAATCTTCTGGCTTCTTATAATCTACTCATGAGGGGTCTGTCCAGCAGTGATTTGTTAACGTCTTAATTTTGTTTTGTAGTAAAAATCATTTATTTATAAGACTAATTAAAAAGACTTTTGAAATTGGGTATTGCTGTGGACATACAGACATTTTGAAGTCAAATTTACTGTCTCTAATAATTTTTCCAGCTCCTCATTAGCTTTATTCTTACAGGTTCTATAGTGTAGCATTTAGACATTAAAAAAAAAAAAAAATTGAAATCATGCGTCATACTTAATGCATGTTCAATGTTTATAGTACTTGTATAAAACTAAGAGAATTATTTTTCCCTTTTCTTTTACTGTTTTGCATTTTCTTTTTTAAGTTTCCATTTGACTAGGTAATGTACACACATGGTACAAAATCCAGTGAAAAGTAAGTCTCCCTAACCTCTCTCCATTGTCACAGCAGTTCCCTCCTCAGAGGCATCCAGTCACTAGTTTCATGTGTGTCTTGCAGAGCAGTCTCATGCATGGACAGCATGTGTATGCATGTATGTCCTCGACACATCGGGGTATGTCGTGCTCTCGCACCTGGCTTTTCCATTTCACAGATATGTTGAAAATTATTCTTTATTGGTACACACAAAGCTGCCTCATTTTTTGTAGTTATGTTTGAATTCTAAGGGACCAAAAAATAAAGCTCCCTTTGCCTTAACAAGTTAAGATCAATTAAGAAACAAGTGTGATCTAGGAAATAAAAGTAAGCGCTCCAGAGGGTAGCACGTGGATTTCAGGATGGCGTTTAGATGATGGTCATGGCGGGCTGTCATCTGTTTCAGCCCAGAATTGACCTTGACCACTCACCACCAAAGAGTTCGAAAGCCCACCCCAGTGAGCTTACCACACGGGGCAGAGCACCCCAGACTCCCCTCTGCAGGCAGGCAGCTCAGAAGCTGTGGGAACGACGGGGCTGCGCATGGCTTTGTTTCTTTCCCCAAACTCACTGTCCATAGGTTTCATTTTCTCTGGGGAGAGCCTTTGCGCCTTAAGAATTTGTACAGTACATCCAAGGAAAGGCCTGTTCTCTGTAATCTCTTACTCCTGTGGTATGCACGAGTGTACGTCTTATTCTTCTGCGTCTCTGAAGTATTGACAATAATTAGAATAAATACTGTAGGCTCATAGAACCCAAGTTCTCATTTTTCTCCCCCGACTTACTGTAGAGGAAATGAAAATTTAGGAGTTCATGTATAACTTTATAAATTGTCCATCCACATAGATGCTTTTTATAGTGCATGCTTGTTAGTTTTTCAACATTGAATATTAGAACTGAAGAATGTAGAATTTGGGTTCTAAAACATTTTATTAGAATGGTAGATTATCTTTTTTTTTTTCAATAGCTAAGACAGTGCCCTATTATTTCAGTCTTGTGACTTTTTTCTCTGGAGTATTCTAAGTATGTCCTCTCTTTAAGTACAGATTCGCATTCTCAAGTCTCCACAAGTGGTCAGACCCGGTGAAAAGCACTACAACATGGCAAAAAGTTATCCACATGAAGAAAAGGATGCCTGGGATGTGAAGACGCTGCTGGAGGTGGGTGGAATCCCGGCTGTGACGCCACCTCCACGTGTCATCTCTCACCTGTGCGTCATGTCCGCGCTAACCGGGTGGCACGTTAGTAAAGGTGACCCGGAGCAGCCCTTCCCGGCCGTCTGACAGGGACTGTAGTGGGGTGGACAGCGAGAGGGGCACAAAAGCCGTGAAACCGACACGTGCTGGAGAGTAAGGCTTCCGGACTGCGGTATCTCCGAGACACTCGTCGAGTAATAGGAATTTAGAAAATAGATGGCTGCCAGTGGCCCGTGGCTTCGCACAGCATTTCGTTCAGGTCTCTTTGTTCATATTCTGTTTCAGTGAATATCTTAGGTCTGCATTACCAAAAAAGGCTGCGAAAATGCATTAGATACTAAAATTACCAGCTCTTTGCCCTGCTTGAGAAGCCTGGAGTGCCCTATCTCCAGCAGTGACCAGCTTCCCGTAGTTTGACCCACCAGCCATCATGAGAAGTAGGGACAGTCCCTGTCCCTCGCACCCTCCATGTGCTCTCCTGAACAGGACTGCCAGTAATGAAAAGCAGCACAGGCCAGGGGCTTAAACAGCAGAAATTTTTTCCCTCACGATCTAGAGGCTGGAAGTCTGAGATCAGGGTATTTTGGAAAGTTGGTTTCATTCTGAAGTTGGTCTTCTCGGCTTGCTTGTGACTCTTCCCTCTGTGCCACAGTTTTCTCTTAGAAGACCTCCAGTCACTGGATTAGGCCCACTCCTGTGACCCCAAGTTACCTTTTTAAAGGCCCTGTCTGCCAATCCATTTCCATTCTGGGGCAGGTTAGGACCAACATAGGAATTTTTGAATGAAGAGTTGAGCCCTTATTGCTGGAGAGATGGCCGGGCTGTGGCTGGTTGTGAGTAGGTAGAACTATAGCCAGGACTGAGGGCCCGGATGGCTGCTTCCCAGGACAGCTGACCCAGCACAGCTCTGCTTTGTGGGCCTCACACAGCCTGTCAGGGGAGGGACAGAGGGGAAAACTCTACACTACAGATGCTTCTCTCCAGTTCTCTCTCCCGAGGCTTCTAGGTTTCGAAGCCTTACTGTGTTACCACAAACTGTCCAAGTCCCAGTTGACCAGAGTGGCATCCTGGGAACACTTCATTCCTCACAGACTCCCTGGCATCTCTTTTAAGCTTTAAAAAAATCAAGGTCTTTGTAAGTTGCAGTCTTTGTGCTTTGTGGTAGAGGTTTTAAAATCATTTGAGGAGCTCTTTTTAATTAAAAAATAAATCCAAAGCACCACTATTGACTTAAATGAATTTCAATCTACAATAACATAAAACTATATGTTTTCTTACAAGTTCTTTTTATAATGCCTGCCCATTGTAAAACCACAGCAAATTTAAAACAAAAATCTCCAAAGCCAGTCAGTTCCTTGAAATACTCTGGGGATCACTGTTGGGCTGCGGTCTGAGGGGTTCTTGAGCTGTCGAGGCCCTGAGCCACCAAGACCAGAGTGTGCCCAGCGCTTTGCCGCGCCAGCCCCACCCTGCGAGGAGTGGCGATGTCCTTGTGAGCAGCTCTGAACGCTCCCAGTGCTTCCCTCTTCTTGTCAGTGCTGCTCACCTGGGCAGGTGGGTGAGGGCCTTCGGGAGGAGCACTGTGCTGCGTGAGGGCATTGCTGGTGCATACCTGCAGCCAGTGGTGGTTCTGTTGGGTTCTGGACTGTAAAGTTGAAATAATCAGTTAAACTAATGAAGGAAATCCCCCCCCCCTCCTTTTTTCCCTTTAAAGCAATTTAGCTTTGACATAGCTGAAGAAGCATCCAAAGTCTGCCTGGCACATCTTTTCACATACCAAGATTTTGATATGGGAACTCTTGGCCTAGCTTATGTTGGCTCTCCCAGGGCGAACAGTCATGGCGGTGTTTGTCCAAAGGGTAAGTTCACTTTCTGTGACTGTGATGCTGGATGAGCGCACTGGTCAGCTTCTGATTCTGCACTGAACAAGCAATCTGTTTCCTTTTTCCTGTAGCTTACTATAGCCCCGTTGGGAAGAAAAATATCTACTTGAACAGTGGTTTGACCAGCACAAAAAATTACGGTAAAACCATCCTTACAAAGGTACGTTATTTCATTTTCAAAAAGGATAGGTTTCCCCCCCCAAAAAAAAAAGATTTATTTATTTATTTGTTCAAGCACTGGGTACAGTCAGAAGCGCGGGAGGGTGAGAGAATTCACCAGAGCGGGGAGCAGAGCAGGCAGAAGGAGTGAGGTACACTGCTGAGGGGAGCAGCAGGCGGCAGGAGAGGTCTGCGCACCATGTGGGACCCTCGCCCGGCGGCCAGGGATCGAACCGGCGCTGCAGAGGCTGCGGGCAGCTTCACAGCTCAGCACTCAACTGCTGCGCCAGCAGGGGAGGCCCTAAAAGGATAGGCTTTTAGTTTAATTGTTCTAGAATCTTAGCTGTCATATATTTGTGTGGGTATATATTTTTAAAAAAGTAATATCTTTTTTTCCTTTTTGGTCTGCCTAAAATAATCCTTTTTGTGTGTGTGAAATAAGAAAACAAAAAGGGTTAATAAATTAGAAGTTACCTGTCCAGCTTCTTTTGGGGTACATCAATGACAGTCACACTGTAGGATGAGGAAACACACAGCCCGAAGAGGAGCTGTCATGTGAGGGCCCACACCCCATTTCTAGTATGAATAAATAAAAGAAAATTTGGGAAAAAAAAAAAGTGTAAAAAAAGTCATCAAGTCATGGAAAGATGGGAGGAAGCTTAAATGCACATTGCCAAGTGAACATATCTGAAGAGACCAAATACTGTATGATCCCCACTCTGTGATGTCCTGGGAAGGGCAGAATCGTGGGGACAGGGAGCTTACTGGTTGCAGGAGAGGGCTGGGCTGATGGGCAGAGCTCAGAGGCTTTTAGGAGAGGGAGACTCTGCCGTCTGGTGCTATGGTGTATACGCATTGGTGAAGGCCGCATCACGAAGGGTGACTCCTACAGCAGACTGTGGGCTTTAATCCATACAACCCCTCCTTGGCGACCTCTGCGTTTCCTGCGCTCCCTGCCCTGTTTGCTGTCACAACGCCGTCATTGGTTTAATTTCATGGCTTGTTTTTTCCTGTACTTGCAGAATTTTTCTGTTACAAGGCACATAGAACAAAAAATACATCAACTTGGAAATTTTTGAGATTGTTTTTATGGTGTCTATTAGATAGTCCACTAATGAATTTTTCAGAGCATATTTTAGAATTCTGTACATTATGTCTCTGGGATTTCAGTACTTTTTGGTAAAAATTCCGTTTTGCTAAAAATTCCACTGGCTGGGTGTGGGGAAGTGATGTTTTCTTTGCATGATCCTTTAGGAAGCCGACCTGGTCACAACTCATGAATTGGGACACAATTTTGGCGCAGAACATGATCCGGATGGTCTAGCAGAATGTGCCCCAAATGAGGACCAAGGAGGAAAATACGTGATGTATCCCATAGCCGTGAGCGGTGACCACGAGAACAATAAGGTGTGTATCCTTTGGCGCGCAGCGTGGTGAGGAAGGAAAGAGGCGCTGTGTTCAGTCCCCATGAAGACCCAAAAAGCAGTCCCCCTCGAATGGGGTGCAGGGCACGTGCTGCTCTGAAGCTGGGTTGTGTGTTCTGGAGTGAAACGTCCATCTGAATCTGGCTAACGCGCTCATTTGGACTGTTGGCAAGACCAAAGGAGAGAGTGCAGCTCTGAGAGTCATTCTGGCAGTGGTTTCTGTTGCAGCTCTAGATGGCAAGGTTTGGTGAGCTCAGGCTTTTAGTTAAGAATTTCCTGTCAGTTTCATTTACAGTTGTCACTCCTTTTAACACAACGGTACTGCACGATCTGCAGTTTTTTATAAATTGGGATGAAATAGTTTTCCAAACTATAAGCCTCCTGGCCTTCTTGTTCACAGCTCTGTCTCCAGTGCCTAGCAGGGGTACTTGGCATATAATACATGCTTGCTGAGTAGATTTGAAATATGTAGGATGTGCCTCAGTAAGACTGCGAGACAGACTGCCACACAGCAGTGGGAGCAGAGAGCGAGCGGTCAGGGTACAGGGGAGCCACGCAGCCATGAGGTGAAGCCTGTGGCTTTTCACCACGTGGCTGGTGGCTGCCACGTGGGCGGTGTAGGCCCAGACGGTGTCAGGGCTTTGGGGGAAACGTTCCCTTGCAAACCCGTCTCCAGTGAGCATGCGCGGCTGCTCCTGCTGCATTCTCAGTGATCGTCCCCCACGGGCTCGTCACCCCAGGAGAACCTGCTTACGAGAACAGCCAGGCACGGCCACTGCCCCCCGGGGCTGGCCCTTTGTAGTCCAGAGAACATGGCCGCTTGTGTACTTCTATCTCGAGCATGTTTTTAGTGTGGTTTTCAATAGTTTGGTTTACCCATGTATCAGTGTCCCTTCGGCAGGACACTGGGCCTCTTCTAATGCACATTTTAAATGAATTCCTTAATGCAAGTTTATGTCGCTGGATAAAAAGAGCTACAAGACAAAAATAAGGTAGCTCCTCAGCCTAGAAAGATGGGGCAGCAGATTCCAGCAGACAAGCCACCGAGACGCGACACACTCTGGGCCGTGCTGCGCGCAGGTGACAGCCAGGGCAGCTGGTGTGCCGGGGGGCCGCGGGACGACAGAAGGCCGTGGTCTTCGGGGAGCGTGAGGGACGCTGTCCTGCCTTCCAGCAGCTCTCGATAATCTTCAGGTGGTTTGGAAAAGGGACGCCGTTTTAGAGCTTCCTGATAAAAGTCCCGAAACATAAAGGGGCCGTTTCTTGGCCTGTTGGTCGCCTGGGAATCAGGCCCAGGTTTCCTTCCAGACACGGGGTCACTTACAAGCTCAGGGGAACTGTGACACACTTGGGACCCAGGGAAATGCTTAGGCAGCAATGTGGAATGGAACTCTTTAAAAGACTGCGCGCACTGTCTTGCCTCCTGGAAACAAGCTCAGTCCTTTGAAAACTTCAGACGTGGCTCATTCCTTTGTACAGCAGGGCGGGGGCGGGGCGGCAGGACGAGCCCCGCCGCGTTCCCTCTCCCCGTCCTGTCCAGCGTGTCGCTGAGCCCGCAGGGGTGGCGCGCCCGGGGGCAGGACGGCCACAGCGCCCCTGCACTTGTCTAGCTGCTTTCCTGCGGCAAATTTTAGCCTCTTCCCCAATTTTATACCCGCCTTAGCATCCCCAGAGAGGACACCCCTGAGGTGCATCTACAGACAAGCGGTAGGACAGGCCAGGCCAGGCCTGCGGGACCCGGGCTGCGGCCCTGAGTCTGTCCTAGAGAGACGCGCCGGCGCCACGTGGCAGTGGGCTCATCACCCTCTTTTGGGTCCTTGGTGGCCTCTTTTCAGATGTTTTCAAACTGCAGCAAGCAGTCCATCTACAAGACCATCGAGAGCAAGGCCCACGAGTGCTTCGAGGAGCGCAGCAACAGAGTGTGCGGCAACTCGCGCGTGGACGACGGGGAGCAGTGTGACCCCGGCATCATGTACCTGAGCAACGACAGCTGCTGCAACAGCGACTGCACGCTGAAGCCAGGGGTGCAGTGCAGGTGAGCGGCGGCGCGGACGCACCCCGCGCCCTTTGCCGCCAGAAAAATGCTCCTGGGAGGCGCTTTCTCCTTAGGTCACGCATCCCGCGCCTCCCGTACTCGGCACGGCGCAGCTCAGAGCCTTCTCTAAGGAAACGCGTGTGCAGGGAGGCGACTGGGCACCGCTGCCGACGGCGGCGTCCTCTTACGGCAGTGGCAGTACGGGGCGGTGAGCGGACTGATCGCCGGGGACGCGCCTGGGCGGTTGTGTGTGACAGATCAGGGCTGAGCGCTGTGTGGGGACCGTGGGGCAGGCGGGTGGCCGATCCGAGGGCACCTGTGTTTCCATTGTACGCGCGCGGGTCGGCCAGGACCTCGGTCGGAGGTGGGGGGGAATGGCCGAGGTGAGCCCAGCCGCTGCCCCGGCTCCTCCCCGTGGAGGCTGGTGGCGTCGCAGGCCCGGGGCGGGTGGTATTTTTAATGTCTGTATTAAACGAGTGCAAACGCAGGACGCCAAGACGCTTTAAAGAGCCCTCTGGACTTCCCCTGCGTGGCAGCTCCTGCTTCCTCGGGGGCGAGTGGGTGGCGTGGGGGCAGGGGCAGGGGCCGCAGCCCGGAGCCCTCCCCTGCGGTCTCCTGGAGCCCGGTGGGTGTTGGTCGCGGGGCTCTCATGCTCTTCCTCCCCGCTGCAGTGACCGGAACAGCCCTTGCTGTAAGAACTGCCGGTTCGAGACCGCCCAGAAGAAGTGCCAGGAGGCGATCAACGCCACCTGCAAAGGCGTGTCTTACTGCACAGGTGCGTCCTCTCCTCCCGGCGGCTCTGCTCGGGCGCTGGCGTTTGAAAACCGGGATGACGTTTCAGCCCGTCGAAGGCAACCCTGGCGGGCAGCACGTCCACGGTGGGCGGTGTTGGGTGTGGGACGCAGGTGTCCGTCGTCTCACAACCTGTCGTCCCATGTTTTACCCTTTCTTTGTCGACCACGTCATCCCTTCACCTCCGCGCTGCGCCGGCGTCCTGCCTCGGGGTCCGCCCCGCGGGCAGGGCAGTGTCCGCACGTCTGTGTCATGGGCCACGTGACGCGCCCCCCTGGGTCTTTTTGGAAAAAACTCACCGCTGTGTTGTAACAAATTCCCTGCTGTGTGCTGGATGTCCGCGCGGCTAGCTCAGGGTTTGGGGGGTCGCCAGGTGCTTCGTCACGTGACTCGCCGGGCCTGGCCTTGCTGTCACCCGGATTCCGCAGGGGGCTCCACCAGCATCCTCAGAGACACTGGTCCCTGGTGATGCTGAGTTTCTAATTTCCCCGCGTCGGATGCTCTGAGTTTCGTCTTCAAGAGCAACAGTCCAGCGAACACTCAACAGGCGCTATTTCGGTGTCCCGGCCTCGCCCACACCAGGCAGCGCCTCCCGCGCTCGCTGGGTCGCTCCCGCGAGTAGCCGTTGGCGGAGGGACTGTCTGTGGACACGGGCGCCTGTCGCGGACTCCCCAGACCAGGGGCAGGTGCTGACGAGCTGGCAGTGTCTGGGCCTGTCGGGCACTGGCCGGGAGGCTGCTTGGTGGGAAGTGGGGCGGGTCGCAGAGGTGCGCGGCCCCTCCCCGGGCCTTCGCGTCCCACGTCTTTTGCTTGGCTCCCCGCGCCCCAGGAGAGGCCGGGTCCTCCCGGCGTCCCGCACGTCGCGTCTCCACGCAGTCGTCCTCGCTTCCCTTCTTGACAGTGGACGTAACTGTGCTGCACGTTTTCCAGAACGAGTCACTTGTTCCGTCCTCTCTCCCAGCGTCCTCTGCTTCTGTGATGTCTCTTTGTCCCTAAGACTTGTAGATTGAGTCGGGAGACGCGTGCGGAGCCTGCGGTGGGGCTGGGCCGTGAGCTTCGCAGTCTTGGGGAAGGGGCGGGCACCGAAAATGGCTGCGCAGTCAGGTGCTGTGGCGCGTGGGCTGTTCCGAGGGGGTGAGCAGCGGGGAGCGGTGGGGCAGGGTCGGGGAGAGGCCTCTCGGGAGGAGCGCTCAGGGCGTCTCGGCGACCACATCTTCCATACGCATCCGCTCCACGCCCCCCAAGAAGGGTGGAGGCGAGGGCAGGCCGGCGGAGCAGCGGGCTCTGGTGTTCCCGGCGGACAGGCCCGGGAGGGTGAGGCGGAGGGAGGCCGGGTGGCTGGCAGGCCCCGGGGCCGCGGGACGGTGGGCGAGCGCGCCCGGGGACTGCTGCCGTGGCCCTCGCGGCTTTGGGTTGGGTCGTCAGTGGCGAGGAGGTGGCCCGCGTGTTAGGGTTCCCAGCGGAAGGGCAAGCAGGGCGCAGGGGAGACGCCGGCGACTGGGACGCTGTGGGGACCGAGCGCGGGTACCGCCGTTCTTGGGGAGGCTCCGGCCCATGGCGACTGTGTGCTTCCAGGCAACAGCAGCGAGTGCCCCCCGCCCGGGGACGCGGCGGACGACACGGTGTGCCTGGACCTGGGCCGCTGCAAGGACGGGAAGTGCGTGCCCTTCTGCGAGCGGGAGCAGCGGCTGGAGTCCTGCGCCTGCAACGGTGAGCCCGCGGCGGGGGCCCCTGGGAGCCCGGATTCGGCTCCTGCGCCGTCTGTGGAAACCGGCCCGTTGGTTTTCCTTCTGCTGCATTTTCTGACTGGCCGGGCGTGGACAGGAGAGAATTTTGTTGTGGGTGAGAGTGGGTGGATGCCCCCCGGGTCGGACGCTCGTGAGGGGGGGGCTTGCTACGCCCCGCTGCTTGGGGAATGCAGCCTGAGGAATGCCCCAGGATCCGCCCGACAGCAGCATGTTAGCCTCGCTCGGCCGTGGGGCCGGGCCTGCCCTCCGCCGCGCCTTGCTGCTGGCACCGTGCCGGAGGTGCCGCTTGTGGGTGTCTGTTGGCCCTCAGAATAGACACCCCCAAGCCAAAGCCGCCAGGCGGGGAGCTCACCGTCCAGTGGGGTGACAGGCACTTCCATGGGGTAACATGTGAAGAAGGAAAACGGCAGAAGCCAGGTCATTTATTGAGTGAACGAGTGGAAGAGGCTTGGTGCCCTCAAGGGGCACATAGTAATGCCTGGGAGGTGCTGGGTTAAGTGGATGGAGAGGTTTTATTTTTTAAAAGAAAGTTTTTGTTTTTTTGGGGGGGAGGGGACCCCCGCTGGCGGCCGGGGATCCAACCGGCACTGCAGGGGCCATGGGCAGCCTCGCAGCCCAGCGCTCAACCGCTGCGCTACCAGGAGAGGCCCGAGAGGTTTTTTTTTTAGAAAATATTTTTTTGTACAGAGGTTGGTTTTTGTAGGTTTTTTGTAGGTTGTTTTTTGTACAGAGGTTGGTTTTTGTAGGCCAGAGGTTGGGGGCAAGAGGAGTCACCAGAGACCAAGTGGGGAGCAGAACAGGCACACTGACCTAGGTACACTGCTGAGGGGAGCAGCGGGGAGACAGGAGAGGTCTGCTGTGCCCTGTGGGTCACTCCCTGGCCAGGGATTGAACTCGTGCTGCAGTGGCTGCAGAGAGCTCCATAGCGCTGACCCTTAACCCCTGTGCCACCAGGGAGGCCCCTCAAGGGAGAGACTGCGTTTTCCTTGTAGAAATGGTTTTGCTCGTGTCCGTGCGCCGGGTATGGGCTTTCCCACGTCAGAGGGGCTGCCGGAGTTACATGCCCCCTTGGCTTCCTGGGCACGAGGGGCACGTGTGTGTGCACGTGTGGGAGTGTTTGCTTCTGTGATGCCCCACGTGGGCTTTCTGGTAGCCCATGTGCTGGGGGAGTCGTATCCATGAACCAGGGCTGTGGCGCTCATGTCACCTGCAGGTCATGCTGATCTGCCCCTCGAGGGCCGCTGTCGCGGCTGCGCTGGCCGAGACTAGAGCTTTGGCTCTCCCGGCCGTACTTGAAACGGAGGGGCCAAGGGCTGGAATCAGCCACGTGAGAATGGTGGGATGAAGGAGAACATTTGCCTTTCCGGAAGATTCGAAGTAGAATACGATTCGGCTTTAAAAGAGGCATTTAACGTCTGACAGAGACGTTTTACCTTGTGGCCTCTCGACTGCGCTGGCGCGAACTCGGCTGATACTCCTCGGGGTGAAACGTGGCCAGTGTTAGCTCGTGGAATAAAAAGTAAATTCATCTCCTTCCCCATGGGGAGCACGTGGGGAGGAGTCCAAGAACACTGACCTCTGTTCCAGAAACCGACCACTCGTGCAAGGTGTGCTGCAGGGACCCCTCCGGCCGCTGCGTGCCCTACGTCGACGCTGAACAGAAGAACTTATTTTTGAGGAAAGGAAAGCCCTGTACGGTGGGATTCTGTGACATGAACGTGAGTATTGATCTGTGCGCCCCTTTTCTGCAGCAACCAGACAAGAAGGTTTTTTAGTCCATGTAATAGCCCCCCTTAGCCGAGGGTTTATGCCCAGGACCCTCCGGGGCTCCTCAGCTGAGGTGCACACCACATCCGCCGGCCGTGCCCACCGGCTGCTCGCAGGCCATGCCGGCTGTGCATGGGTGGCACCGTCGGAGGGCGCTGCTGAGCTTGGTCTGTGAGCGCAGAGAAGGCCTTGCCCAAGTGCTGCGCCCTGCCCTGGCCCACTCTCTGCTGAGGTCTTTCTCGCTGAGAAGCGGCCCGGGGCATCTGGGTGGGAACCCCAGGGCACCCTGAACCCACCGGCTAGGAAGGACCTTGGGGCACTTTTGGGTAAATTTGGTTGGTTTGAGGCAGTGAATCCTAATTGGCTTTCCAGGCTGATTATAAAAGTGAAAGTTTTGATTGTGAAACGGGCGCAGCACGCAGGGCTTCTGCCCGTCGGAGCGGCCTCTCCTGGCTGGCCTGTGTGATCAATGTAGTGAACACCCCATTTTCCCTTGAGTGTGTCCCCTGATGATTCTGAATTCACCTACGAAAACGGACTGATGGGCGCGTGTCAGAGACGGGGTGTTCTCCTTTCTATGCTCACGGCCCGCTGTCGAAGACGGGCCCGGGGCTGCTGATTTGTAATGAGGCCCTTTACATGTCAGTCGCTTTCATGACACCATGTCGCTTCTGCTGCACCACTCACTTCAGGGAGACGTCTGTGTTCTCTGTGCACAGGGCAAGTGTGAGAAGCGAGTACAGGATGTGATCGAGCGGTTTTGGGACTTCATCGACCAGCTGAGCATCAATACCTTCAGTAGGTGACTGCGGGGGTGGGTGGCAACACGGGGGCTTCAGCGAGGGCCTTAGAAAGGGAGGCGCCTGTGCTCGCGGCCTGGGGTCCTGGGAGAGGATGGAGAATCCGCTTTTGTTTGTTGCCAAAGTAAAGCGGACTCGTTCTAGAGCTGTCTGCAGCCTGGATGCGCATTTTCAGGCAAGGGAGGCCAACCCTTCGTCAAAATACCGGCCGCCTTCTCCACTAAAAAATGAGGCTGCAACAACGTAAGCCTGGCGCAGGGCCAGACACCCCCGGAACCTGGCTAGTGGAAGGCTTTTTCGGGCAAAGATGGGCCTCGGGCGCCACAGACGCAAGGATGTAAATTGTCCAGAGTTTAGTCACAAAAACAGTCCCTGCAGAGCGACGGAGTCGCCTCTCATCTCAAGCTTCGATGTGCTGGTAGCGTCCTCGGGATTGGCCCCCTGGGGACAGCGCCTCTCTCATCGGTACCAGCTATTTCTGGGAGAGAACTTGCGGGGAGGCGGTCGGGTGGAACGAGGTAGCACAGACACTGCTCGGGGCCGGGTCCCCGGCATCAGCCGGCCAGCGGTCGACGGGGAGGCGGGCCGTGTTACTAGATTAATAAAGTACCTGATGATGCCCGCTCTTTGAACTGTTTACAGGGAAGTTCTTGGCAGACAACATCGTGGGCTCTGTGTTAGTTTTCTCCTTGATATTTTGGATTCCTTTCAGCATTCTTGTCCATTGTGTGGTAAGTAGTGAAACATTTTATTAACTTTTTAGCAACTCCATGTAACTTTCACAAAAGGTAAAATCTGTTCATAGCACAATCTGACCTGATAGTTCCAGAAAGAGTTTTTGGTGTTATCCCTAGAAAAGCGTATCTTATAAAAAGTTTAGCTAATTATTAAAAATTTACACTTAAAAAATGACACTTTTTTGTGGATGGCTTTTTTTTTTTACGTATGCATACAAGAGCCGGGGTGTAGGCCAGGGATGCGGGGGGTGGAGATTCACCAGAGGCAGAGTGTGGAGCAGAGCAGGGGGATCCACTGCAATCCACTGCTGAGGGGAGCAGCGGGGAGACAGGAGAGGTCTGCCGTGCCTGTGGGTCAGCTCCCTGGCCAGGGATTGCTCTCGCGTTGCAGTGGCTGGCGGCAGCTTGCTCGCACTGTCTTTAACCCCTGCGCCACGAGGGAGGCCCGTGGGCGTCTTGTTGTATACTTCTATAGGAGACTTTCGAACTGGATTTGCCTAGGACCTCTGATGAGTGAAGCTTCTAGTGTTTTCAGACTCATGTCACTGTATTAGAGCTCATGTGAAACATCAGCATTCCAAAGGGGCTGCCCCACACCATCTAGATTCTGGGGTCATCACATCCGGGTATTCAGTCTCCCAACGAATCAGCAGTCTTTGCGTTAACAAGGTGAATGGGCTTTTGTTTAGCTTTAGGTACTTTATAAGGTTTTTCAGCATTTCCTACAAGTTCATTCACTTTGCTTTCTATGGGAAAACGGGGCTGTGTCTCCTGTGGAGGAAAGGAAACCAGACCCAGAGGCTTCCTGTGCATCCCGGGAGCACCTTGCAGATTCCAGCACTAGCTGCCTGCCAGGAGAAAGCTGCTCTTGCCTCAGGCGGTCTCACTCAGTAGCTCTTCCTGGGAGTGAGCACGTAGGTGTGGGGAGGAGGCCCCGTTCCTCCAAGGGCCTGGCCGTGGAACTGCTAACAGTTGAGTGTGGAGATGGTGTGGGCCCGGCTCTGGGAGGTGAGCGCACGGCCCGCCTCCCCTCTGGCCTTTCTGGCAGCTGTGCCCTATGTACGTGACCCCCAGACACGGGGAGATGCCCTTTTTCTCCTGCCCTCAATAGGGCACTCTGGGAAAAAGGACCCTTCAGCCTCCCGTTTCTGTACTTACCCCGCAGAAAGGCAGCACTTCCCAGTGGGGCAGGGTCGCTGAGAGCTCGTGGAAAAGATTGTCGCGTCTGTTGAACCTGCTACACTTCACCCAACTGGAGGAGCCTGTAAGGAAAGAGCACGTAACAATTTCGTTTGTAGGAATAACCTTTTCCCTGTTCTTTCCTTTCTAGGACAAGAAATTGGACAAGCAGTATGAGTCCCTGTCTCTCTTCCACCCCAGCGTAAGTTCACTGTGGAAAAGAGCAGTTTCAGGCGCCCTTTGAGAGCCCGCCAGGCAAAGACCCGCAGCCGGCTACTGGTCCTCTGCCTTCCCACCGCGCCTTCTGTCTTGGGGGAGGCGGGAGGTGATGGTTCAGCAGGAAGGTTCTAGACGAGACTTGCTGTGAATTCACGCAACACTAGCAAGGAAGGCCTTCTGTCTGGTGTGGGTGACGCTGGGGGTTGGGTCTACCTGCGTTGCTGGAGTGAAGATGGGCAGCACTGAGGGCCATGCTTGATCTTCCCAGCTCCCGCGGGTCCTCTAGCGGCATCAGGAAACTGGCTTTGCCTGGTTCCGAGATTGTGGGGGGCCCCATCTAGTGATTTCCTCAGCCTGAGGGATCGTGGCACCAAAAGCAGGAGGCTGTTTGTTGGGTGAGACTGGAGCTGAGCTCCTGTGATGCATCTGTCACTCCTGTCTTTCCAGAACGTTGAAATGCTCAGCAGCATGGATTCCGCTTCAGTTCGCATCATCAAGCCCTTTCCTGCGCCCCAGACACCAGGCCGCCTGCAGCCCCTGCAGCCCCCCGCTGTGGTGCCCCTAGCGCCGGCAGCTCCCAAACTGGACCACCAGCGCATGGATACTATCCAGGAAGACCCCAGCATGGACTCCCACGTGGACGAGGACGGCTTCGAGAAGGACCCCTTCCCCAACAGCAGCACAGCCGCCAAGTCGTTCGAGGACCTCACGGACCGGCCCGTCACCAGAAGCGACAAGGCCGCCTCCTTCAAGCTGCAGCGCCAGAACCGTGTCGACAGCAAAGAAACGGAATGTTAACCCGGGCCACGCCTGCGCGCGCTTGGCCTGCTGTGCAAAGTATTTTTGTAGATTTGACCTAAAATCACTGCATTTATTTTGTGAAGATTTGGGAGCGAGAAGGAAGTGACTTCACAGCAGATGGTGGCCGCGCTGGGGACGTCCCCCGGGCACCCGGCGCTGTGCCGAGCCCCTGGCCCGGGAGGCGGTGAGGCGGATCTAGCTTATTTTGAGGCTTTCAGGTTTTAGTTGTTTTTTTTGATGTTAAAAATATCCTTCAACCTGTGGTGCAGAAGCAGAAAATACAGCTGGGTTAGGTCATAAATATTTACATTTTTGTAAATTAACCTTTTATATTGGTAACAGCACCCATTAGGGAGACCAATTATTTTTTTAATTCACTGTAGAATCCACTGAAAGGCAGTTCGCTCCGCCTGAGGACAACTGCCACAGAATTCCCCCCCCCACCCCCCAACTGAAGACAAAGGAGATAAAACCAGGTGGTCTCCAAGAGGCTGGTCATTCCTAAGGTTAATACTTTAATCAATCAAACAAGCCCGCGTGCATGAGGCTCTCAGGGCAGTCACCACCGCCGCGCGCCCCCAAAGGCTCTCACTAACCGGAACTGCTCCCGCGAGGTACGGTTGCTCCTTCGGACACCAGCGGGGGAAGGGGGCGTGAGGCATGTCTCTCCGGAAGGCCAGGTGGGTCCCAACAGGCTGTGCTGCGGCCGAGAACTGGATCCTCCTGCGTCATCCCCTGCAGGGGGAGGGTCGCGTCACGTCAGCGCCGGGCGTCTGCTAAAACCTTCATCGCATTGAATTCTGCTTTCCCTAAAGTGGAAACCAACCCCCGCCTTGTGCTCATCAGCCAACATCTTTAACTGAGAACCTGTCAGCCGAGGGCAACTAACCAAACCTGTGACGCGTTTCCTCTAAGGACGCCCGGTCCGCAGAGGCCTGTTACACTAATACTTGAAACTTGTACCTTGTGGTGTTTGCTGGCTCGTGGCTGGTCAGGAGAGGCTTCCTTACACTCTCGGAATCTGCTACTGGTGAGCGGGGCGCGTGTGTGTGAGTGAAGTGATCCCGGACGAATGTTAAGAACCTTTTTATAAAATTGTGACTTTTTAAACAAAACTGTCTTTACCTTCTTTCCACGTGCAGAATGAGCAAGCGGCTCGCGCGGGGTCTTTACAGCCGCGGCACTGAGGGCAGCTGCAGCGCGCGCTAAACGGTCAATATCAAAACAAGCAGCCGAGGTCCAGAGCGTCCCAGGGCAGGACTAACGCGTTTATTACTCCGGGGCAGGGGCGGTGGGTTCTGGCCCCGGGGGGACGGGAGCACCACCTGCCGCGGCTGCTCGTTGGCGCCTTCCCGCGGCGCGGCGCCGCGCGGCCGGGCTAGTGGTCCCCGTCCCCCAGGAGACTCAGCTCCGGTTTCGCTTCCGCCACGTCCCGCCAGTACGGGAGCAGCAGCGGCAGGGAGGAGACTTTCTTCTCTATCAACGGCCAGAGACGCGAGAACAAGAACTCGTTTCCCTCCGGGGACAGATGCAGCCCGTCTGACAAGTAGCGGGAGAAGTCCTGTGGGGGAGACGCCGAGGTGAGCGCGGCCCTCCCGGCTGTGGCCACGCCCAGGGGCCTGTGCAGGCGCGCTCGCCCGTGGACCTTGGGCACCTTGGGCGAGGGAGGTGTTTGCCCGCCACCCAGGGTCGCGAGACCTCACGCTGCAGCGCCAGGGCGGCGCCGGCCTCCGGGGTGCCCGCTGACAGGGAGACCAGTCGGTGCATTGATGTCAAACAAACGGCAAGGGCCGGCACGTCGCTAGGAAGAACCCTCGGGCCTTCTCCCTGCCTGGCTGCTGGGCCAGCGGACTAGGGAAGCCCCGCCCAGCCCGGGCAGCTCCGCGTGTGGACTTGAGACCGGACGGCGCGGCTGCGGTTTCCTTTCCCCCGAAGCCCCTCAGGTGGGAGCCCGGCCCAGATGCCCACAACGCACGGGCGTCCCTCAGCACTCGCGCTGCGGGGTGAGCGCTCAGACCCGAGAGCTCTGGGTGAGCAGGGGGAGGGCGGGGCTCCGCGGCCCACCTCTGCGCCGACAAGAGGGTTTAAGAGCACTGGGACGGATGGCACCTCAGCCGCGCCCGCCCTCCCCGCTCAACCTCCCGCGCCGCTCCTGGAAGCCCCGGTCCGGCTGCTCTGCGGCAGCCACTTCTCGCTCCTTCAAGTCCCTCTGGACGGGCGACTCGAAGCTGAAGGGACAGGGCCCTCGACCCCTCTGCTGAGGGTTTGGTGCCTACACTGGGTAGAGCCCCGCTCGGCCCCCTTCACTCCGCGCCCGCGCCCAGAGGTGTCCCACCTGACCGTCCTGCTGCATGAGCGTCCACAGGTCCAGGGCGTCCGTCCCGCAGTCCTGGGCGACCTGCATGCAGGCGCTGGCATAGTCCCCGACCACCGAGTTGAGGCGATTTAATCTGCAGCCTGTGGGAAGATCAGGCGGCGGGTGGTCAGCCCCAGGCTGGTCCCCGGGCAGGTCACGGTTCGAGAGGGCAGGCGGCTGCGGCCCCCCGACCGCATGGGGGACAAGGGGCCACCACGGGAGCCAGGGCCTCCTGCAGAGCTGGGAGAGGCGCGGAGGCAGGCGTGCAGGGCGCGGGCCGGGGTGAGCAGACGGGCCGTGTGCCGGGAACACTAGCTGAGCCGGACCCTGAACTTCACGCGGCACGAGAAGCCCCGCGGCGGCATGGACGACGCACCGAGGAGATTTCAGCCCGAGGAGGGAGCGCGAGAAGGGCCCGCAAAGCTCTGCCAAGGGCTGGGTAAGAAACGGCCTCTGGGCAGTGACGGGGCCCAGGGCAGCGCGCAGACGGCCGTCCGGAAGCACAGCCGGCGCGCTCGACAGCGGCCCGGTCTGCTGGCCGGGGCTTCGCACGCAGGTCACGTCCGGGCTCCCCGAGTCCTGACTCGGCAGGTCTGGGATGGAGTCCGCGGACTGGCATTTCCACCCCATCCCCCGGTGACATGAGCTGCCACCCAGAGCCACGCAGCACGCGCGGCCTGGCGGCCCGTGCGCCTGGCTGAACCCAGGCCTCGACACGCGCCTACGGAGAACCAGCTCCCAACACGCCGTCCGTGCTCCAGACACTGTCACGGCAGCGCCCCCCGCACCCCCTTCCACAGGGGCTGCGTCCCGAGACCCCCAGTGGATCCCGAACCTGAGGGGAGTACCAGACCCTGTATCACTGGGTTTCACGACACACGCCTGACACGCACGTTTGCACGCGTGGCGTCTACGTGTAGGAACACCTGTGTCTGATGTGTCAAATGAGGCCCAGTACGGGACCAAGGAGACAGAACTGAACCGGGAACGCGGGCGTACGGCGCAGCACGTCTGGACCGCAGGCGGGGGTTGCTCTACACGCCCTTGCCGGGCTGGTTACCGTTGCCTTGGCTGGTTTTGTGGCCACGAAGGGGCGCGGCGCAGCCCCACGCGCACGCCTCGGCCGAGGCTTGGTGTAGGCGCTCCCGCCCCGGCCAGCTCCCGCCGCAGGGCCGACAAGACGGCCCGAACCCTCGCCCGCACGGCCCCCTGGCACCTCCTGAGCGCGCCTTCAGGTGTCTGCTCACAGCTGGCCTGGCCGCCCTCCGGTCCTCCCCGGGGGCCTTTCCGCCCACCGCCTTCCTCAACGTGCTTCTGCTCCGGTTTCCTCGGAGCTGTAGCCCCCCACTCTGGCCGCCACCTACATGGACAGGCAGGCCCTGATTCTCGTCATCCTGTACCTGAGCATCTGACCCGGCTCTAGGCCACGCACATGAAGGTGGAGCGGGGCAGTCTCGGGGACAGCAGTGTGCGTGGTGGTGACGGGTGGAGTCCCACGAGCACAGGGGACACGGACGCGCCGTGCCCAGCCCAGGAGGTGCGGCAGGTGGAGGGGAGAGGTCGCCACCCCGCAGCCAGCAGTGCAGCAAGGGCCGCTGCCAGCAGTCCAGCGGCCGTCTCCGTCTCTCTCGGCCACGCAGGCACCAGGCACGACCGAGAGCGTGGCTGCCGGCGCCTCCCGCTGCTGTGAGGCCAGGAAGACGCCCCAAAGGTGGTGTCAGTGTCAACGCCCCACCCCACGGGTCGCCAGCCACCCGCTCTGTGTGCACCTTGGGGTCTGGCAGAATCCAGGCCCGAGGCCTGCCTCGCCCGAGAAGCCCCTCGCCCGTGTCAACAAGGCCCCTGGGCAGAGCCTGGGCTTTCCCGTTCAACCGCAGCTGAGGAAGCCAGCGCCGTCTGAGGTGTCCGCGGCAGCCCCCCCACCCACTGCGGGCCTGGCTCACCCTGCAGGCGGCACTCCTGCTCCCACGCGGGCTCGCAGAGCGGGGGCGGTGTGATGAGAATGATCCTGTCCTCGGGGACCTCCGCGGACTTGAGGTACCGCACCACGCTCTTCAGGTTCGCCAGGTACTCGTCCACGGGCACGTGCTGCTTGGGGTTCTCGTCTGCTCAAAGGGGGGGGGGGGCGCGGCGTGTCAGCTGGTGTCACCGGCTGGTGAGACGCGACCGACACCCTGGGCTGGCATGTGCGCGCCCGTGGGGAGCTCTCAGCGCAAGGACGGCGGTGGGGAGGGGAGCTGAAGCGCACGGGTCCCCACCAATCAAGACCCCGGAGGCCCTACCTGGGGGCCTCGCAGGCACCCCGTTCTCTGGCGGCCGGACCGTCACTAGTCGCCAGGTTCAGCGGGTCTCACAAGCGCCGGGCTGGGGCGTGAGACTGCCGGGCCCGGACGGGCGCTCGGACGGCCACAGCCAAGTGCTGCCCAGAGCAAGACGCTGCGGGGGCCGCCTCCAGGGGCGCGAGACGACGCGTGTGACGCACACGGGGCCCCAGGAACGCTCAGCAAACACCAGCCTTTGCTACCATAATCGTTAGGGCTGTGAAGGGCCATTTCCAGGGGGGCTCACACGTTAATATCGGGGCTCACTGGCGGCCATCTGCAAAGCACGCCTAAGTTTAATTCCAGGAGGGGGAAATTTCACTCATGACCTTACCCCAGAGAAGCGCTGAGGGCAGTGGGCGGACTTCTAGTCCTCCCCATGTGGGAGCGACCCTGGGATCGCACGGCAGACACACAAGCTGCTTTCCCCACATAACCCGCGCGCCCCTGCCACAGACACGATCCTCAAAAGCCACAAGACGTAGCTGCAGGTGGCTGCGCGGACGCTTCCCGCCCACTGTCACTGGAAGTGGCCCGTGGGAGCCCTGCGGGCACCCCTGGGCGCTCAGCTGCACGTGTCCTGGTTTCCAGGCAAGTCCAAACAGCCTTCCAGAAAACTTTCTCCACCAGTAACAAAAGAGAACTTTCATTCCATGTGTGTCCACGCACACTACTGTTTAAAACTGCTCTCCAGGGCCCCCCTGGTGGCGCAGGGGTTGAGTCCAGCACTATAGAGCTCTCTCCAGCCACTGCGACCTGAGTGTGATCCCCGGCCAGGGAGCTACCCACACAGCGCAGCAGACCTCTCCTGTCTCCCCGCTGCTCCCCTCAGCAGTGTGTTTCAGTAGATCTGCCTGTTCTGCCCCCCACTGTCTCTGGTGAATCCTCTCACCCCCCCACACCTCTGGCCTGCACCCCAGCTCTTGTGTGCATGAACAAATCTTTAAAAAAAAAAAAGCTACCGGATCTGAGCTGGCTGTAACACACGATTAAAAACGACTCAGGAAAAACCACAAACATGCCCTTACCTTTGAGCGCACTGTCATTAGCACCAAAGAAAACTGTGGCTGCAACTACAGGGTGCTCTGTGCCGCCCCCTTTCCTGATCAGCCTCGGAAGGATGATTTTGGCCCATCTGGTATTGTAACCCGAAAATCCACGATTGAGAACGTCGCATTTCCTGCAATGAGAAATTGCAAAGAAGATGAGGGCGGGCGCCGCCGCGGGCCCCCTGCAGGCAGCCTCGGGAGGAAGCACCCTCCCTGGAGCTCGCCATGGCTCCCTTTCTAGAGGGCAGCACCTGTGAGACCAACCCACTGCATCCCTGCAGGGCCAGGCCCAGCTGGGCACAAAGGGCCGGGCCAGGCTGCAGACCAGCTGCTCTGGGGCACTTTCCCAATGGGGTTCACAGCTGACTGCTGCTTACCCGACCGAGTAGCTAAGGCAGAAAAAGCCACAGATATGAGAGACCAGGTGGACTTTTGGCAAAGTCCTTACTCAAAAGTCTTGAGAAGTATCCACAAGAGGAATTAAATAAGATATAATATCCTATACTAATTTCATCTCATTCTTTTCTAAATGAAAACTAACAACTTTAGTAGCATGTACACTGGAATGATTTGAATAGGAAGAAGGATTCAAATAGTATCAGTTTGATCTCTCACTTGATCAAAGGACTCTTGGAGCCAAGTAAGCTCTGGTATAAATTCTTCCTGACCAGTCACCCTGACACCTAATATTCCAAAGCTACTGTGAATGCTAATGTGGAAATAAAAGTTCAAATTGTTTTTTTTTTAAAGATGTATTTATGCATACAAGAACTGGGGTACAGGTCAGAGGTGTGTGGGGTGAGAGGATTCACCAGAGACAGAGTGGGGAAGAGAAAAGGCGGATCAACTGAAAAACACTGCTGAGGAGAGCAGGGAGCCATTCAGGAGAGGTCGGCCTCACCCAGGCGTCGCCCCCCCATCTCCACCCCCGCCAGAGGCCTGCTGTGGCTGACAAACCTCTGCCTACACGGCGCCAGTAGCACATAATGGTTTTAATGACTTTAGTAAAGATACCCCCGTTAAACCAGTAAATAGGCCCTTTTTCTTCTAAAAATCCATGTTTGGGGCACCGCGCTGCGTGGTGTCATGAAAAAAGCCGTGGACTTGGCTGGATTTGGCGCCAGCTCCACCGCATCGCGGCTGCGACCTGGGGATGTCCCTTACGTATGAGGACGAGTAGCTCAGGGCGAATCCAGGCAACAGGCTTCAAACACGGACTACACGGCCAGCCCCACGAGAGGTGCTTTTTGAAAGTAATCTTGGTGAAAGGCTGGGACATAGGATGAGGTTCAGCATAACCCCTGGCGAGGGGGATGGAGCGGCCATCCACGCCTTGCGCCTGCAGATGCTGCCATAAGCTGTATCTCGGAATTCATATTGAGGATTAGTGAATTGCTGTCGTTCACAGCGGCGCGTGGCTCAAATCCCCACGTGTAAAAATGTGAGGCACCAATGACTGACATTGCAAGTTCAAAGGCCAGGCAGTGGGAGGTCACGTGACACTACTCTGGACCCTCTCAGCATTTACACATCTTGGGGGCAATAAAATATTTATTGCAAAGTGCGATTTCTATTTTTTTTTTTTTTTTAAGATTTATACAAGAACTGGGGTACAGGCCAGAGGCGTGGGAGGGTGAGAGGATTCACCAGAGACAGAGCAGGGAGCAGAATAGGCAGATCCACTGAAATGCACTGCTGAGGGGAGCAGTGGGGAGTCAGGAGAGGTCTGCTGCGCCTTGTGGGACTCTCCCTGGCCGGCTGGGAATCGAACCCGCGCTGCAGAGGCTGCAGACAGCCTCACAGCACTGAGGTCTACCTACTGTGCCACTGGGGAGGCCCTGATTTCTATTGTTATGTGCAATAATTCTTAAAATTGACTAGCCATTTTACAGACCTAGAATTTTGACAAGTGAGTCTCTCCTTCCCCATCCAAAGGTTGTCACTGCAGCACTTAAAAGGCAAAACAGCTTCCCGAAGGCCTGTACGGTGAGGCTGCAAAAACACAAGGCCTGGAAGAGCAGGTGGGACCTCACTGCAGACGCCCAGCAAGGAAGCCTTGGCCACTTGTGTCCTGAGCCGCCATTGCCCTGCAGGAGGGGGGCACTGGCAACCAGTCCACGAGGCGTGTGAAATTTGAAAGCAACGAAATGGCCAGGCGCGCACACAGCTCAACTGACATTGGCCATTACAGACTTAAAAAATCATTAATAGCCTGTGAACCAGGAAGAGAGCTAGTGAGGCCCAGGTGTCCCGACAGGGATAGGGAGCGTCCCTGAGTTGCTCGAGATTGCTAACGAAATGGTGCCTAAGTTACTCAAAACTGAAAAATTGTAAGTTTTTACATAAATTCATGGCTAATGACAGGTATTTAAGTTTGGATGAAAAACGGGAAAAAGCTAAGGACTAAAAGATTCATTCTATAACATCCAGGCCCTGCAAGATACCTTTCAAAAAATAGGTAAATTTGGGGTTTTATAAACCCCAACAGGCTGGGGCACAGCCTTAAAAAGCAAAAAGCAGTTTTTAAAAACTGAAAAAGATAAATTTGCTCTAACTCCTTCACGAAGTCTTTCTGGTTAAAGAAATACTTGGATAAAGTTGAAAAAGAAAACGTCAATGAATTTTAAAGGGAATTAAGAATTGTGCAAGGCCACTGTGGGGCGTACTCTCTCATGCACTGAAGCTCACACACCTGAAGCTCACCAGCACCCACGGAGGTGCCACAGGAGGGCAGTTACACTAAGTTGTCTCTAATTTGCAAACTTGGAAATCTTGCGAACTTGCAAACTCTGGTCAAGTTAGACCAGAGTCAGTCGGGGCTGTGCATTGGGCTAGGCCAACATCAGGGTCCAGGTCTGTCAGAAACATGCCCTGAGAATCGACGCAGCTGAAAACTGAATGTGTCCACCAAGCGGCAGCGGCTGGGGGACGTGGACACCAGTGCAGGTTCCGGTGTTAAGAAAACAGGGTGGACTCCGCTGCCCTGGCCCGGGGCAGTGACTACAGCAGGCACCTCTGAGGCACCAACACTCCAGCTTCCCTCCCACACAAGCTCCCCTCCCCACTCGGCCTCCCAGCTCCTCTGCAGACCTGCCTGCCGGAAGACATGGGCTGAGAGTGCGTGGGGAGCTTTCTGCTGTCTGGTACTACCTTCTGCTCCAGTGTGGCGTTTCAGTTTACAATGGGCTCTCGGGAGCTTGGCAGAGGGGAGTGTGCCCAGGAGAGGGGGAGGTAGTCTCTGCAGGCAGAGCCTGAATGGGGGAGAATTTAGACAGGTGAGGTCACCTGATGGGGTAGCCAGGGGCCAGGTTTGTGCTTTATGCCTCAACGAGATGCTTTTAAGAAATTACAGAAATAGTGGCCTCCCTGGTGGCGCAAGGGGTTAAATCTCAGCACTGTGAAGCTATCGGTAGCCTCTGCAGCATGAGTTCAATCCCCGGCCAGGGAGCTGACCCACAGGGCGCAGCAGACCTCTCCTGTCTCCCCGCTGCTCCCCTCAGCAATGTATTTCAGTCCTTCTGCCTGTTCTGCTCCCCACTCTGTCTCTGGTGAGTCCTCTCACCCCCTGCCCGCACCTCTGGCCCATACCCCAGCTCTTATATGCATAAATTAATTTTTAAAAAACAAAGTAAGTTATAGAAACAAAGCATAACAGACCACGCACTGTCTCCAACTTTTCTTGCAATCACTCAAATCTGAAAACAAAGTAGTTTCTAAATAAGGGTCTTCCAGCAACCACACCTGTCCACTATTGAGTCTGACAGGATTTTAATAGTAAACACATTAACTGCATAGGCAACAGGTGCTGGTGAAACATTAAGTGCCTGCAGTTTTTCAGGCTTCTTAACTATTTAGCTTTTCAAGGTCTTCAGTAAAAGCTAAATAAATCCAACAGTGAGCGGATAAAACAGAAGCCAGTGTCTACTGAGCACTTGGTGTCCAGCCCCGAGGGTGAGCAGGCACGGCCAGCTCATGGCCCTCCCAGGAGTAGGGGCCCTGTCACCTGCAGGGGCCACCTGCCGCCCCCGAGGGGTGTGACCTTGCTATTTAACCTCTCTCCACCTTACTTGTCTCTGCTGGAAAATGGGGAAGGGAGTAAGATTAGAGTAGCTGTAAAGGTTCAATGAGGCAACAGACAGGAGTGTCTGCACAAGGTGAGCATTCCACTGAGGAGTGGATGCTGGTCTCACGCCTTCAGACCACATCCACTGAAACAGCACTGGGAATAGAAAAAAGCTGGGAAGTGAATTACAGTTCTAGTTTCAGGAGTAAAAATGGAGAAAGAAAGATGTTTTGAGATACACTTCACTTTCCGAAATAAATTTTTTCTTGGTGTGTTGACTATACTGGTAAAGAATCAGTATAATCCAGCTTACTATTTTTTCTAAAGGAGGAAAAGAAACTTCCTGCAGATCATTCACTGAAACCCCAAACACACTTGGGCCTGCTGGATTGTGGAAAATACTGGATTGTCGGGAAAGTCATGATGTATTTTTTTTCTTTTTCAAGCAAAGATGCGTCATGACTTTTCCGACAATCCAGTATTTCTAAGACTTTTGGCCTCTTGAATTAGGACATTATTTTCCTTTTAATAATTCCCATGGCACATATTCAAATCAAGCTGGACAAATAAAATACAAAATGTATCAAAAGTGATTTCAGTAAAGAGAATGAGGGGGGTAGAATCTAGTCACTGAATCCAATTTAGAGTTAAGAATTTGTTTTCTGGGTCTCCCTGGGGGTCTCAGGGTTAGGCCGCAGCGCTACCACCACCTGGTCTGAGTTCTAGCCCAGCCAGGGAGCAACCCACACGGCGCGGCAGACCTCGCCTGTCTCCCCGCTGCCCCCCTCAGCAGTGCACTTTGGTCAATCTGCTTGTTCTGCTCCCCGCTCTGGCTCTGGTGGATCCTCTCACCCCCCAACCTCTGGCCCGTCCCCCGGTTCTTGTATATATAAATAATGTTAAAAAAAAAAGCATCTGGAAACTCCTCTCACCTGACCAGCTTGTCAGCCAGGGCCGCGCCCCATCCGCCCTGCTGGAAAGAGAACTGCAGACAGAGAAGCCCATCACTGCTCGGCAGCGCGGTCAGACCCCCCGGCTCTCCGGCCCCTCCCGCGCCGGGCTGAGGCCACTTGGGGGCCGGTGTGGCGACTTTCCTGCCCCCTCCGCCGGCTGAGCCAGTCGCCCGCACGCCATGACGCCCCCGGGCCAGGCTCCACCCGGGAGCAGCGCCTCACCCCAGGCCCGCGCCAGAGGGTGCAGGTCACCGGGACGTTCCCTGAGGGGCGACCCCGCACGGGGGCCCCGCGGCAGGCGCGCCGCGGACCGCGTCGCCGGGCAGCCCGAGGGCGGCGGGCACCGACGGGAGGGGCCGGGCTCTGCCGCGCCGCGGCCCTGGCCGGACAGCCCGCCCGGGGCGCCGGGCCCGCAGGAGGCGCGGCCGCCCGGCCGGCAGGTGGCCCGGACGCGGGGAGGCGGCGCGCGAGGGCCACGGGGACGGCGCCCGCCCACCGCGCAGGCGCCGGGGCCGGCGGGGGCGACGCCGGGGGCCGCGCGGGCCTCGGGGCCGCCTCAGGCGCGGCCTTCCTTGTCCGCACCCCGCGGCGGCCGGCGGGCTCCCCGCCGGGGCGTCGCCCCGGGAGCCGAGGCCGGCCGGGAGCGAACGGGCCGGTACCTGCGTGATGGAGTCTCCGAAGAGCAGCACGCGCGGCCAGCGCAGGGAGGGGGCGCAGCCCGCCGCCTCGCACAGCGCCATGGCGCGGCGGCCAGAGGCGGGAACAGGCCGGATATGCGGGCGGGGCGAGGCCCTGAGGGGCGGGGCCGGCCACTGAGAGGCGGGGCCAGGCCGGATATCCGGGCGGGGCGAGGCACTGAGAGGCGGAGCGAGGCCGGATATGGGGGCGGGGCGAGGCTCTGGGAGGCGGGGCCAGGTCGGGTTTCCGGGCGGGGCGCGCTTCGGGGGCGGGCGCGGAGACGCGCCTGCGCAGTCGGGTTCCCTTCTCGCCCCCGCGTTCCCGTCCCCCGGCCCGGGGTGCAGGGGGACTCAGCGCGTTCCGCGGAGCACCCCGAGTTTCAAAGGAGCGCGCCGCCGCCTCGCGGAAGCCCCTCTGTGCACCCGCCGGAGCGCGCCCCCCCGTCCCTCCGCGCCAGCAGCGGCCGGCCCCTCCCCGCGCGGGCCGGGCCTGGCCTCGCGCGGCACCTGCTCGTGGCGGGGCGGGGCGGGCGGGGCGCGGCGGGGCGGGGCGCGGCTCACGGGCTGGCAGGAGCCTCGCCCGGGCTGGGAAACGCCCGACCGGCGCCGCTGCATCCGCGGACGCCGGCGGGAGCCGGGGGTGGGCGCGGTCGACGCGCCCGGGATGCAGCGCGCAGGGGGAGAGAACCCGGCCCGCCCGACCCCCGGAGGCGCTCGGGAATCTGCTCCAGGACGCGGGAGGTGGCGGCAGGAGCCCGAGAGGGAGGCGGGGACTCGGCTGCCTGGGCGGGGGAGGCAGACCGAGCGCGGCGGGGACTTCCACCCCCTCCGGCCAGGGAGCGGGACTGCGGCAAAGGTCACTTCCCCTTTCCGCTGTACCCTGGATTGTTACCATAAATGCATTTTTTGTGACTTAAAAATATTTCAAAATCACAATAAAAATGTTTATGACAGTATAAAAAGTCAGTGTGACTTTGGGACCAAAAGGATTCTCATGGAAGTGTATTTCATTTCGAAACTGCGGGCCCCCCCAGCTCAGTACCTGGGGACTCTGGTGCTTCCACCCAGAGCCTGCGGGCAGTGCAAGCTGCAGCGTGTGGTCGGCATTTTGTGGCCCCAGGGCTCAGGCTGCAGAGAGGCCAGTAGTTATGGCAGATGGCGCAGGTTCCCCTACCATGCACCCCAGGGCCTGAAGAGTAAAATAGAGGGGCTACAGCCATCCAAGGACAGTGGCCAATAGAGGACAGGTCACTGTAGGTCCACTGAAGTCCCAAAAGGGGCTTCAGGGAGGAGCCCCACTGGCCAGCTCCAGGGCTGCAGCTCCTCCAGCTGCAGGCACTAGAGGCCTGTGGGTTTGGTGCCTGATTGATGGCGAGGACCGTCAAGTGCCACCTACAAGCTGATTGGGATCTCGGTTCATTCAGCCTTGTCGGTGGGGGACCCCAGAAGGAGGATCTAGGCAGGGCGGGAACCAGCCTGGAACTTGTTCTCTCTGGCACGCTTTGGCCTCTGAAGAAAGGGCCAACAGCCAACCTCCAGAGAAGCCAGATTTCTCAGAGGCCAAACAGCCTGCACCTGCCTCAAGCCCTGCCTCTAACACTGCCTGAAAGCAGCACCAGGCTGGAGCTTGGTGTCCAAAGAGCTGTTTGTTGTTGGCGTATAATGCTGGTGCGGCTTCCGCTGCTGCCTAGTGACCGGCACCACTGGTCAGTGCTGTCCAGCACTGTTGACTGGTGACCAGCACCCTGTATGGGCCACTTTTGAGAGCTGTTATGTTGTACCTGGTCACCCAGCGCTGCCTCAGTTGACTGGTTGAGTGCACGGTACTGTCCATCTGGCCTTCAGGCTGGGGCTGGGGCGTCCTCTCAATGGCCCCTGCTGTGAGCACCTCTAGCTGCTGTGAGTTGGCTCCTGGCCCTGGGCTCGCTGGCTGCCATGCGCACCAGGCCCTCATTGACAGGATGGCGCCATCTTGGATGAACAGCCTTTTGTTAGGACTTTTGGACATCATGGACACTATGTGGGGTGAGAAAGCTGGTCACTTGTGGCTTTAGAAATTGTTACCTGTTAATAAACCCCATGTTGTTCCCTGAGCCTGCGTGGTCCTGTAATTGTGCGCATGAAGGACCTACAGTGACCTGTCCTCTATTGGCCACTGTCCTTGGATGGCTGTAGCCCCTCTATTTACTCTTTCAGGTCAAAACTCAGATTCGTCCATTGAAATTTGTCTTTAAAATGCAGGCCAGCAGCTATAAGCCACCAAGAGGTGAGGCAAGGTGAGGGCTAAACAGTGCGGGTGAATTCAGTGCCAGGCATAGCCTCAGCATGCACAGAGCAGGTTCACTATCGATGGGGCAGACGAATCTTAGAGCCCTCAGTGGATTTCACAGGCCTTTAATGCTGGCCAGGCACACAGGCTCACCAGGAGGGGAGGCTGGCATGCAAGGAGGCAGGCATGAGCCAGGCAGGGGGACTGGGAGGCTGGCCAGCCCCCAGCCCGACGAAGCTCCACGCCTTCTGGCCCTCTCTCGATCTCATCTCATGGTCTTGCCCCTCTCGTAGTGCTGCTGCCACTGCTGACTTTATCCTTCTCGAGGCACAGGTGTGTGCATTTGCGCGTGCGCACGCCCCACGCTGTCTGGGCCCAGGTGTCCATAATCACGGGTGCGCCTGCCCGGCACCCCTACCTCTCACCCGGCACCCACACCAGGACCAGAGGGCCCACAGAAGCCTGAAAGTGTCATTCACCCTCCATTGGAGGCCCGAGGCTTGCCGGGGGTGCCGAATGGGGCAACTCGGAACCAGGCTGCGGCGGAGGAGCTACTACACTCTCCCTCCGCAGAAGGCGTCAGCCTGTGCAGGGGCGGCGCCCTGCAGCCCCTTCACTCCCGCAATTACCTGCAAGTCTGAATGACAGCAATGCCAGGAAACGGGACACAGGCTCTGTTTACATGTAGCACCAAGGAACACCCGAAATCATTGACCCTGAGCCATAAACACGGTATTCTGATTGAATGTGTAGATAGTACATAAAGAAAATCACTGAATCCCAAGTCATAATTGTACAAACATACAAATTAAGGAATTTGGCAAAATTCTTAGGGGAAATTTTCTTTCCTTAGGAGGAAAGAAATAGAAAAGGGGCTTAAAAGTTTAAATAATAATTTAGGATCACTGAAATTCAGGATCTGGATATGAAAATATGAATCGTGTATTTTTTTTAAAGTACAAGCTACTCTGCTTCCGTTGCCACGAGACCTCACTGGGCTCAGAGGGGGCTGCCAGCGCCTGCAGCGGGATCATGTCCTAAAATGGCAGGCAGTTCAGCAGTTCAGAATACGGACAAATGAGCGGGTAATTTTTTAGCCATGTTCAGGATGTGGGAACAAAGGCTATTTGACATCAGAAGTAAATCGGCTACTCCGATCAACTAAAGTATTTTATTTTACGTAGCAGAAGTGGAGCCAAGCATCAGAGAGCAACTCGCACGCGCGGACCACGGGTCAGTGCACTGGCGTCAGCGCCTCGTACAGCCTCTGCGCAGCCAGCTCCACCATCTCCCGGAGGGACTCGTCATCCTCACTCCCCTCTTCACATTCTACCGTCTGCAGAGGAAGCACAAGCATGGCTCTCAGTGTGAGTTCAGGATGGCCGCCCGGAAGGGAAAGGAATACCCTTCGAGAACAGTCCTCCTGCAGGGACGGAGGTGACGGAGCAGGGAGTGGCGGGCAGGCGCCTAGACAGAAAGCTGCAACCGGGTCTGCTTAGAAATTAATTTTTGGAAAATAAGAATAAATTGGAAGTCTACTTTCAAGCTCATGTTTTGACCGAGTAAATGACACACCAAGAATCTAGTGTCTGTGCAACACAGATGGCTTAGCCACAATGGATGTGGTTACCCACTCAGCGTCTGGCATTAAATGTGCCTTAGACTTGCTAATAATCTAAGTGACTGTCAATTACAAAGTGCAATTTGGTGTTGAACTGATTTTAATCATACCACTAAAATGCTTCACATGAAGATCTAGGACAGAACAGAAACACCTGGATCCCATCAACTAATGATAACCACTGTTAATGTATTGAACCTGCTAGACGCTTAGCTATGCTTACCTATTTCTTTAAAAGAAAAATAGGGGTTAGGATGCAACCTATGAAGGGGTCCGCAGCCTCTGCAGCACGAGTCTGATCCCCGGCCAGAGGGCAACCCACATGGTGCAGCAGACCTCTCCTGTCTCCCTGCTGCTCCCCTCAGCAGTGTATTTCAGTAGATCCACCTGTGCTGCTCCCCACTGTCTCTGGTGAATCCTCTCACCTCCTGCACCTCTGGCCTGTACCCCAGCTCTTGTATGCATAAATAAATAAATCTTAAAAAAAAAAAATAGGGCCTCCCAGGTGGCGCAGTGGGTTGAGCACAGCGCTGTGAAGCTGTGTGCAGCCTCTGCAGTGTGGGTTTGATTCCCGGCTGGCCAGGGAGACTCCTACATGGTGCAGCAGACCTCTCCTGTCGCGCCCGCTGCTCCCCTCAGCAGTGCTTTCGGTCTGTCTGCCTGTTCTGCTCCCTGCTCTGTCTCTGGTGAATCCTCTCACCCTCCCCTCTAGCCTGTACCCCAGCTATTGTATAAATAAAAAAAATTTAAAAAAAGGATAATTCCTCACACTTGCTATTTTGTAACTCTCCCCCACTTAACAGTACAGGCTGAGCAATGGAACAAGTGAAGTGTGTACGAGGCAGCAACACGGGAGGACACGTAGGACAGTGAGAAACAAGCACGGGTGTGAAACTCCATGTATGTGCATATAATGACACAAACACACCTGTAGAAAGAAGGTCAGGAAAACAGAAAGGAAATGCCAAAGTAATCTGTCAGGCTGGGAGCAGACTGTTTTTGCCTTCAGCTTATTTCCCCACGTCTTAAGATTGAGGAACAGCTACGTACCCGTGTCTCCAAGTTTATGTTAGCAGTTTTTCCATCCACTGTGACACCAAGAATAGAACCATCTTTCACACTCACACAGTCTTCTCCAAATATGTCCCTTAAGATAAACAAAGATGCAATATTAGTGGAAAACGTACTCACAAATATGGAATTTTATGTACTTGGGGAAAAATAATACTGAAGACAGGCCCCAGTTCTGGAGAGCTCCAGGTCCTCGCTGAGCATCCTCTGGAGCTGCTTGGAAGCAGCCCCTGGAGGCGAGACAGCATGCAGGGCGTTTCCCCCCACAGCTGGGGTGATTTTCTTCTCATCAAGGTTATCACGAAACAGTGATACAAAAGGATGTCAGGAAGGACCCGCTGTGTTACCCCTACTCCTCTCACGTCCTCATTCCCCTCCATCCACCTGATCAGTGGTATGAAACAGCCCCACCACAGCCCTCATTTACCAGAGTGCTCTGCTCAGGGACAATGCATCAGGCAGGAGGGCGGGGCATGGGGGGGAAGGGTCCAGTGAACTGTTTGAAGGGTGTCTCGGGAGCTGCAGAGCTGGGAGCCAAGCCAGGCAAGGGAGGGGCGGGGGGGAGCTGCCCCCAAGCCCTCTGGCTCACCCTTTCCTTTGGCTTCAAGCGCCTGTTTGCCTTAAGCTCTGTGTTCCGGGCACCTCTTGTGAGCCAGATGCTGTGCTAGCGCTGGGCTCTGGAACCCGACACCGCCCATCAATGGGATTTCCACATCTGGCCCACCAGTTTCTTCCACAACTTTACCCAACTGTCCAAGGGATCAGTGATCTACAGTGATCTACAATGATCAACAGTCTCCAGGGCTAGTAGGTGGGGCTTCCAGAAGGGGCAGGGGAGCGGCCTCTGTGGGAGACACGTGGCTACTCTCTCCACAGCTGGAAGCAACAATGCAGAGCCTGAGGCTGGGAGATCGCTGTTGGCCAACCACTGTGGGCTGGTGTTTGGATTGCATGACAGGATGAATGCTTCTTAATATCAAAATGACAACACCATGGACTCATTTCTGAAGGTGTCTGAAGGCTTCTGTAAGCGAACTCACCATTGAAAGCCTGTCATCACTCAGCTTTTAAAAGCTACTAAATGGCTGTTTAAGAAGGAAGGTCAGGGAGGCATTTTGAGGGAAGGGACTTTAACCTAAAACCTGCAAACACAGGCCCCTTATCTTGTTAAAAGCATCTAATTACAATCAGAAGCAACCTTGAAAATTACAATCAGAAGCAACCTTTACATTATTCAAGAGATTACGATGTGGGGCCTCCCTGGTGGCGCAAGGGGTTAAGCGCCACACTATGAAGCAATAGCAGCCTCTGCAGCATGAATTCCATCCCCAGCCAGCCAGGGAGCAACCCACATGGCGCAGCAGACCTCTCCTGACTCACCTGCTGTTCCCCTCAGCAGTATGTTTCAGTCAGTCTGCCTGTTCTGCTCCCCACTCTGTCTCTGGTGAATCATCTCACCCCCCACACCTCTGGCCTGTACCCCAGCTCTTGTATGCATACATAAATAAATCTTAAAAAGAGAGATTACAATGTGGAAGACATTGTGCTAGATGCAGAATTAGAAATTCAAATTTTTTATTCTTCCTCTTACAGTTCACACACACTGACTGTGGTTATCTACACTGAGGCATTTTATGTGATAAATATTTTATCTGGAAACACTTTCTGAAATCAGCCTCGAAAAGCACCCAGGGAAAGGTTAAAGAACCAAAAGCTGTTATTTAGAAAAATGCTGAGTTTAAAAGTCACAGTTAACAGACTTACCTCCTGAGAAGAGTGTAAAAGAAAATAGTTCTTAATGGAGAATTCACATTTCAAGAGAAGTAAATACATAAAATGATTCTTAAAGGCATAGTAACATTGGGTTAAGATTGTAGTCCCCATCCTTGATGTTTTAATCCCTGCTGAGTGGGCCAGGCCAGGCCAGGCCAGGCCAAACAAGTCCCAAGGATCTAGGCTAAATAACCTGCATGGAACGGAGAGGCACTGAGCAAACAGGTCATGTGAATGTGAAGCAGCTGGAGGGTTTAGGTGAAGGAAGAGATTCAAACCGCTTTGCTGACCAAATGCAGGGACCCAGTGTGGTCACACTGGTGGCCTATGCGAGCCTCCTGGACCGTTAGCGCTGAGCCAGTGCAGAGGGGCCCTCCCTCCCCCCTGGTGGAGCCGGACAGGGGGAGCACTTACTGCAGCATGATCTCCAACCTCTTGGTGTAAACGTGCATTTCTAATTTTTTTGAAACCTTCTGTACAGCGCCTGAGGGGAAAGAAAGCAACGGAATTCAACTTCCAAATTCCCATTTGGAATACTTTCCAAACCAATAATCAAAATATAGTTACGATAGATCAAAGTGATGAACCATGTTAAAGATTCACAAATGACATTTTAAAAATATTTGACTTTATTTCCAGTGTTTCTCAAGCTTTTTCACAGACTGCTTTACCGAAGGGGTCTGGGGACGGACGAGAGCTGGCCAAGTCCTGTAAATGACCAGCTGCGAGTCTGTGGCCACCCTGCCGTCGCAGCCCTGAGCAGCATGACATGCTAGCAAACCCATGCACCTGCCTGTGTCTCCTTAAAGTTTTATTTACAAAAACAGGAAGAGGGTGGGATTGGGCCCTAGTTGCAGCCTCTGCTTTATAAAGGTAAATATCCTCTTGGGACAGGATAAAGTCAATTAGTTAAATGAGAAATGTATGGAATGAACACCCTCGACTTCCTCACGTGCAGCAAAAGAAAAGAGTGCGTGAGTGTGTCAGTTCTGTGCTACGTCTCATCTTCCGAAGGAGCAGTTACAGCCCCCGGGTGACAACTTCCCAGACTATTCTGTCACACACGCCTCTTGGACACCATCTTCTCGCTTTAAAATTCATGTCTATTTTCTTTCTCTCACGCCCTAGATCTAACCCATCAGGGAATAATACTTTTTGGCTTTACCTTCCAAGAACCTGGGAATCCAGCCACTTCCTCCTGTTTCCTCCCCTTCTGCCCTGGCTGCACCTCCATCTCCCACTTGGCTGACCTAACTGGAACCTCTATTTTCAGACTTAACCTCCTAACAGTCCACTCTCAACAGGCACCCTACAGTGTAACACATTTACTCAGAACAAAAGTCCCAAGTTCTTGCGATGGCCAACGAGACCCTACATGATCTGCCTCCTATTCCGCACCCTACAGTGTCAGCCCCTGGACAGCTGGGCTATTCACCGATGCACCCTGAGCACTTGGAATACCTGCCAAGCAGCAAGTGTGCAAGAAGTACCTGTTGAATGAATGTTAAAAGGAAATGTGCAAGGACCTCCCCTGTGGCGCAGCAGTTGAGTGCTGGCTTGTGAAGCTGCCCGCAGCCTCTGCAGCGCCGGTTCGATCCCCGACCACCGGGCGAGGGTCCCACATGGCGCATAGACCTCTCCTGCCGCCCGCTGCTCCCCTCAGCAGTGTACTTCGTCATTTTGCCTGCTCTGCTCTGACTCTGGTGAATTCTCTCACCCTCCCGCGCTTCTGACTCTTCCCAGTGCTTGCATAAATAAATAAATAAATAAAATACTTGAGTCCTTACTACACATGAAAAAGAAATTAAAGTTGAAAAAAAAAAAAAAAGGAAATGTGCAAGTACATCACTGCTTTGAAAGAATATAAAATCCTGTTCTCGACACACTATGCAGTGGGGGTGAAAGTTGGGAATCTAAGCCAGCCAGCTAGATTATCACAGTTAACTCAAGAAAAATTACTTGATTACTTGTCTGTAATCAATCTCTGCTGAAATACCCAGAAGGTAACCATAAGAAGAAATTTTTACCCTACAGTTTAAGAAGGATCACTAACAATATAGTGATAATTTGAATACAACTACTATGGATCAGAGCAAAGAACATTTTCCCATTAGATATAATGACTCAATTTTGCAATATTTTGGAATTTCTGATTAAATTGCTTTTTAGAATATTATTAAGGAATTTTATCTTGATGTTAGCTGCAACCAGGTTTTTAAAGGCACACAAAAAGATTTAGCACAAAATGTAACATATTAGCAATATGCACTGCTAAGCACGTTTTGTATCTTAGAGGCTGTAAGAATGAAGGAACTAGGAGATTTCATTTCCTAGGGTTCTACCTTCTGCTTTTCAGTTCACAGGCCCATGGGAGAAGTGCAAGAATTGAAAACACGAAACAACTGTACCTTTCCTTATTTTCGGGTTTGACTGAACTTCCAGTATCACAGTTGTCACTGTATCTGCATACATGTCATTGGAAGGGTTTGCCAGCCACTGGAGAGCAGAGGGCAGGTTAGGAAACACAGCTGTGGCCGATCACAAAAGCTTCCCCCACACTGCTTCCCCCACCCAGAACGCACCAAGGGATGGCTGCTTCACGCACTTTCACTGAAACTCATTGCCTCGTTCACTAAAATTAATGAGGCTGGACTGCTCTATTTTTCTTTCAATAACAACAGTCAAGTGCACGGAGCACTCCCTTTGTGCCAAGTGTTTTCTGTGCATCATCTCATTTAATTCTCATAATTCTCATAATGGAAAAAGTTCCATTTTGTAAAGGAGGAAACTGATCCAAAATAAACTTGTGGAAGGTAACACAGGCAGCATTGCTCGTGCAGGGACTCCGGCTCAGGGTCTAGTGGCTCTGCCACAGCAAAACGGGGAGCAGGGAGCATATGAGCATTTGCTTTGATTTGTCCTTTGAAGCCCGAGGCCCCCAGCACGTTCACGTGCCCAGTGCTCCGAGGAGGTCTTCTACGCCTCCATTTTATATTATCTCTCCTGAGAGAGCTTTTACAAGCAATGCGAGGCACTTGAAAAACATCTCTAAGATCTCCTTTGATATGTTAACTCTGAGGAATAAAAATAGTCTAACAGTTTTTAGCAACAAGAACTGAATCAACGTCGCCAATAATTTTTGTGCTTTCTTGGATGTTAATATTTTATATGTTACTGTATGTAAGTGCATGTTATACATACAATTCCTTTTAACTTTTTTCAGTTATAGTTTTATAAGTCAAATTTAAACTTCAGGGCCTCCCCGGTGGTGCAGCAGGTTCATGCTGCACTATGAAGCTGTCGGCAGCCTCTGCAGCATGGGTTCGATTCCCGGGCCAGGGAGAAACCCACATGGCGTGGCAGACCTCTCCTGTCTCCCAGCTGCTTCCCTCAGGAGTGTCTTTGGTCTGTCTGTCTGTTCTGCTCCCCACTCCCTCTAGTGAATTTTCTCACCCTCTCGCGCCTCTGACCTGTACCCCAGCTCTTGTATAAATAAATAAATGTTAAAAGAAAAAAAATTTAAACTTCAATCACAGAACTTGACAGATTTTTGTTTTTAAAAATATTATGTGTGGAAAGAACAGCTGACCACATCACTGGGAAATTTGTAATTTACAACAGCCTTGAGGCAGAGAACAGACAAGATACCTCCCTGGATCATTCAGTTCCAGGATTCACTTTGTAAAGTCCTTCTTTAGGGCCTCCCTATTGGCGGGAGTGGGGGGGTTAAAGACAGTGCTATCAAGCTATTGGCAGCACGAATTCAATCCCCGGATCCCAGGACGGCCAGGGAGGTGACCCACATGGCACAGCAGACCACTCCTGTCTCGCCCACTGGTCCCCTCAGCAGTGCATTTTAGTAGATCTGCCTGTTTTGCTCCCCACTCTCTCTGGTGAATCCCCCCACACACACACACCTCTGGCCTATACCCCAGTTCTTGTATGCAAAATAAAATAAACCTGTTTTTTTTTTTTTTTTTAAAGAAGTCCTTCTTTAAGCAGGCATGAATCTCTCAAAATCAACTATCACATTCCTTTGATGTCTGGTTCCAAATTCTACCAGCAGAAATCCTATTACCTAAATTTATCATTTCTAGCCTTTGTAGATTGGTGTCACTTTAAATTTATTTAAATCTTCAAAATTTTAATATCTTAAAAAGTGCTTATATGACAGGTTTGTTTTAATGTAACAATTAGATTTTTATCTTGAGAATTTTAAGAACTTTTTACATAACTGAAGACATATATGAGGCACACAAAATCAGTGAAGTTCACTCACATGAGACCTCTACTCCTTAGCATACCAAACATTGAGCTTTTGAGCTTTTAATTTATTAAAACTACATAGGAGATGCCCAGCTATGTTATATTTAAAGCTGATCTTGGAAAGAAAAAGAGACATGCATATATTTTCCAGTTAGTATTTTCCTGACTAGGGAGAAACTAATTTTTCTCTACAATTATAGCTGAATGATTAAACCTCACCTCCCATCCCCCACCCCACTTGGGTAAATAAACTTATCTTACTTCTAATACCACCATTCCTGGTTCCTGTATCACAGTAATATTTTTGAACACTTTCAAAGCAGGCTTTTCTTGAATTTCTAATTCTTCTACATCACCTGAAAAAAAGAAGTAATTATGTTTATACCTTTCTGATAATCTTCCAGGGACATAATAACTCATTTATTTATAGAGACAGATGAAATAAAAATGCTATACAATGAAAAAATTTAATAACTCATGCATAGTCAGATCTTTTTTTAAAAAAGATTTACTTATTTATTTATACAAGCACTGGATACAGTTAGAAGCGCGGGAGGGTGAGAGAATTCACCAGAGCCAGAGCAGGGAACAGAACAGGAAGACTGATGAAATACACTGCTGAGGGGAGCAGCGGGCAGCAGGAGAGGTCTGCGCGCCATGTGGGACCCTCGCAGGCAGCTAGGGATTGAACAGGCACCGCAAAGGCTGCAGGCAGTGTCGCAGCCAAGCGCTCAACCGCTGCACCACCAGGGGAGGCCCCATAGTCAGATTTTAAATGGCAAAGTAAATTTTGTATTAATTGCTTAAAGCAAATGAAAGATCTCAATGTATATTAAAAATACATGTAACTAGAAAGGATTTACCTTGGATATTAAATAATTTAGCAGTAACACTTTGATGACCACCAAACATCTGTCTGTACAAGAGATTTAGCTGCTGGCATCTTAACATTGAACATGAGACTAGTCAACTCCTGCCGATGACTACTTCTACCTTCTGTCTTCACAGGTATAATCATTCCACAGGGAAATTCTACTGTCTCAGGTAAGATTTCTCTGGTCTCCCTAGTAACTTCTTCATTAAGGATTAATTCAGATATATTAACTTTCTATGTTATGACCTAAATCTTAATGTGAAGTTCTGAGGTGCACAATAATTTGCTTCCTACGGGTTTACTATGTAGTAGTACAATATGAATTACGAGGTATATAGTCATAGAAAGCGTAACTTGTAATTTGAAGCATTCTTGCTTATTAGAGTCTACATCTTTTAATTTACACATTGCCCCTCATGTTAAAACACGAAAATCTCTAACTGAAAGAGATCTAACGTGAAAATAGGAGTGGTTTACTCTTTTACTGACCTCCGGCCAGTAGTTACACACTTCTGTAAAACCTACTGCACGGACTGGCACAGATGTACTATAAGATGTACTACAGCATTAAAGTTAGCAGTATATTTTCAAAATTTTTACCCACTGTAACAATTATATGGCCAAATGAAGTAAAAATAAAATCTGTGCAATTCTGAGACAAGTGCAAAAATTTTATCATCCTTTCCTCAATATATAATTATTAAATGCTCCAAAAAACCCAATGAAATGAATTTCAATAAATATACACACCTGTCAATTTCTGTAGCTGGTACAAGAGCAAGTTAAAAGGCCCAGTATACGGGATGGCTTGGGTCTGTTTTACAGTGCTCATGGCCAGGTCAGTATAATCTGAAGAGAAAATCAGAATAAAGATAAGGACCACCACCAGCAGCACAAAATACAATCTGCAAACACCTACCAGGAATGAAGAAAAAACGAGAAGCAGAAAGAGAGCATGTAATTCGGTGAAATGTTTCCATCTGACACTCTTCCCACCCCCCACTAATTTATGCTCCAACCTTAGAAAGCACCCTCACCCCCCTGGGCTTTCCCTGCCCAGTGAGCCAGCTGTCCTCTGTCTTCTTCCCGCTTGGCAAGGCCTAGTAATCCTTCATCACCGGGCCCAGAGCTATCTGGTTGGCAAAGTTCTTCTCAACTCTTCCCAGTGCATTTCTCTCCTGGCACACCTATCATGCTCTCTAGCTGGCACTGACAAATGCTGGGGCACACTCTGCACAAGACCGCTGCTTTTAAAAGACGGCCTTTAAAGGTTCAAGACTGTGCTGAATAAATCCTGTCCTCCCCACGCGTTCCCAGTGAGTCCTAGCACTGGGAGAATTCATGGGTTGCTGGAAAAAGGAACAAGATCTATTCTACTTGTGTGACGTTCTGCAAGCTGACAGTGGGCCTGTCTCAAGGTCGAATACCTAAACACACTGCTGTTTCTTATTCTTTCATATAGCACTTATAATTTATTAGTGCTAACAAAAAATCCTAAGTTATTTACTTGAAGATAGTATCAAGCTTACTGGGAAAGGTAATGTTGGCTTAGCATTTACAGGCACAGAACACACAGGGGAATGTTTATAACGTATGTACTTTGGCTATATAGTGTTACCGATTTGAATATTCAAAAAAAGTTCCAACACAATGAAAAAAATCAGGCTTTACGTTAAACTATTTTTCCATTTAAGTTGACCATAAAAGCTTTGTCTTCTACTCTTAATCACTCTTTTGGAATGGTGAAGAACAGAAAGTCCCATTAGTGATGTACAGCGTCATGTGGGGACTGCAGTGTTACTTCTAAGAGCAAAAACACCACACTCCACTGACAAGGGTTTAGAAAGAGGCCCGCAGAGAGTCAGCAGGTGCCATTAGCCTACTGTAGAAGTTTCCAGTTAAGAGAAGAGTTATTTGGCAAAGATTTAAGTATTTCAATAGTTCGAGGAAGATCTCCCTACCCCTGCCATAAAGCTAACTAAATTATTAACTTTTACATATTTCTGTATTATTATTTGGTTGTTATTTAAAATTTGGCTCAGTGCGAGAACTTGTCACAGATTTTGGAATGGTGCTAAAATCAAATGCTAAATGCTAAAGTAAAATTATATTTGACATTCAATAGTATACTTACTGGAGAGGTCACAAGGAGAAAGTATGTGATAATTAAAGTTTCTTTTAACAAGTATTCCTGAGACCCGCTGGCCCTGTTCTGGTTTTTTGTCTGCTAAAAAGCCCATGACCTATTGAAAGAAAAACACACCAAAAGAGCCGCTTTAAGAAAACAGGATCTTATAAAATGCAATTATTCAAGTACTCACTCATAATGATAACCACTAGACATTTGGCCCATGGAAACAACACACATGAATTCATATATGAAACGTAAAAAACGCCACAGAGCTTTCCGGCAGGCAGTAACAAGGCTACCTAGTCACTAAAGGAAAGAATCACAAGGGCTAATCTGGCAAGAATGCCAGGATCCATTCAGCAACCAAGTAGACCTACTGAGTGCTGTGCTGGGGTTTAAAAAAGCTCTCAGAGGGCCTCCCTGGTGGCACAAGGGGTTAAGACACAACATATGAAGCTGTCCACAGCCACTGCAGCACAAGTTCGATCCCCGGCCAGCCAGGGAGCTGACCACATGGTGCAGCAGACCCCTCCTGTCTCACCTGCTGCTCCCCTCAGCAGTGTACTGCAGTCAGTCTGCCTGTTCTGTTCCCCACTCTGTCTGGTGAATCCTCTCACCCCCAGCACCAATGGCCTATACTCCAGATCTTGTATGCATAAATAAATCCTTAAAAAAATAAATAAAAAAGCTCTCAGAGGTGATAGTGTAGTGGGAAGGCCACTGATGCACACGTTCCCTCCGCTGGTCATCAGCCCCCCAAGGCGGGGGGCTCCATTACCCCGGCTGCCAGACCCAACCCGTGAGGCAGAGCCAGGTAATATCTTGTCAGTATCTATGAACACAGACAGCTGTGGATAAGCTCACACAATTGAGGAGGAATTTTTTAAAAAAGATTTACTTTAATTTATATTATGCATACAAGAGCTGGGGTGTAGGCCAGAGGTGCGAGGGATGAGAGGATTTACCAGAGACAGAGTGGGGAGCAGAACAGGCAGATCCACTGAAATCCATGGCTGAGGGGAGCAGCGGGGAGACAGGGGAGGCCTGCTGTGCCCTGTCGGTAGCTCCCTGGTGGAAGATGGAACTCAGGTCACAGTGGCTGGCGACAGCCCAATAGCACTGAGACCTCAACCCCTGAACAGCCAAAAAATTCCCAAGGGGGAATTTTTTTTTTAATGGAAGAGAGTAACGACATTTCAAAACCAAACTTTCCAAACATGACTCACATTCTTAAACATAACTTTTCCCAGCTACAAATAAATGAACTCAAGGGCCAGAGGTGATGCATTTCATACTGGTCTTCAGCTGAGTAAGGGCACAAGCAGCCTGGCTTTGCTCCCGGCACGGACAGAGCTCTGCCTCACAGGGTTCTCCTTCATGAACAGGAGCTCTGCTCCCAGGACACTAATTCTAACACAGGATGCCCCAGACCCTGATGAGGTGGGGTCGCTTGTCTGCTTGCGGAATGAAGGACCTCAGGGAAGGGCTGGGATAATCCTGACTTCACTTTCTGCTGCCAGCTGTGCTTTTCTCTCTTTATGCCAGTGTGTGCTAGTGTCCAGCACACAGATTTAAGGAAATAGATACAAATGGTTGGCCGGACATTCTGAGACAGCAGAGTGTGTGGATTTTTTGATAGTCCTTTGTGGATCTGATTTGTTTCTTAAGTGTTTGTTTTACATGGTTGAGGATGGTGGCTATAAACCTGAATTCAACCTAAGTAAGGTTACTGCATGTGAGCAAAAAAAGAAGTAAAGCATCAGATTTTAAATAGCTAAAATTATGGCTAAAGTGCCAGATCAACACTCCAATGTGAAACTGCATATGGGAAAACAGATATTCACAAGAGTGTCTCTACGCATACATAAAGTTAAATAAGAGGCCTCCCTGGTGGTACAAAGGGTTAAGTCTCAGCACTGTCAAGCTATCTGGAAGTACGAGTCTGATCCCTGGCCAGGGAGCTATCCACACAGCACGGCAGACCTCTCCTGTCTCCCTACTGCTCCCCTCAGCAGTGGATTTCAGTCAGTCTGCCTGTTCTGCTCCCCACTCTGTCACTGGGGAATCATTTCATCCCCCCGCACCTCTGGGCTACACCCCAGTACAAATCAGATTTATTACAGCATTCCTTAGCTAAAGTGCCAGGTATGTTTTTCTCTTAACCCTTTTATTTTTAAACTACATAAATATTATAAAAACATGAATACTGTATTTTACCATTAAAAATGACTAATTCTTTAAAAGAAATTTTTCAGTAAGTTCCATCATATCCATGGATGAATGTTTACAGATACGGGCCTATCTTTAAATTTCTAGGGCAAACAGCAAGAGGACAAGCAGTAGTGAATATTTGCTCATCCTCAAGACATGGGACGGAAAAGCAATGGGTTGTGGATTAAAAAGCTACTAAATTCAAGTGCATCAAGAGCTAATTTATTTGAAAATTTTCCATGCAAAGAAATGAATTAGCAGTACTAGAAAATGACTAAAAAGCATTACGGTTTTTATACTATACTAAGAAGACATAAATCATCACGAAGCACACATTCTTGAGTGCTTTTTTCTTAAGTAGTACACATGTTCCTGAAAACAAGACAAGCCTGAGGTTAGGGGCCATAACCTCTTACCTTTGCCAGTTTTTCTCCTCTGAAGTTCAAGGTCACTGCCTCTGTGTTCCGAGGGTTATGAACCTCTATGTGAACTTCGTCATTGTCTTCATATTCGCGAATCAGGGCTGCCTTCAACCTGGCCATTTCATTCTGTTCTCCGTGGACTAAAATCTACATAGAACCAATTTTAAAAGAGTACAAGGAAACATCCTTAGTTTAGATTAATGATGTTCTATCCTGAATTAGAGAGATAAATGAAGTAGACATGTACTTGAAGCTATTAAATTTTATTACATGTAAGCACCTCCAGTTGATCCAACTTGCCTTTTTCATTCTGTTTGGCTTTAAAAAGATCCTTAAGTAGAATTATTTCGAGAAAAATTCTTTACTCCAGTTCTTGCCACTTGGGGGAAGCCACAGACCTTGCCCAAGCTTATATGCTCACGCTGGTTAAGGGCTGTTCTGTAGCTAAAATGCTTTAAAGCATGTGATTCTTGTATGAACTGTTGCTGCTACTCCCTCAGACAACACCTGGTTTTTGCTAGCTTTCCTAATCTAAGACTTTCAAAAGAAGTCTTTCATGGAAAAAGTAACTTCTGATATTTTCTCTTTTTATTAAAGTGATACCACATAAAACAGTTCCAAACCAAAGAATATCACATTTAGGGTGTATTTACCAGTGCAGGAGCTACCAGTCTCTTTCCCTTTCATGACCTATGTTTTTCAAGCTCAATCATTCTTACCCTGTAAGCTCCTGGTAGGTGGTTCCTTGCCAGTGCTAGTAGAAGCCTGCCTGGCATCACCACCAGGCAGAGCCACCGGGCCTAGTGGCGAAGAGGCTGACTTTGGGGCTGCCTGTTTGAACACAAGTCCCGGCACTGCTGTGTAACCTTGGGCAAGTCACAGTTTTCTCATCTACAAAATAGCTGATAATTGTGAGGAGTGACAAATCAATACAAGTCTAGCACTAGCACAGTGCCTAGCACGTGAAAAATGACAAGGCCTAGCCTTTATTGTTACCACCCACTGCAGTAGTAGTCCTGCCTCACTGCATAGCTACGCTGCTGCTGACCTGGGGGCGGGGGGAAGGTAAGCACCACGTTCAATCCAGGAGTTTAAACTGTCTGCAGAGACAGAGCCTGGAGAGTGACGAGAAGACAGAGGACAAGGGGGGAAGTTAGAGAAAAAGGGCCAGAATCAGCTTTTCCTTCCTGCTGTAGAACCGTGAAGCACGGCTGTACAAAGCGCCTGGCTGTAACTAACTGGGCATTCTAGGATGTAGGTGAGTGGTTTTCACCCCCAAAGAACTAAGGGCCAAGGGCAAATACTTGTGAGGACTATTGTAGTAGAAAGAGGCCAAAACAAACAAGAGTATGAAGAAGGTGCCAGCACTGTTAGTCACTAGAGAAATGAAAATGGAAACCACAGGGAGAGGTCCCTCACACTCACCACCATGGCTGCAGTCACAAAAAGGAAAACAAGCAGATAAGGGTTTGGGGGAGGTGGAACGCTCCTGCGCTACCAGCGGGAATGAAAGTGGGTGCAGCCACCGTGGGAGACAGATTGGTGGGATCTCAACACAGAATCACCCACGCAATCGGGGCTCCACCCCCAGCATCTGCTCAACAGAACTGAAAACAGGGCCTCAAACAGCTGCCTCTGCACTATTCATGGCGGCCTTATTCTTGATGACCAAAAGGTGGACACGAGCCAAGTGTGGTAGAAAGACGAATAAGCAAGATGGGGTGAGTGCACACGACGGGAGGTGGAATCGGACGCTGGATGGCGCCCAGCCCGCTGGGTCAGTGTGTGTGATTTTACGTACATGAAACACCCAGAACTTGGCAAGTCAGCTACAGCAAGTGCAATACCAAAGTCAATGAGGGGCTGGGGGTGTGTGGAGGGGAGGGCGGCATTACTGCTTTGTGGGCAGTTTGTTTTGGAAACAGAGTGGGGGTGGCTGAACAACACTGAGTGTGGTAGACACCATGGAACCGTACACGAGGAAACGGCTACAGCTGCACATTTCGTTGTGTATTCCCCACAATAAAAATTTTTGAAAAAAGCAGTTAACAAATGGCATTTCTTCTAAGATACTTCTCAACACGTCCAGAAAGGGCACTCGTTTGTTTTCCACAACCACCTGCTCCACACAGTTCCTCTAATATAAAAATGCTTTTCAAAAGCTTACTCTCGTGGGCGTAGGGGTTAAGACGCAACCTATGAAGCAATCCACAGCCACTGCAGCACGAGTTCAATTCCCAGCCAGCCAGGGAGAAACCCACATGGCAGGACAGACCTCTCCTGTCTCGCCTGCTGCTCCCCTCAGAAGTGTACTTCGGTCCGTCTGCCTATTCTGTTCCCCGCTCTGTCTCTGGTGAATCCTCTCACCCCCCGCATCTCTGGCCTGTACCCCAATTCTTGAATAAAAATAAATAAATCTTTAAAAAACAATAAAAATAAAAAGCTTACCCCCCCCGTACCCAACTACACCAAAATATAATTGTTACTTTAATAATTACACGAAACTTGAAAATATAAACAAGTCACATCAGCCAGGACCTATGCAGCATATTTCATACCTATTTGCATCTTTAACCTTTACGACTATTATATGACGTCTTTCTCCTTCCTCCAAATTATTATATTTACTACGTCAGTCACCACATTAAGCACTTGAGGTATGTTCTCTCTTTAGCCCTCACAACCTTATATTATTATCCCAATGACAAGCGGGGTGCAGAGATGTTATGTAACTTGCCCAGGGTTACTAGCAAGTCAGGGGTGGAGATGGGGTTCAAAACAAGCAGTCACAACTCAAAGCCTGTATTCCCAAGTTATTGGGGAGGCAGCTGACAGTAACAGGAAGGACAGTGGCGTTGGAGTTGGCAGATCTGAGAAAGTGACACCTTGTGGAATGGAGAAAATTAAAGTGCAGGCCTTGGCTAACTCATGAGGGAGCTGTAAAGGTCAAACCCAAGGGCAAGCACAAGCAGTCTGTTTAAAATGCTACCTTACAGATGGTGCTATTTGATTTGCAAATTGGCTGCGGCTAAGTCTCTCGGGTGCACTCTCCCCCCTGTAAATCACATTCACAGACTAACCACATGAGGCGGTTTCAAAGCACGGATAAATTCACTGGTTTGCTGGTAATCTGTGTGAGCAGAGAAAGAAATGTAATCAACAGACATTTTCAGCGGCAGCTTCTGTCCAGACATGGTAGTGATTTCTTCAGGTTCGGACATGATATGCTGTTAAAAGCAAAGGCGAAAACACACAAATAAACTAACCAATTAGGAAAGAAGAGGTACATGTTCAACTTTCTCATCAGCTGTAAACTATAAATTTAGGACTTTCAGCACAAAAACCCTCTAACACTACTGACACAGTAAATCAAATTCTCTTGCTCAAGCAAATCTTTAATCAGGAAAGTAAGCAGATTAAGATTCAATGTTCTTGGAATGCAAGAAGAACTTCTGATGGGAAAGGCAAACCTACAAATCTCAACAATTTTCTTGCTCTAAAAGTGACTTTCTAAGTGAAAAGATCTGTACAAAGGACAGATGTATTTTTATTCTCTAATCTATTTCAAATACACAGCCAATACTGCCCACATGACTTACAGAATAAGACAAATGAAAAGGATCAAATGAGGGAGCTTAATGTATTTGAAAAAATATAACACAAGTCACTGTCAGAGGAGGTTAGAGAGCGTGAGGCTGGCTGAGGCTTTGCATTCGGATGCCTGTGTCCCCTGGAGTTAATGTCAACCGTGATAGATCAATAGGAAGAGGGAAGATCAAGCCAGGGCTAGCCACTGGTCTCTCCTCATCAGAGGGTACCTGGGTGCTTCTGTGGTTTTTCTGCGGGCAACCAGATGGCAGCTGCTCAGATTTCACTGTGCTTACCAACTCCTGGGGGTCTGGATATGCCACTCAAGGCTGCGTTAATTCCTCAACCTAGGAACATCTCCAGCTACCCATTTCCAGTTTCATCTTTTTAAATAATCAAAACTTGTATTATTTAAAGAACTACTTCAGTGGGAAAACCTGTGAAGAAACTGCCCCTCCGCCATCCTGGCTAGGAATCACAAGGGGCTGGAAGCATGACTGACCTTGGCGAGTGTCCCTTCTACACAGTACCCTGCTATGATGACACCATTCCGCTTATCAGTGCACCAGCTTTCAAAGAGCTCTCGGGATAAGCCACTTTGCATCATACCAGGGGAGGCCATCACCACACTGGGCCCAATGTCGTCAAAATGATCCATGCTCTGCAAAAGAAAGGAGAATGGAGAAGCACATGAGCTACTCAGTGTAACAGAAAGCTAGGTAGAGAGATGAGCCACTGCTGCCTTGGTAAGACTAGTACACATTTTAAGTCTACTTTCTAAGTTCCTAAACAGTTTAGGGTAGGAGCGATAGGAAGACAAAGTGTGAGAAAGCAGCCAGTTCACATTAACCTTTAAAACCTAGTTCTAATGGGAGCAGAAGTGCCATCAGGGCCATTTCCAGTGCCTAGAAGGAGGCAGAGAATGAGAGTCCGCTGGGTCTCTGCCCACCCCAGGATATATTTCCCCAAAGACTCACAATGGTTTTGCATAGGTTATGAATAGTCTGAGCTGGTCTGGAAATCTAACAGAAATGCCTAACAGGATTTCCAGGGAGAATGTGGCTCTAATGCTCAAGCAAGTAAACTTAAAATTTATTTTGCGTATTATTTTATTATGAATACAGCATTGGTTTAAATGAGACAACATACTTATTGAATTAAAGAAAATCAGATTTTATAGAATGCTCTAGAAAAGTTTACATGTGAGAATTTCTATAGACGGAATTGGCAATGTCACAACAAAATGAAGTCTGAGTTTGGGCAAGACTAGGAAAACTGAATGTGAACCACCAGGTATTTTTTCTCATCAGTACTTTTTATTTCTATGGCCAAAGGATCCAAGTTATTTAGCAACAGTAAATATTCGGAATGTATGCAGACTTGGAACAAAAGACAAAACTCAGTGAAGTGAAGAATGCCAGTCGTTAGATTTCTGATGTCCTGCCGAGGAGTGGCTGCGGGAGAAGAGGAGAGTTCACCGGCGGCTCCAGCCACAGGTCACCTGCTGGCATCTCCCACCCAGATGGGCCTGTCTCTCCGCACCCTGTTCCCTCTTCCCTAAGGACTCACCTTGAGGTTACTGATGTGCTTGAAAACAAAGGGGTTGTTGATGTTGATTTGTTTGCGGATTTTGTCGTTCATGGCGTTCACGTACGTCTGGTAGACCGCCATGCACTTCTTGGCCAAGGATGACGCGTAGTATATGGGAATATCGTGGAGTTCTGGGTGGTTCTGCCAGTATTCATCTAGAGTGATTTTACGAGAATTGAATACCCTCTTGTTACGTGTGGTAAATAGTTCAAATAATGATATGACTTTTTATAAATTCAGACAACAGACAGATAAACTAAAGCATATCTTTTTAACAGTTTGAGAAACGTAACAAACTTTTAAAACCAGAACATTTCTAAAAACTAGTGCATGACCTAAAAAGAATGTGTACAATCACAGTCTCAAGATGTGGAGACTTTCAAAAGTGATTTGGGGGGCCTCCCTGGCGCTGCACTATGAAGCTGTCCGCAGCCTCTGCAGCGCGGGTTTGATCCTGGCCGGCCGGCAAGAATCCCACGTGGTGAAGCAGACCACTCCTGTCTCACCTGCTGCTCCCCTCAGCAGTGTATTTCGTCAGTCTGCCTACTCTGTTCCTTGCTCTGTCTCTGGTGAATCCTCTCACCTTCCCGCGCATCGGGCCTCTACCCCAGTTCTTATATAAATAAATAAATCCTTAAAAAAACCCAAAAACCAAAAACCAAAAGTGATTTGGTAGAAGTTTGCACTGAATAATAAACCATAACTTATTACCTCAGAGAGAGGCTAAATTCTGACAATTTTAAATAAAAAGGTATTAATATCTCAAATAGACACACTGACCTTTAATTACAAAACAGGAATGCCAAATGTGTTAAAACCAATTTTGCACATAAAAAAGTGTACAAAGTCATACTACTATATAACTGAATTTTGTTTCTAAATGTTAAATACTTTCTGATAATTCATAAAAATAGGGGGCAATATAACACCAAAGGAAGGTTTATTTATGCAATTTTTTGTGTGTCTCACTTTTTTCCCAGTAGTGGAACTGCTAGATCAAGGGTAGCATATTTTTAAGACTTCTGATAGTGATGGCAACCAGATAGCAGGAATCCATATTCCCAGGGGTAGTGCCTGAGAGTTACAGCTTCTCCAGGCTCTTATTGGCACCTGATCTCTGTATTTATTTTTTAAGATTTATTTTGTTTATTTATGCATATAAGAACTGGGGTGTAGGCCAAAGGTGTGGGGGTTGCAGGGGGTTCACCAGAGTGGGGAGCAGAACAGGTGGATCAACTGAAATCCACTGCTGAGGGGAGCCGTGGGGAGACAGGAGAGGTCTGCTGTGCCATGTGGGTCGGCTCCCTGGCCGGGGATAAAATTCATACCACAGTGGCTGGTGATAGCTTCATAGTGCTGAGACTTTAACCCCTGCGCCACCAGGGAGGCCCTGATCTCTGTATTTTTAAATGTAGAAACCGAAGCTCAGGAAGATGGCATGACTTATCCAGCGTCATGCAACGATCCTGATACAATGGAACTCCAAAATTTGGGGAATCTCCCAAACAGAAAAAGAAAAGGCATACCTAAAATCAAGAGCAGCTCCTGAGCCCTTCCGAGAGCAAACACAGGGATGAGACCTCTACCTCCTCGGTTTACAATATCATGGACAGTGTTACAGAATCTGGCTTCTCGTTCTTCACGCTTCTCATGGATGTGGGTCCCATATGTAGACTCCTAAAGAACACACTAGAAGTGTGAGACCAAAACTGATGATTCCCGAAGAACTCCAAAGTTAAACATCAATGAAATGCAGAGGTAAAGTGATTCATTTCCCCATTAACATGATGTTTCTCTTGAACACATCTTGTAATAGTAATTGGAAGAGTAAATGGGAACATTAAAATTCTAATCTGGCTAAGTATAAGAACTTCTCAGAAAACAACTGGGAAACAATCAAAAATGGATCTTCTCTGCTCAAGACTGTTTTGCTGTCTTTTTATTTTTTAAACCATTTGCTTTCAATGGGCGGGAAAAGGATATTTTTTCTACTTCTGATAAATCAAAGCTTGTAAGTCAGAAACAGATATTGCTGGGCCTCCCCGGTGGCACAGCAGGTTGAGTGCTGCGCTGTGAAGCTGTCCGCAGCCTCTGCAGTGCAGGTTTGATTCCCGGCCGGCCAGGGAGAAACCCACATGGTGTGGCAGACCTCTCCTGCCTCGCCCACTGCTCCCCTCAGCAGTGTCTTCAGTCCGTCTGCCTGTTCTGCCCCCACTCTGTCTCTGGTGAATTCTCTCACCCTCCCGCGTGCCTCTGACCTATACCCCAGCTCTTGCATAAATAAATAAATCATAAATCTTTAAAAAAAGAAAAAGAAATAGATATTGCTTCTTCAGAAATCCCCTACACCTTACCATGTGTGACACCAGCACTGCACCCCTGGAGCTCAGTAGTAGTGATGAAATCAGGTCCCTAGTGAATCAGCATCTAACTTTCATAATATCAGATTATTCACAAGCACATTAAAGCTTGAGAAGTACTGCTCTAAAGTACAAGCTATCACAAAAATATTTTTGGAAGAATTAAAAAAAATTTCCCTTTGCTGAAGCTCAGTTTATTTGCTGGGTTTACCATCAACCAAGTCAGATTGAATCCACTCACAGCACGTCACTTATGGATAGCAATAGGCACTATTCCCTCACACCTGGGAAGGGGGATGCCACAGGTGTGAGGGAAAAACATAGAGCTCTTTCACTGTCACACCTGTTATTCTAACAAATATCATAGGCCCCAAAGATCTCGCCCCCAATCCCTGACCTTGTTGATACCAACACACACTTAATTTATGCCTTTCTCCCCTACTGCCCCGTGAATGTCTCTTACAGTTAATTTTTGTTGTTCTCTTGGGACTTAAAAACTAGTAGCAGGCAGAACACATTAAGTTAGGAGATGCTACAGATCAAAGATACTTATCATGGTAAAGGCTATGGGGGCACACTATTCTACATATCCCTTAAGATGAGCTATGAATTTGGGGTAGTTCAACTTGGATAAATCACCAGGAGCTAGCCTAGCATCTCTGATATTAGACTAGAATACACTTACAGCAAGAATCTAGAGCTGTACCACAAAGAGAAGCCAACAATTATTTTTATATTTAAAAGCAGATACATTTATATCTGATAACTTATTATGAAATGGTGATCACGTAATTTTTTCCCAATAGAAAAAATTATGCTTACATTACACTAATTATTATACAGTACTCTAATACTTACAATAATAAGAATATCAGGTTTAATATTAGGAATTTCAGCTGCCATTAAGTGTCTATCTTCTTGTCTTGAGAAATCACCTGTGTACAAAAGCTGTGAAAAAGACAAAAGTAGAAAGTCAGGACTGTGGAAGGATTCATTTTACTAGTGAATATATTTAACTCATGAAAGTTGAAAGTGAAGTTCAATAGAAAAAATAGCCTACAACTACAGAAATTTAGATGCAATGCCTGTGTCTAGTTCAAAATGTTAAGTTGGTTCTGACACAAGCTGTCCAGTGTTTCAATTACTCAACCCGACTAATGGGTACTATACTCCCAGAAGCACCGCACAAAGATAACCCATTTATTAATAAACTTGGAAAGTACTCTGAACAACTTGAGTAAAAGGGCACAATGAGGAGAGAAATCTACTGAGGTAGGGCCTCCCTGGTGGTGCAGTGCGTTGAGCGCAGCGCTGTGAAGCTGTCCGCAGCCTCTGCAGTGCAGGTTTGATTCCCGGCTGGCCAGGGAGAAACCCACATGGCACGGCAGACCTCTCCTGTCGCGCCCGCTGCTCCCCTCAGCAGTGCTTTCGGCTTGTCTGCCTGTTTCCCGCTCTCTCTGGTGAATCCTCTCACCCTCCCACGCCTCTGGCCTGTACCCTGGTTCTTGTATAAATAAATAAATCTTAAAAAAAAAAAAAGAAATCTTCTGAGGTATAAGGGAAAACCGTCTAAAACGGAAGGTAAACTTAAGGTAGGCAGGCATCGAATGCCAGTGGGAACTGAGATCTGCACCTGCGGTCTTTTCAGCTTCTTCTTTGAGCTTCTGAGCAAACACCAACAATAAATTCAATGATAGACAGTACAGCTCAATATGTAAAATTTTCAAATATATGAGCAGCTGCAAAAACTCAGGACAATATTATCCCGGAATACTGGCTTCATATAAGAATCCTTTCAACAACTTAAGAAACAAGAAAAAGAGGCCAAGGCCACCGCCGCAAATTTTGATTGAGGAGGTATTTTTAAAAAGTCTCCTAAGTGATTCTAATGTGCAGCCAGAGTTCAGAACTGCTCAAAACCTATTAGTCAGGAAACCTATTAGTCAGGAAACCTATTAGTCTACCAACGTTTTCACAAGGTTATTAAGAAATCTATTTGTCTTTTTCATAAGGATGGCTGCAAAAATTCTTTCTGATGAACTTGTTTCACTCCTCTCAGACCCCCTCTTTAGGAGCGTCTTGTGAATTCCAGAACATAGAGGATATCAATGCTGAATCAGGTTCTAACGTTAAGCAGACATAGCCATAATTTGAGCTCTTCCCTAATTAATTTTCTAAAGGACACTGAAAAGTAATACCATGAAAACTGAGGAACGTTACTCTTTTGAGATGCTTATTTTATTCTTCTCAGCCTTGACATAGAAGTATTACAATCAAGGTATGAACTATGATATTTAAAAGGAAAAAGTAACCACTTAATTTTATCTTGTTTCAGTGTTTTGATACTATGCAAATCTTAGGGAAATTTCTTTAGTACAACATGCTGGCACAAGGTGGGGAGGACATGCCCCGAGCTGGAATACCTTCACACCCGCGATTTCAATCATGAACATGGCAGCTCCGAGAACGTGGCCTGCGTGGTAACACCAAAACTTGATCCCCGCCACTTCCTTAACTTCATGGAAGTTGATGGTTTCAATTTTGTCCATGCTCTCTTCCAAATCGGTCTCAGTATACAGCATGTCATCTGCTGATATGTTACTAGATTTGGAAAGATGCAAAGAAGAAGAATTAAGGCCAAGATTTCTAAAAGTCTATGGATGACACAGTAAGAACGATATTGTGATTCTTCAAATTACATTGTGTGGTTGATGCTATCTAGAGTCTCCAGGACAGCGCACAATGGGTGTTTGATGAAGTGCTACTGAATAGCTAAACTGAAGACATCCCTGTGAATAAAGAGAGCACCTCATTTCAAAACCCAAATGGTCCATGACGTGAACGATAGGCATGACACAAAACTAAAGGCATGTAAAATCCACTGAAGTAATTTACCTAACTTTGACGTAGTCGGAAAGAAGCCATCTGTAAATAGCTTTTGTGGCATGAGTCATAAATGTTCTTCCTTTGAAACTTGTCTTCTGTAGGAACCAGGGCAATGCTCCACAGTGATCCAAATGGAAACTGAAAAAGGAAGAGAGATGCGCCAGTTCTTAAAAATATAGTCCATCATTACCATGGCGGTAGAGCTCTTCAGAAAAGTTCTATTTAACAATTACACACTAAACAGGAATAAACAAACAAAAAGAAAAAAGCAACAACACACTGACTTCTAGAACAGCCACACAAGTTGTGTGCCGAGGGAAGGAATGATGCATCCGGTTCTAGCACAAGAAGTGTTTCTTAAACAGTCAATTCTTTCACCGGTGGCGGAGAAGAAAAGATGTAAATCTGCTCTTGGCAGCTGTACTAGGTGGCAGCCAGCTGCCCACGTCAGTGCTTCTAGGTGAAGGCCCCAGAGGAGACGCGACCATGCAGGGCCCTCCCCAAGACACTGTGGCTTCAGAGGGGCTCTCCTGGTCTCAAGAGTCACAGGGATCAAGGTGTGTTCTGTCTCCTTGTTGGCTCCGGACACAGGAGGTAAGGTTTTCAGAGTAAACCCCTCTCACCTGTGATAAGCACTGGAGCGCTGCCGCGGGTGTCTGCAAGTGCTTCCAAGGAGGAAACACTAGTGCCTTAAAACACCAGAATCTTAGACTTAAATCTGGTAAGCGCTTGTCTGCATAGTAAAAGTCCTTGAAAACCAGTGTTGTTAGTAAATAAAAAACTTACTGACTGATGAGGAGGAGATCAATCTCGGCTGGGTCAATTAAATCAATATAGGGAAGAGCATCCATTCCTTCCAGGCCAGGGTGGATCCCACAGTCCAGCTGGAAAAGGTGGGAAAAAGTCCACAATCTCCTGCACTTTTTATTAAAATTCACCCGACAAATAGACAACATTTATAACTGACCCGCTAATCACACAACCAAGGTGGACAGCATTTGGAACGCAGTTGCCATTGCATGCAGCAGACAGCAGTGGTGACGCGGACGCCCACACAGCTCGTGTTTAGGGCCCCAAGGCGCAAACACAAGCCATCTTTCCGGGCTGGTCTATAGTCACTCTAGCAATGAATGAACTCTTTTTCAAGAACTTTAATATCAGAGGATGCATTTTAAAATGTATTTTAAAAGTGCACAGGCTTCCTGCTACCAGATTGAACTACTGTAAGGTGACAGTGCTCAGAAATGGAAAACTTCCCTAATCATGATTTTAAGGCGTGAGGGAACAATTCTTTTTTTAATTTAATAAAGCTTGTTTTTCAAAATGTACAGTTAGGGAACAAAATTCCTAAGAGTTAGTCATTAATGAGTTATAGACTCATTTGGGGGGCTTTACAGTGAAATTACTACAATAAACAACTAAAAACACACGCTTGACATGTGCCTGTCCTTCTGAGGTTGGGAGATGAATGAGGTTCCTCTCCTGAGCAACATGAGGAGCCTCTGTCTTCCTACTGAGGACCCAAGAAACCATCTCTTCTGACCCCTCTATCCTCCAGATAAGGCAAAGGGTTTGGAGAAGCAGACCGACTTGCCCACACTGGGGGCAAGTCTGGGGCCCTAATGCTAACTTAGGAGTCTAATGGGCTGGGTGGGGGAGCGCTACTCGTGTTTGGTGCTCACTCCCTTTGGGGCCTCCACCAGGACTGGGGCAGTTAGGGTGACAAGTCCCTCAGAAAGTAAAGAGGGATTTGGAAGAAGCATCCATTCAGGCCATCTAGGTGACAATTTTATAACCCTGGAATACAGTTCTCCTGTGCACCCAATGTTCTGCCAAGTTACTAAGGAGAAGGATGTTTTAATTTCCACATTAACGTGATACAGCACAGACTACAAACACCAACTATGACATTTTTCTGGGAGCTAAACAGACACTCTACCAGAAAGATCAAACGCCCCATGCAGACTACTAATCTGACTACGATCATAATTACCATTATTTTTCTTCCTTTGAACTCCAGGATAATACATGATCTTCCCACTTCTTGTCCAGCTCCACTGTAAATATTCAAGGGGAGAAATAAAAATGATTCAAAGACAATCAAAATCAAATCCCACAAGTTCAGGCTCTTTTACACCTTAAGCTATGCCCCTCGACGCCGGCGCTCACTCCCGCCAGGGAAGAGTCCAGAGTCCCGCAGAGCGACAGGGGACAGGAGGTGTCAATGGGGAAGGATGAAAGTGCACATTTGGGATTTCAGGGACTTGGGGTTAAATTATGATGTATTTAGAATGTAAACGAGCAGTTATGAGGATTATTTAATAAGACTTTTAGAATTAGCACTACTTAAGTATGAACCCATAAGCGTTTCAAAAATGCAGTTTGAGATCATAATACGCATTAGCTTAAATTTAAATAAGACTTCTCCACACCTGTGAAGCTCCGTCCCCTTCTACCTTGTTATTTCAGTATCTCTGATACCATGTATTTAACTTTTTCCTCCCTTTTAAGTTAGTCAGACTTAATGTCCGATGGCCACAAGACACACTTTAAGACACACCTGTTTTGCAGATCCCTTCCCCTCTTTGATGACTTTTTCCAATCTCATTTGCTCACCCAACAGTCCAGCTTTTATTTGCCAAGCACCACAGTAAGTGCCTAACCCAGGGGGGCTGCCTGCTTCAAAGACCCTGTCAAGGAACAATTGCCTACTTATTAGAAGCTAAAACACAAGAGGGATCTACTTATGCCCAAACCGAGACCCTGGCAGGGGATGTTGATGAAGAAAATTCAAAAGCCCTGGTGCGACTGGACCCCTGACCCTTCGCTCTACCGGGCGCCCTGTGCGTCCTCCTACCTGTAGGTCCCGGCTCTGTTTTTAGAGTTTCCATAGCAGCCACTTCTAACTTTCTCCCCTTGCCTCACCCTCCAGCCCTCCATCCTCTTCACCTGGGGCATGGCCTTCATCCATGTCAAGGAGACAGTTTGCTGGCCAATTTCCTCCACTCCATTTACAACCCACCCATGTCCTCGTCTTTTTGCTTCTCCAAGGACCTCTTTGTTGTCTGAGCTGCTCGGCTTTTGCCCATGGCTCTCAGCTTCCCCAGGGAGCCAAGTATGGCTGTCACGGCGATCACCCTGGCTTTCTGCTCATTACCACAGGGATTTCAACACACCAGTCACGTTCATCCCCAAATGAAAATCCCTGCAGTCGAATCCCTTTCCCCCTTCATCCTAGCCAGCTTCCTAAGAGAGCTGTGTACACTCTGCCTCTCCTTCCTTCCCTCCACCCACTCAGCCCTCTGCATGCGGCTCCTCCAAGCCCTCTTCTGAAAGGATCCCCGCACAGCAGCTCTGTGGCTTGAAACAGTTCTCCAGCCCTGGTCTTACCGTCCTCTTGAGGCCTGAACCCCCACGCTGCCCCCCCGGAGCACTTCTCCTGGCTTCATGCCCCACTCTGTCCAGCTGGCTTCCCTCTCAGATGCCTTTACTGCCTGCGGCCTCTGCCCACCTGTATTAGTTCGGACTGCCCTGGACACCAGGCCTCTAGCACACAGGTGCTCAGTATCTACTGGGACATGTCGCACAGGCCCTTTCAGTCAGACACTCAGCGCTTGCTTCCCCTCCAGTCACTTGCCTATACTCTGGGAGTCTCTGCCACAGCGAGGACATTTGGGTCTCAGACAAAGCGCCCTCTCAAGGCCTGGTCCTGACCTCCTTCTCTCCCGAGGCTCCCACGCCACCCATCACCTGTCACTACTCCCTGAAGTTACTGTTTCCATTTGCATGCAAGCTCTGTGAGAGCAGAGACACTGGCTACTTGAGTCCCCACTGTGCGGCCACAATGCCTGACATGCAGTAAATTTCGGGAAATATTTATTGACTAAAAGCCCCCAGATTTTGAACCTTGTGAACTCTGTGTTTGGGGAAAGGAACAAGTCACAAAGTTACAGACTGTGTGACCCCACTTCTATGGCATGTCCAGAACAGGCAAATCTGTAGAGATGCAAAGTGGACTGGTGGCTGTCCAGGGCTTGGGGAGACTGGGAGGAAGTGTGTGCCTGTTCATGGGCACAGGGTTCTTTTTAGCATCACGAAAATGATCGGGATTAAATAGGGGCCATGTTTATACAACTATGTGAACACCCTACAAACCACTGAATCACGCATTTTACACGAGTTGCATGTGAATTATACATCAACAAGGCTGTAATAAAACGACAAAACACCCCAATTTACTCCATACCTGCCCCATCTCCTATACACTAAGCACAAGAATCTGAGTCATCCTAACTGCTCTGCCCTGCCTCCCCTCCCTACATTGCCTCGTTTGATAAATCTGAATGGTTATAACATTCTAAAGATGTCACTTCCTTACTCTCTAACATTTCTTTCCAATCTGCTGCTGCTCATTTCACACATTCCAAGTTCTTGCTGCTACTGCCCAGGTAATTTCAATTGCATCCTACTGGATTCCCTACTTCCTCCACCCTTTCATTCACCTGCCACATGGCTGCTTAGGAGAGATCTTTGCTATGTCGTCGTGACACTGTGATACAACCCCCACTTTGTCCCATCCCTGCTTAGGATACATCATTGGCTTTTTAGCGGATGTGATAAAGGCTGCCACCTCTTCGGATGTATACAGGTGCTTGAGAGCCTCTCCCCCCTCATCTGCTGACCTTTGAGCAACAGCCACGAGGACCCTGGCCACACACTGACCACTCTCATTTCCTATCTGCCACTTCCGCTGCCTGGAACATCCTTGCCTTCACCTGTCTTTAATTCCTCCTCCTCCGTTAGGGCTTAGCTCATGCACCATACGTCCAGGATTCTCTTCCCCATCTTAGAAACCCCTTTTCCGGATCCTCCCAGGATACAGCGCAATGCCTCCCTGGACTCTTAGCTACCATTTACTCAGCACTACCATGGTCTTCCTTCTCGCAGTGAGTGTTGCTAAATTATTCCCACAGGAAGAAACAGATTCAGTGAGGTCGCTGTCCTAGTCAGTGAGACTAGGGATTAGATTTCAGTCTGACTCCAAATGAATGGCCTCCCGTTAGCTCACCCTCTCTCTCCAGCACGCATCCTTTCCCTGCAATTCTCTCCTTGAAGGTGAAGTCAAGGAACGCTGCCCTCTGTCTTACTTGTATTCCCTGTGCCTAGTGTGGTGCTTGACACTTGCTGTGTTTGCTGAACACAGGCAGTGCACAGGTGTGCGTTGAGCAGTGGGAAATTTAGGGCCACATCCCCAGCAGGGGGACCATGTCCTCACTGAGAATGTGTACAGGAGGTACTTTCTACCCATAGGGAATCGCACACATTCGCGTGGGGCTAACTAATATCTAACAAACACGTGTGTGGATTTGAGCTGCTCATCTATGGGCGTGAGCTCTGCACCACTTGAATTCCCCTGCGAAGCTGGTCTCCCCACCTGCCAAGGGCTCCTCCGGCAGGAGGCCCTCTCCCCAGAGAGACCAGCGTTCTCCTGGACAGCAAGAGCAGCTTTAGTCCTGCGGCCTCTGCTCTTCTTTCTGTCCTGCTTTCCACCCCCCTTACGCTGGCAGGGGGAACGCAGACTGGAACTCACAGCTGGGGCCTAACGTATTTCCTCTCTGTTTTGTCAGATGCCGGCGGCAGCGAGGAGCAGATCCAGCGCTTCCTCGCCCCTCCGGCCCGGGCCAGGTCCCCGCCGCCGCGGCCAGCACCAGCACCAGCACCGCCGGCTGCCCGGGCACTTGCCGCTCCTCAGCCCACAGGAAAGCGCCCCGCGGCCCCAAAGGTAACTTTCCCCTCGCGCCCCAACTCCGAGGCTCGCTCCCTGAGCCTGAGGAAAAGGAAAGCCCCGTCCAGAGCGCAGGCCCGTCCGAGCGTCGTCCGCGAACTCTTCAGCCCTGGAGACCCGGCCGCCACGGCGACCCCGGCCGCCCCTCGCCTCTCGCAGCCCTCGGGCCGGTCCTTACAGGGGTCGGATCAGCAGCTGGTCACTCTCCTCAGCCGGAATGGCGGACATCGCGGCAGCGTGACGGAGAAGCCGGAGCGAGGAGGCGCAGCCGCGGCGCAGCAGGGCAGACGCGGCCCCGCCGCCGGAGCGCCACTTCCGGCGCCCGGGGCCCGCTGAGCAGGCCCCGCCCCCCCGCTTCCGGTCGGAATTCCCGGCCGCGTTCCTCCCCGCGGGGAGCCCGGGGCGGGGTCACGTTTGCGCCTGCGCGAAGGCCGGGGGCGGGGCCCGAGGGCGGGGCCGGGGCGGCCGGAAAAGCTGGCGCTGGACTCGAGGCCGGAGCGGCTGCCCGCGCGCGCCGCGGGGCGGGGGCTGCGGACCCCGAGGCGGGCGGCCCCGCGGGCGCGGCGGGAGGTGAGAGCGCGGCCCGCGGGGAGCGCCGGGGGCGCCGGGCCCGCGGGGAGCGCGGCTCGCGGGCGGGCGGATGGGTGGGGTCGCGGGACGGCGGGCTGCCCGGGGCGGGTCTGAGCGCGGGGCCGCGGCGCCTCCACGGCCGGTGTCGTGGGCCGCGCGGGGGCGGCCCCGGGTCCTGCGTGTCCCGCGCGGCCGCACGCGGAGCCGCCGGCCGCGGGGAGACCCGTCGGGGCGCGGCCCGGCTCTCCCCCGGCCGAGCCGTCGGCCCCGAGGCCCGGCGGCCCCGGGCGCGCGTCGCCGAGCGGCCCCCGCAGGGCTGTCCCGGGCTCGGGCGCGCGGGCCGGGCCGCGGGCGGGCGGTGCGGGTGGCCCCTGCCGCCCCCGGGAGGGCCTCGGGCCGGGCGCGCCCCCGGCGGGGCCCGCTGCGGGCGTCCGGAGGCGGCCGGCCCGGCGGCCAGAGCTGCGCGGCCGGGGACCCTCGGGAGGCGCAGCCCCGACGGGGTCCGAAGGGCGGCCCCGGGGGGCGGGCGCTCCGGGAGAGGGGGGCAGGGGGCGCAGAAATGGGCCCAGATGCGCTCGGAACCGGCCCGCGCCTCCTGGGGAGCTCGGCGGGAAACCGCGTGGACCGAGCCGGGAGGCAGCCGGGCCGCGCGAGGGCCTCGCCGGAGCGGCCCGAGACCGCGGGCTTCGGTCCCCGGCTGGGGAGCCCCCAGGGGGTGCCCGCGGGGTGGGGGCTGGGACTCGGGTGCTAGAGCGAGTTTCAGCTGCGCTGCCGGCGCCCCGAAGTGCCACCGCGGGAAAGCACCCCGGTCTCAAGTAGCTCCCTGGGGCCGGGGGAGTCCCCGAAGCACCTGCCACGGCGCGCGCCCGCGTCTCTGGGGGTGGAGGAGCCATCACGCTCACCAGAGAATCAAAAACCCTTACACACAGCAGCGCGGGCTTGAGGGGCCCTGCTGGAGGCGAGGGTGGGAGAACGCTCGGGGCAGTGTATTTAGGGTCCTGGTGTTTGATCGCACGTGGCACTGGGGGGCAGGTGGGGGTAGTGGGTTTCTTCTACTTGAAATACTGTATTTTCAGAAAGGGGGGGAAGCAGAGGGGGGGCTGATGGGTTCCGCTCTAGACATTCCTGCTAAGCGACAGTCTGTTTTTGACCTCATTTTCATGCATGAATAATTTAGAGACAAGAATGACTTGCTTAAGAACATGCATTAAAATAGCAGCAGATATCAAAGATCTTAACAAATGCCTTTTGTCCCGAAGCAATGAAAAGAACATCTTAGGAGTCCGTGGAGGTGTCTGATAGAATGTGGTGACTCCCAGTGGTTCTAGACTAGTGTAGGGATTCAAAGGGATGCTTTGGGATTTCACTAACAATAGAAGGACATTTTATTTTTAAATCATATATTGAAATTATAAAATTAAATCTATATGCATATATAAATAGGTAAATATTTAAAATAAAATGTGCTTCAATATGTATACCCTGACATTTTAACCCGCCAGAGATCAGCCACGCAGTATTGGAAGCTGCCAGGTTAACCCAGTTTTGTGCAGTCCTGGCACTAGCCCTCGCTCTCCTTTACTGAAGTTTTCTGTGGTGACCAGGCTGTCCTCTGCAACAAATTATCCATAATAGCCTTCAAGTAGGTTTCCCTTTTATTCTTTGTAGTTGGTTCTCCACCTGGCAGCCTGAACCCTCTTTCCAAAAATGAAATCTTATCATCCCACTTGAGTGCTTTGTAAAACCCTGTAGAGTCCTCCTAGTAGATCCAAAATAAAACCCAGACTTGTACCTGAGAGGCCGAGTGTGGCTCTCCTGCCATCGGCACTGTCCCCTCCTGCGCCAGTCACGATGGCCTCGCAGTGTTCTCCCATCAGGCGTGTCCCCAGGACCTCTGCACCGCCTGTTCTCTGCCCCTCATGCTTTCCCTCTGAGACTGATCAGGACTCCTTGACTCTTACAGCCTCAGAGCATCTTTCACTATGTAAAATCTTACCCCTTCCCTCTATCACTGTGTGTCTCTTTCATTTGCTTTGGTTCTCTACTTAGTCATTTGTTTTATAAATAAAAAAACTATTTTATATTTGGTTTTCCTGTTGGTCTGTGTACTCCTAAAATTGAGTTCCCTGCCTAATACAAGGCGACAAAACACTTATAAATATCTGCGCACCAAATGTGGAGCCCCGAGACATAGGAGGTGACGCCCAGGAATGAAAGAGAGATGACAATGACACCGTCATAGACAGACCAGTGAGTCAGAATAAATAAGGAGAGTCGCTCTCGAAGATGAGCTCTCGAAGATGATCAGATAGGACTATGGGACATCTACAGAACATTCCAACCCACAGCTACGGCGTGCAGACTTCACTCAAGTGCACATGAAACACTCAAGAATAAACTGGGCTCCCTGGGGTCGGGGCTTTGTCTTTTTCACTGACGGGCCCCAGCATCTTCTGGCCCTCGCGCTCCTCCGGGATGAATGAATGAATCATTCATTCATTCTGAAAAGTAAGCAAAACTATAGAAACAAATTGGGTGACGAGGCTGATTCCAAAGCTTGATTGACAGCTAAGTCTTGGGTCAGTGGCCGCAGGTCAGACCCAGGTAAGTGGATGTAGCGCGGGGTCTCCAGGTGCAGTTGGAGAAGCTTCCCTGGAGCAGGGAGGTCCGTTCATGGTCAACTCACAATGGACTCACCCTTTTCCTTCACCAGGCACGTTGTTTCCCTGAGAAGCTGACCGTGTCGGAATGAAGAGGCGCGCTCTGTGCAGACGACTGTCTGTGGAACCTTTGAAGACAATAAAATCATTTGATTCGTGGTAAGTAGAGTTCCTTGTCTCTGCTGCAGATTTTCCAGTATTTGGTGAGTATTTGTTAGTATCTCATTCGCAAATACTCCTGAAAGGTGGGCCCCAGTCCCCTCACCTATGAAATGCAGGTGATGGCCTACTTTGTAAGCCCGGGAGGCTGGGGCTTTGGGTGAAAGGAGGCACGGGAGGCCCGACAAATCCCCCATCTCATCAGGGTGCTGTGAGGATGGGACAACACTGTGGGTCTGGAGCATGAAGCATTGTGCGGGCCAGTCAGTCATTTCCCAAGTATTGTGTGTGTCTCCTGCGCGCTGGGCGGGGGAGGCCACTCGTTGAACAAAGGACAGGGTGGCCCGATCCTGGGAGACCCCAGGTCACGTCCTCCCCTGGCCTCCTGGAGCGGGAGTGGCTACCTAGGGATGTGATAACAACTTTTACCTAAAGAGTCCAAGACTTGAGAGAAACTCAACGTTTTTGAGGCGGAGCATGGCTTGTTTCTAGCTGTGTTGTTGACAGTGTCGACCCGAGGCAGTGGCTCCGTCTCAGTCTCTGGGCCAGTAAAGTGACAGGCTGTGTATTTCACCCACGTCTTTTATTTATTTATTTATGCATACAAGAACCGGGGTACAGGCCAAAGGTGCAGGGGTGAGAGGACTCACCAGAGAGTGGGGAGCAGAACAGGCAGATCTATTGAAATCCACTGCTGAGGGGAGCAGCGGGGAGACAGGAGAGGTCTGCTGAGCCATGTGGGTAGCTCCCTGGCCGGGGATGGATCTCAAGCCAAAGTGGCTGCCGATGGCTTAATAGCGCTGAGACTTAATCCCTGCACTCCCGCTTAATCCCTGTTTCACCCACATCTTGACTGGGTGAGAGAGACACCCGGCCGCTTCGGCCCCTGCACGTGTCACTGCCAAGAGCAGCGCTCTCCTCACCTCGGCAACCACGAGGCTTCTGCTCTTTTGATTTGTTGGGTTAGGCCCTTGCCGCTTGCAAAGAAAGAATGACGGAGAATGGCGTCCAGATTTCGTGGTCCAAGGAAAGTATTTGTTCCAGAAGAGGCGGCGCCCTGGACTAGATGGGGGTTCCCTCTGCTCTGTGGTGACATCATATTGCCCGTCCTGGGCTAACCAACCGGATTCTTCTCCTAGGGCTCCTCCGGGCCCCGCGGTGGCGGAAAATGTTTCGGAAGGGCAAAAAGCGACACAGCAGTAGCAGCTCCCAAAGCAGCGAGATCAGCACTAAGAGCAAGGTAGGGAGGTGGGCCTCGGGTCGGGTTTCTCCCGAGAGTGTGTAACAGGCAGCCTCTGACATTTCAGACAGGGGAGTCTGACCTTCACGCCAGGCGTGGACGCGCCCCGCCCTCGAGACAGTTCTGTTCTGTATCGGTAGATTTTTTTGAAACTTTTAAATCCGCTAACCTAGAATGGTGTCATTGAAACACCAACTTTAGACTTTTTCCATGGACTTGTAGCAGGTGGCAGGGCTGGCTCTTGAATGCTGTGTCCAGGACACAATAGTTCTGTTTGCTTAGCAGCGCGTTTACTGGGCAGAGTGGCCAATGCCGTGATTAAGACCTTTGAGAAGCAGACGATGTGCCTCTGAACGGGTCCTGCGGCCCTGAGGCCTAGTTGGCCGGGGCTGCTCTATTGTAAAAGACATGTATGCTCAGTGCCAGGACTTGGCAAGCAAGAGGGGCACCCAGGGCACAATGCTGGGGCACCTATCCCAGGGGATGTATCACCAGGCACCCCTCTGGGTGACGATGGCCACTCCTCAGCGAATCTTCAGGAGGAAGGCACCACCGCAGGAGATAAGGGCTTTGAACTCCTGGAGCTAATCAAGACCCTCCCTGCAGTGACTTGCCAGCCCTGGCGTGGAGGACCCCAGGCTGGGAACCAGTGTCCGGCTCAGCTCTTGTTCTTTAGGCCAGAAAGTGGCTAAAGGGAGACATCATGACTTACTTGCTGCTGGGCGGTCGGACTAGAGGCCTGACTCCCGAAGGATCGCGCTAGCCACTTGCAGTATCGGGCTGAGCTGGGTTCTTTGACGTGGCCAGACACACATGGGCAGGGCGGGTGGAGGGGCCAGAGGCGCAGAGGGGCCCGGGGGGAGGTCTCACCCCGCAGGGAGCGGGAACCGCCACAGGACTTATTTCTTTTTTTTTTTTTTTTTTTTTTTTATAGAGGCATGCTTTATTTATTTGTTTGCTGGTTTCTTTGTTTGTTTTGTTTATACATGCACTGGGTACAGTCAGAAGCGCGGGAGGGCGAGAGAATTCACCAGAGCCAGAGCGGGGAGCAGAGCAGGCAGAAGGACCGAAGTACACTGCTGAGGGGAGCAGCGGGCGGCAGGAGAGGTCTGCGCGCCATGTGGGACCCTCCTCCGGTGGCCGGGGAGCAGCCGGGGATCGAACCGGCGCCGCAGAGGCCGCGCGCAGCTTCGCAACCCAGCGCTCAACCGCTGCGCCACCGGGGAGGCCCCCACAGGACTTATTTCTAAGGGAAGCTGTGGCAGATTTGCATTTGAGGGTGGTGTGTGCTTTTGTTGTTGGATATTTTGAACATGGGAAGCAGACAGGTTTCTCCCTTCCTGTTCTCCTTGTCCTCGGGGTCACTAGGATGGGTGTTTTTCTATGCGTGTGTGCGGCGGGTAGTTTGAAGCACAAAAGCTTATCATACTCACTTGGCCCAGACATCAGTCTGAGTTTGCAGCAGCAGCTGAACCCCACTCCCTGCCCCCAGCCTCTGCGTATGTAGGTCGGTCCTGCTTCATCTCCTGCTCATGTGGCCTGGGGAGCGCTCTGCACCCGGCTCTGTTCTCCTTTTAGATTATCTCCCACGAAGCGCAGCTGTGGAAAAAGGGAAGAAGCATTATTTTGCTTTTGCATTCATCTCGATTTACTTCTTAAAAGTTTAAAACATTTGAATGCACTTTGAAAATTTTTGATTCGAGGTGCAAAAAAAGGATGGATCCTTTCAACCCAGTGTTTTCACGAGATGTTATCTACGTGGAAATTAAGCACACCGAGAACGTAATTCTGTAGAACAAACCACACCACCACGTGCGACTGTTCTGCTTAGTGGTTTGGTTGTTTTTCTTGCACATCATACTGGGGTGTTCCGGTCACCAGGGCCCGTTGCAGGCCAGGTGCTCGTAGGAGAGCTACTGACGCCCCAGGCTGGGGATTTGGGGAGCTGCAGGAGAGGAGAGCCAGGTCTTTGCTGGATGAATCCTCTTTGAGTCCCTGCTCATTTAATAAACCGGATAAAACTCCCAGCTGCTCTCTGCACAGGGTTGTTTTTGGGGGCTAATGTAGATTTTCAGACACTACAAATGTCAGGTCCTTTGGAAGGAGACAGTGGCAGCTTCTTGATGTGGGCTGGGGGTGTGGACACCCCACTTACTTGTTGTTATGGAAGGAGCCGTTGGTGTTATCTGTCTTTTGAAGTTTGCCATAGTTTGTCTTCTAGAAAATCCTTACAGCTGACCTGCCTAGTTGAGGTGATTTTGCACGTGTTGGATCAGCTGTAACAAGCAAGCCACTGGACACAGCAAGTCTAATGTTACATTTTCGTCTGTTACTTCCCAGTCCGTGGACTCCAGCCTCGGGGGCCTCTCCCGGTCCAGCACCGTGGCCAGCCTGGACACAGACTCTACCAAGAGCTCAGGTACGAGCTGCCCGAGGCTTTTGCCCATGCTTAGGGCCTCACCCGGTGGGCACCGTGACCCCTTGTGTGCTGGGACTTTCTTTTCCCCACTGCCATTTGATTTGGATAAGAGTTACAAACACGGGGCCTCCCCTGGTGGCGCAGGTGGTTGAGAGCAGTGCTGTGAAGCTGTCCACAGCCTCTGCAGTGCCGGTTTGATCCCGGCCGGCCAGTTGGCCAGCAAGGGTCCCACATGGCACGGCAGACCTCTCCTGTCTCGCCCACTGCTCCCTTCACAGTGTATTTCATCAGTCTGCCTGTTCTGTCCCCCACTTTGTCTCTGGTGAATCCTCTCACCCTCCCGCGCATCTGGTTTGTACCCTGGATCTTGTATAAATAAATAAATAAATATTAAAAATAAGTTATAAACATGGCCCCAGATTTGGTGGAGCGTGGGTTGGGGGTGCAGGGTGGTTGGGGAGAGCCACTGCGGGGGTGTGGCTAAGGCACGGGGCAGACTCCCCTCGCTGGTCTAGAGCAGCGAAGAGGGATGGAGACCTTTCTCAGCGCCGAGTGAGCAGGGGGTGGCAAAGGGCAAATCCTATCACTTGTGGGCTGTGGGGCAAACGTCTGGCTGGGGAAGAGGATTCAGAGCTGTTCGGCCAGAGGCGCACCAGCTCGTTAACATCAGGAGTGACTGGAGGTCCAGGGCCGCGTCCGCCACCGACCCCTGGAATGAGTACCTCCGGAGAAATCAAAGGTGGCTTCCAGCCCACCTGTTAATTCGGTCGAATCGCAGATATACGACAGCAGCTATACTACATCCATTTCCTTGTCTAAAAGCCTTCCACGTTTCCCTTCAAGGTCAGACTCGTCCGTCTAGAAACGGTGGTGGTGTAGGGGAGCAGCAGAGAAGAACCATAGGCTGCAAAAGCGCATCTTTCAGATGCCTGCAGAATATTAAATAAGCTTAAAGGCGTCACAGCCCGCCCCCACACCCAGCATGGAAGGTGTCCCGGATACTTTGGGGCTCTGTGTGGGCCCCTAGGTTCCTCGGCGTTATTCCACCCACAGAAACCGTCTGGTCTTTGCTAACTGCCCCTCAGGGGCAGGCCCTGTTTCCTGGATCAGGAAAGAAAGTTAAATGTTAACATGGTAAGGAGGGAGAAGAAACCAAAAAAATAACTGTCACTGTGCATTATAGAGGCACTGAGTCATTACCTGGTTATTTTATTATTCTTGTTTCTCTGAAATGAAGGACACCCACACTTCATTTATTCCTGCTAAGACTTTTATACCTTTCGTATACTGTGAGTCACGGAAGAAAAGGTGTGGCATTTTAAGTTCTTTCCTATTACAGCAAAATATTCTACTTTAATTTTCTTTTTTTATTACAGGTTAAGTTCTGATGACAAAGCCTGTTTTTTATTTTTTTATTATTTTTTTTTTTAATGGTGGCCGAGCAGGCCACTTAGGATGAGCAGACCCACAAGATTTCTAGGGTTTGCTTGTTTTTTTTTTTTTTAAGATTTATTTATTTATACAAGCACTGGGTACAGTCAGAAGCTCGGGAGGGTGAGAGAATTCACCAGAGCCAGAGCAGAGAGCAGAACAGGCAGACTGACGAAGTACACTGCTGAGGGGAGCAGCGGGCTGCAGGAGAGGTCTGTGTGCCATGTGGGACCCTCACCCGGTGACCGGGGATCGAACTGATGCTGCAGAGGCTGCGGGCAGCTTCGCAGCCCAGCGCTCAACCGCTGCGCCACCAGTGAGGCCCCAAAGCCTGTTTTTTAGATAATTGTTTTGAAGTCTTACTATTATAATTCTTCTTTCACTTTTAGGACAAAGCAACAATAATTCTGATACCTGTGCAGAATTTCGAATAAAATACGTCGGGGCCATTGAGAAACTGAAGCTTTCTGAGGGAAAAAGTCTAGAAGGGCCACTAGACCTGATAAATTATATAGATGTCGCCCAGGTAAAAAAAAAAAATTTTTTTTTTTTTTTTCATGAGATTCTAGAGCATAAACTTAAGGCCTTGGGTGCAGACTGCCCAGGTCTTTGCCGCCTTAGCCCAGGGCCACGACAGGGCCTGTTCATGGGGTGCGCTGTGGTTGTGGGGGCCCACGGGCCTTGGCGATGGAACAGGAACGGAGGGTCAGAGGCAGAATTCCTCCTCCTGACAGTCCTTTGTGCTTGTCGGTGGAGCCGGCTGGGCTTGCTGAAATGAGGCCAAGGGGCTGAGCCCCGGGTGGGGCTTTGACAGCAGGGAAAGCTGGGCTGCAGCTCCCTGGCTCATCTGTCTCCTGGGGTGTGGACTTAGGGCACCTCTTTCTTCATACCCTGTGTCCAACAAGAGTTGAGATGAGGTGGGTTTCCAAATTAGATCCTGATTGAGAAGATAAATCATCAAGAAGGGAAATTAAATATGAAAATGTTAAGACCAATGAAAGGTTTCAGGTTAGTGCATGAAATGTCAGGTCAGTGACGGGAAGGAATGAAACAGAAGACAATGCAACCGTCAGGGAGTCACTTCCTGAGTTTCTAGACGGTGGAGAGGTGTCACCCCACAGGGTACAGCATTGGCTACTTTTAACAACAGAGCCTCTTCCATCCTGGAGCTTTTCAGAGCACCCACTGGTCTCTCCAGCCGAGCGGTCCTTCCCCACTGCTGACCTGGCCGAGGCTGCAGGGAAGAGTGGGTAGAGCTGACCCTGGAAGGGTCAGCGCCTGGGTGAGCGAGCCGTTCTCAGGCCACCTCTTCCTGAGCCTTTCATGTGCTCACATTCCCATAAGCTCTAGAATTTAAACTAAGACTATTTTTCTTCACATAAGTGTTTCAACCTAAGACCTGTGAGAGTCACCTGTCAGAGGGTGAGCAGCAAGACGGGTAGAATACACTAAAGTGGAGCTGGATTTGGCTCAGATTTGTGAACTGTTTAAAAAAGGGGTGGGAGGCAGTATATGTTTACGTTTCTGCCTCTTTGGAGAACAGTCCTTGCTGGGCTGTTGTGCAAGGCTGGGGTCTGGGGTGGTCTGGCACTAAACCGGCTGCTCGGCCTGCAGGAGACAGGGCGATGCTTAAAGCCTGTCACGTGGTTTATTTTTACTTTAAAGCAAGATGGAAAGTTGCCTTTCGTGCCTCTGGAGGAAGACTTTATCATGGGCGTTTCCAAGTATGGCATAAAAGTGTCCACGTCAGATCAGTACGTAAGTAATTTTACTCACTAAGGAAGGATGTGCTAGGAGGGCTGGGGCATCGGGCCAGCCCGGCCCCGGCGCGTTGGGGCTCCTGTTTGCTGTGGGTCCCTGCTGGATTCCCTGGCAGCTGGTCTGGAAAGTGACGGGTTACCCAGGGAAGGTGCCCGGGGCTTCCTTTTTTCCCCTTTGGCCATGCAAACACCCCATCACTGGTCCCTAACACATTTTCCACTTGGGACCCAGCCCACTCAGAGCCCAGTCAGCTGGAGGCGGGGCTTCCCTGCAGGACAGAGGGGCCTGAGCTTGGGTCATCCTGCCGGTCTCTGGAGGTTGGTCTTTCTGGGGCCTCCTGCCTGGCCCAGGGTGTGCTCCGGCCAAAGCCCCACAGGGAATCCTGCGTGGAAAGTGCGTTGCAGGCCTGAGGGCCTGTGACCGCCACCGCCGCCTGGCTCTCTCGGCCCACAGGATGTGCTGCACAGGCACGCGCTCTACCTGATTATCCGCATGGTGTGTTACGATGACGGGCTGGGGGCGGGAAGGAGCCTCTTAGCCCTGAAGACCACAGACGCGAGCAACGAGGAATACAGCCTGTGGGTCTACCAGTGCCACAGCCTGGTGAGCGCCCACCCCTACCCTGGGCAAGCGGCTGAGTGGCCACCACCTAGTCCCCTCCGAGGCTGGAGGGTGCTGTCCATGAGGTGACGGCTGTAGGTCTGGCCAGTGGCTGCCCGACTGCTTGCGGGTTATCAGCTGAGGCCGAGAGCAGCGCTCTCTGGGGTTGGGCGTTTAGGGTAAGCCCAAGGCAGGTGAGGAAAGCGGGTGCCCTCTCTGTATGTCATTGTCCTTATTGACACTTGCTGGCCTTGGCGGAGGTGCTGGCTCCATCTGTCACCGTGCAGTGCTCTCCAGGTGCGGGAAGGAGTGTGTGGAGTTGGTGGGGGGGGGGCTCCCCAAGCTAGGGTGCATTTTAGGAAGTGCTGGGAGCGTCAGCTTTGTCCCTCTTCTGGTCATGTTCAGAAGGCACTGACCCCGTCACTGGGTCTCTTTACTACTGCAGGAGCAAGCACAGGCCATCTGCAAAGTCTTGGCCACCGCCTTCGACTCTGTATTAACATCTGAGAAAGCGTGACTTCCGCCAGCCAGTGGCGTTGACCTCAGGCCAAAGTTCAGCACTTTTCTAAATTGTCCACTTTTCAGTCTGTAACTTGAGCTGTTACAGAAACGTAAAGTTATCCCTTGCTCTAGATTTCCCAAAATAAACGCAATGTATAAAATATTGATCATTTGTTTTTCTGTTACAATGTGTCTTGTTAAGAGTGAATTGACTCTCAATGAAGTCTCTTCTTTTCTGGGACTAAAAAGGAAACCTCATTTGTGACTTTTAGCCACCAATACGCTTGGCACTAGTGTCACAGACGTGCACGCAGTGAGGGGGACGCACCGGGAACTTTCTGGGCTGTCCTGCAGCAGTTTGCGGGAGGGGGGCCTCCCTGGCATGGCGTCTGGTCTGGATCTGGCGGGCAGCAGCTCAGGCTGGCTGGGGACAGTGGCTCTGCCAATTCAAGACACAAAGTCGGCCTTCGTAGCGTGCGGTCAGGGTGACGTAGGCTGCAAGCTGTGCTTATCTTGGGTTCAGAGAACCTTACCAGGGTACCGCTCCTGTTAACAGCAATAGTATTTAAAGACCCTCACATACGGTAAGTAGGCTAGTGTCTCTTTTAAAGGATGCTTTTCACATAGCATGCTTTAGACATTAAAAACAAAAATTAACGCCAAGTCCATTTAAAAGTATTTATTTTTTTCCAGTCAAATGACTAACAGGAAGAGTAAGTCCATTAAACATGCTCTAGTTATAAATCACCGCATCAAGGACAATGAAAATAAGAATTGATTTAGGTTATACAGTATATACAGTTGCGCTGCCACTGGACAGAAGGAATCGAGTGACCGAACTGAGTATCGTACATCTCAGCGCACGCTCCAGGCCGCGGGGCTCGCAGCCCCCCGCCCCCCACAGCCGCTCGGTGGCTTGTCTGCGTCCACGCCTGGGCCCTCACCCCAGCGGGTCTGATGGGACAGGGCCAGATGCCAGGATCCTGCAGCTAAGGTCAGGAAACATAAACTTCAAATATAAATAGGTATCTACAATGTTTTCCTTTCAGTTTCCTTTTTTTTAATTTGCAAAGAGCAAATAACTAGGAAAAGCTATTAGCAGGGAAGTGAACATTTCTCCTCTGGCACGAGGAATCTTGATGACTGCACAATAGCACCACCAAATTGTAGAGTGGAAACACAGTTCCTAGATATTTTGTACCAGTGAACCTGACAGATTCGGTTGGGACATTCCAATGTCGATCTGAGTCACTGTGATTCCTTACGTAGCTGGCACCAGGTAGCCAAAGCTGAAGATGGCTACGAGTCAAAGAGGGCTATGGTAGATCATACATAGGAGGTGCCCTCTGCAAAGTTTCTGTTTACTTTCCTAGGTCTATGAGAGAATGACCTCAGTGAAGGGCTTGGGCAGACATGAACAATTAGTGAAAATAGATGTAGTGCTTTAAAAAGGACTTTAATTATAGAACCAACACATTTTTACTCGGAACTTCTAAGGCAAAAGCAATCGCGGCATATCAGAAAACATTCCAGTTTGTTCTGTCTTCCTCTATAATAGTAACAAAAAATACAATGCCCCCCCCAAAAAAAATCAACCAAAAAAAACCCCAAAAAACCAAAACCCCCCACAACTCTATGTTAACAAGTCTTGTATAATAAAGACAGGCTGCTTCAATCAACTGTACCATGATTATAAACTCAATACAAGCGCCTGGCCTCGCTTTCCAAGCCTATATGCTAAAATTTATTCCTTTGCTTTTGGTAAAATCCAAGAGGGCATCACACGCTTGTTTATTCCCAGAGTAATGTTTTCAGGACTCCGGCCACCAATCAGGCTTGCGGGGACTAAACGGGGGTGTAAAAAGGCCACTGAAATAATGAATTCTGAGTTTAGCACACATGACCGAGCCTCCCACCCCCCATAGTTTAAATTTCTGAACAATATGCTGTACTTAAATAGCAAAACCGGGGTACTGGGGAGTGTTTTTTCACCTGGGGACCTACGGATTTTGGATACATTCTGGATTATGAACAAACGACAGATTAAACATCAAGACAGTGTAACTACCATTCCTGTTGGCATATTATATAAACACAAGACACTAAACTGAGTCACACATTCTCAGGAGCTAGAACGGGCAGGCAGTGGCACACTTCATGGTGAGCAGCGAGGGAGTGTTAACAGCGCGTGGCCAGGGCTCAAGCTGTGCACAACTTTCTGAGTGATTAAGGAAGTTCTAGAAGGCAAATTCCAAAACACCTAATGTATAAAAACTAGCTGAGAGAAATGCTTCATAATCTATTATCTTTAGTTTGAAACCAAATTCGTGAAACACGGCTGGAGTGGGCGTGGGCCAAGCGCACGGCAGTCGCCCTGGGCGTCAGGAACCGCCGCCGTGTGGTGTTGTGAAGGAGGATTCGCAAGAGGCTGGGAGCATGCGGGGCACCGCGGAGGCTGGAGCCTCCCGCACGTCTGGAGATTGCTGGAAATGACATTGGGTGGAGAGCAAAGGCAGTCTTAAAACCAAAAAAACCTTTAAAGGTGAACTGAAACATTTTCTCTAGAACGTCCAGAACTTTCTGGACTATGCTAAGGACTTCCAAAGCCTGGCTTCCTAAGACCACGTCCATAAAGGCTGCCCGCTGCACGGGGCCGGGGCAGGGTGAACTTATGCCAGGCCACAAAGGCGACTGTAGGGGCAGCTCATTCTAGACTCGGGATCTCGGTCACATTGTTAAAAAGCACTTTTCAGTTCACCTTTGGGACATTCAGGTTTTCCTAATAAAGTGTAGCAATGTTTCATGAAAACCACAAATGATAAAAAATGATCCATTTATATATGTATCTATAAATTGCCTCCGAGTTCTCCCCAAGGGCGGCGGCACCGGGGGAGGAGGGCGCGGAGAGGCGGGGGACGGCGCTCTGGCCGGAGTCTGGCACCGACGCACGGTGGGAGCGGGACGCGGGCGAGGGGGCTCCGGCGGCGGCTCAGTCCGCGATAAAGTGCACAAATGACACAGGGAAGGCGCCTTTGCGGCTGGGGTCGCCGTCGATGTGGCCAATCTGAAAGGAAGGACAGGCTGGGTTGGAGGGAGCCTCACCTTGGAGGCGCGCGGGCGCGGGCAGGAAGGGGCACAGGCACCCTGGCGTGGGTCTGGCAGCCCGGGCGACAGGCAGCTAGCTACCCCGAGTGCCCCCGCCTGCCTTGTTTGGGGACGATGGAGAAGCCGCGTGTCTGGAGCTTGGGAGATGCAAACCTCTATTTTGGCCCTATTTAAACTCAGTCTTTAAGGAAGACTTTAAGAAGCCCCTTCATTTTCCCTCTGGGTAAATGATACAAATTATACATCCAGTATGATCCCAACAATGCACATTATGTCATTAAATAAAAACCTAAGACAAAGTCGCCCAATTAGAGACACTGGGTTTAGTCTTTGGTGGGGGTGGCTGCGCTACAGGCAGCGTCTACTTCCTTCTTTGCACCTGTCTGTGTTTTCAGGTCCCGCAATGAACAGGTGCTTCCCAGATGCCCGGCTTGCTGGAGGCCGTCCTCACGGTGGGCCCCTGGGGGCCATGTCAGGTCCTGGGGCTGTGGGTCGTCAGGGAGGGACGACCCTCCCACCACCCAGGCAGGTGCCATCCACGCAGGCTGGGCACTCACTGCCGTCCCTGCCCAGGGACTATCCGGCAGGGGCAGCGGGCAGGAGCAGCACCCGCTCCTGGCTGCACTGCATGTGGCCAGGTTGACCTTCAAGGGGAAACGACCCACAAGAAGATGCCGGAACCCAGCTGTGCTAGAGGCAGGGGTAGAAGCTCCGTGAGGACAGGCCGAGGGGCCCCACGGGTCCTAGCTGCCCCTCACATCACCAGAGCTCCCTTCACAGAGATGGGTGTGGCAGCCGCTGCCCGGGTGACCACTCGTGGCTGAGCTCACCATTCTTGCGCGCTCTCCCCATCTTTCTGTCCCATCTCCCCAGCCTGCCGAGCTTTAGCGACGCCAGCCACTTGCCCCGGTCACTGGCCGCCTGTGCTGCTGCGTCTGCTCGTAAGGGTCATCAGGAACCCCATGCCCCACACCCTGCTCCAGCACCCACCTGGAGGGCACGGCTTCCAGCTGAGCTGCCACCCAGGACCCTGCCCTCTGGGTGCCCTTTCTGTTTTGAAGGCCCCGTCTCCTCACGGCCCTGTAGCACGAGCTCTGCAGGGGGCGCCCGACACCTCCGCCCTCCTCGCCTCACCCGGCGCCCTTCCCACCTTTCCGGACCTGCGTGCCCACAGCCCAGCTGCGGTTCACGCCAAGACAGTCTGGAGCTGAATTTCCTCGCCGCTGCACGTTGCCATTTCCTGCGGGCGACGTTCTGTGTATCCTTCCTGCCAGCCTTCTGTGCCTGTGACCTTTTCTCCCACTCCCTGCTTAACCTCAAAACCTCACTGTGCTTCTTAGCTTCTGCTGGTTTTCAGAAACTATTTTGCTCTGTCGAATCATCCGCTGCGTAGACATCCACACTGGTCTCTGTCCCCGGTGAGCCCGGCTGACATCCTCCCCCGGGCGCCTTCCTGATGCTGGCGGCAGCATTTTGTCTTTGCTCGTGGCTGCCGATGTTCCGTGCACGGCAGTACCTTCTGCAGGTAGGCACTTCAGTGACCCGCGTCCTGGCTGTTGTAGATACGCTGCTTACGCTCCTTCTACAACCCTCACTCTCCCTAGAGATGTGGGGGGGATGGTACCACCTAGAACTCAAGGCGTCAGATGCAGGAACCTCACTTCAGACTCAGGTATGCTCTGGAAATTGCAGCCCAGATGGCCTAAGGTGGGAGGAACCCACGGGGGATACATGAGGCCCCTCAGCAGCGGCTGTACTTGAAGAGACACCAGGGACTGCAGGGGCACGGCGGACGAGGCCCCAGGATGCACGTGCAGGAAGCTGCGCCAGGGACTCCCCTCTCAGGCCAGGTGGGCAGGGACTAGCCCTGCCCCTCCAAGGCCCTCCCCAGCCCAGCCGTGACTCACCCACCACTCTTGGTCCTCCTCCCCGAGCACGACGATCACGTCCCCCTCGGAGAAGGTCAGCTCGTCCGGGTTGTCGGCCACGCAGTTGTAGAGGGCCTTCACCCTCTTGGGCTTCAGCTTGGTCTGCATGGGGCGGGGGGCAAGGTTAGTGTGGCGGGGTGTCAGCTCCTGGGGCACAGAACTGGGCCGTCTGGCTTCCAGCTGGTCCCAAGGGTCCCGGACGCAGCACAGGGAGCCCGGGGGTATCAAGATGGGTGGTCTCAGGGCTGCAGGGCCTCTAGGAGCAGGTGGATGGGAACAGGGAAGAGACCCAGGCTGACAGCGGGTTGCTGGGAACGCGGCAGCAGGAGTGGGCGTGCACAGGCTCCGTCCGGAGCCGAGATTCAAAGAGCCAAGGCCCCAGGAAGGTGCCTCCTGCACCCCAGCCAGCATAGGCAGGAAAGACCTGCTGCCTCAGAGCCCCAGAAACCACCCGTGCACTCCCGCCAGGGCAGAGGCAGAGAGGAGGGCTGTGCACTGACCGTCTGTGACTTCCTGGGCATGGGCGCCGGGGGCTGGAGGACCACCGTGTTGGACAGAGCACCCAGGGCTTCTGTTCCCGAGGGATCTGCTGCTATGGGGTCAAAATGAACCAACTTCACAATGTGCCCATCAATCAGCACCACCAGACACAAACCTCTCATAGACAAGACTCATCTGTCTGAAAGGCAAGGCTCCTGGATCTTCTGGTCTCTGGAGGGAAAAGTCCCCTAAAAGCCAGAGCCAGGCGAGTTCCACACCACCCTCAGAGCTGCTGGGGCCAGTGACACAAGAGGGCGCCTAGGGGGCCGCCTGCTACACAGGCCCCGGGCCCTGCCCCCAGCTGGGTGGGCACCAGGTAGAGCAGCCACAGGCCTGGGGCAGGGCACTGGCCATGTAGGGGACAGCTGGGCCCTGACCCTGGGCTGACCACGGCTGGAAATGTCCCCACTTAGCCACCCAAGAGCAAGCAGGAGAAACCCCAGTTCCGAATTAAGTCATTACCAGGACCTCTGGGCTGGCCTTTGTTGATCAGTGGGGCTGACTTGTCCACCCTGCAAAGAAGGGAAACAGATTTTCGGACACTGAGGCCAGAAAGCCACGCCCTGCTGCCACTCCCCTCCCTGCTGCGAGGGGCCAACCGTGCAAGCTGGAACCGGGTGAGTGATTTTATCTACTGCCTTTCAACTGCCTGGCTTTGGAGAAAGGAAGAGGCCCGGAGAGCAACGCTGAACCCAGGTCTGGCTGGGGGCTGAACACAGCCCATCAGCTTCATCCCTGCCCCTCAAGGGCCTTGGTCTCTCATGTCTGAGGACAGGGCTGGCTCAACACCAGGGCCAATGACGGCAGGACCTGTCTGGGCACCAGGAGTAGGCGTCACCCCCACCTCCATGCTGTGTGGCCCTGTGCCGGGTGGCTGACCATGGCTTGGGTTCCCCGGGAGCCTCTGGGCCAGCACTGGGGAGTCTATTAACTTAAGAGTGACCATGGCTGGCCAGAGAGATGGCTTCCTGGGAGTTAGCACCGTCACCTACGAAAGGTGTGACAGCAATTCTGTCACCTCCCAAATAGGGACGAGCACCAGTGTGGTATGGGGAGCTGAGAGGGCTCTAGGCGGGTTCCCTGGGGCTACTGTAGCTGGCCCGTGAGGGAAGCCTGGGGACTCGCCCGGCCAGTGACAACACTGACACCAACCCCACAGCCCCAGGGACAGGGACACTCTGACCGGGACAGGGACCAGGACCAGCACACACAGACCAGGTCCCAGTTTCTCACTTTCATCTGCACAGAGAGAAGCCACTTTGCACTGACCCGGGCCCCTGGCGGTCAGGACACTGAGGACGCGTGAGAAGCTGAAGGTTAGCCATGCGCGCTTCCTGACCTCGCTGGCTTATTGTTCCCAGGGAACACCCCGCCCCACACCCAGAGCCCCATGTGCTCAAGATGACTTCGCCAGCGAGCGACAGACAGAAGGCAGAGGCCTCACAGCTCCAGGACGTTAACTCCCAACCCCCTGTGCTCAGCGGAAACCAGAACTCGTGACGCAGCTGCGCGACACCCTTCTGCAGGATGACCTCACAGGTCAAAGACGCCGGGAAGTTCCTTCAGACCCCGAGACCCGAGGAAGCCATCGTGCAAAGCCGGACGTCCACGTCACAGCAGGGCTACCGCGGGACGGTGTCCGGACAGAAACCTCAGCAGAGGAGGAACTGGGGCTGCTGCTGGAGGCTCCCCAAATGCAAGCAGCAGGGCAGCCGGTGGCCAGGCTTGGGCCTCGGCCATAGGCAGGGGGTTACCCGGGTGTGGGCCTCTTCTGGGGCAGCCGGCTGGGCGGCTGGGGCGGCAGCGGCGGGGGCGCAGCTTTGCTCAGGGGAGCCCCAGGCGGGGCCGGCTTGCTCTGCTGGCTCAGGGTTTCCACCACGCCGGGTGTCTTGGCCACCGGAGGGGGTGGGGTGGGAGCCAGAGGATCTGCAGAGAGGAAACAGAAACGCAGAGGTGAGCGCGGGAGGTGCCGCGGGGTGCGTCATCCTCTTGCTGTCCTGGGGGGCGGGGGGACCGCTGCTGTCCCACCGCCAGGTCCAGGCACTAAGGAGTCACAGCTGGGGTCCCTCCCAAGGCCCCTGACCATCACAAATCCGCACTCAGATGTTTCTCTGAGCCCGTGAGCATCTTCTTGGCTTTCTGGTCTCTCCCGCGCCCTGGAGGACGGCATCCGGGGGGCTGAGGTCTGGGCCCCTCTGGCCGAGTTCCTGCCCCTGGGGGACAGGCCTTCTTGGGCAAGTCTCCTTGTGCCTCGGCCTCCCCTGAGCCCTGCCCCCTCCCCAGCTGCGAGGCAGGTCAACCTAGGAATGCTCTTGACGGGAATTCTGGAAGACTCCAGGGTCTGGGAGGTGGGCGGCCTGTCCCCACCGTTGACTGACAGGACGGACACTGAGGCTCAGGTCCTCTCGTGGGGTCACAGCCGGTCAGACAGGCTGGGTCTTAGCCAGGCCTCCCTCCGGTCTGCTCTCGCGAGCATCGGGGCTCTCCCTGAAGTCCCGCATCCTCATCCCGGGGTCCTTGTGGAGGACAGCCGCCTCGGCAGGCGCTGACACCCAAGAAGTAGAGCTTCCCTGCTGGCCCGGCCAGGGGGCAGGTGCCCCCGGGCAAGGAGGACTCCCCCAGGTCTTATTTTAATTCTTGTTTTCTTTTTCTCTTTTGAAGGAGAACAAAGAGAAGACTATAAAAATCTACCACAAAAACCCAACAGCTCAGAGGATGCCAGGTCGAGGCAGGGGCCCCCCAGCCTCCGGAGACCCCGACACAGTGCCCTGTTCTGTCACGGGCGCAGGCCGTCGGCACCCGCTGCAGCTGGGCTGCGCATCTATCGTCCCACTCGGGAAACCTCGAAACGACTGTCAGGGCTTCTCTGTCTAGAGCCCTGCAGAGGCGGGACCTCGGGGCAGGGCTACACCGACCCTGTCAGGGGCTCCTGCCCTGCATGCCGGGGCACAAGCACCCCTGCCCCCCGTTCTGGGACATGGAAGAAGCACACGTGCCAGATTATAATCCAGAGACGCCCCATACTGAGGAGCACCAGCAGCCTAGGAAACAGAGCCCGGGGCTAATGCGTGAAGGCAGGCGCCAGCGGGGAGCAGCGAGGAGCAGTCCCATGGGTGGGGGTACAGGGCAGAGGGGTCTGTGCGGCGGGGAGGAGTGTCTGCAAGGGTGGGGCCTGGGGAGGAGCCACCGTTGGCCCCGTGTGGCTCGGCGGAGTCTGGGCCTCGGCCCGAGGCTCTCCCCCACTCGGCGGCCAACAGCACCCCAGCCATCCACACCTACAGAGCCCGCGGGCGAAAAGGAAAAAGGAAAAACGTACTGGTAGATGCCAGGCGAAGAGGGGGCAGCGGTGGGTGGACAGCTGGCGGATCTGACGAAGATCGCTGCCTGCTTACACCGTCCACACTTACAGAGTTTGTCTTCCACACGGCGTTAGCTGAGCAGGCTGTTTGAACTGCACACGCATGCACACGCATGCACACACGCACGTGCACACACACAGGCATGCACACGCGCACAGAACAAAAACAGAAACAGAAGACGGCGTTACTGATCCTCTCCCCCATAAAGCGGCAAACACGACCCTTCCAGAACGGTGAGCAGCCGCGACCCAACGCTGGGCTCTAAAACTCTCGCCCCTGGTGTAGTGGAAGAAGCAAGGAGGCTTCCGGGGACATCCCCAGCTGGTTGTCTCATCCTCACTGAACTTTGAGCGCTTCTGATTTGACAGCACGCACGGGACAGAGGAGGAAAGGAGCACGCCGGGCCGGGAGCGCGCCTCGTGGTGTCTGTGGCCTGCTCCTCCCCCTGCGCGAGTCCCCTCCTGGCTGGCAGGGCCCACCCTGTCCTCACCCAGAGCGGGAGAGAGAAGGGGGCAGGTCAGACACTGCCCCACCCCCTGCCGATGTATTTCTGGCCGGTCAGCACAGGTGACACCTGGGGTTCAGGAGGGACCCTGGGGGATGATACTGCCTCGGTCACAGCGCCCTCCACCGCCCAGATCTGTCTCAGGCATCAGGGCCTTGAGGTCCAAGGTCTCAGGGCACGGGATTTTGGGGCCTCAGGACACCGTGTCCAGGATGGCACAGAGAGACCAAGGTGGGTCCTACCGCCCCGGCCAAGCCCCGGGCCCTCGGACGCCCTCCACGACTGCAGTGGGCAAGATCTGGTCTGGCCCAGTCTGACAACACCTGAGGTCTCTTTCACCTGCTGTGGGGACGGGACAGAGTGTGGATGGGACGGAGACCTGGGGGCCACGCGGGGCCTGCAGGGAGGACGTGTACCCCACGTCAGCAGAGGGAGAAAGCAAGCTCAACACAGAAAGGCACAAAGAAACGGGAAGAGTCAAGACTCCTCATTCCAAGAGCTCTGAAGGCAATGGTGGTGACGAGCTTTCCGCTGCTTTTCTACAGCTCGGCCACAACAGAACTTTCCTCCACACAACACGCGTAAGAGGCCCCGTGGGGGCTTGGAGATGACCAAGTTGCTTGTACTCAGCCTTACGAAATCAACACTTGCACACAGGATGTGGGGGGAGGCTGGGAGGTGTGAGACGCCCTGACCAGGGCCCAGCTGCCTGCTGTCCTCCCTGCCTGGCTCCGCCGGCTACCCGCCAGGTGACAGGGAGGGTCGCTGTGGACTTGAGCTTGCAGCTTCCATCCGTGCTGGGCCTCCCCAGCAGGCCGAGGTGCAGGGACTGCCCCTGGGGCAGGGGTAGGGGCTTCGGGGGCCCTGGTGTCCCACCCTCCTCTCAGTGGGTGTGCTCTGAAGGGTAGTGCCGGGGCAGGGCTGGGTAAGCTGGTCTTGAGAGCGAGGATGCACTGTCCCGGGATGAGGGCTGCCGTCCTCGCCCCTCAGTCCATACCTGGTAGCACGGCCACGCCCCTCACGGCACTCCTGCCCAGAGAGCAGCTCCTGCACAAATACCACTGGGGCTGATTATTTGGTGCCAGCTGCCCAGAGCACCCTCAATCCCTGTCGCGTGGAGGCCCCTGTCCCTGCTGCCCCTGGACGCCCCCTGGTGGCCAACTGGCCATGGCTGGCAGCCCCAGCCCAGCGCCCAGCTGACCAGTCTCTGGACCTGCCTTCAAGGAGCACAGCGGCCAGGGACTGTGACTTCACTGTTAGGGACCTCAGTTTCTATTTTGATAAAACAAGAAACTCCACCTCTTGCCACCGTGACAGTGGCTGGGGTGGGTGTCACAGGGCTGGCACTGAAGGGAACACTCCACAGGAAATAGTCCGTATTTTCACAAGGCTGGGTACTGTTCTCCAAATTGGCATCTTTTTATCCTTTACTCCGTGGGGATCGTAGAGATAAGAACTAATCACAGGTATTTTGCAAGCTGACCAGGCCAAAGGGAGGGGTGAAAAGCAGAGAGAAAAGGGCAAGAGAGTCTGCAGGGAAACACTGTGGGGACCAGCTTCCAGAGCTGCCCCAGCCCAGGCCCACCTGGGGGGGGGTCCCTGTGTTCCCCAAATCATGAACAAAGGCAAGCCGCTCCACCACCATCCAGCACGTGGTGGATCTCTTTAGGATGCGAACCAGATAGCTACGAAGACCCCAAGTGGAGGCCAGCACCCCAACCTGCATCAGCCGAGGGCAAAGCAAACACACGCATCTACGGCAAAAACAACCACACCTCCAAGCCACAGCCACAATAGCCCAGTACCTTTGGCGACATTGCGTGGGGGCAGCGGGGGGGCGCCGGAGGCCGCGGGCTGGCCGGGGGGCGGGCTGCCGCTTAGGACAGCCCCGTACGTCTCGTTCTGCAGCAGGCTGGGCGCGAAACTCCTCTGCTTGTCCTTGGCCAGGCCGGCGGGGTCTCTGGCCAAGGACGCAGCGTTGGACGGAGGCTGGCTGGCCCCTAGCTGGTAGAAGCTGACGGGCCGGTCTTCTCGCCGGCTGGGGCTGGGCTGTGGAGGGGGACAGGCAGAGCGTGAGATACACTTACAAGAAGGACGTGACCTCTGGGGATGACCTCAGGGCACCGACTCTGCCTGGGCCTGGGGGCGCTGGCTCTCCAGACGGTCACTTGCTTTTATCACGTCTCTTACGGAAACACACACGCCACAGAAAGCCATGGTTTACAAGGTACAAGTCTCCATTCCGTGAAGGCTTTAAACAGAGTGAGCTAGTCCTCGTGAGCCTGCGTCCTGGTCCAGCCCTGCACTGCCCTTCATAAACGTGGTCCTTATGTCATAGTACAGGAGCCCTCTGGGACCCCGGCTGCACCCACCCCGACAGTCAGGATCCATGGTGTCTTCCTGTATGAGCTGGAAGTCCCGGAACTCCCCTAACTGGGGGCGAGCAAGCCATGGCCTGGCCTGCACCTGCTGCTGCAAAGGTTTTCCTGGCACACAGCACGCTGCTGGCTTACTGTTGTCCAGCTGCTCCAGCTGCTGCCACGGACAGCGGTACTTTAGGCCAGTACTTTAGCGCCTTGCCCGGCCTGGGGGTGGTGCTGGCCGTGGCCCCCACAGGCCCCACCCACACAAACCTGCAGCTTCTCCTCCACATCGTCGTCGCTCTCGTCCAGGTCCTCCTGGAGCAGCCGCCACTCGTACTCCACGTGGACATGGGAATTGAACCTCCCCGACAGGGCTTGGGTCAGCTGAGGAGGATAAAGTGGGTCAGGGACGTTGCCAGGTCATGTGGTCCGCAGGCAGGTCATGTGGGCAGCTCGCCCACCCATGGCCAGCTGAGCTGCGACGCAGCCCAGGCCCCAGCTCACGGACAACCCTTGCAGCTCGGCCCATGGTGCCTCGAGACTGTAAAGTACGGTTCCCAGGCAAGGGAGAGCATTCTGGGTGCACAGAGAGTGTGATTCATCAGCTGCAACAGGTGTCAGGACACAAGGGCCTGCTCCTCTCCAAGGCCAGACAGTAGCTGAGAGGCTGGGGATGTGTGACTTTGGGTAAATTACTTAACCTCTCTGTGCCATTTCCTCACATGTAAAATGGGAAAAACGGGGAAAACCCTGTCCCGAGGCAGCGCTGGAGAGTGAACGAGCTAACAGAGGTGGAAGGCCTAGGGCAGCGCCCCCCTGGCCTGCACTCCACAGCATCGCCTCAGGAGCGTATCATCGGGCTCCCGCTGAGTGACCAATGCTTTCAAGCCCAACAATAATTCTCAGAGCCCACTGACAGCTGCGGGCAGAGTGGACGGTGCTGCTGGGACTTCCCAGTGCAAATCCAGGTCTGCCTGTCCACTGGCCGCACCAGCAACTCTTCCGCAACAGGAGAAGATGGCACAGGACTACTGTATGATTTGGGGGTGGGTAATGCAAGAAGAAAGCCAGCTTTGAGGTGCTGTGGCTTAGGGGTAAGCTGACAGCTCAGAGACCTCAGAGGACATGTGGTGAAGCCAGCTGTGCTGCCCAGCCATGCCCAGCACATGCTCCAGCAAGCCCCCCAGGAGCAGGCAGTCACCTCCTCTCCAGCCACCCGCTAAGTGCTCCCCGAGGGCATTAGGTACCGCACATGGCCTGCACCCAGAGGCTCCCAGAAAGTCCTCCTCAGAGGGTGGCCGCGCAGCCCCTCACTGTCCACGCTGCATGGACACTCACCAGCTCCTCACAGTGCTCGTGCCGCAGGCGCTTGGCGATGTCCAGCGGCGTCTCCCCCGACTCGTTGGCTAAGGGGTGGGCGAGGAAGGGGTCAGTGAGGCTGCACGTGACTCATCAAGTCAGGGCCCACCCAGTCACGGCTGAGGCTGCCTCAGTAGGGGCAGGTCGCAGCCCATGCAGGCTAAGGTGAGCATGATGAGACAGGTGTGAACCCCGACACCTGGCTGCCAGTCACTGCCCGAGGCCTGGGCCCAGCTCTTGGAGGCCCCACGCGGCCTCCTCAGCGCCCTCCCTCTGAAGCCCTGAACTTTCTTCTAAACAAGCCTCCGGAGTCTGACTATCACCTGCTGTGGCTGGACCTGGCCCTCCAGCAGGGCTGGACTTTTTTCTACCTCCTTGCTCTTCATTCAACAGTTTTTCAAAAATACTTCTTGGTGACCCGCTCGCAGCAGGTATCTCGGCTGGCGAGGCCTGCTGGCTGCCTGGAGGTGGGGGCCCGAGGCTGGACCGGGGGGCGGGGTGAACTAGCTTCTCCCCATGGAGAAACCGTGGAAGTGGGGGCTCACCTATCTCGATGGTGGCCTTGCCCCGCAGCAGGAGCTTCAGGCACTCGGCGTTGGCGGTCAGGCAGCAGTAGTGCAGGGCCGTGCTGCCCCTCCCCGTCTGCTTGTCCAGGTTCCCACTGCGGGCACAGGCAGAGCCAGAGAAGGAGCCGTAAGTCACGGGCCAGAGGGCCAAGCACCAGGGGGAGGCGTGAGCCCCCTAATCCTGACACCCTCCCAAGGAGAAAGCCCCTTTGCGAGTCCAGCATCTCCAGGCTCCCCTGAGCTGGGCCCCCTCAGACTGCCCCTAAAACACAGGCTAATGGGGGGATTGTAGGAGAAAGAGCTTCTTTTCTTTTTCCCCTTTTAAATTCCTTATCTGAGTGTAACGTAAAAAACAGTCTTTCCACCAGCAAAAACCCGGAAACGTTTAAAAAATGAGTCCTCTCTTAAGCTGATCGGATTCCATAAGCGGCTCTTAGAAGCAGATGCTTGGGGGGCAGAATCATCCCACTTTGTGGCTTCCTGCATGACCTCAGCGGGGCCGCGTCTTCCACAGGTAGTTCCAAGAGCCATGGAAACAGGCCGTGATGTCCAGGCAGTGAAAAGGCACTAGAAGAGCCACGTTACCCCGCCCAGGCTTCTGGGATGTTCCCGAACAGCTCTGTTCATCGAGGCGCGGGGCCTTGCCCAGGAGACCAGGAGGCCAGGCTGTGGCCAGAGCTGTGGGGTCAGGGTGGCACATGGGTCTGTGGGGATCTCATGCTCAGTGTCCCCCATCAGACGCGCTCACATGCTGCAGGCAGGGGAGGGCAGGAGGGATCAGTTCTTCCAACGTCAGCCAAGCCAGGTGGCCTAATAGGTGCTGGAGCACCCTAAGGTAGACCTGACATTTGGCTCACTGGCGAAGTAGCCCTGAACTGTGCCACCATCACACTGGGGCAGTGCCCCCATATACAGTGGGACAGTGTGGTGGCCACCAGGGTGACGCCCCAGCGCCCCATGGGAGCTTTCAGTGTAAAAATAGCCATGTTTTCTGATTGCTCCTCTTCTCAATCTGGAACAGAAACCAGAACTTTCTTCTTTTGCCCCTGAGAGTTCACCCTGAGGGAGGAGCCATCACTGGGGATTAAGTCAAAGGTCGGGGGCCCCCCCGTGCCAGTGCTGGGCAGGCATCCAGACCCTCTGAGCAGTTTCCATGAGGGCGGCCTAGCCGACCCCCCACCCCCTCCGCCCAAGCCCTTCCTCACCCCTGCTGCAGGGAAGGCAGGGAAGGCAGAAGTGCCCCCACTTGGGCATGGCAGCATCTCCTGTTCCACGTGGGACAATTTTAAAGGCTTCTCCTCCTGCACACCATCCCGGCAGGGGCAGAGAGTCAAGTGTCACCTGGACAGGCCTTCAAGCCCAGCTTCAGCTGCCAGCAGGCAAAGCAGCACAGCAGCGGAACCGAGAAGGCCGCAGAGACCATGCAGTGCCGAGTGCACCGCACGCCCCTCCAAAGCCAACTTCTGACTCAAGGATGAAGTCAAGTTCTCCAACCAAGCAGTGGTCTACGCCCCGGAGTCCTGGTTTACCATCTCAGCTGGATCTGTGAGTCCCTCTACTGCTCCCCTCTGCTCAGGGCACCCTATTTGGGTCTTGTGGGACCCCAGACAGAGCTAGGGGCTTGGAATTCAGCAGGTGCATGGACTGGGGGTCTCCCTGAGGCCTGGCCAGTAGAAGCTGGACCCTGCATGTCCCCCAAGGGTCTCTGTCTCACTCCAGGGCGTGTGGAGGGCTACACCGGAACACCCCAGGCCAGGCAACATCATCCTGGTCCCAAAAATTAAACTTTAGACCCCGGAAGTTACCCAGTCTCAGCCACTCACCTGAAGCAATGATGCCTGCTTCCTCCCTTACAAACACCAAGGGGCAAAATCTGACGCTTCCCCTAATTTTAGGACACTCACCTGTTCTGAACCAAAAAGTCAACGATGTGAAGGGAAGTCCGGTCCACGGATCTGACAGCGAGATGCAGGGCTGTTTCATCTGGCTCCTGAAAACCAGAGAGGAACGAACATTCCAGAACCCCACAGCAACACTCAACCCTGGGTCCCCCACAAGAGGAATCGTGCACCCCTTTCCTCTTCGCTCTTCCCCAAAACACCACTCCAAGCTCTGCAGCACCTTCATCTCCATGCACAGGCTCTGCCCTGGGAACACGCGCTAGAGGTCGGTCCCACTGCTCATCTCTTCATGGGAGGCAAGCAAGAAATTCAGGGGTTTCATTCCAAAGTCCCCTCCGTTTCTGTGTCCCTGTCCCTACACACAACTCGAGGTGCTGCCTGCCAGTGGGTGCTCTCTTCAGATCTTTCCACGTTCTCCTTATAGGGGCGGCGGCGCCAGCCCCCTGCCACTCTACCCTGTGCTGGGCAGTGGCCCTGCTGCCTTTCCTGAAAGCAACTTCTGGCAGGTGGGGGAGAAACCCAATAGGGGGTACTTTAGGAGGTTGGTGGGGGAGAGGGCTGCAGGCTGAGGAAAGATCCGGGAACGGGGAACCTAGGCAGAGGGGGTGACCCCAATGCCACCTGCACTGCCTGCTCTTCCAGCCCAGGCTGCCCCATTCTCCGGCCGGGACAGCTCAGTGTGGCTTTCGCCGCCTCTCGTGGCCTCACGCTGACGCAAAGGCTCCTGGGGTGCTCAGCCCAGCCCCATATTCTGGGGGTGGCGGTTTCCAAGGAGTGTGAGCGTCCACAGGGTGCCAGGCAGGCAATCAGGACTGCACCCCATCCTGAGGGAGGCTGTCCCCCTGCCCCCATAACTCAGGGAGCTGCTGCGGGGGGGTGGCCCAGGAGCCGCACCCCGCTGCTGAAGACAGGCTTCCTTTGGGGGGGCCTCCGAGGGGCTTCTCTCCAGGGCTGGCACTGTCCCACTCTGGCTGGAAGCATAAACCGCCCGTCTGTCCCCGCGGCGCTGGTGCTGAGCCGCACGGCCTCGCCGGCGTTCTCTCCCCACTGCCTGAGCCAACCCCCCCTCCTTTCTGTTTCTCTAGAGCAGCGAGCCCCGCTCTTACGTGTCCGTTGGCCAGGGGGATCTTTTCCGTCAGGTCCACGCCGTCGGCATATGCCTGGAGCAACCCGAACACGTCTCTCATCTTGACAGCCTCGCAGAGGCCGTGCAGCTTGGCCGCGTGGTCCGCGTGCCTCTTCCTGGCGTACTTCCTCTCCATGTACTTGGCGGTGATGTAGTCCTTTCTCGCGTTCCTGCAATCAAGCACCATCACCTGCGGATCGCGCAGGGCCTCCAGCACCGGTCCAGCGAGGACACCCAAGAGCCTGCCGGGCCCGCGGCGAGGTGCGCCTGCAGGGAACCTCCTTGCGCCGGGAGGATGGCGTCGCCTGCCCCTGCAGGTGGGAACTGAGACCTCCCAGCAGGTGAGTTGTGCTCCCGCAGCCACGCAGACTTCTCACCCAGCAGGATATGCCAGGGAGGGCCGGCCCCCCAGGTCCCTCTCCTAACTTGAGACGACCCTACGTTTTCAGGTGCAGAATCAGCGGGAACTTCTGTGGCCTCTGCTGCCCACACCGACCCACTGCCTGTCCGCCTCCTCGCCCGCTGATGCCCCCAGGCTCAGAGAGGGCGCTCGCTCCATCCCCACCAGGAAAATGAGAACCTGCCCCTGGCGCCCGGCCTTGTGGCCTCAGCCCCACGCAGCCTCTCTGGGTCAATCTGAAACTCGAGCCTCACCCCAAGGGATAAGGGCTGCTTAACGAGCCTCGCACCTGCTCTCTGAAGCCTCGCATTACCCAGGCTCCTGGGAATGCGACACCACGAGCCTCTGCTACGGTCACAAGCGTAAGTGACTTAGCCCCAACGCCCACTAAATACCCACCTAAGCTGCCTGAAGCCGAGCGGCTGCCGGCCGCGCCGCCCGTGCCCCCCTCCCTGCGGGGTAAGCGCCTTTACCGGATGCGGTTACCTGAGCGCCGGGATGGGAGCCGGGCTCAGCTTCCCAGCCACACGCCCCACAGACTTGTTACAAAAATCGGCGTTCTCTGCTTTCACAAAGGGCCCGAACCCAGCGCCTAAGGGTCAAGCCCCTCTTTCCTGCCCCCGTTCATCAGCACCCTGCAAGCTTGCTAAGGGCAAGAGAACGAGGCGAGGCGCCTGCACAGACACAGGCGGGCAGTCACGGAGGAGGACGGCCCCGCTCCCTCTTAACTGCTGGGCTGTGGCCAACCCCGGGGCCCTGCAGCACCTCCGCCTCAGGAGTCTCCCAAGGGAGGGGCTGTCTCTGTGAAAGGACTTTCCACTTCCTCGGCAGTTCCCCCCACTCCCCTGCCAGAACACTCTCCTCCCAGCTGCCCACCCTGCACCGGTGCGTCCCCTCCCTGGCCTGGGGACACTCCGCCCCGTCCTATAGTCTGGCCTCACTCTGCCTCAGGCCGCAGCGGTGACCAGCCTCTGGGCAGCTAAGCCACGGGAGCCTGAAGTGGGCAGGACATGCACTGCCCGGGCAGCTGGTGGCCGTCCACCACTCACAGGCCAGTGTGACCTGGGCCATTTATGCTTCATCCCTAAGACTGGCAGGAATCCCTCCACTGGGCCAGCTGGGTGCGGATATGCCCCAGAACTTCTCAACCAAGTTTTGTGCCGACAGTAAAACTAAAACTTAAAACTTTTTTTTTGCAGGAAACAACACACCGCATTTGCAAGGGCCTGGGAAAGAGAACGTGCGTAGTCACGCATCTCTGACAACGGACGGTTTCCACAGGCTCAGATTGGTGTGGGGAGGACCAGGATGGGAAAGTGACGGCCAGGCGTGCCGGGCAGGGCGAGGGAGAGCCACCGGCCACCAGCAGAGGGCGATGACCACCTCCACGGACACAGGCACCCCCATCTGCTTTGCTGTGGCCTCTTCCTAAGAAAAACAGCCATGCCAGGTCGTCTGCACACCCACGGGGTAAAGTGACTACAGCAGGACCACTTCGGCTGAGGCTCTGCTAAGGACGCGGCAGCGGAGGATGCCCCCCGCCCCGGCTTGGGCAGCCCCGCACTCACATGTCGCTGCCGGGGTTGGGTTTGACCGAGTCCTCTGCTGGAAGGCAGCTCTCCATGATCTCGTTGAAGCCCGCATTCCCAATGTTCTTGGCCAGCTGCAAAGACAGAGTGGACACAGGCCGCTCAAATATTAACGCCGCCCACGGCACGTGCCTCAGACACCTGCCGGCTGCTTCCTCGCCACTGAGAAATAGGCGATAGGTGGTTGCCTTTATGAAGACGGACAGACCCAAGGGTGCCCTGAGAGGACCCTGGTGCAGCAGTGCCTGTCACAGAGCAGCGTTCCCGTGGCATGAGGGTGGGTCCTGCCCGTGCCGGGTTATTTTCTCTTCCTTGTGCTGTTCAACGTGGTGGCTGAGGAGTGAGGGTTTGGGCACAAGGACACGCCCCTAATCCCCACACACTCAGCAAAGGGGGTTGGGGCAGACGTGGGGACAGGCCACACCCATGTGCGACCCTTTGTTTTTCTGACAACCATCGAGGAAGAGGCTTAGAGAAGGGAGCGTTTCAAACCAAGGCAGAAATTAGATGCTAAAAATATCTGCAGGTATTGATTAAGCAGGCTCTGCCTGACTCAATTCTCAGCCAGCTCTCAATGGTGATGAAGAAATCACTTCTTCAAACTCTAAACTAAACTGTATAGACAGAGTACATACAGTGTCTAAGGGACTGTACAGACAGAGGCAATACACTGGAGCCAGGATCAGAAGTCACCTCGTCTCACTGTCAAGACGGAGATGATGCAGCCCTTCCAAAGGCTGCTGGGGCCTTCCTCCCCAGATCACCACTTACGTTCCTGAGATACGTCTAAGCCGGTCTAACAGATGTGTTGGGTCAGGTTCCTACCAGGCTGGGAGCCAACTATTAAAGGCCACTATTAAAAATTACACCCTATAAACGCATACTGAAATAAGTTACATTATAAACAAAGTAGTAGATACTCAACACTCATCACTTCCAGTGATTTCACCGCAGCTGTCACTGGTGGAGCTTGGGATGTGACTGTGCAGCTGTGAGGTGAGTTACTGAGGAGAACCTCTTCACCTCCACGCTGAGTGGCTCACACCCACAGCCTCAGATGGGTCCAGCAGTCAGGGGAACAGGGCTGGGCTCCCCAAGGAGCTGGCTGTTAGACATCTGTGGGGGGATGGGGTGGGAGGAGAGACAGGAGTGCTCCCCATAAGGTAACGACTTGCTGAGGCTGCTTACACCTTGGGTGAAGGGTGAGCTCTGGAATCGGAACACAGGGACATGGCCCCCCAGGACTGGCTCAGCAGTTGTATGACTGGGTGTGTCAACGCACTCAGAGCCTCAGTTCCTCCTCTGTAAAGTGGGGAGGATACACCCAGGTCAAAGGGCTGTCATGGAGGGCAAGTGAGCTCACCCTTAAGAGCAGTGCAAGGTGTGGGGTAGAACGAGCCATCACCACTTTACGCTGCCTTGCGCGTCCATTCAGTTGAGCAGACGGGAGCGGCAGCATGGCTGGGGGCTTACTGAGAAGCTGGGTTTGTTGGAAAACAGGCTGCAAGGAGCCCAGACCTATGCCATTCTCAGCACCCTCAGCCCGCGGGCACACGCTCCACATCGTGGTGCCGATAGCATGTCAGCTGCTGCCCAAGCGTGGCCAGGGACGTGGGGGGGTGGGCCTTACTGAGTGCAGCTCAGTGTGGAGCTTGATGGAAAAGGGGTGCCACTAACGGAGTCACCAGAACCCACTTGAGTTCATCTCAGCTTGTCTTTCCTTGGAAGGGCCAGGAAGTGTTTGACAAGACAGCTGGAAACGCACTACAAGTTCAGCTTCAGATGCAGACTGAGTGGGCGTCTGTAAGATGCAAGGCCCCTGGGGCGGGGGGTGCTGACCAGAACGACTGATTTTCTGTCAAGGTTATTGCTCTTGACACTAAAATCAATGGTGCTCAATAGCCACTTAATTAATATGCACTGCCCAGAAAGAGCTTCAAACACGCCTCTGACCTAATCAGCAACTAGGGACTTTGAGCAGAGTCCCCGAGGCCCCCCTTCCAGGTAGCACTGCAGCTCCCCGCATGGTATGTCTTGAAAACTGGCAAGTCACATCACAGAAACGCTTCACTGTCCAAACGTGACCTGCGTCATGCGGCTCCTGTGTTACCCCTGAACGAGAGTGGGAGATGGGCAGTAGAAACGAAGACCAGTGTCCCTCCCGAAGGGTCCCTCCCAGAGGGAGAGCTCGGGCCAAGGAGTGACCGCAGTCCCGCAGAAGCCGGCTGCTGAGTCTGGGAGGACGAGTCCTTTTCCGCCTGAGCCCTGGGCTCTGCCTCTGTCTGGGGCGAACCAGACAGGGCCAGCACGTGATGGCAGAATCCCAGGCCAGTCTCTACCCTCCTTTCTGACTTCATTTTATTCACTCATGAACTCAGCTTGGCAATAAGAAGCACCTCAACCAGCAGCAGCCGGTGGGAGGAGTCCGCAGCGCGCTTCTGGTCGCCCACGACCATCTGGCAACGTGGTGCCCCCTGCCAGCCCAGCGGAATCTCACATTCACAAAATGGATTCTCACAAGATGGATTCTCATGCCAAAATAACTCAGCTTTCAGGGGCCTCCCCGGTGGCGCAGCGGGTTGAGCGCAGCGCTGTGAAGCTGTCCGCAGCCTCTGCATCTGGGGTTCAATTCCTGGCGAGCCAGGAAGATTCCCACATGGTGCAGCAGACCTCTCCTGTCTTGCCCGCTGCTCCCTCAGCAGTGCTGTCGGTCTCTCTGCTGTTCCACTCCCCACTCTGTCTCTGGTGAATCCTCTCACCCTCCCATGCCTCTGGCCTGTACCCCAGCTCTTGTATACATAAAAAATAAAGCTTAAAAAAAAACCAACCAAAAAACCCTCAGCTTTCAGGACCTCAAGTCCCGCCCAAAGTGAAGGACTGGGGAATTACCAGCAGCTCAGATGTCCCTAAAACATCCAGCGTCAGGGACTGCATCCTGGAGTAGTGCACACCCAGCTCTCGGTGGATGCCGGAACATTCGATGCAGGTCAGAATGCCCAGGTTGGTCGACAGCCAGGTAGGATCTGCCGGAGAACAGAACTGCAGTGAGCAGACGTCGGGGACAGAACTTCTGCTGTTGCGGACGAGGAGTTCTAGGCATGATTTCATGATCCTCGATGCGTCTGAGGCCCTCATTCATCCACACCTACCACCAATTTACACACAACACACACGTGTGCACACAGCTGTCCTCTCTCCTCTCCTGGTCCCTCCACCCCCTCCATCCCCTCCTTTCCTGAGAGGTGCTGTGTGCAAGAGGGGCACGGGGACCTCTAGCGGCCACGGGGCCCTCCAGGACCTTGCTGAGCACAGACCAAGGGCGTCACCAGGTGGTGCCTGCAACAGAGAGCGAGAGACATGGGGCCTAGTGCTGGCATCTAGCCCGGTGGGGAACAGGCTAAACACACACAAGCCTGCGTGTTCATGAAGATGCTAATGCGACCGGGAGCAAACACTGAGGGCTAATGCGGCTTCAGAAATGACAGCTGTGCTGCCAGGCCCCCGCCTCATACAGGTGAGCGCCTCAGCAGGCCGAGGAGGCAGGAGCCTCAGGAGGCCAAGGAGGCAGGTGTCTTCACAATGCTTGGAAAGGTGCGGGGCCATGGGGAGGACACAGGCAGGTGCAGTCAGGCCACGCCCACATGCACACGTATCTGTGCCGCCCCTCACTGTACAGTTACCCCCTCTCGGAAGCCAAGCACACAGTAGGGACTCAGATATGCTTGACAGAGGAATGCTGAATTTGCTGAAAACGGACAACTCAAACACACTGGCGTGCTGGCAGAGCCCACAAGTACCTTCCTCTTTGAAATAATAGCTTGTTGCCCTAAGACACTCATGGCAACTATGTAATTATGGCAACTGAGGTCAGTAAGCTCACTGGAAAGTTACTTTTCAAGTGTTCAAGTTGTGAAAGACGTCATCTACCTGAGGAAACACTTCCGGGCATCAGCAGGGCACGTCCCCAGCCCTCGCAGCCGTGTTTCCCGCACCCTGGGTCGCTCCTGGCATGTGGGTGGTCATAGGGCACTGAGCCTACTTCCCGTCAAGTCTTTGCCTCACCCACCTCACCTCAGCCTTTTGAACAAAAATGTACCTAACTTCGACTTCTAGATGGAAGTCGTTAAAAAGGCCACGTACTGCTCTGTCCTTCTCTTAAGAAGCAGCACGATTCAGCACGGGCCACTCTCCACCTCATCTCCTGCCAAAAAGGTATTTTTCAAGAGGTCCAAACCTCAAGAGGTAATTCCTCAAATGATGCCCAGATCTAGTCTCCAGGGGAACGGGAAGCTCACGGCCCTTCTCGGCCATCCACTCTGGCTCTGTTTTGTTTGCTTTTCAAAAAAATTGGCATAGAATTAGAGGAACGCAAAGGCAAACGGCCACCCTAAGCTACCACCTTTCCCATCTCACACGCGTTCAGGAAAGGCTGGCCCACGGCTCCCTGGGCCACAAGACCACCGCATCTTAACTAGAATGGAAGACAACTGATTGCTGTTAAAACCAGCAACACTGCCGGCTTTTCTGAAAAGCAAAGGGAAAGATCTCATTTCACAGAATGTGAAGGGTGGGAGGGGCTGGAAAAGAATCTCCCGGCTGCTGCATTTTCCGGCCAGGAAAACCAGAGTCTAACAGTCGGGGGCTCTTCCAGGCCACCCACTTGACAGCACCTTAGAATCTCCGCAGCGTCTATGCAGCGGCAGGAGTGCGCTAAGTCCCACAGGCGCCCGACTTCTGGAGCCAACAGCACAGCCGCCACTGCGACCCCACCCTCGTTGTGTGTCTCAGCTTTCAACCCCCAAAGAGCATTTAGGCCTTGTTAGCGATACTGGGCGATCTGCACGCGGTCCTGTTCCGAAGGCCGGGGCCCATGCCCCACCCTTGCCCTAGGAGGTGCGCACACTGACGGGCCGTGTGCTGGTGAGTCGGGGTGAGGGGCGGCCAGGCTGTGCTGAACTTAGTGCTCGGGAAAAAAAAGGGGTGATCAGACTGGGTTGTGTGCAATGAGCTGTGGGGCCTGGGGGGGCCTGGGGGGCTTGGGGAGGGCCTGGGTCACCTGGCGCCCCGCAGTCGCAGCACACATCATTGCCCGACATCCGCTGCACTTCAGAGATGATCTCCTTGGTCAGTTCCTGGACGATGTTGTTTTCTCCAGTGTTGTCATCTCCCTTAAATGCATTGTTTAAAGCTTCTTCTTTGCTGTTCTGCAGCACAGACATCCAGCTGGAAAATCACAGTGGGGCTGGGTTAAATCCCACAGATTGCTGAGCCCCAGCCCGAAGCCCCAATGCACAGGAACTCACATTTGACATTCTTGCTCGTCCTCGGCCTGGAAGTGGTACGTCCTGTCATCTGCAGGCGAGAGGACTCGTCAGCTCTGAGCCCAGACTGTCACCCGCACACAGTCCCACAGACATTAACCTCGGGAACAGTCTTAACTCTGCTGGGAATGGGTGAGCTGTACACAAACATGCTCTCATGCTGAGGTCCTTCCATGCTGCTGAGTCGCTGGTCTTTGTGGTTTTGTGATGCAAATTAAAGAATCTGCCTAGTTCTCCCTCCAGACTAGAGACATGCAGCTCCCCTCAAATTGCAGCTATTCCAGGAAAACTGTCACTATCCTTTCAAGCTTGCTCCAGACTTGGCCCCCCAAAGTAATAGTTAAGGCCCTTTAATAGCAAAAGCCTTTCTAAAGTGGGGAACTGAGATGTTTCTGGCCTACTTAGGGAAAAGCCAACAGCTGGCTCTGTGGTCATTCTTTTGTGTGTGCCACCAAACAGAACAGCACACAGAAGCAGAAAGATGAATTCTGCGGTGCGCAAGATAAACCGTCTCGGAGACAAGACTTCAAGGCCCCCTGGAGAGGCCAGCACCGGGCAGCAGTGTTTCTCACGCAGCCACAACAGCGGCAGTGGGGAGGGGCAGGAAGGGAGAGGATGCCGCTAGAAATCCAGGCGATTTCTCTGAAAATCAACTGCTCACAGTATTTGAAATAGGACTGGCGCCCCAGGAGGCAGCTTGCCCTCACTGCCTGCGGTCCAGCAGCTGAGAAAGAAACTTACGTGAAATAAGATCAAAACACTTCTTCTCCTCTGGGTTAGTCTTCACCTGGCAGGTTAACAGGTTGAGCTTTGCAGGAGGCCGGTTAGCCTGTTTGGAAACAGAAAGATGAGGACACTGGGAAGGAAAGCCAGGCAGCTGCACTCCTCTTTAGGACACGGCAGCCGGGGCTCCGGGGGTCTGCACGAAGTCCTTTCAGAGCGGACTGCATGCAGGGAGGCGCAGGGTCCCCAGACCTTAGCTCTACTGGAGAAGGGAGCAACCTTCCTGGCAATGGGTACCCACAAACCCACAGAGGGTTGTGGCCTCCCCAAGATCAAAATGTTCCCAGACTAAAGCTCCGAGACAGTGCCGACTCCTGCTCCGGACACGGGAACTTTGCTGGTGACCCGGGCGCCCCGCTCCATTTCTGCCGATGTTAAAAAAACTGTTTTTCTGAGTGTAGTAAACACTTACTGGGGAAGTAATCTCACTGAGCAAAAATGACAGAGACATAATTTTCTCTCCTTTCTGAAGTGATGACAGATACTAGATCCATAATCCTGAACGCCAACCATCTGTCACTTACGTTTCAACAGAACCCGCCCCGCTCACACACGCACCCCCTCAACAATGCTAACGAGCGATCACACTACAGTATTGTCAGAGAAAGGTCAAAAGTGGCTTATTTTATCACCATTTCAAAAACTACCACAATTAGTCTGGGAAGCAAAGGGCAGAGGATGAGAAGATTATTTCAGGGGAAAAATTCTGAATGGCGAAACGCCTCGGAGAACTCTCCAAATATGAATGGGCTTATCTTCCCATCTGCCAAGTGGGTGAAGAAAGAGAAAATAAACATGTCTTAGACGCTGGTCGTTCTTGTTCGCCCCTCCCACGGCCAAGAGCCTGCAAGAGCTTGGACGTGGGATTAACCTAGATCCATATAGGCGTCTACACTGGGAGAACCTCCACTCCCCTCCACTAAATGCCCCGGGTCCAGGCTGAGGAGTGTGTCTCCAACAAAACAGGCCCGAGCCCTGCTGTGTCAGCAACCTGGGTTGGACAGAGTCTGGATCAGCAGAAGCTGGATAAACAGGGCTGTCTGGACTCTCCTGGGCTGTGGCTCCTACCTGAAGCCTAACAGAATCCCCGGCACGTCAGAAGCCAGTGCTAGGAGATGCCAAGCTCTGCCTCAGTTTGCAAACTTTACTTTTCAAGCAAAAGCATCCATCAATCTAACCTTTACCGACAGAATTACCCAGGGCACCCGAGAACCTTAACACAGGTATCGGGCCCTAAAATCTGTCTTTTCCATCACCTCCCGTGGTCACACAACTGTGGGGGTGCATTCGGCTGGCATTCCTGCTCTATTCCAGACGGCCGGTGTCCCCAGGAGCAGTAAGCAGGCCTGGTGCACTTTGGTAAACAGAGACAGGTTCATGGATGAGGTGACTTTGAATGATCGTATTAGTGACATTTATTCAGCTATTACTGATAATGATACAGTAATTATTCAATTAATTCAATTAATAATATTATTTTGTAAAATTATGTGCTTATAGGAGGCAAGGACTATTCTAAGCCTCTTTTTATTTTTCTAAATTGAAGCAGTACCGGTTTACAACACTGCACGTGATCCAGGGCACAGGCTCACACCCCAGAAGTATGTCGCCACACCCACCATCAAAGCACCCACAGTTCTTCACCACAGACCACTGGGCCCTCTCCCCCCTTTGTTTCCGCCCCCTTTCTCCCTCCCCTTCTGTTGGCCTCAAATCTGCAGATTTCCAAGGTTTGTTTGGTTTAGTTTTGGTCTGTTCCTTTGTTTTGTTTCTTTATATGAGTGAGACCATCCGGCATTTGTCTCTCTCCTTCTGCTTATCTCACTTTGCATTACCCCCTTCAGCTGCATCCAGGTTGTCACAAAGCAAGAGTTCTAAGTGTGTCTAACGAATTAATTCATTTAAATCTTCTACTGGCTGGTGGGGTAGGGCCTACTCCAATTTTGCAGATAAAGATACTGGCTTGGAGCTGCGGGACAATTAGGTTGAGGTCATACAGCTTGGGCGTGGTGATATCCACCCTTGCCCGAGCCCATCCGGCCCGGAGCCACCCCCCTCCCACCCTCCATGTGGCTCTCCGCAGAGCAGAGCCACCTCCTTGGATTCATCTTTAAGTATCTCTTAGTGCAGCAAAGAATCACGTTTAAAAACTAACCTCTGGCCTTTCTGCCTCTAACTTTTGCTCTTTCGATTCCCCTGTGCTACAGGAAAAGTGAAATTCTTCTTGCCGACTCAACTACCATCAAAGACTTCTTACTCCGCAGTGTATGAACACCACCCCCAAAACAGGGCCAATGACCAGTGTCAATATCTTAAGTAAAAATTACAAGGAGAAATGTGCCTACATATTTAAAAACAAGAGCCTTCAGAATGTCCACAAAGCACAGATGCTGACCATCATAACCTGTATCAGCTGTTTTCAGTCTCACAGTCACAACTGTTTGCTATTTGTTCACTCTGATTAAGGATTAGCTGATCAGAGCTGTAAGAAAAATTTATGGGAGAAAAATTTAAATAGACAAGATCTTATCCACTAAATTTCCTCTCTGCTGCAACTTGGGAAAATACAACGCCATCATTTAATTCAGGCAGAGACCAGGTCTAGTCACCAGACGTTGAATTTGAGAAGCTCTGGGTCAGCAGCTCGGGAAGGAGGACGCAAACCCAGAGACTCGGGGTTTGCCTGCAAGGCAGGAGTCGCCTGGGATGCTCCCATTTTATTCATGTGATTTTATTTTTTCCCAATTTTCAGGCGTTTTGAAAGGAAATCGACATTCTTCTTTCTGCATGATTGATGATTAAAAACATTTTTAGATTGTGTAAAAACCAGTGGACATTTCTTCTAGCTTAACACAGTCTTGGCAATGTGGCAAGCTATGATTTGGCAAAGAGGACACCTAATTAGTTATTTTGTCCCCAGGATCACTTCTTTCCACTGCCAGTGGACACAACTGGCCTTGGCTTGCGGGGATACCAACTTGGCGCCCATGGAACTCAGACCCGCGTTCCCATGACCTTGCCACTGGTGTACAGAACACCACAGCCACTTCCCCATGGCTGCCCTTCCTGGAAGGAACGGGTCCTTCTAACTGCAGAGGCTCCCTGTGTCTCCATGACTTAAAGCCCAGACTCTCCGCTGAGGCCCAGATCTGCAGACGCCTGCCTCATCAGTTACGTCTTTGAAAAATTCCCCTTCCCAGCCTGATGGTAAGTTAGCATATTTGGGGAGATGCCGGCTAAACAGGTAGGCCACATGGGGAGCCAAATCAAAGCCAAACCCAACCAAACGGCATCGTGAGCTCTTGAGGGCAAAGGTTAATTCACGTCACTGGAGAACACTCGTCAGATGCAGCAGGGTTAGCACGTGTGCACGTGTGTGTATATGAGTGTGTGCATGAGTGAGTGAATGTGCATGCAAGGATTCTGCTTTCCAGAACATGCAGAACACCCAGGAAAGGCAAGAACAGATGTGTGCCTCAAGGCACGGTGCTCTATGTGCCCACTTGCTTTCCTGGCAAGGCCAAGGGTGGAGCCCACCTGCCCCTGGGTGGGGTGCATGCACTGGCCACTCCCAGACCTCCAGGCCGGTGGCTGTGGCAGGAGGAGGCACCCAGCGCCCCAGGGAGGTCCCTCACTATACACACAGCACTGAGGAACATGCTGGTTGTGTGAAGCCAAGCTGTCAGCCCCTAGCGAGGCTGCTCCGACTGTGCTGGCGGCCAACTGCAGGCGGCTCTGCACTCAGCGTGCGCAGCCTGTATGTCTGCTGGAGGAAGCCCACGCCCTGGGAGCCAGGGGCCGCCCATGTGCTCGCAGCAAAGCCTGTTCTGTTTCGGCAACAGAGGGAGAACTGCTTGGGCAGAGCTCAGGCCCTGGGCCCAGCAGGAAGCTGTCACGAAACAAACACCTGATGACTTAAGAGCTCCAGACCAGCACGGAGTGAAACTCAGTCTTATTTAATAAACTTTCGGCCTGGAGGCGGTGAGGCCGAGGTAAAGCCAACGACGGTGGGGCAGGCGTCTGGAGTCAGACCACAGACCACAGGTGTTCGGGCAGGCCAGGGGCCGGGCCAACTGCCAACCCACGTTCTGTCTTATTTATTTTTTCTGCTTTTAAAATAAAACATTTATTGCTACGCTGGTTGATATAGAACAGCTTTCCTCTCATTTTGGATTTGAAGCACTAGACCGCTGAACACACGAGCAAGAAAAGCCCCAGCACGAGGAGGGTCTCTGCTCAGGAGGCATAACCCAGCTTGGGACAGTTCCCAGTCCCTGCTAGAGAACCACGGACCCTACACGGCATCACTGATTTCCCGCTAGAGAAATATGGACCCACATGGCATCACTGATTCCTACTTAACGTACGGGCTGAAGTCACCTGGTCAGCTGCCTCTTGAAGATAGAGTGCAAGAGAGGGATGGAGGGTGGAAGGGGCTGTACATCTTTCTGGAAGTGCCTTCCCACTGTCATGTGGGAAGGGCCCATTGGAAAAATCTGTCCTATGGGGACAGATTCTCCCCTTTTCCACTTTTAAAGAGGAGGGTGACCCCGCACACGTGCACCCTTGGCCTGCGGCACTCAGCCCAGGCCCCCGGGCATGTGCCTTGGTGGACAGGACGCCAGGTGGGGATGCGAACCGTCCTGCCCGGGAGGGAATCTCGAGCAAGGCCGGTGAGAGTTGAACATGGAAAAGAGAAAAGGCCTAACTCGACAGGCGAGAAACACAGTCGGCCACCTAGGACTTGTGGCCCAGAGACCCCCAGAGCCCCGCAGACCACACTTGACATCAGTGTCTCTCCCTTCCCGCAGAAGAGACTGCGAAGGGGAAGAGACGCCTGCCCCAGGCCCCCTTCGGGGTTACTGCTTCTTCACTGTGAGTGCAGAGAGGGCTGCTTCTCCAGAACCCTCTGTGAGCCATGACCTTTCTCTGGGCTCAGAAGAGACTGTGCTTCTGCCCAGCGCTGCCTTTCTCAGGGGCCTGTGGGGGACTGGGGATGACCACGGTCAGGTGAAGACCCAGTGTCACGACCGCACAACCTTCTGTGTGAGGAACAGAAAAGCCAGCCTTCACCGTGTGCTCATCAGCAAGGAAGCAGTTACAGCTCCAGAAACACCTCCGCTTCCTCCAGGCCCCGCCCCAAGGCGAGCTGAAGGCACAGGGGCTTGAGGGCTGTGTCTGCAACTGGCCAGACTCCCGGGTCCAGAAAGCCAACTCAGGGGCTCCCATGATCTGGGAACATGGCCCCGGTGCCCAGCGTGGGGCCTGTCGCCCGGTGACAGGGCAGGGCTGATAAAGGCTGGCGCGGTGAGTGAGGTTTCTAGAATCCAGTGTTGGAGATGGAAATCTCTCCTCTTCGACTCCTGATGCTCCGAAGCCGGGCACATAAACGCTATTTCCCTTTGGAGAAGGGGTGGCCTCCCTAGTTAGAGGCTCGATTTTCAGAGACAAGAAGAGCTGGGAAGGGGCCTGCTGATTTTGTTTCTGGAAGGGACAGGGTCCAGAGGTGCCCCAGCTCATCGGGTGTGCCCACCTGTCGGGCAGAGGAAGAGAATGGCACCCCGGCTAGAAGGGGCGGGGTGGTCGGCAGGTGCCCCAGACCAAGAAGGGACCCAGTTGAGCTGTCTTCAGCAGAGGACGCGCCCTTAATGTCCTAACCCACAAAGAACAGGCGTGCAGGTGCGCGTGTGCGCAAGTGGAACAAGTGTGCATGCAAGGGGAGAGATTCCCGTATCGTGCCAAGTTCTCCCCCTGGCCCCATGACTGCAGGGGCCTTGGGGGCGCGAGACACTCACCGTGCCGTGGGATATGGTCAGAAAGCCGTTCTTCACAGAGCATTTCCTCTTCTGCCACACCTTTCGGATCCTTACAGATAAAGGGGAAAGAGGTGAGACAGCCTGGACGGGCAAGGAGCTTGCTGCACCCCCGCCCCCTGCCACCTACCCGTCACTCTTCTTGTAGAGGTTCCCGTTGCGCTCGGTCCCATGCTCCTTGTTTCCCTGAGGCTGATGCAAGCTATAGGCTGCGCTCTGGCGGAGTTGTGAGTCCTGAAAAGTGTTTCAGAAGTTGTTTTCAGTCCCGTCCAGATCCCAATTAAAAGAAAAGATGAAGCAGTGCACAAAGGAGACGCAAGGCCTTAACATGTTTCGATTTCCCTGCTCATCACACCAGACACAGGGACACACAGGTCACACCGGAGCTCGTGAACGCCACCTGCAGTGGCGAGCCCCGAGGATGGGCATCACCTGGCTCGACGTCACTGAGTTCCTGTGCCCTCCAGAGGACCATGTGGCAAAAAGAGCCCAGAGAACCAGGTGCCATGAGTGCGGGAAAAGATGGGCTTTCAAGCGAGAGCCCAAACCAGCACCTGCCCCTCTCCTCGACACTAGTGGCAAACTCCCGGCCGCACCTTCCTCCCTGGAGAATGGGAAAATGACACCCAGTAAGGACAGGAAATAGCTGGAAGTCTGACAAGGGCCATGCGTGGGAACTTGGAGAACGTAACAGGTACTGACCAGTGTCCCTTTCGCGTGCCCTGATTCCAGCAGAGGGGCCGGCCCTGAGCCGGACTGCTTCCAGCAGTGACCACGGGGAACTCAGCCTCGGGGTGGCTAAGGTGGCTGAGAATCTGGCTAAGGCTGCCACTCCGGAAACTCCAGCCTTTGAATCTGTGATGGTGTGGGACCACCCCAGCCGAGAGTGCACAGCAGCAGATGCTCCGCTGGCATCTGAAGGGTGTGCCCGCATCCTGAGCCAGGGTCAGCGCTGAAAATTCGCAGATGTCACGGAAACCAGGGAGCCAAGCGTGAGCAGAGCTCCCCAGTCAACCAGTGCAAGCCCCTGTCTGCGGGGGAGAACCCCCGGTGAGCGCATTTCATCACAGGAGGTACAGAAATGACAAAGGGTTCGCACAGACATGGGGCTCCTCAGGGTGTTCCCAGAGACAAGGCTGGACTAGTCTCTGCCACCAGGTAGCTGGCTGTCCTTGGGGGGAGCAGGCAAGGCCTACAAGACAAAGCTAGTGCCCTATAATGGGTGCCCTGAAAAGTGAGCAGCTTGTGGAGGACGGCCTGAGGGTGTGGAGGCCGAGTGCTGAGGAGCAGGCAGGTGTTGAGGGGGTGAGGGGTTGGAAGCAGTGGGGAAGGCGTACAGAGCCTGGAGAGCTGGGGGAAGCTGGCCCATCCCCCAGGGGACAAGGACAGATCATGCAGCCAGGATGAAAGTGGGTCAAGTGGTGGAGGGACAGGCAGGTTGAGATCCAAAACCAAGCAAGACACTGGATTCATGACAGGTTCAAAGGTTTTGAAACACAAAAGACTTTCATTCTGATGGAGTCTCTATCAGTTTGTTGTGTGTATTTTCAGATGTCACACGTCAGAGACCACTGCCTGGTGGAAGGTGACAGAGACGCACCTCTGAGCCGTCTAACAAGAGTGTGACAGTCCAGCACTTACGCTGAGGTCTTTCATCCATTGTGAGTTCATTTTTGATAAGGTGTGAGGTCCAAACCCATTCTTGTACCTGTTGTGGCTCCCAAGTGTCTCAACACTGGTTGCTGAGAAGACTATTCTTTCCTCGTCGGGTAATGCTGGGGTCCCTGCTGAAACCACTGACCCAGCACGTGAGGGCCCCTTTCTGGACTCTCGACTCAATTCCACTGACGGATCTATCTGACCTTATGCAGGTTCTACAGTGTCTTTCTGTTTACATACAAAGTTTTTAAGTGCTTATTTAAATATCTATTTTAAGTACTTTAAATACCATCTACTCCATTTATAAAAGCTGTATTATCATTGCTTTGTGGTTAAGGGTTGCAATCAGGAAGTGTGAGTGACACTTTCAACTTTGTTCTTTTTTTTAAGGCTGTTCTGGCTATTTGGGCCCCTTGCATTTCCATAAGACTTTTAGAGTCAGCTTGTCAATTTCTGCAAAAGGCAGCTGGAATTTTACTAATGTGGGTCAGCGGCGGGAGGACTGACCTGCTGACAGTGTTCAGTTCTCCAGTCTGTGACCACGGGGGGCTGTCTAGCATTGACTTCTTAAACTCCGCAACATATGGGGGACAACTTTGGGGAAGAAGCTTCCACACAGCAGTCAACTGGGGGTGGACATTCCATTACTGGCCAACAACAGAGCCTGGACATGCAAACCCAGAAGGATAGGGGGCCTGGTTCTGCACGGGGGGCCAGGTGGCGCTGGGGGCTCATTGTACAGCAAGGGCAGGCAGCTCACTCCCTGGGAGAGGATGGCTCAGTCCACACCCTCTCAGAAGGGCACCAAAAGTCTAGCGAAAACCCAGATTTAAACATTACTGGAAATAAATGCAGCGAAGGGAAAATGGAGAAATAGTGCTCACCTATATGAATCTCCATGAAAGACTAAAAATAAACCTGTCAAAAGACTGAACTGCACAACCATGAAATGTGCCTATTGATTTGGGAAGGAAAAAAACTGCACAAAATCCGTGGAGAAGCCGCGTGAGCAGTGCTGAGGGCGTCCAGGCCGAGCATATTAATCTGACTCTTTGCAGGTCTGCGCATGAGATAAAGGACATTTTTCTTTCAACAGAGCCTGACCCGATGCCAGAGGGAAGGAAGAAATGACCGTTTTGTTCTCTAGACCAGGCATTTCTTGAACCACTGAAAAAAATGCAGGCCAAACCCCTAGCTAAGCTATTGTATAAAACTGAAAAGTTGCAAAAAAGAGGAATATCGTCTATTTAATATAAAATTGAACCTGCTTTAAAACTACTTCAGCATCCTCAGGGTGAGCCAACAAAGATCACTCTTCTTACCTGTTCACACAGGTTTCACAGCCACCTGCTCAAGCACAGTCAGCCCTTTCACATCAACCCCCGTTTCAATCAAATGGAACATGACACAAGGGAAAAGCCTTCTTTCTGGGGAGACAATGACCCTAGCATGTGGGAGCCACAGGGGAGGGTGGGGTGGGGGGGTCACGTCCACAGCCGGCTCCCGGACTGGCCAAGGAGGGAGTGTCTGCAGATGAAGACACGGCCAGCAGCCCAGAGGAGAGTGAGATGGAAAGAAGTCGAAGGGAGCCTGTGACGGGAGCTCACGGGCTGCGGGGTGAGCGCAGGCTCCCCGGGGGGCCGGGCTGCCGATGGGCCGGGGAGCGTGGGCGGGAATGGACAGTGGCTTCATCTTCACAAAGGACCAAAAGCATCAAATGTAAACTTGAAACTTCCGCAGCACTAATATCTGTGCGTTCAAACTCTCTAGGCTTTGTGAACGCACGGCAGTGGACAGAGGAAGGGGGAAGATGAAAGCTCCCGGCCAGCAACACAGACGGGGAGGAAGCATGCAAACGTCCGTAATTTATTAAAATAGTGAACTACTTACTCTCCTAGACTTCGGTCACAAAGGTAAATGCATTTGGGAGAAAAACAACATTCCGTTATAGTAAGTACAGGAACTTGGAAGCAGCACACCGAACAGTCCACAGTGACCTCACGCTCAACAGGCACTTACCTGAGATCTAGGCGCTACGCATTAGACACACCCTTCATTGACAAGGATGTGGATTTATGTCAAACTCACCTTATAATATAGCCCCACTATAGCAAAATCATCATAGAATGACCCTAAAAATGTACTCAGTGTTTTGTTTTTTAACTAGCCCCCAAACACAAAATGTCACTGCTGATGTGTCTGCGTGCAGAGAAGTATGACGTGAAGGTGGAGCCGAGGAACCCGGGCTTCCTGTCCATGGGAAAGCTGCTCACAATTAAGGACACAGGCTTGGGGCCGATGGCTCAGAGGCCTGCTGGGGTAGACAGGCAGGGCCTGCAGAGCTCCAGGCTCAGAATCACAGACACGAATGGGGAGCAAGAGAGACCCGCCGGCCCTGAGCCTCACCAGGCACATGACCGTGCAAAAAAGTTGCACAGGCTATCAAGGCCACACCTAGAGGAAATGTTTCCGCTGAAATAAAGGCTTCTGGGTAGGTGGTCGCCTGAAACCGAAGGGCCAGCGGGACGTCTTCATGCATCGACACAGCCTGGGACTGAGACGCGAGTACCCAGGGGACGGATGTCACACCCTCAGTCCCAAAGCCTCTGAGCGTGCTTTCAAAATTAAATCTTCTCACCTCTTTCTGTTCAACCTGCAACGCTGACTTGAGAATGTCTCGAAGCTGAATCAGCTGCCTTCTTTCTTCATCCTGGGCCTGTTTGATCTGTAGAAAACAAAACAAGTCACGTTTCCATCCTCCACCATGCAAGTGCCCCCTGTCACCCCACTTACCCACCTCTTTCCTCTCCCCACCCCGACCCTATACCCACCATTTTGTGTGGGCAGTCTAAGAGTTTGTTGTTTATTAGTTAGCAGTAGACACAGGTGCTGATTTATAAGGCTGTACGCCTCCAGCCTACATCATGTTATACGCCAATGTTATTTCAATAAAAATGTTTAAAAAGAGCAAAGAGAAGCAGGACGGAGGCCACAGGAAATGCCGGGCTTCCCAGGGAAGGTCTGCATCAATGTAAGAAACGCCTCCTACTGCTTAAATCTCCTTCCAGCCAAGGGGGCAGAGGGGAAGGCCAAGCCCCTTGGGGCTGGGCTGAGGAGCAAATGCAAGACACAGACATGACACAGGATTGGAGCATCAGCTGCACAGACACCGTCTCCACGCTGATGGGAGAGTGTTTCTACTCACCGTGTGGAGGTCAGTGGAGAGGGTTTCAATGGAAGGCTTGAGGCTTTCTACTGCTTTCAGTCCATCCTGGAAAAAACTAAGAGGAGGAAGGAAAAAACAGAGATTGTGCTTGGTGAAAAGAAAAACAATTGTCAGGTGGTGGGAAAACACTTCTTGAACGTGACTGCAGTTATTTGCCATTTTTCTTGACCCCCCTGTGAAGTGAGAGCTGAATTTTCAGTTTGTAAAGGGAAACAGGACTCAGCTAAACATGACAGCAAAGGCTTCATCCCGGAGCATAAGAGGCTGAGGCTGAGAACGCAAACAAGAATCTCACATACACGTATTTTCCTTGACAGATGAGAGCTAGTAGAAGAAAATGCAGGGGAAAAAAAAAAAAAAAACAAGCTGGTGTGATGTCATTAACCGCCAAGCTTCCCCCACGCAGGAGGGAAGGGAGGCGGGCATGGAGGCCTGGAGATCAAATATCAAAAGGAATCTTTGTTTTCAAGTTCAGACTCAGCAACGCTTGAGACTCATTTATAGCAAGTGACTGGGGAACACAATTGAAGCAGGACAGGTTCTGCAGCAACAGGAGGCTTCCGCTCAGCAACAGGAGGCCGTGCGCCTTCGGAGGATGGAGAGAAGGTTTCCAGAGCTGCTCAGCACAGAATTCACACCCTGTCACTGCAGGCTTCAGCTCACACAGTGTTTCTTCCTTTCTGTACATGCCAGACACACCTGCCTGTCCCCCCCACCAAGCCCTTCCTGCTCAGGGCCTTTGCACCTGCTGTTGCTTCCCAGTAAAGAATCCTCCCCGCAGCATATCCTCTATCGATACTTCACCTCATTCCCACTCAGTCTTCAAGTTGTAAGTTAAGCATCACCTCCTGAGTGAGGCTTCCCACGGCCTCTACTTCGAGAGAGGTTCCCTTCTCTCAGCATGCTGTCTTTTACTTCAAAACGCTCACCAGCGCTGCAGCTGTGGATTCATGAGTGGGACTATTTAAAGCAAAATTACCCCATGAGATCTGAAGTTCTAGGAGTCTGAGAACATCCACAAAGTCTGGCACATTTCAAGCGCATGACATTTGTCCAATGAAGAAATAATTCACTGGCAGCCAAGGAGACCATCTTCACAAAGCCATCTGGGCCTCGCCTGTGTCCACGTGAGGGGATATTTATTTCTTTTAGACTTAGCAACAGTCCTGTGGGGCTTTCCCATGTCGAGCATGTAGTAAACAGGAGGGGCTGGACAAACAATGCAGATGGCTTCAGAGCTGCGATTCCCAGGAGGAAGGAAGGGAGAAGGGGCACTCCGGACGTGGCCAGGGGCCCTGCCGATGGGAATCATGGGGGCTGGGCTGCGCGTTTGCTTACCTTACTCTTCAGACTTCATTCTTTGTGTCCTGATGCCCCCGCCCGCTTCGCCTACTCATCTCCCCAGTACAGACTAAGCTCCCGGCACAGCAAGGGCGTCAGCGTTATAACCGTTTCTCCACGGGAGTGTTTCCACCGTCCGGGCAGAGACACCCGGGGCAGAGACACCCGGGGCCTGGCTCTGAGCCCAGCCTCCAAGGCAAAGATGCGCGCAGGGCAGGCGCCCTTTGAAACAGAGCAGACAGAGCCGCTGGAAGAGAAACTGAGCTTTCCTCTCCCGCATGGGCTCATTTGCTCTCTGCTGGTTTCCGCTACAGTCTTTATGTAATTGTTTCCCTCATCCCCCCCAATTCTTGCTAGAGGGAGGGGGAGGCAGCCGGGAGAGGGAGAGAGCGGAAGCGCACGGGAGGGGAGGAAGACATCAGGAGGCCGCGTGGAAGTAAACGCCTCTGCCCGGGCAGAGGGCAGCTGCTGTGATGGTCCCCGGGCGGGTTCCTGGCCTGGAGGTGGGGCCCAGGGCCTTTCCTATCGGACATGGCGTCCAGCGTGATGCGGGGCAGGGCCCCTGGAGTCACCACTGAACATTTGGTTTCGCCTTTGCAGTCTGTTTGCCGAGCTGGAGCATCACCCTGGAAACCTTCTATTTCCGAAGCCTTTGTCCTTCCACACCTTGCCCATGGAGGCGTTGTTTTGGCACCTAGGTGCACCCCCAAAATGAAATCAGATTGGCGGGGGGTGGGGTGGGGCTGGTGTCAAAGAAAGGGGTCCTGTCGCCACCTGGCTGCCTATCAGCGCGAGCCACCCCGCGCGCCCCCTGGCAGGTGGAACTGTTGACACATCCAGAGCTCCCGTCAACACCCCCGTTAATATCGCCAAATGCCACCTCTTCTAATCAAATGTTTTCTAGCTGGCCTGACCAAATTCCAAGCCTTTAAAACACATTCGTGGAGGTTCAGTCAGCCTTCAAGCTGCCACCACGGAGGTGAGCACAGCAGCCCCCCGGGCTCACACCGTGAGGGGTCTGTGCTTGGCAGCCGGCTCCCTGCCACCCCCAGGCCACCCGGACTGTGCCTCGGCCAACGGGTGCCACATGCACTGGGCAGCAGCTGCCAGAGTGGCCCTTGCAGGCCCTTGCTCAAGGGACAGGTCAAGTCCATGCCCCTTCCCACTTAGCAGCACATGACCGTGTGTTGGTTTTAAGTGATTTAACCCATTTCCAGAATCCGCTCGACCACAGGATCCTCAAAGCTTAGCAGCAAAAGCTGATAAGACACATTTGCGGGGAGTGCAGAGCGAGGGGGGATGCAAATTCTTTCCTCAAATCAAATAACAGGCAGAGGCAGTCTGGGCTCCCACACCCCGGCCCAGCACGACCCGCTCCTTGGGTAGGGGCCGGGCCTCACGGGCAGGGACTCCACAGGGCTGCCAGGTGATGGAGCCACCAGCACTCTCATCCGAAGACACAGTTTATGCCCAAACTATGAATTTTAAAAAGTCCAGCTATTCGAACGACTTGAGAGTGAGTGCTCCCTCTCCCACATCCACAAAGGAAGTGACAGGAGACGCGTCATTTCCAAAGGTTACTGGGCCAAAGCCCATAAAAGGCCAACAGTTCACTTTCCACCGTGGTCTGTTGCTACCCAACTGATCAGTTTGGGCAAAATAAAGGGAGGAAAAAAAAGGAAATCCCAGAATAGCTTCTTCTTAAAAATAAAGTATGAGCAGGGAAGTGGCCCATTTCCTACACTGCCACACTCAGGGCTGCACAGAACTGAAAGAGGGATTTCTGCCTTAGTCACAGCTAGGACCATGGTCTCTGTGAAATAATTCACCTCGGAAATTCTACCCGTGAGAGAGGAGATCGGCTTCCTCTTCTTCTATCCTCAGATGACTTGCTTGGCCACTTGCTTTGCTGTCTGACCTCCTACTTCAGAAAAGCAAGGTCCCCAAAGTTGCCTTGGGGATTCCAAAGCAAAGCTGGGTTTAATTCGACAGTGCCAGTCATGGCCGCGAAAGTGTGTCAGGTAAATGTGGGTGGCACAACAGATGAAAATAAATGTCACGGCCCTTTCCTGGAAGGTGCATGGTGCCATGGGGGCAGGACAGCATAGGAAAGTTGCCCTGACGCAGGTGTGCAGAGAGTGGCGGGGACACAGAGGGAGAGCAGATGCCCCGTCGGGGCAGAGAATCACATTAGAGGAGTCGTCACACGGAGCTGGACCATGGGGTGGAGAGGGGGGTGGGCTCCGTACAGGCTCACCCCCGTGGGACTCGGCCTGTGGGGCCAGATCTGACCCCAAAGACTTCTCCTGGCAGACCCGCCATCTGCCTGTGGACCCTCTGTCTAGCCCAAGCGCCGGCCCCCAGGTGTGGCCCACATCCCACCGGTGCCGTCTGGCACACATGGAAACCTCACCTGAGCAGACATGGGAGGGAAGGAGCCTTGTGGGGTACCAGCCTGCTCCCCCACCCAGTGCCCCCTCCCGGCCACACTCACTCCCAAGACTGGACTTGTGGGGCATAGACAGCTGTTTGCCCCTGTGAGGATGAGGTCCAGGAGGCGAGACCTTTGCTTCCTCCTTGATGTACCTCAGAACCTTAAAAAGCACAAAGCAGAGGGTCTTCCCTGGTGGTGCAGTTGTTGAGCGCTGGGCTGCGAAGCTGCCCGCAGCCTCTGCAGTGCTGGTTCGATCCCCAGCTGCCTGCGAGGGTCCCACATGGTGCTCAGACCTCAACTGCTGTGCCCGCTGCTCCCCTCAGCAGTGTACTTCGTCAGTCTGTCTGTTCTGTTCCCTGCTCTGGCTCTGGTGAATCCTCTCATCCTCCCACGCTTCTGACTGTACCCAGTGCTTGTATAAATAAATCAATCTTTAAAAAAAAAAAAAAAAAGCACCAAGCAGAGAGCAGGAGCTCAGGAAACACCTGCCTAATGGATGCTCGGTATCAGCCTTTTCAAGAACTTCCTAATCCATGCAGGATAGAATGTAAAACCGGGCTGAAAAGCCTCAGAGATGTGCACGGCCCTTGGGGTCCTAGGACAATTCTCCCTCCCCAGCGCCACCCCCAGCTCCTGTCCCACTGGCCTTCCTGGAATGGCCTCAAGCCTTGGCCTTTGCCTGGAATGTTCTTCTATCCCTAAGAGCCCCTCCTCACCCTTTACATCTCAGGATACATGTCTCCCCTAAAGAGGCTTACAGCCAATTCAGGAAGTATTTGAAGACCTACTGTGTGCCAGCATTCTGGCTGCTGGAGAAAACAGCAAGAAATAAAACAAAACCCTCTAATCCCTGTCTCCAATCTCCATCTACCCGAGCTCCTTCTATTACAGTCTTCCTTTGATTCAGTCCTTTTGAACCCTTTAAAACGTCCAGTTAAAAAGCTGTTGGCTGATGTCTGACTCCCCTACTTGATGGGCGCCGAGGCTGGACCGGAAGGCACTTCACCTCGGCATTTCGGGGCTGCTCCCCACCACGCACTCAGCAGGCATGAGGGAGGAGCCCCATGTGCAGGGGCCCCAGGGGGCCGGGGTCTGGGAGGAAAAGGAGCAGCAGGACAGAAAACAAGGCTGGGAGGTGAGGGCCAGATGGAAGGGTGCGCCTGTTGGTGCTTGGGCAGCCCTGGAACCTGGAGTTTCTCCTTCTCGTCCCCACAGAGGCTCCTCAGTTCATCACGGCCTGACTCCGCAGGTTACCGGATGGAAGCCTTTTCTCAGTTTAACACAGTGGCTCAGTACGAATCAGAGCATCTGAGAATTACCAGAGTCTGCTAGGGCAAACCAGTTTGCGCCTCTACAAAAATAAACGTATTTGGTCATTACCATAGGTCCTTGTGGCATCTTTTTCATTGAAACTTAATTCTCAAATGTTCTCAAAAATTCACTTTTGAGGTGGTTTCTCGCACCTTCCCAGGGCTGTGGAATCAGCAGCACCATCTCATCCGGGGCATCAGCAGCCCCACAAAGAGAAACCCTGTGGCCGGCAGCCCCGTCCGCCCCGCCCCATCTGCCCCACCCCATCCTGGCAGCCGCTGCCTGTTTCTGTCTCTGCAGCTGCCCACTCCTGACCTTTCAAAGAAATGAAATCACACGGCCCCGTGGCCCAGCCATGGCCGTTCCTGGGGGCAGCTTTTCAAGGCTCCTTTGCCATGGCCGCATCCACACCGGATTCCCTTTCCCGGGGTTTTTAAGTGAGTGTTTCTTTTCCCAGGCCCAGGGCCAACGAGCTGTATGTCGCCATAAAAAAGCAAACATTTGAAATGACACGAGAACAAAGAAAAAGAACTTACTTGCATTGGGCGTGAAAATATTTGATGAGATTCTGCAGTAAGTCCACTCCCTTTTTAATCTTTATTTCATTGACCTTCAGCAAATACTGTTAAGAGACAACAAAGGGAGAGCATGAGCTGCACGTGCACTGCCCAGGTCAGAGCTGGTCTCATCCACGTCCTTGAAGCGGGCAGCGCTCCGGGCGGACGGTGGTGCTCTGCCCGCCACACGGCGTGTCCAAGTGGTGCAGGAGGATGAGCGGATACACGGGTCATTTAACACGGAAGGGCCTGGACCACCTGGTCCAAGGCGCCCCTGTTAACCGCAGCAGCATGAGCGCGAGGGGCCCAGCCACCCTGGCGCTCCCGTCAGCAGGCTCCTGGCCCGCTCCCTTTCCTCAGGCAGGTCATCGCCTGAAGCACCAGCTGCTGACCTTGGGCAGCTGAGATGTCCCGTCAAGGCCGCTAATCCCCCTCCCCAAAACTGAGAAAGCACGTGATGGCGATAAAAACCAAATTTTAAGTTGAAATGAATTAAAGGCATTTTTAAGTTGCATCCAGCGACCTCCAGACACGAGGCGGCCCTGGGGATGTAGGCACAGCAGCCGTGCAGGCGCGTGCCCTGCTGGACCACAGAGCCAGGGCCAGGGCTCTGTCAGGCCCGCTCCTTCCGCCCCTGGGTGTGGTCTGCAGAGCCCAGGAGGCGGGTCGCTGGAGGGGATGTGCCTCTGCCACACTTCCAGCTGCAACTGGGAGACTCGCTTTCGGGGTTCTCCCAAGAAGAACCCAGGAGGTTCGCAGCCCAGGGGACCAGAAGGGGCTCTGACACCGGAAACGACAGCATTTCCTCACCTACATTCACTGCCTTTAAGTCCTCGTCTCCCTTCTTTGTGGCATTTATTCACTGTTAATTGAATAAGATGTCTGGCAATGTATCAAAATGATTAAATAGTTAAGAAGCGGCTTGGCAATATGTCAAACTTGAAAGCGCTTACCTTTGGCTTAGAAATTCTTACAGGAACTGACTCTAAGAAGAGCATCATAAACGTTTACACAGATGAATAGAAGAGAAGTTTCTTTCTTTTGAAAGCTTTCCTTGTGAAAATGGCAATAACCCAAATGCAGTAAGTGGGCAATTAATAAACGGTGCATCCGCACAGACAGCATTACACAGCCATGGAGCCCATAAAGCAACGTCTCCGACAGGGAAAGACATTTAGGACAGACTCGTGAGCAAAAATAGCCAGGTCAGAACGCATCCGTGGGGACTGAGCTTGCTTGTGCAAATTAATTTTCATGAAGGCACATATAAAGCTGTTTAGCTAAGTGTTAAACTGGCTATCTTTCGGTGCACAGAATCTGGGGAAATTTTTGCTATATCTTTTATATTGACCGAATTCTTTTTTTTTTAAAAAGATTTATTTATGCATACAAGAACTGGGGCACAGGCTAGAGGTGTGGGGCGTAAGAGGATTCATCAGAGACAGAGTGGGGAGCAGAACAGGCAGACTGACTGAAATACACTGCTGAGGGGAGCAGCGGGGAGACAGGAGAGGTCTGCTGCACCATGTGGGTAGCTCCCTGGCCAGGGATTGAACTCACGCTGCGGAGGCTGTGGAGAGCTTTATAGTGCTATGACTTAACCCTTTGTGCCACTAGGGAGGCCCTACTGACTGAATTCTAAGAGCAGATTTCACTTCACAATCAAGAAAGCAGCCTGGGTTTCTCCCACACCCTCTCCATTCACAGGAGCTCTGTAACGCCCATCTGGCAACACAGTGAACCTGCGAAACTTCTTCATAAAATGCACGTTGAAGATGGATTTCTATATCTGGAAATAAAAGTCTGAAAGCCTTCCCTTTAGATGGACAACAGGCAGCTCAAATTTTAAACATCTAAAGGATGTCAAATGCTTATTCAGCTCAGGAACTCCTGTTTGAGGAACAGTCTCTGGAACAGACCAGAGATCTGAGCTGCAGCTTATGTATGCGCCTTCAGGTGCCGCCCTGGGCTCCTTCTTCCACAGAAAGCCCTTGCCAGCCCGTGTCTGCCTACCAGCTGACATCCTTTTCAGATGCCTTCCCTCCGGAAGCTCTGAGTCCATGGACAGTCCCTGCTATGCGGGCAGACAGGGCCCAGGGGCACCGGGACCAGCACAGCAGGTGGCTGGAGCTAAGACCTCAAGGCTCCGCTCAGCAGTGCACGCAGGAGGATAGCTCAGCCAGTTCTTGTGACCCATCCTCCTGGACCCGAGAGAAATCCTGAGTGGCGGGGGGACCCCGCAGAGGGCCTGGACAGGGCAGGTTGTGTGGACCAGCACCCTCTCCTCGAGACCCTACCAACCTGCTGCCTGGGCCTCATTCACGGGGCATTCTCAAGTTTGGGTCATCGGGCTCCTCCGAGCTAGTCAGAGAGGGCACAACCTGACCACGCCCTTTCCAAACCTGCTCTCAGACACAAGGACCTGCGTGTCCCTGACTGAGGACACAGCACACCTGTCTCCCAGCATCTGAGCTGATTCCCCAGCACCACCTGCAACAGGCCAGGCAGGTGTCAGCACACGGGAGGTCTGTTCGAAACACATGCATAAAATACCCTCTCCTGCCTAACGCTCTGGGCTCTGGATAACTTTCTAAATAGTAATGAAAAACTCGAGCAGCGAACAAGGAACAGAGGGACAGGAAGAGCCAAGGGATGCGGAAAACCCCAAAAGTGAGACAGAGACGTCAGTGCACATCAACCGCTGACAACAACGCCAACCACCGAGCTACCCCACCAGGAGAGCCGCCCCCCCGAGAACCACTGGCCCAGCGCCACAGCCTGCGCTCTCAGAACACTTCAGGTTCCAGCTCAGGATGCCCAGGTCCAGCCACTGGCCCCTGCGCTTAGTGGGCGTCGCCCAGTGGGTGTCACCCAGTCCCACCCCCGGGAGACCGAGGCTCCGCTAGCAGGGAGCGGGGACACTCACAGGCTGGCACTGCCCGCCCCCGCCCGCGGCCGCCCACCTCGCACATCTGCAGCTGGAAGAAGCGACGCTCCTTCTCCATCTCCTCGGCGATCTCGGCCCCGCTGATCTCCGTGCGGATCATGCCGTGCAGCTTGGCGTGCTCCTTCTTCTCCTTCTCTATCTTGGTTCTGCGTGTGAACAGAGCCAGGGTCAGTCACAACGCCACGGGCAAGCGCTGCAGACTGACCACCTCGCGCGACCCTGCCCCCGCCTGTGAGAACGAGGCCCTCTGAGGATGAGGACAGCCTCTCGGCCGCCAGGAAGGGAGACGCTCTTCTGCTGAGAGTCTGCTCCACACTTACTCCCTCAGCACCCGCTCGGTCCAGACCCGGCCCCAGGGGCCTCACACCCACCCCCCACCCTCCGGCCCCCACAAGCTCAGAGGCAGAAATGCAGACCCCCAGAATGGAATGACATCAGGGGGTGTGTTCTCCTTGGTGCGACTTCTGTGATTCATCACCCCCAAACATATGCCCAGGGCTGGTAATACAAGAACGCCAGCCAGTGACTGCTGGTGGTTACACCTGAAATGGGCCCCACCTTTCCATCTGGCTCTCCACCAGGTGGCTGGGGGTCAAGTCACGCAGAAACGCTCCTTAATACCCGGCGCGCAGCAACGACGGCGCAAGCACGGGCTCCGGGCTCTTCCTCTTCCCCAGGGGGGGGCAGTAACTGAGGCCGGCGCCGGCCAGCCCGCTCATCCCACTGCCCCTCTGGGAAGGAGACCTGACTGGGAGGGTCGCCCGGTCTGAGGTCAACCAGCCTGGCAGTGAGTTGTGGGCGGGCCCTGGCGCCTCTGGGAGCCACAACCCCTCTTCCCATTCTCCTGGCAGATGACGCAATCATGTAACGTCAGAAAGGTGGGACACCCCAACACCTGACTCTTCTCCCCCTTTCCAAAGCCAAGGGGACGGAGCAGCAGAGAAATGCAGACACAGCCAGAAGCGGACGGCTTCTCAAACCCTAAGCGGGGTTCGGGGGGGCGGGACCTGGATCAGGGTGCCTTGCCTCTAACAGACCCCAGCAACAGCGTCAGGTCAATTCTCTCCTGGATTAAGGTTTATTGAGACAACACCTTTAAGCAATAAAAGCCCAATTTAAACTGAAATCGCGTTACTTATGCTTATTTTAAAAACGAAAACACTCACATTTTTGTTTCATAGTCCTTCCAAGCTTTATCAAAAGGCTTTTTGAGATCCTGGAAACAGAGAGGCATAAATTAGACAGGACTAATCACTAACTTGTGGGCACGAGAAACCCGCTTAGTCCTAACTAGTCGTGAAAGGGGCATTAGTTTCTAAAACACACGACGCGTGTGACCCCGCGAGAGACGAGCAGGCTTTTAGGTACATGAGCAGAGGCCTCGCCTTGTCTCATTTTCTTTTCCAAAACTGCACCACAGAAACTACAGAGGACACAGAAAGATTCCTGTAACGCACATGCCGCCCCACTGTAACGAGTCCTCACCCGGCCCATCTGGCTTCACCCACTCTGCCCTCCGCCCTGGCATCCTTCTGAAATTAAACCCAGAAGGTCTTAACATTTCGTCTCTAAAAGAAATTTATTTTGACTCTGACGTTTTTTGCTAATATATGAGTCTCCCTGACGCATGTAACCCCAATAATTCCACTAGAAAAGCCATTCACATTCTCCTGGGCTCCCCACCTCCTCTCGGTCTGGAACTCAGTACCCTCCTGATGAGGCCCGGCCCACACAGGCCCTGAACCCCTGAAGTTCTCTCGAGGGGTCCGCTCTATTCATGATCCCTTTCTCGGGGTAGTTTTACGAGAGAACATTGGGGGGAGGGGCTTATACCAATAATTTTGGATTCTTCCTGGGCTTCAGCTCCACCCCCGTAAGCCTCATCTCGTGTCCAGCAGCTGCGGACTCGCGGCCTCAGGCCCCCAGAGTCTAAGGTGCAGGTGGTGTCAGGCTCCGGGGGTTTGCGCCCAAACTCTACCCGGGGTGTGTCCCCCCCACCACTGCCATGGCTTCCTGGGGCGGCACGTGTCCTGGCCCCCAGGGAACAGTTGGTAGATGACTCGGTGTCCTGCGGCCACTGGCCTGTCCTCCCTGCCTGCCACTCCCCTGGGCACGCTGGGGAGGGAGACTGAGAGGCCTTTGCAGACGTCCCTGACACGGGCCAGCCTGGGCCTGCGATGTGCGGACATGCCCTGGGAATCCTGAGCTGAGCCCCTCCGGGTCTCCTGGAAACCTGGCGCCGGCCTCCCCTTTCACCCCACGTCTGTGCCACAGCATGCAGAGCCAGGGTGCTGCTCTGTCTGCTGCTCCCCTCGAGCCCCACTCTCCTCACCCACAAATTAGGGGGCGATTCACAGCCCAAGCGTTGCTAAGAGGCAGGGCGCAGCAAGCCCCATCCTCTGGAGGGCGGGAGACAAGCCTGTGCTCACGAGTGCAGCTCTCCCCGTCAGGGACACGCGGCCTGGACCCTGCCTTCTCTGCCCAGGTGTCAGCTGCTGTCCCTAAATGGGCCGTTTCTGCCTTCCCTGCACGTCCCCCCCTCCCCGCCACCGTTAGCACAGGGTGACCACTGGGACGTCGAGTCACCCCCTCCAGGGCTGGTCCCAGGAGATGGAGTCAAGGGCCAGTCGGAGGCACCATGTGGGAGGGCCCCACGGCTGGGCAGACACCATGGGGGGGGGAGCATGAATGGGCTGGCATACCCCCTTCACGCCTTTCAGGTCCCCCTTCAGCAAGCTGTCCAGCGGGAAGGAGATGATGTTGTTCATGTTCTGGATCTGCAAGACAGAAACGCACAGAGCAGCTCATTTCCTTCTGTGCCTGAAGCCGGGGCCACAGGGTGTCCGCGAGGTCCCTGGGTGGCGAGTCACCTTCCCCTGCACCCAGCCCGCACAGGGACGCCTGCCTCTCCCCTCCATGTGTAACACTCTTGTCTCGCGGGGGAAGCGTGGCTAATGAAGCCTCTGGATCTGCTTCCTCATCGTCACCACCTACCATTCACCTACGAGGTCTGTGAAAGGTGAAAACAGCAGAAAATAACCAATGAAGGGCCACGCTGACCGCAGGAAGGGAAGGCCTGCCCGCTGCCCACCATGTGCCGTCCCTGCCCGGGCCGTGCTCTGCTCAGTGCTCGGTCCCCAGCCTCAGCACAGTGCCCAAGAGGAACACCAAAAGGAGAAACAGAAGTGAGGGGGCTCCTGTCTCCTGTGAATGTGTGTGGGCGATCATTGAGACTGAGAAATAGAACGAATGTGCTTGCAGGGGCACATGCACGTGTGTGTGCGTGTGTCACTGGGAAGAAGACAAAAGGAGGGGCAGGAGGCACTGGGTGAGGTGCCCTGGGCTTTGCCCGGAAGCAAGGCCAGAGGCTGGTGGTGTCCGAAGCTGTCAACATGGAGCAAATGTCCCAACATGAGGGCAGCAAAGCCAGGAGCTCCAGGGGAGACGTTCCAGGGGGAGACTGCCCAGGTTCCAGAACAACAAGGTGCTTCCTCAATGGGACAACCAGGTGAGCTCGCGGCGTCTCATCGCCCAGGCTGGGTTATTCCGTGGCCGCCGGCAGGCTGGGCTGGCGCCCTGCATCACGGCTGCAACAGGAGGACGTGTGTGAGCACAGCCGAGGACGCCGGCCATTGCAGAAGGGTCACGCAACAGGTCACAGGGTGGACACTGTCATGTGCCTGCACCCCCACACTGAGACTGGCTGGATCAGGTCAGCTTTTAAGTACTGCAAAGGTGAGTGTAACACGAGGTCATACAGGTGACAGGAGGGAGTGCTCTGTAACAGGACCACGGCAATGCCACTGTGGACCAGGCTCGGGCAGGTTAGGGGCATCAGAAACAGCCAGAAGGGAGGGTCAGGACTGGGGGAGGTGCCATGGCAAAGGCTCCAGAACTCAGTTACACGGGGCTTGGGGGAGAGCCTGGCTTGCCGTCCACACGCGGCATGTCCAGGGAGGCCTGCAGCAGGCCTGCAGACAGGCCGTGCATGCAGGGCCAGCACGAGCCAGCGAGATGGCTGTCCACAGCAGTGGAAAGGCCGCCAGCCCCAGTGTGGTTCACATAGCACTTTAATGCCAGTCACTACTTCACTCGGACAAGAAGGTGGGTACAGGTGACTAACATCAGGCAAGGAGAGGAGTCATGCTCAGTAACCAGCGAAGTCTTACGGCAGAGACGAGTGAAAATCCAGGCATAGCCACACCCTGGGAGGCCGCTTTCACTCACTTGTGTCCGTGAGTGACTCTGCCGGGTTGGCTTCTGGGCCAGGGCCCGTGCCTGGCGGTGAGAACTGCATTGCTAGAGCCCAGCACGACGCCCTCAGGAAGGGGCCGGGGGACGCTGGAGACACAGGCTTAGGGGCCAAAGTGACAGGCACAACCTCAGTCCTCAGGCGCTCACGTCCACACTGGACACCAAGTCAGCCAAGAGCTGGAAACCACCCCCAGGGGTTCAGAGGAGAGAAAACTGCTTCTGGCCCCACCTCCAGGGAGGCGGTCACTAAGCGGGGCTGAGTCAGCCTCCAAAGTCCTGCAAGGTGGACAGGGGCATCCCCAGGGGAAGGTGCCGGGCGGAGAAGCAGACGGGCCGCAGGACACCCGTCACACGTGCAGGGGGTGGCAAAGCCACAGCCGAGGCAGCAAGTGGGGGGGGGTCCTTCCAGGGTGTGGGTCTTTTTTTTTTTTTGAGTAATTCAAATGATCTAAAATAAGAAACTATTACTTGTGTAATCAGAAAATAATTAGCTAAATCATTACCAGAGAGACAGAAAGTAGATTAGTGGTTACCTGGGGCTGGAGGTGCGGATGGGGATTATCAGATACGGGGGATCTTACTAGGGGCAAAAGTGTCCCCGAAATGATTCATGGTTATAGATGAACCACTTGGTAAAGCTACTAGAAATTCCTGACTTGTACCCTTGAAATGGGTGAATTTTCCGCATAAGCTCTACATCATTAACGCTGTATTTGTTTTTAATTGTTACAAATGCAAACTGAATCCCAGGGGTTTTTATTTTTTTAATGTGTGTGCATTATCATTTTCTCTTTTTTTTAAAAGATTTATTTTATTTATACAAGAACTGGGGTACAGGCCAGATGTGTGGGAGGGTGAAAGGATTCACCAGAGACAGAGCAGGGAACAAAACAGGCAGACGGACCGAAGACACTGCTGAGGGGAGCAGCGGGGAGACAGGAGAGGTCTGCCGCGCCATGTGGGACCCTCGCCGGCCGGGATTGAACCGGCGCTGCAGAGGCTGCGGGCAGCTTCACAGCGCTGCACTCAACCACCTGCACCACCAGGGAGGCCCGATCATTTTATTAGTATTAATTTTAAAAGATAAAATTAAAAATCGAGAAGAGAACGGGGCATGGGCATTTGAAAACATGTTGAGTGGACATCACTCCGCGGCCTTCCACAGCGGCTTACCCAGCAGCCTCTCACCAGCAGCCAACAGTGGCTCTCACCGCGCCCGCATCAAGACCGAGCGTTTGACAGCTAAATATATCGTTGAAAATGTGAGAGGTTAATGCAATTTTCATTTTTATCCTTTCAATTATGACTGAAGCTAGTTAGACGTTTTCTTCCGGGTGGCTGAGCAGACGTGCTCCAGTGTGTCGACCTCATTTCTCTCTTTTTCTTTGCGAAGTTTTCTCTTTCTGAAGGTCACGGTGTCTTACAACAGGATAGGGTTTAGGGGAACAGGATCCCACTCCTCAGACGTATGTCGCCACACCACAGCCCCCACCAGACACCCAGGCTCTGCCGCAGGCTGCGGGTCCCCCCGCCCCTTTGCTCCCCTTTAGTAGCCTCAAGTCTGCAGTCCTATTTCTAGGGTTTGTCTGGTTTTGTCTGTTCCTTTATGTTCCACACACAGTTACAGACCTGACCCCAAAGAGTGGCCCTTTGCCTCCCAGAGAGAAGATCCCTGGAGCCCGCGAGGTGTAACTGAACCAGGCAGGGCTTTTGAGGGGCATGTGCAGGAGTGAATTGTGCAGGAGAGGGGTTCAGCCTGAGTCTCTCAGTAGCACATTAGTCTCATTAGTCTCTGAGGGGCACTCAGAGACCCCCCGGGGCCCTAAAAGGGTCCAGTCATCCGCCGCACAAAGGCAAAGGAAGCGACTCAGGGCGCTAGATTTGGAGTAAGTTTAGTGCGCAGAGATGGGAGAGAAGAAAGGATGTTCCCAACAAAACCCCAAAGAGTTCCCACACCCATGGACGAATGCCCAGGGCCAGCTCAAAGCGAGGCAGCCGGGACCTGAAAGCTCGCCGCCGTCTAGGCGCCTTCTGGTGGGAGCGCAGGGCGGGGACGAGCAGGTCCCAGGGAGCCGGGACAGGAGAGTCTCGGAATTCACAGTGTCCCAGATAATCCACCGTGAAGTCAAGACAATGGCTGCCGCTGCTCTGCCAAGAACCAGAGTAGCCTCCCCATGTCTCCTCCCAGTCTCCTTCCCAGGAGGCCGGGGGGCAGCATGGCGCAGAGGCAAGAGCGTGGCCACCTCCCGTCCCATGAGTCTGCCCTGGCTCCAGCAGCTCGGCTGCTGGGAGGTCTGTTCATGGCGCACTGGGCCCGGAGTCCAAGGCGCTGCACAGGCGTGGGGTGAGGATGGCGCCTATGGTCCGCAGTGCCCTCCCCTAACAGCTCTGCACTGGGCACGCCTGCGCACGGGGCTCTCCGCCTGCTCCCTCTGGGAACTGTGAGATGAACACTAGTCAGGGTCTAATGCTTCTTGTCTAGAGGGTGCCTTTGGTCAGCGTGGAGAGCCAGACTGCGTGGAGGGCCTGCCAGTCTGCGATCTAGTCCACCTGTTCAGATGGAAGTGGGGCAACTCACCCTACCAGCTCACGATTTCTTTTACTGACTGTCTCAAACCCATCGATGGACTGAATGAGCATCAGCCTGTGTCTCCTGGACACCAGCCTCTGTCTGCCCTTTACACTAACTGCCCTCTGGATGGAACGCTCCCCACGCAAGGGCACTTTGACTCAGAGTGAACGTCCAGGAAATGACTGTTCTCGCCTTTGCCCGGGCCCAGACAGCCAGAGCTCTGCAGCCCAGATGTCCTGCCCTGGCACGAATGCCCCGGGGCCTTAAGTCCCGCTCTGAGCCTGCCTGTGTGTGTGGAGGGGCAGTCCCGCCTGCCTCAGGCTGCAGCTGATACCAGTCTCACCTCTTGGCCAGGATGAAACCACACCCCAAAGATTACTGCACATCCGTGAGCTCCAGCAGTGCCAGCCTCAGTTTATGAGTAACGAAAATGTAATGATCTACAGAAAGAGTGAAATGAGCCCTGGGTAACTCAACCAGGGTATTTCCCTCCGCCCCAAGGAAGCACTGGGCCTTCTCTTATCTGACTTACTTGCAACAAGTAAAGGATACAAACAGGCATTTTGAAACAGCAGCCAGTGCCTGTAATCAAATTATCTCACTCACTTAAATAGGAGGCAAACTCCACAGCAACGGGAGTCCTCACGGAGCCCACCCCTCCCCGTCTGCCAGGGCTTCTGCTGGGTTCACTTGGATGAGTCAATCAGTAGTCAAAGAGCTGTAATCGCACAAGGAGGAAAATGACTCAGCCTGCAGGGACGGGAGAGCGGGAGGGTGGGCCATCGTACAGGAGGGACACGGCATTCTACTGCCACCACCACCACCGATTAGCAGATAACCCCAGATAAGGCAAGGGGCGGGGCCGCTGAGAGCCAGCTACAGTCATCTTTAAGGTTTCTCATCTTTAAGGCTTCTCGTGCTAATTGTTTGGGGGGGCGGGGGGGGCAGGGCTAGCTCTGTGCTACCTTCTCCTTCACTCGGGCAATGAGTTAAGTCTGATTTGCCAAACGACCTTGCCAGCGGGAGCCTGGGCAGGATTCGTGATCCAGTGCAGTCATTTTAAGCCGCAGCATTGGGAAGAGAGAATCAGAACAGAAAAAGGCCCCAGGCAGCAATTTCCTGGCTCTGGGCTCATGAAACTAAAGAACAGGTCTTCCCAGGACTCTCCTCCAAAACCCTTAAGAGAGTCCAACTCCCCTTGCGGGTAACCAAAAGATCAAATCATCACCACATGAAACGGCCAGAGAATCGTATTGGAAACGCATCTGTGTCACGTGAGTTTAGAAACCTGAGACACCGCGGACAACACTTGGGACCTGTGGAGTTTCCTTTAGAACCTGCACAAATGCTGCTGGACCGCAGAGCTGACCAGGAGCGAAGCCAGCACACAGAGGCCGACAGCACACACAGAGGACGAAGGCCGTGCACGCAGCAGAGTCACCCAAGCCCCCACACCCTCCCAGCAGAGGGTCCGCAGCAGCCAGGACGCCACTACCAAGGACAGCCCCTGCCAGGCATTTCAGGCCACCTCCAGGGGCTGAGCCTAACGCTGGAGGGAGGGGTGTTGCTAGGGGTGTCAGAGAGCTGGTGAGGGCAACGCAGGTTGTGGGCCAGGTTCTGGTTGGCTAGATCAAGCTGAAGGCTGCATTCCTCTGTTGCATGGGCCCTACCTCGGTGGCTGCTTAGCCACGTGTGGCTCCTGGCTTACTGGACTGGGTGGAGTAGCTGTAGACACAGGAGTTTGGTGCACATAGTTCTGGAGACAGAATGCTCTAGACCAGTGGCCTAAATTTCTAAATTGTAAGATGCTGGTCTAGAGCACTGTCCAAAGAACATCCATCTATGACCCTGTTTCTTTGTGCCCCTTGAGGGTCCCCAGGTCCCAGCTCCTCACTCCCCAACAAGTGGTACCCAGGCAACTGCAGCTCTGCGTCTGTCACTGGAGACTAGTTTCCCATTCTAGATGGTTTCATACATGGAGTCAGAGGTTCGGGGCTGCTTGTGGCTCAGAGGGACCTGGGCACCACCCCAGTCTCGCCATCACAGAGTCAGAAGACGCCACCACATCCTCCAGGACCTCACTGTCCCAGCCAGGTTGGCATCTCTAGGGAACTTACTAGAACTGCGAATGGACCAGCAGCTCTGGGGGTGGCGCTCCGCCGCTCTGCTCTGCGGGGCTCAGGGGCACTGAGTTGAGGACCACAGGTCAGTGACCTGGGGGGTGGGGGGACATGAATTTTCTGACACATTCCAGGTGGTGCTAGAGTTGTGTGGGTCCAGGGGTCGCGCTTTGGGAACCTCTGCTCTGAAGCAACACCCCTCAACTTAAATGTGCCTATGCACCCCTGGGGAGTTAGGAAAACAAGGGTTCTGGCCCAGCAGCCAAGGGAGGGAGGGCCTGGAGGCTGCACCTCTAAGGAGCCCCCCCGTGGTTCAGTGATGCGAGGAGGCCGGGCTCCCGGGGGTGGAGCTGAAACGGACCAGGTCGAGTGCTCTGTAAGCACAGTCTGGAGGGCAGGGTACTGATGTGGTTTGTTCCACTTCAGACTTGAACAAGTGGTTAATGAACTGCTGGAAATTCATCCCCAAAAGGGGATTCACACGATGAAGGGGAAACCTTGAACTGAAGGAGAGACCTTGAACATATCAGTGTAAACTGGCTGACAAGGCCCCGGCAAGAGCCTGTGTGCCCCTGAGCACATCACCCACGGGAGATGGAGGTATCCCTAGTCTTTCTGGCCCATGCCCCCCCTTCTGTGCCCTCAAGCTCCTCCAGCCACCAGCTCCCTCCCCTGGAAATGGGCGTATCTCACACTGGAGCAGTGACCACCCAGTCTCTCCTCCCCTGCTGGCTCTCACAGGCTTCTCCTCCACAGCAGAGGCAGGGAAGGTGTCCGGAGCCCCTGCCCCAGGCTGACCTGAGTCGCTGCCTGCCCTGGGCTCAGTGGCATCTGGACAGTGGCCAGCAGTGTCCTGGCCTCACCCTCCCCGCGCGCTCTCCCCTCCCGCCCAGGCCTCGCTCTGCCCGGTCCCCTCCCAGGGGGCTTTTCCTCCCCTTCCTGACCTCACAGGCCTTGGGGGTGACTAGGGGAAGTGCTATCTTTCCGTAGTGCTAACAGCACTGTCAAAGCCCCAAACTTGGGGCTGACACTGTTCGGGGAAGAGGATGTCCTGAGCTAATTCCATACAGGCTTTGTGGACGCCACCCCCTCCCCAGACCAAAGCCATCAGGACATTGGGAAAGACACATCCCGTCACCACCCAAGGGAAGGTGGCTGGGACCTGAGGGTGGGGTTAAGCAGCCAGGGTTGGTATAAAACCAGACACGTGGGCTTTGGGGTCTCTCGCTCTCTGGCTCGCCTCCCGGCTTCACGGCTCCTGGCTCGCGGCCAGCTCTCAGGGCGCCATTTGGGATTCCAGATCGGCGGATCGGGTAGGATACATTTAAAACTTTGTCTCCCACTCTTCTCCCTGAGCTGTACATTCCCTCAGTTGCCCTTCCCTTGTCAATAAACCTTTCATGAACCTTTCGTGTGCGCCTGCAGTGGAGCATTGATAAGTCCTTTTAAGAGCACGGGTGAGGACCCACAGTCAGGCACCCCATTTTGTATTGGGGCTGCCCTATAACAACACCAGCCCCACTACTCTCCGGGGCTCGGGGCACACCGGGGCTGGGCGTCCCTTTGGGTCGAGGCTGTGTGAGCCCAGAAAGCTGCTCAGAGTTAAGGCTTTGCGCGTCTCGAAGCATCCAGCTGGGCTGTGTACTGTGTGGCCTCGTACATCGGGGCAAAGGTGCCAGGTGTATCAGCAGGTGTGACCCCGTGGAAGCCCCCCGGAGAAGCCCCGGGGCTCAGGCCTGGGGCTCCCAGCCCTGGACTGGACTAAGTCTGAGCTGCGGGGACAGCGCCCGCAGCGTGCGGAGAGCAGGTTAGAGGGCCGCTGGCAAGTCGGCGGCCTGGACGGCTGGGGACAGACATGCCGTGGGCCACTGGCGAGTCCCAGGCTTCTTTGGACCCATGGCCCAAACAACGCCATCTTCTACCCCAAGGGTGCGAACAGTACCCGTGCCCTTTAGAAAGGGCCAGAAGAGTTTTCCCTTTCCCTGTCCCCCACACCCGCTAACCGCAGGCCCCCACTGCATTTATTAAAGTTCATGAGCTGTCCTCAGCACTTGGCATGGCCGAACCGCCCGCTCCATGGACGTCTCTGTGGTTCCGACGTGCCTGACATGCCCCAGCCCCTGAACCACCCATGTGCCGTTAATGCCGCGTCTCGTCTCTCCTGCGGCTGGAGTCCTCCCTCGTGCAGACGGACCACGTCTTCCCGCGCCCATCCTGCAGGCTGGGCCCTCGGGGGGACCGAGGTGAGGACTGGGGAGGGAAGAGCAGGGCCCGCGGAGCCCGGAGCAGGCTTCCCCCGACACGCAACCATGCCCTGCGGACGCGCAGCTGCTGAGAACCCCTTTGCCAGTGCCACAAGCGTCACGGGGGAGCCCCACAAGCCACCCCTCCCCCGGAGAGCCTCCCAGCCCTCGCTCGGCGGCGGCTATGATGCTGTCCGACTCCTACCGTTTCTGCAGGAAGACATTACTGTGTGCATGTCGTTTGCAGGTGGAACTTCCAGGTTCTTCTTTCAATGCTAGTGACAGTGACGAGACACGCTCAGGCGCCCGGGGCCTCACGGTGGGGTCTCCAACCCGGCTCAGCGTCGGCCGGCCCTGCTCCCACCTCGAGCAGGTGCTGAACTGGCCAACTCTGACGCCCTGGACAGAGCCCACGTGCTGGGGGCACCCTTCTCAGAGCCTGCTCTTCAGCGCAGCTGAAAAGCCACTTTTTAAAGTTTTTTTTTTTTGGGGGGGGTGTTCTGTTAAGTGAAATGAGTCAGTAGAAAGACAAATTCTGATTTCACTCATGTGGAATACAGAGAAACAAAGCAAAGGAACAGACAAACTTGAACCAAAACAAACTGAAAAGCTGACTGTAAACCTGAGGCTACCGGGGCAGGGTGGGGGGTTGCAGGGGGAGGGGACCCCAGTGGTGGGTGGCAGCTATGGGTGCTGGTGGCGGGTGTGGCACTGTAGGGCATAAACACCTACAACATGTAGTGTTGTCTCCAAGGTCACCTCCAACAACGTAATAGACAAACAATTAAACTGCAGAATTGAAGCCACTTAAGCACAGAGGCGGATCTGGGAGAATCTTTCCAGGTTTCTCACATCCATCTGGTAAGAGGAAAAGAACCTACGTAGCAGGGAAGCAGGGCTCTGTAATCAGCTGGGTTTCACGCGTGTCACATTTCTGGCGCTGTCTGCTTCCTTTCATCCTGCACGGCTGCGGGGAGAGAAACGCGCTGGCTTTCCAAAGGTGAGAATCTCGCCCGCTGGAAGAAAAATCGCACTTCTCGTTAAGCTGGCTTTTCTTTGGAAGCGTTCCAGCTCCTTGTAAATATTCTTTCACGCTGCAATGCAGGTAGGTGGTAGATCTTTCTGGACAAGGGGGGACCGAAGCTCTTCGCCATACAGAGAGGTGGTGGCTCTCCTGCCTGGGGTGGAGGGCGGGGAGCAAACAATGCTTTAAAAATAAGAGATAGGACAGATGTGGCCTAAAACGGGAATAAGAATGGTATACAAAATACCAAAAAAGGAGAATTTTCCTTTCGCAGGCTTGCTCTCCACCATGGCACCTCAGGAGTAGACCTGGGGCTGGGGGCTGCAGGCTCTGGGGCTGGGGCCCTGGCACTGGGGATGCTGGCACCGTGGGCTGGGGCCTTCGCCGGCCTGGCCCTGAGAAGCAGGCCTCATGGAAGGACAGTTTGGCTGAAATCAGAGATTTTTCTCTCTCCCTCTATTTCTGCTGGGAAGCAGGATCAAGAATACAACTCCCTTTTAAAGTCAGAGCTGAAGCTAAAGTGATGAGCGTGGACGTGATGCTGTGGCCGCTGGACTAGACTGAGGTGACCCGTCCCAAGGACAGCAGAGTGTCCCCTGTGCTGGGTCTGCCACAGACATTAAATTCCTTTAATCGGGAGGCTGACCCTGCGAAGTGCCATGGCTTCCCCATCCGGGTTTGAAGATGAGGCCGCCCCAGCAGAGCACCCCATTCCAACCCCCACTCCTGGTCTTTCTTTTCCTCCAATGAGGAGACAAGAGGCCTTAATGTCTTTAAATGCCACAGTGATGGCTCTGCAGTATCAGGCCTGGGTGTGGGTCCCAGGCTGAGGAGCCTTGGCAGGAGCACCCTGGGCAGACAGAGCAGCACAGGCCACCCAGCTGCCAGAACTCTCCCACCTGACCACCTCGCCCTGCTTGCCTCACCGGGCCGCTTGCCCACACACAGCCACCAGGGACTGGCTGCAGAGGGCAGGGTGGGGCTGGGCCTTGTGGGGGTTTCTGAAGTGCCGGCAGCGCTGAAGCTGTGGGGTTGTGGGCAGCATGCCTGCACTACCTCTGGGCCCTGCCCTGCTCTTGGCTTTGCAGAAACCAAGAACAGCAGCAAACTGCTTCTATTTAGCTGGGCAGCTGCCCATGCTGATACGCGAGGACGGGCTGGTATTTTCAGGTCCTCCCCGTGTAATGCAGCCCTTCTACACCTGAGGCTCACGTCCAAAAGCCAGCAAGGAGCAAGTTCAACTCTTTAAACCACCCAGAGTCTCATAATCTAATCTACAGAGTGGGGCTAACAGAGTGGGGCTGTTAATAAAGATTAAATCCGAAATGTGTATAAACAATCGGCTACATCCTATACACTGACCCAAGCATGGGGCCGCCACCCCCAGCCTGCAGCACTGAAAAGCCAGGTATAGACAGCAGCTGGGTGAAGATGAAGGAGCCGGTGCTGGATTGGGGGACAGACCCCGGCTGGCAGCGTCCTGCATTGGCCACACTCTCAGCTCCCTATTTGGTGGCCCCGCCGGGCCCCCCAGCCTGTCCCCGGTGCCTCTCCCTGCTTGCTCTCCTGGCTCACACATCTGCCTTTCTTCCCTCTTCACTGTGCTGCAGCGCATCCTTCAGGAGTTCCAGAGAAATGAGGTCTAAGCGCTGCTAAGCCTTTTGAGCCTTGCGCGTCTGGAAATACTTTTAATTTTGCTCTCAAGTTCAGTGGTCTGGGTACTCCAGGTAGAATTATGTTCCTTGGGGTGGCAGCAGGATGGCTCCTTAAAGTCCCCAGAGTGACTGTTGAGACGTGGCTGGCCCTGGGGGTCTTGATCCTGTGTGCTTTCTGGAGTGTCCAATGTCTCCCACAGTTTCACCCCAGAGTGGGCCTCTTCTGCACCCTGCGCGCACCTGCTCCCTAAGGCGCGAGGCCTTGGCTGCGTTCTCGCCTCCTGTCTTCTGTTGTCATTTTTGGAAACTCCTGTATCCTCGTCTCATCTTTCCTATATTTTCCGTTTTTTGTCTTTTTGTTCTGTCTTCTGGGAGATTTCTTCCACTCCAGTCCTTCTTGTTGGATTTCTGATTTTTCATTTCATACCTTCTTACACGCATTTTCTCCCCTTCATTTAAGCGCATCCCGCTCCTGCCTTCCTGGCACAGGGTCTTTTCCCGTTTCTCAGCAGAATTACATGTGGTTTCTTCAAAGTTTTCTCCGGTCTTTGCATCGCCTGTTTTCCCTGTTGCTTCTTCTGCTTAGCGTGCCCCCTCGCATGCTGGAGGCTGCTCTCTTCCACCAAGGAGCCAGGCCCCGAGCTTGGCAGCAGCTGGCAGCGCCGCCTGCGTGGGCAGGGCTCGCCCCTGAGGGGCTGGGGGCTGGCCTTCTCACTGGAGACCCCGTCAGCACCGGCAGAGCAGCTCCCTGGCACCAGCCACCTCCACTAATGAGCAACCCTCTGCTCTGACCAGGGCCAAGCCCCTCACCAGCACGTCTGCACCAGCCCCGAAGCAGGCCCGCCCCGGGGCTGGGGCTCCCGGCAGCACGCAGACGCCTGCTGTGGGGGCAGCAGGAAACACACATATGGGACTTGCTCAAAGTCCCAGATGCTTTCAGGTTAACCCGAGGATACACCTAGTGCAGCGAGAGCCTTTTCTTTCCACCACTTCCAACTGGGAGGTTTTACAACTGAAGCTGGGGAGGGAGGCCAAGAGCCTCAATGGCCGGCTTCTTTCCCTGCGGTTTAGGGGCGCACACTGTGTCCCCTTGTTTCTGCCTGTCAACGGCCAGACTCGAGACCCTGCCATCAGCACCGTGCCCGTTCCCAGAGTGATGAACTGTTTCTTCACATGTTATGAGCTCGCTGACAGGGGAAATGAAAAAGACACTGTTGTTTGAGACCTACATAGGGGCATTATTGAGTTCTTGACCTGGTCTGCTCTTCCAGGGCCTTTGGGAGAAGCTGGGGGAGAAAAACAGGAAAGAGATGCCGGGAGATCTCGGCGCAATTCCCCTGGGGGTGGGGGGCCAGGGCAGGGTCATGCGCCCTCTGGGCTGCCCACTTGGGGACTCCTCCCACCACGAGGACGGCACCGAGCTGCCAAGTGCAAGAAAGAACTCATTGAGTCCCGCTGCCAGGCCCGCCACGGCCCAGCGGCTCGCAGCCTGCGCTTGAGAAGTGAGGCTGTTTCAGACTCTGGATCGGAGCATAAAAGGCCTTTAAACACTCGTGGTAATTTCTGGGCTTTGATTATAGGTTAGCTTGCTGTGTGAGACAAGCCTGAAACATATTTATTAAATATTATCCGTTTAAATGCCTACTATAATTACCAGAAACAGATGACTCTACGCAGTTCAGAAATTATTAAAAACTGGAGTCAGAGGCCCTCAAGAAGATGAAAGCACTTACCCACTTTGTTCCACAGCTGTGCATGCTGAAAATGCTGAGTTGAATTTAAAACAAAAATCACGGTTCTAACATTTACTCCAAAGTGACCCAACGCGTGTAGGAAACAGACGCTGTCAGGTGCTACAGGAGCCCGACATCCACTCCCCGCGGGGCCGTGAGCCCTCCCTGCCCTCTCGGGCCGCCTGTCCAGCTCGGGGGCCGCAGCCCTGGCCTGCACGCGCCTCACTGCACTTACCAGGTTTTTAAAGAGCGCGGTCAGCTCCTTGGTAAAGACGGAGAACTTCAGGAAAGCACTTCCCAGGTCCGGGTCATCTCTGCACACGCAGTTGCCACCAAACTTCTCCAGGGCTTGGGTGTACTGCTCCTCGTTCTCCACATGCGCTGCAAGGGAGCAGGGGGTGCACTGTTAATATACTGACCCCTCTGCCCATCCACCCGGGGCTTCCGAGCTGCCAACAGGCTGCAACATGTGGAGAAATGCAAGCCACGCCAGGAACAGAGAGTGCTGCTACCACAGCGACCCACCGGGCAGCAGCGGACCCCAAAGAACAAGACGGCCAGAGGGCACGAGACGAGCCTCCCTCCGCGAACAGCGTCCCGGGTGTGAAGGCCAAGGAGCCCTGATGCTGTCCACGTGTCCCAGCACCACTCCTGGCGTTGTGCAATGCCCAGCGCCAGCTGTCAAGTCGGCGGGCTCAACGCCTGACTGCTATAGTAGGCCAGGGGAGAGGTCTACCTGCGCTAGCCTGCAGCTTAAGATGGTGCTAACCCATGGTGTCCAGGCTCAGATTCCACACCTCTGCCCAGACGCCCTGCCCTCCTGCCTCCTGCGCACCCACGGACCCATCCTTCCTCCAAGAAGCTCTCCATGACTACTCCATGGGCTGGTGTCTGGCCTGGGCACCTTTCTACCCTTGCACTTAGCATGTTACACTGAAGTTGTCTGGTGCATGAGTCCCTGATATGTTGGAGGTGCCTCAGGGCAGGCATAAGTTTTACACATCACGTCTGGAGAGAAGAGACACGCCCTGACCTGCCATCTGACGGCACCTGAGGGCCACCGTCTCAGAGCAGCACCTGCAAGGGCGGGCGCCTGGGCTCGGGCCTCCCACGTTCCCAACCCTGCTGGATGTAGAGTCCCGCCCGGTTCCAGCCACAGGAGCAGGAGCCCTGGGAGGAGACACAGGGAAGTCAGTGACGCTGGAATAACGCCCTCGCTTCAGGGCAGATGTTTTAAAGTGAATCCAGCCAGTCTCCAGTAAAACAGCTTCCGTTGGCATGGACACCTGATTTCTGTTTTTTCAGCACTTCAGTAAGAAATGCCACACAGCGAGCCTGGCGGCTGGCGAGGGTAGACAGAGGCACAGCTGCACGTGGGTGAGCGTCAGGATGGGGCACTGCAGCGTCTGCAGTGGGAACCAGGCTGAAGCCCCTGTGGCGCCTGACTGTCTGTCAGGGCACGAAACCAACGCCAGGCAATGCCAGCTGGCTGGGCCGATAGGCACAAGGGGGACAGTGGAGGAGGCCAGGCCTCGGTCTGACCCCCAGGAGCAGGGTTTGCCAGCCCAGCCTACCAGGGAGGTGTTCGCCCCTAACCTCCAGCAGCCCCCAGTGCCGTGGGGGTCACCATGTGGATCTGAGAGTCACAAGAGAAACAATTTCACTGTTCTGGGTCTTTCTTTTTTGATATTCCAGAAAAGAATCGGAGAGCTCTGCACAAATAAATTTCTGAGATTATACTCAGCAAACCAGTTAAGATGGACGGACAGAGGGACACATACACCCTGCCCTGGGAAGGCTCACGGAAGGCCTGGCTCCAGTCCGTGCCTTCCCGGAGGGCTCCTGCACCGGGGCTGGGGTCTGGCTGCAGGAAGGAGGGAGGTGCTGCGACCTGATTGGGGTCAGGCTGGAATCTGAGAACGAGGCGGGACCTGAGCTCAGTCCCAGCCGACAGCAGCACAGGTGTCGTTTCTGGGGGCACAGGTGACTCCTCATCTGTGGTCTCTGCACTCACACCCACTTGGTCCCACAGGTATCGATTCTCAGAACGTTGAAGGGGGATCGGGGTTCAAAGAGATCATACAGCTTGTCCCAGAAGACAGCCGGACAGGGCAGAGCTGGGGTGTGGTGTTTAAACCCAACTCTCTGGACATCCAAAACCGCCCCCCCGTGACGCGCACGTCTGTGGCTGAGAACAGCTCACCTCGGCCAAAGTGCCCAAGTGTGAAAAATTCCGTTTCAGTGACAGACAGAGTCATGCCTCCTATTTCCCACTAGTTATAATTCTAGCATGCAGGGTTACCACAGGCAGATCCTTACAAACCAAATGCTATTTTGTGCTCAGAACTAGGGGTTGAAGGGGCCACGCCAGGGTGGTCTAGAGGGAGCGGTGGCCATGAACAGCATCAAGGCTGCGGCCCCTTCCCCCCTAGTTCACAGCAGCTTCCTGGCAACACCCTGGAGGGGTCTGCCCCAGGGTATCCTTCATGGGGCTGGGGGAGGTGAGTGCAAAAGCACAGATGGCTGAGCAAGGGCTGTACCTCCCCTGGGAGCTCTGAGCACCCCCCCAACATGGTGACTGGACCCCGTTACAGCAGTTTAGGTCCATGCCCACAGTGAGGAGGGTTTAGTAAGTGCCTTTTGTTAAGCCTTTTGCTCAGTTCAAGGTAATAGCCCTTTGAGGCAACTACGATCACCCTTTTTTCCTTTGGGATGATCTGGGGTTCAGAGGGGTGACATGACCTGCCCAGGACTGCACAGTGGGAGGGGGCGAGACAGGAGCCAGGTCCCATGCACGGTCACACGGCGGCTGCTCCGGCCCACAGGCACCGCAGGGGGGACCCCGCTTCCCTTCGCCAGGACTCAGCCCCCGAGAAGGGATGCGCAGCGAGGCTGAGCGCCAACTCCAGAAACAGAACAGGCTGCCGCCCGCCTTCCCGCTGGGCTCCCCAACCGGCCACCTGGTACAGGTCCGGCTGGTAAAATTCCCGCCCTTACACATCCCCAGATAACGCGCCAGCCTCAGCAGTCCGGGGCGGGTTGGTGAGTCTTCTGGCTCCTCCTGCTCATTTCATGTATTTATAGTTCATGTGTTTGGCTCCACTGCCACCATCATCATTGCCGGCAGCGCCAACGGCCCCAGTGTGGGGCAGGGGCATCTCTTCTTGCCACTCCAGTTGGAGTCTATAACACATCTCTCTCTTCTTGCAAACAAACTGGAAGCCTCTGGATAAAGCCACCACCCTGGGTCGCTCCCTGCCTTCCCGAACAGCCTGCAGCACCCACTGTGTAGGCAGCAAGCCCCCCCTCCACAGACACCTGTGAGCTGTTCCGGATCCCCCAAGTTTGAGATTGTCTTACTAGACAGAAAGTAGTCGAGCGCGTCTATGTTTCTTTTGCCAAAAGCAAACTTAAAATAGGAGCCTAATATAAATAGCTTGGGAATAATAAAGTTTCTGGAAAGAACCCAAACTGGGTCTATCAGCTTTTATTTCCAGAATTGTGAAAGCTGATCTTCTAAAAAGAGCTCGCTCTCCCACCTCCCACTTGTTTAAATATATCTTCAACTCTGGTTTTTATTAATGATCCAGACCTCAGAGTCTCTGATGTGGGAGGAGCTTGGGAAAGCGAGACTCGGAGTTGCTGAGACCAGGGTAGGGCCAGACCTGGCGCCTCCCGGGTGTGACCCCGCAGCGCTCCTGTTTGGCTGCACAGGAGTCACGCTTCCCACCACGCCGCGCACAGGATGATGAGGAGGGACGCTCAGACCTTGTTATGAAGCCAGCGAGGTGCACACTGTGGTGAGCGCTGAGGGCCCGGTTTGGGGGTGTAATTTTAGTTTACTCAATTCTGTTATTTTTCAAAAATCAGGGAAAAGGACCAGTTAGCATTTTTGGTTCAAGCAAAAATTGTTGGATCCAAAAAGGACACAAGGGGCCTCCCCAGTGGCGCAGTGGTTGAGCGCTGGTTTGCGAAGCTGCCCGCAGCCTCTGCAGCACTGTTTCGATCCCTGGCTGCTCCCCGGCCACCGGAGGAGGGTCCCACATGGCGCGCAGACCTCTCCTGCCGCCCGCTGCTCCCCTCAGCAGTGTACTTCGGTCCTTCTGCCTGCTCTGCTCTCCGCTCTGGCTCTGGTGAATTCTCTCACCCTCCCGTGCTTCTGACTGTACCCAGTGCTTGTATAAATAAATCAATAAATCTTAAAAAAAGACACAAGGCAGCCCCTTTAGTCCTACTCCAGGGGCTGCCACATTGAGGAAGCCAGTCACAGATGCTGCGTCAGGGCGATCCACCGTGGCCGCCTCTGCTCCATCAGGAGCCTCCGCATCACTGCAGATGCTGCACTCATTACTTCCAGCCCCAACACAGACATGTCACAGCCTGGCCACGGGGGACAAAGACCAGTGCCATCAATGTCGAGGAAGACATGTCAATCCAGGCAGCGATGCCTGCCATGTGCCGGGCATGGAGGACCCAGCGTCTGGGGCTCCAAAGTCAGGAGCCGCTTCCAAACAGAAGCAGCAGGACAGGAAGGTGTCAGCTGGGGAACGTCCAGCCCCCTGTTCAGAAGCTGCAGATACTTTCTTGGGGTGCATCCAGCCCCCCCACCCTCCAGACCAACCCGGGGCAGCCCAGGCCACACAGCTCATTGAAAAGACGAGCAGCTTCCTAAAGATGTGCCCCAGGCGAGGGCGGCTGACGACGGGTGTGGTGCAGTGCGTTCGTGCCAGGATTCTGGCCATTTCCCCGGAGCTGGGCCTCCACCTTGTTGGGTCTCAAGTCTCAGGGGAAAGAGACACCTCAAGCAAGAGAACCCTCACTTCTGTAATGCTCTCTCCCTTGGCCATCCCATGGAAGAAATCATTTTTTAGAATTTTATTTCTAGAACCATCCCAGATAAAGGTCTCTCTGTGCATGATTCGATAGATAATCTGCACTGAGTCTACCCCACATGATTTCTGCCACCCACTAATCCCACTTCTCAAAATCAACGACTAGAAACACTCGCGGTGACGTGCAGACAGATCAGCTTCTAGGAGTGAAAGCAGAAAGTGTGGCCGGCACCGCAGTGTGGACACGGCCCAGAGCGTCACTGCAGGACGGAGCGTCCCAGAGCTTCAGGCCAGCATGCAAGAGCAGGGTCAGGACAGAGGCCAAGTTTCAAAAAGGCAGGACACACCACTGACTACTTCCTCTCGATTCCACAAGGTGAGATGCAGGAAGCGTTGTGAAGGGCGAACACCTCCTCTGCTGACGGTGGAGTCAGCCGTGACCCCAAGCTGCCAAATGCCAGGCCGAGTGCTTGCCCCATGACTGGCCCCTTTCCCAGGTGGGAAACAAGCCAGGCATGTGAATCCCCAGCCGGGGCGGCCACTGTGAGCATCCAGGCTGCGGCCGTGGCCAGGGCGCACAAGTCACGGCCTCCCCGAGCCTCTGTGTGACATGGGGACAAGAGGCCCAGCCCAGGCCCTGACTTTTTTCTCTTTTTTCCCTGATTTTCTAAATTTTCTAAACTAAGCTCCAATTACCTGCACACTCAGAAAGCAAGGAAAGGAAAAAACAGAACAGAGAAATCAGAAGTGCCAGCTCCAACAGCCAGTTCTCTGTGCCCGTGCTGGTCAAGAATCTCACCCCATGTTTCTCCTCCCAGTGCTCCGGGGTGAGCTGGAACCTGAGCACCTGCCTCACCTCTGAAGGCACCAAGCCCACGCCTGTGGGTGCAGCGAGGACGCCCTTCCTCCTAGCGGCCCCTGAGCCCAGGCTCAAGCCAGCAGCTGGAGAAGGCCCTGGGCGACTCGCCCGCCACGTCCTCCACTTTCCCCACCACACTGTGCTCTTCTGACTTCCAAAGCCCCATTCAGAACTCATCTCCATGAAGCCTCTCCACGGGTGACCCCTCTGACCCTCCTTCCTCAGGAAACGGCCGGTCCCTGCGGATGTCCTCCCAGGACACGCTCGGTCCAGGCAGGGCCGGCCGGGCAGCTGCACACGCGCCCAGGCCAAGGTGTGAGCTGACCGCTGAAACATGAAAACTGGCGTCTGTGCTCACCCCACCTTCTCTGATCTGTCTTAAACTAGAGGCAAGAAAATGGCAGCTGGAAATCTGTGGGAAGAGCGTAACACGCCAGTTACTCCACGGGAAACTACAGCTCGTGTCTCTGGCTGGAGAGAGAGGGGTGAAGAATCGAGACAGAGCCACTGGAAACCCACTGTGTTCACGCTGGTGCTTTGTCGCTTTACGTCACACGCGCACAGCACCGAAAACACGCCACGCTCACTCTTATTTGTTCCTTGTTCCTGACTCTTGTTCCTTGTTCGAGACTCTTCTGGGCACTTGCGGCTAAAACCCAACCACATGACCATTAAGATTCATGGAACGGGCCCCCCGGCGAGCAGGCCTCAGCGAGAGGCGGACTCACGCCAGCCATCTGGTGCAAGGTCAGAGGCGAGATGGAGGACACGGGGCTCCGGGGCAGGTGGCCGGGAGCAGGCAGGGCCGGGGAGACCGTCACCCCAGGAACGAAGGAGCCACCAGGGAGCGTGGTGACGTGACAGGACCTGCACTTACGAGGGCAGGATTTGGAGGGCCAAGGACGAATGAAGCTTCACACCTGCCACCACACAGCTGTGAGGCTCGACACGTGACACCCACGTTCCCGGAGGGAGAGACGACACTGTCTGTGAGGATAAGTCACTTCCTGGAGCTGGTGACAGGAAAGACTTCTCAGAGGTGGCGAAGCGACAGGAGCTTCCCACTCAGCAGGTGAGGTGAAGGCCTGCTGCCTGCCACCCAGACTCTGCTTCCCCGGGGAGCTGCTTGCCAGACCAGACCAGCACTGAAGCCAGCAGACAGAGGCCTCACGCGGGAGCTGGCCGGCTCCCCTGTGGCCAGAACCCCAGGTGGTGCTTGGAGCAGCTGCAAGTGTGGAGGGCCGGACAGCACAACTTGTATGTGCAGCTACCTCGATGCCCTGAGTTGGAAGAGCAATCTGAGGAGCTGCATTACAGGATGTGTGTTTTGCCACCACAAGTGTGCTTTCAGACGCTCCCAGATGCCCTGCACCCCACCTCCGCAGAGAGCACAGACGGGAGGAAAAGAGGCCTCCTACGATAAGTCCCAGGGGCCAGCGCCCCTCAGGGACATGTAGCCCTAGAATGTCCATGGTGCCAAAGCCACCGATCACAATAGCTACCACTCATGGGATACACACACACTCTCTCTCTCTTCCATCTTTTCTATCACTGCAAGGTTTCCAGATGCAGAGTTGGGCCCAGAGAGCTGCTAAGTGGCGCTGTAGGGCGTCACAGCTGGTCAGGGCACCCGAGGCGCCCCACTGTAACTGCAGGCTGTGGCTACATAGGTCCTTCCGTCTTCTGGTTTTCACAGATACCAACAAAAGTCAGGACAACACACTCACTTTGGCCGCACATATACTAGAAGTCACAAAAGGGTTTGGGATTGTCTCTCCAGGAAGAACCAGCTTTGCACAGTGTTCCATACCATCTCTTGGGGTGCAGAGACCACCTGCACCTGTCCACAGACCAAGATGCCAGGTAGGAAAAAACTCCTAGCCTGGACCACCTTGTTTCCTAGCAAGTGCAACCCACAAGTCACCCCTCTGAACCCCTCTATTCTCAGCCAGAGAATAGCAACTGCCAGAGCTTCTACTTGAAGAGACACAGCAAGGTCTTAGCGTCACGTACAGTCCTTCCCCTGCAACTCCCTCCAGTCCAGGGCCACTAGCCCCCGGCAGACCCTCCTCCTCCCCAATGGCCAAGTCTCACTGGGGCTGCTCACCCTGCTAACTTCTCCCTCACTCGGGTCAAAACCTGCTCCCATGAATCTACCCTCGAGAGAGGAACAGCCAAGTCTTGCTTCCCCTTCCCAAGGAAGCCCCAAGTGTGTCTGTGCGCCCCGAGCCCAGCTCTCCCACAGCAGTATGCAGCTCCAAGAGTCTGACGTTCCGCTTGAGAAACTGCTCTTAGGGTTCACGTTCACAGACACGACACGCGTCCCGCGGGCGCCGAGGGCTCACCTGGGCACGGCTGTCACACACTGGCTGCTACTGAGCTGGGGGTCCAGCAGAACCACCTGGTGCTCTCGCTGGATCACTGTGCCCGGCTGGGTGACAGCTGGGATGTCCCCGTGGCATTCCCAGAGACCGCGTGGTCTCTGTCCTGCACACCCTCAGCCCGGCCCAGACGACACCCAGGCAGTGAGGCGCCACGAGCAGAGCAGACCCAGGGAAGCTGGTCTGGTTCTGAGTCTCAGCTCCTCCAGTTCTGGCTCTGGAACCCCCCAGGTACGTTCCTGCTCTGGGTCTCAGAGACGGCATCTGTGACTGGGCTACGGCCGGGACTGACACACAGAGTCTTGCGAGGTGGGGCGTCTGGGAACAGCACTGCCCAGTGCCTCCTGTGACAAAGACGCCCTCAGTGTCAGAGGACCACTGCGGTTCCTTTCTCTGCTCTGAAGCCCATGGGCATCAATACAGAGCCACTTTCTCTTTGCCATGGTCACTTGCCACATGCCTCTGTTCCTGTCATCACAGGGGTGGCCCACACTGGAGTCTGCACCAGGAACCGCACCGGCTGCCGCACAGCCACGGCTCCAGCCCACGGCTCTCCCCTTTGGCTTTGGGGGCTGGGGCCTGGCACTGGGACGGCAACGCCACAGCACTCTGTGTGTCTTCCCACGTGAAGATTTTCCTTTCTCTTGCCATGCACTCCCAGTGCTTCCCAGAACCTCCAACAAAGGGGCCTTCTCCCCAGGTTTGCTGGCAGGTTATTTTCAGGGTAATAGGTGGAAGCCACACCAGATGTCTTACAGGTCACGCCCTAAACTACGGCCTGATCCTTCTGAATGGCGCGATCCTGATCATACAAGGTATTTCATGGAAGCAATTGTTGGCGTTAATTGTAAGCTCTGCAGTAACTTTGCAGCCACGTTCTAACTAGCATGAAAAGTAACAGCAACGCAGAGCGGAGTTCTCATTTTCTTTGCAGGTGGAAGATGCGAAGGGGTTGAGGGAACATGAGTATGTCTTTGTTCATCCTTTTTCTTTCAGAGATGTGTGGATTCCTCCAGGACATTCAGGTGGAGGGGCCAGAAGAGCTCCACTGAGTGTTTTAGATTGAGTAATTTGAGGGAAGTGAAAAATGAAAGTCTTTTGTTGCTTACTTCTCGATAAAGATGAAATTTTCCACCCACGGCTATGTCAGACACAGCTGAAAAATGTTAGCTTTAACTTCCTGGGGAGGGAAACACACCTCTGGCCTGAGGCAGAGCCTGGGAAATTTTCGAGCTGTGCAAGTTTCAGTGCTCGAACTGGGCTTTTTCTTTCTTTTTTTAAGATCACATAATCATCTATGATGAGTGGGAAAAAATGATTGTAGAAAGTTTCTCAACAAGTCATTATAATAACTACTTTTGCAAACCTGTAGACAAAATGTTCTAGAAAATACATGCAACTGGATTATTCACCATCCTTTTGCAAACTGGAAGCAAATAAAATACACTTGCCATTATGTAATGAAACTATTGTTCTGTATATATGTGGGTCACAACAATACCCCTTTGGTCCAGAACAATGTTTTTGAAGTGGGGGTGAGAGGCGAGATCAAAGACAGCATTCTCCAAGCCTGCCAGCTTTAGCATCAACCTGGGAACTTATGTGATTACAAATTCTTCAGGCTCCATCCTGGACATACTGAACCAGAACTGGGGGGGGGCGGGGTATGTGTTGGCGGGGGAGGAAATCTTCATAGTAACAAGCCCTCCAGGGGGTCCTGGGGACACGCTGACATTTCAGACCACTTCTCTAAAGCAAGGGTTGGCACACTTTTCCCTAAAAAGTCAGGGAATAAATAGGAAAGGCTTTGCAGGCCAAGAGAAAATACTGAGGTGATGGCGGAGGTAAGTGGTGAGACAGTGAAGGTCATCTGAGCTCCCAGGCTGTAAAAATAAAGATGGCTGCTCCGAGGCATCTCAAATCCCTCTTCTACTTAATCCGATAAAAACCGTCAACTAACAGAACAGAGAGCCTGCAGACCGACACAGCACATGCCCGAGATGGCAAGTCTCTCTCCCACACCGCAAGGGCAGCCTGAGAGCGTCCAGCAGAACTGTCAAAACAAACATTTGCCGCATGCCCGCTACGTGCCAGCAGCCCCCGTGCCAGCCACTCTCAGGATGCCCCGGAAGCAAATCTGTGGCTGACATGCTCCAAGATTAAACTGAGGTTCAGAAAGACCTAAGGGGCACAGAGCTCCACTCCAGGCCTCCTGGGTTCTATGGCCGCGTGCTCTTACCCTGCTGTACTCTGCCCCAAGAACTGCACTTGCCACCTCTTTGAGGCGCAAAGGTCAACAGACATAAAACTATTAGGGAGCAATAAACATAAAGCAGCATTTACCGTGAACTGTGCCTGCATTGTAGATCTGCTCTCTCCTTTATTTCATTAATCAGAAGTTATTTAGCCTCAGAACTCAGAGGGGAGGTGGTAGGCAAAGACACTCCCCAAGTCGGCACCTCCTAATTCCTGGATCCTGGGGAGAAGTTATGCCACCCAGCCAGAGATGGAGGCTGAGGTTGTTAATGGGGCAAACCTGCATTGGGGAGAGATCCTGGATCAGCTGGGCGGCCCATAGGGTCCTTACATGTGGGAGGGGGGCAGAAGAGTCTGCGTCTGGTGTGGAATGAACGGCACCCCACCTTTACCCATTCACACGTGGAACTCTTAACCCTGTGATGGCCTTTGGAGAGGCGGCCTTTAGGGGGATCAGGTTAACATTAGGCCACATGGGTGGGGCCTGTGCTGAGATTAGCGTCTTTATAAGTGACAGATGGTGGCCTTCTGCGAGCCAGGGAGACGCCTTCCATCACCAGGGCCCAGTCACGCTGGTGGCCTGGCCTTGGGCTTCCGGCTTCTGGGACCGCGAGGAAGCACGTCTGTGGTGCTTTGTCAGGGCAGCCTGTGAAAACTAAGCCAGTGCCCGAGGAACATGGCATGCGAGGCAGACGCTGCCAGCCACGGCTGGCTCTGAAGAGGGGAGATGGCCACAGCCAGGGGATGCAGGTGTCCTCCGGAAGCTGGGAGGACCAGGCAACTCTCCCCAGAGCCTCCCAGAGGAGCTCTGCAAACCTGGCGCTCAGCCCCGCGAGACCATTTTGGACACCTGGCTCCAGAACTGCGAGCGTCACGGATCATGTTGGGGGTCATTTGTGATGGTGGCCACAGAAAACCAGAAAGTGCAGGAGGAGCTGGGGCAGGGCTGGAGGAACAGGTGGGCGGGCTGGAGAGGGGCTGGGCAGGACACACCCCAACACAGAGCTTAGGGCTCTGCACGCCCAGTGAACAGTGATCAGTACAGCACGTCCCCCACGGAGGCCAGGAACGAAGGCATACTCACCCAGCCCGGAGATATTTATTGCCTTCACGGATTTCTTCATTTTGTAAAGAACCATCCGGTCCACATCCAAAGCCTGAAACACAGAGAACACATCAATTAACACATGTGTTGGACCTTCAGTCACAACTACAGAGGGAGAGTGGCCAGATCAGGGCCATGTGGAGGGGCCTGGACTGCCTCACTTCTGCCTGGGAAGAACTTCTGTATCAGTTCTCCCTAGGAACCAGAAAGGCTCTGGATGCGCCTGCTGCCAGGGGTGCCCCACTGTGTCACGCTCCTCCCGTGACAGAGTCAGCAGACGTGAGCAGGAATTAGGGACGGCAGGTAGATGGTGGGCAGGGTGCCCTGTGCCCCCCCCCAAGATGGCTAATTTAAAGCAATGGTGGGCCCTGGCCGGAGGCTGCCGGGGCGGGTGGAAGACAGACCCGTTCAGGTTTGCAGAGACCCAGAGGCATGTTCCTAATCCTCTCCAGTCTGATTTCTCTCCCAGAAACCGGGAGTAATAGCTCCGACTTTGCCAGGTTGAATGATTAAAAACATGAAGACTTCAACAAGTATTCACAGACCAACCACTCACTGCAGCAATGACCGGCACCAAGTGACACTCATGGGGTTTGCTCCATAGCCCATCAGCCCAGACATTTAAGTGCAGTAGCACCGGGAAGGCCAGCTGGGGCCTGCAGGAGGCCCCTGCTCACTGCCTGGGATATGGCAGGTGCCTGACCACAGTCCCAGCACCCACTACGAATTCTGACCATAAAAAACCACGGTGGCATATTGCCTGGAATGGACCAGCCATTCAGAGAAACACTCTCGACTTCAGCCTCCCTGAGTCAGCACCTCCGAGCCCTGCCCCACACAGCAACCAAGTCCCAGCTCTACTGTGGCAGCAACTACTCTGCTGGATGCTGGAAGCAGATGTGACAGTGCTGAGGGTTTTAAATGGAAGGATGGCCATGAGGCACTGGACAGGCTGGTTACGATTCAAAAAGAAGTTGGCATTTAAAAAATGATGACCGATACAGTGAAGAAAAGGGTAAGGACTGATAGCGGGGAGTCAAAATGTCTCATGGAGAATTAACTTCGTTTTCCCCAGAGGTCTCTAATCTACAAGAAAGGAAACAACAGCCCATGAGAATCTGCAGGGAGGGAGATCCAGGCACCCGGCCGGGCCCACCACGAAGGGGACACCTGGGTTCAATGCGAAGCAGCAGACATTCTAGAAAAGTCTGAGTGGCCACGGAAATTGGTGGCTGTGCCCTCCAGGCTCTGTCCATGGGAGCTTGGCATAATCATGCCCAGGGAAAGGGGCCCGGGGTGGTCACACACTTCAGAACGGGAGGCCACAGGGGTGGGGTACTGTGCAACACCGTGAACTGGGCCTCCCGCTGGCCTAGGGGTTGGGTTGGGTCCAGCACTATCACTGCTGTAGCCTGAGCTCCATCCCTGGCCAAGGAGAAACCCACACGGCGCAGCAGACCTCTCCTGTCTCCCCGCTGCTCCCCTCAGCAGTGTATTTCAGTAGATCCACCTGTTCTGCTCCCCACTCTGTCTCTGGTGAATCCTCTCATCCCCACACCTCTGGCCTGCACCCCAGTTCTTCTACACAATAAATAAATAAAATAAAATAACTAAAACAACAACACTGTGAACTCCAGCAAGTTCCTCTGACTTTAGGTGGTAGGACACACGCTTCCCCATCACTGACTGCATGAGGGTCTTGTAGGAATATGCCGCCCCCCACGGAGAGCCCATGTGCTAAGGGGCAGTGCCGTGTCCTGAACCAGGCCTGAGCGGGTGAATGTACTTTCCTGCAGTCGGCGAGGAAGAGACTGGAAATAAAGGTGAGGTCAGCATAGAGATAATTTCTAATTAAAATTGCAAGAGAGAAAAGCAATTACCTCCACTCAAAAACACACCACTATGGTACCTACTGATGGACAGTAAGATTACACTGGGTCAAGAGAAGGCAGAAGGGTGAAGACTGGGCACTAGCAGCAGTCTTCAGGCAAGGATACCATGAACTCAGCACGGAATCTGCAACCAACACAACTTGAGATTCTCAAGAAACCAAGGTATGCAGCAACCAGGTGTTGTTATTCCCCACATCGGGTGCTCACCCACCGCCTCCGGGCTTGGAGGAGGAAACCAGGCTTTGGGCAGCCCCAGGACATGTGCATGAAGAGGCCACAGCTGCACGGGTGGGGACGCTGAGCGTCGGACGCCAGGTCCGGCCAGGCCCGTGAATCTGTGAGCTCTGCTTCATCACAGCAGTGAGCCAGGCTGCAGGCGTGTGTGCCACGTGTCAGAGGAAGCACACACCTGTTTCACCCACTCTAAAAGTGTCTGTCCCAATGCCCAAGCTGGGGTGTTAAGAGCGTGGTTCTTACTTGCTTGAGAAAGCCGCTCTCCTCAGGGGGTTCCCTGCTCATCTAGGTGTGGCTGCCACAGGGAGCAACGGGACAGGATGGGACAGAGACCAAGACGGAGGCCTCAGACGACGCAGCTCCTTTCAGACCTGTGCTGTGCAGTAGGGCGGCCACCAGCCACACACCAACACCAAGCACGGGCTCGTTAAAATCCAACAAGACAAACACTGTGTCTTCGTGTCCTGCCACCTTCTTCCAGCACTGCAGCCACACATGGCCTGCTGAACATGGCCCCCAAGAGCAGAAATGACATTTCTGACCACAACAAACAAAACCACTCTCAGCTTCGTGCCCCCGGCACAACTCTTCCTGGAAAGAGCCACGTGGACGTTCAGGTGGCAGCGCTGCCTCAGCGCACACTTGCCTTTGCTTTTGCGGTAATGCAGAGCATCAGGGACAGTGTCAGATTGTTCCAGAAGCTTCTGGGGAAGCACAGAAATACACCGTGGCCTGCAGCCTCAATTGAAAGCCAGAGTAATAATGGATCTCCCTCCTGGGAATAAAGCTGAGGCCTGGGGAATAGCAGGTGTCATTAAGTATTAAGATCAAATACAAATCCAAGCTCGATCACAGCTGTGGAGAACACGTGTGCCCAGCCTTGGGCCAAACCAGAAGGACACAGCCTGGGTGAGCCAAGAAAACCGAGGCTGCTCGCAGCGTACACACACGGGCGCCACGGCACACGCGCAGGACGCGCAGCACGACACTGTCAGAACAGCCGGAAGCGAAGCCCCCACGCCGGTCAGAGGCAGACTACAGAGACAGGTTGCAGCCCCCTCACAGAATCCAGCGCTAGGCAGCAACGGAGAAGAGCAAACCTTACCACCCAAAATCACATGCGTGTTCACAAAAAAGTTAAGCAAAGCAGCAAACTGCAGAAACATACACTGCAATTGCAAACTGCAATGTCCTCAAAGTCAAAAACTTAGATCCCATCTAATTTACGTTTAGGGGTGTGGTGGGAGCAGGCACAGGGCAGGCTCTCTAGTGATGCGGGCAGACGGGTAAGGGAGCATCCTGGAGCCCTCAGTGGCTTTTTCAGGCTTTAATGCTCTTTCCACACCAACTGTTGCGGGTGAGCCTGCAGGCGGGCAAGGAGGGGAGGCTGGGGGACCTCCTGGCCCCCGGGCAATCTGGATGTGTTTCTCCTTGGGCGCTGGTGTCGTCTCATGGTCTCACCGCTTCTGCAGCCGCTAGTGGTCTCCCGCAGCCGTTCTGCTGCCCTTACAGCCCTGCCCTGCAGGCACAGATTGCACACTTGGACATGCGCACACACGCATGCTCAGGTGTCCATAGTCAGGCACGCTGCCCTGGCCCACGCTCCCAAGCGCCTCCTGCATTCAGGGCTGCAGGTGAGAGCCACAGAGGCCCACAGCGCAAGAGCCTGAGTGTCTTCATTTCTCTGCAGGTGGATAAGGGCTCATCAATCTACAGACGGAGCGAGGAGGCGAGGACAGCGTGGTGGGGGCGGTGGCTGCCTGGGCACAAGGGACTCACGGGCTGCTGACCAGGGCCAGGAGGACAGGTGATAGCTGAGTGCGCAGCTGCTTCATGATCATCTAAATTACAGTATATTCTCACAGTACAGATGATCTGCTTATATTAATAAAAGTGTAAAGCAGTTTTTTAATAGAAAAGAATTTAAGAACCGGGGGGAAGAGCCAGCCCAGCATCCTGGTCATGGACAGTGAGTGAGAGGAACTAGGGGAGCCCCTGTCCCATAGCCCCAAATTACTGAGAGCCGGAGAGGCAAGGCCATGTGGAGACCGGTGGACACGCACCCCAGCCCCACCAGCTCCCACCTGGCCTGTTCCTGCAGCATCTGCCACGTTCCCTGCTGTGGGAGTCAACGTTTAGGCACAATCTCACCAAACCACTTCATCAGATCTTCAAGAGAACGCTTTTCTGAGCCCGGATGGTGGCCACCTCTCGAGGGGAAGCTGTGCCTCTGCCATTACCAGGGCTGGGGCCCAAGGGCATCTGAGAGGAGGCCAGTCCCTCACCCCAACCACCTGCTGGCCTTCACCACGTCCTCAGTCACAAGGGCTAACAACAGGTGCATCCACGCCCTGCCGCACAGCCATCGGGGGAAGGGCTCCTGCACCCCAGCCCTGTGCATGGGGCCAGCCGTGGCCAATGACTCACGTGTAGGTGACACTGAGAATAAAAAACAATCAAAGCAACTTCACCGAAGATCAAAATGCAACAGCGCTTTTCCAGAACTCCTTGGGAAGAAAACATAGGTTGCTCATAAATGCCATTGAGCAGGCCTCTGCAAAGGAGGGTGACCCATTCCAAAAGAAAGGGCGAGCCGGACCCCACGGGAAGCAGCAGCTGTGTCCTCGGGAAGCCGCGGGGCCCTAGGGCATCTCTGCTTCCCAGCTGTCCCTGACCTGAGTTCCTGGCTCCGGAGTTTCTCTTTTTAACAAGGAAAATGAAAAGGGAACTTCTTTCACTTACTTTTATGTCCAGTTGAGGACAGTGGATTTGTTTCACATGGCACACAAACACTTGCCAGAGAAATAACAAGTACTCGAATTGCTGATGCCCACGTGTAAATGTATACCCAGGAAAATTCCTCTGTAAGACACACGAAACGCACAGCGGTTGCCAAGGAGACGGGAACGCCCGTGAAGGGAGACCCCTTTTTGGTAGTTTGAGATATTTACTCCAGGAGTGGATTTATGGGTGAATTTGTGGCTAAAAAGAGAACAGCTCTGTGGCGTGAAAGGGGACAGTGGGCCACGCAGGGCCAGGGGAACCCGGCCGGAGGCGCTACAGTCACGCAGACGGCCTGGGCAGAGGACAGAAACGGCAAGAGAGGACAAGGCCCCGGGCGTGGGCAACGCGGGAACCAGGCCTGACGGTGCCGGGAGCACTGCCTGCCGTCTCCAGGAGAGCAAGCCTGGGTGGCCGGAGCCATGGGCCTGGCCCCTCCTTTCTACGCGAGCTTTTTCTGCACAGATGGGCGCAGCAGGCCTTTGGGATGAGACGGGAAAAGCAGCACCACGCATGCCAGCACCGCTGCCCGGGGGTCGGCAGCACCAGGCGATGCACCCAGAGGCACAAAGGCCACGCTGACCAGGACAGCGCCCGGGGGCGGGGGGCGGGTGTGAAGTTGAAGAACCAGGCGCCTCACACTCGGGAGCCCGTGGCTGGAGACGCAGCTCCACTAGGTCACTGTGCTAGCGAAATGGAAGCAGCTGGAAGCGATCGCCAGCTTTATAAAGTCTCCACGTCCTGGTTTTCAATTAGGAGGAAAAGGCTTCTGGGAGCTGAAAAGGGAAAGCTGAATTCTGTCAAGACGGCTACGACACAGCAGCAGAGACGGGCACCCCCAGCCTCACGCCCTGGGCCCCCACCCACCTTACCTCAGCTCTGCCCCCCAGGACAGCAGAAGAGCTCGGTCACGGCAGGAAATGGGCCATCTCGGGGAACAGTCACAGACAGACAGACAGACAGACAGCGGGGGGAGCAGAGGGAGCGGTGGGAAGGTGACCGGCAGCTGAGGGGGCAGCCGGGATCCCCCCTCTCCGTCCCGGGAGACCGTGGGGTCACGAGCCAGGCCGGCTTCCCCGGGAAGCAGGGATGGAGGGTCCCGAGCTCTGCTCCAGCAACGTAAACGGGGAGAGGCGGCTGAGAGGCCCATGTCCCTGAGCTCCACGGGCAGCGAGGGGCTGGGTGGTTCCGGAGGCTCGGGACTCAGCTTGGAGACACCAGCTTGCTCACTATTCTGGGGTCCTCCTCTTGCCCCCCACCCTGCTAGCACTCTGGGCTCTCGAGTTCCAAGTCGGCCCTCAATGGGCCTCCCTGGAGTCCTCTGGCTGCCCGCCGTGCGCCTTGCACAGGCCGACCACACGCAGCGCAGGCGGCAAGGTGGGGGCAGCGTCCCGCAAGCGTGCCCTGACCAGCTCCACCTGCCACTACCGAACGACACGGGGAAGAAGCACCTAGAAGAACTGACCTCGGCTCTGCCCCTCAGTGCCCAAGCTCAGTAGCACTAGTCCTTGAATCCGACATGCTGGGTCCTAAACCAGACCCCACTTAGGGGTGACGGGTCTCGGCAAACCCCTTTGCCCCAGCGTCCATTCTGTAAATAGGACTCACGACACCGCCCCGCGGGCTGAGCTCTCGGGGGACACAGGGCCCTCACAGCCAACAGCCCTCCAAGGGGTGAACGCCACCCCTGCCAAGCGGGGCCGCAGCTGAGATGCCCCAATATGCCTCGGTCTTACGAGAAACAGTCTCAGGTCTGATGTTTATGAGAAAATAATGCCTTGTGGCTTGCGCCAGCTAATACGGTTTCCCGTTAACATTTCAATTAAAACTTCGTTTCCGACACCCCCCCCCCCACCCAGGGGTGAGGCGGACAGAGGCAGGGCCACTTGGCAGGTGGCTTGGCAGGGTCTCTGGGTCAGTATCAAACACATATGGTGTAGACTACGTACAGAATCTAAATCTGTTACAATGCTAAAAATTATTGTACCAACTATAATATTGGGGAGGGGAGTCACTGGGGAGGGGAGTCACTCACCCCTCCTGGCCTTCAGTGTCAGGGTACCCAGAACAGAGTGTGGGGCCCCACTCTAAGGTGCAAAGGGAGCAGGAGGCCAGCTGGGGTCTGCTGCCCCCATCCCCACCCTGCAGACTCCTTGGCTGCCTCCAGGCGGGTTTGGCTGGCCTGTCCTCTCCCCCCACGAACAGCCAGACTGTATACAGTGTGGGGGGAAGCAAATGACCCCCAAAGCTCTGAGAGCGTCCCAGGGAACAAAAGGACCACCCGCTTCTTAGGTGAGGTGGTCGGCTTTGGAGACAGGCTTCTAATTCCGAGGACAGCAGCTGAGGTGGCCCGAGTGTCACACGAAACCACATTCCACGGAGCACCTGAACATCCATCACCTGACCCAGTATTTACAGCAGCTCCCGAAACCGCCCTCGGGCTCCCCATCCAGAGAGCACTGACCCAAAGAGTCCAGGTGATTGGCCCCAGGGCGTTTGACTGGAGCTAATGAAAGGCTAGGAGAGCTCCAGCCAGTCGAAGCTTCCGGAACTGCGCTCCCAGCCCATCCTCCGACAACCCCCAGAGCCAGGAGAGCACAAGGCGCTGCCACCTTCTCCAGGCTTTGGGGAAACACCCCTCCCAGCCCCCGCGCTCATACTTCCTCCAAGTCCTCCCCACTAGGCTCAGCCAGAGCTAAAGCCACCAGGGGCTGCCCTGCCCCTCAGCTGCCCTGCCCACGCCCACTCACCCAGAAAGCTGCTCAGCAGGCTCCTGGCCTGGGCCGCCCTGGCCGCGCCTCCGCCCTGAGCACTGCCTACCCAGGTCACCAGCCCAAACCACCTTGTGTGACCCATTCTGCAGCCTCAGATGCTCCAGGAGGGGCGGGGGGGGGGCGGGGTGAGGGCAGCTGGGGGTTGGGGTGGCGCCACCATTCACCCGTGCCCGGGCAGGGGTTGGCTACAGGGAGATGAGGGTCTGCAGTCAGGTCTGGCTCTCGGGCTCTCACTTCCTGCCCCAGCCCAGGCCGGGCCGGCCCTAGCAAGGAGCGGGAAGCCGGAGGCGGGAGCTCCAAGAAGCGGCAGGGGGAGGAAGGAAGGAGGGCACCCCAGGCCTGGAGCTGGCCGCGCACATAGCTGGCAGGGGAGCGGGGTGTGGGGTTCTGCAATGGGGGCTGACGCTGAGGTCCACTCAGGCCCATCTGCCTCACCGCCCGGTGCGGTGCCTCCCACCCCCAGACCTGTCATCTCACGGAACTAAATGTTCGTTTTCCCCCAGTCCGAGTGGCGTGGTTATGGGGTGGGGGGCCTGGGGAGGGCAGAACCGGGCTTTAACGCCCTCGTTGCCACACATACAAACTGCTCGGCGCCCCAGGCCCACAGTCCACCTCCCTGGGTGCTCGGCCAGGCCGTCCCGAGGGCTGCACTGGAAGGAGCCCACTGGGCAGCTGTGCCGTGTTGGGCCTGTGCGAGGGCCTCCCTGCCCGGCGCCCCCAGAAGGCACAGCAGCAGGCCCACCTGAGCCGTGAGCGCCCCGCGGCAGAGCGGGGAGGGGAACCTGCTGCAGAGGGCCTGCTCTGGCTCCCCCAGCCTCACCCTGTCCTGCAGTCCGCAGTGGCCGGCTCTCCACGCGGGCCTCCAGAGTGCTCCTTGGAGGACACTCACCGCACACACAAGCCTGGCTCCCGCTGCCCAGGACAGGAGGCCACACAGGGTGCCCTCTGGCAGGGGTCGTGGGAGCAGGGGGCCTGGGAGCCAAGGGGGAGCCGGCTCGATGCCACCCACCACCTTCACCTCGTCCCTCTGAAGGACGCTGGCCGCGCTGAGCAGCCCCTGACTGGCGAGGTGCGGCCAGGTGAGCAGGCACCCAGGGAAGGGCAGAGGATGGAGGCGAGGAGGGCCCAGGCAGCAGACAGAAGGGCTCCTGGCAGGGGCGGCTCAGAAGCTCCTTCGCCTCCAAGGGTCATTAAAGGTTGTTTATCTTCAGCATCTGGGCCCTGAGCATGTCTCCCCAGGGAAGGTTTCAGACCATTAGTTTTTTTTCTTGGTCTGTTTTCCATTCAAAGAAAAAATATTCAAAACCTCAGCCCATAAAACAGGAGGGAGAGCAAGAGGAAGGGCCCCTGGGCGGCCCCAGTGAGGGGCCGGGTGATCCTTCCCCCACACGCACTGGGGTGCAGCCCCCCAGGGTTGCTAAACACACAGGTGCCTGCAGCGCCCGCTGCCCGCTGTCCGCGGCAGTCCAGGGAAGTCCAGAACGCGCAGTCCTGAGAACAGACGCCGCCCTCAGTCGCTGCTTTAGCGCCAGCACAGAAGGGAGCGGAGGGAGACAGATATCGAGGTAAGACGTAACCACAAAGGCAGCCCAGGATTTTCAGACCAGAGCGCTACCTGCTTTGAGGCCAACGTGCAAAGCATTTCCGACCCCTCGGGAAAGCAAACCCACAAGCTGTTTGCTGTCCCGAGAAGCCGGAGGGAGCGGCAGTGGCCCGCAGAAAAGGCCGTGCGGCCCGGGCCTGGGACGTTTACCTGCGGCGTCGAGGGGAAGGGCTGGGCGAATCAGGGCTGTGTGGAGCCAGGAAGGCCGTGGCCAGGGCAAGGGCTGGGCACCAGCTGGGCTCTGCCCCCTACTCCCGGCAGGGCCCGGGACAAGTCACTTCCCTCCTTGTTCCAGATACAAAATTCTAGGAAGTGCCGTCTTTAAGACAGTCTGACCTCAGCTCTCTCTCCAAGATGCGACTGCAATCACTGCAAAGGTCTGTGATATAACATTAATTTTCCAGATGAAACAGCCTTGCCTGACAGGCTCTATAAAAGAATCAACCAGTGACTTGCTATTAATATCGTGAGCCAGTCCTAGTCCAAAGGTCGAAAATTTTCGGTCATGACAGAAAGTCACTTTAACTAAAGCTTCTACATTTCCTGGGCTTGGATTTCTCAAAACTCTCGGCGTGTGCGGGCACCGATGAGGCACGGGTCCCGGGCAGACGTGACGCTGCGTCGTGGGGGAGGCACTAGTAAGGTCTCCGCCTGCTCGGCGCCGTCAAGACACAGGGCCTACAGCCACGACGAGGCCGGCCCACGCCCAGCTCCGCAGCGGTGCCCACGGTCAACGCATCTCAACAACATGCCACTGAGGCTGCCAAGTGATAAACCAAGACGCCACCTGTGGAATTTCCTTTTCAGCCCGAAAAATACTTTTTCACATTCTCTTCATTTGTGGTTCTTTCTGACATCACGTGCTGTTTCTTTAGTCTGTTCGAGGCAAACCACTCTTATTAGCCAAGAAACGCCAAACCAAGAAAATAAAGCCGCTCTCCTCCCGGGGCCGCTCCTCAAGGCTCACTAGGTGGCCACTTGTGCATTGGGCTGTTCGGGACTTTGCTGACACCAGTGTCTGGGAAACGGTCTCTGCTTTCAAAGACAAGACTCCTCAGAAACAAGGGGCAGCAAACAGACTCCTGGGCCACCTGCTCCTCAGGGCAGGGCTCCGGCCTCCCCGGCAGAGCGGGGCACCTGGAATACTCCATGTGCCTGGAATGAGACCACGCTCAGCTGCTCTTTAAAGAGGAGTACACAGCCACATCCTGAAGAAAGCAGCAGGTTGAGGGAAAGGCAGGGACCCCAGGCAGGGGGTGGACCCGCCAGCCACACAGGGCAGGCTCTGGCCGGGGAGGGCTGGCCGGGGAGGGCAGGATGTGCTCGGCCAGGACGGGACACGGCTCAGAGACAGTTCAGGTGCACTTCATCCACCAGGTTGTGTTTCTAAAAACAACTGAATTCCTCTGCGCGAAAGGACGGGAAGGTCTCTCACAGCGTGCAGGCCGCTCGGAGGCATAAGTAACATCACGTCTGTAACCCAAGTCCATGTGAACAAGGCTGTTTTTACTCCTGGGAAACAGGCGGGGGAGGCCGGGGCCCACACACTGCAGCACACGAGACAGAGACGCTGCGATGTGCACATACGGAGAGTCAGATGGCCCGGACGGCCTTCACAACACAGCCGGGATCCTCTTTATTCAAACGAATGCAGACGGGGTAGCACCAGCTCTCCCTCAGGTCAGCAGCCCGCGCCGCCTGGCAGTCCTCACGTCTACCCCAGACACTGGAGACGCGGAGGGCGCCCGTCACAGCACAACATGGAGAGGTTTGTGCCTGTGGCTGACCGAGGCCTTGTCCTTGCACACACACACGGGCTGAGCTAACCCCCCACCGTGCGCGTCGTGGCCCCACACCCCCGATGGAGCCCCCACACCTCTCTGGTGTGAACTGAAGAGAGGCCCGGTTGGTCTTACTCGGGGTCCAGGAGCGTGGTCTCCCCACAGCTACGCACCGGCACACCAATAAATAATCCTAAAATGAATTCATTTTGGTGCCAGGCCCCTTTGCTTCTGGGGGGATCCCAGAACAGCTCCATGCTCATGAAATCCCCCAAAGGCAAACAGCAGGGACAGGTAGTGACACCAGGGCCAGCCGGGACTGACCGCGAGGACACCAGGCGGGGGCTCCCGTGTCGGGACCCCAGTACAGTGACAGGACTGGAATCTGACACGGCTCGCTGAGCCGCATGCTGGAAAGCGCGGCCGTCACTGCGTGCAACACACCTCAGCGCGGCCAATTTTCAAAACTGAAATGGAACCAAAAAATCCGACTTGGGTTCCTTTCTTAGCTTCCCAACCTGCTGGTTTCCTTCAAATGACTGTTCTCTTCCCGTAAATAACCTTCGGGAAGCCTTTGTGGCTTCTGATGATCACCCCACCGTGGCCGGGTGTCGTGACGCCGGGGGGTTAGCTCCGGGGAGACGCGGGCTGGGGGAGGCGGAGGGAAACCACATACAGTCAGGCAAGACTGGGGCTCAGCGCAGGCACCCCCCGCAGTGTTCCCCAGTGCTGCCAGACCAGACGCCTCCAAAGCAGATTCATCAAACAAGTAAGTTTCTCTAGAGCCACCGGCCCCACAGCTCCTTCAACACTGAGCTCGCCCTACATCGCGGCCCGGGCCCGCGGGGCCTGTGTGGTGAGCTGCCCACCATCCTGATACTGGGGAGACGTGCTCCACGCTGCCCCTCTATCACCCCCTGGCTTGTGCCGAGGACCCAGTCTGCTCCTTACAAAACATTGATGAAAGAAACTCAGCCCCCCACGCGGAAAGATCTTTGGAAAAAAAAAATTTTTTTTAAGGAAAGACAGATGCCGGCCCACACTGCCCGCTTCTGGAGCCTCCTCTCGACCCGCTCCAGCCCGTCCCAGGGCCTGCTGGGCCCCTCTGCCCACAGACGGCCCCCAGCCTCCGGGCGGCCCTCCCCGCGTCCCGCACGCCCCCGCCTCCCACCACGCCATTTCTCCATCACAACCCGCAGTCCCTGGGAGAGGCCAGCCCGGCGCCCAGCAGGACGCTTGTCCATGGGTCCCTCCACCTGCTCCCAAGCCTCATCTCCTCCCTCTGCCCACAGGCAGGAGCCAGGAGCGGGAGGCCAGGGGGCCGCACTTCCAGAGAAGCAGGCCAAGCACCCCGCTGCCTGGGCTCCACCTCCCCAGCCCGCAGCCCCCAGGGATGCCCCCCACAAGCAGCACTGTGCCTGAGGGGGCAGCAGGCGGGGGCCTCAGCCCACCTCGCCAGCTGCCCCCCCTCCTCTCACAGGCCCTCAGCATGACTGACCCCAACAAAGCCCTGGTCATCTGGCAGGACTCGGCCCCAGGAGGAGCCCCCGGGAGCCGGCAGTGCCACCCCTGGGGAGACACAGGGCGGACAGGCTAGTGGGCAGGGCCAGCCCGGGGTGGGAGGCACACAGACCCCGGCACTTGAGCACGCCCCATGCGGCAGGGTCTGCGGGTAAATGAGTGGGCAGGCGTTCCCTGCCCTCCCATCAGCATCCGTGACCGGCACCCGTGGTCGTGCCCGCGCTCCTGTAACAACGGACACCTGGGTCCAGAGTGCATGGGGCGTGCGCACGTCATTGGGGACACCTGTGCCAAGGGCCAGGGGATCTGAGGCGGCGTCACTCTGAGGCGGGACTACAGAAGGAGGAGCCAGGGAAGTGCTGAGAGAGGAGGCTGGTCTGTCCTGATTCAGCATTAAAGGCCTGGAAAAATCTACCCACGAACCCACCCGGCCTGGGGTGGTTGCCAAGCAGGGTCCCCAGGGCAGAACTGGGAGACTGAGGCCTCACAGCAGGACGAGGCGCTAGACCCACCTGCTGTCACCAGGGGAGAGGCCCGCTTACAGCCTGTGTGCCTGGGCCGAGGGACAACCTCTCAGCCCTGCCTGGGCCACCCTGCCCAGCCCTGCCCAGAACCTGCAGCCTGCCTCAGGAATGCGAGATGCTCCCTTCTTCTGGACCCAACATTCTAGGGGGTCTAAGACTGTACATGGGAGGGGGTTGGGACAAAAGCTGAAGATGGCAGGACTGAACACGCTGTGCCCGCTGGATTCAGGAAAGAGACGTCTCAGCGAGGGCAGACACAGGGGCCAAATTCAGAGGGGGTTTTTTTGTGTTTTTTTTTTTTTTTTTAAGATCTTGCTTGTAAATCCCAGAAACCAAATTTTCTATCTTCCCGTTTTCTTAGAGGGTGCTGAGCCCGATCCTGCAGGTACTCGGGACCACGGGGAGCGCCGAGCGCCGCCCGCCTGCAGCACCCCAGCCGAGGGTTTTGGGGGCCAGGGCCGCCTTGCTGGAAGGGCCCTCTGCTGTGCTGTGTCCCTCCCGCGTCCTCTGGCCCCGACTCCAGGCAGCTGAGCTCAGAGGCCTTTGCTGTTTATTTCCGGTTCCTGGAGAAGTTCCAGATGGCAGGGGTTGCTGAAAGCCTGACCTCCAGATAAGTGGAGCGTAATTACGCTAAGAGCTGGGGGGACCCAGCGTAGGGAGGTTATCAGAGTGGGGGTGGGGGGGAGGAGCCAGCCCCAAGAGTTTCCTGGTCACTGAGCTCAGCAGCACCAGATTTTAAGTTTTTTTCAGACGAACTAACACTGGTTTGAGGCTGACGTCAGCTGCAGGGGCTCGGGGCGACTCCAGCATCTGCACACAGCACAGCGTGACCACACCGCGCCCGGCTCCCAGCCAGCCCCGCGCAGCTGACCCCTCCCCCCAGCCCTCCTTTTACAGCCACGGCACGTAAGGAAGAGGCTCCCGGGACCGCACAGAGATGACAGCGACGGCCCCGCCCGCGCCACCTACTGTGCCCGCTGCGGTCTCGGAGCTTTCTGAAAACAGCTTAAACTAATGAATGATTTCACAACAAGGAGGTGAGGCCCAGTCTGAGCGCTCAACACCAACACACGGCTCGTAAACAGCGGAGGTGGGAGCAGAACCCTGCAACACGCCAACGCCACTCATGCTCCTTCACCACAGCTCACCGCTTTAAAAACCCTCCCGACAGAAGCAGCTGCCGCTCCACAGAGCACCAGGCTCAGGCGAAACCACCCCAGGAAGCAGCACGTGGGGCGTAAGGTCCGCAAGGCCAAGGTCATATCAGACAAACCGCTGACCTGATCGCTGGACCACCTGAGACGTCCAGGCGCCAGGCCTGGGCCCATCCAAGCTGCCTCTGGCAAAGGGTATGTCTCCTTCATTGAGGGGCAGCGAGTCCATCCTCATCAGCACTTCCAGCTGCAGCCCCCCCACCCGGCTCCCTGCGGCTCGTGCTGTCAAAACACATGGACGGACTGCTGCGGCCAGCTGGGCCCACGCGTCTCCACACCACACACAGGGCACGGGAAGCCTTTAACTTCCCAGGGAGTCTTCCTCATGTCGAGAAGCCGTCACCGGCTCGCTGAATTGGATGTGCAGGTTAGGGAGAGCACCAAGGACAGAAAAGCAGGAAAGCTTTCTTATACTGGCAATGACAAAATTGGAGACACCTGACAGCTTTTTAAAGGCTCGGGACGCAGGAGGAAGCCGCACTTATACAATTCCATACGGTTCCCCTGCGGAGCACACTACTTGGGTGACTGAGAAGCTACGTGCACAGGAAAAGTGGGTGAAGTCTACCTGTGTTTAACGGTTTGGGAGCATAGGTTTGGGGTGTCGTCACAGAAAACCCTATCCAACTTTTTTTTTTAAAAGATTTATTTATTTATTCAAGCACTGGGTACAGTCAGAAGTGCGGGAGGGTGAGAGAATTCACCAGAGCCAGAGCGGAGAACAGACCAGGCAGACTGACCAAGTACACTGCTGAGGGGAGCAGCGGGTGGCAGGAAAGGTCTGCGCGCCATGGGGGACCCTCGCTGGTGGCCGGGGATCGAACTGGCGCTGCAGAGGCTGCGTGCAGCTTCGCAGCCCAGCGTTCAACCGCTGCGCCACCAGGGGAGGCCCACCCCATCCAATTTTTAACTCACATTGTAATATAGAGTTGCCACAGTCACAGTTGATCAGCCTCAGAGCCAAGGCCCACAAACCAGGGCTCCTGCCCTACCGTCCTTTCACTGAACTTCAACAGCCCCCTCCACATAGGATAGTTCAAGAAGTTTCGATTATTGTGTAATCAGAGGTGGGGACCACCTTTCTTTAACGTAGGCCCTGACCACCAGCCTGACAGCAAAATCTGTACTGAGGACCCAACTGGTCCAAAGCTATGCTCGGGCCCGGAGCTGGTAGAGAATTAAACACATCTCTGCCCGAAGTCGGAGCACACTGAGGGGCACTGACACGGGCGAGTGCGGGCATGCAGCGCAGGCAGTGACAGCATTAGGACACGCCAGAGAGGGAGACACAAAAACACTAATGCAAAGGCCATCTGCACCCCCGTGTCCACTGCAGTGCGACTGAGTCAAGTTACAGAAACAACCCAAGTGCCCAAGGACAGACAAGTGGATCAAGATGACATCTACATACGAGGGAATACTATGCAGCTATAAAAAAGATGACCTCTTCCCATTTGTGACAACATGGGTGGGATTGGAGGGGGTTATGCTAAGTGAAATAAGTCAGATGATTTTACTCATAACTGGGATATAAAGAAACAAACAGCAACAGAAAAAGCTAAATCAAACCAAAACAATCCTTTAAATTTGACTGTAGAATGGAAGCTACCATGGGGGGGGCAGGGATAGGAGCCCAGTGGACAGAGGTGGAAGATTATGGGGCGTGAGTGGTGGGCATGGTGTGGTAACATCTGGTGCTCCTCAGAGAGGGGAGTCAGGGGGAGATGAGGCCTGGGCACAGCCCGTGCAAAGAAGACTTAGAAGCCAGTATGCGCTACAGAAGGTAGCTGTCGTCATTTCGAGAAGTGACTAAAAATAAATTTGTGACTAATCATTTAGGGTTTGTTTTCACAGAACGCTCCGCACCTGGCAGTGGGAAGGGTCAGGCAGACACAGAATTGACTGGCCCAGCAGGCCCTCCTGGTACAGGCAGCCCCCAGCCCACCCAAGGGGCTTCCAGAACCTTCCAACAGCAGCAGCACCTTTACAGCAGAGTCAGCTAAGGTCTAGAAAGATCCTCCCAGCAGAGGTATCACCAAACTGTCTCAGACCAGAAGCTCCTGTCTGGGAGGAGCTGGCCTAGTTCCTGGCACCTCCGGGACCTGGACGCGTGACAGTGATGGTTTTATCACCACCTTCACCGGGCTCCAGGTTAGTGAACTGCCAGAGGCATGAACACGCATCATTACACTGGGCCCTCCGCGTGCCCGAGGTCACGCTCCCCATCGGGGCAAAAGACCACACCCAAGCCAGGCCTGTGTGATGGCTGCTTCTGCTTTCCACGTCAGCATCCACCCCACGCTGTCTACACACGAACGGCCTCAGCACCAGAGGTGGCCGTGTGAAGGAAGCCGCTTACTCTACAGCGAGGCTCACTGGCTGGGCCTCTGCAGGCTTCTCTCCAGGCCTCCCAAAGCGCCTCTGGGGATGTCTGCCGGCACATCAGTAAATGCACATGTGCTCCCACACACTAGCGGGCACTGGTAAAAGCCTCGTCCGGGTACAACTCGGGAGCCCTCGCTAGGGGTTCTGTCCTCCAGCCGAGCAAACAGCAGAGCCACCGAGGCAGAACGCGTGACGTGAGAGGCACCTCAACCTGGAGCGACAGGGTGGCCCCCGAGTGAGGGCGGCTCCGTGCTGTCCTCACCGAGATCCACTCCACCGCGCCGTGAACCCTGGGACTCCGCGGGAGGCGTCCACAGAGCCCTCTGGGCCTGGCAGGCTGACCTTCACTGATGCTCCAAAACCAAGCCCTTGAACTGAATCCTCCTGTCTCGGCCGTGACTGCGCTCTGCATGCGACGGCCCGAGGACGGTCCAATTCCTCTAGCGGCAAGTCAATAGGAAAGTGATTTTCCCACCAATTCCCCCAAGGAAATTTCTCGTACAGTCATGGACGCTGACACACGCCCACACCTCTCGTTAGGGGCTGACACTGGCCGGCTATTTCTGCAGTTTCCTAATTACAACGCTCCCCTACCACAGACACGGAGCCCAGGGAGGGCCCTGCGTAGGAACTTCTCAGCGAAAAGCTGCTTGGTGGGTAAAGGAACAAACAAGTGATGAGCGCACACTGGCATATATCCAATCTGCTCCAGTCAGGCCAGGAAGGAGAAAACAAGAGTCCGTCGCTCCAGGTGGAAGCACCACCTCAGCCTCCAAGCCCCGCCTCCCGCACCACATAGTGCACCTGCGATTTGCCACTGAACTGGGTCCTGAAGGCACTTTAATTAATTTCATCTGCCTGGCACACAGTAAGCAGATGCTTTTAAACAAAATATCATCTTAACAGTTCCTTCTCAGATTCAATGCCATATTCCATCTGAGTTCCTATACCAACTGGGATTCTAATCTTTGAATAAAAAATGTGCATTATAAAAAAATTTAAGGCTTGCTAGGACAAAACGTTCCTGTTCCTGGAAACTGAAGCACCAGCCTTTGTGAATCCATATGCCTTCTTTCTCTGATGCCTAAAGCCCAACATTTTAGCACATAAGGCTGCTTGTGCATCTTTTCTTTAGCAAAACCGTATTTTTAAGTATCTGGGCCTGAGTGACGTCCGCACAGGAGGGGACCTCACCAAGGTCTCAGACCCATGCACCCCCCGTGGCAGGCACTGCTTCTCTGCTGGAATGAACGTGGGGTAACTCAGGCTCCTTTTTGCCTTCCACTGCCAGCCCCTGCGGCCGCCACCTGCGGCTTTATTTACCTCCAGGTCTCATTACCCACACGTGATGCCATGTTACAGCAAAAGCATTAAGGAGTGTGAGCACGGGGCACAAGCACCTGTTCAACACAGACGCTGGGCCAAGAAGCAGGCAGTCGCGGAGCCCAGTGGTCCGGTCCCCTTCTTCAGCAGTAAAGGCATGTCGGAGAGACCTGAGGCTCCAAGATTCTTTACCCATTTGCCCGAGTCAACCGTGAGCCGCCTGGCCTGGGACGCTGCACAACACCCACTTTCGGGTGAGCCCAGACAGGGCTCCTAAAGAAGTAGGAGAAGAAAAGCGGGAGCAGAAAGGGAGACAGGAAAAAGGGACAGAATGGTGGCCAGCGGTGGTGGTGTCCTCTGGCAGGGCGAGCAGCCACGGACTCTGGACAGCCTCCTCCAACAGGGATGCTGCCACCAGGTACTTGCCGGAGCTTTCAGAAAGAAGGCAGAAGAACAGAATACTGTTCCCGCCAAGATGTGCGTTCCAGGCCAGGCCCAAGGCACAGCAAAACCCCACCGCTGCCAGCTGGACAGAGCGGCTGCAGGGCAGGGCCAATCACGGTGGACAACACCCAACCTCCTAAGGGGTGACTCCTCCGGGAAAGACTTCTAGAAGCAGAGCACCAGCGGTTACTGCGGAGCCCTGGTGTGCTCACCCACAGCATCACCGAGAGCGCTGGGTGAGGGGCCAAGGCTGCACCACACAGGCGGGCGCGGGGCCTGAGTGACCCGCCAGAGCTTGCTCCTGCAGGACCACCGTCCGCACGCCTCTCCAGACCGCCTGGCCTCTGACCGCGCTTCCAAGACAGGAGCACACACCTGCTGATGTGAGGAGACAAGGCCCCTTCGCCGCCTCTCACATGAGGAAACAAGCTAAACTCGGCTAACCAATGGGCCTGAAAGTCACCCGTGTCCCTCCCGGACCAAGCTCCTAACCCGTCCAACATGCTCCCCTGAACATGAAACTTACCAGGACCCCAATACAAGCAAGCAGAGACGCCTTTGCCTGCCCAGTCTTGCTGAGCCTTCTCTTTCTCACTGGTGAGTGTACCCTTTGGGGCCATTCTTTTGTCCTCTCCCTTCCCCTGACTCGCCCCACCAGGGCAGACGCGAGGCGTGAACACACACGGGCCCGTGCGGGAAGGCCTCTTGCTGGGGCCCGAGCATTCGCTTAATCAAGCAATTCCCCCCGCAGGAGGCACGGGCTCAGCTCCGGGCTGTGGAAGGACCCGGGACCGCAGTGGACCTGCCGGCCGGAGCAGAACGGTCCAGTGAAAACTCCCCTGAAGCCTAATCAGGTGAAGCATCGCCATCTCCACATGGACCGAAGCCTGCAGCACCGCTGCTTCGTCTCCAGGCTGTCTCCCCGGCACGCGAATTAACACAGACTACGGCTCCAATGACAGGTGAGACAAGCTCAGCTTGGGAACGTATTTCGGCTCCCTGAGCTACTCGGGCGGGCCTGAGAAAGGTGGGCTGTGAAAATGTCGCCTGCACAGCCCCAGGAAACTGGTCCCCTCACCCCCACTCCTCTCCTTCCACACGCCTCCCCCAGCAGCAGTCGTTAGTCCGGGGAAGTCGGGCCGGGAGCGGGAGCCGGGCCTCCGCCGGCAGCTTCCAGGCGGAGGCAATACAGCCGTGTTCGGAGGCCTGCAGGCGGGCTGCGACGGCCGGGGAGCTGCTCCGACACGGCCACGGGAAACGGAACGTGCGCCCTCCCTCCCCCGGAGGTGGAGCTCCAGCCCCTCGTTTGTGAAAGGGGGCACGGTGCCTGCACCCCGGTGGCGCAGGAAGGAGGAGGTCGTGAGTGCCCAGCAGTAGCACAGCCGCAGGGCTGGTGGGCCACCGCCGCACGGCGAGGAGGAGGTGAGCAGCCCCAGCTCAGCACGCCCCGCGAGGGCGGCTATTTATATGGCTGTGGTGTCGGGGCTGCGGTGCTGTGTGTAACGGGGTGTACGGAGACGCCCCGCGCTCAGGCTGCCACACCAGAGGGAAGTCACCGCACTAAACATGATCCTCACCACATTCACAGGCTAAAAAAGGAAAACCATATGGCCACTGCAAGAAAAAGCATCTGACAAAATTAAACTCCCATTCATGACGGAAACGCTCGGCAGACTAGAGCAGAAGAAACCCTGGGGAAGGGCGAGGCGCGGGGGGGGGGGGGGGCTGCAGGGAGCTCAGGGAACCTGGTGGGGAGGCCCGGGGTCCCGCCCACCTCTCAGCCTGCAGAGCGAGCCTGTGGCGTGCACCCAGGCCAGAGCAAGAGGCGAGAGGCACAGAGGGAGGAAGGGGGAAGAGGCGGCGTTCACAGAGGGTGCCGAGGACGCGCGGAGAGAGACGAGGAACCACCGGGAGCTGCTTTAGAGAGAAGTGTCAACTATCGTAACCGTGGTGGTGACTTCGTGGCAGTCAGAGCTCATCAAGTTAGGTTTCTGAGGGCGGCAGCCTTGTTCTGTGTAAATCACACCGCCACAGAGCTGAGCAGAGCTGGACGGCACTCGGCCAGGCCTCCCGGCTGCAGCCCGCCGCCTCTCCTCCCCTTGCAAACACAACGGTGGGCTGACGTCTGAAAACCTTCAAGCTGTGGTTTCCCCTCCTCAAGGGAGACTTAGAAATCAGAAAAGGCCCTTGAGGAGGACGTTTTAAGTAACCCAGGGATGAAACAGCTGCACAAGGGGTGGGACGGACCCACGCCCTCCGGGCCTCCCTGTGTGAGGAGAGGGGCTGCGGCGGGGGCCGTGCCCAGGACACTGTGGGCAGCAACTGGAAGGTCAGCGCCCAAGCTGGCAGATGTCAGGTGCCAAATCAAGGCAGCATCCTGAGGGCCTGTCCTGCCGCTCAGGACCAGCCTGTCCCTCTCTGGCTGACGGACCCAACGTGCGTCCCAAGTTTCAGAAAGGAAGCGGCAGCCTCTGTCCCTCTTGCCAAAGGCAGCAAGTGCGGTTCTTTCCTGCAGTTCACAGCGAGTGAGAAGGTCTCAACGCGCCACTCAGCCTCCGGCCTTGGGCGGCTGTTAGAACGTCTCCATTTTCACTCTGAAAAGCCAAAGTCAGAGCAGCAGTGACCGCCACGGGGTTCCCTCTTTCTTCGAGCTCCCACGCACTCAAGCCAGAAACCTGGGTGTTTCCTGGGTTCCCACCCCTTCCTCAGCCCCCACAGGCGTGAGGTCCCAGGGCGCGGGTCCTGTTTCCCCAAGTGGCCCGTCCACCCTGGCTCCTGGTGCCTGCCCAGGCGCAGACCTCAGACCAAGCCCTTCCCTGGCCGCTGCCTGCCCCGCGGCCGGCCTCAGAGGGGCCTGCTGACCCCCCTCACCCCGACTCCCGCCACAAGCAGGGCCACGTCCAGAGCTTCAGCGCCAGGCTCAGCTTTGTTAAGAAATAAAGCAGAAGTCAACACACCCTCAGAAGAAAACAAATACTTTTTATCTGACAAGGAAAGGAGAAAGGAAAAAGGATTTTTTTCTTCTGGTTTGGAAATAAAGTGTGATTCTAAATGTTAAAGGCAGGGCATTGAAAAAAGAGTAGAATGCTTCCTGTGTTTCTCTCTCTCTCTCTCTCTCACACCCACACACACACACCTACAAACATACAACTAATGACACACACACCTTCACACAACCTCCTACATACAAACACACAGCCTACACACACAACCTCCTACGTATACACAAAACCACCTTCACACACATACACAACTACCACACACACACACACACCTTCACACACACCTATACACACAACCAACTACATAAACACACACACAAAACCACCACCTTACACAACCACAAGCTCACAATAGTCAATAATGGGGTAACAGCCTGCTTTTTTTTTCTAGCAATCTTTAAATTTCCCTTCAGCTCTCTAACGGAAAGCCTTCCCACTTTTATAGCTACTGAATTAAGATATTTTAAATACAGGTAATTGTCAAGGTAAATTAAATTCCAGATCCCTGTGTCAGCACTAAGGCAGCCCTAATTTTATTCATCTTTGTAACGTAAAAGGAACCAAACACCCCCCAGAGAAGACTTGGCCTCAACACAGCAAACATTAACACTGAGAAGTCGCGAACACGTCGGGTGTCCCAGCAGCTCAGTGTTTCGGGGCAACTCTTTGAAGCTCTCACTGACCTAATGTATCGGAGGCTGAAGTCAGGCCGCTACCTTGTGGCGCCTGATTACCCATGAGCCGCAGCTTATGGAAACCTCTAAGTCATGTTCATTCTATGCAGCTTCAAAAGAAACTGAGCATCACCCAGAGTCCCCCACCTCCCGCAGGGGAGTCGGCCCAACAGCACACAGGTACGGGGCTGCCCCGGGGTCCCCCATGGCTCTCTGTGCTGGACAACTTTCCTGGAGCCCTGGGGGTGTCCTGGCATGGGAGGGTGGGTAACAGCATCCCTGGTCTCCACCCACTGGATACAAGCCTGTGCCCAGCTGTGCCCATCAAACCCATCTCTGGACTTTGCCAAAAGTTCCAGGCCGGGCAGCTCTGCTGGAAGCTCAGCCCCGACCCCCAACCCCCGGCCCGGCACCCCTGCCTCTTCCACCAACGTTCTCTGGGTCTCCCCTACCCCACTCTGAGTGTCAGACAAACAGCCTGATTTTCTCTTGAAATGTCCTCGATGCTCTCCACTGTGTGAAACCCGTACCCCACCGTGGGCACCCCAGTTCTTGCACCTTCCCGTCTCCCCAGATCGGGGCATGGAGGCTCGGGTGCTCCTGATCCTGTTTTACTATCCTCTCACTCCCGAGTGTCTGGAGCTTTCCAATCGGCCTGCCAAGGGCCTGGGGCCGTGCAAAGGGAGCCCCACTGATGATTTAAAACATCCGGCCTCTGTAAGAATGAGCCAGGCCGCTAATAAAAACTGAATCACAGTGAGTCACAGCAAATCTGAGCATCCAAAGGAGAGGCCCCAGATGCCACACCCGTGCCGCCCGCCGAGAGGCATGGCCGCCCGAGGCTGGGACCACAGAGGTGTCAGGGCCTGGCTCCACTCATCACCACCGCATGGGCATGCACGCGCCCAGCCTCTTGGTTCAAAGGGTCACCCAACTCAGCCAGGTTCAAACCCAGGTCCCATCTCTAACCAGATTAATTCCACCGCCCCTCCCTTCTGTAAGCACACACAGACCCCTGCCTGCCATGCGACCGGGGATAGTCCAGCTGGTGGACCCCAGGTCAAGGCCACGAGACACCACACAGGAGGGTGGGGCCTGGGTCTCCCTGGGGGAAGCCCCAAAGCAGAGCCGTCTCCCACCTGCACCATTCATCATTCGGGCACCCTGCACACCACTCGAAATTCCTCTCGACACTTCCCCAAACAGGAAGTGTCCAGTCGGTGAGTCATGTGCGAGGGTATTTCTAGCGAGCCCTGGAAGGAAGGTGTGGGAGAAAATGTCTAAAGGAGAGAACAGAAAGACAATATGCGGAGCTAATTAGGCACTCACAAGCCGGAAGTGGGCTCTGTGGCCTGGCCCCTAGGGGCCCAGCCCTTAAAACCCCCACTCCCCCTGGACCCCCAGCAAACCCTTCTTTAGCAACTCACTGTAGTCAAGCGGGGGCTTCTGAAGCAATGAGAGCACCTGCTGGATCCATCAAGCGGGGCACTGCCTACTTCGCAGGTGGGGTCAGGACCCTGGGCCGGCACTCAGGGAGGACACCGTGCCCGCACTACCTCGTTCCCACCTCCTTCCCTGCACTGGACCGAGGAGCAGCCCCGCCCACTAGCATGGGCCAAGGGTCCCACTTGGGGTTTGTCCTTGAACTCTCGTGCCGACCCCATGCCCACTGCTGCCGGCCGGGACACTGGCAGGTCTGCCTCTCTGCATCCCGGCCTCCCCTCCTGACAATGCTCCCTGCCCACGGGGCTGGGGCCCTCCGTGCCCGCGGCAGCAAGCGCCTATGTCTGTTAAATGAAACAAGCCAGCGGGGCAGCCCCCGTGTGCACGCAGGTGTTAACCGGTATCTGTGTCCAGGTGGCTTTGGAGCAGCCGAAAGCTCACAGCGGGGTAAGGGGTAGCTCAGGCTGGCACAGGTGCCCCTCTGGCCGACGGGCACCAGGTCCCTGCACAAGTTTTGGAGCTGCTGCCCACAGAGTGGAAGTTGAAGACTATAAAAAGCTGTCCCTGAAGGGCGACGACACACACTGCAGAACGAGCAGGACCCGCAGAAGAAAAGGAGGAAAACACAAAGGCCTCCCCTCGGGGAGCCTGTAACCCGGAGTCCAGTCCCAGCTGTTGTTCTGGAGGCCTTAACACTAACAAAGAAACCGATTCCCACAGGATAATACCACAGACGGAAGACAGGCTGGCCGGGCGGGGGCCTCCCTGTCTCCTCCAGGGATGGACGCACGGACGCTTCAGGGTCTCGACACCGCGCCAGCCTCCCCGCGGCCTGGGGCTCAGCCCTCGCCTCAGTCGGCTCCGAGCGGCCTCTCTGGATCTCCACCTGAACGACTCTGCCCCACTGAGAAGAAACAGCAGCAGCCCCTGGCAGGGCTCCCCACACTCTGCAGCAGCCCCTGCTCAGAGCCCTGCAGGTAAGGCCCAGGCCGCTGCGCCAGAGGAGCCGCTGGACAGCCCCGTCCCTTCCTCGGGGGACAGGCAACCTCGCGTCCCTTGGCCCAGGGCCGCAGCTCAGAACGGAGTCACCCACACATGCCCTCGTTTCTAGGGGCTTGCACTTGCCCTAACTCAACTTTTCAAACGCTGCTCCTGGGAATCAAGTCTTCCCAAAGGCCAGAGAACCAGGAGCCAGGCCGCCACCCCACACCTCCACACCGTGCCCCCCTCCTGCCGCCACAGCCGCACCTGTACCTGCACCTGCCACCAGCTTTATTCATTCAACAAACGTGTGTTCTGTGGCAGGCACCATTAACTAATAGTTAAAAACTCCCTGCCCGAGGCCCTGGTCGTGAAGCTTGTGAGCGCACAGGGGTGAGGGGGAATGAAAATGCTAATAAGTCACGTCCCAGGTCAGGAGGCGGTAAAACCTGTGGGGGTGAAGAGAGGTTTGGGGGGCTGTTCAAAGGGGGCATGCAGGCCCTTGAGAGGGCGACGTCTGCGGAGGTGAGGGACTGGAGGGGATCACGGGGGAGAGGAGATGGCCGGGCGGAGGAGGCGGGGTCTGGCGCAGAAGACAAGGGCCTCTCCCGCCAAGAACCACACCAGGCAGCAACATTACTTCCAGCGTTTCCTGAGTGCGGACCCCAAACAAAGGCCCCAAACAAAGGAGCCAGGTCTCTCAGCCCCAGGTCGCCGTCAAAGGGGGCGCCAGAAAGAGCCAGGCCGATGACCCTGAGGGCCAGGAGGGGCGACTCGCACAGCAGGAAGAGGCGGGAGCGGGCGTGTGGGGGGAGCTGATGGCAACAGGCAGACAGGGCCCCTACTGAGGGCTTCGGGGCCAGAGTCTGGTCATGAGCCAAAATACAAGGGGAGCCCCTGTGAGACTTTCACTCCCAAGTTGAAGGTCAAGTCTTTGTTTCAGGAAGGTCACTCTGATGGGGGGGGGGACAGGGGCCTCTGGGTGATGCTGGGAGCTGTAGAGAAGGGTGAGGTCAAGGTCAGAGGTAAGCAACTGAGGGGGGCACTGACTCACAGTCAGCAGGAGCTGGAGGAGCAGGGGTGGTGCTGCCGGGGCGGGGCAGGCAGGGGCCAGGGCTCTCGACAGGGGCAGGGGCCGCGCTGGCCTCCAGAGGAAGGCGCCTGTCCACAGCAGTGACAGCCACTGACTGGCTCCTGCTGAGCAGGTGGCAGAGCTGCCGTGACCCAAACCCAAGTCTGGACGGAGCCGGCCATCACCACCACACCAGATGCCGAGAAAACCGGGCTTAGCGTGAGACGTGACTTCATGGCCACCCCGGAGCAGGGCCCTCTGCACCGTGGTCCGGGGAGAGCGCGTGGGGGGAGGCAGGACACAGGACCCGACACAGAGCCTGAGAGCCCCAGCAGGCGTCAAGAGAACGGCCCCTGCTCCCCGGGGGTGACAAGCCCTTGTCCCTGTCCCTTCCACAGGCAGAAAGGCCTGGCCGTCCATCCCGCTGGCGGGAGGGGGCAGAGGAAATCCTTGCTCAGACTGGTTGAGAAGAAAAGGGAAGGAAGAGGCAGGGAAAGTGGCCCACATAACCACAGGCAGGCCGCCAGGGCAGTCAGTGCCCCCCAGGAGAGGGCAGGTTTCCGGCTGTCAGGAGGCTGACACTGAGCCATCCTGTCCCACGTGGAAAAGGCCCAGGGCCGCCCTCACACACCCAGGGCCGGGCCCTGCCAGACCCCTGCCCGGCTCACAGCACAGCCTGGCGCTGACCGGGCGCTGCCACCATCTTCTCACTGTTCTCAGGGAGCCCTCCCGGGCCCTGGCGCCTTCTGTGACCGCTGACCCCCGTCCCTCAAACTGGGGAGACCTCCCCTGCTTTCCTGACACCAGCCCTTACACCCCACCTGGATGGGAGACAAGAAACATCCTGTCCTGAGTGCGGGGGACGCAGGACTGTATTTGGAATCTGGGTTCCGGGCAGAACCCAGGTCTGGGTGTAGAAGCGACCCTCCTGGCTGCCCTCCCCGAGGTGTGCCTCCCAGACACAACTTCCCCAATCTGGCCGGAGGCTGCCCTCTGGGGAGCCAGCGTGGGTTTTTCTTGCTGCTTCCAGAGCAAGAGCCCACGTCTGCCTATAACTTCTGCAGGCAAGAGCCCTCAAGTCCCCATCCTGGCCCGCTGGGTCCCCCCACCCCGGCAGCAAGCCTGTTCATGCTGCAGGTTGTTCTGAGAGACTGGCGTTGCCGTAGCAACAGCCTCTGCCTCGCCGCCCTGACCAGACGTTCGCTTGTTTACGCGTCTGTTTACGCTGGGAGACTGGAGTCCTAGAAAGCTGGGCACTCTCTCCAGGCTAGCAGGCGCCCCAGGGCCCGCGGAGGGGCGGACACTCCGCGTGACGGTGCAGGCGCAAACGCAGCCATCTCCGCGTGCAGAATCATTAAGCTGTTCTCAACCAACACCCTCTCCTCGCAGGAAGGCCGGGCCCCTCTTCACCGCGCGCGCTGGTTTCCATCCCAGCCCCCCAGACAACTGCCAGAGCCAGGGAGATGGGAGCCACCCAGGCCCACAGAGAGCCCCAAGCCACCCCCCAGGCTAGAGGTGACCAGGGTGGGCACGGCCTCCAGGACCCGCTTCCTGGTCCTGTCGAGTCTGCCTTATGCTGGGTCCTCCCCCACTGACAACGCTCGCCCTTCATCATTTATCCTGTCACGCGCTCCAGTGGTATTCTGTGCACCAGGCCGCCGGCCCCCGCCTGTGCTGCAGCTCCCCAAAGGCTCAGGCCCCCACAGGAGCCACCAGCACCCTCCTCTCCAGACAAGCAGCGTGGCCAGGGCTGCCCTAGGGCCCAGCTCAGCGGGGCCTGGATCCGGGTGCTCAGGCTGGTTAATCGGCAGAGGGGTCAGTGGCGACCCAATGGGTTCAGGGGATGAAGGCACCAGAACTGGGATTACGGGGGTCAATGATCACCCCTGCCATTGCCACTTGGCCACATCTGCCCAACTCCCCAGAGCAACTGTAAAGCAGAGAAAATGGACGCAATGCCAAGACTCGGGGGCTCCTCCGCACGTGCACCCCAACCATGGTAACTTCCTTCCAAAGTCCTTCCTCTCGTTCCCCACACGTGTACTAAGACGCTCCTTCTCTGTCGAGTCTCATCCCTATCCTGCTGCCCACCTGCCCCCCTCCCTGCCCTCAGTCCAGGCATCTCCACAGGGAGGGGCAGCCCAGGTCTCTAGCAGGGGCCGGGCAGTGGCCCCGCCCGAAGATGAGAACCTTCCACCTCTGGGGCGGGAGCCTCTCGAGGGACTCTGGAGCTGCTGGAAGTGTCACAGAAGCTCAAGGAGATAAAACTAAGCTTTTGGTTATCCAGCCTCAAGTCTGTCAACCCAGCAGCATAAATTTACATGCATTAGGTATCAATAGAAGTCGTTTGCATTTGGGCAGGCCGGCACCTGGCCACATTCTGCTGCCCCTTGGGAGTCTGACAACTTCAATGTCCAAGGACACCCTCGTTCTGCTGCCGGTGTGACAGCCGGACACAAAGACACCCCCGGGCCCCCTGGTGAATTCCGCCAGCTCTCAGCCAAGAGGCTCGATTTTCCTGCAGCTGCCCCACCGCCTCTTCCCCAGACACCCCAAATCCAACGGCAAACCACAGCAACCCAAAGGAACGAGGAAAATGGTGAAAAACGGGGAAAGGGATTATAGCCTCGAAGACCGGGCCCCACTTAGCAAGCAGCTAAAAACCCCTCCTCCCTCCTCAGGATGAACAAAGAGAAGGTGGGGGGACTTGCTGAAGGGAAATCGGCAACGTAACAGACGTGACAGAGCAAACATATTTTTAACACTGAAGAAAGACAGGATCCTCGCAGAAGGATGTTTGATTCCAAGGGTAAACGTTCGAAACGGATGAGTTCGCCAACGTCAAAAGGTGCCTCCCATTCCCAGACACGGCCAACCCGGCCTCCGCTAAGACTCAGGAGCTCCTCGAACCAGCACGTGTACATTCTACCTACACCGACACGCGCGCCCCGGTCTGGGCCGCCCTGATCCCGCTGCTGTTACCTGCTTATTATGAGCAAGCAGTAGATGCCTTTTCCCGGAACAGCTGATACCACCAGTATTAATAGTAACGGGGACTATTCGCTCTCTTCTGACGTCATGTGCAAATATTTCTAAATTATCTGTCCTCTCCAGTCATCTCTAAAAAGGGCAACCAACAACGCACGTACAACACTTGCAATTTCGGAAGTTTTGATGCACGCGGAATCTGCAGAGGCCCGTGGCCCAGCGCCAGCCCCACCCCCACCCCCACCCCGTCTAGCGCCATAAACGTGCCCTGAGAGGCTCGCAGCGCTCGGCGGTTCTAGGTAACAGAAAGAGCTTCCTGCACAAGAGCCGCAATCCCCGTTCAACATTCAAACGCAGGAGGCTGTTTCCTCGGCTGTAAAACATGCACGAGACCCGTCCCACCCAAGCAGCATTTTGGAAATAGTCAAATAGAAATAAAAATGCCAACTTATTATTGAGAAAAATTGGGGCTGGGGGGTGGGGAGCTCCTGCTCTCAGGAGTCTGCAGTTGGGAGTCAGGAAACGAGAACACAAACGCAGGAAGCAGGCCCGCAGCGGAATGGTGCATTTGTCTCCGAAGAGATGAGTCACTCGGCACTAAGGAGGGACCTCCGTGCTGGGCACCGCGGGCACAGGGGGCCTGCCCCGAGCCCCACCCTTCAGTCAGTGTGGCCTTTATAGTGACGCTGAAGGGTCAAGCCTGGCTGGGGTGCCCTGGGGCTGATGGAGGCCACCGGCGACACACAGACACAGGTACAGTGGGGCTGCGGCAGGAGCTGCCGGGTCGGCCCCTGGCACAAACTCGTCTGCAGGCAGCAGACTGAGCGGCCTGGCTGGGTGTGCACCAGCCCCCTCCCCTGCAGGCTGGGCTGGGTGGACAACGACATGACCCTGGCCCAGGGTGTGTGCAGGAGCTGCTCCCGGCAGAGTGCCGCCTGCATTCTCTCCTGACCAGCAGGCAGTTCTCACGCCCAGGGCAGGGCTGGAGGGAGAGCAGGGGAGACTAAGGCTGGGAAGCAGAGTGCAGGCAGGCTTTGCTGACGGTGGGCATTTTAGTGGCTGGCACGGGCTTTCTCCAGCTTCCCCCTGAGTCTTCCCTCCCACCCCGAGGCAGCTCTGGGACCAACATTCCAGTCTGCAGAGAGCAGTGACCCAGGATGACCCCTCCGGGACAGCAGGACGACCTGCTGGCAGAGGCCAGGGTTCAGCACTGGACAGCTTTAGCACCGCTTCCTCCAGCCACTCCCTGAGCTGAGCGCCCAGCGGGCTGGCCCAGCCCGGGACAGAGGGCCAAGCCCAAAGGGGCCTCGAAGTCAGGTGGACACGGTCAGATCAAGATCTTGACTCCAAGAGGCGTCTGGAGGAGAGAGGTCAGCGTGCAGCAGGCTGACCAGAGCTGAGCTCCACATGGCCGGGGGAGCTGACCCTGCCTCCCTGCACATGGGGTGACCACTGTGCACACGAGGTGACCACACGCCTGCACACGGGTGTGTCACACACTTCATATAAAAGAAACAGGCTGTTGGTAAATGGCTCATCTTTCACTTTCAAAAGGTAAGTTCCTTAAAGGCAGCAGCAAGACTGCAGCCAGAGCTGTCAGCGGACGTCACTCTACACAGCGTCACACTCGGCGCACATGGCCTGAGCCAGAGACCAAACACAGGACTTCCAGCCCCCGGCAGTCAGGGCAGTGGGGCTGAGGTACACACACACGAAGGACCCCTGGCCAAAGGGGCTTATCCGCTGCCCCCGTCCAGAAGCTTCCCTCACCCTCTCACTGGTAGAAACACCGTTTTTCCTCCCATCTGGCCCACGGGCGCCCCTGAGGCAGGATCTCCAGAGTCCAGGCCACAGAGCAGGCTCTGCAGGTGTTTAGTGAAGCGACAGAGTCTGGACCACCCAGCACAACCCCCCCCAGGGGACGCCCAACAGGGAGCAGCCCTCGTCCCTCTGCTGGGGCCCCTCCCGCGTGTGCCCAAGGCCCAGACTAGGGCCTAAGCCCACTTCTCCCTACTGGGCTCCTCACCGGGGTCCTTCTCCCTGGTGACCTCTCACCCCTGGCCCCTATGCTGCTCATCTCACCCCACCGCAAGCCTCAGATGCCCCTTGGCACACCTGGGGTGGGAACAAGGAGGTGAACTCAGGGGCCCGTGGACCTCAGCTGAGCAACAGTATCATCTCTGCACCCACATATTCTGCCCCAGTGTGAGGGAGACGCTCCCCACCTAGAGCTGAGTGCTCTGGCCAGGGCAGGGAGGGCCCACGAGGGGTCAGAGGGCACACGCGCTGGGCTTTGCCCACTGAGCCCTGGCCTCTGCTGCAGAGTCATCAGATTTCTTTTGAAACTATGGACGCCACTTTCAGCTGACATATTTTTGCAGACAAAGCCAGGTTGTGGGGTGCGGTTTGCCAAACTCTCCCTGACCAAACAGCAACAACTCAGCGCCCTAAACCCAGTGGGCACAGTCCCAACGTCCACAGGGCCGCTCCGGCTGCCTCCTCCTCCTAGGGTGAGGCTCCTGGTCCACGGAGGCCACGGCACCCACGGGAGCACCCCCAGCTGCATTGACCACAGTCTCAGTGTAACGGGGGGTCCCCAGGAAAAGGAGAGGTTCCAGGTTTCCTGCCCCACCAAAGGAGGGTGAAGCTAAAGAGAAGAGAAGAAGCTGCAGAGGAGACTGGGAAGGAAGGAAGCAGGATGGAGCCAGGAGACCTGGAGGAGGCCCATGGAGCCAAGAGACACGTGAAGAAGCTGCGCTTGCCTTTTGGTCGTGGTCGGGGTGACACAGATGTGGGTGAGACCCGTGGGGAGGTGACCATGGCGGTTTTTGTCTTGATTTTGCTCTTTTCCTTCCAGCCTTGTCTGGTTGTTTCTGACCCTTTTCTGTGGGTCCCCACTGGAAGGTGCTTTAGACTTGGGACAGGCTTTGGGGCCTTGCTCTGGGCCTATCCCATTTGGATGGACTTTTACCCACGAGGGGACGGGTCACTTTGGGTGCTTGATTTTAAAACTATATTCTTTGCCTTTTCTGCATTGCTTACTAACTGTATTAAAGTTCCCTTTCATTATAAGTCTCATGTTTTAGTGTTGATGCAGCGGGTGGCAGAACCTATTTAGATCAGGCAGGTTTGCAGGGTCTGGGGTGCCCCCCACTCTGCCCTGTAACATCAGGACACCCCATGCTTCGGGCGCGAGACCTCCCAGGTCTGTCCCGAGGATGGAAGGACGGTGGGCAGGGAGGAGCTGCTTTTAGAACCAGAGGGGCCAGCAGTCGGACGGACGGCGATGCTGGGGAAGGCTGGACAGAGAGGTCAGACACGCCTGGGATGCCCTGGAGAGCAGGGTCGGGCCATTCTTCAGAAGACTTTGTTCTCCAGCTGTTTCCAAGGATGACACCGCAATGCGGGTTTCTCAAGTCAAAGCAGATCTCTTTCTAAGCACAGGGCGAGCCTTAGGGAGTGAGAGGTGAACAACCCCTCGGATCAAGGACCCTGCTGAGGACCAGGAGCTGGGCTCCTGCTGGGCCCTGGGGAGTCTAAGCAACCCCACCCCCCCACCCCCGCAACATACTCTGCCTGGGGCAGAGTCCAAGGAGAAAACTAATGACTGAAAATGTGGGAAAGAGCCCTCACCCCAAAAAGGAAGTGCTGGCATAAGCTGAGGTCAGAGAGGAGACCGCACACTCTCTTCCCCCTCATGTGCCCTGCGTCCTGCAGCCGGGCAGGCCCCCGGACAGGGCAGGGCCATGGGATGGGCAGGGCCAGAGACAGGACAGGACCCATGGGGTGGGGCAGGGCCGAGGGACAGGGCAGGGCCATGGGATGAAGGCAGGGCCAGGGACAAGGCAGGGCCATGGGCAGGGCAGACCTCTGCTCCACTGGGCCCGGCGCAGGGCCCAGCCCCAGCCCCACTAACTCCCTGGGCCCAGCCCAGTGAAGGGAGGCGCGGCTCCGTGTCAGCTCATCTCTCAGTCAGCTAAAGCTCGGCCAAATCACACAGCAGAGCTCAGAACCCCTTCACGGCAACACTCCTGCCTGGAGGCGGGGAGCACCCTGGGTGCCACGGCAGAGGGCACCGATTCCTCAGAACCGACTTGCCACCGCTTTGTGAAGCCGCTTCAATGCCAGGGGCGTCTGCAAGGCTTCTACTCTGCTTCGACGCGCTCCGCTGCGGTGCAGTGAGACCCTCGGGGGGCCCAGAGAGTCCCGGAGCAGGTGGTGGACCCCACTCGTGAGCGGGTCTAACTCTCCTCCCCCACCGCTCCTGTGCTTTAATTATTCAATAGCACATTTTCATTTGGAAAAACAACATCAAGTTCTGGAACCCTCCCTCAGTCAACCCAAAATCTAACCAAGCGTCAGAACCCGTGGCGGCTGGAGGTGTCTGGAGCCGGAACCAGGCGGAGACTGGTCAGGCTTCGTGCACAGACCCTGGAGGGACCGTGCAGGTTCATAAATTCAAAGAGCAAAATCTCCTAGGAGGCCGTAAGAGATTTCAGATTTGCTGTGACGAAAGCAACACTGTCCTGAGATCGCTCAGACCGCCTGTACTTCGCTCTGACAGTAAAGAGGATGGCAGGATTCAAAACGCCAGCGCTGCCGTCCAAGACCAAACATCACTTTTAAAGAGAGAATCAGAGGAGCCGACTTTTGACGTCTTCTCCCCAGCGTGACTTGAGAAATCCCAAATGCAACCTTCCCTCCCGAGACTCCTCGGGCGGAGGAGTAAACAGGGCCAGGGTCTGTGAACACACCCAGCGGTGCAGGGAAGAGAGAAGGTGGGGGGACGAGAATTGTCACGCTGGACACCATGGCCCAGACTGCAGCAAAGGCAACCCGGTCCCCCAGGAAATGACGACAGCAGGAGTGAGGAGGGTGGGAAGGGAGGAAGATGGATGCAGGCGAGAGCCGCCGAGTTTGGCTCACGGAGACTGAGCTCTCTCCCTGCTGGCAAACACCCAACCAGCCTCCCTACCAAATCAAAAACTGGAGACCTGGCAAGCGACCGGCAGGGCAAACAAAAGCTACAGGTTCTGACAGCCCAACAGCCTGAGCTGTAAACACACCTCATCCCCACCTGCCAGGAAAGAAAAACAAACAAGAGAATTTACAAGGTGAGAAGAAAACCTGGAATCACCATGTTACCTTCTGTCAAGAAGTGAGTGGTCACGATGAACAAATCAAGGTGATGATTCTGGAAAGAAGCGAGCAGAGAGCCACACAAACAGTGACAGTGACGGCCCTGAGGGCCCCTGGTTCAGGCTACAGCGGGCAGGCCTGGCCTGGCTCTGGACGGAACCTCCCAGGTGACAACCTCACACCCGGACTGAACGAGGCCAATGTTTGCAGAAACACTTTCCCAGCGCAAGTGATGTTCCCGCTAGCTTACTGTGCAGCTGAAGACTAAGCAGGCAAATATTCCCATTTTCTCAGAGAACAAACAAGACAAATGAATACAAGGAATCTCAGCTGTCCTTGTAAAACTGTCTTAATACCAGAGTCAGTCACTGCATCGGGTTATTGGGGCCATATTTTGTGAGACCTGTTGGGCATTTAAAGAGGAGTAAAAACTGATTAGGCAACAAAAAGAAATAAAAGGCTCCTGGATTGCTGAGGAAGAAATACAACTACTTCTATGTGCAGAACATATGATTCTATAAAATCCTAAAGCTCGCACACACACGCACGTGTGCACACACACACACTATTTTTTTTAATTCAATAATTTTACTGGCAATAAAAAATAGACACTTTGAGCACCAAAGCAAGAACCCTATTTTCAACCAGTTTAGAATATGTTCCACAAACAAAATGCTCAGGGCAGGCCTCTGACTGACCACAACCATCAGGTATGTTCAGGATGAATGTACTGGAGCCCCACAGTGTTTGTGCTGTAAGTCAATAGCCTTGCTCACAATCGCATCTGCACTGTCTTGGGGAACATTGTCCAGAAACTTTGTTATCTTCTCTGCACTGTTCAGTGCCATTACTTTTATCTTAAAGGTTAATAAAATTTCCACAGCTACAAAAACTAGAATCTTACAGGATCCACTTACAACTTTATCCCAAACTCTTTGTAAACTGGATTCAGGCAAGCATCCAGCAAAGCACCTCTTAAACCAGAGATCAGAGGGAAGCTTGGACAGTGCAGAACACGTCTTCAGATGACTCAGCAATCTGCTATCTTCCAAATTCAAGTATTGTTCAAACACCTTTGGCAGTTGGGGTAAAGCTTCCCGGTACTTGTTATTTAATTGGTTGACAAAGCATCGGATGATCCAGTAACCGTCAACGCTATCTTCCACCATCTCTTCCATGGCTTTTGCAATGGCAAGAAATACTTCATCTTCTGTCTCCAGTGGAGAGGAGGGACTTCAAGGCAACTTCCCAGATTCCAGCTGATACTTGCGGAGATAGACTTCAACCTGAGGTGTGGCATCGCTGACAAAGCGAACAGCATTCAGGGCGCGAAGGACATCAGAGTGCTGCTCCTTACGGTACATCATCACCTGGGCACGGGACTCATGATGTGGAGGTAGGATCCCTAGAAGCACCTTCCATACCTACGCACAGTACATGGACGGGAGAGGGAATCTGACTAAAAATACAGAGTTTCTCAATATCCAGACGATCATCTTTTAGGAAGATTTCTAATGATTTCTTTTCTTCAACTCCACGAAACCCCACTTTCTCATAATAAACTGAACCAAAGTTCCTCTGAGAATCCTCAGTCATGTTGCATTCTCTAGTACTGGAAACAACATGGAGGTTGAGACTAAGTGGTCCGAGGGAGGCAGCAGAAAAAGCCCGGGCGCTGGCCGGCCGGGGGGCAGTCAGACGCCGTGAGGGCCCCCCAGGGCCCGAGCCATACACACACTACTAAAGCTGATTGCAGGATTACACTAAGATTGATATATAAAAATTAATTTCATTTCTTTCTATACACTAGGAGTGAGCAAGCCAGAAATCAAATAAACAATTCCATTTGTAATGGAATCAAAAAGAATAAAATACTTAGAAATATATTTAACATGAGGTACAACACTTGTACACTGGAAACTCACAAAAATAAAAAAAAAAAAATTAAAGATCTAAATAAGTAGAAAAAAACCCTAAATTCACAGATTGGAAGATGTTACGGTGAGTTATTAAGATGTCTACACTCCCCCACGCTGATTACAGAGTCAGTGCAATCCCCATCAATGTCCCAGGTGATATTTTTAGAGAAATCAACAAGTTCATACAACAATTCATAGAATAGCAAAATAATCTTGGAAAAGAATAGAATTGGAGGACTCCCACTTTCTCATTTCAAAAATTGCCACAAACCTGCTATCACCAAAACTTCATGCTACCAGCATAAAGATCACGGAACAGAATCTTGGGTCCAGAAATAAACCCATACATCAAAAAGCAATTGATTTGCAAAAAGGGTGCCAAGATAATTCCATGAAACTAGTCCTTTCAACAAATGGTGTTGGAATAAGTGAATATTCACAGGCAAAAGAATGAAGAGGGACTCCCTCCCTCACATCATATATGAAACTAATTAAAAATGAAAGATTTCAGCGCAGCAACTAAAACTATACCCGTAGAAGAAAATACAGGTGCAGATCTTTGTGATTTACGTTGGTCTCAGCTACGACACCAAAAGTACAACCAATGAAAGGAAAAACAGATGTTTGAGACTATAAAAAGTAAAACCTTCTGTACTTCCAAGGACACCATCAAGTGGGTGATGACCCAACAGCAGAAGAAAATCTTCGTAGATTTTATATATATAGATGCTTGTGTGTGTGTGAATCTAGTTTCTAAAATATGTGAAGTACTCTTGCGTTTCAACAATAAAAAGACAAATAATCCAATGTCTAAACAAGCAAAGGATTTCTCCAAAGAAGACACACATGATGCGCATGAAGGCATCAACCGCCCACCAGGGCAACACACACCAAGTCCACAGGCTCCCTCTTCACACCCACTGGACGGCTAAACTCAGGACAGCCAGCCAGTGTGGACAAAGACATGGACAAAGTGGAACCCCACCCCTTGCTGCTGGGGATGCAAAGTGGCACCACCTCTGTGGACAACAATCCAGTACTTCGTCAGAAAGTTAACCAGAACACCACCTGCCAGCAATTCTGCTCCTTGGTATAAACCGTGGAAAGCATATGTCCATCTTACACAAACCCACATACAAGAATATTCACCGCAGGGCCTCCCTGGTGGCGCAGGGGTTACAGTCACAGCGCTATCGTGCTATCGCCAGCCACTGTGGCCTGAGTTCGATCCCTGGCCAGGTTGCTGACCCACAGGGTGCAGCAGACCTCTCCTGTCTCCCCGCTGCTCCCCTCAGCAGTGGATTTCAGTCAATCTACCTGTTCTGTTCCCCACTCTGTCTCTGGTGAATCCTCTCACCCCCGCCCACCCCTGGCCTGTACCCCAGCTCTTGTATGCATAAATAAATAAAAGTAAATCTTTTTTAAAAAAAGAATATTCACAACAGCATTACTCATAATTTGTATGGGTTTCTTTTTAAGGTGATGAAAATGTTCTGGAATTTGGACACTGGATGAGGGTTGCCCAACTTGAGGGTTATACTAAAAAAATTCTATGAATTAGACACTTCGAAAGGGTGGGTTCTGCAGTACGGGTATGGCATCTCAATTTTTTAAAGAGCAGCATCATCACAAAATAAGTGTCTCAAGAACCCACAGGAAGATTTTCTTAAAGAAAAGAAAAATGAACTTAAAGCTGTAACTGAGAATCTAGACTTTCTTTCAGGACAACAAATTGGCCATTCCTTGCTGACTTTTATTCTCAATATCGGCGACGCAAAGAATCCCGGGGTCTTCAGGCTAGGCAGGGAAATCAGAGATCAACCCGTCCGACAGCCCCTCACTGGAGGCCAGGCTGCAAGGCAATGACCCCTTCAAGGTCAAACAGCAAAGCGGAGACAGAATGAGAAGCAGAATAGTTTTCCATTTTTCCACTCCACCACAGAAACACAGCCCACCCCACAGTTAGAGACGACAGCGCATCTCCCAAGGGGCAGAAGATTGGCTCCCCCACGCCCAGGGACATGCCACTGGAACGTAAATAAAAGAAAGTTCAGTGTTTATGCGAAGTTCAACCGTCCAAATTATTTAATGATGGCAAAACCCTGTGACCACGAACACAACCTGCCTTTCCCCTGAGGCAAAGCACAACAGATATAATCGGGAGCGAAGACTGCGGGATCGGGGCAAGGTGAGAGAGGAGGCCGCCGACCCAGCCCGTCTCTCTCCTAAACCAGCCACACACCTGCAGGGTCCGGTCCCGGGGCCAAGCACACAGGGGACTTTTAAAGGGGACCCGAAAGGAATAACTAGGAACACGCAAGACGAAGAGAAAGTGCAGGAGACGCTGAAAAGGTCATGTGCGGCCAGAGGCAGGCGAGCTGTGCGGCAGGTGCAGACAGGTGTCAGGGCTGCAAAGTCCCCGCGGTTCATCTCACCCAACTCTCCACTTACAAACGAGGCCAGTGAGGCTGGACCCGTGAGGCTCCTGCCCACGTCCAAGAGCTGGTTAGTCACAGGCCGGGGCCTCCCGGATTAGACGCGGGGAAGGACTTGCCAGGCCCCCTTCTTTCTGCGCCTCCCAGGTGCCCTCTCTGACAGCAGAGCTGAGTCCTAGACCCGCCACCTGCCAGTCACCCCTCAGCAGCTACCTCTCCAGACACAGACTTGCTGACACAGCCGACAACTACGGGGCTCCCCCCGGGCTGTGTGATGCCCGGGTCCACAACCTGCGGTGACAGTGTCCCTTGAAAGGGGTCGGTCTGTCCTTTTAACTCACGGCATGGCAGTTAAAGTCATTTAATAAACACCGGTGATGTGAGCACCCCCAGGCTCGTGTCCGATGGCTCAGTCCAGGTGACCACGCATTCTCTTAGCAGCCAGGGGGACGGCCAGCAACTCTCAACCTGCAGCAACGACCACCTTGCACCAAGCAGCGGCAGCGGCAGCACGGGCCTCCGGGGGCAGCCCCTCCAGAAATGCCACAGACAAACCCTCTGAAACAAGCAGTGGGGACTGGCCACGCGGCTCCCAGGGCCCCCAAGGACACCAGCCCAGGCTGGACAAAGCAGATGCTTTAAAAAAAAAAATTATCTTTTATTTGTTATCGGTGTAACCCTGGCTTACAGCGCTGTACGCGATTTAGGAGACAGGCTCATGCCTCTTCAGATGCATATGTCACGACAACTCGCCCACCCCGGAGCACCCCGAGTCTCCTCCACAGTTCACCAGGCCCCCCTTTTGTTCTACCCTCCCCCCCAGGATCTGCAATTCGTAGACCTGTTTCTAGGGTACACTTTGGTCAGCTTGCCTGCTCCTTGGCTCTGTGCTCTCTATTCCACATGTGGGTGGAAAGAGCAGATTCTGGCGGCCAAATGCTTGAGTTCAAATCCAGGCCCCACCTTTCCCCGCTCTGTGATCTTGGTGAAGTGTCTCAGGTCCTCTGGACCTTACAGGGTGATTGTAATAATGAAACAAGTTAATAGTCCGTGTATGTAAAGGCCTTGAAGCAAGCTGGCGCCCAGTAAGCACCCAGCAGATGCTAGTAAGACAGGGGGCGTGAGGGGCCTCTGGTGCGGGGCAGTGACAGGCAGGCCATGCCTTGGATACCCCAGCACACCCCGCATCCTCAGCCTCTCTCCAGACTTGTAACTGTAGGTAAATGAAATTGCCAGGCTTTTCCGCCCTCCCACCAGTAGCACTGATGACGGACCCCTGCGGTCCTGAAGGCACGCCTGATGGCGGCCCCTGGGGTGGGGTGTGGGCATGCACAGGTGGGCGCACCTGGGCTGAGAGACTGGGCTTATAAGGCGGCGTCACGGGGGCGCCAGTAGTAGAAGCAACAGCTCTGGCAGCAGAAGCAGAGAGAGCAGAGAGAGGCCAGAAAGAGTGAAGCCTCGCGGTCCCCCGCCCCCTGCCTGCCGGGTGCCTGGGGCCGCGCTACAAATGATGTAAAAAGCTCAATAAAAGTCTGCAAAAGCCACCGAGGGCTCAGGGACTCTCCTTTACCCGCCTGCCCGGATCATGGAGTCCTGCTCTGCGCCTGCTGGCGCACATAACCCACTGAAAGCCACGCAGCCTGCAGTCTCCCTTAACCCCAGAGGCAGGGACCCGGGGTGACTCCCTGGAGCGCCAGACAGTGGAGGATGTGCCAGAAGAACAGGGCCTGGAAGGGCGGCAGAGCTGGCCGGCAGAAAGGACCCGCACCCAGGACTTGAGACGCCACGTAAGTTCTGCCGAACACGGGGCATGTGTGAGCAGATGGACCAACCCAGGGACCCCCGAGCCCTTAGCTAGAACCGTGCAGCGCACCCCACAGCGGTCAAACCACCACCAGTGGCGGGTGCCCCCCAAAAGCTCCCCCCGCAGAGCGGAGCCCTTCTTGCCTAGACCCCGAGACCAACTCACGACGATGACCACATCCCCAGGAGGAAGCCTCCTGACCGGCGTGGGTACCGCTCGCGCGAGAAGCTTGCCATCGAGCCTGCCATTCTCAGCCTGAATTCCGGGGTGCCCTCAATTTGGACAGGAAAGCAGAATTACACCTGCCTTTCATTGTCCCTCATGGAAAACTAGCATTTGTCCTTGATCGCGAATGTAAAACGGCGCACACCGGCAGCACGAGTGGCACCAATAAAAGGCGTCTGCAGAGTTGGGCGAGGCTGGAGACAGCTGGCAAGGTCGCACCACCGGCAGCGCTGCCACGTGAGGACATCTACCAAAGTCACTCCAGAATCTCGATATCGAAGCTTTAGCAAAGACGCACACGTCAAGGATGCCGATTTTTCAACTGTTTCTATATCTGTGGGCCCCTGTGAGATGCTGTGTATTTCAGTTTTTGCATTATGACCTCTGAAGCGAGCCTCTGCCGTCACCAGAGTATCAGGGGGCCCACGGCACAGACAAGGTCAAGAGCATAAAATACACGCATGTGTGCTTCAACCGCGGCCCGCCCCGCCCCACCCCTGCAGCCCCGGCCTGGGGCGCCCCCCCACGTAACTTAAGGACTTAAGGATCAACACACACCAGAGTCCTTGAGAAAACCACCATCACCACGACGGGGCATCACAGCCCGGCGCTGGTGGGTGAAGGGTCACTCAGCACCGGAGCTGACACCCCCCATGGCACAGAGATCCGGGAAGGGCCTGCAAGCTGCTCTCCGGGCCGCGTGACGGGGAGAAGCGCGAGCAAGGCTGCAGAGTGCAACGCCTCTCGGCAGGCAGAGAGGAGAGCTCGGGGGCTGAGGTCGGGCCAGCATCAGGCGCCAACACGGCCAAGAAGTGTCACCAGCTGTGGTCGGCCTGGAAACAGCAGAGAACGGCCGTCACCTTCCTCTACCCAGGCATCACCTCCCCCTGACCTCTCATCACCCCCACAGCTGCCACTTGGCCCAAACCCTCCGACGGCCACAGACCCCCATCCCTGACCTGCCTGCCTCTTTCTGCTCAAGCACCGTGAGTCTATTCTCCCAGGAACCACCACGGAGGAATTTTTAAAATGTGAATCTGATCAAACGATTCCCTGTTCAAAGCTCCCCAACAGCTTCCCGTCGCATAGGCACAAAATCCAAATCGCCCACCAAGACCGGCAAGGCCTTGGGTGATGCCGTCCTGCCCACGCCTCTCCTCTCTGCCTTCTCTCCACCCCTCGTCTCTCCAGAGGCCGGTGCCTCTCCAGTCCAGCCCAGCTCTGCTTGACAACACCTCTCCAGAGGGGCCTCGCCTGATCGCCCCCTCCAAGGCCTGTATTCTGCCAAGCTCTTCTTCACGGCACTCACCGCTACCTGACATCACCTTCAAAAGTGCCAACACTGCAGGCCCACCCCAGCCAATTAAGTCTGAACTTCCCTGGCCCCCAGGGAGTGGGGCCAGGCGTCTCTGCTCCACCCCCGCCCCAGTGATGCTAAGGCACAGCCAGGGTTCCTGGCCGGGCCAGAGCTTCCCCAGCGTTAATGTGCCGAAAGCTTCCAGGGAAGGCCCGAGTGTGGGCTTGGACTCGTTGTTCTCGGGTGGGGCTCGGCTCCCGCAGCTCCCTGGAGCCAGGCAGCGGGCCGGGGGCCCTCTGGGAGGTGCAGGGATTGAAGGCGCACTGTCCACATAACTCTGCAACAAGGACCACGTGCTCACTGGCCAGCACACGTGTGGCCACTTGCGATGCGGACGGCTCTGCTGAGGAAGCAAATGTTCACCTTTCATATTACACACGACGGAGGCCGCGCGTGTCTAGGAAGGCATCAGCGCCTTCCATGAGTGTACGAAGCCAAACTCTTGCCCTGAGCAGCCCTGTGAAGGGTGCTGGGTGAACGTGACCGGAGGACTCGCTGGCCGCCACCGCAGGGGTGGACCCATATTTGCCTAAGGCAGGGAGGCAGCTAGCAAGGCCATGCTGAGAGGCCTTAGTGACTGAAGCTGGGGGACCACAGATCTGACTCCCCGGACTCAAGCCCGCGCGATCATACCAGGCCCTCCCAGCCACAGCCCCAGGCGCTCCTGACCGTGCCCATCCCTGGGCATGCAGGAGTCTGGGCAATCCAGGGGCCAAAGTCCCCGCCGCATCTTGTTGCACTGGCCTGTTTATAGGTTTTCTGTCTGCCCCACTAAGCTGCCGGCTCTTCCAAAGGAGAACAAATTCCACCCAGCAGGCCACGGCCGGGACGCACAGCCGCGCTGCCCACGAGGGAGGGCCGGCGCCTCTAGGGCCAGCATCCGTTCCTTGAATCACTAGGGGAGAAACTGAATGGGGGAGGAATCACTCAAGATCGTTCCCTCCCTGGATGACTCAAGTCCCCAAACACACAGATCCAGACTTCAGAACCAGGAGGCAAAGGTGGCCGAGCGTGACCCACACGGGCGCGCCCCACTGCGTGAAGGCACCGGGCCAGGAGGTGATGCCTGACAACTGATGCCTGACAACTGAAATCTGCCATCTGGGACTCGAGGAGCTGCTGCGCGGAGAAGTCACAAGCGCCGAGATTCAGAATCACATTCTTGCCTGCAAGGCTGGCAGGCCTGGTTCCCACTGTCACTGCGGGGAGGGGCGCCTGGCCCCAAGGACAGCAGGGCCCCTGGGAGTCGGCGCGCCCAGATGCTCACTGCACCCCGCAGTGAGAGCCTGGTGCTGTGACAGCAACGAGATTTCCAAGGTAACCAAGGACAACAGAGTAGAGAATTATGGCCCCGGAAGGAAGCAGATTAAAATTTAATACTTAGAGTCAACATCCAATTTATTTTTAAAACCCCATATCTAACACAGCCAAATAAGCAAGGCCGGCTGGACGTGGCTCTGAAGGGGGGAGTCTAATGATACACAAGAATATGCCAAGTGTGCACACGGTCTTCCCCTGTTTGAGAATATCTCTGAGGGCCCAGAGACTCAATGAAACTGAAACTGAAATACCCGGCAGCTCACTTCTCAGACTTCACATCTACTTATTTTCCCCAATGCTTCCAAAAACACAGGACGGACAACAGTTGCAGCACCAGTGTCCAAAATAACTCACCCAGAGAAAACGGTCAGCAAGTCAGTGCTTTAAACAGTTTTACATTCACCTGCTCTGACATGACAAGGGTTAAAAGGGGAGTGTGGGTTCATGCTTCACCCGCTTCCTCGACTCCCCTCTCCCCCAGGTAATCCCCATCCTCAGCCCAACACCCCCCCCCCAACCCTGCCCTTCTGTGCATGATGAACTTAGGATGGCCCGTGCAGCAGGCAGCATCTTTAAAGCCTGTCTGCCAGGCCCAGAGCTGTGGGTCATGTCGGAAGCCTAGGCCGGCCCTCTGAAGCAGACAGGCATTGTTAGCCAGACTTTAAAACCAATGAAAAGGAAAAAATGTTAGCCCACCCCCGCCCCCAAGTTCACACCACTAGCAAGTGGGAGAATGAACTTGCACCCAGGGCTGGCTGACAGCGGCGGTGGGAGCCTTCAGCATTGTCAGAAGAAACAGAAAGCGGCAGTTTCTGAAAACAGCTGGACTCAAGTTCAAATTCCAGCTCTTCCACTTAATGGCTCTGTCACCTTGAGTAAACAAAACAAACCTTTCCCAGTCTCAGGTTCCTCGGGCAAGGCAGGGGTGAGGTGTGGCCACAACAGGATGGGCTGAGCGCAGATGGGGACGGAGGAGCTGCGGACAGTCCAGCCCGGGCGTGCCGGTCAGAGCAGCACCCTCGGGCCGCGGAGCCGGCGCTCGCTGGCTGCAATGGAAACTGCCATTTTGTGTGCTGAGTTTCAGCCAAATGAGTAGTTTTATGTCACCAGCCCTGCTCTCCAGTCTTGTTTCCAGGAGAAAGTAGAGGCTTATTGAGAGCCGAGATACCTGGGCATTGCTTGTTCGCGCAACCAGAGCTGGAACAAGTTGGGGAATGGGGGCGACTCAAGCTCTCTGGAAAGGAGCGGCCGGCCCAGGACTGCAGGGAACGACCCTCAGGAAGGAAACAACTTTCCAGTTGGGTCGCAAGCCCCGGCTCACCTGTCCTGCTGTCATGTATGGCAGCTGCTGACAGTAAGACAGGGAGCCACGTCCACGACTTCATTTCTGAGGCCTGCGCTGACCCGTGCTCGGATGGCCGCGCGGCCAGGCCAGCCTCTCAGCACCGTTACTTCACCACCGACACCCAGTCTCCTCCTCCTCTGCGGGGTCCCTGAGCTCGGGGTGATCTACTCACAACACAGGGAGGGCTTGGGAATTACACAGTGTAGACAAAAATTAATCAGCAAAAGTACCAGCAATTTTAACAGCAATTCCCTTCTGCTCGGCTTTGCAAGCTCCGCGGCCCACTGTGTTTACCTGACAAGCTGCAGGGGGGAAAGAGCGGAAGGTGAGGCCCAGCTTCTCCCAGGTGCGCCCGGACCCTCCTGCCCCGAGTGAGAGCGGCCGTGGGGTCGTCCTCACGCCACAAACACTGGGGGTGTGTTTTGAAATCCCTGAAAAAAATTCCCTCTTGCTGCTCAGCCAGCACTTCTGGGGAAACTCCCACCCACGGCCACCTGCCCCGGGAAGGCGGCACCGTGAGCCCCGCGCCGCAGTGGAACCCCGGTGGGGGTCAGGGAAGCTGGGGAGGCGCAGGGGAGCCCCTCGCGAGTCTCTCTCGTCTGCTCTGGCCGCGCTGCGCGGGCCCCGGGGCCGGCTCGGATTCTTCCCTCAGCAGCTCCCGGGCGCGCAGGCTGCGCCCCGCGGCGCTCGGGGACACGACGCGCACCCCTGGCCAGAGCCCCCGCCCTTCTCCTCACGCCGGTCCTCTCCCGAGGCCCCACAACACCCCCGTGTTAAGGCTGAGGTCTCGGCGGCGGGCGGAGGCGGCTCCGCGGCTGGTCCCGGTCTCGGGGCGCCTCCCGGACCCCGCAGCCCCGAGGGGCGCCGGGCAGGCGCGCGGGCGGGCGGGCCTGAGGGGTGGGGCTGCCCGGCCCGGCCCCCCCAGACTCTGCCCTTCGCGCCGGGGATGCTCGGCCGGCGGGGGCTCCCCGCGTCCCCCGGGCGGGGTGACGGCGCCCCGCAGCCAGGCCTCGGCGGGCGGGCGGGGGGACACGCGGGCGAGGCCTCGGCGGGCGCCCCCGGCCGGAGCGCACCTTCCCCGCGCCCCGCGCCCCCCGCCCCCGCCCCGGGAGGCCGCGCGCCCCGCGCGGGGAGATCGGCGCCAGGCGGGCGGCGGCGCGGGGCCCCCAAGTCCGCGCCCCGACCTGCGGGTCCGCGGGCGGCGGGGGGCCGGGCGGGAGCGGGGCGCGCGCGGGCGGGCGGGCCCGAGGCCCGCGGGGGCCCCGGCACGAACAAAGGGCCCCGGCGCGGCAGGGCGCGCCCCCCCGTCCGCTCGGCGGGGGACGGAACTTTTGCCGGCCGCGCGGGCGGGCACCGGGCGCCCCCCGCCCCGCCCCGCCCCGCCCCCGCGCACCTCCTCGATGGCGGCCACGGTGTTGCGGCACTGCGCCGTGCGCGTGGTGAAGCTCGAGGCCGTGGGCGCCTTGTAGTCCTCATGGGTCTCGGCCACGAATTCCGACACGGAGATCTGGTCCGGCATCGCCGCGGCGCGGGGGGCGCGGGGCGCGGGCGCGGGGCGCGGGGCCGAGCCGGCCGCCCGGACGCCGCTCGCCGGCCGCGGACAAAGGGAGGAGGCGCGGGGCGCGGGCCGGCGGCGGGAGCAGGGGCCGCGCTCAGGCCCGCCGAGCCCCCCAGGCGCCGCCGCCGGAGCAGCCCGAGCCCGAGGCACACGGAGCGCCGCCGCCGCGAGTCGGGGGGCGGGGCGGGCGGGGGGCGGGGGGCGGGCGGGGGGCGGTGCGGGCGGGGCGGGGCGGGGCGGGGCGGGGGCGGGTCCGGCCGCCAATCCCGCGCTCGCCGCCGCCCGAGCCGGCCGGGAAGGAGGCGCCGCGCCCCGCCCCCGCCCCGGCCCCCCCATTGTCTCGGCGCCGGGCCCCGCGCCCCCCGCCCCCCGCCCCCCCGCCCGGCCGGGCCCGGCCCCCGCGCCCCCATCCCCGCGGCCGCCCGCCTTGGGGTCCCCCCCGCCAGAGCGCCGCCCAGAAAGCGGGGGGAGGTCGCCCCCTACCGGACGCTGCGCGCGGCTCTGGGCGCTTCCGCCCGCGCCCCACCGCCACTTGGGGTCGGGGTCCCCCACCAGGATGAGGCTGGAGCCGGCCCGGCCTCTTGGAGTCACCCAGGCCTCACCCCCTCCGAGGCAGGGAAAGGGGGGGCTCTTTGCCCATTCTTAGGGGTGGAGGTCTCCAGGGGGCGGGGAGGCGGGTGCAAGCGAGAAAGGGGTGCCCTGTAGGGGTGAAAGGGGCAGAGGGGCCGTCGTCGGGCAGCGTGGAAAGTGGCCGCCGTGGTGCGCGCTGCGGAGCGGACAGACCCGGCGGTGCCCCCCGCAGACCAGGGCTACCCCAGTGAGCCTCCGACAAGGGAGACAGAGAAATGGTGACACAGAAGTCGGGGCGTCGGCTCGGGGGTGCTCGGCCACTGGCCGAGGGGGCTTCTGGGGCCGCGGAGTGGACGCCCCGCGGTGTTGCCGGAGCCGGCACAAGCGGCGCAGTCTCACTAGTTAGAAAGGGTTTTAGGGCCCAAGCCCAGGACCTAGCCCGAGAAGGGGTGCCCGCACCCCGAGTCCCTGCAGGAGGCGCGGGCCCGGCCCGGCGTGCGGCCCGGGAAGGAGCTTTGTTCACCACCGTCCAGCAAAGACTTGGAATAACCACAGGTTTTCATTGAACAGCCCTTCGGGAAACCCTCACCCGTATTAAAAAAATCTGGGCAGCTCGGAAGACACCAGTCCCATAAAATCACACCCCATAACCCTCCAGCAGGCATGTGGCGTGGTTTCTGCAGCCGCCGGCAATAAAACCAAGAGAAACTTTACAAAACCCTTTTGTGCATCTGAAAAGAGGGAAGTGTGAGAGACATTGGAAATGGAATATTCCAGACAAAGCCGTCTCCGTGGCCGCAGGACAGTGGACCAGTCAAGCAATTTTTTTTTTTAAGCTCCCATGTAAGAATTTCTATATGAGGTGGCAGCAAGGGTCAGACGTTATGTATGGCCTTTGGTATTTTAGTGGCATTGCATGTGAAATGTGGCTTTCGGAAATAGCTCTGCTACTGGATAGCTTTTATTATACACTAGGCCATAGTTACAATTTTAAAACCTGTAGCTCTTTGCTTCTTTCTTTTTCACTTTTTTGGCATAGTCAGTGGTTTCCTCTGTTTGCAACAATTCAAGTCCTGCACGTATTATTTCTGTGGATATAGCCTCTCCTACACCAGGCAGATCCTTTTTTTCCCTGCTAGGTAGTTTTCCAACACAGTTTTCTTTGTTGACATTGAAGAATATTCTGGATAACTCTTCAAGTATCTATCTTTAGAGCACTAGTATTTATCAGACTATGAAGATTCGAGAAGAAAAGTAGAGTTTTCCTTGCCATTTCCAAAATGAATCAGACTGGTCAAGACTTCTTTTTCTGCAAGGAGACGGTTCAACAGGGTGCTCTGTTCTCTCGTTACCTGCACCTTTTTTTTTCTGAATATAATTTTATTCAGGTATGGGTACCTTTAGTAGCCCCCCTCCCAAATAAAATCACAAAACTGCATTGCATTGTACAAGTGGAAAGCAAGTCATTACCAAGTCCTTTGATGGTGCAAGGGGACCATCTGAGATGGAACATGAAAGCAATTTATTCATCCAGCCATCCCGAAGCATCTCAGAAAACCCTACCCAGAGCAAAGCCAAGAATTAAAGCAAGATCAGAGCAAAATATAGCTAACGCCTCTCTGAGAGAAATGTAACAAAAATGAGCCGTTTCCAATGTGCATTAATAAAATGAGGGTTGAATGTGGACCAAGAAAACAGACACACATACACACATTTATTTAATGCATGAAGAACACGTTGATGCCAACACTACAGGCTTATCCTTTCTTAGCCAGGACTGAAAAATCTAAATAGCTCTGAAATGTTAATTTTAAAGATTACTCCATCAGTGGTAAAATTGACCTGAAATGCACTGACATGAAGCTATTTATAGGTTTGTTTATCCCACTTCGTATGAATATTTATAGTTTGCCACAACATAGAAATGTGCTTGATTATGGAGTCTTCCTCCAGACCCCACTGATGTGACTTCAGATCCAGTGTATGTGCTGTGCTACCCTTCTAAAAGTAGAAAAACTTGAAATTCCGCTCTTATCTGGCCCCAGGGTTTCAGAAAAGAGGGTATAAGTGTGTATTATTTAAAAAAGAGAGAGGGGGGGAAAAAGAAGCAAAGAAGGTGTACAGTGGCAGATTTGTCACTTCCAGGGAAGAGGAAAGAAACTCTCCTTTCAAAAAATGAAATTTTTAGCAGCCCACTGAGATTGCTTAACGCCCATTTTCCAAAGGAACCGAGCTCTGCCAACAGTTCTCAAGAACCAGAGATTTTTGACTCTCAGACCAAGGTATAAAATATGTTCTTAACTCTGAAATTTGCTTGAGGCTGGGTAGGTTGAACACCAGTCTTATCCAGTGCTCTTGGTAGTCATTTGTAAATGATTATTCTGGGAATGGGCAGATCCGTACTTTAATGGAACCGTGGTAAACACTGTAATAAAGCAAAACAAAACAAAACAACCAAACTAACAACCTAGTGGTGTGAACATGCGTAAACATAACCAGAAATTTCTTTTCCATCGCTTAACAACACTCTCCCCCAAACTGTATTGCTGAAGGGACCCACTTATCCCCAAAGTGAGAGAAGTTTGAATGCATTTACCACGTGATGTCACCTTGGCACCCATTCGGGGAGGTAGGATGGGAATTAGCACACAGAAACTATTTTACAAGTGAAAACTTAGGTTTTGATGTCATCTCTGTGACTTTGGATAAGTAAATTAACCTCCTTGGACTTTCCTCATTTGCAAAACAGCAGAAACTGGACTGTTTAATTTCCAAGGCTCCTTCCTGCTCTGACATCCCAGATTCCATTATCTGAGTTAAATGTAGTTTGGATGCAGGAGGGACATTGCCCCAGGCCAGATAGCTACAGAGAATCTAATCTTTGGTCTCAGCCACCTGAGAATCCTGTGTTTCGAGGGCTAATTTTTTTAGAGTTAACTTTTGAGAATGTTGTCATTTTATTAAGCTGGTAGATTTAGATGACAAACTGATTCTGAGCTATCTGCGTAGTGAGATCCTTACTGTCTTTTCATTTTTTTTTTTTTAATTTTAACAAAGCAGTTTCTTTAGTAGTTCTTGGTTGCTACCTGCAAGACAGTTTTAGATAAATGAGATGTAACATGTACTCAAGCCAAAGCCAGTCTGAGCTGACTCCAGAGCTGATCTTCACATTTTCGGGAATTTTGCAAGCTGTTGATTGTACTATAGAAATAATACCATAACGGTGCATCTTTTCCCAACTCTACCTTCTAGTAGCTTGAAATGATCCAGGGTGGGAGTATTTACACCAGTGAAATTGGCAAACGCTAAAAATCGAGACTTTTTTGTTTTATTTATTGTCTAATAAATAAAGTGAGGGAAACCGGGGGAAATGCAAATTAAATTTTAAAAATGTGCCATGTCTCCAGCCTTATATTGTGACTAGTGAGATTGTTCGAGTGACTATTCTGGCAGTATTTTCAAACTGTCCTATGAGTCAGCAGAGGTTGCTCATGTCATTGAAGTCGCAACATTCCCCTTTAGGCCTCAGTCACGAACATAAAAATGTCAATCAACATTCATGTTGGGACTCATTTCACTTATCAATGACATGAGGAAATTCTGGGCTGACTGGATAATAATCAAACATGTATTCATAGTTTTGCTTTGCCAAATTATGACTGCTGCAAGCAGCGGTGAGCTGTGAAGGCAAAAGCTCAGCAAAAATGAGCGAATGCATTCTATGAGAATTAATTAGCTATATGGAATTCACAATAAAGAGTATTATATAATTTATCACTTATTAATTGGGCACTTCACAACCTTTCTTTCCGTGAAAATGAACAACTGTACCTATATATGCCCATACATTTTTTCAGAGAGTAGGCTGTTAAACATTAACCATCCCCTTCTGGGTAGAATTATTTCCTCCCTGCCAAGAGGCTGGGCATTTTGACCTACCAGTTCTGAGTCATGCTTACGGGGTCAAGCCCATATGGGATAAAACCTCAATGAGTTGCACTATGCACACAAAAGCAACTTGTGTTAATCAAAATTGTCTTAGGGTAATTAAGAAAATGCCATTTGCTGTCTTAAGTGCTTAGAACAACACAAACACAGGCCAGCAGTGGGTGCGGTCTGTTTTAATGAAAAGGCCAAAAATGTTTAATTAGTACCCTGTATGTAAATAGATTTCGCTAAGCTGCCTAAAGAACTCTTGCAATAATTTAATTTCTTGAATCCAATCACTTCCCCCTCGATTGAGACCCATTCTTAGATTTAGTAGGAACCCTTTCTTTGGTGGCACAGAATTTCACTTGTCCCTCACCCGAAAAAATTGCCCCTACCCTCTGTGGCCTGGGCCCAGATATGGCCCAGATATGCAGCCTGGTTTCATGCTGCCCTTGAGCCACAAATAGTTTTGACATTTTTAAAAGGTTAAAAACCATCAAAAGGAGAAGAATATTTCATGACACATGAAATGACACGAAATGCAAATTCATGTACTCATCAAGTTTTATTGGCAAAAAAAAAAAAGAGGTTTTTTGCACTCGGCCACACATGCGTTTTCACACTCCCCGTGGTGGGAGAACTAAGTTTCTGCAAGGACACCCGAAGCCCACCAACCTCAAACGGTCAGTGTTGTCTGGCCCTTTGCAGAAATGCTTGCTGGCCTCGTTCTACCTGCACCAAGCTTCTCCTTTCTTCCAACTCAGAGCTCTTTTGTGTTGGATGAATTGAATGCAGGTCTCTGCCTTCCAGCTACAGCCCCAGGCCTTTCCCAGGCATCCCCACTGCACCAGCCCCAACCCTGGCCACTCACTGCCCCTCACCCCTTTAGCCCCTACGCGGCCATCCTGACCTCGCACTGTTCATCAAACACCCCACTATTCCTCACCGTGCACCCCTGGCCCAGAACACTCTGCCTCTCGTCCAGCTGATGAACTTCTGGGCCTCTCTCAGGATCCAATCCAAAGCTCCCTCCAGGAATTGCTTTTGAACATTCTCGGCCGAATCCACCGTCTCCACCCTCGAGACCCAGATACTTTTGACCTTTTCCAGCGCCCATCTTCACCTCTTAAAATGCTGTCAGAGGTGCCCCCTGCCCTTCCTCCCTGATGTGTCCATTGTCACCTTCAGGTGAAGCAATATTGCTGGCCAAAGAGAGTCAGAGAGACGTGGGAGAAGCTGAGCCTCCCTGGGCTGGGGCCTCAGTGGTGGTCCTGTCACAATGAAAAGACATGCTTGGTGATAAAACACAAAAATAAATGGAATTCAATAAGTGTGAATACATTAAAACCAAAGAAAGGGAAAAAAACAAGATTAAAAAACCAAGAGCAAAAAAAAAAAAAGACAAGAGAGAAAACAAAAGCGAAAGATGTTTGTCGAGTGAAGTCCAGATCGGGATTGCTGATGACCTGCCCCGTGTGAGACTGAAGCGTGTGGTCTCCCCTCCTCCTGCAAGCTGTGCTGCTCTTTCTACATCGGGCGAGGAGACCATCCCCGTGAGCTAAGATGCTCCTGAACCCTCATACTCAAAGTGCGGTTCCCAGCCAGCCACGTCGGCGTCCCCTGGGAGCTGGGTGGACCCGCAGAATCCCAGACCTGCTGGCCAGAGTCTGCCTGGAACAAGGCCCACAGTAACCTGTTTGCACTTGGTAATCTGAGAAGCCTGCATCCTGGGCCCACACAGGATACGCTGGGGCACATCCTGCCGGAAGCCCGACATTCTAAGTTAGGTGACCTCGATGCCTCATGGGACTTGATGGGACCAAAGCTCTTCCCAGTCCCGAGACTGAAGGTTTATTTTGGGTCTCAAGGTGCCATGTAATGGTCCCTTCTCTCCAGGGCTGCCGTGCTGTGCTGCTCGGTGACTCAAGCCAAGCTGCGCTAAGATGCGTCAGGGAGCGAACCGCAGGCTGCCGCTGTTATTCAACTTGGGTTCCAGCAGAGAAAGGCAGGGAGCAGGTGAATATGCAGAGTGACATCCGTGGGCCCAATGGGGGCGAGGGACATGGTGTCTAACAAACACCCGGGGCCGGGAAGGTGCAGAGTCAGGAGACGCCCTTGGAGGTGGTGATGTGTGAGCTGAGGTCGGCGTGAAGAGAGGCCTGCTGTGCCCACACCCCTCAGGACAGCATCTCGGGGAAACAGGGAGCACAGAGTCGGGAGGCGGAATGGGGCAGGGACTTGTGGGAAGAAGTCCGGCCGCTGGAAGCTTGTGAGCCAGAGGAGGTGATCTCAGAGGGTGCCCGGGGCCGGGCGAGGCCGGATTGCACAGCTGAGGTGGGGCAGAGCCACTCAAGGCGGGCAGGAGGCGCCCATCGGCCCCTGGGTTATTTTCTGCCTCTGGAGGGTCTTAGCTGGTCCACTGGGGGAGTGGGGGGGCAGCCAGAGTCAGCATGTCTGACAGGGGAGGGGAGCAACTGACCCAGAAATGCCCCTGGAGGAGAAGTTGCCCACATGGAGTCTAAGCACGTCCTGATGTTTGAAGAGGAAGCAGGCCCTAGTATTCCCTTGCTCGCGAGTCTGACCCCAGTCACAGGCCAGGAGCGCTGCGGTCAGGAGGGATGTACGGGCATTCAGTGTGACCGCGGGGCTTCATGGGCCACATGCTGGGCAGATCCCCGCTGTCCTGGGAACATGGAGAGGCGGGGGAGGTGGTGTGGGTTTCTCACTCAGAAACGATGCCCTTCGGAGGAGAGTCCCTCAAGGCCACAGAAGGGGAGCTCAGGTCGCCGAGAAGTAGACTCCGAGCCAGGCTGGATCCCCGTGACACGGCGCCATGTTTCTCAGCGTCAAGTGCTTCAAGGTCCCTCCCATTACATTTTCTCCTAACTCTCCAGCCGGTCTAATTAATTTCACTGCCACTAAGTCTGGAACAGGTTCCATCCCCACAATCCTAGTGATATGACTCATCATGTCTGCAGCGGCCTAGTTCAGAATATCTCATCAGGCTGGGTCTTGTGAACTTTGAGGAAGTTGAATGGTTGGCAGAATCTGCCCCCGGGCCCAGTCCTGCTCTAAGTGTCCCTGCCCAGCACAGGCCGGGACCAGGTCCCACCGGTCACCCAGGCCAGCACGGTCTCCTCCCCGGAGTGGTCACGGCCTACCTGCTGGGGTTGGGAATAGCCAGAGACCCTTGACCAGAGACACTGGCTCAAAAGCATTGACTGCACGTGAGAATTTTTGGGACCCTTTTGAAAATCCAGACTCCAGAAGGCCCGACTGTGGAACTGACACAGCTGCTGGGGGAGAGGCCTGGAAATCTGGATTTTGAACACATGCACTGGAGGTTTTAGAAAAAGCAGGTTTGGGAAGCTTTAGCTAGCGTTTTAGAGGACAAACTCAGAACCAGGATGCTTGGGTTTCTTTACCTGCACGAGTGGGGGCCGATCCTGGGGATGGGATTGTGACCGAGGAGTGTGACTCCCTCAGCTCTCTGGGGAAACACTTACAAAGTTAGGATCTGAGAGCAAAAGCCTCCCCAGGGATCTAAAAGCTCATTCTGAAAGTGCTTGCTTAACTCCTGCCCAGGGCGGCGGCCTTGGAGCTGTGGCCATTTCTGCCTCTTGATCACAGAAGAGACCCTGGCTTTAAAGATACTTCATTTTCTCAATTCTGTGGCATGCCTGCGAGGCTGTTGGGGTGACTCCCTGGAAAGGGTTTGTGAGCTGTTCCCCAAGGCTCTCGCCGGCCTGGCCGCTGAATCTAGCGCAGGGTCTGGCGGCCCCCGGGCCTGACATCAGCAGAGAAGCCGGCCCAACTAAGCTGGTGAGCCCAACTCTCGTCCTCCAAGCTCCTTTATCTGTGGCTGTTTTTTAAGCCAGGGCCACACCCTGGTTGCATGTACCCAGGGTCCCCTTCCTTTCACTCCTGGACTCCCCTCTGTTTGAGGTTCTCAGCCAAAGCTGACCTCACTCTGATGTGCATCCCATTTTGGTGAGTCCCACTTGCAGATGCCAAGAACTGAGCCGTGCTGTCTGCTCAGTTTCCACCAGGCTCAGAGCACAATTCTGGGGCTCCCAACCTGTGTGGGGTCCTGTCCTGAGCCTCCGCTGGGCCCTGCCCAGACATTGCAAGATAGCCGGGTTGTGCCAGACCCGGGGACAGGGCGGGCAGGCACATGGGCTCAGGGGTGGGGTGTGGCGAGGAGGGGCCCGGACCATGTGGGCCCCATCACTGGTCACAGCTGCACACCCTATAGCTCTGGGGAGCCAAGGTCTCCTCTCACAGGCCTGGAATCCTGTTGAAGGTGCTGATGTCATACCAGGGGGGATGATGGACTCCTTGGGGGTGAGGAGGGGCCCAGAGTCCAGCTGACTTGCCGTCCAAACAAGTGCTTCTGTCTGTCTTGAGTCCCTCGGCACACAAAGGACAGACGGGCCGGCTCCCTACAGAGAGGCCAACCCGAAGCTGTGCAGAGGTGGGGCCCTTTGACGGAGGCCCCCGAGAGCGACAGCCTGTCTGTCCATTTACTTCACTCCTCCACCTTCACTGATTGTCCAAACAGAAACAATCCTCCACCTCCCCCTTCCTCTCCCCATGAATCCAGCCCTTCGGAGCACAGGTGAATCTCTGTCTAGCCCTCCCCCGTGCTGCCTCCTCCCTCACTGGTTCAGGGCCTCGCCCTTTGCGCAGAAGAAGGCGACTCATTGCTCTGGACACCCCTCCACGCTGCTACATGGCGCCAGAAGATCTTTCTAAAAGTGACCCTTGAAAATGCAGATCGGTTGTCTCATATGGTTCACCCCTAGGTTTTATTTCTGGAACCCTCTAGTGAATGGGGTTCAACATGTGAGTTAAGTACTCAGCAGACAGCAGCCGGGTCTTATAAAAAGACTCACGGGTTAGGATGCTATCCCAGCCAGGTGTGGACAGGGGCTTTTCAGGAGTGAGTGGTTCTACAATCTGGAGGGGTGTTAGCCCCTGTTTGACAGTGAAGTGACCTCTAATCCACCCCGGGGAGGGCAGTGCTGGGCACAGGAGGGCCCTCTCCCCCACCCCAGCTCTCCTCCCACCTCCCCTGCAGACAGGAAGTCAGGACACAGGTGCTAAAGTCATCGGGAGTAGGTGGTGTAGCCTTCGGAGCATGCCAACCCCAAGTCGCACCTTCCCTGCCACAAAAGAAAACCCCATCCCAGTGGATCAGAAGTCAGAGCAGGAGGAACACGCCAGAGCACACCTCGCAGCATGCCCGGCGGTGGCCTGCTTGCTGCGTCTCCTGGAATGGGCATCAGCGCTGCGACGGGCCTGTCTCTCGGGAAAAAGGGGGGCCGTTTAGGGCTCCAGACCCCCCTTTCCTCACAATGTCCAGGCAAGAGCACCTCTCTGGGAAATTAAAGGTCAAGCAAAGTCTAAATATCAAAATCTGCTTTTTTCCCTCTCTTTTCAAGAAGCGCTTTCCTGAACTGATGGCAAAATGGGCCCAGCAGGCAGGCCCTGGTCTAGCACCTGGGCAACCCCCAGCCCCCCGGCCCCGGTTTGGTGTCACCTCCTGAGGGGTCAGGGAGCCGGGCCTGCGGGCCCCTTGGCCTCCCCGCTGTTGACATAGTAGGGTAAGTGGAAATGATCAGGCCTTTCTGCCCTCCCGCCATTAGCGTTAATGATGGATCCCTGTGGTCCTACACGTGTGCCTGATGGCAGCACCTTGAGCAGGGTGTGGGCATGTGTAGGTGGGCTGGGCTTATCAGGGCGGCGTCATGGGGACACCAGCAGAATGAGAACGAGCAGCAGCAGAACGAGAGCAGAACCAGCAGAGTAGCAGAGACACGGAGACCGCCAGAGAGCCCAGAAAGAGTGAAGACTCGCGGGGGGCCAGGAGGTTGGCAGGCCCCCCGCCCCCTGCCTGCTGCGTGCCTGGGGCCGCACTACAAATGAGGTCAAAGCTCAATAAAAGCCTGAAAAGCCACCGAGGGCTCCGGGACTCTCCTTTACCCGCCTGCTGGGATCGTGGAGTCCTGCTCTGCGCCTGCTCCAGTACCACACTGCGCTGGATCTGCGCTGTCCTGAGCCCAGCTCCGCAGCGTCACGCAGAGACGGCGGCCCGGCCGGAGCAGAGGCAGCCGGTGGGCTTGCAGCAGAGGCTCTCGCTGGCCCGCGTGACCTCGGGAAGCTCCCGTTCCAAGGGCAGGCTGGTCCTGGCCGGCCCGGAGGGCCTGGCCCCGCGTCGGCAGCATCAGAGCCTGCCAAGGTCCATGCCAAGGACCTGCTAACAGCTCCATCCAGCACGTGGGGAGGCGGCGTCCGGGCCTGGATAATTGACTCTGCTCGCCTGACAGATGAGACTTTGCGCACCCAGAGCCAGCCAGTCTCCTTCATTAGTGACAGGCTGTGCCTCGGGAGGGCAGCGCAGCGGCCGGAAGGAGGACGTGGTCCAGCTTCCATCTCAGGGCGGGGTGCAAGCTGAGATGCCACACGGTCACCTACCGTCCTTCCGGGCCCACCCCATAGCCCTTGTCTTAGTGGTTATCGGGACCGGCTGATGCCCCGAGGGTCTACTCAGAAGATGACCGACCTTCATGCGGAGTCTACCACTGCTCTTTTCGGCTTAACGACCACGCTCGCCTCCGACCTGTGTGGGGTGTGGCCGTTAGCCCGGAGCTGCCCGAGTGCCAGGCCAAGTGAGGAGCCGCGGCCCCTCTGGAGTTCAGAAGGGCTTAGCAGCAAGCTCGGTGTCACCAGGCAGAAAAAGAGCACAGCTGGGCCCAGCCGCCCTCCAGTCCCCAACCCTGCCACTTGTCAACCAACAAGCTGACACACAGCGGCAGTTCTTGCTGCCTTTTGACAAATGCTCACGTATCTCCCTCACCAGCCCGTTTGCCCGGCAGCTCATCCCGAAGTACTGCGTCACCACTTAGTGCTCCCCATGGCGCCGTCCACATCTCACCTCCCGCATCCAAGCAGCCCTGTGTCCATCTTCCCTCCTATCCCGGGGCCTTCCTGTCCCACCACCCCTGCCGTAGCTGGGCTGGCCCCCCGGCTGGATGCTCACCGCCTCCCTGAGTGGCCCCCCACCTCTGCCCAGCCCCTCTGGCACCTGGCCCCGGGTCCCCTTTGGACACTGCCTCATGTCAACAGGCACTGGCCTTGTTGCAGACATGACCCACCTGCGGCCCTTGCACACAAATGAGATCCACAGCGCCCTCCCCAGGGCAGTTGCTTGTGTGCAGAGGTGACTGGAATGTGTGGGGTGGCGGGTGTGGGGGGGGGCGGGGGTTGGGGGTGCGTGTGGTGGGGAGGGTTGTGGGAGTGGGGGGTGTGTGTGTATCACTGTCAATACCAGTTCAGACCATTTCCCAGCAATGAGCTGACATGTCCTGAGGCAAAGCTGAGGCTCACCTGCATTTTCCTGCCTCTCCACCCCCAGGCAGAGTGGAGGGCAGGTGTCTGGATCTGCAGGAATGTCAGGCCCTGGGGATGTGTTCCGCTCTGGGTCAGACCCACATGTGTATCGAGGACACTCCAAGCAAGAGCTGGTGCCCTGGAAAGTGGCTGGTGCTGACCTCAGACCAGAGCACCAAAGCGAGGCCCGGGCGGGCGGCTCTGCCACTGTCCAGAAGCACGAGACCCGAAAAGGGCCTGATGAGGCCGTGCCCCTGGTTGCACGGATGTGCTGCCTCCACAGCTCATACCCCGGCTGTGCCCTGCTGGGCGGGGCGGCCTGGGGCGGGTGTCTTGGTGCTCGCTGGGAGGCTGTGAGAGCGGCAGGAATCACCATGCGGAGCCACATTTAAAAGCACGCGGCAAGTGTTATGTCAACGCGCCCCAACCTTTTTAGGGTGATCTCATCATGCAGCTACTGAAAATGATGTGCACCCGGAAAAACAACATTCTCGCGGCAAGAAGCCTCTGTTCAAGGGGTGCCCTGGAAGCCCAAGCCCGGGGAAAACTGGGTGCCTGTCCCGCTGCATCAGCATGTCCCCTGGGGCCCAGGATGAGGCCCTCCCGGGAGGTCGGCCCCGAGCGCAGCTGGCCGGCCCTTCCTGGCCTACGCGAGGTGGCCTGGAGGCTGCTTGGAAAAATGCGCCGAGTTCTCTCTGTGCTTTCCCCAAAAAACGCCTGCTCACTCTCCCCGGACGGGCGCCCATGAGTCACTTGGCAGGAACAAAACAGCTTCAGTCTGAGGCTTCTTGGAAGACAGCTGAGCAGTGCGGCTCACGCGGCTTTCGGGATCTGGACACGCCTTCGAGGTGCTCTGGGGCCTCTGAAGAGGCTGCTCGCGCCACAGCTGGATCCAAAGGGGGCCTCTGCGGACGTGCCATGGCTGGGCGGCCGCAGCTTTAGGGCACTCGGTACTTCTGTCTGCGGGGCCAGTGTGTCCCCGTGGGGTAGTGCCGTGTGCACGAGTTGCTGCGGCGGGGGGCGGGGGGGTCAGTCCTGGCTCACTTCTCGGGCGACTTGACCCGTCCCTGAGGCATCAGCCCCTTGTGAAGATACCTGAGATGAAGGGGATGAGAGAAGCACTGAGTGGAGCCCCCCGGGCCCCTCCCGAGGCCAGACCCCCACACCCAGACACCTGGCACCTTCACCCCACAGTACCACACAACCCACATATCCAGGCACCTGGCACCTTCGCCCCACTGCCCCCCTCCCTGGCACCCCAGCCTGCCTGGGAGCAGACGCTCCATCTCTGAGCCCATCTCTGAGCTGCCCACACTCAGGTGGTAGTTGTTTTTTTTTAAGATTTATTTATGCACACAAGAACTGGGGTACAGGCCAGAGATGTGGGGGTGAGATGATTCACAAGAGACATTGTGGGGAGCAGAACAGGCAGATTGACTGAAATCCACTGCTGAGGGGAGCAGCGGGGAGTAAGGAGAGGTCTGCTGCGCCCTGTGGGCAGCTCCCTGGTGGGGGGATAGCACCACAGTGCTGACGCTTAACCCCTAGGCCACCAGGGAGGCCCCAGTCCTTACAGGGTTTTCAGCCACTCGCCGTGGTGCTGCCCTCCGACTGCCCGCAGGAAGCGGAGCTGGGGCTGTCTGCAGGAAGGAGCTGCCTCTGGGAATGTCGGGAAGAGAATCTCTGAGCAACAGAACAATCGATTGCACATGCGTCCTGTTCCTTCTATTCTAGACAGGAGGGCCAAACCCTACCCGACGCAGGAAAACTCGGCCTGCACGCTCCCGCTGTCCCCATGGCGCCGAACGAATGATGAAGGTGGCAAAGGGCGTGTTTTAACCGTGACCTCGGGGCCTAGACGCAACCACCTCAGTTGCTGGGTGAGGGTTTCTGGTGCTGCGCGGGGTGGGGGCACCCCACCAAGTGTGTATATACACCAAGTGTGTATATGCACTTGGCTTGAATTTTCCTGCCGTTGCTCGTGATGCTGCAACAGCACATAGAAGTTTCTTTTATCTTTAAAATACTGACTTTTCCTGATCCATGGGCTGAATCTCAGCTTTGGGGCAAAATTTAAAAAACAACCCCCTGATTTCTATTCACATTTTGATTAAGGTTTTGGGATAGAAAGTTCCTTGACATCCCTCAGCAGAAATCAGCTCAAGAAAAATGCCTTATTGTGGGCGAATGCTCAGAATTTCTCTCTCTGCCTTTCTCGTGGGAAAGCGAGCAGCTCAGACGAAACATAAAAAGCATATTTCTCGCAGCATAGTGAGCGCCCTCCGAGTGATCTCTAGATTTTTCCAATGTCGGCCAACTCCAGGGTTGACCTACCTGCCTGTCACTTGTCCCTGCCCTTTGAAGTCAAAGCTGACAGTGCAGACGGAGGTGAAGTGCTTCCAGTGTCTCCCCAGCTAATGATGTGTCTGGGGCCCGGGCGGCAGCGCTGCCTCATTGCTGCTGCGCTGAATATTGACACGGGGTCAGGCGCCGGCCCGAGATGAAAGGCTCATGTCTGCAAACAGACAATGTTGATAAATGGCACAGGCCAAGCAGCAAGTTGCTGACAATAGTCATTGAAGCCGAGGACCAGCAGGGACCTCATGGGTCCCCGAGTCCCGAGGACACGGGCTTATCCTGGTGAGCAGCAGAGGCCTGGGGCAGGGGCCCGCTCTCGGGCCAGCGCGGCTCTTGCTGGCGATCAGCGCCGGCTCACCGAGGGCCAGCTGTGCCCGATGGGCTACGTCCCTCTCCTGCCTTGATTTGTGGCCCTGGGAGGTGAGGCCCCTAAAGAGAGGGACCCGCCTGCAGGTGCCGTGTCCGTGGGGTTCCCAGCTGCATGCCGTGGCCAGGGCGGGGCAGGCTGCGGCTGGGGGTTCTCCATAAGGAGGACGTCAGTGTGAAGGCCTGGCCCCAGCCTCTCGCTTTCTCGTGCTCTTTCCCGTAACCATCAGCTTCGTTCTTCCAGCTCTCAGCTCCAGCTGTGCACAGGCTGGGCCAGGCCTCTCCCTGCCCCCTGGACTTCACTGTTCCTTTCCCACAGAGCGGTCTCCCTTAGGTGGTCAGCACCCACTTACCACCCTTCAAAGCCCGCCCCTCGGAAGCCATGGACCACCTCTTCTGTCAGTGCTTGTGCTGCTTGGGGCCAAGTCAGTGGAGTACGCTGGGGCCCTGGAGCGACGCTGCGCTCCCTGCTGCCTGCTCCAGGCACGGGCAAGGTCAGAAACCCTCACGCTGCAGCTGCGTGCAGAGGAAAGAGAGGTTTTGTTCTTCTAACCAGGATGAATATGGTCTTTCAAGTCCCCCACGGTGAACAGGGGCAACTGGACCCTTTTGTCTGGGGCAGGTTAAATCTCCAAAGACAGACTTACCTGCCAGCGCCTCGGGTGTGGGCGGCAGGTACCGGCTGACAGCGCGGGTTCTGTAGCCACACAGCCTCGTCCAGCCACTCCAACTCCCATTTACTGGTTCCACCACCAGGGCAGTCAGTGCCCTCCCCAGCCTCAGGGCCTTCTCCAAACAGGTTAATATAATGTCCGTGGGGTTGTTTGAGATTTGAGAGAAATGGGTGGATAAGCCCTTAGCCGTGTTTGGCACAAGAGTGCTCCATGTGTTGGCTGCTTGGTTCTTGAGATGTATCATTTTCTGTCTCTGTCCAGCCCCATAGCATGCTGGAAGCAATGCCTTTCACTTGACCTTGAATCGTAGACTGTCGGGATAATTGCTGCCTGGACAGACCCTCATCACCTCACATTAAGCAGGATTACAAGGACCTGAGCACACAAACAACAATTCTTAACATTCCAAATTGTTAAGATAATCTCTGTAATCTGGCCTTCACTAAATGACATTTATTATAAGAATGTTACTAAATCCCTAATTAAAATTGATTTGCTAACAGCGCCTTGAAAATGCTAGTAGCTGGGACCCCCTCCCTGCTGGTTGTATGGCTGTTTTTCCTGAGATGTTTGGATTCTAAGATTCTATGATTCCTCAGAACAGGAGGTTTTGAAGCCTTCGGATTGCTGGTGGATGTGGGCCATGCAGGGCTGCGGCTCGTGTTCAGCTACCGGGAGGAAGGCACGTCAAGTCAGCGACGCGTGCCTGCACGCTCGCCCGCTGCCACCTGGAGCCTGGCGGCCGTGGCGGAGCCCACAGAGCAGCTCGGCTAGTCCAGGGGACCGAGTTCACCGGGCCACCGAGCCAGGGAGCCACAGGTCCCCGACACGGTTAGGTCCGGGAGCAATTCTCCGCCTGCGGTGGAGGTTGGCCTGAGCGGGAGGCTCCGCCCAGACTGCGCACACCTGGGCTCATGTCTCCCCTCCCGCTCTACAAGTCCAAGCCAAAGGTTGCATTCCCGCTGGGGGTTCTCCCCAGGAGGAGGTGGTACTGCCCCCTCACCGCCCTGTCCTCCCAGTGCCGGGTCGGAACCGGAGTCCAGCCGCAGCCGGCCTCCCAGAGCTGTGAGTCCCCTGCCCCGGGGCTGACTTCTCAGTCCCACCGACACGTCCTGGCAGAGCAGGGGTGGGGGCGGGAGTGTCCAGGTCACCAGCTGGCCGGGCTGGGGCCACTAACACATCGGGTGTCCATGGGCTCAGGAGCCGTCGTGTCCCTGCCCCGGCTACTAGGGTGCAATCGGGCCTCGCGAGTAAAATTGTTCTGTTTTTAATGCACAGCACTTGACTTGATGATTTAATAACAACAACCTGCACTCGCCAGCCAAGCGCCGCGCAAGTGAACTGCTGTCTGTCTTCCAGATTTATTTCCCGCTGGCCACAGACACAGGAAGCCGTGGGCAGCGCCGGGGACACAGCTGGCTCTTTCCGAGAAGCGGTTGGAGCTAAACCTCAGGGGAAAATCGATCAGGAGCCGTTTCTAACTAATTGGTGAATTGCCGTCCAGAGCCCATTCATGAAGACACGCTCTCTGCGCTGCCTGAGCCGCGAACCGCCAAAGCTCCCGTGGGAGGGACGGACCGCGGTCCCGGGGGCAGCGCCACTCACTGCCATCTGTGGGGCCTGCCTGCTTTCCTGGAGGCCTCACACGGGGGAAAGAGAAGGGACCTTGGACAGAAACCCCGGGCCCCAGCTGCATTAGGGAAGTGTCCCCGGCATCCCGAGGCACCCCCATACGTAGACATGGTGAAGCTCTGCCAAGCGCGTCAGCGCCGCTGCTGAGCAGAGCCTCGGGGGACACTCAGGGTCTGCTGGAACCATGCGTCTTGGGCCTTGGGCAAAATTGGGCAAAGCCGGGGTGCGGCCATGAATGGGGGGCTTCTGTGCAGACTGGCATTCACTTTCCCTCTCCTTGCAGAGGAAAAGCCAAGCTCGTACTGACTTCTTTGGGGTTCAGATCAGGCCAGGACAAAGGACACCCCCATCCTGTTGGGGAACCATGGCTAATGGAAAGTTTTCATTCCCTGAGCCTGAGCAGTTGAGCTGTGGGTCACGAGATGCCCCTCCCGTGTGCCCGGGCTGCGAGGGGGGACACGGGTGAGAAGTGTCTGCTTCTCTGGCTTCTCCCCGGCCCCGGGAGCCCCGCTCACGAGGAGAGGCAGCCGTCCGGGGCTCCTGGACAAGTCTGCAGGCAGGGCCCTGGGCGTGGGTGTGAAGCCGGAGCTGGGACAGGAAGGGAGACCCTAGGGAACTGGGCTCACCTCCGAAAGCAGCGTGGACAGGAGCGGGGTGACAGGAGCAGGAGGGGCCGGCAGCTGGAAAAGACCGGCGTGGGCAGGGGCAGGGCGGCCTGCTGAGCCGACCAAGCTGGAATCTTGCTGGAGGCAGCCCTGGGGCTGGCGGGATCTGATTAGATGCCGAGGTGACAGGGCGGGGTTCTTTCTAAACTGACTTAGGATTCCTGCTACAACTGGCAACACCTGCCGGCAAGGCCTCCCACCGCCCACAGGGTCAAGGCCAGAGGCTTGGGGAGTCGGAGCTGCGGCAAGCACTGAGACAGGACGGTTCCCTGATGGGGACAGGCGTGGGGGCGAGTCTGGGCCGCGGAGCCCGCATGGCGCTGTCTGGGCCAGTGGTCTAGGTGGGGATGAGGGCCTGGCTCGGGCAGTGCCACAGGCTGGAAGGCCAGCGGCCTTGGGGTGGGAAGTGTCCAGGCAAGGCAGGGCCGAGGAGCTAAGGGCTGCTGGGGTTTCTGGTCTGGGCTTGGGGGTGGGACTGGGGACCAGGGAGAGCAGGTGGCAGGAGGTAGTGAGGGGGGAGGGCCCCGCTGATTTGAGGAATCTGGGGGGATCTGGACTGGGGAATGCTCGGAACTCAGGATGGAAGGAAGCATGGCCTGGACCCGGAGGCTTGGCCTGCAGACATCTTTTACATTTTTAAAAACTTTTTAACAGGGCCTCCCTGGTGGTGCACAGCGGTGAAGCTGTCCGCAGCCTCTGCAGCACGAGTTTGACACCCGGCTGCCCAGGGAGCTACCCACAAGGCACAGCAGACCTCTCCTGTCTCCCCGCTACTCCCCTCAGCAGTGGATTTCAGTAGATCTGCCTGTTCTGCTCCCCACTCTGTCTCTGGTGAATCCTCTCACCCCCACACCTCTGGTCTGTACCTTTTATGCATAAATAAATCTTAAAAAAAAAAACTTTTCATACAATTACAAAGTCACAGGAAGTTGTAAAAATATATAATTAGCTCTGTGGTCTCACTCAGTGGCAGCACCTCACACGGTTCTAGCACAAGCCAGGCAGTGAAACTGCCCAGTCATAGGCCGGAGGAACACACCGGCTTCTCTCCACCATGTGTGCACACCGTGTGTGTGTGTGTGTGTGTGTGTGCACACGTGCATGCATGTGACTCTATACCTGCCCCACGCTGTGTCCAGGCCCTGGGACTTGGGTCTTCCAGGCCTGCCCAGGGTCTTCCAGGTCACTGGCCCAGAAATGCCAATTTAATGGTCCGTGGGCTACACCCCCAGAAAGCGTGGTGCTCTGGAACCCTCTGTGGGGTCATGTGCACCAAATTAGGGCTTGGGAAATGTGAATTATTCACCTGCTTGGTGCTCACTCCATGCCTGTCACCCAGATCTCTTCCGAGGGTCCCGAGGCCCTGAGCAGGCCACGAGGCCCAGCGGCCCACACACCCAGGTGGACCTGGAGCACCGTGAGGGTGGGGCTCGCCCAACAGGTGTTCCCGGTTAAGTGCTGCCCTCGGGCACCTTTTTCCAAGCTTTCCTGACAGTCCCGGCAGCTCCATTCCTACTCAAGGCGGGAGGGTATTTTTCCCCCAAGAGGGGGGAGGTGCTCTATTTCCCGAGTATCAATTTCATGCTCTATATATTTTTATTCTGTCATGTGCACATTAATCCTTTCACCCACGAGCTCTGAATTTTGCAGGTTCTGACGGCTGCAGCCCGGGACGCACGCCCAGGGGAGCCCCCCCCTCACGGGGCTGGGCCCGCGAGCCCGGGCGGCGCCGCAGTGCCACCTGCTGGCAGACGCGGGCGCTGCACCCTGGGGAAGCGCGGCCCCCTTGCGAAAACCACCTGCTCCGCCTTAGCCTCTCACCTTGGCCTCTGCGCGGCCTCTCACCCCGCCCAGAGAAAACAGGTGGGGCGGGAAGGGTGTGAAAGTGGGAGGCAGGCACCCTGTTTGCAGGCCCCTACTGTTTGTGTTTAGGAACTGTGTTGGCTGATGGAGACCAGTGACGAATGGGACCAGCCCCTTGGTCTGCGAGCTGCACCCACGTGAGGAGACAGAGCCAGGATTGCCATGGCTGAGGCCAGACACTCCCGGCCGCAGCCTGGGCCTTGCGTGCTGGCTCTGCCCTTGCCAGCTGTGGGACCTGAGCAAGCTACTTAAACTCTTTGAGGCTCAGCTTTTATGTATGTAAACAGGAAACAGGGCTAATAATTAGTCCCTGGTGTCTTTTTTCGAAGACATACTTTATGTGCGCTGTAAAGTGCATAGGAGAGAGTCATTAAAAGGAAGGTGCTTCTGGATGTAGCAACAGCTGGTTAGACGCAGGAGGAAGCGCTGAGAGCAGGGGGTCAGGAAAGGCTTCACAAACAGGAATGCATTTCACCTGGGTTTTGGAGGGTGAGTAGGAGTTTTCTAATCAGGCAAAAGGGAGGGGCATCCCGGATGGGTGAACTGTATGTGCAAAGCACACGATGGTGCATTTAGGACTGTAAATACTTGGGTCCAGTGTCAGGTGGGAGAGGCGAACAAGTGCAGCTGCAACCGGACAGGTGAGCTTGATGAGACCCTTTGGGCGGGGGTCATAGGAATCTTCTGGACAGGAACATTCTCAGGGGATTCTGAGGCACACCCGGCCAGGGCCCAACCCATCACTGTGCCAGGCATCCTACATAACTCTAAGTCACACCACAACCTAGCAAGGCAGGCGTGACCGACCTTATTTATGCAACAGAAAGCTGAGACCACCCAGGAGGTTTAAGTGGCTTGTCCATGACCATGCAGCTTATGGGCCAAGTGTCCATCCCTGCTCTGCTCACCTCCAAATCCCATATTGCCCACGAGGCCCACGCTGTCTCTGGCAGGCTGACGAGGTCCCCCGGAAGCTGGTCTCTGTGTCTTTGGGCATGCCCCCTTGCTTTCTGGAACAATCAGATACCCCAGCTCCCTTTGTCATTCCTCTGCCCCAGAGAACTGAGATCAGCCAGCTTTCCAAAGAGCCCCGGTCTCGTGAGTGGAGAGTGTAATTCACGGTCATTATCTAGGTGTGCTCATTGCTGCTGGAGATGGTCACTGCTCCAGGCCCTTCCCATGTATGTGTGCAGGCGTGTGGCTAAGCACAGACGTGTATGTGTGTGTGCGTGCGCGCAGACACGGCAGCACCTACAGTTATTCTACACCTGTCTGTACGCCTGTATGTTTAGATCACTTATTGCTGCCACCCTCCTCTTCTGTCACCAGCATCTCGGCTACACGGCTCTGGAACTTTCAGGGGACTGTGGAGTGTTGGAGTGCTTGGGAACCACACAGCCTAAGCTCTTGACTTTACAGGTGGGGACCCTGAGCGAGCCAAGACCCCAGCAGCCTGGGGGAGGGGCGGGGAGAATGCCCCATGTGCCTCCAAGCAGAGGCAGGTAGATTCCAAGAGGCGGGGGTGTGGGGGTGGGGGGAGGATCTGAAGGCAGGAGCACTCCCAAGCTAGCAGATGCCGGCAGGGGGTGGGGGGCTGGGGGCTGCTATGTAACAAGTCAGAGTTCCAAGCTGGAACCAGACTCCTGACCTGCTGGGCCTCCTGCTGGGGGGCTGGGGGAACCTGGGGGCCTCGGGCTCCTCTGAGCCCTGTGACTTGACAGCACACCCTGTTCCTGTCAGCCACCTTGACAGGCATTTCCCACTTCCCCAGGGTCCACTTCCCTGGCTTCATTCTTCCAGAACTCTCTTTCACTACAGGTTCCCCCAGGGATCAGCTCACTCCCCTGATTCCCAGGAACCCCATCCCTGGGTCACCATTGCCACCGCCCTCCACCCTCCGAGCCAGGCGCACCCTCACCTGGGCTGCCATCCCGCCCAGAGGCCTGGCCACAGGGTCACGTGCGAGGTGGAGCGTGAGACGGAGCCCAGCTCACTCCCAAGGCCTCAGAAGACCAAGGGCAGCACCAGCAAGTTCTCATCTTCCCTTTTCTGGGGTGAACTCTCCCACCTTTGCCAGGGTCAGCCAGATTCTTTTGGGGTTCAGCCCTTCCCCACTTGGTCAGATTCACTGTCTTCTTGAAGATTCCAGCCCTTCTGTGTCCATCTCTAGAGCCATAAATACATATCATATCTAGAGTTATCTGAGAACCCCACCATCTAGGTGATTTCTTTAAGGGGTCCCCCCCATTTCTCCACCTCCAGTGCTGATGGCCAATCAGGTTCTGCAGAAGTTCCAATGTGACCAGAAGGTGGCGCTGCTGGGTCAGAAGGCTGCGCCCTTACTAAGTTCAGAGAAAGGATAACCTGGCTTAGGGCAAAGGGAGGGATGGGGACCGGGAGCTAGAGGATGGATGGGGCACCTGAAAGCGTTCGTGTCCATGCATGATGCACGTGTCAATACACACATGTCCACACACCAACACACACATGTGCCATCTCATGCATGTGTGTCCACTGGCAGGCATGTGTGTGAATACAACACGGGTGCACATCTTTATGTAGAGGCATGTCTGCATATGTGTGCAAATATACCCTCACTGGCCTACATGCGTGAGTGGTAACATATGCACACTTGCATGCACTGTATTTACGAGCACACTGGTGTGTATGTGCTCACCTGTGTTCTGTGTATGTGTGTTCCTGTATCTGCATGTGCACCCACACCTGTGCACATAGGGGTGTGTTTATGTGGGTGTGCATGGGCATGTGTGTCTGTGCTGTGTATCCGTGCTTGTGTGCATGTATGTTAGTATGTATGTTTGCAAGCATTGGGGGCAGGTATAAAGTGCAAATGTTCGTGTCCAATGGCCCAGGTGAGTGTGAAACACTCAGGTCTCTGAAGCATGGTCCCCAGGCCCCGGGGCCGGCGGCCTTTCTAGAATGGAGCGGCGGCAGGGGGGATCTAATTGACTCTGGCTTCCTTCCGGCTCCTTGTTCAGTGGGGCTGAGGGGGTTACTGAGTGAGGGGGACCAGCCAGCCCACCTACTAGATGTCATGAGCTTTGCCTCTTTCTGCTCAGATGCAGCCCCACCCCCGCCTGAGAGTGGAGGGCAGGTGGGGTCAGGTGCTGGTAGTTCACATATTTTAATAAAAACCTCTGCCTGGCACAGAATCAACACCAAGCTCCTACTGCACCTTGCAGGCTACTCATGTCTTCTTTATGGGGCTTCTGGCTTGTGATTGAAACGGAACTGCACCCCTGCTAAAAAGTCTTGGTTGTGCTAGAATGTTCATCAGCCTCATTGGGCGTGATTTTTAAAAACGCAGCTCAGATGGAGGTTGTCCTTTCTGTTAAAAGGAGAAACAGGTGTCAGAGTAGTGAGCTCACCTGAGGCAGGCGCCTTCCGGGTCTCCAGCACTTTCCCCCCGGGGGCAGGGCCCCTGCAGCCTTCTCCTGGGACCCGCAGCCTGGGGGCCTGTGCGAGGCACCCTCTGGGCCTGGTGGAGTGAGCACCCCCCTTTCGTTCGGGACTCTGTCAACTTCCCTGCGTCTCATTTTCCATTTCTGTCAAGTGGGGATTGCCAGCACCTGCCCTTTGTTCCCGGGAGGCCGGCAGGAGGCGAGAGGTGTGTGCAAGGGCTTGGTAAACAGCAGCCCAGGCACCTGGTGTGGGCAGGAGGCTCAGCGGGGAGAACATAGCCTGGGGGCCGAGTGCCTGCCACGGGCTGGGGCGGCCCTAAGGCCTGCTGCGGCCCCCTGCGTTGACACACAGGCTTCTTGTTTCCGAACTGGAGTGGGCAGAGTTCCTGCCTCTGACCACACCTCCTAGAACCTTCTTCCCCACATGTGTCTAGGAGGCCTTGGGGGATGTGCGGGCTCGGTCCTGCTGTGCTCCTGGTCTTGGGAGCAGGCGTCCGTGCCGCGTGGCTGACAGGCAGGGAGGAGGCTGAGCCTGATGGGGCTTCAAATTTTGCATTTGCTTCTGCATGACTATGTCTGGCGAAACACTGGGTGATCGTGGGACTCTGCACGCCGCTGATCGGCGCCTAGGAATACACGTACACAAATGCACACACGCACATACGTGTGCACACAGTCCCCCAGCATCTCCCTGCACCTCAGTTCACTGTGTTTGTTAGAGCCACACCACCGCCACCAGGGCCACCACACCCCCTCCCACCCCACGCCTCCCTCCTTCCTGCACCCCCCTCACAGCCCGTAAGCCGTAACCCTCAACATCTTCAAGCAAACCTGAAGGCAAAGTGCCATGTGAATTGTAGTATTGATAGACTGCCCATTTAACAAGTAAAGCACAGTTTTACTTGTGTGACTTTTTTTAATGTGTGGGGGGGGTCCTTCTATTTTTGCCGAGGAAGCCCTTCGCTGCATCTTCCCCACAAGCCCATGCTTCTCGTCACCCCCATGGGGCAGGGACTTTCAGGACCGCCGTCAGCAGAACTGGCTCTGCTGCACCCACGGAGCGGGCGGGTCGGTGCCATGGCTGGGCCTGGGGCTGGGGTGCCACGTGCCAGGCTGCTGCCCCCGCCAGCACAGGCCTGCCAGAGCCTGCCGCCGCCGGCTCCCAGTACTGGGGACTCCCCAGGAACATGCCTAGGGCTCCGTGGTGTTGGTTCTTCCTCAGGCTGAGACTCTGCCACGGCCCCATGCGCTGGCACCACAGGATCTCTGTTTTAGAGGAGAAAACGGAGTGGCAGCCCAGTGAGGGGTCTTGGTCAAGCTCACACACCTGGTGACCAGAGGAGCTGGGATTTGGGCTGGCCCACGGAGCACCCCCTGGTCTGGGCCCGCGCCAGGGGCCTTTTTCTGTAAAGCACCAGAAGGTATTTCAGCGCTGCTGGCCGTCTGGTCCCGCAGCAGGAGGTTGCCGAGGCCGCTGCTCGGCGTCTGCTGCTTGCTGGGGCGGCGCGGCTGGTGTGCTGCTCGCCCTCCGCGAGCCATCCTGGACGGCCGTCCTGACCCCGTCCCCGCACTAAGGGAAGCCCACGACGGACGGGGTGACGGGCTGCCGCAGACGCGCTGCACAACGCCCTGCCATTCCTGCTCTTCGGGCTCAGACTTCGGGGAGCCACCCTGCGGGCCGCCAGCGCGACGAGTAAATCCTTCCCTCCCCCTCTCCGAGGGCCGCCGGGTTTCTCTGGGAGTCGCCGTGACCGTCTCAGGACAGGCGCCTCGGCCGCCTTCGCAGAGCGCCCGAGTCTGGACGCTTAGACCGCGGAACCTCGTTCCCTCAGGAGCCTGGAGGCTGCGAGTTCGAGTTCAGGCCCGGGTGCCAGGCCAGGCTGCTCCTGCAGCCCCGCCCCTCGCTCTGGAGACGCTGCCCCCGCGCCCCCCGGGACGGCCTCTGCGCCCTCAGCTGTCCCCGGGGGGCCCAGTCCCACGGGGCTCGGGCCGCCCCAAGGGCCCTAACTCCCTTCATCGCCTCTTCAGAGACCCCTTCGCCTCCCCGGGCGCAGTCACCTTCCGAGCTCCCGCGGGGAGGCCTCAGCAGCCGGAACCTGGGGACGCGGCCCGGTGCCTGATCGCCCCTGGCAGCCGCCGGGCGTGTGGTGGCGGCCGGGGGAGGCGGCCGGGGGAGGCGCCGGCGGCGGGGCACGGAGGGGCCGGGCTTCGCCAGGCGGAACTTGGCTGGGGACGCCGACCTCGTCGTTTCTCTCGTCACGGAACGTCACATCTTTCCATTCTTTTCAGCAGTTATAGAATCCACGGCCCCTCTGACCCGTGGGCCACACAAACACCGGCAAGAGCCTAGGTGGGCCCGGCCGCGGGCTGCGGAGCCCGGCTCACCGGCGGGAGAACTGGGTCCAGAAGTGGGGGCTTTTTTTTTTTTTTTTTTTTATACAAGCACTGGTACAGTCAGAAGCGCGGGAGGGTGAGAATTCACCAGAGCCAGAGCGGGGAGCAGAGCAGGCAGAAGGACCGAAGGACACTGCTGAGGGGAGCAGCGGGCGGCAGGAGAGGTCTGCGCGCCATGCGGGACCCTCCTCTGGTGGCCGGGGAGCAGCCGGGGATCGAACCGGCGCCGCAGAGGCCGCGGGCAGCTTCACAACCCAGCGCTCAACCGCTGTGCCCCTGGGGAGGCCCCAGAAGTAGGGACTTTTGAAAAAGATCTTATTTATATGTAGAAGTGGGGTGCAGGCCTGAGGTGCGGGGGGTGAGAGGACTCACCAGAGGCAGAGCGGGGAGCAGAGCAGGCGGATCCACTGAAATCCACCGCTGAGGGGGCAGCAGGGAGACAGGAGAGGTCTGCTGCGCCCTGTGGGTAGCTCCCTGGCCAGGGATTGAATTCAGGCCGTCAAGATGATAGCACTGAGACTTCACCGCTCGACCCTCGGGGAGACCCCCAACAAAGACAGGGACATTTTATCAACCTTTGAAATATTTAAATTTCAAAGGAATTTTGAAATTTTGACACCAACAGGCTTGTACAAATTTCTGTTGTTAGCGGGACGTTTTAAGTGCTCTAGCTCCAGCACAATCTCATAAGAATTCTTTTTTAATATTTGTTAATTTCACAGTTATAAAATAAAGCCCTTCCCCTCCTGTTTCACTGGAGTAACACATGTACATAGTTTAAAAGTCAACTGGATCTAACACCTCCAACAAAAATAGCTGTCCCTTGCCTCACCCTTTCCCCTGAGTTCCACACCTCAGAGGCAAGAACTTTCAATTGCACTGGAATTTTCCTTCAGACTTTAAATAAGGTGACTGGGATATTGTCCCTTGACCGCCCCCCTCCATTTTAGAAATTATTTATTGCTGCCCACTCTGTCTCTGGTGAATCCTCTCACCCCCACACCTCTGGCCTGTACCCCAGCTCTTGCGTGCATAAATAAATAAATCTTTAAAAAAACAAGAATTCTGGGACCGACCCCGCCAGGATGTCCCCAGGCCCTCCCAGGTGGAAGACGGGTTCTGGCTGCTACGTGGGGCCAAGGCCACGTGCCCCAGGCCTCCGGCAGCGACTTGGCAACCTGCTCTGGTTCACGAATCCTCACAAATCTTCCAAGGAGGGAGATGAAAGCTGAGTCCCCCCTTAGACAGAGCTATGCTGTGAAATTGAACAATTTGGAGGAGAAAAAGAAAACTGAACTCAATTCATATCATTTAAATGTCTGCAGACACCGTTATTATTGGTCTGGAGAATGTCCTTCGTGGGCCTCTGCCACAATATTCTCCCACAGTTTCTAGAACTGCAAGGCCGTGAGGCCCTGGGGCTGACGGCGGGTCTCCCCCATTCTTGACTTCCCAGGGCCTGGGGCAGAGAATTGCTGAATAAATGTCTGTTGAAAATGAACACCTACGTGTGGCGTTAGCTGATACACACATGTGAGCCTGGTGTCTACTAGCTTAACACCAGTTTTCCACAGAAAGAGGGCAGGTGTGGGAGTCGTGCATATGTCGTTTTAGTAATTGACATGTCCCAGGTAAGTGTGCACACCTGCCCTTCCCGTACTATTTGTTGTGTGTAGTGCAGGCAGGGCCCGGGCAGGTAGGGGGGCCTTGTCCGCAGCGCCAGACCTTGCAGCCCCTGGCGAATCTTTACTCTCTGGGCACTCTCTGATGTTCCTTGTGGTCTCTCTGCCACTCTCCGCCGCCCTGTCCTCTGTGACGCTGCCCTTATAGCCTCAGCCCTAGGCCCAGGTGCGCCCACACGCAGGCCCACACCACACCACAGGGTCCACCGTCAGGCCCATGCGCCCCAGTGCCTCCTGCATCCAAGGCCACAGGTGATGGCCACAGAGGCCAGTGGCGCAGAGCCTGAGCGTCTTCGTTGCCCTGCAGGTGTTCTGTTCTCACTGGGGTGCCCAGAACTAAACTGAAGTTGTTGTTTTTTAACATTTCTCTGCTACCATACACACATACTTAACAGTCACTTCTTTGGGATATATTATCCAAGGTGGAATTACTGGATCAAAATATGTACATTTGGGGCCTCCCCCGTGATGCAGCGGTTGAGCACTGGGTATGAAGCTGCCTGCATGCTCTGCAGCGCCGGTTCCATCCTCCGCCGCCGGGCGAGGATCCCACATGGCGCGCAGACGTCTCCTGCCGCCCGCTGCTCCCCTCAGCAGTGTACTTCATCAGTCTGCCTGTTCTGCTCCCCGCTCTGGCTCTGGTGAATCCTCTCACCCTCCTGCGCTTCTGACTGTATCCAGTGCTTGTATTAAACAAACAAACAAACAAAAAACAAACAAATAAATATTAAAAAAACACAAAGTATGTACATTTGGTTGGGGCATCCTGCAGAAAGATGAAAATAATATTTTCAGGCCGCCCGTAGAATGAGCTCTACAGTCCGCTCTGTCCTATAAATGTCAATTCTTTCTTCGTCCTAATATTTTATCATGAACGACTTCAAACAAGCAGAAAAGTTGAACTAATTTCACAGTGAACACTCCTTCCGCCCTCCGCAGTCACTAGATTTGCCTGGTCACAGGGCCGTGGTCTGGCCACCAAGACTTGCTCTTGCTTTTGTACAGTTCACAGTAAGTCGCAGGAATCTCCCTTCCTCTCAAGTAGGGGGTCAAGATTTGTCGACAGCTTCCCCCTTTGAGGGAAATTTGCAGATAGTGAAAAGCACAGCTCCTAAGTGTGCTTTGGTGTGTCTTGATAATGTGCCCTCGAACACCTGCTACGACACAGAACGTTCCTCCCCCCTCCTTCCCAGGCAGTCCCTGACCTTGCCTGAGGGACAATCACTATTTTGATTTTTTCTACCATAGATTGGTTTTTTCCTTGGAGTTCCAGAAGTTCATACAAGTGGAACTGCTACTGGTTTCTATCAATTCATCCCATGTGTTTCCAATAACTGGTTTCACGTGAGGAACGTTTATGGTGGCTAGGGTGGGCCCTGAGTCACACTCCCAGTAGAAAGGGAGGGGGTCCTGGTTTTATGGGGTTAATCACCAGATGGGGCGTCAGGCCAGCAGGGTGTTGGCTGAGGGGGCTTTTGTGAGCGGGTGCCTCTGCGGTTCCCTAGCTTGGGTTTCAGGACCTCTAAGTACGCACAGGTGCTGTAACTAGTCTCTTATTCACCCCCCCCCCGCCCCACAGTGAGGGCAGCGCAGCCCACTGATTAGGTGTTTACCAACAGGAAGGGAGCAAGGGCCAGGCCAACCCAATAATGCAAACCAGGTTCCAGGGCCCCTGGCACAGAGACCCACAGTGTGAACCTTGAGGCCGCAATGACGCTGGTTAGCTCTGCGAGCCCGCCCCGCTCTGGCCTGTGCCATGAGTCATTCTTCGTGCTGACAAGTGTTTCACTGCATGAGTATCTCACAATTTATCCACTGATGGACGTCTGGGCTCCTTCCAGGATTTGGAAATTCAGGCTATAGCTGTTAGGAACATTCTTGTTCAAGCCTCTTGTGAATTTGGGTATCTTTCTGCTCCTCAATACCTTGAAACTGTTGTAATCTCCCATCTTTACCTGCCAGCAATGCTGCCCATTTTCACCCTGTGATAATATTAATCATAACCCCATTTCTTGAATGCTTGCCACAGCGACAACCCTCTAATTTATCCTCCCAAGAATGCTGTGGGGACATAACTACGCCTGTTTTACCTGGAAAGGCAGGTGAGCGCAGGCGGGAGGTGTGGACCCTGGCTCAGCCTGCTTGGAGGCTGGCTTGGGACACACAGTGGCTCCCGGGGCCCGACGGTGCTGAGCAAACCATCTGCTCTCGGCTCTCGGCTTCGAAGGGCCTCCAGGTCTGTGTGCTGCGACTCACCAGTTTTAATCATTTTCTTAGTGACAGCAATGAGGGCGGAATAAGGGCGACATAATTTTTGCAGTAATGAGGGTGACATATTTCCCCCATTCTGTTGTTTATACAAAGATTTATTTATTCAAACCCAGCTATCTTGTCTGGTGACAGGCTCGATTTTTCAAGAGTTAGAAATTATGTTCGCCCCTGTAGGGTAAGGAAAAAATGTCAGGCTTTTCTGCCCTCCCGCCATCCTGGCGGTCCTGAATGCATGCCTGATGGCGGCACCTGGAGCAGGGTGTGGGCATAGGTAGATGGGATTCACCTGGGCTAAGACTGGGCTTCTAAGGGTGGCGTCATGAGGACACCAGTAGAAGCCGAAAGAAAAGCTAAAAGAGAAGCTGAGAAAGTAGCAGCAGAAGCCGAGAAAGAAGCAGCAGAAGCCGAGAGAGAAGCAGAGAAGGCTGGAGAGCCCAGACAGAGTGAAGACTTGCTGGGGCCTGGGACGCCTGCCAGCCTCCCGGCCCCCCTAGCACCCCTGCCTGCTGTGTACCGGGTAAA